>NW_026947512.1:2400000-4800000 GCF_034190915.1 Cavia porcellus
CCCATTAGCAAGTGGGAACCAGAAATCTGAGCATCTCCTGGGAGGTTGACCATAGGAAATAAGGGGGACTTCCTTCTACCATTTCTTTAAAGGCAAATATTTTTATTACTGTTTTGCTCTTTTCTAATTAATGGTACTGCTCTATTCAATATTCTGTTTTGATAAATTCTATAGTGTTCTATATTTCATCTCATTTTGATATACGGGATTGAAAGAACAACTATTATAAAGATAACAAAATATACTATGATACCTATTA
The DNA here is from genome assembly GCF_034190915.1 of Cavia porcellus. Classification (NCBI taxonomy): domain Eukaryota; kingdom Metazoa; phylum Chordata; class Mammalia; order Rodentia; family Caviidae; genus Cavia; species Cavia porcellus. The sequence continues at coordinate 2,400,260 of NW_026947512.1, forward strand.
CTGTTATCCCGGTAACCTGCTGTGAAGTTCTGTACCAATTTCACTGTACGATCTTAGCTGGCTTTATTCTGACTTGTTCTGTTGTATACTTTCAAAATAAAAATTAAAAAAAAAATCCTGCTTCTTCTTGTGCCTGAAATCTATAGTTCAGTTGTCACCAACTCGTGTGAACTTAGACATTGTTCTTTTAAGGATTTCACCAAAATAAGTCCAGATTTGGATGTTGGAGAGTGCTTTTTTGGAGTTTCACTCCTGCTTCTGCAACTGTTGTAGTCAAGGATTGTAAAGAAAACAATTACATAAGGACATATAATTTATAGTAGTATTTATAATGGTTATCCAAGGAGTCAAATACAAAGAAAATGCAGGAAATTTGTCCACAACACTAAAGACTTAGAAAATCCAGGATCTGGATCCCATGCCAATAACCTGTATGAGTTCAGTTAAAAACCTAGAGCCCATGACTCATGCAAGTCTGATTCACAGATCTGCACTGGGAAGGCCTCAAGGTCAGCAGTGGAAGCTAGAAAGTCTATGCCAGTGGAATGAAGAATCTGTGCCAGTAGGTTGAGGATACCTCTCTGGAACCAGGAGGCAATGCTCAAAATAAGGACCAGGGCTCCCCTGAAAAGTACCACAGCCATCCTCAGCAACAACAAGGTCCTGCCTGAGGTCCTCCAACGATGACAACGGCTGAGTTCATATAAGGAAGCCAGCATTACAAGCTTCTCCTGGAGACTAAACAGCACACATCTTTCCCACCTGAGCCAGGAAGCGATGCGTAAAGTAAGGACCAGAGTGCCCCCAAAGTGAACCGTAGCCATTCCCTTGACAAGGTCCTGAGATTCTCCAACAATAATACTTGAGTTCATATCAGGGAAACCAGCACAACAAGCTCCTCCAGGAGAACCAACAGCTCCAAGCAACAATGACAACAGTTAAGAGAACCCACAGTGTTACCTTTTCCTCTCAGGTCTCCTTTTCCTCAGGTGGGCCATCTGTACTAACACCATGCTGATTCAGTTCAGCTGGTATTAAGTTGACCAATAGTTTTTAATTCACCACAGCCACTTTAAAATAAGTTGACTGTTCTACTCCTTGACTTATGATTTGTAAAATGGAAATTCCAGAAGACAGTTGCATTAAATGAAATAGGTATCATTCTCAACACACAGTTATAGTGATACATCAAAATTAAAAGTAGACCTTTCCAGTTGTCTTTCACCATTTTCTCAAATGACTTTACTTTGTCACTCAGAGTAGAGCTCAAACTCCTGACATTAGCTGAGGAGACCTACAGGCTTTGCTCCCTGTTATGCGTGCTGGGATTCCTCCGCCCAGCTATGTGAAACTCCTCACTGTTTGTCAAACGTTCCAAGCACCTTCCTGCCACAGGACCATCACACTGGCTGCTCACTCTTCTGCAAGACACCATGTGGCTATCTTCTTCAGTTACTTTACATATAATCTGCTCAATAAGGCCTGTTGTCATCGCTCAATTAAAAATTGCACCCTTTACCTCACATCTACAGTCCTGACCTGCTCTATTCTGATATACTATTTCTCCATAGCACATACCATCTGCTAACATATTCTCTAAGGTCTCTCTTTATATATTGTGGTCTGAGCACCTCTAGGGTCAGTTTCACCCCTGCATAAAGCTTCATAGGAGTAAGAATTTTTATGAATTTCGTACAGTGATGTATTTCAAGTATGCAGACCAAGGCCTGGCACACACTATAGGCCCCAACAAGCATTGTTTTTTTGGTCTTTTTCATTTTTATTGGTACCAGGGATTGAACTCACGACCGCCTGCTTGCAAGGCAGGTGCTTATGCCGCTGAGCTAAATCCCCAGCCCCAACAAGCATTTTTGAATAAACAAAGACATAGTGAAAGTAGTGCCAAGACATAGTGCCAAGCACAGAAAGCCTCAATAATGGGTGCTGTCATTGACACATTAGCACAATTCGATAGGATCCTAAGAAGAAGAGCAAAGTTATGGTACCTAATGCATCTAGTACAGGTTAGTATATATTAGGTATTTGGGAAATGCTATTTCCTTTTCTCTTCCCTTTTGTGGCTCTTTTTGCAGTCTCTTTTTTGTGGAGAGCCTTGGGGCATAGCTGTAATGCAAAACCAGCCACTCAGTTCACATATAAGTGTCATGCAGGGACATTTATGGAACACTTTGGAAACTGTTGATTCATTATTATTACTTATATTAGCCAAGTGTCAAAACGGAATTTCTGTAATCATATGTTTTCCTGATCATGATTCTCAATATTAAGAATAATTTCTACTATTTTTCGTGTATCTTGGTGAAGAAGAATGAAGAGAGAAAACACACACACACACACTTACATACAAGTATGCTTTTGTTTTCATAACATCTGAGTTTGCATTTATACTACAGGGAAAGAAAATTGTATTCCTAAGTTTAAGTTAAATTTTCACTAGAAAAACTAGGAAAACATCATAAGCATAAAAGCCAAGAAATACAAAAGTAGAGATTTTCATGCTGCTGGCTAGAAATATCAGTCTCTAGATGTTTTCAAGCCACCAAAAATGATCCCCTTTTGTTTCACACTTTCTTTTCTTTTTCCTGTGTCAGCCTAAAGGCAACAATTATGAGTGTTAAACATTTAAGAGTTTGCAAATTCTGGCTGTTGCCTAAAACACAGCAGTGACAGTGCATCTTCATCTTCCCTGTCTCCAGGAGAATATGGTTGAGATCATGGGAAGGAAGACTTATCAGGACAGGTTCTGTCTAGTTGTCAAATCCAAGTGCACCCTAGGCTGGAAATGCACCTCTCTTTCTTCTCTCCCTTTAAATTCCCAGAAACCAGCATATGGCTCTGTCTCATCTTTATATTTCCACATAGCTCATTTCTTATCATTTTCCAAATCAAGTAATTGTTGAATATTGCATGAAATCGCTCCAGCAATTGTCGATGGAATTGTCTTTACTGTCAGCTCACTGCACTATCCTGTTTTTCTATAAAATGCTTTTACAAGAAGATATGCTTATCATGTCACATTAGAAAGTCAAATGATTCTCTTATAAATTCCATACTTCTTTAGTTGGAAATCAGGTCCAGATGCCAACTGTTTTACTGTGCCAAAAATTATATATTCTCAGTAAAACATGAATTATCTTAACATCCTATCCCCCATCCTCAACCTCAAGTTAAGGAATAGTCAAGGTTGGCACAGGCAGGCATGGTGATGGCCAAGAACTTGTCATCAGTAGTAGTCTCCTGGGAACAAACCTAGGATGGGCTTTGTATCTAAGTCAAGGTTCAAATGGTAAACAGATGCAAAGGTCAGAGGCGGGCTGAAGGCAGGATCCTAGAACCAGGAACAGGACTCACGTAGAACAAGAATGAACCAAGGAAAAAGAGTACAGCCCAGACAGGTAATTCTCTCACAAACTGGGGGCAAACCCTGGCAGTCAGGGTTTCCTACAGGATCAGGTGAGCAATGGTTATAACTGAAAATGAATAGTTTTAGTTCTTTTCTATAAAAGAAAATTATTGAACACCATACACAAACACCAACTTAAAATAGGTTGAAGATTTAAAAGACCAAAACTATAAAATTCCTAGAAGAAAATATAATGGGGAGATGTATGCCACTGACCTGCACGGTGATCTCTTAGGTATGACATGAAAAACTACAGCCAACAGTCAAAAATAAACAAGCGGATATACATCAAACTAAAAAGCTTTTACACAGCAGATGGAGCAATTATCAGTGAAAGGGCTGCTTGCGAACAGGGAGGAAATATTTGTGAGCCACATTATCTGGCAGGAGACTTATATAAAAATACGTAAGGAAGCTTGCACAATTCAATGGCAAAAACCCTAAATGAACCAACTTTAAAAAGGACAACAGATTCAAATAGACTTTTTCTCTAGACATACAAATGACCACCACATACCTAAAAAGATATCCAGCATCACTAATTGTCAGGAAAATGCAAATCAAAGCCATACTCTCATGCCTCTTCACACCCGTCAGGATGACTGATAAATAAATGAAAGATACCAAGTGTTGGCAAAGATGTGGAGAGATGGGAAACCTTGCACATTGCTGTTGCACATGTATATTGTTAACAGTTACAGAAGATGGTGTGGAGATTCTCTGCACAGTTAGAAACAGAGCTACTATATTGCTCAGCCATCCCACTTCTTAGTATGTATCCAAAAGGACTGAAATCAGGGTCTAAAAGAGCTACCTGCCTCCTGTGTTCCCCACCACATTTTTCGCAATCACCAAGATGTAGAAGAGACTTAAATATATTTTTTGCTTGCCTTTTAAAAGACTACTATAGGTTCATGATAAAGTTGTTTTAGAGAAGTTTTATGTTCACAGCAAGACTGAGGGAAGGCAAAGAGAAACTTGCATGTGCAGCCCAGCCCCAAACAAACAGAGCCCTTTCCACTGTCAGTATCCACACCCCTGCCCAAAATAATGCATCTGTCACAATCAGACCTATACTGATATATCATCGTCCCTCAAAGTCCATACATACGTTGGAGTTTTATCTTGGTGTCATGCATTCTGTAGGTTTTGACAAATGTGTAATGATATGTATCCACCATTATAGTATCCCATTAAATAGTTCACCCTGAAATTCTTCTTGCTTCTTTCTTTGTCTCTCTGTCCCCCTAGTCCCTGGCAATCATTGATTGTTTTATTTTTGAGACAGAGTCTCACCATGTGGCTCAGGCTGGTCTTGAACTCACTATGCAGCCCAGGCTGGCCTCGAACTAACAGTGCTCCTCCTGCCTCAGCCTCCCCAGTGCTGGGATTACAGGTGTGCGCCACCATGACAGGCACAACCACTGAGCTTTGTACCACTCCTATTGCTTTAGACTGACTTCTTGCCTTAATGAGTGTTCTTCATGTCTTCTTTCATGGCTTCATTGATCATTTATTTGTAGTGATAAATAATATTCTATTGTCTGGAGGTACCAGAGGTTATTCATCTATTTACTTACTAGTGGACATTTTGGTTGCTTACAAGCTTTGGCAATTATTAATGCACTGCTACACATATTTGTGTATAGGTTTTTGTGTGGTCCTAAATTCTCAGTTTATTGGGATGAATACCAAGGAACACGATTGCTGGGTCATATGGTTAAGAGTACATTGTATGTTTGATTTTGTAAAAAATTGACGAGCTGCCTTCCAAAGTGGCTGTGCCTTGTGTATCCACACCAGCAGTGAGAGTTTGCATTGCTCTACATCTTCCCCCACATTAGGGGGTCTTAGAGTTTTAGATTTGGCCTTTCTAATACACGTACAGTAGTGATGTCTCATTAATATTTTAATATGCAATCACCCAATTACATATGGCACTGAATGTCCTTTCATGTTTATTTGCCATCTGTATATTCTCTTTGGTGAAATATCTGTTCAGATATTCTTCTCATTTACAAATTAGGTTATTTTTGAGTTTTAGGATTTTTTGTATATGTTGCATAACAATGCTTTTGTCAGACATATTTTTGCCAGTATTTGCTCCCAGTCTGTGTTTTGGCTTCTTATTTTCTTGAATAGCCTTTACATTTTTAGGTTTATAAATTCAAATGGTAGGGTTTGGTACATGGTTTCTGAATCTTACTTTTTCATTTGGCAGTGTATGTTGGGGATCTTTTCTTCTGATACACAGAGACATTATTCTTCATTCAGTGTACACTAATCCATTGTACCTTGGTTTATTTAACTAGTTCCTTACAGATTGATAGTGAACATTTTTGGTCATTTCTAGGATGGGCAACACTGTGATGAATAACTCCTATGCACACCATTTGGTTTGGGGACAGGTGTGACTGTAGGACAGCCTACAGCTCACTGTGTGCTGTGCGGTGGCATCTTAAAGGGCTGCTTCTTTACTGCATGCTTAATATTGTGTGGACTACAAGTATTTCGTAAGTGAGGCTTATTCTCTCTGGTTAGAGATGCTTCTGCAGTTCAGAGCCTGCCTAGGGACCTCAAATGAAGCACTTTACACTGTTGTCTGGGGACACACTGGTTTTCTGCTTCCTTCTCAGCTCTGGGCTTTCCGGCAGGCAGGCCTGCTATCACTCGCTCTTCCTATGGCCAGCTCCAGCTCATCTCAGGTTAGCACTGCTTTCTCCAGGGGCTTGATTTTCTCCAAGGATATTGATTCCACATTGCTCACTCTTAGAGGTCACCAATCGTTACTTTTGACCGACCCACAATAACCCTAACTCCTATTGCTTTAGATGATTTTCTGTTACTATCCTTGAGAGTCGTGACCATGTCTGTCTTTTCTATTTCTTTGCAGCCTGGCGGTCACCCTGGTGGTTTAATGGAAGTAGTTGATAAATTTTTGCGGAATGAGTGAACTTTGATTCACTTGTGTCTTTTTGTTCATTAGATCCGTTCTATCATTCAGGAAACTTTAAAAAAAATAAAATCTTGCTGCTATTAAGATACATTTGAATAAAAGGAAAACATCTCTAGAGTAAGTGATGTAACAAGAAATAGACTAAACATCTGGATCTGGAAAGCATCCACTTTTCTGTTTCCTACAAACACTTAGATTGGCTACCAACTGGACTTGGGCACTGACCAGCCATAGTTTCCAAAAATACTTAGCATGCTGGTCCCTCTTCCATGTCAGAGTTCAATTCTGTTAAAATAACCACTTGGTTTTTTTTTTAATTTTAAAGAGATTAAGGTAGAAGAGGATGTAACAAAGCAGATCAGAACAGAACAATTTAACCAACACAGTATTTTACCACAAGACAACTCAATATATCAGTATCTACCACAATGTCTCTTTCCTTGAAATAGTATACCTTCATACACAATAGTATCAAACATAACAAAATAGTATAAAACTATTTGAAGAGAATGAGAGTATTACAGGGCATTCAGAACCAAATAACTGAAAATGAAAAATGGTTACTATATTATCTCATTGTCCATAAAAGATTTGTTTATATTAAAACACATACTAAAATCCAATAAGATACAACATGATAGAACCAATGGAAACAGAAGAACCAAAAGCATGGTAGGACTTCAAAACAAGAGGATATTAAATCAGTACTGGCTATTATAATGTCTTGTTTTCTTCAAAATGCCTGTTCATACCATCACAGATAATAAAATCAAACAATCCAGGATAAAACCTTTCCAACTAATAAATGCAAACATTATAAGGCTCCAAAGCAATGTAATGGGGAATCATGATTATCACATACTTTTATGTATTCTTACCATTTCTTACACTAGGGAGACTATATGGTATTTATACATGTGAGTTTGATTTATTTCACTTATGAGTATGGTCTCAAGTTGCATCCATTTATTTATAAATATCTCAATGTGATCACTCTTAAGAGCTGAGTAGTACTCCATTGTAAAAAAATGCCACAACTTTTTTATCCATTCCTCAGTTGGACACTTAGGTTGTTTCCAAGATCTGGCTATTACAAATTGTGCTGCTGTAAACATGGGTGCACATATATCACTCTGGTATGATGTTTTCAGTTCTTTTGGGAATATGCCTAGAAGCAGAATAGACGGATCAAATGGGACTTTCAATCCCAGCTTTTTGAGGAATCTCCAGACTGATCTCCACAGTGGTTGCACCATTCTACACTCCCACCAACAGTGCAGGAGAGTTCCTTTTTCCCCACAGCCTCTCCAGCATTTGTTATTGGTAGTTTTCTTGATTCTGGCCATTCTTTCCAGAGTGAGATGGAATCTCAGTGTGGTTTTAATTTGCATTTCTCTAATGACTAGTGATGATGAACATTTTTTCATGTATTTATTTGCCATTTGTAGTTCTTCATTCGAGAACTATGTATTCATCTCAGATGCCCATTTTTGGATTGGGTCTTTGAATTTCGGGGGTCTGATTTTTTTAAATTCTTTATATGTTTTAGACAGAAGTCCTTTGTCTGAGGGACAGTTCACTAAGATTTTTTTTTCCAAGTTTGTGGGTTTTCTTTTCACTATGCTGGAGATTTCTTTTGACATGCAGAAACTTTTTAATAAGACATGATCCTAGTTATTGATTCTGGGAAGTATTTCACGTGCGTTTTGATTCCTGTTAAAATAACCGCTTGTTATTTCATGTCTATGAATGCTAATCTCTGGTTTCTAAAGGGATAAGAGAGGTGGATATGCATGGTATGGCACTGTGGACTGGTGGTAGAGAAGATAAGGACAAAAACAAGTGGAATTTTGCCCATAAATAACTACTTCTGAGAAGGAGGGAGTCACATATTCAATTCCTAGGCAATCTTAACTCTCTGGTAAGTAGCTGAATACAAAGTTGTAATTGTTCTGTGACAAGCAATCCCTAGAGAGCTTCATGTAATGTACATAGAAATTCCAAGAATGAAAAGGATGACATTTGCTGTTTAAAAATTTCATGTTCTGAATACTGGAAAAAGGAGATCACAAAAGATGTTGCCAAATCTCCTGTGCATATTATCTATGTAAACATGTTTATTCTGATGTTAGGTCCATAACATTTTCTTTTTCCCAAACCCTTTACATTCAGATAAATACAACTGATTTATGAACTATGCCAGAAGAGGTCAATGATCTGTTTTAATTACTTCCCCAGGGGCATGAGAAGCAGCTCAGATACATGATATTGGTTTTCTATAAGAGAACAACAAGCATGCATATGCTGACTCATTACCTCCTCTCCCACAGAGGCCCTAAATGACCTTGTATAAAAGGAAAATAAGAGACTTACTATGTTTGGCCTCCTAATCAGCATTTGTACTTCAAAGATAAAAAACAAACATTAGTGTTTCACGGGGTCAAGGAACTTCAAATAAAAAGATTTGACACTGATAAAAAATGTGCTCCTTCTTGGGAAGGTTGTTGAGAATGTATAATGCTTTTTTGATTCTGCATATCCTTTCTTCCCCCTTTGCAAATTTATAGAACATGCTGGTTAGTAAATTAAATGAGATTATTATTACCTGCTTATATATTTAGCTTAATCAAATACTTACAAGTTATTAGGTGTCCTCTGTGTGCTAGGCACTGGCAGAGGCTCACATGAATGTGGCAGAGACAGGCAGAAATGTGTACTTCCTTCTTACTGTGGTTCCATGGGACATGCACAGACCTCTCTGGCCGTGTTTACACTCATTCTGGGACTTTTGCATGAATTAAGTGAAAAATGAATAGAAAGTGGTTAACCTAGCTGAAAATATAGTTAACACATATAAATAGTAATTCTTATTATTGTTATTATATAGAAGATATGGTCCCTGTCAGCACTAATCCTGGAATCCAGTAGAGAAACAAAACTTGGGTTAAGAATTAGAACAACAAAAACTTCAGATCAACACTTAATTCTGACTGCAGATTTTGTGGGCAAGACTGTGGTACATTTTCCCATAAAATTTGAAACCTTTGTGCAATAGTAGATGGAACAGAATCATACTTTCAGGTAAAAACACTTTATTTTGCTTTTTTTCAAGTTGTTAAAGAAATTTCTCTCCTCTGGAAATTGGGAATGGGTTTATAATTTTTTTCTCTTTTCTACTTTTGCGTTTGAAGCCTGAACTAAGGGCCTCGTACATGCTGGCCAACTGCTTTACCACTGAGCTACATTCCCAGCACTCTCCTTTACCTTTCTGATATGTTGAATCTGTTTACCTAGCTAATTTCAATGTATTGCAATGCAGTTTGTTTATTAGGTCCATATGGCAGGTGAAATGCATTCCATTAGATGTACTGAGCACCATGAGACTAAATAAAATACAGGTGCTCTTTTGCTTCTGATGGAGTGATGTGCAGATAAATCTACAGTATGTTGCAAAATTGTAAATCAAAGGTGCATTTAATAACCAACCCTAGTGAACATCATAGTTTGGCACTGTAATCTACTGTAGAGCAACACTGGTTTTCCCTTGCAGTCTCATGGCTGATTAGAAGATGTGACCCACTGCCATTGCAGCAAGACAGTATAGTGCTGTGTATCACTAGGCTGAGAAAAGATCACAGTTCAGAACTTGAAGTAATGTCTGCTGAATGTGTGTTTCTTGTCCACCAAGGTAAAGTAGACGAATCATGAGTCAAACCTTTATAAATGAGGGACTGTCTGCAGCAAGATGTGAGTAGATGGTATATTCATAAAGTGAGAATAGGATGCTCTGTCAGTTCTAGTCCTTTGGAAACCAAAAACCAGGATAAAGAAAGAAGTGCTTGAGAAGCGTACTGGGAAATTCCCAGTACATTGAAAGAGAAAGAGGAGGATCGGGAGCAGGGTGAGAACTAGATTATGGCAGGGGTCTAGCAGTTTTGAAAGGACAGAGAAGGAGAAGAGGATTGGGAAAAAGAGCTACAGACTGCAGTGCGGCACTGCTGTGTCCCCAGCACCCTGGGATAGTCCTATATCCCCACTATGTTCTGCCACTGGCCAGGAGCTTTATCTAGATCAAGGGCTCAGGGTGAATGTGGCCTTGGCTTCCGAATGCACTGCAGCCAAGTCATTGGCTACGTGAGCTCCCTCCAATAGGTTGTAAGTGAAGGGAGAACTGAATGACACTCTGCCCCTGATAGCCCCCACATAGTGTGTGCAGCGTGGAACCGTCCAATCAGAGAAGGGCAAGCTGTCCTACAGTGAAGGAGTCAACTGAAGGGCTGAAAACCAAAGTTCAGAAATCTCTTGGAACATAGAACTACAAGTCAGAGATAGAAAATATTAAAAATATGAAATTTTAAAAATAGACCTGAAAAAGATAACCCAGGAAAACCAGTATCTTACTAATAGAAATCTTGGAAAAAGAGAAGAGAGATAAGCAAAGAAATTATATTACACTTAGAAATTTCCAGTACTGATAACTTGGTGTTCAACACAATGTAGAAGGGGAAAAAAAGATTTATACTTATCTACATCTTCATAAAATTACAGAACACTAAAAAGACAAGATGCCAAAAGCTTCCAGAGATGAAACAGTTCACATACAAATGAATGGGTAGCAGACTGTTATCAGACTTCAGAAGAGTAACAGAGGATGATAGAAAACAAAAGATGAAATGCTTTTAAAGACTCCAGAGTTATTTACATCCTAAATTGTATGTTGGCCGATAGTAAAAGAAGATTAAAGCAAGAAAGCACTTAGAAAATCTAATTTACAAGCAACTTGAGTTAGTTACTGGAGGCTGTACTGAAGCATAATATGAAAAAAGAAGAAAAGGGAAGACTTGAGAGTTCAACCAAGTAAAGCAATGATGGGAGCTTTCAGGAAGACATTTGCAGCAGACCTACAAAGCTTCAGTCTGGGCTAGTGCAAGAGAGGCCAGATGGGGAGAAGACTCCGTGGAACACAGCGTATGACTGAACCTGATGCCAAGGGGCTAGTAAAGCCTGAAATGACCCTTTCTTCCAAAACAGAAAGGGGCAAAGAATCCTAAAAAAATGAAAACTCTGTAAGAAAAATATGGTGCCACCCAAAACATGGTATCAATTTAGGCAAAAGACACAATGGAAAAAAGGAAAACTATTTGACTTAGACATGAGGAATAGTTGCTTTAAAGTGGTTCAGGAACTCTGGCATTGACATTATAGAAAATTAAAAGCGCATTACTCTGATATGCTGTTTGGCCAAGCAATCCATGATATTTATATTACTTTGTTACAATGAAAACTATTTACTGATTTTCAAATTTCAGAGTCAATTGGCAGACAGAGAAGAATATTGGTGAAGATTCCAAATAAATATGATTGTTACAAATATTTGACAATATGAGATAACACGTAGCTATGGAAGATGGGAGGTGAGATCGGGGAGAAATGCAGAGGTCAGGCTGCTTTCCAGCTGTGCAAAGAAATAAAAAACTTAACTACAGTATTTAATGCTACAAAAGCAGCTAATGGAAACCTTGAAAATAATTTAAATAATAAACATTGAGAAAAAGGATGGAAAAGAAGAGATTAATGTGAGATAAATTTTCATTTTCCATGAATTAGCTGATAATGATTATAACTGAAAAACGAGGTTTAGAGTTATATTAACTATGCTTTTGGATAGAACTAGCCACAGAGCTAAATAGGGAAACAATTAAATAAGAGATGAAGTTATATGCAGAACTGGCTGGGAGAATACTAGATTTAATTTAGCTCTCCAGCATTATATTATTTTCATAAAGTACAAGTATTGTTTTGACAAAAGTTAAAATTCAAAACAAAAGAAAAAATTTTAATATTATATTGTTTCAAACAATATGGATTACAGCATAGAGAAGTACATCCTAGAACAGTACGTTTTATTCTTAGATACTCTATCCTTTTAGTGGGGCAAAATGTTGTGTGAATTATCATCAGTCCATTTCTACCCTTCTTGTTCTCTCTCTCTCTCTCTCTCTCTCTCTCTCTCTCTCTCTCTGTCTCTCTTACACACACACACACACACACACACACACACACGCACACACACACACTAACAGAATGGATGTAAAACTTTGCATGCCTGTTAAAGAGACAAACATAGGGTTCACTATTTTTATTACTTGTCATAATTAAATTATTATTTCATGCTCAAAATAAGAATATGCAGGCACTGGCACAATGTGAGCTCTAAATTTGTGGTGACATAGCAATTACACTGATCTGAACTATGTCTAAGTCTCAGGCCTGTTCCTTTCCCTACCTGCTATCTTCAGACTTTTCAGACCCCTGTTCAAGAATGTGTGGTTTTAATCTCACTCTTGGATGGAAACACAACTGGGCGAGGGAGCCAGCTGCCTTAGCTAACCACCTTCACAGCACATGGGGACAGAGTCTCTGCTACTCAGGAGCTCCCTTGCTCTGAGCATTTTCTTGTAGCACAAATAGCTGGATTTGAGGACATTTGGGCTATCAATTCTCCTTAGGGATGAGTGATTCATTTGACACCTAACTAGCTTAATAATATTTACCTTTTTTATGTCTTTTATGCCTTTGCAGAAGCCAGGGAGAAACTCCTTTGCCACTCCCTTGTACCACGAATTAATCTATTAGACCAGCTTTGGTCACTTTCTTTTAGCTTGATATTAAGGAATGGACAAATATTTAGGGTCTATACACCATATATTATCTTAGCATTTTACATATGTTATCTCATTTAATTTTTGCAGTAATCCTAGGAGGCAAAGACTATTAGAGCCATTTTTAAGTATAAAAAGAAAGATTCTTAGAAGTTATACAAGTAAGAAGCAATCAGGATTTAAAGCCTGCCTGTCTGTTTCCAAATCATGTGTGACAAAGATCCTATAGGCTGTTGGAAAGTCTTATGGTTTCACTTTATCTTCATTGTTCCCTTGATCTATGTTACTCAGTATAAAAGTTCTCTACTTCAGCAGACACTATAGTAAATGTAGTATTCTTTTCTGCTTATATCGTCTTGTTTGGTTCTATAAGCTCATCTTTTAATTTTCTTTTTAGTAGAAGTGACCAAAATTAACTTACAGGCTCAGTCTACCACTCTTTGTACGTTGGAATTCGATCTCCTCTGTCATTTTCTGACATTACACTATCATTAATTTTACATCACAAAACCTCAGGCAGGGTTTGCTTTCATCCACAATTAAAGCATTGCTTTGGGAGGAAAGAATGACTCCCACACGGTCATGGGTATTAAGGAGTGTACACTATTTCCATCCCACATGAACTGTCGATGTCCGCTCCCGGCCGGCAGGAAGGACACACGACAAAGTCTGGCAGTGGACAACCTTTTCTTTTATTTTCCTTCTCCGTACAGCCTGCCCTGGGATCGCTCCCAGCCAAAGCCTCCTTTGGTCCGCTCCCCGCGGCTCCTTTTGGGCTTCTACTTCCGGGCTTCTTCTTCCCCCCCAGGGGTGGCACCAGTATATATACGGATACAGTGTCCAATCATGTTAAAGTAAGCAAGGCAAGCTGATTGGCTAACATCATCAGTTGCCAGGCAGACTATATTGTTGAGCGGGTTGCTTACGCGGTAAACAGGAAACTAACGTGCTCGATGGGAGGGGTAATCTACCTCAGGCTTTACTCTTTACTACAGGCCTCACGTCCGCCAAGTGAGGCGACCGGGCTCGGGGCTGCGGCTCCCAACATCTCCCCCTTTTTTATTTTTTATGAATGTGCGCATCGTAGCCCTTCCTGGACTGGGTGCAGAGGCTTATGCCCTATGTGTAGGCCCACCGTAGGTCCTTGGCTTAGACCCTGGTCGGCCGTCCCATGGTCTGCCAAGGCCCTGAGGCCCTCGTCCTTTTTCTAGGGCCAGGCACAAACTGGACGGAACCTGGATGCACACAAGCTTGCACTCATTTCCTCTCCGTAAAGAAATCCCCTCGGAGAGAAATTTAGACCTGGGCAGCATCTAACAGTCCAGCGGCTTACGTGCAGGATGGGGTAGGGCCTGGCTTAGGTTGAGTCGCACCGGGGGAGTACGCTCTTACCCGTCATTGACTCTCCTACCCAGCTATGTCATAATTTTTTTTTAGAGGAGGAGTGTGGGAAGCTCACCGTCCCTAGACTCGGTCGTAGGCTAGGCGAGCGAGCCATGCATATGCCTGAGGATCTTCTTGTCCATTTCGGGCTACCGCTATTTCTATTCATCTTGTTGGTTGGTCTGTGATGGATCTCCGGTAGGGCAGGTCTGATCTTCAGTCGAGGGCTTTGTCGCCCGTGTCAGTCTCTCCGGTACCCACAGTGGTTCTCGTCCCGATTCCTGTGGGAAAACACAAACCGCGCCTCGGTTCCAGCTGACCACTGGATCCGGGCCCATCCATTGTCCTGTCAGGACATCTTTCCACTTCACCCACCCTTTATGGTTGGGGGAAGGGTTGCAGTGCTCCACGGCTGGGGAGCAATTATCATTATTTAAATTTTAAAAATTGTGTGTGAATAGTGCCATGGATAATCGTGCCTTTGGGGCCAGGCCTTGGCCTACTCCCCCTTTTTGTTTTTGTAAAATTTCTTTGAGGCTTCTATGAGCCCTCTCAATGATTCCTTGACCTTGGGGATTGTATGGGATACCATGTTTTAATTGAACCTCCATCATTTTGCAGAACTCATTGAAGGCTTTGCCTATATAGGCTGGTCCATTATCAGTTTTTAATATTTTTGGTTTGCCCCATGCGGCCCAAGCCGCCAGGCAATGATTGATCACATTAGACACTTTTTCACCTGTTTCTGCTGTTGCGAATATGACGTGAGAACAGGTGTCTGTGGAAACATGAACATATTTAAGAGTCCCAAACTCCTGTATATGTGTGATGTCCATCTGCCAAACATCACCAGGGATCAAACCTCGAGGGTTTACTCCCATCGGTATGGCGGGTTTGTATGTGGCACAGGAGTCACATAGTCGCACGATATCTCGTGCATCTGCTCTGGAAACATGGAAATGGTTTGCTAGTGTCCTGGCATTGACATGAAACTTATCATGGAAGGCACGGGCTCGCTCGATTGGTGTTAGTAAGGTAAAAATCCATAACGGGCGAGTGGCAGTATCAGCAGCCGCATTCCCCTGTGCCATAGGCCCTGGCAGGGATGTATGTGCTCTTATGTGGGTGGTGAAGACCTTATGGTGTCTGTTCTGAAGCAATGTCTGGATAGACAGGAACAGCCCAGCCACTGTGGAAGTGGATCTAATTAAACCGGCAGTCTCAAGCACTTGCATAGCATTGACCACATACCTAGAATCGGAGACAATATTAATGGCTTCTGAGAACCGTTCAAGAATCATTTTAACGATCTGCAGTTCCACCACCTGAGGCTGATCAGGTTCAAATTGTATGGTAACCGGGGGCTTGCCTAGGATCACATAGGCGCCTATCCCCGTCTTGGAGCCATCTGTGTATATTGTAGTTGCTGGGACTAATGGCTCAGAGGCAGTAACCTTTGGAAAAATTATAGGGTGCTGAGTGACAAATGACAAGATAGGGTCTTTAGGGTATTGATTGTTTATATCCCCATGGAAAACACATCTCAGAATGGCCCATGTATCTATGCAGGCAGCCAGGGTCTTGATCTGGCTGGCGGTATAGGGTACTCGGATGGCTTGTGGTCCTGAGCCAAAATGTTGGACAGCTCTATCATGCGCTTCAAGAGCCAATGAAGCGACTGCCTCCGGGTAATGCTCTATGACTTTTGCAGGTGAGACCTTAGGGTGTATCCACAGTAATGGTCCTTTCTGCCAAATCACCGCTGTGGGCTGTAGACTAGTCTGTAGCAAACAGACATCAAAGGGTCGCCCTGGTTCAATTCTGTGTAAGGTAGCCCCACCTAAGGCTTTTTCCACTCTCTGTAAGGCAGCTCTTGCCTCAGGAGTGAGCCTCCTGTGGGAGGCTATATCTGGGTCTCCCTTTAGAAGGTCGAACAGGGGTTTGAGATCTGAATTTGGTATATGTAAATATGGCCTAATCCAATTAATGTCTCCCAATAGTTTTTGCATGTCATTTAGGGTCCTAACGCCATCCGTCCTAATGGTGACCTTCTGTATAAGTCTGGAGGCGACACTGAGGTCCACACCTGCTGACCCAGGGGTGGCCCTTGTTGAAGGCTGCCATCCTGAGCTGTCCTGTCTCTGGGGCGGGGGCCCGCCTGTGAAGGGGGCCCCCTCTGGCCGTTTTTTGGCTCTCTAGCATCTCGTCCACAAATACGGTTGCCCTGAGCATCAAAGACCGACCTACACTCCTCAGCTTTGTGTGATCCCCTCTTGCATCGCCCACAAACATATGGTTCTTCATTCCTAGGGCGAGGCCTAGCATCTGCATTGTTTGGGCAATGACGTTTAATGTGTCCTGGCTCCCCGCAGGCAAAACACCCTTTAGCCTTACATTCCCCTTCTAACCCGCGAGGTCCCCTCTGCTGTACAGCCGCGGCCAGGAAAGCAGCCACTCCCGAGTTGGAGAGCGGCCCCCCTATCTCTCTGCATATCCTAATCCAGGCGTTGAGGTCCTTGTTCTTATGAGGAGCTATCGCTGCCTTGCACTCCTTTGTACATTGCTCAAAAATCAGCTGCCTTACCAGCGGTCGAGCCACTCCCGGATCAGAAAATATCTTATCGGCAGCATCTTGCATTCGGGCCACAAAGTCAACAAATGGCTCTGTGGTACCCTGAATTATTTTTGAAAGACACAAGGAGGCTGTTCCGGCACCGCTTACCTGCTTCCAGGCGCGGAGCCCTATGGCATTGATTTGTTCATAGACAGCGCCGGGGAACTGAGTCTGATCATCAGCGTGCCGACCTTCTCCCATAAGCATTTCCTTGTTCCACCCCCGGTTTCCCCGATTGGCGTTTCTCTCAGCCTGCTCTGCAGAGAACTCTGCGTACCAGGCTCGCCAATCCAGGTAACTACCCGAGGGCAGACACGCCTTTGCCAGCTGAATCCAGTCCGCGGGGGTGAGGGGCCCAGAAGACAGATTCTCCAGCATGGCAATGGTGTAAGGCGCAGTCGGCCCAAAGGTTGTAACTGCATTTTTAAGTTCTCTAATCTGCTTTATCTCAAAAGGCTCCCATACATTGCGTCCCTGGCCCATAGCTACTTGTACAGGAAATATCCCGTAGGGGCCACTACCTATCCCAGGTGGATGTACCTCATGAGACAAACATCCCCCCTGCCAAAGCCGCCTGTAAAAATACCGACCCGCCGGCGGCGGAGCATAAGACGGCGGCCGTGATTGGGCAGAAAATGGGGGCCCGTGCATCACTTCCTGTTCTGGCGAAAGGGGAGAGAGCTCCCAGGCGGCCGCCTCGCGGCGAGGGATCGCCTCCAGGAACAAGTTCCAGGGCGGAGCAGAAGGTTCTGTCTCCCTCCCCTGCCAGGGGGCGCTCAGATGCTCTCTGCTTTTTCGTAAGCCTAGCTGAGCGGAGCGCAATTCGCGGCGCAACGCAGCGAAAGAGCCTTGCGTCTCCCCATCAAGCGACTTAGGCCCCTGACAGCTGGTCTCTTTGGCCTCCTCACCATTCAACCTTCCCTCGTCCTCGGAGTCAGACGACTCCGAGGCTAGAGCCCCGTCCTCCTCCTTAGCATCTTTGTTCCCCTTGACGGGCCCCTCTCGGGAGCTCCCTGACTGGGCCTGCTCAAATACCCTGCATACTTTTGTAAGCTCTTGAGAGCTTTCTCCACAACCACCCTCGCTCTTAGTGTTGCTACCTAGCATGTTTCCCATTTTTTAATATGTTACTCACCGCGTGAGGCCCAAGGAATCCGCCACTTACGCGTGAGCCTGAGGGGAGTCTAAAAGCCCTGTAGGTGCGCGCCACCCAGAGCCCAGGCTTATCCCCAACTCACCTGTCTCGCAGCTCTGTACTGGAGCGTTGTCCACTTCCACGTCTCGGGGGTGATCAGTCCCCGGGCGGGCCTCCAAATGTCGATGTCCGCTCCCGGCCGGCAGGAAGGACACACGACAAAGTCTGGCAGTGGACAACCTTTTCTTTTATTTTCCTTCTCCGTACAGCCTGCCCTGGGATCGCTCCCAGCCGAAGCCTCCTTTGGTCCGCTCCCCGCGGCTCCTTTTGGGCTTCTACTTCCGGGCTTCTTCTTCCCCCCCAGGGGTGGCACCAGTATATATACGGATACAGTGTCCAATCATGTTAAAGTAAGCAAGGCAAGCTGATTGGCTAACATCATCAGTTGCCAGGCAGACTATATTGTTGAGCGGGTTGCTTACGCGGTAAACAGGAAACTAACGTGCTCGATGGGAGGGGTAATCTACCTCAGGCTTTACTCTTTACTACAGGCCTCACGTCCGCCAAGTGAGGCGACCGGGCTCGGGGCTGCGGCTCCCAACAATGAACTACCTGAAATTCGCCTTTATTGAACAAAATCTCAGCTCATTTTTTATTTTTTAAATTAATTTTATTGATATACAACATTCACTGTATGGAATTTCTTCTTTTCCCCCTTGACTCCCTTTAACCCCGCTCCCCCCTTATTTGTAAAAAGTTTTGTTTCTATTTTTATTTCTGTTCTCTTTTTTCCTTTTCTCTTCCTTCCTTTCCCCTTCATACCTCTCTAGTTCCCTTTCACATTTGAAAATTTCATGATATTTATTATCTGTTATGGACCTTATTTACACTTTTGGTTTTTCATTCCAGATAAACCATGCAATATGTGAACATATGTTTTCAATTTATTTCACTTAAGAGTATGGCCTCAAGATGAATCCATTTACCCAGAAATGTCTCGAGCTTATCCTTCTTTATGTCAGAGTAGTACTCTACTGTATTAAAAAATTAACATCTTTATCTGTTCTTTAGTTGGCTGACATTTGGGCTGTTTCCAAGTTTTAGCTCTTGTATACTATGCTGTTAAAAACATGGATGTGCATATATCACTGTGGTATGATGCTTTTAATTCTTTCAGGAAGATGCTAAGAAGGGAGATAGCTAAATCAAATGGTCCTAGTTTTTTAAAGAAAATCCTAGATTTTTGAAGAATCTCCATACTGATTTTCACAATTGTTGCATCTACATTCCTACCAACAGTAGAGAGAAGGGTTCCTTTCTCCCAACAGCTCTGCCAGCATTTGTTATTAATTTTTTTCTTGATAATAATCATTCTTTCTGGAGTGAGATGGAATCTGAGCATTGTTTTAATTTTCATTTCTCAAATGACCAGTGATGTTGAGCATTTTTCCATATATTTATTTGCTCTTTCCTCTTCTTTCTCTGAGAAGTGTGTATTCACTTCAGATATCCATTTTTGGATTGTATCTTCAAATTCTGGGGAGAGTGGGTTTTGATTTTTGTTTTACTTCTTTGTACATCCTAGATATTAGTCCTACATCTGACATAGTTCACAGAATGTTTTTCCCAGGCTAGGAGCTATATCTTTATTCTGTTGGTGATTCCTCTTGATGTACAGAAGCTTTTTAATAAAATAAGGATGTACATTCTTTGTAATATTTCCTGCAACTGGGTTTTGTTCATAAAGTCTTTGCCTATACCTATGTCTTCAAAAGAGTTCTACCTATTCTATCTTCCAGAAGATATAATGTTTCTGTTTTAATATTTAGATTTTAATTCAGTGTGTGGTGAGATACACAGGTCTAAGTTTAATCTTCGGCATGTAGAAAGCCAGTTTTTCCAGTACAATTTAGTAAAGAGGTTTTTTTTTTTTTTTTTTTTTTTTTAAACCGGGAATCAAACTCAGCACCTTGTGCTTGCCATAGGCACCGTGACACTGAGTTATACCCCTGGGCGGAGGCTATCTTTCTGATAGTGAAGGTGTTTAGCTCTTTTGACAAAGATGAAGTAGAGTCTGTTTGGCATTGTTTCTATATCTAATCTGTTCCATTAGTATCCAGGTCTGGTTTTTTGCCAGTACCATGCTGTGTTTTTGCAGTAGCTTTGTGATATAATATTGTTAAGGACTGTGATGAGCCCTGCCTTCCCTGGTTGCCCAAGGTTACTTTTACTACTCTAGGTCTCTTCTTGCTCCAAACGAATTTAAATAATGTTTTCTATAGTTCTGTGAGGTATGTTATTGGTATTTCAATTGGGATTACATTAAATCTGTGTGACATTTTTGGCAGTATACCCATTTTTACTATGTTGGTTCTTTCTACCGAAGAGGAAGAATCTTTCCATTTTCTGTTATCCTCTTTGATCTCCTTTTTTAGAGACTGTAGCTTTTACTGTAGAGTTCTTTTACTTATTTGTTAGATTTATTCTTAAGTATTTCATTTTGTTGATGCTATTGTGAAAGATGTGGTTTCCCTAATTTCTCTCTCAGTAAGTTTGTTATTTGTGTAAAGGAATGCTATTGATCTAAAAAAAATTGTTTTATTTTACGGAAAAAATAAAACAAATTTCATAACAAAATAATAGGGAATAACAATAATTAATACATTACATGTCATTATCTTTAAAGTAATTGCTCAGAGTGTAAGACATGGACATAAAATTTTCTCCAATCGATATTAGCACAAACCTTCCTTTTTAATGAACTGAGACACTAGTAGTATAACTGATTTGAATTTTTTCCCTACTGTCTTTTCCCTTTTTGCTTATCCTAGTTCTTTTTTCCTTTTAAACAATTTCTTATTTCACAATATATATTGTATATTTTAAACGTTATTTACTCTTCCAGTTTTTCACACCAGGGAGACTATACAATGTTTACACATGTGAATCCGATTTGTTGTACTTTATAAGTATGGTCTCAAATTGCATTCATTTACCTACAAAAGTCTTAAGTTTATCTTCCTTTATGGCTGAGTGTATTCTATTATATAAAAATACCTCATCTATTTTATCCCTCCATGGTGATGGGCATTTAGGTTGTTTCCAAGATTTAGCTGTCACAAATTGTGCTGCTATAAACATGGGTACACGTATATCACTGTCGTATGATGTTTTTAATTCTTCTGAGAAGATATCCAGAAAGGGAATAGCTGAGTGGAATGGGACCTCTAATCCTAGTTTTTTAGGAATCTACGCAGAAGTACAACAATTATTCATGACAAAAGCCCTACAGAAAATCGCAATAGAAATCTTTATCTCAATTTGCTAAAAATCATCTATGACAGTTCAACAGCCACCATCATACTAAATGGATAAAAACTGAAAGCTTTCACTCTAAAATCAGGAATAAGACAAGGATGTTCACTATTACCACTCCTATTCAGTTCTGGAAACACTAGCCAGAACAATTAGAAATAGAGAAAGAGAAAATGAAAGGAAAAAAGATAGGAAAGAAAGAAGTTAAATTATCGCTATTTGCAGATGACATGATACTCTACATAAAAGACCCCAAAAACCACCAAAAGAATTCTAGATTTAATAAGCAAATTCAGTAGCATAGCAGGATACAAATGAAGCACTCAAAAATGATAGCATTCCTGTACACAAACAACAAACTCACTGAGATAGAAATTAGGGAAACCACACCCTTCATAATAATATTCAAATAAACGAAATACTTAGGAATGAATACTTAGGAATCAACCTAAGAAAGTTAAAGCTCTATATATTGAAAATTACAGTAATCTGAAAAAGGAGATTGAAGAAGATATCAGAAAATGGAAAGATGCTACTAATTTTTGAGTGTTGACTTTGTATGCAGATGTGCTACTGAATTTCATTTTTAGATCTAGAACTCCTTTGATGAAGTTTGTGGGATCTTTTAAGTAGAATATAATGTCATATACAATTAATGATAATTTAACTTCTTGCCCATCTGCATTCCTTTTATTTCTTTCTCTTGTCCAATTTCTCTAGCTTGTTTCCAAAAATACATTGAATAGTAGTGGTGTTGATAATTTTTTCTTAACTCAGCTAATATTTTTCTAGTGTCTTGCATTATTATCATTATCATTATTATTATTAGTTAATAGATATTATTAATTTATTATTAGTTATTATTAATAATAGTTATTAGTTGCTTATTAGTAGTTATTAGTTATTAATAGTTATTAGTTATTTATTATTATTAGTTGTTATTATTATTAATAGTTAATTATTATTAATATAATAGATATTGTGAATGATATAATTTAGATTCTCTGCATCATATTATGTTCTCCATGAACACTTAATTTTTATTCTGAGTCAGTTCAATTAGTGGTTGAGCATGAATCTATATAGACTCATTTTATAATTTATTAAGACATACATATGGAAAATGCAATGTGTTTGCCAAGATCCTCTAACCTGTATATAGTCAGTTTTCAAACTCTGATGCCCTGCAGATCTTGTTAAATTTTCTTGTAAGGTCTTGCTAGTGAAGGTTTTATTGTAACACAATACCTCCTCCTAAAGCATAGTCTT
Organism: Cavia porcellus; assembly: GCF_034190915.1. NCBI lineage: Eukaryota > Metazoa > Chordata > Mammalia > Rodentia > Caviidae > Cavia > Cavia porcellus. Next base: position 2,423,018 of record NW_026947512.1, read on the forward strand.
TCTGGTGCCTCAGCTGGTCACTCAGGGAATGAATAAAAGCTAATTATTCTGCTGGGCTAGAACTCTAACATATCTCAACCTTACGTAATCTCTGACAGTTTTTCCTACTTAATCCATAGTAGCCTTACTCTAAAAAACCTAGTATGGTCATATTCTAAACACTCAGCCTTATCCTTAGCGAAAGACTCATGAAGAATCCATCTTGACTTTCATGTTTCCTTTCTGTGTGACCGGTTCTTCTCTAGTGCCCTAACTTGCTCCAAGGTTTCCAGCCCCTTCAGCTTTTCTGTACTGGAGAGCTGTCCATGCAAAACATTATGGGACTCATCTAGTGAGTTTTTCTACTCTCAAGGATTATAGTCTTTACAGCTGAAGCTAAACCTAGAGTTTAAGAGACTGTTAATGAGATCTGAGATGAGACAACACTGTAGATATTTAAGTGACTGAAAAGGAAGCCATAATAACTAATAAAAATGTTACTCAAAATGTGGTCCAGATAGTGATGAGACCTCTTAAAATGCAGTTTGCTTTTGTTTTCTAGTGTATCTTCCTTCTCTTTACTTCCTAGACTGTGAATAGCTTCCAGCTGAAATATGTGCCCAGTGACTCCTAGTGACAAATGTGGGAATCTTGCCCAGATGAAACAATCAAGTCCTCTACTCTTAGGACCTCAGGGATATGTGTGGGGATGGGCAACCAAACAGTATCAATAAGGATTTTTTGAGTCTCACCTATAAATATCATTAGACAGCCATTCTCTTTCCATCAGGCTTGATGACAAGGGAGATATTAAGTGGGCCACTTGACAGAAACTTTGCTTACCCAAAACAGAACCTGTATAATCAGTGTTCATCTTTTGTGGGCTACTTAGCATACAAACTTTCTTCAGTTTTAGATCTCTGTAATGTAACCTTTAGAAGGTAGAAGAGCTTCATAACTGCCATATCCTTCTGCCACCTACTAATAAAAAGACCAAATACCCTCTCTTCTTTCCTCCTGTGTGTCATGACTCAGTCTGATTGACTTGTCAATGTGATTCTCCTACCCAGTATTTCAGATATGAAAGCTGTTGTTATGGATTAAAAACTGGTGGTTAACTTAATGCCAGCTGGATTACATCAGCGTGGTGCTGTGCATAGATATCCCATCTGAGGCAAGTTGCCAGCATAAATAGAGAAGTAGAGAAGGAGAAGCTATTTCATTGAGGCACTGAGGCATCGTGGGCTCTCCTACAAGTTGCTGTTTCAGCTGTTGGTTCTGCTGGAAAAACTCTGGTCCTCACATCAAGCGTTGCTTCCTGGATCCAGAGAGGAAGACATGTGCTGCCTGGTCTCCAGGATGAACTCGTCACGATGGCTTCCTGGCATGTACTCGACTGTGCTTGTCATCGGAGGACCTCAGGGTCTCCGTGTCACTGAGGATGGTTGTGGTGCTTTTCAGGACAGCCCTGGTCTTTGCTGATGAGTGTGACTTCTCAGCTCCTGCACAGAACCCTCAACCTATCAGCTCAGCTCCTTGACCCTGCTGGCACAGACTTTCTGGCTTCCACTACTGACCTTTGGGGACTAGCGTGAATCCTTCTTGTGGGCTCTAGACCACCAGCTGGACTCATAGAAGGCATTATCATGAGTTCTGGGTCTTCATCTGGACTCATGTGGGACATTGCTGTGGAATTCAGGGCCTTGGCTAAATACTCTATGTCTTTGGTGTTGTGGATAGATTTCCTGCATTTTCTTCTGTTAACTCCTGGTGATCATCATAAGTAACATTATAAACTCCATGTCCTGATTCTAATTGTTCTTTGTGCAACCCCTGACTACAACAGCTATGATATAAAGATGCAGGAAAAATGGTGGATTATTTGCACAAAATGGTGAATAGAAATCTGTTGATAGCAGGAAGTTTCCAGTTATGGCTCCACCAGACATACTTAAAACAGAAACCAGTCATGACATCCATAGTAGCATCAACTAAACCACTTTGGTGATTAAACTTGGTTGTATTCACAACTGTATTGGAAATCTTGAATGTTGTCTGTTTTCTATTTCTGGCTTTCATACTTTCTAATAATTCTACAAGTTACTCTATAACTTTGCATAAATTCCTTTTTTTTTTTTTTTTTTTTTTTTTTTTTTTGTCTTTTTCCTTTTTATCGGTACCAGGGATCGAACTCACGACTGCCTGCTTGCAAGGCAGGCACTTATGCCGCTGAGCTAAATCCCCAGCCCCCATAAATTCCTTCTTAAGGTTATCTGAAAGATTATTAGCTGCCCCATCCCGTCTGTTTTCCCTCCATCCTAAGCATATAACCACATAAATATAGATCAGATTTGCTGATAGTATTGGTCAGATTTCTCTTACTATTACAAAAACTTGAGATAATCAATTTATAAAGATAAAATGTTCATCTTGACTTACAGTTTTGGATATTTCAGTCCATGTTTAGTTGGTGCCATTGCCTTTGGACCCATAACAAAGTATTAGAATATGGCAGATATGCATGGTGAGGGAAAACCACGGCTAGAAAGCAAAGGAGAGAAAGAAGCCGCAGCCAAGGCTCCACATTCCCTACCAGGGCCTGCCCCCAAAGGCCTAGAAAGTTCCACTACTGCTTAATAGCACCAATCTTGCCAAAGATTTTAACATATGGGTTTTGGAGGGACATTTAAGATAAAACTACGTCATTGGCCATTGTAGCAATATTAAATTACTATGTGAATAAGTTTCGCCAATGGGAAATAAGCAAAAGTAAACTGCAACTCTTGGTTTATGTTTAACTTAAAAAGTAATCACTGTCTATGGATTTTGGTCATTTCCCCTTTACCTGAAATTAAAATGCATATGTAGTTGTGACATAGTTTAAGAAAGGACAATGCAGATAAGGACAGTATCCTAAGGGACAGTAGCCTGACAAAATAGAATTTATATAATGGAGAAATACTCTGAATAATCAAGAAAGACAAAAAGATTTGGAGGATTAGGTCTACTGAAGTAATTTAGACTGTGAACCTACATACCTAGCCTCTAATTACAGTTCCCAATAGGATCCAGAAATAATCAAACCCTTGAGAAACACTAGATCAGGGCTGTTCTGCTGACATTTTTGAAATGAACTTTAGTGTTTTATTTCTGCAATCTAGAGAAAACCAACAACAGGGTGAGGAATGATGAAATTGTTATGAGTTCCCTGATGTTAGGATCCTGGAAGATTGAAAGTTAATAACTGGATTTAACTATTAGAGACAAAGTAAGGTGGTTACCATCATAGGCAGTAGGTCTAGTGGGGGCAACCTGAAGGTTTTGAATCACAGTGATTACAAGGTCATTGATCACAAGGTCACTAAACTGAAATACATCCACAACCACCTCATTGCAATTTGATTTATCTAACTAAAATTTTCACTTGAAAAGAAACTTTACTTAAATAAGTATTATGACCCTCCCATTCCCTAGATCAAAGATGAAGAGAGCCTGGAGATCTTTACTAAAGTAAACATTGTGAATCTATCTCCACGCAACCACTGATGAGTACCTGGGTAGCTGTGTAATACCTCTTGGGAAGGAAGGATTATTGAACCCTGGCTCTGAACATTATTGATCACTATAGATCTAGAATGTCACTATCATTCACTGGTCACAGTGAGGCTTATGGATATAAATCATAAGATTAGCTTCAGATCAGGCTCTCCTCAGTAATAGCTACAGACTGTAAATATAAAGTTAGAACCTACTTCAACTATGGACCTGGAGAGAGATGCACATGTTCAGGGACAGTTAGAGGCTACTCCCTCTGACAGTAGCTGAGTTAGGGATTCAGGGCTTATACTTCAAATGCCTGGAGGGTGAGTGTCCAGTAATGATGGAGCCTTTCTGCTTCTAGCTCCTTCTAGTAATCTCTGCTTCTCAGCCTCCTTAACTTGCTGTCTTCTCTTCATGATTAATTTTCTGCATTTCCCTTCAATTCTGTGTGGTACTCAGTATTCTTTCAATGAAAATTCTATCTATTTAGTTTAGTTAGATTTGGCTTCTAATTTCTGCAAACACACATTCTGATCAATACAACCTACGCATAAAACAAAACCATATTGTTAGAAGATGAAGTGGGTAATGGAAGAGATAAGGATTTTTATGTATTGGGTACAGTGTTTTGCTGACAGCCCATGACAAAGTGGGGTTCCCTAAGTCCCTTTCCCTCTTCAGGAAGTCTGCAGTGAAAAGTGTAAGGAGGAAGATTCTCAGTGTGGTGAGGCACTAAAACAGGGCAAGAGTTTCCCAGCAGCTGAGGGCCTGTGTCTTCCTTTTATGCTCTCTCTGGGGCTAGTGGCCCAGGGAACTCTTACTTGGGAGGTTTTATGGGCTATAAAATCTGCCACCCTGTCACTGTAGCCAATCCATTGTCATGTCAGGAAAAGAATATGATGAAACAGTCATTGATGACAATGTCAGCTCCAGCATTAAAGACAGAAGAGTAGCGATCACTGCTAAATTTGCAAAAGACACCCTGGTCCTGGGATACCCTTTACTGGGCCCTACAATGCCTGTTTCACCAACTTCTTGTGATGGTGTTTGGTAGCTTTCTCCAGAAGGCAAGTCAGATTCATGAGCGACACATTGTGGATGTGCACATGGAAGGCCAGTGAGCTTGCCTTCTTAGAGACAACTTGGCCCACAGTCTTTGTAGGGCCATGTGTGGATTATGCTCTGGGCAGTCACATGCCATAAAGCTACAGTTTCTCATCTGTACCCTCCGGCTGGCAGTGATGGGATGGACTGTGATTACTCATCCTTCCAAAATGTAATAGTTGCCACAGATGATTTTGGAGTAAGGGGATAAGTAATTGATGCAGTAGGAGGAATTTCAATGATTTTAAGGAAGTTGTCATATATCTTTTGGTTCACACCCATTTTAAGCAGGAAGAAGGGGCAGAAATGATGACTCTTTTGGTTCTACCCTTCAAGTAAGCTGCGACCTTCTTTATGGCAGTGAATATGTCAGAGGGTTGCACACATATTCTAGACCAGTGTCACTCCATTTGACATGGACAGGCCTTTGCTCCCAAGAGACAGAGAGGGGTTTCCGTTGATGACAAGCTTCCCATTCCCAGATTTGGCTATGACATTGAACTTGGCATGAGTGAAATTATATTGGAGCATGCAAGCCATACAGTTGAGGTCATGAAGAGATCACTGATGGCAGCAATATCTATGTTACCAGAGTGGCCAGATGCCCAATGTTAAATCATTTACTCCAACTTTCACTTTTACGTCCCAGGGTTGTGGTTGGTGCAACATGAGAAGATACAGCCATCCATCAAATGAGGAAGGTACAGAGATCTTAGAAATTTTCGAAGACAAATTTTATCACAAAATTTTGGTTTTCCTCTAATTTTTATAGTAAACCGAAGTGCCATTCAAGCATTGGAAGAATCAGAATTAAGAGTTTTTCACGTGATGCTGAACTATTATCGCATAGCCTCATACTTCTAGCTTCTTTAAAGAATGAGCAAGTGAGGGGTTATTAATGACTAGCCTTACACCTGTATATAAGAAATGTACCAAGGAAAGGTGGTTGAGTTGAAAGACCGAGTAGGCCTGCATGTTTTTGATAGTATAACCAGAGAAAATGAAACTCAACATGGATGAAAAATTACTCCGTGGTTACAAAAGAAAAAGGAAACAGAGGAAATAAAGAAGGTTATACCATTCCTTCTTTGGAATCAGGCTGGATTTATTGCCCATTTAGCAAAAGTAGTAAAGTTTGTTCCTGCATTTTATATATTCTCAAGAGTCTTGAGAATGAAGTAAAAAGACCAGGGAAGAAGAAACAGTTTGGTACCTCCAAATATTTCAAGGGGACCAGGCATAGATGGACACAGATAGAAGATACACTCACACACACACACACACACACACACACACGTAATATGCACATATATCACACAAGACAAACACACATGTAAACATAAACATAACTTTCAACAGTGGAGAGATTGTATTTTCATTTCTTTGATGTTTGTGTGTGATAGACCTATGTGTGAGCCATTCAGTGACTTGCTATTCATTTTGCACACTTTACTATTTCTAGACTTTTCTTAAAGACACAGTCTCCTTTGTCTTAGTATTTACAACTCTAAGTCATAATTGTCTGTGTTACCCCATCCTCCTGAAGAGACTCCAGGCAGGGTATTTTTTGCTACCTTCAGTTGGGCAGGGTACTTTTTTTCTATTCACCAAACTGGACTTTCTGGTCCTGGCTCAGGGACCAATTTTGAACAGCAGTAAAGAGTTTTAATGGGATCAGAACAAGTCACCTTCACAGAGCAGCAACTTACCTTGGAGATTCTAGGCAAGCTGACACTGACTTGGACCTGATTCCACTAGGTAAAGATAACTGGAGTCTGTCTGTACCGGGAATGACCCCTGGTTTCTATCTTTCCTGCCACCAAAACTTTTAAAAAACTAATTTTTGCAGAGCAGCTATTTGGCATCCATTATTGGAGGAAAAAAACAGAGAAATTTAAGGACAAACAAAAGAGTCAAGTTTTCCCACTTGTCCTTAGACAAAGGATATTTAAATTTCTGTTTTCTAGTGTCTTCCTATGCTCAGGAAAGGAAACAGCTGATCCCACAGCTGATGACAGAGCCCTTTTCAAGGGCAGTTGCCAGAGGACCCTAATGTGGGAAGCAGCTGTTCCTCATCCTCTGGGAAATTTACCCAACACCGTTGGCAGGTGGGGGGTGGAGAGCAAGTAGTGCCTGCTTTTCTCAGCATGCAGAGAAGGAGATTGCAGTAAGTAAATAAGCACTGCTTCCTATGTTAGATTGTCCCTGTCTTTTCAAGTCTTTACATAGACCCAAAATGTCTAAACCACAGGAACTCTGGAGTTTAAAATGAATAATACATCCCATAGCAGGCTTTATTTCTTACAAAGCTATTGCTTTTCATAGCTAGGTGACACTGATTTCAAACATTTGACATTGCCCCAGCTGAGGCTTTCCTGTACTAATGGTTGGACTGGTGCTTTAGAGCATGTTCTGTGCTTGGGTGCCAAGAACCTGGGTTTCTAGTCACTGAGCCAAGTTTGGGACACAGAACAAGCAAGCTAAAGCTAGCGCCTGAACCCCCACTCCCATCATGCCATTTTCCAAACAAGGGTGCTAATTTAGGATAGCTATCCACATTTCTGGATAACAATGCTTAGAATCCCCACCCTAGAATGCCTGGAATTATTCAGAACACCAAGAAACAGCTATGACCAGAGGTTTATTTCACAGACTCTTCTACAGGTGCGAGTGGGACAGCTGGTCAACCTCCTCAGCCAGGTGTTAAGTGCTTGAAGAGATTCAAGTCAGAGCTCAGTAATGCTATGATTTGAATATATTTGCAGAATTCATGTGTTGGAAACTTATTTCCTAAGGATGCACATTAATGGTATCTGGGGTAGGCTTTTAGGAGGGGGAAGACTCGGTATTCATGAAATTAATCCATTTATGAGTTAAGAGAGTGGGTTAATCAGTTACTGTGGGAATATCTTGGATATAAAAAGTGAGCTCTTGGAGGCACAATTCATAATAGTTAAATATTACAAATATCCCATATGCCCATCAAGAGATGAATCAATGAAGCAAATGTGGTATTTATATACAATAGAACATCACTCTATCATAAAGAAGAAAAGATAGTTTTAGGCACAGGACTGCATCCTGAGACCATAATATTAAGTGAAATAAATCAGACACACAAGTTTAAATATCGCATTGTATCTCGTGTGTGAGAAACTCAAAGTGTAAATAAGGAGCAAAATGGAGGCTAGACATTGGGAAGCAGGAAGAACTTACTCAAATAGGAAGGAGAACAAGGGGGGAAAAGGAAAAGGAATTTCAAAAAAAGGTAATGAAAGGAAAACAATGGAAACACAGCTTTTGTAAATGAGGGGAAGAATAGGGAAGGGGAAAAGGGGGGAAGGAGGAAAAGAGATTTCAGATATGTTATGTACAGGTGAAATTCACCATGATGAATGTGACCATTATGTATGGCAAACACACACTAATTAAAAAATGAAATAAACGGTGAACCCTTTCTGGAAAGCTCATTCCATCTCACCCTGTGATGCCTGTTATCATGCAACATGAAGTCCTCATCAGATGTTGAGCGGATAATGGTCCCATTCCTTTGAACTTTCTAGACTTCAGAATCCTAAGCCATAGAAACCTTGAAACTTGTTTTGTAATGCTGGGAATTGAACCTCAGGCCTCATACATGCTAGGAAAGCATTATAACACTGAATTCAAATGCCAACCTCTGAATTTCTATTCTTTGTAAATTACTCAGTGTTAGGTATTTTGTTATAGTGACAGAAAATGTGCTAAGACAAGTATTATTTCATATCCCTCTTCTGTGGCTTCTTATCCCATTTGGAGACAACACAGGTACCCATGGAGCCTGCTTTTCTTACCATTAAAACTTCCATAAATTTACTCTGTCTATCTATTGAAAGAAATATTTGGTCTTCATTTTGCATTATTTTGTGTTATTTAAATGTTTAAGAATATAAAGCATGTATTATTGTTTGGTGAGTATATGCAATGTAGGAGCCTTGGAAAGGGCAATTCCTCCCTGAATTTCATTTTGCCAAAAATCTGTCTTTCCAATTTTGGAGGTAGAGATTTATAGACCATTCATTTTAGGATGAATTCCTTCTGCACTGAATTTTCCTTGGAAGATGCTCTTGTTTATTGAAATATTTTCCCCCTATGGCTGTCTGTCACTGGAAAATTCCCCACCTGAAAGAAACTCCTTTCCTTGTGTCTGTATTTAATTAAAGTGCTGATTTTATCTGGTTTTAATAATATTTTCATACATGTGGTATACAGGTCACTCACATATGAATATTACCTCCCCATGCTTTTATTTTTGGACTTAAATGTCCATTGTAGTTACTGAAAAATACAGTGTCATGTGTCTGAGATAACCTCAGTGGCAAGATGAAAAAGCAGTATGTAACCAACAAATGCTGGCAGTCTGGTATATTGTCCTGAGCATCACTGTGTTTACAGATAAAGTCCTGGTGGAATGACAGGAAAGCTATGGCCCTTTCATGTCTGCACCCTGCGAGTTTGTGCTGACATGACTGAGAAACAGAATGAGATTTTCCTGGTCCATGGTAGTGGGGAACCTAATCCATGTGACTCGTCCTTCATTAAAGAGGCTGACCTAATTTGCATTCTATTTCTGCATATATGTGATATTTATTTTTAATAGTTGTAGATGTACACAACCTATAGTATAAATTAATATACAAGATTTGCTTTAGGTTTTGCAGTACAAAAACAGTTCACTGCTTGAAGATTAACCTGGACTAAGCTGGATTAAAATACAAGAGGTCCTGTGCATATTTGAGCAGGAATGATCTAGTTAAGGAATATGCAGGTTATAATTATCTCTATATCCTGTGTGACTAGGACAATGACTTTATTGATCACATCAACTTGGTGTCTTTGCTTTCTTGGGCACATCATCCAATGGGCAACACTGGAAGAAGAGGTTAGAGAGAGAGAGAGAGAAAGAGAGATCCTTCCTGGCAGGGCCAGTGTTTGTGTTCCCTCTTTAGGCCACATCCCCCAACTGGTCCTGAGAATGGCTTCTACAAGTCCTTGCCCCTTGCTACTGTTATTTACTTCCGGATGCTTTCAAAAATCCATTTTCATTCCCTTTATTCTACCTACTTCTTTGCAATTGTTTCTTAATCACATGTACTCCAATAATACCTTTGAGTGTGCCATTTCTTTTTCTTCAAGAGCTAAATGAATATAGTAATTCAACCTGAAATGCAGCAATGGTATATGGGATTGTACAGTGCAATGTGGGGGGGGGGTAGTAACCTTCTAAATACGTCCATTTTGTAATCTCATGAACCTGTGAATATATGATGTCACATGGCAAAGGGAAATTACACTGTAGACAGAATTAAGGTTGCTAATTAACTGACCTCAAAATAGAGAGATTATGTTTCCTGGGTATCCAGGTAGGACCCATGTAATCAAAGATCCTTAAAATGGAAGGGGCGGAGGTAAAACAGTTGGCACCACACTTGATATGACGTGAGAAACACTGACCAGTCTTTGTCAGACTTGATGATACAAGGGAACCATGAGTCACAGAATGCAGGTAGCCTCTAGAGATAGGAGGGTCAAGGAAACAGATCATTTCCTGGTATCTTGAAAAAGGATGCAAGCTTAATTTTTTCCCAGTGAGACCCATGTTAGACTTCTGACTTATACATCTGTAGAATAATAAATGGGGCCTGTTTTAAGCCAGTAAGTTTATGGGATTTTGTTGCAGCACATCAGAAAATTGATATGTGATAAAAACACAGGACTTTCTTCATGTGGAAAAACCGGTTGCATGGTATGTTATTCAGATTATTACTCATAACAGATGGGGATGCCACACAGGTGAAGGGCAAGATGTTGAAAGATCAATTAGATGTTGTCCTTGGCACTTATGTTGATGATGGTAATTATCAAGATTGTGGTGTGAGATGGCTGTTTCTGTCAGTCTTAAGTGATGTACACAGATTAAAGGATAAATCAAAGGTGCAAAGTTGCAGCCAGGAAACAAGGAGAAATTAGAACACTCACATGAAAGTTTTAAAAGAGTTGCTTACCATCTTGGGTAGATGTCAGATAGGAGTGGTCTGAGAATTGCAGTGTTGGCTCTGAACATTGCAGCATCAATGTCTGTTTTGCTATGAAGCAGAAGAGAGTTGACCCTTCTGACACGAGTGGGGATATTTGGGTGGACACAGATAAAAGACTTACAACCTCTAGACTGTTTTAACAGCCTCGTGCAAATAAAGAACCCAATCCAGCATAGCAACTAGGGAGTAAGAAATTGGTAGTGGATGAAATAAGCTGTGGTTAACCACTTTTTTCCTTATGATAACCTTGGAGAACTATGCAGCTATGTTTTAAGTTAGTCATTTTCTATATTATTTCTCTGCCATCTTATAAGAAGGCATCAATAAAGTCTAATATTTTTTAGATGTATGATTGAATTCCTACCACGGGTAATGCAATGGTAACTGGTATGAATGCTAACTTTTAGAGATACATGTTTTTCAGTCAGACGAAAGGACACTGAGGTAAAGTGTGTCTCTAGATCCATTATTTAGCATTCTCTGCTCTGATCTGCATCCTTAGAAGCTGACCTTTATGGGCTGCATACCTGGCATGTCATTAAACTCTCCTGGAGCATCTTTTTTCCTAGCCAGATCCCTAACTGATACCATCATTATTGCCATCATCATCATGGCAATTAACATTTATTAACACTTTATTATATGCCAGTTACTGCACCTAAACTTCTGACATAAATTAGCTTCTCCTATCCTTCATACAACTGAGATATATGACATTTCTTACTTTATTTTACAAATCATAAAAATTGAAATTTTAACACTGGCATATTGCTTAGCTACTAAATACCTAAAACTGGCTATGAACTCAATTAATATAGTTTAAACAAACAAGCAGAGTAAGTACAAAAGGCGATTTTCAAATTATTATTGTTGCAAGGCTGGGAATTGAATCCAGGACTTTTTGTGTGTTAGACAAGAAGTCTATCCCTGAGCTACATCTCCAGCCTGGGAGATGGATTCTGAAGGCAGAGAGACTTAGGTTCAAATATCAAATGATGTCATAATCCAGGAACTTAATTCCTCTGCATACATGTTGTTTCATTATTTCTAACTTATTTTGTTATTTCAACAGTGCTCTGTCAGAAGGCACTTGCTTGTAAGCAACAAAAATAATCAAAATTACCCAATAATCAAATATCAAACTTACACAATCAAAATTGCATAAATCTATGGAAGTGCAAAGGATCCACGTTTCAGCAACTAAGGCATACATTCTTCAAAGCATTTGTATTACCAATGCTAACAGTTTTCCACTTATGATTGACTGCCCAAGTGCCTTCTGACTTCACTGGTGTTTTGGTCACACCTTTTTCCAGATAGGACAAAGCACCAAGCCTGTAACCACTGGTGGTAGGTTAGACTCTCTGGGAAGATCAATCAGATTTTACTGGCAAGTTGGTAAGGAATGCTATAAGGATAACCTAAAGCCAAAATATACACAGTATATTGCCATGCATTCAAGCAAAAAGTTATAAAAAGTAAGAGGAAAGAATCTCAGCAAAGAGCCTGGAACAGCGTTTAAGGTTTTCTCTCTCCTCATGCTACACTATTAAGAGAATACAGTTTCAATTACAGTGGGGCGAATGGTAATGGAAGAATTTATGCACCACTAGCTGCATCTATTGCCTGTCTCTAACAGTCTCTCCCAGAATCCGTCCGATGTGTATCTCTGGTGCTGCCCATTGAGCACTCACTCCCACCCCATAATGCCTGTGCTTGTATAGGCCTCTTCCTAAGCTATGTCTTTGCCCTACTACTTCCTCCTTTGGTCTATCCATTTTTTATTCAAGATCCTTTTTTCCTCCGACATTTCATCTTCAAAATGTTGAAACATATAGAAAAATTGAAGTAATTGGTGAAGACCCATGAGCATATCACCTAGCTTCAACCATCAATATTTTGGTTTACTTACTGGATTTTTATCCATCTATACATATACTTAACCACCCATCCATCCATCCAGGCAGCCAGTTTGCCTCTATTGCCCTGTTGGACAACATGCTGTGCTTATGGATTTATAAAGATTTTTATTTTACAATGATCCAAAACCTTTGTATCAACATTAGCAGACAACTACATAACAAGGGTCTAAGAAACTTTTAGGGGTTAGGTTAGTCTCTCTCAGCATATGCTTTGAAAGAGAGAAGTTTTTAAATCATTTGTTCCCTACAAAAAAGTAACAATCTGTTCCTTCTAATGGTTTTCTTCTACTACTTCTAACTATGTCTGTAAAATAGACGTTTTTAAGAGAATTGCTTTGAAATGATAGGGAAGAATTCTTAGGAAGAATTCACTGACTGAAATTATCTAGCGTTACACAATCTGGATGGAGCATTCTCAGAAAATAATAATAATGTTATTTGAAAAATGTTCAAAATTTGTTCTACAATTACAGAAGAGATGTTCACATCTGATCGCCACATTTTGGAGCAGTTTAATACTGTAAAAGGAAAATTTTCCAATCCTGAGAATCAGGTAAGCATCTCAACTCCTTTAAGATTATGGAAATACCAATATAATTCACATATTTCAAGTTGCATAGATTCTTTTATGACTAGGTTTCCTTGTTAGCTTCATGGTTCTGGCCTGAGTGCTTAAATTCAAGCAAGCATATGGGCTTTCATCCATTTACTTACTTGCTGAAAGGAAATTCTGAGTCAGGGATGTTAAATTTTATACAGGGGGAAAGGTGATAAATCTGGAAGAAATGTACCATGGCCTTTTTGAATCATGCACATGAGTAAATTTACATTCAGCTCTAAGGTAAGGAGCACCTATGTCATTTTCTACATTTCATCTTGATAAATGAATTGTCATGGAAGGGTGTGTTTAAGGACTACTATAAGGCAGTTGGAATTAGCATGTAGTTCAGAAAAGTTTGTTGAAAAAAGAGATGAGAACAACTTTGCCTATAGAAGAGTAAAGGTTTAAGTTGTAAGAAAAGAGCATTGAAATAGAAACAGAATCCCAGGGCATGTCAAGGAAAATTAGGTAAAGACAAAAAGTAGGTAATCATATTAGAGAAAAGCTTGATCAATCCATAGATAAACAGATACAGACCAAATGGAGAAGGAGTACCTGTAAGTTCAGCTGAAAAGTTATCAAATAACTTAGGCAAGATATTGGAAGTCTTGGCCTTGGGTAAAATAATATGATTAGGATAATTTACTATTTATAACTGCTATCTCTATCCTATCTAGGTACTTTGGTACTGTAGCCTGATGCTTCAAGTTATATACTTCAGTATAAGCTGCTCTCACCCATTGCTGAAAGGGGCTCTTATGATTATTATTTTTTTTTGTCTTTTTCCTTTTTATCGGTACCTGGGATCGAACCCACGACTGCCTGCTTGCAAGGCAGGCGTTTATGCCGCTGAGCTAAATCCCCAGCCCCCAAGGGGCTCTTATTTGCTCCAGTCAATTAGTATAGTCTACAGCCTAGTCACAGTTACTGATTCAAATATGGCTTTGTGACCTTTACTGAAATGCTTAGAAAATAATCTCTTTTAGATGCTATGGTTTATGGATGTGAAGGATGGAATCACTGCAGTCATGTTGCCCCTATAAGGAAAGACACCATAAGAATGAAGCATATTAATGCAGAGCAGAAAAAAATAAGGGTATTGAGGATGATACTGAGCTGTTGGGTCAGCCTGCTCTCAAGTTCCAACAGCTCCTGGACTTAACAAATTTGGCTTTATCATAAAATAATCACAAATTAATAATCACATAATTAATAGTGTAAAAATGGTTCCCATATTTTAAAAATCTCCTGCCACATTATCTGGTACAGATGAGATGATCAATTAAAATATAAGATGCAGGGGTGTTTCATTTTATTCCACACATGTGATTGCTTTAAAATGAGGCTGAAAGAAAAGATAAGATATTACAGATCTGTTTTGAAGATGGTGGTTGTTAGAAAGGCCTTTGTGATTATGAGATATAGATAAGAGAGAAAGAAAAGACGTATGGAGAATATTTTCTTCCACTTATTCTCTGTAACCGAGATACAGTGCCTGAGAAGGTAGGAAAAATGATCAATACGCAGTTTTCTCACATTTCCTTGGCCATTCTTTGAAATTATTTTACTCCTGAAAGCCAGCAATTCTCAGGAAGGAGACGTTAGTGTTCTTCTCTCCTTATTTTCTAGTACTGGGGGCATCTGCCCAAAAGGGATGTAAGTCAGTGTTTATCAGAGATCAGGTGTGATATCAGCTCACCTCTGAAAACACTGCGAACCCAAATAATCTTTTTACTATTAGAAACTGCCTTCTCTTCTCCAAAATGTAAATGAATTAACCAATAAACTAAAGTAATAAACCAACAGAACATTGCTGAGATGTTTGGAAAATATTCAAATATAACCTTGAAAAATATTCAGAGATTAGATGAGTAACCAGAGAAGAAATTATTCCCTACAAGAAATAAAAACTGTCTTTTCCACAGACTTCCTCTCCAAAACTGTGTGCAGAGCTAGTATATAAGCTGTCATTGAGTGATGCCTAGGAGCCCATTGCCAATGATCCTAAACATATTTTGAAACTCAAATAAGGCATCATTCTGCCTAACAAAGAAGGTCATAAAGTGTAAACACAAATGTCCAAACTACCATTGTTTTGAGGAATATTTTTGCTTTATGAACTAAGCACATTAACTTTTATGGCAGCTAACTTCCTTCTGAAACAGTGGTCCCTTCTACTTATCAAGATTGTGTGTAGCCTTTGAAGGGTGTGTGTTGTGTTACTGGGAGATGGTTAATGAATATATGCAAATTATACAGTGCAACTCCCCCATGAGGAGGAAGGAGGGAGAGGAGCAGAGTGAATAAGGAAAGAAACCACCTTACTCAATGCCTTCTGCACTATGGTAAGATCCTGGACGTAAAGACTAGGGAGGCCAGAGATTAGCTATAAAGCAAGTGTCCAGGGACCTCTAGGCCTTGGCTCAAAGCCTGTTACTACCTGAATGTGGTGGCACACACCTACAGACCCAGTACTCTGTGGAAAAGGGCCACAGGATTACAAATTTAAGTCTTGCTTGGAAACTTAGTGAGACTGTCTCAAATTAGAAAGATCAAAAGGGCTGGTGATATACCTCATGTGAAGGCCCTGGGTTTAATCTCCAGTACAACAGCAGCAACAAAACCTGTTGTTATATGCCCAAATACAGAGAAAGGTAAGGTTTTGTCCTTCTGAGGCTTATATTTTACTAGCAGACAGAAACTACTCATTTAGAAAGATGATATCTCAGACCCTTATTGAAACCTATAGACTGAAAGAGCCACAGTCCTGATGTTGTAGGAGCTTACAGAACTGCTGTGGGTTTGGGTGGTTAGGGAGAGAGAGAGAATAGTGGTTTTGAACTGGGATTTGAGGGAAGAGTAGTGTTGAATTGGGTGAATGACAAGGTGTGAATGAACTCTCCGAGGCAGAAGGATAAAGCAGGGGAAGCGGTCCTTTGGTGACTGGGGCATCCATGGGCCCCTCTGAATGCCCCCAGATTATCTTTTGACTTTCTTTCTTCTAAGTAGCAATGCTATACGTAAAGGAAGATTATTTGAAGGAATAAAACTAAGTTAAAGTGTCAGGGAGGTCCTTCTTGAGTTCTTTATAAAGAACAATACTCTTGTCATGCTGGTTTCCTCTTACTTCTACATGTGTAATTGCTATCTCAAAGCAGAAGTTAAAAAAGAAAAAAAAGTTGAGGGGGGATCTGTCGGCTCTGATCACGACAGTAGCCTTTAGATGACTAATAGCAGTGGTCCTTCTCAGGAATTTAAGAATAGCAATTGTATCACTGTCTGAGATCTGAACTCACTTCAGGCACAATATAAAACATTTAAAAAGGAAATTTATGAACATTGCTTTAGGAATGATTTCAGGTCACAAATTAGTCCAAGAGTCATTAGGCACCAGGGTAGAGCCATTTATATGTGAATCTTCGTCATCATCGGCCAAATTCCCAGAACAGGCCTCACTGCTATGATGTGGACAGAAGCACGAATAATAGTGGGAAATGATGGCCATGTCTACCGTAATTGTCAAAAATCCCAAAGAGTTTTCCTGGAATTACTTAAGGGCTTCCATATTCCTAATAAGCAATGTCCCTTTAGAAAGGCAGTGATTGGTGACATCCGGACTGTAGAGGCCAGTTAGAGAGAAGATCAATGTCTGTTCTATTCCTTTTAAGATGCTTCTCATCACTTGAAATGTCTAAAACTCAGGTCACGATTTTATCCTTTTTATTTCTTTCCTCACCCAGCTTCCCTCGGAGAAGAACACCTCACCCACCAGTGACCTGAGTCAAACCTGATCCTTGTGTTTCCTGCATCCTGACATTCACTCCCTCACTGCTACTCCCCATTTTTCCGTTTTGTCTCCTACTCTGCCCCACTTCTGCTTCCTTTGATCAGACTCTTTCCATTGCTCATCTGGACTATTTAACCATCTCCCAACTGGCCTCTCTGTTCTTCTATGACTAATTCTTCTTAATGAGTCATCCTCCAAAAACACAGTTAGTTCATGTTATTCCCCTAAATTAAATCTGTCATTTCTTCTAGGATAGAGTTGTGACAATGTGACCGGCATAAGAAAGTCTTCATGTTGTGTCTCCTGCTTCCCTCATTAATCCCGTCTTTTTCCACACCCTCCATTTCTTATGTCTCACAGTTCAGCCTGGATGAATTGTATTTCCATGATCTCTAAATGCACCCCCACTCCTTCCTACTTCAACATCTTTGTCCAGGCTCTCTCCTTTCTGTCAGGAACGCTGTCTTTAGTGGCTACATCTACCTGGCTAACAAAGTGCATCTTAAAGGCTGAGCTCAGGAGTTATCTATGATATCGTTCCTGTCTACTCCCTTAAAACAAGTCATTGCTGGTTCATTGCTCCTCTCAAACTTGTGCATTCTTCTGGTATAACATATTCCTACTGTGCCTCCAATCATGTGTGTGTCTCCCCTTTTAGGATGAAGAAGAGGAATGACATCATATTTTTCCTTGTTTGGCATATATAGTTGTGCTGCTAACTGGCTCCATGCTAGGCTCTGTCAAAGGGAGCTCCAGAACAAGGCTGCAGCGCTACGGGGTAGAAGGTCTTGCTTCTTTCTGGCTTCTGCTTCCTGCTTCTGTGAACATCACACTAGCAGTGCTTCTTTGATATCCTCCATCAGCAGCTGAGTCCACAATTTCTCCAGCTTTGGAAAAAATCAACCTTGTTATGGTCCCTGGAGGGGTATCAGCATGGGTTAGCCCAGTCTCCTCAGAGCTATTTTCTACAGTTGCAACCTCCATAATACCGCAGAGTTCTTTTTGGATGTGTTTAGTTACCAAGGTAACAACTGTATCTAGTTTTAATTCTTTAGGCTAAATTCACTCCATTAAAATAATGTGGCTTCCCTTTCCTAACTGAAGCCTGACAGATACATTTGCTGATCCAAAAGGGAAATCTTTTAGTAAGTGGATTTTGAGTTCAGATTTCTTCCTGAAAAAAACACCAAGTGGATATTTTAAATGAAAGAAGAATACAAATGATAATACAAACTCAAAACAAAATAATAGGAGATTAACAATGGCTAATATATCATATATTGTTATCTTCAAAGCAGTTGTTCAAATATATATAACCTTTTCCCTTGTTTCTTTTCACCTTTCCCATCCCAGTTGTTCTTCCCTTTTGAGCACTTTCTTTCCCTTTCTCTTTCACAATATCTATTGTACATTTTGGATAGTTACTTTTAGTTTTTTATACTAGGAAGAATATAATATTTATACATACAAGTCTGATTTATTTCTAAATGAAATAATTAAATTGGGTATGGTCTAAGTTGCATTTGTGTATAAAAGTCTCAGATTTATCCTTCTTTATAGCCAAGTAGCACACCATTGTATAAAAATAGCACATGTTTTTTTTTTTTTTTTGGTCTGTTCTGTGGTTAATGGGCATTTGGGTTGTTTCCAAGATTTAACTATTACAAATTATGCTACTATAAACATGGATGCACATATATTGCTGTGGTATGATGTTTTCATTCTTCTGAGAAAATATCCAGAAGGGGAATAGCTGGGTTGAATGGGACCTCTAATCCTAGTTTTTCTGAAGAATTCCCACACTTTTTTCCACAGTGGTTGTACCAGTCTACCTGCTTACCAACAGTGGAGAAGAGTTCCTTTTCCCCCACAGCCTCAGAAGCATTTGTTATTGGTTGATTTCTTGATGGCAGCCATTCTTTCTGGAGTGAAATGGAATCTCAGTGTTGTTTTAATTTGCATTTCTTGAATGACCAATGATACTGAGCATTTTTCCATATATTTATTTGACAACACCAAATGAATTTTTTAAAAAACACTTAGCAACCACAGAGCTATTATAGAAAAGCTTGCTTCCAAAACATTCACTGGGGGCTGGGGATTTAGCTCAGCGGCATAAGCGCCTGCCTTGCAAGCAGGCAGTTGTGAGTTTGATCCCTGGTACCAATAAAAATGGAAAAGACCAAAAACAAAAAACAAAACAAAAAAATTCACTGAATTTGTCATGGTTTAGTAGAGAACTTCATCAAGACAACTTCACTCTCCAAGTCTTGAATTTGAACTCTTTGCTTTATAGAACTCTTGGTTAATTTATTTCAGTCACTTTCTACTGGGCTTTCATCAAACTCTGTCTCTTACTAACACTTCTCATTTGAGACCTATCTTGCCTGGGTCCACAGTCCTGCACATCTGTTCACATTTGCTCTTGCTTTGTCAATTCTGTTTTCTGCCCTTTTCTTCCCAGACTGAGAGGATGATTTTATTGATTTCTATGCATAGCTCACAATTTAGTAAGCACTATCCAGACAAATAAAGGCATGAAAGTAAATAAGCAAGGGAAGGCCGTTTGCTTTAAACTGTCAACGTTGTCAGCAGCCTATGGACCCACTCACCAGTGCAGTGTATGGTCCTCTCTCTCATGAGTACACCTGATCTTGTATAATTATATGGATCTAGATCGCTTACAAGTAACATTAGTTTAGTTTCTGTTAGTAGGGACAAGAAAAGCATGAGTTACAAGTCAGAGAAACCTAGGTTCAGATTCTGAATGTGCCACCCACTCTCTGGAAGACCTTGGGCAAGTTATTTAATCTCTTAGAGCCTCTAGGTCTTCATCTGCAAATTGGAGTTATAATAATAATAATAATAACAATAAACACTTATTGAGTGCCATGTGTCAGACATGTCCTCAGTGTTATATAGGTAGCAGTTACTTTAATCCTCACAAAAAAGCCCTGTGAAGTATTTACTATTATTGACTTCATTTTACAGAAGACAAGGCCAATCTCAAAGAGGTTAAAAACACACCTATGGCCACTGGCTAGGATTTCTTGGGCTGGAATGTTGGTCTTCTTTCTTTGCTCAGGCTGCCACATGAAACATCATTGGCTGCGTGGCTTAAGCCACAGGAATGTATGTTGCTACAGTTCTGGAGGATGGAAGTCTGAGACCAAGGTACCAGCCTAGCTGGGATCTGGTGAGAGCTCTCTTCATGCTTGCAGACTGCTGCTTTCTCACTATGTCTTCACAAGGCAAAAGGAAACAGAGCAAGCTTCCTGGTAGCTTTTGTTTTCAAGGCAGCAACCTCATTGTGTAGACCCTACCATCGTAACCATGTCTAAACCCAATTATATTTGAGGCACACCCTCCAAAACCATCAGGTTTAGGGTTAGGTCTTCAATACATGACTCCAAGGAATCTCGGAGTCCAGTTCCAGCACTTTGTTGCCAAAACTCCCCAAGAGCTGGTGGATGTTGAGGGCAGGTCTTGTGTAAGTGCTGCACAAATTATTCTGCACCCTAGGAAGGAATTCAGAATGAGCTTGCTTTGAGGAGTTTAATTTCAATTAGGTTTACTGCTGAAATGGCCTGGCTCACATAGACTGTTATTTTTGTTATGAACAATTTGGCAGCAGTTTCTGCTTCAAATAGTAGCAGGACACTTTCCTGCCATCCTTGATGGTCAAGCTGATGAGAGTATTTGCTTCTGTTATGTTTACTCTGTGCGCTGTTGTTAAGGAAAAGGTGACATAGCCAGATAAAATGGTGGGAAAAGTGAGCCACGTAAAGCAGACTTCCTGAGCAAGTCATCTGACACAGCATACGCTGTCTTTCTGCCCTGCTACACTTCTCTTCCCAGTGTCTGTTGCTACCTGACATATTTGTTTATGTGTTGTCTCTCCTGCCACTAAGAACAGGTTATGGGGACCAGAAGTCTGCTGGCTTGGGCCCCTTCCTGGTGGGCTGCTGCCATGTGGCTTCTCAGCGGGGTCCTCATTTCGTGTTTGCTCAGTAAGCCACGGACAGTGTCTTCAATGTCGGTTTTCCACAAAATCTAGGAAGAGTGGTCCGGTGCTATTTTTCATATCTGCTTTTTAAAAACTTTTTTTATTTAAGTAAGGAAAATTCTTTTGTATGGAAAGAGCCAGTACAAGGAGAAATGACAGGTACTGAACTGGAGGGCAGGGAGAGTGTGTGTCCAGGACACTGGGGTGAATGCACAACCGCTTTTCCCATCCAAGATAAAATTTCCCCAAACAAGTTTAGACAAGCGTCAAAGTACACCTTTAAGTCATCATTTGTCCTTATAAATATTCAGTTTACTTGGAAAGACAGAGAAGAAAAGCCAAGAGGAAAGCAAAAATAATAACCATCTCCAAAACAACTCACCTAGTCTTTTTTATTACCCAAGGCACAAGGTCAAAAGCTTAGGGCCCAGTATCCTTTTTAAACAGTGGAAGAATGCTTTCTGACTTTTGATTAGTTAAAAATGAAGATTCAGTTTTGGAGGAGACAACATGGAAAGCATGGCCAGCGTGGGACCAGAGCCATATATATGCTTTTTACCCTTAAAGACAAATGCCATTTGAGACATAGCACCAGGAAATGATTTTCAGAGCAGACATTTGAGGACAGAGCTGAATGAAACCACCACCTTCAAAAATCTATTTAATTAACTTATTAATTAAAGTCTAATTTCAATTTTAACAAACTCATTGCATATGTTTCTTTCACTGCTGTCAGCTACAAACTTACTGTTGTTGGGTATAAATGTATGTTTTACACAGCCGAGTAAGCACTAAAGGGCACTACTGCAGACCCTCAGCAGGTGAGTACCCTGAAGGATCCCTCCATTCTCGGCCCCTGCCTGTGTGGCTTTCAACCTTCACCACCCAACAATCCTGTCCCTCACTCTGGATTGGCAGGTGGTGGTCTCAATCAGCTCATTCATCTCCTTCCTGGTCTTTTTGCTATGTCACAGGTACCAATCACATGTCCTGCAAATCTGATCCTGTTCTCTCTTTTATCTCCATCAGGCAACCTCTTTGCCCAGCAAAGAAGAAGCTTTGGGACATGGACATGCTCCAGCTGCATTTCTGGTCATGTCTGTCCCCAGATTTGGGCAATAAGACTTAGTTCCTCAGCCTTCCGTATTGCTTCATACCTCTGCGATTTTTCTGTTTTGTCTTCTTGTCCTGTTTGAAAACGCTTTATCCTTCTGATACCTTCAATTTAATCAGCACAAATTTGTTTGTATTAACTTACTGAACACCATGCCTAGCACTGCATCCTGGGCGTGGGGACAGGGCTGAGCTCTCTCAGTGTGCTCATTCCACTCATTTCGAGGGTACCAGGTTTCCCAACGACTATCTATGAGCCTCATATTTTCCTCCACTCTTCTGCTCCTGACCACATTGCTGGGCAGAAGCTCAAGGTGGCTGATAGCATTTCCTTTGCTTGACTCATTATGGACAGCAGAAGATATTCTTCTTTTATGTCTGCGTCTTCAAGTACAGAGGCAAATAGAGTGGGTGTTGTTTCATACACAACATTGGAATTGAATAAATTAAGATGTGATATGGAGAAAGAGGACCCAGAGCAGGGAATTCACAATGCTCACTAAATATTTGCTTAGTGGGAGGTTCAGAGACTCCCAATAATTGTGTAAAGGAAAGAGATAAGTGATAGAATGTGAGTTTCAGTGCATCTGTGTGAGAAGCTCATGTTTGAACAGAGTGGCTGAATGTGTGTTTGGTTTGGTCTGATAAATATTCTTGAGTATTAAGTGCTAAACCAGTGACTGAAGTTTGAGCAGGAAGGCGTGTGTGTCGGTTACTTGTGAAGCGCTCCTGTATTAAAGGTAATGATGAACTCCAGATTTAACTTTTGTCTCAGGCCCACCACTTACCAAATGCATAACTTCATGAGTTACTTAACCTTTCAAAGTTTGTGTTTCTTATATAAAGTAACAATAAAAATACCCAATTTACAATTCCTTATGATTTTGAAATGAGACTGTTTATCTGGAGTACAAGGTATACAGCAAGGAGGCTACAAAAGGTAGTAGTCGGATACCATACTAACTCAAGTAAGGACTACGTAAAAATATATACCAAACTCCTAGATATTAAGTTGAAATGATGAAGTGATCAAGATTCAGCTGGCTTTGACATTAAACAGCCAGTGACTGTTTATGGTTCTGCTTTTCATACATGGTACATTTGGTCACTGGCCATTCAGAGGCAAATTCCTTAGATTTCCTCTCTCCATTCTGACCTCTTTCTCTCGGCTCACTTGTTTTTTATGCTTCACAAATGCATGCTCTGTTTATTTCCAAAAAAGATCGGAGGAGGTTCACCTGCTGTAGCAACGAGGCTGCCTAGATCACGTAGGCCTTGGGACAAATCCGCCGTCTTCTTAAGCTGCTATACAGATCTCATATTGGTTTTAGCTTTTAGCAGGCAAAAGCTTGTAATGGGGAAACAGATCTTCTGGGCCACCTTTAAGAAAGTGCTGTATGAATCCTGAGTTGCAGGACAACAACCAGGAGCTGGAAACAAGGTCAACCGGGAGAGGATTAGGAGCCACAGACTGTCCTGCATCTGGATGATGAGTTCACAAAAAGGTCTCATTCCATTTGATTGCAAGATGTAAAGAAGTAGAAGGTGCAGAGAGAATCTGCCACACGAGAATGCAGGGTGCCTCCCTGACCTGAGCAGAGACCTGAGGTTTGTGGTTAGACCTCACCTCTAAGACTGGGGACAGAGCTGCAGGAGAACATAAAGTGGACTTTCTAAACATTGAACTGCCCAAGAGGATACATATTTCTGAAAGCTTGAAAGCGGCTGGACTGTTAATATTGCAGTTCCCCCTCTTACCTTCTAGTTGTAGGCTGTGCCTTCTCTGTAGGTGGGGCATTACATCCAGTCTATTCTCAGACCCCACACATGGACCACCACTGTGCTAAAAGCACTGTGTGCACTTAATAAATGCCTGTCAGGGTGGTGGATTGGCTCTTCTCTACCCTGCTACCTGCCAGGGGATAAGATACAAGGACAACCAATGCTCATTTGAGGATAATTATGGTACTGGAGTCCCTAAAGCACTTAGTAGCTCTTAACTTTACCTTGAGTCTAAGAGTATCCTCAACAAAGCTGAATATAAAAGTTAAGCATCATGATTATCATCATTCTTATTGCTTAAGTATGCTTTTTTTTCAACATTCAATATTGCGTTGGACTCTGCTTTATAGAGAAGACATGGGTTAGTTATCTCTTCACTTTAATGAGGATTCACAGGTTCAAAAATATTAAATTACTCACCTAAGGCCACACAGCCTATGATAGGCAAGCAGCAGTCTGCTTTTTGGACTTCTGTCCCTGACTTGAGATAAGTTCCTGCACAGAAATCCTCCAAGGATGGAGGACGTGCAGGTGGCTGTGTCTCATCACCCATTTCCAGGTGTGGGTGCTGATCTGGTCTTTAATCCCTGTGTGCTTGCTCTCCAGGTGGCATGTTTCCTTGGATCTTTCCCAGGTTTCTGCAGAAAGACAAGACCACAGCTGTTGTTTCTTCCTGAAGCAGGTATAACATAGAGCCACGCTCTGTGCTACCCATCTGTGTGGAGGCTGTCACCTGCCGTTCACATTTCCCATGTTCCATGCGTGCCGGTCTGAGGACCTTGGCTCTGTCTTGGGAAGACGTGGATGGGGTCAGAAAGTGACAGGAGACAAAGCAGTGGGTCAGGAGGGCTGAAACTAGGCTGCCGAGGTCATCTTATCTATTCATGCGAGGTGTCTACTGATGGACCTGCATACTGAGCTTACACCACAGCTTTTTTCAGCTCCTCTATTCCCTCCTCTTCTTTGGCTGGCTAAGGAATACTACATATGCCCCTTCTAATTAATATGTGGCACAGCATCTCACAGCTATACTGGCGGCACTGGGGGCTGTCTCTTATAGAGTGAAAGACAGATGACAAGCCAGCTTTTGTCTCTCATACGCCATCTAGGCTATGACATGTCCCCACGGACAATCTAGCAACCATAAGGTCTCCCTTTCAGTGAGAGATGTGACATGTGTCAGAAAAATGAGATGTCTCCCTCTTCATTTCAAAGCTTGCTTCTTGCCAAAGGCCCGGGCTTAGCTCCCAGGTGGCCCACCTTGGCTGCTGCATGTACAGAGGAGAGGCTGTGACCCAGTGCTGACCCCGAGTGCAGCCAGATAGCTGTTTACTGTGCTCCTGGTCTCTGTTAGAGCCTGAACCATATGCCATTGGCCAGATCTCTCTTTACTGCTGCTACTGCAATGGGAAAGTAACCATTCTGCAGTTTAACAGAGCTGAGGACGAGTTCATAAAATGAGTTGCGATACATAGAAATAAATATTAATCAAAGCTGACAATGCAGAATACAGTAGTGCCCAAGGAAGAAAATCTTATCTGAGTCTGCTAAATGATTTCCATAAAGCTGAGCTGACTCTCAGATAATATTATGAAACCATTATACAAGAGTACCATATTTTCAGTTTTTTACAAACGTTAGTTCATGCTTGATCCTCATGCTGTCCTCGGGGAACACTATTATTATCACCCCTGTCTTGACTGCGAAAAAGTTGGCTATAAGTATCATTAATCTGTGGCATCCATGTTCTGAGAATATCAGCATGACCCGCTAATCATGCTGTCAAAGAAATGAGCCTGCACCCTGTAGCATGTAAGTCTTTAATAGAATAAGTTTTCTGCCCATCACTCCACCACTGGATTCTCAATAGCTAGTGATTGGCTCCCTGAGTACTTACAGTGTTTTGAGGGTATTTTTGGTTGCCCGGGAGGATGACCAAGTACTTCTGGCACCTGGAGAGTGGAGGCAAGGTTTGCTGCTAAACATCTTACCCCATGGAAGAGAGATTCAAACAACAAAGCATGATTTAACTCACAGTGTCAATAGTGCCAAGGTTGAAAACTGCTACTCTAACTTAAAGTCCTCTGCTTTACAAATCCCACACTCATCAGCTCTAAAAGTACCACCCAACCAGGCAGCAAGGTTCTTTTTCAGTCATGAAGGATCTATTCCACTGAGCTAGTCCGGTATGGGATGCAGTAGGAGAGGGGTCATGGCAGATTCATGAGACAGTCACTGGGAGCGTAGAGATGAAGATGTTTTAGTGTCACTTTGGAAAGTTCTGAGACAGAATTGGTAATTTTTTAAAAAGATGGAAAAAGCACGACAAGAAAGCTGTTGCACACTATGTGTGAAATGACCTTCTAGGGTTTCTGCAGTACCTAAAAATGACCAGCAGAGGGCAACTGGGGCAACAGAGCAGCAGAAGCGAAGTTTCTGCCCTCCAACTGGGAATTCCAAAGATGACAATACATGATCATAAGTCAGGAGTTCAACTGGAATTAAAAGTATGAAAGAGGAAGTGAAGCAGTAACTGCCTGCTGGCTCCAGGGCACGCAGAGTTCACACAGGTAAGAGATGCAATAATGGAAGAACTGGGGGTCACAGAGAACCAAGGCTGAGGGGCGAGCGACCAGAGTAGATACTGGGTTGGAGCAGGAGAAACTGGTCCGTTCACAGATGTGCATCCCACATTGCAAGAGGGACTAGGCCTCTGCTGTGCCTTCAGATGGCAGCTGGGTGCTGGCAGCGTTTACCTCCTCCTCCCCTGGGCCTCCATTTTGCTTCTCAGAAATTCAGTGCCTAGGATCTATTGTACCATACAGGCAGTGTGGGACAGCTGGAAGCACACACCTGCAAGGTGTGCAGTATGTGAGCACACCTGGAAGAGGCCATTCGGAGCCAGTGAAGACAGCCAAACTCCGCCTACTGTCTTTGGCAGGAAGCTGGCTGTTTTGGTGCCAGCTCCTGCGCATGCCACGGTGGCCCTGCAAACCCCGTTCCTCACTCCTGTGCACCGGGCTGGCTTTGCATAGACATCCGTTAAAAGTCATTCTGCACATACTTTCTGTTTTGCAAAAATAAAACAGTGAAGAAGAGTTAGGACGCCTCCATGGGGGTCCCCAGGAAGACGTGCAAGTACTCTGGACTTACCGAGGTAGAATTCTCATCAGAATGAACATGCAGGGTCACTGTCCAGTACTCATCTTTATCATTACTGCTGTTACACATTCTCAACATTTGTTTCATGGGTTTCTGCAACAGAATCAAGTGTGAGCATCTTGGCTAGTGAGTACCTTGCCAAGTGAGTAATGAGGAGAAGGATTGGGGCTGGAGATGGTGTAACCGTACAGTGCTTGTAAGATACAAAATACTGGGCTTATCTAGAAATCCAATTAAAACAGCCACATAAAATTCAGAGCACAAGTGGGGAACATTGTGGCTTAATTTTTTATAGAACATTTTTGCCTGCTATCTATCAAACGGAAATAAATAACTCTCCCATGCTAAAAAGAGCGGGGAAAGAAACTGTTATTTAAGTTCTGGGCACTGCCTGAACTACTTTACTTGTTCTGTATTAATCCTTAAAACATCTCTTTGAGTTATAATTATTACAGCATTTTCAGAAGATGATATTGAGGTTCTAAGGTATCGTAATGATCTAATAAATTTTATTAAGTGCCTTCTGTATCAAGATCTGAGCTATATTCTGGCGACAATATCACACAACAGTCTCTCCTCTGGGTATAGGATTCATACACTGATAACTACATATTAGAAATATTATAATGCAAATAATAATAGCAGGGAGACACAGTTTCATGTGATGCAACACCAGCTAATTCTCGAAGGTGCAGGGATTCTCTAGTCTTTCTGTACACCTGATACCATCGTCTTGTTCTGCTAAAAATGATATCTCCAATTTCCATGGAAACCCTCTGTAGGCTAACTAGAATATGGCTTGTAAATTTAAAATAGGTAGGGCGTGGCATTCTCTAATACATGCCATGTGCATTTCCTGTTAGTAGACTTAATTCTATGTGGCCTATCACGAGCCTTCCGGGAATCTGTAGTATGGGACAATATTAGTACAATAGCTTACCAAGTATATGTTACCACTCTTTTCTTATCCAACAAACTACATTCATCTGAAATACCACTAGGAGCAGTTGAGCTACTTACGCCTTCCCTCTGCCCCAAACTGCAGCCCCTTTGAAGGATAAAGTGCCCTTTGGCCCTCACTTGGGGTTCCCTCACCAGCCTTGGCCTCCCCACAGTGATCCTGTCCAAATGTCCTCACTGGAGCCCATTTCTAGAATACACCGAGGAAGGGAGTCTGACATCAGTAGGCAGTTACACACTCTGCAATGGCACAAGCTCTGCTATGGCTTCTCTAGTTATCAGGTTCCCTTTCAAATATCGGTTGAAGGTAAAAGGAAGTCAGGACTGTTTGTAATAAAGCGTGTACTATGCCCAAGTGTTTCGTGGTGGCACTGCTGCTGTCACAGGGCTGGCTGCTTACCAGGGTGTTGTTAACCAGAGGGATACTTACTGTTACATCACATCTGAAAGGCTATCAAAATGTGCTTCTCATTCCCTTGGATTACTTTGAATAAAACATTAGCTCGCAATGTGGGCACTACTTCCTTAAAAGGAAGTCATTAAAATGACTTTAAATCAAGCATTGTTAGCTGCAAGAAGTCAGTACACGGGTAGCAGCTGTGTGGTTAGGGTGGCTTATGAGATCCTGGCTCTATAGAATTAAGAAAAAGCTGAAACCCCCACGGCTTGCCTGGAGACCTTACAGAATATTAACGTAGAAGGTTCATAACAGCAATATAGTTCATTTTAATTAGGATCCCACAGTCCTAGAAATTAAGTTGGAAAAGATCTATTAGGTCATCTGGCCTATCACCTTCCTCATCCCCTTTTTAATGTAGGATTGTTCCCCAGGGTCTGCTCACACATGCAGGGTTCAGTCTAAATTTAAATGACTGCAGAGAGGAGGCTTACATCATTCCCCTTGGGAAACTATTACACAGTCTAATGGATTTCACCATAGTTTTCCCCAGCCACGCAGCCCAAATTTCTCTTTGCTTGAAATTGTCTCATTTTTTCTTATTATAAACTCTCAGATTCAGAACAATCAAAAATGACAGTAGGAATGACCGATCCTCTAGTTTCTATGCCCTGACCCTGAATGCTTTCTGAGATCCACATCTTGTAGGTGAATTGAAGCATCACCAATCTTTTTTTATCCGTAGAAGCTGATTTTTCTTGTAAAAGGAATCCACACACTCACCAGATGGAGGTAGTTTTGAGTTCTAATGGTGGCAGTGTATTTCACATGATTTGTGGCCACTCTGCCTTGTTTAAGTCCCTTATGAATGACAATAGATAATACATATCCCAACTGTGTTGCTGTTATGAACCTTCTATGTTAATATTCTGTAAGGTCTCCTCCAGGCAAGCCACGGGGGTTTCAGCTTGGGATATGTTACCTTGGTATCTAGAGAACAGAGAAAATCACTCTGGCTTTGGGAAGATGGAACCTAAGACTTTATCTTTGTTAGCACAATTTACCAACCAACCTACACGGATCATATTAGTTTTCCTTGAATGACACTCAGAGACATTTAGAACTTCAAGTTGAATGGGCCAACACAGAGGTCTGGATCCTCCTGAAGCCCTATATTTTTCATGTATGTGCATGCCAGTACAGAGGGAAGCAGGAACACCAGAAATAAAGGAAAAATAGCAGCAGAACTGCAAAGAAAGCATACCTCACATTTACCATTCCTTCCTTACAGAGGAGAATGGAGTCCACGCATGGTGGGACTGTAACTCATCAGGACTCCTTAATTAAAAAGGAAAGCCTCCCTGGTGATTTTATTTCCTTGGGTTTGTTATTATTATTACTATTACTACAGTATGAGAAAGACAGCGATGCCCTGCTCTAAGAGAGGATCATTCTTCTGAGCAGTAATGATGCTGGAAAACACTAATGGATTCAGAGCACAGCAGGGCCAAACTGCAGCTCCCGCCGTCCCACAAGCAGCGGTCCCTAAACACAATCCCCTGAATTATTACACAAGACAGCAACTCAGGCAGAGTGAGATGGAGAGAGAGGAAATGAGCCTCACAGTGTGATCAAACGATAACCAGGGTATGGTGCACACATGACCAAGCTTCCGTTTCTGGGGACCAGGTGCCCATTCATGTATTTTCTCTTCTCATCTTTTATTTACTGCATATGCTGTGCTCGGTGCAGGCGCTGTGCTAGGTACTAGGGATCACTGTCCTTGCCTGTTGGATTGGGGCCGCAGGGCACACTTCCAGACAGTTACCCTCTCACTCTGCTCTGCTTTGGTACTTAAGATCAATCTAAAATATTTTTAAATGGATTACAAGATCCTGTAAAAATGTATAAAGTGGAGGAAAATGACAATTAATTCTTGTCTGCTCTTACTCATAATTTAATGTATTTTCTTTCAAAATCTAACAGTTTGGCCTATTTGATGAATGCTTTATTATTTTTTAAATTTTAACAACAAAACAGCTCAGCAGTGTAAGCGCCTTCTCAGCAAACGCAAAGTCATGAGTTCAATCCATGGCACCAAAAATGAATAAATAAATAAATAAAAACAGAAAAGGGACAGCGATGATACAGAATTTCAAAAATGATAGGAAAATAACACGAGTTAATATATTGCATATTATTATCTTAAAAGTAGTTCAAATGATAAGATTTAGGCATAAAAAATCAAACAATGAAAGCACAAACTGTTCTTTTCAATGAACTTACAAAGATTAGTAGTATAATTATCTACCATATATATATATATATATATATATACATATATATATATATACACATACATGCACACACACACACATATAGTAGACTATATACATATAATCTTTATCCTTCTTCTTTTTCTCCTTTTCCCTATCCCAATTGTTCTTTCCTTTTGAGTACTTTCTTTCCCTTTCATTTTCACAATATCTGTTGTACATTTTGGATCTTATTACCCTTTCAATTTTTTTTACACTAGGGACACAATACGATATTTACGCATGCAAGTTTGATTTGTTTCACTTATGAGTATGATATCAAGTTGCATCCATTTAATTACAAAAGCCTCAAGTTTATCTTTCTTTATAGCTGAGCAATACTCCATTGCATAAAAATACCATATCTTTTTTATGCATTCCACAGTTGATGGACATTTGAGTTGTTTCCAAGATTTAACTATTACACACTATGCTGATATAAACACAGGTGCATATATATTGCTGTGGCATGGTATTTTTCACTTCTTCTAGGAAAATACTCATAAGGGGAATATCTGGGTGGAATGGGACCTTCAATCCTAGTTTTTTGAGGAATCTCTGCAACGATTTCCACAGTGGTTGTACTGGCCTACACTCACCAACAGTGGAGAACGGTTATGCTGAACGTTTTAAAGTCATGAATATCAGTATTATAACTGACGCCTCCTCTGCATCCCCCCGTTTTCCCCTCCCCCTACACCAGTACCTCCATCCTGTTTCATGATTATCATTCCTTTCATGCTGGTGTCTTGTATGTGAATCATCAAAAATAAATAGGATTGTTGATATTTTAAACAAGACTGGGCTAAAGGATGCCCAGAGAACTAGTGAGACATAATTTCTGAGTTTGTGAGTGGGAGAATTTTTAGAAGAGCTTAGCATGTGAATTGGCAGATGCAGATCACCCTCACCCTTGTGGACCATGTCACCCAATCTGTTGAAGATCTAAATAGATTTTTTCAAAGAGAATAAAACCAAGCAAAATAAAATAGAATAAAGTCAATCAAAACAAACCAGTGTAAGTGACACAGGACTTCAAAACAATAGGAAATCAACAATGGTTACCGTAATACCTCTTGTCTTCAAAACAGCTGCAGATACCTTCAGACATAGTAAAAATTAAACAAAAGAGAACATAACCAATAAAAACAAAACAATGAATTCAATAAAGGACTTCAAAACAAGACAACAGTAAATCCAAAATGACTATCATCATATATATTGCTATTTTTGAAATAGCGGCCCACGCCATCAGATAAAACAAAATCAAACAAAACAAAACAGAATAAAACCCAAGCCAACAAAACAATGAAAATGATACAGGTCTTCAAAACAAGACAACAAGGAATTAACAATGGCTATCATCTTCAGAAGGAGATCCCTCATAGATGCCACACTGTGTACCATTATCCTAGGAATAGATGATAAGACCACCAACCCTGCACCTGCAAAGTCAGTGAAACACCAAACACCACAAGCATCAAATTGCATTTCACCTCAATAGCTATCATTTTAAACTTGTGTTTCTCCGGATCAGCTGGTTGCTTGCAGGGGAAGGTGGTTGACTCTTCTTGTTTCTTAGTATATATGTCGGAAGGTGCTGGGGTCTGGTTGTCCCCACTCTGGCGGTGGTATTGTTGGGCCCGGTTTTCAAACCTTTGGGTTTGGGTTCCAACTACACCACCAGGTTTCAATGGGCCTTTAGTTCACAGATGGCAGGTTATAGTGCTTCTCTGCCTCCGTGGTCCCGTGATCCATTCCCTTGTAATAAATCTTTCTTTATAGACCAGATTAGTTCTGTTTCTCTGGAGAACACTGAAACACTATAAGAAATTTTGCTGTCTTTGT
Organism: Cavia porcellus; assembly: GCF_034190915.1. Taxonomy (NCBI): domain Eukaryota; kingdom Metazoa; phylum Chordata; class Mammalia; order Rodentia; family Caviidae; genus Cavia; species Cavia porcellus. The sequence goes on from NW_026947512.1 coordinate 2,455,611, forward strand.
AGTTTTTCAATTTCATTATTCTCTCTCTTTGTTCTTCCATATACAATTTTGGGTCAGTTTGTTCCATACTCTGAACTCCCAGAACTCCAGACTTTGGAGCCACAGCATCTTTACTATTGTAATGATGCACTAATGCCATGAAGACACATTGTCTTAGTCACTTTTCTCATCATTAAGACAAAACACCCAACACCCGAAGTTAAGGAGTAAAGGTTTATTTCAACTCACAGTTTGTAGAGGTTTTAGTTCATAGCTGGCTGAGTCCAAGGCAGGGTGGCATGGCAAGAGGGCATTGCAGGGGAGAAATAACTAATGGCAGATAGAAGGTAGCAAAGCGGCGGCAACAGGCTGACTGTCTCTTTTATCCCTTTCAGGGCACTCAGCCCTTGAGTGGTGCCACCCCTACTCAGGCTGGGCACTCACGTCATGCTCACCCAGAACTACACCAAGCCAATTACTGAACTGATTTAGTAATCACACACCCTTAATTCCAGCCTCACACACTCTAGATCCAGCTACCTTTGAAAAGCCCCATCTATGAGTGCACAAGGTTTTGGGGGACACTAGACACAAGCCATAGCATGTATGCTAAGGGTTCTCTTACCCACTAACTCATTTAACCCTCACAGCAACCATAGGAGGTGGCTACTTATTATCCTCTTGTTCTAGCTGAGGGAAATGGGGGTTGGTGCAAATAAGCAATTTTGTCAGGGTTCCAGCATTATTAGGAGTCATGGCCACAGTACACAGGCTTGAATCCATCTGTGTATTTGTGTGTTTGGGTTGAGGAAGAAGCAGGATTTATTTGAAAAGGGGAAAGTTATGTAAATATTACTTTTTTGTTTGATTTTTAAACGTTATTTTTGGACAAAAATTCAAGATTTTAGGGCTTACCTAGAGATCCGGAAGCTTAATGAAAAGGCGAACAATTTAAAATTATTGCCTTCATTTTACCAAACGAAAGCAGAGACAAGGCATGCGATTTGTCTAATATGCTTTACAAAGTCCAGTGTAGAGGAAAAGTGAAATTCCTTGGCCTTTCCTGTGTGAAGAGCCCTTCTTCCGCTCCCATCGTCTTGCTGCCCTGCCCCAGCTCTTGCTCTGTACCTTTCCAAACCAGCCTGCTGAAATGCACCGAGGGGTACAGGTAACTCCTGATCTCCACGGAATAGTGCTTCGTCCTCGGTGGGCCATGGCACTGGGAACTGAAAACCAACTCTAGAGATGAAGCAAGTACCTTCCTCAGCCCTCAGCTTCAGGGATGAGTATTAATACTTTCATTTCAGTTTTTTAAAAATTATAGATTTATGGGACTGCAGATCAGCACAGCTGAGATCTTTTTACCTGTGACCACGGTTGCCAAATGACAGGACAGGTACTTTTTCTAGGAAATCTGTGGGAAAAGCTGCAGATCCTGCAATAGCAAAGGAAAGTCTACAGGAACAGATTATGCAGAAAGTAATTAAATAAGGAAACATTGGTTAGAAGTTGTCAAGAAAGCTGAAGAGCAAAGCGTGTTCTGAAGAGACACTCGTTTGCCTAGGGTGGGGGTTAAAGGAAAGACTTTGTCATGGCAGCTTTTGGTACACATCTCAGCTGGGCCACCAGTGTGCTCGGTGACTTACAAGTGACTCCAGACAGCTCGATGGCTCTGTGCCCTCATCTGCGAGAGGATTCCCTAGAAGTTTCTCAATGCAGGAAAGAATCCAATTTCGTTTGGAGAACAAGAGCCCAAGCCAATTAGCGGGGAACTGCCCTGCTAGAAATGTGGGGACACCTTGTTTCTGTGCAAGTAGGAAACGAAGGAGCAGTGGGGGAAATGTCACAATGTGAGGTCAGATTACCCTGGACTCGCCCAAAAGTAGTTTATGTATGAGTTTTGCATGTTTCTCCACTCTTTACCTGGAAAACAGCTTTGACAAATCACGCCATTTCCCTACATGTCAGTTCCTTTGCGTCTAAGGTAGGATTGCAGTACAGCTAGTTTAAAACAGGAACAGATGTGAAGGCTAACGTGAGGTGCTAAATGTCAGCACCTAAAGTGATTAGAGGAAGGTGAGGATGGGAGGTGGCATTAAAATGTGGTGTTCTGGTGGTCCGGACTCCTCCTTCCAGCTGCATGGGCTGAGAACCCTCGCAAGACAGCCCGGATCTTGGAGGAATTTGCAATGCTGTCTCAGCCTTGGAAGGTTTTGATGTTAATGAGGTAATTCTTGTGCCAGCTTATGCCCCTATGCCTGCTTCTTAGCCTGCCTGCATTTCTCCTCCAAGCAAGAGAGTTTCTGTGCCCTTTTCTTTAGCAGAAGGGGATACACACAGGACCTTAAGGATGTTTCTCACTGGTAGTGGATATCATGCACTTGCGTGCAGAAAACCAAACATACTATCCAGAATGTGAGGTCTACTGGGGGTATAGATCAGGTGCTCTGTGCTGGTGGAGACTCTGAAAAAGGATTAGCTGTTAAAAGTGAGGACACAGACCAAAGAAAGATGACTAGAATGCAGAGAGCGTAAGAAAAAGAGACAAGAATAGAAGGGAAAAGGGGGCTTCTAAGGTGGGCTAAAGGTGTGGTTTTATCAGGTAGATCCTGTACAGTCATGAAAACCTTAGGGAACAGAAATCTCACACATACCATATATTTTGTTGAGGTATTGAAGTCATCATTTCCCTCAGTCTCTATCAGAGAAGATGATAAAATAAACAGAATTTTAAAAGGACATTTTTGTGAGAGTTCAAGGTGAAGAGGGAATACAGTAGTCCCTCTTGGCTTGGTATGATACATTCAAAAACCCCCAGTAGACACCTGAAACCTTGGATAGCACTAAACCTTATGTATACTGTCTTTTTTCTTCTATACATACATATCTATGATAGTTTAACTTACAAATTAGGCATGGCAAGAGATTAACAGAAACAATTAATATAAAATAGAACAACTGTAGCCATAAGCTATCATACAAATTATGTGAATGCAGTTTCTCCCTGTCTCACTCCTCTCAATGTTCTATTGCACTGTACTCCCCTCTTCTTGTAGTGATGTGAGATGACACAATGCCTACATGATGAAGTGAGGTGAGAGATAGAGGCATTGTGATGTAGCATTCATCATTACATAAAGATTACTTGATTTCAAGCTCTGTGACACCATGACAATCACTCTGATAACTGAAACATCGACTCAATTGCTAATAAAAAGAGTAGTGCATACAATGTGGATACTCTGGACCAAAGGATGAGTTATATCCCCTGGGCAAAATGGAGTGGGATGGCACAAGATTTTATTACACAACTCAGAATGGCATGCAACTTAGAACTAATTCATTTTTTTATTTCTGGACTTTCCATTTATTTTTTTCAGACAGTTATTGATCTTAGATAACTGAAACCACCATCCGTGAAATTTTGGATAAGCTGGACTGCTGTACAGCAGGTGAAAAAGGCTTTTTGGTGTGTCTTAAACTAAACTCTGGCTGAAAGCTGGTAGTGAGTCAGCTAGAGAGGAAAAATGACAACTGGGAAAAACAGGAAGTATTTACATTTGCAGCATAGGAGCCACCTGGAATTTACAGGTCCAAGGCAGTCAACCATAGTTGTAGAAGCCAAGCATCAGCATGACAGGCCTTTCTTCAGCTCACGATCTGTCATTTCCTGACAGCAAGATCTCAGGCAAGTCCTGAAACCTGTGGGAATCTTGCCTTCTCATACCTAAGGTGACAGCCAGGACTCTTGCCTCTAAACTGCGGAAGAACAGAGAAATGAGATCATATGTGTGAAATCCTTTGTAAACTTCAAGGTGCATGGAAAAAATGAGGAATGGTGTGTTAATTGTTTTGTTCTGCCAGTAGCACAGGGGTGATGAAGTGCTGCATGCTGCTTACCCTGGGTGCTCAGCGCTGCTCAGTCTATTCTGTGAAAGTTCATAAAATCTGAAAAACAGTGGCCAGAAATGTTGAGGTGGGACAGTAAGTTGTCAGAGCCCTTTTCAAGAGTCACACTTTCTTTTCCTATGAACTAGAAATAGATGACTTATTGAGCAGAGAGAGAGGTGGAGAGCTGGACAACACTTGATTAGTGGGGTGGGAGATACCATACAGGATATACTGTGCTAAGGAGACCTGTGTTCTACCACGGAGAGAGTCTTAGAGCTGTAAGAAACATTAATATTAGGAAGGCTGTTTTTTAAAATGCCATCCAGTAACATACTATAGAAAAATTCCTAAAAGTATAGGGAAGAGAATTAAGAAGCCAAACCACACCTTCCCGTGAGCCAGCCAGGGTGCAGCCTGGGAGACAAGAAGAGTGACACCCCACCCTAAACCCATAAGCCATGGGCTGATTCTGAGGAAGTCAGGCTGAAATGATAGCAACTGAAGTAAAGAAAAATAACTTCCTGCTTGTGTTGTTTGATTGACTTTGCAGGCCTGAAGCTGGTAGTCTGAGAATCTCTTTCGAGTATGACAATGTGCATTGTAGCAGCTGTGGGGGACTGTGTTCTGTCTTATTTTTGAAATCCAATGTTTTATTCTGTTTTACTGTTTTGTTTTATTCCTATATCTGGCAACCTGAGTGACTATTTTGAGGATAACAATATGCAATATAACATCCATCGCTAACTTCCTATCATCTTGTTTTGAAAACCTATATAGTTATTGCTGTTCTTTGTTGTTGTTATTGTCATTGTTTTGCTTTTGTTATTTTTTATTTGTTTACTTATTGATTTTTCTCTTTAAAATAAAATCAGAAGAAAAAAGCCATCTAATGTGAGGCTGCTTGCTGGAAGGAGAGAGAGAAGGGAAGCCACATGATGATTTGGTGTCACTAAAGTGATGTGACAGTCTCTCTGAAGACCAGAATAGCATCTAGACTCCCAGCTTCCAATTCAAACAGCTCTCTGAACTCTCTTCAACCCCGGGCATTATCTCCATGATCTAGTGGTTTCTGACCTGCTTTGCTGTGATCCAGTAGTTTGTCCTTTTAAGAAAACACAAATAGAAATTAGGGATATAGCTCAGTGCGAAAGTGCATGCTTTGTATCTTTAAGGCCTTTGACTCAACTTCATCACACACACACACACACACACACACACACACACACGCAAAATCTGAATAAATTGTAGATCAGTAGAAAGGATGTCTACTAAGTGATGGGGCTGCATCACAATCCTACTGTCAAAAAAAGGAATTTGAAGTCATCCAGGAATGCAAGAAGTGAAAGTTACTATTAATGAATGGTTAGGGTTAGGGTTAGGATTAGGGTTAGGGTTAGGGTTAAGGTTAGGGTTAGGTTCCAAATTAGGACCATTCCTTTCAGCTTACCTGCCTTTAACTCTTGAGCACCTGACATGGCATTCCCAAATCCCTGAATATATGCCTGTGAACCTGTAATATGCCTGTGAACCACAAATCCCTAAATAATGACCCAGTTTTGCCCCAAACCAGTATCACCAATGAAGGTGTTGTACCAAACTTATATCAGACACCTCCGGGTAGTTATTGGCTCTTTGAAGCATTCAGGCTGCCCATGAGAGATACTTTAATGTCAAAAATTTGTAATAAACTGCACAGTTCAAATGACAGGATGATACCAAATTATACACTCATTTCTTGGATTTTATCTACCATGGAGATTCTCGATCCAATATGATTCATATACAAATTAAACCTTGATGATCCTAAATTACTGCTATATCTAGCATCAGATGGTTCATAGGACAACCAGGCTAATAAATGGCTGAAATAAAATGGTGAATATTGACATTACAAGCTAAAAAATGTAAATTAGAAGTAATTGGGGATGGGAAAGGATTTTGAAGGTAAATAGAGAAATAGATATTGAGGTTAATTAGGTTTTAACTACTTCCAAGAAACAAGTCAAAATCTCACTCTAACTTAACAGCATTAGACTACAAATCTGAGTTTAGTAAAATTATGCAAAAGCTTCTGATTGGCCCTTTTTTTGTGTAAGACAAAAGACAAATTATTGCCGATCAAAAGAGTAGGATGAGCTCCTCAAGGAGCTGACAAATCTCTTCCTTGCTGACTGCCTCAGTCTCTCAATCTATCAAACAATGATAGCCCAGTCTCCCTCCTAATGGAGAAAATGAGAAAGCTGCCACATTAGTATAAGATACTGAAAACTAGAATCTATAATCACTTAACACTGATAAAGCAATTTCCAAAATTATAGGCCATTGATCCTCCCACAAAGCAGTGGATAAAACTTTATTAGATACTAGACCCTCTACATAACAAACCTTTTGTAATGTCCTCTTACTTTTACAAGTGAAATTAGCAAATTCCTTATGTATAAGATTTCTTAAGTGGTAATAGTAAAAGGAAAATGATTCAAAATTTTGTAACATGGATATTAGTGTGGACTGAGAAATGTAACTCTATTATTTTACCACCAGGGATTCTTTCTAGAATCCTTGGAGATATTTTTTAAATTTAAGAAAAATAAAACTAATATTTAGACATTTTCTAATACTACTATTTTGACAACTCAGAAAATAGGAAAAGCACTTTTTCATGGCAACTTTTTTGCTACTATGGTCTGTCTTGCTGTATTAGTCAGCTGTGCTCAGTGAGGAACAAGTCCCATTCTCAGTGGCTTCCAACAATGCATGTCATTCTCTCATGTCAATGAAGGCATTCAGTTGCAGCTCAACCACACACTATAGCTTGGCTCCAAGCTGTACAACAATTGCTGACCTGCTCCACAGGATCTTTTCCTTCTGGGACCAAGGCAGGAGGATCATAAGATATGTAATTCTCAGAGCAGAATGAAAGACTTAACAGAATGAAAGCTGGTGATGACCCTTGATGGCTCATAAAGTTTTTGCTAGAATGATCCTCACATGGTCTCACGGCAGAAGTCAGGAATGTGTAAGTAAGTCTCTTATAGCGAAAAGGAGGTGAATAACCACACACTGCCCTGTAACCTATCATAGCTGACCTCAGATCCATTACAGTACAATAGGTAATCCTTCTAACGGACTTGAGTTGGCACATAAAGAAACTTGCTTGTCACCTTTTTTAAGCTCACAGATCAAAAATTCAACCATTAACAAGCGATTAGAACTGTGGCAAAACATCACACATCCTCTAAAGCAGCAGCCACTCTAAGTGCAGGGAGTGGTACAATGTACAAATGAAAGAGATCTTGATTTCCCAAGAGAAGTCGGGTAATATACATATTTATGTGACATTTTCTTATTTAAAAAAAAAAGTCAACTATTTTCACTGACCAACAATAGCTATTATCCTACGTTAAAAAAAATCCAAATTCTCAATTTGAATCTCAATTTGAAAGTTTTAATCCCCGACTTCAGGGATATCCTTGAGATACGGCACATATACTTGTGGCACTTCCTGTCCCAAGGAGGAGTGTTGACAGATTGTTTTTGCTCATGTGTTTCTGTGACCCAGCGACTCAGTGCTCACATGGCCCAGCACCACACAGATCCGTTCACTAACTCAGGGCTCAGGTCCTGATCTCACTCCACGCCATGGAGTCTTCGGCCTGATCATGCCTCTCTAAGCTGTGCTGTCTCCCAAGAGATGCCTTTCAAGCTGATTGACTTAAAATTAGAGCTCAGATGGCAAAAGAAGCAGGAAATAATAGGGAGAGAGATTGTCTTCATTTGCTTCTTTAAATTTTCACACTGTGTGATTCATTAACAAGGGGGAAGTCCCGAGGCAGGGAGAGCATCAATAATTCAGGAGAGGCTGTCAAACTGCAAATAGCCTCATGGTGCCCAGCTGAGCTTCTGCCTGCGACATGGGGCCCCTCTCAGGCACTAAGAAGAAGGGCCAGGCTTCCATCACTCAGCCTGGTTCAGTCCTGTCTTTCCTCTGCTCTCAGCTGGAAACCATTGTAATGAAGTACCCAGCGGCTCACAGTCCACAATGCCAAGCTGGTAGCATATTAAACACTAAAAGTTCCCTGAAGAAGATGTGGATGCAGGAAGCAGCTCCTCCTCTGTAGGATCTTTGGTGTTAATGCCAGCTCTCTACCATATGCTTTTGATGCCCAGGATTTAGCGATTGTTCCCCACCGTTCTTCTACCCCTCAAATGAATGTCGCCATTTGTCAGATCTTGCTCATTTCCCTCTCTCAAAACCAAACTGCAAACTCATCTGGACCTGGCTACTGGTCTTGGTGGATGACAGTGCAGTTTGACCAGGAGTAGAGGAGCATGGAGGTGACAGTCTCTCTTTAGCAGATTTACTCAGGCTCCTCTGAGTCTTCTAAACTAGGCCTTGGCTTCTGGACTTCTGGATTTGTCTTTGTGTCACCCAGTTTCAAATGACAGAGCTCCAGATCCTATCAAGCTTCCTGGCATAGCAGGACGAGCCCAGTTACCAGAGAGAAAAGGGCAGATGTTAGCCAGTGGGTTCCGTTAGCAGTTGATGCTCTCTGCCAGCAGCAAGTTTCAGAGATTCAACACTCTTTCCATTTCTGAATGAAGCAGAGCTGAGATTAGTACTCTGATGAAGAGAATGTTGCTCCTGACAGGGGCCTGTCCTCTCCCCCATACTGGTCTGTCACACACCTGGGTACAGAAAACGGAAGCTCAACTTGGGGAAGGGGAGAGGAGAGAGAAGCAGTTGTGCTCCAGAGCAGGGTAAAATTCACACCTAGTCTATACTGTTAGTATTTTCACCTCTATATGGTAGTTCCCTTTGGCTGCTTTAGGATTTCAATAAAAGGTGAAGCTTCTGTGTCTCTTTGAGAAGTGATGCCATGTACAATAAAGCGAAGAACAATACCAGAGAATTTCATTTTCCTCCACTCACACCTTCCTGGTATCTTGGCAGAGAAAGCAGATTCTTATCTGCAGGCCAGGTTCTCCATGTTATAAACGGCTTTGCCATGACTGGTAACGAATTTCAGGGTGAAAGTTAAAAATCTCAGGAAAGACCTAAGATGAGTTCTTTGCTTTCCTGGTGTATAGCATGGGAAGATTAATAATGCAAAGTAAGAGGAAAGGAGATGGACAGCTCATGTGCTTTTCAATTTACGGAGGTGCTGTATCTTGTTGAATTACTGTAAACTGAAAACATCCTAAGGCAAAAATGCTTGTAGTCAACTCAACCTATTGAATTTCCTAGCCCAGCCACACAGTACACTGTAGAGTATGGTTGTTTACGCTCATGACTGGGTGGCTGACTGGGAGCTATGGCTCACTGCCTCTGCCCAGCACCAGAAGGTTTTCTCACTGTACCCCATTAGTCTGGGAAAAGACCAAATTTCAAAACTCACCCCAGGTTGTGGCTGTGCATGCCTGTAATCTCAACTACTTGGGAGGTGGAAGCAGGAAGATCACAAGTTCAAGACCGTCTTGGGCACCTTAGCAAGATCCTGTCTCAAAATAAAATTAAGAGAGCTGTGAATGTAGCTCAGTGATAGGGTCCCTGAGTTCAGTCCTTACTATTTCTTTTAAAAATTAGAATTCAAAGTATCGACTCCACTGATTTCTTATCACTGTTTACCATTATAAAGTAAAAAAAATCATTAAATTGGACCATCTTAAATTGAGAACCAAGCACCTGCATAAAGAAAGTCAAAATATAAAAGATCAAAATAAATTTAATCTGGCTGCATAACCACTTTGCACTTTTAATAACAGTGACTTCTCCTTCCCCAGGAAAATCTTTTAGACTGTCACCACAGCTATATTTCCACATCTAACTGGAATTTGGACATAGGATGATTACGAGTGGCAGGAAACGTGGCATGAACCTTACAAACCTGCCAGTTTGTCTGTCTCTGCAGGCCTCATTCCCGTGTCCAGGTGCCCAGCAGCCTCCTACTTGCCCCTAGCTGTGCTTTCCAGGGTCGTCTCCACAGCACAGTCTGAGGCGGTCTCCTTGCGAAGACGGCTCGCCCATCTCTCACTTGACAGCTTCAGTCTTCAAAGGCTTTCAGGCGCCCGTGTGGGAACATACCAAACTGGAGGATGTATGTTACAGGACCTGCCCACATCTCCAGACTCAGCTCACGATCAGCATCGCCCCCATCCTATGAATGGGCTGTGGGTCCCGGCTTCTGTACCTGCAGATCTGTCTCTCTCACACACCTTTTCTGTCCTCCTGCCTCACCTGGGAAATCTCTACCCAACTTCATGACTCTGGATGTGGGGTTCCATGGGGTTCTGCACAAACCTCGGATTTAGCACCGGTTCTCTGCACTTGTTCTGCGTGTCCTGTTGTCCCTGTCCCCCACTAGACCACACATTCTTTGAATGCTATACACATTCACATTTCCCCCGCATCTGCATCTAAGCCTGGTGTAAAGTGAGCTAAGTGTAAATTATTTTTGAATAAATAAGATCATTATTTTGATAAGAAATTTAATCCCCAAAGGAACATTGGTCTTACTGAAAGTCACTCACGCTATTTATTACCCTATCCATGCAGACATGTTCAGTTTCTTGAGCTATTAATCTTTTTTTTCTAAACAAGCACAGATTCTAGTCATAAAGAAAATGTTTGTCTGTTTGACAAAATACACCATAACAGAGTAGATAGAGGTGTGATGGATTGGAGGAAAATAACAGGTAAAGGGTGAAGAGACATTCTCTCCAAACGTACCTGTACCTGTAAGGTAACAAGAAAGACCACGAACTTTGTATAAACTTCTGGTTCATGAATAGAATAGGGAAAGGAACTCAAAACATCCTCCATCTCAACAATAAAGAGAAAACTTTTACCTATTAAATTATCAAAATGTAAAAAATTCATAAAGTCGTGCTGATGGCAGTGTGGAAAATGGACTTTCTCTTTCACTGATGTCGGGGTTGAAAAGCCCCTTTTTACTTTTTGTGAAACTCATTTTGCATTATCCATCAAATTTCTTAAAGTTCATTTTCCTGGAACCCATACTGCTATTATTCTATGACTGATACAACAAATCACTGCTGATTTACTGATTTAAAAAAACACTGAGGCACAGCAGTTCTGTAGTTCGGAAAGATGAAAGGAGCCTCCGAGGCCTGAGGCCAAGGTGTCACAGGGCGGATGCCCTCTGCAGGCCCTCGTGGAGAACCCGTTTCCTTGTCCCTTCACCTGCTGTGGGCTGCGCACACTCTCTAGCCCGTGGTCTCGCCTTCCATTTGTACAGCCAGCTGCTTCGGGCTAAGTCCTTACACTGCCACCACTCCAGTTCTGTCATGTGACTCCCTATTCCATTTTTAGGAGCCCTTGTGATTGCATTGGGTCCACCAGGGCAACCTAGGACAATTGCTCTGTTGTCGGGTCAGCTGATCAGGAATTTGAAGTCCTTGTGCAGTTCATTTCTTTTGTCATTCATTGCAGCATACTTTAAGGTCTCCCATAGACATTTTGAGGAAGAGGTATTATTCTATCAAATATACCTAGCAATTCCAGTTCTAGGAATATATCCTATAGAAATACACACACATGTGGCCAACACTATATGGTCAAAGATTTTTATTGCAGTCATATTTCTAGAAGTTAAAAAAGAAAAAAAAAACACCTGTTGTTCAAAAGTGCAATAATTACATAATCTTTGGTGGTGACTAATTTTATATGTCAATTTCATTAGGCCGTTGCATCCAGATATTTTTTAGATATCAATGTGAGTATTTTTGTGAAAGAGACCATTTAAATCACAACCTGAGGAAAGCAGAATCCTTCTGTAAAATGGATGGGCCGTTTATTATCAGTTTGAAGGTCTAAATAGAACAAAAATTCTGACTCTTCTTTGAGTAAGAAAGGATTCTTCCTGCCTGCTGGCTTCTGAACTGGAACATGTGGTTTTTCCTACCTTCAGACTCTAAATGAAATATTGATGTTCTTGAATTTCAAGCTGGCTGACTGGCGGACTGGAACAACATCAGTGTGAGCTCTCTTGGGCTTCCAGCTTGCTGGTTCACTCTGCAGATCCTGGAACTTGCCAGCCTTGATAGATGTGAGTTAATTCCTCCTCCCTCTTTCCCGCCCCTCCCCTCCTCCTCTTCTTCTTCCTCTTTCTCCCCGCCTCCTTTTTCTCTCTCTCTCTCTCTCTTTCTCATATATATATTACTGGTTTGTTTCTTTGGGCAACCTTGATCAATACTTCCTGTTTTTACTAGAAATGCAATCCAATAACAAGGAACAAGAGGGCAGCCTAACACACTCATATCAAAGGATCTTCATGGCATAGAGTTACCCAGAAAAGGAAAAGGTGTAATGTGATCTAGTCTATATAAATAAAAAGGAAAATTCATAAATACACATGTCTCCATGAATAAGTATATGAAAAGAAACTGACACCTGCATATTTGACTCTTGTCAACCATTCTCTCTGGTACTTGCCAGAGAATAAGGCTGAGGACTGGGAGCACAGAGGGCGCTCACTGTTGAAAGGGCTTTCATGTACATTTTATTCAGCTGTTTGGATTTCTTATAGGAAAAACTGTGTGAGAATTACATATATTGCTTTAAAAGTTAAAATAGTAAGAAATCAATTTATTTGTGCTCAAAATTTTTCTCCACTAACCCAATTTTAAAGAAACTGGATTTAAAGATACAATACATTTATATAAATTCATAACAGGAAACTTCTTTTCTACTGACCAGAATACCCATATTCACTAAGAAAAGATTTCCACAATAAAAAACATGGAAGAAACCAAATTTGTGAACAGAAGGGGCTTATTAACCATGAAATCAGAGGACAGGATATCAGATGTCCTGGAGGGATGTTTTATTTTAGCTAAGGTTTTGACTCCAATGAATTATCCAATTGATCCACACACTTGGACCCCTAGACAGTCTCTTTTTCTGACAGTAACTGTCAATCTGCCATGAAGAGGCACTTGAGAATCACTAACCAACTCTCACTCTCTCTCACTCTGTCATTTTGAGAATCTCCTTTAGATCCACCTTTCCCATTTGAACAAAGCACTGCACCATGACAGATTCTATCAGGCTGTCTTCCATCTCTTTTGCTGTTTGTAGCTCACTGGCAGGGTGTACAAGGTCAAGTGCATTTCCCCAGTAGATACAGATCACAGTGAGTAATCTCAGGGGCATTTTCTATTAAACAACTAACTCTAATCATTCATTTGGAGTGTTCTTAGCCTTTCTGATGTCATTCCTAGATCTAGGGTGTTCAACTGACTTTGGGGAATTGGACTCTCACCCACCATACTGAGCTGTCCTTTTGACTGAGTGGCCTGAGTATTGCTGCTACTCTTTGTCATGTTTATTTCTTCTTATCTAAGGAAGTAAGAGCAGAATAATACTCAACTTCTGCTGCTTCACGGGATTATTAACAGATTATCGCAAGTAAACTTTACCCATTCACAAACACCACTGAGGTCCTTATCCTCCCAGCTCTGTGTTTGTTTGTGGGGACACAAAGGGTGAATGACATACAATCTTTCCTGGCATTCAGTCTTCTGGGAGTTCATATTGTGAATAATTATAATATAGAATCCTAAGTGCTGCCCTAGGGTATTGTGTTACACCCTGTGGGAGGCAGGGTAGGAAAGGTGTGGACAGTTAACTAGAGCAGATCTTAGAGAAAAAGCAGGGAATAGGAAGGTGGGGAAAGGTATTCAAGACCAAAGGAACAGCATGTGAAAAGGACTAATGCAAGAAGATCACACAAACTGTATTGCTGTAGACCGTATAAAGACAGCCCTAACTCCTCGGGCATCCTCCCGCAGGAAGTGATATTTATGTTCCACCTTTGAATCTGGATGACCAACAGAACCCAACACAAGCAGTGCTTTGCCAGTTTCTAGCCCTAGGCCTTGACGTTACTTTCCATCCCTCCTTCCTGTCTCTTAGAACAAGTCACCACACGATGCTGTGAGGAAGACCAAGGAGCACCACAAAGAGCCCCAGATGGAGAGAAGTGCAGCTCTCTGGCCAGTTGCCCTGGGGTGTGCTTCCATGAACATTTAGAGCCATCCACAGCCAAGTGGCTTTCCTTGGAAATGGGTCCTCAATCAAGATCTCTCAGTTAACATCACAGGCAGCAAAAATGTGCCATTCCTGCTGAGCCCTGTGCAAATAAAATGATGAACCAAATTCATGATACTGTTGTTTTAAGTACTATACTGCTTTGCCTCATCGTTTATTACATAACTGAAACATGGAGGTAAGAAAGAGGAGAAAATCAGTCAAGACTGCCCAGTTGCTGGCTTATGTAATATGATGAGGACGGCTCTCTGCAAAACAGGACTTGTAGATGCAGCAAAGCACCTGGTTTGGTGGGAGGGAGGGTGTTGCAGAGTGAGAACAAGGTGGGTTTGGGACCCTTGGATTTGCAGGGCAATGCGCTTTCCTGCTTTACACAGATGGCATAGCTAAACAGACAGACAGACAGAGACAGAGAGAAGGACGGAGGGAAAAGAGACATTTATAAATGGGAGAGAATACGTGTGGTCTTGGATACAAACATCTCTGGGGGAAAAGAGCGGTAAGAAGAGAAGAGGGCCGAGGGGAAGTCAGAGTTAAGAGGCTTGTAGAAGCCTACAGAGAAGTCTTAAAATATCAGGAGGTGGGAAGCAGAGCGCAGTTTATTCTTTCTGCCCCTGTGCACAGTGTGTCTCAGAACACAGGTGAGGCTGCAAGGAGTAAACCAGGCTCAGGACTTGACACTCAGCGTTCGTCCAGGAGAGCTTGCACCTCACTCGGGCAGGCACTAGCTCAACTGGGCGCTGCTTTGCTACTTACAGGGCAAAGGAAGCTCAGGCTGGGGCCTGAGGGCCTTCTGAGCATCCTGCCGGCCACAGGCGGTCTTTCCGCTCCTCTCCAGCTATTACAGTCTTTGCTTATATCTGCCCAGGCCTTCTCCCTGTGCAGGGGCCTGGGATGTCAACCCTGGATGCACAAGCACTTCTGGAGAAAAAACACAACAAACCAAGAAATGAGCTGCTGTTCTGCCTCCGGGCTTGTGATTTGAGGAACTATTTTCAAGAAAATAGTGTGTAATCTACTAGCAGGTAATTTCTTACTGTTATGGTTTTTTGTTTTGTTTTGTTTTGTTTTGTTTTGTAGTTCTGTATTGCGTGTACCCTTACGCCGCTTTGGTTTGTTTTGTGTTTTTCTCTTTTTCCTCTTAAATAAAAAAAAAAAAAAAAAAAAAAAAAAAGGTAAACTGAAAAGAGGTCTCCCACTGTGTGGGAGGCTTTTCTTCCCAACGCTGCTGCCCGGCCCTTTCTGTGTCTACAGATAAGAATGCACTTACTTAGAAAAGCAAAAGACAAGAGAAGCAAAAAGCTGGACTTTCTCAATAATTAGCTTTGAAAACAAATACAGAAATGAGAATCAACTTGCCAGACTCAATATTTACAGTATATTTGTTTACCTATTTGTGATTTAAAACTTTATCTATATTCAAAAGGAACTTTAAGTGATTGTAACCATAATGAAAAAAGCAACAGTTGA
Source organism: Cavia porcellus (assembly GCF_034190915.1). Lineage (NCBI taxonomy): Eukaryota > Metazoa > Chordata > Mammalia > Rodentia > Caviidae > Cavia > Cavia porcellus. The sequence goes on from NW_026947512.1 coordinate 2,471,020, forward strand.
TTGATTAAAAACGTTTTAGGACTGTTAAGGTTGTCAATTTTAATAATAAAAATAATGATAATAGTATTTTAATATAATAATAAAATACACTGTAGATCAAATATTTTATAAGCATTGTTCTATTCATGACTCAAAATTTACCAAGTAGGTATGAAAGTACATGGCAATAAGAAAATTGGACTGAGAATGAATTTTTTTACTCAGTTACACACTAATTAGTTACCTAATTTGTAAGCAGCTGATAGAAGATTCAAACCTTACTCTCTCTCTGATGCCAAAAATGTAATTTTGTGATATAAACTATAGCTAAAACTTACATTATACTTAACATGCACTAGAAAATATTCTCAATATTTTATAATCCATCTAGATTATGACCACCTTTCATTATCTCTGAGCTATTTTACAACTCTGTAAAGTGAATAACTCTGATAAGAATCAGAACAATTTTTTTTATAGAAATGCAAGTTAACTGATTGTTGCTCTGAGGGCTGATATAGTTTATATCTGTTTGTACATTCATTTCTTTTTTTAAAAAAATAAGCTTATATTTTATTAATGTGAAAATACACCGTAAAGTCACATAATTCTTTTTTTAAGATTTTTATTAAAAGAGGAAAAAAAGAAAAACAGAAAAAGGTTAGAAATAATACATAATTTCAAAAAAATAAACAGCAAGAAATCACTAGTTGTAAATTACATAATGTCATCTTAGAAATAGTTGTTCAAGTAAAAAATTAAAGCATACAAAGTGGACATTCAAACAGTGAGAATACAAATAGTTCTGTTCAGTGACCCAGCAACCATATTAGTAATATAGTTATCAATCCTACACACTTAAACAGACATGCAGTTATATCCTTCAGAGCACTTTCTTTTCCTTTCTTTTTTACAATAGCAATTACTCCTTTTGGGTTTTATTACTCCTACAGTTCTTATTTCTTTTTACACTGGAGATGCAATGTGATATTTATAAATATGATTCTTATTTATTTCACTTATGAGGAGAGTCTCAAGGCCTATTTACCTCCATTTACCTATGAAGACCTCAAGATCCTCCTTTTTTATAGCTGGGTAATGTTCCATTGTATACAAATACCACACCTCTTTCATCCACTGTGCAGTTGATGGGCATTTTGACTGTTTCCAAGATTTAGCTGTCGCAGACTGTGCTGCTATGAACATGGGTGCACATATACTGCTGTGATACGACCTTTTCAGTTTTTCTGGGAAAATACTGAGGAGGGGAATAGCTGAGGAACTTCCAATCCTAGTCTTCTGAGAAATCTCCACAGTGATTTCCATAGTGGTTGCACCCCACTACACTCCCACTAACAGTGGAGCAGTGTTCCCCTCCCCCCCCTGCAGCCTCACCAACATTTGTTACCAGCTGATTTATTGATGGCAGCCATTCTTTCTGGAGTGAGATACAATCTCAATGCTGTTTTAATTTGCATTTCTCGAATGACCAGTGATGGTGAACATTTCTTCATGTATTTAATTTCCATTTGTGTATCTTATCTGAGAACTGTGTGTTCATCTCAGGTGCCCATTTTTGGAGAGGTTCTTTGAATTTAGGGAGCTTGATGTTTTTAAATTCTTTATATGTTCCGGATATAAGTCCTTTGTCTGAGGGGTTGCCGGCTAAAATTCTTTCCCATTCTGTGGGGTTTCTTTTCACTTTGTTTGTGATTTCTTTTGAAGTGCAAAAACTTTTCAATAATATGAAATCCCAGTTGTTGATTCTTTTAAGTGTTTCTCATGCTGTTTGTGTTTTGTTCATGAATTCCGCCTACCCCTATATCTTAGTTACTTTTTACTCGTCGCTGAGACAAAATACCTGATGCCCAAAGCTGGGAAAGAAAAGGTTTATTTCTTACAGTTTTTGGAGGTTTCAGTCCATACTCAGTTAGCTCCAAGTCAGGGTCGCACGGCAGGACCACAGTTCATGGAGGATGCAAATAGCAAGGCAGAAATAGCAAGAGAGAGAGAGAGAGAGAGAGAGAGAGAGAGAGAGAGAGAGACATACCTTCTTCCTGCCATTACATTGTATGCTGGCTCCACACCTATGTGGGTGTAGCAGTGACACTATCAATCCAAGTGCTGAACAATGAATCAATCACAAACACATAATGCAAAAGCATGAGGCCTGGGGGCCACCGACACATACCATGATACCCTCTGTCTCCAAAACTTCTCCCTTCCTTGTCTTCCAGTAGATTTAGTGTTTCTGTTTTAATATTTAGGTCTTTGATCCATTTAGACTTTAGTTTTGTGCATAGTGACAGGCATGGATCTAGTTTCAGTCTTTTAAATTTATTTCTTAAGTCCTGTTCCCCATGTGCATGTCGTTCATGGGATTCTTTAAACCTATTGTAATGTCTTCCTGATTTCCTCACTTATTGATGATCTAAATGCAATACCTGACCATCGTTTGTTTCCAATTTGTATGATACTCAAAATTTTAAATTAAAAAGAAAATGTTGTCTGACAATTATTGAGAGACTGAGAAAGAGACAGACAGAGACAGAGAGAGGCTGATGTCTCTTCACAGCCTCATCCAGCCCTCTCCCGGGTGTGAGTGCGGCCTGTGGCTATCTAAACTGGCTGCTGACAGTGTCCTGGCTGCTGCATCCCAGGTCTACTGGCCGCTTTTCCACCTCTTCCTGTGACAGCTGCCTTTCTGTGTCACCATATTTTTTCTTTGCAGTCTTCCACGGCCTTCCCCAGACCGGCTCTCTCCCAAAGCACTACAGAAAAGGACAGAAAAGCTAACCAGCTCTATAGAGCCACCCATCTTTTTTTCCCCTCTAATTAGCTTTCTGAATGACAGAGCCCTGCAGGGAAAGCATGCAACTGTGGATCCTCACAATTAAACCCTCATACCACACGCCATGGAACATCAATGTCCCATACTAACCTCCAGGTGTGCTGTGAGTGAATGGAAACACACTTTCAAGTCTTATAATAAATAACCATGATTGTGGAAAATATTGAAGCAATTTGTTATTCCTGAGCCTTCTAAGACAGGGTTAGTTTGTTTTTACCATTTATTACCTTGGATTTTGTTGTTGTATTGTTCTTTTTCTACTGACAAAGTCGGTTTAAAAGTAATATTTTATAAGCCCATGCATAAAATATAGTTGACATTTTGTGATATCAAAACTTTTAAAGAGAGTTTGGTTGAGGCCCAGGGGACATCTCACTGTGTAACGGCAAGTGTAAGAGTTCAGCACTTCTAATCAAGACCGGCGTCTTTTTATCAGCACAAAATCTAGAAATTGCTCTCTTTTATAGATTTTGGAGCTATAAAAACATCTCTGCCCCTCCTCCTGAGGGGGGAATTCCATCTGCCAGTTATCAGGAGGCAGAACAATAGGTGCAATGAAAGAAAAAATATGCGGCAGCCCAATCTCTGAAGTGGTTATAAACAGTTGTCGGAGACATTATTCTCAAAGTCAGAGCTTTAAACAACTGCAAACAGAAAATCTAAATCCCAGAACAAAGCATTATCATTCCGCTGCATACCGGCTTAGGAAATGGAAGAGAATATATCAAAGATATTGAATGTTAAATGGGGGTGATCTTTAAGAATCTGGGATTATTCCTCTTCTGTGTGTCCTCTCTGTGTGTATTCTGTGATTTAATTCACTTCTCTGACTTCGGTCACTTCCTTCTTGAAGCTGGGATCCAGTTCCTATCTCTGGTCTAGATTTCTTGCCTGAGGTCCACCTTCATCGGGGAGTTCTACTTGGTTATCTCAGTGAGAGCAGACTAATATTTTCACTTCATCTTCCCACTTCATTCCCCAGATCCATTCTTCCCCTTGAAGTCTGTCTTGAAGAATGGCACTAATATTCACTGAAAACGTGGGATTCATTTTCAAATGCTTCTTATTCGTATCCACATTCATTCTATTACTACACTTCATCAAATCTAACCCCAAACTAGGTCTCCAATATCTTTATTCACCCTCACTTGCCCTTCTATCAGATCATAACTTTATTTCTTTTTCTTTTTCTCTTTCTCTCCTTCTCTCTCAATCTCTCTCTCTCTCTCTCTCTCTCTCTCTCTCTCTCTCTCTCTCTCTCTCCCCCCTTTGTCCATTCCTGAGAGCTCATTTTAAGTCATCTTTCTGTCTGTTGTATAACTGTCTGTTGTAGATTGAACGGACAACTATTGTGAAGATAAGAAGATACAGTGTGGTACCTATTACTGTTATCCCAGTATCTTGCTCTGAAGTTCTGTGCCAATTTCACTGCATTGTCTGGATTGGCTTTGTTCTGTCTTGTTTTGTTGTAATTTACTACCTTAAAAAAAGATTCATAATCTGAACTAGTTCAGGTCAATCTTATATTTTACCATTCTTCTATCCTACCATAAATTATATTCCAGTCAAACAAACTTGCCTGAAATCCCCAAATATAACATTCTGGGGACACATCACCAAAGTCCACACTGTCTACCAGCACTGTCCACATAGAGAGAAAGCATTTAGGAGAAAACCCTGTCCTTCCTCCCAAGTGTGTTCTGACTCCCTTGTCCTTCCATACCTATACAGTTCAGGGCAGTCCATACTCCCTGCTCTCCAAAGCAGGGGTTTTTTTAAATAAAAATACAAGAGTAGGAAATTAATTAATGTTAGCGTTTTAAAATTCTCCTAATAGACTGAAGTTGGCAGTTTGTTGTTGTAAAACGAACATTTCCATGGATTAAAAGCATAGGTCCTGAGTAGCTTGCTCAAGGTTTATTCATTAAACCACTACCTAGGATGATCCTATGGATCAAGCAAAGACAACCAAAGAGAGGCAGGGACAGGAGAAGGTAAGTGACTCACTCTGAAGGAAATGAGGGTAGCAGAAGATAGTCCACGCCCCGAAGGCCAACAACACATCTGTACGTTCCAGGTCTCACAACCGAAAGGGAACTGAAGGAGCCAGGAGACATTTGCGGCCTTGGAAGAGTCCTTGGTGTGGATGCAGTGTGTGCACTGGCGTAGAGAACCCTTTCCTGTCCTCGCTGCACTCCAGGAAGGGTTACAAGTATAATCCCAACGAACAGTCTGGAATTCTAGTGAGTTAACCCCAATCTACTACTTCCAGTGCAACCCACGGAGAGAAGAAAGGCACTGAGACATGTATACAGTTGTGGGGAGCCAACGGTCCTGAGCCCATCCAAGACGGGAGTTCACCAGAACAAAGGCCATGACCCAGAGCCCAACCTGGGTTTTATTAATTCTCCATGAAGAGAGTGGCTCAGGGATGAGTGACAGTGAGAGTGATGGGAACCACATGACGTCTGAGCTGGGCTAGGTAGGAGGCCTGAGATCACCTCTGGGATAAGCAGAGAGCATGAAATGCAGGGGACAATCTGCATAACACAACTGAAGTAGTATCTAATAATTCTGGGTCAGTTCCGATGAACAATCCTGTCTTCCCTGGAAAGTCATAGCCTCTTTCTCCAGTCTCTGTCCACCATGGCTCTCCATCCCACCTGGCTCAACCACATATTTGGGGTGTCACTGGCCAGGATAACACTGACTTGTTGCTTTGCTTTAGAGATTATACATCAGCTCCTCAGCCTGCCAAATTTATATTGCTTAAGACAATTGAAAGGACAAATAAATAACCTCACCAGAGATTACAAATCCCATTTGACCCAGCTATTCCACTTGTGGGCATATTCCCAGAACTGAAAGCATCATACCACAGTGATATATGTGCACCCATGTTTACAGCAGCAAAATTTGTAATAGCCAGATCTTGGAAACAACCTAAGCGTCCATCAACTGAAGAATGGATACAAAAGATGTGGGTTTTTTTCCAATGGAATACTACACAGCTATAAAGAAGGATCGCACTGAGTCTTTTATAGGCAAATGGTTGTGGCTTGAGACGACACTTATAAGTGAGTCTCACATGTATAAATACCATTATTGTCTCCCTAGTGTAAGAAACTGAAAGAGTAAATAAGATACAAAATCTTCAATAAATATTGTGAAAGGATAAGAAACTGCTCAAAGAGGAAAGAATAACTCAGGGAAAAGAAGAAAAGAAGGAAGAGAAAAGAAAAAAGATGTAAATATGTATATACACATTTAAGATAACTAAGATGATTGTGCTACTAAATGTGTTCGTTCTTGGAGCAACACAGTTAACATTCATAGGAGTAGATCAATTTTGCATGTCCATATTTGGTCATCTGAGTAACTCTTTTAAAGAAAACTATGCAAAATGATAACCTTATCTATGTTCCTACCATATTATTTGGGACTGCTATATTGGCATTGTTTTGGACTCTTTGTTAGTGTTATTTATCTCTTTTGTTTCTTATTTATCATGTAATTCATTGTGTTTTGTTTTGCTTTTCCCTCTAGTACAGAAAGGATAAATGTACATGTATAAGCTTATACATGCCTAGAACTTCTCCTAAAGAGTTTACAAAAAATGATATTATTATTTGTGATGGTATGAGCAGCTACTTTGAAGAAAACGAGGCATTATGGTAGCCATTGATGATTTCTTATCATCTTGTTGTGAAACCCAGTAATGCTTCTATTCTTTGTTTTAGTCAGCTCTGTATTATTTAATTTCAATATTGTGTAGACATGGACAGCTATTTTAAAGAGAACAAGAGATATTATGGAAGCGATTGTTGATTTTCTCATTGTCTGGTTTTGAAGACTTGTAGTGCTTTCATCCTTTTGGTCAGTTTATCCTGTTTTGTTTTGTTTGGATTCATTGTGTGTAAAGATATGGACAACTATTTTCAAGAGAACAAAAGACATTATGGTAGCCACTGTTGATTTTCTGTTGACTTGTTCTGAAATCCTGTGTTGCTTGCATTGCTTTGTTCTGATCTGCTTTCTTCTGTTTTATTTTGTTTTATTCTCTTTAAAATAAAAAAAAATTAAAATAGAAATAACCTAGCCAGCTCTGTACATATCAATACATGGAGATAGGGCCAAGTTAATCCAAAATGGTGACAGTTGCTTCTCTTCAAGGGGAGTGGTCTCTGCGGTCCCCCACACCCTGGTAACTGGAAATCACATAAGCTCTCCAACGCCACAGCAGATGCCCACGGGTTAACCAGCAGTGTCCCTCCTGCTGAGGCAGGACCAGTGGGATCAAACTTCAGGGAGAAGGGCAAGGGATAATCTGACTTTCCTGAGATTGCTGTCTGAGAATAGTAAACTGCTTCTAAGAGCAAGATGAGAGGTCAATGTAGAAACTAAATGTGGTTATGGAAAGCAGACTGCACAAGTCTTGCTATTCTAAGTCTGTGCCCTGGGATTCCTACTTAAGACACATTTAAAAACCGTGTTTCTCTATTTCACTGGGAGTATTTTTAAAACAATGATCATTTGCATTTGGCTTTGTAACCACAGGAAGTAATAGATGATGAAAGGCAAGAATAAGTGAGCCTAGATGGTAAAGGCTGAGAGCTTGGATGGAACCAAGGCAGAGAAACTTGCTTTGGTAGGATATGAGTTTTGGTAATGGAATTGGAGTTCAGTATTAAAAATAAATTGTATATTATCTGTTCCTTTCTCTGTGTTACAAATAAGCTTGTTCATGAAAGGTGCTATTATAATTTCACTAAGACAACAGGTGGACTGTAAACCTCATGATTACACTTTTAGCACACTTTTACACTTTTAACTACTTTCTGAATGCTCTATCATAGACAGTAGCAATGTGTGAGTGAATGATTAAGCCTGAATGCAAGTCCGAATGACTAACAGGATAACTTCCGGGGAAATAGCCGTTTTCGGTAACCGTCAGTTGTGTCACCATAGAGGAGTGCCTATAAGGAGACCATTCAGTAAGCTTCAGGGTTCTTATTCTTACAAGTATCCAAAGGATTAAGGTTAGTTTTAAGCTCACCTAGAAAGGGGTGTTTTTGCTAGCCTGTCGAATAAACTGAAGTTCTTTGAGTTTGTGTATCTTCTGATTAATTTTTCAGGTACTCGTGTGGCTCTCAGTGATTTCAGTGAATATCTTTATAATAAAATTAAAGATGGCAGATTTATTATGACTGACTTCCTAATAATTGTTCTCTTTTTCTTCTGCATGTGTATCAATTCTCATTGATGCCTTTCTGTACTGTGTAAATCGCACGAATGTCTGTAAGAAATGTTGTAAGACATCATTCTGTTGCACATATAACTTAGAATATATCTAATATGCAATTAAACTTAAATGTACTTTGTATTAAAAAAAGTAAGTTCGTTCAGATAAACATATTATTAATTAACTGTTGTAATTTTCCTTATATTGTATGCATCTAACATTCTCATTTAATACTCTTGCTCACATTACTATGACAACTAAATGGAAGAATTATTATAATGTCTTATTTGTCATGCTGCCTCTACTTTAAAATATTTCATCATAAAAATTGTTCTAAATCTGTGTGTGTGTGTGTGTGTGTGTGTATGTGTGTGTGTGTGTTGGCTTTAAACTACATGCTACAGGTACCAAATAAAAACAATGCTAATCAAGAATAAGCTGTCTTCAGGTACTTAGAAGTTTTACATGCCCGGTCAATTATCTCCAGCTCTATCTGTAGCTGAAGGGTAGGTATTTCACTAGCATAAGTAGAGTCAAAAATGATTTTTCAAAGACAGTTGAGTAGTATTCAATACATATGAAATGATTAAAAATATACAGCTCTACCTTTAGAAATGTACAGATGAATACATGCTGAGGATCCTGCTCAGCACCCTAACACCTGCCAGTGTGATGCACCAGGCCTGTGTCCGTCTCCTACCGGAGGATGTAATGCCTGGTTTGTCAAGATGGTGAGCTGATCCTCCCAAGAGAGCATTGCTGGATCTGCCTCAAGTGAAACTGGTATGAGTGGTGTCTGGCACATGACCAAGGGCGGGAGCCAGTAGAAGCATATTGTATGACTCTGTCTGATTTGTGTGGGTGTGCTTCAGGATTTGGACTGAAATTTGTTTTCCTTGTAATGCACCACCTGTAGCAAGTTTGTCAGGAAAGAGACATAGAACATTCCTGCTAGCTAACCCTTGTCATGAAAGCCTGCTGTTATTTACCAAAATAACTCAGTTATGAATGATCGAGTTTGTTTAGGTTATTGACAACACAGAACTTAATGCAATGAATATTATTAATGCTTTCTCTTCCTAATATTGAAGTTTTACTATTAGGAAGAGAAAATTTTAATATTTAAATTATCTATAGGTACAGATAAACATATTACAACCAAATTTCCCTATATTATTTCTCTGCTTCACATCTTGACTCTCTTATTTCCCTATCATGACTGACCTTTAGTTATGTCAACCCCTAGAATGCCACTACACTCCTCATTTGAATTTCTTTGTGTCTTGGTCTTTATCATGTTTCCCTCCATTCTTACTGTAACATCTGAGCCCAGAAGAGGCCCACATCACTAAATATTTGCTGCCTGGAATGTAATAAAACACACTCTATTACCCTTTGAGATCACAGCTAATCGTTGTGAGAAATAAAAAGAAAAAAATACTCTTGTTTTGAGGACTAGCTGAGCTAAAGAGTAACTGAGGGCTAACTATAGAACCAGGCAATCTGTGGCCATTGGCGGAGGATATAAAGAGGTAGACTCTCCAGTCAGGGACTGCCTTTCTATCACTGGGTGAACAGCAGACTAGGAGGAGTATTGGCCAGCAATACTGGGAGGAGAGGAGATGGATGTCCCAAGAGAACAACTTTATACAACCTGGCAGCCATGTCTGTCACTACATATGAGGCTGAAGCATCATTGGTCTACTTGCCAAATAATTTTGGGCACCAAGCATGATGGCTCTCCATTCTTGGGCAGGTGATGCTTCAGGGAAGTTGGATGTAAAAAGAGTTTCTAGAGAACTGTGGGGAGACAGGCACAGAAGGAGGGTGTGTGACGTGCAGCTTAATCACTGTCACCTATTGGCAGAAGCTGGTGGCCGGACATTGTTTTAGTTAAAGCCATTTGGGTTAAAAATATGTCCACACCATCTTAATGAAAGGAGGCAGTCTGGGTAAAGACCTAGGCAGAAACCAGACGATAAAAGAGAAGCAAATTGTCTTAGTTAATTTTTACTCCTCACTGAGACAAAATACCCGATGCCCAAAGTTGGAAAAGAAAAGGTTTATTTCTTACAGTTTTGGGAGGTTTTCAGTCCATATCCAGTTGGCTTCAAGGCAGGGTGGCATGGCAGGGCCACAGTTCATGATGGCTGCAAACAGCAAGGCACAAACCAGCAAGAGAGACACGCCTTCTTCCTGCCATTACATCACATCCTGGCTCCACCCCTAGGCCGGTGTAGCACTCACACCCCCAATCCAAGCACTAGACAATGAACCAATCACAAATGTACAATGCAAACCATGAGGCCTGGGTGCCACAGACATAAACCATGACACAGATGATGCAATAGACGGTTATTCTTCCCATTTTTGCCCAAGAGCTTCCAAATCTGCCCAAGAGCTTCACTATTCATTCTTGGATTTGCATTATATCTCTAGATTGGCTCTGCTTTTTTCACACTGAGAATGACTGAAGAGTTTTTTAAAGAGTTCAGGATGAGCCCTCATAATGAGAACCCACCCTTGATTGAAGTCATTCTCTGAGTCTCTCCATCTCTTTTCTAATCAATACACCTACTCCCCTCATTACCTCCACCACCACCACCACCACTGATCAAATCACTGACCATCATTCTACAACAGAATATCTTGGACTTGCTGAATATCAAAGGCTTTGGGGAATAATTCTTAGAACAGCACATCCTCAAGCTCTTCTGGTTCACATTCTGGAGTGAATGTAGGAATCCTCGCTTTTAATAAACATCTCCAGGCCGGTCCATAACTGAATAAGTTTGGAAACTACACTGGAGAAATTCTAAAACTTTGTTTAGTTAGCATAAAAATATCTTGTGTGCTTATTACAGACAGTGAACTGAGGTACCATAATGATTGAAGGGATAAGTCACAAATGATGAAGTTAAGACAGGCAGCACTTAAATGGGATAAAATAACCTTTACATCTATATCAAATTGCTCATACTGTATTAAGTTCTTAACCAGGCCTTAGGTATGTTGTTTAATCCTTGCAGAAGTTCTAATTTGTATTTTAGAGAAAATTAAAATGCTTTCAAATACATAATAAGTAAGTAACAGAGCCTAGTCTCAAATCTAAGTCTTGTCTGAAGTCAAATCATGCAGTTTTAAGTATCATGTTGTTTTGTAGCTAGGAAGAGGGATTACTTTCAAAGTCAGGAAAAAGAAACCCATGAATACAATGTTATATGCATTAGAGATTGGCTGGCTAATAAAAGGAATCTTGAATTTGAGCACAAAGTTCTTTTGTGGTTAAAAAAATCCACGGCCATAATTCACCAATTTTGTAAACTTGGATTTTTATGAAGTGCATTTTATTAAAATTACACACCTGTGTGATCTAGGAGGGCTCTAGGGCTCCCAAAATGTGTAAAACATTGAAAGTCACAGAGGTGATGTAAAAGGAAACCAGCTAAGGGTTCCAGACTAAATAATTTCCCATTCCCGTGGAAACGCAGTCCCCTAAATAAATTACACAGCTGCTGGCGCTGTGACATCCCGCCTTCCTGCCCCTTCAGCACCCGCTGTGCTGTGCGAGGAGGAGGCCGCAAGGCTGCAGTCCCCATCCTGGGCCTGTTCACCCTGAGGCCACACATTAATGCCTGGCCCACTCCATCCACCCTTGCTGCTTGGGTTTGTCCTGATTTGCAAAAAGTGAAGAGATCACAACTATGATTTCCTGGAACTGACTGTGCATTGGGAACAAATAGCTATAATCAAAACAGCTCTTATTGACTTTGCAGAAACTGAGGAGAAGCTTACCAGTGCTAAACACAGGTCTCCAAACCCTCATCTTCAAAGTAATCCTTTAAGATATAAATATGTAGAGGACTGTGAAGGAAAAGCAAGGGTTGTATAGAAAATTCTAAAGGTGGGACTGGAGAATTGAAAAATACAGGCGTGTCCCTAATCTTTCCTCTCTCTCTCCTCTATTCGTCCCGGCAGTTCCTTGTCACATGAAGGGTTTGGGTCTCAGGGAAAGGTCTTTATTTGTACTTTCTGTTTAATCAAATTACAAGCATAGATAAACAAAGATTATGAGAGGCTGACGAGGCTGATTATGAAAAGGTTTGAAAATGGATAAAAAATGACGATATGTAAGTAACTTTCAAACTACACATAACTCAACCTCCCAGTTCCCAGACAACAGCCTGAATAATCAGCTCCAAAACAATGGAACTCTCTGATTCTTGCATTAGTCACTTGATCAACAAGGTTTCGTGGACTGTATCTGTAAACTCATCATTGAATGAGCAGAAACCAGAAATGCAAAACCTGAATTGGCCTTCAAGAAGCTCATTGGTTAGAGGAGATCAGATTAATAGTAGGGGACACTACTGTAAAAGGAAAAACTCCAGCTACCTTGAAGATACCTAGAGGTCTGTAGGAGATCAGAGCAGAAGGTGAAAGGGCAGTATCACAGGAAGCTTTGTGGAAGAAGTAGGCTTTGCACATATTAGGGTTTAGTGAGCCAGAGAAGGATGTACGGAGGCATTCCAGGAGGAATGATACCTAAGGGCTTTTTTCCACTTATCAAAATCTTCCCAGACCAGACCCCAGATCTGGCTCCCCTCTCAGTTTTGTCCCTGGAGGCCTACAAAGATGAATGCTTTAAGATTTCCTTGAATCTCCATAGAAAAAAACAGTAGTTATGTAAAGCCTCAGTAACACTAAGTCATATCAATTGCAATTTAAATATTATAGATTTTTAACAAGTATCACCCTCTATTCTAAACAGTAAAAATTTAGAAAAATTGTCTCTTGAATTCTTTTCATCTTTCTCTTTGCTTGGATATAAAATGGTGAAAATAATCAGTTGGATGAATGAAAGCAAATACTCCTTCTTAGATATGATTAATTCTTCCATATTATATAAACCAAACAACTGCATTTAGAACAGATGCATAAGATTCCATGTAGGGAAAGATATTACTAACCTGTCATCTAGGTAGAGGATTTTATACACTGAAAATATAGCTAAAAAGACATTTTTTTCACATTTGATTATGAGGAGGTAGAATTCTATGATTTAGATGAAAGTTGATCGAAACCCAGCTTGCAAATAGAATTTTAACTGGCAATTCAGCTTCTAGATAGTGCATTATAACTTATAAAATAAATTAATTTTTTTCTCTCATAAAGAACACAAGGCCATAATTAGTGCCCTATAAGTTCCCCAGAATTGCCTGGAAGTATTCCCAGATATTCTAACAGACTGGCATCTCAGGTCTTCCAACCTATTTGCTAGGTGGATCTTGCATTTTTTTCTTCCAGTCTGACAGATTGTGGTATGTCCCACCCTCCCCAGTATCATTGGATAATAATATTAATAGCTCCATTAATGCTTCATGCTCCTAAGCCCAATGTCTATCTGAGATTAACTCTGAGTTTACATGGTTCTATCATTCAGTTAGAGAAGCTCGGATGGATTCAGATGCATCTAAAAGATGTTCTCAAAACTTTCAAGTTTCTCAAGCTATTAACAATATGCCATGAAATAGAGGTTTTAGTGTCCAATAAACATAGGAAATGCTTCAAACTGTCTAAGTCTCCATCTAGGGATATAAAATGAACATTAGTTGAAAATAAATGTAAAGAAATCAAGCAGGAAATATTTATTTCAAAACTGACTTGACTATAGAATTCCTTCCTCCTTCTTTCTTTGTAAAAGATCCCTATTAGAATATAATTGTAATTCTAAGTATAATAAAATCTCATATGTATGCCTATTACTATTCCTTTAGTGATTATTTCAGAAATTTTTACATGCACAATTAGTACAGTTTAATAATAAAGATTTGTCCTCTGTCTGAAACATGTAAGAACCTTAAAATGCTGTCAAGCTATCCAGGCATGATAATGCACACCTGCAATCCTAGTGCTCAGGAGGGTGGAGCAGGAAGTTTGCCTCCACGCCAGCCTGGGTTACATAAGGAAACTCTATCTCAAAACAACAAAATGAAACAACAGCAACAAACACTGTCAAGGTGATAACCACCTACCTAAATTGTGTTATCCTTTCTTAATATTTTAGTCTCGACCTCCAGGAGAACATGGTGGATAGATGGCAGCAGCTATGGAGGCTCTCTGAGATACCCCACTAAAAATCCAGGAATGGTGCAGAACAAGGAGTCTTAAGAAAGGAGAGATACACCCTGCCGACCCAGGAATGAACTAAGTTGAGAGAAACCAACTGGAAATCCAATCCTGGTGCTATAACAGGAACAGATAAAATCTCAGCATGGGAAGCTAGAACCCACAGCGATTTGAATTTCCTGCTGCCGCTGCTGGGTCCAAATCTGCAGGGCAGGGAGGGAGACGCGCGAAAGCTCTGAGAGTGCGAATCTGTGAACGGAGTTGAGAGCAGGACTAGCAGGGAGCCCTACATCGACCTGTGGTGAGTGAGCGGAACGGGGACCCTTTCATACAGTAGGAGGCTCCAGCAAAGGACCTACTGGGACTGGGCAGACTAGCGAGAACAGGGCGCTGCTGTGACATTAGCGGCATATTCCCCTCTCAAGCGGGTTCGGCCTGGCCTGCCTGACACCGCTGACTAAGACCCAGTAGGCTAGCCCAAACCAGGTCCCAGTGCCTGGAGGTGAATCCTAGTGGTGAAGCCTTTGGTAGGTTGACCTGGAGAGGTGGGCCCAGCAGAGGTCTGTGTTTCCCTAGTACACTGCAGTGGGCAGGAACACCTAGCCGGTGCAATTCAAACAAACTGTAACTGACAAAGAGAAAAAAATTGGGCCTCCTACATTCGCTTGTATGGAAGGAACAAAAAGTATGGGAAGAGGAAGCAACAAGAAAGGGTCCTCAGTCCCCAATCCTGAGAACACTGATCCAGGAAAAGGAAACGCAAAGGAAGACAGAAAACATGCAATATCAGACATGGCACCAATAGACATAAAGCGGTATCTCCAGAGCCTCATAGACAAGTTTAAAATGAAGTATTTAATGAAATAAAGCAAGATATAAATAGAATAGTTAGAGAAATGCTAAGCACCACCCAAGAAAAAACAGATGGTGGAATGGAAGAACAGGAAAAAAAGGGAGAATTGTTTGATGGAAAAAATAGAGAAAACATAGAATACGTGAAGCAGGTTCAAAGAGATTACCAAGAAACTAAAAACTCTATCAAAAGCTTGCATAACAGCTTTAAAGAAACTAAGGATAGATTATCTGAACTGGAGGGCAGATTTGTAATATGGGAGCATGAAATGAAAAACTTCTTAAAAATAACAAAGAAACAAACAGCAATAATACAAAGGCTAGAAGGTGATAAGAGGATCTATAACTTAAGAATTAAGAACATAAAAGAAGAAGTAGGGACACAAACAAATGGACTACAAAAGCTATTCACAGAAATAACCCAAGAGAATTTCCCTAATTTAGCAAATGGTAAAGATATTCAGATGTATGATGCATACAGGACCTCAGTCACCTACAACCCAAACAGAGCTACACCAGGCATACAATAATCAAAATTCCAGGAATCCAATATAAGAACAGAATATTAAAAGCCATCAGAGACAAGAAACAGACCACTTACAAGGGAACACCCATCAGAATTACAGCAGACTTCTCAGCACAAACCATCAAATCACGAAGAGCGTGGGGGGAAATAATTCAAGCTTTGAAAGATAATAACCTCCAGTCAAGATTGATATATCCTGCACAACTGCCCTAGAAATTGATGGAAAAACAAGGTGCTTCCAGGACAAAGAGGAACTAGGGGAATTTGCAACCACCAATTCAACGCTACAGAGAATACTGCAGGATATTCTAAAAAAGGAAAATACCAAGAATCCAGAAATAGTGGCAGAGAGGCCACAATGAATGGAGCAGAAAGCGAAATGAAGAAGACAAACTGACAATAAATGACAGAAAAAGAGCTCAACAGAAGTGAGGCAGAGAAGATTGGATGATAGGAACAGCTATTTTGGAGAAAACAAAGCATCATATTAGCCAGTGCTGATTTAGTATCATCTTGCTTTGAAGTCTCATCAAGGTTTTATTCTTCTGTCTCCATTGGTCTTAACAGGTTGTATTTTATTTGATTTTATTATATGTGATAATATAAGCAAAAACTTATAGACAAGGAGATTATACAGAAACCATTGTTCATTTTCTGGTAGTTGGTTCTGAATCCCCTGTAATACTGTCATTCTCTTGAATGGTTTTACATTGTCTTGATATGTTTGGCGCTACAGTATAAAAAGTTATACTCAAAGATTTCAAGGAAAGAGACACTATGGTAACTACTTTTATGTCGGGATATCTTGTGGTGAAACACTATTTTGTTTAAATGGTTATGCTTTGACCTGTGCTGGTTTGTTGTTATGCCCTCTTTTATCTCAATCTCCTTTATTTAAAATTATTTACTTTTTTATTTTTATCTTTTTAAGGGAAAAATTTTTAAAAAGTGGGATACATTATAGTAACCCACTTTGATTTCCTATTAACTTGATTTGAAACCCTGTATAGCCCTACCATCTGGCTTTGACTGGTTTTCCTCTATTCTGCTTTGCTTGATAGTACCAAGTTTGAAAGTATAGGCAAAACTGTAAAGACAATAAGATTCATTATGACGCCCATCCCAGTTGACTATTATCTTCTTTTAAAGTCCTGTAATATCTCCAATGTTTTGGTTTTATTCTTTACTGTTTTGTTCAGTTTTATTATAACTGATGATATAGGCAATTCTTTTTAAGATAGCAAGAGGCAGTATGGTAACCATTGTTGATTACCTAGTATTTTGTTTTTACAATATCTATTATGTCCATCCTTTTGATTTGACTGACTCTGTTCTATTATGGCACATTTGGTTTTATTGTCTTCAAAAAAAAGTAATAAGAACTGTGGGAGTAATAAAACCCAAAGTGTGTAATTTTCATTGTACAAAAGAAAGGAAAAGAAAGTGCTCTAAAGAATATAACTGCATATATATTTAAGTGTATAAGATAGATAACCATATTACTGAGTTTTGTTGGATCATTGAACAAAACTGTTTCCAGTCTCACTGCTTGAAAGCCCACTTTATATGTTTTAATTTTGTAAATTGAACAACTATTTCTAAGATAACAATATGTAATCTATTAATTAGTGATTTCCTACTCTTTATGTTTTCTGAAATTCTGTATAACTTGTACCCTTTTTCTATTTTATTTTTCTTTTTCTCCTTAAATAAAAAAAATTTTAAAATAAAA
Organism: Cavia porcellus; assembly: GCF_034190915.1. NCBI lineage: Eukaryota > Metazoa > Chordata > Mammalia > Rodentia > Caviidae > Cavia > Cavia porcellus. The sequence continues at coordinate 2,488,331 of NW_026947512.1, forward strand.
AAAAATTAGTGTCACACAAATTAGACATTAATTTTGTCATTGTACATAGTCAACATTTATGCTTTCAATTCTGAAATATTGCTGTCTTCTTCTATACATCAGAAGTATGTACCATTACTTGATTTTACATTTTCTTGGATTTGTGTTTGAACATTTCTGTATTTTGCTTTATTTTTGAAAGACTATATTTGCTAAATATAGAATTCCACACTGAAAATTATTTTCTTTCAGTACTTTGAAGGTTTATTTTTATTTTTCTCTTTTCTATGATGGTGAAGAGTTAGCAGTTAGTGATTGTAGATGGTTTTTGTTTTGGGGATTTGTTTGTTTATTGTTTTGTTTTCTGTTTGGTTGTATCTATTGTCTTCTCCATGTCTTTATTGTGTTGAGTTGGTAGTCTGTTGACTATTTCTTTTCATTTAAATTTTTGGCACTTTGGGGAACTTCCTTAATCTGTGAACTGGCATTCTTAGTGGTCTAGCCTCTTCTGGAAATAACTTAGTCACTGTATATTTTAACATTAGGTCACCTTCATTCTTTCTATTTCTTCTTAGAACTAAGATTGCATGTATATTAGACTCACTCATTCTGCCCTGTTTCTTGATTTTTTTTTCATATTTTTCTTTGTGTTCCACATTGTATATAACTTCCTTAGCTTTACTTTCCAAGTCACTAATTGTTTCTTTAACTGTGTTTTTTAAATAAAATGTTGAGCCAATCCATCTAGTGCCTGCTTTGATTATTATAACTTTCAATTCTGGCCATTTTTTTTCAGGATTCCTTTTGTAGATTTGTTCCTTCAGACATACTGATTTGATTAATTTATATACTTAAATTTTACATTGTGTATTTGGCATCTGATGATTATAATTACCTGAATCTGTAGGTCTGACTTTTGCTTCTGTGTGATTTTACACGTGTCACATAAGATAAAGCAAATGAATAAATGTGGGATGTTCTGACTGCACAATATTTTCCCCTGAGAACCTATTATGTCTTTGAGAACTGGGTTTCTTAGTGTGAAAGAAAAAAGTCAGAATGTAGTATATGAGAGGCCAAATGGAAGTTTCGTATTTCTGAATTGAATTGAAATATAATAGATTTAATATAATAAACAATATAAACTCACAACACTTTTTGCCTATGTATTTATCATCTATAATTAATCATCTGCTCATGCATCCAGTCAAAATGTTTAGAAACAGTGATGAACTAGTATCATTGAGCAAGCTGTACTCATATTGTGGTCTTGAAAAGCCATTTCCTATTCAATGAAATCAGCATTTCTTAAAGAAACGGAAGATTCTAGACATGAGAAAGGAAATAAAGAAGATGAATCTAAAGCCACTTAACAGACCACATATCAAGGAGATTATTAAGATAATTAGCATCATGTATGAAGGACTCAGAACCCAAATTAAGGTCCCACTTACTCTTTCCTATTCCTATTTCCTATTGCTATAGGTAGGATAGTTTGAGCTTCTAGGATAAGAATTGCTAATAACTTTTTTAAAACACACAATATGATGTTAAACAACTAAACTATTATCTTAAAAACAAGCTAAATAAAAGGAAATAGCTGTTAACTACTTATCTTTGCTTTCATTTAAAAACTGTATCCCTAAAAACTAAACAGTATATGAAAAGCTTGTCTTTATAAAATTAATCCAACCAATAAAATGATAGATTAGAATTTTACCATTTTGCTAACATGGTGGAAGTGCAATAACCAGATGTGCTGTGCCTACTGATGAAAGAACATGCCATTATTTGATTCCAAAAATATCAAGTCCTGGTATTTTAAAAGAAATAAATAAACCATAAATCAAGACCCTGAATCCAGCCTTCATTCTGCAAGAAATAGGTTGCGATCATTTGTACCACGTGTAAACAAATAATCAGCAAAATCTAGGAGATAATAAGAAGGGAGGGGGTAAAGGAACAAGAGAAAAAATAACAGAAGGAACAAAATGGAAACAAAACTTTCATAAATAAGGAAGGGAAGAGATATTGAAGTGAGGGAGGGGAATGAGAAAAAGAAAAAATAGATCATGTAATGTACAGGTACAAATTTTCTATAAAGAATGTGATCATTATGTATGCCTAAAATGTGCCAATAAACTTGATTAATTTAAAAAATTCACTATGTGCATATTTTTCTTGCTTTTTTTACAGAGGATGTTTTTTGAGATGCTTCTGTTGTGTTGTATGTTCATTCCTGTTTATTACTAAGTAGTATTCCATTGCATATAAATATATCATAATTTGTTTATATATTCACCTGTTAATGGAAAGTTGATTGTTTCCCTGGAAATTTTTGTATATATTTTTGCCTGAAAATGTTTTCCTTTCTTTTAGGTAGATACCTAAAAATAGAATTGTTGATTTGTATCTTATGTATGTGTCTTACTGTCCCCCTCAGAGCCTCATGCAGTCATGGGGACAGGCTTCTAGCCTGTAATTGTCTCATGATCCAATGCTAGAATTATGGATGTGGTGGACTGACAACTAGAGGTCAACTTGTAATACCAGTTGAACTGAATTAGCATAGTTCTGAATGTGCATGGCCCACCTGAGAATTGTTGCCAACACAAAAATGGGAACTGGAGAGGAAGCGGAAGAAATACTGTTGTTGGTATCCTGGATGTTGTTGGTTCTCCTGTTGCCGTTGGTTCTCCTGGAGGAGCTTGTTCATATTCTTTCTACTATGACCTTGGCTGTTCTCATTGATAAAGGAGCTTAGGACATTGTCACTGAGAATGGTTGTGTTTTACTTTGTGGGAGCTCTGATCCTTACTTTGGGCATTACTTTTTGGCTTCAGAAGAGAAGATGGTGTGCTGTTCAATCTCCTAGAGAAGCTTGTCATACTAGATTCCTGATATGTACTCAGCTGTTCTCATCACTGGAGGAACTTGGGACCTCATTGTTGCTGAGGGTGACTGTGGTACTTCTCAGGGAAGCTCTGGTTCTTATTTTGTGCACTGCTTCCTGACTCTAGGGCAGAACCCTCAACTTACTGACACAGATCCTTCATCCCACTAGCACAGACTTTCTAGTTTCCACTGCTGACGTTTGGCCTTCCCAGTGCAGATACATGAATCACACTTGCATGAGTCATGGATGTGGGCTCTAGACCTCCAGTGGGACTCATACGGGGCATTATTACGCACTTTAGATCTTCAGTTAGACTAATGCAGGACATTGCTGTGGGATCCAGGCCCTCAGCTGAATTCCTTGGGTTTTAATGTTTGGATAGATTTTCTGCATTTCTTGTATTTGACTCTTTTGGTGGCTCTTATAAAATAATTCTATGAATTATTTGTCCTGTGTTAAATTGTTTTCTTTGCAAACCCTGACTACAGCAATGATTCTGAGTGGCACAGCTGCCCTGGTGGGTACCCTGCATATAGCATAAGGAAGGAAAAGAGACTTGCTCTCTCTTCTCCCGCTTGGCTCTTGCTCTTTTTGCTGTCTTCCACGTCCATGAACTGTTGTCCTACCGCCACACCACCCTGCCTTGGAGCCAATTGATTATGGACTGAAACCTCTACAAACTGGGAGCTAAAAATAACCTTTCCCTCATTAATTTGGACAGTGGGTATTTTGTCTCAGCAACAAGAGAAAAATAACCAAGACAGAACTTGGTAACAGAGAAGGAGGGTCATTGCTCTGACTGTACCTGACTATGTAGTTCAAAAGCCTTTGGGAATGGCTTGTGGGAAGAGTTTGGAAAGATTCGGAAATGCCACCTAAAAGAGTAGCACTAGAACATCTTAGCTGTACTGTATGGGAGATTCTTGTCAGAGATGAGAAGACCAGAAGGCTAGTAGAAATTCGGCTGGTAAAGACCAGGTTCAGGAGTTTTTACAGGGAAGAGGAACTGCATTGGCTGTGGAAGTCCAGACAATGTGTGTTATTGTAATAGAAATTTAGCAGAAATGTAAAACTCAATTAGTGAGTGACCTATTGCTATATTGAGACAGGATATGCTCATTCTGACTATCACATAGTTAGACTGCTATACTCAGTCAGCCTTGACTGCCTGTGTCCAGCTGTTTCACACAGATGCCCTGCCAGGTTGACCTGCCCAGGTCTAGGGCAATATCTGTACTTCCCCACCTAAAAATGTATCCTATTTTTCCAACATGTTTCAAGGACTTTCTACCTAGGCAAGACTGGCCCAGTCAAGGACGTACTGAACTGTACCTACTCTTCTCAGTTCCCCCCTCCCAGAGTTTTCCTGCCTTATGATAATTCCTTTTAAGTAAACCTGCCTATAATAAATTTGCCTGACAACATATGATTTGATTCATGTAACCAATTATATAATAACCTGCTTGCAAATCCTATATAAACTAAATCCAAAGCTGACTCAGGATTGGTGATTTGGAACTGATCTCGCCAGCCTGCCAGCATAATAGTTTGCCTTCCCACTACTTGGTACAAAGCATCTTCTTTTTGGTTGAGTATTGAGTTTTACAACATTATGGCTTAGCAAAAAGTTTGTGTGGATTTTGATACTGTCCAGAGACTATGCCTGATCCTGAGATTAAGAGCAGTAGACTAATTAAACTGCCAGAGACATTTCAAGGCAGTCTAATATTGAGAGTGGCGTGGCTATTGTTGGGGGGATTTTAGCCAGATTTATATTGAGAATCAAAAGCAAGGAGTCCAGCAGGATGATTTAAAACATTATGAGTTTGGCCAGAGAAAAATCTCCAGTAAAGCTGTGGACTACAAAGATAGAACTGAGGGGATCTTGACTGCTAAGAAGGAACAAGAAAATGTAAAAGGTGGCCTGAGGACATCACAAAAAACAGCAAGTCTTCACCCTTTGCAGCCTCAAAATTGCAAAAGTGAAATACTTTGCTTTGAGACAAAAGCTACAAAGTACCATGTTCCAGAATGGTGATGGCCACACTATGCTCTAGAATGGAGGTGGTGACTACACCAGGCTGAAAAATAGTGGTAGCATGGAGAATTTTTCCACAGAATTGGATTCAGAGTGATCAGAAATTCAGGCACTTGATCCCTATAGCCAAGAAAAAAAATACCTGGCTACTGCTCCAGCTGACAGCATACTACAACATCATCCATGTGGCAATGGTTTTAGGCACATGCAGAATGCAAGAGTTATGAGGTTAAGAAGGCTTCCACCTAGATTTCAGAAGGCTTCAGAGACCAGGCAGTGTGTCCCTGAGAGAAAAATGTATGAAACTGTCAGTGTGAAACCAAAGGTGCAATGGAGAACCCAGAAATTTGGAAAAAGCCAGGAACATGAATCATCTATGGAAATCTGCAAGAATTGAGCAGAGGAAGTCTATGAGAAAAACTGTGGGAGCTAGAGCCACCAGAAGTGCCATAAGGGCAGAGTCACAATCCCTTTGGAGCTCACGTCTTGCCACAGATTTCTTTGGATGTCCCACATGGAACTACAGGACTTAATGTTAGCCCTGCTGGATTTTAGATTTGGTTTGGTTCCATTCTTTGTTTCTGCCTGTTTGTAACTTTTGTAATGGAAATACCTATGTTGGGCCATGAATATTGAAAATGCTAATTTTCTTTTCATTTATACAAGGGCTCACAGCTAAGAGTTTGCCTTATACCTCAGAGGAGACTTGAAACTTGGATTTTCATCAATGCTGAAACTGTTAGGACTTTGGCAACTCCTAGAGATGTGCTAAAATGCCTTTTGCATAAAACAATATGCGTGAGTCTTTGGGAGACCAGGAGCACAATGTTATGGTTGTGTCTAATGTCTCCTCAAAGCCTCATGCAGTCATGGGGATGGGGGTGGGCTTTTAGAGTTTGTGGTTGATTCATGGTCCAGTGCTGGGATTATGGATGTGAGTGCAACACTTGCTCTGGAGCAGGGAACCCTGCATACAGTATAAAAAAGGAAAAGTGGCTTGCTTTCTCTTCTCTCCCCCTTTTTCACTTGTCACTTCTGCAGGCTTCTGCCATATGAACTGTTGCCATCCTGCTGTGGAGTCAGCTAATTATGAGTCAAAATTTCCACAAACTGTGAGCTAAATAAACCTTTCCCTCTTTAATTTGGGTATCAGGTATTTTGACTCAACAGTGAGGGGAAAAAAGCCAACACAAGAAGATTAATTTTCCAAGGAACTACCAAGCTTCTAACTTTTCCAAAATAGTTGTACTATTTTATTATATTACTAGAAATATATAACAGTTCTCATTGCTTTATATGTGTCCCAACACTTGTTAGTATTTTACATCACTTTAGTGAATTTGTAGCAGAATCACAGAGTGGCTTCAATTTTAGATGTCAGGTAGTTTTTGGTACTTATTGAGTTTTCTTGTATCATCTGTGTATGTAGAATGTTCACTTGAATATTTCCCCTACTGACTGAATTGAGAATCTGAACTTTAAATTTTAGAATTATATTCTAGATACTTCTGTTGTCATATATAATTTTCCTTGCATTATCTTTGCATTTTCCTACCATCTTTGAAAGAGCAGAAACCTTTGATTTTGAAAAACTTCATTGTCTCTTTTTTAACCAATTATCTTATTTTTGGAATTACCTAAGAAATCTTGGACAGATGAAGGGCATGAAGATTTTCTCCTCTACTTCTCTTTAAAAAGTGTTTGTTTGCTATCTTATTAATACCTCAAGATTTTGATGATGATACCTTTTTGTTACTAACGTCAGTAATTTTCTCTCTCTCTCTCTCTTTCTCTCTCTCTCTCTCACACAAACACACACATACACACACACACACACGACACACACACACACCTTCATCACACACCTGTGGCATACACCTGCCTCTATCTGGTTAGAGGCTTACTAATTTTAGTAATTACCTTATGGAACTGCTTTCTGGTCACTGATTTTTCTCTAATGTTCTATATGATGTCAATGTTTTAAATTTATTGAGATTTGTTTTATAGAACAGAAAATAGTTTATTTAATGAATGTTCCAGGTGTACTAGAAAATAGTGTGTATTCTGCTAGGTGAAATAGTTTATAAATGTCAATCAGGTAAAGTTGGTTGACAACGTAGCTTCAATATCCTTATTAAATTTTTATGCACTACCCTTCAAAGTACTGAGAGAGAAATGTTGAAGTCTCCAACATTTTGGGGTTTATCTATTTCTCTTTAAGTTTAACTTTTTTTGCTTTGAAAATTTAGGGGCTCTAAATTTTTGTATACATGTAAGTGTATTTAGGATTATAATACTCATATTTTCATTACAAATTTATTATTATAAATGTTCCCCTTCATCCTTGGTAGTATTTTTCTTCTGAAGTCTACTTCAACTTTTTGTATTAACTTTAAAACAAAATATCTTTTCCCATCCTTTTTACTCTTTGTTAATAACAGTTGTAAGATTTATTTCACACATCACATAATTAACTCACTTAAGTGTATGTTCAGTGGCTTTTAATGTTCACAGTTGTGCATCTATCACTATAATCATTAGAATATTTTTGTCACCTTAAAACTGAAGAAGCCACGACATTCTTTAGCACTCATGCCTCGTTTCCCCCACCCACAGCCCTGGGCAACCACTAATTGATTTTTTGTCTCCATGGATTTTTTTTGTCTGATCACTTAAAAAAAATAGTACATTACTGTGTAGCTATTTGTGTTTGCATCCTTCTATACAATATTTCTTCAAGGTTTGTTCAATCCTTTACATGTATTAATATTTCATTAATTTTTATTTTCGGATTGGACTCCATTATATGTATTTACCAAATTGTATTTATTCACTCATCAGTTGATGACTGTTTTAATTGTTTCCACTTCTGACTATTATAAGTAACACCATAAACGTTCATATAGAAATTTTAATTTTTATTGAATATATATATATATATATATATATATATATATATAGAGAGAGAGAGAGAGAGAGAGAGAGAAATAAAATTTCTGAGTCATATATTAACTGTATGGTTAACATTTTGAGAAAATACCAGATTTTTCAGAGTGGCTAAGTCATTTCCTATTCCCATTAAGTTCTAATTTCTCCACATTCTCACTGAATATCGAACTCAGTGACTTAGCACCAAGCTACATTCCCAGTCTTTTTTTTTTTTTTTTTCATATTTTCAGATAGGACCTCACTAAATCACTAAGATGCCCAGGCCGGGCTTCCACTTGTGATCCTCCGGCCTCAGTTTGCCAGAGTGCTAGGATTCCAGGCATTTATACCATACCCGTATCCAGGGTTGTGATACCATACCCAGCTTATTGCCTACTTTTTAGATTCCATCATTCTGGTGAATGTGAAGTGATACCTCAGTGTAGTTTTGATTTGCATTTCCTTGATGAATAATAATGTCCAGCATGTTTTCATGTGTTTATTAGCCATTTGCATATATTTTTTGAAAAATATCTGTTCAGATCATTTGCCTGTTTTTAAATTGGGTTGTCTTTTCTTTTATATCATGAGTTCTTCATATATTTTGAGTAAAGTTCTTATTAGGTGTATGATTTGCAAGTATTTTTCTTATGCTGTATTTTTTATATTATTGACAATTTCTTTGAAGAAAAAAAGGGATTTAATTTTGATGACATATAATTTATGTATTTTTATTTTTATTGTATGCCATGCCTTTGATGATATTCTTTTAAAATGTCTTGCGCTCTGTATTTTAAGGAAATCTATAACTAAGGAAATAACTTTCTGTTTGTACCTACATATTTACCATTTCTGGTGCTCTTAATTCCTCTATGTAAAAACACATTTCCATTGCGAGTCTGTATCTCCTACCTGAAGAACTTCTCTTGCAGCCTAAGTATCTTGCATATCAATTACCCTACATCTTGTTTGTCTGAAAAGATATTTTATCCTATTTCTGAAGGGTATTTTGATTGCATATAGAGTTCTAAGTTGACAGTTTTTCCCTTTCAGTATTGGTCACTTTAAGTAGTAACATATTCATTCCCCTGTGTCAGCTTAGGTTCCCCAAAATTTGAGAAAAGAATTTCAGTACAAGAGGCTATTTGAGAAGTATTTCCAGGAAGGAGACTGGGGTAATGGAAACATAAGCTGTAAAAGTCAGTAAAAAACAAAAAATTGGGAGTTAATGAATAGGTTACTGTCATGGGTAAGTGGGACTTAATACTTCTGAGGATTTTCTCAGAAAATAGATGCAAGGCAGTTATCCCTCTAAAGAACAGAAAGCTGAGTTATTTGTTCATCTGTTCCCATTGCTCATGGAAAGGGCTGATCTTTGAGTACTGACTGTTGGACATAATGGAGAAAGGGCAGATAGATCGGCAGCTGGACGATGGCCTCAGCAGAAAGTCACAGGAAGCCATCGCAGTGTGTGGGAGCCGTTAGCAGGTGACTTCCAGGGTAAGTGGAGCGGATATGGGTGTGGTGTTACCAGTGTCCCCTTTGCCTTGGAAACAGGAACTCACAAAAATCTCCTATTTTGTTTACCCTGACCAGGTACACTCATTAATGTCAAAAAAGGACAAGGATAATATAAATCAAGGGCTCGTGAATGGGAGATTGACCCTTGCCCAATCCTGTGGAGTGAGAACAGCGACAACAGACTCATTAACAGTTGCTGAATAGACAAAGGTTAAACAGCACAGTCTGTGAGCAAGTCAGACTTCTGGCCCTTGCAGCAAATTCCTTCACCTCACTGTCTGTTCATCTGGCATTAGGTCTGGGATATAGTTTAGCTCCACCGCCGTTAGAGTCATGGCCACAGACTCATATTGGAGTGGATATGTGTGGTGGTTTCTTTAAAGGATGATAGATCCTAAGTCTAATCCAAAGGAACAGTTGTGGCCACTTGTTTAGGTTTTCCAGAAAGAGGGAGAGAGAGAGAGAGAGAGAAAGAGAGAGAGAGAGAGAGATCCATGAAAGGTGGCACAAGGTTTCTTATCAGACCAAAAAAGTGTTATAAGGCCACAGAGACTGATTTAATGCCTACGAATAACCTTGCCTAAACAAAGCAACATTGCCACCTCTTTTATCATTACTTTTGATTATAAAGTGGATCTCTGTAAGAATGATTCTTGGGGTAAATCAACAAGAAAACAGGGTCAGGACCCCGTGAAGAATAATTCCATGGATATATTTACCCTTACAATATCTGAGTTCTAACGTTCCTGGATAAGAGAGATGCCTTCATTTCTGCAAGAAGTCTTATTGCAAGTGGACCTGTGATAGGTAGCAGTATACCTTAACTTTATTCGTTCATTTATTCAGCAATTCCAGGCACTACTTGAGATGCTGAGGATATCATAGTGAACAAAATAAACAGAGTCCTTGAATTCATGCGGTTTAGAATTAATAGGGAGAGATCAATAATAAAGAAACACGATAATATAGTGGCTGTAATTTATGAAGCTCAAAATAAATCAAGATAAGTGGGATCAGGAATGAAAAAGTACAAAGTGGCTATTTTTACTATGTGGTTTTTCAGTAAGGTGATTTTTAACCACACTTGTAAAGTAAAAGAGGATGTCAGCTGCGAAAATACATCCCAGATTGAGTGATAGCACGCTCAAAGACTAAGAAAGGAACATGGTCCATAAGCTCAAGAAAAACAAGAGGGAAAAGAACTAAGAGAAACTGTAGGAAAGAGACTTAAGAGGCATAGTTAGATTACCTCGGATGTGTTCATAGTCTTTGACAAAACCCACATTCTTACTTTCATCTAGTGAGCATGTAAGCTCTTTCCTCTTGTCTCAGAGTTTAGGAATCCAGTACTGCTGCTGGCTGAGACAGGCTTCTGTCCCTTCTCCTCACTAAGTTCTTAATAAATTGCATTGTTTTTTAAAAAAACAGAATTAGATATTAGAGACACTGCAGAGCACTTGGAGCTTACAAACCATCGAAGAAACTTAACTAGAGATCAAGTGACATAAGAAGCCACTGGAGGATTTTGACTTTGATTTAAAAGGACCACTCTGTATATGGATGTTGAGCAGGGATGGAGGGCTACCGCAGCTGAGATGCTGTTATAACAACCCAGTCATGTTAGGGACTTGGGATAAACCTAATCAATTGTCACGGAGATGGTAAGAAGGCAATGAGTCAGGATATATGTTTATAGCAATGACCCGGGATTTGTTCTTATGCTATAGGATAATGGGAAGAAGACACAAGGATGACCCTGAGACTGTCTACCTCAGCAACTGGTGAAGGCAGCATTCACTGACATGAGAAGATGGTAAGGGAAGCTGATTTGATAGACAAAATCACACCTTTGGTTTGGTGATAGTAAGCTGAGTTATCTCATAGATATTGCTTTGGTCTGAAGAATTGTGAGCCTGAAAAACTTGTGTGGAAACTTAATCACTGAAACAATTGTATTAAAAATCTAAGACCTTTAGGAAGTAGTCAGATCATGCATCATTTCATTGTCAGTTGGTATTTTTAAAAATGAGGGTAAGTACCTCATAAAGAAATTTACTTGGTTCACAGTTTTGAAAGTGTAACAGCTCCCTCCTTTTGTCTTGAGGGTGATGAAGGCTGAGGAAATAAGAAACAGGCCACAGCAAGCAGTAGGGAGTGATTGGCTGTGGTTTATTAGAAGGAACAAAAAAGAAAGCTTCCACTGTCAGGAGGACCTCCAAAACACGCACATCATAGATATTGAGTCCAGGGATTCATACAGAGTATTTGGCTTGAAAACAGTGCAGGGAAAAGTGAGCGAGAGCAGGGAGGAATTTGTTACTGCTTGGTCAGCGAGGCTTTGGAAAGCAGGCTGAATTGTTTCTTTGCTCTTTGCCTTCCAGCTCTGTGAAGTATTTTTCAGTTTATACAGGGACTTGTCCTTTGTCTATTGCATTTTCACTTCCCAAGGCTTATTCTTACTGACCTTCAGTTTTACTGAAGGCTTACTTAATTTACTTGGTCAGTTTACTAAGACCCTCTAATCCTAATCTGCTATCCTCTCTTCTATCACCTGGTCTCAAAAGCAGATGCCCAAACAGTATGGCATCAGCTCTAGTGAGGGCCCCAAGGATGCATTACATCATGGCTTGTTGAGGACCGGCTGTGTAAGGGTTAAGTTGCTGACTATAGTGCTCTCTGGCTTCACAGCCTTTGAATGCAAGATAAGGATGTGGCTGAGGACATTTGATTCACTCTCTATTCTAGAGCAAAAAACTGTCAACCTTAGAGGATAAGACAGCTCTCTTAATTGGAAAAAATCCACTGCCTAAGAATGTCTTTGTTCTAACTTCTCAAGTTTCTGTTCATTTTCCTGCCTTTATCTCAGGTTTTTCCCTTCACTTTCCTTCATGTCCCCAAACTTGTTTGAAATCCAATAAATATAGGCAATCCAGAGATGTCTTTGTTTTAGCTCTGACCTTCCAGTACCCTCCAAAACCATATTGCTTGTCTCTTTTATTTAAACCTTTACCACATACTTGTCTTAAGAGTTTGAGGGCTCTGGTCAACCTCCTGATAAGGGCAGTTGGCATCATGGCAGGATTACATGCAAGTAAGAAAGATTATATGATGAGACAGAAAAGATTAAATGATGAGACAGAAAACCAAAGAACAAGGGAAGGATCTTGCTCTTTCATAGCAACTTTCTTACAAGAATTACCTCAATTTTTTCCAAGATAGCACCTCTAATGACATAACTGCCTTATACTAGAAACCAGTTTTTAAAGATTTCACACTACCTCTCAACATCACCACCGTGGGGACTGAGCTTCTAACACAAGAACCCATAAGGGCCACGTTGAAACCATATATGGATAATGTGTGCTCTTACAACAAAGGGATCTTACCTTTCCACCAGTGAGGACACGGAAATTTCCATCTATGGGGGTCAGACCCTCAATGGATATCAAATTCATTGGTTTCTTAATGTCAGATTACAACTATGAGCCATGAATTTCTGTAATTTATAAATGCCCCAGCATAGGTGTTTTGTTAAAGCAGTCCAAACAAATGAAAACAGACATCCAAGAGTCAAGAAGGCCAGTGACCATACAGGTGTCTGGAGTTCTAGGATAATGTTCTGACTAGAAATATAAACAAGCAACCATAGTTAGAGTTATGTCACTAGAAGCAATTGCTAAGAGAGTGAACATAGTTATGAAAAGAAAGTCCACAGTTGTCCTTTGCAGCATCCAGACATAAAAGTAAACTGAAGAGAAAACAATGTACTGACACCTAAGGAAAAATTTGCTTCTGAGGAGGAAGGCAGTCGGTGATTCATGATGCCAAAGCAGTTGATATGACAGGCAAGAGGAGGATGGAGAATTAAACAATGGGTTTAACATCAACATTCTTTGGATGTTAGAATTTTTGCTGACACAGTTCTTTTCCTGAATATAGGTTTCTTTATAAATCAAGGAAATTGCGAACCTAAAAGGGCAGTAAAGAGGGAAGATGAAGAATTTATGAAAAAGGAATTCTGGGGAAAATAAAATAAACCTCAGTACTTACATGCCATGTCTTTCACTTTCAATGCTGAAACTGAAAAATGAGAGATTGATTTCTGTCCTAAATGTTCCCTTCTGAATAAGAGGAATATTAAAAAAAGGGTTATGCTTGGCATTCAATGAGTTAAATTATATGAAGTGCTTATACTTTTTGAATACAGTAAATTCATAATTTTTTTTATTTTAAAGAGGGTAAAACTAAGCAGAACAAAACAGATCAGAAGAAAACAATGTAAGTGACACCAATTTCAAAGCAAGATAACAGGAAATCTACAGTGGCCTGATAAGACCATAATGTCTCTTATTTTCTTTTAAATAGTTATCTATATCTTCACAACAATGAATTCATACAAAATGAAATAGTATCAAACTGATCAGAACAGAGTAATGGAGGCATTACAGGCCTTCAAAACCAGACAACAGGAAAACCAACAATGGCTACCGTAATGTCTCTTATTCTCTTCAAAATAGCTGCCCATATCTTCATGTATGTTGAAATTAAACAATACAAAACAGACTAAAAGCACTCTGAACAAAGAATAAAAGCATTAGTGGATTTAGAGCATGCTGATATGGAATCAGCAATGGATACCAGGTTTCTTTTTCTTCAAAGTAGCTATTCATTTTAACACGCATGATATAATCTTTTCTCATAAACTGTTCAGGAGCAGTTCTAAGCATGTATAATCCTCTACATGTATGCCTATCCTTTCTGTATCAGAAGGAAAACAAAACAAAAAGATTACTAGAAAATCAAGATTTAGTAATATATTTGCTATGATTACTGTGCTCAATATTTTTGTCTTCCTTTCAGTTAGAAACCTCATGACTGTATGTTATGACCATTTTGCTGAAGAACTAGTCACCTCTGGTGGTTAATTCTAGTGTTATACTGCCATAGAAGAGCAGATTTTCTACATGCTCGATTATTAGGCTTGGCTTTTTGTTTTCTCAGTAAAAATTGATGTTATATCAGAGTAAGGTAGATACAAAAAAGTGCTGGGAATACTTTTCCTTTGGGTGCACGGCATTTTATTGGTAACCATGGGGTGGTAGATACAGCAGGCTGTATCTTTAGGCTTTAATCTTAGATATCTTGACTAGAGATGGAATGTTCTCTTAGAAATTGGTCCTTGAGTTTGTAGTAGCTTTGGAAATGGCTGCTTTCCACAGCCTACATTTCTTTGTCTGGTTGTTTTTTAAATGTTTGCACTGTTTCCTTTAACTAAAATTGTTGGCTGACTTCATTTCATCTGAACTTTATATTATGCCACAATGATTAATCCACTTAGTTTTGCCAAAGGCAGCTCCTATCTAAGAACCACTTGTGATTTCCACATCCACTGCAGTAATTTGTCTTAGCCTAGAATTTGTGCTTGGTAAGTATCCAATCCTTGTCTGTGATGTACCAGCAACTTTGAATAGAATATCAAAATAATGAGTGATTTTTGAAAGTTAATTTTCTTTTGCTGTCTTTTATTTCTATCTGTTTTTCAGATTTGAGGAAGAGCTTTATAGACATGAGATCAGGACTGATAAAACTCAGAGGAAAAAAATAAAGAGCCACGACATGACAACCAATTTTCTCTGATTGCATTTGAGACCTTCTCTCTGCAGAGGCAAGTGTGCCAGGATGGAGCCAGGACAGAACTACAAAGCTGCTTCTTCTCCAGGCACACAGTCACTGTGGAGGCTACAGCAAAGAGGGGTGGGCAGCTTTCAGCTGGCTCCACCGTGCTGCCCCCCAGAACCTGTTAGCCTCTCTGATGTGTATGCGTGTGGCTGTGTATGATGATATCTTCCTTTATACTTTCTAGATTTGAGTACTGAGGTACAAGCAGAATTTGTACTCGTGTAACCAGAAGTAGTAAAGCCAGGAATCGTACTCAGGCCAGCCTAATACTAAAGTCTGTATTCTTAAACACTACTCAACGATGCCTCCCGATTCAATCTAGTGTTTAAATTGTTCAGCTCAGTGGGTTTTAGTATATTTAAGATTTTTGTGAACATTACTATGTTTTTAGAAGATTTTTATCACCAAATAGAAGTTTTGCACTTCTTACCTAGCACCTTCTAAACGTAACACCTCCCACCCTGGGCCCACGGCAAGCACTAATTTACTATACATATATATATGCTTATTCTGGACATTTTATGTACATGAAATTATACAGTATTGTTCTTTTGTAGTTGTCTTCTCTCAATTAGTATGTGTTCAAGGTCTATTCATATTATACATATATCAATGATATTTACTTATTATAATTATATTCTATTGTATGAATAAATGACATTGTATCTCTCCATTCATCCTCTAATGGGCCTTTACAGTCCTTTTGCTTTTGGGGTATTATGATAGCATCCATGTACATCTGTATGCACTTTTTATTTATTTATTTATTTATTTATTTATTTATTTATTTATTTTTGGTACTGGGGATTGAACTCACAACCTTGTGCTTACCAGGCAGGCATTTATGCCACTGAGCTAAATCCCCAGCCCTGTATGCACATTTTTATGTGAATATATGTTCCAATTACCTTGAGTATATACCTATGTGTGAAATTTCTGGATTAACACTTTGAGGAACGAGTGGATGATTTTCAAAGGGGCTGCACCATTTATATTTCCAGCAGCAGTGCACGAGAGCTCCAGTTTCTATACAACCTCACAAACTCTGGTTTTTGCCTTTTTCATTCTTCCATGATAGTGGTGTGAAATGAAACTTCATTGTGGTTTTGATACACATTTTCTTATTGACTAACGAAGCTGAGTATCTTTTTATATGCTTCTTAACATTTTATTCCTTCTTGAGAGAAATGTCTACATGGACTTTTTGCCCTGTTTTGAATTGGAATGTTTTTTCTTTTTATTATTAATTTGTAAGTGTTTTTTTCTATTCCAGATACAAATTCCTTGCTGCATATGATTTGCAAATATTTTGTCCCATTCTTTGGCTTGCCTTTTAATGTTCTCATGGTATATGCCAGTCTGTCTGCTAGCACAAAATGGCACAAACTAGAGGGCTTGTAAAGCAGAAATTTATTTCCTACCATATGAAGGCTAGAGATTAAGGATCAAGGTGTCTACAGATTTGGTTTCTGGTGATGCTTCTCACTGATAGCTTTCTTTTCCTGTACCCTCACATAGACTGAGATATAAGTTCTACGAAGGCAGAGTATTTTGTGTTGGGTTCATTGATGTATTCATAATACTTAGGACAGTGCCTGGCACTGGCAGTATAATCAATATTTTTATTTGAATTGAATGAAATTTGTCCTATAATAAATAATATTCTTTTAACTTAAATATTATAAATTCTGAGGAAATTTATATAGACATTTCTCTAAAGAAGGAATAAAGACTATATGAGAAAATATAAATTTTACAAGTTTTGGTAATAAAAAAGTAATTCTCTGATAAACTGCCATTGTAATATGAGGGAAGAAGGTAGGACAGGAAAATGGGGCTGATAGATCCCTCCTTGTCTTAGAAGGAAGGCAAGACATGATGCCTACGTTGATGAATCAATGATTAGAAGCCTTGATGTGTTATAAGAAGCTATAGAATTATCTCAACTTTTAAAAACTATCTGACTGTCATTATTGAAAAGTAAGCATAAATGAGCCAAGAATCTTATCTTTCAAAAAGGGGTACAGGGGCTGGGGATTTAGCTCAGCGGCATAAGCACCTGCCTTGCAAGCAGGCAGTCGTGAGTTCGATCCCCGGTACCGATAAAAACAAAAAAGACAAAAAAAGAAAGAAAAAGAAAGGGGGTACAATAGATATGCAGGATAGCCTTGGTTTAGGAGCACAATTCATTCAGCATACATGCTTATAATCCAAATCACTTATATGTCAAAGCAAATTTCCCCATAGAAAATAAAGGAACCTCTGATGATTCGTTCCCAACCCAAAAATATTAATATAAAAATGACTACAATACTGTAACAGAATACACAATAATAAACAAAATATAAAATACAAAAAGAAACAAATTAAATTGCACTTTCCTTTGAAACCTTTGGTGGCTGGTATGTGCAGATGAGAAGTGTTACCACGTAGAGCGACTTTCACTGTTGCTAATGGAGTCACTGCTATTGGCTCAATAGAATCTTTTACTTTTCGTGAAACTGTAACGAAGAACCTGATCAAATAACACTTGCTTTTGTGTCCTTTTGAGAATATCTTGGAAATGTGATACTGCATTGTCTTTAAACAGATTCTTCAGTGCACTTCTACAGCTGTATTTGGGTGGTGTGCTTTTACAAATTTTGCACCAGTTCTCACATTTGAAATGAGAAGGTGCTCTGTGCTTTTCCCCTGCTTTACAGGTGAAATTTACACAACCTCTTACTGTTGGGAAATGATCGCCTATAGTCCCAGAAAGAGAAAGGGAGAGAGAGGCAAATTGTCCAGCTGTGATCATGTGATGCTTGGCTTTATTTAGTACTTGTATTACAAGATATAATTTGTTTACCAAGTTAAAATTTATTAAAATATCTCATCTTGTAGAACACTCACAGAACAAATTACTTGCAACCCAAGATTTTTTGTACTTTGAAGTTGATACATAAAAGAGAGATAATAAATTACTATTTTTGGGGTTGACCTCAAAAAGGATTCAAAGTAGAAAAACATTAAGCTGTTACCTACAGGGAATGCCTCAGAATAATGCACTTTTAAAAAAAATTACTCCCTAGTACCAACTGAACTTTTGTTACCATGTGCCCATATTTTTTAAAGTGGTATTTTTAATTTTAAGACACTTTCTCTAGAAAAAGAAGAATTTTTAGGCTGGAAAAGAAAATGATCTAACAGTTTGCAATTGCATACTGCAAGGACCATCAAACATTTTGCAAACATTATCTGAGGGTGAGTGTCAGAATCTACATTTGCCAGATGGAGAAAATCAGACAAAGATGGAAGTGACATGCCTATTTTCAGTGCATCTGTGACCAAGCTAGTGATAAAACACAGGCTTCCTGGATTCTGAATCCAAAGACATATTTGGACCAATTTTTCCTTTAAAAAACCACCACATATTGGTATGAAGAGAGTTAAGAAATAAATCCAAACTAATAGATTGTACACTCAGTGTTTAGGGCTTGGAAAAAGGCTGTGTTTTTCCATCTGATAATCTGGTGCCAAAACGCACATTACCTGTCAAACAAAAGACCAGCGCTTCTCTGCAGCACCTGATGACAATATAAATCATGTCCTGAAGTTGTTCCTGTAAAAATAACAAGGGCAATCACTGTAACAACCACAATTCAGTCTCTTAATACAAATTCTATGCCCACACTATATGTATAAAGACTTCTTCCATTTCGCAGTAACTTAAGAAATAAATCTATGGTTAACTAGTTTGATAAACAATCTGATCATTCTGCCATATGCCCTTCTTATGAATTCAGACTATTAGCACAGGTGGAAAGAAGAAAACACATATTTAACCGATCTGGCATCGTTTTACTGATTGGTTTCACTTTTCATATAATTTTTAAAAATTTTTGGCTGTTTCTTATTTAATTAGAAGACTGGAGGGAGAAGGGGTCATTAAATGACTGTAAGATAGTTCTCCTGTTTTGTCATTACAATTTCCTCCCTCTGGTTACTTACTCGCCATGTACCACAAACACACTTGAGAGCAAGCCTACACCAAATGATGCTGGCCCAAATGGCTAAACAGGGCGCTGGATCAAAGTGTAAGCAACCTTCAGAAAATGAATAGCTAGCTTTCCATTGCTGTGACAGGATTCCTAAGAAAAATAACTTAAAGGAGAAGAGGTTATTTTGGCTCACAAACGTTTCAGAGGTTTTAATCCACAGAGCCCTAGAACCATTTCTTTTAGGAATTTGGCACAAACATCATGACTGGAGAGAAAACGCGCACTTTGTGGCAGCCAGGAAGCCAAAGGGGAAAGCCAGAGAGAAAGTATGACAAGATACAGCCCCCAAACTCACATCCCCACCGCCCACTCCCTTCACCTAGGTCCCGCCTCCTAGTTTCCATGTGTTGAAATAATTGCATCCGATGATCAATTTATCCCGAGCCAATCACCTTCTGAAATCCCCATCTCTGGACACATGAGGCTTTTTAAGGGACATTTTAAATCCAAACCATAGCAGTGAGCAAAGCTATTGCAGAACTTCCAGGAGAGTCTGGGAGACAGAACTGTGATAGCCCAGACTTGGTCTGCTTGGTTTGTTGACTAAAGGAGAGGCAGATCCAGAAAGTATTAGCACCATATTTTTAGTGTATAGACTGAGAAACAGAAACGACAGAAAAGTAAACGGACAGAAAGGAGAAGTGAGAGACCAACAGGGTGACTGCGAATTAATCATCATTTTCTATTGCGGCAAAATATGCCTAACATAAAATACCATTTTACCTCTTTTGAGTTCACAGTTCAGTGGCACTAAACACATTCTCATTATTGTGCATCTCCCAAATATCTTCATCTTTTCCAAATTAAAACTTTGTATGCATTAAACAGTAGCTTTCTATTCCTCCAGCCCTCAGCCCCTGGCAACTACTATTTTATGTTCTTTATGGATTTGATTACTTTAGGAGTTAATCATTTCCTTACCAAGTTACTACTCCTGGAATTGTCCATTAGCAAAATATTCTCTCCTAGACCCAAACACACTCTCAGTACCTGTTCTGCAATAACGGACGGAATTTCATGGAAGATTTTTCTCTACAGAGTACGTATTGTGGTGAGATTGCTCAGTAGCGAAGAGGCTGCAGGGACGAGGGAGGAGGAAGGCGCTCTCCTGTTCTCCTGGCTGCACCGTGAGTCAGCCCTGCAGGTGCAGGAGCATCGGCAGTGCTCTTAACCAGCCTCGTGCCCGAACTCACCGCCCCTTGACGACCTTAAAACGCTGGCCAGTGTGGTGGGCTAACTGCAAAAATTGCTCTCCGCTTTTCACCTTTTACTCTATTCACGGTCATTTCCTCTTTCCTTGAAACCAAACTGGACTTGCTTGACCAATAGAATGTGACAGAAGCAATGTTGTTTCATTCTGAACGTAGGCCTCAAGAGGGCTTGTGTTTCTCCTCTCCTCCTCCACTCTCTTGTCCTCTCCTCTCCTCTTCTCTCCTCTCTTCTCTCCTCTCCTCTTTTCGGTCTCTTCTCCCTTCTTATTCTTCTCCTTTCTCCTCCTTCTCCTTTTTCTTCTTCTTCTTTCTCTTCCCCACCTCCTCCTTCTTTTCTCTGTCCCCTACCTCTATCTCTCCCTCCTTCCTTCCCTCCCTCCTTGAAATGCAATGAAAGCAATAAAGAACAGACATCTACAGGAGGATGTGAGATACAGAGACAAGTAACACACAGCTGAATCAATCTAGCGGTTGTATCCAACTACAACATACATAAGAGCTCAGCCAAGACCAGCAAAACAGTTCTGGCTTGCAGCTGACTGCAGAAGCATAAAAAAGTCCCATCTCGATCAGCTCACGTCTGCAGAACTCCGTTGATTTTTTACTCTCATGAACAAAATTAAATATTTATTGCTGAATACCACTGCAATTTTAATGTTGTCTGTTATACAGCATTATTGTGAATAGATGACTGTTACATTCTCTGCCATTATGCTTCAGTCCTCTGGAAAACACTAGCCTCATCCTTACATCTGGAAGGCCTGACCTACTCGAGACCCTCTAAAAGCAGAGAGCTTTCTCTGGTTGGTGCAGGGCAGAGGAGACAGACAGGTTTCTGTTGCTCTCTCTGTTCTCTTGTCCCCCTAACCCATCTTCTGTCCGATAGCTATGTGCCTTGATCCTCTACCTACTGCAAGCTTTTTCACAAATCTTACCTTCCCAGTGGGATCTGATCTGGATACACTTTACAATGCAACTCTATTTTTCATACTTGGGATTTCCCCTCTTGGCTTTAAAATGGCTTCTCAACATTTATTGCTGTCAAATATATTTTATGTTTTTCTTATTTTCCATATTAATTATCTGACTTGCTGTGAGCTCCTTAAGAGCAGGGAGTTTTGCTTGTGTTATTCACTGTTATACTCCAAAGCCTGGGACAGTGCCTGGCATGTAAGATACACAATGCAATGTGTTGAATGAGTCAGTGAAAAGATGTCAGTTCTGTAGAATACTACATGTGATGGGACCAACAGGTCTTCATCCTCCATCTTCAACTCATTTTTCTCTTCATTCTGTTTGCTCCCTCACTAAACTCCGGATTTCTTAAAATAACCATGACCCTTCCTGCCTCAGGGCCTTTTCACAAGCTGTTCCTTCTTCCCCAGAGGAGAGTCAAATCCTATTTATTTTTCCAGTCCTATTACAAAGGTCATTTCCTCAGGAAACCTTCCCCTGAATCCCTACACTTGAGTTCTAGGATAATCTGTCCTTTTTCTTTTTAAAGATACACTATGCAGTTTATGTCTCTATGTTTATGTAATTATTCATTGTTTTATAGCACTCCCAATACATTCAATAAAGACCTGAAACCCTCAACTGATTACTTGGTCAAATCCTCTCTTGCATTTAGATAAGCTCTTTGTACTTGAGGGGCTTTTAATGCCAAACAGGAAGCCACAAGAAGAAAGGGGCTTTTTCATAGTGTGTCAAATCTTCCAGGAAAGATATTTTTCTTCCCTTCTGAAGCCACAGTCTCTAGTCCGTTAGCAAAAGACAGCGAGAGGGAACATTCAGGTTTTAGGGGGCTGCAGTGAGAACGTGCCTCTTGTCATTCTCACACCATCACGATTTGTGCAATCAAGAATTGCATTAAACAAGAGCAATTAGGATACAGCACGAGCAACAGAAACAGTCTGGTTATCTCCAGCTAGTGTGCTCATGTTCTACTGCTGGGAACAGATTAGCACACACAGTACACTACAACAAGACCATTTATGCCCTTACAGTTTCTGTGCAGAGTTTAGCTGGGCCCTCTCCGCAGTCTCCCAAGGTCCCAGTCATGGCTTTGCCTTGCACAAGTTCTCATTGACACTCAAGGTGCTCCGCAAGCTCATTCAGGATGCTGGCAGAATTCAGTTCCTCGTGGTAGTGAAAATGAGTTCCTCATTATCTTGCTAGTTGTCAGGTGGGCATCACAGTCAGCTTCTAGAGGCCACTGGTGTTCCCTGTCACCTGATCCCCATAGCAGTGCCCAGCACGGATGTCTGCTTCCTCCAGGCCAGCAGGAACTCCTCTCTGCCTCTTCTCCCTACACCAATCAGAGAAAGCTCCCTGCTTTCAAAGCCTCAGCTGAGTAGCCAGGCGTACCCAGGGCTTCCTTGGCTATATAACTAGCACCGCTGCAAGCTGTTTCCAGATTCCATCCACACTCCAGGAAGCTGTGCAGAGCCTCGGCACCAAGGAGTGGGAAAAGTGAGCTTTTTTTGAGAATCCTGTCCACCACAGAAAATCTTAATGGAAAATAAAGTTTTAATTGCATTTTCATTTAAGTATTGTGTTAAATATTTTTCAGCATTTAATCTTTAAAACAATCTTGGAGGTAAACTGTACTACTTTCTTTGTTTTATAGGAGAAGAAACCAAAGCTTGAAGGCCAGATGACTTTGCCCTGAGAAACACACCCTGGATATTGAATGTTGGTCTCCAGAACGTTTGGTCTTATGTATTATGCCTCATCAATGGTGTCTCTCATGTGACCAGTGGAATAATGATTATCACTGTTATATGGATGCAAACACCACTTTAGAAAGACCACCCAGTTAGTAAGTGATAGAGCGGCCTTCAATGCTATCAAGAGACACTCCTAAATTGCTTCTCAGCTTGAAGAAAATTTGGTAATGACGCATTCCACAGACACAGGAAAGCAGCACATCTTCTGGCTGCAAGGCTTTGAATCAGGTACTACATGTTATCAGTCCTATTTTATTTAGCCTGTATGGAGTGAAAAGCAGGAGCATTTTCTTCCCATGCTGAGAAAAATAATATGATTTAACGGCACCAGGAACTTTCTTGCGCAGAAGTTTCATAATTCTTAGCACCAGAAGAAGGGATACCTCCAGGAAGGTAAAATGTGAGTGATCATTAACTTCCCCTCCTCTGTGCATTTGCACCTTTAATGAAAGGTGTCCTGTGGTCAAAGCAAATAATGATTCACGGGTGATGACATATTTGCTTGAGATGAACAGCATCTTGCATTACCTAGTGCAAACAGATGAAACGGCCTTTGCCCAAGCACGTTAACAAATGCAGCTATCCATTGCAAAGCCCATCTCACCTCTAACACCCTCACTGCCCACATTGTGTGCTTTACAACCAGAGGCCAGTTGCCCTGGGCAGGAGTGCCCACCTACTTTCTCTTGTTTGCTCTTGATATCTTCATATGCTAGTGGCTCAAGCAGATGCAAAAAAGGCACAATTGTTTTCAGTATCTGACATTTTACTCCCTCTACCCCGCAGTGTACTTCTAGGAAGTATGAAACAGCCTCTCGGGGCTGCAGCTGCCTGCCACTCCTGTGTGCCAGCAGCCCTGCTCCTTCCTAGCACCCTTCAGCAGTGGGCATGGCTAGGTGGGCCTGGAGTCTCACCATCCCGGATAGTTCCCTCGGTCCTGTGCACTCTGGAACAAAGCTCCCTTCATCAACATATTCTTAAATCAGGAACCCTAACTGATAATAACTCTAAATCCATCGTGAAATTATGGATTTAAGTCCATCTTTAAACTGGTGTTTAAAGGCATTAGCATGCTATTTATGGGGAACTGAACACTGACATGCTGCCCAAATAACACCCCACAGATTGCTTTCTAGTCACAAGAGGAAAAAGGTGATGCTAAACACACAGACACAAAGGGATTACTGTTTGCTTAATTGGTTGATCAAGATGAGATCTCTAAGCGTGGGTCGATCTCCTGTCGTGTACTCTACCAAGCAGGGTCAGACTGAAGCCCTCAAAGCTTTGCATTTCACTTTCAGCTTATGAGAAATAAGAGGCTTTAGTAAAACAAGCTAACTGACACCAAAAGAAAGCAGCTAGTCAAATCCAGATAATCTATATGACCTACAGGACCGGCAGGCTAAATGACTAACTGCAGTTAGGATGAATTCTACTTCACAAACATATGTCCAGTCGGCTGAGCAAAAGAGCTTAAGAAATACCCATGCAACAGGTTTCTGAACTGGTTTCTATTTGGACAAATCAACTACAAAGGGTATTTAGAGAATGACTTAGGCTTAAATACAGACTGGTCATTAAATAAAACATATTTACATGAATTGATGAAGAAAGCTTCAAAACAATATGTAAAAAATTTTAAATATCAGTATTGCTCTCACAGTGTAAAATAGCACAAATCTGTGGGTGTATCTATGCATAAAATTTCTAGAAATATATACAATAGGGTATTAATAGTGGAAATCTCTGGATGGTGAGAATAGTGGGGTTTTCTCTTATTTTGGTGTATTGTATGCTACTTTGTAAGGAGGAAAAGGAAATTATCTGTTAAGTTGTAACCGAAGACATGAGTGCAAATGAGAGTTCCCAGGAAAGGCCACTTGAAGGAAAGAAAGCCGAAGAAACACACTCAGAAGCTTCTAGACTTCAGAGAGATGAGGAAGGAAAGACAGAAGATCCAGGAGGGAACAGAAGAAAGAGAAAAGCCAGAGGATGGTGTTTCTAAGAGAGAGGAGTCAGGCACATCAAGTGCTACACAAGACCAAGCAGCACGAAGTTACCCAGGAGGTGCACACAGCTTGACTTGCTTCCGTGAATATTTACCAAATATTTACAGGGTTACAAAGATACTTTTCTTAGTATAGTCATTATTATTTGACCAAGAATCTACTTAGAAAAAGAGCTAGAGTATTCTAGGCTTGTACTTACACAGTTCTCTCTGTACCCAGAACTGAGAACTTCCTCTAAACAAAAAATGATGCCTGATGGAAAAGTTAACATACAGTGCTGACCACAATCATTTCTCTTTCTATGCTCTCTTCTCTTTACCCCATCATTAAACCAAGGAAGCGAAATGTCTTCTGGCTTCTTTACACCCTTGGAGAACTGCCTCAGTGGTAATGATGATTCTGTCCATGGAATCAGCAAGTTTCAGACATGCACACAATGCTTCAAACCAGGCCTTTGGGGAGACCATAGCAGCCTTCAAGTAACCCCCCCACACACACCTAGTGAGCTGCTCCTTCCATAATTCCAAAGGTCATTTCACAAACAACTCAGCAAGGACGTCCTGCAAGGTTTCAGGGAATACTTCTGTCATTTCCACTAGTCCCAGCTCTCAATGCTGTCACTTCTGGGTACCCGAGTTTTCTCTTAAGAAGTCTCTGACTCTTACATACTATGATTTACACTACTTGCTTCAGTGACTCAGAATTGGTTTGCCACTCTGCCCTGTGGTTTTGCTGCTGTGTGGTCACACACTGCATTACCTAACAGAATGGGTGTATTGGGTCTCAGGAAGGGGAAACCAAAGCTTCCTATTCACTTCCCCAGACTGGCTGGTGACTCTTGTCCTCAAAAACACACTCTCTTCCTCAATGTCTTTTTGCTCTAACTCAGTCTTGAAAAATGTTTCCAGGCTGCTCTGAAGGAAGAGTTCAAGCCAATCGGATTAATGTGCATTTGGGCATCTACTGTATGGCAGGTATGCTGGGGATCCCAAAATGAGACAGGTCTTAGTTTTGGCTTTCCTGGGCTTTACTGTCTATGAGGGAGATCAATTCTAACAGGTTGTGAGTGGAGGCTGGCTGTTGTTATGGAGATAGTCCATTGTTCTTGTATTCACTCAGAAATATCTGTGAAGAACCTACCATGTGCTTTCAGTGCTCCCAGAGATACAGCAAGGATGTGGGATCTGAGCTCAGACAAACCAGAGTCCAACTCCTGCCTAAAATATGTCTGGGCTGTTGGGAAAATCTCCTCACCTCAGTGAGCTCCAGATTTCTTATTTTGTAAATTCAAATCATAATACCAATCATATTAATAATACACTTTTTTAAAGTTCTTGTGAAGTTAAGAGGTAGTTATGATCGGCACTAAATAGTACAATGGCATCTTGGTTTAGGAACTTGATTCTTTCCATGATTCTGGTCACAAACCAAGTTGGATGAGAACCAAATTCATGGGCTTGACACAAGGAAAAATATAGTTGCATGGAGTGGTTCTTCCAGTTGAGGGGTTGATAAAAGATATGTTCTTCAAAGGTTTCTAAAAACTTTTAAAGTTTTCTAAAAGGATGTTTTAACTTGCCACCTGAAAATTAGAATTTGATGATTATTTTATATACATATATATATATATTATAACCCTAAATTTCATATACTCTAAATTATCTGAATGTGCATTTATGATTCAGGGGCCACAGGATTCTTCCAACTTCCATATTTGTTTTGTGATCACATGAATGCTAAGTATAACTACTTTATTTATCAGGTTAATAGAGCAAGAAGAGAGATTTAGCAAACAAACACGTTTACATCTGCTGAAAGCTAAAGCATAGCAGGGTGCATTTTACATAAAAGTAGGTTTAGAAGTAGTCTGAACAGAGAAAAACTGGGAAGGAAGGAAGGAAGTCTGCAACAGTGACATGGGAAATGGATGAGCAGACTTTTAAAGACTTTAGGTATGACTAGAGATCTCATTTTAGCAAAACAGTATGATATCACATTTTATTAATGTGATATCATTTAATTAATTAAAATTATTGCCTTTAATTTTGTCTTTATGTCTATATTTAAATTATGAATTTGTAATATATGAATACTAAAGTCAATGAGTTAGTACTTAGTTTTGAATCATACAAATTTAAACAATATATTAATAAAAATAACTCTAGCCTAAGGGTCCACCAGGCCTTCAAGGCAGAATGTGTTCTAGTTTAGACGAGATCAGGTGTGTTCAGGGTGTTCAGGGTGGTATGGCCGTAGACTGTGTTCTAGTTTAGAAGACTGCAGGAATCTCTCCTGGGTACAGGAGGAGGAAGGAAAAGTTAGAATTCCAACTTTTCTGCAGGAAGGCCTGTGGCCTCAGATTCCCAGAACATTCCACAAGTAAAGTTATTCCAGAAGAGCGTGGAAAGGTTCAGAGGAGCACCTGTGACTCAAAGAAATGTCACCTCCCATTGTTTCTCTCTATTCTCTTACTCAACATGCTGCAGAGCAGACAGGTGGACACAGTCCATGCACTCAAAAGCTTTGCAATGGAATGGGCCATCGCATTCACCTCTTGTCTTCCCAGTGATCCAATGGAACAGGGCGGAGAGACTGGGCTTGCAGATGCTCAATGAGTAACTCAAAGCAGGATGAAGCTTGGTGTTGCTGCCTTTATTTATTATTTGTTTATTTTTGTTTCTTTATTACCTTAAAACTTTGACTCATATCCCTGCTCAGCTCAGCCCATGTGCATGTTAGTCACTTTAGGAGTGAGTGTCTCTAGAACAAAGTTTGTTAGCCCTAAATTTCTCTCACTTATCTCATTGCCCTTCAAAACTGAGGTCACCAAGATAAGAATAATTAATTTTCAAGGACATATTCAGTTGCTAGCTTTTACAATGTCCCATTCTAGACCCCCTGGAAAAATATCTAGAAGTGTCCAGTCATTGCAAGGTGATCTATCATCACATCCAATTCCAGGAAAAGCAGAGCCTCAAAGACCACCACGTGATGTCACCCAAGGTCACCCCAGGCCCCAGGAGCAGTTATCCCAAGAAAGGACCAGAGTCTGCCCTCCTAGGCAGGAGCCATCATCTCACCATGGGAACTAAACTGTCTCCTTTGGTGATGATGAATGTCTCAGAAAAACACAGAACCAACCCGGAGACACTGACCAACAAGACCACATACAGACGTTGGCCACCTAAACTGCTATGCCACCCTCCAAGGAAGCAAACCCTGCCCTCCTATATAAAACCCAATGCTTCTATCACTTCCTGGAAGACAGATGTTCCCAGTAAGGCCTTGTTGATTAAAACTCCTTTTTTTTTTTTTCTTGATGCTAGGACTTGAACTCACAACTTTGCACTTGCTCGGCAGGTGCTTATGCTACTGAGCTAAATCCCTGGCAAAAACTCCTTTCTTATCTGTCACTACTGCTCTTTTGTTTTTTGTTCTGTTTTGTTTTGTTTTTTGGTTTTCAGGGGGTGGTTTTTTGTTTTTGTTTTTTGCTGTTCTACTAGTCTTCATTTAGTTAATCTATTTACTGCTAGATTGCACTCTTTTTTTTTTTTTTGCATGATTTTGGCCACAACCTTTTTTTGAAAGTTAAATAATGTCTTATTGGTCCGTGTTAATTCTAATAACAGTTAATAATTATTTTACTACACCGAATCCCTTTCATCATTCTCTACTGTGGATGCATTTTTTTAGAAGACTTTTTAAAATGACAGCATTGAATGCATGGTAACTAATTCTTGATTGGTGGTATGGGATAGGTAGCCAAGTTTTATCCATTGGGACTCCTGGAGTTGAGGTTTTCATCCCAAAACCTTGATAGCATTAAGCCTTTAAAATCATGCACAAAATCACCACCCTTCTTGTACAAGTAAACAAGCTCCTATTGACGTGTTCAATCCCATACCTAAAGAGGGAATGTCCTGGGTGTGTCAGAGATATTTGGTCAAACTTGTGTCTTAGTGCTAGTCTCATTGCAGGCCAGGCACCTTCAAAATACAAGGACTTTGGAATTTAGGAGCCAGAGCAATTTAGGTTGGTGCTTTGGAACTGAGACAGAATTTTGAAGACACATGATTTGTTGATTTATTCAGAAAGAACTTGAAAGGAAGGAAGAAAAGCAGAAAAATAAAGTTAAAAAATAGACCAAGGGTCTACAGAGAACCCTAGAACACAAATGACATCACAGATTTTCTACACTGTGTACATGTGTATGTGTGTTGTGAGATGTGTATATATGTCTTAGTGTATACACATGTGTGTCTGAGATGTATGTGTGTGTGCTGGGGACAAGAGTGATTTGGGGATAACTTCCAACTGAGGCCACTCCCATCAACTGTAAGGCAAGTCCCCAAATAATGGGAAGCTGTGCAATGCTAGCTTATGGCCTCTTTAGGAGGGGTGCCAGCTCCATAAAAGGTTGGGCACCAAATGAACCCACCACACAGAGGTCCAAATGCAGCGTTTACGTTCACAAGTTACTTTGACTATTATAGGACAATAGAAAGGACCCAGAACCACAGCTGTCCCCCCTCTCCCTTTAAATACTGCAGTCAAAAATTCTTGATAGACCATTCCAATCAGCAATAAAACCATACAAAAATTCTGATCAAATGAATTAGGGGAAAGTCGCTATGGCTTATAGAACACATTGGTCATCTTGTTATGAAAGAATCATAGTAAAAAACAAAACCAATAATAAAATAGTCATTGAATCAAGGAACAGAAAACTTGTTCACTACAAAGGGAAAAGCTGACACTGCACTGATTCATGATTCTGTACTCTGATAACATCACGTGTCATATGCAAACAGAGGGATCCTACAGACTTGCAGCCTTCCACTCCGTTGTCATAGTTATGTCTGACTTGAAAGATGCCCTCACAAAGACCAGACTGGCTGCCTTAAGTGGTGGGAAGGTAGCCTGAGGGTAGCCATATGCTTCTGCATTCATATCAGAGATAGTTTCTGAAATCTTTACTCAGTCAGTTCTGCCCCAAATGGAAGAAGTCATTTGCAATTAGAAAATAGGAGATCTGCATTAATGATGGCTATCTTTTAAGGATGAGGGGTGTATTCTTTTATCCTAAGGTCTAAAGAAATACATTCCTGCAACAGCAATGTTTTGAGACGGACTTTGCCTCTATTTAATTATTAACGGTTGGCTACTTCTCACACCTCATGACTTCTGCCCCTCTATTCTAGTCATAGGAGAATTCTTGTCACTCTCAACACACCAAGCTCATCTCTTTGCACAGATGGTAACCCTGCTCTTCCCTCAGCCCGGAGCACCCTTCCCTCAGATGACCGTTGGCTTCTTCCCTCTCCTGCCTCCATTTGTTCAGTTTCCCACTCAATTGGTCCCACTTTCCTAGCACTTTATACACCCCACCGCAGTACTGCCAGCTTCCGTGTTCAATGTGCATTGTTTCTCATGGAGCTCCTGAGTTTGTTTGGGCAGTTGCTCACTGTTTCCCCACAGGAAAGCTGGGACCTTGTCTCTTTCCCACTGCTGCATATCTTTCTGACACACAATGAACGCCTGATAAACATCTTTGAATGTATAAAGGAACCACTGAAACTCTCACCTGTCCACCGCACACGTCCTTTGCAGGGGATGCAGTTGATACTCCTCCTTTTGATAAATGCATCTGTGCTCTCTCCTTTTGCCTCTGTGCTGACCTATGTTTATGGTAGTATTGTACCGTGTGTAAAACTGTGTAACTTCCAAGACTCAGTCATGAAAGCAGTACAGCATTTACCT
The DNA here is from genome assembly GCF_034190915.1 of Cavia porcellus. Classification (NCBI taxonomy): domain Eukaryota; kingdom Metazoa; phylum Chordata; class Mammalia; order Rodentia; family Caviidae; genus Cavia; species Cavia porcellus. The sequence goes on from NW_026947512.1 coordinate 2,519,121, forward strand.
TATCCTCTTTGGTTTCTCCCCCTAGAAACACAGCTGATGCACTAGGTGAAAACCTAAACCATCAGAGAAGCCATAGGTGGGTGTCCCCACAGAGAGCCAAGCTGAGGTCCCTGCTCACAGCCTATGTCAATTTTCACATTTTCTAGGATTGAGGTAATGAAAATTGATCGTCCCTAGGAGTTGTGCTTATATAAAAATAAATATTTTTTGAAGTTTTCCCCTGTAAGCACAAGTCCGCCTTGGCCTAGACTCAGACACTTTTACAGTTAACAAGTCTTCCAGGGAAGATGAGTCAGTGAGTCTTCCTCTACAGTAGTCATTTCAACATGGCCCAAGCCTGTCCTTTTCCACACAGTCCTTGCCATCAGTGAAGACAGATTCTGTTCCCTCCTAATCAAATTCACCCCTGTAGCAACCTCTCAGAAGGCTGCTCAATTGCTCCTATCAAACAGTTCTTAGTCAAGGGGGAGCACCACCCCAGGAGCTGGACATCCTTGATATGCTACCTTTGGGACCATTCTGGGAGGGCTCCTTGGAGGAGCCAATGAAGTTGCAATGGAAGCTGGGTAACAAGCCCATAAGCAAACCTCCTCAAGTGCAGTTCAACAATGAGTCTAGAAAATAAACTGGAAATCAAAATGCAGAGTCCATAGCTGAGGGAAAGAAAACAGGGAGGCTGGTAGGTAGTATGTATAAAAATTGGCCAGTGCAAGAATGATGGTTAACACTGAGATCTCTTTAGGCAGGCCTGAATTTGCATTCATAGCCTTCTGTTTAGTGCCCTTGGCAAGTCCCTGACACTCTCTAAGCCTCGATTTCCTTAATGTGCAACAGAACTGCTTCGTCGGAATGTTGCAAGGGTGAGACATATTGGTGTGTATGACAGCAAGCACATTCAGAGACTGAGGCAACTCTGACATGGTCGAGGTCATTTCTTTGCCTCTAGGAAGCTGTGTATGAGCCTGGGGTTTTTATGTTCTTCTCCACACACCCCCATGGGAACCGCCTCACCTCTCTCCTATTGCTGTCACACTTGGATGACTTTTGAGCCACTAAAATTGTGGGTAATTGGGATTAATCCCCTGGGAAAACCCTGCCCCCAGTCCCTCTGGTATCTCACGGGAATGTTGACTGAAGGGCCAACTGGCTACCCTACATAAGATCAGAATATTCAGCAATGCCCTTGGTTTCCCATGAACTAGTGGTGGAGCAGTCACATTTGCACAAAACAGCGTGTACTAAAATAGGCAGTTGGAAATATTCCTGTCAGATAGTGCTAAATATAGACTCAATGACAGATTGCCCCCCACAGAATAGCTCCTCTGCTTGCTAAGAATGTGCCAGAGCCAAAACGCTTCTCTGCCAGCCTCTCCTTTTTGGGAGATTGTGTTGATAACCCAGGGATCTCACCATCATGGAGAACTGCTAAGATTTTGAGAAGGGAGAAACATCTGAGGGTGACCATGTGCTCCATGCTAAGAGTTTCCAAGTCCCACAAGTGTCAGAATAAAACAAAGGGACCAAATAATGAAATCCTGGTGAACTAATTCCATTTATTGGCCCTTCTGAAAGATTACTCTCCCAAGGATTCTCTTACATGAGCACAAATCTGCTGAATGGATGTGAGGGTTAGATATATGATAGTTGAGGACTTCCGGGAGAACATGGCGGACAGATAACAGCAGCTACAGAGGCTCTCTGAAAGACTTGGCTCAGAATTCAGGAATGGTGCGGAGTAAGGAGTCATAAGCAGGTGGAGATATGCTCTGCTGACCCAGGAACGAACTGGGCTGAGAGAAACCAACTTGGAATGCAGTCCTGGTGCTAGAACAGGAACAGAGGGGCCAGGGGGCTGGGGATTTAGCTCAGCGGCATAAGTGCCTGTCTTGCAAGCAGGCAGTCGTGAGTTCGATCCCTGGTACCGATAAAAAGGAAAAAGACAAAAAAAAAAAAAAAAAAGGAACAGAGGGGCCTCAGTGTGGAGGCTGGAGCCCGCGCCATTGGAAGCCACGATTTGGGTTTCCCGCCGCGGGGTGGCTGCGTCTACATTGGCTCGGCAGGGAGAGAGACGCATGGAAGCTCTGGAAATGGGAATCGGCGAACGGAGTTGAAAGCAGGATGGGCAGGGAGCCGCGCACTGACTTGTGAGGTGAGTGAGAGAAACTGACACTCTACCACAGTTTGACTCCACCGGAGGACATTCTGGGACTGGGAAGACTTGCAGGAGCAGGGAGCAGGGCGCTGCAGCAACTTCAGCCACGTATCCCCCTCTCAAGCGGGATTGGTGAGAAGTGCCTAGCCTACGTGATGCTGCTGGCGGACCCAGTAGGTTAGCCCAACCCAGATCCCAGAGCCTGAGGGTGGCCTGGAGGGGCGGGCCCTGAGTAGGCTGCCTGGTCTGGAATTTCCTTGTGTGCTGCTGTGGGCGGGAACACCTAGCCGGCGCAATTCAATCAGGCTGTGGCTGACAGGGAGGGAAGCTGGGCCTCCTATATAAGCTTGCATATATAAGGAACAAAGAATATTAGAAGACGGAGCAACAAGAAAGGCTCCTCGGCCCCCAATCCTGAGAAACAGGCAATAGCGGACACCGCACCAATAGACATAAAGCGCCATCTAGAGAGCCTCATAGATCAGTTCAGGAATGAAGTTATTAATGACCTGAAGCTAGAAGTAAGCAGAATAATTAGAGAAATGCTAAGCACCACCCAAGAAAAAATGGATGGTGGAATGGAAAAACAGAAAAAGAGGGGAGAATTGTTTGATGGAGAAAATAGAGAAAGCATAGAATACGTGAAGCAGGTTCAAAGGGACTACCAGGAAACTAAAAACTCTATCAAAAACTGGCATAACAGCTTGAAAGAAACTAAGGACAGACTATCTGAACTGGAGGGCAGATTTGTAATATGGGAGAATGAAATGAAAAACTTCTTAAAAATAACAAAGAAACAAACAGCAATAATACAAAGACAAGAAGATGATAAGAGGATCCATAACTTAAGAATTAAGAACATAAAAGAAGAAGTAGGGACACAAACAAATGAACTACAAAAGCTACTCACAGAAATAATACAGCAGAATTTTCCTAATTTAGCAAAAGGTAAAGATACTCAGATGTATGAGGCATACAGGACCCCAGCCACCTACAACCCAAACAGAGCAACACCCAGGCATATAATAATAAAAATTCCAGAAATTCAATACAAGAACAGAATATTAAAAGCTGTCAGAGACAAGAAACAGACCACTTACAAGGGAACACCCATCAGAATTACAGCAGATTTCTCTGTACAAACCATCAAATCACAAAGAGCGTGGGGGGAAATAATTCAAGCTTTGAAAGATAATAATCTCCAGCCAAGATTGAGATATCCTGCACAACTGTTTTTCCATCCTGGAAATTGATGGAAAACCAAGGTGCTTCCAGGATACAGAGGAACTGGGGGAATTTGCAACCACCAATTCAACTCTACAGAGAGTATTGCAGGATATTCTAAAAAAGAAAAATACAAAGAATCCAGAAATAGTGGTGGGGGAGGCCACAATGAATGGAGCAGAGAACAAAATGAAGAAGATAAACTGACAACTAATGACAGAAAAAGAGCTCAACAGAAATGAGGCAGAGAAGATTGGATGATAGGAACAGCTATTTTGGAGAAAATGACATCTTAATAGGTAATACTGATTTAGTATCATCTTGTTTTGAAGTCTCATCAAGCTTTTGTTCTTCTGTCTCTATTGGTCTAAACAGGTTGCATCTTATTGGATTTTATTATGTATGATAGTATAAGCAAAAACTTTTAAAGACAAGGAGATTATACAGAAACCATTGTTCATTTTCTGTTAGTTCATTCTAAATACCTTGTAATGCTGTCATTCTCTTAAATGGTTTTACATTGTTTTGATATATACAGTATACAAAGTTGTACTCAAGGATTTCAAGGAAAGAGACAATATGGTAACTACTTTTATGTCAGGATTATCTGGTGGTGAAACACTATTCTGCTTAAATGGTTATGTTTTGATCTGCGCTGTTTTGCTGTTATGCCCTCTTTTATCTCAATCTCCACTCCATTATTTACTTTTTTATTTTTATCCTTTTAATTAAGGGAAAAATAAATAAAAATAGCAGGATATATTATAGTAACCCACTTTGACTTTCCATTATCTTGATTTAAAGCCCTGTATTACTCTCACCATCTTGTTTTTGACTGATGTCCCCCTATTCTGCTTTGCTTGATAGTACCAGATTCGAAAGTTTAGGCAACAGCTGGGAAGATAGTGAGATTCATTATGACACCCATTCTTGATGACTCTTATCTACTTTTAAAGACCTACAATGTCTCCAATGTTTTGGTTTTGTCGGTTTGGTTCTTTACTGTTTTGTTCAATTTTATTATAACTGATGATATAGGCAATTCTATTAGAGATAGCGGGAGGCATTATGGTAACCATTATTGATCACCTTGTATTATGCTTTTACATTATCTATTTTTTTTAATTTTATTTAAAGAAAGACTAAACAAAACAGAAAATAGGTAGAAATAATACATGCATTCAGAGAAGAAATAAACAGTAAGAAATCACTGGTTGATGTTTACATATTGTCATTTTACAAATAGTTATTCAAGATACAAAAATGGAACATGTAAAGTGAGAATTCAAACAGCGAGACTGCAAACAGTTCTGTTCAACTGTTCAATAAAAGCTTAGAAATATGGTTATCAATCCTATACACTTAAACATACATGCAGTTATCCATATCTTCAATTGTGTTGAGATAGAAAAAACCCAAGCAGGCTAATATCACTCTGAACAGAGAATAATACTATTGCTGGGTTTCACATTATGACACACCAGAATCAGCACTGGGTTCTTTAGTGACTCTTTTTCCTCAAAGTATCTGTTCATTTCATCATGTGTCATAAGATCAGCTCTCATAAACTGTTTATAGATTCTACACATGCATGAGTCTTAACATGGATTTCTGTTCTTTCTATATTAGAGGTAGAAACGAAACAAAGCAAGACAGAACAAAACATATTCCTATAAACACATGAAACAAAAAAGACATATAAGACCATTGTGCAAGGACTTCTACCATAGTTCCTGTGTTGACTCTTGTTATTTTCAATAGAACTGGCTATATCATCAGACATAGTATAACTGAATATATCAGTATATAATAGTATTAATAAAAACACAACTTTGTATATAGCATAGAACTTCAAAAACTGGCAGATATCAAACCAGAATGTATATCATAGGATCTTGTCTTCCTCAGTGTAGTTGCCTATAATCCCAAATTGATACTATCAATCATATTAGTTTTTTTTTATTTTATAGAATCTGAAAATGATTTTATAAGTTCATATAAATTGCACAGAATAGTGGACTACATTTTGGTGTACTGCAACTTACTTATAATTTACATGGATTTTTTTTTTTTTTCGGAGGTATTGGCTTGGCTTCCCAGAGTCCTAAGTTCCAACATGGCGTGGATCTCAGGAGACACTGCTAGTTCTCCCCCTGGAAGGGCTGCAGTGGGCCACACTACCACTGCTTACCAGGGAGGGGAGATGCTGGCTTGGCTTCCCAGAGTCCTAAGCTCCAGCATGGCGTGGATCTCAGGAGACACTGCTAGTTCTCCCCCTGGAAGGGCTGCAGTGGGCTAAACTAACTCCGCTTACCAGGGAGGGGAGGTGCTGGCTTGGATTCCCAGAGTCCTAAGTTCCAACATGGCGTGGATCTCAGGAGACACTGCTAGTTCTCCCCCTGGAAGGGCTGCAGTGGGCCACACTACCACCGCTTACCAGGGAGGGGAGATGCTGGCTTGGTTTCCAGGAGTCCTAAGCTCCAGCATGGCGTGGATCTCAGGAGACAGTGCTAGTTCTCCCCCTGGAAGGGCTGCAGTGGGCCACACTACCACCGCTTACCAGGGAGGGGAGGTGCTGGCTTGGTTTCCAGGAGTCCTAAGCTCCAGCATGGCGTGGATCTCAGGAGACACTGCTAGTTCTCCCCCTGGAAGGGCTGCAGTCTGCCACCCTGCCTCCGCTTACAGGGAGGGGAGATGCTGGCTTGGTTTCCAGGAGTCCTAAGCTCCAGCATGGCGTGGATCTCAGGAGACACTGCTAGTTCTCCCCCTGGAAGGGCTGCAGTGGGCTAAACTACCTCCGCTTACCAGGGAGGGGAGGTGCTGGCTTGGATTCCCAGAGTCCTAAGCTCCAACATGGCGTGGATCTCAGGAGACACTGCTAGTTCTCCCCCTGGAAGGGCTGCAGGCTGCCACCCTGCCTCCGCTTACAGGGAGGGGAGAAGCTGGCTTGGCTTCCCAGAGTCCTAAGTTCCAGCATGGCGTGGATCTCAGGAGACACTGCTAGTTCTTTACATTATCTATTATGTCCACCCTTTTGATTTGATTGACTCTGTTCTGTTAGGTCACATTTGGTTCTACTCCCTTCCAAAAAAGTAATAAGAACTGTGGGAGCAACAAAACCCAAAATGTGTAATTGTCATTGTACAAAAGAGAGGAAAAGAAAGTGCTCTAAATGATATAACTGCACGTATATTTAAGTGTATAAGATAGAAAATGATATCACTGTTATTGGATCATTGAACAGAACTGTTTGCAGTCTCACTGTTGGAATGTCCACTTTACAAGCTTTAATTTTGTGACTTGAACAATTATTTCTAAGATGACAATATGTAATCCATTAACTAGTGATTTCCTACTGTTTATTTTTTTCTGTAAATCTGTATAACTTGTACCCTTTCTCTGCTTTTCTTTCTCCTTAAATAAAATTTTAAAAAAAAGATATATGATACTTAAGGGTAGAGGTTTAGGAGATCAGAGTACTAAGATTGTACTTTTCCTAGCTGTATGAGCATGGCCAAGTTGTTAAATCATTTACCACTTCCAATTTTCCATGTGTATAATGGGAATAATAATATTATCTAGTGCTTGTACAAATTTTTTAGATGGGGTTTCACCAAGTTTCTCAGGCTGGCCTCAAACTTGCAATCTTCCTGCTTCAGTCTCCCAAGTAGGTATGAACTACCACAACCAACTTTGTAAAGATTAAATAATGTAATGTATATAAAAGCTGTGCACAAAATAGCTCTTGCATAGATAGTAGTTATTTTATGTAATGAACTAGAGAGAAGAAAGAGATGACTGACTGGGAGGAATAGCTTGGATAAGAACAAAACAAAAAATAAAGCCAGGTTTCAAATTCCTAGATAGTTTTCCTGTATATTGAAATTGTATTTGGAGTGGACAGTACCATAAATATCAGTGAGCGCTACTTGTTCAGCAGGTAGAGTGATGGAGTGTAAGAGGTGGGTTTCTTTTCATTTTATTTTATTTAATACATGTCTGTAACACAGAACAGTGATGTTTGTTTGTGGGGGTTGGTCCATGCCTATTGATCATTTTCAACCTCTTACCATCTTAAAAGCAATGTCTTTTTATGACTTGTAATGAGAGCGAACTCTAAACAGTGCAAAATCTGCTGTTTGACTTCCATTTAAGAGACCTGAAGGATTTTGTCTTACTGTTGGTGGTGGGGCATGCCAGTCTGTGGCAAGTAAACCTCAAAAAGGTGGCCGTGTGCTCTGATTCGCTCTCTGCTACATGTTATCCTCCCTTGTAGCATCCTTCCTTCCTCTGGTTTCTTTATATCCTACTTTGTTCTTTCAAAATTTTGAAGTTAGAATTTCTGTTTATTTTAAGCTCTGTGTGGTGCTACAATCCTGTGCGAAAAGCTAAGAGAACATGGCTTATGCATCATAACTGGAGAGTTACAATTCCTCTGATAGCATATATTTTATCCCTGGATTCAGAGGCTTTTCTAGAAGAGTTTCTTGGTGGGAGTAAATGTAACATGTGCAGGAGAGTTATCCAAACATGCTCAGGGATTTGGCTGTATAAGTAATAGACCGATGCACGGTCTTCACGGCACACACTTGCCTGTCCTCACATCTTGTATCAGATAAAGTAGGTTAACTGCTATCACATACCCCAAAATTTCAGGGGCTTTACTATAGCAGAAGTTTACCAACAAGGGATGACCATATGTGTCATGTGAAGGAGGTCTGCTTATAATGGACCCATATGCCTGGCGAGGAGAGAGAATATAGGAATTTTGGTGATCATCTAGTACTCTTCATACAAGTCAAAGTTCAAGAGACCTTCTGAAAGGGATAGTTTTGGGAAATTTCCGAACTTTCTCAAATTTCTTGTGCTGTTTCCTCTCAGTCTTTGAATTGGACTTGCTAAATAATTTCTTCAAATCTATGCTTCTTCCTATTAAGGAAATCAAACAATATCACTGCTTTGCTCCAGTGGAACCTATCCCTCAAAGCCTAAATTTCCATGTAAGTGGCATGGTGAACAAGAGCTTCCTTTTAATAAAAAACACCAATTATTCATTAAAAGAAAGCTTGATTTCCTCAATGCAAGACTCAGCTTTTCATTTTGCATCTTTGTTGGAGTTTGAGTAGAAAACTGCTACTAATATTTCTCCAGTTCTGTCTGAATCTGTTTTATCAACATTCGGCAACAGAACTTAGTAGACAAAGGGAGATAAAAGGAAGAATGTCTTATTTATGAATGAATCCATTCTGTAATGACATAAAATAGCTCTCCAGAGTTTTAAGTAGGAACCATCAAATACTTTCCTCATTTGTACTAGTTATAAGTTATATGCATTGATAAAACAATATTTATACGTTTACAGCATTCCTCTACATTTATGACCATTTTAAGGACATTAAAATTTCTACAATATTAATGGAAGTAAATCATATTGGTAGGAATCAAAATCCTAATAAAAACTCAATTATAGTTACAAATTGCAATAATATTGTTCAGTGTACAGTCTCCTGTTATGTCAAGAAACAAATGTAATGGAATCTAATATACACTCTACCTAGTGTCACTTCTGTCTCATTCTAGATTTTATTACATTTAGATTTTTACACTTAATTTTTTTATATAGACAGATAATTCTAAAACATCTTTGTGTATCAGAATCACATGGACAGACAGGCTACTTGTAAGATTTAGCTATCATGATTTGTGCTGCTATAAATAGTATTCTTACCAATAAATTGATCACTGAGGCTAAGTAACTAAAACAAAAATTCATTAATATTGTACTGCCATAAATACTGAACAGAAAATAAAGCAATTTAAGCACCAGGAAAACTGGCATAATAGCTTGGTTTTAGTAATACTTGTTTTCATGCTTTGCCAATATTAAATATTCAAACTACTACTAAAATGCCAAAAAGTCATAAATGAATAAGAAGGTCATCAGTAGGGTAGGTCAGACTTTTCAGAGAAACACAAGATCAGAGTAAAATATTTTGATGAAAACTGTATCATGAGCACAAATTCTCCTTGTTACCAGTGTTTAAAGTATTACAGGCTGAGAACTATTTATTAGTGTCAAGAACAGTCTTAAGATTAGTTAAGTATTAAATGACAGGTGCTTGGCAGAGATTAGACTCCCCCAAAGCAAGCACAATTGCAAATTTTCAGGCAGATGTCACATGCCTTCCTAAATACAATATCCTCATGGTTTTCCTCTTGCTTTGTTGGCTATTTTTTCTGCATTTTCACAATAATTATATTAATGAGAGTAAATTATATTGCCACTAAATATTACCATTCCTCAAAGTTCTGTCTCAGGACCTCTCCTTACACCCTAGGGAACGCAACCCATCTCCACAGCTTTGTCACATTTTGACATAACGCTTACATTGCTGTCCCAGTCCAGACCTCTCCAGTTGATTACACAGGACGTACAAGAAAATTTTGTAAAATTCGTATCTATCTTTCATGAGAAAAAGAGAAAATATCAGTCAGTCTTTGAATTGATTATCACATAGCTATGTGAATTTTTAATGTACCAGATACATGCAAAGTAACTTGATAACATATGTCAGCCACTCATTAACTAGCATGTGCTGGTTTTCTTTTCCTACCATGTATAAAACAGCCCTCCAAAGCAGTATAAACATTAAAATTCAAAATCTGTCTCAAGATGAATATCTAAATAGTGTCAATCATACCAGAATGAAATGATTTTTTTCTTTTTTATTTAGAGAAAAAAAGCAAAACAGAGGAAAGGGTAGAAATAATACAGAGTTTCAAAAACACAATAAGAAATCACTAAATGATAAATTACATATTGTCATCTTAGAAGTAGTTGTTCAGGTTACAAAGTCAAAGCATAAAAAGTGGACAATCAAACAATGACAGTACAAACTATTCTGTTTGATGAACTAACAAAAGCTTACTAGTATGGTTATTTATCATGCACATTTAAACATACATAAAGTTATATCTTTTAGAGCACTTTCTTTCCCTTTTATTACTACAGTATCTATCAGTGGAAGGATAGCCTCTTTAATAAATAGTGTTGGAAAAATTGGCTTTCCACATGTCGAAGACTGAAACTAGACCTATGCCTATCACCATGCACTAAACTAAAGTTAAAATGCATCAAAGATCTAACTATTAAAACAGAAATACTAAATCTACTGGAAGACAAGGTATGTAGAAATCTTGAAGACATAGGGGGAGGGAAAGGGTTCATGAACAAAACGCAAACTGCATGGGAAGTACTTCAAAGAATCAACAACTGAGATCTCAACTTATTAAAAGTTTTTGCACTTCAAAAAGAATCACCAATAAAGTGAAAAGAAAACTCACAGAATGGGAAAGAATTTTAGCCAGCAACCCATCAGACAAGGACTTATATCCAGAACATACAAAGAATTGAAAAATATCAAGTCCCCCAAATTCAAAAGACTCTCTTCAAAAATGGGCATCTGAGATGAACACACAGTTCTCAGATGAAGATATAAAAATGGTAAATAAATACATGAAAAAATGTTCACCATCACTGGTCATTTGAGAAATACAAATTAAAACAGTACTGAGATTTCATCTCACTCCAGAAAGAATGGCTGCCATCAAGAAATCAACCAATAAGAAATGTTGTTGAGGCTGTGGGAAAAAAAAGAACACTTCTCAACTGTTGGTGGGAGTGCAGACTGGTGCAACCACTGTAGAAATCAGTATGGAGATTCCTCAGAAAACTAGGATTGAAAGTTCCATTCAATCCAGCTATTCCCCTCCTGGGTATTTTCCCAGAAAAATTGAAATGATATTTGTCTGGGCACTTCAACACCCAGTCATTCACTAGCTATCTATAGCAGCCTTGTTTAGGCTCAGGAGAGAAATCTACACATGCAAGGAAAATCTCTGCTCACTAGCCTGAGTTTCCAGCCCCTCTTTTGTTCTGTCCACCTGGAAATTAACCTCTGCTGAGTTCTATTGGTCTAAATGATGCCAGGTGGGATTTCTTTGACTGAAGAAGACAGCCAAACAGCCCAGATCAAAATCAAGGAGAGTGACCTAGTTCCCTAAGACTTACACCCAGTTCTGGTCCTCAAGTTCCTACCACTTGGAGGACTAGAAATATAAATGACACAAAACCCAACAACAAACATTAAAGTAAAGGGAGAATGTTTTCCCATGGCCTGAAATAGTAAGTATATTTTACATTTCCTACCTTTTATCCTGAATCTATATCAAGATTCCCTGAGTATTGACACATTTTACATATCCACTAGAAAATAAGGATTGGAGTCTTACACTTGCCCAAGCAACTAGAGGGTACCATTTGTTTGGTGATGGGGGTTTTTTTCATCCAAAAAAATGTTATTTTAAGTGACTAAAATATGTCTGGCACTGTTTTAGGAGCTAGAAATATGTCAATGATGATGAATCATTGCCATCAAAGACCTTTGTATTCTACTATACAATAAAACATGTATTGGGTTGGACAATGATATGTTCTATAGAGAAAAATAAAGTAAGGATGGTGGATGGGTACACCACGCTATTACAATAATACAATCAAGATAAGATAGTGCTCAAAAATGATGGCTTGAGATGTTTAAATCACTATCTCAATAACTGTTGAACAAGAAGATAGAAAATCAAGGATATGTCAGACACATACGATACTTGACCTTTATGATATCTGTAAACATTTTACTCAATCACTACAGAACCAATGCTCTTTCCAAACACATATTGAGTATTCTTCAGAACAGACCATATGCTAGGCTATGTTTTATAAAGTTTCAAAAAATTTGAAAGTTCTGAAATAATAAAAATCATGTTCTCCAAATACAAGGTACTTAAATTAGAATTAAACAGAAGAAAGTTTGGGGAGCCACCAAATACATGGAAATTAAACAAAATACTTTGTAATATCTCATGGGTGGAATAAAGTATCAAAAGGATTTTTTCCAGCATTTTTAAAATTTTTAAGATAGATAACTATTCTACTAATCTCTGTTAGTTCATCAGAAGGAATTTTTAAAAATATTTTGAGCTGAACAAAAAATGAAAACAGTGTACCTGAATTTATGGAATTCATCTACAACAGAGATTAGAGAAAAATATTTAACTTGACGCCTACATTAGAACCAAAGGAAGAAAATGAATCCATATGTAAACATCTAACATAAGAAATTGGAAATAGAGGAACTAACTAAACCCAAAGCAATCAAAAGAAAGGAAATAATAAAGATCAGAGAAGGAAACCGTGAAAAAGTAGAAACAATAAAGAAAATTAATGAAACCAAAAGCTGATTCTTTAAAAATATCAACAAAATTCAAAAATTTTTGGCTAGACTAACCAAAACACAAAAGAAGACACAAATTACCAAAATCAAGAAAAGAACAGGGAAATCACTATCAACACAAAATTAAAGGATTATACGTGAGTATTGTGAACAACTTTGTACTAACAAATTAGATAACATATGTAATGGACAATTTTTTATAAATCAATAAATTACTTGAACTGACATGAGCTAGAAAATCTGAATATATCTAAACCAAAGAAATTAATAATGTAAAATCTATTCACAGATAAAATGCTAGGCACACTATTCACAGATTGTGGAGGGGGAGAGAACCAAGCCTCACCAGGAAACCAGAGCCATGAGTGGGCCGTTGCTGGAGTGGGTACAGCCAGACACAGCCTCTCTCCATGAGTCACTGCCATTTGCAGACCGTGGAGGGAGAGAACTAGGTCTCACCAGGAAGCAGTCCCTGCCTGGAAACCATATCATTTTCATTACTTTGTTGGGTTGGGTTTTACGCATTTTGTTTTGTTTGATTATGTTAAATCTGATGGCATGAGAAGCTATTTAAAAGATAGCAAGTTATATTATGGTATGGAATTACTATTTACTTGAAGTCTTTTATTGCATTCATTTTTTAAATGTTTCTATTCTATTCTGCTCTGTCCTATTTTTACTATGTCTAAAACTATCTGAAGCTATTTTGAAGATAACAAAAGACACCATGGTAACTATTGTTGATCTTGTAAAGTTTTGAAGTCCTGTATCACTCATAATGGTTTATCTTGATTGGTTTTACTCTCTTTTATTGTCTTTGGTTTTATCTTCTTTAAAGTAAAAAAAAAAAAACTTAATGCCAGGCACAAATGGCTTCAGAGGTGCTTTTCAACAAACATTTCAAATAAAAATAATTCCAACCATTCACAAACACTTTCAGAGATGAGTAGAAGAAAACACTATCAAATACATTATATGAACCCAATATTACCCTGATAGAAAAATCAGATGGACATCTCAGGAAAAAGAAGCCAGACTGATACTCCTCATATGCACAGATGAAAACATCCTTAAAATTTTAACAATCTGAATTCAGAAACATATAAAAAGAATACTATGTTTTTACTCCTTGAAACTTAACCAAGGAAAACAAGGTTTAGTGTTCAAAAAGCAATCAATGTAAAACATAGTATTAATAGAATACAGGTCATAATTCACATAGTCATCCTAGTAGATGAAAAATATTTAACAAAATACAACACCCATTCATGATTGAAACTATAAACAGGAAATACAAGGGAGCTTCTTTAACTTAGTAAGTGCAACCTTGACCTATTGTTAACTCCATACTTAATGGTGAAATACCAAGCATTTCCCCAATAGCAGTAAGAATAAGTTAAAGATACACACTCTTATTCTCTTGATTCAACCTTGAACAAAGTTTCAGCAGTTTAATAAGGCAAGGGATAAAAAGGTATATCAATAAGAAAGAAATGTAAAACTGCTTTTACTTGTGAACACTATAATATTTGATGTAGAAAGTCCCCCAAAATTATACATAATAATGTTTCAGGATACAAGGTTAATATACAAAAATCAATATTATTTATATATTATCAAAGAACAATCCCAAAATAAAACTAAGAATTACTTTCACAATAGCATCAAGATACAAGGAATCTAACCAAAGAACTGCTACATAGAATTTATACAATAAAAACCATAAAATATTGCTAAAATGGCAGACTATTATTACAATAACAGTTCTCTCCAGAATAATCTATGGATTCAACATAATCCCTATAAAATTTTCAGTAGAGAATTACTTGTGTAGATTTAACAAGCTCATTCTAAAATCAATAGAAAAATGCAAGTAATCTACAACAAGTGAAACAACCTTGAAAATAAAGAACAATGTTACACTACCCATTTTGAAGCTTGCCATAAACTGACAATAATCAAAATATTGATTGGAATAGGATAGGTACATAAATCAATGAAACAGAACTGAGAGTACAGAAACAAAGCCTTACGATTATAGTCGGTTGCTTTTTAACAAATGTACTGAGGCAGTTCAATGGGAAAAAGGATAGTCTTTCCAGCATCTGGATATTTATATGCAAAAAATTAAAAATGATGATACAACTCCATAATAATAGAAACTACACATCATATACAATACTGAACTCAAAATGAATCAGAAGCTATTTTACAAGTGAAATCATAATGCTTTTAAAAGAAAATATATGAAAAAAAGCTTAGTGACATTGGCTCTGGCAAAGAGTTCTTACATATAACACTGAAAGGATAATTCACAAAAGAAAAATTTGACAAATTGGACTTTATCTGAATTAAAACTTTTGCTTTTTTAAGAAGGGATAATTAAGACAATGAGAGAGGAAGGTACAAAATGCCAAGAGAAAGTTTATAAAAAATATACCTAATTAAAGCTCATTACAAAAGGTATAAGACACCTGAAAAACTCAAGAAGACAAACAACTTAATTTTCAAATGGCCAAAAAATGTGAATACATACTTAACCAAAAAACACATAGAAATGTTTCCATCTTTAGTCATTAAAGATAAGCAATTTAAAGCTAAGTTGGTATATTTCTGTACCCTCATTAGAATGATTATATTTTTAAAATGAACATTAATCAATGTTGATGAAAATGGGAAAGTTAGAACCCTCACAATAGGTGGAAATGGACTACAATAGAGACATTCTGGAAACAATATGACAAAACAATATGACAATATGATAAAGTTAAACATAAATTTATCTCGCTACCCAGTAATTCCACATCCTCGATGTCTATACAAGAGAATGTATTCAAGTGTCCACAAAAGACTTAATGTTCATAGCAGAATTACTGTTATTAGCCAAAAATCAGAGACAATCCAATTTTCCATCAACTGATGAAAGAAAAAGTAAAATGTGGCTTATCTATGCGATAACTACTTAAAAATTAAAAGGAACAAATTACTAATACATGCTACACTACAGATAAACTTCAAAAACACACAAAATGAAAGAAATTATACATAACACTACATATTGTATGATTCCATTTACAGAAAGTGTCCAGAAAAGACAAATCTGTAGATACAGAAAACAGATTAATGGTTACCTAGGATTGAAAGTGGAAACAAAATTGATTAAATAGGCACAAAGAAATATTTTGGAATGATGAAAATTAAAAACCTGGATTGTGGTGGTGTTTATACAATTCTGTACATTTACTAAGTGTACAGAAAAAAATCACTCAATTGTATACTTACAATGGGGAAATTTTATAGTATGCAAATTGTATCTCAATATAAGTTTTTTAAAGGGAGCAATGTAGCTTGGATCACAAACCTCAGAGGAGAGATGATGATGAAAGACATAACACTTACAGGCAGACAAAGAGGAGACAGCAGGGCCTTGACTGTATGTATCAATATTTCCATGAAAATAACATTGTGCCTCCTGGTTCACTACAGACTAGTACTGCAGGTTTTTCTTTCTTAGAAAATCATGGGAAGACATGATAGAATGCTTGCACTCACACATCCTGAAGATCCTTGCTAGGAAGGCTCTGGCTTAAGTGTTGAGGTTCCCCAGTCCGTACCTAAGTCATTCTTTAAGATGCAATCAGTTCTCCTGGTCTACAACGCCTTTTGGTTGAAGCCTGGAAAACAGTCGTGGATGAGGAGTGTGAATCAACGTTTGAAGGATGATTTCAAGAGTCCTCTGAAAAGGAGACTGAAGAGAAAAATAGTTGGAGTAAGTAAAGACATCATTTTTAGAGCTCATTACAAGGTTGTAGAGTCTGTCCAAAGAACTCACAACCAAAGGCCTTGGGGGGCCCTACATGATTTGTCCTCCATCACCTACCTCTGACCTTACCTTTAATACCTTTGCTCTCTCCCTCTGTTGTAGGCACATTTTTCTTTTTAATGTTCCTGCTCAGTTCACCTGGAATATCCTGCCTCGAGGCATTTGCCCCAGCTGTGCCTTCTTGTTGGAAAGCTTTTATCCAAATAACCACATCCTTGCTTCAGGCATTTCTTCAACAATCACTATTTTAGTGAGACCTTCTTCAGACACCCTACTTAAAATTATTCCTCCCATCCCTCTCTCCCTACTTCCGTACTATATACTATTTACAATCAAGAGTGTGTTCCTTTGTATCTAAAATATGATTTACCTTTTTGCAGACAATATATCTAAAGATTGCCTTTAGAATCTAAGAATATATTCCTAGAATAGTTATACTAAAATGCTAAAAATTCTTATATTCTTGATTCTTTAGAACTAAGTTCCCCAAGGGCAGGAATTTTTGCCAGTTTTCGACAGCTATTCACCAAGAGTCCGTGACCATGCCTGTCATTTAGTAGGCCATCAGTAACGGTGCGTGGAATAAGCAGCTAACATCCAGGGGAAGAAAAAGCACCTACAGATGAAGCTCAAGCCAGGGAGCTCCTGCAGGGCACTCAGGATGTAGTCCTGGAGGCTCTTTAACCCTTCTGGGGCTCAGATAGTGCTCTTCCTGTGCCTCTATGCCCACCCCACCTTTTAATTCTCTTAACAACATTTCCCCACATCTCATGCCAGTGTGTTTCCATTGGAGACAAAGTGATACATTCATCTCATCCCCAACTCTTTATCTTCACAAAGTTCAATTTTAAAACAAGTTGGTCACAAAGCACCTCCTGGGATTTATATCATTCCCTCAGCTGCTGCAATTCTGATTGTCACATTTTTCACAGTGTTGTTTCAACTGTGCACTATTGTTCTCTATTTCTGACTGATACAATGGGGTGTCTCTCTATCACCTTCCTCTAAGATCCCAGCAACCAAATTCTGACAATCACACATCCATGACACACCTGTACTTTAGTTGGAGAATGGTTCCTCTCACCTCCTCCTGCTTTGCTAGTCCAGCATGTTGTCCATGCCATTCCCTATGATGCAGTGTTTATAGCTGCACCCAACCTGATCAGCCACCAGAAGGGCTCTGGTTTACATCAGTGGTCTGATGGGACTTTAACAATGTCAATCCTATTGTCTTACCTGTGGTCTCCTGACTGCAAAAATCTTTGATAACTAAATTGGTTTCCCATTAAATCTTTAAAAGACAAGAAATTGAAAGAAAACAACTCTAATGTAAAATACTTAGATTTTGACCCATTAACAGCATCTCAATTTTCATCTTTTCATTTAGTGCATACACTGCCCCACCTCACACCACACACACACACGTTTATTCCCTTGCATGTTTGGATTCAGTTTCTAGTTCTAGCTACTGAAGTTGAATTCTGTTTTCCATTCTTTAGTGATTTACTAATGTCACTATGTGAAAAAAAAATCATGCCTCTCTGAGCTCATTCATCATCTTAGATATGCAAAGTCTCATCACCAGCCTCTTGGTCTCAACAGCAA
This sequence comes from Cavia porcellus, assembly GCF_034190915.1. Taxonomy (NCBI): domain Eukaryota; kingdom Metazoa; phylum Chordata; class Mammalia; order Rodentia; family Caviidae; genus Cavia; species Cavia porcellus. The sequence goes on from NW_026947512.1 coordinate 2,537,218, forward strand.
TCATAGCTGCCCTGTCTAGAAAAATAAATAAAGGAAAGGTTATAGGAATATGACTATAAGATATACTCTGCCTTAGACTCATGCATTCACTCATTTTTCAAGTATGCAGAAGATTTTTACTAAATTTCTAATGTGAGGGTCATAATGAAAGTATTCAAGGAGTGTTAAGTTCAAAACATAGACTTTACCTCATAGAATTTGCTGGCAAGATAAGAGAGACATGAATGAAAGAGAGCAGCAGATCAACACTTGCTCCTGAGTAGTTTCAAGCTGGGAAGCTCCCCTCAGGAGGTATGGTAGAGCTGGTGACATGGTGGTGACATTTGAGAAAGAGTAAAGCTTTGAAAACTAGAGAAAGGGAAGTATCAGTGAAGGGAAAACAAGCCCTGGGAGCAACCCCAGGGAAACAGAAGGGCTTGCACTGTGATTGAGGATCTCATGGACCCCAGGGACTCCTTCTTCATCAGGAGCATCCAGAAAGCAGGGCACCAACCTACATGCCTCAATATCCTTTCCATTTCTGTTTGCAGGGCCAACTCTTTCTCACACCTGCCACTCTGAAGTTACACGTCACCAGCTCCAAAAAGCGATTCTCTATCACTGCTATCATAGAACCACATCCTGCCAGTGTTCTCTTTCTCAGCTCTTGATTTTAGATCTTAACATACATTTTAACTCATAATCGTTTTGCTAATATCTTTGTTTACTTTTGTGTCTCTAACAGTAGCATCTAAAATCTCTTATAACAGAGACTATGTCTACTTGGTTAGTACATGGAAAAAGAAATTATTTATTGATTGGATGAATAGTTGCATTTGGAATAAATGAATGACATGAGGGTATATACATTATGACTTTTATGAACCCTAAACATTTTTGTTTTCTGGGTCTCTTTCTTTATTAAAAAATATTTTTAAATTATGTTTTATAACAGCAGTAGGGTATTTCATTTCTCTTTTTCATTTAAAAAGTTAAAATAGCATGACTTCTAAAAGCATTATGGGGATGGGAATTTTGCCTCTATACCTAATGAATAAAACAGCCCTGTGAGTAGCAAAACATTCATAAAGAACTAATGAAACGAGGTTGGACACATAATATGAAAGATAATTACAAAAGGTTTTCTATATCAGAATTTGAGTTGAGTAACTTCGAGCTTTATTTGGCAGATATTAAAAGTTATGAAAAGTTTGTAAGCTAAATAATAGTATGGTTTCAGAGCGCCAGAGTCATGGTAGAAAATGGAACTGCAGGATGGACAGAGTAGGAAGACGTAGGTGGAGAAGGGTCCAGAGTTTGGTCCAGACACCAAATTTAAGCCCCACCCTTGTCCCGAAACAAATAAGCCCAGTTGCTCTATTTTGTTCCATTAGCTTCTTGACCAACATTTATAATAAATGTGTAAGAGCACTGAATTAAATGTTGGTATCATCAGAGAAAGGACCAGTCAAGAAAAGGAAGCTGGGTGAATTTCTCCAATACTTGCTTGGCTTGGTGAGCTGGTCCCTAACTAATTTCTCAACATTTAGAAATACAAAAATATGTTAAATAAAGAAATAAATAAAAATATTGCCACCCAGGGAACCATCTGCCTTTCAGTTAATTACAGTCACGGGGATTTTATGAGCGATTCACTTCATTACCACTAACCGTTTTTGTTATTGTTCCAGGTAAAACACTAACAGAAAACACTTGCTTAATAGGCCCTTGGGTGATACTGCAAAGAGAAGGAAGAGACTAAGCGACCTGTCAGGTAAAGGCTGGAAGATTCTAAGTGAAAAACAAACGTCTAGCAGAAGCAACACTGATAGGAGAAAGCATGTTAAGATAATAACTGGATTTCTCGTCTAAAGGAGCTTGATTCTCCTCCTGCCAGGCACTGCCACTCACATCCAGCTCCCCCAAAACTTTTTATTGTGCACTGTGAATCAGAGTGACCATGACATGCAGAGGAGTGATCCATGAAGGAATGTAAATCCACAAAAGAACTCAGAAGAAAACAGAACAGTTTTAAAAGATAGCCTCTGTGGAACTATTTTTAAGGAATAAAAAGTATACGGAAGTAAAAACCACATGAAAGTATAAAAGGAACAGAAGTATTTTTATGAAATACTATGCAGCTTTGCAGTTATTAAAAATATGATTTTATGAGATACAAATATGTGAAAATGTACATATATACCAATAAAGGGGAGGGTCACAACAATGTTAAAATTAATTCATATATCTGCATCAAAGTGTTGAATGGAATCCTATACAAATATCTCATAAGGCAAGAAATAAGAATTATTATGGGTTTATCATGTCTCCATCTAAAAGGACCACATGACAGTTTCACTATATCTCTCTAGCAAGTTCGTTCTCTGTCTACTATTTCATAGTTTCTCCAAACCTCCCACCCTCCCGTACTGTAACAAAACCCAGAGTTGTCTGAGATTCCGCTAACATTTGGCAACATAACCCCTCTTTTCTGTGGTCAAGCCCCCATGAGATAAACTTGCTCCAGCTTCATGTTTGAAGAAATGAAGAATCATAGAAATTAACTAATTTGCACATGCTTGTACAGTGAAATGAAGGGCGGAGGGCCAAGTCTGCAGCGGAGACCTGCTGGTTCTGCCTAGAACTTAGACCCTCTGCTTCTGCAACTACAGTGCATGCTGTGTCCACAGTACTGTGCACTGGTGAGCACCAGAGGGCTCAAAGACTGATCCTGGCGGGTCTTTCCATTGTTCAGGAGTGGTGGGAGGTGTGGTGCTCCAGTCTTGGAAAAACATCCCCATCCTAGTCGTTGGGGTTGGAATGCAGAGTCATGAGGAGTAAACAATGAGCCTTAGATATGACCCTCAGATCATGCTTCACACGCAAGCCACAGTGTACTGCCTCATTTTCAGTGCTGTTATTGTGACCCTGAAACAGCTATGTCAAGCCCTGGAATCTGATGACTGCGCAGAAGATTCCGTAGTCGCCATACTTAGGTGTAACACAGTAAAACGTCTAACGCATGGCTTGAGCCCTAAAGTGCAGTCAGAAAAGTCAAATGACACAGAGAAATCAAGGAGAACCCATGTATATATTCCCACTCTGACTGTGACTCTAGCAAAGCCACAATCATGTTTATTCAGATTATTTGCCCTACTGAATAGTCACAAAAATACCAGCTCTTTAGTAGTGTGTGGAATATGATATAAAATGACAAGTAACCAAGTAAGGGTCTGATTTTCAACTTAGATGCAGAAAACTTCTCCCCTGTGCCATATGTTTGTAGTCACCTTTTCTTTTATCCTTTCAACGTTCACATCCTGTTGAAGCCTTCATCTTTTCAGTTCCTATCTGCAGCAGCTCTCCGTGAAGGGCTCAATGACAGCTGAGTCTGTTAGGAAAACCACAGCCCCATTTTCTTTTCTCAGAAGCATCTTTGCCTTGATACTTACTACCAGGCCAGTAGTTCAGGGAATGGTTATCCTCCTCCTCACAGCATCTGGCGTCCCTGCAGCTGCTTCCAACCAAATGGCAAGCGGCACCTGATATTCACTGAATAGGTCCAATGCTGAGATTTACCCAGACAGCTTTAACTTTAAAAAATCAAGAGTTGACTACTCATTGGCTCTCTCATGCTTTTAGTATTATTTGATTACTAAAGTTTGTTCTATGCATTTGTAATGCTAAAATAATAACCTAGTTAACAACTTGAGAGTCACACGATAAGAAAATTAAACTAAATCCAATACTAAAAATAATTACCATTTTAATACCTGTCTGTGTTACATTTTTCATTTCTTACAATAACCCAGTTACTAATAAGGAAAGATTTAAGGTGCAAAGAGACTCACCCAGTAGGAGCCGAAAGTCAGGAGATTATGAAGCCCTTGGTGACAATGTGATTAGTTAGCTGAGTGGCCTTTGGTAAGTCTCTCTACCCTTCTGAAATTCTGTTTCCTTTCCAGAGGTCAGAAAAAGAATGACTTATTCCTGCAAGTGGAACAGGTGCCATCTTGTTCAGAGTGTCTTCATGATGGGTTGTGTTGCTCTGCCTCATTCGAGTTCTTACTTGGGGTTCGTGTGTTTTGCTGAGTATCCAACTCTCAGCTTGTCACCTCTCAGAGAGAATTTCTGTGGCCAATACTGCAAAAATAGCTTCCCCACTTTGGCACTCATTGTCAAACTCCTGGTTTCCTTTTGTTTTTAATTCACTTTTTCTTCTCGTCTCTTTTCTTTTTGTAATTTATTTTACTTTTTGATTAACGTATTAATTATACGTATTAATAAGGTATAGTATGATATTTGATGCATACCTACAATGAGTATTGATTAAATCAGTATAATTGACCTTAGCTTCTCCTTAACATTTTTATATTTGGAGACATCGAGCTCCTCCCTGTTAGCCCTTTATCAAATCCATTATAGATTATTGGGAATGATAGCCACTCCTCTGTGCTATAGAGCACCAGAATTCATTCCTTTTGTTTAACTGTGTTTTGATACCCCTTATCCACTCTCTTTTATTCCCCCTCTCTTCCTCCCTTCCCAACCTCTATTAATCACTATTCTATATTCAAATCAACTTTTTTCATTTTCACATACAAGAGAGAAAATAACAAAGCTGAAGACATCATAATATCTGATTTCAAAACACACTACAGAGCCAAAGTAACAGTATTGTTATAAAAGCAGACACACATACCAGTGGCACAGAGCAGACAGCCGAAATAAAAGTATCTATAACCAGGGGTTTCCTAACAAATGTACCAAAAACATGCACTAGAGAGAGGCCAGCCTCTGCAACAAATGGTGTTGGGTAGACTGGATTTCCTCATGTAGGAGACTGAAAAGTGAGCACTATTTACCATTCGAATAGATCAAAGCCATAATGATAAGCCTTGAAGCTAAAACTATTAGAAGAAAACACGGGAGAAACAATTTAAGACAATGATATAGTCAATAATTTTTAAAATATAATTCAAAAAGAAATAGGAAACAAAAGCAAAAAGAAGCAAATGGTGCTGTGTCAGACTAAGACTCTTCCTGCCCAGCAAGGAAAGCAACACACTGAGGGAAGAGGTGACCTGTAAAATGAGAGAAAGCCACTTGCCAGCTGCTCTTCTAAAAAGGGTCACTATCCAGCATATATAAAGTCTGTAAGATTAACAGTAAAAACCAAGTGCTATAATTTAATTTGAAAATGGCTTTATTTTTTCACCGAACATTTCACTTCTTTTTTTTTAACTCATTGCCACTGTTGTAGTCAGGGTTTGTGAGAAAAACAATTTAATATAGAACTATTTTATAGTACTCACCCAAAGAATCAAACACAAAAGTGCAGGAAATCTGTCCACACACTAAAGACCCCAAAGAATCCAGCTGAGGGTCTCAATCCCATGACAATGTCCTACATGAATCTGGCTAAAGACCTAGAGCCCATGAAAATGTCTCCTGCAAGTCTACTTCATGAATCTGTGCTGGGAAGGCCTAAAGATCATTGGTAGAAGCTACACATTCTGTGCCAGCAGGATGAAAGATCTGTGCTAGGAGGCTGAAGGTTCTGCACTGGAACCAGGAAGCAATGCTCAAAGTAAGGACCAGAGTCCCCCAAAAAGTCCACAGCCATCCTCAGTGAAAATGAAGTCCTAAGCTCCTCTGATGATAACAGCCAAGTTCATGTCAGGAAAGAAGCTCAGCGACTCCTTCAGGAGAACCAGCAGCAACAAGAGAAGCACCATCACCGCTCTAGTTATCCATTTTATGCTGTTGGCAACAATCCTCAGATGGACCATCCACACTCAGCACCACGCTGATTGAGTTCAGCTGGCTGTTACCAACCGTCAGCTCACCACAGCCACCAAGAGAGTATCAGCTCTAAAGATGTTATCTCCACTGCTGAGGCTTGAACACCAGTGTGTGTGATCTCCTTTATTCTGTACCTCACAAAAGAGGAATTTCTTTACACATCACAAATTGTTGTCACAAACTGACCCCCATTTCCCTTTAAGAACAAAGTAAGCCATCAATACTTATTGATTGAATTAATGAACAAATACAATTTGTTACAAGTTCTTTTGACTCTACTACAGTAAATTCTAGAACTATGCTTTTCAAAATGATAGCCAATAGCTACATATGACTACTCAGATTTAAATTAAGTAAAAATTCAGGTCCTCAGCTTCACCAGCCATGTCTCAATAGAGTTTTGTGTGGCTTATGACTTGCCTGATAGACAAGGCATAATAGACCATTTCCATCAGTACTGAAAACTTTATTGGCGTGTCCTGGTCTCAATTCTGACCCTTGTTTTAACTGCTTCATATCTGGTCTGATAGTAGTTTCTACAGTAATCCGTTCTCCACACTTCCTCCCTCCTGCACATAGTTCACAGGCCCCGTGCATGGAGCATAAGACCCCCCCCCCATCTAATGGTTTTGAACAAATGATGCAAGAATGATAAGTAGATGACTACGTGAGCATGGTGCTAGGCACAGAAGAGTACTGGGGCACACAGTGCCCCGGTGAACTCACAGAGCAGAAGTAATGTGTGTCTGTCACTCCTGTGCTGGAAGCCAGTGTTGGCTCCTCTACCAAAACACCTCAGCATCTCCAAGCTCTGCTGTGCTCAGGGGATATAACAGAGAATCAGCCTGCTGTCTCAGAGGGGTTTCTCCGGAATGACAACTCCTGTGAGAGGGATGTATAAAGAGGGTGTGTGTCTGTGGTGGGACATGTGGGAGTGGGGTGTGGGATGTGGGAGGTGGGGGGAGTGAGGGGGACTACGGGCGTCCGTAGTGGAATACATGGAGGTAGTGTGTGTGTGTCTACGTGCATCTGTGGTGGGTGGATGGGGCGAGGTGTGTGTGTCTGTGTGTGTCCGTGGTACAGTGAGTGTCTCTGTGGTGGGGTACATGGGTGGATTGGGCAGGTCTGTGTGTCTCTGTAGTGGGGTGTGGGCGGGTATGCAGGCATGAATTGGCCTTGCTGTGCTCGGTTGCAGCACTCACTCCTCATGCCTCTCACATGCTCTGGGCCTGCCCTGCACCCCACAACCTTACACTGTCCTCTCTTCTCTGCATACCCAGTCTCACTTCAGAGCTTTCTCAAAGGACCAGCCCTCAGTGATATTCTCTCCCTCAATCACTTAGCCTGGTGATTATTCACTTATTCTTCAAAACCCACATGAAATGTAAATCTTTCCAAGCCACCCAGACGTGTCAGGAGCTCTCTTCTCTGGGTGTCCACAGATGCTCATCGTGAGTGTAGAATAACGTCTGTGACATCTACCATGACCGCTAGCTGTGTGAGCCTGTCACCAGCAGACTGGAATTCCCCCAGATGAAGGGCTTCTTGTGCATCACATAGCCTCAATGCATGAAACAGAAGAGGCCCTTAGCAAATGATTTTGGACAAGTATGACGAATAGATGAATAAGTGAACAAATAAAGATCTGAATATTGAGAAAGCACCAGTGGTGTGCCATTCCCTGTGGAGGCTGCAAGGTGCTAGAATTTCAAAATAGAATTTAAAAACCACTCTCAGTTAACAGAGAAAATACTGTATTTCATCTTAACATTCTTCTTTCCTAATCTAATTATCTTTTCTTCCTTGTTTTTCACAAAGTATGCATCTTTTCCTTTATTCACCTCTATTTTCTCTGTGGCCCACATTCTAAAATCAAATATTTCATTTCTGAATGCTGTGAGTTTCAAGGTCCTCTTTCTCTAGCTGGAGAAATCACTCTAGTGCTCCTGTGCTCACCAGCCCCTCCTAGCTTTGATATTACGGCTCCAATCAAAACTGTTTTGCATAAAATATAAAATGTTTTCGTTAAACATTATTATACCAACATGTGAATGTTTTATAAATGAATCTGAAACATGTTTAACATTTCTTAATTTTCCCCCGGTGTGTAAAGTCACAAGCAAACCAGGGAGAAACCTAGTGAAATAGTTACATAGAGATTTCCCTCCAGTGCCATGAGTGTGACCCATCTATCACTCACCTACACAGTTTGTCATTTCTGTGGTTCTGCAAAGGAAAGGGAAAGCCCAGTTTAACATGCCAAATATTAATTCAACAAGCTTATACATTTCCTGGTGTTCAAATAGATTTTCTTGATTTTTGTGGTGTTTACATGCTCCTTTTACCTGCTCCTCCATGAGTGCAGACACTTTGCTAAGGCTTGTATCTCCCACGCCCGCCCCCCAAAGCCTCGTGAGCTTATTATTGGTGGGACTCATCAGAGATGACTGGATCTGAAGTATGTAACTATAATGTGTGATAACTAGATCAGTCCACTGATTGTTTTAGCATGTTCTGGATATAAATAATGGGAAGACTCATCCGGGTGGCAGCAATCTAGTGATTGTTTGTTTTTTGCTCTTTTTTGCATTGCATGGTAGGCAAGAGAAACAACACAAAATGCAAGGCACTGAGACAAAAATGGAATCTCCCTCTGAATAGGGAAAGGAAGGCCTATTGCTCTGCTGTCTCTGCCTGCCCTACTATGGACTCTTCCTCGTCTGAGATGCCCCTCTTGCTGGGCTATGCTCTCTTGGAGCCAGCTGACTACAGACTGAAACTTCCACAAGCGGTGAGGTAAAATAACTGATAGATCTACCACACATCTTCTGAGAATGGACCTTGACCAAAAGTAAGCAGCTCCAACTTTTTATTTGCTCTTCCCCAGCGACATGAGCTCTGTGCCTGTTGCTAGGGGTTGGGGAGTAAATATGGGTTAGAATACACCTGCAACCACCATTCCTTGGACCCAGGTTTGTTAACTTTTCTGGTATTAATCATACTGGAGCAACATGTTATCCTTATAAAATCCTAGTTGCCAATCCTTTTTATTGCAGCTTTCATTTTTTGTTCTGCTTAATCAGTAGCTAAGCCACATCTAGCTCATACGACTAAGGGTTTAGATATACAAAATCACAACCTTGGACAGAGTTGCATGATATGTGTGTGACTGTGGGTGTGTGTGTGTTGAATCATCAAGGTATCAGTAAATATAAAACCTTTGCTAACTTTTAACTCCTAAAAAAGAACCTATCTTAATGTAAGGGAAGTATTAAGGGCTTCTTAGGAAAAGATGATGTTGAAATATAGTGGGTTTTCCTCATTATCTTGGCTTAGCCTAGTAAATTGGCATATTAACCTACCTCAAGAATATGTATACAAGTTTAATGAGGAAGCTGGACATTTTCTTAACAAAGGTAGATAGTAGACATGTGACCCTATTAAGGGGAAAATCTTCTAGAAAACGTATTCTTGGCAAACATTTCTAGAAGAAAAGAGAGAGAGAGAGAGACAAAGAGAGAGAGAGAGAGAGAGAGAAATTAGGTGACGTGTCATCTACTGGAAGAAATTCTTTTTCTGCTTTCTTCTAGATTTTGCTGTGTGAGGTAATCATGGCCAGCCAAAGATGGCTAGAGTAGTCATCTTGCATGCTTAGGGCAAATAAAGAATCACACAAAGTCAATCGGGAGCCCTAACAATCTGATAATTGTGTTAACTACCCTTAGAAAATAGACCCCTTGTTGCTTAAGCCACTTTTAGTTTCATATTCTGCCTACTTCTAGTTCATTGCAATAGAAAGCGGTATTGCAAAAATAGCCCTGCAGCACATGGCAGGGAATCTATTTTCAGCTGGAGTTTTCAGTTTTTGTTCCCCAAAACAAAGAGGTTTATTGCTCTTTTCTTCATTTCACGGTAGGCAAGAGAAAGAATACAAAGTCCAGAGCTCCAAGACAAAGCAAACATCTAGCACTGCGTTAGAATGACATAGGACCATTGGGAAGTAAGCTGGAAAGAAACAAACTCCCTTGCAACTGAGAAAGGTTGTATCTAAAGGGACCACTGAGGACATAAGAGCATAGACAAAGGCTACGAAAATGATAGTTATTTAGAGGGCCTTGAAGCAAGCAAGTTACTCACTGTCAGTAACTTACTGTCAGAGCCTAGAGTGGGGCACTTATCATATAGCTAAGAATAAGGTCAGGACAATCTAGAAAATGAGGTGAACCCAAGTTTTATCCGGGCCATCGTCTTTTCTCAGCTCTCAGTTCTATAGATTTCATGAATTCTCAACTCTACCTTTTGCTTTTCTTATAAAGAATTAAACATACTGGCATAGGTTCATGTTAGGTCTGTATGGGCCTGCTTCAATTTTTGAAATAAATATTATAGTAAATATTTTATCAGAACATTTTTCTATAAGGCTAATCATCTTTCTAGAACTATTAGATGTTGATTCAGCATTTTTTTAAACTGGTGGTATACTGGCTACCCCCAAAGTTGATTACATAGGCACAGTCAGGAAAGGGAAGACAGCTTCGTCTGTCCATCTTGGCAGCTTTCACAGAGAGATCCAGCATGGGCCAATCACACCCCAGCTACACTTGCTCTGTGGTAGTTTTAAGAGGGCCCACGTTGCTATGCTAAGCCACTGTCCACTAGGAAGGGGCTCCTTGGCATGAGGCAACTAGGATTAGAACACTTCTACAGAAAAAGACTGATGGATTCTTTGCTATTGCCTACCTCTTTCTTCATGTGCACATGCTACTATTTTTAAAGAACTTCAGTTTCCCTGATAGGTAGTTGATCCTAATGCTTTGCAAAAATGCTTTGCAAAAATAATTATTTAGAGGGCCGGGGATTTAGTTCAGCAGTATAAGCACCTGCCTGGCACGTGTGAGGTTGTGAGTTTGATCTCCGGTACAAAAAAAAAAAAATTAGAGCCCTGAATGAACCCATACAACTATCCTCATAAAACTGAAGCCCATGTGAAATACAGCCAGCCCTACCCATCAGGGATTACTGAGCCTTCCCACAAGGTTCCTCTTCCATTTTAAAGCTAAATGTGGAATCAAGAACTCCAGCTCATATCATCTGATTCTGATCAAGGGAAGAGATTTTTGGCTATCCTTTCAAAATTCAAAGAATGTGATATTATTCCCTTGATAGCACAAAATTCTCCATGAGTTGTAGTGTCCCAGTGGAGATGTAAATGTTTTGCCTCTGGTGAAGTAAATTTCCATGGAAAATATGACACAAATACCTTTTGTGTCTCACATGAATCAGATTTTATACTGGAAAGACTTTTCTTGCTAAAATTGTGCTCTGGGTAAGTAGCTTTCAAAGGTCTTGCAGGGAACCTGATGGTTTTCCAGGGCCTTCCCAGAGCTCCATGACTTGTACTGTTTTGTTCTAGTTTTAAAAGTAGCAATGTGGAACAGAAGGAAGAGCATGGTGTCAGCTCTGGGATTGAATTTATATGCTGTTTGTTATGGTTGTGTTTAGATGCACCCCAAAGCCTCATGTGGTCATAGACAAGGCTAAATCTAGAGTGTATGATAGATTCATGATACAATGCTCAGATCAAGGGCACTAGGATTAAGGGTGTGAGTGCTACCCACCCTAAGTAGCTTGGATAAGATATAAAGAATAGAAAGAGTTACGGATTCCCTTTGTAACTTTGCTACCTTCTGCCCTCCATGAACTGTTTCTCTTCCATGATGCCTGTCTGCCATGCCACCCTGCCTTAGTGTTAACCAATTTTGTACTGAAAGACTCCAGCTGTCTATAAACTGTCAGCTAAGTAAACCTTTCCTCCTTTAACTTTAGGTGTCAGGTATTTTGTCTCAGCAACAAGAAAAGTAACTTAAAGCTCTGTTCCTTCCTCATTTTTCACATAAGGGTTGGATTGGTTTCCTCCTTGATAGGGAGAGGAAATGGGTCATAAAACTATGGTTAAAGATTTGCTGCTCAGCATCCAACTCAGAATAAGATTTGTTATATAACAGCTTTGACATATATCACCTTGTTAAAAATAATAATGAGAACAGGACTCTGGTTACATTTTCATTTCTGCTTGACTTTCATATCTTGAATGATGTAGCCTGTTTGCCTCTTGACACGACCACTCATAGGCTTCATTTCATTATCGAGTATGATTTTAATCTCTGCCTTTTCTTCACTTGTTTTCTCATCAACGTACTAACCAGAGCTGCCCCTGCGTAGTTTAGGACATCAGACAAGATCGGGAATGTGAAGGGTGGTATGTCCACAGACTTCCCCCTATATTAGTCTATTGAACTACCCATCTTTCAAGACAACTAGCACCTCATCAAGTTCATCCTTTCTGCTTTCTATGATCTGTAATCTAACATAGAATTTAGTATGTCTCATGTTGAACTGTTTCTTATTTTCCATGCATGACAATCTTCTCTAAATAGATTCTAAGCCTCATTAGAGCTGAGAACTCTAACTTCATTTGAGTCACTTATACCAAGTAGTAACCCTTGATTCACTCCCCCAACGCATGTTACCTTTCTGGTACTGGACCTATCAGCACCTCACTTAGCACACTGTGATGATGCTTGATTTAATTATTGCCTTTCCGTACAGGCAGCAAACACCAGGAAGATAGGACCATGTCTGTCTTGCTCATTGTTATATTCAGTGTCTGACACCTGGCAAGGGGTAGAAATAAATGTTTATTGAAGAAATAAATTTTCTAGTGGTGAAACTAAGTGGAGTGAGAAAGCTCATTAACTTGGATAATGAACATATGGAGTGCCTACTCCAGGTACTTAGATGCACAAGATGATTTCAGTCATCCAGTCTTTAAGCTGAAAAAACTTAGGCAATCAACCAATAGTTGAGTCTCTAGATATGTACAAAAGAATTGTGCTGACAAAATCAATACCAAATCCCATTACTCAAACCTAGTACCTTAATGGCTGGAAAGGAGATCAAGGAAATGCAGCCCTGTAGAGCTCTGGCTGTTCTTAGGCCACTGCCTCCCTCACTGTCTCCTCTTCTTTCAGAAAGCCACAATATAGGTGTATTAAACACTTTCTGAACCCTGGTACAAAACACCCAACACCCACAATGTAGAGGAGGGGAATTTTGCTTAGACTTACAGTTTCAGAGAGTTCTGTCCGTGGTTAGATTGTGTTAAGGCAGAAACAGCATGGTGAAAGAGCATGGCAGAAGAAAGCCATAGTGTCCAGGAAGCAGAGAGAGAAATAAAGGACAAGAACGCACCTTCCAGGTAACAACCCCCAGGGCCCACCTTTCTAACCAAGTCCTACCTTCGTCAATGCATTCAGATAGGAACTCATCAATGGATTAATCCACGGATGAGTATAATGCTCTAGTGATTCAATTACCTTCCAAAAGCTCCATCTATGAACATATGACACTTTGGAAAGACATTTTTTATGTAAACCATCACACCAAGAATCCCCATTCATATAAGAAAAGCAATTCTTAAAACTTAGTTTTAATTTGGTAGCTAGTATATCCTTCTCCTGCCCCCACCTCCCTGCTCCTTATGGGAAGACCTGCACTTATATATGTACATGGTAGGATGCATCTCTGGAGACTCTTTTTTAGAACAATGCAATAAGAATACCATTCCAGCTCATTAGTAACAGATTTTGGCCACAAAGCAAATTTAATTTAACATGTTAATTAACTGTAATACTCAAATAAGATAATATATACTAATTTTATCTTCATATCAATATGCAAGCACATAACATTTTTATTGTTTTTCCTTGTTAATATACTTCTCGTAGATTTGGCACAAAAAGAGACTATTTCTTAATCTTTTTAGAAATAAGAGAAATGATGAGTTTGATGTTTATTAAACAGTATGAAAGCTAAAAAGAAATTCTAATAGACCAGTTTCTCAACTTCTCCTTAGAGCAGGGGTTATTATAGAATAGGCTTATGTGTGGATGCAGCATGATATTTTCTCAAGCACGTAAGTGCCTCCACACTGCCTCCACACCTCCTCCTCTTCCTCCTGTGGGCCCTGCCGTTCCTCCCTCAGTCTCTGCTCTCCTCCTTTTTTCCTTGCTTCCTACATTCTTCCCTTTCTTATCTTTTGCCTTCATTCTTTCCTTTCCTTCCTTTCTCTTCCCTCTTTTCCTTCCCTCCTATATTTTATTGCTACTTTCCATCCTCCTTTTTTCACTTGTGTATGTGCCAAATAACTATGTCATGCATCTCATCGATACCAATATCACCAGCAGCCTTTAGCCATACATCAAAAAGATTGAGTCTTTCAGAGCTAACTGCTTGACGCTTCTTATTTCCCCAATCACATTTTTCTTCCTACTAAAGCTCCTCTCTTTTACCTCCTGGGAGGTCACCTCCATGGCCATTAGTGTTCTCTTCAAAGTCCTTTTCTATGCCTTGTCCTCCTTAGTGGCCGCATGTTAGTAACTACTTCTCTGCCCTTGCACTAACCGGGAGTGCTTTGAAGGCAGGGTCGGTGTGCCATTTGTCTTAGCACACTCGGTGCCTTTGAGAGGGTTGCACATGGTGGATGTTGCATAGTGTTTGAATTTAATGAATACACTGAAACAATATGGAGTAAGAGAAGAAATACTTTTGGGGAGGCACAAAAAGATGTGGTTTTACAATTCCACTTTGAGTGTTTCATCCATCTGTGTTGGAGTACAAACGGCGAGAGATCCCCTAGGCAATAACACCCTGCCCTGCAGAGTCAGGATCAGAGAGAAGCAGTAACAGAAGAGGACAGTAGAAATTCCAGTGGAGCTTTATGGAGTCTCTGGAGACAGCTAGACAACACTGATCTAAAGAAAACTTTCGTGGGAATAAAAGCAAATAAAAGAACTCCAACTGGTTTCAATGAAGCCAGTGTAACCTCTTCCCACCTATCAGGATTCAGCATACCCCGTCCTTTCTATGCTATTTAATGCTCTCTGATCATTGATCCTAGATAAAAACTATTCCCCAAATAGATTTTAGTACTGTCTCTAATACATCTACTCAGATTGAAACAAAATGAATCATAATTTCTTGAGAGGGTCCTTCTCCCCTATCTGTTTATATGAAGTCTGAAACCCAGAAGGCCATTTGAGAAACTTGATTGGGATGTTCTGAGAGTTGTAAACATTATGAAACTAGAGCTCAAAGTTCTGGGGAGAAACAGAGTCTTGAACATTCCCTCTCCCTAATGTGCCCATGAGTCAGAGGAAGGTGGACTTCCAAAGGGATCGAACAACCATTAGTCAAGACCAACTCCTGCAAGCTCAGCTGTGCAGCTGCTGACACTACCCAGCCTGGCATGCTTTCCGATTTGCGTAATCTAAACTACAGAGATGGTAAGATAAAATCAATTGCCTTATTTTTTTAGTGTTCTTCTAAGCACAGTTGTAGCCTTCGGCACCTGGCCCTCTAAGATAATCCTTTAATTCACGCTCAATTCTAAACATTTACCTGATGCAGAAGCAGTTTGTATAAGTATGTGAAATTCCTAAGAGGAAGACACATTTTATTATGGCTGGTATACAGAAACAGGGCTGGAAAATTTCAGTGGCTGTGGCTTGCTTTCCCTGTGACATGCTCAATTTCTTACCAGGAGCTCAAGTGATTTGCAGCTGTTCAGTTGGAAGTTTCCAGAATTCTCTCCCCTGTCTAGAAAGTCAGGTGCACTATTAGAAGCAATATAGCAATACACTTGCTGAATCTCTACCTTGTGTCAGTTCTGTACCAAAGCTCTTTCCAGGAGTTACTTCCACATCAGTCTGCTAGAACTTCCTTAACAAAATACCACTGACTGATAGTGTGAGCAGTGGAAATTTGTTTTCTCACAGTGTGGACTCTAAAAGTCCCAAATCAAGTAAAATTCAGTTTCTGGCCAGGCATCTCTTCCTGGCTAATAGGCAGCTTCGTCTTGCTGTGTCATTCAGCCTCTCCTCTGTGCACATCAAAGGAAGAGGACTAGGGGAGGAAGGGAGAGATGGTGTCATGTCTCTCCTCCTTCTGTGAAGTACACCAGTCCTAGGAGACTAAGGCACCATCCTGGTGGTTCCATGTTAATTTTATTATCTCCATAAGATCCTATAACCAGTCTCTTTGGTGGTCACGGGTCCAACATATGAATTTTAAGGTATACAATTCATTTTGCAATAATCTCACCAAGTCTTGATTTTAAGCTTGGGAAGTTAAGGGCATTCTCTATATTTTGTCAGTGAATAAACAGAGTTGGGTAATTAGTCAGTTGTGATTGGTGTTGCTTTTTATTTTCATAGGAGAGAAGCAGATATGGAGTGCTCACCTGAATAAATGTAGAGTTGTTCATAGAAACATCAGAGGGGAACTGGCTAGAGCAGGGTACTGAGGCCTTTGCCATTTTGTCCAGCTAAATAAGTCACAGGTCGTTGTGCTAAATTCTTGAGGGAAAAGAGAACAAGAAGATATGGCCACCATCCTTCAGGAGCTCACCTGCTCAGCCTGTGAAAGCAGTTTTCTTTTTTAGGTCCTGATCTGGATTAAACTACCAAATAGGAGACTATCCCCTTGGTCCCCTTCCTTCTCTGAGACACTTTTGATTCTCTGTTTGGTATCTCTGCTCACCCAGGGACTTCACAGGTAGTGATCTACCTCTTATTCATCTCCATCCCCTAGTCCTCCATTAAAACATCTGTGTTCCAAACCTCATTCCTTTGAGGCAAGTCTCTCAGTTGGGAGAGGAAAGGCTGGTTTCTTCTCAGTGTAATGCACTGTTTCATTGGTGGCCTCTGGAGGCTGATGACTATTTTAGGCACCACAACAGGAAGTGTGGTGGGAATTCTCTAAGGACAGGCAGGCGTGTCGGTGAATATCACACCCATAGTGAATCAAACAGCATCAATCGTGGGTTTTCCAAACAACAAGGCCTCTCCTGGTACAAGACAGAACAGTGCTAATGGGTGCAATACAGACCCTGCCAATGTTTCATTCATATCCCTTAAGACCTGACATTTCAGAACATGAAAGGTCATGTTGCTGTTTGCCTGCCAGTGACATCCCCAGGAGTAATCTTCAACCAATGTCCTTAAGAGATGGGGTATAAATACCTCGGCTCCATCACTCTTGTATGAGATAATTCTGCAGCACGTGTTTTATAACATGACCTCGAGTTCCCCGTGGAGTTTCAGTCATTCACTGTAACTGCTGGCATAATAACAAACCCATTGTTGTCCGCTTCCCATCCCTGTAACACTCTTGCACTGCCCAGGGATGCTGCCTGGACTTCTCAAGTCAACTACTTGCACTCAAATCCTTTTCTCAAGGTCTGTTTCTAGAGGGGTCCTACCTAAGACAGGTCAGCGCTCAGAACAGTGAGCAGAGCAGTGCAGGTAGATGAAGCACGAGCCTAGCCCTCCTCATGCTTTGTGGTTGGTCGGCAGCCCTCGTGGGCAGCATTTGCAGCACCACTCATCCTCTACATACTAACCTCTACATACTAACGGTATGGGCCCCACCCTAAGCTCACTGCCTGTGGACATGTCTGGAGAGGACAATCTCCAGTGACTGTGTATCCTTGATTGAAGACTCTGATTCCTTCAGGTGGAATTTTAACTGGGTTTGCTCTTCTAGGACATGTAGAGACTGGCCTGATGCATGGAATTGGAGAACAGAAATGCCTTATTTGGATCCCAGCTCCACCACACCTAGTTATATGGCTCTTTAACATTTCTGAGTCCTACTTTCCTCATATGTAAAATAGGATAGTTTTTCACCACCCCGTAAAAATTGTTCCAAGGATGATAATAGCTACAAAATCCTAAGAGGCTTACAGTAAGTTAATGTAGCCCAACAATCTCATGAGGAGGTATCACAAAGTCCTTTACCCAAATTTCTTGAAACAAGATGAATTTTGGAATTCAGAATTCAGATGTAAAAAGGGAACCAGTGTGCATAACATGTATTTCAGAACCCTGATCTGGGCCTGAAGTAGTGCAAATACCATACTGACATGCTCAAACGTTCTCTACCAAAAATATGAAGACTTCTACTAAGGAACTGAATACAAGAAAAAGTTTCAGCTTGAACTGAGTGTGGTGATACTTGCCTGTAATGCCAGCGCTCTGGGAAGCAGAGGCAGGAGGATCGCAAGTTTACACCCAGCCTGGAAACTTATTGACTTAACAAATCCCTGCTCAGGAGGCTTAGAGACACAGACTGGGGGAAGTCCCCGGCTTAGAAAAGTTAAACACCTTGTGCAAGTACCTAAACATCGCATGCTAGGTACAGTCCCTGCTGTAACCACTACTCAGCACTATCTCTAGCAACACAGGCTTTCACCAGAATGAACAGACACCGAGAGACTTGAATCTGATTCATAAAGGATGTGAAAATTGTTTTTTGCTAATCTCATTAATAAATTTATACAGCATATTTTTCCCAGAAATAAAATTAAAGGTCTGGTCACAAATACCATAAAGTATTCAGATACACACACTCACACACACAAACACAGCTACCATTTCTGGAAAATGTGCTGAATAATTTACATAATTATGTCTAACATTTTAGTATCACCCCTTATACATATAAAAATAAGTAACTTACCCAAGCTCATCCATAAACAAGTAGAGATGCAAAAGATTCAATCCAGATCTGCAGAAGCCTGCGTTACTTGTAGGACATTACCTTGCCTCCAGGGGTCAGTATGTGCTGCTGACCATCATTTTATGGTCCACTCAAGTCACAGGCAGAGTTGTGTCCAGAGCGACATGAGTCTGGGCCTTGTGACCTTAGAAGGCCTTTGCAGGGACTGCCTTGTACTTTGGACAGCTCTGAAACTCAGTATCATTTTTTTGTTTTGTTTTTCTGCTCACTCTTGCCACTCTGAGAAAAGAACAGTACCTAGTGTTCTAGAAAAAACACAACAGAATTGATCGGAAAGAATATTTTACCCTGTCCATAGTGTTGCGCTGTTCTATATTTAGAGAAATGCTCTGCACAGCCAAATAGACAATAAAAGCAAGCTTAAAAGGTAGCAGGATCGTGCCAGGAAACAGTAAGAAACTGCAAGTTCATATTCTTTGCCCAAAGAATGACTATTTAAAAAATAAGAGACAATAAAAACAAGCAATCCCAGCAAATGGAATGGGGCTTTAATCAGGGATCCCTCATAACTGTGAGGCAGTTGAAGGAGTATTTGGATAAAAGGGTTCTCTCCTCCTTTTACAAAAAGGCCGTATGGCAGATCTTAGGGTGACCAATTTGTAGAGTCGGGGAGAACACAGGAGAGCCACGCGTGCCTGGCCTGAGGCAACATCTCAGTGCCTAAGGTATCAGCTACAATCCCACTGGCCAAATTTGAACCTTGGTGTTTCAGAAAGATAGAAAGGGGTGTGAGATACAGCAGAAGCCTATGCATTCATGGATTTGAGGGTTAGAAGAGCAGCCACTGTCTGAGTTCCCTGTCGTCGTGAGAACCCTTATTCCAGGCTTCCCTAAGAACTTTGTTTCTCTTGAATTATTTATAGCAATATATGTTTCAATCTTGATCTTCTGCTGAAGTTACTTGCACACATAAATCATCTTTTCTGTTAAATTACGAAGTCCTTGAGGGCAGAGATCAACCCCTAGTTGTTTCCTGACTCCTACAGAAGTTAGAGTGCTACTCATCAGGTTGAGATATTTAAATGGAGCCGTGCTGCTCAAAGCCTTTTTCAGCCACATTGGCGATAGACTGAGGCCAAAAAGCATTTTGCTTTTCTGATCCTGTGAAGTATTAGATTTCTGAATTCTATCTAGTCCCTCTCAGTCCTGCACTCATAAAGATCAATTCCTGTCCAAGCACATCTCTGTCATGTTATATCTTACTGAATACAATCAATAATAACCAGATTTTCCCCTGAAGGTAGAAGCTTGTCAGTCACTGGCCTGCCTTTTTAAATTATCACCAGCAATAGATCTACCAAGTTCTTTTCCCAGCCTTCTTTATCAGTGCCTGTGACACCATCCAACTCCTCAGCCAGTGCAGCATATTTTAAATTTTTCTTACATTAACTCCCACTTCAAAGTGTGAATTTCTAAGCTGATCAGGGTAATTAATACTGGCTATTATAATAAATAAACCTAAGAATCTCAGGGACTTGATCCAAGACAAACTCATTTCTTCCTTCTGAAATAATCCAATGCAGGTGTTGCTGGGTGACAGAGAGTTGCCTTCCAGGTGGTGATTAGGGAGCCAGGATGCCTACATGTGGAGGTTCCACTGTCTCCTAGATCTCTTCGTATTTTGCTTCAATCCAACAGAAGGGGAAAGAAAAAGTGGAGAAGGAGTGTTCTCTTCTAAAACCCTTGTTCCAAGTGACACAATAGCACTCACATTCCACTGTTTCTATGTCATATATCCACACCTTGTTGCAAGGAAAGGTTAGTAGCTGTTTCTGCATTAGTGTCTAATAATAACTATAACTAGAGTACATTGTACATCTCCATTTTACAAACTGCATACATTAATTTTTGCATATACACAACCTTGGAAAATGAAAAAAATACACAAACATGTATGTCTCTGAGTCTTGGTGGCTATAAATATTATACATTGCCATATTATATGTATATATATTTGGGGGCTCAGAAAGAGTAAATAAATTCCTCTTAGTTATGCACAGCAAGCAGCAGGTCAAGATGTAAACAGACCTGTATCACACTTAAGCACTTTGCATTTGTTTTGTACCATGTAGCAGAAATACATAGATGTATTTGAGACTGGTGAGTAGGAAAGATTGTGGATAATCACTCAATCTGGGTTTTGAAAAGTAAGTCTCTGACCAGTCTGAGAGTTATCAAGGCTGGGGATGACTTTCCTGGTTAAAGATATAGTATATGCAAAGAAGTAGGCCTGGGTAGACATGTTACACGTATGGGAGACTTTCCTTAGGGATGATTATGATGTCTAGATGATATTAACCTAAGAGTCTTTGTGATACCCAAGTCATGTCACTACTTGTCACTCTTCTCCAAAATATCCCTAAGGAAGCTATAGACCTACAGTAAGTGGTAAAGGAAAGCAAAACAGATGTCCCATTCCCAGTGGAAGGTGGTCTGTGCCATGGTTTACAAATATTTTGTTGTTGTTTTGTATCACTTTGTTTTTCCCTTTGAAACTCACATGGAAACTTGGTTGCCAGAGAAGTATTGAAAGGGGTGTTTCAAAGGTGGCCAGGGTATTAAGAGGGACTAATGCCCTTTTCTCAGGACTAGACTAATTGTCAAGGTAATGACTCTTGCAGAGTTGATTACTTACCACAAAAGCAGATTGTTTTAAGTTCCATCTCTCACGCTTTTCCTTTTGCATCGGCTCACTTGCCTTGCTTCCATGACACATTCACCAAAGCTAACAAGACACCGATACTCTGATATGGACTCTCCAGCCTCCAGCACCTGTAGCCAAAATTAACCTCTTGCCTTTGTCAAATACCCAGTCTCAGGTAGCAAAGGAGGATGGATGGAGATGGGTCCCCACCCACAGAGCAGTGCCTACCTGGCAGGAGCACCGGAGAAGCCTGAGGCTCAGACAGGAAATACATTTCTACCCAGAAGCCAAGCCCAGCCTCAAAGATTCACCACACTTTGCCTGCTATAAAAGAAGACTGAAAATCAAATGAATGAAAATACTTGGTGATACAAGATAAGAGAAAACTGTGGACTGTACATGTCCTAAGCTGATGGCCTGGACTTTGCTCCTTTAGGGTAACTAGCGCAAGGAAAAGAATGGTTAGGTAGGTCTGCAGCACAGATGATCCAGGTTCCAGAGAGAACCATGTTTTCCATGGCTTTTGGTTTCTATTAAGTCTACTGATGCATAACTTAACTTTTTTTTTTTTTGATACTGGGAATCAAACTCATGACCTCAGACTTGCCATGCAGGCACCATACCACTGAGCTATGTACCTGGCCCTACTGATATATAACTTACAAAAAGTAATATGCACCGATTTAAAAAAAAAAATTTTAAAGACAGTAAAATATAACAAAACAGTGCAGAACAAAGCCAGTCATGACAATGCAGTGAAATTGGTACAGAACTTCAGAGCAGGACACGGGGATAACAATAATAGCTACCATAGTATATCTTCTTATCTTCACAATAGTTGTCCATTCAATCGGGTATAGCAAAATCAAACCAAAAACAGAGCATTATAGAACCTATCAAAACAGAATAATGAAAAGAACAAAAAAATTAATCAGAACAAAGCAAAACAGTGAAAACATTGGCCTTCAAAAACAAGATAGAAGGAAATTCCCCATATCTGCTATATTGCTTACTGTCATCCTCCCAAGCTCAGAGCTCTGGCCCCAGGTCAGCATAATAAGCCAAACAATACAAGCATTTACTTGCTTTATGTGCCTTAGTTGCTGTCAACTCTGGCTGACCTTGACACCATCCCGCTGCTAAGAGAGGAGAGCACAGGACATTTGGTTTGCAGCCCTCACACCAGTAGGCTCCTGGGAGACACTGACTTACTCTCTCCCTGGCGTGCAGCGGCTCCTGCCACTTATCAGAAGGTCTAGCTCCTTGCTTTCTTGATTGGTCCCCCAAGTTCCCACATGGCTGATTCTCGGAAGATGCTAGCTTATTCTTTCTCTGGCGTGCCCAAGGCTTGCTTGTGCTGCTTACCAAGAAGGATGGATTATGCAACCATTTTAAATGAAAGTTTGATGAGTTTTGAAACTATGACCACACAAGGAATTACTACCACAATCAAGATACAGATCATTTCCTTTATTCCCCTAAAAAGTCTTTCTTCTATTTTTATATACCATGCCCCACTCCAGCCTCAAGCAATCATTGATCCATTCCTTAACTAGAGGTTAGATTCGCCTTTAATATAGTTTCATATAAATTCGTATAGTGTGAACACTCTGGGTTTGGCTTCATGTTTTTTAACAAAATATTTTGACGGTTTATCCGTGCTGGAGTGCACAAGGGCAGCTTGCCCTTTCCACTGCTGAGCAGTACTGTACTCGGCTACGTGGGCACACCACTGTTGGATCGGCCTTTCACCTCCTGATGGACGTTCAATTGTTTCCAGCTTCCATTATTCATAATAATGAAAAAAGATGCTATGAACTTCATGTATGGCCTTTGTATGGACCTTTCAGTGAGCATCACCCGTGTGCAGGCAAACACAGTCCAGTACCCAAAATGTCAGCAACTTACAGCAACGCTGCCCCTCATGACAGGAAAGAGGAAGGAGACATAAGTAGCACAAGGGGGGAGATGTTGCTTCTCTTCTTCAAACCCAAGACCTAGGCTTCTAATCTCCAAGCAGATGTTGATTTTATTCACACATTTCTCTCCTATTTTCCTTTCCCCGCATTTTCTTTCGCCTCTTTCCTCCTTCAACTTACTCATTTTATTTAAGTTTGATCACTAAAAGAGTAACTATTTTTTTATCATAAGACCTAATACCCTATTAGATGACTGATGTTTCATTTTGCTTTCAATTTGGAATTTTCTTTAACCTGGCAGCTTCTTGAAGAAGTCTCACCAACAATGACCAATGGCACCATGACCACTAACTAATTAACTACTCTCTCATTACACTTGTGACCTGAATCTGCCAGGGAGATGCCATTTCCCATGAATGGTCTGCTGTTTTAGGTTCCTAAAGCAGTGAAGGTCATAGTACCTCATGTCTGTCTACCATCTAGAAATCTGATAAATAAAGAGTAGGATGTTGGGAGCCGCGGCTGAGACCGGTCGCCTTACTTGGCGGACGTGAGGCCTGTAAGAAAGAACAAAGCCTGAGCTAGATTACCCCTCCCATCGAGTGAGCCAAGTTGGCACCTGCTTCCTGCCCCTTGATTGCCCTGGCGACTTAAACAACCCGCTCTGTAAGATAGTCTGCCTAGCAACAACTGATGTTAGCCAATCAGCCCGCATCGCGCGCTTTGAACTGATTGGCCACTGTTACCCTATAAAAGTGAGTGCCTCTCCTGCTACAAGAGAGAAGCACAGAGAGAGATAGAGAAAGTCCACCGGTAAGAAAAGACTGGTGGCAGAGCAGAGGCCTCGCGGGGCCCACGCGGAGACAAATAAAGACAAGGTTGCACACCGTCAGAATCTGTCGTGTGTCTTTCCTGCCGGCTGGGAGCGACACCGACATCTGGTGGCCCGTACGGGGACTGATCAACCCCGAGACGCGGCGGTGGTGTGCAACGCTCCAGTGTGGTGCTGCCGGACAGGTGAGTGGGGGATAAGCCTGGGCTCTGGGTGGCGCGCACCTACAGGGCTTTTAGACTCCCCTCAGGCTCACGCGTAGGTGACGGGTTCTCTAAGTCACACGCGGTGAGTTACAGCCCTTAGAGGTTAAAGATGGGTAATTTACCGAGCGCGGAGGCGCGGCCCTTGGTAAAGGCCCTTAGAAAGCTTTTAAAAGCTAGAGACCTCAGGGTAGGTCAAAAAACACTGGAACTATTCATAGCAGAGGTAGATAGGGTGGCTCCCTGGTTTTTACCCACAGGGCATTTAAACCTGCCGTCATGGGAGAAGTTAGACGGGGACCTCGCCTCGGCGGAATTGGAAGGCGATATTTCGCCGGCTATTCGCCCCCTGTGGGAAATGATACATGCGTGCCTTGAAGGGGAGGGGAAGGGGTTCCCGTCGGCAGTTAGAGACGCGAAAATCATGGACGCACGCAAGGCTTTTGAGCAGGCAAAATCGAAATGCTCTCGGGAGGGATCTGTCCAGGGAGAAAAGATCCAGAAAAAGATAGAGGACACCCAAGCTCTGGAGTCCTCCGACTCAGATAGCGAAGAGGAACTAGAAGGTGGGGCAGGAAGCCGAGAGGCCAAAAACCCCTATGCCGAGTTGCGCCGCGAATTGTGTGCGTGCGCCGCCCGAGAAAAGCAGAGAGAGGAGAAAGGACCCCCGAGCGCTCTCTGGCGGGGAGGAGATAGAGAGCCATCCGCTCCGCCCTGGAGCTCTTTTCCAGAAGCGGCTCCCCGCCGAGAGGCCGCTACAGGGGACCCTCCCTTCTCTCAGCCGGCACAGGAAGTGACGCCCCGTTCCACTCTGTCGCGACCGCCCTCCTATGATGTCGCGCCGCGGGGCGGACGATATTTTCATGGGCGGTTATGGAAGGGTGAACGATGGTTCGGAGGGGATCCACCGATGCAAGGACTAGATTACGGTCCTTATGGAGTATTTCCTGTGCAAATGGCCCCAGGCCAAGGGCGCAATGTTTGGGAACCGTTTAAAATAAAACAGATTAGAAAATTAAAAAGCGCTGTCACGACCTTCGGGCCCACAGCTCCTTATACCATAGCTATGCTAGAGAATCTTGCCTCCCAGCCTCTTACACCGGGTGATTGGATGCAGCTGGCCAAGACATGCCTTCCTTCGGGTAGTTATCTTGATTGGCGAGCATGGTACGCAGAGTTCTCTGCCAAGCAGGCTGAAAAAAACGCCGGTCGAGGAAACAGGGGCTGGGGATTTAGCTCAGCGGCATAAGCGCCTGCCTTGTAAGCAGGCAATCGCGAGTTCGATCCCTGGTACCGATAAAAAAAAAATAAATAAATAAATAAATAAAAATAAAAAATAAAAAATAAAAAACAAAAAGGGGGAGTAAGCCAAGGCCTGCCTCCAAAGGCGCGGTTATCTATGGCATGACAATGGATGGGCCCGGATCCGGTGGTTAGCTGGAACCGAGGCGCGGTTTGTGTTTTTCCGCAGGAACCGGGACGAGAACCACTGTGGGTCCCAGAGAGGTTGACACATGCGACAAGTCCCTCGACTGAAGATCAGGCCTGTTCCACCAGAGGCCAACCGCAGACCCAACAACAAGATGAGCCCTAAAAGAACTGCAGGACAATCCCTTTTTGGGGGCCTGGAACGGCTTGCTCCCCTATGTG
The DNA here is from genome assembly GCF_034190915.1 of Cavia porcellus. NCBI lineage: Eukaryota > Metazoa > Chordata > Mammalia > Rodentia > Caviidae > Cavia > Cavia porcellus. The sequence goes on from NW_026947512.1 coordinate 2,562,889, forward strand.
CTACCCTTGTTAGGCCCCCTGTGCTCCTTGCTTCTGCTCTTACTTGTAGGACCATTCTTGCTCCGATGGGTTACATCATTTATTAATGGGCACCTTGTGGCGGCCCGGCGTCAAGTACGCCTGGTTGGGCATGCGGCCCTGGCAGCAGCCCGTGATGGGCACAATGACCCCCAGGCTTACACATGGCTCGCTCGGTTGGCCTACGACCGAGTCTAGATGTGGTGGGTCTCCCGCACTCCTTCCCTATTGACACCACACAGCAGGGTAGGTGAGTCAATGACGGGTAAGAGCGTGCCTCCCCAGCACGACTCGACCTAAGGAGGGCCTACCCCATACTGCACGAAAGCCGCTGGATTACTAGAATCTGCCCAGATCTAGATGTCTCTCCGAGGGGATCGCACGGAGGGGCATGAGTGCATGCCTATGTGCATCCAGGTTCCGTCCAGTTCACTCCTGGCCCTGGAAAAAGGACGAGGAGCCGACCAGGGTCCAAGCCAAGGGCCTACGGTGGGCCTCAACACAGGGCATAAGCCTCTGCACTCAATCCAGTGCGGGCTGCGATGCATACATTCATTCAAAGTAAATAAAATAGGGGGAGATGTTGGGAGCCGCGGCCGAGACCAGTCGCCTTACTTGGCGGACGTGAGGCCTGTAAGAAAGAACAAAGCCTGAGCTAGATTACCCCTCCCATCGAGTGAGCCAAGTTGGCGCCTGCTTCCTGCCCCTTGATTGCCCTGGCGACTTAAACAACCCGCTCTGTAAGATAGTCTGCCTAGCAACAACTGATGTTAGCCAATCAGCCCGCATCGCGCGCTTTGAACTGATTGGCCACTGTTACCCTATAAAAGTGAGTGCCTCTCCTGCTACGAGAGAGAAGCACAGAGAGAGATAGAGAAAGTCCACCGGTAAGAAAAGACTGGTGGCAGAGCAGAGGCCTCGTGGGGCCCACGCGGAGACAAATAAAGACAAGGTTGCACACCGTCAGAATCTGTCGTGTGTCTTTCCTGCCGGCCGGGAGCGACACCGACATCTCAGTCACTATATTTTCTCTTTAAAAAGGGATACGAGCAACCCATATGAACATGGGTGATTACAATAGGAAGTCAATAGAAAAGACATAATTAAATGACATGTATATTGACATAAATAAAGCATTCAGATTAATGTTAAAAAGTCTCCCTGTTATAAGGGGACAAACATCTCTACAGAAAGGCACACCTGACATGGGCCTGAGACCCCTGCCAATACTTGCGAACTCCCCAGCTTGGCGATGGGTCCTCCAGCCTCAGTGCAGCCTTCCCATGATGAGGCCCTGGCTACAGTCTTCACTGTGACTTCATGAGATAACTGGCTACATTTCTGCCAAATTCTCAAGCCATAGAAATTATAAAATTAATTTTGCTTTAAGCAGCTGAATTTTTTAATAATCCATTACACATAAATAAATAATATACTATCTATGCCCTTCATCTTCTCCCCACTTCTGCCTAAAAAGAAGAAGAGAGGAGAGAAGCTATTAAGAAGTCAAACATGCTTTGTCCATGTAGATAACAATATTTGCTTGAAAATCATCCCATGGTTCATGAGCATTTTTTGATTAATTAATTATACTCTTCAGATCTCATCATGTTCCACCTCAGGATATTTATGCTTTTTGTTCCCATTGCTTGAGAGGTAGTTCTCCAGTTATCTGGGTGACTCACTCCCTTCCCTCAGTATGGTCTCTGCTCAAAGGTCATCTGCAGAGAAAAGTCATTCCTGACCAACCTAACTAAAGTCGCATCCCTGTCATGCCCTGTCCTCTTACCCTACTCTACTTTCTCCATAGTATTTGTTACCACTTGGCATTATTTTATGTATATTCATTTTTATAATTTCCTCTCAGAAATATTTAGAGAACAGTTGCTGTGTGTCACTGTTCCAAGCAGAGGGCACCGGAGGGAAACAATATAAAGTCCCTACATTCCCTATCCTCGTGCATAAAAACACTAATTGTTACTTATCATTTCATCTTGTTTTACTTACTCATTCAAAAACAGAAAAAAAGGACCAATCCCTATTATCAACAGAAGACTCCCTACCAGGTCTTGAACTTTCTACTTTGTCTCTTAGAGAATTTCACACTGTGCTGAGCTAGTTGAACTTGGTTGTTTTTAATCCTAATGAATTTCCCCGAGACAGTTTGCTTGTAGTGAAAAATATACACTTGATACAAATCTGTTGGTTGTCTTATTCCTGTGCAATTTATCTGAATTTTAAAAGTTCCCTAAAATAGGACCAAAAAGTTTTGTCGCCATCCGCAGCAACAGCATCATCTGCAGCAGCAACGTTAGGCCTAAGAATATGTTCAAGACAAAGTTTGTCTTTGGTGTCCTCCCACCTCCTTTTCTTGCATCCTTGCAGGAATGGTTGAAAAATTTGTCCCCTCCAAAATTCCTGTTGAAACTGAATTAGAGGTGTAACTGTATTGGTAAGAGGATTTTAAGAGGGCACAGACTTGAGCTCACGGATAGAACTGGGGCAATGAGCAGAACTGCTTCTTTTAATAAGGGTGGGTTGGCCCCCTCTGGCTCTCTCTTATCCTTCTGTCTTCTACCCTGGGGTGACTCAGCAAGAAAGCCCTTGTCAGATCCTCAGCTCCCCTATGTTGGATTTCCCAGGCTGCAGGACTGTGAGCCAATAAACATATGTTCATAACAAATAATCTGGTCTGTGGTATTGTTGCAGCATTGCAAAACGGACAAAGGCAATCATACATCTGGCTCCCGTTCCTTGGAGACCCGGTTGTCAGTCACCGATGTTTTTCTTCCTCAGGTGGCACATCAATAGGAAGCATTTGGAGATGACAAGAGAAGGGGCCCTGATAACTCACTATGAGCCAGGCTTTATTCATCCCCACCAATCATTTCATTATGTGAGGAAAATACAACCCTGGAAGGAAACATTCTTTCCTGTGTTAAACTGAGGCTCAGGGAGATTCTGTCCGTGTCCCATGACACCTTGCATGCTGGGAGGCCAAAGCTTGCCTTTCAAATCTCCTGAGCCTCAGGGTTTGAAAGGAAAACGACTCTAATGGTGCATTCTCAATCCTCATGAGTATAATTAAAGACGCTCCTCGGTGGGAGGAGCATAGTAAGAGTGACAGTGAGGAGGGAAGATTTGTACTGTTGGACCCTTCAGTCACAGTGACCAAAACAAGCACTAGAAAGGCTCTCAGGTAGTCACTGCATCATACCCTTCATTCCACAAAAGTAGGACACTAAGGTCAAAGTGAATAAATTACATTCATTTATATCTAAAATATTGATAATAATACAACCTAGAAAAGATATACCTATGTGATTACATTTATAAGAACTAAATTTTCTAATGGTTTACCTGGAATAGGATAAGAGATGACCAGTTTCCCACTTAATTTTCAAGTCTACAGTATCTCCATCTGTGGTCACCAACAGAGGTTAAACCATCATAATTTTATAATTATGTGGAGGAAATTACCATTCTAAGTAGATTCCAAGTTCACAAAAACTGTTGGATAAATAAACACATAAGCTCAGCAGAAGAAGGCTATGTAATCAGATAGTAAGTAAGTTCATTGGGTAGATAAATTCTGCTTATAAATCAGTATTTTGATTTCTGAAAACTATTGAGACATGAGATGAAAATATAGTGGCTTGCAGAGCACCAGCATGCTCACAGGAGGATACAGAGTGGATGTGACTCCTCTTTGGTCCAAGGAACATGGGCCAGAAGCTCATCCTTCCCTATCCTTGAAATAGCAGGAATACGCCTGAGTGAAGAGTACGAACATTTGAATGTAACCAGATAACACACATTTATTGAACTCCTACTCTGCCAAGTACTAAATTGCCACTAGATAGGTAAGATTAAATGTACACGTCAAAAATCCAGTGGTTCTTGTGAGTATAGATATGCATGTTAATAACAACACCTTCTGTTTGTGAATAAAGCGGGATAATATTTTGATATTTTAACAGATGTGCTTCCTTTCTCAGTCCAGTCACCTGTGAACCCTTTCCCTTGCATCCTTTCTTGGCATAATGCCTGAGGGAGAGGATTATGCTGCTGAATAAGGGAAACAAACGCTGGGCTTTTGAATTTCAAAACCTGAAATCTTGGCAAAAACAATGTTTGGAGGAAAAATAGACCTGGAAATGATCAGAGTCAGAGTTGCTACCACTCACACAAGATAAAACTAGGAGGAAAATCTGGGAAGAGGAGTAGGGGCAAAAACAGAGGAGCTGGATCCCAGGGAGGGCCCCGGAGGAGACGCTCATCCTCTGACCCTGTCTGACTATGTCCCCGGTGTAGAAGAGAGACCACAGACACACCAGGGGAAACAGAGGCAATACCAAGGGAATCTGTGGCAGAACCCACCCCTCCTCACACCGCTCTTGCCTGCAGGTCCAGATGAGGCATCCACAGGCCTCGGGTTTATAGGGTTTTTCACCCAGCGAGCTGTGGAGACAACATCGAATGCCTGGCTGGGAAAATGTATCCCCATGGAAAGGACCCAAAACAACCTGAGAATTCCCCACATGCCCATGGAGTTCAGGGATAGAGCCAAGTGTTTCCTGAGTGTCCAAAAGAAATAACTAAGTGAAACCCAGATCTGAAAGCCCTTGGATTGAGACAGTGTGGGGTGACTTGTGTGACTGCAGGATGATACTTCATTCAGCCAATGTCACACGGCTGATGGGAAACCTTAAGGACTGGTGTCTGCTCCACCAACTCTCCCCTCATCCTAATGTATCTCCAAAGCCCTCTAGACCTATAAAAGTACTCTAAGTTCATGATCCTCCATAGATGATTACCTACTTAGAAGAGAGGTTGCCAGGCTTCTCCCAAACCCAGCCCCATCCATGCATCCATGAGTAGCCAGCTTCCTTCATAGATAGTCTCTCCAGAATCAACTAAATCCTCTGCACTACAGGCCCAAGTGCTTTTTTTCTTTTTTCACTCTTAGGAAGTGAAAACCAAAATCACATCGTGTACGTTTGTGTGCATCTGTGTGCGTATATATGTATGTGTGTAATAACCTGCGATGCGATGTATCAGAAGGAGAGTCAAGTCTCCAGGGACGCCAGGTTCCTGACAGCAATGCAGAACCTGAGCAGGGCTGCAGGGAAATGTTTGTCTTTCGCGCTCCCCGCTTCTCCCCAGTCCCTTTATGCTGGTCCCTTGTCCACCCCTGAGAAGTTTAATGCTCCTTGCCTTCTTGCAGTGCCTTTTATTATCTTCTTGTTGCAATCCCCAACTCCCAACTCCCATATCTCCACAGCGGGTCAGTGTTCAGTCCTCTTCCTCACTCTCTCTCTTCCTTTTTCCGCTACCTGAAAGTGCCCTTCTCTGAACACTGCGTTCCTGCTTCACAGTCTGAAACATGACAGAAGCGCACTTTACTTCCTCTGTGAAGTTCATGGCCAGCCACCTGACCGGCAGTGAGCAAAGAAATGTGGGCAGGATTACTTGCTGCTTCTGGCGGAAGCATTTGGCTGCCTTATGTGACAATGCAGAACTCTTTCTCTCAACACATTCCAGGTGGTTGAGGTTCTGTGGATGTGATTCACAGAGAAAGCACCCCTTAGTTGATGCGTAATGTGAGCACATGCACAATGTGTAAATGTAATATGAGTCATTAAATGAATCCACTGGCCATTACTGTATCATAATCTAATCCATACCAACCAATGTATCTGGCTGCTGTTGATTTTTAGGTTTTTATTACTTCTCACCTGGGTTCTTAACACATGATCTGTGCGTGTATGAGTAGTGTGGTCTGCACACAGGTACCAATCTGCAAACTACTGCTGGCTTATAAGAAGTACAGATATTAAGAACAAACATTTAGAAGTTCTTGTAGCAAATTGATTTAATTGATGTGTTAAATCTAATGTATAGTAAAATGTTTGATCTTGTTTTCCTTTAACATCTCAGCTTTGTGCTTTGCCTATGGTGGTGCTAAATATGTTAAATTGGATCACAGATTTACGATTAAGAACCGCAGTAGGATTTCAAACAATTGCAAGAAGATCTGGAGGTGTTTGGGGAACAAGTCTTTTCCTTGTTAAGGTGAGATCATCATTTGTAAGTTCCCAGAGTTTCTTTGGGGCAACACAAAATTTAGCTCCTCCAAGAGTCAGAGAAGCTTCCTGAGATTCTCTTCATTTACTGTTAAATGTTGTTTCAGATTTATCTAAGAGCATGAAAGCATTTACCCTTTGGAATACAAGCCTGTAAATATATTGCCAATGAATACATTTTTAAAATTATCCACAAACAGCTTGACATTTTGGTACATTTGTTTAACCATCTAAGAGGATACTGTTACTGATCCCTAAAGCACTTCCTATCTCCCTTTAACAACTAATTTTCTTTCCTCACAAAAGTTCTTTGAGACATAATTAATGTGCTATACAAGAGACTGCGTGGTACTTTGGGAAGAACAGTGCACCAGGTGTCAGGAGACCTGCCTCTGACCCTCTGCACCCACCTCACTTGCTGGCTGCTAAAGAAAGCCATTATTAACCACTTGGTACCCTAATTTCTTCCTCTTCTGAGGATAATTAACGATAAGTAAATTACATCAGCACTGTTATGAGAATCAAGATAAAGGGTACAGAAGCACTTCAGTAAATAAAGTGCAACACAATTACAATTTAGTATTTATGCATAACACTGCCTCATAATGCCATCAAATTAGTTCATAAACAGATTTTCTGCTTTCTAGTCAGACAAAAATTTCCTCGAGAGGCGTGCTATGCAATTTTTCTTTGTATCTGGTGGGACACATAATACGCTATAATTATTGCTTGAAAACTGCTTATCCAAAGTTTTTAAACCATAAACTGTATAAACTAAATAAACTTTATATACTGCATGAGGAGTACTCCTGACACTGACAATATACTTCTAGAGTTAGGGCTAAGGGGAACTGTAATTGGCACCCGAGTCCCTTGAGGATAGGGCTCATGTTTCATTAATCTTTGTATTGCCAGCACTTGTAGCAGTATCTAAGCACAAAGAAGGAACTCAGAAGGAACACTGTATTACACACCCTTGCGTCAAACCCTAACACCCAGTGTGTGAAGAAGGGTCTTCAGGGAGTTAGGATTGAATGAAGTCACAAGAGTAGAGCCCTAATCTGATATTGCTGACTTTATAACAGGGAGAGACTCCAGGACACAGTCTCTCTGCATGCACACAAGAGGGGCCACATGAGGTTGGAGCCAGAAGGTGAATGCTCAGAACCCTGAAACTAAATCAGACAGCATCTTGATCTGAGACTTTTAGCCTGAAGCACTGTGAGAAAATAAATTTCTGCTCTTGAAATCACCCAGTTTGTAATAATTCTCTATGGCTGGCTGAACTAATTAAGATACCCCTTGGAAGACAAATTGAATGATGTGAACTTCAGTCAAATACTTAATATTATCTCTATTCAGCAACCCTCAGACCAAAAAGCCAATCCTAAAGGAAAAAAAAAAGCCAATCTGCAATTTGCCTTGCGTTGGTTTCGGAGAAAGTTTCCTGAGTCATCTCAGTATCTTATAGCATGATATAGCTAGGCATTCTAACAGCTCCACAGACACGTGATTTTCCAGCCTCTGCTTAGCAAGCACAGCAGTTCTTAGTCAAACATCATTAAGAGGATTAGGCTGCTGGAAGACGGGTGGGGATAATGATTGAACAGAAAGAAGAGAAACTGTACTATTAATTGCTCGGAGGACAGCACGTTATTCTGTGAACTGTCAAGGTGAAACATGGCTTATGAATAAAGAGCTCCTGGATGGAAGAACTATACATTTTGGCAGGAACCAGGGTGTAGCAGCAGTGAAGAGGCCTCCTGCTAGGGGCTGATGGAAAAAGTGACCTCACAGAGGAATTCAACACAGAAATGTTCCAAAAGAGAAGAAACACCATGAACTTTGGATTAAGTCGTTTGGTTCCAGGCTCATAAAACCATAAAGTTGTTTCAGCCAAAACATTGATTACATTAACTTTGTGGATTACCTTCTTATTCAAAATGCAGCTTAGAATTCCAGAGACCTCTATTCTCAGATTTTTAGAGTTTTACGATATTTAAAAGACATTCTTCGAAAGAGCCCAGGTAGGAGAAGCAAAATAAATCAGCCCAGAGCCATTGTACCAGGATGATCCGGGCTTTCCCTGAGCCTCCCGGAGGCGGAGACACACAGAGCGGGGACTCCAGAAAGCTGCAGCCAGCGCAGCCCCGCAGAGAACCCCCACAAGCCCTTCCCTCCCGTCCCAGCTAGAGGGCCCCTCGTTTACCGAAAAGTTCCAGGGCTCTATCGCAGCACTTCGTGTCTTTTACCAGCAGTAGTTACATTACCAGTACAATGAGCATTTCAGAGCCGGGGTTTCTCCCTATGTGATTGATGCAGAAATTCATTGAAAAAGTCAAGCGTTTGCACAGAAAGATGAAACTCATAATTTCACATGAATATGAACAAAACCACAGACTACAATAAAACACCCCACTCCACCCACCCCCACCTCAGAAAAGCTTTCATTTTTAAATATAGATTCACACTTTGAGCTAGGCATGAATCAGTTCATATTTAATGCCAGTGGAATGTAATTTTAGAGAACTTCCAGAAAGAAAGGGAGGTGTGAATACATAAAACTTATTTATATTTTTATTTATGCTACTTCCCACAGATTGAAAATAAATTTTCAAGAATAATTCTCTAGTTTATCTATGCCTATAGTTTGAAAATGTGCTGATCTAGCAGCGCCCTCTAGCGTTCAAGTGGACCCTGTGCGTTTGCCTTCAGGTAAAATGCAAGCCACAATATAACCAAACAAATCTATAATTAGCATTCACTTGTTCAACAAATATTTATTGAAAGTCTGCTATCCGCCAGTTACTGTGGAAAGTGACAGGATATAGAGATGTATTTTTAAAAGACGTAATTTCTTGTTCTGTTCTTAAGGAGCTTGGAGTCTAACAAGGGAGACAAATGTAAACTCAATTATGAAATTACTTACACGAATCACTTTACCTAGTTTTATACTAAAATAAGACAGACACAGATGGCTCTTTTTTCCAAACTGTGTTGGGCCATTATCCAATTAGCAGGATTTATACAGAAAAACTTGAGCCAAGTACACAGGGAACTTTCTGAACCAGAGTAAACATCCCAGTACACACAATGGCATTGAGTCCTGGTTTTAATGCTTTGAGAAAGTATCTTTCACAGCCAAACCCAAGACTCTTCTGATCTCAGTTTCCAAGGGGCCCACAGGTCACTAGACCTGACACACGAGTCTGACACGTGAAGTTTTCCACTTCAGTTGAGTGTGACGGTGTACTCCTGTGATTCCAGCACTTGGGAGGCTGAGGTACGAGGATCATTGGTGAGTCTGAGGCCACACTGAGTTACATAGTGAGTTCAAAGCCAGCCTGAACTACACAGTGAGACCTGGTCTCAAACAAAAAAAAAAAAAAAGAAAGAAAGAAAGAAAGAAAAAGGAAAAAATGTTCTCCACTTTTATCTAAAAATATAGTTTTTCAATCACCGTGATAAAAGTCCTCAAACAAAATCCAGTAAGAGAGTAGAGAAACTAAGAGATCCTAAGAACCTATCCTACAATGTTCTAGGATTTTTGAATCAGCAAACTGCCCCGTGGAGTTACAGAAGAACGTATTCTGAATAGTTGCATCTTCAGGGTTTCTGGTGAAGGAAAGGGAGTCTAAAGAAGTTGTGACAACTTTTCATCAGGAATAAAAGCAAACTCAAATTACCATCAAAAGAAAGGAGTCAGGAATAACTACAGACCAAGAATAGTGTTTTGTACCATTTTGGAATGTTTCTAACCTTTGTCATTTTTTCCATTCTTGTTACAGTTGTTTCCTGATCACCCATGTGAACTCGGTATGGTTAGGGCTCGTGACTTGGTTCTCCGGAATGTGAAAAGTGATAATCACACTACGCAAGATCATAAGCTTCATCCTCCCTTGCTACTTTGATAGAGTAACCAGTTGTGCTGGAAAGACCCATGTGTCAGAAAGCCTAGGATGGTCTCCTGTCCTACTGTTAGGAACTGAGGCCCTCAGAAGCAATGGCAACCACATGAACAACAAAGCAGATCCTTTCTTGGTCAAACATCAGGTGAGACTGCAGCCCTGCCAACACCTCAAGTGCAGTTAACCAACCCATCCCCGGATCATGTATCCATAAAAAGCACAAGATCACAGTGCACTATTTTTAATTGCTAATATTATGCAATGATAAGTAACACAGTCAGATTTCAAGATGCTTTTTGTTTTGAAATATTTTTATTACAAAAGGAATACAAATAAAAAGTGAAACACTGAAAGACAAAATCATTTCTTTACTGCCCTCCGAGCCTACTATAACCAGTTAATAATTTTATTTACTTTAGCATCTTTGCATTGTTTGATGTGTCATTTATGTCATTATGATATAATCACATGTGAAATCATGATTACATGCATTCAGTTTTGTATCTTGCTATTTTTAACATTTTCTCATGTTTTTCATCATATTCATTACTAATTTTTAATGAGAACATAAAATTTCATAGATATCTTATCATTGACTATTTACCTAAACTAGAGGACAGCAAATTGTGGCCTCAAATTTGTAAATAAAGTTTTATTGGAACACAGCCATACCCATTTGTCTATGGTTGTTTTCATGCTTCAAACAGCAGTATTGAGCAGTTATGAAAGACTGTATTATAAAATGCCTAAAACATTCACCTTCTGGCCTTTTACCGAAAGTATGCTGACTCCTGCATGAAATTTTTAAGTAACCTATAATTTGGGCTATTAAAAGTGATATCACTTGGGAAATCTTTGTGTATATAATTTTCATATTTTATATGAAAAATTGTACATATTTTATATGTACAATTTATAAAAGTAGAATAACTGGATCTAATTACTAAAGATATTTTTAGGACTGATGCTGTCCCTTCCTTGCTCTTAAAATCTTTTGGCTATGATATGACAGCTGGAAGGAATGGAAAAGAGGACCAGTACTCTTGTAGGAAGCGTATCTCTGGTCCCTATTAATGTGGGTACGTAAAGTAACACCCTTTAGGAGCATATTTTCAGTTTTGATTTAAAATCAATCAAACAAGGTAGTACAGTAGCAATAAAGTACAGCAAGAAAACAAACCAACTAAAAGAAATCTTACTTTCTGTGAAGAAGGAAAACACAGGCGGAAGTAAACTCTGTGATGTCAAGGTGCAGCTCAAGTGCCACCCAAAACAGCCACAGTGCGAAAGGCAGGGGACAGCAGAGCACCAGCACCGACAGCTGAGCACGGCATGACAGGAGACGCAACGTGTTCCACCTCTCTGAACAAAACTGCCACTGAACCTAAGTACTGTACTTAAACTGTCTCTGTTAGAAAATTCCTTAACTGCTCTATGTTTTGAGTAATACAGGTTCTTGTATCTAGGAAAATTTCATCTTTCAGACATAAAAATTATAGAATGGGACCAATTAACTCAACCCTCCGATAAAACCTGAGTCCGTCTCTGAGATGAAAGATGAGGCAGGCTGATAGGTCTCAAATCCAATCTCTTATAAATAAAATAAGCACCAAGAGGTGTAGATGTCATCTTCGAAGGGAAATATTCTGCAAAATAAAAGAGGAAAATATTAGAATGGACCCTTTATCCAGCAAATAATATAATTTAAAAGCAAAATTAAGATATTTAAGATAATTACCCCAGTGATGACCATAAAGTATGTAAAGACATTCCATGTAAAACATTTATTAAAATGTTCTTGTCAAAACGCCAACCAACTTAAATTTCCTAAATAAGCATTCTTCTGGTTGAAACCATCATTAGTCTTTATATTCCACTTCAGTTACTCACTAAAGAATTAATCTTATGACAACTTCATGAATTATTCTGGGGAATTATGAAATTTGCCATATAGCAGAGAAATCAAATTACTTTTGTAAAACTAATTACAAAGATGTTACCTTGTACAAAATATAAGCAGTTTTATGAGGTAGGAAAAGCAAGCCATTTTTTTTTATCGAAATGTTCACATGGCAAAAAATGTAGAAGTCCTATGAATGACTTGATTTGCACTTAAATCATGTCATAATTTTCTTCTTTTTCATTGTTTATTGTCAGTTTCCTCAAAACCAACCTGAGGGTCTGGCAGCACAAATCCATCTGTAAGTTTGTAATAGACTATTGTAGAATCGGACTCCACTATGGCCAAAGTGAAAGACATTGGCAAATCTGGATCACCTTGCAATTTTCGAGATGCCTTCAAGATCTCTCTTATCCTAAAAACAAGGATATAACACATTTAGGAATCACAGTCCCTCAATTAGTGATAACATATTGGAAGACTCTGAGGAAAAGATAGGTAATTATGCTAAGGAAATTTCTGAAGGCTCAAACCTATTCATTTAGAGCTGACTTCTCACATAGTAAATAAGAACTACCTATCAACTTCCAACACCCCAGCCTTCCTCATCAGCTGTGTTAAGAACCTACAAAATGGAACGCTAACAAGATTTTGTATATCTATGGGCCAGGGACACTAATTTTTCAATTATCCAACTTGGTATCTTACAGTTGAACAAGTTGTATTCAGGTCTACTATTTTAAAAAATAGACTGCAGTAAGTAGTTTCCTCATATTTTTACATTGGGTTTATAATTACCACCTTTAAAATAAGATTATTGTAAGGATCAGTGGTAGCATACACAAAAGGGCTTTGTAACATGTCAAGTCCTCACTGAATACAAACAGCTACGCTAGCTTTGCTACTTTGGCAACTGAGACATAATGTATCTCCCTCCATGGTTACTGTTTAAAAAAAATACTAACTGGAACGTACTAAGCTATACTGTGCCATTCATTTGTGGAAGTATAGAAAATACTTGTTTTTTGAAATACATATCCTGAATCCCCCAAAACCTGATTTAGCCCTTAAACAATAATTTCCACCTATGTTGAATTGCAAGACCGTGAGTTAGATTCTGTTCATATGAGCAGTTTAGGTTAGAGATTCAGAAACATGCAGTCATTAATCAGAAACTTCATTCCCCAACACTGATGGAAAGTGGTACCCTGAAAAAAGAGGTACCCTGATCATTTCATCAATGCAAATCTTTTAGTGTATTTTCCTTCTTCAAAAATGGCAAAGTAATAGTCATAGAAAAGATCAATTTTATAGGCTGTCCATCTTAAATTTTTTCTACAAAGATGAAAAAGAACAGGCTTGGTATGGTGGCACACACCTGTAATCCCAGTACTTGGGAGGCTGAGGCTGCAGGGTCATTGTGAGTTCCAGGCCAGCCTGTACAATGCAGTTATTTCAAGGCTAGCCTGAATTACATAGCAAGACCTCATATCCCCCCCAAAAAAATGAAAAGAAAAGACTACAAAATAACTCTAATTTTGATCTACCTAAATCTTCTGTTGTCATATGTATCTCAGTTACTTCTCAGTATACACCACACATAAAACTCAGTGCATAAGGCACACAGAAACCAGTGCAGTGCCACAAGTTAAATTTAATTTCTCTGAACATCTCTAACCAGTAGACTATGATGAGAGTAGGACACAGAGGAAAAGGAAAAAACCATGTAAGATAACCCTGCACATTTTCTGCTCTTCAATATTGTTCAAACCAAGAGGCGGAGCATGGCTGTGCTTTTTTCCTACGTTAAACTATGTGACTTCTAGCTCATATATTGAAATTCTGAATAGAAATTTCCATCTCATTCATTCCTCTTCTCTCTTCCTCAATTGATGTTTTGTTTTCAAAGTTATGTATTATAAACAGCAAAACATTTTCAGACTTACTCAAAATACCCATGTGGGAAACCTTAAGGTTTGAAAATTAGTTCAGTGTTGTAAAGGGGGATTTGTTTTCAGAGGTGAGGGAAATCACGGTCAGAAACGAAATGGAAGTTCCCACCTCTGTGCTCTTTTTCACACCACTTGGCAGTGTGTGGGGACAAAACTAGCAATGAATCTTCACAGTAAAGATGGACAAAATAGTTACTTAAAGCACATTTGGGAAGTCTTACAGTTTCTTGTTTAGGATCTTTTCTAGAATTTTGTTAATATTATCTTTCCTCAGTCAAGAATTTTTTATTTGTTTCCTTCACAGGATACTGTATAAACTCATAAAAAGGCTTACAATGCATTTAACAGATTATGTTTATATTAACAACAACAAAAGGTTCTGAAATTCCAAGTTCTTAAGTTATCTTACAGAATCACACACAATTGTAAAGATGCCAAGAATGGAGAAGTATTGCTAGAATATTATACATAGTCTCACTTTATCGCCAGGAAATCTGAAATCTTATAGGGCACAGAAATCTACATGTGAAAATGTGCTGCATATTAGTAATAAAATTTTTCAACTCAGTTAAATCTTTTTTTTTTTTTTAACCAGGAACTGAACTCAGGACCTTGCACTTGCCAGGCAAGAACTCAATTAAATCTTAAGGGGAAAAAATCACATTTAAAGAAAGAGAGCTGGGGATTTAGCTCAGCAGCATGAGCACCTGCCTGGCAAACATGAGGTCATAAGTTCGATCCTTAGTACAAAAAAAAAAAAAGAGAGAGAGAGACACATCAATATTAATCACAGCTGTTGAGTAAAAGTAATATATTCATAGCAGATGATATTCATAGCAGATATAATGATATTCATAGCAGATGTTTCCTAGTAACTGTTCATAGGTGAGCATATATACTGAAAAACAAATGGGTGACTCTAAAGCTTAATATATCTAACTTGACAAGTGTGATGCAAACACATAGCAAACACTTTTTAGCTAACTATGTGTTTAGTCCATAACTAAAGATTTATGCTTTCCATAAATCTTAGCATTGATTTTTCTGTAAGGATTCTAAAACAGAGACTAATGTAATCTCTGGAGACTTACAGTGAGGACAAAAAGTGAAAGAAAATGGTATTTTTAGCTAAACATGTTGTTAAAATGGAGTGCACCACAGATTAAAATTAGTATTAATTTAAATACACAGAAGGTAGTATCTCCTGCTCTCAAGTGGCCAAACAAGTACATGCTGCAGCCTTATCAATAAAAGGCACCAACACCTTGATCTGCCTCATCATGATACAAGTAAATGACCTCCCATAATGCAACTGTGAAACACAATGCAAAATTAACTCAGTAGCAGATGCACCAAAGAGGCTATATTCATCTATCAGCTCAGTCCTGAGAAAAAGCTTCAAGAACAAGAGTCTCCCCATTGGGAGTCATGCCAAGGGCTTCCTAATTTAAAAAAATTTTTTTTAAATCAAAGCAACTATAATCTCAAGGGTTTATTGAACAAGCAGTGCCTGTGTGGCTCTTCACCTCAGTGGGAAGTCATTCTGCTAAAATAAATAAGTTTGGGTGGTTTTTTTTTTTTTTTTTTTTGAGAGAGAGAAATACTGAAAAATGCTGTTTAAATTGAAAGAAGCCGCCAGAATTGGAGGTTTCACCAGTAAACAACAGGTTTCCCCAACAGAGGTAAGCTGAGGACATGCATCCTGATATAAGGAGAATCCAAGTACAGAAATCATTCACCACTATTTAGGCCTCAAACAAAATAGCTGTCATTTGGGAAATTTAGAAGACTGTAAACATAAACTTACAATATAGTCTGTGCTTTCAGAAATAACTTTAAATTACAGAGAAACAATAATGGAGTAGCTGTCAAGAAAATATGCAGCATTTGGTATTAAAGCCCATAACAAAGACTATCTCTAGTAATGTTCTAAAGAAATCAGTTCTAGTAGCTTTATTCCATCATTAATATAGTCCTTTTCCCCAGATAAAGCCTCAAGAGATTGGGGGAAGGGGATGAAAAAAAGAATTGAGATGTGTTATGTATATGTACCAACTCCCCACAAGTAATATAATCATTATATAATACATACATGTAGTAATAAAAAATAAAAACAGGAAAAAAAGAAATTGCAAATTAAAAAATAATGACACACTCCTCCACAAAATAGAAAAGTTAACTCTGCCCCTAAAAAATAAATAATAATAATACTGTGATGGCAAAAATATATGTTGCTAAAAGAAGCCAATCTAAAAAGGATACATTTTCGGCCAGGGATTTAGCTCAACGGCATAAGCACCTGCCTAGCAAGCATGAGATCATGAGTTCCATCCTCAAAACTAAAAAAAAAAAAAAAAAAAAAAAAAAAAAAAAAAAAGGCAGGGGAGGGAAGAAAAAGGATACATTCTGCATAATTCCAACCAGGTAACATTCTTCAAATGTTGAAACTTATAGAGAAAGTGAAAAGTTCAAAGGCAGCTGTGGGTAGAGGCTCAGAGTAGGCAGAGATGAACAGATGAAGCACTGGAGATTTTTAGAGCACTGAAACTATTTTGTATGCAATGGCAGATATATGGCATTACATATTTGTCAAAAATCATACAATTATATATTACAAACTATGAATTCTAATGTCAACTATGAACTTTACTTAATAATAATGTATCAATGTTAGATTACAAGTTAAAACAAATGTAACATTAATGCAAGATGAAATTACAGGAAATGATGATGGGCTTACATGGGAAATCTTCCTATTATCTGTTCGACTTTTGTATAAGTTTATAGTTGTCCTAAAAAATAACATAAGGTCTCTCTCTCTCATAGATAGATAGATAGATAGATAGATAGATAGATAGATAGATAGTAGGGGTATCACTACCTCCTACCTACGAGTCAGCTGTAGTTCCCCTATATTCCAATTACCTTCCAAAAGCCCCATATCTAAACACATGAGGTTCTCAGGGGACCTCTAGATCTAAACCTTAACACTATGAACCATGTTCAGTTTTGAGGATCTCTTACCCTTTAGTACCTTGCTCATGTTATTACTCCTGCCAGGAACATATATCCGTGTCCCTGTTCTGTATTAAATGTCTATGCATATTGCAAACAACAGGTCCTCCAAAAAGCTTTCACAGACTCTGCCACTTCCTTACTCCATCATTGAAGGTCTCTCCTCTCTGTAGTCTCCCTCAGTGCCCTGCACACATCTTTCACTGCATTTATCACACTGGACATAATCTGCCCATCTCTGCTCTGGACTGCAAGAATCTTGTGGGCAAGGTCTGTGGTATTTTGTACTCCTTGAGTTTAGGGATATATAACACATAAATGAGGAATTTAGAAAATAATGGAATAATCTGCAATTTATCTTTTTATTCTTTCTCAAAGCAAGCTTACGTTTTGTCTCTAGTCTATAGTTACATTCATATTTATTCATATTCACTGTAATGCTTAACGGAAAAGTAAAATTATATACATTTATAACATTTTTACTGAAGGGTATATCATTTTAGCATAAAAATGGTAAATAAAATTACAATTTTCCCCACTTATCTCAGTGTTTTAAAATATCAATTCTTTTTATTCTTGCTATAAAAACACTAATCCAGTGGATTTTAAAATAAATAATTAACCCTTTTATATTATTTGGGTAACTATTATGATACATTACTGTGACAACACAAATAGTTAATAAAATATTTTTAAGGTAATCATTTCCTTTAAAGAAAAATTAATATTGACAGTCTTTAAAATATATATTGAAACAGATTAAGTCTGACAAAGAGAAAAGAACTGCATTTCATTTAACTCATAGGTACTACTTATAGGCAAAATTGGAATTAAAACAAATACCTTTTAAGCCACTCTGGATTTTAGTGACAAAGAAATCAGAATACACTTGTGAAAGTACTTTGAATTACTGTAAATTCTTTATGAATGCAAAGCACTCATGATCACATAGGATAATGTATAATAGCACTTCCCTTTTTAAGGCCTGTCAGTGAAAGAATCTTCTTAGCAGTGCCTTTCCCAATGCTGTCTGTGGAAATCTGGGACTCACTGGCCATGCTTCAGAAGGAGGGAACCATGTATGGTCACACAGACGAAGCCTGGCACAAGGGTGCTGGTACAAGGGGGCCTGAAATTTGGCCTTCACAGTTTACCATGCCCTGAACACCAGTGAAGGAACTTTTATCTTCATATACACAGAGGGAACATCTTTTTTCTAATATGCTCAAGGATACTCTATGTACTAGCTATAGCCCTGTTCAAAGGTTCCCCATGAATGAAGTACCTTCTCTCTGTCAAACAAAAAATATATGTATAAAGTGCTGAGAACTGTCCTTCAAAGCAAAGGAACATCACAGACAAGCACATTGCCTGGATCACCATGGTGTCTCCTGCTCTTAGATCACTGTCTACCATAGAATCACTCAATAACTACAATGTAAAGATGAAAAAGTTCAAGGAATATTATTTTATAATGATATTAAAAAGTGAACACAGAATAAAAGTATTTGATAGATGCCTTCTGAAAAAAGTAAAAACTGTGATATATATATATATTTTTTTTTAATTTTTTTTTCCTTAACTCATGGTTTCCTTCATTTCTTCCCACCCAAATACTTCTAGGATATGTCTCAATGAATTTCTTCTTTATTCAAGGTAACCAAGGACTCAAAGTCAATAATTTTTTTCTCTGCATTACTAATGTAGGAAAATTCCTACTTTAGCCACAGAAAGTTGAAATTGCAGCATTACTGCTAGAAATATAACATTTTATTCTACAAAGTGTACTGAAATAAAGTGGTAGTATATCTAGTGTTCAGAAACATAGCTCCTGTTAAAGATGAGACATGAAATCACATGCACATAAATCTCCATTTGTTTAAAAGTGATCTGCATACTTTGAGAAAATGTTAAGCCATAAAAAGCATAATAAATCTAGTGTGGGTGGGTCCTCATTTGTGCAATTTTCTATATATTATTCTATTGAATAATATAATTATAAATAAATAAAATATACAAGACTTAAGTCTTATGAGTTACTGAGTGCAAGAATATAAAAAATTGCTTACAAAATTATCATTCCAACTAATTGTAATTACAGGAAAAAGAACAAGCTTAAGCTATTAAAGCTAGAAAAGCACTAATTACCAGTCAGAAAATTTTAGAATAATGAATACAAATTTACACTTATAGACTTATAAAATCATTTTGAATAAAAGAGACTACTGTTTTCATTTATTTCACTTTTAAGATTAATTTCAAATTAATTAATCTTAAATTAATGTTGCTTTTTTGTCCAAAGAAAATATAACAATAACACTAGCAAGGATGACATTTGTTATAGTAATTAAAGATAAGAAGAACAGTTTAAAGGAATGAATTACCGAGTCTTTTGAATGTAGAAAGGCTTAGAAATCATGCTAGTAAAAATCAGAAAGTACTAGAGATCAAACCTGCTTTCATTTCAACTATCAGTGATTCTCAAACAGAAAAACATCACAGTACGACTCTAAAAGAAGCATATGAATATCATAATATATAAAAAACTTATCCTCATTATGAATCATACATAAAAATCTGAAAATTTGTTCCATACATATTTTTGGAAAAAGCACAATGAAAATTATGTTTGCATTGATTTGGAAAGAATTTGATATATATCATGTACTGGTAATCTAAATTCCTCAATAAAAAATAAAGGACACTGAAATCTAGAGACATGAGGCATACTGTTAATTATCAGTACCAAGACCATAACCCTATTCAGTGACCTCATTCTAATGTTCCTTCTACTAAGTCACTGTGTGTTCAGTCATAGTGAACTAGGAAAAAAACAGATATTTATCAAAGCTATTCATGCTGGAACGTAAGGTGCTCTGCCTCTAGCCTGTGCATACCATAGTAAAATACAGCTATGTTACCATGTGACCTCTCTTCCTACACCCTGCTCTCTTATGGTACTCTCTTCCTGATCAATACTATACCCTTGAACCATACTCTTGAATCTAATCCTCTCCATTTCTCAACAATAATTACCTTCTCTATTTTAGTCTTTCTGCAGAAGAACTTACATAGTAGCTGGCTTCCCTCAGAGTAAGAAAGCGAATTCCCCAAACTCGCAGCCTTTTATAACCCAACGTTGGACGTCACATCACATCTTTCTTGCCAAATTGTGTTCACTAGAAGCAAGTCACTGTGTCCAGCCCACACGTAAGAGAATGATACAAAGTTATGGACACTAGAATGCTGGCTTAAAGGAAGCCATGACAGAGGCTGCCTGCTATGGCATCTACAGAACAAGAGCAGGAATGAAGACTTGCTTACCAAGTTCTAGAACTTTTTATGAAGGAAGCAGTTAATAAGATATGGTCATGGCACAGGATAGACTAGGGGAATACATACATGAAATCTTGGGAAATGACAGGACAAGGAGTAATGAGGAAAAGAAGAACTATTCTAAATGCAGGTAGAAAAAGTAGTTATCCATATTAAAAATGGGACCTTAATCTCTTTTTTACCACTTAAAAAACAAAACCTAAAACTGTTAGTGAAAAAATAGGTAATCATTTTTTAGCTCTTTAGATAAGAATTATTTCTTAAGCTACACAGAAAGATGTTAACTATAAAAGATAAAATATGATTAGATTCAAATTAAGAAGTTACACTTTAAAATGGTGAAGCATAAACTTAAAAACAGAAAAACACAGTCAACAAAAGATTATTGTCAAACCTTTCCTCAGTGTGCCCAGCGCAGGCCGAGAGAACCAGGAGATGGGCCTCTGCCTGCCAAGCACTGCCACTGGAAGGCCCCTTCTTCCCTGAACCCAGTGCAGGTCGAGGGAGACAGACAAATCCACCTCTGCCTGCTGTGCGCCACTACCACAAGGCCACGTCCTGCAGGCGGCCATCATGGGCAGAGAACCAGCAGATCTGACTTCACCCTCAGGTAGCTGCCACCAGAAGGCTCTTTCCTGCAGGCAGCCAGCAGAAGCAGGGACACACAGCCAGGTAAGCTCTGTGCATCCGTAGGCCACCATTGGAGGCCCTTGGTTCCCTCAGGCAGCCATCACCCACTAGCAGAATCAGAAAAACACACCCCTATTCTGCCACCATCATGGGAGTTCCAGTGTAGACACACAGGCTGAGAGAAGCAGCCCCACCTCCACGCACCTCTGATCATCAGCAAAGCCACAGTGTAGCTGCATAGGTCTGGAGAAGCCTGCTACCTCCCTGTAAATCTGGAATTAGAGGAACCCAGGTGCCTGTCTCATTCCCCTACACTGCCTAGGGGCAGCCGACATAGGAAGTGCCTGGGGCCCCACAACCAGCTTATAGGGAGGAACCCAGGAGAATGTCAAGACAAAAGAGCAAAAGGCAAACTCAGACCTCCAGACCACACGGAATAAGTCCGGGAAATACAGTCATGGAAGAAAACAGAAGGCACACACCTGAAATCTCTGAGAGGACAGCAACTGAAGTAAGGAAACAACTTCATGAGATTGCAAAAGCAGTCAATCAGAAATAATGTCTCAGGTAAAGGAAGAAATCACAAACACCCTGAAACAATTGTTCAGCAGGTCTAAAGAAGACAGAGACAATAAAGAGGAGCATAGGAAAATGATGGAACCCTTGAATGAATGTAGAAAGGAATTACAATGCATGAAACACATTCAAAGAGAGATGCAGGAAATTAAAAATTCTACCGAAAGCTGGCAAAACCACGAGAGTCTCAAAGGTATACTTTCAAACCTTGAAGACAAGATTGCATCAAGTGATCATGAAAGGAAAGATCTCTTAAAAATAACACAGAATGAGGAAATAACAACCCAGTGGCTGCAAGATGATGCAAAGAAGCATAACTTAAGAGTGATAGGTGCAGGTGAAGAAGCAGGGGTCAACACAAATGAAATTAAAAAGATATTCACAGAATAGAAGAAAACTTCTGAAACATGGGAAATGGATCTGTCATGCGAATAAGTGAAGCATATAGGACTCCAACTAGCCATAACCAAAGTAAATCTATACTCAGACATATAATAATCAAGATCCCAGAAATTCATCAGAAGAATAGAATATTAAAAGCAGTTAGAGAAAAGAGACAGATCACCTATAAAGGAAAACCAATCAGAATCACAGCAGACTTATCAACACAAACCATCAAGTCAAGAAGAGTTTGGAGTGAAGTGTTTCAAACCCTGAAAGAAAACAACTCCTAATCCAAATTGATCCACCCTGCAAAACTGTTGTTCAAAATTGATGGAAAAATATGATACTTCAATGATAAAGAACACCTGAAGGAATTCATGACTACCAAACCAACCCTACAGAGAGTGCTAAAGAATATTCTAGAGAGAGATAAAACTATGATTCCAGGAACAACAGCCGAGGAGGATCACCAAACAAACAGGCAACTGAATGAAAAGTGGAGGGCCAACAACAGGAGGATAGGAGGGCAGAGACAAACCAGTGTATGTTGGTTGTAACCATCAATGTAGATGGCCTCATATCAGCAATAAAAAGAAACAAGGGGACAGTGGATCAAGAAACAAGATCCATCAATACACTGTATACAAGAAACATATTTAACTGGAAAGGAAATTCATAGACTGAAAATCAAAGGAGAGAAAACAATTGTTTCATGTGACAGGAGACAAAAAAAAAAAAAGCAAGAGTAACTTGCCCATCAATCACAGAATGGGTAAGAAAGATATGGTATTTTCATGCAGTGAAAAGCTACCTAGCTATAAAGTAGAATAATCTCAAGGTTCCTGTAGGTAAATGGATGCAACTGGAGATCATGTTCATGACCAAAACAGTTCTAACTCATACATGTGAACCCTAGCATAAGAAACAGAAGGAGTTAATGGGATCCAAAAGCAAAACATTTAACATAAGAGCAAAAGGGAGGGAATACGTGGGAGGGAAAGGTAGAAACTACTATCAATTTCTTATTGACTTATCTTGAACTCTTGCACTGTTTACACAATTTTTTGTTAGATTTGGCTTTGTTTTATTTTGTTAAAGATTTTCTAGTGTCAGATGGTAGGGGCAGCTATTTTAAATATAATCGGATATATTTTGGTAATCACAGTTTCCTATTATACTGCTTGGAAGTCTTATAATGCTTTCTTTCATATGTTTGATTGGTTTTATTGTTTTGTTTGATTTTATTATGTGTAATGGTATGAATAGCTATTTTGAAGAAAACAAGACATTATGGTAGCCATTGCTGATTTACTATCGTCTTGCTTTGAAGTCCTACCATGCTTTTGTTCTTCTATTTTGATTGGTTCTATCCTGTTGAGTTTTACTTGATTCTATTGTGATAGTGTAGACGAATTTGTTGAGAAAAATGAGATATTATAGTAGCCATTGTTCATTTCCTGTTATTTGGTTTTGAAGTCCTGTAATGCTTTCATTCTTTTGAATGGTTTTATATATATTGTTATGTTTGATATCATTGTGTGTTAAGGTATGCTCAACTATTTCGAAGAAAAGAGACATTATGGTAGCTACTGTTGATATCTGGTTGTCTTGTTGTGAAGTGCTGTGTTGCTCACATTGTTCTGTTCTCATTTGCTTTCTTCTGTTGTCTTTTGTTTTATTCTCTTTAAAATATAAAAAACCTTAAAAAGATTACTATCAAAAATAAAGAAATACACATTAGAAAAAAGACAGCATCACTAATAAATAGTATTGGGAAAACATTATCCACATGCAGAAGACTGACTCTTGACCTCTAACTTTTATCATGTTCTAAACTAATATAAAAATGGATCAGAGAACTAAATATTAAAACAGAAACAATCAAGTAGAAGATAAAGTAGGTAAACTCTTGAAGTCATAGGCATAGACAAGGACTTTGTGAACAGAACCCTGGTTGGACGGGAAATAGTACTGATAATCAGCTAATAGGATCGTATCAAATTAAAAAGCTTTCACACAGAAAAACAAACCAACAAAGTGAAAGATAACCTACTGAATGGGGAAAAAATCACCAGCTATTCCTCAGACAAAGGACTACTATCTAGAATTTTTTCTTTCCCTAGGCTAGCCTTGAGCTCACTTGGCGGCCCAGGCTGGGCTTGAACAATCCTCCTGCCTCAGCTTCCTGAGTGCTAGGATTACAGGCATGCACTACCATGCCCACCTCTATCTAGAATTTATAAAGAGCTCAAAAATATTAGACCACCAAAATTAAAGGCCCGATCAAAAAAATGGGCAAGTGCTATAATGCCTTCATTATTCTTTCATCAGTTTTATACTTTTTTGGTATGAATTCATGTGTGTGAAGATATAGACAACTATTTAGAAGAAAACAAGACATATTATGGTAGCCACTGTTGATCTTCTGTTGTCTTGCTTTGAAATTTGTGTCACTTATATTGTTTTCTTCTGATTTGATTTGTTCTGTTTTGTTTTAACCTCTTTAAATTTTTTTTAAAATGGGCAAGTGAAATGAATAGATACTTCACAGCAAAAGTACAAATGGGCAATAAATACTTTAAGAAATTTTCAACATTTCTGGCTATTAGAGGAACGCAAATTGAAACAACACTGAGATTCTATCTTATCCCAAAAAGAATGGTCATCAAAAAATCAAATAACAAATTGGCAAGGGTGCAGAGGTAAAAGATGGGAAAGTAAAGTAGTACAGCCATTATGGAAATCAGTAAGAAGATTCCTCAAAAAAAGAAAACTAAAAATTTCATGTGACCCTGCTATTCCCCTTGTAGGAATCTTCTTGAAAGAACTAAAGATGACATATTACAGTGATAGCTGTAATAAATACAAGTATTTATAAATAGCTTGAAAGTATATAAATAAAGTATTTATAAATAGCTTGAAAGAACTAAAGATGATATATTACAGTGATACGTGCATAACTCTGTTGATAGCAGCACAATTCACAATAGCTAAATCTTGGAAGTGGCTTATATGTCCATCAACAGATAAATGGATAAAGAAAATGTGGTATTTACATATAACCGAGTAATACTCTGTCATAAAGTTAAACTTGAGTCATTTGTAGGAATAAATGTACCTGAGACCATAATATTAATTAAAATAAATCAGATATGCAAGCTTAAATATTAAATGGTTTCTCTTATATGAGAAATCCAAACTATAAGTAAAAAACAAAATAAAAGATAATAGAAAGTAAGGAGATAAATCTTTCTCAAACAGAAACAATATCAAGAGATGGGAGGGGGAAGAGAAGGGAGATGAAAAAAGGAATTAAGATGTGTTATGTGCATCTATTAATGCCACACAAGAATGTAAATTATGTACTGCATACATGTAATAATAAAAATTAATATGATTTAATAGAAAAAAATAAAGAACTCATATGTGTCAATGAGGAAACTATAAACAACCCAACATGCAAGGCATGAACAAGCATTTAAGAGAAGAAATAAATACATAAAGAGACACTCAAGATGATTAGCAATCAAAGAACTACAATTTAAAACCACTGTGACATAATCCATTCAACTGGAAAAAATGAAGACATCTACCAATTCTAAATGTTGGAGACCATATAGCTCAAAGATCTTGCATACATTGCCGGTACGAAGTAAACAGAGGCAACCACTTTGGAAGCACTGCTGTTTGAAATTTCTATACCTCCTGATGTTGAACATGAGCAATACTCCATCTTCAAAAGAGTAAATGTGAAAGCCACAGAAAATCACACAACAGAGTACTTTACAGCAGCCCCACAAAGCACAAGGATTAATTTCAATAATATACCATATTATTGAGGTTACAAGGTAAAACCTAAAAGACTATGTACCTTTTATAAGTTAAAACACCTGGAATTAAATATTTCCTACTAAACATGAGATTCAGTGTGACAGTTACCTCAGGTCAGTGAAAGAAGGTAAAGGAGGGATATATGAGATTCGATGTCAGTTATTGTTAAGAACCTCATTTTTGTGGTGGTGGTGGCTTTGAGATAGTTATTAAAAATAAACAAATAGCCTGAACTAATAATGAGAGTGTGTCATGAAATAAAGATTATGTTTAATATAAATATGTACAGCTATTTTTATACAATGGAGTACTACTCAGCTATAAAGAATGATCACATTGAGATATTTATAAATAAATGGATGCAACTTGAGACCATACTCACAAGTGAAATAAATCAAACTCACATGTATAAATACCGTATAGTCTCCCTAGTGTAAGAAATGGTAAGAGTACATAAGAGTTTATGGTAATCATGATTCTCCATTACATTGCTTTGAAGCCTTATAAATGTTTGTATTCATTAGTTGGAATGGTTTTATCCTCGTTTGTTTGATTTTATTATCTGTGATGATATGAATAGCTATTTTGAAGAAAACAAGACATTATAATAGCCAGTGCTGATTTAATATCATCTTACTCTAAAGTCCTAGCATGCTTTTGTTCTTCTGTTTCCTTTGGTTCTATCATGTTGTATCTTATTGGATTTTATTATGTGTGATAGTATAAACAAATTTTATATGGAAAATGAGATAACACTGTAGCCATTGTTTGTTCTCTGTTATTTGGTTCAGAATGCCCTGTAATACTTTTATTCTCTTGAATGGTTTTATACTATTTTGTTATGTTTAACACTACTGTATATGAAGTTATGTTCAACTATTTCAAAGAAAGAGACATTATGGCATTTACTGTTAATTACGGGTTGTCTTGTGGTGAAATACTGTGTTGCTTACGTTGTTCTGTTCTGATCTGCTTTGTTATGTCTTCTTTTATCTTAATCTCTTTAAAATAAAAAAAAAATATGTACAGCTAAAATTTTTAAAAGGTCCCACAAGCTGCATGAAGCTTTCTTTTATTTCAACTTACATATTAATCACGCTCTTCAACAACCCCTACAGCAAGTGTAATTTGTATCACATGGTACATCTCATACCTGATGTTTCAAATGTAAAGGTCTTGCCACATTACCAGGACTATAAATATTTCCAACCCCCCTTAAGGATCTGTTAAACTAATACCAAAATCACCTACTTACCTGTTATGGCTGAAGGAAGCAGAGATGGACGTGGGCACCACAGTCTGTAACCCTTCACCTTCTACCTCGGTACCAACTAGGCAGATGAGCTGGAGTTCTGGTAATCCCACACAGTTTACTTCATGCCAACTTTTACCTGAAAGAATGGATGATAATGTTTATCAAAAAAGAACAATTAAAATTCCAAACGTCAACCTAATAGCTAAACAAATTTATTTACAATACTACCTCTATTTTAGCCAGGTGTGGTGGCACATGCCTGTAACCCCAGAACATGGGAGGCTGAGGCAGGATGACAACTGTAAGTTCAAGGCCAACGTGGGATATACAGTGAGTTCATAGCCAGCCTGAACTACATAGCAAGACCCTGTCTCAAAAGAAAAAAAATACTTACCTCCCTTTTTTTCACTGTTCTAGTCTTTCTCGCTACCTATTCCCAATGTAAAAGAATGAATAATATAAAATTAACTGGTAAAATTAATAGCAAATGAATAAATGGTTGCTTCTTATATTTTAAATGTTACATTCTAACCCAGCTCTCCAAATTCCCATCCAAGCCTCAATAACAGAATAATATAAACAAACAACTTACTCTCCATGAGGTCCAAGTAAACCAAGAATGCTATATACACTTGGGTTGCATCTCCTATGTGTAATTCCATCATTTCTAAATACTGAAAATCAAAATGTAATTATCAAATAGAGAAGGAAAAATCTTAATATTATCTTTTAATTAACAAATTTTCTATATATACATAAAACTATTATCTAGATTTAGTGGAAGTTAAAAGGCAATACAAGATCTGATCTCTGTCTCTGAAGAATCTGTAATTTTTAGAGTAAACCTCTATGTACAGCCTTCCCACCAGTGTCCATGGGAGATTGGTTCCAGGACACCCAACCTTCCACAGATAACAAAATCCAAGAATGTTTAAAACCCTGATATAAAGTGCTATAGTATTTGCATATAAGTAACCTATACAACACTTCCACATACTTTAAATCATCTGTAGATTACTTACAATACTTAATATAATATAAATTATATATAAGTAGTTGTTATATACATTGTTTCGAGAAAATGACAAGGAAAAAGTCTTCATGTGTTCAGTACAGATGCAATTTCTTTCAACTACTTTCTTTCTTTCTTTCTTTTTTTTTTTTAATCGGTGCTGGGGATTGAACTCTCCACCACCTGCTTGTAAGGCAGGTGCTTATGCTGCTGAGCTAAATCCCCAGCCCCAAGTATTTTCAATGCAAAATTAGTTGAACCTGAGGATAGACTTCATGGACATCAATGGCTGACTACTTATAATTGTTAAGAAATAATAACATATGACATTGATTTGAGTTGTTTTATCTTTCCTTGTTCCTTGATAGTTGTAGCACTTGTCCAAAGAATTAGTAATTGTTAGTAATTTTTGTGAGGAATATAGATACATAGAAATACTATATAAGTATATAATTGTAACATTTCTTTAGACCCCTTCTAGATTCAATGTTGTAAGTGCTACTACTATCCCTGCTTTTTGGATGAAGAAATAGGCATAATGCAATCAAGCAAAGAAATCAAGGAACAAGGAGAGATAAAGCAACTCAGATCAAATCATAAAGCTGATGACAGGACTAAAATTCAAATTCAAGGAGCCCAAATTTGCTTTCATGTTCCTCTCCTTATTCATTGTTTTTTTAGGGTACTAAATAACATTCCCATGCCACTGCTTCTTTTAGGGAAGGATAAAAGGAACAGAGCAGGAAGATAAAATCAAGCAAAAAAAGTTGTTTGGTTTTTTTTTTTTTTTTTTTCTAAAAAAAGGTTCACGCTTTTCAGGTTGGTATCACCAACTTTTTCTTTTCTTGACTGCTTTTAGATTATTATCTATGAATTACTGTACTCAAACAAAAGAACACAATTTCACTAATGCAATGTACCAGTTTGGTCAGAGATTCCTACAACACTCACCTCTCTATTGACTGTCAATTCACTGGTTGAGGAATCTACTGATACTGTAGCAATGTCCCAAGGAAAAAGAAACAAAGGGCTACCTTCACGTCTCTTGCTAGTCATTCAGAAACATATTCACAATATGAATAGCTTTCCCTTTAGCAATTTATTCAAATTTTCCCACAAATCTGGCAAATTGGAAATCTGCACCTGTATAGAATCAGGAGTATGCTCTGGGCCTAAGGCTACCTTGTAAATGTTGACTGTGTCTAAACCTTTATCTTTGGGGCCTCCAAGGTCTCATCCATAGCCCATTGTCTTGCACAGTTACTGTAATGATTAAATACATCCCAGAAAGGAGCTCTATCTTGATATCTCTACCTAGACATAGTGGAGGACCTACGAGGGGGTCTCCAGATTGACAAAGGAAAGGTCTGTCTTGCACTTTAAGAATGACTTTGGTGAGAGGCAAGGAAAGGTGTCAGGGCGGTGGTTTAACACATTTAAATCAATGAAAAGGCCGTTGCTTGTGGCCAGCGGTTGTGCACACCGGGAGCCCCGGGTGAGGCCGCGCGTCCGGGATGATCCGCCGGCCCGTCTGGGGTAGGGTCCGAGACCCGCGCCCTGCTGCTCTCCCGCCTCCTGACCTTAGGGTGGGTGCCCATCCAGGCGTCTTCGGGGGCCCATGAGTGAGCGCTGCCGCTACCGTGAACGCTGCCCGCGTCCAGGCCGCTGCAGCCAGAAGAAGGCTGGGAATCGGCACGCTCCTCCATGCCGGCGAGGGGGCGCGCCGGTGTGCCGCGCGACCGGCTCGACCAGAAACACCGGTGCGCTCGCCCGGGTTCCGCCTCAGCGCAGCCAGCAGCCAGGACCCACCCTGGGAGAAAAGCTGGAGCAGCCTTTCTAACGCGGGGGAGGGGGGTGCGCTCCATCAAACGCACTGTGTTTTCTCTGGTTTATTCAAATCTGAGCAGACTATAGCGTGAAGAAGATTCAAGAGTATCATCCCTAGCGCAGAAGCCTTTAATCCTCCTTAAATCAGTGCTGCCTGTAGTTCTCTTGGGAAAGTGGAGGGCACTTGACTCCCCTTTGCCTTGAGCATTGACTGGGTCCTGGGCTCCAATTCCTGGGAGAAGAGGAAGCCTCGTTCGGTAGCCTGTCAGGAAAGTTTAAAGTAGACCCTAGTACACCTTTCAAAACCAGAGGAAACAAAAACTGCTGAGCGCGTGGCTGGACGTGACCTGTAGGATCTTGTAAGCATATTTTGCTTCAGTCTGGTGAAACAAGGAGCCACTGGAGGTTCTGTTGATTTTTCACAGGATTCCTGCGACTGATTCCTTGACAACAGACTGGAGGGGCCAAGGGTAGGAGCAGGGAATGATTGGGGATCTATTGCATAACCAGGGCAAGAAAAGTCTCACGATTTTAAAGTCCCAGGTAAGATAGACATTTTCTTCCAAAAATGATAGACCAAGCACCTACTGTTGAAAATGACAGATAAGTATTTTAATGTGAAGTTTCTAACTGTCCTTAGTGAGATGAAACAAAACATGTTTTCAGTGGATGAAGAGAAAATCTCAAAAGACAAGTAGAAAATCTCAACAGAGAAAAAGAAAAAGACATTTAAAACCAAATGGACATTCTATAATTCAAAATTATAATTTCAGACTTTTTTTTAAAAATTCATTGGGTAACTGTAATAGCCAAAAGCTATTAAATAGCTGAGGAAGAAGTAAGTGAATTTGAAAGTAGAGCAATGGAAATTATCCAGAGCAATAAAAAAGTGAACAAAGAGAAAAATTAGTTTTAAAAAATTAATAAAGCCCCAGAAACTTGCTACATGATGTTAATCTGACATACATGTAAATAGAATAACAGAAATAGAATAAAATGTTTGAAATAAAGGTCAGAATTTCCCCAAAATTGGTAAAAGACAGAAATGTGCCAATACAAAATGCCAAATAAACAACAACTAAAATAAATTTAAAGGAATCCACACTGCTTCAAACCGTTAAAAGTCAAAGGAAAGGAGCAAACACCAGTGCATTAGAAGAAACATAGTGCATGACACACAGGAAGCCACAAACGAAGATTCCTAAATTGTCACTGAGTATGTGACATTTAGATAAAACCATTAACTTTTCCCTCCATAAAGCAGCTGCTAACCTTCAAAGGATTACATAGTATTGAAATTAGTAAGCTTACCGAAGCCTTGAATGCCAACACTGCTTCAAATAAGCGGAAGTGAATAAATATTTCTCTCTGACTCCTAAAGATTGAAATCAGTACCTATGATGGTATTTATAGAAACATTAGGAGCATTTTGTTGCTAATGACTGGAGAGAAAATTTTATAAATCATATATATTATAATTTTAATATAATGTTATATGAACAAATTTATATTTATAAATTTTATAAATTTGTTCATATAATAGTAGATCCTATATGAACAAGGCCCAAACATCTTCAGTGAACAAAAGGAGAAGCCAAAGATGATAGGGAAACCCAGAGGATGAAGAAAGAATCATAAACCCAAAAAAGCAGCAGAGGAATGCCATCCTTTGGCAAATAGATTAGGTACATTTCCTTAGTTTAAATATTAAATTATTCTGACTTTTAATGTCATTTTAGGAGAGTCAGAATGAAAATAGAGTACCTCTTGGATTCCAGAGAAAGCAATGAAAGTTTTAAATAGGTTTTGCTGATCGCAAATGACTAAGAACAAACACAGACACGAGGACATTTAGAAACCTAGTATTTAAATTATAGAATCAAAATGCTATTGTGACAATCTGAAGTGAAATTCACCAAAGAATAGGGTTGAATTTCATCTTTTAAAAGACTGAAGAACTTCTTTTGTAAGTGTTTCAATAGTTCACTAGAGTAGAGAACTAAAGTGGTTAGGAAAAAATCAGTAAAAACAAGATTCCCTCCTGAGTATACTGCATTTAATCAAATTCTGTGTAATCTAGCACTTGCTGCATTGATTTCCCAACTTGATATCCTGACCCAGGCCATTTTACTCCTATAAGAAAATCTGTAATGTTTAGACAGAAATGTATTAGTTCAGCTATAGTCTCAAGAAAAAAAGGAAACAGTAAATTATGATGAAAATCTTTAGTCCATTAAAAAAAAGAAAGAAAAAGATTTTTTACCATATTGTATAAGACAATGATCTCAAGTTGGAAAATTTCAGCTAACATTCAAGATAAACGTTTCACCATATAGTTTTTCCTATATCTTGTTCATTTTGGGGGCAGAAGCCATATGATTTGTCATTTAGATTTCAAGAATTTATCAGGATAATTCTAATAGGCTATTTGGAAAGCTGTGATGGATTACTACTCAAACATATGACCAGATTTGAGGGATTTCTATCATGTGGAAAATTTAGAATATTCCATATGCTCTTCTATTTTTTCCACAAATTTATCAGTATTATCTAAATTCCCTGTTTCTGAAATCAGGATGTAGTATGGTCAATTCTTTGGGCTACTTACATTTAACACAAAACAATAAAAATAAGGTACCTAGGAAAAAGGCAGATCTTTATAGAGAACGTCTGAATGTTATTGAAGATTATTAGAGAGGAAAGGTATACACATGCTATGCATCTGAAGAGAAAGATTAAATATTGTATAGATTCTAACAATCCCAATCAAAATTCCAAAAGATAAAATCCCAATAAATTCCAGATACTTGACAGCTGGTTCTGAAATGAAAGCATATAGAGCCAAAAATAACCAAGACTTTTCTGATGAATAAGTGGATGTAATATATTTTAAAGGTCTTAAATTAAGAGTATGTGATATAAGTATAGGGTTAGGCTAAAAAACAAAACAAAACAAAAAAACAGAGCAAAGTAGAGAGCCAAGGAACACACTCATATGAGTATGAACCGAGGTGAAGTCGCTGATGTGGAATTGTTACAGGCAGCTGAGTTGGTTACAGATATTATAGGCAGACAGGGATGGGCCCTCAAAGGAGCCAGAGCAGAGTTCCGATACCTTGCAGCCTTTAAAGAGACAATCACCTCCTACCGTGGGCCAAATCTCAATACAAAAGGCAAAGTAAATACAACCACATTCTAAGGGTCCACAGTCCAAATAGTTCTCTATCATCCTGAGGAAGTCAGGAGTCAGCATCCTACCCCTCAGCAGGAAGATTCACTGCTGTTAAGCATGCCTACTTGCTACTTGACTCACTCCCCCATTTGCTCCTAATTTAATCAATTTTACCTGAGCAGTTCATCTTATTGGTTGACCACAGTTCTGTCCCACCTTATGTCCACCTTGCAAATTCCTACTTTTCCCCACCTTTGACCCATCTAATCTCATGATTTTACTCTATAAAAGTCCCTGGAAAAGACAGAGTCCTTGGCAACCCTCTCAGGACCCCTTCTGTCTCTCTCTCAGCCAGAAGTTTTCTTTCTCTCAATAATTATATTCTGTTCTTAACTTCCATTGTTCCTAAAATTTATTCTTTGATTTTTAGAGAACACAAACTCGTACCAGACATAGCAGGTTGGGAGTTTCATTCCCCTATATCAGAATGATTCAACAAATGGTATAGAGGCAAATACTTTTTAAAATTTTATTTTAAAGAGAATAAAACAAAAGAGAACAGGACAAAGTAAGTCAGAACAAAACAATGCAAGCAACACAGCATTTCATGACAAGACAACTGGATATCAACAGTAGCTACCATAATGTCTCTTTTCTTTGAAATACTTGAGCATACCTTCACACACAATAGTATCAAACATAGCATAATAGTGTAAGACCATTCAAAAAAAATGAAAATACTACAGAGCATCTAAATCAAATAACCAATAATGAAGAATGGCTACTATAATATCTCATTTTCTTTAAAAAATTTGGTTATACTATCACACATAGTAAAATCCAATAAGACACAACATGGGAGAACCAATGGAAACAGAAGAACAAAAGCATGGTAAGACTTCAAAGCAAGATGATATTAAATCAGCAGTGGCTGCCATAATGTCTTGTTTTCTTCCAAGTAGCTGTTCATAGCATCACACATAATAAAATCAAACAAAACAGAATAAAACCATTCCAACTAATGAATGAAAACATTGTAAGGCTTCAAAGCAATATAATGGGAACCATGATTACCATAAAATTTTATATACTTTTACCATTTCTTATACTAGGAAGATTATACTGTATTTATACATGTGAGTTTGATTTATTTCACTTACAAGTATGGTGTCAAGTTATGTCCATTTATTTATAAATATCTCAATGTGATCATTCTTTATAGCTGAGTAGTTCTCCATTGTATTAAAATGCTGCAACTTTTTTATCCATTCCTCAGGTGATGGACACTTAGGTTGTTTCCAAGATCTGTCTATTACAAATTGTGCTGCTATAAACATGGGTGCACATACATCACTGTGGTATGTTTTCAGTTCTTCTGGGAATATGCCTAGAAGTGGAATAGCTGGGTTGAATGGGACTTTCAACCCCAGCTTTTTGAGGAATCTCCAGACTGACCTCCACAGTGGTTGCACCAGTCTACACTCCCACCAACAGTGCAGAAGAGTTCCTTTTTCCCCACAGCCTCTCCAGCATTTGTTGTTGGTAGTTTTCTTGATCCTGGCCATTTTTCTGGAGTGAGATGGAATCTCAGCGTTATTTTAATTTGCATTTCTCTAATGACTAATGATGCTGAACATTTTTTCATGTATTTATTTGCCATTTGTATTTCTTCATCTGAGAACTGTGTATTCATCTCAGATGCCCATTTTTGGACTGGGTCTTTGAATTTCAGGAGTCTGATTTTTTTAAATTCTATGTTTTAGACAGAAGTCCTTTGTCTGAGGGAGAGTTCATTAAGATTTTTCTCAGTTTGTGGGTTTTCTTTTCACTATGCTGGAGATTTCTTTTGACATACAGAAACTTTTTAATAAGAGGTGGTCCCAGTTATTGATTCTGGGAAGTGTTTCCCTTGTGGTTTGATTCCTGTTCATGAATTCTCCACCTACTCCTATGTCTTCAAGATTTCTACCTACTTTGTCTTCCAACAGATTTAGTGTTTTTGTTTTAATATTTAAATCTTTGATCCATTTAGACTTTAGTTTAGTACATGGTGATAGGCATGGGTCTAGTTTTAGTTTTCAGCATATGGAGAGCCAATTTTTCCAGCATCATTTATTAAACAGACTATCTTTCTTCCAATGGATGTGTTTGGCCCTTTTGTCAAAGATAAGGTGGCTGAGTGTGTTTGTAGTTGTAGCTGTATCTTCTAATCTATTCCACTAATCTTCAGGTCTGTTTTTATTCCAGTACCATGTTGATTTTATTATAGTAGCTTTGTAGTATAACTTCAACTCAGGAATGGTGATGCCTCCTGCCTTGCCTTTGCTGCTTAAAAATGCCTTTGCTATCCTAGGTCTCTTCTGGTTCCAGATGAATTTTAGGAGTGATTTCTCTAGATTTGTGAGGTAAGTTAGTGGTATTTTGATTGGGATTGCATTAAATCTGTATAAAATTTTTGGGAAATGGCCATTTTCACAATATTTATTCTTCATATCCATTAACAAGATACGTCTTTCCATTTTCTGAGGTCCTCTTTGATTTCTTTTTCAGGGTATTATAATTTCCCTTAATAGACCTTTTACTTCTTTCATTAGACTGATTCCTAAATATTTCATTTTTTGGGATGCCAGTGTGAAGGGTGTGGCTTCTCTTATTTCTCTCTCAGTGATTTTGTTATTAGTATATAGGAATGCTATTGATTTTTGAGTGTTGACTTTGTATCCAGCTACATTACTAAATTTATTTATTATATCTAGAAGTCTTTCATTGGAGTTTTGGGAGTCTTCTATGTAGAGCATCATGTCACCTGCAAATAATGATAATTTAACTGTTTGTTTTCCTGTCCTTACTCCTTTTTTCTCCCTCTCTCTTATCTAGTTGCTCTGGCTAGTATTTCCAGCACTATGTGGAATAGGAGTGGTTATAAGGGACATCCTTGTCTTGTTCCTGATTTTAGGATAAGGGCTTTCCAGTTTTGGCCACCTAGTATGATGCTGGCTGTTGGTTTGTGATACATGGCCCTTATTATGTTGAGGTAAAGACCATCTATTCCAATTCTCTGTAAGGTTCTTATCATGATTAAGTGTTGGACTTTTATCAAAGCTTTTTCTGCATCTATAGAAATAATCATGTAATTCTTATTTTTGGCTCTATTGATATGGTGGAGTACATTTATTGATTTATGTATGTTGAACCATCCCTGCATTCCTTGGATCAATCCCACTTGGTTGTGGTGGTCTTGACGATTTGCTGCATTCTGTTTGCCAATATTTTATTGAGAATTTTTGTATCTAGGTTCATTAGAGAGATTAGCCTATAGTTCTCTTTTTTAGTTGGGTCTTTCTCACATTTTGATACTAGAGTAACACTTACTTCCAGGAATGAGTTAGGAAGAATTGCTTCCCTTTCAATTTCATTGAAGAGTTTGAGGAGTGTCGGCATTAAGCTTTCTTTGAATTTCTTGTAGAATTCCACAGTGAATCCATCTGGACCTGGGCTCTTTCTTCTTTGTTGGTAAGAATTTAATTACATTTTCAATTTCATTAATAGAAAGTGGGTTATTCAGCAATTTTACATCTTCTTGACCCAGCTTTAGTATTTCATATGTTTCTAGGAATCTGTCCATTTCTTCTGTGTTATCAAACCTATGAGAGTAGAGGTTTTTGAAATAGGTGTTGATGATCTTCTGTATTTCCACAGAGTCTGTAGTGATTTCACACTTTTCATTCCTTATTGCATGAATTTGATTTTTTTCTTTCCTTTTTAAAATAAGGTTGGCTAGGGGCTTATCAATTTTATTTATTCTTTCAAACAACCAACTTGAAGTTTTCTTCTAACTAGTATGTAGTGACCTTCTTTATCTCTTCCAATGGTGTTTCAAGAAGCTGGGTGGTGCCCTAACCCTGGGAGCTATGGTCCAAAACCCTCCCCCCACCCCAGGAACACAGATATGTGCAAATCACCTCATGCCCTTGGTTCCAGGGGCTCAATGGACATGGCTAGGCCTGGCGTATTCAGACACGCAGGATCTCCCATGTAAAAGCAAATACTTTTAATATTTTATGATCTCAAAAATAGAGATGTATTTCTTAAAATACATAAAAAATAAGCTGCATGAAGAAATTTTAACAAATTTGACTATATTTCAATTAAGATTTTCTGGCACAAACAGTGAAGTTTTGGAAAAGACTTGGAGAAGGCATTTGAACATGTAATTGAAATAAATACTGAACTTCTATGAGTAAATTAGGAAACAAAATGAAACCCTTCTAAGGAAGTTTTCTTTTCCTTCTAAGGGGAGAAAAAGGGCCTAAATAGAGAACATGAATGCATGCTTAAGAACATGAATTGGGTGAGGAAATGCAAATTGAAGCATAGCACAATAAAGCATCCTTCAGATTAACAACAAAAGCCAGAATCTAGTTAAAAAGAAACGCAAAGATGCACAAAAGTATGACAAAGTCTATCCCCAGCTACACATCCTAGAGCAGCATTTTAAAAATGAACTTCTAGTAGCCATTAATGAAATATCTTGAATAGGTGTGAAATATCTTGAATAGGTGGAGTATAGTTTTATAGAAGGAATTATTCAAAAACAAATATGTAGCTTCAATCAACAACTTGAATGGATCTCACAAGAAAGAAGAAAAATTTTATGGTCAAAAATGTTACTCTACAGAATATATATGGTATGATTGAATTTATATTAAATTCATATATAGTAGCATTATTTATAATAGCCCCAAAATGAAAACATCCTACACATCTCTCAATTAATGAATTTATAAGAAAAATGTGGTATGTCAACATAGTGGAATGTTATTTGGTAATAGAAAGGAAAAAAGTACTGAGTCATGCAACAACGTGGATGAAAGTTGGCATCGTGATGCCAAGAGGAAGGAGCTCGTCATAAAGGATCGCATATTGTACAATTCCATTTGTTTGAAATGTCTAAAACAAGCAAATCAATAGGGACCAAAATAAAAAAGAGTAGTTTCCTAGAGCTCTACTATAGCTGGGACAATGGGTGGGGCAGACAAAAAGAGACAGAGAGATTGGAATTGGTTCCTGTGGGCTGGAAAGTCTCAAATCTGCAGGGCAGACCTTCAGGCAGGAGACCCAGGAAAGAGTTAGCGCTGCTGCCGTTGGCCCAAAACGCATAATTCCTTCCTTCTCTGAGGATCCTATTCTTTGCTTGTAAACCTTCAATAATCTGGGCAAGCCCCACCCATATAATAGAGGGACTTACTTTCTAACATCTACTGACTTAAATATTAATCACATCTGAAAAAATCCTCACAGTAATGTTTATGTTGATTCGATCAAACAATAGAACATTTTGGCCAAGCCAAGTTAAAAATCAACCAACACAGGAAGTAAAGTTATAAACAAAATTTAAAAACAGATTAAAACAAAATTCAGCCAAGCTGAATCTCTGGGCAATAGAGCAAAACATCATGAGAAAAAGAGGCACAGAAAGCCTCCAATTAATGGTCATGCTCTGTTTTTCAAGGCAGGTGCTAGGTACATGGATATTGATTTTATTAATAGTATTTTAGCTAATGGCTTATAGATTACACATGTGTTGATTCCTAATAAATATTCCACATGTATTAAATGTTTGATGTTAAAATTTTTCTGGACTACAACAAAAATTGGCATTGCTATAAATAAAGAGTTGCATGTACACATTCATGTGTACATGCTCCTCCTCCTCCTCCTCCTCCTCCTCCTTCTCCACAAGAAATAAAAATTGGCTTTGTAAATATGAAAGACAGCAAAAGCAACTCATAGCCCCCAAAATGTCTCATCTCTCAATAGGATTTATTCAAAATCTGCTTTCAACAGAAGTACTGTATGGAGCCTCACTGAAGAGAACTGAGTATCATCCATACAGAAAATATGCAAAGTGAAAATGCCATAGGAAAATTACTTGGAAATATGACTATAAAGAAGGAAAAACTTGAGTCATTTGTAGGAAAATGGATGCATTTTAAGACTATACTCTTCAGTGAAATAAATCAGACACAAAAGCTTAAAGATTACATAGTTTCTCTTGTATGAGAAATTAAAATTATAAATAAAATAAAAGACAGATAATAGAAAAAAATTTTTAAATACATTTTCAAAAAATACTACAAAATGTTAGTAATGATGTGGTAGGATAATGAATTATGGGCTGGTTTTCTTTCACTCTTTCTTTTTAACAATCTTCAACATTGTTACCCTCTATTACAATAAATGTTAATGATCATTGAATTTTCAGCCCTTTGGCCTAGGCAGACTAATCCACCCTTCATATTAATTTTAAAGTGTCTCTTACTCCTGACTAACCTAGTTTTAGATCTTGCCATCTGCTTCGTTCATTCTTCTCTCCTCCCTTCCTACCTGCCTTTCTTCCTGTCTTTATCAGTACAACATGGACTAGAAGTACTAAATTATGTCAAATATGTCATTCTTGTCTTTCTTGTCTCTGATATTGAGGGAATACTTTCAGTCTTTTATCACTAAGTATGATGTTAGCTGTAGATTATTTTGCACTTATCAGGTTGGGAAAGTTCCTTTCTAGTTCAGCATAAATGAGAATATCTATGCAGTTGTGAGATTTGTCAAATGCTCTTTCTGGGTCTCTTGAGATGATTACATGGTTTTCTGAAGTCTGCAATATAGTAATTTGCATTGATTGATTTTTTTGTATTTTTTTTTAGATTTTATTTATTTATTTATTTATTTTTAATTTTATTTAAGGAGAAAAAAAAGCAGAGAAAGGGTACAAGTTATACAGATTTACAGAAAAAAAATAAACAGTAGGAAATCACTAGTTAATGGATTACATATTGTCATCTTAGAAATAATTGTTCAAGTCACAAAATTAAAGCTTGTAAAGTAGACATTCCAACAATGATACTGCAAATAGTTCTGTTCAATGATCCAATAAAACTCAGTGATATCATTTTCTATCTTATACACTTAAATATACATGCAGTTATATAGTTTAGAGCACTTTCTTTTCCTCTCTTTTGTACAATGACTATTACACATTTTGGGTTTCATTGCTCCCACGGTTCTTATTACTTTTTTGGAAGAGAGTAAAACCAAATGTGACATAACAGAACTGAGACGGTCAAATCAAAAGGGTGGACATAATAGATAATGTAAAAACATAATACAAGGTGATCAACAATGGTTACCATAATGCCTCCTGCTATCTCTAATAGAATTACCTATATCATTAGTTATAATAAAATTGAACAAAACAGTAAAGAACAAAACCGACAAAACCAAAACATTGGAGACATTGTAGGTCTTCAAAAGTAGATAAAAGTCAACGAGAATGGGCGTCATAATGAATCTCATTATCTTCACAGCTGTTGCCTAAACTTTCGAACCTGATACTATCCAGCAAAACAGAATAGGGGAACATCAGTCAAAAACAAGATGGTGAGTAATACACGGCTTTAAATCAAGATAATGGAAAGTCAAAGTGGGTTACTATAATATATCCTGCTATTTTTATTTATTTTCCCCTTAATTAAAAGGATAAAAATAAAAAAGTAAATAATGGAGTGGAGATTCAGATAAAAGAGGGCATAACAGCGAAACAGTGCAGATCAAAACATAACCATTTAAGCAGAATAGTGTTTCACCACCAGATAATCCTGACATAAAAGTAGTTACCATATTGTCTCTTTCCTTGAAATCCTTGAGTACAACTTCGTGTACTGTAGCATTAAATATATCAAAACAATGTAAAACCATTTAAGAGAATGACAGCATTACAGGGTATTTAGAATCGACTAACAGAAAATGAACAATGGTTTCTGTATAATCTCCTTGTCTTTAAAAGGTTTTTGCTTATACTATCGTACATAATAAAATCCAATAAGATACAACCTATTTAGACCAATGGAGACAGAAGAACAAAAGCTTGATGAGACTTCAAAACAAGATGATACTAAATCAGTTTTACCTATTAAGATGTCATTTTCTCCAAAATAGCTGTTCCTATCATCCAATCTTCTCTGCCTCATTTCTGTTGAGCTCTTCTTCTGTCAGTAGCTGTCAGTTTGTCTTCTTCATTTTGTTCTCTGCTCCATTCGTTGTGGCCTCCCCGCCACTATTTCTGGATTCTTTGTATTTTTCTTTTTTTAGAATATCCTGCAATACTCTCTGTAGAGTTGAATTGGTGGTTGCAAATTCCCCCAGTTCCTCTTTATCCTGGAAGCACCTTGTTTTTCCATCAATTTCCAGGGACAGTTGTGCAGGATATCTCAATCTTGGCTGGAGATTATTATCTTTCAAAGCTTGAATTATTTCCCCCCACGCTCTTCGTGATTTGATGGTTTGTGCAGAGAAATCTGCTGTAATTCTGATGGGTGTTCCCTTGTAAGTGGTCTGTTTCTTGTCTCTGACAGCTTTTAATATTCTGTTCTTGTATTGAATTTCTGGAATTTTTATTATTATATGCCTGGGTGTTGCTCTGTTTGGGTTGTAGGTAGCTGGGGTCCTGTATGCCTCATACATCTGAGTATCTTTACCTTTTGCTAAATTAGGAAAATTCTCCTGTATTATTTCTGTGAGTAGCTTTTTTTAGTTCATTTGTTTGTGTCCCTACTTCTTCTTTTATGTTCTTAATTCTTAAGTGATGGATCCTCTTATCATCTTCTTGTCTTTGTATTATTGCTGTTTGTTTCTTTGTTATTTTTAAGAAGTTTTTCATTTCATTCTCCCATATTACAAATCTGCCCTCCAGTTCAGATAGTCTGTCCTTAGTTTCTTTCAAGCTGTTATGCCAGTTTTCGATAAGACTTTTTAGTTTCTTGGTAGTCCCTTTGAACCTGCTTCACGTATTCTATGCTTTCTCTATTTTCTCCATCAAACAATTCTCCCCTCTTTTTCTGTTCTTCCATTCCACCATCTGTTTTTTCTTGGGTGGTGCTTAGCATTTCTCTAACTATTCTGCATACTTCTAGCTTCAGGTCATTGATAACTTCATTCCTGAACTGATCTATGAGGCTCTCTAGATGGCGCTTTATGTCTATTGGTGCGGTGTCCGCTATTACCTGTTTCTCAGAATTGGGGGCCGAGGAGCCTTTCTTGTTGCTGCCTCTTCCCATATTCTCTGTTTCTTATATATGCAAGCTTATATAGGAGGCCCAGCTTCTCTCCCTGTCAGCCACAGCCTGATCGAATTGCGCCGGTTAGGTGTTCCCGCCCACCGCAGCACACCAGGAAGTTCCAGACCAGGCAGCCTACGCAGGGGCCTGCCCCTCCAGGCCACCGTCAGGCTCTGGGATCTGGGTTGGGCTAGCCTACTGGGTCTGCCAGCAGTGTCAGGTAGGCTAGGCACCCCTCACCAATCCCGCCTGAGAGGGGGATGTGTGGCTGAAGTCGCCACCGCGCCCTGCTCCTGCAGGACTGCCCGGGCCCAGAATGTCCTCCACTAGAGTCAAACTGTGGTAGAGTGTCAGTTTCTCTCACTCACCTCACCACAAGTCAGTGCACGCCTCCCTGCCCGTCCTGTTTTCGACTCTGTTCGCAGATTCCCGTTCTCAGAGCTTCCGCGCGTCTCTCTCCTTGCCGAGCCACTGTAGAGGCAGCCAGCCGCTGCGCAGCGGGATACCCAAATCGCGGCTTCCAATGGCGCGGGCTCCAGCCTCCACACTGAGGCTTTTCTGTTCCTGTTCTAGCACCAGGACTGCATTCCGAGTTGGTTTCTCTCAGCCCAGTTCTTCCTGAGTCAGCAGAGCATATCTCCACCGGCTTATGTCTCCTTACTCCGCACCCTTCCTGACTTCTGAGCCAAGTCTTTCAGAGAGCCTCCATAGCTGCTGTTATCTGTCCACCATGTTCTCCCGGAACCCGATTTTTTTGTATTTCTTATTGTGACAAAAATGTATAAGAAAATTTACCCCCTTAAATATTTTAATATATAGTTCAAGGGTACTAAATATATTCACAGTGTTATACAACTATTGCCAATATCTATCTCTAAAACTCTTTTCATCTTGCAAAACTAAGTTCTATACACATTAAATGCTACTACCCCATTTATCTTACCCCACTCTCTGGCAACTACCACACTAATTTCTCAGATTGACACTACCCTCTAAGTGCCCCATGTAAGTGAAGTCATACAGCAATTGTCTTTTTATGATTGGTATCTTAGTCACTTTTCTCATTGCTGAGACACAATATCTAACACTCACAATTTAAAAGAGGAAAGATTTATTTTGGTTTACAGTTTCAGGAGTTTCAGCTTGTGGTTGACAGGCTGGAACAATATGGTGAAAGGAAGGCCTGCTGCAGAAGAAAGCTACCACATCATGTAGCCAGGAAGTAGGGAGAGATGGAAGGGAGGTGCGGGGAGGGAGAGACACCTTCCAGGTCACACCCCAGCGAGTGAACTGCCTCTTCGCACCAAGCCCACCTCTTAGCAGCACATTTAGCTATGGATTCATCTGTGAACCAGTCAGCCAATGATACAGCACCCTCATAATCCAATCACCTTCCAAAAACTCAACTTTTGAACATTTGAGACTTTAGGGGGACAT
Organism: Cavia porcellus; assembly: GCF_034190915.1. Taxonomy (NCBI): domain Eukaryota; kingdom Metazoa; phylum Chordata; class Mammalia; order Rodentia; family Caviidae; genus Cavia; species Cavia porcellus. Next base: position 2,606,344 of record NW_026947512.1, read on the forward strand.
TTCAGATCCAAACCATAAAACCTGGCTTATTTCACTCAGCATAAGAACCTCAAGACTGACATGGTATAGTGTATGTTAGAATTTCTTCTTTTATAGGTTCCACAGTGAGCATATTCCACGATTTCCTTATCTACTCATCAGTTAGTGGACATTTGGGTTATTTCTACTTTTTCAGTGTTGTACATAATGCTGCTAGGAATGTGGTACATGAATAGCTCTTTGAGACTTTGCTTTCAGTTCTTTCAATTATATTTTTAGAAGAACTATTGTATCATATGATAATTTTTTTAATTTTTAGAGAAACTATTGTTATAGGCAATTGAGTTAATTATAAATCTTATAGGCAGTTAGTGGGGCTAGGCTCTGGAAGGAGCCAGTGTAAAAGACCAGATATCTTGCAGCCTTGAAGGAGACAGACACCTCAAGACAAAAGATCAAACAAATGTACCCACATCCTAAGGCTTGATAGTCTAAATAGGTCTCTATCACCTTGGGGAAGCCAAGAATCACTAAGCCAACCCCCTTGAGTCAGAGGCCCTGTTTTGTATTCATACCTGCTTGCTATGTGATTCCCCTCTGCATCTGATGCCAATGTAATCAATTTTACCTGAGCAATCACACTGGTAATCTTACTGGTTGACCATAATTCTGTCCCACCTCATGCTCGCCTGTCTTGTGAGTTCCCATTTTTCCCCACCTTGGACCTACCCCACCTCATGGTTTTGCTCTATAAAAATCCCTGGAGAAGGTGGGGTCCTCGGCAACCCATTCCAGACCCCTTCTGTCTGTCTCTCAGACAGAAGCTTTCTTTCTCTCAGTAAATACATTCTACTCTTACTCTCCATTGTCCCTAAAATTCATTCTGTGATTTTAGAGGACACCTAGCAGGTGGGAGTTTCTCCCCCTGTACCTCTGCAGCTGTGCTTTTTAACATTGTTGCCACCAGTATACAAGGTTCCCAGTTTTTCTACATCCTTAACACTTAATATTTCCTGCTTTTTATAGGAGCCATCCTAATGCATATGAAGTATTATCATACTGTAGTTTTAGTTTACGTTTCCCTAACGATTAGTGATACTGAGAAATGTTTCTTGTGCTTGCAGTTTTTTGTATATCTTCTTTGGAGAAACATCAGTCCAAGTACTTTGCTTTCCCACCACCACCAGCATCACCACCAAGCATTCAGCTGTTGGCCTTCACAATGAGCTACATCCCCAGTTCTTTTTATTTTTTCCTCTTGACTTAGTGTCCTTGTCACTTTCTTGTGGCTCGGGTATAATACTGGACCCCAGCAATTTAAAGGAGAAGAGGATTATTTTGGCTTCATGTTTCTCAGTCTTTGCATGGTCAGCTGGCTCTACAGAAGGACAGCATGAAAGAGGGACATGGCCAAGAACTGCTCAGGGCATAACAGACAGAAAGCAAAGAGTCAAGAGAGAAGCCAGGAAAGGAGATGTGCAAGGGATACATAACCTTCTGGATCACACCCATGGTGATCCACTTGTCCCAACCAAGCCTCACCTTCTACAAATAAGTCAGGTATAAACTTCCGTAATCCAACTGCCCACCAAAGGTCTGCGTATGATCAGAGGAGGCTTTAGGGGAATAGCTAGATATAAAATATATCAGAGTCTCAGTAAGCCACTAAGTTATTGAGGCTAGGTTCAAATTTGTGATCCTCCTACCTCAGCCTCCCAGAGTGCTGGATTACAGGTGTGAATCACCATGCCCACATGCTTTGCTCATTTTTAAGACATAATTATATAGGCCTGGGATAAAGTGTTTGCTTAGCATGATCTTTAGGAAGGAAGGAAAGAGAGGGAGAGAGACAAGAGGAGAGAAGGAAGATCACATATTTCCCCAGCATTGTCTCCCCATTTGTTCTCTGCTTTCTACTCCTTGCAATTTTTTAAACATGCCACACTGTTTGATGCCTTTCTCCTATGTTCCACTTACTTGGACTCATTTTTATAGACAACACTTTGAAAGTCAGACAGTTCGACTTTAGCTCTTGGCAACTCAGTTACATCTCCTCCCTCTGATATTCTTTCTTCAGTCAGTTTTCTTACTCTGATAATCCATCTCAATGGAAGTGCAAAGATTAGGAAATATGATTTAATCAACTCACAAAGGTAAGAGTGAAAAAATACTGCCTAAGAGTCCCTTCTCAAGCATTTTTACATCAAAATTAGCATGCTTATGAATTTAGCTAAATTTTGCATCATAGTATTTTAGATTGGATAAAGCAAGGGAGTAAATCAACCTGGGTAGTGAAGGAATGAAATTTTAGTACAGAAGAAAACAATCCAGACAATTCAGCCAGTCATGGGGCCTAATAGGCCTCTTACTTTTTCCCAGGAAAGGATTCAAATATTCAACACCCAAAGGATTGACAATTAGTAATTTCAGAAAAGTTTATTTAAAGAACAACATGAGATAAACTTTTACTCTTTTTTTTTAAAGGAAGAAATTCATATTCAGAGAGGTCCAGTCTCCCAGGTCACACAGAAAAGAACTGACAAATGAAATGGAAATTAATTCAGCTCCAAGCATCCATTGCTTTTTCTCAATGTCACAGCTGCTGCAAAGACATTTTTTTCTGCATTTTTTTTTTATTCTGGAATCACAGAAACCTTAAGACATTTTCCTGCAAGAAGATCCCCATAGAGGCCCTGCTCCTGCCACAGCTGTGCAGAGAGGGAGAGTAAAAGGGGTTTTGTTGTCACTAAAGCAAGTCTCCTGTGCTGAAATAGCTTGGGGAGAGGATATGAGAGAAGGTGCTTATTTCCAAATTCATGTAGGAACGTTTGGGACAGTCTAGTGGCAGTGGAGACAAAGACTATGTGTATACAGCCCTGATTTTTCCACTCAACCAATTTTTCACAGAAAGAGCATCATTTGCAATACACATTTTAAAAATATAACTAGCTTTTGTTTGTAAAGTTGTCTTTACAGATTTACTGTGCTGGGGACCACAAATTATAAATTGAGTCCAGCGGATGTCAAAGGCCATCCTTGTACTGCCTTGTAAGCCAGAATGCGGAAACTTCCCACTTTATCCTGATCACAGCTGAAGGCCTACAGCTAGTGACGCTGTGGTATGCACAGGGCAAGGTAAAACATGCTGAGGACAACAGGAATTTTCAAAGCAATATAGTAGCAGTAGTAAAAGTTTTGCCTGGGGAAACTACATTTTCCTTATTGGCCCTTGTCCCATCCTTGCAAGAATGCTTTGTTCTTTTTACTAATCCACACAATCACCTCCGTGTTCTAGGAGAAGTACATAATCCCCTCTAAAAATGTATGTATATGCTCAATAAATAGTGGCAAGGTTGGAGAGTCATTGTCTTTGCCCATCCTGAAACACTGACTTCCGAGCTCTCCTTTATGCATCACTAAATTTGTCTGTCTTATTTCTTTCTTCTCTGTATCTCTCAAAAAGGCAGTTGGGGACCTTGGCCAGGTCCCTGACATAACTGTATTGTAACCTTGATTCTATGAGGGAGGAAATTCCAACTCTGCATCACTGATTTCTACAGAATTTATGGGGCAAGTCTGTAAGATGGGGACCCAACTTCCTTTCTACCCTTGCCCCATTCCCACTCCTGCTCCAAAAATTAAAGTGATTTCTAATTGCTATAAACCATGCTGTGACTCAAGCTGCTCAGTGACAAGATTAGTGTTCTACAGTGATTAGAGGTTTTTAAGCAGGCATTTTCAAGTGATGTGGGTGGGAAACCTTTCACTGATTCTTTTTTCCAGAACTTTGTGAAGGGTCAGCCTGTCCCTGGAGCCTGTTCATGGCTGGTTTGCAAGAAAAGAAACTTCCTAGAACTGTTCCAACCCCAAAAGTCAACTCTGCCTAGGAATGTACCCGAAAATGGACTCTGTCACAATCTGCTGCTAGCACCTGGCTCACCCAAAGAGCACCCCCCAACACACGCACAGCAACAACAGCAACCCTTAAAAATCCTTTTCCCAACCCAAACAGTGGCTGTCTTAGTTCACAAGATAGCCCACCTCTGCCCAATTAGCTTCCCACTCATGGCAGAATGTCTGATCTGGTTTCATGTGGGTTCTGGTCCACCACTTTGTAGATTCAGCTCCATTAGAGTGGCATTAAAGCCCACACAGAGTCCACTTTTAGGTGCTTCTTCATTCCTTGAAAAGAAAAAATGAGCTCAATCAGCTGTTGACTTAAGATATCAGATAAATCAGATAAAATCAGATAAAAATATGGTTTCTTAGCTCTAACTCTGTCTGTTTGCAGTAAAGAAATGATGACTTTTTATTTTCCTTTTTTGGTACTGGGAATCAAACTCAGGACCTTGTGCTTGCTAGGCAGACGCTGTGCCACTGAGCTACATCGCCAGTGAAATGATGAATTTTGAAGCTTCATTTCTTTCCTATTCCTGAAGCATGGAGATCTTAGTCTTGAAAGTTGGATAGGACACAGGCCAAGGAAGGAAAAAACAAAAAAGAAGACAGAACAACATAGGGTTTATTTCTGTGACCCCCATCTAAAAGTCCCTTCATCACCACTACCTCAGTAGAAGTGGCCACGCCTTTCTGTTTTCTCTGCTGTAGCTGATCACACTTTAGGCATGGATCCTCTAACAAATGCTTAACTCAGCCTCCTTGGCAAGGCTGTGAGCCCCTTGAAAGCAGGTATGATTCCTCCAAGTAGGTAGAGAGGAAAGAAATATCTCTGGTTGTGAGATGTAAAAGTATCAATATGGAGAACAGGATGGGACAGGAAACAGATTTGCAGGATAAAATTATCCTAGGAGGCCATAAAAATCAGAAGAGTAGCAGATGGTAAAGGACTATTCAGGGAAGGGGCTTGCAGAACTAGTAGAAACAAAGAAAATCAAGGAAGGAGAAGTTATGTAACAGAGGTCAGAGGAGACAAGAACTAAAGAGAGTCCACTGAATTCACCGGTACTAAAATCATCTGTGGTGTTACCAGAACAGTCTCAGAGGACAGAGCAGAAGCCACACTGCACAGTGGTGGGAGAGATGGCAGGTAAGTGGAGAAAGGAAGGAAGTGTAGCCTCTTAAGCAGGTTGGCCAAGAGAGATGATCGCTAGAAAGACACAGAATTTTTTTTTTTTTTTTTATGGCACAGAATTTTTTAAAGAAACTTTTCCAGGAATAAGAGAGTAACCCGTGTTTTCAATTGAAAAGAATAGATAGAAAAGGACCAGCTGAAGATTCAGTGGGGTATAATGATGGAGAAAGATCCTGACTGGCGAGGAGAGTTGAGGGGATCAAAGGCATCTACAACTAAGCAGTGGACTGTATGAAGCTGGTTACAGACAGGGGTACAAGGGTACAATGGGAACCCTTCTGAGGGAAAGAGAGGGTCAAAGGAGAGACGTAAGGCTTCCAAGGGTTTCAGAGAACTTGTGAAGCTGGATTGGGTCTGGTGGACAGGGAGGTGTGTGCAGTGGCACCAAATCACCCCGAACACTTAGCGATCAAAGCCCACACAGTGTCACAAGGAAGGGGCTTCACGCTTCATTACACCCTCTTTATCCACTAAAGTGTCCTGGTGATTTCATTTTACCTGCTAATGGTGTTCTTCCTGCACCCTTTTCTTCTGTTTCTTCTCCTCTACAATCCAAAGTGTCTGACTTTTCCATTTCTTTGTTACTCTCTGTTAATTTGGGTCATTAAGGAAAAAGAAAACCATCTTACATGAATCACCACAATAACAATCATCCTTACTTGGAGCCGGCTTCAGCGCAGTATCCTTAAGTAGTTTGCTTATTCTCAGGGGTCTGATCTGACTTTAAAGTTGTCCAAATCTTCAAATTTGGTGTTATTGAATGTTTACTTAGGAATGAATATTAAAAGTTGAGGGTGTGGGCTGAGGATTTAGCTCAGCAGTATAAGCGCCTGCCTGACAAACACGAGGTCTTGAGTTTGATCCCAGGTACCAAAAATAAATAAATTTTAAAATGTTGAGAGTCTAAGGAAATGGAAGCATTCTGCCTTTATGGTAGTTTTTAAAATTGTTTATTGTAGTCATAAATAGCTGCAATGACTTTCCATTTTAGAAGTCTACTTATTTGTCAATAGGTGCATTATGAGAAACTGGTCTTATTGCATCACTGTGAAGGACCTCAGACTGCGGTTTGCAAAAGCGGAATAATTTTTCTTGGGGTTGTACTGTTATGTGTACACACACGCACACACACGCGCGCGCATTGGCAGACAGGGCCACACCTCGAAGCTCTGGGAGAAAGCCACAGACCTCAGCTGTACAAGCTCAGCCTGGGCTAGAGGAACTTTCCGCAGGTCTCCAAACAAACAGCTCCAAGGCCACTCTGTCTGCGAACCCGAGCCCCGCTAGGAGCACGGGCGGCGGCAGGTACGCGGTGCGCGCGGCGTCAGGCCCTAGGCTGTGAGGGGTGGCGTGAGGGTCCCGGCAGCCGCCCGTCTCGGTGCCAGCGCGCCCGCGCGGTCAGCCCGGCCAACCGCATCCCTTGGCAGCCTCCTCGCTCTCCCGGAGCCACCCCAGCCCTCCCCGCCCGCCTCGGGCCCCCCGGGCAGCCGGGCTCCGCGCTGGCTGCAAAACCCGTCGCGCGCCCCAGCCGGAACATGGCTGCGCGCCCCGCCGCCACCCTCGCCTGGCCGCTGCTGCTCCTGTCCTCGGCCCTGCTCCGCAGCTGCTGCCCGGCGCGCTTGGCCGCTGTGCCGGACTCAAGGCAAGAGGAGGTGGTTTTCCCGGAGTCCCCGCTGCAGAAACCCACGGTGCTAGTGGCCGTACTCGCCCGCAACGCTGCGCACACGCTGCCTCACTTCCTCGGCTGCCTGGAGCGGCTGGACTACCCCAAAAGCCGGATGGCTATCTGGTGAGCGAGGGGACCGCGGAGGGACCGGGGAGCCGGCGCGCACACGCCCTCGCCAGCCGGGCTGGTGCTGGCGAATCGGGCGGTGGGGCTGCGGTGTGTGCGCGCCGGGTACAGATAGGGATAACCCGAGCGGCTACGGGTGGTGTGCGGATTGGGTGGCCGTGGCCCCTCATTCCGCCATCCCTCACAAGGTGCTTGGGGAGACTCCTCAGGGAGACTTTGAATGTCCTCCCTTTGAACTCTCAGGGTTTCCTTCATAGCCCTGGAGCTCGGGGTAGAGTGCTTGTCTAGGTCTTTACTGCGGACGCGCCGCGGTATGGAGCAAAAACCTCGGCGGGTGCGGGCTGGCTGCAGGGCTCCGCGCTGACTCCGCACGGCCGGCATCCTGCGCCTGCCTCAGAGGCTGCAAAGGTGGCCCCTGGTTGTCCCGGGAACAGGAGGAAAGGCTGGGCCCAGGGTTGGAGCCCACGGATCTCCCCAGCCACAGCGCCGCCGCGGGCCGGGCTCCGGGTGCTCCAGGCTGCCCCCGCTCGGTGCGTCCTCCAGAGGCGCATTCTCTACCTTAGACTCCAACCGCGTGGGTACTGCGCGCGCGGGCGCCAAGGAGCCGCCTTCGGAAAGACTGAACAATCACGTTTTGTCCCGAGAGGAAAGACTTCTGGGTCTAGTTCTTATGGTTGCTGCGGAGAAGGTCAGGGGGTTGGTGAGAGTAGCTGCCTGCTGCATCAGCCTCATACTTTGGCCAGGCTAAGAAGTGGGCTCTGACCAGGAGACCAGCTGTCAGGTAACAGACAGGACTCGAGTCCCTTCGGGTGACAGAGCCCAGATGCCTGTGGAGCAGTTTCTGCCTTGTGATAATAAAGGGAAATGTCCTCAGACAGGACATACTCTGCAAGCAGCAGTGGGGAGAAAATGAGGAGGAAGGGTAAAGGCAGAGGCAGTGGCTGGACCTGGCAGCCTAATGGTGCCTGGTAAGAGGCGCAGAGGCGCAAAAGCAAACGAGTGATACAGTACAGCTCTGTCTGCCGGCCCTGCACGGCGTAGCGCCTGTACGTGACGGCCGCCTCCGCGGAGAGGGGCGAGCAGCCTTTAAACCAGAGGGAAGGACTGTTGTAACTTCCACTTTTGAAAAAAAGTTTCAAAAATGCCACTTCTCATAGTGCTTTCTTTTTGTCATTTGTTTTGTTTTTCAAAAAACAAGTTTTATAATATGGCCTTGAGTTTTATGCGCCAGTTTTTCAAAATTTTACAGTATTTACTATGAAAGATTAGTAAGTGGGGAGGCAGTTACCAGGCATAGGGTTTTACCACCCAACCTACAGGTATCATCTCTTTTATCACACAGTACGCTTTTAAGAGAAAGATTGTGATCCTTATTTTACAAAGAAAGACACTGGGACTTGGCTCAGCTCAATAACTCAACCTCAAGTCACAGAATTAGTAAGTGATAAGACTGGGATTTGATCATAACTTTGTCCCTACAGACTGTCCTAAAAATGTAGAAGTGATGAAAATACGAGATAAGCGAAATTTATACAAACCGGTAAGTTACAAATTAGGAGACTTGAACTGTTTGTCAGTAGTTTGATATGTGATCTGGAACAGGTTGTGTGACATACATAAATACCAAGTTTCCGCATCTGTAAAATGAGGGAATTAGGGTAAACAAAACTTAAAAAATTCTTTCCAACTCCTGAATTCCAGAGATTTTGTGACATGGTTAGAATCAACCAGTAATGAATGTACATCCTAAACTCTCTGATAGTCACATATATGGACGTTGGTGGTGTACTTAGATGGGTAGTACTTCAATTCTGCATAGATCTTTGGGGTCTATTTTCCCTTACCCTCATTCATAGTTCTTGTCTCTGCACCTCCTTCTCTATGGCAAAGTGTTAAAAAGTTGAGGAAGAAGCCAAAGGCTTGCGATAAGGCTGTGGGCAACCCCTGCATTAATCACTAAAGACTCTTCTTTGAGGACTCTTGGTCCTGTATTAGAAACCCTGTGTAATTTATTAGGTAACAACAACCAAAAAATGCCCATTTTAAGATAGTACCTTCTAGTTCTTAGAACTTTATTCAGATATGTCTTTTAAAAAGTTGAACAAAGTGTGGTCCTTGTAGACAAATATGGCTCTTTCTCCTAGGCAGTGTAATGTGATCTGAATGGCATTTAGGAGGTTTGAGGGAGAATCTAAGGATTTCTAAATCAGACTGGAGCATTTGTGTGGCCATGGTAAGCTTCTAGAGGAGCTGATACTTAGTTTCAACTGAGTTTTAAAGGGTGACTGGAAATCAGCTAAAACTTGGAAAAGAATGAGAATTCTAGAAAGAGGCAAAACATGATAGCAGAGGCATTAACCAGTATTTCCACTCTGGGAAGATCTAATGAGGTTCCAAAGTTCTTGTATTTTACCTCAAGGGCCTCCCTGGAAATACTGACTTCTAGATTGACCCTAGAAGAGTATTTGGCTGGGAAGGATATTGGGATATTACTTTCCAGTTTAGTATATTATAGTTTAAGGGACTTTGTCAGTTGTGTAGCCCTAGTTTCTTAAAGCCAAGATCTATTCAATATTCCAAAGGCCATACGAGCTATTGATTCTGCAAAGCCAGAAAGCACCAATGTAAAAAATGACTGTGAGCCAGGGAGAATGTTGTACACAGGACATCATTTATAATGGGACCTGGGTTCCAGCCCCCGAGGGCTCCTACCCCAGCCACTCCCTTTGTGCAGACTCCCTCCTGTTCATTCCCTTCACTTCTCTACTGAGGGCTGGGGGCTTGCCCAATACCAAGACTTCCTTCCTAAATCTTGACTTTTTTCCCTTATCTCAGGGAGTCACTGAGAGCTGTATTATGAATCATGTGCCAACTTCCCTGGGATGTTTTTCTTACCTGAAGTTCTCGGTCAGGTCTATCTATCTGTACATCCAGGTGGGACAAATGCCAACAAAATCATCTAAAAGATTCCACTGTTAAAATGAGTGCAGTTACCTCAGTATCACAGTGTTTTTTAGATTATATTGAATAAAGGAAAGTTTTTATTGAGATATGTATCAGCAAAAAGAAACACTTTTTACATTTATCTGTGTTTCTCAAAATCCACAAAATTATGTGTCTTTTTTTTCAGGTTTTCAAAACAAGATGATAGGAATTTAACAATGGTTCTTATACGACATGTTATTATCTTTGAAGTAGTTGCTAGGGTTACCAGATACAGGAATAAGCCACAACAGTAAAATGTAACAAAACATTGTGTTTCAAAAACAAGAGAGAAGGAAATCTCTCACAACGCACACTGCCATCCTCCAAATAGATGCCCAGACCATGAGCCCCAGGAATGCAAAGTCAGTCAAATAATACAAACACCAATCTGTCCTTTCACCTCAGTTGCTATCACCTCACCCTGAGTCCTCTGAATTAGCCAGTTGCTTATGGCGGCAGGGGTGATGCTCTTCTGGTTTCCTAGCCCATGCACCAGCTGGCTCAGAAAAGGCCTGGTTCATCTTCTTGCTGAGTCTCTTCCTGATCCCCATGGCACAAACTGTTTTTTTTTTTTTTAATATCACAACCTTCTGATAAGAAACAAAGATGTTCTCTTGTGAACTAATTAAATAAAACGTGCACTGAATTCATGGAAATCACCACTCTGCTGGAATGAAGGGAGCTGTGAGGCATTGCAGCATGTGGCAGCATCCTTCAGTGGTTCCCTTCAATTCATGGAACCATAAACAAGTGGCCTTAGCATTAGAGGGAAGGGTGACTTCATCCCTCTCTACAAAGCTATGATTTAGGGGAGAAGGGCCACATACCATCGTACTGAAAAATGGAGCAGGACACAAGGAAAAATACTTGGCCCAAAAGGGGTATTAAATTTTGTCATGTGAGAGCCTGCTGTTGCTTGTGGGGAGATAGTTGGCTTGACACAGTGTATGCAGTCTCAGACAGTAACTGTTACGTAATTACAGAATGATCTGGACTTTTTATTTGAGTTTTGAAAAGTATCATGCTAATTGGGAACCACTTATGAATTTTCAAGCAAATGATGATATTCTGTTGACATAAACATAAAAACAGTAATGCATTACTGTTTGTTTGGGAGTGCTGGTTCCAAGATTTTGCAGACCATTTAGCTCTGCATTGTGGGGGAATTATCTTAAGTTTATTCCCCAACCAATAGCATTTTGTTAGGTGTTTAACTAGGTTCACTAATATCAATGTGCTTACCAAATGTTCCAAACTACTACTAATGATAATTTCTGCACCAGAGGTGAAAATGATGTCTTGTATTATTATCATAGTCTTGGCATTAAATGTTGTATGTTATTTGAATGGATAGAAATTGCAGATGGTCTGTTTAGAATCAAGAAAGGACCAATTAATTAGTTCTAGTTTTTGCTCCTGTCAGTTGACCATCTTGGGTAGATAAGGGCTCCAGTGTTTCAAATGAGAACTGTCACTTCTGCCTGAATGATTCAAGGGACGCGGTGATTGCCTTCTGCTGTCTTGATTATTTCATCACATAGCTCAGGCACTTTCTGGTTAATGAATTCTAATTTAGTAGATCTCATAGGAAGAAAATCAGCCTAAATACTTCAGTTGTACATAAATATGCAGGCCACTTGTTATATTCATTGCCATATTAAAATAGAAATTTCTCTTATAGTGTTGGTAGTAAATGATGAAAACAGTGCTTTTCCTAAGTATAGTAGCTAAAATTTTGGTTCATATTGGTAAAATGCAGTTGATTCTTCAGCTTTTAAAATTAATGAAACTTAAATTTTCTTGTTTCTAAATTCAACTTTTCTTTGCAACAATTGGAGGAAAGCATCAGCTCTCTCCCCAACCTCCAATTTCAAATGATAACTGAACTCAACAATTTTCTATGACCTTTAGGTAAAAAAAGGAGTGACTGATAAATATCAGCTATCCTACTGTTACAGTTAGGACAAATTTCCTGCAGGATTGGACAAGATGCCTCATTTGTCCTTGTTCTGTTTTACTAAGTTTGGTATGATGAAACCAAAGTATGAAACAGTAAAGGAATTTCACGCAATAAATTCTAGAGTGAAAAATGTTGGCACTGGTGAACCGATTTCTAGATTTTACATACTGTGTGGCTGTCTTAACATTGCTTATTTTAGGGGGAAAAAATCCCTTCTCATCTCAGGAGCATGCCAGTTATCCTAAGCAGAGTTTGGTTTAATAGATTTGTCCTCATGTCCTTTATCCAAGAGATTCTGCCAACTAAATTCCTTGTAATACCAGGTACAAAGCATGTGCTTTTTGCGGTCCTATTGACTGGCTGTCTCTGGTGGCCGTAGGAATGAACAATGAGAGCTTTGTAAACAGGAATGCTGCTGGTTGTACCTTGGTTCTTTTTCCAACACTTAAATGTGCACATGGGGTTGTAGCACTCACTACATGGCACCGTCTCCAAGTCTACAGCACAGTATAGGAGGATCATTATAAGATTTTTATAGGGACTACTGTAGGACAATTATAAGGTTTCTTTCACGCATATTTCTTCACAGAGCAACAATATACAGTAAGACCTGAGATAAAACCATCAACCTATAGTATGGTTATTAGATTAGTCCCCAGGTACCACGTCTGAGGAAATTTCTCTGTATGTGTTTAAGTCACAACCATTATTCATCTGGAGTTACAAAATGTGTTTATTGTATATGTCTTGACATTTTTATTTCAAAAGAGTGAGTTATTTCTTTACTTGCCTGAATATTGTTAACATCTCAAAAATTGTTGATTTAAAAGAATTTAAGTCCTTTAGGGTCCTTGTAGATTTATTTCATTAGTAGCTTAATTCAAGAATTTTCCTGCCTGAGTTTTCATGTTTCAAACTGAAAAAGCTACATATTCCCATAATTTAAAAGAATCTAACAATGGATATATGACAAAATGTCCCTTTAGGTCTATACTACCTGCCAGAAGTGATCAACGCTTAATTTCTTGTGTATTCTCCTTCAAACCTTCTAATGCATATCTGTATACATCAATCTGACCTAAATACGAGTGTTTTATATGTTTTGTTCTACATAAGTATAATATTTTTAAACCTGTCTCTATATATCAAGTTCTTTAAGTACTGCAACACCCACGCCCTAGGTGGCATGCTAAGTAATTCACATAATATCTGTTACAGGCAGCTATTCCGAACTCCTTTCTGATAACCCTCATCCTGCTCTTTTGTTTTTGTCTTTCTGGCCTCTAGAAAATCTGGCCTCAGACCAGCTTTTGAAGATTACTTCTTGACAAAGTATAGTATCAAAGGTGCACATATCATAAATGTATAACCTGATAACTTTTCCCGCAGGAAACATGTCTGTGGAACCAGCACCTGACCTTGCCAGGCTTGCACGATACACAGCAACTGTTGTCAGGGCTGAATGGCCTCTTTCTCTTAGACTTTGTCCAGCCTAGTCCCCATTGGCCCCATACTGTAAGTATTTGCAAATTACCACTGTTGTCTCCTTAACTTGACTTACCTGGCTCCTGATGCTTGCTCTCTCTTCAGCCTGCCTCAGGAGCCCTAGGACCCAATTACTTTGGTAACCACTTTGTAGAATTAGCAAACATGGCAAGCTGCCAGAGAGTGTCCTAGTGGAAACAGGGTCTGGATTATATTACTTTTCCCTTTGATCTCTATTCCTTTGGTAGGAATACTGTGTGTTAATGTTCATAAAAGTAAGACCCTCCCAAAAAAGGAACTAGTTATAGGTAATAACTGAAAAGAACAGAATATACACAGAGTAGCTACAGTTAATTCCCCGGAACTTATTGCCATTCAGATCTATGAAACTGTAGCATTTGTGGCTGGTGTTCCTACCCAAGTCTCCTTCATGAATCAAACTTTAGATTTGGCTGGAGGGAATTTCTTTTCCTTTTTAGGAGCATCATATATATAGGAATCCTTTCAGACTTAGACTTTGAATAGTAGCTTCCGGGCATCCTGTTAGAGCTGAACCTTTGACTTGGAAACAAGTTTCATTTAATTGAAGCAGTAGTTATTATTATTTTAGTTTGTCAATTTCATAAGCTGAGGCCTTTGTTGTCTTGTTGGGATTTTGTTCCTCTGCAAACATAATGCAAAATAAGCCCCTGCCTCCAGTGTTTTCTGACTGTGAATGTTTACAACATAAGTGATGATCTTGTGCTATATGCACCGAAGAATATGGCAGAAAGGGGTCTGGAGGCAAGCTTCTCTTGCAGCATTTTCAGGAATACTGGCTCAGCATATTGTCTGTATTAGAGTATTTCGTTGTCTTCCAGGTTTAATCACTTAAAGATCTACTTAAGAATGTTTATCTGGCTGGAGAGAGGTGATTCATTAAGAGGAGCTTTCTATAGTTTTGTACCAGACCTCAAAACTCATAAAGCCAGCTCACAGTGCACTTTAAACAATAGTACTCTTAGAGCAGAATAGGATTCCTCCCAACCTCTCTTCCTTCTGAGAGTGATTGCACACTTTTGGAGAGAGGGAAGGCAATGGGCACTGGTGAATTTACCATTCCTCTAGGTAACAAACGTAGCTCTAAGAAACAGGAGTCAGTAGATATGCATTTATTCATGTTCTCCCAAAAAACTGTATTAAGTGAGAAATTTCTGTTTTTCAAGCTCTTGGGAGAGACAGGACTTTCTAGACATTCAAATTCCTGGGATATCTGTGAAAAATGTGTTTGTGGACATTTGCGACCCTGGCATTCCCAACATGGAGTCCCTTGCTGGACCAATAGATGCCTTTTTAGCTTCTTGGTTGCCAGCCAGCCTTATAATCCTCTCCAAGCTGCACACGCCATAGTGATTATGGTTTGGACCTGCCAAAATAGTGGAAAGTTGCTGCCAAGTGGAATCAGAATTTTTTCATGTCATCTCTGCACCACTGAGCAGCTCACTTATACAGCCCACATGTGGCTGCCTTCTCTCTGCTGGAAGCAGGTTGAGTGAGAAAGCATTTAGGCAGTCAGGCTGGGTCTTACGCCACAAATGGATTTTGTGGAGTTGGTGTGGAAGGCATGAAACAGCCAGATACTAAAATACTATAGAAAAGTACAAGTCTCCACTCTTTCTCAATCTTGTTAGATTTTAAAACTCAATAGGTGCATTGAAAATTCCAGCACTGTCTTTTTTGCAGGGTAAGTTGGATTTTTAAACCAATCACTTAAAATGTATATCAAAGAACTAAAAACACAGAAACAAACTAAATGCAAAGTTAGAATGAAGTAAGTAGTAAAAGCGCAAGCAGAGATCAAAGAAATGGATAAAATGTAATGAAAAAGCTCAATTTAAAAAAGAACTGTTTGTACAGAAAGATAAACAAAATAGACAAATTGTGAGCTACAGTAAGTAAAGAAGAGATAACACTACAATAAAGTCAGAGATGAAAAGGAGACATTATAGCTCATACCACAGAAATACAAATTTAGTAACCCAGAAGAACTGGACAAATTCCTAGAACATCCACCTTACCAAGCTGGCTCGTGAGGAAGTAGGGAACCAGGAACAAGCAGCAAGATTGACAGCAATACAATGCTGTCAAGGTTCAGCACCAAGTGGCTTCACCACTGACTCCTACTGAACAATTAAAGAACTAGTACCAGTTATCCTTAAATTATACCAAAAAGTAGAAGAGGAAGGAATTTCCCCAAACATCGCATGAGACCAGAATTACCCTGATACCAAAACCAGATAAGCATACAACAGTAACAACAACAGCAAAAAAAAAGGGCGGGGGAAGAAAACTGTACGTCAGTATCCTTGATGAATATGGATGTAAAAATCATCAACAAATTACTAGAAAACAGAATGCAATAGCACGATAAAAAGATTATTCACTGTGATCAAGTGTGATTCACCCTAGAGATACAAGAATGGTTAAATGTGTGCAAATCAAGTATGTAATGCACTTCAACAAAATGTGGAACAAAAACCGTATGGGCATCTGAATACAGAAAAACTACTGAAAAATTCAACATTCTTGAGGATAAAAACACTGAACAATTAGGTATAAAGGGAAATACCTACCCCTTATAAAAGCCCCTTACGAAAAGTCAATGGCTGACATTATACTGAATGGAAAAAGCTGAAACATCCTTTCTTAAGATCTGAAACAAGGAAAACATGCCAACTTTCACCATTTTTATTCAACACAGTTCTAGAAGTTCTCACCAGAGCATTCAGTAGAGAAAAACATAAATGGCATATACATTGGAATAGAAGTCATGTTGTTCCTGATGTATGTGACATGAATATATATATATATATATATGTATATCAAAACCACCAAAATACTAGGAGAACTAATAAATGAATTTCTTCAAGTTGCAGGATCCAAAATCAACATACAAAAATCAATGGCACTGCTACATGCCAATAATAATTTTACTAAAATAGAAATTAGTCAAGCAATCCATTTACAGTGGCTACAAAAAACCCCCACAAAATACTTAGGAATAAATTTAACCAAAGATGTGAATGATCACTTCAGTTAATCTTGTAAGACATTAATGAAAATAGCTGAAGAGAATACAAGAAAGTAAACTGACAACCTATATTCGTGGATTGTAAGAAACAATATTGTTCAACTGAACTACCCAAAGTAAATTACAGATCTAGTGCCATCCCTATGAAAATGCTAAAATGCTCTCTACCAAACTACAGAAACAATTTTAAAATTTATATGGAACCATAAAAAACTTCAATAGGCAAACTGTCTTGAGCAAAAAGAACAACGCAAGAGCTATTATACTATGTAACTTCAAAACATACTAGAAAGCTGTAGTTTTGATTGAAACAGCATGGTATTGGCGTAAAAAATGAAATATAGACCAATGGGATGAAACAGCCTAGAAGTACACCCATGTCTACAGTCAAATGCTATTTGGCAAAGAACACACATTTGAAGGAGAGTCTGGAAAAATTGGATAGTGACACGCAGAAGCTCCTTGTCTCATCAGTTAGGAAATTCAACTCAAAACATATTAAAGAATTCAATGTAAGACCTAAAATTAGGATGCTTCTAGAAGAGAACATAGAGGAAACACTTATGGACACTGGAATGGGCAAATAATTTTTGGAAAACACTCAAAAAGCACAGAAAAATAAAAACAAAATAGACAAATGGGATTATATCAAACTAAAGAGCTTTTGCAGGGCAAAAGAAACAATTAATGGAGTGAAGAAACAACCTACAGAATGAGAGAAAATATTTGCAACTATACATTTGGCAAGGACTTGATATCCAAAATATACAAAAAAACTCCAAAACTAAGTATCAAAAACACAAATAATCTGATGTACAAATGAGTAATACCTCTAAATAGATACTTCTCAAAAGAAGACATACAAATGACCTATGGATTCATGAGAAAAATGTTCACCATCAATAATCAGGAAAACGTGAAAGTCTTCTTTTACAACTGCATCAATTGCACTGTTGTGGCTGCCTTGAGGTCTTCAATCAATTCAAAATGTTTACTGCAATTTCTGTCAAATACAAACATGACACTGTGTCTTCATTGAATCTGGCATTGTGTGACTTCTGGCTCTTTCCCAAAGTCAAAATGACCATGAAAGGTAAATCTTTTAAATTGATTCAGAACATTGAGGCAGCCATGACATAGCAACTAAAGACATGAAGGAGGAGTTCCCAGACTGCTTCCAAAGAGAACATGAAATGCAGCAATAGGTTACCAGCATGTACCCACGCCCTATGAAGAGGGTAATCACTATGTACTCCAACCATGTGGTGTTTTAAAAAGTGGCAAGAACAGTGAGATAAGTGTCTTTAAAATGAGGAGGCGTGTTTTGAGCGGGGTTAATGGCTGCAATCAATTTTTAAATGCTTTATTTAAACTAATTATATCTTTATCATACCTCATACTGTGCATTTCAAAAAGCTGGAAGAAAGGGAGTTTAAAGTTTTACCATAAAAATGATAAGTATTTGAGATAAATATATTTAAACTGACTTAAATATTATGCAATGTAATATAAAATGGCACGAAATTAATATGCATGATTTTATGTCATCAGTTAAAACAAATTTAAAAATAAAGCAACGGGGAGTGAAAAGCATAAATATTTATGTATATATATATTTATGCTTTTCACTCCCCGTTGCTTTATATATATGTCATGGTTATGTCGGTGGCCCCCAGGCCTCATGCCTTTCCATTATGCATTTGTGATTGGTTCATTGTCTAGCGCTTGGATTGGGGGTGTGAATGCTACACCGACCTAGAGGTGGAGCCAGAGTGATTTAATGGCAGGAAGAAGGTGTGTCTCTCTCTTTTGCCGGTTTCTGCTTGCTGTTTGCAGCCGTCATGAACTGGGGCCTAGGCATGCCACCCTGCCTTGGAGCCAACTGAGTATGGACTGAAACCTCCAAAAACTGTAAGAAATAAACCTTTCCTTTCCCAACTAGGTGCATTAAGTATTTTGTCTCAGCGACGAGTTAAAAGTAACTAAGACTATATATATATATATATATCCTCTGATTTAATTGGTCACCACTGATGCTTCATGTGGGCAAACCCAGTTGGTCATGATGAAATTAGTAACTGAGGTGATCTAAAAGTAATTCACCCCCATGGGTTTAGTTTACTGTCTGTGAGTGGCCGTGGTCTTCATCACTGCTCTGCCTCCTTTTGATACAAGGCTCTTGGACTTCCACTAGTGTTTCCAAGTAGCACTTCTGGGTTAGCTGCATCTCAATAGTTGGAGCATTTGTTAGATACTTAAATTCCTGGGGCCTGTTTCAGCTACATTCAATCATATGATTCCTGAGTGAGTGCTGGGAATCTGTATTATAGTTACGCACACAACTGATTCAGATGTTTCTCTGAGATTGGGAACCACAAAACAAGCTCTCAGAAGGTCCACTGAACATTAGGAGACCTATATGGAAGAACCAAAGGCTGTGTATGCAACACTATGTACAGGACATAGAGTTTAGAATTTTCAGAGTTTGGAAAATTGGCATACCTTGGAATATTCTGCTCCCAATTCCAGATGCTTACGCTATAAAAAAGGCCAAGAGGTTTCCTTAACAGAGAAACAGTAACGTATAGAATTATAAAAGAGAAGCCTGTTTGGCACATTTCATAAATGCTTTCTGTTATATTAAGCACATGCATTTTCTTCTGTCCAACGGTGGCTAAATTTCAAAACAAAATTATTTTAAAGGGAGTATCCCAAACTGTTTGCCCATCATATGAAGCTCCGGACACACTCAAATTCTTCACTTTTCTTAATGTGTCATGTAAAAGTTCATTAAATACTTAGTTTTATAGAAGAAAAATTTACATTCGCATGTCTTTAGTAACATAGAGGAAAATCAAAGCAACTGAACAACAGTCACTTGAACCACTTCAGTTTCCATTTTCCCTAATCTTGCTTCCTTTGTTGCTCATATTTAATTTTTTTACTTTTGATTTTCTTTTTCATGAATCTTAACTCTGTAATTGATGTTTCCCATGCCCTCAATGTTACTTTAGATTTTTTGGGGGGTGATTTTTTTTAAAAGCCCTAATTCTTCTAGGAAGCCCATGCTATTGCATTCTGTTGTTTACTGCCCAAAGATGTCCACTAGACGGTTGCCTCTTTTGCAAGACATGCTCAGTTGGCAATGTGAGGATCAGTCTTGTGGGACACGTACTGGAACTTCTAACGAAGGGCTCTGTATGGAGGGTATGGAAGGCGCTTCAGTCCGGTTCCCTTTGGCACAGACGGCTGCCTCTAGGACAAGGGAGCTGCGTGTATGAAGGCTTCTGAGTGCTTTTCCGGCCAGGCTCTGCCCAGCTTGGGATCCCTTCTCATAACATGTGTTTTGGTGTACTGCCCAGCTTCGCTTTTAGGTTTCCTATTTCACAGTGATGCAGGGCCTCTCATCATCTCTGAGTATTGGATTTCTGATGTTACTTTTAATGGATTTGGAGTTTAGCTTCCTTTGTTTCTTGATTTGCATGCACAGTGCTGCCTTTGTCTTGTGGTCTTGACTCAGCTTCAAAGCTTTGACTGGGCATCAAAGACACTGAATCCTCATTTCTTAGGCATCAGATTGCAGCAATGCCAGCAGGTGATTGAAGGTTACAAAGCCACTTCTGGGCCAGTTTTCTGTCTCTCGAAACTATTAGATAGATTCTGCCAAGTCTTCCTTGATAATGGTTCTGAATCTTAACAGCTCTTTGTAAGGCCTGTGAAAATATGGGTATGCCCAAAGCGGGCAGTTGGTGTTTGTCTGAAGAGGAAAGGACAGTAAACTTTAATATTTGCTGAACTCTCCTGCACCACGAGAGGCAAATTTTTAAAAGTTCCTCTGGGAAGCTTGGAAGTTCCAAGTGCTTTGGCCAACTTTGCTACTGATGCTGCCTTGTGAGGATCAAATTTTCATTTTCTCAAGCGGCTTATTGAAACAAAAGCAGTTTATTGAACTCTCAGTTATCCATGTAGGAGTTGTCTGTCATTTGGATATACAGAGACCAGTGTGATAACAAATCAGTGTGGTCTAATCATAAAGCATACCTTGACCCTGTCTCTATGCAGCTCAATAGTTTTATATTTAGGCAGAGGAACCCGGTTTTCCCCTCAGCTCAGAAATAAAGTCTGGGGATATTCAACAAAGTCTATACTAGGTATATCTGATTACTTAATAACTTGTACTTTTATGCTGTTTCTGTCATGCACTAGCATATTATCAGGTTTTCCTAAATTCTTTGCCCTACTTTGGTCATCCTCATCTATCCAGTGAGTTTTGCATAATAGAATCTTAAAAGCCTTTTATAGCCACAATCATGGTATGTATTTGCAGCTCCACTACTTATTCTATAGCAAGAGAAATCACTTTATCTGTTGCCACATTATTCAAGATGGCACTTTAAGCTTTTCTTTCTTTATTTGTACTTAGAATTGACTTTTCAATAGTTTTGGCTTATCTGTGTTCCAAATCCTTGGTGATTAGGCTAGTGATTTATATCTGCATAAAATTTTTAAAATGGCCAGGAGTTTAGCTTAGTGTGTGAAGTCATGAGTTCAATCCCTGGTACCAAAAATAAAGAAAGAGAGAAAGAAAGAAAGAAAGAAAGAAAGAAAGAAAGAAAGAAAGAAAGAAAGAAAGAAAGAAAGAAAGAAAGAAAGAAAGAAAGATGTTTTGTCCTTTAACATGAATGAAAATGCCATGTCTTTCATGAACATTAGTAACAAAAGGAAGAGCTATGATGAGATGTAGAAAAATCCAGAGAATATGGTAGAAAAGAGTTCTAGATCTGAAAACTGGGGAAACCAGTGATGTCAGCATTGGGATAGAATATTTATGGCCATGAGTATATGTATTTCAGGTGCTTGGTTATATTTGACTTTTTGTGCGTACTAAATAAGTGCAAGTCATTCCCAGAAGTACCCCTTTCTTTGCAAAGGCAAATATAGGAGTGTGACATTTGTCATTGTGATGGTAAACAATCTATATTTTCATTTTTTACAAAAGTCACTGGGCAACCAAGCCTATAGGCTGCCATATTTTGCTTAGTCTACTGCAGGAGGAAAGTGACTAGCTCATACATATTGGGGATTAGGAGAATCTGGTAGTTGGAAGTCAAATCTCACCAGGATGGTGGGTTATTACAGTGAAGTGGTAGTACTCCATAGGGAAAGGTTTACTTCACAGTGGTGTCATTATATCCTAGAGCTGCTAAAAAAAAAAAAAAAAAAAATGGTGATAAGTAGATTCTTTCCAAAGCCAGGAGCATGAGCAGCAGGAAGTGACCTTATAACATGAAGCTGAAAAGAATCATCTCTTTGCTTGCTGATGTTTGAATGTGGGACAAGAAGGAAAGTCAGAGAAAGTGGGAATTTGGGAAACTCAAAATCTCTTATTTCCTGATTGTGAATTTACATGAAGGCAAAAATTTCCTTTCGCAGAGATCATTCTCTTTGGTGTCTTTGACTTATATTCATGGGGTTTAGTCTCCAAATCAAACTCCTCGCTTTCTGAGCTATAACCAGTTAACAGCAAACCCTTCTGCTGCGTGAGAATTACCTTGGGAAAGCGCTGTGCTTTGGCTGCACTCTCAGCCTCTCTGGTCTTGGCTACCCTGTTGATCCTCCAGCTGGTTGCTGGCTGCTGGCTGCCTTGAGTCCCTAAAATTCAGTGCCAGGTTTTGATTTCTGAAAAAGGATTTTTCTAGGATGCATTGGTAACACTGGGGCTCAGGCATGGCAGCATAAAATTGTCTAATGGGTTTTTACTCTGATAGTGTAGTGAATGAGATTTAATGGGCTATGAGAACCGCTCCAGTCCTAAAGTAAAATGGATTTTGAAGGCCCTACTCTAATTCATCCATGCAAAAGGCTATCTGAAATTTAGTGTGGTATCAGTTGTCAAGTTTTACATAACAAATAGCTTTGGCACTTTGTAGCTTTTAGCTATAAAAAGCAGTAGTTTCCCTGACAGGAATGCTTCATTGCTTTGATGTCAAAGGATTAGAAGGTGAATAAACTGTAATTTCAGAAATAAATTCTCTTTAGTGAATTTTTGAGTTCTCACATTAATTAAATCTCATTCCTACTTTTGTTAACATCATAGACTTGTCTTTATTTTCTTTGCTTTTGCAGTGCTTTTTTATGTGTTTACAAAGATGTTTTTCTAAATTGGCTTTGGTTAATTTGTGGACTGATGTATTTACTTGTCCAAATGATTAGTTTTAGTGATGATAGTTGAAATTCATCTGTCTCATTTCAAATAATTGGGAGAAACTGCTTTTTCACTTTTTAAAAATAATGATTATGACATTAAAAATTCAGACAGATAATTTTTGTTTTTGGCAACTTAAAAAAAATTTTCCTTTCTTGGTGTTTAATCTTTAGGAAAGCAAAGGGTACCAAAGGCTACCGCCTGCGCTTAGTTTGACTCTGGGTGGTAAAATAATACTCTATCTTTTCCAGGCCCCTGAATAATCTGCTGCTAACAAGTGAGATAATTTTTGGTAGAAGAATTGTAATATGTCATTGTCTTACCAGAGAAATGAGTTGCAGATTCTGTCTGGGGATCTGCTTCCAAATACCTATTAAAGCTCCTCCCAGCTTCCTCTGAACTTGGCACTAATCCTACTTTGACATTTCAAAGAGTTGGAGTGCTGCACATCTCCAGCTAAGTAGACAGTATGACAAAACCAGTAAAATGGTATAAATAAAAAGTGCAAAAGACAGGGGTAGTCATTTTATGATTGTTTTCATTTATTCCATCATTCTCAAGAAGTTAATAATTTTTTCAGGCTCTTTAGAAAGAACAAAAAACTTTAAAAGTTCTCTATACCTTTTTGCATATTGGATATTTTCAATAATACATTCATAGGACTTACGTAAAATATGAGCTTGCAAGGATTTTTTTTTCCGTACCTCAAAGGTCTGCTGTTTAAAAATAGTGAGCTGTGATCAAGAGTGTGGGAACTTTCAGGCTGTCCCAGGGAGAGGCCCTCGTGGGGAAAATCAAGGCCTGTAGCCAACAGCCAGCATCGAACGCTGCCATGTGAGTGAGGTGCTCAGGAGCCAGATGTCACAGCCCAATCAGGCTTTCAGATGACTGCAGCCCCAGATGCTTTTTGATGATAGGTGCCATTGATGCCAGTACCTGATGACAAGAAGGAGCTACCGTGTAAAGACGTAAAGAGGGAAGGAGTAGAGGAATCATGGGAAGGGTTTACTTCAAAGAAAAAGGTAGAGAAAGCCTTTATAGGTAAGACTTACGTCAGAATTGCTTGCTGAATGAATTGGATTCTTCTTTGAGCTTCATGGGTGAGATGTGATCAGTTTTTGATATCATCAATAGTATATTTTTATTTTGATTGTTACTGATCTATTTATCTCTGCAATTTAACAACTGCTAATAAGAAGAAATAAACATTATTTGCATTGTTAAGATTTGTGCATTAGATCAGCAGATTCTCTACTTGAACATGTATATATCTTGATTTTACAGTGCGACATCCTCAAATACTGTTTTGAAAAAATTGCTTTACTGTCATCAGTGCGAGTAATAGGCTTTCTGGGGTCAGTACGCATGAAAAGTCAGACTGCTTTACTTGAAAAGAAAAGAACAGGGGCTGGAGATTTAGCTCAGCAGCATATGAGCCCCGGTACCAATAAAAAAGAAAAGACAAAAAATAAAAAGTAAAAAAAAATTTAAAAAAGAAAAGAACAAATATGATAAATATAGCATTTCAAGAACAAAGATAATATTCTGCTTAACTATCCGAGTTTGAGAACTGAGCGTTGAGCATTGTCAGATCTGCATGTATCTCTTCTCTTACTTAAACATAGATTAGAAGTGTTGAAAGAAGCTGCTCATCTTACTCTATTCATCTCTGAATTTTAGGGAAATCATTTGTTGTTTTCCAGCATTTCCATTTGTCATCTTTCAGCTTTGAGCAAAAATTTAAAAACAGTACAACTTGGTGTTTTGAATCCTGCTTTGCATCTTCCCTCGGAAATCGTTTGCACACAACTCACCTTTGATGTTCCTGTTCCCTTGACTGAGTACCTCTCATCTCAGTTAAAAAGATTTTGGTTTTGGTTCTAGAACAATTTGTTGGGGGGTTTGCTCGACTTTGTATTATATTTGTGTCATAGCCAGGGAACACAATACTCTTTAAAATCTCTATCAATTTCAATTATTTGGGGCTTATTTCTTTATCTCCTAAAACAGGAATGAGGTCACTAAACACAAAAGAATGTGAATTTAAAACAGCTTACTTTGGTTGGGTTGATTTTACATTTAATTCTCTGGTTCATTGATTAGTATAACAGAGGACTTTGTCCAGCCCAACATAGGCAAAGGGTTCTGATTACTGATTTTAAAAGAAACACCCTGTAAATCAATACTGGAGTTATATTTCCTGCATAAACCCATTAGCTGTGTCCTGGGGAAAAGTCTTGAGTATTTATTTCGGACTAGTGAGCTCATAGCTGTCTGCTTGGCAAAGCTCAGCTCTAGTTTCTTCAAGAAAAATAAGATAACTGCCAGGATTTTTTCTATGTTATACCTGAGCCCTCACAAGTGTTACTTTAGATCATGTAAGACTGAGATTCTTTAGGTCAGTGGCATTTCTTCCGATTCCCCATAGTGCGATCAAGATACTGAGAAGCCAAAAAATCAGAGCAGAGAGCAGTAATTCATTTAATTTGGAAGACAGGTACATTTACAGAGACTTTGAGAAGAACCTCAGCTTTTCAAAGGCAAATGTTCAAATTCAAGATGTTTCAAAGTCTGGTCTCTAATAAAATCATAATTAGAAGTATAATCTGGTTTGCTTTAAGCAGATATATGGTTCTACAGTGAATTCTTTTTTTTTTTTAAGGCTTTCTCTATTTTTCTATATTTGGCATTCTTACTGCTTGCTAATAGCAGAAAGTATTTCTGGCTTCACGATTTATTTTGGTCCCTACTGTCTGGAGAATCATCCAGTATATTAATTTATGACTTTGAGAGATTATATGTTCATTTCTTTAAGGGCTTGTGGGTCAAATTTGGCTCTAGAATATCTCATACCTTTCCATTTAGATATTTTGTACAGCCTCACTATTTGAATCTTATTAAATATTTACATTTTCAAGGTAAAGTGAGCAATGAATGTGCACAGCCTGAGTAAGGTTTATACTGTTCCTTGATTTTATTAGCAATGAAAAAATTTCCTATGGGAGGCAGGAATATGGCTCAGTGGCACAGTGCCTGCCTGGAAAGCTTGAGGCCATGAGTTCAATTCCCAGTACCAAAGGGGGTGGAGAGGGAAAAGAAAAATTTTTCCTATAAATAAAACTATTGCTAGAATTGTTTTCTATATTGTTTGCTTTTCTTCTGTAGATATTTTGCTATGCTTCCTAGGAAAGGAACTGTAACACTCTAATGCTAAGATAATTAGCACTAGGAAGGCAGCTTCCTTCCCTCCTATAGTATGATGATAGTACCGCAAGTCACTCACCAGCTCAGAAGCACCAAGAAAGGAAAGGGGTGTACCATCCGCATGAGTTTAATGTCTTGGATAGAACTTCTAAAGTTTTGTTTGCAAATATACATGAAAATTTAGAATAATGTTATTCTTTTTTTATTTAGAGAAAAAAAGCAAAATTTAAAAAAGGGTAGAAAGAATACAGAATTCAGTATGGAGATTCCTCAAAAAACTAGGACTGGAAGTTCCATTCAATCCAGCTATTCCCCTCCTGGGTATTTTCAAAAAAAATGGAAAAGGTCATGTCACAGTGATTTATGTGTACCCATGTTTACAGCAGCACAATTTGTAATAGCCAGATCTTGGAAACAACCCAGATGCCCATCAGCCGCAGAATGGATGAAAAAGATGTGGTATTTTCATACAATGGAATATTACTCAGCTATAAAAAGGATAGGCTTTCGTAGGTAAATGGAGGCAACTTGAGACTATCCTCATAAGTGAAATAAATCAGACTCACATTTGTAAATATCGTATTGTCTCTCTAGTAGACTAATGTTATTCTTAAAGAATTAACTTTAGCTAATGTATATGATAATTATATCTGCTTAGTGTCTTTATTATTAGCATATGAATTTTTCTTCTAGGCACTCTGTTATATAACACTCTGCATTTTATACCTTTCATTAATAATGAGAGGTAATATTTGCTGTATCTTTATTATGTATCATGGTTTACAACAACAATTTCCATGAATGAACTCACTCAGAGCTCTCAGTAACTCCAAGAAACACATAGTATTAGTAGCAACCTCATCCAACAAAGGGAATACTGGAATTCAAACAAGTTAAGGTATTTTCATAGTGAGAGAAAAGTAGTATCCTGACCCAAAGCCAATGTAGATTAACTGTGATCTAATGATGCTGGAATGTCACTGACCACCACCCTCTCCCCACTTCTGGGCCTTATCATAATGTATTTACATTGGTTTTGATAAAACAGCAAAATTAAATAACCAGAAATTGGCTACAACCGGTTTGGTCAACCTCTTCTCCACCAGTGGCATAGTTGATCTTGCTAAGAGAAAGGTGTTTTGGATACATGGACTTTGGGGTTGATAGGATAATGGGGTTCATCATTCCATATGACCTCTCAGAGATCACTTTAGGAAGGATTGAAAGGCTTACTTAGATAACTGGTATCAGATGTAAGTAAGGTGTGGGACAGAAGCAATAGTTGAATGCTTTTTTCTGGAAAACAACCTCGATCATCGGACATGAAAAGTTTTAAATGAATCATATAGTTCTCATTAATGCCTGCTTAAAAGAAAATTTCTTTTGAAAACATACTTGATAATGTACTGAGTACAACTAGGCATAATGGTACACGTATCAGACATACTTATTTTCTATGAGAATCGTGAAATCAGTGATACTAGAATTGCTGTGTTGAACGAAAATGAGCTCAGGGAGTACTGTGAACAGTGAGTGTGTGCAAGTCCTTGCACGTCCTCTGTATTTAACCCCTTGGGGCAAATCTAAGGCCCGGAGGCCTGGCAGCCTGGCAGAACCACTGAAATGATGCACAAAACTCACCCACACAGTGAAGTGGTTTGAAATTTTTCTAATGTGTTACTGATTTTAAAAGATTGAATCAACTTTTTGGAAAAGCTAAACTGTGTTTTTATTCTCTCCATGCAAAAAGATACTATAACTATTTATTTATGAAGTTGACAGTACATAAACAAAAACTATAAGAAAGTAAATTTATAGAAGGCAGTTAATTCACAAAATATTTTTATGGGTTGTGAATGTTTGACCCCACTTCAAAGCTAGATTCAACCCTCCCCAACTCCTTAGATTAAAGCTCAGTCCCCGCCTGCTGCTCTACAATGACAGCTGCGTGCTACAAATGCTCCTCTTAAAATTTTGTTTTGACTTTTGATGACTCACAGACCAGCTATTGTTTGAATGAAAGGTGTGTTAATGATTTCCGAGGTAATGAAATTTTGTCTTATTTAACACTATAAGCTCACTACTGATAAAAGCAGCATTCCCAAATTTGTAGTTCTACATAGCATTTTAACACCTATGCTCTTTCCCACAATAAAATGTTTTGCAAACATTCCATCTAGCTGCCGTTACAGTACTGGACTGGACAATTCTTGGCACAATAAGTCCCACACCACACTGGCAGTATGATTCCCTCCTGGATCTCTGGTATAATTGAGTGAATGACAACAATTTTAGTAACTGATAATTTATAATCAAAGTGGGAAATTGTAAATCATTTTGACTCTGAGAGAAATTTAATAATTGAGTCACTTAGTGAATAAAAAACCTATTTTATCACATTCCATTACCTGTGTTTGACCTCAGAAGCCACCATAAATAAAAACACCCATAACAATTAGATGCTGGAAGTAAGAACTCATTTTTATAGCATGGCCCTTGACATCTTAACTGGTATATTCACTAAAGTTAACAGTGACTGTCACTAAATCACAATGAGTCAGAATTTCTAATATGTTTGAATAACACACACATCTACGGCCTCCATAACGGGACTTTCAGTCTTTTCATAGTTTTCCATCTACGGTTTCTTATTTAATCTATCAAGTCCTCCACGCTGTTCAGGGGTTATCCATGTACTCTCTGGCTTCCTGCCTGCTGCTAATACATCCCCTTTTTTGTTTGCATCAACCTTATTGTTCATCTGCAGCTTTTTTTTTCTTGACCTTCAGCAGAATGACTTTCATAGCAGATGGCCGGGGAGTTGCTGTAAGGATCTCAGAACTAAGGGTGTCTCATCGGTACCTGTGCAGGGAGGTGAGCGCAGGAGCCTGTATCCTCCCAGGAAAGACGTTCACACACATGGAGGCGCTCATGTACTTATGCATTCCCTAAAGTTATACAAAACCTTTGTGCTGGCAGAACTCTCAAAAGTGAGTAAATTGCTGCCTCTGTGTGCTTTGGAAGGTCAACATCATGAAGGCAAAGTGGTTCAGGAACAGGCACTGCTCTAAGAACCTGGGTCACCAGACCAAGTTCGCCAAGGTTGGCTACAGTTCTGCTGTCGTGGCCATACCAAGAGTAAATGTCTACTGCCCGGACATTTACATAGAATTCCCCCTATAATAAATTCTGTCAATTCTTCCTACTTAATCCTCTAGAATGTTTTCACTTTTCCCATCCTGTCTCATCTCCCATCACCAATGGATTGCTCTGCCCTCACCTTGCCCCCTCCGATCCATCCATTTGTCCATAGTGCAAGCTATGTGCTCTTTCATTAGATAAAATTGGCCACATGACTCCAGAACCATCAATGATCTTGAGGTTAAAATCCACATGTCATGGAAGCACATGCACAACCTAGTTTCTTCTGCCTCATCTGGCCCACTCTTTCCTTGTGCTGTAGTCATGTGGAACTACCTGCCAGCAGATCATAACTTTCTCTGGTCTCCGGATCTTTGTAAATGTTTTTTGTTAGAGCCCAATTAGCCCTCTCCACCTATTTTCTAAGGCTCATAACAGACTCTGTCCTCTTATGCCTTATCCTGGCATGGAAATTTGAGTGAGATTTCTTTTGTGTGCCCTCATACATCTCCCATAACATTCTTTTAAATGCTTTTCATTACCCACTTACCTTTCTGTCTCTGTCTCCCAGGGCAGCTCCTTGAGACAGGACCTGACTTCTTTTTGTAACCCCAGACTGGAGCACTGAGGCACTAGCAGGAGGAGTGCAGTAAATATTTGGTAAAAGGTAAATAGGTTATTTTAATGGATTTTTGTACCAATCCCATTTTATTTACATTTTATGATAAAACTAAAGTTCCCCCAAACAACTGCCAGTTCCTCAGTGACTACTCTGGTTACAAAGTTAAGATTAAAACTGTGTTATTTTTGCAGAGGCAGAAAATTAGGAATTCTCTTCTGTGGGATGCTTTCCCTCATATATTTAATATTCATTAGAATTCAATAGCCTTACTAAAAATATACAGTTTTTAAATCATGATATTAGACTCAATAAAAACAAGCTATGATTCATTGTTTGAAAGAGTCATCCATATGCATTATGAAAATGAGATTCAATTTTTTCTCTCTCTCTTAGTAAAAAGGAATTTATTTGGAAATATGACCTACCATCATGTTTTCATTTGGTTTAGCAGAAAACACTTTTCTCTTGCAACAATCCTAGATGCTGTAGCATTCCATACACTTGTTGAATTTAGATTTGGTGGCTATAAAAGTCTCTCAAAAACTCAAATAGTTTTTATTGTGTTTGTATTTATGATACTACATTGTATAGTGTTTTTGAAAGTGTAAAGACTTTTGCACAGAAATACTCATAAGAACAGAAGATTTAAAAACTGATTTGCTGTCACCATCTTAACGAAGGAGTCAGCAGGCACAGTAACTGGGACACATGGTAGAATAGACCCAAGGGGCCCTTCTCTCTTTCCTTCTTATTGTTTTTTCTTTCTTCTCTTTGGGAAAGAAGAGTCTTAGAAATGCATCCTCAGCAGGACCAAAAATTATTCTTATTCATCTTTTTTCCTTTCTCCTCCTTTCATATACTTTCCATGGAGATGTCAGAATTATAAATTACAATAGTGTTCTAAATAAAATCCAGTATAAATATGGAAAATGTGTAAGACTTGAATTTGCCTTGCAAGTGACTAGGATTTTATGTATATATATATATCGTTTACATACTCTAAAGTTGAAACAAAACAGACCAATGAGAGAGCTGCAGATTGATCATAAGTATATAGTTACATTGAGAGCAAAGAGGGAGTAGGAGATTGCAGTCCTTTGCATTACTAAAAGGTTCCCTGATTATGTATTTAAAATGATTAGGTGTATGACAGCTGATTGGAACTAGGAAGTGGGTTTTTGCAATACTGGTTGGCATCTTAAATAACAGGTGGTACTGGAGATGGAGGCTGTCTGGGTTTCTTGGGTAGCAGATGGCTGCAGGCAAAGCAGAAAAAGATTTCAGGAAACAACTTTGCAGGTAACTTAACAGCTGAATTTACTTGGGAATGACTTGGAAACACAGAAGAAGGGACACTAGAAGCTGTTCCTCTCTCTCTCTCTCTCTCTCTCTCTCTCTCTCTCTCTCTCTCTCTCTCTCTCTCTCCCTCTCTCTCGATAATCTCTTTTTACCAGTCAAGTCATCAGAGAATTATGCTGGAGGACAGATGCTGAGATGGAATCTGGCCCAGATTCCAACTTTCATTAAACAGGCTGTGTGTGCATGGTTGTATTTACTGGGAGCTGTTAACAGTGTTGTATGTTTGACTCCAGTGAGGGCCATGCTCTAAGGAGGGAGAGGAAATGTGAATTTCATTGTTCTAACATAGTTTTGAATCCTATCTTGAAAAAACTGAAATTATCCCAAATCTCCATTGGCTTCTTGGTAGACTACTGCCACTGGTAATTGTATGTCGGTAATGGCCTTCTCCCAGCTCCAGTTTCCTGCTGAGCCACAGCACGGTGCCAATGAGAATAAAAACCAGACTTTTGTCCCCACTGCCCTGTGGTGTTCACTGCTGCTTGCTGTAGGATGTGCCAGCTCTCTGCTCAGTGGTTGTCACTCATCTGCTGGGAGCTGGCGATCACTTGTTTTGGTTCCCCAAATCCAACAGGGGATTCTGTTGGAGCTGATATACTTATGGAACAAATACTGACCGAGACACAAGAAAGTCCGAAGTTCTTTCCTCCAGAAGCTTGTCAGTAACAGGGCTTTGCCAATTCTTGGCCAGGATTTTTAGTTGTTCTGTGACTTTCCTGTCTTCACTGTAATTACCATCTTCATGGACAGAGTTCTAAATGATTCTTATTCATTCAGGTATGTGTGCCCCATCTTTTAGAAAAAGAGGGGGTATCAGTAGAAGGAAAGGTAAGAAATATGCCTTTGTTTTTGGAAAACATGGTCTTTGTCTTTAAGTCATCATGAAGTCTTTGAATCAGCTAATTCCTGTCCAACCCAGTGCCTTTTAAGGTTTTGGAATGGTTTGGAGACATTTGGTGACCATATAGCAGAGCAGATTCCATTCCAGAACCTGCTTTCTGATTAACTGACTGGAAAAGAGATTATCTAGAGAGAAAAATACAGCTACTGAAGTCCATTCTGCCAATTATAGTCTCGGGTTCTGAATTTCAGAGTGGTGGAGTAGTAGTCACACTTTGAGTCAGGGTACCGTATATAGATTCTCTCATTCATTTCCACGAGTAGCTGATTATTATGGATTTTTAGGAACAAAAATTACAGCCTAAATGTATGTTGTTTGGAAACTTCTCATATCCAGTGATAGCCACAGCAGGATCTTTCTACTTCATGAAGCTGCAGTAACTGGACACTCCACTGGTGCCTGCGGGAATCTGGAAAATGGATCTGTGTTAGGAAAAGGAGACTTGTCTTTGGGTGTCTGATGCTTTAATGTTGCGTAGCTCCCTCCAAAGGCAAAGGCTTGGTTTTAGCTCTGTGGTGCCGCAGAACACACTCAAGAGAAGAATGAAAGGCAAACCATGTCTGAGAAGCGGGGAAAGAAATAATATTATTAAATGCCATAATAATCACAATTTTTAAATTTCAGCCAAAATCTCTATTTTTTCTGAAAATTCACTCTGTCTCTGTTTACTGTTGGGCCATTACTATATCTTGGGTGTTCAGTGATTTGGGAAAAATAATATTATCTTTAATCACCAAAATGAATAAAACTCCCAGGATTATCTACTCAAAACTCTATTTAAAATCCAACAAAAAGCACAATGACTAATGTTTAGAGGAAGTGAGGGAGATCCATAAGAAGGCAGAGTATAAAATAAGTCAACAGAAGTTGAAGAGTTGCCATTAACAGTGAGCTTTCTGTAATAACTGGCCAAATATCATGAATATGACTGAGAAAGAAATCAAGATAAGAATCATACAGCTGTTAATTTTTTTATATCTCACCTATTTCTAGAAAGGATTTGAAGGAATTATGTTGATTACAAAAGTGTCAATCTCTTAATAAAATGCAATTTCAAGAATGCTTAAATAGAAGATAAATTTGTTCTTCCTAATTCCCATTTAACAACTCATGTGTAATGTTGACATATCCTTTTTGATCTTGATTTCATTCAGATTCATTTCTGGAAATCTGGAGATTAATGTGTAAGAACTTAATTTGAAGTTGGCAGGTTTGCTCATCTGTACCTCTCAGCTGTTAGACGTTATTTTTCAGATGAAGAATGGAGTTCTCTTTAATTGTATTATAATCTATAATTCTCATACACATTATCTATTTTTTACTTATTATTTTAGAATAATTTGAAATATTATAAAAATTGCAAAAATAATATGAAGAGCTCTCATAAACCAACATTTGTTGTATTTGCTTTATCATTCTCTCTATTTATGTATTTGCACATATTATTATTTTTTAACTATTTGAGGTAGTTAACATACCTCATGTCCCTTGATCTCCAAATACGTCAGTATACTTTTCCTGGGAATCAGAACATCTTATTATACAACTGCAGGTCAGTTACATCAGAAAATTTAACACTGATACAATTCTTCAATAAAATCTATACTTTTTATTTCATCAATTATTTTGTCCTTTACAAAATTTTCTTTTTTAACAAGAAGCATCCAGGATTACTGATTACTCTCTCACCCTGCTTTTTTAGCCTTTAGTTAGTATTTAATTTCAGCCTTTTCCAACTGGTATTTAAAAAGACACAGAGACATGTTTTTATAAAACACCCCTCAGTTGGATTTGTTTCTTAGATACTTGCATGTGACTAGCATTTGGTATCCACTTGGGTTTTAAATGTCTTTGCTATTACATCTGCAGGCTGATGTCTGTTTGCTCCTTTCTGCTGATGTTAATTTTGAACAGTTGGCTAATGCATTTATAATTTTTTCACTGTGTAGTAATATTTTCCTTTCAAAACTGGTAATTTGTCTCATTAGGTTTCTGCTCCTAGGGAGCAGAAAGTATTTTGTCCTCTGCTTATCTCCTGGGCCAGGCATAGGATTTGGCAGTAGTGGGTCCTGGATGTTTTTTGAATAAAATGAATCTGGCAATATTTAATAGTTTAATAGTTATCAGAGATTTTTTTTTAAAAAGATGAAAGATGGTAGAAAAAAAGATTAAATAATAGTAGGCTGGGGCTCTTTCCAAACAGTTTTTATTTGAAGACCCTGGTTTTAGCTGGAAGACCCTGTGGGTTATGGGTGCTGCAAACCAGTTTCACAGGAATCTACGCCCAGTAGAGCCCTGGTGTTGGTTCTCAGGCAGCCAGTGTCTCCAGGAAATACGCTCTGTTCTAAGCTTCTTCAGAGAATGACAGCATATGAAGAGGGCGGGCCGTCAGGACAAATTACAAGCCACACAATTTGCTGCAAATATTATCCATCATTGTACATTGCTTCAGTTTCCTTTATTATAATGTACTGTTGTGTCTTAAGATATGGTATTTAATCAAGCCTAAAATGTGTTATAATTCTATGTATTACAAAGAAAGAAAAAAGTGACAAGTTAAATATGATGTAATTCTTTCTTATCACCCAGAATATTTATTTTATGCTTACCGGAAGATCTCTTTTAGTGTTGTTGAGACATAGATGTTTATCTCTTGTGAACACATAAAAGAAAAGTGGAAATATATGAGCTAAAACACACCTAACAGGCACAGCCACACTTTCTGGAGTTATTTTTCTCCTGGAGTCATCACAGGTGGCATTACCTTCTCTGCCACCAGGAACCTGGAATTACAGCCTTGCTAAGATGTATGCGTTGCTTCGGGTTTCAGGATTCTCTTGTAAGCCACTGATGCCTACTCTACACATTTGGGCTGCCCTGTCTTGATCTTACCAGAATATGTCAACAGCCATGACTTACATTCCTTTGTCAGGAGGTCCCTAAGTGACCTTTGAATGAACTGTTTTGGAGGATAGTAGTTGTCTGGAGGTGAAACTGCATATGTACTTATCCCAGATAACTGAGACACAGCTGCTGCCTGGTCTCAGATGACTGGACAATGCCAGCTAGTGAAAGATGCCCATGAGTTCAGAACTGTTAAAATGCATGGAAAAGGGAAGAGGAATAGGTCTTAGACTTACTATAGTAAAACTTATATATGGCATTTAAAAAGAAATTAGCAAATTAAAACAATGCTATAGTGCAAGATTGGTGTGGGTGTAGAACCGAGAGTGCGCCTAGTACTGGAAATTGTTTCTCTTGTGGAAAGTAGTTTAATGATGTAGCTAAATAGCCCTCGCTTTGTTAGTATCCTTTGTTATTTTAATCTAATATGTTGTTTTCTATTCTAAGAAAGTAATCATGGATGCAGTAGAAACTTTTTGAACCAAATATTCACTGTAGCATTATTTATAAAAATGAAAAATTGGAAACAAGCTCAATGTATATCATATAAGAGTAGAATAAAAGAATGTTTCCAAAAATATTCAGAAATGTGAACAAATGTTCCATAAAGTATACAAAATTGTACTTACAGAAAACTCCCAATTCTGTTTAACCACACAGTAGAAGAGAGAAAAAGGTTACGGTGGGGAACAAAACTGGACCTTGTTTTTTTTTCTGATACCTGCCTCAAATGGCATGAGAAGGTCTTTTCCTCTTATGTGCCTAAAACCCCTCCCAAGTTTCTGTGACAGCAGCCACATAATAACAGTGGCCACTGGGCTCTTTTAACTTTCCTGTGTCAGCTGACTTTCTTACTTGTGCAATCATTTTCCATTTCCACCTCAAACATGTGATGGGGAGCTGCACTTTGGCCATGGCTTCCTGTGTCACGCTGGAGATGGAAGCACAGTTCGCCTCCTCTGCCTGACTCATGGTAAGCTTGTGAGGCAGGCCTGATGGAGAAGCGATCCCAGGACTAGCACCTGGGATGAGGAGTCACCTAGAGAATGACTCAGGGACCAGCTCTGCACATGCCAGCTGACCTGCTGCAGTGTGAACTGAGAGGCAGAGTGAGGGTACTAAGAGAACTTCCAGAAGAAAAGCATGCCATCAAACCACGTCCCGGCAGAAGGGACATGTGGTGGGAGATCTAAGGATAGCCAGGTGTGGCTCTTTTTCAGATCTGCATGAAGCCCAATTCCCAGAGAAGCGTCTGGGCCTTAGAGGCCACATCCATAAGACACTGGAGCCTTTGAAGCCTCACTAACTGGAAAGGTCCTCATTGCCAGTCATCCTGCCACTAATGAAGAAGCACTATGTCTACGGGAGCCGCTGAGCAGCTGGGAGACATTACGCTAATCAACGCACCTGACATGACAGGTGTTTACCTGAGGGGTAGTTTTGTGTGAGAGGAAAAGGGTAAAGCTCGTGTAACTCAGGGAATTGACACTGATTGTTAGTTTTATGCCTGTAGGTTCAGAAAGTGTGAAGAAGTTTGGGCTTACTTGCTAATCGTTCATCTTCAAATATTTATGGAGCCATTTCTGGGTCATGCCATTGGATTCTGGCCAGATTCCAGGTGGTCTAAGACAGCGAGCTGCTGAGCACCTGCTGGGGCTCTGTACCACGTTTCATGTTGCTGTATGTTTTCAGGTCCTGCTCCTCCCAATGTGGAGATGTTCTCTAGTCCGTAGAAAAGACAATTTCCTTTGGGTATAAAATATTAATCATGGTTTTCACAACCCTTATGGATGGAGTCAATGAGTTACGTTCACTAAAAGAGCAGATATTTTATTGATACACACACACACACATATATGATGAAGGATTTACAAGGCCAGCTGATAAGGGAAAGTTAAAAGGGCACAGCTGGACTCACAGTTGCTACCTGCAGAGTCAGGTATGGGAGAAAGCAAAAAGTCTCTCTGCACACTGCAGAGCTAGAGGATCCAGTCAAAAGTCAAAGGTCCAGAGCTCATTACAGAGTCCTATAGGAGTCTTCATAGGAAGCTAAAGGGTCTAAATTGGAAGATTCTGCGCTGGAAACCTGGCAACAGATGTCCAAAGGCGAAGGTGAGGACTGGAGCTCCTCGGAAGAAACAGAAGCAAGACTTCCTTCCTCTTTCCCTCTTTAGTGCATCCAGGCTACAAGCCTATTTGTTGGTGACACCCACATCCAGGGTGTCTTTCATCTTCAGAAAGTCAATCATCCAGACATACCCAGAACTGTGCTAACCTAATCAGATGACAGCACAGTTAACTATAAGGAACTATAGTTATTATATTTTAATTCCATTAACTATACAAGGAAAGGGTTTTAATGGAATTCACAGTCTCGTCCGTAAGGCATGACCAGTCCCCTGAGAAAAGAAAGGGACTTGCCACGTCTACCACCTGCTTTCTGTTGCACTACATTGAGGTTGTTTCAGCTTGTAGTAGACTGCCTCAATTTTTCTACAAAATTCCCAGAAAGCATATATTGTCTCTGTTATTCAGGAAAGGCGTTGTATCCCTCAGGATGCTTGTAAACTATTTGTTCTGCTGGTTTAAAAATAATGAATAGAAAATTCTATATTTTGTGTGCTGTGTTAAGTACTGCATGATTTTTACAGAGAACTGACTACCTCTTGCTATAATTCCTTCTAAAAGGGTTCTGTTAAATAAAATAGACAAATTTTAAAATGTTCTTGTAGTTAAGGATGTAAATAGCCCTGTTTTATTATTTCTGTTCTTATTTCCTGATATTACTTGGAGTAAATCTTCTGAGTTACTGGTTACACCACATTTTCTCCATTAACTTTACAGTTCTGCAAAAAGGATCGTTAGGAGTTTGTTCCTTTTTTCTGTCATTATCAAACAGCAGGATGCTTATATGAATTGCAAACATGTACTGCCTTCTTGCAATGGCTAGGGAAGAGTGACTTTTAAATCTGAGCTTCTCTCTTAATTGCCCAAAGCCAAATTTGCTTAGGGGTTGCTTGTAGAGGAGCTTTAAGGTTGTGACTGTCTCGCTGTTTGGAAGACGTGGAGTAAATGTTATGCTCGACATTCACACTAGCCTATGTTTAAAATAGTGCTACTTTAAATCCAGGACCTGAGCTACCTGCTGGTAGTTTTCTTCTTTAGTCAGTAACTCTTTGTGTCGTGTTGAACTACAATAGTTGTTAAGATAAGTATTATGTTGTCTGAATTTAAAAATTACAAAGCCTGGAATATTATCTTCATCTTCTTGGACATTTTGTCATGTGTACCTAATGGGAATTCGTGATTTCAGAGCCCCGTTGCTGGTGGGAGCTGGAGGCTTGCTTGTCTCTGATGCCACGTAACTTCCTTATGAATGTCCTTATTTCATATATTCTCAAAAATGTAGTAACACATGAACATGGTAAAAGAAAAGTTGAAACAGTATGAAAGAGCATAAAGGGAGAAGTAAGGTTAAAACCATACTACTACGGTATGACAAACCACTCTAAACTTAATAGGATAAAAGTAAAACAGTTTTACTGTGATCACAAACTCTGTGATTCGGAAACTCATAAAAGGCCTGGCAGGGGTGACTCCTCTACTCCGTGGTATCTGGATCCTCAGCTCAAATCACTGGAATCCTCAGAGGCTGGAACCAATTGAAGGTTCGTTCAATTCCAGGTCTAGCGCTGCAATGGACAGACACAAAGGCAAGAACTACTCGGTAGAGCAGGAAGAGACAGGATCTCTCCTTGGCCTCCTCACAGTGTGCTGACCTCGTATACACAGTGATTTCTGGCTCTGGCTGGGCATGATGAACCTTCCAGCCAACAAGGGCAAGTAGCCTTACTTGTTCCAACTCAGCCTTTGAAGTCACCAACTCTCACTTCTGCTGCCCAGATTTCAGAGAAGGAGACTAAGACTGCATCTCTTCAAGGGAGGAATGTCAAGGTCACATTATGGACATGGGAGATATTGTTGCAGCTGTATTTGGAAAATATAATGTATAATCTTTCCTACCAGATGGAAATTTACACCATTTGAAGATGATTTCATACTATGCAATTAACAGCTGCATAATAATAGTTTGTGTCTTGGTTACTTTTCTCTCATTACTGAGACAAAACACCCGACACCCAAAATAAAGGAAGGAAAGGTTATTTAGCTCACTATGGAGGTTTCAGTCCATAATCAGCTGGCTCCAAGGCAGGGTGGCATGGCACTGGGGCAACACTTCAAAGCAACAGCCAGAGCAAAAAGGGGGAAAACCAGCCTCTTCTCCCTTTTATTGTAGGCCACCCATGCCCTTTCAGGGCAGATATAGCACTCCCAAAATCTCCTTGCCATCTCCTGTGCCCTTTGCACAGGATGAGGATATTTACAAAGTGGCCTCCTGCTGAGTCCCTCCATTAAACTTCCAAACTGTTCAAGTTGATACAGTGTATCAACCATAACAGTTTGACAGCAGACTTATTTAACCAGTCATCTACTGTTACACATATAGTTGGTTTCCAATCTTTTAAAATCATGAACAATGATATAATAAATACATTTTACTGTGTCTATGTATGCACATACCTACATAGGAGACAGTCATAAATGAGATTGCTAGGTGAAAAAGAAATGTGAAAAATTCTTTGAAACTTTGGTAATTACTTAGCCTGATTCTCAACATCAAGATTATTTTGGTTTAGTGTGATAGAAAATTTAAGATAACAATTGGTTAAATACATGAGAAATTATAGAATTTGTAGGAAAAGAGCCCAGGGCCATATGTTGGGTCTGGGATTTCACTAAGAATCCATTCTTCTTCCCGTTCTCCCTTCCCTAAGCATGTCTTTCATCTTCCTAGTCCTGAGTGGAAGCTCACCATCTCTTCCAAGCTGCAGGTAGCAAAATGAAATAAAGGAGGAAGAGAGGTCATTCATTCCCCCTGCCTGTAGAAGAACTTCCTAGAAAACATATACAGCACATATATTATTAACCTCAACTTGTACATACATCGGTGTATTGGGGGAGTACCTGCTTTTATGTAAGTGGTGATGTGCCCAGGTAAAATCAGGGTTCTCACCTGAAGGAAGAGAAGGGCAATGGACACTTGTTGGCCACAAGCAGTTTCTACATTATTCCAGGATATGTGGCAGCTCTGAAGTTTGCAAAGGGAAATGAAAGCTCAGAAATGTTAAGAAACTTGAGTGCATTCCCAAAGATGGAGAGTACAAATTCAGACCTGAGTCTTTTTTCCACTGTCTCAATCTGGAATAGGACTGCAAGTTATAAACTCATTGTATCCTCCCGTATGATTGCTTTTCTCTAAGATTTTCATAAGGTCATTAAGCCTTGTTTTATTTGCGAGGCACGCGTGGGGGACTGTGTACAATGGTAACTGTTCTTCCACTGAGAAATTCTCTTCTTCCTGTGGAGGAGCAGAAGCCTGGGACCAGCTGCTTTGCACACTGACTTGAATGGCTTAACAATTTCCTCTCCTTTCCTCTGCTGTTTTTGCTTTCAGATCTTCTTCCTCCTGCTTCTCAGACAGTGGATCCTTTCATACAGAATGGCTGAGTCATGGCAGGGAATGCAGATGGCCATGAGTTTATTTACAGGCCTGGACTCCAACGCAGGTTTCCTGTCCCAGCCTGCAGTGGCCAGCACCTGACAGCAGACTACTCCAGGCCTAAGAAATCCTTCTGCTGACAGACCTGGGACTCCACACTGCATGCTCTAGTGCAAAGCCTGTGGGATAAGTCCAAACAGGAGACTAGAACAGACTGATACAGACCACTGGCCTAGCTGCCATCCTATATTCCTGGTTGTCTATTGTTCGCTTTTTGTAGTACTGAAATACGAAATAGGAAACATACGGTCTTTGTAGTTAGGGAAGGAAGATAAAATAGCACCATGGGATAGCACAGTGTAAACTTTGTCATCAGAAAGCTTATCTTGGAAGATACCTATAAAGAAATGAAATTTTCTGGCAAAAAAAGCATAAGATCTGTGCTCTTAGACTATGTAGTATTCCTCACTGTAACTGAATATTTGACTTCTGAATTAACACATGTATTGTAATAGCCTTGAGAGTCAGGCATAAGAAACAGAGTGGGACACTTCATGGCATGTTATAAATGAAACAAAGTATTTGTGATTTCAGCTGAATTTCCTAATAATAAAGACTCATATGTGGAAGTATAAGAATCAATTAATAAATATATAAATTGAATTGTGATAAAAGTGCTATGGAAAAACATGATTATATGCCTATGTAAAGGTGAATTAGGGCTTATTAATCAGTCTAGAAATGAAAAATATAATGCTTTAAGTGCAAGTTTTACAGTACAAGACAAAACTAATAAGCTGGAAAATACGGTTGAAAAATTATCCTGACCACAGTTAAAGAGATAGAAAAAAATTTGTTTTGTCTTTTTCGGTACCAGGGATCGAACTCATGACTGCCTGCTTGCAAGGCAGGTGCTTATGCCGCTGAGCTAAATCCCCAGGCCCCTGAGATAGAAAATTTAAGAAGATTTAAACATGGAGGAAAATGTGAGAAGATTTAATAATGTACTCATTAGAATTTCAGAAGTAAGTTTTAAAGAGACCAAGGGAGAAGCAATATTTAGATAGAATATGGGTGAAAATTTTTTGGAATCTGGAAACATGAGTCTTCAAATGAGTCTTCAAATCCGTATTCCAATGAATCAAGTATGATAAATTTTTAAAACCCAAAACTGTATACATTATCAACATTATAATATATATTTTCAAAAGTAGAAGACTTTTAAAATAGCAAGGAGGAAGGACAAATTACTAAAATAAAAAAGGGTAACACACAATACAGCTGACTTTTCTAGAGCAAAATTAAAGACAAAATAACTAAAAGTGCTGAAATAACTCTTCCTGGACTTCTCTACCTTGCAAATTTTCCTTTCAACAAAGAAAGGCAACTAGAGACATTGTAGACAAACAAAAATGGAAAAGAACCTCCTATCAGTAGATACTGTCTTAGTCTGTTTCATGCCTTTATGACAGAATA
This sequence comes from Cavia porcellus, assembly GCF_034190915.1. Lineage (NCBI taxonomy): Eukaryota > Metazoa > Chordata > Mammalia > Rodentia > Caviidae > Cavia > Cavia porcellus. Next base: position 2,648,079 of record NW_026947512.1, read on the forward strand.
CTGATTTTCCTCAGTTTACTCCTGATGAACTTGCACATGTCATCTGTTTAGTATTACATGTTAGCAACACAGTGCACTTAGAACACCAGGTGTTTACTGCAGTGATCATGAGGCTGACTAGGACCAGTGGCTCACAGCTGCTGCCCAGCGTCTTCTGGATGTGTCTTACTACATATTGCTGGCCTGGAAAAAGATCAAAATCCAAAGTAAGGTTTCTACTGAATGCAGATCACTTCTGAGTAATGCATATCATAACATCAAGAAATTAAGCCAAGTCATCATTAGTCAGAAGCCATTTATACCCAAACCTAGGAAATTTATAATGAACAGAATACCTTTCACAGTTCCAGAGGCTAAAAAGTATAAGATCAAGTTACTAACATCTGATAAAAGGCTTCTTACTGTATTATCCCATTGCAAAAGGGCAAAGAGAGGGAGGAAGGCAAGGAAGGAGGGAAGAAGTGACTGCGGAAGGGAGGGAGGAGAGAGAGAGGGAGGGAGAGACAGAGAGAAATAGAGATGAGACAGAGAGACAGAGACAGAAAGACGAGAAACTGGACAAGCAAGCAAGAGGCCAAACCTCCTTTTATAAGGAGCCCAGCCCCACGACGAGAAACCCACTTCTCACACAACAGCATTTGTCTGCTCCACAGATGACCTGGTGACCTGAACCCGCACTTTAGGCACCTCACACTGGGGAATCGAATTTCTAACTCTTGAACTTGGAGGAACACGCGTAAACCACAATATTTATCAAAGAAGCACCTGAATGCATGTATTTCATATCAGAAAGGCTCATAATGCAAAAAGTAATAGTAAATTAATGTTAAATGCAGCCTTATTGACTTTATAAAGTGATAATAGTGTCTAATTTAAGTAATTGAAAAATCAAGATAGAACTAAAATATGGTAGAATGACATTTCATTTAAGACATCGGGCGACTGTGATAAAATCATTTTAAGATCCTTGTATTGATTTGGAAAGATAAAACGTTTATTAAACTTGGTCATGTTAGATACACATTCTATAAACTAGATAGAATGAAACTACGTAGAAATCAAAAAGATAACTAAAAATTGTCATATATTTAAAAAATAAAGTCATAATTGTAAATAACTCAAAGGTCAAGGAAGAAACAATCATGGAAACTTAGGAGATATTAAGGATAAAATCTTACTAAATAAGTTTAATGACAGTAAATTTAAGGGTGGGAGGGAACCAAAATAAATTCAGTGAGAACAGGAAACAACTTATATAAAGACAAAAATGAATGAAATAGAAGCTAAAAATACTGAAGAGGTCAATAATTCAATATATAGTTCTCTTGAAAAATTAAGATCAACAAAATCCTCAATATTGATCATATAAACAATATAACATGAAAGGAGAACATATAATCATGTTATTTATATTAAGAAGATAATACTATAAGTAAGTTTACACTAATAAATGTAGTATGTTTGTAGGTGGAATGTTTTTAAATTTCTAAGGAAAAAATATGTAACAGTCTTAACTCATGAAGAAAAATCCTTGAGTCTTGGACTGGGGATGTAGCTCAGTGGCACAGCACCTGCCTGGCAAGTGCAAACCCCTGAGTTCGATTTCCAGTACCAGAAAGAAAAAAGAAACTGAATCTCTAGGTGTGCACTTAGATGCAAAACTGCTAAGCAAAGTAATAAAAACTAAATCCATGTTGAAGTGCGAGTGCATTGTGTTTCAGTTTCAGTTTGAAGAAATGAAGTTAGTTCAGTTTAGGAAATCTATAAGTGAATTTTGTCACAGTAACAAATTAATGGAGAAAAGCCATTTGTTTATCTCAATTGTTGCAAAAGGCTTAATAAGTTTTAGTAACCACTCAGAACAACTCTTACTAAAAAAAGTAAGAAAAGTGTCTCAATCCAATCAGTGCTACCCACAAAATGAAATAATAAGAGAAACCAGACACCAAAGGAAACTTTATAGCAAATGTGAAATGCCAAAGTGTCTCTGTTAAGGTGCCAAGTGCCATTACTGTCACTTTTGCTTTGCATTACTGTATTCTAGATTTCTTTTGCCACATATAAGCAAAAGAAAAAATAAAAGGTTAAGGATTAGAAAGGAAAAAAGTAATCATTATTCACAGATGATATGATTACATAGCAAACCCAGAAGAAATTGCAGATAAGTTATAAGAATTGATAGAAAAATTTAGCAAAATTTGCATACAAAAGTTAATTGCATTACTATTTACCATATACTAAAAGAAAATCCACTTACTAAATGATTTTGTTTTGTTTTGTTCATTTGTTTTGAGATGGTGGTCTTGCTTTGTTGTCAACCTTTGGACTTAAGCAACCCTCCTGTCTCAGCCTCCCAAGTAGCTGGGACAACAAATGTGTGCACCATGTCTAGCTAAAAGATGTTATTTGTAATAGTAACTACAAATTTAAGGTAAATAAAAGCAAAGCTAGCAATACTAAGTAATATCTTCTTAAAAATTCTAAAACTATTAAAATCATTAAAAAGACGAATGTGGAGACAAAAATATTCATGAATGGAACAGCTCGCTGATTTCTCTCCTGGTTGATTTGTACAGATTAGTGCAGTTCTGGTAAAAATTCCAAGAGCATTTTCCATAAGCCTAAAAATAGAAGACTGCAGGTTGTTTTGTTTTGCTTTGTACCAGGAATTGAACTCAGGACCTTGAGCTTGTAAAGCAGGCATTGTGCCACTCAGCTATATCCCGGCCCCAAGACTATGGATTGATGCAACTACTTGGAACACAACTTGCCTTTCCCTAGTATGGTTGAATGTTCTCAAATCCATGACCAGAAATTCCACTCATAAATGCACAATTGTCCACATACACCTGGGGAAGCATACAAGACAGGTCATGGCAGCATTACTTGTAATAGCAAAGACTTAGAAATAGCCTAAAAGTCCATTGATAACATGAATTACTAAATTATGATATAATAGAATGAAGTATCAAAATATCTTTTTTCTGACAGTACTGAGGATTGAACCCAGAGACATCACACTGAGTTACAGCCGCCAGGCTTTAAAAACTTTTTTTTTTTAATTTGTGAGACAATACTTCGCTACATTCCTCAAGTTGAGCTGCAACTTGTGATCCTCTTGTCTCTGCCTCTCAAAGTTCTGGGATTCCAGGAATGTACCACTACACCAGCAGACTTGCAGCATTGATGATAAATTGACTATAGATGCAAGTAGCTGCAGCAGCTGTGAAGTTTAACGTCAATGTTAAAGCCATAGAAAAACATGCAGTAAGTATTTATGTAAAGTTCAGCAACAGTTTACACAAAAATGTATTTTGTTCAGAGGTATAGAAATATGTGGTGAAACCATAAGGAAAAACAAGAGAATTAACAATCAAAGTTCCAAGGTCCTGAGCTCAAATCCTGATGCAAAACAAAACAACGATTACTAGGCAAAAAGGAAGAGCTAGAGAAGGTACACAGGGGACTTTGAAAATAGGTACTTCTTAGATATTTGTCTACTTGCACATTGATTCCTTAATCATTCCTTTAAGCATGTGCATTGTCTTACAATAAGAAACATAACAATTTATAATGTCTTACCTTTATAGAATATTATCCAATGAGTCTTTTTATTTTATGTTTGTTTTCATAGCACTTCTATTAAACTAAAGGTAGTTCTACAAAAAAAATAAATGAGTGGTAAGTTTATTTATTTAAAGTGTCATGCAAGCCTCTTGTTCTAGAAAGGCTGCTTGTTACTGCTCCAGAAGTGATTCTGTCAATTCACTTATTCACTTATTCATCAAATATGTCTTATACCTCTTCTTGGCTCAAGCACTGTACTGTTGAAACTCTTTCAAGGAGAAAGCTCATGACGTAAGACAGCCTAAAGAGTTCCTCTTCTGATTGCCTGGATGGCCATGTCCTCTGTGTTATACTCACCCTGTTTGTAAGAGGTCATCTCCCCTCAGAGGCCTGCTGCATGTCCAAACATTCCTTTTCTGCCCGCTGGGACTGATACATACTACCAACTGCAGCTTCCTCCTTCCTGTAGCTTTCTGTCACCTGAAGGCTGACAGAGAACAGAGCAGGGCACTTCCCTGAGGGTTTGCTGAAGGCAGAAAGAGCAAGGCAGAGCCTGTGTCACTGCTCCGTGTGCAGGTCTGTGCTAATTGTGTTAAGGCTGTTGTAATCCAGAGCAGACAGGTTAACTTTCCTTCATTTATAATCTGTCTCTCATGCACGTGAGCTATTAGGCAATGAAGGTCAAACTAGTTAGGACAGAGCTGAAAAAGAATATGGTGAGATTTAAAATTAAAGAAATATTAAGATTTGTGTAACCCAATAGCTCAGATAAAAGAATTGAAAGAACAACACTTAATAAATTGGAAAAGATTTAAATGTGTGCATGTTATAGTTGGCATTGAACACTGAGGGCAAATAATAATAAAAAGGGGAGAAAATAATGAAAGAAAAATATAAGATTTTATTTTATCTTATTTTAAAGAGGATAAAACCAAGAAAAATAAAACAGCCTAAACCAAATCAAAATAAACCAGTATACGAGATGTAGGACTTAAAACACTTACAAAATCAACAATAGTTATCACAATGTCTTTTTTATCTTCAAAATAGCTGCAGATACCTTCAGACATAGTAAAAACTGAACAGAACAGAACAGAATAGAAACAGTAAAAACAAAACAATAAACACAATAAAGGACTTCAAAACAAACCGATAGTAAAACCAAAATGGCTGCTATAGTATCTCTTGCTATCTTTTATTTATTTTTTTTTTTTGCAGTGTAAGGTTACATATAATACAGAACTACAAAAAAAAGCATAACAGTAAGAAATCACCTGTTAATAGATTACATATTATCATCTTGGAAATAGTTGCTCAAATCACAGTATCAAAGAATACAAAGTAGACATTCAAACAGAGAGACTACAAACAGCTGTGTTCAATGATCCAAAAACATTAATATAGTCAGCTATTCAACATCCGTATACACACTTGCTGTTATATCCGTTAGAGCTCTTTTTTCCCCTTCCTCTCTTTTTACAACAAAATTTACACATTTTAGATTTTATTACTCCTTAGTTCTTATTACTTTTTGGGGGGGGGAGAATAAAGTCAAATATGGCAGAACAAAGCTGTCAGTGAAAACCAAGGATAGACTTAGCACATGATGTAGAACAGAGTATACGGTTATTAACAATAGTTATCAACGTTGTCTCTTGTTTCCTTAAAAAGATTTGTCTATCTCATTAGATATTATAAAGTTGGACAAAACAGTAGAGAACAAGACCAATAAAACTTAGACATTGTAAACATTACAGGACTTCCAAAGGAGACAATAGTCAAACCAGAATGGGCATCTTAGTGAATCTTACTGCCTTCAAAGTAGTTGCCTATACCCTCGGACCTGATACTATCCCACAGAATGGAACAGAGTCTAATCAGTCAAAACAAGATCGTGGGAGCATTACAGGACTTCAAAACAAGTTAATAGGAAATCGAAAAGAGTTACTATTATATATCCTAATTTTTTAAATTTTTCCCTTAATTAAAATAAACATAAGAAATAACTAAATAATTTTTTTAAAGAATAATAGTTACCATAGTGTCTGTCTTTTTCCTTGAGATATTTGGATAAAACTTCATATACTATAGCTTCAAATATTTCCATATCAAGAAGCCCGGAATAAAGCCTTTCTAATTAATAAGTGAAAATTTTATAAGGCTTCAAGGCCACATAATGGGGAATCATGATTGCCACATATTTTCATATATTTGAATTATTACTTACATTAGGGAAACTATTCGGTATTCATACATGCGAGATTGATTTATTTCACTTATGAGTATGGTCTCAAGCTGCGCCCATTTATTGATAAATATCTCAATGTGATCCTTCTTTATAGCTGAATAATATTCCATTGTATAGAAATACCACAACTTTTTTATCCATTCCTCAGTTGATGGACACTTGGGTTGTTTCCAAGATCTGGCGATTACAAATTGTGCTGCTATAAACATAGGTGCACATAAATCACTGTGGTATGATGCTTTCAGTTCTTCTGGGAATATGCCTAGAAGTGGAATAGCTGGAATAAATGGGATTTCCAATCCCAACTTTTTGAGAAACCTCCAGACAGACCTCCACAAAGGCTGTACCAGTCTACACTCCCACCAACAGTGCAGGAGAGTTCCTTTTTCCCCACAGCCTCTCCAGCATTTGTTGTCGGTTTTCTTGATCCTGGCCATTCTTTCAGGAGTGAGATGGTATCTCAGTGTGGTTTTAATTTGCATTTCTCTAATGATCAATGATGATGAGCATTTTTTCATGTATTTATTTGCCATTTGCATTTCTTCATCTGAGAATTGCGTATTCATCTCAGATGCCCATTTTTGGATTGGATCTTTGAATTTTGGAGGTCTGAGTTTTTTTAATTCTTTATATGTTTTAGACAAGAGTCCCTTGTCTGAGAGAGAGTTCACTAAAATCTTTTCCCAGTTTGTGGGTTTTCTTTTCACTATGCTGGAGATTTCTTTTGACATGCAGAAACTTTTTAATAAGATGTGGTCCCAGTTATTGATTCTGGGAAGTGTTTCCCGTGCGGTTTGAGTCCTGTTCATGAATTCTCTACCTACTCCTATGTCTCCAAGGTTTCTACCCACTTTGTCTTCCAATAGATTTAGTGTTTCTGTTTTAATATTCAGATCTTTGACCCATTTAGATTTTAATTTAGTACATGGTGATAGACATGGGTCTAGCTTTAGTTTTCGGCAAATGGAGAGCCAGTTTTTCCAGCACCATTTATTAAAGAGACTATCGTTCTTCCAGTGAACCTGCTTGGCTCCTTTATCAAAGATAAGGTGGTTGAGTGTGTTTGTAGTTGTGGTTGTATCTTCTAATCTATTCCATTGATCTTCGCCTCTGTTTTGATTCCAATACCATGTTGATTTTACTACTGTTGCTTTGTAGTATAATTTCAAGTCAGGGATTGTGATGCCTCCTGCTTTGCCTTTGCTGCTTAGAATTGCCTTTGCGATTCTAGGTCTCTTCTGGTTCCAGATGAAATTTAGGAGTGATTTCTCTAGATCTATAAGGTATGTTGATGGTATTTCTATTGGGATTGCATTGAATCTGTATAAGAGTTTTGGGAGAATGGCCATCTTCACAATGTTTGTTCTTCCTATCCATGAGCAAGGGATGTCTTTCCATTTTCTGAGATCATCTTCAATTTCCTTTTTCAGTGTATTATAGTTTTCACTGTATAAGTCTTTCACTTCTTTCGTAAGAGTAATTCCTAAATATTTCATTTTTTTGCTTGCTAATGTGAATAGTCCAGTTTCTCTTATTTCCCTCTCTGTAATTTTGTTGTTCGTGTATAGGAATGCTATTGATTTCTGAGTATTGATTTTGTATCCAGCCACATTACTGAATTTATTTATTGTATCTAAGAGTCTTTCAATGGAGTTTAGGGGGTCTTCTATGTAGAGTATCATGTCATCTGCAAACAATGATAACTTAACTTCTTCTTTTCCTATCTTTACCCCTTTTATTTCTCTTTCTTGCCTAATTGCTCTGGCTAGTACTTCCAGTACTATATTAAATAGGAGTGGTGATAAAGAACATCCTTGTCTTGTGCCTGATTTTAAAGTAAAGGCTTTCAATTTTTGGCCATTTAGAATGATGCTGGCTGTTGGTTTGTCATAAATGGCCTTTATTATATTGAGGTAAAGACCATCTATTCCAATTTTCTGTAGAGTTTTTATCATGAATAAATGTTGGACCTTATCGAAGGCTTTTTCTGCATCTATAGAAATGATCATGTGATTCTTATTTTTGGCTTTATTGATATGGTGGATTACATTTATTGATTTGCATATGTTGAACCATCCTTGCATTCCTGGGATGAATCCCACTTGGTCATGGTGTATAATCTTCTTGATGATTTGCTGGATCCTATTTGCCAATATTTTATTGAGGATTTTTGCATCTGTGTTCATTAGGGAGATCGGTCTATAGTTCTCTTTTTTAGTTGGGTCTTTCTCAGGTTTTGGTACTAGAGTAATATTTGCTTCCAGGAACGACTTAGGAAGGATTGCTTCCCTTTCAATTTCATTGAACAGTTTGAGGAGTGTCGGCATTAGGTCTTCTTTGTATTTCTTGTAGAATTCTGCAGTGAATCCATCTGGGACTGGGCTCTTCTTGGTGGGTAAGGACTTAATTACATTTTCAATTTCAGTAACAGAGATTGGGTTATTCAACAGTTTTACATCCTCTTGATCTAGCTTTGGCACTTCATATGCTTCTAAGAATCTGTCTATTTCTTCTGTGTTATCAAACTTTTGAGAGTAGAGGTTTTCGAAGTAGGTGTTGATGATCTTCTGTATTTCTATTGGGTCTGTAGTGATTTCTCCTTTTTCATTTCTTATTGCATGAATTTGAGCTTTTTCTTCCCTTTTTTTAATAAGGTTGGCTAGGGGCTTATCGATTTTATTTATTCTTTCAAAGAACCAACTCTTTGATTTGTTGATTCTTTGGATTGTTTTCTTAGTCTCTATTGCATTGATTTCTGCTCTGATTTTTATAATTTCCTCTCTTCTTTTGGCTTTGGGCTTGACTTGCTCTTCTTTTTCTAGCTGTTTGAGGTGTAGCATCAAGTTATTTATTTGTATTCGTTCTGTTTTCCTGATGTGGGAACTCAGTGCAATAAATTTTCCTCTCAGGACGGCTTTCATTGCATCCCACAGGTTCCGGTAAGTTGTATCTGCATTTTCATTTTCTTTTAGGTATTGTTTGATTTCTTCTTTAATTTCCTCTGTGACCCACTGATTACTCAAGAGTGTGTTATTCAGTTTCCATGTGTTTGTGGGATTTTTGCAGAATCTTTTATCATTAATTTCTAATTTCAGAGCGCTATGATCCGATAACATGCAAGGGATGATTTCAGCTCTTTTGCACTTGTTTAAATATGTTCTGTGAGCTAATATATGGTCTGTTTTAGAAAATGATCCATGTACTGCTGAGAAGAATGTGTATTCTGATGTTGTTGGGTGGAACATCCTGTATATGTCTATCAAACCCATTTGTTCACAGGTATGATTCAGTTCTGTTATTTCTTTGCTCATTTTCTGTCTGGTTGATCTGTCCCTTGGTGTCAATGGCGTATTAAGGTCTCCTGTTACAATTGTGTTACTGATAATTTGAGTTTTCATTTCTGTTAATAATTGTTTTATATAACTTGGTGCTCTGGAGTTTGGTGCGTATATATTTAAGATAGTTATCTCTTCCTCTTGGAGTTTTCCCCTTACAAGTATGTAGTGACCTTCTTTGTCCTTTATGGTCATTGTTGGTTTAAAGTTCACGTTGTCTGCAAACAGAATGGCTACTCCTGCCTTTTTCTGGATTCCTGCTGCATGAAGAATTGTTTTCCATCCTTTGACTTTCAGTCTGTGAGTATCCTTCTGGGTTAGATGGGTTTCCTGTAAACAGCATATGGTTGGATTTTGTTTCTTGATCCATTCTGCTAGTCTGTTTCTTTTGATTGGTGCATTGAGACCATTTACATTAATGGTTATTACTGTTAAATGCTGGTTAATTGTAGGAATGTTATCTCTCTGCTGTTGCATCTTTATCTTTCTGTTCTGTTTAATTATTTGCTTTGCTTAGTGGTTTTTTCCTTTGTGTATCTAAACTGTCTTTCAATATTTTTTGCAGGGTCGGTTTGGTGTTCATGAAGTTCTTCAGCTGTTCTTTGTCATGGAAGTATCGTATTGCACCATCTATTTTGAATGATAGTTTTGCAGGATATATCAGTCTTGGTTGGAAATCATTTCGCTTTAGGATCTGGAATATTTCACTCCATGCTCTTCTTGACTTTATCGTTTGTGCTGAGAAGTCTGCTGTGATTCTGATAGGTTTTCCTTTATAAGTGATCTGTCTTTTCTCTCTGACAGCTTTTAGTAATCTATTCTTGTGTTGGATTTCTGGGATGGTGATTATTATATGTCTGGGTGTAGTTTTATTTTGGTTATGAGTGTTTGGAGTTCTATATGCTTCACTGATCTTGATGTCAGTTTCTGATCTCATGCTTGGGAAATTTTCAGCTATTACTTCTCTAAATATCCACTTGACATCCTTTATGTTGTCTCCCTCTCTTTCATTAATCCCTATCATTCTTATGTTATTCTTCTTTGCATCGTCTTGCAGTTGTTGAATTGTTGTTTCCTGATTCCTTGTTATTTTCAAAAGATCTTTCCTTTCCTGTTCACTAGCTGCAATCATGTCTTCAAGGTCTGAAATTCTATCTTCACTTTCATTAAGGCGGTTTTTACAACTTTCAGTGGAGTTTTTTATTTCCTGTATATCTCTGTGTATCTGCATTATGTATTCTGTTTGTTTCTTATATTGCTCGTCTAGGGATTCTATCTTTTTGTTTAGTTCCTCCAATTTTTTATCTGTGTTTTCTTTAGATATATTTAGAATCTCTTTCATTTCTTCTATCATTTCTTCTTTTATCTGGGAGATTATTTCGAGTTTGAATTTCTTTAAAGCTTCCTGGAGTTGTTTGTCAACTTCAGTAGCTATTATGTCCGATATATGAGGTGGATGGGATATATTTTCTTCTATATACATTGCTCCTAGGGTTTCCTGAGATGGGCTGGAGGTTTGAGGTTGTAATTTGGTCTTTCGTTTTGTCATTTTGTATATTTCTGTGTTTCAAGTGTTATTTGAAAGCTTCCTCAGGATCTGTTGAAAATCCCCTTCTATGCTTGGAGCTACTGAGCCTCTGACACCGCACTACCCCAAGCCATTGGGCCTGCAGAACCAGTGTCCCTCCTCTGCCTGCTCAGAACTCCGCAGTTCCAGACAAGCTGGGCCTCAGGGACACTGTGCGCCCACCTGCCCCTTGGAAGATCCACAGCTCTTCAATTGCAGCCGGGTTAGGCTGCTCTCCACAGGCCACAGTGCCTCAGGAGCCTGTGATCCCTCCCTGCTTGCAGAGATATCCACAGTCCTCTAGGCAAAGGAAGGGACTTCTGCAGGCACTCCAGATCCGCCCAGCTCCTCCTCTGCAGGCAGATGGCTAGGCGCGGCTGGGCTTGGGGGTTAGTGTAGGCCCGCCCATCCGTCAGGAGCTCAGCAGACTTCCAAGTGTAGCCGGGGGGGGGGGGGGCCAGCTGTAGTGGCCTCTAACCCACTGCTCCACTTCACTGCACCCAGAAGCCTGGGGGGTCCGGAACCGTCTGAGATTTGGGCAGACTGTGCTGGGCACTCACCACAGGCTGAGGTGCCTCAGGAAGCTGCGATGCCTCTCTGCTTGCAGAAGTATTCAGTCCTTCAGACAAAGGAAGGGGCTTCTGCAGGCACTCCGGATCCACCCAGCTCCTCCTCTGCAGGAGATGGCTAGGTGCGGCTGGGCTCGGGGGTTAGTGTAGGCCCGCCCATCCGTCAGGAGCTCAGCAGACTTCCAAGTGTAGCCGGGGGGGATGGGGAGGCAGCTGTAGTGGCCTCTAACCCACTGTTCCACTTCTCTGCACCCAGAAGCCTGGGGGGTCCGGAACAGTCTGAGATTTGGGCAGACTGTGCTGGGCACTCACCACAGGCTGAGGTGCCTCAGGAAGCTGCGATGCCTCTCTGCTTGCAGAAGTATTCAGTCCTTCAGACAAAGGAACGGGCTTCTGCAGGGACTCCGGATCCGCCCAGCTCCTCCTCTGCCTCTTGCTATCTTTTAAATAGCTGCTGCTCATGGCTTCAGATTTAACATAATCAATCAAAACAAAAGAGAATAATAACAAAATAAAGGGGCTGGAGGTTTAGCTCAGCGGCATAAGCACCTGCCTTGGAAGCAGGCAGTCGTGAGTTAGATCCTTGGTACCGATAAAAAGGAAAAAGACAAAAAAAATAAATAAATAAAATAAAATAAAATAAAACAACGAAAACCCAACAAAACAATGAAAATGATATGGGTCCAGCCAGGGATCACTTCCTGGTGAGGCCTTGTTCTCTCCCCCTGCAGTCCGCGAATGGTGCTGACTCATGGAGAGAGGCTTGGGTCTGGCTGTCCCCACACTCAAAAAATGTAAGATTTTTAAAAGAAAAATGTAAGATTCATAGAGAGAATAGGGGAAAGTACAATTAAAAATATAAATTAAGAGTGTAGAGGAAAAGGTGATGAAAAATGGTGGTGAATGAGTACAGGATTGCAACTGGATAGGAGAAATAACTTCTAATGGTCTACAGCACAGGATAACTATGATTGATAACAATTAATTGGATATTTCAAAATAGCTCATAGAGAGGATTTTTAATGTTCCCAATAAAATGACGTATAAGCTATAAGATCCTTGATTTCATGCCAGTAATTTTATTACTGCCTTTGAGACTTTATCACAAGGAAATGTCATCCTCCATTGCTTTTGAAAATTCATCTTTAATGTACAGATTAATTAGTTGTTTTCCACCCACAGGTTGAGTGTCTTTGATGAGAACTGTTTCAGGTTTCAGAGTTTGTCAGATTTTGACTTATTGGCATAGATGATTTCATCAGTTGAGGATCCCTAAGCCAAAACTTCAAAATTCAAAGTGCTCCATAACCCTCTGAAACTTTTCAAGAAGTTTCAGATTAGGAATATTTTGGGTTTCCAGATTAGGAATGCTCCACCTGTCAAACTCTGTGACTATTAACCATTTTCTTATTTATATAATGGAAGCTTGCCTACTTCTTAGGATTTGTTAAGAATGAGAAAATACAGGTGATCTGGCTGCAATAAATCCTCATCTTGAGTGCTACAGTGTAGAAAGGCTTCTGTGATGTCCTCATACAAGTAAGAGTCATGATGGAAATTTTGGTCCCTTTTGGATTCTTTGCCAAAAAACTTGAGTCACTGAGCTCAAAGCTGGCTCTCATAATGCCTAATTCCGAGAAATGTACAACTGCAACTGTGACAAGTACTGGGAAGATTCTAAACATGAATGTGTGGAAACAGAAAGAATTTCACCAGTGTCATATTATGAGATAATTTACAAAGGCACGTGAAAAATTAGTTGGAAAATTACAGAGAAGTAGGCGTTGACATTCTCTTCATGGTGCCTTCAGAAGAGCATGGTGGCAGCTCAAGGCTGTCACCTACCTTAGACGCAGCCTTCCCTATGTCGAAGGGAGAGCAATGAGAGCCATTTAGGGCCTGCTTGATCCTGGGGAAGCCGCTGGACCGGCTCATGAGTCACAGAGAAAAGCTGCTGCGTTCTCCCTGCATTGGCTGGAGGTGCACTGGTTTTAAGATGAATGTCAAATCCTCTTGTTGGGTTTTTAACTCTGTTCAAGACACACCCGAATGAAAGCCGGGAAGAAGAATGACTCACCTGCTGCCATATTTACCACCAGTCACAATTCCATTTCTTTGAACTCTGCACTGGCTCAGTGTCTCCTGTGCGCTGCCTTCAAAACAACTCATCAAATTTCCATTTCTTCCTAGTCAGGTTATGGGGTTCTCTAGGGCCTTTCAACAGCTCAGTGCCGTAGAGCACCTGACCCTAACCTGTGTCCAGAGTCAATCTTCCAAATATAGATCAAGAAATAGAAAGGAAGTACCCAAATGATATTTCACTGTCTTATCTGATTGTGTGTTTTCTTTCGACAGTGCTGATGCCAGCACTATTCTGGGCTTGAGCGTGTGATGATAGCAAAGACAAACACAGCCCTGTCTTCTTGGAACTTGTAGACCATAAGGGTTGAAATGAATTATTCAGTCCCATAGAATGAAATGTAGAACTGCAACTGTGACAAGTACTGGGAAGAAGAGGTACCTGGTATCAGAAACATAACCGTGGCCCTGCATGGAGAGCTTAAGGAAGGCCTCAATCCCTTGGCAGTCTAGGAACCAGCTTCCTTGTCCTTCCAAAGTCACCTCAAGAGATCTAGATCGAGCTTTTTAAAAGCTAGTGTACCCCCATTTGCCAACTTACAGGAAGAGCAAGGATCCTTAAGTCTATTTGTTAGAGAGGAAATAACCAAATTTAATTTTTAAAAATAACATTTTTTAAAATTTTTTAAAAACAACATTAGAAAAAACAACCAGTTATTGTTAAGGGCATTAACTCTTCAAAATTTTATTCAAACTATAAATATTTGGCTAATTGTGCTTGTTTCAAAGGATGTAGGTGGCCAGTGACCTTGGGGGTCCTAAATAGCTTAGATTCCCTGCTGCAGTAGCAGCATTATTAACCACATAAAACCTGATGATACACACCCAGCACTCTAAAGACAGAATTACACTTTACTCCCTGAACCTTTAATTTTTTCCTTCCTTTTTTAAGCTTCATTCCAAAGCATAATTTTAAAATAAGACTTAAAGTTCTGGTAGATGGGACCATCATCATCTGGTTCTAATTCTTAGTACCTCTGAGATTTTGGACCACCACTCACCTGATTTTCCTCTTTTGTATAATGAGGATAACAAGAATGCTACATCATAGGGTTGTTGAGATGATGAAGTGAGGTCTTATAGGAATTCCAGTTTCCTACCTGGCAGGTAGGAAGCTACCTTTATGTCTTCCTTGTCTGTAGAAGTGTAGCGAGTACTACAGATAAGAGGAGAGACCTGTGGACTATGTGCACATCCTGTCCCCAGTAGCATGTTCCAAAGCCTCGAGGACTCTGGAAGTGTTAGGCATACGTGATGTTCCTTCCCTTTGATTATAGTTTTCCATAATAGCGATGGGGGGAAATACTGTCCAAATAGCCTCCTGTTTGCTCTGAAACAACTCTGAGCAAAATAACTTGAAGTGGGACTCTTCAGTTTGCTTGTGGGTGTATGCACAGAATAAGGAGATGTATTTAACACCAGCTAACTGTAGTCTGTTCATCCATGTAAAGAAACCATAAATGAAATAATATGGGATACCCAGACTGAAAACATTCCAAAGCAGATAAATTCAAGGCAAACATTTTCCTCCCCCTGCTGAACTTGCTCCATGTGTTGTTGCTGGAGCCAAAGTAGCAGGTTTTGGGTAACAGTGATGGACTAGGCTGACATTTTTGGTCAGTATGAGCCAGTTACTCATTCTGGGTGACTCTGTGGGGAAACAGCCTTGAATTTAATTTTCAAACCAGACACTTTCTCTGTTTGTGTACATTCCTGGCCCAGTTTTTCCAGTGAGGAAAAAAGAACTATAGCAAGAGTAAGCTTGGTAGTTAAAAATAAATAAGTAAATAAATAAATAAAATGCTTTGTACAGAGCTGGTATTGCTGTTACAGATCTGCTGCTACGTCTGAGTTTGGAAAGGCCCTTTGATAAATATTGTGGCCATATTTCATTTAAATGTTTAACATGTACCAGACACAGTTTTTGAAAGAAAATTTTGGACACATATTCTGGGAAGTACACACAAAATTGTAGAAAAACATCAGAGTCTTAGAAATCACACCTTTCCAAGAAAATTTTTGACCTATGTGACAGCTGAACCTGCAAATGAAAATGGGAGACAGTTGTTCTCTTGGTGTCTACAAGGTGTTTGCTCCAGAGTGCCTGCAGATACTGAAACCTGTAGATGCTCACCTCCTTGTATAAATGGTGCAGTATTATTTGCATATAGTGTAGGTATATCCTCCCATATATTTTAAGTTATTTATTACATTATAAATAATCTAGAGGTGTAAGAACAAGTAAATGCTATGCAAATAGTTATTGTACTAGAATTATTCAGAATAATGGCCAAAAAAATTCTGCATGTGTTCAGTACGGGCCAGGAGAACTGTTCAGATACCTTTACAATCCTCATTGAGAGTTAGATGAGGAAGGAACCACCCATTCAATAAGTATTTGTTGGGCACACTTGATGCCTTGGATGGAGCAGTGACCAGAACAGGCAGATATCTCTGCTGTTGTGGAGATTAGTCTGTTTCTTTAGGCTGAATGATGACAGACTCAACTAAAAATGCTACCAGGAGAACCAATTTTTAGATACTTAGCAGTGTTTACCATATTAGTCTTTCATTTTTACCATACGAGTCATGCATTTAAGTGAGCATGCATTTTTTTATTCTTTATAAATGGTAGCAAAGTATAACAATTCTGGCTTGTTCATATTAAATACATGTGTTAAAGTTTTTTTCATTTGTCTTAAAAGTCTACTTACCAGGATGCCTAATTCCTTTGTGTGTGCATGTGTGCTGAGAGTAGATAAAGACCAACTTTCAAAGAACATGTTCTTGAAGCCTCCCTCGTGTGATAAACCTCTGAGCTAGGTAGATGCAGCAGATGTTACTACCCCACTTTGCAGATGGTAAAACAGGGTGTAGACAGTTAATTCAATTCATTAAGATTTTAGAGTTAGTTCCTGGAACAGCCACATCCCCTGACTTCATAGTTTTTATTTGATTAAGTTTGTGGTTTATTGAATAGTAGAATCAGTATCTCAAGATCAACACATAACTAAAATATTGCCTGTCATTTTTAACTGCAATTGTTTCAGAACAAATCAAAACAAACTTTTGTGCAGATGTTCCTCTGATCCTTGATCTAAGGGGCCACCTAGCCCTTGTATCATCCCTGCAATTTAACAGAGTAGCTCCTGGCAGTGAGACCCTCCAGTCGGATTACTTGACTTGGCAAGCCTTGCCCTTGGGCCGTGGCTTTCTCTGTGGTCACACTGGCTCTGCTTCCCCATGACCTCATGTTTCACAGGTTCCGTGTTTTGCCATAGCATTGCTCTGCCAGGGCCTGGAGCCGACTGTTTACATCGGTGACTCTTACTCGGCCTCTGCATGAGGCAGCGCTGGCTTCTCCTCAAGGTTTAATCATCGTGTCCTGTTCTAGCCTCTCCACCCCGCTCCCGTGCTGAGGCTGACACTTCTGAACACTTTGACCACCCTGGAGCTCCTGAGTCCTTGCATCTCTTCACGTACTATTTAACCAGGATATTCACGAAGCAGAGAAAAGGATCCTTTTCTGTTGCACTGGGAAAACTGAGACTCTCAGAAATAAAAAAGTATATGGCAGGGATGAAGTATAAATGAAAAGAGGGCAAGATGTTCCCGCTCTAACCCTCAGATTCCTCGTCTGTGAAATGAGATCACAGTATCTACTAGAGAATTACTGTAAGAATTAGAATTACATACATAAAATGTTCAGCTTAGTACCTGGAATGTAGTAGGTTTTCCGTAAGTGGCAACAAAATAAATTTCCTTCTTTTTCCATAACATTTAATTCTGGGGCAGTAATATTAGGGGCAGTGAAAAATACATCTATACAAAAGTCTGTCTCTGAATGTTTGGAACAGCATTATTTTTAATTGTTGAAAAGTAAAAACATCCAAAGATCCATTAACTGATAGATGGATAAACAAAACGTGGTCTGTCCATAAGAAATGAAGTACCAATACATATTACAACATGGGTGAACCTTGAAAATCAAATGCAAAGTAAAAGATACCATGTACAAAAGGCCACAGTTGTATTGCTTCATTTATATAAATCATCCTGAATAGGCAAATCCAGAGACAGAAAGTAGAATTATGGTTGCCAGGAGCCATAGAGATGGGGAATGAGAAATGACTGCTGATACATACGGGGTTTCTTTTTGAGGTGGTGAAAGGGTTTTGAATGAGGGGCAGGGATTATTGTAAAAGCACTGAACTGCATATTTGAGAAGGTGAACGTTAGGTGTGTGAATTGTATCTCAGGAGCTGAATTAAACATTTTGTGCAGCAGTAGTTGTTTCCTAGTTGCTACACAGTGAGAGCAGGTAAATACGGCGTTTGCAGGAGCTGTAGGCCTAGTCTCATTCCACAGTACCTACATCTACTTTTTCCAGTTCTTTAGGCATCAGACTGGTTCAAATGATTATTTAGCCTTGCTCAACGTTTCTGCACCTATATTTCCCTTTTCATTGAAGACACCTTCTGTGTTTATGAAAGCAGAGAAGTGATATTTTTGCTATCCTCCCAACCATATTTGAAATATTTAATTACTGAGCTATATTCTGTAAGCATGTGTAGATGAATGGGCTTTGGCTACTAGGAGTTGTAATAATGAAGTCTTTGTTTTGGTTCCATGGTTTCAAAAGAGTCCCTGCCAGGCTGGAATATTTCGTAGCATTTAAGCCTAAAAGTTGTTGTAAATAATAAACATACTTTTATCTCTAAAACCTGGTTAGCTGTCTTCCCTGGGAACAATGGGAAAAGCTAGGATTTCTGGGCACACATTCCCACATGGCAACAATCAGATGTCACCTGCAATTGCCTATTCTGAATGGTTCTTTTGGGCAAATCTCCCATTTAGCTCCTACACAACTTGATTCACTTCATTATGTTGTTTGTGCTCAGCCTTTGTAGCATTTGGGTTGGATGGGGGAGATTTGCCCTCAACTTGTTCATTCATTCAATGGTCAAATCCATAGTTAATACTTATTTTATATGGTAAACTCTGTCAGTTCTGGGACTGTCTTTATCCTAATTATACAGAAAGCACCAGCACCAGCCAAGCTCAGCACCTGAGCAAGTGCAGTGCTGGCGGTTTGGGTGGGGTACTGATGTGTAATTACAGACACAGGTGTCCATCTAGACTCAGGTGTTTGGGAGGTATAGGGAGATCCGTGACTCCTGGAGAAAGAGTACCTGGATTCTACTGTGGCTTCTTTTTAGTGCCAGTGTTTCTGTTTTTGACTAGGAGGAATATTTTATGAGTAATTCCTTGTCTTTGGGGCACATCTACAAAACAAAGAATTTGACAGAGTAGGGAAGTCCAGCAATGAGGAGAAAAGGAAAAATGAAGAGTGGGTGAAACAGGTAGGAAGATGAATGGACAAGGGACAATATAAAAGAAAAAGAGATGCTTAGAAAAATGAGAAACACTTGCCTTGCCTCAAGCACTGCCAGTGATGTTTGCATAGAATTCTGAGGGTTTTGACTCTAAGGGAAATTACACTAAAGGACATCTAAGCACATTGATTAATGCCTTTGGCAAGGGAGAGAGCTCCTTCCAGCCTGACAAGTGCTTCCTGAGCATCTGCTCTGTGTCGCACAAGTGTGATGGGGAAGCTGGACTAGAGGATCAGAAGGCCTGAAGGAAAAGTCTAAAATCTGGGGAATGAAAAAAGTACATAACTCAGCTAGTCACAGGGCAGGATATAAAGACTAAGATGTTCTTAATATGATGAGAAGGAAAATATAGCTCAGAATCAAAAGCGTTGCAGATTGGTTGCTTGCAATATGTTTAAGTTTGTCTGAATTTTATTGAAATGGTTCCAGAGTTAAGAATTGACTGGCGGCTGGTCAAACAGCAAATTTTATACTAGGAAAAATTCCTGTCCTTTAGGAATGCAGTTGATTAATTGGTGGCATGGATATCCAGAATGAAATATCTCTTTGAGCACATAGTTAACCAAGGCTTCAAGTTGTGGTATCTATGATATTTTTTCTGGAATGAAATATCTAATTTCTACCCAGCAGATAGGTTCTAGGACTTTAGAACCAGACAGCAAGAATCAATCAGCATATGTTGACTAACGGTTGTGTGTGTCTCTCCCCGTGAGACTTGCTGCTGAGGAGGCTTTTCCTGAGCTCAGACATTGAGTTGGTAGGAGTTGATGCGATGACCTTTCTTGAAAATGCATTTCATCGGCTGCGTCCACAAGTGGAATTTTACTTTTAGGTGGAATTCTTTATTTTCTACCAGTGAGTCTTCTGAGCTACATGAAAACATGAAACACTTCAGAGGACAGTTCAGTGTTTGAAGTCTCTGGTTGGAAAATTTACTTTTCCAACTCACTAGTCATGGTGGGAATTGTCCAGGTGGTGACTCACTTTGGTGTCCATTCTGTCACAAGTGCCATGAACTTCTGGCATGTGAATTTTGCAGACTGTTAGGCAGCAAAGACTAACTGCTACTCACTGATGCCATCTCCCTGCTCTGTCACCTGCAGTCGTGCTGTTTTAATCTAGGGGTCTAGACTTGTTGGGGCAATAGAGAAGCCAAGAACAATCTCTGAGGCTCGATGCAAATAGAAGAGATCAGAGCACCATGTCCTCCACATCCACGTTCCATGTGCCTAGAAATCCAGCCTGCATCTTTAACATGATTCCAGTGGCTCCACACTGACCAGTGTGTGTTTAGCCTTAACAACCGCGGTAGGACTTGTGGTCAACATAAACGAGTCAGTTCTAATTATTTCAAGTTGGCTATCAGTTTAGTAGCCAAGACTTAGGAATGAAAACTGCCTTTCTGGAACAAGGAGAAATATTTTTAGACATTGCCAGATAAAAAAATGTTTTTGGTCCTCAGTCATCGGGAAAGCTACGTCATCTTGCAAACGTGCTTGTCTCTGTGTTCTCTTCTGCACTGTGTAACGGTGTCAGTGCACCCATTAGCCTAGGAACTTCATTAGTCAAGGATATACCCACACATACTAGTATGCATTTACTTCTGTCCTCATAGGATTTTGAAGCCGAGGCTCGTGGGTTTTTGCTAACTTGCACAGCTGGAAAAGAAGAAGAAGGGAAAACAAAAACTAGAAGCAGGCCCAGGGAGGGAGCAGATGAGCAGTATTAGGGGAGGCCACTCTCTGAGGCCACATGAGTGTTGAAGCTGTCTTGAGCAGCTCTTCTACTTCAGGTTGCAACTCTAAAGAAGGCATGCAGGCACTGATGGCCAGACAGGAGACCAACCATGAGCCCCAAAGCCATGTCAAGACCATACTCTCTCCTCCTCCTCCTCCTCCTCCTCCTCCTCCTCCTCCTCCTCCTCCTCCTCCTCCTCCTCCTCCTCCTCCTCCTCTTCCTCCTCCTCCTCCTCCTCCTCCTCCTCGCAGTTCTGGAGGGACCTAGTGCTCCTTAGAGGTAAAGGGAAATTATTGTCCCAACATGCCTTTTGGAGAAAATTAAATATGCTCGAGAGCTGAGCTCTTCTTTCTTCTTATTCCAAATCAGAGAGACCCAAGGAAAAGCTAGAGAGAAGAGCAAAGTAGAAATCTACTTTTCTTGGGAGATCTGAGGGAAACACTGAATAATTTCCTGCAGCGGAGGAAGGCTGAGCGAAGGATCAGGGTGCCTCAGCTTCTCGTAAGGGGTTCGCACACTAGGAGTACTCAGCTCCCTACCTGGATAGAAAAATCCAACTCAGCCATAGTTTCCTGTGTCCAGATGCTTATGAACTCTTGTGGCCAAACACCTCACTTGCATTGTTCTGCAAATAGCATTGTTAACACACACCCCATATTTCTTCTTGGGAGCCAGCTGCATCTGGGTCTTTGGGGTCACTCTCTCCAGCCCTCTGAACAGCCAAAGCCTGCATGCTTGCATTATTATGTATTCAAATGGAAACACATTTTTGTCAGAGGGATTAAAAGGCAGCAGTTAGAAGTGTCTGCCCAGATTCCTGTGTATTTGCCCATTGCCAGGGGGATTAAGGGGGTTGTCAGTGTGGGTGCAGGGCGTTTTCTGTGGACTGAGGTGGCCCAGCCCTGCTTTTCTTCCTCTGGGGCACAGTGTGGGACATCAAAGCCCAACAGAGATGAGCTCCCTCCAGCTGCAGCTGGGGCATGTGTTCATTTCAGAGGAAGCCTGAGAACAAAGAGAAATCTTAACAATTCAGGGAAGTGAATGGAGAGGAAGTTTTCTAACTGACTAGGAGTGTTTTGTATTGGGTCTTCTATTTTTAATTAGACAAATGTTTTCTCTACATGTTCCAAACAGCTAATTTTTGAGGATGTCATCAGGCAGGAATTTGTGTAATTGGTATACCAGGAAAATATATTTCATGTAATAAGATGAACTTTTTCAAAAGGATTAGGAATGTGTAGAGATTGAGAGCAAAGAAAATGGAAGATGTAATGCCAAAACGACCTATGTAATGCAGATACAATCAAAAACTTTTTTTCTTGTGCTACTTATAAGTAATGTAGAAATGATGTAGTGTCGATGTCCGCTCCCGGCCGGCAGGAAGGACACACGACATAGTCTGGTAGTGGACAACCTTTTCTTTTTATTTTTCTTCTCCGTACAGCCTGCCCTGGGTTCTCC
Organism: Cavia porcellus; assembly: GCF_034190915.1. Lineage (NCBI taxonomy): Eukaryota > Metazoa > Chordata > Mammalia > Rodentia > Caviidae > Cavia > Cavia porcellus. Next base: position 2,670,098 of record NW_026947512.1, read on the forward strand.
CAGCTGAAGCCTCCTTTGGTCCGCTCCCCGCGGCTCCTTTTGTGCTTCAGTCTGCCCCGAAGCCTCTATCGGTCCGCTCTCCGCGGCTCCTTTTGGGCTTCTACTTCCGGGCTTCTACCTGGCTTCTACTTCCGCCCAGGGGTGGCACCGGTATATATACGGGTACAGTGTCCAATCATGTTAAAGTAAGCAAGGCAAGCTGATTGGCTAACATCATCAGTTGCCAGGCAGACTATATTGTTGAGCGGGTTGTTTACGCGGTAAGCAGGAAACTAACATATTCGATGGGAGGGGTAATCTACCTCAGGCTTCACTCTTTACTACAGGCCGCACGTCCGCCAAGTAAGGCGAACTATCACAGACGCGGCTCCCAACATCTCCCCCTATTTTATTTTTTATGAATGTGCGCATCGTAGCCCTTCCTGGACTGGGTGCAGAGGCTTATGCCCTATGTGTAGGCCCACCGTAGGTCCTTGGCTTAGACCCTGGTTGGCCATGCCATGGTCTGCCAAGGCCCTGAGGCCCTCGTCCTTTTTCTAGGGCCAGGCACAAACTGGACGGAACCTGGATGCACACAAGCTTGCACTCATTTCCTCTCCGTAAAGAAATCCCCTCAGAGAGAAATTTAGACCTGGGCAGCATCTAACAGTCCAGCGGCTTACGTGCAGGATGGGGTAGGGCCTGGCTTAGGTCGAGTCGTGCTGGGGAGGCACGCTCTTACCCGTCATTGACTCATCTACCCTGCTGTGTATTGTCACCTTATGGAGGAGAATGAAGGATGCCCGCCATATCTAGACTCGGTCGTGGGCCAATCGAGCAAGCCATGCATATGCCTGAGGATCTTTTTGTCCATTTCGGGCTACCGCTATTTCTATTCATCTTGTTGGTTGGTCTGTGATGGATCTCCAGTAGGGCAGGTCTGATCTTCAGTCGAGGGCTTTGTTGCCCGTGTCAGTCTCTCCGGTATCCACAGTGGTTCTCGTCCCGGTTCCTGTGGGAAAACACAAACCGCGCCTCGGTTCCAGCTGACCACTGGATCCGGGCCCATCCATTGTCCTGTCAGGACATCTTTCCACTTCACCCACCCTTTATGGTTGGGGGAAGGGTTGCAGTGCTCCACAGCTGGGGAGCGATTATCATTATTTAAATTTAAAAAATTGTGTGTGAATAGTGCCATGGATAATCGTGCCTTTGGGGCCAGGCCTTGGCCTACTCCCCCTTTTTGTTTTTGTAAAATTTTTTTGAGGCTTCTATGAGCCCTCTCAATGATTCCTTGACCTTGGGGATTGTATGGGATACCATGTTTTAATTGAACCTCCATCATTTTGCAGAACTCATTGAAAGCTTTGCCTATATAGGCTGGTCCATTATCAGTTTTTAATATTTTTGGTTTGCCCCATGCGGCCCAAGCCGCCAGGCAATGATTGATCACATTAGACACTTTTTCACCTGTTTCTGCTGTTGCAAATATGACGCGAGAACAGGTGTCTGTGGAAACATGAACATATTTAAGAGTCCCAAACTCCTGTATATGTGTGATGTCCATCTGCCAAACATCACCAGGGATCAAACCTCGAGGGTTTACTCCCATCGGTATGGCAGGTTTATATGTGGCACAGGAGTCACATAGTCGCACGATATCTCGTGCATCTGCTCTAGAAACATGGAAATGGTTTGCTAGTGTCCTGGCATTAACATGAAATTTATCATGGAAGGCACGGGCTCGCTCGATTGGTGTTAGTAAGGTAAAAATCCATAACGGGCGAATGGCAGTGTCAGCAGCCGCATTCCCCTGTGCCATAGGCCCTGGCAGGGATGTATGTGCTCTTATGTGGGTGGTGAAGACCTTATGGTGCCTGTTCTGAAGCAATGTCTGGATAGACAGGAACAGTCCAGCCACTGTGGAAGTGGATCTAATTAAACCGGCAGTCTCAAGCACTTGCATAGCATTGACCACATACCTAGAATCGGAGACAATGTTAATGTGTCCTAATCTAAGTTGTGTACTGACTATTTCTGACAAGGCTAATAGCTTCTCCTTAGGCAGGGGCCACTGAGGTACCCAAACCGGATCATTTGATCTCCAGGTGATTTTGATCGAAGTGGGTAGGAGAGCTTCTTCAGCGGCCCCTAAGAAAAACCCAATCCTTGCCTACCTTTTTTGTTCTCTACTGGTATTGGGGATGTCCGACCCTGCAGGGCATTGCCCAAGCCTTTGCCGGGGGTATATCCCTGGTTCCTGAGTATATCCTTAGCCTGGGGGGAGCAGTTTGACGTAAGCGTGACATCCATCTGAGTGAGGATGTCCCTTCCCCATAGAGACACTGGCAACTGCAACACAAACGGTTGGAAATGGCCCTGATGACCCTCCTCATCGCACCAGAGCAGGGTTGAAGCACTAACCTGAGGAGCTGACACCATCCCCAGGCCCTGCAGCGTGTTATCTGCAGTGTTGGTGGGCCAGTTGGAAGGCCAATCCTTTCTGGAGATAATGGAACGGTCAGCTCCTGTGTCTAGGAGCCCTGTTATATTCTTGCCATTGACCTTAAGTGAGAGCATGGGCCTTTTATCAAGTGTCATATGGAGTCCCTCAAAGACTTCCCCTGAGGAACCGAAACCTTGACTTTCTCTAATTTTCTGCTTTGAGGGAAATCTCTTGTGGAGACTGGGGAGCAGCAAGAGCTGCGCTATCTTGTCTCCTTTATTAATTACCATAGTACCCACAAGAGATTGAACCATAATTTTAATATGTCCTGTGTAGTCTGAGTCTATGACCCCCGGGACTACTGTGAGACCCCGAAGGGCCGTGGAGGATCTCCCGATCACCAGACCCACGGAATTTTCGGGTAACGGTCCCTTAAAAGTGGTTTCAACCACTTGAACACCCATATCAGGCACTAATATAAGTCCTGAGGCGACACTGAGGTCCACACCTGCTGACCCAGGGGTGGCCCTTGTTGAAGGCTGCCACCCTGAGCTGTCCTGTCTCTGGGGCGGGGGCCCGCCTTCGAAGGGGGCCCCCTCTGGCCGTTTTTTGGCTCTCTAGCATCTTGTCCACAAATACGGTTGCCCTGAGCATCAAAGACCGACCTACACTCCTCAGCTTTGTGTGATCCCTTTTTGCATCGCCCACAAACATATGGTTCTTCATTCCTAGGGCGAGGCCTAGCATCTGCATTGTTTGGGCAGTGACGTTTAATGTGTCCTGGCTCCCCGCAGGCAAAACACCCTTTAGCCTTACATTCCCCTTCTAACCCGCGAGGTCCCCTCTGCTGTACAGCCGCGGCCAGGAGAGCAGCCACTCCCGAGTTGGAGAGCGGCCCCCCTATCTCTCTGCATATCCTAATCCAGGCATTGAGGTCCTTGTTCTTATGAGGAGCTATCGCTGCCTTGCACTCCTTTGTACATTGCTCAAAAATCAGCTGTCTTACCAGCGGTTGAGCCACTCCCGGATCAGAAAATATCTTATCGGCAGCATCTTGCATTCGGGCCACAAAGTCAACAAATGGCTCTGTGGTACCCTGAATTATTTTTGAAAGACACAAGGAGGCTGTTCCAGCACCACTTACTTGCTTCCAGGCGCGGAGTCCTATGGCATTGATTTGCTCATAGACAGCGCCGGGGAACTGGGTCTGGTCATCAGCGTGCCGACCTTCTCCCATAAGCATTTCCTTGTTCCACCCCCGGTTTCCTCGATTGGCGTTTTTCTCAGCCTGCTCGGCAGAGAACTCTGCATACCAGGCTCGCCAATCCAGGTAACTGCCCGAGGGCAGACACGCCTTTGCCAGCTGAATCCAGTCCGCGGGGGTGAGGGGCCCAGAAGACAGATTCTCCAGCATGGCAATGGTGTAAGGCGCAGTCGGCCCAAAGGTTGTAACTGCATTTTTAAGTTCTCTAATCTGCTTTATCTCAAAAGGCTCCCATACATTGCGTCCCTGGCCCATAGCTACTTGTACAGGAAATATCTCGTAGGGGCCACTATCTATCCCAGGTGGATGTACCTCATGAGACAAGCGTCCCCCCTGCCAAAGCCGCCTGTAAAAATACCGACCCGCCGGCGGCGGAGCATAAGACGGCGGCCGTGATTGGGCGGAAAATGGGGGCCCGTGCATCACTTCCTGTTCTGGCGAAAGGGGGGGGGGCTCCCAGGCGGCCGCCTCGTGGCGAGGGATCGCCTCCGGAAACGGCCCCCAAGGTGGGGCGGAAGGCTTCGCCTCCCTCTCGCGCCGGGGAGCGCTCAGGAGCTCTCTACTCCTCCGCAGACCAGGTTGAGCAGAGCGCAATTCGCGGGGCAACGCTGGAAAAGAACCCTGCGACTCCTTATTGAGCGATTTAGGCTCCTGACAGCTGGTCTCTTTGGCCTCCCTGCCATTCAACTTTCCCTCGTCCTCGGAGTCAGACGACTCCGAGGCTAGAGCCCCGTCCTCCTCCTTAGCATCCTTGTTCCCCTTGACAGACACCTCTCGGGAGCTCCCTGACTGGGCCTGCTCAGATACCCTGCATACTTTTGTAAGCTCTTGAGAGCTTTCTCCACAACCACCCTCGCTCTTAGTGCCGCTACCTAGCATGTTTCCCATCTTTTAATATGTTACTCACCGCGTGAGGCCCAAGGAATCCGCCACTTACGCGTGAGCCTGAGGGGAGTCTAAAAGCCCTGTAGGTGCGCGCCACCCAGAGCCCAGGCTTATCCCCAACTCACCTGTCTCGCAGCTCTGTACTGGAGCGTTGTCCACTTCCACGTCGCGGGGGTGATCAGTCCCCGGGCGGGCCTCCAAATGTCGATGTCCGCTCCCGGCCGGCAGGAAGGACACACGACATAGTCTGGTAGTGGACAACCTTTTCTTTTTATTTTTCTTCTCCGTACAGCCTGCCCTGGGTTCTCCCAGCTGAAGCCTCCTTTGGTCCGCTCCCCGCGGCTCCTTTTGTGCTTCAGTCTGCCCCGAAGCCTCTATCGGTCCGCTCTCCGCGGCTCCTTTTGGGCTTCTACTTCCGGGCTTCTACCTGGCTTCTACTTCCGCCCAGGGGTGGCACCGGTATATATACGGGTACAGTGTCCAATCATGTTAAAGTAAGCAAGGCAAGCTGATTGGCTAACATCATCAGTTGCCAGGCAGACTATATTGTTGAGCGGGTTGTTTACGCGGTAAGCAGGAAACTAACATATTCGATGGGAGGGGTAATCTACCTCAGGCTTCACTCTTTACTACAGGCCGCACGTCCGCCAAGTAAGGCGAACTATCACAGACGCGGCTCCCAACAATGTAGAATCCTAATAACTTTTGGCTCACATTGTAGTAGATTTGGTTTTGTTTCAATTTACCCTTGCACATAATATTTTGAGTAAAGACTATATGCCTTGTAGCTAATGCTCAAGTTCAGGAATTTCTCTCTTCGTGCTTCTTTCATGAGAACGTGGCTTGATCCTTGTGGACACCTGTTGTGCTGGGCATTCACAACATGTGACATGTGTCTCGGAGGCGAGATGCTGGCAGGCACTCTACACATCTTGGCACAATGACGTGCTTCCACATTGCTCTCTGAACACTGTCCCACTTCACTGAGTTGTCCAAGGTTCCTTACTACCCTGTGTTGGTGCTAAGCTGCTCAGCTGGTGTCCTCCAACACCACCAGCTTCAAGTCACTTCTCTCCTTCAGGTAAGGGGTAACAGGTGGCCCATGGGTCTCTCCCTTTCAGACCTTGTGAAGGGAGGAGCCGGCCCTAATCCAGTTTCAACAAGAGATTTCAAAGTAGTTTAAAATTGGCCCTTGCTGTCATCTCTCAATTTACAAGGCTAGCTTTAATCCATACACTTATTTTATAACGGAAGATTTTCAAATATTAGTTACATACCTCTGGCCTCCACTTTTCTGTACCTGTGGCATAAGCTGCATAGTTGCAGGTCACTTGGTGTTTTGCAGAATTTGATTCTTTAAACTTCACTATGCTTTGCTTAATAATTTTTTTTTCTTTTAAACATTCCTAAACATTCTCCCTCTTAAAAATATTAACTACTTTTGGAAGAACGGCCCAAGTGAGAAGAACAAGAAAACCATTATGGACGGGGTTTAACAAATTCCTGCTTGCTGACGTTGTCATCTCTCTGCATTCCCCTCCTCAGAGCCATCCTTCCGAGGAGCCACAGCTGCAGATAATCCCAGTGGGTCCCGCCCACGGGAGGAGCAGAATCCCCAGGACCATCTCAGCATTTTTGAGTACCACTCCCTTTTTGAGTCTCAGGGACTTCTGTCTTTCCCATGGCTCTTTCTTCTCTGCTTTCCTCTTTTAATCTTTTCCTTCCTTCTTTTTTTTTTAAATGTTGAATGTGTGCAAATAAGTCACAACTCTCATATACACCATGGAGTTAGGTTTTAATTTGTGATATGATTTAAAGATGATTTATTGGATGGAATAAGTGGATTTATTTGTTAAGTATTCGAGGTAGCACAGAAACAAGTTTTATATATGTTACTAGAAGAGTTTTTAAGACATCCTATTTGGTATAAGGGTAAAGTTAATCCATAATAGACAGATGAAAATAACTTAGATTTCAAGTTTTATATAAGAAAATATTGTGATTTTTTTTCTCTTCTATACGTATGATTAAAACAACACTGACTAGATGTTTTGTTGTGACCAGAACACTGACTTGAAAATAAAAACTGAATTTTTGCTTCATTTGGGTGTTAGTAGTGAACTTTAAGGTAGGCTTTACATTTTATGTAACTAAAAATAAGCAGCAAAGTTTTCAAGACAGTATTTCTTCTAGGTTAGCTCATTTTATGCTAATGCTATGATATTTTCATGTGTCTGCTTATTAATATAACCACTTTTGGATTCTGTTTAAGGCCCGAAAGACACAACACTAATATTAAGCAGTATCTCTCAGTTCAAAAACTCGTCTAGTTTCGACCCTGGGAAAATAATATTTCACACGTACAATTTCCCCCCAGAACTTTTAGCAAGGATTTCCACCTTTCTTTAGAGGACATAATAAACTATACTGTGCTTTCTTTCCTGCAGGGCAGCTACTGATCACAATGTGGATAATACAACTGAAATACTCAGGGAATGGCTGAAAAACGTCCAGAGGCTCTATCACTACGTGGAGTGGAGGCCCATGGATGAACCCGAGTGAGTAATGAAAGCAGTTAGTGAATACATTGCTTTTCTCTCCTCTTTAGGAAGCTCTCCTGCCATTGGGATTTCCAATCTTGAAGGCATATGTGACTTTTCATGATCTTGCATCTCTGTACGCGAAGGATTTACAAATACCTGCCATTTAGTTTCCTCTTCCTCTTTACTCCTGCAGCTGCCGACCACACTCAGGTTTTCATTAGTTGGTAAATAAATTACTACAGTGTTTTATATGTATGTGTGTGTTATATGTGTACGCGTAATGAGGTGTGAACACGGGGCCTCACATATATTAGGCAAGCACTTCATCACGGAGCAACGTCTGTAGGCCTCTTTTTTATTATTTGAAAAAGAGTCCTGCTAAGTTGCCCAGGATGACCTTGAACTCGCAGTCCTTCCACCATAGGCCGCCAGTAGCCGGCATTACAAGTGTGCACTATTGTTCCCAGGTTATATTTTTATACATTGATATTGCTGGTTGATATTTTGAGCATAAATCTTCTATACTTGCAGATACTGCATGGTTTCTTTTATAGGAGAGACCCAAAGTACAATGATTTAATGAGCAAAATAAAAGATAGATAATATGAAATAAGAGATAAATCCTCTGCAAATGGGAAAAGAGTCTTGAGGAGAAGGGAGGACAGAAGGAAAGGAAGACAAAATGAAAAGAATTACGATGTGTTAAGTACATGCACCAACCTCCACAATAATGTAATTATTATGTACAGCAAATATATCAAAATAAACATAACAAATGAGACTGTAACTAAACAAATAAGGTTAATAAAACTACATATAGCTCAGGAATTCTCTGGAATGTCTTCCCCAATTACTGTTCCAGTGAAAATCTGAAATTTCTGTTTTTCTCAATATATTGCCAAAAACTAATGCCTTTGCTAATGTTTTTTCACACTAACTTTGGCATATAATACACTCAGTTAAGATCTCACTGCAGAGAACATTATCAGAATGTAAGGAAGATACACAAAGTCTTTCTGTGCAGTTTTTAAAAAATAAGAGGCCAAATTCCATTACAGGAAACTTGAAAATTTAAAATGTTTTATAATGTTCAAACTTTATTGTTAAATGTTTAGTATAGCCATATGTTGGGGTATACAAAATACAGAGACAAACTAAAAGAACAAATGTGCCCTAGGATGACCTTTGTTACTGTTAGGAAAATTTGGTTTTCAGTAAATAATTTACACAGAGGAGAAATCAGGTAACTCACTTAGGCTACTTCTATAATTCCTCAAGGTAGAACTATAATATCCTTGGGAACATTTAAAATAAATTTTAAATATACATTTTCTTGACCTTATCCACTCATTTGTTCATCTAAAAACATTAATTTAGTGTCTACTGAGAATATAGTTGGGGGGGGGATAAAAAGTACATACATGATCTAGTCCCAGCCAAATAATCTATAATTTTCTTAAGTACATAAATTTTATAGCTAATTAACAAATCTAGTTAAGTGTATTGTATCAAAAAGGATGAGGTATGAAATAAGCAATCCAATTGTTGTGATTTTGCATAATTAAAGCAAATATACAGCAAGCACAGCTACTGAAACTTGAAATGGTGGCAAGTTTGGGGGTCACTAAGGCACCACCAATGTCCATGCCAGTTGAGAGTTTTCAGAAGGATTCTGGAGGGTACAGTGATCCGCTTACCTGCCCTTGAAGCCCTAGGTTTGATTTCAATACAAAAATAAAATAGTCTTGGCCTGCCTGGCTGATTTGTGGGTACTGAAAGAAACCCTTAGGATAACTACTGTGTGTGTCTCTCCCTGTCCCCTCACCTGACTTTACTGGGGATAAACCAGTGTGTTAAGCTCTATGGAATCGTTTACTGAGGCTTTGCTAACTAAACTAAACCTTTGGTTTTCCTGATAAACTTGTATTCTTTATACTACAGTGCTTTCAAATTTATTTGATGGTGGATATATTTTAAAAAGAATCAAATAACATGAGCTTTGGGGCTCAGCTGCCTGAATCTGAATTCTGATTGTGCCCTTATTAACTGTAGCATTGGGCAAGTTTGGCTTTCCTCCTCCACACCGATATGCTGGGCTGTGAAATGGGGAGTAAGTGAGTCATGAGACTCTTGTTAGAACCCACGGAAATGCTTCTTACACAGACTCTCGTGTGCAGTGAGCACCAAGTTTCTTAACTGTCCGTTGCTCCACTTTCCTTATCTGTGATATGGGAATGATGATGGCAGTAACTGTACTCGTCCCTAACCCTGACGGAGGGTTAAGTAACCTAGTATGTATGAACATTTAGGACACACCTGGTACCTGTAGGCACTCGATGGTTATGAACTGTTAGTGTCATTCTCCTTTCAGGTCTTATCCTGATGAGATTGGGCCAAAGCACTGGCCAAGCTCCCGGTTTGCCCATGTCATGAAACTACGACAGGCAGCCCTTCGAACTGCGAGGGAGAAATGGTCAGACTACATCCTGGTAAAAACTGATGCTTGATTTCTTGGAAACTGTTATCTAGAACGTGTCCAAATACATTGTCCAAAAATCAGGATCATGGGAACAATCCACACAACCTTTGTTTAGACACCAGCTCTCCAAGGAAAGACTCACGAGAAAAATTCTGGAAATTTAGTATAGTGACCCCCTGGACGTCCTCTCTTGACTCATCCATGATGTGCACTTTCAAGGAGGCCTGAAGAGAGAAATTCTCAAACCATGTGCTCTATTATTTAGAACATGTGTAAGAGACCCTGAGTCTTTATTTCCTAGGGAATGCTGTAGGTAATGTTAACTGTCTTAACTTTTTGCAAGAATGTTAAGAATATGAGAAAATGATGATAGCAATGTACCCTGAAGTGCTGTCCCCTTTGCTCTGGGGACTCAGGGAGTGAAATCTCTTATTTGGCTTCCTGGTTGGTTCCAGATCTGTTAGGCTCTTGTGGAAAACTATTTCCATAGAGAGGTTCCACTGTTTTCCTTGGAACTCGGCCCAGAAAAATGCTGGAATGGATGATGACTGGAAATCAATACATCCTCATCCTGGATGAGCCTGTCTCAGGTGAAAAGGATGAAAGCTTAGGAGGAAGCAGCTCCCTCTTCCCTAACAGGCTCTTGTTTTTCCTACAAGTTCTCCGGCCAAAAGTTCTGCAGCACTAGAAACACCACCAATAAGGCAAAGTCAATATCATTTTCATCACATTTATGGACATCTGCTTTCACTAGGCTGTGATTCCTAAAAGAAATGAAGACCTTTGACTTATGTCCCTCCCCAAGCCCTCAGACACTCCAAAAATTACCCTAACGATTTATGGTACACATTTTCAACACAAATGTTTCATAGAAATTGTATCAACAATATTTAATATTATATGTAGCTATTTAAATGTTACAGAAGTACATAAATGCCAAACTGCAAAATTTTTGGTAAGCAGTTTGACTTTTATAGGAATGAATGCTTCTGATTATTTTTTAACTGTGATGAAAGATACATGATATAAAATCTATCACTGTTAGCCACACAACTCAGTGATCACTTATTTCTTATGGTAGAATTTGTTGTTACACTGTCTTCTATAGATGGATCAATGTTAAGATCAACTCCTGCTAAGAATGAATCAGAGCTAGTGCAGACTTCTGCTAAGAAATTCACACCATTTGGTTAATTTGAGTTGACATAATATACTTTAATCAAAAATTGTGCTTGTAATATTGTAACACCATCAATGGAACCATTCTGGGCCATTCTGGCCCAGAAAATCTAAATAGTTCTTCCCATCTGTGGGGACAGTGGATGCTCAACAAGTATTTTTGAATGAATCATTAAGGATTTTGGAACTGCTAACGTTTTGTACTTATGCCACTACCAAGGTGGGGTCCTGATTGAACGTATGCCTACCATTGCAACACCAAACCACTGCTCAGTGGCTTATGCAGATGTAGACTTGTAAAAATTAGACTAAATATATTTTGATGGAATGAAAGCCACTCAACTGCAGTGAGCTTCACCAAGGAGGATACAGATACTCATCCCACCTCTTGTGATCCTTTAGATGTGTGGGGTAATTCTTAAAGCTATTACTGAAAAGTGCCTTTGTGCCTGACATTTTCTTTTCTTTGCTTAGTTCATAGATGTTGACAACTTCCTGACTAATACACAGACTCTCAGCCTACTGATTGCAGAGAACAAAACCATTGTGGCACCCATGCTGGAGTCTCGGGGCCTGTACTCCAACTTCTGGTGTGGAATCACACCTCAGGCAAGTGTTTCAGTTCATGAATGAGATTTAACGAGGCAGTAGCATCTCCCTTTGCCTTTTTTGTGTTTCCTCCCTTGAAATATGCAGGTTACTGAAGCAAACATTTTCAGAAAAGGAAGTAAACCAGGTCTAGTGCCAGGGTCCGGTAGGGTCCTTGGTATTAATTACCAATACACAGTCAAAAGAGATTGGCTTAGAAGCTCAACATTAACCTATAAAGCATGCTGCAGTTTGTATCTTCCCTCCCCCAATTCAGGAATTTTAAAAGAAAAATTAATTTTTTTCATTACAAAGTTACCGGAAGAACACTGTCGAAAGACTTAGAAATGGAAAAAAGTAGCACCACTACAACACTCATATGTGTCGTATGGAGAAATTTGCACGTTTTTAACACTTATCATTATAAGTACACTGTAATTTACTGAATCTTTCCCTTAATTTGAACAACATTTAGGTTACATACAACTTTTAACTATTGATCATTTAACTAATGATCAACATGATTAATACAATTTTTTTTTACATGTAAGGTTATTTCCTTGGGATAGTTTCTTCAAAGTGAAATTACTGAGTCAAAAACTATAAGTATTTTGTTGACCTTATGTTGCTACACTTATTTCTAGAGATTCTAAAAACTGGCATGGTAGCTCCTTTTTCCAAAGTTCAAGCTAAAAATAGAATTTTAATTTCATTTATTGCCATGTAAAAATCTTCAAGGCTAAAGCTTTGTCACATGGAATGCTATGGCTATTTACATTTTTTTCTTTCATTAGTGAACTAGAGAATTGAGTTTAAGCTGAAGATAGATAGATAGATAGATAGATAGATAGATAGAGATCTACTAAGGGAGAAAATTAATTTGTTAAATGTATTTTCATGTCCAGAGGCATGATTTTGTCTCTCTTTTGTGATTGGTTTAGTTTCTTTGAGGAATGAAGCTATTAGCGTGGTGATAAATGTTTAATTCATGGCTTTCTGGTGGAGAAAACTCTAATTGGTGACATTTGCCAAACATTGCCCTCCACCCATGGAAATTTAAATGCTGCTTGAGCTAAGGAAAGTCATCTAAACTGCAATATAGCCACTTGATGTTTATTTAGTTATTAAAAATATGAAAGCTGCTTCAGAGATATTACCAGAATAGTAAAGATTAACGTGATTTTTATTACAGGTTTCAGGTACTCTGTCAACCGGTTTGTAAAGTTTCTGACAATTTAACACTCAGTGGCTCTAACACACTACTAGATGAGGCATTTCGTCTTTCATTGCAATTATTTCCCTTACTTCCAAGAGATTTTGAATGATTTTTATTATCTGTATGTCTTTCAGGGAGGCAAAAAGTTTATACTTATAATCCATTCTGTTTCTTGGAAGAAAACATAGCAGTAGCTTGATTTGAGTTCTCAGTTAATAATCTGGAATTGACCACATGGCAGAATAACTTGAGGGTTGTTTTATTGAGTTATGCTTTGGCACCAGCAACAGGGAGGTTAGCCTGGTGACCGCAGCATCCAAGTTTCTATTATTTCCTTATTTGTCTTAATTATTAAAGCAAGTAGAAGAAATGTACTCACTTATTTTGCACAGTAAAACTCAATTTTATGCAATTTAGAGTATTATGATTTTTCTCCATCTATTTTTGGCTTCTACAAGGGCAGGAACAGAAATGGTCAATGACTTCATAACCTCAAGGCAGGCCTTCATTTTCAGAGCCTTTGAACACATTCGAAACAAAATGGCCTTGGTGTTGTCTGCCCAATGAACAGAAATTATCATCAATAAAGTTCAATTTATGTGGAAAAAAGAGACACAGCCATCAATTCTGCCTTTCTGTAGGAGTCAGTCACTCAGCTGTTCTTTCCTTCTTTCTCTGCTTCCTTCCTCACGATCCTCACTCCTGGGAAAATCAGCGATTCATCATTGTCATGAGTTTTTCAAGTTTCTCACTCCAAGAACATTGTCCCTAAGTCTAGAGCTTTCCACTTGCAGGAGTCCTCAGACAGCCAGCCCTTTGAAGACTCAGAGTTCCCTTTATCCTGTGGAAGAAAGCTCTTCAGCTGAAGTCTTAGGAGGAAACAAGAGCTTCAGAGCGGACTGAGATCAGCAGCTAGAAGACCACAAAATTGACTAGTGTCAACTAGATCTTTGTTTGCCTCCCTCTACTTGTAATATGATTAGTGTTAGTGTCAGCCCAGTCAGGACACTGTTATACCCACAGAAGGGCAGTCACAGAGGCACAAGAGGCTGAGTGCCAATATGGAGTTGCCAGCTCGAGGGACGCACCAGTATAGGAATGTGTGTGATTAAAGATTACAAAAGACCTGATGGGTCCATTGAGTATCGTGCCCTTGTCAAACTTAACAGCTATTCACTGAGCCTTTCATCATTTTTTAAAATACCTTCTAAAGCTTCCACATACTTTTAGCTATGATTTCTTGAGATGCGTCTTCATCTTTTCTGGAAATAATTGAGCTTCGTTCATAGTCAAGTTATAAGCAGTGGCCCAGGAGTGTAATCTCTTCCACTAGATTCTGTACTCCCTGAAAGCTAAGCCCAGGACTGTCTTAAATATTAAATCTCCACAATTTCCCACAGTGCCTGGCTTATAGTGACAGTTGGTGGGTATTTGTTGAATAAACAGTTGGGTTTGGAAGGTAAACAAACTGTGTGATGCTTAAGTTGTTCAAAACCAGTGTATTAGAGATCGCAAAAGAAGATTGGTTGTCCTTTATTTTTGTACAGGCAGCAATTTCAAAATGTGAATCCCCGCAAAGTATGGAGCAGTTGCAGGTCCACCAGAGTATCAAACAAGCACACTGCAAAGGCTCTCATTTGCCTGAGTAATGTATGTTTAATTAAAGATATTTTACATAATGAGATGTAGTCATTTTAATACTAGCCAGTATTTGTTGATGCTTTCTTGATGGTAGGGATTATTCGAAGTACTTTACAATTCTGCTTTTTACAGAAAACCCTGTGAAGCAGGTATCCATATCATCCCTGTTTGAGAGATGATGCAGTAGGCACAGCAAAGCACTGTCATCTGGCCACAAAGTAGACAGTCAGATGTGGAGGTGGGACATGACCTCCGCCAGTCTTCCTCTAGAACTGAGCTCTTCACAGCCCTACTCTACCACCTCTTAATACTCAGATTTCATATATCATCATAATGCAACATGGAATACACCTTTACAAAATTATTAAACCAAGAGAAACACTGAAATCAGAGTTATTTCTGATACAAAGATCCTGTAGGTATTATTTTGTATAGAGGTTGCATTTCTCAAACTCATTTGGAAACTCTTAGGCCAAGATAAAAGGAGTGAGGGTGACTTTGGAGATTTCTCCTAAATGATGCTGACTGGGAGGAATCCACCTCGCTAATGACTGCGGAGGATGAAGCCCGCAGATCAGAGGACACAGCCCATCTATTTGCTCTTTTACAGGGCTTCTATAAACGGACCCCAGACTACCTTCAGATTAGAGAGTGGAAGAGGATGGGCTGCTTTCCAGTCCCCATGGTCCACTCCACCTTCCTAATTGACCTCAGGAAGGAGGCCTCTGACAAGCTGACTTTCTACCCCCCACACCAGGACTACACCTGGACTTTTGATGACATCATCGTCTTTGCCTTCTCCAGCAGGCAAGCAGGTACCGTGTGTGTTCAATCGCATTGCCTCCACAGAAACCCTGAAAAGGATTAGCTTCTTTGTTTGGAACTTCTTATTAAAAAAAAAAATCTCAGGATAGTGCAGTGGCACCTGCTTGTAATCCCAGCATTCTGGGAGGCTGAGGCAAGAGGACTGCAAGTTTTAGTACAATATGGCTAGCAAGACCTTGTCTCAAAATACAAAATAAGAACAAGTCTGAGGTTGTAGCTCAGTGAAAACTCCCTACATTCAATCCTCAGAACCCCAATCAATGAATTCTCACCCAGAAAAATACTACTTCATTTTCAGGTAGTGTCAGGGGCCAGGAATTGTTTGCAGTAACTCTACCAGAACCTTCGGCGTTGCTGTCCTTGTGAGCACTGATGACCATGAGCCAAGATTCCCTTACCCTCAGAATCCACTTTCTTTTGGTGGACCAAGTGGAAGGGAAGGCAGTAGGGATGACATGGGGGGTCATAGGATGATTGGTTCTCTATGGTGCTGAATGCATTGCTACTGTTAACTATAGGAGTTCCTTTATTCATTATAAAATTGGGATAGAGGCTCAAAACAACTCTAGCAAAGTCCTTGGCTTCATCCTCATGAAAAGAGTCAAAGCTACATTTAGTTTTTGTGAATCACTGGATCATTTTCAGTGGAATTGCATATTTTTTGAGAAAAACAAACAATAGAAAGAAAAAGCATTTTTTTGTTGTTGTTGTTTGTTTTTTTCCACCTTCACATAAAATCAGGGTACTTACAAATTCACAAAAACAGTTCAACAGAAAGGTACATGCCATTACTAAAGCACAGCTTTATTAGAATAATTTAAACCATCTTGACAAAAGTTAGGGGACATCATCAGTGGTACCAGAAATGTACCACTTAACCACTAGTGAAAATGGAATTAGAAACCAAAATTATGGTGAAATAAATTCACGGTGCCCCTATAAATTAGGGCAAAACAGATTGCTGTGAAGATTCCAAGCAGTGGGAATGTTAATGCAAATTCAATCAGCAACTCACACACCTGACCCTAGGTTTCCATTCGTCAGTTGTAGATTTGTTAGAAATGCAAGCATTTGGTAGGAATGTGTAAGGCTGATTTTTTTTTTTTTTTTTTTTTTTTTTTTTGCCTTTGGTTGCCAGAACAAAAAACCAATTGGCCAAATGTGGGCATTTTTTGGTCCTACGTTTTTCAGGGACAAATCAATCCTCATGTGGACTGGAATTCTTGCAAAGGTGCTTGTGTGGACATTAATGGAAAATGCTTCTTTTGGCCTGTTTCATGATTTGCTCTGACTTCTCCAGGATGAGAAATAGAATCAGGCTTTCCTTATTCCTTGAAGTTGTGCCAGTCCTTTTGCTTCCGAGTTTGAAGCAAGGACATCCAAGTGAGTGATCTATTAACAACTACAATAACGGCCACTGCCTAACCCAGCCCTCTTTTGTGGGCTGCACAAGGGATTATTGTGACCTGTGCACTAAATTAAGATGATATATTTTAGGAAACCAATACCCGGATATTGGGCTGGAAAAGTGTCACAGACTGAATAGGAATGTGTCAGTTCTGATTTTTGCTTGGCCTGTTTACTAAGACTTTATGCTGTATTGCTCTGACCTTGTAAAGGCCTTTCCAGGACAGTGAAAGCAAGTATGTAGTCCCAAAGCTACTTGGTAATTCATCTGAGGAGAGAACAGGTGGGAAAAGAGAAGAGAAGACCAACCCAGCCAACTTTGTCTGTCGGCCTAGGACTGTGTTAGCCTCTGAGCTGCTTGGAGAACTGAGAATTGTGGAAAAAACAAAAAAAAGCTACATGATGACAGCAGTAAGTTCTGCAGGCCACATCAGTGTCATAGATTGAATGATTGGAAGTCTAGGCAAGAAATAATCACTGTCAATTTGGGGAAATTAAAGGTATTTCCTGACAGTCGTGTGGTTCTGAGGTAGTATTTCACTAATCTTGAAGTATTTTCAAGAGCAATATGAATGAGCCACCCACAGAGTGTCTTGAGGTTCTTCTTTTCCTGGGTGCAAGCGAAGCACTACCCCTTGCCTTTATAAAAGGATGACAGGTGACCAGTATTCTTTGGTTCTCATTTTCCTGAAGCTCTCTCGCTGTGTATTACCTATTGCAGCCTCACTGTATAAACATGCAAAAGGAAGCCAAGGACCTGCCTGGGATTATCTAACCCTAGACTTTGGTCCAAGGTCTTCCACTCAGACTATAGCCATTACAAAAGAAAAGGAAAAGGGATCATTGGAACAGAATGGAGGATGCAGAAACAACCTCATACACATTCAGCTATCTGATCTTTGACAAAAGAACCAAATATATACACTGGTGGAAAGTAAATTGTGCTGGGAAAACTGACTATCCATATGTAGAAGATCTACACCTATATGTCTCATCATGTACTGAACTAAAATAAAAATGGATCAAAGATCTAAATGCCTAAACAGAAACACTTCACCTGCTGGAAGAAAAAATAGTTAAAACTCTTGAAGACGTAAGCATAGGCAAGAACTTTCTGATCAGAACCCTAATTGCTCAAGAAGTAACTTCAAGAATCAACAAATGAGAACATATCAAAATATAAAACTTCTATACGGCAAACAAAACAACCAACAGAGTGAGCTACAGAGTGGGAAAAAGTTTTACTATTTGTTCCTTGGACAGAGAACTAATAATATAAAGAACTCAAAAGTTAGATACTTTCCCTCAAAAAATAAAACACTCCATCAAAAAAATGGGCAGCTGAAATGGATAGACCTTCTCAGAAGAAGTACAAATGGCTAATAAACACACACAAAAAAGTTCAACATTTCTGACCGTTAGGCAAATTAAAACAAAACTGAGATTCCATCTCACTCAAGAAAGAATATCTGTTATCAGAAATTAAATAATAACAAATGCTGGAGAAGCTACATGGAAAAAGGAACCCTTTTGTGTACACTGTTGTGGGGAATGTAAACTAGTCGCATAGCAATCAGTATGGTGATTCTTCAAAAACCTAAAAGTAGAAATTCCATTTGTCTCAGGTGTTCTTCTTCTAGGTATCTTCCTGAAAGAATTAAAGACATCATATTACACGGATTCATGCATACTTGTGTTTGTAGAAGTATAATTCAATAGAGCTAAATCTTGGAAGTGGCCTATATATCTATCAGTAAATGAATGGGTTTAAAAAATGTGGCACTTATAGACAATGGAGTACTACTTTGCCATAAAGAAAGGTAAACTTGAGTCATTTGTAGGAAAATGAATATACCTTGAGACCAAGTTTGTAAAATGAATCAGACATATGACATGGTTTTTGTTATATGAGAAATCCCAAATATAAACTAAGAGCAGAATGAAAGACAGATAATAGAAAATAAAGTGATAGGTCTTCTTTCAAAAAGGAAGGGAACCAAGAAATAGAGAGGAGGAGGGAAAGAGAAAGAGACAAAAAAGTATTGGGATGTGTTATGTACATCTACCACCTCCATACAAGGAATCTAATCATTGTGTATGTGTACAATACTAATAAAAATAAAACTGAAAAAGATTATAGCTGATACAACAGACAAGTGAGGAGTGGAAAGACAATTCAGGTGTTCTGGCGTGCGGGGCTTGGCAGCCCATCTCACCAGGAGAGCACAAGGTCATAAGCAAATCTCCGTGGCAATAATGAAGCCTACAGCAAGAAGTTACCTCCCTTGCAGCCAGCGATCTGGGCTCTATGTCATGGTCACAGGACTGCTCCTTGGCCAGGCGTCTTTCAAATGTCTGCGATGAGTCAAAGAGGAATTGAAAGTGATACAGTAATGGGCAAACAGTGCTACATCCAGGGCATCACTGGTGATGATCAAAATAATCTCCTTTTTGGAATCCTGAAAGGGTAAAAGCCCTTGGCACTGGCCATCAGAGACAGACTTTAATGACTTACTGTGAGGCCTTGGACAAGTCGCAGCCTTTTGTTACTTTTTTTAATCACAGGTAAAAGTCATTATATTGATCTGTGGTGTGAAGCTGCCAAATGAGTACAGTAGAATGTTTGATGTCTAAAAGCCCAGTCTTTCAATTATATTGTTTGATTCTCTTTTTCAAAGGAAAAATTATTTTTTCACAGAGGTGGCTTTCACTGAGTATACCAGATTCCTTCATAAACTTTATCTAATTAATTATATATTTCCTTTTTAACTTTTTATGTTTAGCAACTGACTCAACAGTTGAAGAGTTCAAATAGTTACCTAAGGTTTATTTAAAGATGAAACATTTCCAGAACATCACCCCCAAAGCATTTCTTTCTATCACAAGCTAACCACTTTAACCTCCATAGATGATTGTGTTAGCACAGTAGGTATATGCCTGTTTCTAAATAATATGCTTGTGTTGCTATCTCGTTCTTTTTTGGATTACTCTAGGCATTTTTCTGTTGATTTTCCATTTCAGGAAATAAGGAGTTAGCGCTCTCTGTCTGTCTGTCTGTCTCTCTCCCCCCCCCTTTAAACCCTCCCCCATGCAAGCAAATTCTTCTCCTCACCTTCACTGCTAAGTATAATTTAGGATAGTGCTTCTGTTTTGTAACCACATGAACCTAACTCCAAGCTCAGCCACACATAGGATCCAACTGGTTTTCTTTATCTAAATAATTGTATACCTTTTGGGGGTAGTTTTGTTGTTATTAATACAATAACAAACTAATCACTAATTTTATCAAACTTCTCTCAAAATGCTGACATTCATTAGCTGTACTCTATTACATGTTTTGAAGGTATCCCTCTGATATACTCTAATCTAAGAATGTCAAAGCCATCAACCTGGGCCTCGTTTCTCTTCTCTCATGCATTGACTCCTGTTTGTGTCTTAACTTTGTCTCATGCATTATAATTTTCTTCTTCCTTCTTATCCTCCTCTTCATCTTCCTCTTTTTCCTCTTCTTCCTTCTCTCCCTCTTCATCCTCCTTCCACATCATCCAGTAATTTTCTGAGATAGTGTGATGGAAAGTAAATACTTTGTGACCTTTCTGATCTAAAAATTCCTTTCCTGTGTCCTTGTACTTGATGGATAGTGTGGCTGGGTATCATATCTTTTTTATGAAACTTTTGAAAATTCAGAAATGATAAAAATGTTTACCTAATTAGTATAGAGAAGCATCCTAAAGATTAAATCTTTTTCTTCCACTTCTTGAATTTATCATGATTTTGCAAGAAGGTGCATTGGGGATTGAAGTTCACCATAAGCATAAATGTTGCCAAATGGCAGAACTAATAAGCTCATTTGGAGAAAGCAAGAGAACTGACAGTCCTGGTGGACCAGCCCAGACTGAAGCCAGATGCAGTAAAGGTGGAAGATAAAAGCCCTTTTCTTTTCCTGTTCATCTTTATTAACTCTATGAGACAGCTCCGTCTGACTTGTCTGGTGGAAAGCTTGATTGGTGAAAATTTCATCTGCACAAAATAGAAAAGTCACCATGCAGTTAATTCTGTCTCAGGAAAATACTGATGATTATGGCAATTAACAAATCACAAGCTTAGGCCACAGGCCAGAGCTTGACAGTCTCATCCTTTTAACTCACAAATCCTTTAATTAGGACTTTCCATTGCCATATCTATAGGAGACCATCCTGATCCCCATATTCCTAGCCATCTGGCTTGTAAGTCTTAAGATTTCCCCACCTGGAACCACAGAACAGTGATGAATGCAAATGGATGTGACATACTGTTAGGAGAGTTACATGGCAGGTTCTTAACAGGACTTAAAGCGCAGGCTTTCTTGTGTCCCTTGATACTTTTTTGGAAGTTTGAGGTCTGTTAGTTGACTCCAAATCCATGTTTCTTAAAGAAAGAAATAATACCAAGCCGAATCATAGAGAATTTTAAATATCCTTTGTAATTACTTTCTGTTCTGCATATGCCTAGATTTAGCTTTAATAATCTGCCAGCCTCACAGGATTTTCTGGTTTGCTTTCATATCAAATATGGATTTCATTGCTCATTTTCTTGTTATTTCCTGTAGGTGGATTACAGTGTTCCATTCTGCTCTCTTGAATGGGAATTCATTGCCTCTCTCCTGATCCTTTCATGCCTTAGAGTTCATTTCAGGCTTTTTTTTTTTCAGAGAGAAAAATCAATTTCCTCTGGGCTGAAGAATAGTCCAGATTTTTTATGAGCCTCCAGTGCTGAATTTCACTTTTTTTTTTTAATAAAAGAGCATTTCTGAGGTCTACTTGGTCTCCCTTCCTTCCGCTGTCCCTGAGAAGTATGTTTTCTTATTGGTTGACTTTGCTCCTCTCTCGGATCCTCAGGCATCCAGATGTACCTGTGCAACAGACAGCACTATGGCTACCTGCCCATCCCCCTGAGGCCCCACCAGACACTGCAGGAGGACATCGAGAACCTCATCCACGTGCAGATAGAAGCAATGAGTGAGTAGCCCAGGACAGGGCAGTAGCTCAAGCCACCCATGACGCTCTTCGTCCAGCCTGAAGACTCATGGCCATGAGGCTGTCTTAGTTGAAATGTAGTTGTTCATCTATGCATTCATTTTACAACTTTTCCTCTGCAAAACAGAAATACCATGAGATTCTTTTTCTTCAGGGAACTTCCTGTCCCAGTGGAGAACTGAATACACAAATGCTTTTCACACAATGCAGTAAGTGTTATAGTAGTGTTCAGTGGTATCAATTTAAATCCTAGCTAGTCGGCTTTCATATCATATGACTTTGCATAAGTAACATCCTTAGTTATGAAATGAGATAATGAAAACTTCCAGGGTTAGAGGCTGAAGATATTTATCACATATATTGTATGTCATATATATAATAATTAAGAATTAATAGCTTATGATGTAACAGATACTACACTAAGCACTTTTTGTCTCGTTAAATTTCACAGCAACCTAAGGAAGGGGGTTTATTATCCCCATAATAAAGATGAACAAATTGAAGTATAGAGATCTTAAGTAAATTTCCCTAAATCATTTTACTAAACAAGTGACAGACTGTGATTTAAACCAATGTTTCTATTTCCAGATCTCATGTCCTTAAGCACTGTATTATCATTGTCTTTGAACACAGCATGATGTTGGAATTGGGATGTTTAATAATCAGTAGCTAAACTTATTACACAATATACAGTGATGGCCAAAGGAGAAAGTACTGTATTAGCTCAGGGCAGAATTCTGGAAATGACTCCCCACTGTAGGGAATATTTTCTGTGTTTCATCGCTCAAGCATGGAATATATGCACTGGAGCAGCTGAGGTGGTTGGAAGGTACAGCAGGACGTAAGCTTGGAGACTGAGCGGGAACCCAGCCAGGGCCTCTGATGATTGGTTGTTCAGATTTTTCCTGATGGAGAGGAGCTTTTAAAAAGTTTTGAGCCCAGAAATGTGAAAGTGAAATTTGGATTTAAGAAGGTCAGTCTAGGCCAATAGAAGTGATAAATGCAGCATGAATGGACAGTGAATTTTGGTCTCGGGAGGCAGGCGAGAGATCATTTTGGAAATTAAGTGCAAACCAGACAAAATTTGTGAAGGTATGAGTTGAAGCAATGGCTGTGGGAATAGAGAGGGAGGACAAAGAAATCTGGGACATAGATGGGAAAGGATCTGGCTGTAGGTGAACAAGGAAAATGCTGTAGGTGACAGGGCATGAGTGTCTGATGATTTTAGGAATTTTAAATGGAATAAGGCATCTGGATAAAAGAGAGGTTTAAAATATCCATGAGTTTATCTTTTAGACCCATTGAGTTGCATGAACATCTACTTTCCACTTCCCTACCCCAGAGTACAAATTCCTTTTTTATCATGTTAGTCTCAGGACCCAGCATGTTGCCATCACCTCTCCAGTGTATGTTTCTGTAATGATTGGATGGATGAATGATGAATAAGTGAATGAATGATAAAGATTGGTTTGTATGATATTCCTAAACCAGCCCTTAGAAATATATTTGTGAATTTTTTTTAATTTTTACTATTTCTGTCTCTGTCCCTCTCTTTAGGCCCTAGAGCAGTGCTAGTGAGCTTACAGCACATGTGCCACAGCCAGCTGTTTGTTACTGAAAGCTGTAATGAGTTCGCTATCACCCAATAGAGGATAAGGGTAGTAATTCATTACCTTGTATCCCAAGCACTTGGCACAATGTATAGTATATATGGTTGGTGCCAAATATTTGCCAAATGCATGATCAGGCAAGTCAGTGTATGTATGAATGAATGAATACTGTATTTTCAGGGACGCTAAACCCAAAGCCAAAATAATCTACTTAAAGCCAAGGGAGAATCAATTTTTCAAATCTTCGGTTCCTTTATCCACATTGTAAGGATAATAACATTGACTTTGCAGATTTTGAGCATAACAAATAAAACACTATACTGTACAGTATAAAGCAGTGAAATGTTGTTATTATTGAGACTTGATTTAGCACTTAGTAAAAGTGCTGCTCCTGATCATCCCTGTATCTGGCAGCTTTGACTCACAAGTAGATGTCACTTAGTGAAGGGCCAGCCCAGACTTTGTGTTCTTTTGTTTCTTCCCACATGACTGGGCATATAGAAAGATCTCAGTACACACAAATGCAAACATAATCAATAAAGATTTTAATGACTATAAATTACAAATATGTACAACTCCTTTACATGAGAAGAACCTATAAATTATAGCTTTCATTATTGATGTCTCTACACAGGCTAAGCATTTAATTTATGGAATTGTATGTAATTCTTGTATTTACCTTCTTGAGTTGTAATTTTGTTAAACTTCACTTCTAAATTTTACAACATAGAACATAGTTGAAGTAATAGAACAACTGAAAAACCAAACTTTGATGTTATAACGCAGAAATACAGGCTAAAGACCGTGAAGGATGAATAAAATGTTAGTAATGAGGAAATCATCTGTCAAGTGTCCTCTTCTAAACTAGATATTAATCTGAAGAGACTAGAGAGTCAAAACTTTTTATAATCAGTTCTTAATTTTTAGTTTAACTGAAGAGACAGGACTGATACGAAGAGAAACTGACAATGCAGCACAGTTCTTTGTGGAAGGAGCTGATACAAAGCGAACGGGAATTTGGAATAGAGAAAAGTTGCTATGGCCTGTGTGCTATGGCCAGGAGAGCTTCAAGTCTTGATGGTTCTTAAGCTAAACATGGGTAGAACCATAGAGTTTAAATAAGAGGAGAGATAAAGTGAAGATACTCTGGGCAGAGGAAAGAGACTAAGCAGACAAAGCATTCCCAATCTGGAAGAGAACTGGTTTAAAACAACAGGAACAATAAAGTTTGAGAGGGTGAAATAGTTTAGTTGTGATCCTTGAATGCCCAGCTAAAGCACAGTGCTCATCCCAATGGAGGTTTATAAGAAAAGATCAGGCTACAAGTATTTATTCAGCACACACTAAATCCCATAATTGCTCAAGATGCTGAATAGGTAGCGGTGAACAAGTTGGCGGAATCTTTGCCACCAAGGATTTAATATCTTACCTAGATATACAGCCACATCAGCCAAGGACGCAGCCTCATGAATGTTTGGGAGAAGAGTGCTCCAGGCAGGAAAGAGAGCACAGGTAAAGGATATTAGTAGGAAATACCTTGAAGCTGTCCCAGGGCAACAGGCCAATAGCGTAGGAGCAAGGAGTTGGAGAGTGAAAGGAAGTCATGGGGGAAAAAATATCCAGATTGCATAGAATGTTCTGGTCATGGTAAAGAATTTGGATTTTATTCTAAGAGTAATGGAAATCCACAGGGACTGACCTCATGTGACTCATACCCTTAGAAAGATCACGTCAGTTGTGGTGTGGATGCTAATGTACATCTCTCATGGCGAGAGATGTTGGTGGTTGACATTTCAACTGTGATAATGAGACGATGAGAAACAGATCTATGTTTTGGTGGTAGAGCCCCTAGGCCTTACAGAAAGGATATTTAAAGCCAAGGAACAGTGTGAACTGTGGGAGGAAGGACAAAGGAGGGGAGAAGGGTATTGTGAGAGGGATAAAGAGGGAAAGGGAGAGGGAGAGAATCTCTGGGGGGAGACAAACAGCCAAAAAGCTGGAAGAAAAATTGAGAAGTGTTTCAAGAAAAAGCCAAATGTTGCTGAACCAAATAAAATGAGAATGGAGTTGATCATTTTTTCTG
This sequence comes from Cavia porcellus, assembly GCF_034190915.1. Taxonomy (NCBI): domain Eukaryota; kingdom Metazoa; phylum Chordata; class Mammalia; order Rodentia; family Caviidae; genus Cavia; species Cavia porcellus. Next base: position 2,695,258 of record NW_026947512.1, read on the forward strand.
TCAGGATAGACCTTGTGTTGACCTTGATAAGAGTCACTTCTGTGCAATGGTAGAGACCCAAGTCCACTGGGATGGGGCAAACAAAAGATGCTGCAGGGATGAAAAAGTAGAACCTTGGTGGCAGTGGGCCACTAGGGGGTGTGAGAATAAGAGAGGGATTTGTTTTAATTTAGTTTGGTTTATTTGTATTATTTATTCTTCAATAATATTACAGCATGTTTGTATGCTAATGAGAAGGGTCTAAGATTTAAGGTGAACTTGATGATGTAGAAGAAAATTGTAACATTGATGTCTTTGAGTGAACAAGAGGAACTGTAGCCCAGACCAAGACAGGAGATATCATGCTAGGGTGTAGCAGGGAGGCTTCATCCTGGATGGCTGATGGGAAAGTGGAATGTGTAAGCACACATGCAATCCAGGTGTTATGATCGATCTTATTTGATGCTGACAGTTTTCATGGTAAGAATGTAGTCCAGCCATGAACAGAAGAGAGCGAATGGAGATTTCAGGAGAATCAGACATAATATAGCTCTCTCAGAGACTGAGATTTATGTGGAAATATCACATCACTTGCCTATGTCAGTTACCAGTTTGGCTTTTTTGGTTGTGACTTTGAAGTTATTTGGTCAGTACAATTATGTGGAGTTTCTCCTGTAGTAGTCTTTTGGGGACAAGTCAGTGGACAGTCATGTTTAAAAAGAATTAGGGTCTTATCAGGCAAGATCAATGGGCGGGATTTGAGAATATTTACAAGGATAATGATCAGGAAGTTTATGAATTGTAGACTGGAGTTTCAGAGCTAGAGTAAAAAAGTTTGAGTTATAATAACAATAACTTATTAAAAATTCAGTGCCCAAGGAGCTGTACTGAGAATTCAGGAAAGTGCTTCCTTTGGGAGAAGATTGACAAGAGGTTGAATCTTGCAGAGATGATGGATATGAATAAATTATGAGGCATAAGGAGATTGGTCTCATAAATCACACCATGAAGTAATGCAAATTTCAGGTTCCTGTTCTCAGTATCTGTCAACATTCTGAGACAGCATCATGTAAAGATTACTAAGATTATTGGATCTGAAGTCATAAAGGTCAAAAACTGATTTCCACCACTGCGAAGCACTCATTTTAATGACCGTGGGTAAGTCCCCCCTGGATTGGTCTCAGTCTATTTATCTACACAAACAGTCATAACAACAGAACGTAAAAATAAACTTACATGAAGGCTGTGAAAACACCTAAATTATAAAACACTGAAATTACTGATGTGGCCAAGAACAGATTAGTACTTGTAGAAGGTTATTTTAATAACTGTATACATGACAATAGCAGGTTCAAGGGCATGTTTGAAAAATACTAAAACAGCCAGGCCTGGTAGGTTAGGACTTGCGCTAAGGAGGCTATGAGCTAGCTAGGCAGCGAGGGGAGAAGGTCTGGAGGAACTAGAAAGAAGTGTTTTAAAGTACTGTTTTGGACATGACTGGTCCAAATGAACTACTTTAGACCTCACCCAGCTGCCCAGTTGCCCAATGGATACTAAGGACTAGCTTTGGAGAACGGCTATAGTGGAGGTCAAAAGCTCAAACTGTGGCCTTAGAACAGGTATACTGAAGGTCAAAAGCTCAAATTGTGATCAGGTTGGTTAAACTTTGTTTCTGTGACTAAATGATAGGGACACATATCTATTACACTGCACTCACATGTGAAGATTAAGTAAGTGTGATTCCTATACATGCAAGTGTAGCTCAGAGTGCAATGAGTTATAAGAACTGTACAACAATAGCTTTAGTTATTAGTCCTAAATTTAGAAACCATCCAAAGGCCAGTGAAGCCCACTGTCCCAAAGAGGGTACAGAGAAGATCCATTTGCAGGAACAGACGGGGTAAATTATGAATGATGGAGTCAGAAATGGCCACAACAAAAGTTAGGATCTCCTAACCTTCAAGTCTGACGTGAGCAAAGACACATGGACTTTACATAGTAAGTTTTTTAGGTCTGATCCATGACATCATATCCTATTGTTAGCCTACTGCTGCCCCCAGTGGCAAAACCTAGGTGAACTGCTGTTCAACAGTGCCCCTGAGGCTGTGGCTTTTTGAGAACGCTTTCCTATAAATGAGATGACTGCAAAATGACAACATGCAGTCTCTTTGTCTGAAATATTAAAGCCACTCCAGCCATGTGAATACCAAATGGAGACCAGCAGCCTAGAAACGTTAACTTGAAATGTGTCTCTTTTCCATGTCTAAAATCAAGGAACAAGAGCAAGACAGCACCTCAAACAGAAAGAAGTTATAAATTTTCTTTTTCTTAGAAACCTGACATGGTACATGGTAGCCCCTCACACTGATTTTAAGAGAAACTAATAAGAAAGAGTAGAGCAGAAAAAAGCAAAATAGTCTAGGCTGTTACTGGAAAGAATACACATGCTGTGTACAAGAATAAATGTGACTGTGAAGGTTAGGCTTGAAATAATGAGGTCGACTTCTGGGTTTGGCTTAGGAAACCTGTCTCATTCACTGCCTTCTAGAGTTTCACATTATTTGATCATAAGCGCATCTGATCACAGCTTCTCTTTAGTGTCTCAGTGAAGGGTGAGTTAAACAGGTCCCGCCATGCAGACAGCACGCGTTATCTCTGCCAGGATGGGAAGTTATGCTGGGATATCAAACAGTGGTGAAACCTCATTGCTTAAAGGCACAGTGGTTTATTTACTGCTATTCAAGATCTGCAGCCCAGCTGGCTTTCCGGGGTAGCTGCTCTCCATGTGTTGGTGCAGCATCCCAGACTGCTTCAGCTTTGTGGCTTCTCCATATCTACACGTACTACTGTGATCACCATGATGGGACTGAGGCAGGGTAGGAGAAGGGGTTTGGAGATTAGCCCCCACCAAAAAATCATATGACCATGACTAACTTTAAGGGCAAGAAAATGTATTCCAGCGGGTCCCATTGTGCAATGGTTAGCACTCTGGACTTTGAATCCAGCAATCTGAGTTTAAAATCTCAGTGGGACCTCACTAGCTATTTTAGGGGCTGGGGATTTAGCTCAGCAGGCATAACCGCCTGCCTTGCAAGTGAGTTCGATCCCCGGTATCAATTTAAAATAAAAGAAAATGTATTCCTCTTACGTGCCTGCAGCAGAGGAAAATGCATACTGGTGACAGTAATAAGCGTCATCATCAACAGTTCTGTAAACAACATTGTCACCATCTCTCATTTAAAATTTTCTTTGCATTATTCTTTTAATGAAAATCAATTTACTCTAGCCTATTTCTGAGCTATTTCCCCATAGGCCACAACAGTTAACAGTACTTATTACATTAATGTAATGAGTGTGCTACATGCAGGTCTCATTTTAATTTTATAACAGTAAGAAATATTTACTATGCCATTTTTACACGTGAAGAAACAGGCTCAGACAGTCATCATAACTCCTAGGCCTTCTAGGCCAAAGATTAGACTTCTGTCATCTGACTTCAGAGCTCTCCCTCTTGGCTATCACTCTAAACTTCCTCTCAATATGCTTAAAATAAGTCTTAAGGGGAATGGGACAAATATTCCAGTTTGTATGTAAACAAATGCTTTTGAAATCAATTTTCTGATCATCATGTTCTCTGGCGGACAGCTGAGCAATAGCCTCCTGGTCTGGATATCCAGAGGAGGCCTCAGCCTTCAAGGGCAGGCATGCAGATGGAATGCTGTTTTCTGACCCTTTACTAACAAGCACTATGTGTGTTTCTTGTGTTTTCTAGTTGACCGTCCTCCAATGGAACCCTCCCAGTTTGTGTCAGTGGCCCCTAAGTATCCAGACAAGATGGGATTTGATGAGGTAGGAAAGTGCGTGTGTGTGTGTGTGTGTGTGTGTGTGTGTGTGTGTGTGTGTGTGTGTGTAGATGCCTGTATGTTTATATTGGAGCACAAGCCTGAGTGTGCCTGTAAGCCAGCAAAATGGGTTTGACTATTACAAAAGCACCAAAGTCTTGGGAAAACTATTCGGTTTTTGAGCTTTAGTGTTTTTACCTTAAAAACAGGATCAGAGTAAAAAGGAGTTGATCACTGAGTCAGAAAGAAGTTATTATTTAGCAATAAAAGCAAATTTGCCATATTTTACTGGCATTTTTATTGAGGCTCAAGGGTAAGGTAAAGCAGATATATGTTTCAGGTACTGGAAGACATTAAGTTAGCTCAGCCACGGCGGAGTGGAAACTGTTTGGAATTCTCCCTGCTCTGTTTTCTTTCTGCTACTCTCTCATGGAAAAAGGTTGGAGGGCAGAGTTGAGAGGATAAAGAAAAAGGAGAAACTTGTTCGAAAATTCTGCCTTTCCACAGTCAGGAATATAACAGGTTTCCTAAAGGCCATATTTATGTGCTGTGTTAACTGCATAAGGAATGAAGCAGAGCTGGAGGTGTGGGTAGCTCGGTGCAGTGTTTGCCTAGCATGTGCAGGGCCCTGCGCTCAGTCCCAAAAGGAGGAAGAGAGGGAGGATGAAGAAGAGAGAGGAGGAGGGAAGAGGTGGGAAAGAAAGAAAGAAAACAAAAGAAAGGAAGGGAAGCAAAAATACAAAGAGCTGCCTGTCCACGTTACAGGTCCATCATGCAGTTACTGCTCAGCATTCAGGAGAAACTTGGTGATCTAGAAACTAGTACAATGCCTAAGGAATCTCTAAACTGAGTTAGGATTCTGCAGCTTCTAGACATGTTACAGACCAAACATCGTGCTTCGTATTCACTGCCACGGCTTCCTGGTCACCCTGCAGCACACACGGGTTCCAGGAGTGTGCTCATTGTAAAAAGCTGCTGAATAGTGAATTGGAATTTCCTCTATAAAATGGATTTAGAGCTGGGGCTCATGAATGGGAGTGAATATATCATAACTATTAAATGTGAAAGAGTTCACAGTTATGCTGTTTACACAGAGGGCAGAATAAAAGAGTTGAATGAAAACATAGTAGAGAAAGGAGTTCAGAGCCAAGTGCAGCCCAGACACGGCTGTCTCTACATAGTAGAGACTTGATCATACAGAGTTTTGAAAAATGCCCCTGGTTAGAGAAAAGCTCAGCTCATTCAGCACACGGCGCCTGCATAGTCCTGTCGTTTTCCTTCCCCGTAACGCTCACCTCTTAGCTCTCTAGGCAAAAAGACTCATTCTACACATACTCATTTTTTTCTCCTAAAATCACATTACTGAGAGGATCAGACCAAAGTAAATAAAACAGGACAAACCAGGATCTTCTCTCTCGCTGGAATACTTTTGGCAGACATGGTACAGGGACTGCGTCATGCCTAGAGGACTGGAAAAAACCTACTCTAGGAAGTGACACCCTCAGGGACTCTGCTTTCCTGAGGCTGGAGTAATCAATTATGGGGAACAAACATGGGTGGTGGCAAGAGATTTTCCGAGGCCCCCAGCCTTCCTGGCACTGTGACCTCGTCAGCCGTGTCTGGGCTGCACTTGGCTCTGAACTCCTTTCTGTGTTTACCATCCACTAAGTATGAGCAAGCTGTCTGTGCTTTTCTTCACGACTACCATTTTTATTGCCCTTGTCCTGGCAAGGACTGGCACTGTATTGTTTACCAAACGCCTCCCAGGCTGGAGGTCTCTGGTTTGAGAGGACTATTTTGATGCATTGCGCGTATTTTTTATTTTGTTCTGTTTCAGTTCTCCTGGAGTGACCCCAGGTGGCTCCGTGCTTACACATAAGGAGCTGCTCTTTTTTCTGTGTCTGTAAAGTTGAAGGGTGGAGGATGACCATGACAGAATGTTCTAAATAGAGAGAAAATGGAACATAAGGGAGCACAACCCATTAAATTATAAAGCCCAAGTAATAAGGCAAATACAGTCACCACAGAAATTGTTTTTTAAAAATAATTATCTGCCTAATAAAGAAAGTAATAAAATCATTATGCATTTAATCTGCTTTGCCCTAGAACAGATAGATCATTTTCTAAGAGGACATTTCTCATCAGTTTTTTTTTTCCTAGAAATTTATAAAGGAGTAGAAGTGAGAATATATTGCAATGGAGGTTAAAATTTTAATTATGTACCTTTTGACCCTAATAAAGCATCCAAATTATTTGTGATTACATTCAGAATGACTCCTGAACCTAAACTTAGTACAGTATACTCTGATCTCCAGGCTGGTTATAAAACATAGTTTATTTCTTAGTTTGCTCATAGCATAAAATATACAGCTTTCATCTGTTGTACATTTGAGAGATGACTTTGTTCAACTCTCATTATAAAGACAAGAGAATTGGATCCAGAAGTCTGACATTCCCCACAGTCATCCATATGTTAGTCAGGATGAAGTCAGCCTCCTTGACTTCTTCCTTTAGGTTTCTCCTTCAACATGCCATGTGTTATTATGAGTTCTTGCTGGCAGTGAACACCTCCCAATCTTGGAGGATGAGTTTACCATTAAAATTAGTCAATTATTGCTCATAGCAAGAGGACCTTATTAAATACTAATTTGTAATAGCATTCATAAGGCTTTAGATATTGTCATTCCTTAATTCTGCAAATAGCAAGGATAACCTCACCGTCTGTAACTCCTGGTAGTGACCTCGTGTGTATGATTTAGCACAACCATCAGGAATTTATAGGCAAAGGTAAAGAGTGATGGGTGAACCCAGCTCTCATGAAGAAAAATCTGATGCACATTCTTCTTTATTTCACAGACCTGTAAGTGTATTTTTTAGTATAATAGCATGTCTCACAGAACCACTCTATGTTAAAATGTCTTTCCATTTTTCCCAACTTCTTTGTCAAAGAGCCACCTTCAAGCATAGGACTTCTTGTCTGTACTTCTTTCCTTTTTCTCTAAGGGAGCTGGGGAATTCTGGAAGGTAAGCTGCTAGAATTGAAGTACTAATTCACATTGGAATCTTTGCTGATAACAGCAATAAATCAAGGCTCTAAATGTTTGTCATCTTTGAAGGCCTTGAAGTTTACCTAATGGATGTAAGCTATAATGGTATTAATATGTAATACTCATGAAGTCGGACAATTGTTATCCTAGTTTTACAGGTAAGGAAACCTAGTCATAGAAACTGGCTGTAGGCAAACAATAAATGATAGGACTTAACATTCAGATCTGATGATAAATTTAACCACTTGGCAAACAGCTTCTTACTCCTCAGTGCCATGTGTGTTTAGTATTAATTAGCTTTTGGCCCCTTGAAGACTGACTTTTTTGAACTTTATTTTCTCAAGAGAATGCGTTTATCAATGCGTATCAGAGGAACACAGAAAGGGTTAAGTCACTGCAAATGGTTTAGAAAGAAGTTCAGTTTGGATTAGTATTATTTGTCCTCCATAAACCCAATATGAAATACAGATAAACCTTCACCACAATTTCCCACAATTTTTGCATTCCTTATCCTACCTAAATCTCTGAACCTGACATTTGCTAGACCTTTCAAAAGGCCTAAAGTAAAACTTAAGTCATCTACGGTTTTTTTCTCTTTTGCTTCCTGCACTAGATTTTCATGATTAACCTTAAACGCAGAAAAGACAGGCGGGACCGGATGCTGCGCACACTCTACGAGCAAGAGATCGAGGTCAAGATTGTGGAGGCAGTGGATGGGAAGTGAGTGGGGCTGCCTGTCCTCCTGCAGATGTGTTGGCAAGAGAGGGAGGGTCCTTGCTCTGACAGAGGTAGTCTTGCCCGGGACTCTTGGTCACTAGACAATAGACACATTATATAAAAGTCCAAGATAGCATCGAAGGTAGTGTCATTCTGTGTGTGGCTCAGATCTGAGAACCAGCCCCATCTGGCCATCTTTGGTTGCTGTTACAGTGAACACTCACCCTGGACATGATTGTCCCCGGTCCCCTGGTCATTCTTGCACTAGTGTGGTACTTAATACCACACTATTTCTACATCACTGTTTCTGTGGTGTAGCAGAAATGTCTGTGAAGCTGTCTTCAGACTTGAAAATAAACAGAAAAGTACATTTTTAGAGTGATTTCCATTAAAACAACAACAAAAAAGTTTTTTATATTGATGGCATCTAATTTATATTTGTCATTCTTGTTGCTTGTGCTTTGGAGTATGAAGCTCAAAGTCATGAAGATTTACTTTCTTACATTGAGGTCTTTGACTTAATGTTCAGCTAATTGTTTGTATAATTTATGGTAGCAGTTCAAGTCTTCTAATTCATACTTATGACATTATCTTATTTATTTAGATTTTTTTATAAATAAAATTATGTTTTCTCACTTTTACTTTACAAATCTGATATTTTATTTAACAAATCTGTTGTTTATTGCTTTTTTGATGCTATGATGATAAAATTGTTTTCTTAATTTTGTTTTCAGAACATCCATTACTAAATGCATAGGAAATAATTTATCTTTGTATATTGATTGGATATCTTGTAACCTTGATTAACTAATGTATTAGTTCTAATAATGTGTGTTCATTTTAAAATATTTTTTATCTAAGACCATGTCATTTATAATTAGAAATATGTTGCTTCCTCTTTTCCAATTCAGATATCATTTATTTCTTTTTCTTGCCTTAGTACACTGTCTGGATCCTCAAGTATAATGTTAAATAGAATTGATGAGAGCAGATATTTATATCTCATTCCTGATCTTAGGAAGAAAGCACTAGACTTTCACCATGTATATATGATTTTAGCCATGGTTTTTCATAGATGGCCTTTACTGAGTTGAGGTAATTCCCTTTTATTACTATTTTATGTATGCTGTTATCAAAGAATGCTGAATTTTGTCAAATGTTTTTCTGTGTCTCTTGAGATGTCGTGTGGCTTTTGTCTATGATGTGGTGTACTACTTTGACAGATTTCACATGTTGAGCAAAACGGTGCGATCCTGGATGCATTCCACCTGGCTATGCTTCATAATCCCTTACGCACGCTGCTGTACTCGGCTCTCTAGTATTGCCTTGAAGATTTCTGCATCTGTGTTAATAAGGAATATTGTTTTGTAATTTTCTTGTAACGTCTTTGATTTTGTATCAGAATAATATTGGCTTCATCAAATCAGTTTCTTCAGTTCACTTTTTAGAAGAGTATTTTAAGAATTAACATTAATTGTTAATAGATATTTGACAAATTGTCCCCTGGAGCCATGTGCTCAGACTTTCACTTTGTGCGAAACTTTGATTCTTAATCCAGCCTCTCCACAAGTTGTAAGTTGTAGGTGCATTCAGAATTTCTATTTTTTCTTGAGCTAATTTCAGTAGTTTTGTGTCTTTTGATCAATTTGCCCATTTCATCTAGGTTACCTAATTTTTGCAAATAATTGTTCACAGTATAATCTTTTTTAGTTCTGTAAGATCTATCAGGTTTCATGCCTAATTGTAATGATCTAAGTCTACTTTCTCTTTTCATTCATCAGTAGTAAAATATAGTCAATTTTATTGCTTTTATTAAACATTTTTGTTTTTATGCTATTTTTTTCTATTCTTTAGTGTTTTTGTTTCCACTATAGTATTTATAGTTCCTTCTTCCTACATGTTTTTAGTTTAGTTTGATTTTCTTTTTCTAGTTTCTTAAATTAGTTGGTCAGATTACTTATTTGAGATAATCTTTTTAACATAGACATTTACCGCTGTAACTATACCTCTCAGTACTACATTAGGTGAATCTCATAAGTTTTGGTGTACTGCATTTTCATTAATTTCAAAATACTTTCTAATTTCTCTTATGATTTCTTCTCTAATCCATTAGTCATTTAGAATGTGTTAATTTCACCAGTTTTTTAATTTCAAATTTTTCCTCATTAATTTTTCAGTTTCATTCCATTGTGGTTGGTAAACATTATCATTTCTTTCCTTTTAAATATACTAAGGCTTCTTTATGATTTAATAGGTGCTATTTCTTAAAGAATGTTCTAAGAACTTGAAAAAATGTGCATTTATTTGGCTATCGAATGGAATGTTCTACAGATTTCTGTTAGGTCTAGTTACTTTATAGTTATTCGAGTCTCCTCTTGCCTAGTTGTTTTATCCATTGTTGGAAATAAAATATTAAAGTATCCCACTATTACTATTGGATTGGTCTATTTTACCCTTCAATTCCTCTAATGTTTGTTCTGTGTTGGAGGGATGGTCTACTGTTACGGTCACTCTATATTTCTGATGTATTTTATCACCTTGCTTTCTAATATAAATTTTCTCTAGAGATTTATTTTGTCTGATATTAATGTAGCTCTTCCCACATTCTTGTGGGTACTGATTACATTCCATGCCTTTTCTTCCAATCTATTTGTGTTTTTAACTCTAAGATTCTATCTCTTGCAGACAGGAACTCTTCGATATTTCATTATGCCAGTCTCCACCTTTAAAAGCAGTGCTTAATCCATTTCGCTTCTTCTTCCCCCAGATCTTCTACCAGGTCGTTTCCCTCCCCACTGTCTTTTCCCAGGTCCTCAAGATCAGGTGTAAAACTGGGGTCTTCTCAGGTCTATTGTGGGGAAAAGTGCACAGCCCTGAATGTACCTGGGCCATCTAGATTCTCAGGAATGTGTTGGAGCTTTTCAAAATGCTCTATAAACAAGACATGCTTTTTCTCAGTTTTTTCTTTTATTTGATCAGTCTCTCACTAACTGTAACTAGCACCACTGCCCAAATAGCTGTAATGTTAAACAGTTGCTACTGATAGTATTTGACAAATAACCCACATGCGAAGAATCAGCCTTGAGTTGGGTCAAATGAAAACAAGTTCTAAGAATGGAACTTTTTAGGGACTGCCAGAGAGGTCAAATAGGGACTGTCTCCTGACATAGGTCTTTTTTTTTTTTTAATTTTATTTAAGGAGAAAAGAAAAAAAAAAAAGCAGAGAAAGGGTACAAGTTATACAGATTTACAGAAAAAAAATAAACAGTAGGAAATCACTAGTTAATGGATTACATATTGTCATCTTAGAAATAATTGTTCAAGTCACAAAATTAAAGCTTGTAAAGTGCACATTCCAACAATTATACTGCAAACAGATCTGTTCAATGATCCAATAAAACTCTGTGATATCATTTCCTATCTTATACACTTAAATATACATGCAGTTATATAGTTTAGAGCCCTTTCTTTTCCTCTCTTTTGTACAATGACTGTTACACATTTTGGGTTTCATTGCTCCCACGGTTCTTATTACTTTTTTGGAAGAGAGTAGAGCCAAATGTGACATAACAGAACAGAATCAGTCAAGTCAAAAGGGTGGACATAATTGATAATGTAAAAACATAATACAAGGTGATCAACAATGGTTACCATAATGCCTCCCGCTATCTCTAATAGAATTGCCTATATCATTAGTTATAATACGATTGAACAAAGCAGTAAAGAATAAAACCGACAAAGCCAAAGCATTGGAGACATTGTAGGTCTTCAAAAGTAGATAAAAGTCAACGAGAATGGGCGTTATAATGAATCTCATTATCTTCACAGCTGTTGCTTAAACTTTCAAACCTGATACTATCCAGCAAAACAGAATAGGGGAACATCAGTCAAAAATAAGATGGTGAGAGTAATACAGGGCTTTAAATTGAGATAATGAAAGTCAAAGTGGGTTACTATAATATATCCTGCTAATTTTTATTTATTTTTCCCTTAATTAAAAGGATAAAATAAAAAAGTAAATAATGGAGTGGAGATTGAGATAAAAGAGGGCATAACAGCGAAACAGTGCAGATCAAAACATAACCATTTAAGCAGAATAGTGTTTCACCACCAGATAATCCTGACCTAAAAGTAGTTACCATATTGTCTCTTTCCTTGAAATCCTTGAGTACAACTTTGTATACTGTAGCATTAAGTATATCAAAACAATGTAAAACCATTTAAGAGATTGACAGCATTACAGAGTATTTAGAATTGACTAACAGAAAATGAACAATGGTTTCTGTATAATCTCCTTGTCTTTAAAAGGTTTTTGCTTATACTATCGTACATAATAAAATACAACCTATTTAGACCATTGGAGACAGATGAGACTTCAAAACAAGATGATATTAAATCAGTTTTACCTATTAAGATGTCATCTGACATAGGTCTTTAAAGGAGTCTTCACGCATCCCGTCATTTCCAGTGACAGGTAGCTGGGTGTTACAACTGCCATATTTAAGGCCTCTGTAGGGCTGAGGAAAAAGTGGTTAGAACGGATGTAAACTCCACAAACTTCACTGTGCTCACAGATATCCAGCTATTTTCTTTTTTTTAAAAATCCTTTGATTATTGCAAGCGTTGAATTAATTTTTGGAACCCTGAAATGCTAATTGTGACCATTTAGTTTGTGTTCTCATTGCTTTTGTGGAAGAGTAGGATATTCATAAGTCTTTACCTCTCTGGAAATGCTTTTCCGTTATTTTTATTTTTAGTCTTGTTTTAATTTTAAATACAAAGGAGAAACCACACATGCACATGCTCTCCCTCTCCTCATTCCTTCCTGCCCTTTTTCCCTCTAGTACTGAATGTGCCAATGAACCACTTTTCCTTCACTAAGCAAGTTATCTTTCAAAGTTTTCAGGAAACTTATGGTGCTGAGAACTACACTAAGCACTATGAGGGCTGCACAAAAATAAAGACACTATCTTGTTTTTAGAAAGTTCATGATGCTGCTATGATACATTAACTCTGAGGATCTCATAAAAAATAATAGGAAACTGGGAAGTCTTTCCCTTGGTAGAGGCCCCGGGGAAATATACAGAATTTTCTCTCTTCTCTCTCTGACTTCTGTGAGGGAGGGAGCTGGTGACCTTGACCCCTTGACTTTGATAATTTTCAGACATGTTCTCTGTCACGCAGAGCACTCAACACAAGCCAGCTGAAGGCCTTGAACATTGAAATGCTGCCAGGTTATCGAGATCCCTACTCCTCCAGACCTTTAACCAGAGGTGAAATCGGCTGCTTTCTTAGTCACTACTCTGTCTGGAAAGAGGTAAATAATGCATTAGAGCACTTCTCTAATGAGGAGAAAGAAGGAGCAGGCTTGAAGATCCAGACAGAAAGTAAGCCCACAGCTGTTCTGGAAATATGCTAGAGAGTTACTCCTGAATTGTGTCTCCTTTGGGCCCAAGTCCAATAACACGGGGACAAGAAGGGCAGCTTAGTGGTGACAGGAGAAGACACCCATATCCGAGGAGCCATGCTCTAATTAGTTCATTCTCATTATTAGCAGGAACGCCTTTTATGTATCTGTTGTGTTGTCATTTACATAAGACATTCGTTTAAGAATCACACAGAAGTCTTGTGAGGTAGATTAGGGGAATGGATCCTTTTAACCCCAGAAGAAAATTTTAAGTAACTTGTCCAGATAAGAAAAAGCAGAGCCAGACCTGGGCCTCATGCATTATGGATCAAGATACTGATGGAAGTGGAATTGGAGGGTAGGGTTCCTGAGTAAGGGTCAGTTCACACACAGAATGATAAAGCCCTTTCCACTAAAGAGCCCATGAATGCCTTCTTTCATTTAATGATTCAGTTTATGCCTTTTTTTCCTTAAACTTTAAATGAAACTTGATAGATAAATAAAAGTATTTAGATCACAAGATACAATTCATTGAAATTTTTCAAACCAACCAACATAGCCATGTTAATCATCACCCAGATCAAGAATTAGGTTACCAGCATCTCTGATATGTTGCTTCTTATACTTCCTCCTGGTCACTAGTGTCCAGGGATGATCACCACTGTGTCTTCCAATGTTATGGAGAGTTTGACTGTTAGTACTTTCTTTTTTTTTCTTTTCTTTTTTTTTTTTTTTTTTTTGTGAATGGAAACACACATGTATGTGCAACCTCCCAACATTGTAGTTAGAAGATTCACCTATAGCATTGCATTTAGTTGTAGATTTTACATTTTCATGACTATGATAGGTCACAGTTTATCCATTCCAGTTGATGAGCCTTTGCTTGAAATCCAGCAATGAGCCTTTACAAATTATGTTACTGTACTCTTGACTTTCAAATACTTATCTACCTAGTAAAATTTTCATAGGGTGTCTTCCCACTGATGATCTTTGCAGGTAATTGACAGAGAACTCGAGAAGACTCTTGTTATTGAGGATGATGTACGTTTTGAACATCAGTTCAAGAAGAAGCTGATGAAGCTGATGGATGACATTGATCGGGCTCAGCTGGACTGGGAATTGATGTGAGTAACAAGACAAAGCTGTTAGAGAGCATGAAAGGCACTCAGTTCTTTCCAAGGGCCAGAAAAGCCTCCACCTCCCCAGCTGGTAGAAGACATAGCTTAGGCTTTTGTTACCTGGTTTTCACTCCATAAACGTTTCCAGACATAAAGTGTGCTAGCCACTGTTTTTTTTTTTTTTTTTTTTTTTTTTTTCCATTCATGTCCTCTTCAGGGTAAGAAACTATAGAAGATTCTTTGGGGCTGGAATTGGCCTGCAGTTCAGGGACCTTCTGATAGAGCAGAATCACAGCTCTGAGCACCACTTGGATGCACAGTGACAGTCTCACTTGTGAAGCAGAGGGGAACACAGCTGGGTGTGAAGGAGGAGAATGAGGTAGTCATTCAAGGACAAAAATGCTATGGCTTCTTGAAGCTCAGTGTGGGAGAGCAGGGACCTCTACAGCCCTTGGTGAGATGGAATTTAGGAGGGTCAGCAGGAGAGCCCCTTGGCTGAGGCACGAGCTTGTGGAACAGAAAGAACCCTGACACCCCGAGTGCAGGGAAGGGGAAGGAATGTCTTGGGTTTGGGTTTGGGTTTTCTTTTCTTTTCTTTTCTCTTTTTTTTCTTTCCCTTCTCTTTTCTTTTTTCTCTCTTTCAAAACAACACTTTTTACTTCCTTCCAATGAGGTAGAAATTTGCCAAGCATTTTGTGTGCTCCCCAGCTGTTTGTCAAAGTTAAATTTTATTAAGTCGGAGCCAGCCCCTTTGGAGCAGCTGCAGTAGCAGAACCGTCCCTGTTCCTCCCATCCTCAGAGGGAAACTTAACTGCAGCCTAGGATAGAGCACTTGCTCTCTCAGAAAATGGGCTGCTTTCAAAAGAAACCTAGCAAAGGCTCAACTAATTGAGAAATAGAGGCCCCCAAATCAGCACTATATAATAAGTCGAGACCTGCTTCTGGTCAGGTATCAGTCACGTGACCCCGTTTGGAATTCAGTCCTCTGAGACCGCTGTTGTGCCCGTGTCCTCCTTCCATGGCTGCACGTTAGCCTTTCCAGTTCTATGGCTCTGTAGAGGCCTCACCATCCTGGCACCTGCAAGCTATTTTATGCCCACGTGACAAGTGATGTAAAAGCGATTTTCACTAACGCCTCATAATCATACTCCAGTTGAGGAAGACTCAGCCTCACAAACCTAATGCTTAGAGTGGGCCACATCCCCACCACATGTAGTGTGACCGCAGCATTGCTCAGGACAAAGTACCCGCAGACCCAGGAAGGACTGATGTTTGTCCTGAGAAGGATATAAGGGGTGAAATGCTTTAAATGTCCAGATTGATCAAGTCCAAATATTCCATTAAAGTGTATTATAGGGTCTCAAAAAAATACAGCAAATTCCTAACTTACAAACACTTGATCTGTGAACTTTCACAGATACAAACAGACATCACATTACAAATGAACATTCATAGATGTGAAAAGTAACGGAAGTAACTCACGTATCTGTGGGACTGTGTCACAGTTATGCTGCTGTGTGCTCACTGTAAAAGCAAAAATAGTTTATGTTTACGACTGTTCCACCATTTCGCTTACGAACAAATGTGGCCGAGGAGCTTTCTCCTGGGACGGGGCTCATTCATAAGTCAGGGACTTACTGGATAGCAGTTTCCACTTTTACCTTTCACCTTCTAAAAGAAGAAACCTTGGTTACTTAAGCCCAAAACATGAAAAACTAATAACCAGTCCATGATTTCTTTTTTTGGGTAGGGATTGAACTCATGACCTCGCACTTGCCAGGCAGGCACTTATGCCTGCCTGAGCTAAATCCTCAGCCCCTATCCATGATGGCTACATTAGATTTTCTTGGAAAAAGGAAACAGTAAATGGAGATAATAGAATTGAAATCATCTTGAGAGTGATCTTCAGTAGGAATATAATGTGAGCCACATATGTTGTTTTTAACTTTCCAAAAATTAATTCAAAAAGATAAAAACAAAAACATTAAGTAAAATAAGTTTTAATAATATTTTATTTAACCCAAGTATTTGTTATTTTAGCATTTAATTAGTAATTTAAAGTCATTAGTGAGATGGTTCATTTTTTTGTTGTTGCTCCAAGTTTTAAATGCCTGTGTGTGTTTATGCTCGGAACACATCAATCCAGAACATAAATTTTCATCTGTTAAACAGTACTTTTACCAAATTATAAACTTGTTTGCCAGGGGGAAAAAAGATTTTATATACCTTCAGCTTTTAAATTTAAGTTAATTTAAATTAGTAAGAGTATAAACTCAGTCCTGCCGGCCACATTTCTAGAGTGTAGTTGAAATCTCTCATCTACCAAGCAACACTCTAGAGAAATGCAGACTTTGTAGTCAGGAGATACTGGCTGAGAGGACATCGTTTCATGTCCCCGCAAGCAATGAAGATGGCACTTAGACATCTTCCACAAATCCTGGTATGCACCCACCAGGAAGAATCTCTTGTTCAAGAAGATCTCGTAGCAAAAAAACAGAAAGTACTGCTTTACCAGCAGTCAGGAAACTCCTCAGCTTACTCCAGTCGAGGCCCAACTGAACAGGTTCCAGACCTGCATCACAGAGCTGGGAGCAGACTGCGGCAAGGCAGAACTGGCTGGAGGCACATCCTGTGTGCTAGAAGTTGTTCATGAAGGATGAGGCAGGCCTCGCTGCCCTCCTTGGAGGAAGCTGGGGGAAGCTAGATGAACACCAAGGAAGAAAGCCTCCCAGGAGGTGTCATTCGCAGTACCCAGAAGGAACAATTCCAGGCTGCTCCTCAGTTTCTAGGTCCTCTACTGCATACTGTTTCTTTCACTCAGCTTTTTCTGTCCTGTGTTCTATCTCCGCCATTTGGAGAGCTACGTAGAAAACATCCAAGATTAAAACTCTGGGGATGAGAAGAGAGCAAGCTCAAGATTCCCATATCTGTCTTCTTTGTTGTGGTTGTTGTAGCTTTCCAACCTCTGTAAACACAGCTGGAAATCCCATGCCATCTTTACAAAAGACACGGTTCTTTAAATCTCTTTACATCCTAAATTTCTGGCTGAAAGACAGTCACCTAGGAAGGAACAGATGGCGTGTTAAGTGGTAGATGACAGTCATGGTGAATGAGCTCAAGTGCTTTGTGGTGTGATAATTTTAGCAGAAGACACGAAGGGTCTACACTTTCAAAGATGTCTGGAAAAACCAAAGCGCATATATTCTCAGTAATGACTAATATTCAAGTTGGAATTTGTCTCTTCTACCTATTTCTTTGTAGTTACATTGGCAGGAAGAGGATGCAAGTAAAAGAGCCAGAGAAAGCAGTACCCAACGTAGTAAATCTGGTCGAAGCTGACTATTCCTATTGGACCCTGGGCTACGTCATCTCTCTGGAAGGAGCACAGAAACTAGTTGGAGCTAACCCTTTTGGGAAGATGCTGCCCGTGGATGAGTTTCTGCCAATCATGTACAACAAGCATCCTGTGTGAGTCTCCTTCAAATGCCCACCTGTCACTTGAGCGCAGTGTGTCTATGAGTTAATGCTTTCTTGGTAGTACTGGATATTTTCCAAAATTGTGCCACTTTCCTAAGTGATTTTTTTATAATTATAACCAACAGAGGCTTCTTCAAGTGATTATTCCCTTGTAACAGATGGAGAAAACAAAAGCAGAGAGGGTGAGAGTCTTGTCAGATGGTTTTCTGTAATACTCGGTGTATGGGACATAATCTGCTCAGATTTCTTCCTATCTTCACTCTTCTTACTTGCATAACTTCACACACCATCCGGTGAAGGTCATTCTCCTAAGCACTGCAGAATTTTCAGTTCATTCAGCTCGACTCCTGCATACTGTTGGCAAGGCAGTGGTAATCATGCTTGCAGAGCTCAGGATCTACTGGGAATGCTGACTTATGAACAAATCATCATGATATATTGTGATACCTGCAGTCACAGAGGTGTATGAGCAATTCAGAGGTTTAGAGGTGGCACCTGGGCAGAGTATCTGTGGAAGTAAGCACTGTGATGCTCAGAACCTAATAGGAGCTTACACTGGCTTCATGCTTATCAATAGATGTGGTGATTGATGGATGTGTGTGGCAGTCTTCCCAATACACTCAGAATCCTCTGAGGCAAGAACTGTCTCATATTTGTATATCCTTAGAGCCCAGTCAAAATACATAATAGCTCCTCCACCAGTGATTCCTAGACTGAGGAATAGAGTGGGAAACCAGGTTCCTTTTTCTATTAAAGGTCAATGTATATTAGATGGCCTTCATATTAGCCTTTGAGATTTCCTGTGCTGCATTTTGATTCCAGTCCTTTGTAAAAATAGAGCTTCTTGCTTTCTTATATACAGCATATCACAGGTTGACTTTACCTCATTACCCAAGCAGAGACCTGTAGGTCAAACAAACCGTTGTCCCCAAGACTAAAGGGAAATTAATATCTTTTTAGTTAATATTTATTGCACTCACAGAACAAGGAACTGTACAAATACCACTGCATGTAACCAGCACAGGACCCCTGGGAGGGAAGCCAAGTTATCTCATACTGTGCACTTACAGGTAGCCAGAACACTGAGCCAGGGACTGGAACGCACAGTCCCACAAGCATCTCTCCAAGCCTTCGCCACGTCACTCAGCCTACTGCTGCTGTCCAGATCGCAGATGTCTTCATTTATTAATTCAGAAACAAGGCACTTTTTGTAAAATGTTCATGTTTACTTATTATTATGGTGTAACAGCATTTAATTTTGTCTTCTAGCCTAAGCTCAATTGAATCATTGAAGTATTCTATCCAAATACAGCAGAAATAGCCCAACTTTTGTACTTGTTCTTATAGATCTTCTGAAAGCTTTAAACAATCATTTATGATGTTTGTAGCCTACAATTGATCACAAAGGACACAACTTGATAAATAAGGAAATGAATCCATGGCAATTTCAGAGATGACAAGCAGGGCCCTCAGTTCTTTTCGCCTGCTCCTCATGCACTCGTGTACCTCTTGTTTTCAGAGCTGAGTACAAAGAGTATTATGAATCCAGGGACTTGAAAGCCTTCTCTGCGGAACCCTTGCTCATCTACCCCACGCACTACACAGGCCAGCCAGGCTACCTGAGTGATACAGAGACCTCAACCATCTGGGACAATGAGACAGTGGCAACTGACTGGGACAGGACACATGCCTGGAAGTCACGGAAGCAAGGTCACATCCACAGCCATGCCAAGAACACAGAGGCACTGCCATCACCATCGTCCCTGGACACTGTGCCCTCAAAGGACGAGCTCTAAAGGCTCCCTGAGACTGGGCCCACACTGGTGCCTCCCTGTTTGGGTTTTCTAAAGGGCTGTTTATCTGTTTGTTCCAGATTTTTTTAGTGGTCACAGTCATCTGAAGTGGTCTGATCTGATTGATCAAATTAGTATGTCTTTGGCAGGGGAGGAGGAAAGAGAAATTAAACTCAAATTTTCTACCGTGACTAAAAGATAGGCTTTATAGGAACTAGGAAGACCAGATCCCCAATTCTTCAGCTCACTGGCCGCCCGACAATGCTGCCCACGTTAGGGTGGCAACATGGCTCAGAATCTTGTCCAAGAGACAGACTTGCCAAGCTCTCCTGTCCATGAATGGGCAGTCAAAATAGCCAAGTTAACTGGGCCACATTTATTGGTCTGGATTGTCTGTTTTATGTGACAGATGTGACTTTAAACTCCAAGCCAACAAGGCTACATTTATTGGTCTAGTTGGTTCACTTTGTATGATCTTGAAAACTTGTACATGTAACAAGGGTTTTTTTTTTTTTTTTGAGTTAGAGAATCAAACCATTTAAAATTACATTAATTGGGCTTTTTATTTAAAGGAATTCTGTCATGAGCCTTATCATAAAGTGGATTTTTTTTAATTGTTAGCTCAGTCCCTGATGGAGATATGGTAATTGGGTCTGGCTGAGGCATGGCCCTTGACCATCGTGGCAACTGGACTCTCATAAAGATGTGCCCAGTTTTCCAGAGAGTGAGGGGCTTTTGTAGATATTTGAGGGGAAAAAGAACTCAACCATTTGCCCTTTTTCACTGTGGCCTCTTGAGCCGGGATGCTGTATTTATAAAGATAGATAAATATAATATATACAGGGCAAGGGCAGGAGGGCAGTACTGCCCTGTCCTGGGGTTCACATGCTACCATAGCACCCCACACCCTCTGGCCATCCCTTAGCCTGGGAACAAACTGCAGGTGTGAGTTTTATGAGTTACTGTTAATAGACAGACCACATTTCAGGCCAGGAACTGTCCTTCCCCCATTGTTCATTATATTTCAAATTATTTATTTTACAAAATGTGGGGGAAGCATTGTTGGTAGGATGAGGCAGAAAAACAGATGTTGCAAGCTTTCTGTGCACCCCAGGGAGGGGCCGGTGTCAACACATTTGTTTCACCATCTGAATCTCCTGAATTTCTCTGCATGGCTCTTGCAAGGAGGCCTGTCTGGGGATTCTAACCTTTGGAAAACAAAGTATGTTGCACTTAAGGAGAGAGAAACTTTGGCCAGAAACAATGGACTAGACCACAGATTTAGGCCAACAATCAGGGAAGCAAACTCATGGAGCCAAAATCCTAAGCAGACACCATTTCTCAAAAGATGTCCCTTGAAATTCCTTTCTGCTTTATTCATAATTGGTTTTATGTAAATTTCAGATCACATCCAGATCCACCATCTGGCGTCCTCAGATAGCACAATGGTTCGCCTCAACCATCACCTTTCTTCCTGATTTGTTGTTGATATTCTTCTCCACTGACTAATAAGCCAGGAAAGCAGGGGTTGCCTGACTCCAGTTTTTACTGCTTGAACTAAATTGTCAGAACTTGATTGAATTTTCTAGACACACAGGAAGAACACCAGGGAAGCTAGTGAAAAATCCTCAGGTGGTTCCTAAGGCTTCCTGGGGTACTTGGTATTTCGTCTGCATATTTGAGTGTGTGCAAGTGTGCTTGGTTTTAATTATTTTTTCAGTGGAGTGTCAAGTGGCTGGGGTGTCAGAAGTAGAGGAAGATTGAGTTGATTTTTGCGTTGTTTTGTTTAGCAGAGAACTTTTTCCCCTTTTCCCCCCATCAGCTGGTCTGATGAGTTTAAGAATTTTCATTCCTTAATTATATTGGATTTAAATTCCAGAATTTTAGACTAGGATTGTTCTACTGTGAATAAAGCTCTGGCTCTGTCAGTCCAAACTTTGCTTTTTCCCACTCAGGTCTGCATCCCACGCAATCATCTTTTCTTGTGAACTTTGTAAACTGCAGAGCTAGTATTTCTTTTACAAAATCATCTCTTCAGCAACCCAAAGGTTCTTTGACCTTTTTATTTGTGTTGCCTCCCTTCTGCTTTTCAACTAAGACATCTGACCTGTGTAGTTCCACACAAGACCATCGGTACAGAGCCTTTGTCCCCCCCTAGTCCTGGCACCTGCTCCCTCTGTCTCAGAAGTAAAACCCTCTGGATTCCTCTCAGGATCCAAGGAGACTTCGGCAGTGCTGATGCCCTTGTGTGTGGCTTGAATGCCTGAAGTTTGCAGAGGACCTGCTGCATGGGCCTCGCTTTGGGTTCCTTGAGTCTCCTGCAGAAACCCTAGAGTTCAGGAGCTGACGTCCCGTACCCTGCTTTGTCCATTTTGCTGTGCTGTTTCAGGGTGTAAAATTGATAAAGTGTTTGCCTTTTGGAGCTCTTTGTGAAAAATTAAAAAAAAAAAAAAACTTAGTTCAATGATTAGTCCTTGGTTATTCAAACACTGGTCGTTGGTTTTGTACAACACTGGGGGTGTGGGAAGCCAGAGAGGGCAGGAGGGCTGAGCATGGTAGCTAGGGAAGCCTTTTGGGCTTAAAGAAAGGACAGTTGTGCAAAGTGGAAGTGACGGGGACTCAGTAGGAGCAAAGATCTACAGACCTGTTGGGACTAGTGCTGAGAAATAAGAGAGACTAGATGATGATGGCAATGTAAGTTCTTTTTATGAGTTAATCGTAAAATACACTGGCCATTGTTTCTGGGGAATTCTAGGTTTGGTTACTGTCTTAAAAGATTACACAAAAGTTCTCTGTCATCTGGTATCATCAACAAAGGTTCTCATTCAGATGCAAACTTAGGGATCTTAAGAGTTTTTCATTTATGATTGGAACAATTTCCTCCAACTGACGACTCTAAAACAGAGACAATTGTTTTTAGGAGGCTTTCTACAGTGTGCTTTTGGGACATTTTCTTCAGCTACATGGAAGGGGAAAGAAATGATCAGAAATTATCTCTGTGACTCACAACAAATTAATTTGTTGAGAGTTTAATGACAAAGTGAAGTTAAAATGAGGATGATCATTTGAGAAGAAATGAGTGACATACAAGACAGCTAGGAGGAAGCGGTCTTGGAAATCATCAGTACACCCAGGTAATGCTTCGTGCTGACGTTTGCTACACTCTGCAGAACAGAGATCTCTGATTCATGTGGAGGGAGAACTGGGAGGACTATGGATGGAAAGAGTCCTTCCACTGGGAGCTGGGAGCTGCAATGGCACTGCAGGGCCGCTGAGAGAAGAACACCTCTGCCTGACCTTTTCTGTTTGCCTTCTCAGAAAAGAGAAGTAAATGATGGTAATCTTTAGTACGTTATGTTGCAAAAGATTACGTGGAGCTGAGTGTGTTGACATGAGCCTGCTATGCCAGCACTATGGGAAGCTGAGGCAGGAGGATCCTAAGTTTGAGCCCCACTTGGACAACTCAGTGGCTTTGCACAACCTTGTTTCAAAAAAATAGATTGGGATATAGCTCAGTGTCAAGGCCCTGGGTTCAATCCCTAATACTAAAGTATCTCTTCTCATGACAAAAGGAATTTAGGTGAGTCTGCAAGAAGAATTTATTGACAGAATTATTAGACATGGAATTGAATCCTAAGGTGGCTTCATTCACTGGGCAAGAGAAGAGCTCCCTGTCTGCCCTGGAGGTTAACTAAAGTGGCCTTGTGGTTTTGTTTAGTTTTGCTTTGCTATGCTTTCTCCCAGAGGTGTTAATATCTGAGATGACCTTTGCTCGGTTTATTCTTACCGCACCAGCTGTGCTGCTCCCAGCCCAAAGTCATCCTCCCGCGGAAAGGGCTGGGAAGAATAAAGAATCACCTCTGAGGATTGGTTTCTCTCCACTTCTCATGTCTTGTGTTTATTTTTATGCCCCTCCCTTTCATTTCCTCAGCTTGGCTTCCTCTGCAATGGACATTTTAATAAAATTGCCATGCCAGAGAGCAACCTGGGGCCTCCAGAGTGCTGCTTCCACGCCCCTGTGGGTCCACAGGGCTGCTTCGGCCTTTCCTAGACTTTTAACCTTAGGGGAACTTCATTTTCAGGGTAAAGTGAGCACCCTCTCTCTGTGTTCTGCAGAAAAGCTTAGAAAACAGTCAGTGACCACGTACGAATCCTCTCTCCAAACAACATGATAAGTTTGAAGCTGACTCTCAAACGGGAATTGAGTTTTCCAAGAGTTGACAGTGTGATTTGAATAGTTTTAGCTGCTTTCTAAAAATA
This sequence comes from Cavia porcellus, assembly GCF_034190915.1. NCBI lineage: Eukaryota > Metazoa > Chordata > Mammalia > Rodentia > Caviidae > Cavia > Cavia porcellus. Next base: position 2,718,898 of record NW_026947512.1, read on the forward strand.
CCAGCATGAACTGTAAAGACTTGAGGGGAATGGTGGTTGCTGAAGCTGTGCAAGGAGGAAGGTTTGTGCAGAGCTGTGTGTAAGGAGACAGAGCTCACAGTCTTTGGAATTTGAGAGGTAAGGACAGCAGCAGCTTTCAGAGCAGCACACACAGATTAAAGGTCTGCGGGCCGGAACTGAGTCAAGGAGGGAAGTCAAGGGAACAGGAAGGAAGAGAGATCCAGGCTGGTGGCTGGAAACCATAAGGCAGGTGCACACAGGCCAAAAGAAGGACCTGGAACCGAGAGAGAGAGTGGTGGGACGCAGGCTTACGCTGGAAGTGGAGACGGCCTGCCTGTTCCTTAATGTTAGAAGGCTTTAACCTCGCAACAGCAGAGAAAGGCTGAGGTGGTTCATACGCAGCCTGCAAAGAAACAGTGCGTGTCCGGTGCTCCAGTGCCCAGAGATTAGCACACACAGCTGTGCAGCTGAGCTGTCCTGGACAGGGACTTGGGAGCAGAGAGCCCCTTCCTGCAAGAAAGATGCAGAGGCAGAGGAGGGAGGACCCAGCATCACTGCAGATTCCGGTCAGGCAGCATTCAGGAAGGTCAGGCCTGTCAATTCACTGCATCCCTCTGGCTCTGTGGGACGCTGTAGCTCCGGGCAGCTTCACATTTGCTGTCCTTGAGTAAAAACTGACCTACACTGCAAAGCCAGCCAGAGAGACTGCGTGGGCCCACACGCCTGTCTCTAGAAACTGCTTTGGACCACTGCAGTGGAACAAGCTGCAGGAGCCCTGGACACTGTCCAGCTCCATGAGTCAGTCTTTCCCCAAACTCTCAGCAGGCTGAGACTTTCCCAGGGTACTGCAGTTCAACCTCTCAGTCCACAACTCACATCTGCTCACCCAGGCAGGGAGGTCGGGGCTTGAGGACGTGACTTCCCCAGGCCAAACAACATGCTCTGTCTATGGGTGCTGTCATCTAATGCTACGAGAACCTCAAGAGGTAGCAACTGCTAGCACTCCCTACTTTTCAGATAAGGAAACAGCGAAGTCGGACAACTTGCTTAAAGTAGTCAGTGGCCTGTGAGTTTGGGTCCAACGCAGGAAGATCCCATCCCTGCCAAAACTGAAGCCGCTTCAAAGCTTCTGGCAGACAACCTGTTTTATTTCTTGTTCTCTAACAGCTAATCTGTCTCTTTTTTCCTCCTCCCCCCACCCCATCCCCACCTACACAGCTTAATATATACAGGTGCTTATAGCTCCAACCCTTGTGCCCACCCATATAATCTCATGTATTGATTGTTCAACTGATCATACTGCAAATCCTCAGATTTAACATGGTGGGGAGAGGGACTGGCTACTAGACACTGTATAAAAGTATCAGAAATAGATGTCTGGGGAGCTAGGGGTTTAGCTTAGTGACATAAGCGCTTGCCTGGCAAGTGTGAGGTCACGAGTTCAAAGAATGAAAGAAAAGAAAAAATAGATGTCTGGGCCACCCCAAGTCTCATTTGGGATGCTCATTTTCCCATGGATTTTTGTTCCTTTTTCTACCTTCCTCCTCTTTTCTTTGTTTCCCCTCCTCCTTCTGCTCACTCCTCCCACGCCCACCCCAGGCGCCCACATGCTCTGGATTTCCCATTGTCCTTGAACTCACATTATGGGGCACGGGCTGGTGAATGGAGACTATAACACGCCTCTTCCATATAAAGTGGGCAGAACAGTTGTGACTTCCCGATCTTTCTAACATCTCTGTGACTCGTTAGAAAAAAACTGAGGTGGTAGAGTCGCAAGATGAAAAGCTGGCTGGATCCCTGAGCCACGGTAGAGGAAAGCCAGTAAAGAAATTTGCCTGACATTATAGTATATTGGCACTTGAATGAAAAAAATAAAACCTGGTTTAAATTACTTGTTTTGTTACTCCAATCTAGTCTAGCCTAACCCAACACGCCCTTCCAGAGTTATTTACTTGAAGAGAGATTCTAGGGGAAGCAGTGACGGCAACACAACATAAGAACTGTGGGCATCCGTAGAAGAGCTTCGTCATCAGCAACCGTGCAGTATCACTGAAGCCAGGACACATCAACAACATTATTTGCTTCCTGATGGTCTTGTGCTACATGAAGAATGTGAAAATGCTCCAAAGAAGAAAATCTAAATGTTGTTATTCCAGGCACTAGTCACCAAGTCCGATTTCTGAACAGAGACAAAACAAGGGAAACGGTGTTCTCGATGGTCTTGAAAAAAGTGACCTATTGGCAGAGACTGAAATTCCTTTCCTACCCCAGACCCCATTAATTTCCATTAAAAGGGCTAGTTCTTCCCCTTTAAATTTCCACAAATATTCGCCAAGTATAATACAAAATACTACAATTTGAGTTCATTTAGTAATCCATCAAAAAATAATTCTGGGCAACTTTTGGAAACCTGAAAATTGACAATATAGCATGTTGAGTAAAGTCTGATTCAGCCTGAATGCCTTTTGGAAAGACATTTTTCTCCTCTATGGCTTCTAAAGAACCATGGAAGATTTCAAGATGATTCGGGGGGGCTGGGAATTCAGCTCAGCGGCATAAGCACCTGCCTTGCAAGCAGGCGGTCTTCAGTTCGAACCCTGGTCCCAATAAAAATGAAAAAGACAAAAAAAAAAAAAAAAGATGATTCAGGGGGCAGCTAATGCCGAACAGAAACAGTGCTCAGAAAGTACGTAGAGCACGACCTCAGATCCTCACTCTAAGACAGATTTCCTAAGAGGTATTCCCACCGCGTGACTTCTACTAAGAATAGCACCCTGGCAAGGCACCACGTCTGGCTAGACTTCCTAAGTTCTTCCCCCTAAATGCTCGAGACACTTGCTGGTGGGAACCATCCTCTCCAACTCAGCTGCTGGCTCTCCCCTGTTCCCTCCACCTGATCCCAGTTGGGCTCCTGAAAGGCTTACTGACCTGTCTGGAACCCAGATTCCGCCTGATGAACACTCCAGATACAGTCCCTTTGGGTCCGGCAGCACATGCCGGCCACGTCCCATACCAGTTTATTAGTTTAACCGAAGGGTAAACAGACGATGGGGATGCAGACACACAGCATGCAAGCAGCTGTCCACCACGGAGCAAATCTAAGACAAGTGGCATTAAATAAATGAGGCCATATTTTATCTACTTGGAATTTCCATTGTCTTTTTTAAAAAAAGGTATATATATTTTTACATTGCAGTATATAAATCTAGGCTCTACATGTACAGTATAAATACACAGGGCGAGCGCATGAGCACAACAGGTATGCCTTGGTAGACACACCCTTAATGAGACTGATAGTTTTACATTTTGTGACCTTCCCATCAAGAAAGTCAGCCTGGGGCTACATTCCTTCAATCTTCATGATGGCTGAGACCCTGGACATCTCTTCTCCATGCACAGAAGCATAAATCAAAAGTCTCACAAACAGAAGAAAGTGCTTTTCGACTAGTTGAAATTCTACACAATGCACAGTCTGATCTCCTAAAAAGACCAAGGAAACCTGAGGCCTTCCTGGCTCATTCTTTGGTCCATCACCACAAACTGCTATACACTTCCTGGTGTTTCTGGCAGAATTCATATGGCTATGTATGTAACACAATTGCCACACAACCTTTGGGAGCCGTATTACAAGATCAAGGGTAAAAAGCTCCATGTTACCATCTTCACTTTTTTCTGGGTTCATTCTTTATTTTTGGAATAAAAACTGCTATTTGGGGATTTCTTTTCTTAAAAAGGAATTACAATTTGAAAGTGCTTCTTATACACATCAGCTTCCCGCATATGGCTTTTTAGTTCGAACCCCAGCGTAGCTCGGAAGTGGAAGGAGAGTACGATGTGTTACTAGAGACAGAAATGTCACTGATCTGTGGAAAGCACACGTGGTCATCTAAAAAAGAGTGCTACTGACCCCCTCTGAAAGAATGTACCTCTTTGAGAAAGGATTGAGATAAAGTATGCCCTCCTGTTTCTCTCCCCACTACCAGGCACAGGAACACTGTTAAAGTAAGTAAAGCAGGTATTGTTATCAGCAGGGAATGTCTTCTGCAGGGCAAGTAACGGGGTAATCACTATTCAGAAATCTTTCACAGGCTCAAACTGATCAAATGTAGTCAATCGCAGTAGAAATTTCTACACCTGAGGAACAAATTGCACATAATATAGAGGTACTAGGATCCAGATGGCGAAAGACTCCAGACGTACAGATTTACATGCAAAAGGCAAATCAGAAAAGGCAATGAAGTAGTGGCATTCAAGACAGATAAGAGTCCAAATGAATCATCATTATCGTTCTTTTGTGTTTTCTTTTCTGGCTGATAAGTTACCACAGAGCATGGCTTTTGTGCAACAGTGATTATGGTGATATGTTCTTTAGGAGATAAAACAGAAACGACAGGGTTGCCAGAAATCAAACGGGCTTGCGTTGATTCCAGAGATGTTGCATGGGCCTCTGGAGCTTTTCCCGGCTCTACCCGAGAGCAGAAATTGACTGATGCAGGCAGAGGTCGGAGGCCACCGACTCATCCAAACCCTTCCCAAAGTGGTCTTTCATTCAGCTTGTGGCAGTTCCAACCTCTGCAGTTGTTTTATGTGGTGGCACTTGATTGAGAAAGTAATCCTCTCCCTTTAGAAAAATAAAGCTTGGATTTCTTGTAATACTGACACAAAGGACACTCTGTACTCCTGGGATTGACTCTACTTGTTTGGAAAGTGTAAGGCTAGGTTCTTGGTTCCTTCTATTTCCCTGTAAAAAGTGACCTCAGCTTCCCAGGCCATTGTGCAAATTTGTTTCTCCATAGTCCCAAACATCCCATAAAGTCTCTCATATGTCATATATATATATATATATATATATATATATATATATATATACACATACACATACATACATAATGTATACATATGTGTATATGTATATATATACTAAATATGTGTGCATATATATAAAATGTGGATAATTTTGTATCTCAGTCCCAAAAAAGTCAAAGAGCATCAGTAAATCATTTGTCTTCTTCATGTCGAAGTCATTTCCACATAGTGCTTGGTGCACCACAGGTACTCAATAAATATCTGTTGACTTCACCAACGACCCGCTAACACTGGATGGTAGTAGCAACGGCCAGGCCTGTACTCAGCCTGATTCTACTTTGGACGAGCCAGGGGGTCCCTGGTGCCCCTGTTCAAAGGGTGATCTTGCTGTGCCTGTTACTCCAGCAAGCCCGTTTAGCCGTCCTGGGCAATGTCAAGCTGGTCCGGCTACGAAGCTTCACTGGTTCTTCCACTGAGTTCTTTTTGCGTAAAATGAAATCAAAGTTTACTTGGCTGTTCATGGCATAAAAGACATTTGCTGAGTCTGGGATCACAAGTTCTGCAAAAGCAAAGCAAAGAGAAGGCTGTCAGTCTGAGTACAGCAGCGAGCTCCAACAAAGGTAGCTACAGTTCTCACCCCGATGTAAGAGCCTTTCACTCCTGGGATGTGACCCAACCAGGCAATGTCTCCTCTGCCCTTCACTGGCCCCAACGACATCTCAGTTACCTCCCAAAAGCTAAACGCAAATAAGGACTTAGAAATCCTTCCCATCATGAACCCAACCCATCTGTTCAAGTACAGAATGTGAAAGCCAGAAAAAAGTGCAGGGAGAAACAAAGACCCGGGAGAAGCCACAGGAGGCTCCCAGGACCAGCGCCAGCGAGCAGCAGACCCGGACTAGAATGCAGCCCGCCCTCCCTCTGCAGTCAGTTTCCTGTCTGGGTGCAGAGATTTCCCAAAGACCAAGGAAACCCAGTGACATAGAGAAAAAACAAAACATCTACAGCATTTTCTAGAATGCTCCAGAATGCTTGAAATACTGAGAATCTTCGTGAAGTTAATCCCAAATCAAACCAGTTATGTATTGCAGCCAAGTTGCCGATTTGTTCAGTGTTTGCATTTTAATTTTTTTACTGTTTCACACAGCCTTGAAGTCACTATGTAGCCCTGGCTGGCCGGAACTTGCAGTGATCCTTCTGCCTCAGTCTCCTGAGTGCTGGGATTTTAGGCATGCACCACCATGTCCAGCTCATCTTAATGTTAAACAGTATCCTTGTAAGACAGCGAACATCTGGCAACAACTCCAGAGACTCCCAAGTAGATACCTGCAGTTTCTGAACACAAAATTCTCTCAGTGTGATACAGAATTGCCAGTCTAAAGTGATTTTGATTTGTTTATATTTCTAAAAGAAGCCATGTAGTACCTAGCACTCAGGTAATAATGGATCTATAAAAGAAAAAAAAAAAAAAAGAACAAGGTAACTGGGCAAGTTTAGTTTGTAGAAGGGGGTTGTGGAGGTGAGCAGCTGAGGCACCTGCCTTGGAACCAGGTTAAGTGGGGTTTAAGTAAGCATGAGACCTTATGGCAGGATCCACTCGATCAGGGTCTACACAGCCCTGGTACACTTCCGCCACAGACACTCCGTAAACAGCAGCCTCCTCACAGTGTCCCTGTGCTTCTGCCCACACATTCCCGGGGTTTCCTCCATGTCCTGTATCACTGAGCACTTCCTCAAATCACTCCCAGGTATATTATTTCCTGCTGCCTTCAGAGTCTCCTGGTAATGTATGAGAAAGCAGAGGGTTACGGTCTCCATTTAACTAAGACAGGTTGGTAGTCTGGTGAGGGCAGGCAGCTTGCCCAAGACCACACAGCTGCACCTTGGGACCTGTGCACCTTCAGACCCACTGGCTCCACTGTGCCACCTTACAGGACACCTGGCAAATCGCAAGGGACTACTTTCTGGGTCTACTTTTATAAGCCCAAGTTTTAACTGTAACTTCATTAAAAAGTTATGATTGAGAAAGTTTTGCATACAACCTAAAGCTCAGCTAAATGAACAAGAAAACCTCCAGGGGTAAGTAAAAAAGGGTTTTCTCAGAGGTTGTATCTTTTATTTTCCAGGAAAAGGCACTTTTGTAATTGTAGCCACTGCTCTCTAAGCCTGATTCGGAGAGGCCTGGTGATCTGCTGGGCAGATGCAGTATGAATCCTGTTCTTACCCGTCTACTACACTGCCTACTTCTTATCATTCCCGGGGAGAAGGGCACCCCTTCATGGTGAGTAGTACTCTCCATTAACACACAAGGGGCCATGCTGGGCCCATGGAACACAACGCTGGCCTCAAGTCAACAATAGGTGCTGTTCCTTCTCCACTTGGACAGGGAACTTATTGTGAGTTACTCAATGGTACAACAAAGAAATTATTTACTGCCCTGTCTCCTCCTCTCAAAAAACAGACCCCATTCAAATTAGCAAATAGATACCTGCAAGGATGATTATTTGTCCACAGAGGCTTCATAAAAGGAATTTCTTTAAATAATGGGTTATTGAGATTACTGGTACATTTCACAGACCATCAACTCTTTGCCTCAATAAGAGTGAAGTAAAGAAACTTAAAAATAGAAGCTTGAAGCCGGTTGTGGTGGTGCACTCCTGTAATCCCAGCACTCAGGAGGCTGAGGCAGGCAGACTGTTCCAAGTTCAGGACCACCCTGGGCTACAAAGTGAGCCCAAGTCCAGTTTGAACCACATAGTGAGACCCTATCTCAAAAAGAAAAAAAAAAAAAAATGAAGAAGCTTATGTTACTTGATCATCAAAAATATGTACCATAAATAAAACATCATAAACAAATATGTACTATCATAAAGGCTCTTATAAATGATTCACTGAAATAATGAGAAACTCTTACACAGACTGCTAACCTTTAACTTCATGCATAACTGAGAAACACATTGTCCAAGAAAAGAAGTGTATAGCCATCTGTGGAGACCCAGCAGATTCCCACCTACATCCTGCCTCTCCCACATGGAGAAATCTCTTCCTAGAAAACTGCTTGATGAGAAGTATACAAGGAACAGGCAGAAGACCTCCGAGCAGAACTGTAGGAGAACAAGAGTTGGTGAGTGGGAGAAAGCAGCTGGACACTGACTACAGTGAGGTGATCACCCTTGCATGGTGAAAAGCCACCTGTAGGCTCCAACAAAAGATTATATCGGGGCTGGGGATTTAGCTCAGCGGCATAAGCGCCTGCCTTGCAAGCAGGCAGTCGTGAGTTTGATCCCGGTACCGATAAAAATGAAAAAGACAAAAAAAAAAAAAAAAAAAAAGTTTATATCCCTTTTTTGCCTTGAGTGTCTAGGAAGAGCTCTGAACATGCTGCTGGCACCAGTCACAAGAAGGAACACGTGCCCACCTTTGTCCTCCGAGATGACTTGCACCAACTCATACTCCTCGGCGGGGTCCGATTCCAGGTTGTGCTTCAGCATTGCTCGCTGGATCACGGCAGGGGTTTTATCCTGGCTCGTTAACTGCAAAGACAGTGAATGCATCTGTGAATGATTTTGCTTTGTGTTTCCTGAGTGAGTCCTCCTGACCTTCTCTTCCCTGATAGTTTGTGTTGTGCATGCCTCTCTAGGAAGATGAACAAGAGGTATAAGAACAAGACCAAGAGTCAGACTCCTGAATTCTGTTCCTGGCACCAGCCTTTTAGCCAAAAGATGATGGAAGTCACCTGATGTCTTGGAGTCATGGTACCCTGTCCAAATGGAAGAACACTTACATTGTCCCACACACTGGTTGAGGTTCCAACAAGAAATACACATGAAAAATGTAAAGCATCACCAGTCCTGGGCCAAGATGATTCTCACGCGTAGAGCTAGGGCTGTGACACTGCTTACAACCAGCGGGAAGGAAAGGCTACAGCTCCCCGCTTTTGTCCTTTCAAGTAGTATAAGCGACCCTATGGTCCACTAATCCCATTTCTATGTATTTACTAAAAAAGTGCACATGTAACTCCACAAAGGATGTGTACACAAGTATTCACAGTGTATTTATTCACAAAAGCCAATAATGAAAATGAAGCTGAATCTCCAACAAGAGCACTGAGAAAGGAATTATAACGCATTCATTACAGAATACTTCTGAGCATGGGTGAACCAAGGGGCGTGTGTGACAATGTAGACAAATCTCAAAAACTTCCTGTCAAGCAAAAGAAACCAAGCAGAGGATTATATACTGGTAGAGCTTATTCTTTCAAAAACAAACAAACAAAAAAATCTGTGGCATTAGAAAACTAATTTCTAGGTTAAAGGGATTAGGAATTTGAGAGAACAGAAATGTTTCTTATCTGGATTGGGGTGGCAGTTATACAGATATGCATTGTTATTAAAATTAAAATAACTGAATGTGTAATATTTGTGTACACAATTGTATATATGTTACATTTTAATAAGATTTGGCTTCTAAGTAAAGGTGCCCTCATTCCCAAGTCTGACTTTGTCTTCATCTCCAACCACCAGCAAGACGTTGGTAAGGGCTCAGGGCTGGCCTGTGTACACACTGTGAGTGATTTTTTCAAATGCAAAAGAAGTAAAGGAAAACAGATTATTCTTAAAAATCAAATTGTCCTCATCAGGAGGTAAGAGGATCGAGGAAAGACCACGCCCCTACACACACACAGAGGCTAATTTCTACCCAGAAACTGTCACTGGGAATCAAGGATGGCGTGATTTGGATGGCTCCCTCTGATCTGACAGCAGCTGGTGTCTGTGATTCAATAAACAGCATGGATTACAATAGGGTCCTTGTGTGCAATAAAGACCCTGTTCATTTTCTATTACCAGAACATCGGCCATATCTATTTACAAGGGAAAAAATGGGTGCACACAATCCTAGAGGAGAAAAATATGCTCTTGATAGTCTAAAAGACATTCTCCCCAAAGTGGTTTAACTGGAACTAGCAGCATAAAACTAAAGAAAACAGGACACTACTTAGGGGTGAGTATTCCACTAAGTTGTTAGAACACTGAGGAAAAGCCAGGCTGTAAAATGAGGACAGTGCCCAAGGGCTTTACGTGGTATTTATTACTCTGTACTATAAAAGTTATGTGGGGAATGAATGGGTACAGTTAGTCTGAACAGCTCAGTCATGCATCCCCAGGCTGGGGTACTGGGGTACAAAGTATTCCCATTTCGAATGCTTGGTTGCAACGTGTGGCTAGTGGTTACTGTACTGAGTGGCATGGTGATAAATGACAGTTAGACACTGACATCATGCACCCCCATGTCCATGAATATTGCAATCTTAAGGGATCTCAGGATTCTGACTGTGATTGGCATTCTGGCGAGAAATATCATTTAGAAAGAGTGACGGGTGGTATGGTGGTTGGAGGCCATTGTCTATAGTCACTGAGAAGTTGAGAAGAATATAAAATAAGAGACGTGAGCAGTTTCTACAAAGCAAGTTCTCTAGACCAACAGTTCTCAATGGGAAATGCAGGGCCTCTGCAATCCCTGAAATCTTTGAGGGGACCCAAAATTCTTTTCATAATGCTTGTTTGAGATGCTTGTCTCTCCACTTGTATTGACACCTGCATTGTGATTACAAAAGCAATCGTGGATGATCTGCTGTCTCTTTAGCAGAAACTACTGCAGGGCTATATTGATATGACTACATTCATCAATAACTTGTACTCATAAGAATGCTTTGAGAAAGCAGTCAAAACTATGAGTTTTATTAATCTTGACCCACAATACCTGTAATTATCTGAAAATGCATTTAAATATTCCTCCCTTTTCCAACTCCACACCTGCATGAAGCTAAATTTTCATTGTATACTGCAACCAAAATACAGCATCTCAGTAAACATCCCAGAGAACTTGCAAAACCAAAGCTACTCACCTCACTCAACAGTTTTCAGAAACATAGATATTTTTTCACTAAAAATATTGCTTACATTAATATGCAATGTGCTGTTATGTTATTGTAATTTTATAAATTTAATTATAATTTTTTTTTTTACATTTTCCAGTTTTAGTATTTAATATGGTAAATGTAAATGTGTAGAAGCCATGTAGCCTAAACCTCTTTGGATATTTGATACTTTTTCAAGGATATTCAATATCTTTTCTCACTTTTCCTATGACCAAAAAGTTTGGGACCTGCTACTCTAGGTTAAGCCTGGATTAAATTATTTCTCTCGCTGGTAGGTGAAATAACTTTCATGAAAGGACTTCCTGTGGAGCCGAGTTTCTCTTTAGAAGGCCTAACCCTGTGTAAGACCCCTAAAGCAGCATGCTGTCTCTCAGGATGAGGCCAAGGGAGGACCTTTAGGAGGCGAGTGGCACCACCGAGTGCAACGTCAAGGGCTGCAGGAAGGAGAGCGAAGGCCTGCTTCCCCCAGGGCGGCCTCAAGCTCAGGAAGGCAGAATCTGGGAATCGGCTGTTACTACGCTCCCAATACTCACGCAACACAGTCAGGAATCCAAGACTCTTCTGGGCAGAAGGGGTTTCCTCACAGGTCTCCCCAGGCAGAGCAGAACACAGCCTGATGGCATGTCCCACATGCTTGGGGCACAAAACAAACCTATGCTCTAATCCAGAAATACCATGGAGCTGTACAGGCAGAACTTACTTCTCTGGCTGGCATATGGAAGAGAAGCCATGTAAACAGATCGTGCTAACAGGGCAACACGAACCCTGATGACCCTGACTTCCCCACTGCTCCCTTCCTGTCTGGTGCTCCCCCAGGCAGCCCTCACCCTTGACCAGTTAAGCTGTGCTTCATCCTACACTCACTCCCCATGGCCGCAGCCACGCGGGGCTGAATGGGTCCCGGTGTGTCTCCAGCAGCAGCTCTGTACCCACCCATGTTTCTAACCTTCTATTAGACACTACTGTCTAGATGTCCTAGCAGCGTCTCTGACTTAAATCACCCCAAATCTCTTCTGGTAGTTTGCATCTCACTTGAAAGAGCCATAATACACCATCCTGCTTGGGCAGCATCCTTTGCTCCATGCCCCACAACAATAACCAGAAGCTCAACAACTAACAGATTTGACAACAATACCTCAAAGAAGTTTTCTGTATGGTCACCAGCCACACGACCTTGTTCAAGCACTTTTCCTCCCCTACATGGAAGATGACAGCAGCTTCCTAACTGGTTTCCTGTCTAAATCCAGCCCTGCACTCCAGCAACACTTCTCAGTGTCAAAGTCACTTGCTTTTTAAGGAATAGATGTGATTGTTACTTAAACCTTTGACAAGACCCTATTGCCTATAGGATTAACACGAACTCCTTTGTGTGGGCCATAAGACCATTTTGAGGCTGGTCTGACCACTATTAGAGCATTTAGTGCACTGTGAATAATGCTTTATGATCTGCAATTTTAAATCATAAGTTCCTCAAAAGCAGAAACGTCTTATTCATCTCCCCATCTTTAAAGCCTGACCAATTGCCTAGTAGGCAACAAATGTTCAGTAATTATTTTGTTGACTGAATGCTTTAGAAAAGCCTTTCTCTGAAATGTTAAGACAGTGCTCACACTACTATGTCACAGTAAGACCTCAGTTTGCTCTCCCTGTCCCCTCAAAGAGGCAAATGATAAAAACAAAGAGAGATGCAGGATTAGCTGGAGGATTGTTCTTATAAAGAAGAGTCTTGTTTTCAACATGTAAGTCCTATAAATTAAGGAGTCTGATTTTACACTAACTATTCTCAACCTTACACACCTAAGGTTCACTGTAAGAGACTCCATTATGTACTTTAAAGACTCCTTACTAAAAATACTTCTGAAAATACGGAAGAACACAGTTTTTATTATAAGCCCAAAAACAGCTTCATTTATTTATAAACCTAGTACCTCATGGATCTATATTTCCAGCTCAATCATCCACTTCAGTAGCCAAGTTTGATCCAAATGAATAAAGGACAAAAATCTCCCACCAGGGACTACACTCCTGAGAATGCATGTTAATTCAATTATAAATCCACACACAGGAAAACTTGTAAGAAGGTGTGGGGCAGTGGCAGCCTTTGTGGGGGCACATTTATACATTCACCCATATCAAACAATCTAAAAAGGCTGGCGCTGATCTGGATAAATAAGTGCTAGTACTTTTTAAGATATAACAATTGGGGCTGGGGATTTAGCTTAGTGGCATAAGCACCTGCCTTGCGAGCAAGGGGTTGTGAGTTTGATCCCCGGTACCGATTAAAAAAAAAAGATATAACAATTACATCCTATATGCACTGTTGGCAGATATATCTTTATATAAATATACCATTTATCTGTACCTGTGGTGATTTTAGTATCTGTACATAAACAAAATTTCCTAACCATATGAGAATAGTAATAATTAATACACTGTATATCATTACCTTTAAAGTACTACCAAGAAGAAACAAACAGATAATAGCACAAAATACACCTTCCTCAGATGGCTACGATCTATCAGTCGGAGTGGCTGATGGGCGTGGAGGACCAGCCTACACGGAACTCTCCGCGGCGCCCGGGGCTCCTTACCAGGATGCTCTTGTACATGTTGCCATTGTTGTCTTCTATGCTGATGCGGATGATACAGGTGTCTTCGCTCTGTTGGTTGTAAGTGGGGGGCAGCACTGTGGAGGTAATAGACGTCACAGAGACAGAGCGCTTGTGCATTTTGGGGTTGTTGTTGCAGGACGGCGGGGAAGAGAGGGGGTTGAGTAAGGTCGACATCCCTGAGGAATTTGTGTCCATGGAATGGATAGAGGAACATGATGAGGAGGACTCAGAGAGCTGGAAGAGTAAACACATCCCAGAAGAAAACACCGATTAGCATCTGGGCCAACAGACATCTCCTTTCAAGGCAGAAGTAGATACCAAGACCAATAAACACACTTCCTATGGCAGATGCCTTTCAGTGATTGAGGGTAACTCAAGTCATTATCACAGGAGACTGCTTTTCTCATCGTCTTAGTTTTAGCTGTTCTTATGGGCATCAACCAGCAGGTGGCAGCAGCTTCCAGGGCTGCAGACCAGCTTCCCAGCGTTTCAGTCTCACTGCCCTGAGCCCCCGCAGTTCTCAACATCGCCATGGAGATGGTCCTGTCCTAACTCCACCATCAGATTTTGTAGTAGAAAACAAATGGCTGTATTTTTTGGAAGTTTCTAAAATAAAGACCACATATTGTGTATCTCTGCATGGACTGTTAGTGCGGAAAACACCCTGGGGGATCACCTGGCCCTATTCCCTTTCTAATGCCCAGGAGCCCGAGACTCATGGGGAACACAGGCTCCAGGCTCACACAGCCAGCTGACAGTTCCACCAGGATGCGCACCCCTGTTCCCTGACACCCACCGTCACCCACTGAGCAAGGGCACAGCCAGGGCTCAGTCTGCTACAGAAGAAAACATGGGGAATTAACCTAATGTGTCATTACCTCGGCACGTGTAGCACTGTGATGTTGGTAGCATGTTTTCACCTATTTTATGTCATTTAGATCTCACAACTGTCACATGAACAAAACACAGAGCATCATAAAGATGAAGACAGTAAGAGTCAGAGAAATCAGGCATCTGACCAGGGGAGTACCATGTCTGACTGGCTCTGCCACATCTGCTCTACCACCAACCACACGCATGCTCACAGTCCACACAGGGATGATCAAAAACTATGGTAAAATTTTCAAAATTTTAATTACTGTAAAAGATATATTGTCAAGAACATAGAATAAATGTTCTGAGTGAAAAGGAAATTTTTTAGTATGTCAGGAGGGATTAGTGGCAATATGTTGTTTACTGTAATAAAGCACTCACCATGCAGCACCTTTTAGCAGCCCACATATCCAGGACAACTGAGAAATGGGGTGCTACAGTTAATGTACATTTCCGATTAACCATATATCTATCAACATGCAACAAAAAATTACCAAAGAAAGGAATGTTAAAACTCACTAAGATTTCACCCTAAAGAAATTATTAAATTGAACCATTTTAAATTCACCTTTATAGAGAAAATTAGAACCTCTTGAAATGAGTTAAAAATACATTATACCACATTAATCTTATAATTATTCTGAAAGTCTTTTAAAATAACATTAAATTCTTTCATATTCACCTGCCCTTTCATGGATACAGTACACGAGTTTAGCTTTCTGATAATCTGGCTTCTAAGTAAAATAAAGTCTACTTTATCTTATGTCCTGGGGGCTACTTTTTCCTGTACCATAACTGTACATTAACTTCTACTGCATGTTTTGTTTAACTAGAGCCAGTAAGCTGATGCGACAATTGACATGCAGGAGCACCTGTACCCACCAAAACATGGTTTTCTCTCTTTTTTTGTATCTTCCCTAGTGAATCAACTGAGTAGCTCAATTTGAGAGGTGATGGTGGATAATTTTAATAGTACACTCAAGTTATATCCATCTTCCAAATACTAGTGCATTTTTACCTTTATTTTTTTTCATTGGATTTCTATGATTCTACCTTTTATGATTAAGATAAAGCCTTGAGAGTGGCTGTGGTACTGCAGTTATAAACAGACCTCCTGATGAACCCGTGCACCCTTCTTAGTGAGAACTCACACAGAGAGGAGCAACTGTGAACACAAATGTTCAGAAACTGTGATCAGGTGAATGAAGAAAAAGAATACAGATTACACTTCATTTGTAAAGGGAACGACCTCACAGTGTCTCCTGTGGGCAGCCGAAAGCGGGTGGTGGAGGGCAATCGGGCCCAGCTATGCCCTAAGCAGGAGAAATGAGTCATTCTAGGGACTGTTCAGGTACTTTGCACCCCAGGAATGTCATGCATCCAAGTTAAACACTCATATTTAAATCTCAAAAGTCAACACTAAAATTAATCCAAAGAACAAAAAGTCATAAATTGCCCAAGAATTAAACAGTAGGTCCAGGTTGAGGCAAACAACACAGAGCAAGGGGTGTGCAAAGAGCACACACTGGGCATCTGCATGACCTAAAGGGAGGATCTCAACGTAGGCACATGTCCTCTGTGCCACCAGATGGGAACACAATTCCATCTCCTTCCTAAAAGAAGTGAGCAGTGCTCCGTGGTCACCTTCACACGCTATTCACCGTCAGTTACGGAGTCTACCAAGCACAACGACCTGCTCCAAAGTGCGTAAGACTCCATTCTAGATTTTTTTTTTGTACTGGGGATTGAACTCATGACCTCATGCTTGCCAGGCAGAAACTTATGCCATTGAGCTAAATTCCCAGCCCCTCCAATCTAGATTTATCTGTCACACATGGGAGAATGACTGCACTCCAGGTTAAGGAAATGAGTCTTCTGAGAGAACAACCAGTCCATACAGTTTTGCAGAGCTTTTTCTTTCATGTTCAGAGCATAAAAGGTTGCATCCCCTGGCCTCTCAGCAGAAAAGTGAGAAATCCAACTGGGGGGGCATGTGAGCCATCTCTGCCTGACGGGCACTGAATAGGAGCCACTCCTGCATTCGTTTCTTTGTGACAAGGTCACTGGAGGGTTCTCACATCACCAGTATTGCTAGTAGCACCACACAAAGCCATGCACATGTACCCTTGCAGAGCAGCAGACACAAAGTGATGGGACTGTTACCAACACTTACCAACCTCACTGACCTAAGCGGAAGCTAAGGCCTGAAGTCACTACTGAGCACATATGGTGGCCAAAATTCTCCCTCAAGGTAAGTTCTAGTCCTAGCAAGGATGACCTCTGTGATCCAAGCTCCCTGACCAGTAGGTTGAAGTAGATGTGTATACAAGATTAAGACCGATATTTTGTTTTCTTGTTGTTTATTTATGCAGCCATGATAAATGAAAACTTCCTATAAGAATTTTTTTATCACTTACCACTACCACTTATCTCAGACAAGGTAGATTATATCCCTATTACCAATTCCTTGCCCTCTCTGTGTCCATGTCGTTTGCCCTGTGATTTATTTCACAGTTCTTTTGCTAAAAATTGGGCATACTGCCCTGCTTTACCTATTTATGTAGGATCTGACCACATGACTGTGTTAGCCAATGGATTATCTGTAGATATGAAGCAAGTAAAGGCTTTCTACATGCTTGCAGAGTTGGGCTTGCCTTCTTCTTTATCTGTCTTAACATGCTAACAGCGTACTTATGGAAAATTATTACTCTAAAAACAATGAGAGGTAAGTAGAGCAGATCAGAAACAAAATTAGCCTAGGGCAAAGCAGCCAATCCCTTCAATGCAGGAGAGAGAATGAATGGTTGCTGTTCTAAGTCACTGGGCTTAGGAACAATTTGCTGTGCAATATTATAATGGCAAAACCCTTGCTGAGACGAAGTCTGGAACCAAGAAGTTGATACAACATCTCTGATTCTGGCTTTTCATTCTTTCTAAGCAATGCTGCTTCTCCAGATTAAAGTACTGCTTGGCTTATGTTAGGAGTCAGTCATTTAGTTCCTTTACGTGAGAGTGTGCCACAATATTTGAAAGGCCAAAGAACAAACCAACCTGATTGCTGCTTTTCCACCTGTTCCACATTGAGTTCTGCATTTGCCACCTCTTAAAAACCTGCCTTTGAAAACATACCATAATGACCTTGAAAGCAGACTCTCCTTCGGTGGCAAAAACCTTGTCAAAAGCCTGCATGAGGAATTATGAAGAGGGTTGTGTGTGTACCTTTTTCTGAGGCTCATCAGGTGTGTCCATGGGGGTCATGGAGCCCTCCTCCACCTCAGAGTGGTTCGACTCGCAGGACGACACGCTGACAGAGTCCATGCTTTCCCCAGAGCTCCCGCTGGCTGTAGACTTGGGCTGCTCTTTGGTGGGAGTGCTGCTGGTGATGATGTCAGACCCCAGAAACAGTCTGCAGAAAACAAAATGTCAAGCGCATGGATGGGTATGAATCTGGAATCTCTGATTAAACAAACACTTTTTGCTGAGTAAGCCCTTGGTGATCTTGTATGACTTAGTACTGCTATTAGTATTTTACAAAATCATTTCTATAAAGCTCCTAACACGCAGTGGCAAATATCTTATCCCAAAGGTTATTCCAGAGAGCATGATTGTTTAGCTGCCAAATCCAGGGTCTTTCTCGGTGAAGGCTCTTCTCTCTTAATGGTCTACAGAGCACTTTGACAGGATCAAAATATCACCACCACCACCACACTCCTATAACTTCCCACCATAAAATGAACCTCACATGGCTGAAAAGTAAACTTCACAAAGCTGTTAAGAAGCTGAGGAGGAGGACTTCTCCTTCCAATCATCTGGTGAACCACAACAGCTCAACCCCCTCCTCTATAAGACAGCTAGTGTAAGAAATATAACCACTCCTTTCAGCTGTTCTCGTAGGATACGAAGGGAAATCCCTATGGCCATAAATGAAAGGGGAACTGAAAACTGGAAGCACAAAAACTATTCTGCAGCTGCTCTGTTGGGGAATTGGCAAATCTTGGCAAAATAGTGAATTAAAATGTTTTTATTCACGTTTTAATTGTACATACCAAGATTATGTAGTTCAGTGTGGTATTTCCATACATGCATACGCCACACATTGATCATGGGTTTTAACGTGTACACAGGGCTCAAAGATAAGTGCTTCCTTTACAAAAGGCAGAGAAACAAAATCTCTTACAGAAGATCAGGGCGGCAAAGAGCTGTCCTCTAAGTAAAGAGAGGGCCAGAAAAATGTGTTACACAGGAAGACATCAGGGAAACACAGCTGTCCTGGCCTGCTTGGCCAGAAGAAAAATACATCCCTTGAAATCAAATGTGAGCTTGGCCGGCATGTCACTCTGATTTGCTACCCACATGGTCTTGAAGTTAGGGGATCTCAGGCCAAGGACACACAGGGGAGAAGAAATAGAGAGATGAAGAGGAGGGAGGGAGGACAGTAAGGGACGGAAGGATCTTTCTGGAGGAATATACTTTCAACCTAGGCTGCAGAGAATTCTCTGATAAACATGAGCTTACAACACGACATTACACGGTACACACAAGAAAACATTCCACTCAGAGTCAATAGGCATAACAACAGGTTTAGGTTCCTGAGAACCTCGGGTATGAGAACTCTCAGAAAGAAACTAGTAATTTATTCATTCACTGAACAAATATTTGCTTGTCTACCATAAGCCATGCTATTAAAATAAGTATGTTTAACAATGTTAAAGACATACAAGAAAAATTAAAAATAGGACTTCAGAGCAAGACATTCTGACAAAAGAAGGAGAAGACAATTTGAAAAAAAAGTCACTTCTAAGTGAAAAATATAGTTGATTTAAATAAAAACGGAATGGTTAAATAACTGTTGTATTCTTAAGGACTTTGGACTTTATTCAATGGGAGACAAAGCTTATGAAGTTGGCCGCGAAAGGCCTTTCCTCCGCTATGTGTGAGCACAATGGGCAGATGAGTTCCTGTCCTCACATGCATGCACTGCCATGAAGAGCCAGCAGGAGCAAGAATGACAGCACCCTCAGCAAGGTTTCTCTCTCAGGAGGTAACATTTGCTGCCATCTGAGGAAGCTAGTCAAGAAAAAAGAGCAAACTAGGCCACAGGAACAACAGATCCAAAGGCCCTGAAGCAGGGGCAGGCCCCATGTACCCAATGAAGGACCAGAAGGCTGTGTGGTGGGTCTTAGGGATCAAAGACTATGATAAGGGAGGGAAGCGGGCCTAGAAAACTAGGATTACGAGTTAAAGTTGTAAAAGAAAACCATTAGAGGTTTTTAAGAAAGGCAGTGACACAACCTGTTATTGAAAACATCCCTAGGTTCTTCAGTGGAGAATGAATTGTTGGGACCAAGGAACGGTCAGGACACAGACAGCAAGGCCATTACTGTCGTGGTCTAGGATGACAGTGGCTCACACCAGAGGAAGGAGAGGTGGAGAACGAGTGCACTGAACAAATGTTTCAGGCTCTCCACAAAGATAAACTCCCTACGTGATGCTCAAGTGAATGCTCATGTTCGCTTGGCCCATGGGGGCCTTGCTGAGTACATTTCTTCTCCCCCACTCTGTAGACCCGGGGCGGGGGCACTCACAGGCTGAGTCTCTTCACCATGCTCTTCCGAGGCTTGGGCGAGGTGGTGCTGGCTTCAGCTGCGGCTTCAATCTCACAGGAGAATGCATAGCTGGGAGAGAGAGGGCACTCAAGAGGTCAGAGTCTGAGAACTGAGGACCAGATTCAAATTCCCATTGCTTATTGGCTTCATTTTAGGGGAAGGCTCTGATTAGTCAAAGGAAAGACACAGACCACATTGTTCCACCATGTATCTGAGAGAACACTTACTTGGTGGTCATATTTTATAAAGTATAGTGTGCACCTCTTCCCTCCTTCCCTCCCAGCCTGAGGCCGCACACTTCTTACACAGCAAATACAATGCAAAATACATATGTGCACTTCACGCAGCAAAAGCAGATTCCATTCTCACTCCACGGCTAGGCTGGGGTAAGAATCTTCCTCCCTCTGTCCCCCATCCTATTTCTTCTCTACACTCTCTTTCCTACTATTTTATGTGTACACAAGTGTGTGTGTGTGTGTGTGTGTGTGTGTGTGTGTGTGTGCACGCCTCACTTTGATCTAAGAGAAATGAGGGAGATTTTTGTAAAATATCTAACCATCAGTGACTACACATAGATAATTATATTATTTGTAAAAATAAATAAATATGATTGTAGGCTGGGCATGGTGGAGAACACCTATAATCCCAGCACGCAGGAGGCTGAGACAGGATTACTGAAAGTTCGAGGCAGGCTTGGGCTACATAGTGAGTTCAAGACCAGCCTGAACTACACAGTGAGATCCTGTATCAAAAACAAACCAAATAAATAAATAAATAAGATTGTAACTATGATTCCCAATTGCCAAAAGATCCTAAATTCAAAAGACTCAGATTCAGACATCTGTAGGCCAGGCAGATCCAACTGCTACAAGCACAGGAAGGATTTATATCTGATAACATGCCTTTTTTGAAAGACTCTAGTTCAGGCTGAAGATGTCAATGGTTACAGGGGAGGTGGAAGGGCGCCCAGCATTACACAACCACCTTGAGAGCTTAGACTGTAGGGTCAGGTGGACCTGAGTAGGAATCCAAACACTGTCACCAACTAATCATAATGTTCCTCTAAAACCTAGCCTGTCATCCACAAATACTTACTTTGCTGTCAACTTCACTCTCTCTTATGACAAACTTTCAAAGAAACTCCCTAGTCTCCTGCAGAGAATAGCAAGCATTTTGTGTGAAAGAGCGGATACTAAGTTTTTAGGTTACCGGCCATGTGGGCTCTGTTGCCGCCACTCAACTCTCGCTTTACAGCATGAACTAACCGTAGATAAGATGTAAATGAATGGGCTGTGTTCCAACAAAACTTTATTTATATTTATGGATTCTGAAATTTTAATTTCAAATAACTGTCCCACGTCATATTGTTCTCCTTCTGCCCCCTCCCCTAATCCTTTAAAAAATGTAAAAACAGCCAGTGGACTACAAATGGCCCACAGACCACTCTGCCATCCATCAGACTACAGGAAAGGCCTGAATCCCCACTAGGCCAATCAAAGCACTAGAGTCAATGTGCCTTTATATACTCATCAAGCCTGTGCCTTGTGTTCCACCCACACCAGTTAGAACTGTTTCTTCAAGCGCCAAGTCTGTCAGGCCAGCAGGCCTTTACCTGTGTTCACTGTCTGGAATGTTCTTCTCCAGTAAAATCCAGTCTCTGTGGAAATGGCCACAAATCTTCCCTGCTCCCTCTCCTAACCTCGGCTAAATGAACCCCTCTTGCCTGTTGATTCTGTAGCACTTTACTTTTCCATCGTATTTCAATTCTTCATGAGTCTTTCCCTGTCCCTAGACTGGAAGCTCCCTGCAGCTAACACAAGAGACAACCATGGTAACAGGGTGGTGTGAGTGCCAGGAACAGTAACATTTGCATTCTAACAATGCTTTCCCAAATCAGAGTTTACTTAAGCCTCACACCATCGCACAGGTGAGCATCCTAAAGACAGGCAGAACAAAGGGCTTGTTCTGGGCTACAAAGATAAATGCGTAGCAATACTGAAAGTGTTTCTGATGTCATCGCATCAGCTCCACACCATACTCCTTGGAAAACCAAGGTAGCTGCCACCAAAGCGCTGCTGAGTGAGCGGCCCTGCGGCCCTGTGTTCCTCTCACTGCACCCCAGCTCCTCCCTCACAGTCACAGCGGGGCCTACCTCTCCTCCTCTGTGAGAAGCTGCTGCCGCTGGAACCACTGGATGAATCTGGGGTCCGGGGTCATGCAATAGCTGTTGCAAGCAGACTGTAAGAGCTTTATCTGAGCAATCACTTCGAATTCCTAAAGTAAACAGAACACCAAAAAGAAAGCATGAATGACTAATATGGACAACCAAATATAGAACTTTTCAACATGAAAATACACCATCTTAGGATAAAACAAAGAGACAACCATCCAAGAACCTTGAAATAGTCCTTCTGCAGAAATAAAATAGCTAGAGAACTCTGCCAAATTCTAACTGTGAGCCCTGAGGTTATAGCTCAGTGGTAAAGGGCTTGCTTAGTGTATTCAAAGTCCTAGGTTTAAACCCCAGCCCCGGGGGAAAGGGGTGGAGGGGTCCTAACTCTGAAACTCTGAATCTCTAAAGTCCTCATATATTTTCATTTTTAATCCTCTTTTCTCCTTGAGAAAATTCATATATAAATGAAACAAGTTACCAAAGTTAGCCAAACCAGTCACTACCGAGAGTCATAAACAGCTTCCTTTCCCTCCTTTCCAATTTCATTTTAGAAGTTATTTTTTTAAGGTTTAAGTATGTACTTCAGAAAATATGTGAAATTTTTCTATTTCTATTTCTTAGAAGATAAACAAAACAAATACTTTAAGACGAGAAGCTCCCAAGTTCCCCATCCTCGATGTCTTCAACCCTTACCCTCTCAATAAATAAGTTTTGGAAGGCCTGACTATCTAAACAGTTCAGAGGCTCATAAAGGTCAATGTTTAGATTTGCTGAATCCTTAGATTTTTACTACTCCAGTAGATCACTTAACCAAATCTTCTAAAGCTCACAAAAGAAGCAAGTATATAATTATGTTCAAAATTATTTATATCTCTTTAGATGCTTCAACAGATTTTTTTAAAAAGTCAGTAATGGGTATAAGCTTTAGCTTTACGTTTAACATCTTCATCGTACAAGGGAAGAAATTACCATCCAGGCTTATTCCATAGTTAAAGAACAAAGATGGTTACCGTGGAGGCATAGTTGAATGTTTACAAAGCATATCATTACAGAACATGACAGAAAAACTCAAGAACTGGCAAATTCTCTGAGTCTCAAATTTCCATCCAGGAACCTCCGGCCTTGGTCTCAGTATGATGGAGGAATATTTATTATGCTAAAGAAGGTAGTATACTCTATGAGAGACAGAAAATTAACGTTTGGAGTTAGTGTCCTATTACTGATGAGCCCAGCCTGCTTAGCTCCTGCAGTATCTCATTGGTCTTAATTCCAATGTCACTTCTTGCAAATTTTCCTGATCCTACAAACTGGGGATAGATGCCCCTTCCACATGCTTCTCTAAGATCTACTACTTGTGCTCTTAAGCCCTTATTTGTTTGTCTATTGCCCTTCTAGATTATTATTTTATGAGGGCAAGGAGTTCTGGTTTTCTATGCTGCAATTCCCAGACTGAATGCCCACATTAGGTATACAATTAGTATTTATGGGATGAAAGAACAAATGAATTACTAAAAAAAAAAAATGTGATTACTGTGGGTGAAGTTATTTTGCTCACTCCTTTTCCTCTGAAGTATTTAAATATCTACTTAAATAAACCATCTGACACAAAAACCACAGCAAATTTTCAAACTTGGTTTACCTTTTTTTTTTTAACATAACTCAGAACTATTCTATCCACACAAAACTCAAATTAATGTTGAACATCCCTTCTAATACTGACAAGAAGGAAAAAGAATAATTGTCTCTACCTAACAGTGAAGACCACTTACTATCTCCTTCCCCAAACAGGCCTGCAACAGTTAGTCAGCTTTATTAATTCTTCTATGTCATTTATTCTTAGCATACCCTTTCTCCTGAATAGGATGACCTTTTTTTCAAAAATTGAAAAACAAAATGTCAGGTGTGGTAGCTCACGCCCTGTAATCCTAGCGCTTGGGAGGCTGAGGCAGGGGATTGTTGCAAGTTCAAGACCAGCCTGGGCTACAAAGTGAGCTCAAAGCCAGTCTGAACTACATAGCAAGACCCTGTCTCAAAAACAAAAAAAAAAAATTGAAAAACTGAAAAATAAAAATTCTGTATGTTCATAGTGTATATATAACACGAAGTTTTAAAACATGCATATATTGTGGAATGGCTAAGTCAACTTAACTAACATACAAATTACTTCACATAAAGTACTTATTTATGAGGAGAACACATCTACTTTCATAGCAATTTCTAAATATACAATACATTGATTATTACATATAGGGTGAAAAAGAGGAAGAAAAGGGAAAAAATCACACAATTTCTTAATGGGCTTCAGAGTGTCTGATAAGATCTGAATGCTGGCTCTGGGATCAGGTAACTCTGGTCCACTTGTTTAACCTCTTCAGTCCTAGTTCCTCACCGCTGAACTGACCTTAAATGGGCCCTTGGGGGCTAATGTAGGCACAAACGTAAAGTAGCACAGAGTAAGTGCTCAAAAGCATTTTTTAAAATTCTTCCTGTTTCTACAAAACAAACAAACAAACAAACAACATAAAGCCTTAATTTTCTACTTTTTTATTTTTTCATGCCCAGATGAAGAAAAATGGAAAACTTTAACCAGGAGCTCTACTTACCCTTCTCCTTTTTTCAAAGTTTATTAGTCCTCCCTGAAAGAAATAAACAAAAACGTTCTTTTTATTTATAGTAGAGCAGGGCAGACAGCCTTCTCTTAAAATGTCTGAAATAACTAAAACAGTAATGATAAATAATTACAAGTCAGAATCCAAAATTATTTGCAGAGCCAGTAAAAACAAAATGATTGAGTAAACTATTCCATTCTACTTTTTCCCTTGACCAAATGCAACAAAAGCAGATGGTCACTGACTCATACCAGGAACCAAATTGTCAATGGTTTATCAAAAGGGAAGTCACTCATACACAGCACCATGAAAAGTTGTTTCAATTCTTCATCCCTCTCACTCTTATCCTCTGTAGGCTGGATGTAACCTCTAAATCTGAGATTCCTCCCTCAAATTCCCCAACACCGATGGGTGTTTCCTGAGATAAGCTGGAGTAGAGGACGGAAAGAGCGGCTGAGCTCAGGAAATGTGAAGTGAATGAACACATCTGTGACACTCGTGGCCACCCGGAGGTCGTGGTAGTGAAAGCAAAGTCACTTCTGCTCTTTCCAGTTGTGTACAATAAAAGCAGCTAAGTAGAATATACTTAAATATACACGTAACATTCAAATCTCACTTCAAACATCAAATCTCTTTCCTACTCAATAATTTATTACTGCTACTCACAAGTATCACCACTTTTCTCATCCCAAGAGAGAGACCGTGAGTACATGCCTCAGAACAAGGAGGGATACAAAGGGGAAGGGGAGGACTTGGAAATTTACTTGGCTCACACCTTACCCACTCTGCATTATTCCTTCAATTCCGCCTGCAGGGTTCTACTCAACATCAAGGTCTTGCTCAAACCCATTGCTTCATGAGGTCTTTTCATTGCATCCCCTCTTATGGAACTAATGTTGATCTACTGTATTCTCTCATGCATTTCCGTTTGAATAGCTACTATTTCTGTAAGTCACATTCCTCCTATTGGCTTTTGAGCCACTGGTGGTGTTACTTTTTGTATCACTCTGTATTCTTCCTAGCATCCAGCACAGTAGCTCTCCACTGAAACTGATAGAAGTGAATTTCTTTGCTGAAGATCCAGTGAGCAGGCTGAAGTATTCCACATATTACCCACACACAGCTCACCTCAATGTAGTCCTGAAGAGCAGTGTCCAGCATGGTCAGATCGGTCAGGAAGGTGCCCAGGTAGGGTACGGTTCCCTGCATCACACCCTGAAGAGCAATCAGAGAAAAGCCATCTTTAAGGGTTTCGGGAACCTCCACATTGGGAAAAATGGACCCTTACAAGGATGATGTTGGAGCCATTAGTACTAACCTCCATGACTATGATTTTTCAAAAACCCTGACAAATAGGGTAAGAACTCAAAATCTAATGTTTTCTTTCAAAGCCATGAAAGCCAAGTCAAAAGCCTAGTAGATCATACACATATGTTCAGAAGTGTTCACAGGGGGTTTATACTTTGCTTGGGCTCGGGTCAGTGGGTCATTTGTTCTCCCCCAGAGTGTGTGAACACTTCTGGAGGTCTGCAACACCTCCAGACAGCAACAGCCTCACCACTGCACAATGGAGAACTGCACACCACAAGAGTGTGGGTTGTTTTTATTAAGATGATCCTTTGGGCCAGCTTAGTGACTCACTTCCAAGGAACAGAAAACAGAGAACCTGAGGACTGGAGATGTTGCTCAGTGGTATAGCACTTGCCTAGCATGCATGAGGTCTTAGGTTCAATCCCCAGCACTGCTAAAAAAGGAAAGGGAAGCCTGACAAACTCTACTTTGGTGAAGTGATGAAAGTCAACAGCATTAGCAGTTCCGTCAACAGACAATAGAAGCTAATATCACAGCCTCCTAGATAAGACAAAAAGGGTTCTTCACCTCCATGGCATAGTTTTCAAAAACCTACAACCTCAGTCTCATCACTAGAATAACAAAAGTAATCCCAAGCTCATAAAAACCAAGGAAAGACTGAAAATCTGCCATGAGCCAGAAGAGACTGGGAAGACATAGCAACCAAACACTATGGGTATTCTGTTTTTGTTTTGTTTTGTTTTGTTTTGTTTTGTCTTTTTCCTTTTTATCGGTACCGGGGATCAAACTCACGACTGCCTGCTTGCAAGGCAGGCACTTATGCCGCTGAGCTAAATCCCCAGCCCCCGCTATGGGTATTCTGGACTAGGTCTTGGGACAGAGAGAAGATATTATCGGGAACCCTTCCAGTTCATACTATGATGCTAGTGTTGGTTTCTGATACTGATAGATGTGCCATGGTTATAGAAGATATTAACAACAGAGGAAACTGGCAAGAGGTATACAGAAATTTGGGGGTTTACAATATTCTACGTTAGGACTGGGGATTTAGCTCAGTGGCATAAGCTCCTGCCTGACAAGTGTAAGGTCATGAGTTTGATCCCCAGAACCAAAAAAAAAAATTATGTTACCAACTTCGCAACTTTTCTATAAATCTAGTTATTTCAAAATAAACAGGTTTTTTGTTCACTGCCCGTTGGAAATGAATGTGGAAGTACTCCACTATACAGCTGCAGCTATATTCTAGGTTCATGTCACCAGTCACCTCTAAAGTCACCCCTGTTCTCCACAGGGCCACCAAGGTACTAACTGTTTTGCAAAGAAAGTGAAAAGCAGCTTCCACAGACTCCTTCTTCTGCACGTATTAAGGTTCACACAGAAATCCTGCCAGGAACACAGACTCTCAGCCAGGCTGCTAGGCGTGAGGCTGGCAGCTCCCTAAGGCAGGTCCCACCAGGGAGGGTTTTGTCCTTCAGGAACTCACTGTCCCTTGCAGCTCGTCCCTCCTAGCCTGTGTACACAGTCTCACCCTGAACTATAATAATCTTTCCCTCCATTGGAAACAACTATTTATAACTCATCTTTGAATATTCAAACAAGTTTGAAACACTGTGAGTTTTATAGGTTTCATGTTTCAGAAGAGTCTTAGCATCAAAAATATTTCTGATTTATATCCAGCTTTCCAAGAGAGAAAACCTCTCTCCAGGTAGGGATGAGTACTTTGTTTGCCAGTTTCTAATCTCTTCTTTCTGGTTTCTTCCCATGTATACTAAATTAGGAGTTTAAAATACAGCTAAAGAGCTGGACATGGTGGCACATGCCTGTAATCTTGCTAGTGCAAGGAGGCTGAGGCAGGAGAATCACCATAAGTTTGGACTACATAGTGAATTCAAAGACAGCCTGAATTACGTAATGAGATTCTGTCTCAAAATACCAAGAGAAAGAAGGAAGGAAGGAAGGAATGAAAGAAAGAAAGATAACAATCAACAATAACTATCTTTCAGCCTTCAGAAAGGAGGAATGATAATCCTTGAGTGCTGAAAAGCTAGAGGGATTTGGTTATCCCGGGTATGAGTAAGGAGGGTGTGGGAACAAATGAAATGCTCTCGGAATTCAAGGACCAAATCCTGCTGGCAGCCCGTTTTCCTTGATCACCAAATGCCAGAAGCATGGGAAGACTGGAAGTCCGGGGGGCTTCTGGGCCAAATGGTCAAAGCATCTTAGTACTGCAGGGAGGACAGGAGCCAGTGAGCGGGACAGAGATGGATCTGCTGTCCATTTTCCTTTTTTATCAAAAATAAATAAAACCTATTCCAAAAAACTCCTAAATACATCATTTGAAACTCTCGGTGTCCACTTGCTACTGGGTTAAATGCAGCGAGTATCATTCCGAAAGACCTCCCAGCACTGCTAAAGATGGAGTAAAACATGGGAGAGCCCTTTCAAAAGCCGGGGGCCGTGCAGACTGCAGACGCTGATGCCACCAGACCCGCCGCCTGGGCACGACAGACACAGGGCCAGTCTCGCACAGCTCTCAGGGAGGACTGTGGGCTGGACGTACCATATCCTTCTGGAGCTGCAGCCGCCTCTGGGTTCGCTTCTGGTTTTCCTTCACACTGCTGTCCAGGTTTGCAAACTTGGAGGTTCCTTCCTAAGGATCAGAGCACACCCAGAGGAAAGTGACGGTGGATGGCACTCTGGGAAGGGGGAAAGGGCCTCTCCTTTCTAACATACAACTACAACCTCTGCCCAAGTCTCTAAATGCAAATGAAGAGGTCTCCAGCAGGCTCTCAGTTACTCTATTAGCAATCCGGTTGCAAGCAGAGTGTATATAGGCCCCAAAGTGTCTTGGATTACCCCAGCTCTTTCCTTTCCTCTTTAAGGAAGGTGACTGATCAGGTTATAAAATCAATTGTCACTGCAAGGCAGGCAATTCCCCAAAGAGGAGACATTTTAACACATTCCAAGTTCCACTCAGCGATCATATGTCCTGGAAATGAACATCTCTTCCTCTGAACAGTTTGTGACGCTTGGTCCTGGTCTGAAATGAGTGTGCTAGCAATCTGTGAAAGAAAAAGACTAATTCTGTGGTATTTCTTAGGCAAATGAAACTTTTGGACCAGAAGTTTTCTGAGGAAGTCCAGTGTCATGGTACGTGATCACTTCATGAAAACCAGACCTTTACACATTTCTTCCCTTCTCTCCTGTCGATCCTCCTAAATTGCCTCCCTGATTTGAAATTATTACACATCTATCCTTCCTCCTGTTACCTGAGGACAAATGGCTACCCTTTCTTCCCTCCTGGCTACTGTAAAAACAAACTCTTCTACATAATCATTAATCATGAGTTTGCTGACTGCACACAACGTGTTTTGGTTTTGTGGTTTCAAGGTCTTGTTAAGTTCTCATTTTCCAGGAACTGTATGAATGGGAGGCACATTTCACAATTCAGTCGCGTGTAACCTCTATATTAGTTTTTCCATAGTCAGGGATCCCTGGGTTTATTATATTGCCTTAGCATGTGACTTTTCAGTACCATATAATGCAAGAAAATTCCTTCTCAGTGACATGGCCTTGCTGATGGTGACAAAACATAAATATACCCTAATTATCACCCACCTTAACCAATGTCCCAGGTACAGAACTTTCCTGCCCCAGGACTCTTCATCTCAGTTCTCCTTCTTACAAAGGACAGCAAAGACAGCCACCAACACATGCTCTCTCTTAGCTTCTCCTGGAGATGCATGGCAGCACCCTACAGTGTGCCACTTCCTATGCTAGGAGCTTATAAGACCTCCCTGTTCCTAAGAATTTACTTGGAGTGAATGATCAATTCTGTCTGACATGACTATGAAGGTCCTCTCTTTCTAGGATGCAGGTCCATCCAGTCTTTTTTTCCAAGCTCTCAATCATCGGTAAAGGAATAGCATATGGAAATTATTTCACATACCCAGAGTTCTTAGTGAGGATTTCTGAGAATTTAGAAAGCTCCTAAGAACCCCAGAACAACATGGTGGAAGAGATTTTAAACAGCCCCAAGGACCACCTCCTTGTTAGCAGGAGAAAGATCTGAGGTAGGAGCTGAAAGACTTGTTGATTCATGACTTCATGGTGAGAAAGAGATTCTGTGCCTGTACACTAAAAAGACTGACTAATGTCAGTTCTCTCCTCTTCTCCTCCTCCTTCTCCTCCTCTTCTAGCGTCAGTTCTTTCAAATGAGGTGTCCACTGAAAATTCACTTCTTTGCCATATCCAGTGGATTCACTTGTCCCCACCCTTGCCCCAAACCCACTACACTGTACGGTTTTACAACACCCACCCCTGAACCTTCTTGAAATTTTTCACAGCGCGTTCCTTTTGCCTCTTTTGCTGCTCATACTCAGCTTCTCTTAGTGACTCCGCTTTCTATCCAACTCATCTTGCTTTTCAGTACACTCAAGTCACTGGAAATAACTATCCAATCACCTCTGTTTGGACGAATTCCCTATCTCTCCCTCTTTCTCCACTGGCCTCCCACTCCTTTCCTGTCCTCTGTAGATTGTCCGCTTCTTTCTCTATAGTGCAAAGTTCTCATCTGAGACTCACTTTTCTCTATCTACATCTTCTGCCCTTACTCATGTTTTTTCCTGGGCTTCAGAAAGATCTCTGCTAATAGGTATAGAAGGGCCTTGTCTACAAGGCACTGGATCCATTTCAATAAATACTGCTTAAATTATAGCTCACAAGGTACTGGCAAGTTTTACTGGATAGTTCTTCACAGTTCTAATGGTCTCCTGCTCCAACTTTGACGTTGCAAACGAGAGCATCACTAAACACACATCGCCACTACAGAAGTGTTCTACTAGTTCTTCGTATCAATTCAGCCAGGGAGAATTCTCACCAAGAGTCACAAGAGCCAAGGAAATTTGATGACAGTTTTCTTCCTTATTGTTTTGAAGTCTGTGAACTCTAAGATTTACCTGCTCAGAATTAGGTAAGTTTCAGAAATCAAAAGGACATAAAAGATTTTAGATAATCTTCAAAAAGAAATAAAAGTATTTTTCCAACAGTTAAAAAGGAAAATCACAGATTTTTGATAATTATTACAATGCCTGGGCCGTCATATTATAGAAGCAGCATATTAGTGACGCAGCATGTTTACACAGAAGTAGAAAACAGATCCCTTAAAGCTGAGGTTACCTAACTATAAACCAGTATAAGTCTCAGAGCAATGTATTAGAAACAGAGACCAGTGGTTTCTTTCAGTGGTTCCTTTGAGAACCTGTCCTTTGATTTCAATTTTTCACAACTGTGCTCTCAATTTACACTCAGAATTGTATACTTTACATGAAGGGTGATCAACAAAGATGACAGGAAAGGGACTTGCATGCACACATGGACTGCCCGAAGCATTCCACTATCATTAATGATAATGCACAGACCACAAGAATTCATAGCCAAGTTTTTCATTTCTTTGGGATTTAAGTCACTTTTAAGAAATTTCACTTAGAGTACTGTGGTAAATTCCTACATTTAAAAAAGGTTTATGGGATCTTTAATATCTAGATATAGCTTTGTTTCTAAGGTTTCAGCCAAAAGACTGCCACCAGGCATTGAGCTGCACAGTATTCAATTTATCTACCTTGGAAGGATGACTCAGGACTCCTGGGATTTGAGCGTGTGGCTCCAGTTAGTCTAGCTTTCTATTACAAATAGGAAGACCACTAAGCCGTCTCCTTTCTGCCAGATGGGTTTCCATATAAAGTCTGCAAATCCACAGGGATGTGAAGCAGGGAATAACATGATCTCAGCAATCTTTAAATGCGCAGTTACTCAGCTGCCCGAATCTAATGCCAAACATCAGCATAAATTGTGCCCCTCATATCATTTTACTCCAAGACAGACGGACAGTAGCTGCACTGTTAAAATCATGTGAGTGAGTGCTAGACTCTCAATTCACACAGTCAAACAACGGTTTCTGAACACACACTACATGCCAGGCACCAGAGTAGGTACCGGACATACAAAAATGACAGAAGATATATTCAGTCCCTGCTGCAAGAAATTTATAGGCCTGCAGGGAGACAGGTGAAGTGCATAGGCAATTCCGACAGAGCACGTGACAAGGACCAAGGAATGATGGGCTTCTCCTAGGCCACAGTGGAGGACATTTAGGCAGACCTGAGAGTGTTAAGAAAGGATTCCAGAAAAACAGGAGAACACGCAAAGGTACAAAGGATGGGCAGAACTCAGGAGAATATGTTCCAGCCATGAAAACTGTAACAGACACCTTTACAGGACTAACCCATGAGTTTTAGACACTAGAGTTTGACAAGTTATCAAATGGATACCTTTGCTTAGTAACCCTACCTCCCCTTGACTTTCATTCCTACTCCAAATGTCCCTAAGCTCAAATGCACAGCTTATAGTTTACTCATTTTCATTTGTTATGCACACTTTGCTTTTACATGTATATAGCTTACCAAATACTAAGAATCACTTACATTTGCACAGTACTTTCACATATTTTACTGAAATCAACCTTCAGACCCATTCTATGAGGTTAACTGACCCATTACTATTATTTCATCCAAACTACAGAAATAGAACTAGAGACAAGGATCAAATCTTCAAATTACCAGTTCAGGGTTTCTCCCTCTGCTAGGACATGTCATATTATTTTATAATTGCCTACTTTCCTACCTTCCCATAAGACTGTAATCCCCTTAATATCAGAGACTTGTAGAGCAATATAGTTGCATTTTCAATACCTAGCACATAATGAGTGCTCAACCAATATATGCAAAATTAATTTACCCGTTTTGCTTCTTTATGCAGTTGGACCTGGTCTACCATCCCCTTTACTCCCAAAGTGTCAAAAGAAATAGTTTAATATCTAAGTAACAAAACCATAGGTGTTTTAAAGCCTCACCAAACTAGATTTACATTTTAGCTCTCCCCTCTACCAGGTATATAATATTTCCTTCTGAGTCTGGGTTATTGGGAAAAAAAGGATGATAAAATGCACTTTATGGAAAGGTTATGATGATAGCATCTGTTCTGTGTCAGCTCCCTTCTGGTGACTGTTCACAGGCTGTCATTTGTTGCATAGGGTTTTTATACTACTTATTGTTTAGTATCTATCCATCAGCTACAGATGAACGCTTGAAAGTAGGATCTTTGTTAGTCATCTTCTTATTTCTAGAGGCAAGTTCAATGCTTTACAAATACTAGAAATTCAACCGGTTTTTGAAAAAGTGAGCCAATCTGTATACCTTTTCTTAGCATACAGGACAGAAATCACCAGTCATTTGGTGTCCCATAAATGTTGCTGAATACAAGATTGTGCAATCTGGTCTAAATAAAGGATGTGGAATTGCAGGCCTGGCCTTTTCTTCTGTATTTTGCTGAGAAAGATTATGTCAGGGCCTCTCACCCCCCTGACTGCCAGATCTTGTATCTGTGAAGTAGCATGCTAAGAGAGCACACATATGAACTCAAGTTCACCACACGGCCATGTAACACAGAAGCTAGAGGTTCAAAGGAGAGAATTCAGAAGGACTTTGAATGTTCTCAGCTCCATCTTTCCTACATTATGCATCAAAGAAAAAAATTCTGGTTTCTTGTAGAGCAGAAGAATCTTAAGACGCCCTGAGTTATTCCTCCCTTCACAGAGTCCAAAGCTACCAACAGTGCCCCTCTTCTGGGCCTCACCTTCATCAGTAGTTCCCGGCTGGTCAGATGGTTATTATGGTCTGAGAAGATATCTGAAAGTTCTTCGAACATTAGCATTCGGTCCCTACGGAGAGGAATTAAGTAAATATTAACAAGGAGACAGTAAAATCCAGACATCTGCAAACTAGCTGTTTTCAGTTCCGACAGTAATAGAAAAATGTTTTGATGTTAGGATTGGCTTTTTTTTAATGTTTTTTTTAAAGGTGAACATGGCTACCTATTTAAAGAGAGATACATTTTCTAACAATGCAAGTTCTAATCATAAAAAAAAATCATTTAACTGTGACATCAAGTTTTTCAATGGGAACATGTTCCTCTAAGTGAGTTTTTGTCTGTTTTTCTTTTTGTTTGTTTGTTTTTTTCTTTCTTTTTTATCTTATCTTAGCAATCTATACAGAGCCAAATGGAACCTGAGAAGCACTCTTGGTCAGGCGTTTAATTCTACACAGAAAGCTGCCAAAGCCAAGGGTTTGCCCAAGTTTTCACCAAAAACTTCTAAGCGTCTCAAGATAGAATCTACATTTTGGGGATCACAGGCCAGTTTCTCACCATGAGTCAGAGGAGAATGGTGGAATCAGAATGGGATTTGCAAGTGAGGATGAGGGGGAAGGTAGGAGTGAGGGTGGAAGCCCAGCTCTGTTACTTTTTCAGTGACCTTGGACAAGTTGCTTAACTTTCCTGAGCTTCAATTTTCTTATCTGCATAACAGAAACACCATCACCCCATTGGAGGACTACTGGGTAGGTAAGCAGAAGGACAAATATAAAGCACCTAATGCTCCTGCCCCTAACCAAAGCCCTGAATCACTGTGTCTCCAAAAGCCTCTTGCTGGTCTCTACTCATCCATCCATGGCTACCGAGCGGATTATGCTGAAGTCAAAGGATCATTAGGGAACACAGCCTTGGGGCTGGGGATGTGGTAGAGTGGCAGAGTTCTTGTGTCCCAGGCATAAGGCCCTGGGTTTGATCCCCATCATCACACACACACACACACACACACACACACACACACACACATACACAGAGGGAAAAACATTTAAAAAAAAACCTGCCTCTCCACACCAAGTGCACTGTGAACAGTGTACAATATTTATGCTCTACTGGTCTCTGTCTACTAAAAGCTGAAATATAAAAGAGTAAAACGAAAATAAAAACCAAATAAGATATCTTGACCCTGCGGCTAGAGTTTAGCAATGAAAAAAGCTGATAGGACTCTTCTTTAAGGAACTGGGACACAGTAGCATCCTTGCTAAAATATAAACCAACCAACCAACCAGTTAGGCATCAAACCAGACATGCTGAACAGAAGTTTTTGAAACCAATTAAAAAAGTCAGTTGGAAGAGTGATTCTTCTCATATGGCAACCACAGAGTCTAAAATATAAGCTCACTATTATTAAGGTTTGCATTAGTTTGCAGTACATAAAGATTATATTTATCAATGGGGAACTGGTATAGGTACATAATGCAATTTAAGTATTTTACAGCTCCTTCTCCTTCCCTCCCTCTTTCTCTTGGTCCTCTTTCCATGTGCAAAAGATCTATTATAATCTTTATTATCTCTATTATCTCTCTATTATTATCTTTACTTGCTGTAAAAGAAAAGAAATCTTAGGCTGGCTAGGGATTACCCAAAGAAGACATCAACTGACTAATAGCCAACCACCAACGGAAGAGAAGATTACTTGTCACTGCAGCCAAAGAAGGTGGAAATTATACCACTTGATGATCTCCATGTTTCTGATACCACTGTTGGTGGGGAGCGGAGAGGAATGGGAAGGAGCAGTGATGTGACGCACAAAGAATAAGAGCACTGGTGCTTCTGACCGTCGCACTGCATTTCACCAGGGGCATCACCCCATGATGTTATACAATCCGTATCTTTCATAAGATAAACGCGTAGAGGAAAACCACCAACTAGTTTCTTTCACAGAGTCACCTTTATTGTTGAAAGTAATGTAGAGGAGAAAGAATTCAAGAAAAAAGTGATAGGGCCAGGGTTCAGTGGTGTAAGCACCTGCCTGGCAAGCGTGAGGTCGAGAGTAGTTCGATCCCTGCTACCAAAAGAAGAAAGAAGAAAGAAGAAGAAGGAGGAGGAGGAGGAGAAGGAGGAGAAGGAGGAGAAGGAGGAGGAAGAGGAGGAGGAGGAGGAGGAGGAGGAGGAGGAGGAGGAGGAGGAGGAGGAGGAGAAGAAGAAGAAGAAGAAGAAGAAGAAGAAGAAGAAGAAGAAGAAGAAGAAGAAGAAGAAGAAGAAGAAGAAAATTGCATTGGAGTTTGAAAAGCCTGTATGTCACATTTTTTCTCATAGATAATGGTATCATAAACCTAGTGTGAGCTTTGGAATCCAAGTGACTCTGATTTCTGTAACATGAAGCATTAAGATCCACCCACCCTAAGGCTGGGGGTTTAGATCAGTGGCATAAGCACCTGCCTGACAAGCATGAGGTTGTGAGTTCAACCCCTGGTACAAAAAAATAAAAAATAAATCAACCACTCCTTTTCTTTTTAAATTATTTAAAAGAATTTATTTAAATTCTTTTAATAAATAAAAGAATGTATTATTTAAAATTT
This sequence comes from Cavia porcellus, assembly GCF_034190915.1. Classification (NCBI taxonomy): domain Eukaryota; kingdom Metazoa; phylum Chordata; class Mammalia; order Rodentia; family Caviidae; genus Cavia; species Cavia porcellus. Next base: position 2,755,109 of record NW_026947512.1, read on the forward strand.
AAATTATTTTAAAAGAATTATTTTTAAATGATTATTTGGTAATAATGTAACTTCTCTCAAACAGACTAGCTCTTGAATACATCAACAAGCTGGAATACTCTAATACTCATTTTCCAACATATATTTACAAAATTCAGGTTTGCCAATATGGATCTCTTGCAAATATGAGGCGTGTCTGTCCCTCAGGGCTTAATCATTTCTGAAGGAATTCTAAGGACAAACTATTTCCATCCAGCAACCCCAGCTGGGAAGCAAGTTGGCTTTCCTTTTGACAGACACTGCCTATACTGCACAGTTTACCCACTGTCCCTTGATACAGCCTCAGAATCTGACAATTCAAACCTAGGAAGACTAGGAGGTATCCATGACACAAAACCCAACCTCTGAATCTGTTTTGCATGGTACTCAGCCTGTTCCCGCCTTCCCTTCCCGTGAACAAAGGTCTCTGGTCTACAAAGTTCTAGAAGTAGAAGATAGCAATAGTGAAATCATTAAATTGTCAATAGTTCTAAAGGCTGCACCAAGAAACATAAAGAAAAATAGCCCAGAACTGGCAAGTGAACAATTCCTTATCAGTTGCCTAGAATAACCTCAGGCTTTAGAACCAGGCTGAAAAATAGCCAAGAAGTCACAGGCAAACTGTTATCACTGCGTCCCACAGGCTTACCCCTCCACACGTAGGTGATAAATGCATCCCTCAAATCATCCCAAAACACCAATAATCCCGGTTTGGCACTTTAAGAATGGGTTTGACATCCACAGTAGCCATGGTCAAAACTCGTATGTATAAGATGCACACCTCCTGGAACACTGAAAGGACTTTGAAAATGCTCTTCTCATCCTATCAAGTGAGCTTTGAAGGTAAGGACCCATAGCACTGATGTAGCAATGAATCATCCAGGACAAAGTAAAGCAGACACTTGCAAACTTACTTTGGGACGGCAGCCCATGTTTTTTTCAGGCGATAGATGGAATTAGACTGCAGTGCTGAAACGATGGCCCTCAAGGAGGAAAAGTTCTTCAAGATTCTACATTCCTGTGTGGGGAGTGATTAGGACATAAAAGGCATTTAAATATCAATATTACAGTGAGTTGGTCGTTTCCTGTTTTAGAGGTATCACAGCTGCTATGAATTCCTACCACTAAATAGGCAGCTGAATAAATACTGGACATCAAAAAGTGGCCCCTTCCTCCCACCCCAGTCACCCAAACACTTTATAGATTTTGGCACTGTGTGTTTATTTTTCTCCCTGTAAGATATTTTTGCGCTGTTGTTACAGTTTTATAGTTTCCAGCTTTCCCAGTAAAAACATGAATGAAGGTAAAGCTAAAGAGCGAGACTGGAGAAAGCACACACATGCCCTAAAAATGCACATGAAAGATCACTGTATCCTTAGACCCACAACGGAATTGGGCAGCGGCCACTTCAAGTTCAGATGGTATCAAACATCTCATGACCAACCCTTGCTTGTCCTGAGAGGTGTATATAACTTGGCAATAAAAGTTCACCACAAGTTGAACTTTGGCTTTTATGCTTTCAGCCAAGGGGGAATATTTTTATACACGTTCATTTGGTTTCAAATTGGCTTGTACCGCACTCATAAACATTCGGAAACACCTTAGTACTTCAATGCTTCCAAAATAACTTGGGCTTTTAAAGTAAGATTCATCTTGGCAGTGTTTAAGAACAAAATAGAAAGAGAACAGGAAACATTTCGGGTAAGGAGAGAGGCTCTGTGCTTACAGTTAAGCTACCATTAGAAGTCAAAGCTACAGCATCAGCAGTCAGTGACCCTGGAGTTAAAGTTCTGCCACATGAATGGCAAGGAAAACAATAGGCAGGGAGAGAAAGGGTCCTACTCTTGGTTGGCACGGGTGACGTGAGCAAGCAGATCTTGCCTGTGTCAAAGGAGGTGCTTCCCCCACAGACATGTTGCAGTGCAACACACCCACAGTTTACTATGAAGCACATCGTGTGAGTACACACTTGGCTTAGTGCAGAACATCTGGGGCACGATGTCCCAGAGTAGCTGGGCATAAATGCAAATCACTTCAAGGATCATTTCATGAAGTAATGCTCATCTGGACTATGAAGGAGAAACAGCATTCTCTAATTTAGCATGCTAAAATCTGGCTACTAAAAACTATGCCAAACAATCCCTCAAATGTTTTCTTTAGAGTAAACGCCAATGTGTTTTATAAAAGCCATGTCCATTTTTTTAAAATGCCCTGAGGTTCTTCCCATTTAGAAGGAAAGAAGAAAAGGAGGGAGAGGAGAGAGGAAGAGAGGGATACAGGGAGAGGAAGAGGAGGTGGAGGGAGAAAGAGAAACAGAGAGAGGGCGAGAGGAAAAAAAGAGGGGAGGGAAAGAGGGAGGAAAGGGGAGAGGAAAAGAGAGGGACGAGGGGAGAGAGACAGAGACACAGACAGAGACACAGAGCTCACCAAAGGTTCAGAACCTAAAGATACATTCTAAAGATCAGGAAACTTGCAATAAGTAAAGGGACTCCAGCACAGATATATCATGTAAATCGTAATAAACATATGGAACATATTATTCAGAAAGAGGTTTAAATTAAGGGTTTAAAGGAGTACAAAAGACATCTGGTCCCATTTCTAGAAAAGGAGGTAGCTTCCAGAAGATGTGATGCAAAAGGAAAATGCAGCAGTATGACCAGTCCAAAAAAATATACCCATTTTAGGTCAGAAATATTTTCTTCATGTAAAATTATTATCATTTTTCAAACATCTTTTCAATAGAAACTGACCGTGACAAATGCAAGAACAGTAAAATAAATCTTGGCAGGGACACTTAAGAGTTTCATTATTTTATTAAGTTACCCTGCACAATTTCAAGACATAACATACTTAATGTTAGAAAATTATTATCACCAGCGGGTAGGATTCATGGCTTTGTTGCATATACTTTGAGAATTGGAATATACTTCCAATGATCCAATTTGTACATTTCTCATTATTATCTAAAAGTACAATTTATATTTAACTTGGATCATGTCATTGTTTGAGCCACACTATGTCATAGATGTAGTTGAATGGACTGGGGATATCTAAGCCGTATGTTTTCAAGACACACAGGGCACTGTAAATGCTGTGGCATTTGTAGCAAAAAATGTTCTCTTATTACTTGAAAAAGAAACAGAAATTTCATTCTACTATCACATTCCACTTGAATTTCTTTGCAGTTACTTGTTGGGAAATAAGCCCAATGTAGAACAGGAAAAGCATAAGTTGTTTATGTAATTAATATTCTTTCTTTTAGACTTTTTTATATATAAAAAAGTCTGTAATAATATGCCACCTAAAAATTCAAAACAAGGCAAATTCTTTGGCACATAATTATGTTTTTGCTCTTTAATAATAAAAAACAACAGAAGAGAATGTGAAAAACTTAGGCATTGTAGCCGGTAGACAGGCTTAATGAAAAATATATCTAAAGGATATAAAGCAAAATGTGTTTTGGTTGATGGCTGCACATGAACTAACAGGATATTTACATAACAATTATTTTTCAAGAAATAAGTCCCAAAAATCCTATTATTCAGAAACAACCTCAAACATCACCTCATCCTTTCTTGATCACCCTAATCAGAAATGATTTCTTTCTTCTCCACTTGTGTAGCACTTAATATAACCAACTCCTTTACTGGCCAGCCTGGGATAATTCCATTAAGTGTTGGCCCCAGTGGTTCCAAGTTGGTTGTGTTCCATATAGTTATGTGTACACTCTTGTATTTTATGTATATTAGTTTATGCAAAAAATATATGATCAATTAACTGAATACTGTTATTTTCTCAGTCATGACACATGATGCTGACAAATAAGGGTTACTTGGCATGTATGAGTTAATCCAAAACATTAGACTCTGACACTCAGCAGAATGCAACCCAGGTCGAGGAATACACTACTCCTTTCTGATTTGAGGTCTGCAGCTGGGTCCCAAATTAGTGTGAGATCTGTGAGGTATCTCAATCCATTAGAAAAGATATTTAGGATTGTGAGGAGGGACCATTAAGCAACCTACAGAATATGCAATGCTCAGGTATACTGAGGTGTACAAGGGATCACTCTGAAATGAAGATCAGCTTACCGGACACACAGATCAGAGATTTATATTTACCAAACATGGGGCAGACATTCAGTCAGCGGTGAAGAGAAAGGAAAAAACAGATGGAATGTCTCTCCCTGGAGAAGCAGCAGTGCTCAGGACCACGAGTGGAAAGAAGTGAACAAGAGACCAGTTTTGTGTTTTATGTTTTTTTTTTTAAAGAGGAAAAATATATAAGCTTCCAAAGTAAGAAGACAACTTGTTTTCTTACTTTAGAAAACAACAGAACCCAACAGGCTTGCATAGATAGTCTCCTGACTGTCTTTCAATCAAACAGCTAAACCATTTAAACAGAGTGATGACATGGTCTCCAATATCTACTCAACATAAAAAATATTTCTAAATAGACAATTACATGAGCAATGTTAATCCACTTCTCAATGATTTTGGCTCTCTGCTGGGTCTTGAGTTCTTTGTTGCCCAGGATGGTACTGACAACACATTTGGTGAGGGTGTTGAACTGCGAGATGGTAGCACGGATTGTAGGAGCCAAATGTTTGTTTTCCTTCTTATCTCTTTGAGACCAAATGCAGCCCAAGCAGTGGTGAGGCACTACCTTCTTAAACAGTTGCTGGAACAAAAGAGGAACTGGTGTGAATGACAACACACACATTTCATATGGCAAAGCACAGCAGCTGGTCATCTACAAATCAGCATTTTGTAAATAGAGAAATAATCTTTTTCCACTTAATTTGCCATGTGGTGTTCATTTCAACAGACAATGGTAAATAATTAATACATCCGTGGGTCAGAAGAGCCTACAGGATCTTTTTAACTCTACTCAACTAAGCAAATAGAACACAATGACCAAAAGAAAATTTAAATGACCCAAAACATTTTGACCTACCTGTCTTGCAAGGAAAATCAAATAAGATCTATACTCCTGATCAAAAAAGTGCTTGAGGTTATTTTAACCTCTAAATCATACCCCGGGGATGGCCTGTGTACTTGTGATCTTGAACTGTCTAGGGAGCAAACGGATGTCACTGACCAGGTGAAAACTGACTCAAGAAAGTATAGCACGTGCTGTACCCATCTGTGTCAGTGTTTAACATTCCTTAAAATAAAGAATGAAAGAAGCATGTGAAAAGAAAAGGCACTCAACAATTCACAGTTTAAAAAAAACAAAGGCGGATTTGAAACCTAATTCCCAGGACCTTCCTTTAGAATTATAATTTTCTGTTTTTTCCTTATATGAACTATCAACTGTGCAAGCAAAAACCAAAAAGTAAGTTCCCCAAATTAGATTTTCATTTCTACAACAATTTAATATGGGCTATAAGAAGGAAAAACACTTGAACTAACTTATATACACTATTGGTTTGCTTCTGATACTTATTTGCATGTTTATTAGTTGGAAACTTTTTGCTATCTTCAATACTGTTTTTCAAAAGTAAGTTAATGCAGCCATGCACAGTGACCCATGCCTGTAATTCAATACCGCAAAGGCAAGGGCAAGAGGATTGCAAGTTCGAGGCCAGCCTAAGCAACCTAAGGAGACCCTGTCTCACAACAATAAGAATTTTAAAGAGGATTGGACATACAGCTTGGGAATCTCAGATTTAATCTTCAGTACCACAGAAAGAAAAGAAAAGTAAGTGATCATTCCGCCGAATACTCCCCTTTAACAATATTTACCAGGTAATACTGAGCTAGGAAATGTGACTGACATAATCAAATGTGTACTGCTAACAACAATATTCAAACTTCAAAAGTATAGGAAGCACACATGGAAATGAGCAGCCAGGCATGGTCACATGTGGATTCAATGAATTTATTTTATCTGAACTTATACTTTGACCCCTTTTACAATTCTCCAAATAAACAGTTCAGCTCTTGAAATATTTATGACTCTAAAGAGAGAGAAATACCCATGGTACAGGGTAGATTTTGTTTCACTAGGATTAGAATTCTTATTTCCCTCTGTGACTTGAGCGCCAAGCAAAATGCACCTTTACCCAGAGTTGCAAGAAGAGCTTAGGCCTGAATTATTCAGAGGATTGATTCGAGTGACATTTTAGCACTGCATTTACAGACACAGCCTCTCTCAAAGATTTGAAAAGACTTTAATCACTTTACGCCACTGCCCTTTCCGGGCCACTCGTGCTGTCATTGCCCACGTCGTAAGCAGAAGCATATCTGAAAAAGCCCAAGAGGAGCTGCTTCCAGGCATGTGGGCACACTCCTGTAACCCCAGCACTCGAGAGGTTCAGGCAGGAAGATCACAAGTTCCAGGACAGCTGGGGCTACAGAGTGAGTTCAGGACTAGTTTGGACTATACAGGGAAACTCTGTCTCAAAACAAACAAAAAATGAAACAACAACAACAACAAAAACTATGGACAAAAGATTCCTCAAATAACTAAAACCAGATATTCCAATTGGGCCAGGTATCCCTCTGCAACTCTTCCCGAAAGAGTTACAGACATCACACTGCAGTGACACATGCATACCAATGTTTACAGCAGCACAAATCATAATGGCTAAATCCTGAAAGCAACTTAGATGTCCATCAGCAGAAGAATGTGTAAAGAAAACGTGGTGCTTCTACATGATGGAGTCCTACTCTGCCAAAAAGAAAGATAAACAGGAGGCATCTGTAGGCAGATGCACACATCCTGAAACCATAATATTAAATGAAATAAATCAGATGCACGAGCTCAAATGTAAATAAAGAGCAAAATAAACGATAGATAATAAGAAGTAACGACAAATATCTTTTCCAAATGGGAAGGGGATCAAACGGGAAAGGGAAGGAAAAGGAAATTTTAAAAAAGAATTGAGATGTGTTATACCCATGACCAATTTCCCCCATGGAAGGCAATCATTATGTAACGCATGTGGGTACTAGTGAAAAATAAAACTTACTGCATCCATGTAAGTCAGCTGCTCTGCCACAAGATCTTCCGAGAAGCAGGTGAATTCTGCTGGCCCTCCACCCTCCGTTTCTTCTTCCTCTTCCAGGCTGAAGGAGATGGTGCTGGGAAGCCCATCTGTTCACAAACAGAGCAGAGAAATCAGTAACTGGGTCTACCAGATACAGCTCTGCTTACAGAGTCAAATTGGATTCCTTTCAGGTCAGAACAAGAGGGTTTATGCTGCAGGAAATCCACTGCCCTTTCCGGGCCACTCGTGCTGTCACTGCCCACGTTGTAAGCAGAAGCACATCTGAAAAAGCCCAAGATGGGAGCAAACACAAAGAGTCCATCTGAGTGAAATGGAGGCCCAACCTCTGCTCGTTCTCAATTTATTAATTTCCTAGGCCTCGCGCTGTGGTCACTCCATAAACCATTTCTCAGCCAGGTTAGTAAAGTCTGGAGAAACAGAGCTGGGCCAGCATTCAGGAGGAGCGCTCACGCTAGGCACCCTCAAACTCCAGCACTGATCCTGCTAATTCCTGCATGCCGACCACCAAATCTTAGCTTTGGATCACCCAGAACCAGACGCTGGGTGTGTTGAGCAGGTGGGATGGGTCATGGAGTCTCAGAAATGCTGATGAAGCCCTCAGAAATATTTAACCTTCTCAAAAATATTCAGACTTGCTTTTACTTTTCACTTGAGGCTAAGTATACATGAAGTAGAATAGATTTAAACTCGATTCACCTGAACCTTATTATGGATAAGAGCATCTATAAGCAAATTACATAGCGCAAAGCCCCCCAAAAGTGAGAGAAATTACTTCCTAGCACTTCGAATAAAAAACCAGAGAGTGCAGCACCTGGAACAGGCCCTCCACCCTCAACTCGCAAAGAATTGGATGAAGGCAGACTGTCCTCCCCAGCCTCTGTGCCCTGCAACCTTTCCCCAATTCCCGGGTCATTCCCCAACCTCATGCCCCCTGAGCTCCTCACACTGCTTCCTGCCAAACCTGTTAGCAGGGAAAATCTAGTTGTACTTGGCTATATCCTGGCAGAAATTTCAGTCAGTGTTTTCAACTTTTTCTCCTTCTTTGTAGAATGGAAGACATTTTTAGACATCTTGGATCAAACTGGCATGGCTTTTTCTAAGGGAACAGGGGAGCTGAGAATGGTCCCTGCACCCTCCCTGTTGGGATTCCACATGGTCCCAGCCCATTCTCTGGTAGGGATGTGACATAATGGTTGCCCTCTGATCCCAGAGTTGAGGTCTTGATGTGAAGGAGTTGAGTTATAATTGAAAAATATGGAGAATCTCTTGAGTCTGAGATACAAAGCAAGCAACAGTTAATAGAGAAAGGCAAAACCCCACAACACGGAAGATGTAAGCAGTCTGCCTCCATCAGTTTGCCTCCATATAACGCTCGTAACTCATTCATTCAGTGGAGAAATAAGAAACTTGAGGTCCCAAACAGTGGTTCAGAAAAGTTCCTTTTACCCTTCTTGACATTTACTATATAAATATACTCTAATATATTTAAAGCAATGCTGGCCCACTTTAGCCAAGAGGTGTAAGTGTTAAGATTTAATTTTCTTATTCATTCAACAAACACTTGTAGTACAATATGCATCTAGAATGCTGGTATGCATGAAGATGGCATGATCATTTCTCTCTGGGGTGTAGCCCATGTTTTCACTGTTTCAGCTTCTGACTGACTTCCACTGATAAAACTTATAGTTTTACTTTTGAAAAAGCTTGTTTTTTGCCCAACTGAGACAAACTCCTAAAACTTCTTTTTAGTGATGACTCCTGTACTTACTAAGCAGAGTTTAGAGCTTTCTTGATTAAAATTTTCCAAACGTAGAAAAGGTTTCATTCTTGGGCATTGCCTGAATGTTTTTGTGAAGTCAGGCAGCCTCCGTCTCCCCTGCCCCAGCCTGCCAAAGGCACTCTGCCTTCCAGGCCCTGGGTTGGTGACAAGGAATGACTGGTCCCACTGGTTCCCCAATTAGGCGTGGAGCCAGGGGCAGTCCCAGTGGGTAGAGCTGGGCTCCGCAGCATTTTCCACCGCAGCACAGAGCCAGGGAGGGCCTTGAGGGGACTGAGGTCCCAGCTGGAGGAGTGCCCCTGGGATCCAGCATTCCAGGCAGATGAAGTCATCAGAGATACAAAGCCTTTGGCAGGCAGCTTCTAATGATGCAATCGCCCTTCCCCCGTTTCCTGGTCCCCCATGCAGAAAAATTCAACAGGTAGTGTGTGAATTTAAGGTTACCGTATTTTTGTTGGAGCGGAGGCAGCTTCCCTTATCTGCATGGAGGACTCCTTTCCTTTCTCTCACTGAGGAACCCAGGCATGGCTTCAGGGAAATGCCTGTTAGAGGCTCCAAGTGGGTCAGCCACCATGGCAACCATTGCCTAGCACCCCAGCGAAGGGATCAAACATCACGCTTTAAGCCTGACCAAAGCTCTTTCTTAATTTTGACAAAGCCTGATAGTTCTGAGCACCCCATGACCTACAGTGGGGGTCTTTCCTTTGTCCTTGAAAATAGAGGTCAGTTCTTCCAAACAGCCTCACAAACTTCCTTTGATGAGGCCTTAGAGACCCTGACGGTAATCTGTGATGTCAGCGAACACATAACAGGGGTGGTTTCTACAATGAAAGACAAACACCTTTCCATGCTTTTGTAAGGATGGGGGCAGGTAATTTTTTTCAAGATGTACTACTTATTATAATTATTAACACATATTTAATTGCACAGATCAATGAGATTCATTTCCATATATGCATAAATTGTGCTTTTACTTTCTAGCCTGCTGATAGAGGTGCTGTCTATGATGGGTTATATTTGACTGAAGGATGAACTATTAGGCAGACAATAAAAGGCAAACTCAGGTTCAGCATGGCACACCCTGACAAGGGAAGTAGAAAGGAAACTTCCTTCTTGGTAATAAAAGAAATCCTAGGATTTCAATTTCATGTATAAAATGAAAAAGCCAGAGTAAGTGGTCTTAAAAATCTCTCTCCTTCCATCCCACATTTTTATTCTAAAACTTGAAAGCTCTGAATTAGCACTTCACTGGGCATGGTGGTGCACACCTATAATCCCAGCAGTTAGGAGGCTGAGGCAGGAGGACTGCTGTGAGTTCAAGGTCAGCCTGGGCTACACAGTGAATTCAAAGCTAACCAGAACTACATAGTAAGACCCTACCCCCCAGCCCCCAAAAAGGGTAAAATTAACACCTCAGTAATTTTATATTTCTAGCGGCTTGTCTTGAGGTACCAGGGTTCCTTGTTCAGCCCTGTATAGGGGAGCCTCTGTGATGTTTAACAGAATCTAGCTTTTTACTTGTGACCAAGTACTCACTGTCAGTTTCCACTTCTTGCTTCTGAAACTGCTCAAGAAGATTTTGTGCCCTTCTTTCTGGATCAGAGCCTGGCATCATCCTTTTGAGATAATCCAACAGTTTCTGTAAACAAGGGAAGTGAGGTGGCTCTCGGAAGTCTTCTGCACACTGGTCAAGCCAGGCCCTCAGGATTGATGCGATGGCGCTGAGAAAGAGAAATAGAGAATCACTGACAGTCTACAGGCTCAAAGCCAGGCCTGCACACGGGGCCCTCTTCCGGGAGTGTGCTGGTGGTCAACAGGTCACTCACCTACGAGCTCCTGGACATGGCAATAAATTTAAAGTATTTCAAAACAAGCTCTATTATTTTCAGTGGTGGCTAAAGAGAAGGGATGGTAGAGATCGATAAGATTAAAAAAAAATAAAACAAAACAAAACAAAAAAATGGAACCTAAACTTTGGACTAATGTATCCAGGACACAAAAACACATGCAGAAGATTTAGTGAGTTCTGAGTTCAAAGCAACCTATACATAATGGAATTATATCACTTCCAATTCTGGATTCTCTCAAGTCAAAGGCCATAAAATCATACACTAAGAACTTCAGGAGATAGCTGACCACCAATAGGTCACCCAGGCTTAGAAAAGGTAAATGTACAAATCTAATTTCACAAAGCTCACCACACCTCCACAGTGAGCACCAAAAGTGTCCACATAAAATTGTCCTTTTGTGTCTCAAATTACAAAGAAGAGAATGTTTCAAATGGGAGAAACAGGGAAGAGAAGTTAGGTTTTTGAAAGCTACTAGAGAAAAACTCGATAGGCAAAACCATGGCGAGGGTGGTTTCCTCTGGTGGCTCCACAGGTCACAGGCTCCATGCAGGGTCCACTCTAAGGAAAACAAGGTTCCAAAACACCAAGAAACAGGGTCAGAGTGTGTGCACAGCCTCCCCCTACAGTTCCCATTCACGGGGGCGCTGTCTTCAAGTAAAGGGCAGCCCCTCACTCAAGGGAACAGGTAGACAGACCATAAGGATAACACGGTGGCGCTGCCATCCTAGGCTTCAGACTCAAAGACTCGGAGACATTTCAGAGGCAAGACCATGATGGGTTATATGTGCTGATATTTCTGCCCCACAAAAGGAACAGACATTCTGCCTTCCTAAAGACTGCCCCCTGCACGTTGAAGCAAACTCACTGGTGACAGCTCAGTGTGACGGCAGGGACTGCACACTAATCCACGCACATAGGATTGACAGACACACAATCCTGTCTTAGCTACAGACCTAAGTGCCCAAAATGTTTCAGTCAAAAGATTTTTGCAGCTTTTAATATCACCACTAGTATGTAATTGTACTAGAAACCACTTAATTAATAAGCTATAATTGGACTCAAAGTTATTATAATGCATGTTTGTGAAACTGCAGCCTGGGCTTTTATAGCCTGCGCTTTTGTAAGTGTGTATGACTTTCACACCAAAAAGCTGGACTAGTCAGAGCATAAATATGACTTAAGCCCATTTTCAACACTTAACTTTTGGAATCAAAATATATACAGTAAACTGATGTGCTAAATGCCTTCCTTATTGTGTACATAATTCTTTCTCTAATATGAACTAGAAGCCATTTGGGAAAATAATATTCAATTATCAGATCAAAAGTAGATGACAAAAAACCTTCAAACAAAAGTCACAGAAATAATTCAATACTTGAAATCTTTATCCAGATTAAATAAAATTCTTAAAAAATATTTCTTTCAAGAAAACTCGAAGAAAATCATCCAGGATCTGAGAGGAATTGAAAACATGAGTAAAATTATATCACTGGGCTTATTTGGAGTTCCCTCACATTGTATTCCATATTTCTCTCTTCTTCACCAAAACCAAATACTGTGAATTTAAGTGCTGTTCTAACACTTCACTTTATTAGCATTATGATGTATCCTGTGAATAAATTTCCTTCTTTCTGATCAGCAGTGAGCTGAGAACCATGATGGCTGCATGAATGGGTAACAGAGCATGGTGACCGGAACACAGGGGAACCTGACATTTGCTTACAACAGGCTGATTCCCATGAAAACATATGCGCACATCTCAAAAAAAGGATGAATTTTTTATTTTATTTTATTTTATTTAAGAGGAAAAAGAGAAAAACACAAAACAAAACAAAGCGGTGTAAGGGTACACGTAATACAGAACTACAAAAAAAAAAAAAAAACATAACAGTAAGAAATCACCTGTTAATAGATTACATATTATCATCTTGAAAATAGTTGCTCAAATCACAGTATCAAAGAATACAAGGTGGACATTCAAACAGGGAGACTGCAAACAGCTGTGTTCAATGATCCAAAAACATTGATATAGTCAGCTATTTAACACCCCTAAACACACTTGCTGTTATATCCGTTAAAGCTCTTTTTATAAAAAAAGGATGAATTGACTTATTTAATTCCCAGACTCACTAAGCACATCAGAGAGAAGATCTCTCCCAGTGATACCAATGAAGACACAAATGTGGGGAGGCAGTAATTCACATTATACAATGAAAGTCAAAAAGATCATTGGTCTAACAACTAGACAGACAACCTAATGACTCTTCAGCATTTCATAACAAAAGAGTTCTCATTGAAATTCAAAATTACAGATAAAAATCTGTGATAATAATATATCATTTACTCCTGACTTGCTCTTGGTTATTAATTTTGAAATTATAAAACTCATTATTACAAAAATAGTAAATCTTACATGTAAACCCTCATTCTGATCCCATTCCTTGACCTGTTACTAATAGTTTGGAGTATATCCTTCCAGACTGTTTAGACAGGGAGCGTATCCTTTCTAGGTACATACTGGATTAGACACAGTGTTACACACAGCCAGGCATGGTAGCACACACCTGCAATCCCAACACTCTGAGAGGCTGAAGCAGGAAGAAAACAGGTTCAAACCCAGCAAGAGAAATTTAGCAAGACAAGAAATAAAGTATAAAAGGGCTGAGGACATAGCTCAGTAAGGAAGTCCTGGGTTCAATCCCCAATACCATAAAAATAACAGGCATATAAATCAATATGTTTGTTTGATTTTTTTCCTCTAAGCAGTATGTTATAAACACCTCTCCACTCACTACCTCTAGATCTCTCTTACTGTTTCTTTTGACTACAGTGTTTCATGGCATGGACATGCCATAACTAACTTGAGTTAATCTACCAGCCGACAGATATTTAAATAATTTTCAGGTTCTCACAACTATAATTATACAAAGTGTATCCACGTTTACATCTCTGTCTGTCTGTGAGTTGTTCTTCAGGGCACATTTTGTAGAATTCACATCCACAGAAAGCCGCAGCCTCAGAGGCCCGAGGGAGTGCTGAGGAAAAACTATGGTCCCAATCTGATCCTCCTGCAGGCACCCGTCTTCCCTCCTGAGTTTGACACTTTCACCCAGCTCTGGTAATCTACCCTCTGCGAGGGTGACTTAGCCTAAGGAGGCTTTGAAAGTGCACTGCAAACGCACATACTAAATTTGCCAGGAAAAGCACTTGTCACACAAAAGAGGGCCACAGGAGGAGGAGGACGAAGAAACAAAACAAGGGAAAGACAAGCAGCGTGAAAAAAGGCAAGGCAGACCCCTGCCTCCTAATCGGCAAAGTGTCTCTCAGCATGCCAGGAGGGAGGCTTTCTGGAAAGGCCTGGAGCCTTGCCCAAAGCTCACAGTAGCTTTATGTTTGCCAACGCTGGGAAGAAACTTTCTGTTCCTGATGGAGTAAGAAGCAGATACAAATGTGAAACTTTTAAGATTCCACAAAGGAAAGCAACATCACAAAATCATGACAGAGAAAACACAATTACAGACAATGGCCTTCTGTCTTACTCCATCTGGTTCCACTCCTAGGACCCAACTTACACCCTAACCAGGTCTGAACAGGAGAGTAGGCAGAACCTTACTGGAAAATCACAAACATCCAGGAAAAGTGTGATTGCACAAATGTCAGAAGTTACATGGCTCAGTGCACAGACCAAGAAAAGAAGGAAAACCTGATTCCTTACCGGAAGTAAGAGAATCAGGTAAGTCCGTTAACTTCACTGACTCCTATCTGGAAAAGAGAAATACCTGCTGCTCCTGATACTGAGCAGTTGTAACTTCAAATGTCAATAAAGACATTGTGAGATATCTGGATAAAGACCTAACCGTTATCAGAACTACAACTAGTTCCCAAAAGTCACAAGGGGAATGGACTGAAAAGCATGAAAAGGCTTGGTGGAATCAATCAGTACTGTGGAAACCAAGTCGGGACTTTGCCAGTTATCACAGAAGCACACGGAGTGCAAGCTGTGTTGTTACATATGTGGATCAGGGCCTGCAGGAGAAAGGTAACCTCTGTGAACAAACACACACACACCCTGAGGCATACTCCCTGGGACAGATCAACTGAAAGATATTAAATTGTAATATTAACTATGAAACATGATTCTTGAATGACCTGCAAAGACTGAGGAAGTAATTCCTGAAACCACATGGAAAGATTAAGATTGTGATGTAGCCAGTGTGTGGCCTTCCTTGCCAACATAATCTTTCATGGCTGCAAAGCAACTCCTCAAACCCCAGGGGAGGTTAACCCTGAGTACGTGTGTGAGGCAGTGGGCCACAGCAGCAGGCAAATGTGACAGCAGAGGGGACAGCCAGAGTAGTGTTTTACACACACATCCAAGATTTGTGGTGTGTAAGGCTTTTACAACCTATCACAACGGCCAACAAGGAAAGAAAGACTCGCTGAGATTCCAAATGTGGAACTCCCAAGCCTTTTCCTTCTAGAAAACAGACTATTAGGGAGAATTAATTCATAGATTAAGCTAATAATTAGAGTGTCCTTCATTTTCCATGTTCACAAAACATATTACATAAGGGGGCTCACATTAGAGGTGTCCAGGGTCTCCTGGAAGCATTTAACTTCTCAGGGAGCTAAGCTAGTCACGGTTTCAGTGAGGGCCTCCTGGGGACATTAAAGCAGAAATCTTGAGGATATGTAGTAAGTCATCAGGGGAAGACTCTGCAATGCAAGTGCAGGTCCCGAGGTGACAGCCAGCCAGTGGTGAGTAAAGAAGACAGTTTAAAGAATGAAAAGAGAGGGGAGGGATATAGCACTAGGTTTGCTATACTCATTGATTTCTTAGCCAATCAGAGTTCACACTTCATGGCATCTCATTAAAAGTATTAGATACCTTGGCCATGAGGTACAGGGAAGAGCACCCTGCGAACCTTCCGGCTCCTAAGGACAGCCAGGCTGCTGAGGTGAGCATTAAAGCAGCAGTTATAATCAAACTGCAAATACTTAATAAATGCAGTGAGTTTGGAGAATGGTATTCATGAATACTAAAATCCCACAGGTGACAAAATACTCCAGAAATAATAAACATTTAATACAATTTTTCTATGTATAAAATCACCCTCCCACAATATATACTTGCCAAGCCAAGACAAAAAGAACAACTTTGTCTACTTAGAGTTCTTTTCTCTCCCCTGAAATCTATTTGCAATAATAATTTATAAGCATGTATTCACCAGCAGAAGATATGACATGGAACTTTCTTTTTTAAAGCAGTGAAATGTTTTTTTCTATTTTGGAACATTCTCCAAAATCTAGATCTCATCCTGTAGATAATGAAAAGGACACAAAAGCTATGTTCCTGACCTTTGCCAAGCCTGAGAATAGGATCTGATGCATTTGTCCTCCAGCGAATGAAGGCTAAATTAATCTCAACCCTGCCTCTGAGCTGGATTCTCTCTACCTTGTTCTCCTAGTCACAGTGTGATGCACTAGTGTTCAGGAAAGGCAGCAGATAGAGGCTGCCTCCCAGACTCTAGCAAGATGTTTTTCCCAATGGGAAAGAACAAAGGAAAGGATATAGACAAATGTAGGAAGAGATCATCACAAGCATACAGAGCCTTTTTTCATTCTTTTTTTTTATCTACAAAGGATGGAAACATTACTATTTGGCCTTGTCAAGGTCACCTTGTAGTGCCTTCTTGTATCTTCCCTCACATTTGGCTATTCATGGTAAATAGTGATTAGACTACAGGCAGAGGAAGTGAAAGAGGGATTGAGATAGAGCCAGAGAAACAGTCGCCAACAAAGCAGAGTAAAAAGCAAGGGCAGGGGGCAGTCACAGAAGAGAACAGGCCGCAAGGCGAGGAGGAGGGAGAAAGATTCTGAAAAGAACACTCGCAGAAATACCCAGTAAATGCGACTGGGAGATCGGCAAGAGTAGGATGAGATGAGACTGAAACCTACTACCCTAAGTCAAGACTGCTTACACATCTACCTTCCATCTCCTCACTAAGCACCTAAGAAAAACATGTTCATTTTTATCATGGGGGAAGAAACATAGGCCATACAGTGTAGAGGTTAAGGCCTGGGTTAAATCCAAGCTCTTTCATTTGTTCACTGTAGGAACTTGGATATGTTCCTTTACCCTCCCATGTTCCTCATCTGTAAAGTTGGAATAATAATCGATAGTTATTAAAAGCATATATAATATTTATCCCAGGCATTATGCCTATTAAGCAGTCCATGTCATCTACTACTATTAGAAAAGTGCATTGCTCCTTGCTGAAATTATCTAATTTTCCATAAATCCTAGCACTCTGGGAGGCTGAGGCAAGAGAAACACAAGATTGGGCCTGGCCTGGTCAACTACGACACTTAGTGAGACCCAAAATAAAACAAAAATAAAGTAAAATAAAAATGGTTGGAAATGTACTGCAGCACAAAGACCCTGGGTTCAATCCCCGTGTGGCAAAAGCAAATAAAACACACAAAAGACAAAATCAACTTCCCATGGTCTAAGAAGGGGGTTTCATGTTATAAATAGACTTCTATTTAAAAAAAAAATTGTGGACACCCTCTATGCTTTCACCATTTGAAGGGAGTTTCCACTGGTGATGTCTGTTGCGACCAGGCGCTGAGAACAGGAAGCAGGTTCTCAGTTGATGACGCTGACTAATTTGGCCTTTCTTCTTTCCCCACATCCTTCAACCCATCTCCTTCCCCAGGAAACAAGTCTAACTTCCACATTTCATAACAGCTGCTTGAGGGACCTTGCTCAGGACATTCATTCCACAATAAACCAACAGCCTGGCAAAACAGCGTGGATTAAAGGAAATAATGCCAAATTAAAAGAGCTCAGAATACAGAATAACAACCTAAAATTTCAATCACATCAGAGATACTATTATCTCGTTCTTCACGTACCTCTGCAGGCTTGACTCTGATATAGACAAATGTAGAAAGAGATCATCACAAGCATATGAAATCCCAATATTCTCTGAGACAGCAGGTCTAAGATCAAAAGTCCTGGGTGACATACTCAAGCTTTGGTTTAGTTGGACCTCAGTTCAAATACCAGATCTGTCACTTAATCAACTGGTTGATCTTCAAGAACACAATTTATGTGAAACTTCAGTTAATACACTTGTAATGTGAGGGCAAAATCTTGAGGTATTTGTGATCATATAAATATAAAGCACCTAACTTCACCATGGGTTCACCACCACTAACCTAACTTCATGCCTGGAGAAAGCTGGCACATACTGTACTGGTGGGGGTGGCAAGGGTGGGTGATATTGTCATTTTCATTGTCTGCCAGGCTGCAGGGTGGATGGAAGGACAGAATCTGGTTGTGACATCTGTTTACTTCCTCTAACACACACACAAAAAAAACTCACGACTGATTTTTCTACCTTTTGAATCACTGATTATTGCAATGATTTTTACTTCCTTAATTATTAGAATATTAATTTCTGCTCGAGAGGTCTCAACCTATATCCCTTAAGTGCACATTTTTAATGGTTTGTTAAAACTACAGCTTTTATTTTTCACTGTCTTGTTTGAACATTTTAAAGACAATGTCAGGCTCTTTTTTATGGAATATTAATTCTCTATTTCTTCTTTCATTTTAATTTTAAACATATTCCTCCCCCATTATAACCTCTAATTCTTTTAAATTAGATTTTAAATTTCATTTTTGCTCTGTTCCTTACCCTTCTCCTTTTTCCCATTTTTTATTACAATCACTCTGATTAAATCTAATCACAAATTTTCTGGAATGAATATCAATTGCAAATCTCCATGAAGACTTAACACTTTCCACCATAAAATTCCACAGGCTTCAAGAATCACAGCCAGTTTTCTTTGACTCATATCACTTTTCTCTAATGTGTATCCAAGGTCTTGGATCACTATTGATTATTTCATCCTTTACCAGTAATTAAAACCTGGTGTCATGGTTTACAATTTGGGGGAAAAGATTACAAAAATGACATTTGTAACATTTAAGCATGTAGAAATGAAAAATCAGAATTAGCCTAGTTTTTGTCTGTTTCTGATTTTGTTTGTTTGTTTGTCTTCCAGTGATGGGGATCAAACCCAAGGCCTCATATATGTTAGGTAAGCACCCTGCCACTTAGCTTCACTTTCAACCCCAAAAAGAGTAATTTCCACAATCTGAAGCACTGCTATGGTAAAGAGTTTGAGAAAACAAAACTTGGCATTCCAGAAGGAAAGTGATGAGATTCAACTAAAGAAAAGGAAATCTGTTTTTCAACATTTTCAACCAAAGCTTTTTCAACATTTGTCACCAAAGGGAAGAAATAAAGCGTCATTTCCTGAGGAGTTTCAAACCTCTTTAAATAGAATATGTTTGTGTATATGCGCACACATACACACACACACACATATATCTCGTACATTTTAGACAACGTAAAGTTCATGATATAAAAGCTCTATATGCTTTACATTTTCTTCACTTCTGAATTCAATAACTGTAATAAATTTGCCCTAGAAAAAAATAGCTTTTTGTTATCTGGTTCAAACTGTATTATTTTCAAAGACAGCATTTTATCATGTAAAAATGTCACCAGGAAGGATGAGGAGGGCACAGGTGGAACGAACACAGAGGCATTGCTCTGGCCGCAGGAAGTGAGTTTCCTGACTCTTAAATTGTGTGTGCATGCGTGTGTGTGTGTGTGTGTGTGTGTGTGTGTGTGTGTGTGCACGTGCATGCACAGCTCTAGGAAGAGAATCCAAGGATAAAAATGCCCACCCCAACCCAATTCCAAACTAGGGGCCAGCTTAGGAATTCTAAAACAACATAACACAGTTTATTATGTACATCAGTCTGGTCCCAAGATCAGAAATCACTGTGTGGTATCACTGTGAGTTATTCTGCATAATCAGATACTTTTCTAAATGCATGAAGAACGCTAGCCAGCTGTGGCCTGAGACTCTAGAAACCAATCTTTCATCTTGAATGCTTCACCTGTATTTCCACATTTTCCTTCTTTCAAGTTCTTTTGTCTACTGATATGCTGATTACATCCACCTAAGAAACTTGGGACATGGTTCCTATATAAAAAGGAAGGGTCACTCTTAGTATTTACTACAGAAGTTGAAAAACCAAACATGCTTGGCCCGTTTTTTTTCCCTCACAGTGATTCCCTGTCTTCCTTCCATGTTACCCAGGTCTACAAAACTGAAAGCAGGCTGCCCTAAAGCAGGATGTTTACATCTTAGAAAGTCACTGGGTTCCTGCTGTCTGTGACCCACCTGAAATCACAAGAGAACACATTCATAGCAAAGGAAACCTATGGGCATTCTGCCACACCTTGTCTCACCCCACGGGACAGTGTTTTCGCTCATCTCTTTACTTACAACCACAGTGAGCAGTGTGATGTCATGACTACAAAAGCAAATAAAGACTATCGACTTTTATCTTCTTGTTTTGTCAAGGCCAGTTACACGGTCTTTCCAACAAAGAAAAGTGGCCAAGAGCACTTCTCAAAACTTCCATATAACATTTGGACCATATCTCTGTTTCGGTTCCTGATATTGTTTTATTTTTATTTATTTTGTTTTGCTGAGACAGGGTCTAGCTATATAGTTTAGCTGGTCTTGAATCCTCAGTGATCATGCTGCCTCAGCTTCTGTGTGTTGAGATTATAAGTGTATGCTTCCACACCTGAATTCTGATATTCATTTTTTAAACAACAAAAAATAACAGACATCACTGAACTTGAAAGGACATCAGTGCTCATATGTTCCAAGCACTCATTCTCCAGGTGAAGAATCTGAAGCAGAGAGGTGAAGTGACGCAGCTGAGGCCACATGGCTGGTAAAGGACGGAGCAGGGCTAGAATCTAACTTCTCCAGCCCCCTCATCCAGGATGTTTCACCTTCCTTGTGGCTGCTTTTGAACCACCACTATGTAGACAAAGGGAAGGGATGAATAATTCTCCAAATAAGCAAGCTTAAACGTATACAGACACAGTTTTCTCTTGAGGACTCTCCTCTGACCGCTTTGTAGCAGTCTCTTAGGTAGACACCTTTCACAGTTAAGGTCAGGTCACTGTTGTGCGCTGTAGCACCGAGCTGCATCCATGACCCTCACCAAAGCTAAGACCACATTGTTTCCAAATGCTACCAAATGACCTCTGGGAGACGACTCACCCCATTGAGAACTAAAGTCACACTGTCATACAGCATCCACACCTATCAGCCATCAGGAAGCTGTGATCCTCGCTATATCAGATGCTAGAGGTCAAGGAAAACCAGAAGCCTTCAAAGACACCTAGATACAAGAAGGTGCTTCCCTGGTTTCCTCTCAGAAAGACAAAGCAGTGACACTTAAGTCTGGACATTTTCAGAAGGATAACGTCAGAAAAAAAGAGAGCAAAAGGTAACTGTGAAGCAAGATTTAAAAATAATGCAAGAAATGGGAAAAAAACAGAAAGAGAAAAGAAAGGAAATGAAAAAAGAAAGAGGTCTCCAGTGAAATGGGTTGTTAACATTCCAGAATTTGTAGGACAGAGAAACCCATTATAAAATAATGTGTTATATTCTCATCAGGCATGATTTTTTTTAAAAAAGCCAACTCAGTCTGAGGAAAAGGGTCAAGAACTTTCCACAAAGTCATTGTGAGGCTTTGGGAAAGGACCATTGTCCCTATATTGTGGACCCCTCAGGGGAGTTCTGTGTGAGCTCTTTGTTGCAATTTCATGTGCTTAAAACTCTAAAGACCTTTGGAACAGCTTAGCCTGGAGTGTCACCCACGTCAGTGTCCCTGGTGCACAATGCATTTCAGTGGGACTCAGAAATAATGAATATGACTTTTCACATCCAGGGTACAATCAATTTTCTTAACTGCTACTTCCCCCAAAACCTATTTAATCTCAAAACACCCACAGGAAAACAGAAAATCCAGCTCTGTGTATCCTTCTGACTGATCCTCTTCTTTGTGTACTCAGGGGCCAAGTGAAAAGTGTCTAGATTTGACTCCTTTCCAACACATGTGGATGACAACATGTTTATGTTTGACTCTGAATCTGGTCACAGGTCGAGTCACACTGGACAAGCTGGTCACTCAATTCTTACAGTATTTCCTTCCTTTATGTGCTCAAAAATATCCCACTACATATTTCTTACAAAAAGGCACTTTATTTAAAAAAATTACTTTAGTATTCACAGAGGAATTTTTTTAAAAACACTCCTAAATCTAAGATTTGTAACCTGTAACGTGCTAAGGAGTCCTATGAGGACCTTGTAAAACTGAAGCTCCTCATCTGGGTGCCAGTGTCTTGGGACAGAGCTTGAGACAAATTCTCACACGTTCCAATCTGATGCTGGTGCTGTCGTCTGTGGTCACACTGACTAGCGAGGTTCAAAGTAAGATCCATTCCAAAAGAATCATCTATTGAACTAGATTGTTTCCCTTCGGAAAGAACATTCTACAGCTGGCTGGTCATTGCTTACCAGGGAAAGTCCAAACTCTCATGAGAAACTGAAGTCCTTCACGATATAACTGTGGTTTGGCTTCAGCCCCACAGACTCTCCTCGCCCAACACGTACACCACAACTCAACCACCCCAATTCTGTGTGGTTCCCTAGAATTCCAGGTACGTGAATTTCCCTGATCAAGTAGCCAATTTCCTCTGCCTAGATGGCCCTATACCCAAGTCTCGACCATCCTTCATTGCCACCTCCTTCCACGACCCTCACCCATCCCTCTAGATTGTTCTTCCTGCCACAGCTTGTACTTGGCATTCAAGTATCTAGAGTAAGTCTGGTTTTCTGCAATAAGATTATAAAATAAAATTATAAAACCACATGGAGCTTAATTCAGGAGTTACAGAAGTTGTTTTCTGACTTTCCATCCTGACTCCTAAAGAAAGGAATTCGTCAAGAAATCCCAGACTTTGCCCTCCACTAAATGAATATTTAAAACCAGAGTTTGGGACACCAGAACACACAGCTCCTATACTCAAGATCACCCCTACAGAAGCCCCACCCATGCATGGCGGATATTCCCTCAGTGTCTCCTAGATTAGTGTCATCAACATAATCTTCCATTTTTAAAACACACACACACACACACAACTACTACAACTACTAGCTCCTTTGTCCCCAGATCACTCTCCATCTCATTTCTTAATTCCCTCTATAGCAAACTCCTCCCTACTGTCCCTGCTTCTGCCTCTTTGTCCTCTCTTGACCCACACCTCCATCCTGCAAAGCTGTCCCGGCCAAGGGTCACCAAAGACTGCAGCATTGCAAAGCAGAAGTCCCTCCCAGACTGCCCTCACTTGATCTACAGACAGTGCTGGGCATAGCTACCGTTCCTCCCCAAACTCTTTACTTCCTTTGTCTTCTGGGACACAACTTCCTCTTCTTTCTTCTCTTCCTCCAAATCCCCCACAGCTGCTCTGTTCTGTTCTCCTCCACCAAACTCTCTTTTCCTAACTCCAAACACAGGGAGAAACTGAAACTCAGTTCCTGGGCCTTCTCTCTCTCTTTTTTTTTTCTTTACCCTTGATCTCCAGGAGGGCACAGTCAGTCCTGTGGCCCCAAATACCATCTGTAAACCAAGGATGCACAAATGTGTAACTGCACTCCTCCCCAAAATTCACAGTCATCCAATTACTTTGAAATTTATGGGTCCATAATGAATTTATCAACACATACTCTCACCAAACCTGCTCATCACCAGACTTTCTTACCAAGGTTCTGTTCTACTAGTTACCCAAACCACAACCTGGGGACCATCCTGGCTTCCTTTTTCCTCTCATACAGTCACACACACACACACACACACACACACACACACACTCCAGCACGTCCTGCCAATCTTCAAAATGTCTGCAGAAGCAGAGCACTTCCACTGTCCCTGCTTGAGTCCACATCACCAGCAATCCTTGCTTGGACCCCAGAAAGGATTCTAACCACCCTTTTCCCACCTGCACTGCCACGATCTATTTTCCACCCCAAATCAGAACAAGCCTTTTAAAATAGTTAGGTCATAGCACTGCTCTCAAATCCTTCTAAGCGCTTCCTGTCCTCTTAGCATCAAATTCAGTGTCTGCTGCGTTCTTCACGTCCCCGCATGGTCTGGACACATCTCGCCCGCTGGCACTTGTGGTTCCATTCACTCTGCTTCCCGATGCTCCTCCTGCCTCAGGGCCTCTTCCCCACTGCTCTGCCCAGACATCCACAAAGGTGGCCCAGTGCCCCAGAGAGCCACGCTCCATGTCGCCAGAGCCCACAGCACCTGGCTGGCACCCAGGTGACCTAGCCTCCATCCGCGTTTCATTCTTCTTCATTTTTTGATGTCTACCTTTCTCTGCTAAAACATAAAAAGAGGTAAGACTTTCTAAGTTTTGTCCCACGTGATTTTTTTCACTTATTTTATACCTCTTAGCACAATGCCTGGCTGAAACAGGTGTCCCAGTGTATTTTTCCTAGACGAATAAATGACTATTGTTATATTTTTTTAAAAGTCCATGTTTGTAGGCATTATGAAAAAGAATATAAGAAACTCTCCTGAACTATATTCTTAACAATACTGTCTTGACCGAGATACTAATGCAGAAGAAAGACGCACTCACTTCCTGATCACCGTCTTGGACTCGGATGAACTCGGGCTTCCATCTTCACAGCTTGGATCCGCCAGGTTTCCATATCTTTACACATAAAAACAAACAAGCAAGCAAAACAGTCAACGGCACTGGAAAGCTCCTCTGTGCACCTTAAGTACAAAGCAACATGTATGCAACTTGGGAATGATTAAAGAAAGAAATATTTATAAATAGCATCCAAAATGCTGCAGCATTACTGACAGTTACTGAATGGGTGCGCTTGCATATCCTAAACAGAAAAGTAATTTAAAACACTATTTAAAACATTTGCTTTACATTTCATGTGTCTTTGAAGATTTTAGATCACAGTAGACCTTTTCTTTCAGCAAGTGAGTCAGACACAAAGAAGGCAAGACCTCTGCAGGTGTGGGCCACTCCGGATCCACACTCCTGCCTGCTGCTGGGGGTCACCCAAGGGAAGGGTGGCCCTGTGGGCACAGCTCTGGTGCAGGCCACAGGTGGACACCTAAGGATGACTCCCCACTATACTGGGGAGTCGTCTCCTTCAGGGAGGTCATGCTGGAGAAGGTGCCTGGAAATGATTACGGATCTGCAAATAAAGGTCAGGATAGCATTCAGGGCTGGTTCCACAGTTCTAGTGCTGCAAGAGTAGCTGTGGGAACGCAGAGCTGGGCCCATTTAGATGCAAAAACTGGGGGGGGAGGGTAAGGCTCCAATTTTTTGGAAAATAAAAGGTGCTTAGATTTTTAAATATTGTTTATTAGAAATTTAAATTTTACTAAGTAAATTGCACAGCCCACTGTTAGCTAATCTAACTGTATAGATAAGCAAGCCCCTTTCACGCAAATAGGTTTTGTTTGGTTCAAAATGTGTATTTTAGTAAATTGACGTTCAATTCTTAAGGAGGAGTCTATTCATTTACAACGTCTGGGCTATTTTGCAATTTCTCCTCTTACCCATGAGCAGTTCAAGAGTCCTAGAGTTTCACAAGTTGGTTGTCTGCCCTACAGTTTTGATAACAGAAATTCTGTAATTGGTAGGCTTACATTTTTAAAGAACACACTTTTGTCTTCTAATGGGATTAAAGGCCCCAGTACCCTTATGGTTCCTTTTTTCTAGGATTTACAAATCCTTTTAAAAATAAAAGCCCACCATCTGGCTTGACTTCCTGCCAGTCCATCTGGTGTCCCCGTACTCCATCCTGATAGGTCCCAGTCTGTGCCCTGAGGCACAGGTCCCCCCACCTGCTCCTTTCTACAGTTCACAGCCTTACGGATTTCTTGAAGATGTTTTCCACTGGCCTCTGCCCTCCCTATTTCTCTTCATTCTGTCCACACCTGTTATTTAGAGGACTTCCTGGGCTACCCTTTGCTCTTCCTGAGATAAGAACTCAGACAGATTAAGATGTACTCAACCCCATGCAAGCAAGACACGGATGGGAAACAAAATTCCTACTAAATAAACAGAGTGCGATTTTTTTGGCTCTATCCATGGCCACCATCAGAGTGAACTCTGTCCTCATGTTCTCACAACAGGCTTTGTGGTTTGCTGAAGAAGGCAAGATTAGGGTAGGAACAGCAAAGATGCAGACTCTTAGGAAGTCACTATACCTCCAAGAGTGACCCCTAAACTCTTCTCCTGCCAGCTCTCAACTGGAACTTACTCTGTTTTTGTCACATTGGTTAGTGCAGTAAGTCTCTCTCTCTCTCTTCAATATCTCTCTCTCTCTCTCTCTCTCTCTCTCTCGTTCTCTTTTTCTCTCTCTCTCCCTCTCTCTTCTGGAAATATCATGCCTTTTATCTTCTGATTGCAAGCAATGTGAGACAGAAACAAAGTGGATAATGTTTACAAGACAGGACACACACTTAACATTTTTGAGATTTTCAGAGTTTTATATTCTATATTTCCAGATCTTCCTATTCTTTGCTTCTATGTTAGCTTCTCCTGCTTGCCTGCTCTTTTCCTGCATTTTCCATGGAGGTTTAGACAGCACCGATACTTACTGCAGTGCCCGCCCCCCCAGAAGTGTGATGCTGCAGTGCACACACAGGTGGTGTCAAGAAAGACTAAGCACTAAGCTTTGGTGAACAAAGTTCTCATGCAGTAATTTGCCTGGCCTCATCTGTGGTGGCTCAGATGATCACAGATGCACTTGTCTTGGCTACCAGAATACAGCAGGTTCATAGACAGGACCAGAGTGAGCATTTGTTGGTAAGTGGGAGACGTGGAAGAGCCATCAACAATAACAGGGCACACGCAGCAGAGCACAGTCCAGCCGCTCAGGCTCAGATCTGGCAGGTGTCCCTGACTCTACTCTCCCTGTGCATCAGCAGCCCCTCATGGCTCAGTCTTCGCAACATATCCTTGAATCAAAGCACTTCTCAATTCTGTTGTTTCTACTCTGGCTCAAAATGCCACCATCTCTGGCTTAGATCAATGCAACAGCAACTCCACTGGTCTAGTCTCCTGGCTTCTGCTCAAGCTGCCACAATGTAATAGTAATCTTGCTCCATGTAAGTCAGATCATGTCAGATCATTCAAAGCCTCCTATGACTCCCATTAGAGAAAATCCCAAATAATCACAGGCCCTGGATTATCTGCCCAACAGCTCTATCTATTCCTCTCACAACCCCTCACAACCCCTGGCCAGCCCTTACCCTCACTCACACCCTGCCCACCCCTGCACTCTGCACTTGCTTCTGGTTTTCGTCCCACCTATGCCAAAGGTCAGCTCCCCCAACTCGCTCAAGCTGCTCATACCCTACCTACTAGTGAGGCCTATCCTGACCATCCTATTTAAAGCACAAAATAATTCACATCATTTCCTTTACTATCTACATCCTTTACTTCTATCTACATCTCTGAATACCTTCTAATCTACTGTAAAATTAACTTACAATGTTGTCCATTGGAACACAAACTTCATAAAACCGTTTAACCTCTATTGCTCACTTCTGTGTCTGTGTCTGTCTCTGTCTCTCCCTCTCTCTCTCCCTCTTTTTGTAGTACCAAGGACTAAACCCAGAAATGTTCTACCACTCAATTACACTGTCAGTCTTTTTTATTTTTTACTTTAAGACAGGCCCATCCTAAATTGCCCAGGTTTGGTTTGAATTTGCAATCCTCCTGCCTCAGCAATTCCAATTAGGATTATAGGTATGTACCACCATACCCACCTGTTCACTGTTTTGGGGTTTAAAATGCTGTCTGCCCCTGACAGGCACAGAAGAACTATTTGCTGTTAGCAAATGAGTGATCTGACAGGTTGTGGAAACAGACATGATAATGAACCTCTCCAGTGCTAGGTCCAGATCTGCCTCTGCAACTGCACCATCTGGCCCCAAGCTTACACAAGTGCCATCGCCTGTCTCTAGTGTTTTGTTGTTTTTGTTGTTGGTGTTTTGGTGGGGGTTTTTTTGGTGTTTGATTTGTTTGTTTGTTTGTTTTTGAGACGGGTGTCACTGTGTAGTCCAGGCTGGCCTTGAACTCACTGTTATCCTCCTGCCTTGGCCTGCCAGGTTGCTGGGATTATAGGCATGTGCCACCATGCCCAGCTTCCAATTTCATTTTTAAGAGCTTAGGTACATAAGAAGCTTTGAGATAACAGTGATTATTCAAAAGATCTAAAATTAAGATGAAAAAACAAGTTTTAAGGTTTTTAAAACTGAAATCTTGAAGGTATAAGTAGGATGAAAATGCAAAAACACAAAGGAGACTTCTAGATGTAAGATTAACAGCCACAAACTCTGGATTTAACCAACTGGGGAAGGCATGGTACTTGCCCCTCCCGTTTCTCATCATTAAGGAGAATTAATGCTTTACAGAAATGAAATGAGACTCCCACTGGAATCTACAATTCTCTGATGTTCATTTGAGTCTGTTTTATTAGATTAAGAACACTTCTTTGATGTTTCCCTGAACCTGCTCATAGTTTCCCAGCAAAAATTAAAGTCAAGCTTAATTCTTTTGCTTCAACACAGTAAACAAGGGGTGTGTAAATCTGTGCTTAATTAATGGAGTCAAAAAGCGACAGACAAATCTGCCAGCAATGTCACCTCTAATTTCTACAAAACTTCCCAAGGATTTAAGATCAAAGCTCCAACCTAGTAAGAAGTCTTACCAATGAGCAACTGTCCTTGTATAAATGGAAGCTTATAAGTTTATATTAAAATACCAATTATCAGATGACCTTTGACATAGTTTTCTGTTATCACACGGTACAAGAAAGATTTACAAATCCTCCCAAAGTACACCCTTCAACAATTATTTACAATAGCCTAAAAACTGCTAGAAAATAGGGGGAAAAAACTAACAATATTTAACTGGGTGTTGATATTTAAACAGGAAAGAGTGATTTCCAGAGAAGATGTTTGAATTCCTTAGACTCTTTCCATGAAGGGAAGGAGCAGGGGACATTTGTGGTTCAAAGAAACTCTAAGATAAAATTGTCCCCTGGGACGGTATCTTGGGGGTGGGGGTTTTCTAACCTTTGCCCCTAAACAGGAAAGTCTCAGCAATACTGAGCCAGAATGGAAGTTATCCTGAAGAACTTTGCAAACTCTACTTGATGCTTGCAAAATGAGCCAATACTAATGAACTTATTATATTCCAGGCATTATGCCTAGTGCTTTACATCCATAGTTTCTTTTGAGTCTCACAATAATCCTCCAGGCAGGTATTATTATTCCAATTTTACAGATAAGAAAAAAAAAAAACCAGGCCCAGAGATCCTAAATAAACAGAGATGTGACTTTCAACAATCAGGCTCTAGCGCCCGGCTCTAAGCCCCCACTCTCCTACATAAGCCATAAGGTCTTACACATTCATTCACTGCATGTCTCTCTACCACACTGTAACACTCTGAGCTTAGAAACCCTGAGCCATTCATTCCTTCCCTAATCCATTCTTCCAGCATTTAATCCTCATTCAATGAAATTGTTTAATAAGCACTATGTCCAGTGATTGTTCTAGGCATTAAGAATGTAGCAGCAAACAAACCAAGTCCCTGTTTTCATGGAGCAAAAACTGTAGGGGAATTAGAAAATAATAATTAGTTAATATATGCTAAATCAGACAATGAACGGTGCAAAAAAAAGAAAGAAAAAAAGAAAGCAGGCAAGAGTGTTTGGGCGTGATAGAAGGTCACAAGTTGCTCTTTCATATGGCGTACTGTTCCAGGATAGGCCCACTGTGAGGGGACAAGTAAGCGACTGCCAGAAAGTGGAGTGTGTGTTATGTGCACTTCAAAGGAAAGAGCCTCTTAACAGCAGCAAGATTCACTGCAAAGGTCTTGGAACAGGGCAGGATGTGGTTTTTAAGGAACATCGAGCAAGCCAATGAAGAGCAGAGCACAGTGCACAGGAGGTGGGCCAGAAGCAGCAGCCACAGGGCGCAATGGACGGGGAACCACGGCAAAGACTCTAGTTTTAGTCTACTACCTTGCATACAGCTATACCCCTGAGTCTACACATACCAACACCCTATAAACACTTGCTAAATTAATTAATTACTGTTTACTACTAGGAATAAAAGAAAGGGTGGGGAGGCAAAAGAAAGGAGGAGAAACTCCGTGGAGATGCTGAAAGACTAGAAAGGAGAAGGAAAAGTAAGGACCTCACATGAAGCTTCTGGCTCAAAGACCTCTAAACATCTTTGCTTTTTAAATAAGTTCCAGCCTTGGAATAGCTTAGGCATTTTTCTTTAACTGACCCACAAGAACACAGGTCAGGTATGAGAAAAATGTTCAGAAGTCGACCTTGACTCAAAAGAATGACATGGGTGGAATTATCCTGTAGATGTCTGGAACTCCCAGTCAGCCTGGGTGAAGACTTTGGACTGTGTCCCACAGAGCAGCAAGAAGGCTGTTTTTAATCACTTTGAATAAAACCCTCTCCAATCCGTCTAACCTGAGAACTGGTCTACAGCCACCAAGCCTACCTTGGAAAAATCTTCCTCCTACAATCAAGTTGGTTGCTCAGAAGAAGACAAAAGCAGAGAAAAGATGAAAACTTCTCATTCTCCTGCAGAAAGGAAGTCACAGCAGAGAACCCGGTACTACGCTTCCGGCTCATGAGGTCTGATTCTCTGGGCAAAGTTTTTCCATACTAGAAAAAGGTAGAAGACCCCAAAAGGGCTTCCCTCCCTTCTTCCTGGCTTTTGCTGGGCATGGTCTTCACAGTCTTTGCCCTGCAGGTCTCCACAGTGTCTCTGTGGTTGCCCCTGGCAGTAGAGGCAACATTAGCAGCAAAACAATACCCAGTGTTTCTTTCTGCTTGCCTTGTCAGTTACAAAATACTAAAAAATTTCCCGGGAAAATACACTGTCATTCCCAGCCCCAACATCCATAACTGTCCAAAGAGAACAGCAAGTACAAAAGAAAGATGTCTCTTACTGCCACTTGTTTCTTATCAAAACGACGGTTATCCAAGGGTATCTGCTCTGCATCCTTGCCACACTTCCTTCTGTTTCCATTCCACGTCCCTATCACCCATTTCTTTTCTCTGGCTTGTTTCTGCTCTCAGAACCTTGTGGGTCATCAGAATTTTTTCCTTTCACTTCTAGCTCCTTATAGTTCTAAAGCAAATTCCAAATCCAAGTTTGTTATAATTATCATGAGTGTGGTGCTATGACAAATAACAGAAAAAGCAGGGATGGGAGGAGGCATCACTCAGTCAACTACATGCTCTGTTAATGAGCCTAGATTTTTCTCAGGTTTAAGATGAATTAGCACACTATTAACAAATCAGTCCAAGCCTGTGGCTCAGTTTTTCCAAACCACAAGAAGTTGGCATTGCAGCACTCTTCAAGAAGCTTATGAAGCATGCTATGCAAAATCAAGTACAATGAATTTGAGTTCAATATCATAGCATCCTGTCCTTTTCAAAACTACTTTTCTCTCCCATACTTATAAAAAACTCAGTGTAACTCAATTTACTTAAACTGGTGTTTACTGGCAACTTTAGAAGAAGCCAAATGCAAAAGAGCTGTGTTTCCCAGGTCTGGAAGCCAGACTTCAGTCTCAAAGACAAAGTTTATAAAAATAAAAGCATTTTTAAAAAGTCCAAGAAGAGAGAAGTGATAAGAAAAGCTAAAATTAACTCAAACAGCCAATCTCTTTTCCTTTCTAAGATTTAGAAATACTTTTCTTAAAAACTGTCAAATTCATTTTAATAAAGTATTAAATGTACTATGCTCAATGAAATCAATTAATTTACTTTTCACAGCCATACTTAGGATCTTTGCTCCAATTATAAGCTAGGACAGTGCCCCCATTTGACTCACAGTGGCTACTTATATGTCCCCTGTCACCCACACTAGGGATCCTTGGCCTGAAGGGGCATAAACTAACATTCCCAGGATGAATTTATAGAGTAATCCCCTAAATTATACACAAAATTTTATGATATGCTTTTTTCTAAATAGAGGGCCCATAGTTTTTAGCAGACTGTGCAGGGGGTTTTGATCAATTCCTTCCACCCACTGCTTGAAAAATAGTCAAAACCACTCCTTTAGCTTATCAGACTGTATTTAAAGCTTTCCAGTCACCACTCAGAATATATACACGTTATCTTTCAGTTTCTTGTCAATTTCATAGTTTCCAAATATCAGCAAATTTTTTTTAAACCTGTTGGGTAATTCTAAATTCTTTTTGGAAAAAAAAAAAAAAAAACAAAGACAAGATAAGTGCATGTCCTGCCTCCCTTTGCCAAATGAGATGAGAAAAGGGATACTTCATGGAAACATTTTTATCTCTTAGGTCTTATAAACCCCATTTCAGGAAAACAAATCCACAGTGGTTACGTTCTGCAGTGAAGCCGCTGACAGCATCCCTTCAGTATCTACTTGAACAACCATCACTGCCCATCCCATAAAGCTAGAGTTCCCTAGCCACTGCTTGTTCCCATGGAGAATTCCTATGGTGCTGCTGGGTGGGAATGGCATCTACTTGGAAAAAGTAAATAAAGAGTCCCAAAGACAACCAACCCAGCAGGGAAGAGAACTTATTTCCATTTTCCCTCATGTGATTATGGTTGGATGCAATTCTAAAGCAATACCAGATTAAAGTCTTCTGGTTGACCCAAAGTAATTGGCATAGTTACAGGGAAAAAATAGTAACAATGCTTGTTGTGTTGAGGCCCCGTCTTTTGTTTCCAGTACTGCTTCCTGGAACTGACTGTGTGGGCCACAGCTGAGCAGGGCACAAGTTTGAACAGAACAGAGGTGAAGGTAAACACCTGACCTTTACTATCTTGGGGCCCAGGAACACTAGATTCTTGGAGTCAATTTGCCTAACACGAATTCCTTGTTTTTATCTATTGCTGTTCTAACAAATTCCCCAAACAGTGGCTCCAAACAAATGTACTGTTTCATAGTTAGGTACATGAGAAGTCCATCACAGGACTCAATGAGCTAAAGACCAGTGTTAGCAGAGCTGCAATTCCCTTCCAGAGAAAGAATGTTTAACTGTCTCTTCTGGCTTCTACGAGAGGCCTCTGTGCCTTGACTTGTGGCCTCTTTCCTCCTTCAGAGCCAACAACATAGCGTCTCTCTAATACGGTCCTCATCCTCAGATCCCCATCTCTGACTCTCTTCTGCATCTGTTTGTCATATTTAAGGACGCTTGTGATCACTACACCCACCTAGATAATTCAAAATACTCTTATTTTAATATCCACTTAATTTGTAACCTTAGTTACATCAGCAACCGAAATTTTCATTGCCAATAACTTCACATATTCATAGCTTCTGGGGACTAGAACTGGGACATCTTTTGGGGCTGTTATTCTGCCTACCACAGACTGATGTGTAAATTACTATAAATGTTATATCTTCTATTGTTCTAAGTTTTCTTCTCCACCTGTAGCAGAAGAAACATGGGACCTATCAGGAAAGACAGGCCCTGCAAAATTTTCAATGCTCTTCACTATGTTAAAGTATTTCAGTTCCCAAAGTTTCTCACAGTCCTTGTTACCAGCCAGTCATCACTTCCTCCTAGTCCCAGGAAATAAGATCTGAGTTCAGTTTATCCTTTAACAACCTGCCTTTGCTTTTAACTGATAACATATCCAAGAAGTGTTTTGCTAGAGAGTTATTAATACCCAGACCTAAAGAATACCTATTAATAACACCCAGACCTAAAGAAAATCTACTTAAATTCACTGATTGTCATAGAAATCCTAAGAAATGGCCTTCGTTTATAAAGACATTCTCACTGTAACCCAGATATCCAGGATATCTGTTTTAAACTAGAAACAAAGCAATGTTAAGATTTCCTGAAAGCTTTCCCACTAGATAAATGAAATGAGCATCTTGGAGCCAACTGACCAATAAATCTTAATGTTTTCATGCACAGGAGTACAAAAGACTCATGGGTAACCCATACTACCAGTTTCCATTTGGCCCTGCAGGGAGCTGGGGGGCTTACTACATTAATAGAAAATGTAAACTCATTATTTTTAAGTTTTTTCCAATATAAGTGATAGGGGGCTGGGGATATAGCTCAGCAGCATAAGCGCCTTCCTTACAAGTGTGAGGTCGTGAGTTCGATCCCTGGTACCGATAAAAACGAAAAAGACAAAAAAAAATATAGACAATATAAGTGATAGAACTCAAATATTAATAAGTAACTCTTAGAAAAAAAAGAAGTATAGAAAACATATGAGTTTAGTAGTAACAAAAGTTACTATGAATGTTAATACTGTAAGAGACCAACACTTGGAGGTGACATATGACCATCATAGTACAATGCTATGACACCTTCTGATTAGGCTGTTTCCAGCATCTGTTTCCTACAGAAGAGAAGTAAGGGAATTTTTTTACTTCTATGAGCACTGCATACTGGCATTAATCTATGAATATTTAGTGAGAGCCCAGTCTAATTCTAGCATTCAATTAAAAAGGAAAAAAAAAACAATTATTTAAAAGGGAGGCTTAACAATCAGTAACTTAAAATATACAGTAGGCATCTCAAAAGTGTTTACCCAGTTTCTTATCCTAAGAAAGCATTTGAGAAGGGAATGGATTTGTACTATGTGATTTTTACAGAAAATTTACTATTGTGCTATTACCTGAAAGCTCCTAAGAGGAAGGAGGTCTACTGTTAGGAAATTTTTTTTTTTTTACTCTTTTTCCATAAAAGAAAAAATAAATAAATAAAAGTGCATGTTCAGTCCTCACTTCCTTGACAATGATGGTACAAATCTACAGATTTATTTATCTCTCCCACTAAATATAAGAAGAAGTCAAGTAATACACACTGCTGCACCTTCTAAATATCTGCTCATAATAGGCAAATAAAATAGCTCCTACTGTAGGCACCATTTCTCCCCACAGGTGGAGCAGGAGTAAGACAGACAAGACTCTGAGCAGGGGAGATAATCAAGAAAAAGGCAAAATAAATTATATTTAAGTAATTGTAAACCTACCAATAAAACAAAGAAAGAAAACAAGGTAATGGCTATCTCTTAAGTATTTAGTATCTTGTAAATACTAAGGACTTCACTTGCATTACCCTCATAATAACCCTATGACTTAGGTACTATTTTACATTCTCCTATTCTAGATAAGGTAACTAAAGCTAGAAAGATAAACTGCTCAGTGCTACAGACTAAGGAGTGTTAGCCAGCTTGCCATCGCTCTAACAAATACCTGAGATCATCAATTTATAAAGAGAAAGGTTTTGGAGATTCTAATTCATGCCTAGTTGACCCTGTTGCTCTTGGGTCTGTTGCAAAGGTTGTGCGTATCATGATAGGATTGTGTGGTGGAGCAAAACCACAACCCTCATGGCCCAGAAGTGAAAAAGAGAAAGGGCCTGAAGTTCCTCTATTCCTTTGAAGACCACCTCAAAGGAACCCCGCTTGGCCCTGCCCCAAAAAGGCTCTACCACTTCCCCAGAGTGCCCAATGGAGATGGCTTACAAAAGAGGTCTTTGAGAACTGCTTATGATCCGAATTACTGCAAAATACAAAACTGGATTCAAATTTAAGTTTGAATTTGAAAGAATTTGAGTCCTACACTCAAATTCTTTATTATACTATATGCTGAAGACATGGATCTCATAACTAAAAGATAGGCAAGTTGTTTTTCCCTAAAGCGTCTTAAAGCTCTGAAAGAAAAAAAAGATATCTGATCCTTATGACAAAATCCTTGTTAGTAAAAAGAATTTTTCCAGGCTTTCATTTGACCAGTTCCTCTCTGTGCTGTAGAAGAACCAGCTTCACTGGCAAGGCCAGCTCCATTCTTGCTAATCAGTACATCACCTTTTATACACAAGTGTTACCACTCCATGTGGCATAAGACACAGATTTAAAGTTACTATTTCATATTTACATAAATCTACCCAGACTTCCTCATTTCATATCACACAGTGCCCAAGAACAGTGCCTCAGAGAAGTACAGTAGTATATGGAGTTCAGGGATTTGGCCAATAAATACATATATATAGTTCAGACACAGAGACACAACAGTGACCTTCCTGATCCACAATCTATCTAATCACCTAAGATCACTGGCCAGCACACTTTTACTCATAAAGCCTCTCTTGCATAATCTCTGTTGTAGAACCTAGCTCTAGTGGTTATGTCAACTAATACTTTTATTCATATGTGCGTTTAGCATTACATTCCCCCACTAGACATTATTTAGAAGAGGGCAGGAACCACATCAGGCTCTGCCACTGTCACATATGTAGCACTATGTATAGTACTTACTATGTATTAACAGCTGATGAATACTGTTTGAGTAGACCAATGAATAACAGCATAGATGTTTCGGTAAACTAGCCACTGTGCAAAGGAAACTGTCCCCAGGAAATGCAGCTTCTAGGGAAATTAATTGAAGAAGTAGTGAGAAAGATGACTAAGAGGGGATTCCTTTAAAATGACATTTACAAATCATGAGAGATGAGATGGTAGAAAAAGACCTCTTGAGTCACAAAGGCATGGGTTTTAATTCTAGGTCTGCTACTGACTGATGGATTGCATCTGAGGCAATTTTGTCATCTGTAAACATGGGTTATAATAAGTAAATCAAATGAGATACAGCGTGTGAAACTACATACCAACCAAACATGGGAAGAAGAAATAAGTTCAAAGAGATACTGAATTAGCCTCTTCTCTGTGACATAAACAAACAAATTTAAGGCACACTCTGGTTTTAAAGCTTCAACCTTTAACCTCCCCAAGAGTCCTCCACAGGGAGAAATCACTTGAAATAAAGGGAGTAATTCAGACCATTCCTTG
Source organism: Cavia porcellus (assembly GCF_034190915.1). Lineage (NCBI taxonomy): Eukaryota > Metazoa > Chordata > Mammalia > Rodentia > Caviidae > Cavia > Cavia porcellus. The sequence goes on from NW_026947512.1 coordinate 2,791,603, forward strand.
GTGCTCTCCACACTATGATCACAGCATGGTCCTAGTGTACAGAAACATAACTCACCCTATTGTGCTTGGCCATAGCATTCTGCTATCTTCTGGTATCAGAGAAAGAGAATGTTTGAGAAATGCCCCAAAAGGTAGCTACTGTAACAGCCACCTGAAGAAAGGTCTACTTATTTGTACAGACATTTCATGGTTCTCAGGAACACAAGGTAAAGGGGGATTCTGTCTCCACTTGAGGTTGGGTAAATTCAGTGGCATCTAAATTCCTTTTTTAAAATATAGTGAGAACAACAGGTTTTTAAGTAGAGTGTGTGCTTGAAATTAGAGAAAATAAAATCTCAAAATCCCAATCCAAACAGCCAACCCACAATTCAAAAACTTTCTCTTGGGTTAAAAGGAAGCCAGTATAGCCTAGAATCAACTCTGAGCTGTGAGAAGCACAGCAAACAGAAGTCTTTACAAGAAAGGGGCAAAGTAAACACTCAGAATTAGCCATAAATGACTTAAAACTACAGTCCATTGGTCAATCACAAAGGCACATATTAGCACAATTAAAAAAAAAACTATAAAAAGATAAAAAAGAAATCCCAGAAAGCAAACAGCTCCATACAAGAAAAGCCATGACTGAAAGTCTTAAGGGAAATCAAAGCATAACTTCAAATAAACTAGTCTCTGGTGGGAAATAAATATTGCATCTGCTCTCAATCTATTCTTGACTGGTTATTATAGTATTAGCACAGGCTATAATAGTTTGTTAGTGCTCATTTCACAAAACGTAAGCAATGTCCTAGTGAGAAAACCAAGAGAAATAACATAAACAAGTCAGAGACTCACAAATAAGTCTACCATAATCTATCAACCTGAAAATAACATTTCAAATGTTCATCACTAGCGTAGGCAAGCTTGTACAACATAATTGCTTCCTGCTAATTATAGACACAAGAAGTCCCAACAACCAATTCAGGAATGCAGTATTTGACAGTATATGCATTTTAGTTAAGTTTAATAAAGACTGAAGCCTGGCCACTAGATGTAAGTGAACAGGAAGTGAAGTTAGGAATAAATATTCATGTTGAGGTTTGTACATATATGGGAAAATCTAAAGTCTGCCGAAGAAGCAAAATAAATGATATCAATATCCCTGAACTTCTATATCTTGTTTCATCTGCGGAACACATTTGGTCTTTATTTTATAGCATCATAGGTATTGATTTACTTGTTCCAGGAATGCAAGCTCTATCTTTTACATTAAAAAATACAGGTGTGAAGCTAGATATATGGTATTAGCATATATAATCTGAAGGGTCCTCTCCAAGGAAAAGAAAAACAAAATATAAAAATTATGTAGAGGGGAGCCCTGCAAATGGGGAGCCCTGGAGACACAGTACCAGCAGATTCATAGTAAATGTACCTCTAACCTATGTAAGGGTAAAAAGCCACGTATTTCCAAAGTCCATCTGCATGGTGTTAAGGAGTGCACTGGATATTTTATAGGCACTCAGAACTTAGTGGTTCTACTCACTTGAGGAGCAAGCCAAGGATTAACTATGAAATTACACACAAAGCCAAGTTTTGGCCCACCCAAATAGATAAATAAATCTTAACTTTCACTCAGTATTATCTTAAATGACAGTTTGAAAATGATAGTTTGGATTAAATGCAATTTGAATTCATGCTGCGCCTGTTATTTAATAATTATCCAGCTAGCGTTTTAAAAATCTAAAAATGTCTATCCACTGTAATAAAAAAATAAGATTTTTAAAACCGTCCAATAAAACCTGGATGTACACAAGTCACAGACTAAACACTCCAGTTCCTGTGTGTTTGTCCACTCTCCAGGATGAACAGTAAGAATCTATGTGGAGTCCTTGACCTGCTGCGGACATCTGTGGCCTGGTGTCAGTGGAGTTACCCCCTGGGTAGAAAAGGTTACAACTTCAAAGCAAATCTGACCTATTTCTTCCTACTGCCTTATAACAGTTAACATATTGTATCTTTTAATAAATATGAAATACCAAAAGAGAAAATTCATATAGTTCTTTAATTTCTACTCATAGCTATGAACTATATTATATAAGTAAACAAATTATGATGAAAATTATTTACCAATCCAAGAAACATATTCCAGGCTTAACAGTTTGTCAAATATTTCTATGGAAATATTTACAAAACCTCCCATGTTATAGCACAGGGTATTATAAACAGATAAGTGTATGACAAAGAACATATTTTGTGTCTTTGAATTTGTGCATATGACTATCCACTGATCCAAAGAATTTCATTCTACATGCATCTACAAGAAAGCAAACTCTAGCTTCGATCTTAAATGTGTTCCACAGCACAATGTGTTACATTTCCAGAATGCTGCTATTTGAGGTGCTTTAAGGAGAGGGGTCTGGGGTCTGCTGAGCAGTCTTTAGGTCACTAGGATTTGTTGTTTGTTTGTTTGTTTGTTTGTTTGAGACAGGGTTTCTCTATGTAGTTCAGGCTGCCTTGAACGCACTATGTAGATCAGGCTGCCCTCGAACTCACTACAATCATCCTGCAGCCTCCCAACTGCTGAGATGATAGGCACATGCCATCATTCTTGGCAAGAGGTATGTCCTTGGATAGGAGAGTGGCACTGTAAACCCTTCCTCTTCCTGTCTTTGTTCCCAGGCGAAAAGATGAGGGTCTGTACTCCACTGTGTCAAAAAACTAGCAAAAATATCTCCCATGCAATGATAAGCAGTAAATTTATATCCTTACTATATTAAGAACGACAATTAGATGATTGATTGTTACAGGAAAATAGTGCAAAAAAATAGGCAAAGGATAAGAAAAGACAGTTTACAGAAATACAAATGGTCAGTGAACATTTTAAAAGATGCTAAACTCTATTCATGAATGTAAGAAGTATAAATTCAAAAACGAGGAGCTACTATTTTTCCGTGAACAGATCATACTAAGAATGATTGCGGTGACAAGGATGAAAATATCTCCAGCTGGAGAGGGTGTGGGGAAGCAAGGGATAGCACACCCATTCTCGCTGGATGGGATGTGGTTACTATGACCTGCTGGAGGGTAATCTGCAAGTATTTTTCACATCTTTAAGTGCTGGCATATTTTGATCCATCAGTTACTCTTTCATGAAATTACCCTATAGAATTCTCAAACAAAGATTCAGAAAATATATATTTAAAGATGCTCCCGCTAGCATTGTTTGTAAAATTCAAAAACACAAATTACAAAACTGGAAAGAGCTTAAATATCCCTCAATAAAATAATCCATTCATTCAGTACATACTACAAAGCCATTAGAAAGATTATGTAGGTCATTCCATATGTGACTGGTCTGAAACAACGAGTCACATGTCATGAGCTTTTGATATGCTAGCCACTGTTCTTAGCCTTTTACATAAGTTAATTCATTCAAGAAGAAAAAACACCTACTAGATGCATGGATAAGTACAAAATAAATATTTCACATTTGATTTATCTCAAATACACTAATATGTAGCATATGGTAAACATACAAACAAATATCATATATATGATATATATATATAATATGAAGTGCATTTATAAACACATACACATACATATTATGCCCAAAAAAATTTGGAAAGAACAGCGTCCCTAAATGGTTTATTGGTATTATAAGAGGAGCTAGGACTAGGGAACTTAGAAGGAAATCTTTGGTTTTTTATTTGTAATTTTCCGAATTATTTGAATTTTTCATCATACATATGAACACTTGTATTTTTCAATTGTTAATTTGCATTTTGTGCCTCGTTAGATTATAGTCTGTTTAGTTTTCTTTTTTTCTACTACTATATATGTACTATGTGTATGTGTGTGTATGAGTTAAGAGTAGATATAATAAATCTAGATTCAACTACTTATAGACTTCAATAGCATACTTATGCAATATACATTATTGTATTTTATAATCTAATAAATGTTACTCAGGGGAAAATGTAACAATACATGAAAGCTTTTTATACTCTTCCTAAAGCAATTCTTAACATTTTCAACATGAATACAGATTATTTAATAATTCAATTATTTAATAATTCAAAAAATCTAGGTACGAAAATCAATATTCAACAAGCTCATCAAAACACCCTATCTCATTTCTTTCCTTATGCAGAAAACTCCATAATATAACAATCTGAATGAGAATTCTCACAATTCAAAAACAACTATTTGATTGACAGGTTTTTCCTCCCAATATCAAATTAATTTAGTGGGTTTTTTTTTTTTTTTTTGTCTTTTTCGTTTTTACCGGTACCAGGGATCGAACTCACGACTGCAATTTAGTGGTTTTTTTTAAAGGCCAAGTTTAACTATAAACAAGACCAAAGTAAAGTGGAAAATATAAAAGATTATCCACATGAACTGCTCTTGTGTATACGAGCTTTAACAGCATGGATTGAGGATAACTTCGCACATCTCCATAAAGCACCTGGGACGTGGTGATTGTTAAAAGCTCTTATCATCATTACCACAGCTGCCATTTAATAGCTAGCTGCTCCTGTGGGTCTAAGACTGAGCTCCATACATCATACATATTAGCACATTTCTTTCTCATAACAAATTCACTGATCACTGAATTCATATAAAAGTATAAATACTAATTTCTATAAAATTAGAAAAACAGGGTGGCAAATAGTACTGAAATGTACAAATAGTTGAATCTGGATATATTATGTCTACTCTTAACTTATATACACAAACATATGTGTATTTTGTAGCACTAGGATTTGAACCCAGGACTTTGCACATGCTAGGCAAGCAGTCTACCACTGTGTTATATCCTTAGCCCTAGTTTTTAATGAGGTTTTGTTCCACAGGAACACAGCACACAAATGGCTTCTGAAAAGTCTTCAATGCCATTTGTTCTTCCAGTTAACCCTTTTATCCACTCCCTCTGAGCACACCTACCACAGGGGCCTCAGAGGCTCACATCGCTCTGCACTCAGCCTTGCATTCCGAGAAGCCCTCAGCCCTCTCAGATCCTCACCTGTCCAGCAGCAGTCCCAGCACTTCTTTAGTGGAAGCAAAGCCTCTGTAGGTTGACAGGAAGATGCTGATATAGGTAAAGTCATTGTCCCCAAAAGCTGTGAGCAAGTTCTCAACAAGTTTCTCCAAGGTGCCAGCTTTTATTGTCCTGATCTTACAGGTCTCATACTGACTGACTGTATGTCCTGGAGGCAGCTGGTCCCCTTCAACCTGTATAATAAATTAATGATTACTGTTAAGAAAAATTACTCTTTCAAGTAAAACTGAAAACATTGAAATAGTTAAAGTCACAGCCTGTCGTTTACCTTTTCTATTTAATTTCCCTGCAAGTCATATAAGACTATGCTCTCTCCTCTGAGAATATGCCGCAGGTGGGTGGCAATAGTGGTGCAGAACACGCGTTCCCCTCTCCTCTCCCAAAGGACCAAGTATTACTTCACAGCGGTCACAGTGGCTTCTATGTATTCTCATGTCAAGAACAAAGCTGGCATATTTTATCAGAGACGTTTCCTATTACCCCAGAATTGAGTTTTGCAAAGGTTATCAATTTTTCCTTTATATTATTCCGAGATAAGTTTTCAAATTCCTTTTTAAAGACAGCTCCAACAGCAGTGTGCCAGAATCAACTCATACTGGTTTTACAAAGGTGACTGTTAAAAATTGTTAGGCTTTGTGTGAATCAGCTGACTGTGGGAGTACATTCTCCATGGAAAGCTATGGAAAATCCAACCATGAGCTCAGATTCTTCAGCCCACGGGAAGCAGTACACATTCTGATTCAACAGCATCAGTAATCTGTAGCACTGGCTGAAATAAGGCTGTACCGAGCAAAACTGGGTTCATCTTTGGAGAGTACTAGAAAGGGTGCGCAGGTGCACAAGCTTTACCTTCTGGAAACTGGAAGTACACAAGAGAAAATGTCTACACATAAGAAGTAGTTATTACTTGGGAATAAAAGCGTAAGAATGGTAGAGATGACTGTACATTGGGAGGCATAAACATAATACATAAAAATTGATTGGTGATAAAATCTGAAAGCTTAAAGACCAAGTATGAGGGAAGAGAATTAAAGTGAAGAAAAATGTACTGTGCTTTATGTTCTACCATGAATCCACCTAATAAAGTATATAGAAAAACAATTTTCAAGTTTAATGCCTTGTCTTTCACAGGCACTAGTAAAACTGCCCTTCCAAGAGGAATTCTGAAATGAATCTTTTTCTAAAATAAATAATTATTCTAAGTTATGTGAACAACTGAAAGTTATCTGAATCATAAACTGAATTGTTTTACTGCAGATTTTCCTAAATAGTTATCAGACATGTAAAAATTAAAGAGGGACAATAAAAGAAAAATGAATCCCTAACGATAGCGATTGTGCTTCCCAAGAAGTGTTTGCTTTTTCTTCACCTAAACTGGAAGGCATGAAACAACTGGAGGGAAATTAACCAAGGAATTGCTTTTGGAAAGATCAAAAAGGTAGAACTGCTTTGAGAAAGGGGTTGAATTAACCGCTTAACATCATTTTGTCTAACTGTTAACAGAAATTAATAATAAGATACCAGCTTGTATAGTGAATGGCTTTATTGCATTTAATTTTTAAGTTTTCTGAGAAAAGGGACCAGGTTCATATGCAATACCAAGTGTTTCTTTAGGCCTTGTAGGACCACTGAGTCAGATTAAGGCCTAGCAACATGGTTTCATCCTCTATTACTCTATACTAGTTTTAGAATAAGTAAGTGGAATCCATCTGTTTCCCACAAGCTTTAATTAACTTAAAGCAGAAACAATAAGTGAAAAATATATACGGCTTCAAAACCTGACTACTCTACATTTTTAATTACTTGGTGCAATACTGCTTTAATTATGTGCTATAAAATACTATTTCCAAGACAAATGTAGGTCTTGAGGTCAAGTATGGAGACTACAGAGTTGAATAAAGTAAAAGATATTTCTCTACTACAGAATAATATGCTAACATGTGCTCTTAAACTCCAAGGGACATGGAACATGGCATCTCCAAATGGATCTCTTTATTCTTTGAGCATCTGTGCAGAACTTTGGAATGGATTTACATTGTAAAACATTACTATAATGCATTTGAGCCCCATTTCATATTTACCATTTTGCACTTAAAAAAAAAGAAAAAGGAAAATCAAGAGACTATAAAACATGTTAATTGTTATCTAAAAACATCTATATTTCTTTGATCTCTTTCTTAATACAATACTCAAATGTAGGGATGTTTTGGTTTTCATTCTGCACTTCAAAAGACCTGGCCAAAACAATTATCTGTATGCATAATATATTAAAAAGTAACAGTTAAAAATATGCTTAAATGTCAAGTGTTAACAGCAAAAGGAGTGGGTTTTCAATTGTTAGGGACATTCAAGCTCTAACTCTAAATCAAGCTTCCTTGATTTGTGTTAACGTCAGGGCTCTCTTACCAAGCAATTCTGTAATCTGATGATTCTTAATGTACTTAAAATGAATATTCCACTTTAAAACTCAATCTTTCTTATTGAAAGTAATAACTACTTAAAAGAACTAATTTTTTCACTGAGTATTGATGTGGTCAAAAATTCAAACACAGAGAAAAATCCTGTCAAAGGACCTGATGAAGTGGGTCCCTTTTCCTGCCAGAAAGCAGATTTGGCAGGAAGCCGCGGTTCTCCCTTGGGAATGGAATTATGTTTCTCATTAAGGCAGTCTCTTCCTTTCAGCCTGCCTTTTGCTCTGAAGAAAAAAATACCACTTTGCATTCCTGATTCCCCTTAGTTCCTTTTAACAATATTTGTTCCTCAGTATTTGCATCTGTATATCTGGAAGAATTGTGTTTGACCTTATAAAATGACTGAAACAGTTAATATTTAGATTTCAAAAAATAATTTTCCAAGTACAATAAATAAGCATCAACGACGATGTCATAAAGCAAAATATAGAATTGTTCTGTTACCTAAAATCATTCTCACAGAAATTAGCGATGCATGTTAAGGTATCAGACCATTTCCTTAATATCATTCTCTATAGATTTGCTAAATCCCCTAATGTGCCCTTGCTATCACAGGGAGAAGAACAGGATTTTCCAAATGAGTTATAATTTACCAGAATTTTTATGAAATAATATCTATTACCTACTCATTACTTCAATTATTTTAAAATAAAATTGTACAGAAGCAAAACACAAACGCCCACACACACACACACACACACACACACCCTAATACTCTATGCCATATGGCCAGACTGGGGAAGCTAAAATGTTAAAATCTCATTGCTGCAGAAAAAGATTCAATAGATCTGTAATCCTTTTAAGAGAATTCAGGACCTGTTTTTCTTTGCATTATCTTAACACTGAATTGAAGCTTGAAAGAAAAAGGGGCAGAACCCTTGGCAGACAAGTGTTTAATAACTCAGACTTAGAAAGTCAGACAAGGAGAACTGAGCTTGCCCTGTGGGTTAGCACGCTAACAGGAAACAGCTCAATCTGGATTTAATCAGAGACCATCACTTTGCTGACAAGATCCTGGTACCAAGGCCACAAAAATGTTTCTTGACTGATTTTTTGGGTCAATCTTTCTGCCATTAAATCTCAGCTTTTTCCAAAAGACAATGTCTAACTTCTGTGAAATAAGTATCTACAATTCTGCCCAAGTACCCTAGCTGTAGAATTTCCATACTTAACCAGTTTGGCCTGACTAGGAAAGGAGAACAGAGTGTGAGAGATGAAATATGCCACATTTCAATTATGTTTCCAGTCATGAAGAAATACACTTTTACCTTCTAAAACATTAATTATTCACAACTTGGGTGTTTCTAAGTTAGAAAAAAAATTCTTCAATAAAAATAATACTTCAGTCATCTGATACTTTAAAAGGGAATGAGCTAAATCAACAACTTTATCATCAAGGCGACAGCATGGAGTCTTTCTCCAAACCATGCTTCGTCTTCACAGTATCAATTCTCAGGCATCACGGCTTGAGCAGTGAAGTAAATGGTGAGCACTATTACAGTCAATAAATCCTTAAGAAAACTCCTTTCCAAAATTTTATAGAGCTTAACAAGGTTCGCATTGTTTCCCTTCCCTACATCCCAAAACACCACAGTGAATTTGGTTTTTTGGGGGGTTTTTGTTTTTTTGGTACCAGGGATTGAACTCACAACTGTGCACTTGCGAAGCAGGCACCTATGCTGCTGAGCTAAATCCTGGCCCCCAACAGCCAATTTTATACTGTTTTCAAATATTCTATAACTACTGTCCTGCAACAACAGATCAGCATAGTATGAGCCAATTCACAGATAAGCTCACAACAGCACAAGCCAACTCCCAGATAAGCTCTACTCATCCCCCCATGTTAACTGCATGTATACATTAAATTTCCTTATCAAGTATCTTAGCTACTTTTCTCTCACTGCTGAGACAAAATACCGAAACACTCACAGTTAACGGGGAAAGGGTTTATTTAACGCACAGTTTGTAGAAATTTCAGTCCATAGTTGGCTAGCTCCAAGGCAGGGTGGCACATGGCAGAGGGGTGTCACAGAGAAAAACAGTCCACAGTGTCCACGAGGTAGCATAAGCAACAAGAGATCTTAGCAGTGCCTATTGGCCCCTTTTATTTCACCCAGGGTACTTAGGGTGGGTAGTACTCACACCCTTAATCCTAGTGCCCGTGACCCTAGCACTGCACCATGAATGAATTCCAGCATCACATACTCCAAATTCAGCAACCTCCAAAAAAGCTCCACCTATTATCATATGAGGCTGTGGGAAGTACACCAAAACTCAAGCCATAACAACAGGCAAAGAAAAAATCCATTCTCTCAGTAGAAATCATGTGCACAGTGACAAACAGTAGAGAATTACGGTAAGGCACCTGAGCACTGAGGTATTTATACAGTAGACATTCAGAGTATAAGGTGAAATATATAAAAACTCTAGCATCTTTGATATAAGCTCAATATGAGCATGTGCACTGTTTGAACATCTACTTTGCACATGAACTCACTCTTTTGCTAGGTTAGGATTACAGATAAAGGATGCAAAGTGAGATTTTAATTTCAGACAAATAATAATTCAGTAATATTTTTGGTACGTCACATAAAGTATCTGAAACCCACTCACAATTTCCAAAAATTCTTTTGTTACTCAAATTACAAATATAAGTGTGTGCCACTCATATGCACATATGTCTCAGATACAGAGATCATCAAAAATGTATACACACGTCAGAAAAGAAAAATACTGTGATGCTGTTTCAACAGATGGTGTTACCCTGTAACAGGGGATCCTAGGGGATGTTTATGTCACAGAGAACACCAGCCGTTAGAGAGAAATTGAAAATGCATGGGGATCAATCTTAATGACCAAGGTTACCCAAGCAGCAGTTTGCTGTACTAATAAATGTTTGGAAGCTAATAGCCACTACTTTGAGCAAATTTGTAATTGTACAGGCCAAAGATAATTTGTACTAATCTCATGATGTCTCAATAAATTTGGTGTTAAAATATTTATACAAGTTTTTTCTTTTCCTGAAGTGTGTACACATTTTTTGGCAGACTCTTATATCAGTATTATGACTCTACGTGTATATACTTTGTAAGACACAAATCAATGAAATTAGCATTTGTGTCCATTAAATATTATCATCTGGTACACTGGAAACCTACAAGTTCTTCACTAGTTATTTTGAAGTGCATACTCCCCCACAACTATGTTTTGTTGCCCGTTATATACCTTCTTACTATCCTTTTCCCCTAATCCTTCCTAGGCTTTAGTAATCTCACTGCCCTCTGTACTTCTATGTGACCAACTTTAACTTCTGCCAACCAGTAAAAACTTGTGGTACTTGTTTTTCTATACCTGGCTTATTTCACTTAACATAATGTCCTCCACTTCCACCATGTTGCCACAAATGAAAGGATTTCACTCTTTGAGGCTGAATAATATTCTGTTGTGTGTATACATACCACATTTAGTATCCATGCATTTATCAAGTACCATTTTGGTTGCTTCCATATCTTGGCTATTGTGAATAATGCTGCAATAAATAGGGAAGTGCAGGTGTGTCTCTTTTTTTTTTTTTTTTTTTTTTTTTTGTCTTTTTCGTTTTTATCGGTACCAGGGATCGAACTCACGACCGCACACTTGCAAGGAAGGTGCTTATGCCGCTGAGCTAAATCCCCAGCTCCTGGTGTGTGTCTCTTTGATGCAATCATTTCATTTCCTTTGGGTGTACATCCAGGATAAGACAGCTCAAATGTGCGGTAATTCTGATTGAAGTCTGGCAACCCTATGCTAGTTGAGACTAACTGTCTTTTTCACTTTTTAGCTACTTATTCAGCCACACATTAACTGAACAGTACTATGGAGCAGACACTGTTGAAGGTACTAAAAACACAGACACACCGCATGAAATTTTGACACCTAGGTTGTTCAACCTAACAGAGGAAACAGATACAAAGAAACTATTAGAACAGAGGTAGAAAAGTATCTTTTCTTACCCAACATTAATGTCACAGCTGACATTCCTACAACTACAAGAGAAAAAAAAATTTTTAAATGCATTTAATCAATGATTTAGATGACATAGGTGTCTTCAGAAACAAAGACAATGTCTATTTTCATGTTTAGGTTCAATCAAGAAAGGACAGCTATGTAAAAATGTAATTGCAAAAAAATGTGAATGATTTAAGTAATGGACTGAGGTAAAGCTCGGCAAGACCAATCTGTTCAGATGTTTCCTAGTTTCTCTGTTTATCATCCCTTCCTCCCGATTATACAGCAGGACCTCTTCTGGAATGAAAGTCTAATGATCTATCAAGCAGTGTAGGTCAGAGAATTTATTTATGGCCAGTTCTTACACAGAAAGGAAGGGAAATTTTAGAAGACTATTTCTAGTCTTTAAGCTTGGCTTTAAGAGAGAGGAGTTGTTTCTATGGCCTGTTCTGGGGAATAAAAAGGAACAGAAACAAGAAAGGTAGGAAAAGATCAGAAAGCTCTTTCCTGTGAGTCCCTTTCCAACTTGCTCAGCATGCAAAGTGCTGTACTCTGGGGTATGGTTTTCAGAGCCCCAGATGCAATACAATGTAGTAAAATGATAGAGCGAGAGGTAGAACATCACAGAAGCACTAAGAGGGACACAGCACGGTCGAGATGTCAGAAAAGGCTTCCTGAGTAGGTGGTACCCAAACTGGGCTTCAAGTTATGAATGGGAGTTAACAATGCTGGCAAGGGTACAGCAGGCAGGGAGCCCAGCATAAACAAAGTCATTAAAAAGAAATAAGTATGAAGCGGTGTGTGTGTGTGTGTGTGTGTGTGTGTGTGTGTGTGTGTGTGTGTGTGGCAGGAGTCACATAGCAGGAATGATGGGTTGGCTAGAGAGCCAGTAGGAGCCTAGCTCACCATGGAGGACTTACTGCATACTGAGGAATTGAGACTGCGTTCTCTAGGAAATGGGAAACCAAGGTGAGGTTTTACACATGGTCAGAAAAACAGGTTGGAAGGACAGATTCCATAGAGAGAGCTTTAAAGCTGGGAGACCAGGAGCAGAGTTATTGATAACACCATGTGAGCGACTGTAAGGGTCCTAACTGCTGACATAAACATAGGGCGAGAGAGGGGCTGCTCAGAGAGACTGGTTACCTAAAAACAATCAGAAAGAAAATTGTCAAGAGTTGGTGATTTATTGGACCCAGAAGTAAAATGCGAAGGTAAGAAACAAATCCAGCATCCTTATGTGACTTCTAGTGTGGGTTGGCTGGACACCTAATGATGTTACCCATATGCAAGCAAGGTGAGAAGAGGCAGATTTCTTTGGGCCAGAGGTATTGAATTCTATTTTAGAAATGTAGTACTTGAGAGCAGTGATACAGTCCAATGTGCACATAAAATCTGAAAGCCAGGATAATGGTCTAAAATGGGAAGCTAAAGCAATTGCATCAATCAGAACAGTCACTCTTCCAGGAAGAGTACGTGAAACAGCAGGCCGGAGCAGAGGCTGAGGATAGCAGCAGCATGGATACCAAAACTAAGAGGGTTTGGAGAACGGAGAAGGCAAGCACTAGAGTAGGTACCTGTAGATGTGGCAAATTCACACATCCCCTGAGCTGCGATGGCATTTCTGGACATAGAAACTACAAACCTTCACTGCCATAGTCATAAACAAGGTGTGACCAAAATACATGCTGAATATTTTTTAAAAAATCATTAAACCAAAAGACATACAGTCATGTTTCCCCTCAAAATACTCCCCCTCACTTGCTTTGAACACATTTATGCCACCATCCTTGCCACTTTATGAAACAGTTCGAAATCCTCTTTAGTATCTTTCTGAGGTGTAACAAAAAATATGGTGAATGCTGCTGACAACTACCATACAACAGAGAGGCAGACTTACAAAAATATTACGGGGTGTTCTCATCTACCACATTCACTGGGTCTGGCACCAAGGGGTTTACAGCTCTTCGCCAAAGTCAGAACTACTCTAAGAGATCAGTGTTCGGAACTGATTCAAGACATGGAGCCTGCAACTGTAGGAAAGAGAACTTGCAGATCTGCTTCAAAAAGTGGCAAGAATGATGGGGTAAGTGTGCTCAAACGAGGTGAAGCATTTTGAGGAACATTAATGGCAATGTGTCTTTTACTGTAACAACTTTTTAAATTCAAACATTGTTTTTCATGTCACATAAATGCCAACTTCTGCAGCTTCCATCTAATTATGCAAACGAGGCCCAGGCACCAGTATCTGGGACTCAGCCTGCAACAGCCACCTGTAAGTTCTCCTTCCCAACTCTTCATTCAATCATATCGTGTCAGTGGTTTGGATTCAACCACATGGAAATTACCAAATGCTATAGAAAGAGCAAAGTCATGCCTCTGAACTATGATAAAAGAAATCTGAAGGAAGAAGACAAATGAATGTGCTCTTAAAAAAGACTACACAATCCTCAGGAGATGGATCTTTTTTGAAGACACTTACTAGAAGGAAGCTACATGGCCAGGTTTCTATGATGAGTGTCCTTCATCCTCCGGAAAACGCTATAAGGGAGTTTTAATAACAAACAATAGCCAATGTTTTATCACACAGAAATCCCATCCCACTCACCATCCTGTCTCAGCAGGGTTTCCTAGATCACCCCACATTCCAGGAACCCTCCTAGAGGAAGCAGGAAGTTGTTTATACCACCTCCTGAAAAACAGTGTTACTCCTGGTGACCCGGTTCAACATAAATCCCTAACAGACTTTTGTCTTCTCTAACACAAATCCTTATTTCTGATGTTCCAGTCACCCTTTAAGGATTCCAAAGTTTTCCAAGAAACAAATTCAAAAATTACGTGAACTTTAGTAAGTGAAGACTGTATTTTTAAAGTAGAATAAGTTCACATTTACAAAACTGAATGTTAAAAGTGCTATGAATGAATCTGGGTTCAATCTCTCTTTTTTTTTTTTTTTAATAAGAGTCTCTTTAGGCTGGTTGGCCTCAAACTTGTACACTTAAGTGATCCTCCTGCCTCAACTCACTGAGCAGCTAAAACTACAGGCACCAGCCACCCTATGCAGCTTCCACTTACATTTCTGAGGCCAATTTAGCATGGCGAGGGCAAATACTTAAAGTTTTAATGTCTTGGTCATTTACCTTACAAAGGAAAGAAATCAGATGCTATTTTTGAGAAATTCAAGGTTTTAGGGTAGCATGGAAGGATAGAGTTTGAACTGAAATAGTCATTACTGCATTTGCCAAATAACATCAACAATTGTCACACACAGTTTAGTACCCGAAATCATGTCAAAAATTCATAGCTCTCTCCTTTCTTTCTCGTTCAGAGCCTCCAATGTCCAAGGTCTGCATATGCTGAAGTCACAGGTTACAGGTTAACGGGTGCCTTGACTTTTGGTATCCATTATGTTTTTGTGTACCGTAATCAGTCTCCGTGTACACAGATGGGCAGGGGTTGGGGGGCTGGGAGTGAGCTTCTGTGTGACCTAATGTTCTTTGTGAATGAAGCTAGCTATGAATGGAAAGCCTTCCCCAGGGCCCAAAATTTTCTCTATGAGCCATAAATCCCATAGACAACTCCATGGGTTTTTATCTCCTTGTGAGATTTGTAAAGGCTCCTTTTCCAAGCCTAGGCCTCAGGAAGTAAGGAGGGTGGGGGGAGCAATTGCCTGAAGTTTCCAAACTCAAAGTCCTTAGTTTGACTCTTATTCTGAACACTACATTAAGAATTCTGTATACTCCTCATTTTTCTATGGGATTAGTTTTAATTAGGGTAAATATTTCTCACTATTATCATCACGTGTTATCATAATGATCAAACATAAAAATCAAAGCCTTATTATCAAGATTCTAATAAAATCTTTTTTCCTTGGATTTCAGAATTCAAGTAATGACATTGTCTGGCTTGTTCCTTGCTCCACCCAAAACTAAATCTTTAAAGCCTGTATGATCTTAAAAAATCCGAATGTAAAATACATTTCTATGGTTTGTACAAAGCTCTGGGCCATAGGGTTTCCAGCCAGGACTCTGTTTCTTGGCACTATGTTGGCACAAAGAGTATTCCTAGATCACAGGCTTGCTAGAATAGGCTACTGATGAAGCAAAGATGTTTCTGTTAAACATATATCAGGTGATCAATTGTAGAGGAAGCTGTGCAGAACAACTCAGCTCTCTTGAGTACATCTCTCTTTAAGATACATTGAAGTAAAGCTTTTTTTCTTATTAGGCTTTCCTCTTCATAAAATCTATATATTAATTCTAAGAAAATCATACACATGCCCTAAATGAAGATTTTTAAAAAGAAAGCTTAGAAGTATTTATTGAGAATTCATTACAGATCAGATGATCAAACTTCATAACCACTCTCTGGTGGAGGGATTATCACAACTTCACCTGACAACACTGAGGTTTGGAGAAGCCAGGGGGTCTCACCCAGTTACCCAGCCAGTTGGCGTAAATATCAAAACCAGGACACAAAACAAGCCCTGTTGTCCTATCATGATGTGCTACCTAATGACAAAAAGCAATACAGTGTTGCATATTTAATCTCTGTATCTGAATACTCTGATGGTCAGAATTTAACAGCCCAGAAAATACACAACATTATACACAAAATATACACAGTATTAGGGGAGTTTAAATGAAATGACAGATACAAAGGAGTATTGCAAAGTTATGCTACCCATCACCTTACAAATAAAATACTGCATGTCATACTACAACCTTCCAGTTTCATTTTCTTCTCTTTACCTTACTTTCTAATGACCTTACTTTCATCAAAAATTAGGTCTCAGACATCAAATATTCTTTTGTATTATCCTTCTTACCCCTCATCACTAACTGAAATTTTTAACACTACTATTTTAGTGCTAATCCCATCTTTGGAGGAAAATAAAAATTACTATTGCTATTATAGTTTCTTAAATGAGTAAACTCAGTCTAAGAAAGCCAAATGCCTTCACCCAAAGGCTCAAAATAAGCCTGGGAACAATGTCAGTAATTGCACACAGAGCAACGGGATCGTACAGAACAGGAACCCAAGGGGGGCACTCACGCTCTGTTCGGGTTTCTAGATTATTAATTTTCCTACCAGCTAGGGGGTAGGTTGGGGGGGTCAGTTTCCTTTTAGTTTTAGAAGAAAGCAAAATGAACAGAGAATGGCAACATGATTGATAATGGAATCTAGACAGGCAAAAAGACAGGCTTGTCAATTCTGACACTTGAAAAATAAAGAAAAGTGAAGGCAGAGTACAGAAAGGACTCATAGCTGACCAAAACACAGATCCAATTCTTCCAAACAAAATTTGAAAACGTCACCTTCTAAGAACAGATGGTAATGCCCCCCCCATGTGTGTGTGTGTGTGTGTGTGTGTGTGTGTGTGTGTGTGTGTGTGTATGATGTGTGGGCTCACATGTATGTGAAAGACAGGTATGTCAGTTGTAAAGAAAATATTTATCACACTGATGATATGATTGTCGTTCCCATGGCACATGACCCACTACTGGTGTCAGTCAGTAAAAGCATTAAAGGAGCTGCTACTGTGCAAAGAACTCAAGTAAGGAACTAAAGAAACTCATAAAAGAAAGGAAGGATGTCTACTGTAAAGTCCAGCAGTATTAATTATTGTATGAATGTGTATTTTTCTTAATGACACAGAATGAGAGGGATAGATATAGTCTAATATTAGGGTTATGCCATAGACATTAGATAAATACCAGGTAAAATTTTCTAAAAAGAGAATTTCAAGAGACAAGGAAAGATCTTTTGCAAATCTGGGACTCCACAATAAAGATGGTAAGCACAAAGACAAAAATAGGGTCTAACGAGGAGGTAGACTGTTCCTAGTTCACATTCAGTTAATCATCGAGTATTTTCTACTGCTTTCTACATATTCAGCACTGGCTAGGACAAGACTTTTTAATTTGGTTGTTTTGGTCTGCTCCTAAAATACACTTGAGTGGATTCATTCATTCAACAAATATTTGTTAAGTCTCTACTATGTGGCTTCTGGAAGCCAAAGAGAGATACAACAAAGAACCAGAACACACAATGCCTAGACACTCCACAGAAAAACACACCTTCTCTACACTAAATAAGAAGAAAGCAGATTCCTTAAGCCATCCTTGACTGCCTTAACCTTATGGGATCCTAATCCTTGAAGACAGAATCTTCTACCTATCTGAGCCTGAGTTCATGCCGCTGCACTAGAAATAGCATAGTTATGGCTGATCCATGAACAGCTCTTTCTAATCAACCCTATTTAGGCAGTAGGCTACAGATGGAGCCACTGTCTGGATGAATATAGGCTGTGGTCCTCAACCAAAGTTCCCTGGCTGCCTTCTGCAGTGCTGTGGTAACTCACCAGGGGATTTTGCTGCCCATTTACATAGGTCAGAGCAGCTTCACTTTTAAGCAAACGCAATACTCAACTGCAGAAAAACAACTCATCATATAATATGTTCAGAAAAAGGATCTAAAGTTTTATAGAAGAGTTTCTGAATATAAATATACTAACAGTTTTTTGTGAAAAAATGTCCGTAAGAATGCATTATTTGGTGATTCATCTTGTCCCTTGAATACGACAGTTTTAAAGAGAATCATCAGGAATGCTAGGTAAAAATACCCTCTTCTGAGCCCCTACCTTAGAAATTCTGACCAGAAGACCTAAAATAAAACTCAAAGGTCTGCATTTTCATCAGCAACTCCTAGGTGAATCTAAATGCTAAAGTTCTATTGACCAACCTTTAAGAGAGATTATCCTGGATAATTGTGAAAACAAAGATGAGCACACCTCCTTGATGGGATAAAGACCTGAATTAACTAATATAAGCTTGGACAACATCATCCACCTCTCTTAATACTAGTGTCCTCATATAAAAGTTAAGAATGGTATCCATTTTACCTTCCTTAACTCACTTTGATGTTATTATGAGGATGATTTTTTTTAACAAGGGATGCACTTTGAAGTGCTTGAAATTAAAGAGTTGTGTAATAAACAAAGGTATTACTAACACTCATGGCAGTGACCTGAGATGCTTTCAAGCAGACCCTGTAACCTTTCTTAAGTGTTTATATTATGAAATCCAATGGGTACTCCTACAAGAACAAAAGCTGCTAGGAGGAACCTACAGAGTTCGCGTCTCCTTTAATGCGTCCAGCTGGCAGTTAATCCTGTGGAAAGGTTTCAGTACTATTCTCTCTGGTAACTATAGAACTGGCATCACAGATTCCCTCCTGAACTCTCTGCCACTTTTGCCCACAAATTTCATTTTCTCAAGAATAACAATAATTAATAATCCTAACCACTCTGTATGTATCCATGATAACATTACAAATCAGATAAATGTACTATCAAACTTAAGCACAGCACTATCTTTTCTCTCTTAACGCTCCCCTGAGATCTTTAGGCTCGTCTGTATTTATCGCTCACTGTGTCTCTATTCTAGTCTTCCTTCCCATTCTCACCGCCTTTGCCTTAATTCGCATCCATGCCTTACTTGGGAATGTACAATAAGCTCCTCATTAGTCTCACTGTCACTATTTCCATCACTTCAACCCGTGATCTATAGCCAAAATGGTCTTTTAAAGAGTGTGAATACTGCTTCAGAATAAAACCCAAGTTTCTACAAAAGTTAAACTAAATGACTAATAGGCACTGTCATAGTTTGGATCGGGAATGTTGAAGGCTTGGTCTGCAGCCCATGCTGTTACTGGCAAGTGTAAAACTTCTGAGGGAAAAGATCTAATGGAAGGAAGTTAGGTCAGTGGCCCATTCTTGTCTTTCTCTTTGTTTCACAGTCATCACAACATGGGCAGCTTTTCTCCAGCGCACGTTCCCCACCATGATATACTGTCTTGCTACAGGACCAAATGCAACAGGCCAATTGAGGATGGGCTAAAACTTCCAAAACTTTGTGCCAAAATGAACCTTTCCTCCTTATGAGGTGATCATTTCAGGTATTTTATCACAGTAATGGAAAGCTGACAAACACAACTGTGTAACATATATAGCACAGACACACTGGACAAAGAAATAATTTATGTGCCAAGAAAGAAGGAATAAGATGGCTAGGATTTTATCATGTGACTCAGAATGGCACAAAATTTAAAACTTATGACTTGTTTATTTCTAGAATTTTTCATTTAACATTTTCAGATCACAGTGGGCATGGGTAACTGAAACCACAGAAACAAAACTAATGATAAGGAAGGATTATTGTATATCCTACTGTTTCTGTTTCTCTGCAGAATTCAGCTTTATACTTAACTGAAAATAATAGTTTGATTATATTTAGAAATTAGTCTAAATCGCATCATAAATAGCACTTAATAAATACTAATAAAAATATGTTGAAGATAAAAATGAGTCTCCTATAAACACAGATGTTATTTTCTCTAAATAAGCTCTACTTAATCCTTCCAAATTCAGTCACATAAAAATCTGTACATATAAGTAAGAAAAGTCTACATACATACAAAAAAAGGATGTAATGCTTGCTCATCACCTCTTAGTTAGACAGCTAAAATAATCTTTTCAATTACTCTTATAATGCTTTTTTAAAATCACAAGTCGGGCCGTGTCACTCCACTGCTTTAACCTCCTACTGGCTTCGGATCACCCTTGGAAACGATACCCAGACTTCTGCTGAAGCTGCAAAACCTTTCCTCTGGTCTCCTTGACTTCACCATCAAAGCCTTCTCCTACCCTCCAAGTCCCAGTCACTCTGGCCCTCTTTCACTTCCTAGTCAGTAAGAATCAGTAAGAATCCTAATCAGTAAGAATCTCTGTACGTGCTCCTGCCTCCCTGATCACGGTCTCATATTTGGTCCACTGTTGGCTTCTTTTGAGCAGGCAGTGTTGTGTGTCCTCAGATAAACCCCCAGAGCATCTGTTTGGAGCCACACCACTCATCTTCCCTGCCACTCCAGGTCACCTTATCTATGTGAACTCCTTACAGCACTCACTTTTTACTCATTTTCTGTCTGTAAACTCCAGAAGAGCAATACCCTTATCTGTTTGGTTCATGGCTTTATCCCTGGTACACAAAACAACTTAAGAGTAATTGAAAAGATGACGGTGGCTTAATAAATGCTTGTGGAAATGAATGAAAAAGGAACTAGTGTAATTAAGTTGCATTATTTAAAAATCCAGGTCATAGGGAAAACTCCTTAGATTCTCAGGAATATACAAAACTCTGCCCTTTTGCACTAAAGATCTTAAGTAAACAAAGTTAATTGATGTAATCTTTTCACAGAACAGAGACCTAAAGTGAACTTATTAAAATTACTATTCTGAGCTTTATATGAAGACCAACTAATTCTACACTTGGTTATCATGACTTTAAAAATTTTTAAGTCATGAGATTTTTTTTCCAGAATTCCTTTCCCATCAAGCCTGAGATGCTGAATTAAACTACACATAATGAGCTCTCATTCTCTAAGGCTGACATTGTCCTTACTGTTTTACTAGTTGTAAATGTCACCAGGCCAACTGCTTGATTTGAAAACAGAGAGTGGGAATGCACTTGTTTGACTTCTTACAACTCCAAGTGGGAGTATCTGAGAAATGAATACACAGTCTAGCTGACCAGCTATGTGACTTGTGTAAATAAATACACTGAAATAAATTTATTTGTGAGGCACTGGACTACCAAGCAACTTCCAACACTTTGTACATGTAAGATGTTATACAAAATAAGTCAGAATTTCATCTGAAACCTTTTTATCTTCCCTTTTTCCTATGTCAGGTTCTAAGCCTTGGTCACAACATTTGTTGGAGGCCTCCGAATTTAATGTTTTCATTACTGCAACGAACTAGTGCTGTAACATCTCATTCTAGAAATACTCAGTCAGGGTCATTTCCACTATATCCCACTGTATCACTCACTGCATCAGTCATTAAATCCTTATCGTGAAGGCCTAGAGCATCCCACTGTCATTCATTTATTGTTTCAGAAATACTCATTGAGCTTCCACTATGTTCAAGGTACCATTACAGGACACCGTGAACATACAAATAAACAGCATACCTGTGCTCCCTCCTGTTGGTGTGCCTTCAAGAGTTCGTGTGTCGGGAGCTTGGTCCTCGGTGTGGAGATGTGAGGAAGTGGTAGAATCTTTGAAGGTGGGACTTGATGGGAAATCCTTAGGTCACTGGAGACAGGCCCTCAGAAAGGTTAGGATGCTTTTGTGGGACACTAGTGATCTTTGTGAGAGTGAGCTGCACTCAGAAGAGCAAGCTCAGCCTCTCCTTCTGTTTGACTTCCTATCTTTCTACGTGCTCTCTTCTTGCATACATTCCTGTCATTGTGATGCTATCTGCCATGAGGTTCTTACCAAAGCTGTTGTGATGCCTATGCCATGCCCTTGAGCCTCCAGAATTGTGAGCTCAGTAAACTTTTTTATTTATAAAGGACTCTCTCAGGTATTTCGCTACCTAAAACTAATACATATCCTATCTAGAAATCTGACTAACTCATTCTCCTATTCACATGAAGCCAATATCCAAGCAGAAATGACAAACAGTACACAGATAACTTAGCAACTAATTGTTCGATGGCAGTGAAGATAATTGCTCTCCAAAAAATAGTGCTTAGGGCCAGGCATTTAGCTCAGCTGCATAAGTGCCTGCCTTGCAAGTACACGGTAGTAAGTTCGATCCCTGGTCCAAAAAAAAAAAAAAAAAGTGCTAACAAATCACATACCGTGAAAGACGGAGAAGATCAGACTTGACTTTAGAAATCAATGGAAGTTTCACAGAGGAAACTAAGTTCCATAGAGGAAACTCAGATCAAAATAATGAGTAGGTGTTCAGAGGTAAATGCCATAAGAGAGAGAACCCTTCAAACAAGGCCATGGCATGTGTACACGTCCTGAAGTAACCTGAGTCCGAGAGGGATAGAAAAGTTGAGGTCACCAAAAGAGAGTGAACTAGGAGAGAGTGATGGATCATAAGCTTAGCCAGGAGGATTTGATATTTAACTTAGTACCAGTGGAAAGCCAGCAAAGGGCTTCAATTAGGTGAGCATATCATGAGCGAACCTAAGTGTAATTTAAATACATCATGGTCAAAAAGGTCTACATGAAGAGTAAAAGAGGGAAAAAGGATCTAGAAGATTACTAGAAAAAGCAAGAGATGATGTATCTTGAAATATGGTCCACAATCCATCTATATTAGAAGCAGTATGATTACTTGTTAAATGTGTATGGATGGACCCCACCTCTGACCTAGCAAATCTAAATCCCTGTAACCGAAGAATGTGCTTTTAGCCCTAGGTTATTATAACAAACATTAAAGAGAACCACAATAACAGCACTACAGGAATTCCAGTGATGATAAAAAGCAAAAAAAAAAAAAATGGAAGTAGTCTGCTCTTGCAGGACATAGCAGCCCTCTTCTAAAACTCTGGTGTCACTATTTCACCTCCCTTTCCTCCTTGCTCCGAATAAGGATCCACTTTCATTCTTTTCCACAGTCAGTGCCTGATGCAAGTTTTACTCAGAGCCTGGTAAGTGCAAAGTCATGAGTTTGATCCCTGGTACCAAAAAGTCTTCCTCATAGTAGAAATTGCCTTGACCTATTCCCGACTGGAGCAGATCAGAAGAAACAAATACACATGTCAGTCACTGTTGCTATACAAATTCACATCTAACTGGAAGTTTTCTGATTAGGAATAATATTATCTTTTATTTGTGTGGCCTTTTCTAAAATTCAAAGTCTTTTTTATATACCATTTGATTTGATCTCACAATTAACCACAGCTTACAGATGATGGCACTGTGGTTCAAAGGGGCTAAGTAATTTAGTCAGTCACATCACTAGCAATTGACAGAGGCAAAAGTCAAGTCCAGATACCTCAAACTCAAAAACCACACTGAAGGAACAGTGTCAAGACATCAGGTAGGTCAGACCAGCCTGCTCAAGGAAGATCCCCACACCTTACTTGCTGTCTCCCCTTACCCTTACCCTAACTCCATACACAGCAAATAATAAGAGCCAACCTACCACATGTAAGATGCTGTGTATGACTCACAAACTCTGGCCCTGTACTCGAGAGCAGTTCAAAATTCTCCCACAGGGTATTAGCAGGGAAAAGGTATCATTTGTGTTAGCCAGTTTTTGACTACTATAACAAGATACCTGAGGTATACTAACTTTATTTTTTAAAAAATCAAGAGATTTTTTACTTAGCTCAGATCTGGAGATTCAAAGACATAACACCAGCATCAGCTTGGTGATTAAGACCTCACAGCAAAATGGCACTGCAGTGGAAGAAACGTGAAGGGCTCATAAGAAAAGCTCACATCTAAAACTGGAAGCAAGAGTGACTCAAGTCAACTCACTCATGAGAGTTTAGTGGTCCTGTGAGAGCTACCTTAATCCTCTCCTCAGGGCAGCTTCTCTAATCACCTAGCAACCTCTGGCAAGGCTCCAGGTCTTAAAAGTGTCATGCGGTCTCCTAATACCATCACTTTGGGAGGACGCTTCCAACACATGAACCCCTGGGAGACACATTTAAGCTGTATCCAAATCATCGTACTTTTGTAGGTTAATTAAGAAATAGCGGTCCCACACTAATGGCACTACTTGAAAATGAATATTTAGATTTCATATTAATGTGACAAAAGTCATAGGACTATGGGAAATTGTAACTGCCTAAGACCTGTTGTGAGTGGCTCCCTTTTTGTGAGTGAGAGCAAATCTTAAGTGTGGACTCCACTGCACTCTCGCTACCTGCTCTGCTCCCTCCCAACAACCAGGGTTCACAGTGTAAGTTCATCCTGCCCTGGCAAAGCCGGTGCGGGAGCGGTTTCCCATACAATTTGGAGGTGGCTTACCCTGAGACAGTCATTTTAGACACATAACAGTGTAAGGAACAAAAATGGATTTCATGGATATTTAAATCACTTTTTGTTAATGTTTTCTCCTGATGACTTTTTAGCAATTTAACAAATAAAACAAAACGGACAGAATAAAAAAATCAAACAAAACATAAGCTTGCCTTGTCAAAGAAGTGCAATGGTCATGCCAATGTATCTTTAGATTTTCAAAAAAGGCATTCTCTTTTTCCATTAAAAAAAAAAAGTGGCAACATTTTCCTTTCCAGGAATGTGATTTAACTTAATAACTAAGCTAATAATCATGAGCTGCTTATTTGGTGCAAACAAAGAAAGTACTGTCTCAGTGAGTGGACACAATGGTCCTGAATGTGAGATGGATTTCGGTATCTGTGGTGAGTGACCATTCCATTATGTAACCAATGAGGCTGCATGAATGCCTATTCTATTACATAACTCCATGCTGCTTTATCATTCTAATTAAAGTGGGGAGGCTCTTGCCTTACACTCCAAAGTTTTCCTCCCTTATTCCAAGAGTTTGTAAGATCTCAAAACTTAAATTATATCGAGCCAAGGAAGTCATGATTTTTCAAGGACTAGTATCTGTTAAATGTTCTGGAGTGCAACGTGAACAGAAGGCCCGCCTCGGGTCCTGAATGGAAGACCTATGCACTACAGTTATGCCTTAACTGGGGAGAACATACAGCATTTTTCTAATCTATTTGTATGACTTGGTAGGAACTCAAGAGTCATTTAGAAGTACTAATTTATTTTGCCAAAAAGACATGAGAGGCACCAACAGACCCTTGATATCATACAATGAAGCATTAGTTGATGTTTCTAGTTTAGTAATTTTTAATGTTGGTTGCCATACATTTCTTTGTAACCCCAAAATCTAGCTAATTCCATATCTTTCAACAAATGGTTTCGCAGATTAAGAAGGAAGAAGGCAATACCTTTAATGACACTTCAAGTAGATAGGAAGGAAGTTGCCCACAGTGTGAATGAAGTCCAGGAAGAGTCCAATTTTAGGAAGCCAGTACATTTAAATCACACAGCAACAATCCTTCATGGGGGAATTTAATGTTTAATTTAGGAATTATCTTCCCAAGGAGAAACCCTTTAAACACCAATATTTTAAAAGTTTCATTTCTTTGAATGGAAGTGTTTCTGCGTTGAAAAGTAGTGTCTAAACCAGGTGTGGTAGCAAACATCCATAATCCCCAGCACTCTAGGAGACTGACATATGATGATTACAAAATTCAAACCCAGACTGGGAAATTTATCAACTTAGAGACTGTCTCAAAATTTTTTTTAAAAAAAATTTTTTTAAAGAGCTGGAGTTGTTACTCAGTGCAAAGGCCCTGGGTTCAATCTCTAGTAACACACACACATAAATAGAATATCCTGAGCATGACTTAATCTTTTCATTAACAGCTGAGGAGGCCACCAGTTACTGCAAGGCCCTGTAGCATATGCCTCCAGAGATTCTTACATAGACAGATGTGCTTATTCCACAACAAAATCCTACATACCCATATTTTCCTAGTTTTTCTGCCCATTAAACCAAACTCATGTCTTCATGGGACCTACATTCCAACAAGGAACCCATCAGTAATGAACAAATGGATGGATAAATAAAAAGGTATATTAGACAGTGGCTTTAAGGCAAAAGCACGCCAAAATAGGAGAAAAAGAGTTCCAGGTGGGAAGGATTGTAATTTGAATGAACAGCTACAGAAGGTCTCAATAGGAAGGTGAGGTCTGAACACAGCCTTCCACTGGGATTGTTGGTACGTGTCTCTTTGAGTGAGTTTTCCTCTAAAAGCCCCACTCTCTTCAAATTTGCTACTAGTAAATTATGAACAAAGAGCTTCATTATAACTATATACAAATAACCAGCTTTGATATACATGAAAATTTGACAATGCATTAAGAATGATAGATTAGAGTTATTTGGCTTACTCTGAGAATTTCTTCATGAACATTAATTTTTAAATAGGCTTTTTAAAAGATGAAATGACCAAAAGTGTGGGAGTCTCTCATTTTTAAAGGGCATGAGATCCTCAACATCTTGAAACCTTGGCCTCCGCTGACTTATACAACAATGAATCTGTTTCTGCTCTCACCTCCCTAACTTCACACTATGTGATTCCCATGGCTACTTGCTCCCTACCTTCCTGCCTCCAAATGTTACACTACGCAGGCTTCTTGGCTCTTTAATCCTCTATCACTTTCTTTCTTTTTTTTTTTTTTTTTTTTTTTTGGTACCTCATTCATTCTTAATGCTGAAAAATCCCACCTAAATGACACTCAATACATTCTTCTAATCCCAAATCTCCTCATCTAGTACCTTGTCTAAAATTCAAATAATCGTATAATTATCTCCCCAACCAGCACCACAGAGACCTGCTTCTCCTGTTGGTATCACTATTCTTTGTTCAATTATACCAAAATCTTAGAATTATCATTGAGTTCTTCCTGTCACAGTACAAGCAAGACACCAAGAGCTATAGATGTATAGATTTCATCGAGGATTCTACGCTGATAAGAAGAAATAAAAACAACTATTACTCCAAACATAATGAAAAATGCTGCAAGATTCATAGAAACCATGGGGAAAAATGATTATGTTCCTGTATAGGTATCAGACATGTAAACCTAACACTAGGCAAGCGATGTTTTTTAAAACTAATACAAATCTTCTCTAATGTGAAAACGGCTTTGAGAAAGGTGGAACAAATATTTCAAGTATGAAATGAAAGAATGAAGAAATCAGTGGCTACTCTGATTTCAATACCATTTGTCCCTTAAGTTTCCTGTGTTGGGCCCTTGGTCCTCAGTGTGACAGTTCAGGAGGTGGGGTCTTCAAGAGGTAAGAGTCTGGTGGGAGGTTCTTAGGTGAAGTGGGTCAGCCCTCAGAAGGGACTGTGGCACCCCAATCTTTGTCTGGCATTCTGGTTCCCTCTTGCATGTGCTCCCAGCACTGTCACCTCCCATGAGGTAAGGGGGTGATGCTCCAGAGCCTGTGCCATGCTGCTTGAACTTTCAGCCCCCAAAATGATGAGCTAGATATTCTTTCACTTATAGTTAACCTACCTACTTTTGTTACTGTATTTCATTACTGTAATGAAAAATTGACCAATACAGTTGTCAACAATGCAACTGTATGAGATAGGAACAAGGCTCTCCAATTAAGTCATATATATATACACACACACACACACTCTCTTAGGGTAACACATAGCTAAACTATAGTAACATAAAAGCTAACAGACATAAATGAATCGAACCTTGGGAGAAATACTGAAGTGAAAGGACTTTTTTAAAGCTATTCTAGGAGCAAGAATAAGGAAGGGGTGACTCATTGCTGATGAGTGGGGTAATGTTAACTGATAACAGAAAGCAGAACTACTCCACCCTTCTTATCCTTCAATCTTCCCTATCAAGGAAAATGATCTTTGAGGGGTAGGACCAACATAAAGAAGAGAAAACTAAAGACCAAAATAGAGATGGTATATCATAATGGGAAGAAAAGAACTTTGTCCTTTAAGTGATTCCATGTCTCCAGACAGAGATCAATAACTGGAAAAGGCACTGAAAAAACCTGCAGATGTGATCTTTAACACTGATAAACAAGACATTCTCCAAAGTGTAGAATCAAACAGGTATCTAACAGTGTTAACAAGAATGAACCAATTATCAGACGATAACTAAGATAGAGTATAAGTGATAGATTAGTAGTTCTGCCATTTACTGTTGCCAAAATTCCAGATTTGGTCTGTAAGCAATGATCATTGGGAGCTAACATAAAATCACTGAGAAAAATGAAATCCTCCCAAAGTAACTTTTCTTCCTTTTCTGACCTTACACAGGGAATGTGGAATGCTAACTCACATGGTGTTCACAGACTTCAGAAAACAATCCCACCAACTCCCGTCTCCGATCCTTACACACACAATGGATCTCTGTAAACTGTAGAGTTGACAAACCCCTGGAGTCATAGTACTTTTCATCTCATAGGACCTGCACGATCATTAGTCTAACTTTCTCAAACATTCTGGGTGACTACCAACACGACTGGAAATACTCGAGCAAAGTAGAGGCAAAGACTGCCTGGCCCTTTGTCAATCCCTAGGGTAATCTAATTCACCAGGACAAAATCTCCCAAGAAGAGTTTTGTGCAGTAACTCCTAAATGTGCTTTTGGATTCTTTCCTGATAGTGGATGTCATCTAAATCTACAAGTTTCAGGGGGAAAAAAATGCTTGGTGGCTTTTGAGGGCAATTGCTGTTTAAAAAAAAAACAAGCATGCCTAAGATATAATTTTAAAGACTCTAGTTCCAAGAGAAAAAGCTGAAGCATTAGTCACATGTTTTACATTTCTTACTTTTGCTTGCCAGAATTTTTTTTTAATTAAGAAAGAAAAAATGGATCACCCCAAAAGAATTTTTACAACTGTCAGAATAAACACAAGACCATGCAACCCCATAAACTTCATTTTTTGGAATCTTTTTCCCCTTTTCTCTATGGTTTTACACTCCTCTATTCAAAAGCACACCCTTGGTGACTGCCCCTACATCTAGTGTACAGTAAGGATAAGTCTTCTGTCAGGCAAGAAAAAGTCTGATAGGATCTTGGATTAAAATACAACCTCTTCTTATTCTAACAAGACATGGCAGAGAGGAAGATCTGAGGGTCACAAGAAACCCTCTTCAATTCAGGTAGGATCAAAGGTCACAAAGAAACCTGTTTCTTAGCAGTTATCCCCACCCATCAGACTACTCTGAAAAAAACTTCAAGAAGCAAGTAATCACATAGAAGTGATTGCTGGACTCCAGGGGACAATTTAGGACTTCAGAGGCATTCAGAAAGTTTCTTGAGTGGATCCTGCTTTTAGGATGAACATCAATATTTAGGTTTATTTTCTTGCAGGGTCTGGATATAGTTGAAGAGTTCCAGAACAGCTTCCCCTAACCAGATTTAAAATCTATATAATGTTCCTGGTACCAACCTGCTTTCTACCAGAGCAGACCAGGCCTCCTGATTACGCCAGACAACCCAAAATACAAACTTTCAAATGCTTGATAACCATGACTCACTAAAAAAAAAAAAAAAAAATTAACCTGGGACTCAGTCCACACATACATATTTTAAAACAAAGATTTCCCAATATTGCCATTCTGATGTTTCCTATATTCCATTCTGGTCTAATTTAAAAGTACTGATTTTTTTTTAACCCACTAATAAACCAGAAGGCTCAAGAGCAACACTATCCGACAGAAATACAGAGCATACCACAGGTAATTTTAAGTTTGTTAGTGGCCATATTAAAAACACAGGTAAAATTAATGCTGAAAATACTTATTTTAACTTGTTATACGATGTTCAGAATATGTTGAGTATCCCCAGAATATTTCAATATGAGGTTATTATAGATGATTATTGAGATATTTTACATTATCTTTTCATGGAAATCTTCACTATGTAAAGTAGATTTTACAGGGATAGAATATCTCAATTTGGATCAACTACATTTTCAGGACTCAGCTCCACAGGGACAAGAGACAAGTAGGTGCCATATAGCAAGCAGTGTAGCACTAGAGGGTTCTGGTCTCACATCCCCAGGGCAGCTGTCTGGACAGAAAAAGGGACACCAAGTACTCCTGCTGAGTTCCCCTGCACATGAAGTCACATGCTCTCCTGTCACAATGTGCTATCATTTCCTCAGGGGCCTCCTCAGCCCTGATAAAGGATGGGAAATTTCATAAGGAAAACTAACAGAAAGAGGCTGGAAAACCAGTAACACACATTATTACCTTGAAATTCCTCAAACACAAAGTCCAAATGAATTTTTGTCTGTGACACCAGAAGCATAAACAGCATCATACACAATTCAAAGTAGAAAGTAACTTTTAGACAATCTGCTTTGAAAACTATTATTTGCTGATAACAAATCCAAATAGACAGCATGACTGCAACTATGTTAAAATGCCTCTGAGCAAAACCAGAAGCTAACCCGCAAGAGTTATAAGATTACGTTAGGACACCGGATTATGTATGAACTTTTTCTTCTTTTACAAAAAAAGTATAAAATTTTTACATCAGTCTTTCAAGAATGATACCGCTTAGGGCTGGGAGTGTGGCTGAGTTGTAGATCACTTGCTTAGCATATACATGGCCCTGGGTTCAACCTCCAGTATCACAAAATAAACAAACAAACAAATAAATAAAATGAATAACATTGCTTTTAGAAGGTCTTCCTTCTTTTCCGAAGTTATCACATATGTGATTGGATACCCATACAAAGGAAAATGTAAGAAACCATGCAAGAAGCAATCAGAAAACTTGGCTTTGACACAAGGAAAGCTCAAATGAATGCACCTTAAAGAGCAGAAATTCTGAAAACCTGCAGTTTAGGTTTACATTTTGGCTAACGTGGAAATTTCAAAGTAAAGAATGTAAGATCACAGAATAGAGGAAAGTGTGAACGAGCTAGAGATCAAAGGAAGTCGAGTTTTATTAATAAAAACAGAAAAGTACACAGATAATGTAATAATGTAATTTATGTCACTTATTTTTAAGTCTCTTTTCAAGTGAATCCTTGCAAGGGGAGGCACCCCAGAAAGTGACGACACTCAAGCTCACGAGGTACATCTGAGAATAAGTGGCTTCATCATCACAAGTATGAGCTTCATCATTCCACGCGTGGAGGCTGCAGAGCCATTTACAAAACCATGTTGGATAAAGCAAAGCCACACTGGCTTGGGACTGGGTTAATGCAAATATGAAGTGAACTGCAGGCGTCAGACATCAACTACAAGACCTGTGAAAACCTTAGGCATGGTAACCTTGGAATTCAAAGCAGAAACTGGATTCCTAGATCCTTGATCCATGACTCAAATGCATGACTTTAACATCCTTAAGGAGTTTATAGATTTACTCTAAATCTCATGTCACCCCACCTATTAAGGACCTCACAAAGCTACATTAGCTTTCATAGAGTCATGAAATCTGTGGATCAAATAATGATGACAAAGATGAAGCAGAAAAAGAACGATCTTTTTATTGCATCATTAGTTAAAGATATGTTAGATCTAGCTCATGTATTCAGTATTTTGCTTTTGTTTCAAAAATGAGATTGACAATATTACCAATGGCAAGCAAAAATTGTCCTTAAACATACATGTGCTATAGTGGAGATAAAGCCAAATGATTTATAAGATGCTTACTGAGTACTATGTCTCAGATACTTTCCCAGGTTATTGGAATACAAAAATTAATTATGATTTTTACAAAAAGAAACCTTCCTACATCATTGGTAGGAATGTAGCTAGCACACCACTATGAAAATCAGTATGGAGATTTCTCAAAAAACCATTGCCCAGCCATACTTTCCCTGGATATATTCCCAAAAGCATTAAGGACATCATACTACAGTGATATATGTATACTCATGTTTATAGCAGCACAATTCACAATAGCTACACTCTGTAAACAGCCTAGACAACCATCAACAGATGAAAAGATTAAGAAAATATGGCATACGTGAAATGTTATTCACGTATGAAATATAAAGAAGAATGAAATTATGTCATTTGTAGGACAATGGGTAAAACTTAAAACTATTGTGCTAAGTGAAATAAACCAGACCCAGAAAGTTAATATCATATGTTTTCTCTTATATGAGAAACCGAAAATATAAATAAAAAAAGATGATAGGAAACCAGACGCAGACTGTTGGAGTTGGAGAAGGGGGAACCATGGGAAAAGAGGAAAGAAAGGGACAGAAGAATAAATGGATTGAAAACAATCAATGATATATGCATGCACCAGTTACGCAAAGTGAACATCACTCCTCTGTACTGCAAACACACACTAATAAAGCATATATACATACATGTATTTCTTGTATACACACACATATATATGTATACATACATGGTTTACATCTAGATGCCCCCCAAAAACCTCATGTGATCACAGGTGGGACTCCTGAAAGGTGACTGGATCATGAAGACTTGCTATTAGGATGCTGGATCTGGCCAAGCAGAAGAGTCACTGGGAATGTGGCCTGAAGGGTCTGTCTCCTTCAGGAGCTCCTCCCCTGGCTCTCTCTGCTTCCCCATTGCCATGCCACAGGCAGTTTCTCCTTGGCCATGCTCCTGGGCCAGGTCATCCTGTCATGCTGTCACCCAACTAC
This sequence comes from Cavia porcellus, assembly GCF_034190915.1. NCBI lineage: Eukaryota > Metazoa > Chordata > Mammalia > Rodentia > Caviidae > Cavia > Cavia porcellus. The sequence goes on from NW_026947512.1 coordinate 2,824,142, forward strand.
AGGCTGCAACCATGAGCCAACATAAACCTGCCCTCCTTTAAGGTGCAGATGTGGGTGATGAGAAAGGTGACTAAAACATATTCACTTGACAGAACATATATACAGTCACCCAAATGAAGAAGGCAAAGAGAACATTTAAAAAATAGTTGGTTGAGTAATGAGTGTTATAATAGAGCTTTTGCTAACGTGCCATAAAAACCCTGATAAAGGATAGTGAATCCGGAGAGAGGGACAGAAGAGAGTAAAGATGACGTTTGAGCTGGGCCTCCTCTGAAAGGTCACTTGCGGTACAGTAGTCAGCCTGCGAACCCTAAAGCACAATAGGAGGCTACAGTGGCATAAGCAGCACACAAGGAGGACCTTCCTGTGTATCAACACGAACTTCACCGTGGCAGATGAAACCTACAACTCAGGCTTCTCAACCAGGAACAGGACCCATTCTTTTCATGGAGATACAATCACACAGCTAGTGGGCCACATAAAAGAAAGCCATTTAAATTGTCTTCTGCCACTGAGGAGTCATCAGTCCTGTGGCTGTATGTCAGGACTGGGGGCTGAAACCAGAGCGGCCGCCATCACCACTTTCTAGCAGATGCTCATTTGTGAATTGTGTAGGTCAACACTAAATAAAAGACTTTTTTTTAAAAAAAGAATAACACCTTTTTAAAAAAGAATCCCGGGCTGGGAATTTAGCTCGGTGGCATAAGCACCTGCCTGGTAAGCGTGAGGTCATGAGTTCGATCCCCAGTATAGGTAAAAGAAAAAAGGATAACACAGTCCTCCAATTCTAACCAAAGTGAAGAATGCTCATGGAGAAACACTTAAGTCAACGTTAGCTTCCTGAGGAATACTTGTATGGGAGCAAAGTAACAGCAGGTCCCCCACCCCCACTCCGCACCCAGGACTCCTAAATGACAGGCTGTCTGAAAGCTGGCCCCAGGCTTTGCAAACAAAAAAAAAGAACCCTACACATACATCCTGAGTCAGTGTACAAGAGTGCCTCCCCTTCAGCACCACTCAGAGTCAGCAGATAAGAGAGAACGCGGTGCTTGTCACTAACACGGAATGTGCACAAATCACTTATTAAGCATTTTTGTACAAGAGATTCAATGTTCAGTTACGGTGCTGAGTACAAGGGTCAGGAGCTCCACAAGTCAGCTAAAGCTGGCACAAATTAACAGGGAATGGGTGCTGGGGTCCAAGTACCTTGAGAGAATAGGAAAGGCCGGGAAGGTGCCTGGGGGAACTACATGAATAGAAGGAAGGTCGGACTTGCAGCCAAGCAGCCAAAGACCCTGGAGACTATTTTAATCCAGGAGAAGGACAGGAAGGAACAAGAACAAAAAAAGGAACTTACCCAGGAGAGATGGAAAGCAAGAAGGAAGCATCTGTAATATGCAAATGGAAAGACAGTGAGAAAAATAGATCTTTAGAACTGTGTGTCTAGCAGGGAGGCCAACACTGTGAGGAAAGACTGGAAGAAAAAAAGAAACATAGAAAGCAACACCAGCACTGCTCAAAGGAAGCATTTTAAATGCCTCCATCTTGTAAGGGTCAGTGTGGGTCCCCTGGTTACATTCTTGCCTCTGGCATTAGGTCATGAGTTCAAGTCCTGCACTGAGATTTGGCCTCAAACCAAAAGTCGATTTTCCAGCAGCTCTGTAAGACTGGAAGCATTTTACATTCCTACGTACATTAACTTTGCCGCACTCTCTGCAACCAATTAAAAAGTAGCAGGAAAAAAAAGGAGAATCAAAGAGAAAATAGAAAGGTTTATTTTTTAATTTTTGTGAGATGTTTGCAGAACACGATGACTGCGTTCACTGTGGGGAGCTGTCCCTGTTCTCCCCCTTGCACTTCCTCCCTCTACCTCTTGGTCCCCTTCCCGTTTGAAAAAAGATCTATCTCCCTGTTTCCTATTATCTGCATTTTATTTTGCTTTTTGCTTGTTTTATTTTTCCTACAAGAAAAACCATGTGATATTTAAACTTCTAGGTCTAATTTATTTCGCTAACACTATGATCTCAAGGGGCGTCCATTTTCCTACCAAGGACTCAGATTTACCCTTCTTTGTGGCAGAGTAGTACTCCACAGGGTCATCTGCTGATGAACACACGTGCAGAAAGTTTTCCTATGCAAGACGCTCACTGATACTGTCTTGGGAATCCTCTCTGAATGCGATAGTCTTTCCCACAACTGAGCTATACAAAGAAGCTCAGCTGTATACACTCTCAGTGCTCCTAGAATACCACCTTTTGCTGAGCGTGGAGATATCACAGCTAATCTGCAAACAGGAAGAAAGAACACAGAATATTCCCTCTGGAACAAGGGAAGAGAGTCAAATGAATGATTTCACACATGCCTGGTTTGGGGCTGACATACTGTATCAGTTTATTAACAAGTAGCAAGGTAGAAAATATTATCTTATTTTCTGTCTTGTTTTTTAAACAAGGTCTCCTTGTGTAGCCCAGGCTGGCCTTAAACTCACAGAGATCCTCCTGCTTCAGCCTCCCAAATATTGGGGTCACAAGTGGTGCCATCATGCTGGGCTGGAAAGTTTTTTGCATGCAAGGAATTGGCTTGAAATTTATGCTGCAAATGCAGTTTGTTAACATCCTAAATTATATCTAAGACTAGCATAATGCTTATCAAGAGATTTTAGAAAAATTATTCCTCAACTTCTCATTTTTTTCATCAGAAACAGCAACTACAAAAAACAGAGTATCTGGCCAGTGATTTAGCTCAACAGCATAAGTGTCTGCCTGGCAAGCACAAGGCTCTGAGTTCAATCCCCGGTACCAAAAAAAAGATGTAGTATTGCCCATTGTTAAACACTAAGGAATTTTTTAAAATGCAAAAATAAGAATGCCAACAAATTAACTACAGAGAACTGAAGGAATTTGAAATGCAAACTCTTGGAGCCTGAGAAATAATTCTATCATTCACTGTACGGACAGCCAGGTAGAGAAATGACAACAGATATTACCTCTAATAAACAAGGGTTACTAAACCCTGCCATGGCTAGTCTTTCCTCTAAGGTGTGCAAAATGAGGGAGCAAAATCAGGAACACATCTTAAACTTTGCCGATGCTGCTTCTTTTTTTTTTTTTTTTTTTTTGTCTTTTTCCTTTTTATCGGTACCAGGGATCGAACTCACGACTGCCTGCTTGCAAGGCAGGCGCTTATGCCACTGAGCTAAATCCCCAGCTCTGCCGACCCCATGCTGATTCTTAACCAAGCAATCTTAGGTTACGTGTACTCCCAAACTTCCGAGGTACCTGGGCCTGTGGAAGGTGTCATGGCAGGGTTCAAAGAAGGGCCCTGAAGAAAGGGGCTCACAAGAGCCCCGGCACTCAGTGACCGAATGAGCACTATATCCTGGGGACCATACCAAGCACACAACTCATGCCTTGCAGTAATTCCTCAGGAAGGCACTGGTTATTACCCCTGCTTTATGTGCAGAAAGTCAAGCCTAGAGCTTAAATAACTCACAGCTCAAGCACACATGACTTACATGTGGCAGAGGTGAGTTTTGAATGCAGGTGTGGCTGGCTCCAAAGTGCAGACCCTTGACCTACAGTACACGAAGTTACTTCCTACACCAGGCCCCCACTGGAAATGTACCGGGGGAGGAAGGGCTGCGAGGAGGTGCCCACTCTTGGTACAAAGGCCTTAGCAGTGCAGAAAAGATCAGGCACTAACTCTCCAGCCAGGCTCTGATGGCTCTGGGATCTGTCAATACGTGCTAACATCATTTAAAACTGAACTCGTTTACTGCACTATGTCATAGGGAGGATTCAACCTCTGGACAGAAGTGGCAAATCTTTTCCCCGTGCTCCACGAATGCTTCCACGTTCTTGCATTTTCTATTTAGGAATATTGGTTATCACAATAAACAATTTCAAGAGTAATAATTTTAACTGAAAAAAATATGCCTACAAAGCATTTTATTTTTAGCAGTCATCGAATCCTGTTTCAATTAACCTGTGTCGATTAAATGTTCTTTTATTAGGTAACAATTCATGGATTCTAGGTCCATCACCAGACACGACAGGACCTAAAAAGGCAACGATAGCAAGAGGGCTACACAGAGGTCCAGCTGATGTCACTGAGCACAGACACCCACCGTTAGTAGGAAAGGCATGGTTTGGGCTGGTGAGTTATCTTTAGAATTATGAAATTCAAAAGACCGGGCCCTGGCTTCACTTTTATAAAAGAAGAAAATGAGCCTCTAAACCACTAGGAAAGAAAAGAAAAAAAATTGAATTATTCACTACTTTGCAGAAAAGTACAAACAGACAACCTCAAGGGGAGCTCAGACAGAATGAGATTCACTGTGTTGAATTCAGATGAGTGGATCACAGATGGCATAAGCAATTAAACACTAGAAAATGTAGGGTAATGAGTCTTTTTTATGAGAGTTTTAAAAAAATCCAGAACCACCAACGATACACCATCCCACACCCAGCCTCAGATGCCATGTGCTGCGCACTGTAAAGAGAAGGTGCTTTGAGGGACCAGCGTAACCAGAGACCACAGCACCACCATATAATGCAGAGACGCGTTAGCGGAAAGGCACAGTTGTTACTACACTGTTACCAGGATCAATGGTAAAGCATGTCTTCTCACTCTGCACAAAGCTGGGCTTTTTACAAGGTAGCGTCTCCTGTTTAAAACTGTAGGCTTGTTCTACATTCGTCCCTTCCTTTCCTCCTCTTAATTCTTTTTCAAAGGAGCTCCAAGAGTAAAATGAATCAGGCAATCACAATAACGACACAACTGAGGAAAACCAAGCAAAACGTGACAGTCAAGCTTTGATCAGTTACCCAAGGAGATCACTGAGTGAAATTATAAAATGCACCAAATCCTAAAAAGCAAAATGTGAAAAGACATTTTTATATTTAGGCTGTATGTGCGTGCAAATATGAGTGTATTTTAAGAGCAACAAGGAGAGAAAGATTGCTATGTGGTAGTGGCAACCTAGGGAAGCACTGGCTTGTATTATAATGATTCTTCCACAAGGAGTAGAACTACAATCAGAGTAACCCTTCGAGAGCAGGAACGCCAGCAGCCAGGATGAACAGTGCCAGGGAGGTTTTAAAAACACCGAGTGTGGAAAAGGAAAAAGACCGGGACACCTAACCATAAAATTTCTAGTGTCCCTAACAACACAATTGTAAGTTTAAATGCTGCTGTCTAAAATAAAACTCTGTAATCACAGTCCTGTGGGTTTCATATTTATTCTCTCTCCATGACTTACAGATTTCAACTTATGGAGTTTGTAGGAGAACACAGGATTTGAAAGAAAAAGAGAAGAAAAGAAAGCACCAACTCTACAGAGACTTCTGGAGTCTGAGAAAGCAGGCAGTGCTTTCTGCCTTGTTCCGGGGGAGCAGGAATCAGATTTTATCTCTAGACACGACATATAAGGCATGCCCAGATCCGGTCTACTGCAGGGCCTTCTCATGGGGAAGGAGGCATTCCCTGGTGAATCACCCGGATGAAGACCAATACGAAGTCCCCGGTATGTATGGCCCAAAGAGAAGAGGACAACAGGCCCCAGAACACCAGATGACTTTCCCCACCTGCTCCCTGAAGCCCAGCTGCCCGAGCTGCACCCCTGCCAGCATACCCCTTCTCACCCTCCACCCCGCACCCTTCCTCTCCACCTCTGGCCCTGTCCCCACTCTTCATTCCTTCCAGGTCCTCTTCCCTTTCTAAAACCCCTCCCGAGTCCCCTCCCTCCAGTCTGGCTCCCTTTCCACGTATCTACCCTGCAGCTGTCAGTTTTCACTCAAAAATGAAAATATTTTTTATTTTTCTCAGGGTTTTGTTTCTTGTTTTGTTTTGAGACAGCGTCCCATTCTGTAGTCCAGGCTGGCTCTGAACTAACTACACAGCCCAAGCCTGCCTCCCGCCTCCGGCATCCAAGTGCAGGGATTACAGGTGTGCCTCAGGGTGCAAATCTGCCGCATGGCCCTGCTGAAAACCCTTCACTGATTACCGGTGTTCAGAAGCAAATTCCAAAGCTGAGCACTGCACTCTTGGCAATGTGGCTCACCCCTTTCTTCCCAGCCCCTTTCCTGTCACTTCCCCCCCAGGCACCCTCTCTCCTTCCCCAGGCTAAGCCTCACACAGGAGCATTCTCTCTGACCTCCAGGTCTCCCAGGCTGCAATGGGTCCTCCAATTTATCTGTCAACTCTCTATTGAAAGCACCTCTCTCATGTGCAGCGTTCCTGGACAGCCCACCCTTCTGTGGCACCTGTGTGACACCCCCTGCCTGGGCTTCCCACAACGTACTGTGGTCAGTGTAACTTTCTCTGTTACTCGCACTTTCTTTTTATTTATTTATTTTTTATTTTTTGGTACCAGAGATCAAACTTGCGCTTGCCAGGCAGGCGCTTACATCTCTGAGCTAAATTCCTGGCCCATACCAAGTACTTTCTTTCAGAACAAGGAGTGTTCACGTTACTCTCAATATTTAACATAGGCTTGGAATTTTAAAAGAATGCTATCAAAGGAGAGGCCAATGACAGAATGAAACAAGACAGGCTGCAGCAGTGAGACAGTTCACACTCAATGTGCTTACCCGCAAACGACCTAGAAACTGCCAGCAACTCCAGAGAACTCCAAATCAGCTCTGTGGCGCTGGCCACACCCCTCAGCAACCAGACCCTGCGCCAGCTGAGTCTCTAAGGAATGAAGCAACATCTACTCCCCTCCCCACACACCTTTTAGCCTATACTTTTCTTGGTATGTTTATAAAAAATCTTTTTTTCCTACAAAAAACATACCATAGTGGAAATTAAAATGTTTTTACTACCTCAGCATGTTTTTATATTTAACACAAAATATATATAAGTCGGTCACATAAGACGGGGATTATTTAGGACTGAAAATGTAGCTCAGTGTTACAAGTGTTTGCATAGCATGCTAGCATGCATAAAGCTCTGGGTTCAATCCCTAACACTGAAAAAAAAAAGAAAAGAAAATCTGATTTTGATGGGGAAGTTTAAAAGGATATGTATACCATGGGAACTACAGTAAGTGGGATAGGGCAGTGAAAAACTCCAACTAAGTACTGAAATAAAAGACATTCTGTTTCCCTTCCTTCTCTCATTTTCTTTTTGTTTTTTAATTTAAAACTCTAAGAAGCTTTTTTTTACAACGTCATAGAATTAAGAATGAAACGTTCACAATATTAATTTAGCAGAATATATACTTTACTATGAAGAGTTAATGTGTATTTTAGACTTATATTGTTATTATTTGCTAGGGATAATCATGTCTAGTTTGTGAACTGATATTTTTGATACATGCTACACATTTCTTACACAGAGCCCAATGGATCTTGAAAGCAGTGAAAGGCACCAATGTACTAAAATCCTAAATGAGTCAAATTTACTATATTTTCTTGATTGGAAAAGGCTACCATATTACTAGGTTATTTTAGAAACATGTTCCCATGGTCAAAATGAAAAATGCCAGTTGGTTATTTACAGAAGGCTGTTAAATTTGAAATTTTAATTTCTAAAGCCTAAATTAAACATTCCAACAGACATGAATAACGCAGCCCAAGGGCCTGTTTTCCCAGATGAAAACAAGGATGACCAACTGTAAACTAAAAGTTCCTCTAGGACTTATCTCCTTACAATTCTGAAATCCCACTCCTGCATTCTCAAACCACACACCACTGTAGTGCTGGCCCACACTCTTTAACTCAAGCATTGTTTTCTTTCCTCAGTGTTCAGCATTAAGCAAATGGGACCTTTTGGTTTTAAAAGACATTGGGGAACCTTCGTTGAAATGAATAATTGCTAGTTTTGTGCCCTGCCTTGTTCCAGAAAGAACAAGACAACTGCAATCATTACCCACTTGACTTTCTCACTCTTGCAATCCTCTCCTCCTCTTTATAAACAAACTAACATCTTCATGCTGATTTAGTTTTAAATGAGAAGCAATCATACATTTCTATCTATCAAGCAGTATCAGTCTTCAAAGAAAGATGGAGCTTCATCCATTCATTCAACAAGGATTTATTGGATTTCTGCCAACCAAGTTACAAGTTTGGGATCTAGAGGGGAATATGAGCAATTACAGGCAATTACAACAGAGCGAGATAAACACATGACAGGAAGACACAGAATTCTCTGAAGCCCACAGAAGGGACAGTTTATCAGACTTAAAAGGATCAGCAAAGATTCCCAGAAGTGCAGTTAGCTGAGAATTCAAGGGACTGTGTACTTTTGGGCAACAACACCACTTCCCACAACGTACTGTGCCAGGTACAGCCAATCCAGTTGGTTCAGCCACTGAGACTCAGCATTTTAGTCCAGATGGAACGAGTGATAATCTTACCACTGCACTCACATAACCCATCGATTGGCCACAAGTCACTCAAGCGCGATGTTCTGACCAGATGGCCACTTTCTTTTATTTCTATAGTCTGCATTCTTCTGTCCTTGTTCACTATCTTTACCAGTCTCCTACTTATCAAGCTTTTTAACTCAGTCCAACAGATATTTTCCAAGAGCCCACATGAGAAGGGGTGAAGCAGGATGACGTGGAATGACGAATGCTGCATGTAGGGAAGGGAGGCACTGAGGGTCACCACAGGGAGCAGGGGCCACTGATGTGATGAGCTGAGAAAAGCCATCTGACAGCCATTCCCCACAAACCTTGCAGAGTTGGCCTCACACTAACAATCCTGTTTGTGAAACAAATATCCACATGTTGCATTTATCTTAGGTTTAAAATGGTTTTCTAAGCCCTGAATCTGGCCTATTTTGAAGACATCAAATCCCCCTCCCTGAATCCTTTTCTTCTGATCCTCTGAATAGTCTTCCTAAAAAATCATATATCTCCTGCTTCCAGAGAACACTGGTATTTTCTTAACTTATTTCTACATATCACTGTTGATATACAGTCACAATCCTGAGACCAAAGACAAATGCTGCCCAGTTGTGATTATCCACTCTCCTAAAATCATTGGATACTCCACAGGCTAAGTGAATGGCTAGATGAGATTACTTTTTAATGTCTCTTCCAAATCCTGCGTGTTTATGATTTTATGATATAATTGGAGCCATTTTTCTATGAAAGCTATAGGTGGATAAAAATTATTCCAGCCTCAAATGTTATTATAAAGGAAAAATGGATCAGCATTTCAATAATATTTGGATTTCCAAAGTTGCCAACATAACCTTATTGCCTATGGGCAAGACCACAGCTGCGCGCATAAGTAAACCAGGCTGTGGTGTTACGTTACAATGAAAGACACTCTCTTCTACTTCAAGAGATCAACTAAACACAAAACTTATGAAACAAATTTAAGAAGAATAACCTAAATGTTTTGGATTATATGACACTGCAGTATAGGTAATTATTTTCCTACACTTCTCAAAAGTGAATCTTCATGATGTTTTGAGATCTTAGTCTAGAAAACAAGTAATTGCACTTCATCTTTTAGGCTTTTTGAATAACATTCCAAATGCATAACAAATCTATGGCCATGTTGAAATGCTACTTAACCTCATACAGGTCTTTAGTGTACCATACTTTATACATCCAAAATGGAGAACCTGCCTGGGATACAGCTCAGCAGTACAGTGCCGACATGTAAGTGTGAGTTCAATTCTGACTACCAAAAAAAAAAAAAAAAATGGAGAGTTTGTCAATGAGATACACATCTTCACAACACATCGCTCAATCTGTAGCTCAAACTTGTCCAAAGCACAAAGAAGACCAGAAGCCCACAGGGCTCAACCCCTGCACCAGGAGACTCTAAGGGGAAAAGCCACTGTAGGAAACCATGTTCTTTCAGGCCAACGTTCTCTTCTACTGTTACATAAACAGCTTTAAGGTTCCAAGCAATTCTTAACAGCAAAGAGTTAAACATCTCGGCTCAAAACTTTCTAGATGTGTGAATCTGGCACACAATTTAACCTCTCTGGATATGAGTTTCTTAGAGAGAGAGAGGAGAGTTTGAGAGAGATTTTCCTAATACCACCTGCCTCAGAAGATTGTCATACTGCAATAATTTCCTCACCTCACCTGGATCTCTAATTAACCCCAGAACTGGTTACTTTGAAGAATTCTGAAAAGGCTACTGGAATGTAGAAAAACAATGGAGAAGCCACTCTATTCTAAGGAGAAAAGTTTTGTAATTGCTGTGGCTCAGTTGGTTTAATTAAGTCTGGAATTTCCAAGAACAAAAGACAGAGCTTCTTCATAGGACACCTAAGATAATGAAAAAGAAAAAAAAAAAAACCAACAACAAGAAGTATCAGGGTGAAAAGCTCTAAGAACTGGCTCTTACGAAGCAGAGTAATTTAGGCAGCTACGTTAGAAATGCTACAGAGCAGTCCGATAGGGCCTGGCCCTTGAAGGAGCCAGTGCAGAAGACAGAGATCTTACAACTGTCTGGGAGACAGACACCTCTGCTGTAGGCCAGTCCTCAAGACAAAAGATGAAAGGAATGCACTCACATGCCTTCCTAAGCACAAGCATCAGGGATTGATATTCTAAATAGGTATGTATCACCTTGAAGAAGCCAGGAAGGGCCCCTAACCCAAGTCCCTACAGGAAAAGACCCTGTTCTGTATTTATGCTCCCTTGCCAAGTTACTTGCTTCCCATTAGACCCCACTTAATCAATTTTACCTGAGCACTTATACTCATGATTTTATTGGTTAGCCATAGTTTTGTCTCACCTCACGCCCACCTTGCAATTTCCCATGTTTTCCCATCTTAAACCCACCTCAACTTGTGGATTTACTCTATAAAAATTCCTAGAAAAGGCTGGGTCCATGGCAACCCACTCAGGACCCTTTCTGTCTTTCTTTTCCCAAAAAATACACCTGCTCTTAACCTCCATTGTTATTAAAATTCATTCTCCCAATTTTAGAAAGCACAAACTCATCCTGGACACCTAGCAGGTTGGGAGTTTCTTGCCCCTGCATCAGAAGCACTAAATCACAAGATTCCTCCATTGACTACAACCTAATTTATTATATTATTCTGTTTCTCAGCATTTAGATCTACTATTAAATCCAGTCAACCACCTTTGAACTCTGCATAAATTGGAGAATGCAGAGATGCAGAGAGGAATAGAGAAGAAAAAGTAAATGAAGCCCAGTAAGAATTATTAAATAACTGGACAACAAAAAATAAAATAAATAAAAAATAAAAAAGCTCTGCATGGTGGCTCATGCCTGTAATCCCAGCACTTGAGGTAGGAGGATCATTCCAAGTTTGAGACCAGCCTAGGCTACAAAGTGAGCTCAAGGCCAGCCTGAACTGCATAGAGACCCTGTCTCAAAAAGACAAATTAAAAAAAAATAATAATAACTGGACATTTGAATGAATGCTAGGTTATATATGTAGGGGCCTACAGATTGAACCCCTGCACATCCCCAAGATTCATAGCTACTATATTTGGCAACTGTCACCCAAGCAACATCAGTCTCATCAGAAAGAGAATAACCTGACAGCAGAACTGGTTCAGAAATTGTGAATCATTCTGAAATAGCCAGACAGGCCAAACTACATCAACATTACATTTAAATAAAGTACACACACACAACCACCAAAATGAAGTGATGACTTGCCTGCTCTCCCTATCAGGCCTGCTTAGGATGCACATCATTCATTTTAAAAGGTTCCTCGATCTCTAATTTCCATTGGACAGAGTCTTCCCCAACCGTACCTTCAAGGTCACTAAGTTTACTGCCCTGGTGGATGCAATCTGGGCACAACTGTAGGGAAGGCCCAAGCTAAAGCAGATGGAGAAGGCCAGTGCCACACAAGGTAAAGGAAGCCATGGCTGTCCCCTCCAAGTGGCTGCCAACTCCAAGACATGCAAGTCTCATGCTGCCTCTATTCTTAACACGAGGTCCTGAGCAGTTTTGCTTCCTGCCACCCATCACACTCCATCTATGAATGCTACCCCAAACATCCTGAATTTTCTGAAACTCAAAGTCAATAAGGATGCCCCGAACCCCACTGCCTGTGAAGTGCCAGTGTGACTCCAATCAGAGCAGGAGAAAACACGCTCCACCCCTCTCACTGCACCATCCCAGGTTGACTTCTATCTCCAGATCAAGAATGTCTCCTTTCTTCCACATGTTCACGTTTGCCCAAGCAGTAATCCTGTCACTGGGCTTTCGGTTTCACACAGCGCCTTGAGTTGGGATGTGTTGAAAGATCTACTAGGCAAATTAAGAACTCACATGATCCTACCCAATACTCAAAATCTCAGTGGAAAAGAGGTTTGTTTATAGAAGCAGCGTTTTTCCAAAGGGCCCCACCTCGCCACCCCTTCACACTCTGCATCCAAAGCTGTGGGCTTCAGCAATGCCTCTGCCTCCTCTTGGGCTATAGAAAGAAAATCACAATGGGAAATCTGCCGCCCCCTCAAAGGAAGCAGACTCAGAATGGCCTGTACCCTGAGCATCCTGGGCACTCTGGGAAAAGGAGAGGTTGTGAGCGTCCTAGGTGGCAAAGTCAGGAAGAGAAGAGGGTGCCATCTGGACAAGGCTGCTTATGGCTGTTGTCTGACAGAGCCCTACTTTCTGGCCTGTTACTGTGTGTCACTTTCAGCCACTCCACCCCCAATCTATTTGCCAAATACTGCAAGAGGTTTCTGAGAGGTTCTAAATTATTGACAATGCTAGGGAAGACGCTTTGGAAAACATCAAGCAAAAAAATCAGCTCTCCATAGCTAGTGCAAACACTTGGTCATGAGTAGTTAGTTTCCTTTTTAAGTCCAAAGGAGAAGGGGGGGGGGCCTGCCTCTGCTAAGTAATAATGATATTCACAGAACAACATTCACTGAAATTCCAAAGTTCAGGGATCTGTCCAGTTTTACTCACCCCTAGCCATCTTGCTCCTTTATTGGCAGCCTGTTGAATCTGGACTCTTTTGAGGGTGACATGGTAAACAGCTCCTTCCTCTACCTCTTCACCCCAGTCCTGAATCGAGCTCTGCCAGGGATAGGATAAAGAGAAAGAAAAAGAGTATTTTTTTTTTTCCTCTCTACTAACCACAATCTATCCCAGCTGGTTTGCTGCTTACAGCAGCACTCAGGGCACAAGATGGGCTGTTCAAAATAAATATCCCAATCAGAGCAGTGCAAGACACATTGCAATAGAGGAAATGCTGAGATTTCCTTGGCCCCTAGCCCTTTCCCTGTGGTATCAGGATCCCCGGATTTTCCATTTAATTATTTTTCCTAGACCTGTTCACATATCTTAAACAGTTTTTAAAAACTTTTTTCTTCTTCTTCTTCTTCTTCTTCTTCTTCTTCTTCTTCTTCTTCTTCTTCAGGAAATTCTGACAGTCCTGATTAACTTTTCGCCCCTTAGGTGACAAGAAAAATAACTCATTTGTCGAAAAAAGTCTGTACGTTTATAAACGTCTCAATCATCTGAGCAAACTGGATTTCAAACTCAGACACAAACAAGTGCTTATATGCCAAGAGTCCTCACGCCTTTGGAAGTGAAATCTTTGCGTGCCTTTTTCTCCTCTTACTGTTTTGGAACCCCAAAAGTTAGCGGGGGTGGAAGTTTTGATTTCCGTAAAACAATCTGGCAAGTGCAGAAAAAGCAACACATAATCATGCAACTTCAACTGGCATTTCTGCAGCGACCCCCTGGATTCCCATGTCGCCAGCTCTCCGAAGGGGGTTAAAGGGCTGCCGCCGGGACGCAGAAGCGCTGCGGCGCTTAGAGCTCTTTGCCCTACAAACTTCTCCCCGGACAAGCATCTGCCTAGACGCCCCCACGGCAAAGGCTGAGAAAGTAGGTATTGTAGGGAGAGAAGACGCGCAGAGAGGGAGGATACAAAGCAGAGTGAGAAAGCTTTGGCTCCCAAGTACCGGATCGGATTGCTCCGCTCGCTCCGGGAGTCCAAAAACACGCCCAGGGACAGCCGGAGAAGATTCCCCACCAGGGCAGCCTGGGGAGAGGCAGGGAGCTCTCGTTACCATTTTAGCTTGCCCAAGCAATTTCATTCTCAGTTTTCTCTCCGGTTGGTGGACGCCGCATGGTGCGCCCTGCTCCGAGGCCAACGCAGCGTCCGCCTGCCGGGCTCAGCCCGCGCCGGGTCCGAGCGGCCCGGCACCGACACAGACACGCGCCGCGCTGCCCGCCGCCCGCCGCCGGTGCGCGCGACTCGGCCACAAAGAGAGCGCGGCGGCGGCGGGCGCGCAGACTCCTCCCCACGCCGCTCCGTGATGTCAGGCTTTCCTGTTTGTGCTTGCGAGCGCACTCTCCCCGTCTTCAGCCCGTGGATAAAGTCAGCATGAAATCATGTCTCCAGCTCCGAAGGGATGGGGAAACAACCCTTTCAAGTTTATCAGGTTTTCCTGATGGCTACCAGGTGCCAAAACAGAACCATGTGTGGACGGGGGTGCGAGCCCGCGCCTCTTCTCCTTCCTGAAAGAAACGCCTCTGTTAACCATTGTGAATTTAGATCGCTTAAGTCAGAGTGAACTTGGGAAAGCAGCAGTTGTAGAAACCAGGAAGTTGTTCCTTAGGACAAAAGAATAGGGGAGAGGATACCTGGGTACCCAAAAACCATGCCCGGGGGCTGGACCCTGTCCTGCACCGGCAGACTCCCAACAGGAAATCGCTCTGGACTTCTTTCCACCACTCCGTCTGATAAGACTCAAATACTGAATCGCTGGCTGCTGTGGGTGGGAAGGGGACAAAGCCCAGTGGGGCTCTGCTGCCCCTGACAGTAGGAAAAAGGGATATCGGTGGCCCTGGAGGTTCTGCACATCTCTGCGAGTAGCGCTATGGGGTGAGTCGGTTCTGCGTAGGACGGAAAGGACAGGCAGTAACTGCGGGGAAGAGTTCTTCAGAGGATGCCTGCCTGCCATCGGGAATTTTATCATAACGGACAATCAGTGTCAGGATAAATCTTGATCACATTTCTAAGATCCAGTTTTAATAAACCAACAGCAACAGATACAATCAAATTTGGCACCTGCCAGAAATGCAGGCCAAATACAAAAACCTTTAGGGTTTGTGCGTGCACTTTATATTATTCTCCCTAAATGAATTTAACCACCTTTAAATTAAAAGGTGGGGATCATTGCCATGCTAAGGCGTAAGACAGGATTTGAGTTAATAATAAACATATCCTGAGTTGAAAACTTAGAGAATCTTGCGTGCTGACCTTCCCAAGAGAACAAAACAAATGATAGCAAGGCACATCAAGAAAAACAAAAGGATCTTTGGACACTTAAGAATACCTCAAGTTAAATTCCCTCTTCAATAAGCAGAACCAACAGGCTCAGTGACTGTTGAGAGAAGAATGCTCTTTTTACCCACAAAAAACTAAGATAAAAAGCACACAGACTAGATCTTCTGTGATGGCCACGACTGGGCATGACCAGAGAGCCAGGGGAAAGCAGGACAATCGTGGAGGCCATACCTGCTGAGCCCTGCTGAGGCCCTGAGAGCCAGTCAGGAGGTCCTGAAGACCACAAAGCAACTGGGGATGGTTTTCCAACCCATAACATTAACTTTACCACTACGTTAACCTGATTTTTATGTAAATTTAGGGATTACTGAAAAGTTTCCACTTCAGAGACATGAAACAGTTTTTTAGCTTCGCCCAGTTGAGGATCCCCTTCCTGGACAAGGAAGCTCCCAATGTGCAAAGGTCCACGTAGGTTTCAGATCTCCTCCCTCCTCACGTCCTCTCCTCCCCAGGTCTGGCCTAGCCACATAGTGTGTCAAGAATGGAGTCAGAATCTGGCTTCAAATCCAGTGTTAAAGTAAGTGTGAACCTTGACACTGTTTCCTGGCACTTACATTGCCTTATCTGTAAAATGGAACAAATATTGACTTGATAGAATTCAAACATGATTGAATGAAATAATGTACACAAATTATCTACTACATGGCAAGTCATCAAAAAGAGTTTCACTGTTGCTGGGCTGGTACTGCACATCTGTAGTCCCAGAACTTGGAGGCTGAGCCAAGAGGATCACCTTAAGTTCAAGGCCAGATTGTGCAATAGAAGTGGTTCAAGGCCAGAATGCACCATATAGCAAGACCTTGTCTCAAATAAATAAATTAAACAAAGTTTCACTCTTTGTATTACACTTCCTCTGAAATTATATTCACCTAAATTTCATGAAAAGCTGTGCTGTGTATGCAATGCACAAAAATCTAAAATAATGTAGTCTTGTGGAATGACATTAAAATTTCAGAGAACCTATAATCCCAGCAGGAGGATCACAAATTCAAGCCTAATCTAGGCAACTGAGCAATTTAGCAAGACCCTGTCTGAAAAAAAAAATTTTTTTTTAAATTAAAAAAGTATAGGGATGTAGCTCAGTGTGAAGGCTTTGAGTTTAATTCCCAGTACCACCCCCACAAATCCATAGACTTTTTAAAGAAATTATTTATATTTATGACTGATAACGTACGTAATTTTGTAGAAATCTTTTTCTGCAAAAGTAAAAACAACAGCAATTTTTAAAAGGCTACTTTAGGGCCATTCATGGCCTTCAGAGGGAGAGAACCAGGCCCCATGGGAAGAAATTCCCACTGGGAAGCCCTATCATTTTCGATGTTTTGTTGAGTTGGATTTTTATTTTCTTCTGTTTTGTTTATGTTACCTCTGATGGCATGAGTAGATAATTGAAAGATAACAAGATATGTTATGGAAGTCATTATGTATTTACTATTGGCTTGTTTTGATGTCCTTTATTGCATTCATTGTTTTGTTTTTATTGTTTCTATTCTATCTCATTCTGTTTGATTTTTAATATGTCTGAAGGTGTTTTCTGCAACTATTTTGTAAACAACAAAGGCATTGTGGTAACTATTGTTGATTTCATAAGGTTTGGAAGTCCTATATCACTTATTCTGGTTTATTTTGATTGATTTTATTCTGTTTTATTTTTCTTGGTTTTATCCTCTTTAAAATAAATTAAAAATAAAAATAAAAGATTGATAATGTTTTTCATGACTGGGGATATAGCTCAGCAGCAAAGTGCCTGCCTGGCAAGCGCAAGGTCCTGAGTTTGATTCCTGGTACCAAAGAATAAATAAATACAGTTTTGCAGTTTTCAGTGTATATACTTGTCCCCAACCTCATCAAGTTGCATACATAAATATGTTCAATACTGTCACTCATGCCTCAATAAAGTCATTTTAAAAAAAAACTTGTCTTGAAGGTATCAATGTAAACTGATAAGAAATAACAGGCCTTTGCTTTGTCACCCTCACACTCAGTGCTACACTATAATGTCCTACGCCCCATCAGAAGTTTAGACATAAGTATTCCTAAGGGGACAATGATAGTAACAACTATATGAAGAAAAGTGAGTAGTGGTCAGGATTCCCTGCTTTGTGCTTTTAGATTACAGAGTACAGACCACCAGCCTCCAAGCATTATCTAAGCAGACTAATCTGAAGACTATTCTCATTCAATAGTAGTAGATTTTTTTTTTTTTTTTTTTTGTCTTTTTCGTTTTCGTTTTTATCAGTACCGGGGATCGAACTCACGACTGCCTGCTTGCAAGGCAGGCGTTTATGCCGCTGAGCTAAATCCCCAGCCCCTAGTAGTAGATTTTTAATGAAATTGATAATACTTTATTCATAATCTCTATATATATTTTTTTATTTTGCTACTGGGAATCGAACTCACGACTTCACACTTGCTAGGCAGGTGCTGTGCCACTGAGCTATATTCCCAGTCTCCCTAAACTGTGTCTTTAGCTATCTATAGATCCAAAAAAAAAATTTTTTTTTTGTGGAGGACATAAGCAAATAAATCTGTTTCTTCTTAATTCCTTCCTCCAACAAAACCAACATACCCCTATTTCTTGGGTTTGCTTATCAATTAACTTCCATGGCTCAGTTTCCCACTGTCATCTGGGCACTCTGTTACAGTTGTTTCCAGCTAAGAAAACTCAGGTTGGACTGGGTGTGTAGCTCAGTGGTAAAGCCCATGTTAGCATGCTTGAGGTGCGGGGTTCCTCCGCCAGCACCAAAACCAAAAAATCCCTACAGTTGCCCTATCCATCTACTTTTGACTAAACTTTCAACCTTGCTTTACAAAGGTTAAGAAGCCAGTCATGCTTAGTTAAAGATGAATGGTCTTTTAAACACTTGTTAAGCAGTAGGCAGTTGCTTTTATTTGCTGAGAGACCATACTGACTTTATTAACTATCACAGAAATACTGTAAGGAATGAATTAATATTCTTGATGCTCTGTTATTGGATTCTTCTATTTAGGTAAGCAAATGACAAGCCAATTTTAGATGGACCCTAATACAACCACAGAAGAAGCTGCCCTACAGGACAGAAAATGAAGGCAGAAAAATACATATACGCAAACTGTACTGGGCCAAAGGCAGAGGGTTTCTCTGTCATGACAGCAAATACTGGGCTGGAGGTTTAGCTCAGTAGCATAAGCACCTGCCTTGCAAGCAGGTGGTCATGAGTTCGATCCCCGGTACCGATAAAAATGAAAAAGACAAAAAAAAAAAATGACAGCAAATATTTGTCAACTACTAGTTTATCAGCTGTTGGCAGTTACTCTTAATTGTTGATAATGCTCTCCTGAGGAGGTAGCTGAGTGCTGGGATACTATTTGAAACTTGGGCTAATGAGGATTATTAGCTCATGTAATTATAGACTTCTAAAAAGGACATACAGCCAGAAATTTGTTCACATGATTGAAAAGATCACACAACACATAACAATTAGTTCAGACACGATCCCAGGTTGTAAGATGGTGGGGAGATGAGTAAAGTGACCTGATGCCATGGGGGGCTCTCTGGAAACATTCTGGGGAGCGTTACTGGGAAACTGGCCAAATCATATATTTGTTTTCAAAGCTGAAGGAATCTCCTTTTTCCATAACAATAGTAATAAAATGGTACTGAAAACTCAGATTAAGTAGAACAGCTGTAACAAAGTGGCTAAGAGTAAGGGCTCTTCAATCAGAGGCAACTAGACTTAAGTCCTAGACCCATCACTCACTCCGGGGCAGTCTGTAAGACCTCTAAGCCTATTAAACACACACACACACACACACACACACACACACACACACACACACACACGGTTCTCAGTGGCTCATGGTGAGAATTAATGGAAATAATCCTGACTAAGCCTTGAGCACAGAACCTGGCATCTTGGTGAACACTCAGTATTGATACGTTAGGTCAAAGAACTGCAAAACTTAGGGGAGATGGTATCAGACCCTTTGAGTCCAAATTGTAGACTGAAGTCAAAATTCATGACACAGAGATCAGCTCCACAAAGCTCCAACAGTAAGCAACACTGACTGGGTTGCTACAAGGCACAGAAAAACACTGCGTTTGATTTTCTTGCCCACTTTCCTCCATTCTCCACAGAGTGCACTGAGTGGTCCTTTCAGACTGCAGCACCACCTCCTCCTGTGCAGCACCTACCCTGGCTACTCAGGGCCGAGGAGAAGGGCGTGAATGCTCCCCACACCCCCAGCCTGGGCAGGTGGGCCCCTGCCCGCCTCCTGGCTCCCTCCCCTCTCCTCCACCGCGCTCTCTGACTCCCTCCACTCCACGCTTTTGCCGACCTTGAACATACCTGGCTCCTCCTGTCTCGGCCTTGGTGCATATAGTTCTACCTACTTGGGACCTCTTTCTCTTTCCTCCTCTCATTTGAGGCAACTACCCCTATTTTTGGTTTTCATACCATGCTCCTCTCTCTTTGTAGCTCCACCACATTTGTATAATTGTAAGATTATCTGCTAAACGTCTGTTTCTCCCAGTAGTCTATGAAGGCAAGGGTAATGTCAGTTGCTTCCCATCAGTACATACTGGCACTTTACACAGTGCCAAGCATGTAATAAATTATAGAGAGATAAATGCCATGCTATGAAACCAATAAATGCTTAGTTATTATAACCAAATGATATAAATAAATCATAGATTATGTCACTATCGTAAAGTTGCCGCTACTTTAAACTCGGAAAAAGGATATAAAGGAAATGACTGAAAAATGATTTTACAAACTCAAAGATTACCAAGTACAGATTGAGAGATCAGGGCGGAGCAAGCAGTGTGGCACTGAGCCACTGAGAAAATCCGCCAGGCAATGCTCTCCTAAAGGACCTCCAGACACACTTCCATTAAAGGTGTGTTAACTGCTGCCTTTGCAAAAAAAGAGAAACGTGTCTTGGGAGGAAGAGAGGTCTTCCAGTACACAGACTGGCATGTTCAAAATTTGGTTGGAGAAGTAGACCACACAGTCCAGGTAAGTAAGTGTAGGTAAAGTAGCAGCTGGTAGAGATTTTTTAAATGATTCTTAAAAGATAGTAGAAATGATGAAACCCAATAATGGGTTCTATGGATTTTAATACTTTATCCATAGATTACCTTCAAGTGGAGAAAACACAGAGGGAAGGCTATTAAAGTAATATATGTGCCAAATAATTAATAAGACAAGTTTTTTGTTTGTTTGTTTTGTCTTTTTGAGACAGGGTTTTACTATGCAGTTCACGCTGCCCTTGAACTCACTTTGTGGCCCAGGCTGACCTCGAACTCAGTAAGCCTCCTGCCTCAGTTTCCCGCGTGCTAGGATTACAGGCATGTCCCATAACATGAGGGTTTTGAAATAAAGGAATGAATTTGAGTGACATCTGGGAGATAAATGCAATGTAATGATGGGTAGAATACTGGACACAAGTGAGTGGGAAAATCAAAACACACACTAGCAAAACTACAAGGGGAACCAGCATTGTGGTAGGGACATGGAAACAGAGATAATGAGAAGGGCTTATGCCTTGAGAAAACATAGTTCCGGAGAGGAAGAAAACAGAAACACTGGAAAGTGATGGAAGTAAGAAGGGAACCCTAGCAATGAAGCAGGTAAGTGGTAAGTCTACGTTCACAGCAGGTTGTCAGAAACCATGAATTCGCATGATTCCTTCCCTAAAAGAAGAGGACAAAGTCTAAGCCACTATACAGTACTTTCACCCTTGACAATGGCTATAGAAAAGAGCAAGAGAAGAACAAGGGGCACTAAAGTTATGGAAATCCATGCTGAAAGGAAAGCTCATTCTAAAGTCCAACACAGTCAAATCAGGCTTGGGAGGGAGTCAGCGCACTTTACAGAGTTCCATTTCACCACTATCACAGACACTACATAGATTTTTAAGCAGTTTTTGTATTTAAAAACATTTAAAAGGCTTGAAAAATTATCACCAGTTATTCTATTCTATGACACTATTCAATAAAATGTAACCAGAGTTAATTGAAAGTCTTAGTGTGGTCAGTTACATAACACCAGAATTGCTGAATAGCTTAAACACAGTGTTTTCCCAGAAATATTTGTCTTTTGGATGAAACCAAGAATGGAAAGTTTCTGCCTTGAAGGAGAACTTTTGAGAAGGTGGAAAGAAAAGAAAAACATATATGAAGGAAATATAACTTTAACAAAAATTAACCAAAATGCCACAAATATGCTGACTACTCACACAGAGACACACAAAAACACACAGAAAATTTTACTGCTTTAGAGAGTTGGTTGTGAATTGTGCATTAATTAGGTGATATCTTTTTAAAAAGCAGAAAATATATCATGTTTTGCCTTAGCCAGAAACAAATTTAGACCGATTTTTGGTTCTTATTATTTTCTTGTTAAATTGGCAGAATAAACTCAGAGTGACCCACATCAATCCTGTTTTGTCTAAGACATGAAAGATACCCACAGCACGATGTAATTTTGGAGGGACAGGAGAGAGGAAGAGCAGTTACCTTGGTTGATTCAACTTCTCAATGAAGAGCTGCTGGTCTCAAAGATGCATACAGTTCTCCATCTTATTCTGGTTTGTCACTCTTTTCTTTCTCCGTCTCCTCCAGGGATGGATGTGTGTGTGTATACGTGTATGCATGTGCACGTGCACATACATGTGTGTGTCGTGGAAGGGAAAATGGATAAACTAAGATGGGTTTCATCTCCAATCTTAGTCATAAAACCCAACAGTTATTCTCAACATAAACTCAACAGGAAGGCTTTGTAAGGAAAAGACAGTGTAGTGGTCAATTTTGTAGCAATGTCATCCCCAAATAAGTAAGACACTTTTTATTGTAGTCAAATCTCGTAACAGTTAACACTGTTCAAAGGAATTCTCTCCTAAAATGTGCCAGAAAGCAGTGTATCAGGAGACCATACCACCCTGGCCAAAGGCACATGACCTGAGTGTAAGGCACATGACCTGCTGGCATTCTTGGCACACATGCCAAACCTAAGTTAAGTTAAAGTCTTTCCTCCTGGCAAGTCTTGGGGAAGAGTGGGGAATGTGCAAGAAGAGTGGAATTCTTCAGTGTGATTGGGCAAGGAGAGTGCAATTCTTCAGTGTGATTGGGCAAGGAGACTGGAATTCTTCAGTGTGATTGGGCAAGGAGACTGGAATTCTTCAGTGTGATTGGGCAAGGAGAGTGGAATTCTTCAGTGTGATTGGGCAAGGAGAGTGGAATTCTTCAGTGTGATTGGGCAAGGAGAGTGGAATTCTTCAGTGTGATTGGACCTATAACTTCATACCAGACTCAAGCTGCTGCAGAAGGCCCAAAATGTCCCAGAATTATTTTCAAGAACACAAAAGAAACCAAATTGGCTATAAGTATAGATTCCAAGAATTTCAAGACAAATTTGGATCTCCCAGGACTCTGTCATGGCACTGACCCTTGAATCATCCTAGGCTGGTGGAGTAGCAGGAGAGGCAAAGCCTGTCTCTAATTCTTTCCTTACAGAACACAATCACTTACCAGCCTGTGACTGCCTGTCTCTAGGAAAGAAAAACAGAAATACTTCTTGCTTAATTTATAAATTTTGGTTTCTAGGACAAGCAGACAAACATATAAAGCAATTCATAATACCTGTGAAGTAGAACACAAATAAGTAGCGGCACTTAGCCAGAGACTAGATCATAATGCTCTAAGACTTCCTCAGATACACCTTAATTGTGAAACTGCTTTGGCCTTTACCTATTTACTATCATGCAATGAATATTTACTAGGTATTCCCTATATGTCAGACTCTTTGCTAGGTATTGTAGAACTAATTTTTTAAAAAATGTTTTTATTTTAAAGAGAATAAAACCAAACAATATAAAACCAATAAAAACAAAATAGTGAAAGTGATACAGGGCTTCAAAACAGGATAATTGGGATCAACAATGGCAACCATAATGCCTCCTGTTATCTTCAAAATTGCTGCCCATACCATCAGACATAATGAAATCAAACAAAACAGAACAGAATAAAACCAATCAAAACTGAACATTGAATAAAACAAAACAAAATGGTGAGAACAATATTGGATTTCAAAAAACAAGACAGAATGAAACTCCTCATAGCTGCTATATTGCATTTGTTATCCTCTATATAGATGCTCAGGCCACTGGCTTTAGAACTGCCAAGTTAATCAAACGATACAAGCATTAAACTGTTTTTGTACCTCGGTTGCTATCAACTCAGCCTGTGTTCCTCCGAATCAGCTGGTTGCTTTCTGGAGTGTGGGGATGTCTTGTCTCCCAGCCCACATGATGGCTGGCTCACAGGAAGGGTGAATTGGCCTTGTTTCTCCTCCTATCAACAAGTATTCTTTAATTTAGATATAATTTAATTTAGGTATAATTTACACATGGGACCCTTGAGGTGACCCTGAGGATGAAGTGGCAGCTGCCTCCAGCTTGCCATAATGCTCCTTTTCTCCAAGTTCCTGGACCAGAGAACTAACTTTTAATAAGACAGATTTCACGCCTGCCTGGTGGTGCTACTGGATTAGAGGAGACACACAGAGTGCTTATAGAACAGAATAATAAATACTAAAAGAAAGTTTGCTCTTTCTAACTATCCTTGAAGCTGTTCATGTCATTAGTGCACATAGGCTCAGCCTGGAATTCAAGAAAGGCTTCTTGTGGAAAATTATTTGTAAGGGAAGATCTGAAAGAGAAAATAGAATTGATCTAGTAAAGGAAGGAAGTGGTGGAGGGGAAGAAGAAATTTAGACAGAGCAAGCAGACTTGGGGGGAGGCCCAGAAGCTCCCCAGTGCTGGGATTACAGGCATGACTGACTTTTTATCTTCTCTTCTTCTTGAACACTAACTTGTCTTAACACAGTAGTCCCTTCCTTGTCCACAGGGGATAGCTTCCAAGCTCCCCAGTGGAGACAAAACTGCAGAGCACCCAACCCTATAGTACACATTGCTTTTTCCTATACATACATACTTATAAAGTAGATACAGTAAGAGATTAATAAAAATTAATAATAAAACAATAATTTTAAAAATATAAATACTGTGAATGTTTTGACTCTTGAAGTTCAATATTATTAGTATTGTGTCTTAACTTTTGAGTCAGTATTAATACTATTATTAAAGCATTCACATTTTCAGATCACAACTGAAATATGACTATAGGAAGGCTACTTGTTATATTATGCCACCTGGACCTATGTCCCTTGGAAACAGGAGGTATGCTTTCTTTTTATTTTATGTAATCCCATAATCCTCTGTGAAGATTAGGTAAGTAAATATCCATTTTAATGGCCCCAAATGAGCAGATATTATGTAAAAAGCACTGAATTATGCATGCCTGTCTTGGATCTAAAGTAAAGGAGGTCTAATGGTTAATTTTATCTGTCAACCCAACTGGATCAACAAGTCCCCAGATTAAATATTGCTTCTGGGTGACAATTAGAGTAGTTAGCTTTTTTTTTTTTTTTTTTTTTTTTTTGTCTTTTTCGCTTTTATCGGTACCACGGATTGAACTCAAGACTGCCTGCTTGCAAGGCAGGCGCTTATGCTACTGAGCTAAATCCCCAGTCCCTGAGTAGTTAGCTTTTGAAATGGTGAAACCTCTTTCCTAGATGGAAGGACGTCATTTAATCCACTGAGCCCTGAATAAGACAAAAGGCAGAAGAAGGATTTCACCCTCTTCTCTCCTCCTCCCTCACTTGAGCTGAAACACCTATCTCATCTTCTGAGCTCGAGTTAGGATTTATCATCAGCTCCCCCAATTCTCAGGCCTTTGCACTTGGACTAAATTATCCCACTGCCTTCCTGGGTCTCCAGCTTCTGATGGAAAGTCACGTGACTTCTCAGCCTCCATGACTGTACCTGTTCCTCATTAACACACACACACACACACACACACACACACACACACACACACACACACACAGCTCCTATTGGTTCTGTTTCTCTGGAAATGGACAGTATAAGCAGTTAAAAGGAAAAGAGTGATTATGGGCTTATATGAAACTATCCTTGAAGCTGTTCGTGTTTGCCTGTCCGTGTGAGTGTGGTGCAGCACCTCTGACCATGCTGTCCCTCTCCGCTTTTTACCTATGCCAAACTTTGTGTTTATGCCTCACAGAGTCTCTCTCCAGCCTGAAAATTCAGTAGTGTTTAGAGTTTGGAATTCTCCCTAGATTTCAGTGGCAGTCAGGGAATGATGCGAGGGATCACATGGGGCAGTGAGAGGGGTTCTGCTTGGTACCACACTTGCGGTGTCTGGAGGGCAGCTGGTGGAAGGGCTCCACACGCGCACAGATCTTGGTGGCAGTCGGGGAGGCCGTGGCAGTGTGCCTACTCAGCACTGCTCCAGTGTCTTCCTCCCACCTCTAGAGCACACCGGGTGGGTCACGGCACTACTTGACCCTGTGACTCACTCTCCCGTGCTTTCCTCAGTGCCTGTTTCCTAGCACCTAACTAGGGCTCCACCTTCGCTCCTGGTTCCTGGTCCTAACTCCGTCACTGGTCTCTGAAGCGTGACTGGAAAAAATGTGGAAATTTTGAAGCAAATTTTAAATTGCATGATTGACATATAGTTGATGCAGATGCTGATTTAACTCCTCCTTGCCACACAGTGGAGTGGGACTGATCCTATTATGTCATTAGGTTGACTAGGGGAATCAACATCAAAACATAACCAAGTCCAGGTCACATCACAAGTTAGGTCACATACACTAACTGAAGAAGCCTTCACAGTAGTGACAAGATTCCCTAACCTCACTAATTTTCATCTCTTAGCACTAAAATGGAAAGAAATATGACAAAACTAGGCAACAAAATGCCTCCAAAAACTCTTCACTTCCCTAAAGCTGATCCCACAGATATTGAAATATAAGAAGTTTCAGGCAAAGAATTAAAAAATCAAATGGCTAAAATATTTAAAGAGATCAAAGAGAATGTAATAGATTTTTAAAGAATGAGGGATTATGAAAAGGAAGCAAGCAGAAATCCTGGATATGAAAAATTCAACTGAAACTGTGGGCAGCAGGAATAACTCATCCCAGGCGAGACTGTCAGGCCTGCAAGACATACTTCAGGTACTCTGTGACACCCTAAAAACAAAACACCATAAATGCTGGATCCAACATCCGCTAGATGGCTAAGAAAAAAAACAACCTAAGAATTATAGGAGATATGGAAAGGTTAGAAGATGACAACACAGGTATAAAAATTTATCCACCTGGGACTGGGGATTTAGCTCAGTGGCATAAGCACCTGCCTTGCAAGCACGCAGTCGGGAGTTTGATCCCCAGTACAAAAAAAAAATTTATCCTCCTAAATCATAGTAGAACATTTTCTCAATCTAGGGAAATAATTTAATATCCAAGTAAATGAGATATAGCACTCCAAATAGCCACAGTCCAAAAAGAATCTCTTTATGAGATCTATAAAAGGACAGGTCAAGAAGTAAGGGTAAAAATCACATGATCATCTCAATAGGTGCAAAAAAGAGCCTCTGACAAAATGCAAAACCTATTTATGATAAGAAAAAAACAGGCATTGAAGGAGTCTTCCTCAAACTGATAAACGCCATTTACAACAAACCCACTGCCAACATCATATTAAATGGGGAAAAACTGAGAGTATTCCCTCTAAAATCAAGAACAAGAGAGGGAATCTACTCTCATCCCTCCTATTCAATATAGTACTCAAAACTTTAGCCAGCACAATCAGACAAGAGAAAGAAATAAAAGAAATATAAATAGGAAAGGAAGAAGACAAGCTATTCTTATGAGCAGATGACTTGATTTTTTACAAAGAAAAATCAAAAAACCCTGCCAGAAGACTCAAGAGCTACTAAACAAATCCAGCAACGTGGAAGCATGCAAAATCAACACACAAAAATCAATACTGTTCCTGTACACCAACAACAAGCTCACCAAGAGAGAAATCAGGAAAATTACCCATTCGCAATAGCTTTAAAAATGCCTAGGAGAGGGGCTGGGGGTTTAGCTCAGCGGCATAAGCACCTGCCTGGCAAGCAGGCAGTCGTGAGTTTGATCCCTGGTACCGATAAAAATGAAAAAGACAAAAAAAAAAAAAAAATGCCTAGGAGTTAGTCTAACCACAAAAGTGAAAGACCTCTACAAGAAAACTATAATATTCTGAAAAGAATAGATCAAAAAGGACATTAGAAAATGAAAAGACATCCTCTGTTCCTGAAGAGACAGAACCAATATTGACAAAATGACCATATTACCAAAAAACATAAGTAGATTTAATGAACTTCCAATGAAAATTCTTCACAGAACTAGAAAAAACAGCCTTAAAATGCATATGGAGAAATGCAGAAGAGACCCAGAATAACCAAAGCAATACTGAGCAAAGCAAAAAGAGCAAAGGAGAAGAGATACAATCCTAGATTTTAAATTCTACTACAAAGCTACAGTAATAAAAGCATCATGGTACTGGCACAAAAAATGTGGACAAAAGGAACTGAATTGAGGGTACAGAAACAATCCCATGTACCTGCAGCCACCTGATTTTGACAGAGAGGCCAAAAATATATTCTGGAGAAAAGACAGCAAATGGTGCTGGGAAAAACTCATTATCCAGGTAAGGAAAAAAATGAATCTAGACTCATATTTTTCATAGAAAAATCAAATCAAAATGCATCAAAGACCTTAATATTAAAACAAAAACACTAAAGCTGCTGGAAAATAAATAGATAAAACTCTTGAAGACATAGGCATGGACTCTCTTAACAGAACCCCAATTGTACAAAAAGTAATACCAAGAATCAATAAATAAGATTATATCAAATTAAGAAGCTTCTGTGCAATAAACAACCAACAGAATGAAGCGAAAATATACAAAATGAAAAAACAAAAGTGAAAACAAAAACAAACTAACAGTTACTTTTTGGACAAAAGACTTGAGAATAAAGAACTCAAAAAGTTAGACTCCCCAAAATAAAAGACCCAAAGAATGGACAATTGAAATGAACAGACACTTCTCAAAAGAAGTACAAATGGCCAATAAGTACATGAAAAAATGTCCAGCATCTTTGGTCATTAGAGAAATGCAAATCACACAATACTGAGGTTCCATTTTACTTTAGTAAAAGTGGTTATCATCAAGAACTCACAAAACACCTTGTTTTGAAAGCCTGTATTATTGTTTTGGGTTTTTTTGTTATTGTTGTTGCCTCTTTTACTTTCTGTTTTTCTTGTCTGTATTTCCCTTCCTTTTTAAAATAAAAATTGTAAAAGAACTCAAAAAACAACAAATGCTGGTGACATTGTAGGAAGAAAGAAACCCTGCTATACTGCTGGTGGGAATGTAAAGCAATTCATCGACTATGGAAATCAGCATGAAGACACCTAAAAACT
Organism: Cavia porcellus; assembly: GCF_034190915.1. NCBI lineage: Eukaryota > Metazoa > Chordata > Mammalia > Rodentia > Caviidae > Cavia > Cavia porcellus. Next base: position 2,852,782 of record NW_026947512.1, read on the forward strand.
AAGAAAGTCCATTTGACCCTGCTATCTCTCTTCTGGATATCTTTTGGAAAGGGTTAAAGATATCGTATTACAGTGACATATTGCTAAAGTATGGAAGCAGCTTATATTCCCATCAACATAGAACTGAATAAAGAAAACATGGGGGGAAATATATACATATTCCATATCCACTGGAGTACTCCTCAGTCATAAGTGTCATTAGTAGGCAGATGGAGGGCTCTTGAGGCCGTAATACTAAGTGACGTTAAGTCAGACACAGAAAGTTAAACGTCACATGCTTTCTCAACAAAACCAAAATACACATAATTTGATAAGCAAAATGAAGAGAGCTGGTAGAAAACATCAGGTAGACTTTGTGGAAATGGGAAAAGAATTTGGAAGAGAAGGGAGAGGAAAGGGTAAGGAGGAAGCAGGAAAAACCCTAAGAAGATGCAGTATGTAACATGTGCAAGATGACTGTAATTATTATGTATCACAAACACATATTTGCAATAAAAAACAAATCACGTCATTAGCAGTTCTTTCATGACTATCTTGCCCTTTTTATTCCCAGTGCCATCCCGTCGCAGGTCCATGCTTCCTGGCACCCTGCCTGGTCTGTTCCTTCACATGATCACACTCTAGTGTCCCCGGTTCACAGAGCTCACAGTCTGGATAGAGGAGGAGCAGGAAGGAGAGGGGCTGGGACCAAAGACAAGGTGAGAAATGCTAAACGCATAGCAGGAGCCAGGACCTTCATGAGAAGCATCTAAGCTGCCATGAGGAGCCAGAATGCTTGAAGTGGAGACTCAAATGGGAAGCAAAACTTTGTAAATGAAAACTGGGGTAAGTGTTCAGTTCAGGTAAAAGAACACGTGAAAGCAGGGACACCAGAGAGAACAAGACAATTTCCCACCTAGAATTGAAATGAGTAACTTATCTGAAGGACAAGAGGGGCTTAATGAGAGACAGGGAAGGGGGCTACAGAGGGCTGAGGAGCCCGCTCAGGAGTGTGTATGTTGCCCTGGGGCCACAGAGACCTGGGAAGCAGCATAGGCAGTCATCTGAGAAGGCTTGCATGTTAAAGAGATCTGACTGTGGCTCGGAGAAAGGATTAGGACAGTGCTGCCACACTGAAACATAATATGAGCACTTATGCAACTCCAACTTTTCCAGAAGCCTCATTTAAAAAAAGCAAAACAGAAACAGGTAAGATTAGTATTTTATTAATTATTTTTATTAAGTTTTAATGATCTAGTATATGCAACAGTATTTAAAGGCAGCTCGGAGGAAAGTGAACACATTTGGAGCCGTATTTAGGACGGGGAATAGCGGAAATTTGTTACAGATGGGGATCACTTAACTCTAGTTCCCTTGCCACACCAGGCTCGGATCATCTTCCTACAGCGTATCTCCAGTTGAGATCCTGCCCTGTTAAAGTTGCATTTCCCCCCTCTTGCCTACCTAACAAAGTCCAAGCTCTTCAACCACTGGTGGGCCCGCCTGCTTCTCCAGAGTGTGTGTGCTCCCCTCGGCACAGCTGGACCACTTTGCTCCCACCTGCAAACCCAGTGTCTAAGATCAGCCATAACCTTAAGCAGAAGGAATGAAAAGACTTTGGCTCAGCACCCTGGAATGGAGCGTCAAGCCATTCTTTCTGCTAGTGAGACCCATGGTCCAGGTCTGACTTCTGGCTTGGAAGCCTGCCTGGTCCCCGTGAGGCTGGGGCCCAGCTTCTTGCTTTCCATCCTGCTCTCTTCTCCCAGGGTTTGGAAGTCTGCCCGTAGACCTGGGGAGAGTGGTGAGGCCTGCTAACTGCTGACAGACATTTTTTATTCACTTACTCCTTGTTACATTTCTAAGTGCCACCTGCTCCCACTTTCCCAGCACCAGCACCTCCCCTCCTTGAGCCTTGTTACCTGCCTCTCGGAGCCGACTCTGCCTGCCTGGGTGACCACCTGTTGTCTGCTGCCATATTCTCCTGCACATTCCTGCCAGTGCCCTATCTTCAGCCTGTCTTTTACTCCTTTTTCTTTTACTTCTTTGGAGACATAGTCTCACTAATTAGTTCAGGCTGGCCTTGAACTCACTATGTAATCCACACTGGCCTTGAACTCACAGCAATCCTTTTGCTCCAGACCCCTAAGTGCTAAGATTACAGGCCGGGCCACCCAGTTGCCCTTTCTAATATTTTAAGATATTACAAATATATTCAAGGTCCAAAATATTTAGAGCCCCACCATATTATTGAAGTCTCCTTCTCTCTACACTTGTGTACTGTTCACTCCAATCAAAATAATCCTATCATTATTCACTATTCAGGCCTCACGCTAAGAAATCTCCCTAGTTAGTCCTGCTAACCCCACAGTCTGGAAAGTGCCTTTTCCCATTCTATCCCCTACTTAGGCATTCATAATAAATAGTCAGCTAAAACAAAAAAAAAGTGACAGTCCCTAATTCCCTCCCCAGCCCAACTGGAAACTGAATCTGCCTCTGACCTCCTATGACTCATTATCTGAGCTTCCAGTATGGATTTTATTGCATTCTTTTTTATTTTACATGTCTTATCTCCTTAAGAATATAAATATCTTGGGAATAAGATACATGTCTGATTACTTAGCAAAGCAAAATAGCTAGGAGGGTGGAAAAAAGGGAGAGAGAAAAAAATAGGGAAAGAGGGACTTGGCTCAATTTCACAAAATGAGCAATGGCTCAGGAAGGATTGTAACTACACAAGTCCACGCCATGGAGGGCCTGCCTAGCACTCTTGGTCAGTTCATTAGTGAAGCATGGCAGAATGAAGCTCTAGCTACCCCTTTCCTTTTTGCAGTTCTATAGTAGAAAAAGGTGCAGGTAGAACCAGACTGAAAAATGATTAAGGCAGACAGAGTTAGTTCCTACATCCAGGACAACACTTGACTTATTGTTTTGTACAACAGGATCTAGAGATACAGATTTTACAGTCCTCTGACTTCACCAGTGTCTATGTCACCATGTGGCCCAGGGGAGTTAAGTAAATTGTGCACTCATTTTCCAGTATTTCTTTCAGACATTCCCTGTTTAGAAATATGACAACAATCTCACCAAAGTCCTGTATAGTAGTTAAAGCATATTACCAACAAGAACAAAATAATTATTCTGCCTGCATTATTTGATATTAAACATCTGAATGGCATTCATGTGTAAGATTCCTGTTCAACTTTTAAAATATAGGGTGCTAAATTCTAGGCCATGAGGTCTGAGGGCCAATGGTCACCAGTCTTATGATGCCAAACAGACAGCAAAAATCAGGTTTTATGAAGAAGCATTCAACTATGACTGAACACGCTTCAAAGTGCTGTCAGCTGGTTAGTCATTCCTCCCAGGTTCCCTGGCTGGGTAATGAGCTCCAAGAAGCATCAGAGATTTTCTCTTGCCTTAGATTTGATGGGGTACAGTAAGGGCAAAAGAACCCGCACAACCACATGTGCCTGAGGGGAGATAACAGTGGTCAAACTCTGTTTTCTGAGATGCTCTCCCTATAAATGGAATGCTATCAATGGTATCCTTGTAGCAGGTACAGTATTTGGAGATAGAATGCCATCACTGACCGGTCTTTCTGATTAGAAACCACATAAATTGTTTGCTCAGTGCCAAAAATCTTTTAAAATATTTAAATATTTGAAACATACATTTCTTTTTTCTTTTGTTTTCTTTTTCTATCTATCCGTCTATCAATCAATCATATTACAGGGGATTGAACACAGAACCTTTGCACTGAACTATATCCCTAGGCTTTTTTATTTTTACTTTTTTGTTGGGAAAAAATAAAAAGGATTTCACTAAGTTGCTAAATTTCCCAGGCTGGGCTTGAACTTGCAAACCACTGCTCAGTCTTCCAGAGTGCTAGGATTATAGATGTACCACCATGCCTGGTTATCAAAAAATATTTTAAAAGGACATATATAATGATAGTTCTTGAAGCATTATTTGTCATGGTTTTAAAAATACCTCAGATTACATACCAGAGAGTGGGCTAGCTGGAGGACAGTGAGTCTGCACTCTGTACCCCTCCACTGCATCCTGGAGGGAAGGCCAGCTGAAAGTGTAAGACTGACAGTCACCCCAAGACCTAGGACAACAGCTCAGCACACAGATGCACACACCTATGGAGGCACACCTCTGGAGGGTAAAGTCATCAGTAGGCCAGTAATGTGGAAGCATCTAACACAGCAGTGAGGAGACAGCAGTTGGACTCTGGAGAGCTCCACTGACAGAAGACCAGTCCCAGCACCCACATCCAGAGGCCAAGATCAGGTCCATACCGAGAATATCTCTGGGATGTAACATGGACTCTATCACAGAACCGTAAACACCAGAATAAGAAATTGAACATAGACACCCCCTCAAGCACATCAGCTGCCATCTGGGACCAGTGACCAGCACTAGTGAATCAAATTCCCACATACCTGCTGTCATCATGGAGCCTTGGTGTAGCTGTGCATGTCTTGAGAAGCCAGCCCTGCATCCCAGCACCTCCCTGGGAGTCTAAGATAGGAGAAACCCTATGTGAGAAGTTCCTGGGTCCCCACAACCAGCTCATCCAGAGGAACTCAGGAAAATATCAAGGCAAAAGGAACGAAAGGCAATCTCAGACCTCCAACCCACACAGAACAAGTCTAGGAGACATAGAAATGGAATAAACTGGAAGTCACACAGCTGAAATTTCTGAGAAGATAGCAACTGAAGTAAACAACTTTATGAAGCTATAAAAGTAATCAGATCAGAAATAATATCTCAGGTAAAAGAACAAATGACAAACATAATCAAAGAAATACTGAGCATATCTAAAGAAGACATAGATTAAAAAAAGAGCAGGAAATGATGGAAACCTTGAATAAACAATACAGGAAAGAACTACAATTCATGAAACAGATTCAAAGAGATATTCAGGAAATTAAAAACTCCATTGAAAGAGACTGAAGATAGACTTTCAGATTTTGAATACAGGATTGCAGTAGTGATCATGAAAGAAAGGATCTCTTAAAAATTAACAAATAATCAGGAAATAACAATTCAATGGCTGCAAGAAAACAAAACAAAAATAATTTAAGAATGATAACTGTCAGTGAAAAAGTATATGTGTGTGGGGTCCAATGCAAATGACATAAAAAGACTATTTACAGAAATAGCAGAAAACTTCCCAAGTAAGGGAAAAGAACTGTCAGGTAAGTGAGGCATATAAAACTTCAACTAGCCATAACCAAAATAAATCTGTACCCAGACATATAATAATCAAAATCCCAGAAATTCAGCACAAGAACAGACTATTAAAGGCTGTTAGAGAAAAGAACCAGATCACCTATAAAGGAAAAGTCATCAGAGTCATGGCAAACTTCTCAACACAAACCATCAAGTCAAGGAGGGCTTGGAGTGAAGTGTTTCAAGTCTTGAAAGAAAAAACTTCCAAGCTAGCTTGAGGTACCCTATCTTTCAAAATTAATGGAGAAATAAAGTACTTTCATGATAAAGAACAACTGAAGGAATTCATGAGTGCCAAACCAACCCTACAAAGAGTACTGAAGGTTATTCTAGAAAGAGATAAAGATGACCATGCTGCCAGGAACAGTAGAAGAAGGGTATCGTTGAGCAGGGCACACAACTGGATAGAGGAGAAAAGTAGGGGAACAATGGCAGGAGGACAGCATGGTAGAGATGGGCAGTGCGTGTCAATTGTAACCATTAATGTAGATGGCTTCAACTCACCAACGCGAAGAAAAATGGGCAGAGTGGATTGGGAGACAGGATCCAACAATACGCTGTATATAAGAAATACATTTGACTTAAAAGAAAATTCATGGACTGAGGAGACAAGGCAATGCTCCATGTGACAGGGACCCAGAAAAAAGCAGGGGTAGCTTTCCCATCAACTGTGGAGTACAAAGGAAAATCAAGGTACTTTTATACAATGGAAAGCTACTCAGCTATAAGGAAGGATAACCAGTTTATAAAGAGGCTCTTGTAGACAAATGGATGCAACTTGAGATCATGTTTATGACTGAAATGGTTTGGACTTACATGGGCGGACACTGTGTTGTCTCCCTAGTATAAAAAAACTGAAGGAGTTTGTGGAATCCAAAATGTACAATAGATAATGTGAAGGCGAAAGGAACGGAAATATCTAAAAAGGGAAGGTGGTAGCCTCTGTTAATTTCCTATTACCTTGTTTTAACATCCTGCATTGTTTTGTTTGGTGAGATTCTATTATGTTTACTGGTATGGGCAGTCATTTTGAAGATAATAAGATATATCATGGTAGCCATTGTTGATTTCCTATTACCTTGTTTTGAAGTCCTGTGTCACTTTCATTGTTTTGTTTGATTGTTTTATTCTGTCTTGTTTTGTTTGACTTTATTATATCTAATGGTATGGGCAGCTATTTTGAAGATAACATGAGGCACAATGGTAGCCAACACTGATTTCCTATTATTTTGGTTTGAAATCCTATATCGTTCTCATTGTTTTGTTTTGATCGGTTTATTCTGTTTCATTTTGTTGGGTTTTATTCTTTTTAAAATAAAAATTTGAAAAATTCCCTCCCCTAAACCAAGGGGAGGCCTAACTAAAATAACTAACTAAATAAATAAATATATAAATGTCCATCAATATAAGGACTGGTTAAATTAAAGTGATACATCTATATAATGGATTAGTATTCAGTGCTGTTAAACAATGAGAGGAATCTGCAAGAACCAATATGGAAATATGCCCAACATACATCACTAAGGAAAAACAGCCAAGTACAGAACAGCATGTAGACAGTACTACCTTACATGTTAAAACACATACATAAAGTACATACATATACATATGTAAAATACATTCAAAGCATATGCATGATTTTTTTTCTCTGAGAAGGAATTTCAAGAAATGGTTCACAGTGGCTAACAAGGGATGAAGGGTCAGTTTAGTAGGATGGGGTGGCATTTGGGACCCTGTTTAAGATTTTTATTTGTACTCCTCAGTAATTTAAAATCCTAATGATTTCTGGATTTAAAATTTAAAATCCTAATGATTTACTGGATTTCTAAGTTAGGACCTTCAGCAGCAATTGAGTATGTGACCAAAGAGGGAATAAATAAAAAGAGATTCTTAGCAGAAAAATAATACTTCTAGCCAGTTATGCTAAAGAGGAAGTATCCCTCTCTACACAGAGGAAGAAGTTGGCTTCTGTAGAAAAAAATGCTTCCTGTTAATTAGAAGAGGAAGTGGGATGAAGAAGAGTAATAGTTGCCTCATCTGGGTTTTTAATTGAACTTATCTTTTGGCCTATTTTACACTGGAAAAGAAACTCGTGGGTGTCACTAGTCCTTGCCTGAAAAATCTGAAAGATCAAAATGTTGTCCGAGCAATTCAGAAACAATCAGAGCGTACTCCTATCCCCACCCTACCCACAAGCCAGTGGCACAGCTGGAGAAGAGGTTCTGGGAGGGAATGCTGACAAACCTACTTAGCAATAGGCCCTGAAGTGTGAGGAGTGAATATAAACCGGGGCAGAGAACAGACCTCCCAGACCTCCACTGAACAGCAGGACGCTTTTGTTTTTCTGGGCCTGAGAAACAACAACAACAACCCAAAAAACCCTTCTGCTCTTCTGCTCTTGTGTACAGTCTTGAGCTGCAGCCTCATTACTCCATTTCACGGTGGAGCGGGTGTGTCACATGCAATTACTCATCCAGATAGCATGAAGTGGTAAAGCAAGACTGAGACTCAGAAGAGTCCACTGCGCTGAAGGTGTCACCTGTCACACAACTTCTGTTTGTGGTACACGCGGAGGCATTCTGAACCAAACCCACCTTAATGACTGTCACAATGGAACAAAGTCCTCAATATTTATCTATATAAAATACTCACTGTCATTGGCCTGGACACAAACCCTATAAAATAGACATGACTTTAACTTTTTTTCTACCCACCATCAGTGGGCCCAGAATGACTAACATGAGGATTAGAACAGAATTTCTTTTTCTCACTCATCAACCAATCTTTTATCACCAGGGTGGAAGAGGTAGGTCAGCAAAATTATAAGCCTTGTTGGATAATTTCTAAATGCTGGGGCTTCTTCAGGGAAGTAGACCTTCCCCCAGGGCAAGTGACTTCAGCTAGTTACAGCATACAGCTAAGGAGGCCAAGGTCATGAGCTTGTTTACCCGGAGGGCCAATTAGCTTTTATCTGTTTAGTGGCCACATCCTGTATCCCTCAACCCAAACAGCTGTTTCAAAAATGGATGCCTTTGATGACAATGGAGATTGGTCCAAAATAGAATAAATGCATTAGTGTAAATGGATCATGCTCTTGAAAAATGATATAAAGCATGTTTGAAACATTAAAATTACATCACCTGGTATTTGTTCCAAAGCGAAGAGGAATAACAGCACCAAGAAAATCTCGAAGATCTGTACAACTGCTAGATTGGTTGCCAGACAGAAAATAGTTATATATTTAGAGATAACCCATTACTTCTTTTTTTGGGGTGGGGGTTGGAACAGGATCTCACTCTGTAGCACAGGCTGGCCTCCAATTTGTGGCAGTCCAATTGCGTGCTGGGATTATAGGTGTGTGCTACCATGCCTGGATGGTTTCTTTTTAAGAAGACTGTCACACTATGGACCCATTTCCTACTAAAATAATTCCCTGAAGAAAATTATTTTATTTAGAACCCTTGTTTTCTCCCAGGGAAAGAATTGGAATCAAGATGAGCTCTATCAAATTCTATAGTTTTTGTCTCTCGGTAAATTGTTTTGTTTTGTTTTGTTTTGTTTTGACCCAGGATCTCACTATGTAGTTCATATGCTGGCCTCAAACTCACTTTGTAGCCCAGGCTGCTCTCAAACTTGAAACAATTTTCCTGCCTCAGCCTCCTGGGCAGGTGCCACTACAGCCGGCACAAATGTTTTATTTAACTGAATCGCTGAGCGTGGTGGCACATGCCTGTGATGCCAATACTCAGGAGGGCAGGAGGATCCTTGCAAATTCAAAACCAGCCTACATTACAAATGAGCCCAAGGGGAGCCTGAACTGCATAGCGAGACCCCATCTCAAAAAGGCATTAAATAAATAAATAAATAAAATAACTGAATCAATTATTTTACAGAGCATTTGATCTGAACCTTTTTCATGCTCTAATTAGATACTAATTTTTCTCTTATAAGTTGTTAGTTCTTCAACTTGACTTCATTTTTCCTTCACAAATATGTTCTTTACCGACACACTATGCATGAAATACACTTTGTTGTTTTTCACTTGGGAACAGAACCCAACACTGAAGATTTCCTGTCATTCATGAAAAGGTATACATTTACAAACTGTCTTTCCTCATATTTGTGCCTATATTGTTTTTAAAGTTTCTTATACAATCCACAACATAATCAATATTTGAAATACCATATGCCCCAATGTCTGAAACACATGCAAAGACCTAGAATTAACCTTGGACCTGTATCACATATTTACCTTGACCCTGAACTAACTTGGAGCTACCTGCTTTGACCTAGAGTTGGTGTTGGGGACCATCCTCAGTTGCCTTGTAGTTTGATCATGTCTGCAACTGTAAACTCTTTAATCACAAGAGAATAAAAGAAAATTTTACAAGATTCTTGGTCACCTATCGTACTTTCAGATGTGTATGTCCTCTGGGAAACTAGATCAACAGATGAATGGATAAAAGAAATGTGATACTTATACACCATGGAGTACCACTCTGACACAAAGCAGGAAAAAACTTGAGTCGATTGTAGGAAAATGGATGCACCTTAAGACCATAGTGTTAAATAAATCAGAAGCATAAGCCCAAATATCACACTATTTCTCTTATATGAGAAACTCAGAATAAAAATAAAGATCAAATTAAAAGATTGGGAGATAGATTACTCTCAAAGGAGAAGGGGATCAAGAGATAGAGTGGGGGAGAAGAGGAAAAAGGAAGGAAAAAAAGGATTTGGGATGTGTGATGTACATGTATTACCTCCCACACAAGGAATATAAAGATCATGTACTGCAAATAGGTATCCAAAAAAGGGTGGGGGGCCAAGGGATGGGTGGACCAAGGAATGCAGACATACTACACACATACACTAATAAACTAGAAAACAAACTAACTTCTTCTAAGGAACTGGAAGAAAAACATTCCTTTCAGAAACTGCTTCACCTATCACTGTTCATTTGCCTGAAACAGCACTGAATCCAAGCCCCGGTTAATCCAGTGAATTGAGAATCACTACACCAGCAGTGATCTGGTAAAGTCTGTCCCCCTATGCTAAAAGGGATTTGTGTGGACAACGCTTTTCATGAACCAAAACCTGAGATGTATATCTGAACTATGCATGACATACATTACATCAGGCTGAGGACAGACGATCTAGAAGCTAGAACCCATACCCTTGTTCATCCTAATTTCCCATGCTTCCCAACTTCTTTCAAGAACCCTCCGAGATCCTCACAGGCATTGAAGCTGCGTAACACAGTTCTAGTATTTCTGTCCAGGCCAGGGGACCATCCTCAGTTGCCTTGAAGTTTGTTCCTGCCCAAGGACAGGAACACATATAAAATAAGGTGCCTCTAATCTCTAAAACCATGAAAATTTATATATAAACATCATTTTTTTTCTTTCAAGCAGTTTTGCCAGCTTTCAATGGAGGTTTTAATTTCCTGGATAGCTCTGTGAGTCTGTTTCATGTATTCCAATTCTTCTCTATATTGTTCATTCAAGGTTTCCCTCATTCTCCTGTGCACTTTTTTTTAAATCTATGTCTTCTTTAGATATGCTCAGGAACCCTCTTATTAATCATTTCTTCTTTTACCTGAGATATTATTTCTGATTTCTTGTACAGTCTCATGGAGTAGTTTCTTTACTGCAGTTGCCATCATCTCAGAAATTTCAGGTGTGTGATTTTTGCTTTCTTCCATGTCCATGTCTCCTGGACTTGTTCTGTTTGGGCTGGAGGCCAGAGATTGGCTTTTTCTCCTTCATATTGATGTTTTCCTGGGTTCCTCCAGATGAACGAGCTGTGGGGCCCCTGGCACTTCCCATGTTGACCACCCATTTACAGTGTAGGGGTATGGGTCAGGCACCAGGGTTTCTCCTAACCCACATTCCCCAGGGGGAACGGGGTGCGGGGCGGGCTTCCGCAGACACTCACAGCTTCTCCGAGGCATGGCTAGCTGGTTCTCCTGGCCCCACTGGCTATCTGCGGGAGAGTCCATGGTGGCCTTCATACACGTGGGGGCTGGGCTTAACATCATTTTTCTTAATGAAACTCCATATAGCACAGAAATACCTCAATTCACAACCATTTCTATGTGCAAACAATTTAGTCTGCAAATAGAAGTGTTCATCAAAATTTTGCTTCTGTTTCCACACTCCATATCGGGTAACAAACATGACCATGGCCATCTTCCCCACAAACACAGCCACTTTTCCCAAAAATCATAAGACAAAGTAAGTTCATAAACTGAAGTATACAGTTTTCCCTTACTACATGTTTATGAGGTGATCAGGAAAATCGCTGTTCTGCTAATGTCTTCCTTCTCTTGTTTATCTTTGATAGTCTCTCTTCTCCCTCCCTAGTTTTTCCCTTCTACATCCTACAGAACAGAGCCCACTTTCTTCTCTTCTATATAATTCTAAAACACAACTTCTGCCAGTAACCCTAACTATTGCCGTATCATGCTGATTTGCACCAGGTGTGCTGTATGGTGGTTAACCCAGGCTTACAACAGGGTCTTCTTAGATCTTCCTCAGAGAACCAGCTTCCACATATACATCTCAGAGTCACAACCAGTGGGGTGGAAATTGAGCCAAAAATAAATGGATCCCATTTTGAAGTACTGAGCACATTAAATAAATAAAGGGGTGAAACACAACTGGAGGAAAGAAAAATGCTACCCAGAGTTGTAACTTAAGAGATTTTTTTGGACACATAAAGCAAGCTAGTAAAGATGATTTGCCTCTTTGAACATCCTGCTTCCAAATGAAATGTTAATTTTCTCAACATTAGTAAGAGCAAGGGAGAGCGAACAGAATAGAGGAAAGGAAGACTGTCATCAAAAACCGTCAAATGACAACAAAAAGTACTCCCCAGTTAAAAGAAAATGAGCAGAAATGTTATGATGTAATGAAGATTTGCAAAGTTTAGAGTCTTGGAGAATCCTAGAGAACTGTAAAAAGCAAGTCTTTTATGGAACAACAGTTGGGAATTAGAATACAGTGTTATCCTGCAACTTTGGGCAAATCACAGTCTCAAAACACCAGCTTTTCTATGGACTCTCTCCCTGAGGAGTCACAAGCAAGGTCGCCAGATGGTTTGTGTACACCAAATTGTCTGGCCCGTTTATTTTCCATTATGAAACCATGTGGAATGGTCCTGTGTTTGAACATGATCAGATATTGCAAATGACTGTCATTAGAATGTAATCACCCTTCGTCTCGGCCTCAGTGCAACTCTGTGTTCCAAATTTTCCAAACCAAACTCAAGTTGTCCTAATGCCATGGGATAATGGACGAGTGCCATTGGTTTTGTTAAAAGAAAAATCTCCCAGACTATAATTATTTGTTTCAAAAACTCTGGCTAACCTCAAGATCAAGGACACAAACATGATCCATCTGATGCAACAGAACATCAGCTAGTCTAAGAAAATACGATAAAAGTCAACTTTTTATTACAAAGCTTGTCTATTTACAAGTTAGTTTTCCAAAGGCTATCTGCAGGTCTGTTTCTCTATAAACACCAAAAGACACTCAACAAGCCTCTACTACAATTTTCTGTTGATGGCAGGCAGAACTGGTGCACTTTGGCTAAGAACAGCTTCAATCAGCTATGAAAACTGACTGAAAATGTGTCAGAGAAAATTTTCTATACTAATTTTATTTATCTGAAGTACTTAAATTTTCTGTCCACTAACAATAGCAACATGATTTCAGGCTCCCCAACTTAATACAGCAATCAGATACCAAATACTGAATTGTTGATTCCTGAGCAAGATAAATACAAAAAGGGAGATGGCACCAATAAAGACAGATGGGGTTTTGATGTTTTGGTGTTCAAAATACCCCCAGGAAGCACAGCGCTCGCATGGTCCTTCATTATCTGCCCCCTTTTCAAGCCTTGTCTCTTCCTACAGTATACCTGCATGTGCTTCACCCACTGTGCAGAACATCTTCACCACTGTCCTCCTCACTCTCCATGTGCTGGTTTATTACTCACTCCTAAACACCACTAATTCCTCTTACCTCTTTCTAATCTCCTAAATTGAAATACAGTGTACCTCGTATATGTCCCTTACAGCTTCATATATTTCCTTTTAATTGCCTTGACCACATGCATGATGCTTTTTTTAAATCTGTATTTCTCACTGAACTAACTCCGCAGGCCAAGTATATGTCAGTCCTGTTCTCAGTAGCTACTCAACAAATACAACTTGATGCGACTCAAGCAAATGACTTAATTTATAGTAATTATTTTAGATTTTTTTCTATTTCTATTATATCTGTAAGTGTAGATACAGAAGACCACAAATATCACGTTCACATTACCTGCAACTGACAAAAGTTAAGTTTTCACATTACTGCAAGTCATTAACGACTATTTTCGAAAGGCCACAAATCAAATGATTTTTTGATCAATCCAAGCTAACTAGAGAGGAAAAAAATTGGAAAAATATAATTAAGCCCTTACTACGTGCTAATCATTGTGCTAGATGGCTCATGTACACTGCATATTCAACCTTTCTAAAATAGTATTATTATACACATTTTATATATATTTTTAAAAACCAAGACTTACAGGACTATCTCTGCCCAAAATAACATAGCCAATAAATGTCAGAACCATGTTCAACCTATTTTATTTAAATCTAAAATATACAATGCTCTCTCCTTTATTGCTTACCTCCTCAAATTCTGTCCATGTTTGGAAGGAACTTGAACTTTTTGAGCCAGAGAACGTGCTTTCACATATGTTATTCATCCAGTTATTTAACAAACATCAATTAAATGCCTACGCTGGGCTGTTTTTGCTATTGCTCATAAATGTGCAGAAAATTAAGTTAACCAGGGCACTGAATTCATAAGCATTCTGGTTAATTTAGCTGAAGAATAAGAAATTAAGAGGCAATATACTGCCACAGATGTTTCTCCATGGCAAAAGAAACATGCAACCATCAGGGCAAATTAAGAAAATTGTACTGAAAGGCTGAATCAACCCTACAGTTGAGGACTACATTCAGGTTATACAGCCCCTGAAATTTTTCTCCTGGTCCTTTGATATCTATGATTTTTTGGCCGTGGTATGAAAGAGCAAAACAAAACATATAAAGAGATTAGATATTTAAAATTTTGACTTTCTCTTATGATTTTTTTAATGACCCTTATTTTTGTTTTTCACAGCAAAACAACAACAGTAACAACAGGAAGATAAAATGGCAGCTTGCTAGGGGGGCTGCATGGAGAATCTCTGGAGAAATCAGATCAGATGCTAGAATATGACAACATGGAGAAGGCCAGACGAATGGATAATGATTCTTATTAACCAAGGTGGTAACCAAAGGGAAAAATAAAACTAGGAAGAGGAAGGAAAAGCGCAGGTGGAGAGCTGAAACCCAACAGGCTCACCATTCTACGCTGTACTAGATGCACCCAGAGGATCCAAAGTCCAAGGGAATACAAGGGGAAGAGCTACATTGGCTCTTGGTGAGTGCTGGAAATTGGGACCTGGGGCCCTGCAAAGCAGCCAGAGCCACCTGGCCACACCAGAGGAGAGTGTGAGAGAACCATACACCTGGGCTCTGAAGCACCGCAGTTTTCTGACTGATCCGCACTGTGCTGGGAGCACAGTGAAGACACGTGGTACAGTGGACCCAAGAGGAAGAACTGCATTAGTGAGTACTAGGGCTTGGGTCCCATGGCTGCTGTCGCTGGCTGGAGGACACCTTGAAATTGGGCAGAGCCTGGCACCGCGGCGGTGTCAGTCGGCCGTCCATGACACAGAGAGGACTGGTGGAGGACATCTTGGAGTTGGGCAGAGCCCGGCACCACAGTGATATCAAATAGTCGCCCCTGGCACAGAGAGGACTGGCAGGGTCTGCTGGGGCTTGAGCTATGCCTCTGGTTGGGACCCAATAAGCAGGTACAAAATTGTCGTGACTCTGTGACGTCCACAAGGTACAGTCTAACTTGAAGATTGACTGGCTCAGAGGCTCGAGGCTAGCCTGTACCATCCCTGCATCCCTGCCTGTACCTCAGATAACAGCAAATTGGAGAGGACAGCAAAACCCCAGTCAGCACGCTTTGGAAAGACCCTAAGCAATACGGAGAGGGTCAGAGACCCCCAGGACACACCAGTCTGAAAGTAACTAGAAACATGACAAGAGATAGAAATATCTCTTGTCCGAACCTGGGAAAATAAGCCCAGGAGAAGTAAATACAGAGGAGAACTAGGGCAGTAACCAGCCAATAGTAGACATAGCATCAGCGGACATAAAGAAATACCTTCATGATCTCACGGAAACTTAAAACTGTACTTCTGATCCAAGTGAGGCAAGATATAGAAAGATTAATTAAAGAAATGATAAGCCCCTCCCAAGAGAACACAGATGAAAGAATGGAAGAAATCAAAAAAGAAAGAGAAACTTTTGATGAAGAATTTAAGC
This sequence comes from Cavia porcellus, assembly GCF_034190915.1. Taxonomy (NCBI): domain Eukaryota; kingdom Metazoa; phylum Chordata; class Mammalia; order Rodentia; family Caviidae; genus Cavia; species Cavia porcellus. Next base: position 2,868,446 of record NW_026947512.1, read on the forward strand.
ATAACCTAGAATACATGAAACAGATACAAAGAGATTACCAGGAAACTAAAAACTCCATTGAAAACTGGCAAAATGCCTTGACAGAAACTAAAGTTAGCCTTTTGAAACTTGAAGACAGATTTATGATATATGATCACAAAAGAAAAGACTTCTTAAAAATAACAAAAGAATTCAAAGGCTAAAAGATGATGAACAGATACATAACTTAAGAATAAAAATGAACCACAAAGAATATTCTCAGATATACTAAAGGAAAACTTCCCAAGCATAGGAAAAAGAAATGATATCCAAATAAATGAGGCATACAGCACTCCAGCCACCTACAACCAAAACAGATAAATACCCAGACATATAATAATCAAGATTCCAGAAATCCACCAAAAGAATAGAATACTAAAAGCAGCCAGGGAAAAGAAGCAGATTACCTACAACAGAAAAATTATCAAAATAACAACAGACTTATCAACACAAACACTCAAATCAAGAAGAACCTGGGTAGAAATAGTCCAAGTCCTGACAGAAAATAATCGGCAACCAAGACTGATGTACCTAGAAAAACTCTCTCAAAATTAATGGAGAAATAAGATGTTTCCAAGACAAGGAGGAACTGTGGGAGTTCATGGCCACCAACCCAACCCTACAGAAAATACTGAAGGACATTCTAGAGAGAGATAGAAAAAAAAAATACCAGGATTCCAGCAACAGTGGCAGAGAGGCCTCAATGAGCAGGGAGGACAGTGGAATGAAGGAGAAAAATGAAGAAAAAATAATAGCAGAAAAATAGAACTGCAGAATTGAGGCAGAGAAGGTAGGCTATAATTTTTAACAGAGATAGCCCTGATACACTAACAAGAAGAAACACAAGAAGAGTAGATTAGGCAGGATCCGTCAAGATGTTTTGAATAAGAAATATACTCAACCTAAAAGAGGGTTAATAAACTGAGAGTCAAAGATGAGAAAACAATGCTATGTGTGACAGGAAACCAGAGAGAAATAGGGACATCTCGTCCAGCAGCCGCAGATAGATTGGAAAGCTATGACACTTTTGGCCAGTGTAGAACTACACAACTGGAAGGAAGGAAAACCCTATGACTTCAGTAAGTAAAGGAGTACAGCTCAAGATCAAGGTCAGGGGTAAAAAGATTCAGCAACCCTCAGATAGACAACAGGCTGGCCCCCTCATCTAAAAACTAAAGGGGCTAGTGGGACTCAAAATATACAAAGCACCCTGAGACCGGGAAAGGTGAAAAATAGCCTAAAAAAGGAAGGCAGAGGTCATTGTTAATAATGTATCAGGATTTTAAAGTCACAGTAGTCTTATCACTCTGTTTAGTTTGATTTTATTTTGTTCCAGTCTGTCCGCTCATATCAGATTTGAAGGCACAGATATCTAACTCAAAAATAGCAGGTACCATGGTACTATCCTTAATTTCCTATTAACTTAAACTGAAACCCTGTATTACTTACATTGTCTTACTATGACTGATCTTATTTGAATCTGGTTTGTGAGACTGCGGTTTTGCCTTGGCTGATTTTATACGAATTTGGTATGCTTGAAAGTATCAAGTCTAAAAGTAGACGCAACTACTCTGAAGATGAAAAGATATAAAAGATACCCATTCCGGTTTTGATTATTAATCACTCTCAAGTCCTACAATGTCTTCAAAGTTGTGTTTTTATATAGCAATGTAATACTATGCTTAACTATATTAAGCCTGATGATGTGGACAAGTCTATTGAAAACAACAAGAGAAAGCATAGTAACTATGGTAGAGCACCTAATTTTGTGGTCTTATGTGTCTTTTTCATTGCATGTTTTTCTAGGAATTTGTTTTGTTGTCTTGTTATGATCTGTTTTTCTCTATCATACAGAAAGGATAGATATACATGTAGAAATTCACACATGGGAAGAATTTTTTAAACTATTTATGGGAACAGATTATATAATGCACTATGTAATGAACAGACACTCTAAAGAAGAGACACTAAGAAACCCAATGCTAATTCTGCAACATTATGATACAAAATCTAGCAATACTATTGTTCAAAGTGATATTAGTCTAGTCTTTTAAGTTCAATTTCAGCGTACTTAAAGATAAGGACATCTACTATGAAGAGAATGAGAGACATTATGGTAGTCATTATTGATTTCCCCAATGTCAGGTCTTGAAGACCTAAAAAGCCTTCATCATTCTGTAATGATTTGATTAGCTCTATAATATGCAGTATGTATTCAATGTGTGTGAAGATGGGGACAACTATTTAGAAGAAAACTAGAGACAATAAGATAGACAGTGAAGATCTCCAGTGGACTTGCTTTGAAATCTGTATTTCTTTAAATTGTGTCTTTATGAACTGTTTTGTTCTGTTTTGATATGTTTAATCTTACCCTCTTTAAGATAAAAAACAAGTGTGTAGGACTGGTAAGCATATTACTAAGGTTTTTTTTTATCATTGAGCAGAACTGTTGGCAGTGTCACTATTTGAATGTCCCTTTGTATACTTTAATTTTGTAACCTGAACATCTAAGATGATAATATGTAACTTATCAACTAGTGATTTCTTACTGTTTATTTTTCTGTAATTCTGTATTATTTCTACCTTTTTTTCTGTTTTTTTTTTGTTTCTTTCTCTTTAAATAAAAAAAACAATAACAACAAAAGTTTGAAACTTAGAACTGAAAAATTTAGCCCTTTGCTTCTACGTCTTCTCAATTCTCGATTCAAATTCTTAGAGCCCCTTCCCAGCCTGGGTGCTGACTGTGAGTTCAAATCAAGCCTGTTTAAGCCTCCGCACCTTCTTGGGCTCCCTGAACACTCCTGAAAATGTAAGGGAGGCTGCTGCCCAAAGGAGAGTTGGCTTTCTACGTGGAACTTGTAGCAAGGGGCTTTCTATATTTCTCTCAAAAAGTCCCATTTGGGAATTACGCACTCTCTTTGTGACAGTATTGTCAGCAGTATGAATATTTCTTGTAAATTATAATACTTCTGGACTCACTGAAATCTCAGCTGTTATTGTTTTCCTCTACCACCTTCTATTATTTCTTAAAAATAACCTTTCCTCCCACCTCAATACAGCATGTCTTCTATCACAATGCTTCAAGTGTCTTTGTTTGCAATTTTTATCTGTCAGCAATCAAGATTTTTACTTTGAAACAATTTAGATTTGTTCCTGCATTGTATTCATCCTACTCAAATTGAATATTTTGAGGCAGCCAAGAATTAGTTTGTAAGCAAGGCCTGACCAGAAGGGTAAACAAGAGTGGGAGGACTCCTCTGCTTACCGAGAACTCTTTTCATCAGGGTATTTGCTTTTGTTGTCTTTGGGTTTCTACTATGCACATATGTTGTGGATTCTCAGAAATCTAGTAAAACTGTAATGTTTCCTATTATTAGCAAGTATAAGCCACACAATAAAACATGTGGTGATGAAATTTGGGTGGGTCTGGTCTTTCATGATGTCAGAGAAAACACAACTAAGCCCTCAAAAATTCTATCATTTGAGAGGTTGTCTCAAGGTGAAGTATAAAGGTACCTACATAATTATTTGTCCATTCCTTTGTTCATTCGTTTGTTCATTTGTTGACTCACTCAACAGACAATCTCAACATTGCAATGACATAACCATGAGCAAGGCATAGTCCTTTGTGTTGGAAACTCACAGTCTATTGGAAAAGAATGTAAAACAAGCAACTGCTATTTGTGATTAATGTTCAAAAAGGGAGAGGGAAGAGGAATGAGAGAGGGAGAAGGAAGAAAGAAAACAATGAGGAAAGGATGGAAGGAAGAAGGCAAAGAATGCTGAGAGCACATGGGGTAGGTAGTCTTCTGAGATGGGGCAGCCCCGTTAGAATGAGTAGCCACTAGCCAGTCCTTCCAAAAGGAACACCGCAATACCAAAAGGCGTATGTTTTACAAACATCAAAATTCAATTTTTAAAAGAATGTTACCTTTTCCCGACTAGGGGCAGCATCCCCCCAAATCTCCATCTTTCTGAAATGTCTTCCTCTACCTACGCAGGTACCTAATAGTCCTAGACCAAGGTTTCTCATCAAGTAAGGCAGGTAAGTTTCTCAGATGCCAGTTATGGAGGAAAGTTTGAAGGCTTTCAGTTTTTGCTTCATTTGGGCCCCTTGTAAAAAAGGATGGACTTTAACTAAATACTCACTACAGTGGAAAGAAGTACAACCTTCCCCAAGCACCCTACATTTATAAGGCAAGTAGAAATTTAAATGACGTCATTTTCCTCATGGTTTCGTCGTCAAAGGGAAGTCTGAAGGACTGAAGCTATTTCCTTTCCCTTCCATGGACAGCATCTTGGTATATAAGCTCTTTTCTCCTATTCCCTGCCTCCCTCATTGCCTGATGTCAAGCTTCTCCTGACAAAATGGCGTTTCAAGGGATCAAAAGGAGACACTGAAGTTTAAGGTGAACACATTTTGGTAAGCAAAGGGCTAAAAGAGAGCTGCTTTGCACTTTTTCTTGGAGGCCCAAGACTACCATGGTCAATGAAATTATTTCCAGTAACTGTACGGGTTACTCAAGTAACTGATTCCTAAACCTTTGGTTTTGTTTGTTTTTAATTTAACAAGGTTTCCTTTGCTATTTGCATTAAAATGCAAAAAGTTTATGTCTGGTACAGAGGAGGCTCATTTCAGGCCTGGGAGTCAAGTGGAGGAGGCTAGCCTGGCTGCAAAAGTCTAAGAGATTTTTACAGGACAAAGCATTCTGCATATCGATCTGTCTTATTTTATCTTCCTAGAGGGGACTGTCTTTTCCTTCTCAAATAACCGCCACCTGAGCAACTGAATGCACATCAAGGATAAAATAAGATTATAACCCAGTCTGGAGTTTTGGAACACTACCTCTTGAGGGACACAGTGCTCACCAAGTATTGAACCATTTCCCATACACAGGTGAGCTGAGGGTTCTGATGCAGCTACATCTGGTCTCCCTCAAACTAATCTGCGAATCTCCACATCTTACAGTTTAGTTGGTGCCGAATGTCTTCCTCCTGAAAGATTACATTGTACAAGGGAATTTCACCGGGGTCAGGTAACTGTGTTGCCCAGTTCAAATTCCATGGACATTTAAAATATGGAAGAGATCGTGGAGTGTGGGGGAAATTTTGAATTCAGGTGACAGGGTCCAAACCAACTGTCACCCCATCAGCAAGCCAAACTGGTGAAACCTCTGTACTTGCTATGGGTTTGAATACAGCTTTTCCCCTCCAAAATTCCTGTTGGGATATAATCTCCTTAGTGAGGTATTAAGAGGGTAGAAACTTAATTTTACCATGGGATTAGGAGGTGGGGCCTTTGGGATGTTTCTAGAAATAGGTAAGATCATGAGGGTGGAACCCACGTGGTTGAATTCTGGCAGTTTACTAGACGACAGAGAACAGGAGTACGCACATGCACACCCTCTGCTTGTCACCTCGTATTGCCAGCACCTCTTTCAGCTTTGCCACTAAGGCGGCCACTATCTGATGTAGCTCTTCAACCTTGGATCAGAATTGTGGACCAAAATAAATCCCTTCTCATTCTATCATACTGTATTTTTAGCAACAGAAATTGAGACAGAACTCTTTCCCCAATATTGTTCATTCAATAATAAAAGTTGACATTTGTTTGTATTACATGTGAGGCTCTGTTCTAAGAAGCTTATAGTTGCAACTCAATTCCCATAAAAACTGTACTAGTACACCCCTTTTACAAATAAGGAAACTGGAGTGCAGGTTTGCTAAGATCAGAGAAGTCTGGCTCCACAGTTTATACTCTATCCTTTTCTCCACACCTCTATATCTCTATTCTATTCTATAAGCATTTATTAAGTGCTCACACTGTGAGCAGTATTTGACATATACAGGTGAACATGACAGAGGCATCCCTTCAGGAGCTAATATTCTAGTTTGGAAGGCAGCAATTTTTAAACACACCAGTACCATTCAAAGGATGAATTACTTATGAGACAGAAAAACAGAAGCATTATAGGACTAGCAGGAGGAGTCAAGGTTTTCTCCCTTGCAGAGGTAATAATAAAGCACCTTCTAACACTAACATTAAAATGTGATTCTAATGAAAACTTTAATATCCTGACTTATAGTTTAGACGACGAAACCTACCGAAAGCTTCATGCAATAGCTCAAATAGTGACAAACGCAGGGAAATTGGGACTCTGGCAGCAGGGGCCATTGGAGGAGAAGAGAAAGACGCAAAACGGATGCACTGGAACTACAGATGTCCTTGACGACAGATGTGTCATCCATGGTGGTAGCTCTGTCTCAAGGGCTATATTAGAAATATTTTTATGTTTTCTGTATGTTGCAATGCTTTGGATTCTTTAAAAACATTTCTCAATGCAAGAGATTGCTCCTCTCAGGTCCAGCCCATTCTTAATGATAACAAAGGGCCTAGAACGTGTCTTAGATATGTAGAGGAATCAATCCAGAGTTAGAATTCCTATACCTGGCCCATATACTTCAGGAGACAATTTCTCTACCGTAATTGCCCTGGATCAGGCACCAGGCAAATAGAGACCACTTCAAATCCCACTGGAATTATTCAAACTAGCCATCTTAAACCAACTGCTCTACTTGCAGAAACCCCAGCGAAGGAGTGGTTATACCTCGCTGCCTTCAACAGTCTGCCTGCTGATGGCTGCTGTGTTACTCCCGGGAGCACCCGTGTGGCAAGCCTTCCTTCCCTCCTGTTTCTGGGGTGGTGTGACACACTTTGTTTCCTGACCCTCTCTTCTGTCTCCTCTTAGGGCTGTATGTGATTGAGTGCCTCATAAAAAAACACAAAACAAGGGTTTAGGGAAACTCTGACATGATTCTGGCAAGCTTTCATGTCTAAGGAAACATACTCCAGAGAATGGATGAAAATATCAAGATTCCAAACAGTAGGGCTGTTCAAAACTGAACCCCAGTCAATATTCTGGGTTATGTGGAACATAGACACTTATGCATAAGACAGAGCTACACAGAGATAAGCAGATTTTGTGGGGTCCAGGTAAACAGTAGAGGGTCACAGGCAAGGATATAGTCTCCATGGAATACTAGGATACACATGGACTGAAATTTGTGTTCTCCAAAATTAGTGTATTGGAATCAAAACTCTTGATGTGATAGTATTAAGAGGTAATTCAGTCATGAGGGTGAAGCCCTCATGAATGTGATTTATGGTCTTATAGAAAAGAAACTTGAGAGACCTCTCTGCTACCCGGTCCCTCCTTGGATCCTGCACATGCTGGCACTTTGATCTTGGACTTGTAGCTTCTATAACTGTGAAAAATAAATGTTGTTTATATGCCACTTAGTCCCTGGTACTTTATTGCAGCAGCTTAAACTATCTGAGACACTAAATTAAATGGAAGCTTAGTCACAGAAACCATCCCGACAGCGTAAGGAATGGAAGAAGAGTATGACTCGTGGGTACACTGCTCTTTGTCCACACGGACACTGCAGAGTCACACTGCATGACAGCAAGATTGGTATCAGTCACTGGGCTGAGGTTCTGCCGTGGCCAGGGCTGGCTGATGTCTGCACAGGGAACCCAAATACAGAATCAGTTTAACTCAAGCAATTCTGATACACAGTTTCATGAGAAGATAAGAGTACAGAAATGAAGAGAGAGAAACTTGAATTTGAGTCTCCCTCTGCCACGTACCCAGCTATCATGTGTCTCTTACCACGTGCCTTAACCTCTGACCTTCAAATTTCCTCTGAGTAAAATGAAAATGTTTTTATGGCCATGACACTCAAATACACTGCTGAATATGAAACTGCCAAGCACAGTTCTTAATACAGAGTAAGTGCTCAGTAAGGATTTTCCTCCCTCACCGATCCCAACCAAGTATTTGATCTCAGTATTTTATTCCTCATTGCTAATATGTTTACTTTGCTCATCTTTGAGACTCATGCTTCAAAGCATTTTTACACATTAATTGCTTCCTAGGAAGTAAATTTCTATCCCTTTGCCTCATATGAAACTTTGGCAGACACAAAAAGAGATTCATTTAGTCATTAAGAACCCCAGCTCTGTCACCAAGCCACAGCTTTTAAATTCAGCAATCAGTTGGCTCTTAGAATTCAATTCATTGTGCTCCTGCTGCTGCTCTAGATTGCCATTCAGTTTTTTTAAAGTCCTCCCTCTTCCTGTCCTTTTGATGAGTATGATTTAATCTCTGAAGTATGCGTGAAGAACACATCACTCTTTCCTCCTCCAAGGATGGGATGTTTCAATGTGGGGCCCCACTCCTGAGGTAGTCAGGGAAGAAGAGGTCGTACGTCCAGGCTCCATGCTGGCATTCACTAGATTCTTTTCACACAGGAAACATCTCTGTTCCATACCACAGAGAGTATTATTTATGTTGTGGGGCTTCTCACAAATATAAAACACTGGACTCAGATAAGCCCAGTGCTTAGCGGATATCCCAAAGAGAATTGAATCAGAAATACAAAATAAATAAATAAATAAGAAAGAAAGAAGAAAAAAGCAACTTATACAGTTTAGAGCTTCCCAGTGATATGTGAAGCCAATCTCCTTTGTGCCCAGAGATGATATTTTGGTCGTTATTCCAATTTAGAGAAACAGCAGGTTATCATTTCATAAAAATGATGCACCAATCAATCACCAGAGATGTATTTTAATCAGTATCCAGTCGCATGCCAGTGCTTTGGGGGGTTGTGCGGGAAGCAGAAAGAAGACTAATGGACACGAGCTCACAGACAGGCCGCACGTGGAGAGCAGAACGGCCCGCACAGGCCCTACTTCCCGCTGACCGGCACGGTGCAGGCGGAGAAGAGACCCCCAGGAGCTGCAGAGCTTTGGACATGCCGAGCTCTCTCACAGTCTGACTAAGTAGCATTTCTGGAAAACAAATCTTCCCATGCTTCTGACCCTGCCTAACACTCTCTACTGACTCTTCAATGCCACAAGATAGCTTCCTAAATTTCTGAGTGAGACACGTAAGACTTCTCATTAGTCGGCCCCTGCCAAGGTCATGTCTTATTTTTCTGCTGCTGCTGCAGATGTTCCAAACTCTAGGACATTCTAACACTCCTCTTTTCCAGGAATGCATTTGATCTAATTCCTTGTCTAAAATTCTATTTTCCATGTTGATTTTTTATTTTTCCTTTAAGAATGAACAGAAGTATTAACAGCTGAAAAGCCTGCTTTCCCTGGCACTCATACCCAGAAGGGCACACTCATGCTCAAGCCGATTACACCTCTAGATTCTCAAAATCCCTGTGGACACATTTATAGCTATGACACATCCCTCATACTGTATTGCGATTATTGTTTGTTAACTCTAACTCTTCTGTCTTCTTGCCCATTGTTAAAAATGAACTTCATTGAAATATAACTGACATACAATGAAACATGTCTATTTTAAGGGTATAGTCCAAGTGTGACAAACATGTAAACCCACGTAAGAAATAATAGTGATAAAAAACCAGCACATTCTTATTATCATGAAACATGTCTATAAGAGGCTGAGACAGGAGAATCTCAAATTCAAGCTCAGCTTGGGCAATTTAGCAATATCTTATCTCAAAATAAATAAAAAGAATCCACAAAATGTTGTTCAGTACAAAAGACTTGGTTCAATCCCCAGTACCACACACACACACACACACACACACACACACACTCACACTCACACACACAAAATGTCCAATCATACCATCGGTCTCTTATTTCCTTTTGTATTTTTTATTTTTGTGAGGTAGGGTCTCACTATGTAGGTTAGGCTGGCCTTCAACTCACTGTGTAGCCCAGGATGGCTTCAAACTGATAGCAATCATCCTGCCTCAGCCTCCCGAGTGCTAGGATTTCAGATGTAAGCCACCATGCCTAGCCCTTGTTTCCTCTTAAAAATAAGTTACTTAGATTTCGTAGACAGTTCTTTTTCATATCTTTTTGTAACAATTTTAATGTTTTTATGCACAAGTATTATTTAAAATTTTAAATTTAATATTTATATTTTAAAAGCATATTTGGATTAGTTACAATTAATCACTACATAGAAAATGAAACTAATGGGGCTGGGGATTTAGCTCAGCGGCATAAGCACCTGCCTTGCAAGCAGGTGGTCGTGAGTTCGATCCCTGGTACTGATAAAAACGAAAAAGACAAAAAAAAAAAAGGAAGAAGAAAATGAAACTAATATCACAAGTCCAAATACACTTGACACTGATTTGTACATACATAAAACTTTTAAAAGTCAGTAATGTATATTTATGTGTAAGCTAGTACTTAACTACATATGACTAAAAATAATAAAAATTCAGCATTATCTAAGATGATATTTTCTGATCCAATGAAATAGGTTTTAAAAGATACATTTTTTAAAACAGGCTTTGAAATTTTAAGAACAGTTTTAAATAACTCATGCTTCTAACAATATAGTATACTGAATACAATGACTCTCTAAAATATTTGATAGAAAAAAATTAAAATACCTTTTCAGTACGTGAAACACTGGCAAAAAATTAAGATACTGAAAGCCAAAACCTGAATGAAACTGGAACCCACAAAGGTAACCATTGAAGTCAGCTTCCATTTAGAGACCTTAATCAAACCAGGCAATTTTTAGCTGTCTGTATAAATTTTTATTTTTTGGACACTAATTTACTGCTCACCAGTCTTCGGTTTGCGGCTGCTCCTCCATTACCATTAGGCGCCAGTGGAGCACCTACTCAGTTAGCGCTCACATCACTCCACCCACCTCCTTTCTGTGGCTCTTCGTTTAACTATGCCTAAAGACAAGTGGTTCTTCAATTTTTACTAATATTTCTGAATTTACTTCAAATGCATAACAAAAGTAAAAGATAAGAAAATAAGAATTTCTCTCTCTTACACACACATGCGCACGCACACACAGGATTACTAGTATTTGATATAATTCCAAGGAAACTTCATTAATATGCTTGAAAGAGAAAAGAGTTGCAGAACATCCTTGAGAAGGAAGGCAGTAAGTGGAACACCCTTAGCCATGCCATTGGTGAGGCTAAATGCAGATTATATAGCCTCAGATCTTTGTGTGGGGGGGGTGTATGTGATGAGGTCTTGCTATGTAGTTCAGGTTGGCTTTGAACTCACTATGTAGCCCAAGCTGGTCTTGATCCTTGTGCCTCAGTCTCCCAAGTGCTAGGATTATAGGTATGTGACACTACGCCCAGCTTGGATCATTATTTTTTAAATCCAGCCTGATGGGCTACCTCCTTCACCCAAACTGCTGCTGTCAGTACCATCCAAAGGGCACATCTCAGACTCTTGTTCTCCTGTCATGTAGCTCTGGACTAAAAACCTGAAAGCTAGCCCACGATGCAGATTACACTAAGCATTATCATCTCAGGTATGAGCAAACTCATCGCTGAACCAAATGTATTATTTAGAATTGTCTTACCTCCTCTGTCTTTAAAACTTCCCATATTCGAGCATGATCTTCCACCACCCAATGTCCTGTGCTTTCTACCTTGCTGGAGAACTTGACTTTAGGCACCACTGGAGTAGGCTCTTCCACAGGTTTCCCCTCCATCCTGAAAGAGGCGGGCAGGAGGCATTACGGATCTGTGTGGAAGAACAAAGTGTGATGCGGCTTAAAACCTTAACATAAAAAGAGACATGAAAGCAAATGACTGTGCTTGACTGTTGAATCATGAGACCATAGGAGACCATACCACAACAGGCATCAGCTCTTATGTCTACTTTTTATATCCTAAATGTTAATAACTGGTATTTGAGTGCAGGCTTTGGAAGTAAAAGGGCACATCTCGATAACAGACAAAGTAATGTAAACTTGAAAGCAAAGCGAAAGCACCATCTGCCTATTGCACCTGTTCACCGTTTGCTCCGCCCTCCTCGGGAGGCGAGACCGACTGTGAGGCATGTAAGGGAAGTCTGGGCGATCTTGGCATTCATCCCTGCTGTGTGGTACAGGTGGATCAACACTGGCAATGGTGTCCAAAGTTTTCAAACATCTACTGTGCACTTAGGCACCATGCTAAGCAGACATGGATACTTCAGTAGTCTGCTTCTTATATCTAAGGAGTTTAGAATTCTGGATACAAAGGTAATAAACAAGTATTGACAAAGTGGCATACAACAAGATAGGGTGTGAAATGCCACATAATCACATTTCCAAACTGCAAGACAGGGTTGGCTCAGAGGCAGTGCACTTGACTATATTCATGAGGTCCTGCTTCAATTTCCAGCACCAGACGGGAAAAAAAAGAAAAAACTGCCACGGAAGCAAAGAAGATTCCTTTTGACGTTTACTGGCTACGCTGCTTTCTTGGGCCTTCAGTTTATCAGCAGTCACCATGAAACAACGCTCAAACTTTGCCACTCATGACTTCTCTTTGGCATCTTTTCATGAGCCAACAAATACAGTTTATTCAAAATCTCATCCTCTTTTGCCTGGCTCAGCACCACAGTGTGAAGGAGTCTTTTTGCCCCCATCTGAGTCACCATGGATCTATCTTCCTCAGGCTAATTTTTGTAAAAATCAAGTCTGTTAATGATGTTCTGCCTGCCACAAACTTTTGCTCAAGACTCAAATCCAGGCTCCTTCACGTGGCACGGAAGGCCCTGTGCGTCTGATCTCTTGCATCTCCCTTTGTCTGCCTCATGTATGCACTGCTGCCTCCTCGGTCACTCTGCTCCAGCCATTCCCCAGGACTCACACATCCCAGATACATCCTGCACCTCTACACCTTGTGATCCGTCCACTCCAGCCCCCTCCACAAGAGAGGACCCGTCTCTTTTTTTGTTGCTTTATATATGCAGGACAGAGTTCCATTGTTTCACCATAACGCTTTATTTATTTGCTTTCAACTCCATTTTCACTTCTAGTCCTAAAAGCATCTTGAGCCTAAAGATGGTATCATACACAGAATAAGTACTAAGTAAATGTTTCATGAATGTATTAATTCAATCGTTCCATCAATTGGGAGAATACAATGAAAATGAGAGCAGAATCTAATATATTCAAACAACAATTATAAAAGTCAAGTTAGGTCTTCTTTTGATTTTACTGCTCAGTGGGCTAAATTCTTCATAAGAAAGAGACTAGTCTAAACATTTATAGTGTACCACCAAGCAGCTAATACTTGCAAATGGAATTGCTCATTAGCTAATAGAACAGTTTTTGTAGAAATATCTTCAGGGAATCAAGCATGTTTGCAAAAAAGTAGCTCTTCGGCTCACATAACGCACAGCCCAAAAAAAAGTACGTGGAAAGTGAAATCAACACGAGGGGCAGGCGAGAGGTCAGGGGATTAGAGACAACTGTCGTCTGCAGAGAAGTTGGTGCCTCATGTGCTCCATCTGCGAGCCATAGAGAGCAGGCCGTCTGCTTGCACAGAACACTGATGAGGAAACTGATAAGGAGTGCTCTCTTGAAGCACTTAGAAACACAGAGCGCTTAATATGCTCCCATTAGCTATCGGGAAGCAGAACCTGCATGATTAATGAGCAAAGTTCTTCTGAGTGGACACACTAATAAATGATGCTGACACATACATACAAGGAAATAAATAAAGCAGTCATGTCAAAGTTTCTAGCCAAAAAGAAAAGGAAATTAAAATAAACAGGCAAGATGGAAACAGGCCAGATGAGTAGGGAAGGAAATTCCATTGTTGTTACTGGAGATAATACTGTAAACAATAAATAATAAATCAAAACAAAGGGGAAACTACATAAATGGTTTGGGTTGTATCCCTCATGTATCATAGAAATGCAACCGGATAAAAGAGACAAATTACAAAATCTCAGCACAACAATGAAACATCTGTAAGCCTAATATATCGCAGTAACCCACAGCTCTTCCTTACTGTCTGCCTACAGCTGCCCTCTCATCTCAGCAGTGCGGGTGAAAGCTGGCAGTTTTCAGTGCTGGAGATTGAACTCTACTGCGTACTAACTTCCCACAGACTGCTCCTTGCCCTGTTTGGGAAGAAGATTCCAAGTTGCATACTGTTGCAAAGCATTCAGAAACCCAGAGGGACATCAAGAGGCAGCCAGCTCTTACAAGGCTCTTCAAGCATCTTGCGTTCCTCCACCCCAGGGACACTGCAGGCCTTCTTGGTCATCCTAGCACACCTCCTCATTGACAAAAAATGATCTTATGTACAATACATGTTGGGCTTCTACTGTGCCATAATCTGCAACCTACGAAATAACCCTACAGGGTAGATACTACAATTTTACAATAAAAGGAAAGTAAGATTCATGGAGTGCAGTAACTGTGCTACACTGCTAGAAATTTGTAGAATTTCCAGGTTCCAGATCAGCTGAGGTTTTTGGTTCCATCCATCCTGTCCTCCATCACTGGTGAACCAGTGGCCCTTTTCAGGAGTTAGCAGCATCTCCACTGATACAACAGCGCCCCCTTGAGAGATGGTCACACCTGATGAGCACAAAGTGAAGGGCGGGCTAGAGACAGGGGCAACCTCCGTGGGGCCATCTCAGCTTGGGGTTCGGGCAGGCTTTGTGGGTATGTGAGGTTTACAGTCACACAGCTCCCCATGCTCAGAAGGGCTCCAATGCTTGATGAACACTCTGCTGTCCGTGTCTTGAACTTGTTAATTTTTGTAAAGGGGACCCTGCATTTTTGTTTTGCAGTAGGCCCCACAAATTATGTAATTAGTCCTGCTGCTGACTTATCTATTCCTCTTCAAGTCTATAGTTCCATTGCATTTTTTCAACAATTCATGCACTATAAGTTTCTTACCAAGTCTCTTTAAAAGTGAGAAATCTATATGGTAGAGACATTTTTGTTAAAATTAAAACAGGAGGCACATATAGATGTCCACTTGTCTCTGATGTGCAATGCGTGTTAGTGTTGAACTACTGCTTTATTTTTTAAAGTATGTGGTCAAGGCTTACAAGCTAATATCCATGTAAATGCCACTAACATGAGCCCACTTGACAGTACAATCAGACAATATGAAATCACTGCAAACCTCAAACGCACCATCTTCTGTTTAAGGTAAGAATGACTCTAACAGCTTTTACAAATTAGTTTTTAAGGGGCTTGAGATTTAGCTTAGCGGCATAAGCGCCTGCCTGGCAAGCGCTAGATCATGAGTTCAATTCCCTATACCAAAAAGAAAGTTTTTAAAACTGTAATCCTAAAATACTTGATAGCCAAAACAGACTGACTTTTATAAAAATGCTGAATGTTATATTAGTCTTAAAATAGAAACTAGATAGGGAAAGGAATCTGAATGAATATAAAGGCAACTATGTGATAAAAAACACAAAAGATATAAAACTCTTGAGAGTTTTAGTTTTTTGTTTTTTTTCCTTTGGTGCCGGGGATTGAACTCATGACCTCGAGATTGCCAAGCAGGCACTTACGCCGCTGAGCTAAAAGCCCCCGTCCTCAAGAGTTTTTTTCTAGTTACCAAAAAAAAAAAAAAAAAACATTGTGACAGCACACTGTGTCTACTGCATGAATCAGAGGAGTAAAACTCAAAGCAGAAAGATGAGTCTGATTGAATAGAAGAAAGATGCTCTCCTTTGACACAAAGAAATGACCTGCAGATGAGAAAAGCTACAAGAGCGTCTCTGAGGCCACTGTGTCTTCAAGTCTGAGAGCTCTAACATCTACACCAGAGATAAGGAGCTTTTATTAAGAGCTTTTAGAGTAAAGTTACATTCAAAGATCAGTCTAATGAAATTGCATAGATCAAAGAAATTGATAGTAATTACAAACTGGTTTTTAAAAAGGCCTATTATTATATACTACCATTGAGAAAGTATGTACTTCCTTAAATAAAGGCATTTATTTGAAATTTATATTTTTAATATTTATATATTCTCTTCACAATATTCAGTAACACTATGCTTGTGGTACACTATAAATTATAATATATACTGTTAATCTGTTCTATTCTCTTGAAAGTAATCACTGATTAGGGTTTGTCACATTTTACATGTTAATAAAAAAGGAACTTGCTAAATAGCAAGCACCAAAGGAAAACAAGATAACTTCTCATAGGTTAATCATAAAAGTGTTAAGTATTGAGTGGCAACCAAAGAACACAAAAATTTGCCATTTTTACTGTCAGTTCTTGCCATTTGGTAAGACATTATGCATAATTCTCATGGATAAAATCTTTGAAACCTGGCTTTGAAACAAGTTTTAGGGCAAAATTTCACTGAAGTCTGTATTTATTTTATTAATCTCATTCTGGACTTTGTTTGATAAATCAATCTGTACTTACTGAATTTGACTTTCTTTCCTATGATAATATGCATGAGACATCTCTCATAAATTATTATGTTTTCTCTTCCCTCTCACCTTTAAATATTTTTGGACAGAAAAAAAATTGTTCAGTGTTCAGAACCTTCCTGAAATGGTATGATGTTTCTTGTCTTTATCTGTTGGGAGCCATCAAAGCTGAAAATTGACCAAACGTGCAAGGCTGGAGCATGACCATCCCAAGAAGAAACAGTGCCCAAGGCAAGCCACCTAAAGAAGCTGCTTCACCCGGGAAAACATCCAGCCCAAGACATTCTGAACAGTGGGTTGCTAGAACAACAGGGTGTCACGTGACATTAAGTTGCTAAAAGGTATAAATAAATGTTTCTGCAGTGAGGGGTCAGTTCCTTTCCTCCCATCCAGGGTTCCACCTGATCCCAGCTTTGTCTCTCCTCTCGTGGTCCTTCACCCCTAAGAACCTCAAGGGCCGCATGGGTCGCCGCATTTATCTAACAGAGTCATGTTTTTCTCTGGCCCTGCAGAGCACACTACATGTATTAATAACACCGTATTTCCGCTTTGTGCCCTTTATGTCCATAAATTCTTTGCTTCTACCTGGCAAAATCTTGTTTTTCAAATTCAAATCAGACGTCTTCTAATCTTGAAAATGTCTGGCATTTGTCCTGTTCCAGTCCCTATCCACGGTTATTCGTCTTTTTGCCATTTCTCTCCTCCTATCTTTTCTCCTCCTCATTCTTCTCCCTAATAAGCTGAGCTTGTGCCCCTATAAGATAGGTTTGTTTATTTCCTACTGTTTTAACTCTTCTAATTATCAGGAATAGTCTTTGTATTTTAGTTTCACTTGAAGGTTCAGAATTGATGCAAAGAGAACTGAAATTCTAGCCAGAAAATGAGTTCAAATCATGAAGCTATATTTAATTCTGGCCAAGCCCATTCATCTTTTTTAAGCTCAGTAGTTTCATCTTTTCATCTTTTTTTTTTTTTTTTTTGTCTTTTTCGTTTTTATCGGTACCAGGGATCAAATTCACGACTGCCTACTTGCAAGGCAGGCGCTTGTGCTGCTGAGCGAAATCCCCAGCCCCAGTAGTTTCATCTTTAATGAGACTAGATAAACTACAAGACTGCTGAGGTCCCTTGCAGTTATATAATAAGGAGTTCTCCTTCCCTGAAATACGAGAGCTACGCTAACATGTGCTGAATTATTTTTCCTGTATATCTGCAGGATTTATACAGCTAAACAAAGCAGTGAAAGGTTGTGATTTCTGTAGGTCACTCTTACTTTGCACTTATTCCCACATCACACATTCATTATTCAAATGTCAGACAAGCAGTATGGGATTTTAACAGCCCCTTGACCTCCGTGGACATAATATGTGAGTTTTGACAATCCAAGTACAACTCCAAACTCTCTAAGATGCTGTCAATAATAAGCTTGCTGCAGCTTTATAAAACTGGTATTTGGACAAGTTCATCACCTTAGCATCCCAACTCCATGGCAGAGTTCTTTAATCATGATTTTTTTTTTTTAAACCGAGGATTGAACTCAGGACCTTGCACTTACCAGGCAGGTGCTTATGTCACTGAGCTAAATTCCTGGCTAAATTCTATTGAGGTACTTACCAATTGAGGGGTCCAAAAAACTTTCAAGATACAGCTTTCCAATTGTCTTCTTTCAAAAGCAAATAAAGTACCATCTGTTTGAAATCAAAGATTCCTATACAGAAATGAGACTAAAGCCCGGGCAGATACCAGAAAGAAAGGACCCCAGGAAACCACAGCACAGAGATTCCTAGCTGGACAGCACTGGCCCCAGGGAAGGAAGCACATCTTATTTCATAGCAATACAAGTATTGGTTGTGTTTGAAGTGTAAGTCAACTTTCTAGGGATAAAAAAGCAACGGATTTTAATCGCTACCTCTCTGGAATCTCAACCACGATTCTAGTGTACATAAGGCAATTTATATTCAGTGTAGTGTCACATTGCTAAGCAGGACCCTGTTTCAAAATAAAGAATTAAACTCAGAATGAAGCCAAGCATTCAATTCCAAGTACAAAAAAAATGGCAGTTTACCTACGCTGTACTCTGCACACTGCTCTCTTTGCTTTCAGCAACTTACTCCGACCTCCCCTGAACACTCTCTTTCTCTCTCTGAGAGTAAGACAGAACATAAATTTATTATATTGCTTCGGTTAAAAAAAAGTCCATTATGCTTTTAAAACAAATATTTTCAAATTAAACAACATTAGACTAATAGAGTAAGCATTTACCAAAATGATGTACTTTGGAATAAATGTCAATCATTGAGCAACCATTTTCAAAGAAATTTTAATTAAGTAACGATCCCATCAAATGTTGAGTCAGGCTTACAACAATGTCTGTGGAATTAGAATGGACTGTGAAAGCAACCACTTCATGGTCAATTCATAAAATTAAACAAGTGCAAGGCATCCCCACTTTCTTCAAGTTGATATTGCTTAAAAGTTGGTCCAATTGGACTTTGCATACCTTCCCCCTTCACTGATAGTATTTGGCAGAAGTTCTTAGTAGTCAAGGAAAATATGAGAAAGAAAAATCCTGACCAAAGTTGTGCTACTCTTCTGAACATTCCCGGAGAAATACAGCCCTTTGCTCAGCAGCTAACACCCTCCTGGGTGCCCTTCCTTGTCTATTCAGGGCAGCAGTCTGGTAATGAGACTGCAAAGACAGCCAAGGTGGAAGACGAGGAAACCTAAGCAGGCCAGAGGCTGAGCCATACGGAATCCTCCAGCATACCAGGAGAGAGATAGCATGTTCTAGGGGACTGGGCTTTTTTTTATATCCTGAAATTTTAGCATGGTTTAAAAACTCAGTCATTATGCGTTTTGAAAATTTAAAATGAGAGGTCTGTGGATATAGCTCAGCTGCACAAGTGCCTACCTGGCAAGCGCAATGTCCTGAGTTCAATTTCTGGAAAAAAAAAAAAAAAAAGCAAGCTTAAAATGAGATAAAACAGTAAATCACATGACTGTTCCAGCTGTTCTACAATTCTATGAATTCCAGGATTAGCAGGCTGAATGAAGGCAAAATGCAGCAGTCACTGGGGAACCCTGTCCAGTCCACAGTGCCAGACTGATGTTCATCTCAGCGGAAGAATCGCAGTCTGACTCAGGTGAGAACCATCCTTTAGGTTTCAACAATAGTAACAACATGAGCAATGATGCCCCACCACAGTGCCCTGCCAGGTAAGGGTTAGTAATTCACAAGCTTCACCTCATCCTCAGGACAGCCTCAAGAAAAGCTCAGATCAAGAGAGATTAAGGAATAAACTGCAGGGCTTCTGTCAAGATTCTGATCTCAGAGGTCTGCTTCACTCCACCCTCCTGCTGGCCTCCAAGAGCCAGTGTTCTGCTTGCAGAATAGAATCACATAGATGTCAAACTCTGAATTCCAAGAATCTGGGCACTCAAAAGCATTCAGAGGTGGGTTTCTCATGGGAGGAATGCAAAAGCATAGAAATGTTAGATTCAGGGAAAGAAATCTATTGGATATACTAGACAATGCACAGAAATATTTTAACTAAATAGACTGGCCCTTCCACACTTCAGATTATAGAGTAGTCCATTCTCGTTCTTCTCTTTACTATAAACAGCGGTCTAATCTACTTTAATTATAGTCACTTTATTAGAAAGCCATAGCAAAATGGCAGGTCTGTATGGGGAGAAAGCTTAAGAAAACACTTCTGGGAGCAGCATATAGAATGAGGTGGTTCTGGGTCAATCCCTGTGCGCATTCACAGTCTCAAAGTAGCGAGAACTCCATAATTTTCACACACACTATATACTGCTAAGTATCATTTCTCCTTTCATTTGATGAGATAATGCCTTATCTCACAGAGGACTCTGATTAGTTTCACACAGTAATGATGTAGTTAGTGTTACTGAACACTCAGACACACATTTGCTAAAATAACTAGGTGCAAGAAGCTTTATAAGCAGATTTATTTTCATCTAAATATGTTGCTCTTTCCTGACCTTGACCTCTGGAATCAGAATAAATTTTATGGCTAGGCCACAGAACTAGATCCAACATTCACTCAATAGGGGTGAAGTTGGAACCTGGACTTGTGCTGGAGTGAACTACTAACATGTTTTTAATGTTCTTTGCAGCTTTTCGAATCTGTACCAGGTGTTATTGCTATTTCTTGGATTTTTTCTTAAGACGGGGGTCTCACTATGCATTGAGGCTGGCCTTGAACTCACTATACAGCTCAGATTGGCCTTGAACTCATAGCAATCTTCCTGCCTCAGCCTCCCAAGTACTGGAATTACCATGCCTGGCCTTTAGATTTTAACTCCAAAGATCCATGTGTGAAAAGCTTGGTCTCCAGGCCATGGTGCTAATAGGAAGTGGCTAATTAGGAAATGAAGCCTAGGGGAAGGGAGCTAGGTCACTGAGCACATGCTCTTGAAGGGGATATTTGGGACCTCATTCCTTCCTCTTTCTCTCATTTCCTGGCTACCATGAACTGAACATCTTTGCATCAGTACACACTCCCTGCCTCCCTGTTCTGCTCACTACAGTTCCAAAAATGATGGCCATCAACCATGAACTGAAACCTCTGAAACTGTAAGCCAAAACAGACCTTTCCTCTTCTTAAATTATCAGTGCTGCTCCATGACTTTATCTCTTGCATAAATCTTCTGAACTTTTCCTCTGGTGGTCAGTGTTCCCCATGTAACAAAGAATCCACATTGTACAGAACTCTAAAAACACCCTCCCAAAGGTTTACTCTTGCTATAGCATAGTGACATTTTCAATGTAAGGCCTGTTTCAGTTATGTTCCTGTATGTGAGGGAAAAAGCAATCCCTGTTTTGCCTGTTTCTGTGTGTGTGTGTGTATGTGCACGCGCGATGCGCACATGTGTGTGCATGGGGAGGGGGCACTGGGAATTGAATGCAGGTCCTTTCCACTAAGCCACAACCCCTGTGCTTTATTTTGAGGCAGCATTTTGCTAAATCACTCAGTTTCCCAGACTGGGCTTGAATGTGTGATACTCCTGACTCAGCCTGCTGGGACTACAGGCATGTGCCGTCATGCTTAGAGTCATCCTTGTTTCTTATAAGCACCCCATTTGTCTTTTTAAAACTCTGTAAGAACATCACATCTTTTTTCTTCTATCTTTTTCTCTCTTAGCCAAGCTCTGTAAGGTGTACTCTACCACAGAGAATCCATCCAGCATTTGTGTACATATTGGATGGGAAGCAGCTGTTGAATTTAATCTCCATACTCTATTAAGGAATAAACTAAAAAAAAATCATTAAGCCTAAATGAGGTTATTGAAGTTCAAATTACCTTCTCAAATTTCAAACAGGCTTTCAAAATATGTTAAGAGACTGCTTTGCATAGCAAAGCAACAGTCAGGAGTGTTTTCAATTTAGCCTAGTGGGAAGAACTTGCTGGATATATTAAATGGTTACTGAATTAGAACCTACTTTTTCTTTAAAATTGCAAATATTCCAAGCAGAGCCAAGTCTGGATTTCTCATCAGGCCTTCAGAACAGCACCAGCTATCTATCACGGTCTTTTCAAAAGCTGCATTAAATGACGTGTACATCTGCAGGGCTTCTGTGTTTGATTCTAGATTACGTCTTCATTAAGGTTCAGGGTTAGAGTTTGGACAGATGTTGCTGTGCTTTGATTGGCATATTTTATCAGCCCTTTTCCCACATATCTACAGTATTGATAGCCGAATCTGTGAAATGCCTCTGTTTAGATATCAACAAATGAGGGATGTCTGGAACGTGGGATCAGAGGACCAGACTGGGTGTTAATTTTAGTTTCACAATCCATATGAAATGTATCCCACCATCTAATGGGGAAAGAGGACCATTTTTCATCATCACAATTTCATTCCAAATGGGTTGCTGTTGCTTTTCTCCTTCTTTTAGTTTTCCTTCCATTAACTTTTATAGGACTTTCACCGTTCTCCATTTTTCTCCCATTGTTACACATTGGCCTCACTATTTCTTGTAAACCAAAGAAGAAACTCAATGAGACTCTGCTCTAAATTCAGACTCCTTAGCACAAAAGCAATTGTACAATATGATATTTAGCAACCCTGGGGTTGGGGGTGGTCCAGTCCAATTTACTGCAAGAAGATAGGAAACTTGCACATCTATGACATGTTGGTTGCTTAAATCTTACCCAGCACCATGCTGTGCTCAAGAGAGAACAGGAACATATTACTTAGCTATTCCATAACCGTTATACCAGGCATGTATATGAGACAATACAAAGTATAGATAAATATGTCCTTTACTAATTGGTCTGTCTGTAGAGTTATTAATCTAAATCACCGTGGAGTCCACAATCATATGAGAAACACATTTCTTTTTTTTTTTTTTTTTTTTTTGTCTTTTTTTCATTTTTATCGGTACCGGGGATCGAACTCACGACCGCCTGCTTGCAAGGCAGGTGCTTATGCCGCTGAGCTAAACCCCCAGCCCGAGAAACACATTTCTAAATGAGAGGACCAGTGTTAGAGGAGAGACATGTGCAAATGTACATCAAGAACTCTATAAGGTAAATATTATTAATTCTCTTCTTAAGATGAAACTCAAGCTCAAAGAAGTGATTTGCCCAAAGTCACATAGAAGAGTCCAAATTTGAAAACAGATCAGTCTGACTCAGAACAAAAATTTCCTTTACACTCTGTTATGGCCTTTAAATTTTTCACAGAATTATAGCATTGTAAAGTTTTGGCTTGTAGCTTTAATGCTTAAAGAGAAACCCTAACTCTCCTCAATAAGACAGCAACATGAAAGGCGAGGAGGTTTATCTAAAAAGTGTGCCCCCTTATCTGTGCTACCTTATCTACCAAAGTTGAGTGTCAGCTGCTTCTATCTCCCTCAAGGGTCCAGGATAGCTCCCCAACATTCTCTGGTGCCTCCACTTTCCTCTGTCTTGCCCTTCCAAAGCAAAGTAAACAATCTTTCCACTGTTAAAAAAAAGAAGCAGCAGAAAACAAAAGCAAAGATTTGACAGTGATCTCTTTCATTCCTATTCACATATGCAAATTTTTGCTACAAAAGCATGGTGAGCTGTAAGTCTAACCGCTGTTAAGCCTCTATTTCAAACAACATGTGGAACCTGTTACAGTCCTCAACGGCTTCTTCACTTTTGCTTCTGCTCTGGACGATGGGTTTATGATTTACAGCTCATGTGAATTCATTTCTTGGGTTCATTGCTCCAGTTGTGCTTCACATTGATTCTGAATACCAGAGAGATCTTAATTGCTAGCTTCAGTGTGGGCTGAAAGTGATTCACACACTACTGAAATGTACGTGGACCCCGAGTCACAGTTTCTGCGCACACTCCACTTCTCCACGTCAGCCTGGGAACGAGGTGTGGAGTTTTATATTTTACTTGTTTGTGCGCCCTTAAAAGGAAGTCCAGGCTCGTTTGTAAGTATAACATCACAGACAGGATGAAGTATGGAGAAATGAAGTCTAAATAGTTTTGAAGTTTTACCTGAGAAATAAATACTTTGATTAAGTCAGCCTAGAAATCTGTCAACAGGCTGCCTGGGTGAAGGCTGATTAAATCTCTCGCTCCCTCCATTTCCTGACCATGGACCTCCAGAGTTGTTCAGATTCTATTCCAATTCCTACTGGACCAATTAGTCAAAATTATGTTTTGTACTCTCCAAATTAAAATCTGGCAACACTAACCTTCCATGTATTACAGCCTGTCATAGAAGGTCTCACATAACCACAAAGGAAATTGAAATAGAGAGGCAAGGCCTTGGTTACGCTTGAGCAGTACATTAGCAGTGACATCGATTTTAAATGTTAAGAGGCCCCGATGATTTAGGCTGAGTCATGGGGCCAACTTAACACATTCACTCTGTTATCTTAGGGAGGTAAGGTCACGAGTTAACCTCCTCTGTGGCTGCTCAGATAATGTAAGCACCTTCCTCGGTGGCCAGCTTGGTTGGGACTTGGTCTTAGCCAGTTTTTGTAGGGGAAAATGCTTTGTATTACAGTCAAAGTTTGCACCAAAATAGTTGAGCCTTCCTTCTTTGAATGACGATGACCTTCTATGGCAGTGATGGTGAGCCTTTTAGAGCTCTCACATGTCATAGGTTTACAGTACACATGCCACAGGTTTACGACCACTGTCCTGGGCAATGCACCCCAGATGGTAAGAAAGTTTCCACAGATATACTTATTCCAATGTAGAGGAAAGACCTGGAAAATACAATTCTGGCAGGAGAAAACAACAGAGAATGAGCTTTCTCCAAGATGAAGACAATTCCTCACTTCCCGTTCCCCAGTGCTGCAAGCCACCAAAAACTTCGTTGTTCTAGGATTCAATGAGTCTAAAATGGTTCTCACAGATTACCTTTCACACTGGTGGTTGGGGTGAGGGTGAGAGATTAGAACTTTAGCTTATATGTTTATCTCATACCATCTTTTTTTCCATTCTATGTATATTTTATAATGCATATAAATATCAGCTAATATTGCACGTACTAAATGTATAAATAGTTAAATGATATTAGAAGATGCTCAAAATATTTGTAGTGAAAAGTCAATCAAAACACTAAAGATCACTGCATTCCCCACACTGAAAGTATTTCCTCTACAATCAGGAATGAGACAAGTGTATACTCTTTTTTTTTTTTTAAATTTTATTTAAGGAGAAAAAGAAAAAAAAGAGCAGAGAAAGGGTACAAGTTATACAGATTTATAGAAAGAAATAAACAGTAGGAAAGCACTAGTTAATGGATTACATTTTGTCATTTTGTTCAAGTTACAAAATTGAAGCTTATAAAGTGGACATTCCAACAGTGAGACTGCAAACAGTTCTGTTCAATGATCCAACAAAACTCAGTAATATCATTATCTATCTTATACACTTAAATATACATGTAGTTATATCATTTAGAGCACTTTCTTTTCCTCTCTTTTGTACAATGACAATTATACATTTTGGGTTTTGTTGCTCCCACAGTTCTTATTACTTTTTTGGAAGAGAGTAGAACCAAATGTGACATAACAGAACAGTCAGTCAAATCAAAAGGGTGGACGTAATAGATAATGTAAAAGCATAATACTAGGTGATCAACAATGGTTACCATAATGCCTCCCGCTATCTCTAATAGAATTGCCTATATCATTAGTTATAATAAAATTGAACAAAACAGTAAAGAACAAAACCAACAAAACCAAAACATTGGAGACATTATAGGTCTTCAAAAGTAGATAATAGTCAACCAGAATGGGCGTCATAATAAATCCCACAATCTTCACAGCTGTTGCCTAAACTTTCGAACCTGGTACTATCAGTCAAAACAAGATGATGAGAGCAATACAGGGCTTTAAATCAAGATAATGGAAAGTCAAAGTGGGTTACTATAATATATCCTGCTATTTTTAAATTTATTTTTCCCTTAATTAAAAGGATAAAAAAGTAAATAATAAAATGGAGATTGAGATAAAAGAGGGCATAACAGCAAATCAGCGCAGATCAAAACATAACCATTTAAGCAAAATAGTGTTTCACCACAAGATTATCCCGACATAAAAGTAGTTACCATACTGTCTCTTTCCTTGAAATCTTTGAGTATAACTTCGTATACTGTAGCATCAAATATATCAAAACAATGTAAAACCATTCAAGAGAATGACAGTATTACAGGGTATTTAGAATCGACTAACAGAAAATGAACAATGGTTTCTGTATAATCTCCTTGTCTATAAAAGGTTTTGCTTATATTATCATATATAATAAAATCCAATAAGACACCACCTGTTTAGACCAATGGAAACAGAAGAACAAAAGCTTGATGAGACTTCAAAACAAGATGATACTAAATCAGTATTACCTCTTAAGACGTCATTTTCTCCAAAATAGCTGCTCCTATCATCCAATCTTCTCTGCCTCATTTCTGTTGAGCTCTTTTTCTGTCATTAGTTGTCAGTTTGTCTTCTTCATTTTGTTTTCTGCTCCATTCATTGTGGCCTCTCTGCCGCTACTTCTGGATTCTTCATATTTTTCTTTTTTAGAATATCTTGCAGTATTCTCTGTAGAGTTGAATTGGTGGTTGCATATTCCCCTAGTTCCTCTTTATCCTGGAAGCACCCTGTTTTTCCATCAATTTCCAGGGATAGTTGTGCAGGATATATCAATCTTGGCTGGAGATTATTATCTTTCAAAGCTTGCATTATTTCCCCCCACGCTCTTCGTGATTTGATGGTTTGTGCCGAGAAGTCTGCTGTAATTCTGATGGGTGTTCCCTTGTAAGTGATCTGTTTCTTGTCTCTGACGGCTTTTAGTATTCTGTTCTTGTATTGGATTTTTGGAATTTTGATTATTATATGCCTGGGTGTAGTTCTTTTTGGGTTGTAGGTGGCTGGGGTCCTGTATGCTTCATACAACTGAGTATCTTTACCTTTTGCTAAATTAGGAAAATTCTGGATTATTTCTGTAAGTAGCTTTTGTAGTTCATTTGTTTGTGTCCCTACTTCTTCTTTTATGTTCTTAATTCTTAAGTTATAGACCCTCTTATCTTCTTCTAGTCTTTGTATTATTGCTGTTTGTTTCTTTGTTATTTTTAAGAAGTTTTTCATTTCATGCTCCCATATTGCAAATCTGCCCTCCAGTTCAGATAATCTGTCCTTAGTTTCTTTCAAGCTGTTATGCCAGTTTTCGATAAGACTTTTTAGTTTCTTGGTAATCTCTTTGAACCTGCTTCACGTATTCTATGCTTTCTCTATTTTCTCCATTAAACAATTCTCCCCTCTTTTTCTGTTCTTCCATTCCACCATCTGTTTTTTCTTGGGTGGTGCTTAGCATTTTTCTAACTATTCTGCTTATGTCTAGCTTCAGGTCATTAATAACTTCATTCCTGAACTTGTCTATGAGGCTCTGGAGATAGCGCTTTATGTCTATTGGTACTGTATCAGATGTTGCCTCTTTCTCAGGATTGGGGGCCGAGGACCCTTTCTTGTTGCTGCCTCTTCCCATATTCTTTGTTCCTTATACATGCAAGCGTATATAGGAGGCCCAGCTTCCTTCCCTGTCAGCCACAGTCTGATTGAATTGCCCTGGCTAGGTGTTCCCGCCCACTGCAGCGCACCAGGAAGTTGCAGACCAGGCAGCCTATGCGGGGCCCGCCCCTCCAGGTCACCTCCAGGAGCTGGGACCTGGGCTGTGCTAGCCTACTGGGTCTCAGCCAGCAGCGTCACGTGGGCTAGGCACTCGACAAGTGTCTACTCTTACCATCTCTGTTCAATATAGCACTTGAAACTTTTGCCAGAGCAATCAGACAAGAGAGAGAAATTAAAGGGATGCAAATAGGAATAGAAGCCAAATCATCTCTGTTCACGGACAAGGTGATCTTTCACACAGAAGACCCTAAAACCTCTGCTGGAATAGAATACTTTTAGAGCTGATAAACAAGTTTAGTAAAATGGCAGAATATAAAGGCGACACATAAAATTCAGTAGCTTTCTTGTATACTAATAATGAGCTCAGCAATAAAGAAATCAGGAAAACAATTCCACTCAAAATAGCTTTCAAAAAAGTACTTAGGAATCAACCTAACTAAGAAGATGAAAGGCCTCAATAATAAAAAATAGAGAATATTGGAAAAAGATATCAGAAAGATGGAAAGACTAATGGGCATAGTGGCACGCACCTGTAATCCCAGCAGCTGGGAGGATCACTGTGAGTTTGAGGCCATCCTGGGATAAACAGTGAGTTTAGGACCAGCCTGAAGCATGCCGTGAAACCTCATCTTAAAAGTCACAATAAATAAATAAATAAATAAATAAATAAATAAATAAATAAATAAAAGATCTTTCTCATTCTCATTCACAAGTTGGCAGAACTAATATTGTTAAAATGACCATATGACTAAAAGTAATCTACAGATCCAGTGCTATTCCTATTAAAACACCAACAACATTCTTCACAGAACTAGAAAAAAATCCTTAAAATTTTTATAAGGAAGAACAAAAAGATCCAGAATAGCTAAAGCAATCCTGAGAAAAGGAAACGAAATGCTGGAGACATCACAATACTAGATTTTAAATTACACTACAAAGTTATAGTTAAAAAAAAGAGAGAGAAACAGTTTGCACTGGAACAAGTACAGACACGTAGACCAGTGGAAGAGAACAGAAGACACAGAAACAATCCCATGTACTGACAGCCATCTAATTTTTTACAAAGGGACTAAACATAGTGGAGAAAAGACAGTCTCCTTCAGAATTGTGCTGACTGAGAAAAATGGATAGCCACACACAGAAGATTGAAACTACAGTCCCATCTCCTACCTCATACTAAAATCAAACTAAAATTAATTTAAAAAATAAAAATAAATCAAAGTCTTGATATAACTGACAGAGCAAACCATAAGGGAAACACAAGAAGCCAAAAGTACAGGTGAAGACCCCTGGACTATGACCCCAGGAGCACAGGAAATAATATCAAGAATCAATAAATGAGACTATCAAATATAATTATATCAAATTACAAATCATCTGCATATCAAAGGAAACAATCAACAGAGTGAAGAGTCAACCTAAAGAATGGAAGAAAACATTTCCTGGCTATTCTTTTGATAGAAGGTTAATATCTATAATAAACAAAGAACACAAAAAATTAGGTCCCAAAAAACAAATAACCCAATCAACAAATGTGCAAATGAACCAAATAGACACTTCTATAAAAGAAGAAGTACAAGTAGCTAATAACTATAATACGAAAAAGTGCAAATCAAAACTACACTGAGATTTCACCTCACCAAAGTCAGAATACCTATCACCAAGAATGCAAAAAGAAAAAGGGAAAACAAGTGAAGGCTGATGAGGATGGGGAGGACTTGCTATCAATGTAAACCAGTACAACCACTACGGAAATCAGCATGAGATCATTCAAGAAAACTAAAAAGAGAAAGACTGTTTGATTTTGCTGTACCACCCCTGGATAGATTCCTGAAAGAATTGAACACAGCATACAATTGTGACACAAGCACACTCGTGTTTATAGCAGCACACTTTACAATAGTTAAGCCTAGATGCAACCATAGGCTTGTTTTCTGTAACTAGGTATTATTTTCCTTTTCTAAGATTACTTGTTGTTGAATATATCAACTCTTTTTTATCTGCCTTCTTTCATTTACAGCATTTATTTTGAGATTCATCCTTGTGGTTACATATTTAAGTAGTTTCTTTTTATTGTGGAGTAACATTCATTGTAAATGTTTTATTTCCATGTTCACTGTAGATGGATATTTGCCTTGTTTCCAGTTTGAGTTACTTTAGACAAAGCGAGAACATTTGTGTCCAGCATTTTATGTGGACAAATAACTAAAAGTGAGCTTTTTGGCTCATATGATGTGTATATTTATCTTCCTAATAACCTGCCAAAACTATTCTCTAAAGGGGTTTCACAATTTTATGCTCCCATTAGCAGTGTATAAGAGTTTCAGATTAACAGTGTATGAGTTTCAGGCGCTTTATAAATTCACCAACAATTGTTTTTTTGTTTCATTTTGTTTTGTTTTTTGGTACCAGGGATTGAATTCATGGCCTCATCCTTGCCAGACAGGTGCTTACGCCGCTGAGCTAAATCCCCAGCCCAACAACTGGTATTTTTAGCCTTTGGTGGTTAAGCTTATTTGTCAACCTGATTGGTTTGAGAGCTGCCTAAGGGAAGTGTAACGCACATTTCTGGGTGTCACTGGCCCGTGGAGCTGTGGCCTTGGGTTCTCTGTTGGCTTCCTTGCCCCTTCTTCTCTGGCACTGATACTTGGCTCTCATTTCCTGTCAGCCATGAACTAAGCAGCTTAGCTTTACCCCACTCTTCTGTCATGATGCTTCTTTCTTGAAGGCAGCTGACCACGGACCAACACCTCCAAAACTATGAGCCAAGTCACAGCCTCCTGCTTTCAGATGGGGGTTTGGGTATGTTACAACATACCCAAACAATGGAAAGGCTAACAGCCTTTTAAATTTGCCTACCTAATGTTCTAATAAATACATAGGAACACCACATTGTGGTTCTAGTCTTCATTTCCCTCACAGTGAAAGATATTGAGCAGCTTTTCAAGGATATATTGGCTGTCAGCATAACTTCTTTGGTGACCAGTGTATTCAATATGTTTATTTGCACTGACTTTTTAACTGATTCTATTAGTGAGTTGTTTTCTTTATATACGCTAAGTTCTCTAGTTCTTATAAGATATTATATACTATATGTATTATATAATACATATTTTTCTCCCAGTCTGAAGTCTGCCTTTACATTTTCATTTTCTCACTGAGAAACTTACAAAAATTTTAAATTTTTATGCCTAATTTACATGACTTTTCTTTATGTTCATGTTTTTGTGTCCCATATATGAAATCTTCATCTACTCAAAAGTTATTAAGGTTCCCATAGAAGTTTTAATAGTTTTAGCATTTATATTTAGGACTATGATCCATTTCAAATTGACTTATGTATGAGGAAGTAAGGGTTTAAGTTTATTTTTCTATTATAATAGGTAGCAAGTTGTTCCAGAATATTCATTGACAAGGTAATCCTTTTCATATTGAATTACCTTCACATCCTCATTGTAAATCAATTTGCAATTGTATATGGATCTATTTCTGGACTATCCTTGTGTTTCACTATTTTATGTGTCTAAACTTATACCAAACACAGTAATTACTACTGTATCATAGTGTTAAAGTCAGTAAGTGTAACTCTTTTTTGCTATTTCAAAATTGCATGGGCTATACTAGGCATTTATATTTCCATTAAACATTTTATAATTAACTTGTTTTTATGTGAGAGTAAAACTATTCAGGTTTATCTATTCCATAGATATTTTCAAAGAACCATTTTTTATTCCACTGATGTTCTTTGCTGTTTTTCCATCTTCTTGATTTCTGTTATTTAATACTTATTTCCTAGTAAATTAGAAATTATTTGCTCTTATATTGTTAGCTCAAAGTAAAGCTGAGCATGTTGTCTATTTGGACAAATGTTTCATGTGTACTACAAAGGTGTACATTTTATACTTATTAGGTAAAGAGTTCTATGACTGTAAATTAGTTGAAGATAATCAAGAGGTTGTTTAAATCTCCCATATTCCTATTTATTTTCTGTCTACTTCTGAGTTACTGAAAGGAGTCGTGAGGTCTGTAGATTAATCTTTTTTTCTTTTCAGATCTGTTAAGTGCTTAATAATTTTGAGATTCAGTTACTAGGTGAGTACACATTTAGGACTCTTATGCCTCCTTCATTAGTTGACCACTTTCTTGTAAAATGTATGTCTTTATTTCATGTAATATTTCTTATTCTGAGTTTTTTCTAGTAGTAATATAATTGAAAAGCTTTATCATTTCCCAATCTTTACCTGTTAATTGTGTCTCTATATTTAAACTGATTTTTGATAGGCACACAAAATTAGATTTTTTTATTAAGTTTGTTGATATACTTTAGGTACACATATATCACATTCATCATAGGAAATGTGTACCTGTACATAATATGACATTTTTTCCCATTCTCCTATCCTTTCAATCTTCTTCCCCTTCATTTACAAAAGCTTTGTTTCCACATGTATATCCAATTTATTTCACTTAAGAGCATGGTTTCCATGTGCATCCCTTTATCTAACCTAGAAATGTCTCAAGCTTATCCTTCTTTATGACAGAGTAGTACTCCGTTGTATAAAAAAAACACATCTTCTTTATCCATTCATCAGTTGATAGACATTGGGCTGTTTTCAAGATTTCCAAACTGTGCCACTAATAGTAGGGGTGTACATACATAATTGTTGTAGGATGCTTCTAATTCTTTCAGAATACCAATGGGAATGGCTGGGTCAAATGGAACCTCTAGTACCAGTTTTTGATGCATCCCCATACTGATTTCCACAATGGTTGCACCAGTCTACACTCCTGCCAACAGTAGAAATGGGTTCTTTTTTCCCATAGATCCACCAGTTATTGGTTAATTTCTTTTTTTTTTTTTTTTTTTTTGTCTTTTTCCTTTTTATTGGTACTGGGGATCGAACTCACAACTGCCTGCTTGCAAGGCAGGTGCTCATGCCGCTGAGCTAAACCCCCAGCCCCTAATTTCTTGATAATAGCCATTATGGATGGAATCTCAGAGCACTGTTTTGATTTATATTTCTTGAATGACCAATGGCATTGAATATTTTTTGATATATTTATTTGCTTATTGTACTGCTTCATCTGAGAAGCATATATTCATCTCAGATGCCCATTTTGGATTGTGTTTTTAAATTGGGGGGGGGGTGAGGTGTTTTTTTTTAGTTCTTCGAGTATTCTAGATCATAGTCCTTTGCCTAAGGAACAATTGGTAAAATTGTTTTCCTACATTGTGGGCTGTCTCTTCACTCTGTTGGTGGCTACCCTTGCTGTGCAAAAGTTTTGTAATAAGATGAGATCCCAGTTGTTGATTCTTTGATAGTTCCAGGGCAATTGGGGGTTTGTTCATAAAGTGTTTGCCTACTCAGTGTTTTCAAGAGTTCTACCTATTCTATCTTCTAAGAGATTTAGGGTTTTGTCTTTTAATATTTAGATCTCTGATCCATTTTAATTTTAGTTTAGTACATGGTGAAAGACTTGGATCTAATTTTTTTAAATCTTTTTATCAGTACCGGGAATCAAATTCACGACCACCTGCTTGCAAGGCAGGTGCTTATGCCACTGAGCTAAATCCCCAGCCCCAAGACTTGGATCTAATTTTAATCTTTGGCAAGTGGGAAACCAGTTATTCCAGCACTATTTATTAAAGACATTATCTTCCTTCTAGCAAACATGTTTGGCCCCTTCGTCAAACACAAGGAGGCTAAGTATGTCTGGAGTTGTACCTGCATCTTCCAGTCTGTTCCATTGATCCTTGGATCTGGTTTTTTGTTGTTGTTGTTGTTTTGTTTTGTTTTTGCCAGTACCATGTTGTTTGTTTGTTTTTTTAATAACATCAACTTTGTAGTATAATTTCAAATCAGGAATCGTGATGCCCTGCCTTGGCAGAGCACTTACACTTACAAGAGAAAGAAATCAAAAGGAATAATGACAGGAAAGAAAAAATTTAAATTATAATTAAGCATGGATGACATGATACTCCACATAGGAGACTCTAAAAACTCTACCAAAAGACTTCTAGATTTAATAACCAAATTCAGTAGCAGAGGTGGATGGATATAAAGTCAAGACTCAAAAATCAATAGCCTTCCTGTACATGAATAACAATCTCACTGAGAGAGATATTAGGCAAACAACACCTTTCACAAAGGCAACCAAAAAAAAAAATTAAGTACTGGAACTAATCTAACAAAAGACCTCTACATTAAAAACTAGAATATTCTGAAAAAGGAAATTGAAGAGAATATCAGAAAATAGAAAGATATCCCTTGCTCTTGGTTAGGAAGAACCAATATAGTAAAAATGACCATATTTCCAAAATTGCTATATAGATTTAAAATGCAGTTCCAATCAAAATTCCAATAGCATGTCTCACAGAATTACAGAAAACAACCCCAAACTTTATTTGGAACGAGAAGTGACCTAGAATAATTTTTTTTAAATCCAGTCTTTCAATCTCTGCCTTTTTATTGAAGAGTTTAGACTGTTTATATTTATTATAATTACTGATATGACTACATATATGTCTACTGTATGTCTTTTATTTTGTTACTTGGCCCATTTGTTCTATGATTTTTTTTCTATTTTCTTTCTTCTTCTATTTATTAACTAGCTTTTGTTTTTGTTGCTGGATTTGGTTGTTATTTTGCTGTGCTGAGGATCAAACCATGTCCTCACACTTAACTAAACATTTTAAAATCCCATTTCATTTAAACTACTGATTAGCTGTATTTTTAATAATTAATCTAGGGCTTATAATATTATCTTTATCTAATGTGTTTGCTTTAAGAAATAACACTGTTTTATATTGAATATAAACAACTTTTATATTCTGTACTTTTACCTTTTTTAACCTAAGGCATAAAAAAAAAAGACTGTAGGTTTCTTAAAAATCGAATCCTTTCCTTATTGCAATAATGTACTCCCATTTCACTCTCCTCTTATTACTGTAATACTTTTTGTTTTTTTATGTTATGAATCCTACAATATTGTTAATTTTAGTTTATACAATTTCTATGATGCTAGGAAAACCCCTTCATATTTACCCACATGTTTACAAAGTTCACAGTTCTTCATTCCTTGTTCTGTGTAGATCCATATTGCATCAGCTATCACTATTTTTCTGCTGGAAGAACTTCCTTGCACACATCTTTTGAAGCATGTGTGCTGGCCACAAACTTTCATAGCTTTTATTGGTCTAAAAAGTTGTTGTCTTATGTTTGATATGTATTTTCGCTTAGTCTAGGATTTCTTTCCTTTTTCTTCTCTTCTCTATTGAAGACTCCAATTGACATGTTAGTTGCTTTGTAAGTGCTGTTACAGATATGTCTAATTTTCTTAGCCATGTATGTCTATGTATAAGCATCATTTTGGATAGTTTCTATTGCTAAGTCTTGAAGTTTATTTTTTTGTCTATTATGTGGTTAATTCTTTTAGTAAGCAAAGTTTTCCTTTCAGAAAGTATTCTTTAGGTTTGATTTAAATATAGTCTTTTCCTCATTGTATTCATATTTTCCTTTTATTAATTTATCATTTTGAGTACACTTAACAATACTTGTTTTCATGTCTTTCCTAATTTTATTATCTCTGTCATTTTTTATTACAAAGAGGGTAAGATTAAACACAATAAAACAGAACAAAACAGATCATAAGGAAACAATTGTAAGAAACATGGATTTCAAAGCAAGTCCACTGGAAATCTTCACTGTCTATCTTACTGTCTCTAGTTTTCTTCCAAATAGTTGTCCCCATCTTCACACATATTGAATACATACTGAACATTATAGAACTAATCTGATCATAACAAGATGATGAAGGCTTTTTAGGTTTTCAAGACCTGACATTGGCCAGACTTCCTGAAGAACATGGCAGATAGATAACAGCAGCTATAGAGGCTCTCAGAGATAGCCAGATTAGATTCCAGGAATGGTGCAGTGTGGGGTGTCCTAAGCAGGGGGAGATAACCCTGCCAACCCAGGAATGAACTAAGCTGAGAGAAACCAACTGGAAATGCAATCCCAGTGTTACAACTGGAACAGCTAAAGTTACAGTGCCAAAGCTGGAACCCTCGCCTCTGGAAACCACGGCTTCAATTTCCTCCACCGCTGCTGCATCTGAATTGGCACAGCAGGGATAGAGATGCAAAAGCTCTGAGAGTGGGAATTGGCAAACTGAATTGAGAGCAGAGCTGGCAGGGAGCCCTGCATTGCCCTGCGGTGAGTGAGAGGAATGGGGACCCCTCCATAGACTCCAACAGAGGACATTCTGGGACCGGGCAGACTAGCCAGAATAGGATGCTACAGTGACTTCAGTCACATATTCCCCTCTCAAGCGGGATTGGTGGGGGATGCTTGACCTGG
Organism: Cavia porcellus; assembly: GCF_034190915.1. Lineage (NCBI taxonomy): Eukaryota > Metazoa > Chordata > Mammalia > Rodentia > Caviidae > Cavia > Cavia porcellus. The sequence continues at coordinate 2,904,199 of NW_026947512.1, forward strand.
GTGATGCTGCAGACTAAGACCCAGTAGGCTAGCCCAGTAGGTCACTGCACCTGGCAGTACACCCTCATGCACTGAAGCCTTCAGCAGGTTGACCTGGAGGAGCGGGCCCAGCATAGATTTCCCAGGTCTGTGTCTCCCTAGTACACTGCAGTGGGCGGGAACACCTAGCCAGCGCCATTCAAACAAACTGTAACTGACAAAGAAAGAAACTGGGCCTCCTATATACACTTGTATGAAAGGAACAAAAAGTATGGGAAGAGGGAGCAACAAGAAAGGGTCCTCAGTCCCCAATCCTCAGAACACTGATCCAGGAAGGTAAATGCAAAGGAGAATGAGAACAGAAAACATGCAGTATTAGGCACGGCACCAATAGACATAAAGCGATATCTCCGGGACCTCATAGATGAGTTCAAAAGTGAAGTATTTAACCAAGTAAAGCAAGATATAAGTAGAATAGTTAAAGAAATGCTAAGCACCTCCCAAGAAAAAATAGATGGTGGAATGGAAGAAGAGAAAAAAAGGGGAGAATTGTTTGATGGAGAAAATAGAGAAAACGTAGAATACATGAAGCAGGTTCAAAGAGATTACCAGGAAACTAAAAACTCTATTGAAAGCTGGCATAACAGCTTGAAAGAAACTCAGGATAGATTATCTGAACTGGAGAACAGATTTGTAATGTGGGAACATGAAAGGAAAAACTTCTTAAAAATAACAAGGAAACAAGCAGTAACAATACAAAGGCTAGAAGATGATAAGAGGATCTATAACTTAAGAATTAAGAATGTAAAGGAAGAAGCCGGGATACAAACAAATGAACTGCAAAGGTTATTCACAGAAATAATCAAGGAGAACTTCCCTAATATAGGAAAAGGTAAAGATACTCAGAAAAGGTAAAGATACCCCAGCCACCTACAACCCAAAAAGAACTACACCCAGGCATATAATAATCAAAATTCCAAAAATCCAATATAAGAACAGAATATTAAAAGCTGTCAGAGACAAGAAACAGATCACTTACAAGGGAACACCCATCAGAATTACAGCAGACTTCTCGGCACAAACCATCAAATCACAAAGTGCATGGGTCAAAATAATTCAAGCAGGATATATTATAGTAACCCACTTTGATTTCCTATTAACTTGACTTGAAATCCTGTATTGCTCTCACCATCTTGTTTTGACTGATTTGACTCTATTCTGTTTTGCTTGATAGTACCAAGTTTGAGAGTATAGGCAACAAATGTGAAGACAATAAGATTCACTATGATGCCCATTCTGGTTTGACTATTATTTTCTCTTGAAGTCCTGTAATGTCTCCAATGTTTTGGTTTTATTGGTTTTGTTCTTTACTATTTTGTTCAATTTTATTGTAACTGATGATATAGGCAATTCTTTTTAAGATAGCAAGAGGCATTATGGTAACCATTGTCGATCACCTTGTATTCTGTTTTTACATTATGTACTATGTCCATCCTTTTGATTAGACTGACTCTGTTTTGTTATGTCACATTTGGTTTTATTGTCTTCAAAAAAAAGTAACAAGAACTGTGGGAGTAATAAAACCCAAAATGTGTAATTGTCATTGTAAAACATAGGGGAAAAGAAAGTGCTCTAAAGGATATAACTGCATGTCTATTTAAGCATATAAGATAGATAACCATATTACTGAGTTTTTTGTTGGATCACTGAACAGAACTGTTTGCAGTCTCACTGTTTAAATGTGCACTTTATATGCTTTAACTTTGTAACCTGAACAACTATTTCTAAGATGACAATATGTAATCTATTAACTAGTGATTTCCTATTTTTTTTTGAAATTCTGTATAACTTGTCCTCTTTTTTTTTTCTCCTTAAATAAAATTTTTAAAAAAAGACCTAACATTGGGGAAGTCAATAATGACTACCATAATGTCTCTCATTCTCTTCGTAGTAGCTGTCCTTATCTTTACATATGCTGAAATTGAACATAAGAGACTAGACTAATATCACTCTGAACAGTGAATAATAGTATTCCTAGATTCTATATCATAATGCTACAGAATTAGCACTGGGTTTCTTAGTGTCTTTTCTTCTTCAGAGTATCTGTTCATTACATTGTGCATTATATAATCTGTTCCCATAAACAGTTTAGAAATTCTCCCCATGTTTGAATCTCTACATGTATATCTATCCTTTCTGTATTATAGGGGAAAACAGATCATAACAAGACAACAAAACAAATTCCTAGAAAAATGAAATGAAAAAGATATATAAAACCAAATATTAGGTGATCTACAGTAGTTAATGTGCTTTCTCTTGTTATTTTCAATAGAATTGTCCACATCATCAGGCATAATATAATTGAACATAACGTTACATAGCTATTTTAATAAAAACACAACTTTGGAGACATTGTAGGACTTCAAAAGCAGTTAATAATCAAACCAGAATCTTGTCATCTTCAGAGTAGTTGCCTCTGCTCTTAGACTTGATACTATCAAGCATACCAAATTCAAATAAAATCAGTCAAGGTAAAACAGTGATCTAACAAACCAGCTTCAAGTAAGATCAGTTATAGTATGACAATGTTAGTAATACAGGGCTTCAGTTTAAGTTAATAGGAAATTAAGGATAATTATCGTGGAAAAGCCTGCTATTTTTTTGGATAGCTGTCTGTGCCTTCAAATCTAGTATGAGTACAAAATGGAACAAAATGAAAAATCAAACTAAACAGAGCGATAAGACTACTGTGGCTTTTAAATCCTGATACACTATTTACAATGTCCTCTGCCTTCCCTTTTTAGGCAATTGCTCATGTTTCCCCTTCTCAGGATGCTTTGTATATTTTGCATCCCACTGGCTCCTTTAGTTTTTACATTAGGGGGTCAACCCGTTATCTGAGTGTTGCTGAACCTTTTTTTCCCTGAGCTGGATCTTGAGCTGTACTCCTTTACTTACTAAAGCCACAAGGTTTTCCTTCCTTCTAGCTGTGTAGTTCTACACTGCACAAAAGTGTCATAACTTTCCAACCTATCTGCGGCTGCTGGACAAGTTGTCCCTATTTCTCTCTGGTTCCCTGTTACACCGAGCATCGTTTTCTCATCTTTGACTTTCAGTTTATCAACCCTCTTTCAGGTTGAGTATATTTCCTATTCAGAGCATCTCGATGGATCCTGCCTCCTAATCTACTCTGCCTATGTTTCTTTTTGTTAGTGTATCAAGGCCATCTATATTAAAGATTATAGACTACCTTCTCTGACTCACCTCTGCTCTTCTATTTTTCTGCTATTATATGTCCACTTTTCTCTTTCATTCCACTGTCTGCCCCCTTCATTGAGGCCTCTCTGACACTGTTGCTGGAATCCTGGTATATTTCTCTCTCTCTCTCTCTCTCTCTCTCTCTCTCTCTCTCTCTCTCTCTCTCTCTAGAATGTCCTTCAGTATTTTTTGTAGAGTAAATTGGTGTCCGTGAACTCCCACAGTTCCTCCTTGTCTTGGAAACATCTTATTTCTCCATTAATTTTGAGAGAGAGTTTTTCAGAGTACATCAATCTGGGTGGAGGTTATCTTCTTTCATGGCTTGAACTATTTAACCCCAGGCTCTTCTCGATTTGATCATTTCTGTTGATAAGTCTGTTGTTATTTTGAATTGCTTCTTTTCTCTGGCCACTTTTAATATTCTGTTCATGTGATAGATTACTGGGATCTTGATTATTATATGTCTGGGTATAGATCTGTTTTGATTTTAGTTGGTTGGAGTTCTGTATGCCTCATTTATCTAGATGTCATTTCTTTTTCCTATGATTGGGAAGTTTTCCTTAATCATTTCTGTGAATAGTCTTCATAATTCATTTTTGGTTACTCCTGCTTCTTTGCTCACATTTTTTATTCTTAAGTTATAGATCCTCCTTTGAATTGTTACTTCTTGGCTCCTTGTTATTTTTAATAGGTCTTTTCTTTCATAATCACACATTGTAAATCTCTCTTCAAGTTTTGAAAGGCTAGCTTTAGTTTCTGTCAAGGCATTTTGCCAGCTTTCAATGGAGTTTTTAGTTTCCTGGCAATCTCTTTGGATCTGTTTCATGTATTCTAGGTTTTGTTTATATTCTTCACCAAAAGTTTCTCTTCCTTTTCTGGGTTCCTCCATTCTTCCATCTGTGTTTTCCTGAGAGAGGTTTAGCATTTCTTTAATTAATCTTTTTATGTCTTGCCTCACTGGGATTAAAATTTTAGTTTTAAGTTCATCTATGAGGTCATGAAGGTATTTCTTTATGTCTGCTGATGTTGTGGCTAATATTGAATGATTTCTGTACTGGTTCTCTTCTATATTTACCCCTCCTGGGCTTATTTTCCCAGGGTCAGTCCTGGAGGTTTTTTCTTTTTTGTCTTGTCATGTTTCTGATTTCTTTCAGACATGTGTGTGGTGCAGGTCTCAGGCCCTTTTCATATTGACTATGGTTTTTCTGAAATGTGCTGGCTGGGGGCTTGCTGCCTTCTCCAGTTTGCTGTTATCTGAGGTGCATGTAGGGACTGTGGGCTAACCACTCTTCTCTGAGCCAGTCAGCCAGCAAGTGCCTTTAGCAACTTAGACTGTGCTGTCACAGATGTAACAGGGTTGGGACAGTTTCATCCCTGGCTATTGGGTCCCAACCAGGGGCATGACTCAGCCCAAACTGATCCCACCAATCCTTTCTGGTCCAGGGGTGGCCGACTGATGCCACTGTGGCGCTGGGCTCTGCCCCACTCCAAGATGTCTTCCAGCTAGCAACACCCACAGCAGGACCCAATTTGCAGCACTCACCACAAACTATTACAGTTCTCCACCTTGGCTCCACTCCACGCTGCCCTGCATCCTCTTGCCAAGGGCCTGGGACTCACCAGCTCCCCTTATCGGTGGCCGCAGCTTCAGCCCAACCGTGGATCATGCGTCTCCAAGAGCTCCCAGCACAGTGCGGGAAGCGGCTCAGTGAGCACATCTGGCTCCAGCCCTCCACCTGCATTTTTCCTTCCTCTTCCTATTTTTCTTTTCCCTTCAGTTTCCTCCTGGGATCGTGAGAATCCCTCTCCACTTGCCCGGCCCTCTCTATGTTGTCAAATTCCAGCATCTGAGTTGTTTTCCCGAGAGGCTCTCTACCCAGCTACCTAGCAAGCCATCTTCAGGATCTCCCCCATCTATCATTTTGGAGCTTGTGTTATTAACTGACTTTTCTCCTGCCTATGCATCACATTCCCCTGCTTTTTTACATATCTTATAATTTATTATTTACTATCAAATGCCAAATGCTGTGAATTTTTCATTAAGTGCTAGATTTTAATTCTTTTAAAAATTGCTGCCCATTTTTTGACAGGTAATTATGCCTTTTGTGGATTAGTTTGATTCTTTTGACACTTATTTTAAAGCCCTTTAGTATGTCCTGATTACCATTTACTCTAGGACAAGTTTAGTCCCATCACTTAGGGTTGAGTCATATGAGATTTCAAATGAATGTTCCAGGAGTGGAATGAGATTCCTCTACACGAGGTGGATAAAACACAAATTATTCCTGGCCCTGTGTGATCTCTGGAAATATATCTAATAATTTTTCATTTCTAAGAGATCATTTTACTCTACCCTTATGTAGATTTCTCTCTGGCTAAAACTTAAGGGCACCCATCCATTTGTAGAATCCTGATGCTCTTCCGCAGCAGAACACATTTGCTTCCTGTGCTCTGGCTCATTCTAGCTCCCGCAGTTCACCTGAATTCTAATCTCCATCTTTACAACTCAGCATGCACCTGGTCTAAGACTTAGCCAGAGGGAGAGGGCAGGGTTAATCACTGCACTCAAGGACTGCTGTGTTTTGTTAGCTGATGTTTGTATTGGAAAAGATATATGTTTTCTAATTATTTCCAATTCTAATTAAGTAGGGACCCTATTGTCCTTCATGGCTAGAAGTGCAGATCTATGTAGTTGTGTTTGCTTGGAGGGAAAAAAACTCTACAGTTTTAAAGTTGTTATATAACGACATCACTATGTAACACAAGACTATTTCAGAATACTTTTAACCAGCAAATCAATTAATTATATAAGTCACCTAATATTTAAAGAAATTATTAATATTTTTGAACATCTAAACATTGAGGAGTTAGTACTTTATCCCCAAAATGTAATGAAATTTTGACAGGTAAGCAAAGGCTCATTTGTATTTAAATATTACCACTTCTAAGGACATAAATAGTTTTACTCAATACTTCATTTGGGAGCATTTGACTACCTATTTTGCTCTTGGGAAATTGTTCTGACCATAAGTCTTAACTTCCTCAATATCTTGTCATGATTCCTTATTACTTTCTTTCCAAATAACTTCCATTTTTTGCTGTTTGACCTTCTCTGAAATGTAGAAATAATTTCCCTGTTAAAATAATACACATAGGAGTTTCTATAATCTTAGATGCCTTTCTAAAAAATAACTCCTCCAAACCTCAAGATTCAAAATGATCAATTTAAGAAAAAACATTTAACTTTTACTAGAGATTGATAGTTTTCTTCCCAATTCTCTCTGTCCTATGTTAGCTGACCAGAACCACCCACCATAACTATGGTACAAGTAGCCCCAGTTTGTACTGAAGCTACTGTCCAAACTGATTTTTTAAACTCCTGGTTGCCTAGAACATTTTTGGACATCTTAGAGAATTTGTGAGTTATTTCATTACATTTAAGGTTCTGTGCAGTATCCAGACGAACTCATAAAGCCTCCTCATAAGAAGGAAAATAGCTAAGTATATTTTCAACACAACCTGATAACAGTAAACTGAACTTGTCTTCTTTTTCTCACATATATTAATGTGCTGCTTCGTGAGCATAAAGACCAGAGTGATCCTGGCCTTGGGGCCAACGTTTGGGATAAAAGTTATTCTCAACCAGTTGCTAACCTTGCCTCATCAGTGGCCAAAGAACAAAAGCACAAGCCAACCTTGCTGTTGACTGTGTTTAGTACCTTTGCTAGATGACCCTTGTCAGAGTCAACGAACTTCTTTCAGCACTGCACATTACTTGGTATTTAGTGAAAAAAAAAAAAAAAAAAACCGCGCCGTTTGTTGCCCTACAAATTTTATACTTGGAACAATGACGTAGGGACAATTGGGCTTAGAAAGCAGTAAAGATCTTTCTTTGTAATGGAGGGAAGGACAATTATGCAAAGGCAGATAAGAAGGAAAACTAACAGAACTCCTTAACTGTAGATGTTCTTCGGCAATTCTAGGAATACATGCATGTAAAAATTAAATGTAGTTGATCCTCACCACTTGGAAAATCATCCAGGGGCATGGACACACACTAGTTAGAAGACCCCAAAGAACAATGAATTGTCTCCCATTACACTGCCACGGTGTCCAGTGGGTAACAGCTTCGCCACTACAGGATCAAAGTAGATGCTAGACCTGGCTCCCATTTTTGCTCAAATGAAGTGTGGCAGGAGACAAGGTTTACTGCATTAACTCAGGACTTTCAATGCACCTGGGTGAAGAACTATCTGCCTTCAGATGGAACATTTTATTTTAAGGAGAAATATAGAGGCATAAAATTCAAGAGCTACAAATTATATGGACTAATTTTTTAAAACTAGAGTCTTAACTTTTAGGTATTGTAATGTGAAAATAAAATGTCAGTAGCATCTACTGCCTGATTATTTAAGCTGTTAGTGATAGCACAATATTCTGAGACTCGTATATGAAAGAAACAAGGTTTCGCTGCCTTCAGTGGTCCCCTTAATACCATCTTGGGAGACAAATACATAAAAATCTCTGCATCATTTCAATCTAAGGAAGGAGAAAGTATGTGGGTTAAGTCTTCAAAGTTAAATATCAATAAAAAGAGTAAGATCAAATAAAGAATCTCTGGACTTTGGTACCTGGGAGGAATCTGAGAGATCAAATATTTTCTTTTCTCAGTGAAGCCACAGGGAGAAAACTGGAGTAACTTTTGGATAACATCATATAGACTGTGATTTAATAAATGCAGCTCTCTTGCTTATTAGCTATGTGACCTTAATTCAAGGATTCCTGGTTTCCCTAAACCTTAGTTTCCTCATTCTCAAGATTAAAAAAAATTGCATACTCACCTACATAGAAAATTTAAATAAGACAAAATATATATGGCTCAAGAAATGTTACATTCTTTCCAGCCACAAAATCAGATCATAACCCAAATCTTCCTCTTTCAAAACCTTTGCATCTGTACCATTTTGCCTCCAACTTCCAGTTCTCAGCTTCTGGGAATGAATTTTAAACACTTCCCAAGACTCATTGGTGGTGTCCAGGAAGTTCTTTCAGGTGTCCAAGAGGCTGAGATCAGGCAAATATAAAACTAGCAACACGTACTGGTTTTTTCTGCATCATTTGATATATAAAAATTTAAAAGTTGTAAAAGACACTTGCTCCCTGTGGCTTGCTGTGGCAGTGTTTAGAAAAAATTTACTGTGAGTCAAGAGGTTTAATTCCTAACTCACAGGTTCCCTTTCCTTGGCTTTTTGAAATAAGGTCTCTATGTAGCTCAAGTTGGCATCAAACTCAGTGATCCTTCTGCCCCAGCCTCCTGAGTGCTGGGATTACAGGCATGCACCACAATGGCCAGGTTTTTTTGTTTGATATCAGGAATTGAATTTGCAACCTCATGCTTATCAGGCAGGCGCTTGTGATGCTGAGCTAAACCCCAGCCCCGATGACCAGTTTTTATATTCTATACTTGTGTTGTTCTCCTTTGGCCCTCGGTCTACTTAGACATGTATTAAAGGGCTTACGTGATTTAATAAATTTATTTATTGATTGTAAAATTTCATCTGTTCACTAACGTTTCTTCAAAAGCGTCATCTTCCTTTAATCCTGGAGCACGATTCTCATTCCTGTGATTTTTGTGGCACTGAGTGTTCCCATGTATGTTAACAACACTGGAGTACATGGAAGAAGTTCTCTATCTGATTGTTGTACAAATTATTTCTGAGCTTTAAAAAGGGCAAAATAAAGCCAGGCGTGGTGGCTCATGCCTGTAATCCCAGCACTCAGGAGGCTGTGGCAGGAGGATCGTTGTGAGTTCGAGACCAGCCTGGGCTACAAGGCCAGCCTGAACTGCATAGCGAGACCCTGTCTCAAAAAGACAAAAAAAAAAAAGTCAAAATAGACCACCTTGCAAAAACTGCACATGGCCATCTGAAAGCCAAATTACATTGTTCTCTGGCACTGGCTGGAGTATGACTCAGATGCTAAAAAATGAAAAAGTCAGTAGTTGGGTTAAGTTTAATATCACAGGGAACATCTGCATGAAATAATAAATACAAAGAAAATAAATCTCTGCCCCAAAAGAGGAATAATGAAATACTTCCCCACCCATGATATGTATTCATTCAAGAAATATTTTTGGAACGGGAGAAAACCTTTGGGTAGGGACTTTACAGGCAATCACTGTAGTGGAAATAAACTTTATATTCCTCGTGGCTTAAGACTGTAGCACTTACAACACTCACAAGAGTGACCTCGAGAGATGAGGATACTAATAGGAAGTTATATTTCACTTGATTGAATTATTCATTTAAAACATATTTAGTGAGCAAAATAAATATATGCCAGGCTTGGTTCTAGGATCTGGGTACACTGGTGAGTTAACTATGTAAAATCGTCATATGTGTTGTCTTCTTCTAGTTGAGTTGCTGTAAGAAAGTACCATAAACTGAAGGCTTATAACAATAGAAATTTATTTTTCACAGTTCTGTAGCTGGGAAGTCCAAGATCAAGGCAGATTTGGGGAAGTTCACTTTCTGGTTTATAGATGGTGCCTTCTCCCTGTGCTTTCACACGGGGGAAGGGATGAGCATTATCTCTGGGATGTCTTTGTAAGTGTTCTCTGCCATCTAGAGAAGACACTGCCCTCTTGATCTAGCCCACTCCAAAAGGCCTCTCTCAAAGTACTATCACACTGTGGATTAATTTCCAACATATGAATTTGAGGAGGACACAAACATTCCATCTATAGCACACGGAAATCACATTCTAGAGCCAATTTACTTTTTATCTTAGAATTTGTAAGATAAAACTTCAATCAAAAAAGTAACTTGAAAAAAATAGAGTGCTATACTTCTAGATGTTTTTAAAAGACAATATAGCTCCTTTTAAACACTCAAATCCCACTAGCAGCCAGTCATCAAATGCAAACGACAATCATGCAGATCACAGCTATTCTGTGGGCTAATTATTCAATGCTATGTGATAAAAATTACCCCCTCACAGTTGGTTGGCTTAGCAGAGACGTGTAAGTCTTGGAACCACAAATCTTTAATAGTCTGCAGTGGCAAACTTTAAGTTCAACAGGGACTTTCCAACTTCTTATAAACATTTCTTTTATAAGAATGTCACAAAATGGTTCTTTATTTTAGACAAGAAAACTTAATTTCTGTGACTCCACTCTACCTTAGGAACTGCAATTAAAATCTGTATCAAACTTTCATCTTCTGTTGCCCTTACAAATAGCCAGTCTCCATAACAGTGATGACATAAGCATAATTATTATATGGCTTACTGTATTAACTTCCTTATTCAATGAACCAAGCCAGCCTAGGAAAATATGCTTAATACCAAACCTCAGAAATGTAAGAAGAATGTGTCCACTAATAATTACAAAGTGGATGAACAGAAATTGTTCACACGGATGCACATACACACACACACACATTCTCTCTCTCTTTCTCATTCATTCACTCAAGCACACATGGGGAGTTCCAAAGTCACAGCATTAAATCAACAGCAGGAGTTATTACAGCTGAACTAAAAATGAACCGCTTACAACCCTGGGCTGTCCTCTGGCCACTGCCATCTCCCTCCCAGCACAGTTGACAATGGCAGACTGTCAAGTGAATACCTCATGGCCTCCTCCTGCTGTCCCAGACCTCACAATTCAGCTTTACAAAGATAAAATAATAACTACGTGTCAATCAGCCCCTCTTTAACCAGCTCTGTGTAAAGTCTGTCAAAGCCCCTCTTAGGCCAGTTCCTGCCAGGAAATTACTACTGCCCAAGGAATGGCCAGCAGCGCAAGCCCTCACTGGGTCTCTCACTAAGTAAGTGTTTCTCCCATTTCTGTGGCTCTTCAAGTTTGGAAAATATTTTATGATCATTTTAATCGCATGATTTAGGGTACTCTAATCCTCTGGACAAGCCTGCCAAGCAAATCTGCATCACTATTCTAAATTTTATAGATGAGAAAACAGAGAGTTACTCAAGACCACACAGCATTTAGCATTTGTGACTAACCATTTAGCTCTTGGGTCAGTAGAGTGATTTGTAGTTATATCTGTTTGCTACCTGAAGCATCCTCTGAGAATGCCTACTGCTGCTCCTTGGCACACCCTCCCATGCCTAGAGTTCTTCGAACATGTAGACACTCGAGAGGAACCTACTGGGTATCTATGCAGGACACCAGGGCAGAGCTCCAGAGAGTACTGACTCCACTAAGCACCACATGTCTAAATGAATACAGATCAGCAGATGATTACATCAGGACAAGAATACACTCCTCTGCATGGCTTGCCAGGGGAATCTACAGATCACTGTACATCCCACTCACCTTAGTGATCATAAGAGAGGGTTGGAAATACTTAGCAAGAACAAACTGTGAGATTTCACTCCTCTCTGAGGGTTTCGAAGTCACTGAGGAGATGTCATGACCAGCAACAGAGGGAGGAGGTTTCCAGTGCTGAAGGTGAACAAATATGGCTCACCTGGATCCCATGCATGTACTATTTCTTGCTGGATTTTGTGCAGATAACCACTGCTGGCAATGAAAGAATGGACAGTGTGTACCAGAGGACAAGTCTGAGCTGAAGGCACCCAGCTAAGTGTTCATGATCCTGACCCACCCAACTTCAAGAGTCACTGGGTGGAGGGGAGGAGAACATGGCGGACAGACAACAGCAGCTACTGAAGGCTCTCTAAAGGCTCGGCTCAGAGGCCAGGAATGATGCGGACTAAGGAGATACGAACCAGTAGAGATATGCTCTGCTGACTCAGGAACGAACTGGGCTGAGAGAATCCAACTTGGAATACAGTCCTGGCGCTAAAATAGGAACAGAAAAATCTCGGTGTGGAGGCTCGACCCCGCGTCATTGGAAACCGCGGTTTGGATTTCCCGCCGCCCGGCGGCCGGCTGCCTCCACAGCGGCTCGGCAAGGAGAGACACGCAGAGGCTTGGGAACGGGAGTCTGCGAACGGAGTCGGAAATGGGACGGACAGGGAGGAAGGCTGACTGGTGGCGAGGTGAGCGAGGAACTGACTCCCTACCACAGTTTGACTCCAGCGGAGGTTTTTCTGGGCTCGGGCAGTCCTGTAAGAGCGGGGCGCAGTGGCAGCTGCAGCCGCACATTCCCCTCTCGGACGGGATTGGTGAAAGGTGCCTGGCCTGCGTGACGCTGCTGGCGGACTCCCTAGGCTGGCCTAGCCCAGATCCCAGAGCCTGACGGTGGCCTGGAGGAGCGACCGACTCCCGCGAGGGCTGCCTCCTCCGCAACTCCCTGGGGCGCAGCGGTGGGCGGGAACAACTAGCCAGCGCAATTTGATCAGGCTGTGGCTGACAGGCAGGGAAGCCGGGCCTCCTGTGTAAGATTGCATTTTATAAGGAACAGAAAATATGGGGAAGGGAAGCAACAAAAAAGGCTCCTCGGCCCCCAATCCTGAGAATCAGGCAATAGTGGACACTGCACCAATATACATTAAGCGCCATTTAGAGAGCCTCATAGACCAATTCAGGAATGAAGTTATCAATGACCTGAAGCTAGAAGTATGCAGAATAGTTAGAGAAATGCTAAGCACCACCCAGGAAAAAGCAGATGGTGGAATGGAAGAACAGAAAAAGAGGGGAGAATTGCTTGATGGAGAAAACAGAGAAAGCATTGAGTATGTGAAGCAGGTGCAAAGGGACTACCAAGAAACTAAAAAGTCTTATCGAAAACTGGCATAACAGCTTGAAAGAAACTAAGGACAGACTACCTGAACTGGAGGGCAGATTTGTAATATGGGAGAATGAAATGAAAAACTTCTTAAAAATAACAAAGAAACAAACAGCAATAATACAAAGACAAGAAGATGATAAGAGGATCCATCACTTAAGAATTAAGAACATAAAAGAAGAAGTAGGGACACAAACAAATGAACTACAAAAGCTACTCACAGAAATAATACAGGAGAATTTTCCTAATTTAGCAAAAGGTAAAGATACTCAGATGTATGAGGCATACAGGACCCCAGCTACCTACAACCCAAACAGAGCAACACCCAGGCATATAATAATAAAAATTCCAGAAATTCAATACAAGAACAGAATATTAAAAGCTGTAAGAGACAAGAAACAGATCACTTACAAGGGAATACCCATCAGAATTACAGCAGATTTCTCTTCACAAACCATCAAATCACGAAGAGCATGGGGAGAAATAATTCAAGCTTTGAAAGATAATAATCTCCAGCCAAGATTGAGATATCCTGCACAACTGTCCCTGGAAATTGATGGAAAAACGAGGTGCTTCCAGGATAAAGAGGAACTGGGGGAATTTGCAACCACCAATTCAACCCTACAGAAAGTATTGCAGGATATTCTAAAAAAAGAAAAATACAAAGAACCCAGAAATAGTGGCGGGGAGGCCACAACGAATGGAGCAGAGAACAAAATGAAGAAGACAAACTGACAGCTACTGACAGAAAAAGAGCTCAACAGAAATGAGACAGAGAAGATTGGATGATAGGAACAGCTTTTTTTTGGAGAAAATGACATCTTAATAGGTAATGCTGATTTAGTACCATATTGTTTTGAAGTCTCATCTAGCTTTTGTTCTTCTGTCTCCAATGGTCTAAACAGGTTGTATCTTATTGGATTTTGTTATGTACGATAGTATAAGCAAAAACCTTTTAAAGACAAGGAGATTACACAGAGACCATTGTTCATTTTCTGTTAGTCGATTCTAAATACTCTATAATGCTGTCATTCTCTTAAATGGTTTTACATTGTTTTGATATACTTAATGCTACAGTATATGAAGTTGTACTCAAGGACTTCAGGGAGGGAGTCAATATGGTAACTATTTTTGGGTCAGGATTATCTGGTGGTGAAACACTATTCTGCTTAAATGGTTATGTTTTGATCTGCCCTGTTTCGCTGTTATGCCCTCTTTTTTCTCAATCTCCACTCCATTATTTACTTTTTTATTTTTATCCACTTAATTAAAGGGAAAAATATAGCAGGATATAATATAGTAACCCACTTTGACTTTCTATTATCTCAATTTGAAGCCCTGTATTACTCTCACCATCTTGTTTTTGACTGAGGTTCCTCTATTCTGTTTTGCTGGATAGTATCAGGTTCGAAAGTTTAGGCATCAGCTGAGAAGATAATGAGATTTATTATAACGCCCATTCTCGTTGACTTTTATCTACTTTTGAAGACCTACAATATCTCCAATGTTTTGGTTTTGTCGGTTTTATTCTTTACGGTTTTGTTCAATTGTATTACAACTAATGATATAGGCAATTCTATTAGAAATAGCGGGAGGCATTATGGTAACCATTGTTGATCACCTTGTATTATGTTTTTATATTATCTATTATGTCCACCCTTTTGACTTGACCGATTCTGTTCTGTTATGTCACATTTGGTTTTACTCTCTTCCAAAAAAGCAATAAGAACCGTGGGAGCAATGAAACCCAAAATGTGTAATAGTCACTGTACAAAAGAGAGGAAAAGAAAGTGCTCTAAACTATATAACTGCATGTATATTTAAATGTATAAGATAGAAAATGATATCACAGAGTTTTATTGGATCATTGAACAGAACTGTTTGCAGTATCATTGTTGGAATGTCCACTCTACAAGCTTTAATTTTGTGACTTGAACAATTATTTCTAAGATGGCAATATGTAATCCATTAACTAGTGATTTCCTACTGCACATTTTTTTATTCTGTAAATCTGTATAACTGGTACCCCTTCACTGTTTTTTTTTCTTTCTTTTCTTTTCTCCTTAAATAAAAATTAAAAAAAAAAAAAAGAGTCACTGGGTGAAGATGGTATCAGCAAAGTCAGACTCACCAACAAGCTCTACCAAAGGGGCCAGATTATGTTTAATTCCTTAATGAATATGAACTTTGAATTCATACGGTGAGAGTCAGAAGTCCATAGGACACACTTCCTGACCAGTGATTTCCAAAGGCCCAATACATAAATGCAGCAGCTGAAGAAATTGAGACTGTCGTTCTTAAAACCTAATACAGTCCATTTGCAAAGGTTTTCTGAAATGACAGAAGCAATTATAAATATATGATGAAAGAATTTCAAAACAGACAGAAATATTAATCCTCTCATCATGGGAGTGGCTTATGTCTGGAACAAGCAACCTTTGTTCTTGCCCACCCACATCCTCAGTTCAGAGGCTGGCCTCTCGCTTTCTTCCACATAAGACTGTGAAGAGTATCCCACCACTCGTCCTCTTATACTCATGGGAACAATTCCCCAGCAAAGGCTGATGGTTCATCTGTATGCCTTCCCATCCTCTAATCCCTTGTCAATAGGTCCAGTTTTGGAACGACTGCCCACACTAGTAGGTGCCCCCATGAGTTCTAGCACCAGCCCATCTACCAGCTTAGGATCCCTTCTGTAGGACAGTGTTCTCATAGGCACAGACAGTGTGGACAGCCAGTACAGTGTCTCTGTCCATGCTCACCTCATAGCTTCATGTAGCCATCTTCCATGTGAATCAGGCCCTTGTCTTGCAATGAATTTTTTTCATTGTGGCAACCACTATTTGTTTCACTTATCCACTAGGTAAGTACAAAAGGGGTTTCATGGGCCAAGAAAAAGAAATAAAACCTTATTAACTTCATTTTTTTTTTTGTCTTTTTCGTTTTTATCAGTACCAGGGATCGAACTCACAACCGCCTGCTTGCAAGGCAGGCGCTTATGCCACTGAGCTAAATCCCCAGACCCCTAACTTCATTTTTATATGAGAGGAATAATGGACATTCTGCTACTTATCAGAGTCCCACTGCCAACAATCTTTTATTTGTTTATCTGTAATGATGGTACTCTCCCAAGTTATTTATACATGACCTTTTGAATTCAAATACAGAAGCAACGCAGTTCACCTCATTAACCATATTAACATTAAAAAGTAGAAAATTAAAAAATTCCTAGGATCCAGAAATATTTCACTGATTTGTGTTTTACACAGTATATAGATGACTTTGGTACACAACTATTTGTAAACACCAATGGTCTTGCTTTAGTAGCATAAAAAGTATAGTTTAATTATCTTCCTTGTGTCCAAGTAATTGTCAGATCCTTTTGTACCAGGGATCATAGTTAGACTTGAGCTTTAAAGACAGAATAAAAATCACAGTTGTGGACAGCAGGCTTTAGTTGAATTAGAAATTTTCTCTGCCCACTAGAGTGTGTTCAAATATATGTAAATTATATCTCTTGTACTGTTAAAACAAAAACTATTTTATACTTTTCTTTTAACAAAGTATCCAAAGACAATCAGCAGAAGACATTTTATGCAAAATAAAGATGTTATGTGAAAAAAGTGTAAAAAGAAAAGAAAAATGGAAACTAAGAATCGAACACCATGGAAGGCAGTACATGGAATAGCATGGTTTGGGGGAAAGCTACTCCCTATTGCAATTCCCACTGAATACTTTCTGTTTAAAAACCTCGGCTGTGCAAAACAATGAAGATAAATTTTCAGCTTTCCTAATGGATCATACCCCTTCCACTCTGTTTCTCCATTCCTTCAGTCACATGCATGGGGAGGTGGGGAAGTTGGATAGGGAAAGGGAACATGTCTCTCTTCTCAGGAACTTCATGATTATATCTTGAGCATTGTCTTTAGTTCATTTTATGTTACCCTAAAAGAGTATCTCTGGAGTCAGGTAATTTACAAACAATAGAAGTTTGTTCTGGAGGCTAGGGAGGTCGATATTAAACATCCGGTGAGCACCTTCTTGTGTCATCCATGCTGGAAGGCAGAAGGGCGGGAGAGCTCAAGGGAGCTGAGAACAAGAGGGGGAAAGTGGTGTTTTCAATAATTCATTGTCATAAACAGGTTACCTCACTCCCATGATAGAGACATTAATTCATTATGAACACATCACATCTTATTAGGCACCACCACCCAAAACCACTGCACTGAGTATTAAGTTTTCAACACAAGAACTTCAGGAGATGCCATAGCAAGGATTCAGACTAATAACCAGATGATCTCCAAGGTCAGTTCCAGGGCAGTTCTAATATTAAATTATACTAAGGCTTTAGAGAAACAAAAACCATCAAGGTTGGAAGTCCTTGGTTTAGTGGATTGATTGTCCCCAAAACCAAAGCCTAGAATCTGTTGCACCAACTAATTCCTCTGTGACCTTAGAGGCAACAATGACTGTTTTCTCCTGCAACACAGGAAGACTTCGTGTGAGATCTACACATTAATGGTCCTATCCACATGCTCTCAGACTAACACTACAAAGTTGAAGTCTAACCATAACGCTTCCCTCAGGGCCTGTGTGCACTAATACTAACTCAATACAGTTACCACCATAAGCTTGCAATTTCTTTCTTCCCCTAAAACCACTCTTCATAATTAAGGTAGTTAATGACACAGTTCGGTTTATCATGAGACTTAAGTGGGGAGATAATTGCTTTGTTCAGGTCTAAGCAGGTTGAAAATAGGAATTAGAATTTAGAATTAGTATGTCCACAGTCACTGAGAGAATTGGTACATTCTCATGTGATAAGTAAAAGCTCACTTTGGCAGGCAAAGCACCACATCCCATATAATAACAGTGCAGTCATGAGTTGTAGAGAAAAATGAGATGGGAGCTCATATCACCAGAGAACTGTGACGGGACACTCCTGAGACGGCCAGAAAATGCAGACCATAGGCTTCAAAGAAATCTGTCAACCACTGATAGAACTCAGGCTTCAGGTAGAAATTTGGGGCACATCTATAGGTGGTGGGAAATGGATAAGAATGAGGAAGAGGCTGATGAATACACAGATAAACAAGTACCAAGACAGAAGGCCAGCTATAAAAACGATAGTACCAAGCACCACATATTAGAACAAAGCAAACGTCTGCATTCTGTGGTAAACATGAGGCCGTGAGTTTGATCCCAGGTACCAAACAAAAAAATCAGATTAGAAGCTATGGTTGAAAAATGCTGACTGGAGTCTGAAGTAGTCCAGAAAACAAGGAAGGAACAGAAAGGAAACTGAGAAGTGGCCCAAAAGATGGAAGAAAGCCTGACAAGAGTAGAGACCTGGAAGGCAGGTAAAGGAGAGAATGATGAAGAATGTCCCAGGAAATGAGACTAAGAATTTACAGCCAGATTTGACTCATGGGGCTCTAGGGACTTTCACAAGTACAGACTCAACAGATGGTGATTAGACTGGGTTTAAGAGAGGATGGGGACTGTGAGCTTTTTTAAGTATAGTTACATAATGATTCAAACCAGGTCTAAAACTTCCTAATAATAAGTTTTTGGGTGTCTGGGTAAACCTAATTGAAGAATATTCTGAGTAGGCTTAGTTGCTAAGAAATGTATACCTATTTGCAAGAATTTATCTGTAAATCAAACTTTTTTTCAATGCTGGATAACCAAATAAAACTAATGAATGCTGAGGCTCCCTCTGACATCTATAAATCCACATTTCAAATATTTATATTCATAAAGATTTTGTTAGCATTACTAATTCACTCAAAATAGGTAGTTATTAGAAACATGAACATGTAAAATAAATTAATGCTAATAAAATAGAAATTATAGCTTAAAGTGTTGAGTTATTATACAAGATTCATTGCTCAAAAATATTTAAAATCACTGATACAATCCAGTCCTTCCTATTGTTTTAAATTTCCTCATTATACATATGGAGAGCTTGATAGTTGGCAGCTGACAACATAAAATACATTGTTCTGTATCCCTCATAATACTACAGTTTGTTCACATAATATACACAAATCACATAACTTCTCTGAAACCCAGTCTCTCTTTCTCTAGAATTGACATGATAACATTGGAAGGAGTCATTAAAAATGTTTTAGGAGCAAATACATTTTGTTCTCATTAGGAATAGTAAGTAATGTATTAACACTGGTCTGAGGACCCAATTGGAAAGTTTGAGATGCCTACCGACCAAGACAGATGACCTATCTGACTCAGGTAAATAGAACAAAGCAGTATCTAAAATAATAGAAAGCAGAAATATCATGTGCAGAGTTCCTATAAAGGACTGTCTGTTGAGCCTGCTATAGAGCTGATACTCTCTTCAGGTGCCATCAACATGTCACATCTGTAAGGGTAGTTTCCACACATGTACTATGTCATACACACCTTCAGCTCTTTTCCACTTAGATCATCCAAAAGCCTTAGCGGTTGGTTCATGGATACTTAAGATTCTGTGGACTCCTTTGCTTTTCCTTTGCAAGGCATTTTGAAAACAGCTGCAGAAATACCAAGATCTTTGGAAAAGACTGATCTTACTGCATTTCAGCCAGACTGTAAACTGAGAGAAGTGGAAATATTATAAGTCTGTTTTCCTGAAATCCCTGTCAAAGTTGCTCCAGCACTTTCTTGGCTTCGCACATGACCTCGAAACAGGGCAATCTCCTTTTCCAATCCATCTGCTTTTGTAGCTTTTTTACATTTAAATATTCAATCAAGTCAGACACAAAAGTTACACAGTCCCAGTTGTACCTAGATTTGCAAATCTGAGTTATGATGACCATAGGATACATAAATCAGATGGTGAACTCTAAGCACAAATCCCATACCCAAAGATTCAACTCCAAAAAATTCATTACAGAGACATTTCTGCAATATATTTTCAGACTAGCTAAGACAAATGGTTCATGTTGAAATGATCTTAAGCAAGAGTTGTGAGTAGGTTTGGCAAACATTAAGAATTTCAGTTAATATTTTTCTCACAACTAGAGGCTTAAAATGCAGAATAACCTAGAGGAAGGATCAAAAGAAAAAGTAGGCACCAATGTTTAATGTAAAGAATGTGAGTCAAGAACTTCAAACTGATCTTTTATTCATTCACCCTGGTATTGGAAGACTCAGGAAGCGGCTGTAAACAGAGCTGCCCGGCCAAGAGAGCCTGTGTGGAACTCTACACAGCAGCCACAGTTCCACACACCATGCTCTCCTGGGGACCAAGGCATCCAAGAATTCAGCCGCTAGTGCTCCGAAAAATAAAAATTAACCTTTCCCCTCGCAAGAGATATAAAGCTCCTTCCTATGGTTCCTCATCCAGAGCTGTTTTCTGGGCAAATGACCAAAGCAACACCCCTTCAGAGAATCTGAAATAAAGTTGCCAAGAAAATGGGAAGGTAAAAACACAATATTGAAGAAAAAGGCCTTAATAGATCTTCAAAATATCTAGAAGACTGATTTAAATTTGGTTCATGCCCAAGATTTTAATTTACTCATTTGAAGGAACAGAAAGCAAACTTTGGACATGAATAATCCTGGGAGGTTTAACTCAAAGAACATTAAAAGGTCAAAGTCTATTTAAGAGCTATTCTAAGATAAGGGTCTTCAGATCACTTGTGGACAACATCCAAATTCTGGAGTCTCTCTCAATTTTAACTCAAGCCACATACTCAGCTCCAAAATAAAACTTAACATTGTCTGAACTAGAGTATCCTACAGATAAGACTGGATATCACAGGTATGCTCGGGTGACCAGCAAGGATTATAATCTTGGTTTTGTTCTGCTTAGCTGCCCACCCTCATGACTGGAAGAGAACAGGACCAGGTTTTCAGTGCACTTCTGATGTTCTTTCCACAAAAAGCCAGTTGTGGCAAAAGTTGTGTAATCTAGAATGTCAGTTGGTCATGTCAGTGTGCACTTAAAAGAAAGGAAAGTCTATTCTAAAAAGAGAAAATATCTAGTGAACCAAATAATTTGCAGCATCCAAACAACAATTTTCATGACCAACAATTTCTTCCACCAACATGACGAGCTCAGGACAGACAAACAGCATACCTTCACTACCCCCGCCTTCCTGTGATATTCTAGTTGTATTTTGGTTTACTTTGCTCTATAATCTGCAATATGTATCATATATATGTTATAATATATTATATATTATCATAATCATCTATTTATTTCTCTCAGCATTTTTTGTTTCTAAAAATAAAACAGGAGCATTTAAAGAGGAAAGGAGAAAGCCAAACTATTCCTGTTTGCATATATATTTTATAGAGAAAAACATAAACGTTTCACACAAAAGAAAGGGTTGAAAGAAGAGAAAGAAAAAAAGAAAGGCAAAGGAAAGGAAAGGAAAGGTTAGAACTAATATATTCAGTAAGGTTGAAGGACACAAAATCAACATGCACAAATCAGTAGCATTTTTGTACATCAATAAAAATATTACTGAGAACCTCAAGACCATAATGTTAAGCGAAATAAATCAGACAAAAAAATTAAATATTGAGTGGTTTCTCTTATACGAGAAACCCAAAATATAAATAAAGAACAAAATATTGACTCACTAATGGGAAGTATGAAAATCTTTTTCAAATGGGAAGGGGAACAAGAGACATAGGGAACAAGGAAAAGAAAAGGGAGTGAAAAGAGAATTCGAAATATGGAAATAGAGCTTTTTCTGATGGGAAGAGGAACAAGAGTCAGGAAAAGCAAGGAGGGATGCAAGGGGAAAGGTACAAAAAGAGAATTAAGATGTGTTATGTTCATGTGCAAACTCCATGAGATAAATGTAATTTGTACTGTAAACATGTACTAATAAAAATGTCTAAAAATATTGCTGAAAAGACATCAAACAATCTCACAAAAACTACTAAAAATAAAATAAAATACTTAGGATAAGTTTAACCAAGGAATGAATTATCTCTAAAAATAAAAATTATAAAACACTGACAAAATAATTTGAAGCATATCCAAAAAATAAAAAAAAAACCATGTTCATGAATTAAAAGAATTCATTTTGCAAGAATGTTCATATTATCCAAAATGACCTCATGTTTATTTCTATAAAAGAATTAAAGATATTCTTCACATCAATAAAAACATCACTCCTAAAATTTTTATGGAACTACAAAAAATCTCAAAAAGTCAAAGAAATACTAACCAAACAGAACAAAGCTGGAGGCATCACAGCACTGCCTTCAAAACATTTTACCAATTTATAGTAACCAAAATAGCACATAATGACACAAAAACAGATTCAGACCAATGGAACAGATTAGAGAAACTATAATAAATACATATATCAACAGCCAAACAACTTTCAAAACAGGCAGCAAAGATCATGTATTACAGAAAGGAAAGTCTCTTTAGTAATTGGTACTGGGAAAACTGGATATCCATTTACCAAAAAATACATCCATAATCTTATCTCTCACCACATAAAAAAAAAATCAACTGAAGATATACTGAAGACTTAAGTGTAAATACAAAAGTATAAAACTACTAGAAGAAAACGTCTAGGACATTGGTCTGGCCAAAGATTTTTTTGCCTATGAACTCAAAAGTATATGTAGCAAAAGTGAAAATTAACAAATGAGATTATATCAAGCTAAAAAATTTCTGTACATCAAAGGAAACAATCAATAGAATGAAAAGACAATCTATAAAATGGGAGAAATACTAGTAAACTATTCATCTGGCAAGAAAACCTCTCACCCTAGTTAAAATGGCTACTATCAAAAAGAAAAAAGTAAAAAATGTTGGCAAGGACATGTAGAAAGAACTCCCCTACACAATTGGTTGGAATGTAAATTGGTACAGTCACTATGGAAAACAGTGAAAAGTCCTACAAAAATTAAAAATAGAGTAACCCTATGATCAATTAGTTCCACTACTGGATATCTATCAAAAGGAAATAAAATCAGTAAGTCAAAGAGACATCTGAACTCACATGTTTATTGCAGCACTCTTCATGATAGCCAAGATATGGAATCAACTGAGTTGTCCATTGATCAATAAATGGATAAAGAAAATACTCAATGGAATATTGTCCCACTTGGAGAGAGAATAAAATTTGGTCAACTGCACAACATGGAAGGAAATGGGGGACATTATGTTAAGTAAGGCAAATCAGGCATAGATAGATAAATGCCATGTGTTCTCACGTACATATAGAAGATAAAAAGTTGATGTCATAGAAGTGGAGTATACAATAATAGTTACCAAAGGATGGGAAGGGAAAGAGAAAATAGGTAATGGATACAGGGTGGCAAACGGTAGGAGAAATAACCTGTAATGTTCTATAGTGTAGTTGGATAACTATGGTTGACAAAAATTCTGCATTTCAAAAGAACTAGTAGAGAGGACTTTGAAAGATGTTTCCAACTGTTATGGTTTGGATCTAAAATGACCCCCATATCCAGAGTGACTGGATTATAGGAGCACTGTAGTAGAGGATTTGCTGTTGAGAGGTAGAGTATGGTTTAAAGGGGCAGGTCACTGTGGGCATGACCTGGAAGGGTCTGTACCCTTCCCTCCTCACTCAATACCTCTCTCTACTTCACTGCTATCACATGTTCCTCTGTCAGCCCGCTTGCCAGGGAACCAGCCAACTATGACTGAAACCATTACACAGTGTGGGCCAAAATAAACTCTACCTCCTTTGAGTTGTAGGTGTCAGGTATTGTGTGTCAGTGATGAGAAAGTAACTAAAACAACCAACCTCCAGCCTTTAGCCCTAATCCTCCAAAATGGCACATGTGTTGGTTACTTTTCTTTCATTTCTGGGACAAAATACCTGACTCCCAAACTTAAGGAGGAAAGCTTTATTTAGCTCACAATTTGTGGAGGTTTCAGTCTATAATAAGCTGGCTCCAAGGCAGGGTGGCATGGCACAGGGGCAACCATTCATGGTGGTGGGAAACAGCAAAAGCAGCAAGAGCAAAAAGTGAAGAGCAAGTTAGAGAATTATACTGTATGTAGGCTACCCACTACAGGATGGGTGTTGCACTCATACCCATAATCCCAGCACTGGACCATGAATCAGTCACAAACTCTAGAACCCTGCCCACATGACTGTATGAGGCTTTGGGGGACACCTAGTCACAGACCATAACATTCTGCCCCTAGCCTCCCAAACACTCATGCCTATACCTTTATGCAAAAGGTATTTTAGTCTATCTCTAAGAGTTGCCAAAGTGCTCACAGTTTCATCACTGATGAAAAGTCCAAGTCCCAAGTCCTCTCTAAGATGTAAAGCAAACTCTTCCCTGTGAGCTTCAGTATAAATGAAAAGCTAAACACTTTCAACATTCAATGGCACAAGATAAATATTACCATCTCAGAAGGTACAAATAGGGGGCAACAAGGGATTGAGGCCAAAGCAAGTCCAAAATCAGGGCAAACATTAAGTCCTGTAGGTTCATGTGGAACATCTGAAACAATCTGTGGTAAACTGTGAGCTCCAAAAAACTTGCATGATTCCACCCTTAAGCACTTCTGGTGGTTGTAGCTCCCAGGGCTTTTCTCTTAGTCTCACTTTGCTCTCTTCTTGCAGGTTTCCTTAGATGATCCATGCTCCTGGCTTCTCCAAACTTGTGGGTTCTTCACTGCACCTTTGACTTTACATTCACAGCTTGACACACTGCCTTCCCAGGGTCATACTGCCTAGATTCCTGGGCCTTTTTCTGAAATCAAGTTGGAAGCCTCTTTAACCTCATAACTCTTGCATTATGTGGATGATGCCAAAGTCCACTGCTAGCTGGTGTAGCAGCCAGGCTTTCCTCTCTCTTGGCTGTAAGGAGTCAAGTGCTTGGATCACTGAGCATCTGAATCCAATTCCAAAGAACAAATTCTCTATGCTGCTGCCATTTTGGAACATGGTACTGTGCTGCTTTCTTTATCCTCAAAACAAAGTCTCTCACTTTTGCAGTTTTGAAGCTGCAAAGGATGGAAACTTGCTGCTTCTTGTGATGCTCTCAGGCCATCTTTTATATTCTCCTGTTCCTTCTCAGCAATGGAGATCTCCTCAGCTCTACCTATGTAGTACCCAGGTTTACTGGCACTTCCTTGCTGGCCAAATATGCAATGTTTTAAATCATTCTGTTGGGCTCTTTGCTCTTGATTCACAACATAAATCTAACTAGAAGACTCCAACAATAGCCATGCCACTGCACAAACACTTGACTGCCTTGAAATTTCTTCTGCTAGATTAATTAGTTCCCCCACCCTTAATCTTAGTCTCGGGCAAAGTCTCTGAACATGACCAAAATGAAGACAAACTTTTTGCTAAGCTGTAACACACATCATCTGAACTCCAACAACTAATGTAGTCCTTCTTCCCAGCATAAACCTCCAGAGCCTGGTCTTCACTGGCAGGATTTCTATCAACCTTCTGGTCTGCTGACTCTGAACAGAATCTCTCATACAGAACAGCCTGTTCTACTCTTTCAGACAACATCTCTGATTCTTTCCAATCTCTTCCCACAAGCCAGTTCCAAAGGTTCTTGAACCACATGGTCAGCAATGACCCCATTTCTCTGTTACTAAATTCCATCTATGAACCAGGTGACCATGCCTGAAACCTCTACACACTGTGGGACAAAATAAATTCTACTTCCTTGGAGTTGTAGGTGTCAGGTATTATGTGTTAATGATGAGAAAGTAACTAAAATAGTTAACCTCTAGCCTTTGGCCCTAAGCCTCCAAAATGGCATATGAAGCCAATATACTTTCTCAGTCTAATCTACTGCCCCAGCTAGTGGCAAGTTCTGAAAATACTGCACTTCCCAGCTGGCAGTTCAATCACCTAAAATGTATACATAAAATTATCTGCCATATATGTGACTTCCTAAAAATTGTAAGATATTAAGAGTTCAAGGGCACCAAGAAATGGAGGGAGGGAGAAGAGAAGGATTGGAAAGGGGACATGGATTTAAAATGTGTTATGTATATGTACCAACTCCCCATGAGGAATGTAATGATTATGTACTAATAAAAATAAAATAAACAAAATTTAAATAAATAACATTGAGCCAAAAAAAGAATTCATAAAGTAAATTATATATAATAATGTAATAACATTGTCATATATCATAATATATATTATGTTAATTCTTATATAAATATAAAAATATATATTAAAAGTTACCAGAGTCAATAAGTGGGATCAAACCACTACAAAACTAATTACATTTTGGACTTTCACTAAGGTGACCCTTTATGTTGAATCTTTTTTAAATTTTTATGTTATTTTAAACTGAAACATAATAAGCATACATAGTCACAAGATATGATCTGATGCTTTAATACATGTTCACATAGTATAATGATCAAATCAACTTGATCTTTACAAGTTTGAACAATCCAACGTTATTACTTTAAGGTTATTTGATCCAAAAATTTACATGTTTTTCTTAATGTTTAATTGTAAGGCTGTGAAAACTCACCATTATTAAATTAACATTAGTTATGCATTTTTAGGTTTATAAATCTAAATCAACAAGTTTCCAGTGTCATCGATTTCTCAAGTCTTCTAATTAAGCTGAATCCTGTGTAGAAATAAGGCTTACTAATCCTTGAAATATAGTTAAGGTTTATACATTATTTCTTCTCTCAACATTACAATCTTCTTTAATATCTAATGAATCACTCTTCTAAATAAAAAATTGCAGAAAATCTCTTTTTGTAGTATTTCTTTGCATGAATTTGCTCCTCCATTAGGGAGTTCTTACCAATTAACATAAACCACTGGTACGAAATATTTTTTCATTGCAAACTGTTTTCAAACATGCAAAAAACAAATGAACAGACATGTTTTTCAAGTGTCTCCTTCCTTCCCTGTTAATTCATAATTGCGACATGATAGTTGGTGCTATCGCTTCAAGGCATATTTGTGATAGCAAATGTTCACTAACCCAAAAGTGCAAACCCACCAGCCCTATCTCTAAACGTTACTATGTTAAGCTCCAGCTAGCAATGGTTGAAAGGGATTTTAATCTGAGTATCTTTTATATAAAATAAGTATCCAATGTTTTTCACAATGGGTCTACGGTAAATAGAGCAAATTCATTTACATACTATTTATATGATAAAATACAGATTTTTCATTGAGGTAAATTCCTAAACTCAGACTCCTAAATTCTAAATAGAATAGCCCTTTAAAGTGATTTTCACAAATTAAAACACTGACAAATTTTTTTAAATCTCAGCCATTTCTCTACTTTTACTGTAGTAGATTTTCATTTAGGCAATAATGACATATTTTCATTCACTTTAGTTCCTCTCCAATAAGCAGTGTTGGCCTCAAAATTGTAGCTTTCACTGCTTAAATGATTGCATGATAATCAGCTAAAGATAATTCATGGCTATGATTCACTTTCAGGGAAATGTCACTTAATAAGTATTTATACCTACATTATTATTTTGCTCTTTCAAGCATCAACTTTAGTCTCCCTTCTCTCCTTCTTCCTCATTTGCCTATTTTGAATTTTTCCTTCCTTCTTTTCTTGGAGGAATGACCATATTGCTACGTGTTACTTAAAAATTACAAAATTTAACATTCTTTGAAAATGTTATGTGTACATCTTTTAAAACTGAACCATTTCTCTCTGGAAAACTGTCCACAAAGTACATATAACAGTTTGTAAACAATTCCAGGGTTCAAAGCATCCCTCAAGCCTGCCTTCGGATATACAAAGAGTCTCTGGTCTTCAGAGTAAATTGTGCTCAATAAGCCAATTCCCCCGTCCACTATTCAAATCCCACCTTGACCACAGCTCTCCACCTCCTCAGACCCTCCTTCAGTCAATATGGAGCCCAAATTAACTTGTGGTTCCCAGAGAAAGCCTTCCCCAACTCCTTCAACTCAGATGGCTCTCCACTTCTCTGGCTTCCTTATATGGAGAGGAACTGAGAATTCAGTATTCCCTGGATGATTTATGCATGTAAATTATGCCTTTCAACCCAACTGGTAAATCCCCCAAAACAGATACAGTGTACCTTATCCCTCAGAACTAGGCACAGGGCCAGGGACCCAGTGAATCCTTATTGAGTAGTCAGCCAGCTAACTGCTCATCTGGGCTGCGGCTTCCATCCCACCACCCCTTCTTTGCCCCAGGAAAGATGAGACCAGGAAGGATGTCTCTAGCAGCAGCATCGGAGTCATGCAGTGATCAGGAACTCTCAGGTTCCACTTTATTTGGTCATTCAGAAAGATGTATTAAGTTCCTACAAAATATCAAGCACGAAGTTAGGCAGGGAGGTACAAAAATGACAGAAACAACATCATATACAAGCAAGAGAAAGGAGCAACTCTATCTGGAGATGTTAGTAAAGTCATCACAGAGAACAGGATGTTGGAAATGGATGTTGAAAACAATAGGTATGATTTTACCAGATGGCTTAGGATGGGAAAGGCATGTGAGGAAGAAAAAGAGCAAAGCAAAGACAAAGATATATGGAATAACGTGTTTCTTTTATCCTCTTCTCATCTTCCCTTGTCAGCCTTGGGATGAACCTCCTTTCCAAAAGCACCAGCTTTCCTTACATTCAGGAGGACTTAATTGAGTTAGGCAATGAAAATTTGGTTTTAATGATTTCCTCAGGTGCACTGTCTAATAAATATGAACGTAAAAATACTAAGCAAATTTCGTATTTTGGATTTGGAAAGCCAATGCAAAACCATAATTTAGAGAGAGTAATATATTGTGACTGACTCAATACTCATTTTCTGATAGAGATTTTAAGCACAACTTTAATTTAAAAGATCTATCTGCCTTTACAGGATAAAACATTATCAAGAAAAACGGTCTGAAAGCTAGTCAGTGTTTCCATTCTGGTATCGTTTACCTCTCCAAGTGAGTTTCAGTTTCTCTGTCTGCTGCCTCTATAAAGCTCTCTTTGGGCTTTCAAAGAACTATGGAATCACTTTCACTGTGAAGTTCAATATCCTGCTTCAAAATCCAAATACAATTCACATATTGCATCTTCGATGTTTCTAAACTGAAAAAAAATCTGCTTGAAATATTTTTAAAAACTACTTTCCTCCACAATATTTAAAAATATCCCTCTAAGAGCTGAAAATGGAATTCATTTAAATGCATGTAATGAATGATACTGCCTCAGGTTCATTTTTCTGCCTTGTATTTTAAGAACAAAAGTTAGTAAGACTGTTAAATTATTTTGGGAAATACTAATAGTATTAAAGTATGTCAATAGTTTGGCTTTAAATCGGGTGTGATGGTGTATGCCTGTAATTCCAGCACTCAGGAGGCTGAGGCAGAAGATCGTTTTGAGTTCGAAAGCAGCCTGGGCTACAAAGTGAGCTCAAGGCCAGCCTGAACTGCATAGCAATACCTTGCCTCAAAAAGATAAAAATAAAAAAGTCTGGCATTAAAAAATGGAACTGAAAAACTGTTAAGAATAATTGGTAGCAGAGATCATTCTAGGCACTTAACTACAAACCTTTGTCCTCTCTTCTTCTCATATATCCAAGGAAAACTTCATTCTCAGACCTTAGAGGATGCTTGAAAATTTATAATACAGATACAAAGCATGAAGCATGGTGTCACAAACTTATAATTTCAGCACTTCCTCAGTCTTTCAGACTGAGGAAGGAGGATGGTGAATTCTAGGGCAGACTTGGATACGAAGCACATTTAAGGCCGGCCTCGACTATATGGTCCTGACTCAAAACAAAAACAAAAAAATCACAGAGCCTCATAGACACTGCAATATAAACAGCATTTATATTGTTCTTGTTAATCTTACCTATATATAATCAATTAAATGAGAAAAACTTCCCCGAGAAGTTGTTTAAAACTCTTTAGATTGCTTTATGACTCTCTACGTAGCCATTAGAGCTGTGACACCCTGAAGTTGAAAACAGCAAGAATAGTGAGATAATAATGACAGGATAATGCTTTACATATGTATTGTGCATTGTACTTTTTTTTTAAAGTTTTTTTTTAATTTTATTTAAGGAGAAAAGAAAAAAAAAAGCAGAGAAAGGGTACAAGTTATACAGATTTACAGAAAAAAAATAAACAGTAGGAAATCACTAGTTAATGGATTACATATTGTCATCTTAGAAATAATTGTTCAAGTCACAAAATTAAAGCTTGTAAAGTGGACATTCCAACAATGATACTGCAAACAGATCTGTTCAATGATCCAATAAAACTCTGTGATATCATTTCCTATCTTATACATTTAAATATACATGCAGTTATATAGTTTAGAGCACTTTCTTTTCCTCTCTTTTGTACAATGACTATTACACATTTTGGGTTTCATTGCTCCCATGGTTCTTATTACTTTTTTGGAAGAGAGTAGAGCCAAATGTGACATAACAGAACAGGAATCGGTCAAGTCAAAAGGGTGGACATAATAGATAATGTAAAAACATAATACAAGGTGATCAACAATGGCTACCATAATGCCTCCCGCTATCTCTAATAGAATTGCCTATATCATTAGTTATAATACGATTGAACAAAACAGTAAAGAATAAAACCGACAAAGCCAAAGCATTGGAGACATTGTAGGTCTTCAAAAGTAGGTAAAAAAAAAAGTCAACGAGAATGGGCGTTATAATGAATCTCATTATCTTCACAGCTGTTGCTTAAACTTTCAAACCTGATACTATCCAGCAAAACAGAATAGGGGAACATCAGTCAAAAATAAGATGGTGAGAGTAATACAGGGCTTTAAATTGAGATAATGAAAGTCAAAGTGGGTTACTATAATATATCCTGCTATTTTTTTCCTTTAATTAAAAGGATAAAAATAAAAAAGTAAATAATGGAGTGGAGATTGAGATAAAAGAGGGCATAACAGCGAAACAGTGCAGATCAAAACATAACCATTTAAGCAGAATAGTGTTTCACCACCAGATAATCCTAACCCAAAAATAGTTACCATATTGTCTCTTTCCTTGAAATCCTTGAGTACAACTTCGTATACTGTAGCATTAAGTATATCAAAACAATGTAAAACCATTTAAGAGATTGACAGCATTACAGAGTATTTAGAATCGACTAACAGAAAATGAACAATGGTTTCTGTATAATCTCCTTGTCTTTAAAAGGTTTTTGCTTATACTATCGTACATAATAAAATCCAATAAGATACAACCTATTTAGACCATTGGAGACAGAAGAACAAAAACTAGATGAGACTTCAAAACAAGATGATACTAAATCAGTTTTACCTATTAAGATGTCATTTTCTCCAAATTAGTTGTTACTTTTAAGAAGTCTTTCCTAAGACACATCTCAGGTGATCATCCTAAAGAGTCAACAAGTCTAGATTCCAGAAGCAACATGCTCAGAGACATGTGGCTAGCTAGTATCATGACTAGAATCAAATCCCAAATCATGCTGATACAAAAAGAAAATTTCCATGACATTAGATATAAAATGATGAGTCAACTTCTCTCTCCCTACTTTTCATTCTCTTTGTTTTCTGTTTCTTGATACAGTCATTGATTTTTTTAAAAAATATAGTATGTTTGGATCACTGGATTTTAAGTTTTCACTTTTTAAAAATTTATTAAACAGCTCAATAGCAAGTTCTTTATTCGAAGTTAACCTTACTAGAAGAAGGGCAGCCCAAAGC
Organism: Cavia porcellus; assembly: GCF_034190915.1. Classification (NCBI taxonomy): domain Eukaryota; kingdom Metazoa; phylum Chordata; class Mammalia; order Rodentia; family Caviidae; genus Cavia; species Cavia porcellus. Next base: position 2,935,789 of record NW_026947512.1, read on the forward strand.
CAATACTGACATGTTTGCAGTTGATCTCTTGTACTCTTTTATATCATGCTAAATATGCCACTCTAAACCAATTAAAGTTTCTTCCTACTCATTAGCTGGGCCAGGCTTCAGCAACAAGGCTTCTGTAATTGGTTTTCTTTTTAGGTTTTTACAGGAAATCTCTTAGAACGATCTCAGGGAGCACAAGATGCATGTAGGAAGGCCCAAATGATACTATATATTTAAGACCATAAAACTCTAACATCAATCTCAAGAACACAATAGTTCAAGATAAATAATAGTTTTCAAGAATCCTGAGAAAAGCAGCAAAGGAATAATTTTTCCTCAATCCATAACTACTAAAAGAGCGCCAGATTTCTTCCTTTCTTTCATTTATTGTTCATTCTTTGTGCATCCATTGCATGTGAGATCTACTGTCACAGGACTCAGTGTTAACAGTGAGGTCTCTGCCTTGTGGTGCTTACATTCCAGAGGGAGAGTCAGATAGACAGCAAACCCATAAATAAACAGTACCAGATACTGTTAAATATAGTGACGAGATAAAAGAAGATAATAGGATAGGATTCATTGGGATGAGGAACAACATGAAGCAGGAAAACCAGTTGAAAAGTCATTGCATTCGCCCAGGTAAGACACAAAAGTATATAGTGGAGGGCTAGGTATGTAGCTCAGTGACACTGTGCTCACCCAGCATGCATGAGGCCCTCTGATCACTTCCTGGTCCTACCAAAACAAACAAACCAACAGAAAAACATGGATTGTAGAAAGTCTGTTATTTTGAGGAAAAAGAAACTGAGGATGGATGTGAAGGATTTTGGCTCAGCAAATGAGTAGCCAATGACACCATCAGTTAAATGGAGAGGTCTTTGGGGGAAATGCTAAAGGTCAGGATTTCCTTATTAAGTCACGGTGAAGATGCTATAGAGGCAGAGATGTTGGAAACAAAACAAAAAAACAGACAGCTAGGTAAGCAAGTCTTAAGCTCAAAAAAGTCATTATCTGCAGAGGTATCAGAATACAGATAGTATTTAAAGTCATGAGACCAGAGGAGTTCAAAAAGGGAGTTCAAAAAGGAGTTCAAAAAGTCAAGCCTTCGCCACACATTAGCTACTTGGGCAAAGTCTAAGCTTTCTGCAGTCTTTCCAGGGAAGGCTGACATGTATCTGGACGTGCTGGGAAATCTCCATAGTGTTACACAAACGTGTGCTGTTATGAAGCCCCAAGGAAATGGGATACGATAGGAAGAGAGGTAAAACCAGAAATGAAAATTCAAGTTTTCTGACCATGATAATGATATTACCAGTTATCTTAGCAAACAAATAAAACAAGTTGCCAGCAAATTCCCAGGAAGGAGATACCTTGGAGGGAAATGAAGATGGAATGTCCCTACTTTTAGTCTACTGAAAAGGGGAAAAATTCACTAACAAACACAGCAACTGAAAATAATACACCAGGCCTATTCAGAGTGATTATTGGCAGAGATTGGGTTTCTAGAGATTATTTAACAGCTGAACTTTTATTATGAATATATATTGCTTTTATAACTAGAAAAGGAAAGTTACATAACAGGGTAATATAATACAGAATTATGACCTCTATTAAAAACATTTGGCATGACATACATATAGCAACTCAGGAACCTCTTTCAATAAGCTCCAGTGTGAGTCTGGAATTATCAAAGGACTGATAAAATTGGACTTGTGGGTGGTTCTTTCTAAACTATACACTAATGTGTGTTTGATGAGCTATAAAGCAAAACATGAATTGACTGAATATTTTTTCAAATGCTGAGGTTTTCAAATATAATTATTCTAGAAAGTTCAAAAATTCCAAACATTTTGTTTAAAAATAATAAACAGACAGGTGTTATTTTTTCCAACTGGATTCATCAAAATTTGTTAACTGCTAGAAGAAACTTTTAAAAGTAGCAGACAAACAGGATCACAAAATCGCTGTATTACTGTATAAAAACCAAGAGTATCATCTGATCATATATTTTGCTCCGCTTTGGCTTACCAATTGCTGCCTACTATATTTATGTTATAGATTTACTGAGTTTAACAACAACCCTATGTTTTCCTAGAAATGAAAACTGCTGCACATACAAAAAAATTCGTGCAATCTTTTTGAAATTATAATTGTGGTTTTCAATGTTACTGTAGGTTTTTAAAAATAAACAATCAGGGACTTTGTAGAAAATCGTAGTCTTTGCCATGTTTGTAGAAGGAAGAACTCCTTCTAACTTTTAAAATGGTGAGAAATACTTTTTATATTCTATGTAAATCAGTGAACAGAACACAATTGTTTACTTAGTCTTCCAGCGCTTGTTGGTTCTTACAGTTGCAATTTAAGGTAGTTACCATCAGATGGCACTGCTGATTTGATCTCTAACCAGGCCAGGCCGTCATGTCTTTCTAGGTTTAAACTAAACAAGAAACATTTACTCCTAACAACACTGAACTTCTTAAGCAAAGAACGCTGAAGTATTTTACATAAAGAACTTGAACCAATTCTCTACATACATTGTATCTTTCTCTAATCAGCATTATTCTAAATCAAGTTCTCCAGATGAAGTTTTAAATACATAAATACAAAATAAATGTAAAAATAACATTTAAGTCAAGCTCTACTGTAGTTTCAAATGAGAACCATAAACATAAAGAAATATGATTCTCCAAAGCAACCCGCTTGTTGCATCCCAAGAGTCTGCAGGAGGGGGAAGGGAAGCAGCAAATTACAGGTTTAGCCTTTCATGTCTGTAAAGCGCTGCTGAGCCGCATATAAAGGCCCTCCTGTCCTGTTTGAGACCTGTGTCTCCTGGTCGCTCCCTTTTGAGGCTGGAAGTGTCAGCACGGCATGTGCCCCACCCAAGCAGCTTCTGTAGCTATTTAGGGCTTATGAAGCAGACTGACAGTGACAGCAATAGGTCTCTGCCTCACCTTTGCAAATGTTCTCTTCTACTTTTTTTGTCAGAGATAACCAACAAGGGCAGGAAATAAACCTTCACAAAGCTGGCAAAGCCTCTCCAAAAGCAAAAGCCATAAGAAGTAAACTTACCCTTACAAAGAAAACGACTTTGAGAGAATCTGGTACTTTTTAAAAGGTAACATATAAATGATATATAAAAGCTCTTAAAGCTAACACGGAGATGGTACTTTGCCAATTCATTGACACTATCAATTAATGTGGTAGTATGCCATAAAAGGTGTTCAGAACAGCAATGAACACAGGACAGTTCTGTCCATGTCATTACAGAGCACACTCTCTCTGTGTGTGTGTGTGTGTGTGTGTGTGTGTGTGTGGTCTTTTTGAGACAGGGTCTCGCTATGCAGTTCAGGTTGGTCTTGAGCCCACTTTGTAGTCCAGGCCAGTCTTGAACTTACAATGATCCTCCTGCCTCAGTCTCCCAAGTGCTGGGATTACAGACGCGCACCACACCTAACTCAAGAGCCTATTTTTTAGTAACAAATAATGTTGGTCATTCAGAAATACTTTTAATATTCCATATGAGTCAACAACAACAACAAAAAGATTTGATACCACTTCAAATCATTTTTGGGAGCTCAGCTGACATAGAACAATGGAAATTAGACTCACCAATGATGCTATCGAGTCAGGTAGGAATATGAATCTGGGAAGAAAGAAACTTCTTTGGTAGAGGACTTTGGTAGATCAGTCTCTTCCACAAACAGTAAGCTGTGTGTCACAGTGTATGTTCCTTACTTTATGTTTATTAGACAAAGAAAATAGACATTATGGATGTTTTACAAGAAAATAAACTGCAAGTTCTGCCTAACTGTAACTCTTCCCCCTCTAAAGCTCCCATTATCTACATCTGTTTTAATAGTTTCATCTTTATGGAAAAACAATGTTTTAAATAAGGACTATGAGTCACCAGTGAAATGGAACATTTGGAACATTAATTTTATCACATCAGAAGAAAGCCTTCTCATTTAGAAGACTATCTAGAGCTTCTGTTCAAATTTAATTCTGTTTTCCAATCATTCTCACACCACACTTAAACTGGGTTCAAATTCCACTTTTACACCTTGCTGTCTACATGAGCTTACTTTCCTCACTATAAAATGGAAACCATCTTACCTCATAGTGATACAACATTGCCTCAAGGGAGATTTGGTGTAAAAAGTTCACGATAATGCTTTGCACGCAACAAGGGCTATATAAATAACAACTAGTAAAATTTCTGATTATTAGTGAAGTATTCCATTAATATATTAATAAGAGGTAATTGGAGCTAAAGCTGAGTAAGATTTTTAAGATAATATCTAGCTTCCCTAAACATATCTTCTCTCCTGGCTAAACTATATTCTAGATATGACCAGAGCTTAACACATAAGATCACTAAGCCAATGCTTATTATTTTTAAGGAATATTAGCAAAGAGAACCACCTGGGGGGAAACGAAGCAAAGTCCTAATTTTCAAAACAAGAGAAAGCAAGTTCCTCAAACCAAGATTCTTCAACCATAATAAGATTCTAAAACAGACTGTTAAAATATCATACATTAGAATTAAAAGCATTGAAAGAAGGCTATGGGGCCACCAGGAATGCACTGAGCATGAATAGTTCAAACTGTACCCTCACTTCATAGCACACCTAGTTTGGGAAATATGATAGACATGGTATATAAAACCAAAGTCTTTGATAATAGGTTTACGCTAACCTTCTAACAAGGAGAAGTTCAGATTCAGTGGTAATATAATCAGATTCATTAGGTGTTAGTCACTAGCAAATGATATTATTTAATGGATACATAATTAAACCAGAAGGAACTACCTAGTGACCAGAGCAAGGCTTTATAGAAATCTGTTCTTGCTTGCTTGGATTATAACATAAAGTAACTTTACAGAATGTCATCTACCTAGGAGAAAGGACTCAGTTGGTGCTCTGTTCCATCCCAGTGTCCTGGAACAGGGCCTGACATGCTGTTATATGTTTGCTGAAAACTGAAAGAAAAAAATGTATGAATAACATGAAGTTGATAAGCTGAACACTTGGATTGGTACAATCAGAATCCAAAAGCTCTTCATAGAACAGGATGTGCCAAATTAAACCCAGCTACTGGGGTTATGCCAGTTAATCCTGTCAATTTAACTAGACTGAGACTCCTGGAGAGGTTAATCGATTGTTTGTAGATTTTGAAGCTGAATGACCTCTCAGGAGGTAGGATTTCATTGGAGGAAGAAGGACATGGAGACATGAACTTGGGGTCTCTGTCTCGTACTTGGTCCCTTCCTCTCTGACTTTTCCCTTGCTCTGGGTTTCACGAGGTGAGCATCTTCCCTCTGCCATGCCCTTTCCACCATGATGTTTCTGCCTCAGGGCCAACTAAACACAAACTAAAACCTCTGCAACTGGGAGGCAAAATAAACCTCTCCTACTTTAAGTGATGCATGTCAAGTATTTTGTCCCTTCACTGGAAAGCTGACCAATACAGTATAGTACCCAAAGGGAAAAGCCATTAGACTCAGGCGGATTCTGGTTTGAAGTATGGTGCTACCTGTTGGCATGAAGGGAAAGTGTAGTATCAGGCAGATAACAGAAGTGAAGCTTCAGCAGGAAAAAGAAGTACAGTCTTCCACATCAGTTCAAAATAGATAAAATAGTGAAAAAAAGATGTGCTTTGAACCACGGTGCCATACAACTAGGAAAAATAATAATCTCTATGACAAAAGCAGGGTTTAGAATAATCAGACTTGAAGTTCTGTCTCACCTTTTGAAAACAAAAGGGGGCAGTGCTATTTCTGCCAGCATGAGAGATGCTAACTGAAGGAGCCCCAGAAAAACTGGGACACGGCCATACCAAGAATCAAGCCCAGTCTGGGAACCAGCGCCACGCATGGGCCACCACGGGACTGGAACAGCCAGACCCCAGCCCCTTCCAGCACACAGGCTGGCAAACAAGAAGTACCAATCTGCCACCCCTGCCATAATCTATCAGCTTATCCAGAGAAACACAGCCTGTGATGATAGCTATTGAGGCGAAATACAATTGGATGCCTGTGGTGCTTTGGTGTTTCACTAATGTTGCAGGTCTAGGGTCAGTGATCTGATCAGTAAGTTCAGGGGATAGTGGTACACAGTGTGGCATCTAGGGGGAAGATCTCCTCAGGGTTGTAGCCATTGTTGATTCCCTATGGACTTGTTTTGAAGTCCTATATCATTTCCATTGTTTTGTTGGGCTGGGTTTTATTCTCCTTTGTTTTCTTTGATTATGTTAAATCCTATGGCAGGAGCAGCTATTTCAAAGATAGTAAGATGTACTATGGTAGCAATTCGGGATTTGCTATTGGCTTGTTTTGAAGACTTTTATTGCATTCATTGTTTTGCTTTTATTGTGTCTATTCTGTTCTGTTTGATTTTACCATGTCCAAAGGTATCTGCAGCTGTTATCTGCAGCTGTTTTGAAGGCATTATAGTAACTACTGTTGATTTCATAATGTTTTGAAGTCCTGTATCTCTTACACTGGTTTGTTTGATTGGTTTTATTCTGTTTTATCCTATTTAAAATAAAATTTTAAAAATTCAAAAAAAAAAAAAAAGAAAGAAAAACTGGGACACAAGATCACGCTACCACAAGCACATGCCTAAGTTCTTTTTTTTTTTTTTTTTTTTTTTTTTTTTTTTATTTAAAGAAAAGGAAACGAAAAAAAAATACATGGAGATTAAAGAAAAAAAGGGTAGAAAAATAATACTAAATTACAGACAAACAAAAGGTAAGAAATTGCCAGTTGATAAGTTACAAATTGTCTTCTTCGAAATGGCTGTTTAGGTTATAGAATTAAAGTATTTAGAATGACATTCAAAAAAGTGACCCTACAAACCATTCTGCTCTATGGCCGAACAAAAGCTCCGTAATATGATTATCAGTCCCACCTATTTGTTTTACATCTCTAAGAGGATAAGGTTAATCATATCAAAACAGAACAGAACATTAAAAAAAAATAAAAAACAATTTAAAGAAACACAGATTTCAAAGCAAGTCCACCAGAGATCTACCTTATCCAACTGTCTCTAGCCTCTTACAAATAGTTGTCCCTAACTTCACCCACTTTCTATACTTATTGCACATGCCTAAGTTCTACACATTTGAATAATGAAGAGCTAAATGGATCCATATTTACTGTAACTGTTTAAAAATATAGTAGCTTACTATATAAGCCTTCCTAATTCCCTTACGTAAATTGATTCATTAAATACTTATAAAATATTTTGAAGTGAGGAAGAGTGGCAAAGTGGCTGAGTAAAGGCACTCAGCTCTCACTGCTCCTCCACAAAGAGAAGCCAAACAACAGCTATATAGCTAAATACTGATGGCAGCTACAGGAGAACACTGAAACCGAACAGTAAAAAAATGGAAACCTGTGAAATCCAGAGACTCGCTTCATAGCAAGAGAATCCTAGCTATTGAAAAACTTCACAACTTTTATAGGTGTGAGTCTAAATAGACAAGAAATCTGAACTGTACACAGCAGTCTTTGGAAAAGGAATTTACTTCATCTCTCAGAGAACTCCCAGGGTGCTGTCAGCCAAGAGTGAAAGGAATTGAAAAGGAACTTACTATCTGAGCTTGGACCACTCTAGGGGTCAGAAACTCCCACATGTTCAGATCTCTGGGATCTCACACATACTTCGGTGCACTGTCTCAGCAGGTGACTGAGCCAGACTGGCTCAGTGGAGTGCCTCTCTGACACGCTGGGGAATGAATGTCACTACACAAAAGCAACAGCAGGCATCATTCTCAAGATCTAGGGAGAAGCCTGTACTCCGAGACCAGGGGCATGGCAAACCCTGGGTAGCTCCATGTAGGTGCCAGGACTGAGGTCCCCTGCCCACACAGTTTTATACCCTGCTTCCAGCATTAGGCATGGGGGCCTGTCACTAACAAGTTAGCAAAAGAATTATGAGGTTCCATTGCTCCTTGTCCACAAAGTTATACTGGGGTGGTCTCAAGCAATACCATCACAAGGCCAGCTATTTCCCCACTCGCACAGCACACAGGCTAAAAAGATTCGGAGAGGAAGTTTGCCCAGCACCGGCCATGTTTCACTCTCACTTCTGCAAGAACCTCAGCAGAAAGGGTTTTACAAGTCTCCAGCTATAATTCACTCCTACTGAACCCTGGTGGGCATAACTGAAAGAATCAGAGGGGCATCACCCCATTCCCAATCACCCACAGTTAGGGTGGCTTCTGAGGTCCTGCTTGTGGGAACACACACTCCCACACCAACAGCAGAACACAATTTTTGCTTCCACTGCACCCACACAGGTTCCCTTTATTGGTCACTCTCTCACCCTTATTTTGTCTACTCACATACTGCTGACAAGACTGGGTATACAACAGAAAAAGTACCATGATTCATGTTCCCACATCTCTTCATGAAGCACCTGACCCCACACCATGTATAATCAGAGGACAAATGCTTCAGGTTCCTTATCACTACTGGAGCGGCCAGAATCAGAGATCTTTCAAGAAAGAGACCAAATATCACAATGCTTAAGAAAACCCACAAAACCCAGTGGGGCCGCCATTCCCACTACAGCACACACAGTGCCCCTCACACTCTGCTTGGACTGCTAGGGTACCCTCACTCTTATGTAACATGCAGAAATGAAGAATGTCTCTTGCTGAGGACCACAAATTCATAATGGCTAATTTTGCACACTTCCCTATGGGATAAAATGGAGGCTTGGGCTTATTGGTATCTTTTGTTTGAGATTTCCTATTAACTCTTTAGGGATGGGCCATCCTCTCCCACCCACTAAGACTAAAACTAAAACCACTAAGTCTAAAAACACTCCAAGGCAAGATCGTTCTTAGCATAAGATCATCTCCACGCTCTTGAGTCATCCCAAGCATATACTCTCCTGCTGAGTCATAGGCCTCTGAGTCTTTTGCCAGTTTTGAATTTTTCAGTAGCCCTGCCTATCAGTGCATGCACCCAACACATAGTAGCTGTGTAGAAGTGTTTCTCTCTTAGTGTATCTGGAGATATTAACTTCCCAGTCACTCATCATATCCTACTAAATTTGTCTCTGTTTCTAATTTTATCCTCTTGTCATACCCTTAACACAGACAATTGGAACTCCTGGCTAGGTCCCAAATACTCTCTATTTATAATACAATATGCATCATACCTGAAGTCACTAATTCCAGTCATGAAAGCAACAGGAAGATTACACTATGGTGCCCAACTGGCAGTAAACTCAAAACCGCATAAATCAATATCAAAAACAAATCTTTAGGAAAAAGTCACTTACTAAGAAGGCCATCCCATAAAAGTGATAGAGATATCTATTCCACTAGATGTGAAACCTCAACATAGGAACACAAAAAATGTAAACCAAAGAGTTTTACTTTCAAAACAAACTCTAAACGCTTAGGATGTGTGATCAGAATATACAGTGAACACTTGAATTTTAAAAATTTATTACAGTAAAAGACAAGTTGTCACTAACTTCCTCCAAATACTCCCCTTTGCTTCAAACACATGTACCCCAGTTTTCCTGACATTTTCTGAAGCAGCTCTGAAAGTCCTTTCTTTTTTTTTTTTTTTTAATTTAAGGAGAAAAAGAAAAAAACAGAAAAAGGGTACAAGTAATACAAAAATTAAAAAATAAACAATAAGAAATCACTAGTTAATAGATTACATATTCTCATCTTAGAAATAGTTGTTCAAGTTACAAAATTGAAGCATATAAAGTGGACTTTCAAACAGTGAGAGTGCAAACAGTTTTATTCAAAAAAACTCAGTAATATGGTTATCTATCTTATACACTTAAACATATATGCAGTTGTAACCTTTAGAGCACTTCCTTTTGTACAATCGCAATTACACATTTTGGGTTTTATTACTCCCACGGTTCTTATTATTTTTTTTGAAGAGAGTAAAACCAAATGCGACATATCAGAACAGAGTCAGTCAAATCAGAAGGATGGACATAATAGATAATGTAAAAACAAAATGCAAGGTGATCAACAATGGTTACCATACTGCCTCTTGCTATTGAAAGTTCTCTTTCATGCCTTTAGTCACAGTACTCTGGCTGCCTTGAGGTCCTGATTCAATGCAAAATGTTTACCTTTCATGGTTATTTTTGCTTTGAGGAAGAACCTGAAGTCAGTCAGTACCAGATCCGGAGAACACAGTAAAGGAGAACATAAAGTAATGTTTTATAAACCTCCCTGTCTGTGGGAGGGCACTCGGCAGCAGGTTTCACTATATTTTGATTCTACCTCGTAAAAGACTCTCACAGTAAAAGACTCTAAGAGAAAAGAACTTCCAGAGCTGTTTCCCAAAGTGGCAAGAATGATGGAATAAGTGTGTTCAAAGCAAGACAGCATATTTTGAGGGAAATGGATGGCAATGGGGATCTTTTATTGTAGTAAATTTTTAAAAATTTAAACATTCACTAAATACTTTGATTACCCCTTCTACATCTCCCAACTCAACCAAAATGAACGAGTTCACCCAAAGTGCAAAATTCCTGTATGAAAAGATGAAGAAAAAAGGCATTTTGAATCACTCTGGGCTCCATAATTAGCTCTGATGGCTTCCTTTCAGACCGTTTTGGATGGTAAGATCAAAACTGAGGAGTCAAGACTGATGTAGGACTGTGTAAAGTAACTTTCAACAAGGTTTGGCCAATTCCTTTTGACAGGTATACACACTGCAACAATCTTGAAAAGCAACTTCTGGGAGAGTTTCCTAACTCCTTTTGAAGATATTGCTAAGAGAGGAAAGAAAGAAGAGACATCCAAACAAGGGCCAAATGATTGAAAGGAAAGCATTCACATCAACCGCAAAGTACATAACTGAGTGACCAAAAATTAAAATTTCTGTTACACTGTGGGCCACCAACAACCATGCAACCCACCCTTTCTGTGGGTTTAGTAGCACTTTTGTCACCAGGTATTTTTTTTAATTCTCAAAGCTATGTTCATAATCAAACCTAATACCATCTGCACAAGACCAGAGGTTGTTCTCTGACAAAAAGTAACGTTTTACTAGCAATGTCTTCAGGACTTCCTAAAAGAGATAGGAAATTAAACTGGGGTAAATTATCCATCAAAATTTTCAAGAGTTCTGGGGATATTTTTCAACAAATTTGACTTCTTTAGGAGGTCTCATAGCGAAAGGGTTCATGAACTAGAACACAAGGAAATCACTGCTTGTGATTAAGCAAAGAAAAACTGCAAAATCACTTCTGAAAAATTAGTGATTCAGCATCTATCCCTAATTAATACTGTGGGTACAAATGTTATCAACATGTAATAGAAAGTCTTTGGGATTTACATATTCAATAAGCTAAGTTTTTTTTATGAAGTGGAAAGTTAGAAGTTTTTTGCTAAGACCATCTGGGCATCCTAGAAATCTGAATCCTACCTTGGACTCATTCCCATGTTATTATAAACTATTCTACAAACTCTCAAATCAGGGTAGAGTTCTTTATGGAAAGATGAATCCAGGAAATAAACTGAAACCAGGCTTGAGTTTGGTAAGTCCATGAAGACAGAGACTTGGAAACAGAAGAAAAAAGAATAGAGACTGACATAATTCAGGTAGACTGGAATTCAAAGCATGCTAGGACCTTCGTAACATAGACCAGCTGGAGTGAGACAAAACTAAAACCAGGCCAAGCAAATCTAGGAATATAAACAAGCTCCAGGGGCCTGTCTGCCAGGTGGACACTTGCAATGCACTGTCTCTAAGACACAGCAAGCTTATATTTATTTCAGGCAGGTATCAGGAATAGGGAATGACCACAAAGGTCAGGGCATGCTATCATAGTGAAACTTTCTCCAGCAATATTGTGGCCTAAGCATACAGAAAAAACCTAGACCTGATGGATGAAATACAACAAAAACTGTGAATACATAGCTAAGCTCAAAGAAAAGTAATGGAAATTCTAGAATCAAAACCAGGGGAAAATATTCAGTAGGAATGTCAGTGAAATTTAGGTTGCTCAGAGGGTATTTGTTGACACCAGTAACCAAGAAGCTTAAGGGCTTTGCTTGTGTGTGTGTGTGCATGCACGTGTGTGTGTGCATGCACGTGTGTGTGTGCATGCATGCGTGTGTGCGTGCATGTGTGTGTGTGCATGTATGTGTTCACGTGTAGGGAGCGGCTCAGAATGGGTGCCTCTGTCCTGCCCCTCCCACCTGAGGGCATTTTGTGTGTCAGCCTACATTTCCCATGATCCTCCCCTTGCCTACAGTGCACTTGACGTGAGCACCTTCCCGCTTCAGCCTACTTCTCCCATAACCCCCTCTTGTTGACATCACGTCCACTTACCTATGTGCCTACATATGACTTCCTGCTAGTCTGATAGGCCCACAGCATATGAGAAGATCCAAGCTGGCCCATTCTGTAAGACCACGTCCTCTTTGACTCTATATAAGCCATGTACACTTCCTGAATAAACGAGACTCGATTGGAATCTCATCCTGTCTCCGTCTCTCTTTTCTATTGCCCAGCCCCCCATCTCCATCCCCTCTCCAGGCAAGGCCTATGGACCGATCCGAAGGACAGATCGTGTGTGTGTGTGTGTGTGTGTGTGTGTGTGTGTGTGTACATGTTTGAGAAGAAGCATAAAAGTTTAACACCTATGGTGCAGGGTACAAATACTGAATTCAACATACATTTGTATAAAATAACCACAAACCTAATACCTAACACTTATTTTGCAAAGTTAAGGTTATCCTAAAACATGCATATTATTAAATGGTTTAATATAAGTCATGAAGGGATTAGTGATTCAATAGTTTGCAAATTAAAATTCAATAATATTTAATATCCAATCACAGGCCTCTACACTAGAGCCATTTATTCTGTCCACAGTATGAGCCTGAGAATAATCACATCTTGAGCTTCACAGGTTTCGTGTATATGAAGAATCTTAGTTTTTTATAACAGTACGGAAATAGATGTAAAGAAGTGACTTTGCTCAACCTGAGGAAGTAGAACACAACCCCTCTCTGCCCGACCCCCCACAACCCCTAAAGGGCTTTTCTTTCATTTAAAAGAAATAATAAGGAACCTGTCAATCTTAGCTTAGACAGTTGTGAAAACAGGCTCCCCAAACATAGGTTGAAATTTATATCACTTATATAGTTCAGAAGGCCAAGGCTGAGGAGCTGACATTAGGTGGTCTAGGGCTTGAAAAATACTCCAATGTCTATAAAACCCAAAAGCAAATTTGTTTGGAGTGGTGGTTCTCAATCTTGAGTGTAGGACTGTAAAAATACAGGTGCCTTGCTTTCACAATCAGAGTTCTAAGTTAACTGATCTAAGGTTCAGCCCATCCTACTGATTTTTCAAGGCTTAACAGGTGATTCTCATGTACATCAAAGACAGAAATACTACACGAGAGATTTGCTTTCTGTGAAAGCCTCACAGGATTCTCACCAAGTATCACTCATTACATGAAATTTTACAATAGTCAAAGAAATAATCACTTAAGCAACAGCTGGTACAAATTAAAATAAGATTAGAAACTCAAAGCTTTGGATAATAATAATAGTTACAAAAGAAGACTTAAGGAACAAACTCAAACCAAAATGAAACTTCTAGAAGGATAATCACAGAAATAAAAATCTTAACAACTGTTTTTTTCCTAGCAATAACATTCCTTCTTATATGTATCAAAGCTCATGCCAGACAATGAGTTCTGGGTTGTGAAAGAGGTTGTATTTTTTGTACCTATTCATTAATAATTGGTTTAAACAGCAGATTAACAAACTCACAGAAGTGATGACCAAGACGAGAGACTGAGAAATTATCCAGATTGCAACACTGAAAGATGAATGATGGGAATTCCCACAGAGAAACTTACATAAATGAGAATGTTCAATTTATACTCAATCAACGTCCCAAAAAAGAGAAAGCGGGGAATGCAGGAGACAAATGTTTCAAGCGATAATGGCTGAGGTTCTTCCTGCGTTAATAAAAAGTATAAGACTCATGAAATTTGAGCTGTAAGCTTCACAGAGTAGAGAGAATGACTGGATAAACTGTCTTCCAAACAAAATTAAATCCACATCTGACTCACAATAGTAAAACTAAATCCACACCTGACTCATAATAGTAAAACTAAAACATCAAAGGCAAAGAAAATTTATTAAAGACATCAGAGAAATGATATTATCTATAAAGAAAGAACAATTAGACTGACAACACATTTTTCAACAGCAGCCACTGGGGTAATTTTTAGAGCTCACTACTGAGCCTATAGCTAAATGCTTTCTCCTAATTGGGGAATCACACTGAACTAAGCTCAGCTCAGCATTATCAGTGACCTCACCCGGAAAGAACTGAGACAAGAGATGCTGAAAACAGTAGCAAACAAAACAATACCAAAGTTCTTGATCAGCATGACACCCTCTGGAAATTTAATGAACATTAACTATCCAAAAGAAGAAATGGGATACTTATAAAATTCCATGAACTCTTCATTCTTTTCCCACAAAATGAAAGCTTAACAAAAACTAGTAGTCCTTAATTGATACAGTAATACTCCTTTTCACAGATTATACAAAGTGTTGGCAAGGATATAGAAGAGCTAGAATGTTCATAAACTGCTAGCAGGAATGTACAATGATAAACCACTTTGCAAAACAGTTTCATAGCTCTTAGAAAACTGAAATGCACTTACTATATGAGGTGTGAAAAAAACTACAGTGTATTTACCTTTTTAAAATTATCGTAGTAAAAAAATTGCCATTAATACTATTCAAAATATTTCATCCACTTTGAAAAAACTTATCCTGTTGTTTTCTCACTTTCTGAGCAGAAAAGAAAGTGCTTTAAACAATATAACTGCATGTGTATTTAAGTGTATAAGATAGACAATGATATTACTGAGTTTTGTTGGATCATTGAACAGAACTGGTCTCACTGTTTGAATGTCCACTATATAAGCTTTAATTCTGTGACTTGAACAAACATTTCTAAGATGACAATATGTAATCCATTAACTAATGATTTCCTACTGTTTATTTTTTTTTCTGAAATTCTGTATAACTTGTACCCTTTTTCTGCTTTTTTTTTCTTTTTCTCCTTAAATAAAATTTTTAAAAAACTTAAACAAGAAGAAACAGACCTACTGCTTATCCATTTAAAAAATGGAATCAGTAATTAATACTTTTTCAAAACAGAAAGGACTGGGTTGAGATGGGTCCTTTACTAAATCCTAGGAAACACTTAAAGAAGAAATTGCATCAACCCTGTCCAGCCTCACTCAGAAGCACAGGAAATACTTCCTAACTCATTCTGTGAAGCCAGCATTATTATCCACCACCAAAACAAGTCAAAGACATCACACACACACACACACACACACACACACACACACACACACACACACAAATTACAGACCAACATCTTCAATGAATAGACACAAAAATTCTCAAGAAAATACTGTCAAATCAAATTCCACAATGTGTAAAAGGACTGACGCTTCATGACAACCCAGTATTTATCCTAGGTATGAAAAGTCAGTTCAACATTCAAAAATCAATTAATGTGGGCTGGGGATTAAGCTCAGTGGCATAAGCACCTGTGTGACAAGCATGAAGTTGTAAGTTTGATCCCAGGTACTAGAAAAAAAATTAATCTTAGTGTGTTCTGGGCACAGTGGTGCATATCTGTAATTGTACCATTCCGGGAGGCTGAAGTAGGAGGATATCAAGTTTAACGCCAGTCTGGACAACTTAATGAGGCCCTATCTCAAAATAAAAAATACAAAATAGGGCTGGGGATGCAGCTCTGAGAATGAAAACCTGTCTGCAAACTAAGAACAGAAAGGAGCTTCTTCAGTTACTGGTAGCTAAGGACTAGCTACAAAAACCTACAACTATCATCATATCTAATATCTAATGGTGACAGACTTGGAAACTTTCCTATTAAGATCAGCAACAAAACAAGGATGCTTCTCCCCAAGTCATTACTGAAAGAATTTTGGCCCAGACAGGACACTGTAGCCGGAACCAAGGAGCTCCATCTCCCCCACCCCTAGGAATTTACCTATGGCACCAAAAGAATACCAATGGGCTACCTGTGCATCACTAATGCCCCTTAGGTTCCACCCTAAACCTAGGCTACTTATATGCCTCCACTCCACGTGTTTCACGGAGAGATGCCATGACCCAGGGGGTGGGGGGTGTCTCTCCCCGCATTCTCAAAATAAAGGTCATTTATATTTCATACTTCTTATCTTTTCAGGTGCCACCGGTCTCCCACAGTTCTATCAATTAATTTTTCAAAAGTGGACAGGAAAGCCAGGCATGGTGCATGCCTATAATCCCAACACACGGGAGGCTGAAGTAAGAGACTCACTGAATTCGGGGTCAGCTTGGGTTACACAGCAAGACTCTGACAAAAAGAAGTAGACAGGAAATCCTAGGTAAAGCAGTAGGGTAAGTAGAGGATGGTATACAAAGCATATAGGTTGGGAAGGAAAAAATAAAACCAGCACTGTAGTAACACGCTCACCCAAAACAACTGACAGAAACACTGGCGCTAGTAAGACAGTAGAGCCAAGGTAAAGGGTACAGAGTTAAAACACAAAACTCAATCAGTCTCCCATATATCAATAAACAACAAGTATAGATAGAATTTAAAACTAAAAGTGTACTGCTATTAACAAAAACATTTAAACACAGTGAAATAATTAGGTGTATATGATAAAATACATACAAGTTCTATGTAAGGAAAACTATATAACTCCGATGAAAGATATCAAAAAACTGAACCAATAATGAGACATTTCATGTTCATAAATAGACAGGTTAAATAGGAAGGCCAGATGTAAGTTCTTCCCAATTTGATCTCTAGGTCAAATATCCAGAAACTTATTTTACGAATACTGACAAACTGTTTTGAAAATATATATGAAAGGCAAAAATGAAAATCAGACAACTCAGTTTTAGAGACCAAAATCAAAGGAATGACACTGTCCAACTTCAAAACTTACTATTTAAAGTGAATGGAAAACCGTTTCACCAACATAGACAATTACGTGGGTACAACAGATACCCGTCCAAATGTATTGACTGCTTTTGACAACTATGCAGTCATCATTAGGTGTGGTAGACAGCCATAAACTTAGAATTTTTGATGTGTCAGGACAAGAGAATAATAGACTATGACTGCTGGGTTATCCACAAACAGATGTGTTCTAGCCTGATCTCTCCACCTCACTTCAAAATGTGAAAGAAAAGCAGGTATCTGACATAATTCACCACTACTCAAAGATTCTTCTTTGCTTGTCAGGATCCAAATTGACCTTAATGATGACTCCCTACTGCTATTCATTGTGTTTAAATGTTTTTGTTAATAGCAGTACCAAGAAACTCCCTGTGCACAGGCAGGAGCCCATCACTGCAGAGGCTGCTGACGAGGTCACCAGTGATTTGAAGGCTGGCGAGCACATGCAGGTTCTGCACTCACACAGAAGAGCCTAAACAGCGCAGCAGTCAGTGCAACACTGGCTCTCCCGAGGTCTCTGGAAGCAAAGGACCGCTGCAGATGAATGAACCCAGCAAAGACTCTTCAGGAGTCGGCATGCATTACAGTGCTGGACTTCTTCTCTTCATTTCTCCACCGTGGTACTAACACGACTGGGAAAGCTCTGGATTGGGAGTTGGAAATGCAGGTTCTAACTGGGGCACCAGAGCTTCCTTGTCAATAATTTGATAACCTCTGCACCTCTTTGGACCTCAGTTTATTCTACCTAGGCATGATTAAATGGATGTGTATTCACACAGACACACACATAAAATTTACTAGAAACCACAGGAATCAAGACATGGTGCTGGTGAAAGAATAGATAAATACATCGATAAAACAGAATAGAGAGCCCGGATAAACATAGTCATGTGCTCTTTGACAAAACAGCAAAGGTAGTCTTTTCAATAAATGGTACTAAAACTAGACGCTGACATGTGAGAAAAAAACCTAGACATAGACCTTAAAAGGGATATAGATATCAATACAAAATACAAAACTGCAAAACTTCTAGATGACAACATAGGATAAAATCTAGGTGACCTTGGGTATAGAAGCAATTTTTAGACACAAGACCCAAAAACACAATCCATTAAAGAAATAATAAATTGAACTTCATTGAAATTTAAAGCTTGTACTGTGTGAAAGACAATGTCAAACAATGAGGATACAATCCAAAGAACAAGAGAAAATACTTACTAAGCTACCTCTGACAAATGACTATTATCCAATATACAAAGAACTCTCAAAAATCAACCATAAGAAAATGAACAACTCAATTAAAAGCTGGAAAAAAGATATAAACAGATATTCTCAAAATGGAGATGTCAAATGATGTTCAACATCATATGTTATTAGTAAATGGCAAATTCAAACAAAAATGAGATGCCACTACCCCTACTACAATAGCCAAAATAAAAAACACTAACTACAACAAATCCTGGGGTAGATGTGGAGAAACAGGAATTTGCCAGGCGTGGTGGCGCGCACCTGTAACTCAGCCCTCAGTAGGCTGGGGCAAGAGGATTCCTGTGAGGTTGAGGCCAGCCTGGACTACAAAGTGAGATCAAGGGCAACCTGAATTACAGAGCAAAACCCTGCCTCAGACAGACCAAAACACACACACACACAAAGAGAAAAGAAAAGAAAGAATTTCATGTTCACTGTTGGCAGGAATGCTTTGGTAGGAATGTTGGTTAAGTCTACTTTGGAAGACGGTTTTGTACTTTCATATAAAATCAAACACCTTCCCACAGGATCCAGCAATTATGCCCCTTAGTATTTACCTGAAAGACTTAAAAACTGTCATCTAAAAAAAACCTTCACATGGACGTTTTTAGCAGTTTTATTGATAACTGTCAAAACTTAGAAGCCACTAAAACGCCCTCTAGTAGGTGAGTAAATAAATAAACTATATTAATCCAGATAATGCATCATTATTTTGCACAAAAAAAGAAATGAGCTATCAAGTTACCAAAAAAGGAATCTTAAATATGTGAAAGAAGCTAATTTAATAAAGCTATTTACTTTGTAATTTCAAGTGTCTGACATCCAGGAAAAGGCTAATAATACAATAATGTTTACAGCAACTGGGCAGAGGGCAGGATGCATAATAAATAGAGCACAGAGAGCTTTTAGGGCCGTGAAACTTCTGGACGACACTGTGATGGAAGACTCATGCCCAGCCTACACTTATCGTAACCTCCAGAACGACCACACAAAGAGTGAACTTGAGGGTAAACTATGGACGTGGGCAGTCATGAAGGCTCGGCGTAGGTCCATCAATTTTAATACCCAAGTCACCGTGGTGCAAGATGCGGATAGGGACTTTGTGGGGGCGCGGGGGCTCTGTGCTTGCCCCTCAATTTTGCTATGAACCTAAAACTACTCTAAAAATGAGTTTATTAATTTAAAAAGACGGAAATATTACTGACATACAGAATCACACTGATGAATCTCAAATACATGATTTTGGCCAGTAAACAGAGGAAGTCAGAGTTCAAGCATTGCAATTCTATTTAGAGTCCAAGATTTATAACCGTTCAACTTACGACTGCTCAGCTTTCCAATGGTATAAAAGTGGTACTCAGTCAGTAGAAACAGTACTTTGAGTTTGGGGTTTTGATCACCTCACAGCCTAGCAACATGCTGTACAATACTCTCCTGAGAAACTGGGCAGCAGCGGTGAGCCGGGGCTCAGTCAGCCACCCCATTCTGCGGGTAACAAATGATGCTCTAGCATAGTGTGCTGCTAAGCTGTGGCGTGTGGGAGGTTAGGTGTATTAAATATACTTTCAACCTATGAGATTTTCAACTTAAAATGAGTTCATCAGGATTAGCCCACACTGTAGGTAAAGAAGCACCTGTATATAAAACCTTGCGGGGAATCTAATATGTGGCAGCTACAAATAGATACTTGCTTTGAGTCACAGAGGAGAATGCTCAACGGGGAAGGAGCGAAGAGAGATCAGGGATGATAGAAATGGTCTATACTGACTGCAACGTAACTATGTACATTTGCCAAAACTCACAAAAGTGCACATCTAATATAGGTACGTGTTTATACATAAGCCACAGCTCAATACAATTAAATGTTTTCTTTCCTCTTTGCCAGAAACATTTTCATTTATTTTTTCACACACTCTTATCATGACATACTCTTCATACATTTTCTTCCTTTTCTTAACTTCAGTAGCATCTTAGTTTTACAAGATGATTTTTCTCATTTATCCTAAAGTTTGGCAATAACACTGGAAATTATTTTCTTTTGCGTAAAAAGTGGGATATGATGAAGGGCCTATGGTATAAAAGAAAGAGAATATGCTCTGGGATTAGATAGCTTTGGGTTCAAATCCCGACTGCCAATTACTAGCTATGTGATCTCAAGTGACCAACTGTGAGCCTAAATTCCCTTAGCTGTATAATGGAAATTATCACAATGCCTTTTAGGGAGATAAGGCTTACAGAATTTCTGGCATGAAGTGGGCATTCAGTAAATGTTCTTTGCTCAGTAAATTATATTTGCATTTAAATTCTTCATTATTCCCTAGTATCGTTCTGATATCAAAGCCAGAAAAGAGAAAGAAAAAAAAAGACTGACTATAGTCGACTGATGCAAAACTCTTCAATAAAATATTAGCAAACCAGATTTACTGACACAGCCAAAAGATTATACACCATGACCAACTGAGATGCATCCTTGGTACACTAGGTTAGTTTAGCATTACACAAATCAATCAAGATAATACAGCACACAAACAGAATAAAGAATAAAACTACATAATCATCTCAATGGGTACATAAAAAGCATGATAAATTTCAACATCCTTTCAATAAAAAAACCCAACAAGATAAATATAGAAGGAAACTCCTATAATACAATAAAGGCCATTTTGAAAAGTCCATAGCTAGTATCATAATCAGTAGGGAGAAACCCAAAAGCTTTCCTTCTGAGATCCAGTACAAGGCAAAGAAGTTTACTTCTACTCAACATAACACTGGAGGTACTAGGTATAAGAATAAGAAGTAAAAGGCATCCAAATTGAAAGGAAGAAGTAAAATTATTTTTTATTTATATATGACATGATGTCATATGAAAAATTCCTAATGATTCCACAATTCAATAAAGTCATACAAAACTGATTTTTGTCTAAAAATTAGATATATCTCTCTACATTAGTAACAATTTATCCAAAAAGAAACCAGGACAATATTTCTACTTATCAGAAAGAATAAAAGACCCAAGAATAAACTTAATCAATAAAGTTAAACTACAAACATTACCGTATATATATATTAATATATTATACACTATACGTGATGTTTACTATACACTAGCAATGCAGATAAAATAAGAAAAGTTGGCTGGTCAAGATTAAAACTTTAAAAATGAATACACAAAATGTGTGCATACATGACTATACTATGGAGATTTACTATTTCAACTTTTTTCTTAGTTACAGTTGTGGGATACAATGAGAGCAATGGTGATTCTCTGCATTAATTTCGTGTAGATATACACACAAACATAAACTTTCAATAAACAGCATATATGCCTCTTTTAATTCTTTCCTTTCTCTATATAATGTTTATTCTGCTTTATTTATATAATGATAGATAAACAGGCCAATAAAACAGCTCAGACAGCCTAGAAATAAACTTAGACATATATGGTCATATGATTTTCAGTGATGGTGCCGAAGCTACACAACAGAGAAAGGAGAGTCTCGTCAACAAATTATGTTGAAAAGACTTATAGCCAAATGCAGAAAAGTGAGACTGGGCCCTTGTTTCATACCATTCATAAAAATCACCTAAAAATGGATTAAAGATCTAAAGGGTAAGGATTGAAACTAAAAGTTTTAGAAGAAAACAGGATACGAGCTTTATTACACTGGTCTTGGCAACAATTTCTTGGATATGACATCAAAAGTACAGGCATACAGGCAACAAAAATAAAAATAGGCAAGTGCTCTGTTGACATTTACTGAAATGTAATTTTAAAATGTTTATACATTAAAAATTAAAAAAACATTAAATTTTTACACATTATTTGTATCTATTGAACTAATTAAAGGAAAATGGGCTTATGCCATTTTTGTTTTTTATAAAATAATTTTATTTTTTAAAAGTTTTTATTGACTTCTTAAAAAGTGTGGGTGATGGTTTAAATTGGTTTGAAGCCTTCTTCAGACTATCTATACAGAAATAAAGACGATGCCTTCACCTTGTACTTTTCCTCGGTCTAAATTTTAGAAGTCGCCTTTAATTTTAAAGTTTTGCCACTGTTCCCCTAGGCTAATGGAAGACACCAACCAGAAAGAGTTCTGAGAGGTAAGAGTGGGGCTGTAACAGGACATTCCCTGCTGTTACACTGTGCTGCCACCCTGTGGCCATTTGGTTTATAACCCCAACCTAGAAGATTGTTCTTTGCTTTTTTTTTTTTTTTTTTTTTTTTTGGTCTCTTTCCTCAACCCCAACATGTCCTATCTTTCTCATCTAATTACCTAGTGAGTTCCTTGAAAAATATTAAACCTGTACACTTTCTTTATTTCATGCTTCCTTCTTAAATTCAATGCCATTTTCAGGTAGTTGATTACTGATACATAAATCTGGAAATTATTCAGACTGTCAAGCAAACCACAACAAAAGCAATTAAGGGTGTAATCAAGCACAGTATGTTTCAAATAAAAGTTTAAAATTTGAACAATAAAATATAAATTATTTTACTTCCTGCACCAAAAAAAAAAAAGATCACCTCATCTGCTGCAAACTAGCAACACACAAGCTATCCTGAACAGATCCCAAATTGTGTGTTCAGAACACCGATTAGTAATTTACTGAAGTGTTACACTCAGAAGTGGTTTTTTAAATTGTAGATAATTTGGGGGGAATTTGGTCTTGTGAATCCTCTTCATTATAACTGAATAGTTTTATATCAGTATCATATATCATCACTCACCTGAACAAAAATGAAACATGGCAGATTAATGAAAGACAAAAGAAGGGACTCCTATTTCAGGAACTAGATATTTTTTCCAAACATCTCCATAGTTGACAGCAACCACGATCAGGGCCTTTTGAAACTCAGTTTTTAAAGTTATGATGTGCAATCTACATGGAACTTTGCAAAGCTAACCCTTCTTAGAGCCCTCCTGTAGCTAACAGGCAACCTTTTTAAAATGCTAGAGACTGTGTACAAAAAAAATCTCAAAATGAATCGAACACTTAAATGTAAGACTCTAAATTATGAAACTTCTAAAAGAAATCCTAGGGGAAATGCTTCAAGATACGGATCTGAGCCAAGATGTCTGGATAGGACCCCGCATACACAGGCAATGAAAGGAAAAGTGGGTGAATGGGGTCTCACGGAGCTAAAACGCTCCTATGCAGCACGGAAAGTGATCAACACGGTGAAAAAGCAACCTGCAGCACAGGAGGAAATACCTGCAAATTATTCATCTGACAAGAAACAAATACCCAGAATACATAAGAAACTGAACTGGAAACAAAACCCAGTAATAATTATCCAATTTTAAGTGGGCATATAATCTAAAAATATATATTTCTCAAAGGAAGATGTGCAAATGCCCAACAGGTACATACAAAAATGCTCAGCATCATTAATTATCTGGAAAATGCAAACCACAAGGAATCACAAATCATTTCATTCTAGTTACAATGGTAATTATCACAAAGATATGGAGAAAGGGGAACTCTTGTTGGTAGGAATATAAATCAGTATAATAATTATGGAAAACAGCATGGAGGTTGCAAGAAATTTTTGAAATAGAACTATCATAAACTCTAGCTATGCCTCTGTGGGATATACACCCAAAGGAAATGAAATCAGTGCGTCCAGTCCTGTTCACAATAGCTTAGAAAATCAATGCAGATGTCTTCCATGGGTCAATGGAGACAGAAAATGTGGCTTTGCACAACAGCACACTATTCAGCCTTTAAAAAGAATGAAATCTTGTTATTTGTGGCAACACAAATAGAATTGGAGGATATTGTATTAAATGAAGAAAGTTAAGCCCAGGAACATAAGTATACATTCTTGCTTAACCCTTGATTTCATAGGAGTAGAGATTAGAAGAGTGATTACTGAAATCTGGGAAGTGTGTTGAAGAATAGTGACATCATTAATGGATGTAATTGCCCAGAAGAAGTAATTGCTGATGTTCTATAGTAGGGTAACTATGGTTGATAAGAATTGTGCTTTTCAAATTAGTTACTGATGCCTTATAATGCTAGGAGGCTATTAATACATGTTTGCAGTTCATGTTTACATTCCTGTGGGAGGTGGTGACCTAGGTAATATTGTACTTCATGCCTTTCTTCATCCCCTTCCCCTTCCCTCTCTTCCCCTCTAGCCATCCCTGGTCCCCCCCCCCCACCTCTTTTGGTGCAAGTTTGCAGTACAAACGCCTACATTCCTCCTCCTTGTGTGGAGTCAGCACACATCTTCCATATCCCTTCCCTCTCTTCCTCACCCTCCACCTTTCATTCCTTTCCCCTCTGAGGAAGGTCTATCTCCTTACTTCTCATCTGTCTTTTATTTTTCACTCTATTTACACTTTGGGCTGCTCATGTAACAGAAAGCATGTGATATTTAAGCTTGTGTTTCTGCTTGATTTCACTTAGCATTATGGCCCCCAGGTGCACCTATTTTCCTACAAATGAGTCAAGTCTATTTTTCTTTATGTCAGAGTAGTACTTCCCTATTTGTGTAAATATCACATTTGCTTTATTCACCTATCTGTTGATAAACACATAGGCCACTTCCAAGATTTAGCTATTATGAATTGGGTAGCTATAAACATGGATATGCATGTATCACTATAATATGATGTCTGCAACTCTTGGAAAGATACCTAGAAGAACAGTTGAATCAAATGGAATTTCTAGTTTCAACTTTTTGAGAAAATGTTTTGAGAAACTATTCCATTGATTTCCACGTGGTGATAGTACTTTACATTTCCATCAAGAGTGTAGAAGCATTTGTTATTATTTGATTTCTTGATAACAGCCATTCTTTGCAAGGTGAGATGGAATCACATGTTGCTTTAATTTACGTTTCTTTAATGGCCAACAATGTTGAGGACTTCTTCATGTATTTATTGGCCATTTGTACTTCTTCTGTGAAATGTCTATTCATTTCACTTACCCATTTTTTTAATTGGGTCTTTTATTTGGGGGGGTGGTTAACAGCAGTTTGAGTTCTTTACATCCTAGAAGTAAGCCTCTGTCTGAGGAGTCACTGGCAAAACACTCTCTCACTCTGTAACTTGTCTTTTAACTCTTTTGGTTGTTTCTTTTGCTATTCAAAAGTTTTTTTTTTATTTTTTCTCTTTTTTTCCAAATCCATTTTACTCATAGTTAGAAAGAACAAAAGGAGGAGGAAAAAAACTACCACAAAATTTTAAAGTATGTCAATCGGAGATAACAATGGTACACACATTGCACATTGTCATCCCCTATTTTAATTTTCATTTATTTATTTTTCCTCTTTTGTGAAACAGGGTCTCACTGTGCAGTTCAGGCTGGCTTTGAGCTCAATTTGTAGCCCAGGCTGGTCTCGAACTCGCAATGATCGTCCTCCCTCAACCTCCCGAGTGCTGGTATTACTGGTGTGCAACACCATGCCCAGCTATCAAAATACAATGTGATCCCATCTGTTAATTCGCAGACTATTTCCTGCACAACCAAGGTTCTGTTCAGAAAGTCCTTACCAATGCCTATGACTTCAAGAGTCTTACCTAGCTTGTCTTCCAGCAGGTAAAGGGTTTCTGGCTTCAAATTTATTTCTTTGATCCATTCTGATTTTAGTTTAGTATATAGTAAAAGATATGGGTCTAGATTCAATCTTTTGCATGTAGATAATCAATTTCCCCAACACCATTTGTTTAAAAGGTTATATCTTTTCTCCATTGTAAGTTTTTGGCTTTTTTGTCAAAAGATCAAATGGTTGAATGTGCTTAATGTGTTTCTACATCCTCTATTCTGTTCTATTGATCTTTTGCCTTTTTTGCCAGTATCACGCTGATTTTTATCACGGTGACCCTGTAATCTAACGCAGGCTCAGGGTTGTGATGCCTCCTGCTTTGCTCTTTTCACCCAGGATGGCTTTTGCTATTCTAGGTCTTTTCTAGTCCATGTGAATCTTAGGAAGAACACTGTTGAAATTTTGACTGGGATTGCATTAAATCTGTGTGTGAGTTTTGAAAGGATAGCTATTCTGATGATATTGGTTCTGCCTCAGGAACAGGAGACAGAATTCTATTTTCTGATTTTTTTTTTATTTCCTTTTTCAGTACTGTAGTTTGCATTGTAGAAGTTACTTCCTTATTAGGTTAATTCCTAAGTATTTAATTTTTCTAGATGTTACTGTGAGTGATATTTTTCCTACTTTCTTTCTCACTGGGTTCATCACCAATGGATCTAACAAAGGTTTTTTTTATACTTATGGAGATGATCATGTGATTTCTGTCCTTGCTGTTGTTAATGTGATGTATTACATTTATTCATTTGTATATGTTGAACCATCCTGGCATCCCTGGGATGAATCCTACTTTGGCATTATATATGATCTTTTTGGTGATTCATTGCATTCTCTTTGCCAGTACCTTATTGAGGATTTTTGCATTAATATGAATGAAAGAGATTGGTCTATAGCTCTCTTTCGGTTGGATCTTTATCTGGTTTTGTAATCAGGATAATGGTAGCCTCCAGGAATAACTCTGGCAATACTCAAGTAATATATATATATATATATACTTAAGTAATATATATATATATATATATATACTCAAGTAATACAATATATATAATACTCAAGTAATATATATATATATATACTCAAGTAATATATATATATATATATATATATATAGTTTTTTTCCTTTTTATCGGTACCGGAGATCAAACTCACAACTGCCTGCTTGCAAGGCACGTGCTTATGCCGCTGAGCTAAATCCCCAGCCCCTTCAAGTAATATTTTATAACTATTAAAATTATAAAATTTAAAGTATCATTTCTTAAAATTATACAGTTAAAAATATGAGTCAAATAAGAGATGAGCTCTGATGATCAGCTTTCAGTTTTATATTTGCAAGTTCACTCAGCTAGGATGCAGTGGGAACAACAAGTGCACAATCCAGGGCACAGGGTAAAGAACAAGAGCGGTAACAGAGCCTGAACCAAAGTCAGCATGAAGGAAAGCGCAAATGGAACTGCTGCAGAGGAGCTGGCGCGCACCCTTAGGCCCTCGGACCCTTACAGAATACAAAGACCAAAATTAAGTATGAAGCCCAGCAGGATCCCAGAAAAGGGAGGACTGAAGTCTGCAAAGGAGGCAAGGACAGAGCAGCAACACTGCTGCAAGGCAGAAGGCGCCTTCCCAGTGCTCAGTACTCCTGGGTCACTTTTAAAAGGACACACATTTAAGAACTGTTGGCAGTAACTAAGGAAATACACATCAATCCCCACTCGTGCCTTCAGGTGGTCTGAGGATGACGAATGAGGGGAATGATGGACAGTAAGCAAGGTACGCTGGAGGCATGGAGCAGGCCTTGATCTCAGCACTTTGGGAAGCTGAGGCAGGGAGGTCACAAGTGTGAGCCCAGCTTGGGCAACTCAGAAATTCAGTAAGGTCCTGTCTCAAAATAAAATAGGGGAGATGCAATTCCAAAGGTTTTAGCTTTAATCCCTAGTATAAAAAAGAGGGGGGGGGGGAGAGGAAGAGAGAGAGGGAGAGAGAGAGAAAGAGAGGAAGAGAAAGAAAAGAAAAGAAGCTGGAGATTTAGCTCAGTGGCATAAGCGCCTGCCTGGCAAGCACTAGGTTATGAGTTCAATTCCCAGTACTAAAAAAAAAAAAAGAATAAGAAAAGAAAACAAAGAACAAAAAAACTAAACACAATGAATCACAACTATCAGTATGTCTGCTGTCTAGGAGATGGTGAGGAGTAAAGGGAAGAAGAAGAAAAGAACGCAGAAGAAGCTGCTCTTCCACTCCCACAGAGCCAAGGAAACCAGGAGCAAAGTAAGTCTTAAACTAAAAGGAAACACATACACCCAAAAGCAAGAGGCCTCCAGGGAACGTCTAGAACCAAAAAGCTGCCAACAGTGAAAACTCAGGTCTGAAAAGAACTAAGAGTTTCCGCTTCAAGGACTGTGGGCCCATCAGCTCCATTTGTCTCTCAAGAAGTCAGGTCATGCTGGGGATTTAGCTCAGCGGCATAAGCACCTGCCTTGCAAGCAGGCGGTCGTGAGTTCAATCCCCGGTACTGATAAAAATGAAAAAGACAAAAAAAAAAAAAAAGTCAGGTCGTCTCCCTAGGAGAAGCTCTGGCGGCTCCTAGGCCACAGACCCACCAGGTCCTGTCCACACACCATGCCTGCACCTACTCTAGGCCTGAAGCAAAGCCCTGGACAGAGGGGCTCAGACTAGGTTCTTACAGCCACAGGGAGAAAAATCCTAACACGCTCATTTAAACAGTCAGCTACCAGCCTTTTATCCAGACCAGAATATGCAGTCATGTATATTTTCATCTTTGGAACAGGTGGCTTCATATGCAAATAAAGTAATAAGTGGCAAAGCTGTATCCTAGCAGTAGCTACTTTGCAAACGTTACCATGGCACCAATTCAACAGTGTTCTTAGAGCCAGCCACACCTCGGCAAGGTCTTTCTAACTTTGGATAGCAAAGTTCAAGTGAACTAAGGGACACAAACTGTAAAAAGAGTCCCGAACCAATATAGAAGGAGAATCTTTACCACACAATTGACCTCCAAAGCTACTTGAAACATTGCCTGGAACCTAAGAGGACAAAGAAAGGGAAATGGACCATCTCCTATACTACCTGGAATCTGAGCCAAGCCTGAAGAGAAAATGACGGTAACTATAACCACTAACGTTTGTTTTTAGCTGCTAACAGATTGTATACAGATTGTCAAGGGCATCTCTATTCTCCAATTCCTCCGGTGCAAACTGTGCTTTAACAGTGCTCACAAGTCCTGGTTGGGAGAAATGAGAGCAGACGGTGTTCCCAGTGTGGTTCACTTATGATAAACTGAGGAAGGCTCCCCATCCCAACCTACCCCACCCTTGTGGCCCTAGTTCAGGACCACCCAACAGCTGGGCTCCTCAGACCTCTAGCTCTCCATGCCAGCAGACCTGCTCTACAGGAGGGAACACATACTTCCCGAGCACAGCACAGAAGCAAAAGGAGTAAGCAGTAGGGACACAGGTAGCTGGGGAAACAAGTCTTCACCCACTTGGTTTGAGAACCAGCCCTGGTCACTAAAATAGGCCCTGAGCTACACAGGGCACATCTCTGCCTGGTTAGGGGAGAATAAAGGAACAGATACCAGAAGTTAACAACCAAGAGAGTCCGTGGTGGATGACAACACAATATGCTGTGAATTCTGTAAGAGCCCAAAAGGGGGCAGGAGTTCTTTCCTGCTTCACGTTCAAATGAGGATGACCAAGAAGCCTAAAAAGAGTGAGGACTTCACCAACAGGGAAGCCAAGTTGGTTGACAGTGGAAAGTCATCAATAAAAGGTCACTGCAGAATTCCCTCCATTATATACCAATACCGCTGGTTGCCAGGCTCTCTAAAAATAATAATGATGCATCATTTCTGTAGTTCTGGCTAAAATAAACATAGCAGAGGATGTATAAGGAAGAGAGGTTCAGTAAAGCAATCTGGAAGCTTCTATTTTGCCACCTTTATCTTAAGATCTTTGCTTTCCTAAAAGGTAATTATGAGAGCATTATATATAGTTACCGCCACATATAAGTCAGCTTTAAAAATAATGATAAAGGGAGACGGATTCTCTTGGTATATTTTCCATAACATTCTAGCCAAACTGAACTGCAAATTTTCTATGGGTGGATTGAAACTGTAATTTGAGTGGTAATCTATCAGATGTGTATCATCCATGAGTCAAGAAGGCTGAGAATACAATGCTAAAAACATGGAGAATTTAGGATTGGTTTCAGCAAGTTTTGATAATCAGAGAGATCTGTCTGATGAGACAGCTGAGGGGAAGAAATTCAAGGA
This sequence comes from Cavia porcellus, assembly GCF_034190915.1. Taxonomy (NCBI): domain Eukaryota; kingdom Metazoa; phylum Chordata; class Mammalia; order Rodentia; family Caviidae; genus Cavia; species Cavia porcellus. The sequence goes on from NW_026947512.1 coordinate 2,965,882, forward strand.
GAAAACAAGGCTTAGGATCAAGCAGCAGGAAACTGTGATAGTTGACCCAGGGATAGGTCCATTGCCAAGGGTTAAATCCAGCTTCCTGGAGGAAAAACTATTCCAAAGACTAGAAAGCCTCAAGGACAGGAATTCAGTTGCATCAGAAAAATAGTACTAAGGGAGAAGCTGAAGCAAACACCTCATTTCCTGGATTGAGCTAATATGGGAAAGGTTAAGGGAAATTGGAAATGTGCTGGGTATGTGGTACCAGACTGGAGGATCTTAACCCCTAGGCAGATGGTGATATGCAGCAAGCCGTATTATACTCCAGTGGTCTTAAAATATTTTCCGCTCAGGTCAAAGTTAGCACAGGACCTCCATCGTTTTCAGTCAAACAAATGTGATTTAACAAGGTATATTAAATAGAGCAGTGACTGAGCTGATCCAGGTTAAAGAAGACAGAAGTTGATCAAAATGCTTTTATATGGGAGGACACAATAAATACCTGGGATGTGAAAATTGTATTCTGAAAAATGAAAAATATAATTTTATTGCAATAGTCAGTTTACTTCATGGTATTTTCTTCCTTGTCTGTTTTCCTGCCTGGAAAAAATTAAGCATAAACAGTGAAGCCATAGATACCAGAAGAAAATATGAGGAACACTTAATGGTACTCTCATAAAGAAGGCTATTCAAAATAAAAAAGGGGGGAAAAAAACCAGATAAAAGATTAAACTGCATAAAATGTAAAATTTGATGCAATTAAAATAGCAGCATAACTAGAACTCTTTATAAACCAAGTAAAATATTTGCAAGAAATGTGACAGATAATATTCTTTTTTTTTTTTTTTTTGGTACCAGAGATCGAACTCACGACCACACGCTTGCAAGGCAGGCGCATACACCGCTAAGCTAAACCCCCAGCCTCGATAATAATCTTGATACATAAAAAGCATTTCCAAATCAGTAAGAAAAGCTTCAAAAAAAATGTGAGGGATTAAGAACATTTGATAGAATAAATACTATATTTACTATCATATGTGAAATATGTTCAATGTCTCTAGGAATAGAAAAGGTATACATTGTAACAATAAAAATACATTAATGATTATTTCTTGAATTGGCAATGGTGTGCAAAACATCACTGAGAAAAAATTTGATAATAATAGTACCCTTTACTAGGAAACGATTTCACAGTATTTGACCTATAACTATGACTTATCATGATTTACACTAAAAAGAATGAAAGATATAAAGGTTTATTCACAAAACATTCATCAGTGTTATTTATAATAATTAAAAGAGCAAAAATTAAATGTTACAGTTATATAGGAAAACACTAGCAATGCATATTCTGTTTTTTGAAAAATGCTTAATGACACAGGAAAATGCTATGATACAATACTAAGTGAAAAAGCAAGGAATAATACACAACTTTATTTGTTATATATTATTTATATATATTTATCAAGACTGAGGGAAATACATCGTTATCAGCAATTGATCTACAAACTGAAACAAACTGATGAGACTTTTTTCTACTTTACATATTAGTATTTTAAAATTTTTCAACAAACATGATACTTATATAATAAATGCTCATTTTAAATGTTTTTAAAACTACATTAATAATGCTCTGGATAGTTACTTAAAAACAGTGATAACTGAATAAATATATTAAAGGAAAAATCTTAACATTTGTGATTTAACATACTAGAAGATAACCTGAAATACTCTAAAAAACACAGATTTGCTTTCCACAGTATTAATTTTTAAAAACTTCTATAACAAGGTCCACCCACTAGAAATAAACTCAAATGTCAGTTAAGGAGTGTCCATGACTCAAAGAATACACACACAGTACTTCTATAATTCTCTACTACTGAGTAAAATAGAGCTTAAGATTCTTAAGTGGGTAGTAACTGTAATTTATCAACAATTTTAAGAAATGACTGATTTAAAGTGCAAGCACAGGGGCCAAGGATATAGCTCAGTGGTACAAGTGCCTGCCTGGCAAGTGCAAGGTCATGAGTTTGGTCCCCTGTACAAAAAAATGCAAGCACATTCAAAATCTTTGCACAATGTATTATGCTACTGTATTTACGGAACAGACAAAGGAAGCAATCAAGAACAAAATGCACAATTCTTACTTATTTCTATGGACTTTCATAAACCTGAGTAATCCAGATTTGAGATTTGTACTGTTATTGTTAAGAACTAATATTTACCGAGCTTTGGCTAGTTGTCAGGCGCGTAGCAAAGCGTTTTATTTTGGTTTCACTGTTCAGTCCCAGGGTAACCTTATGAGGTGTACTATTACAATCTTCATTTTACAGACAAGGAAGCTATGGTTCCCAGGAGTTAGTTTACCAGAGGCCACCAAGCTGGTTTAGTGGTACAGCTCAGTCTTAAAACAAGACAATTTGTTTCTAGAACCTGTACTGTTAACCCATTTGCTGTACAAACCGGGATCCACAAAACTGGTGAAGTTGTACTCTGCATTTCTCTGTGCCTTTCCTATCCTCCTGGAATCTCAATGAATAAAAAGGAATCCTGGGTTTGTAATCTATTCATGTAAGTCACTGTCTTTCAGAATCACAAAAAATGCTATTATAGTTTTACACATGTTCTATCTCCCTTAAAGAAAGACAAGACTGACTAAATGCATTGTCTCTGGGTTTCTCCTGCAATGGTCTGATACATAATTTCTCCTCCTTGTTTAGGTTAGCAGCTAGAAGATAATAACACTAGCAATGGAGCCCTTGTACGAGGAGTATCTTGCACACGGTGGAACAATAGTCAAGCCTTATCACTGGTTAAACTTCTCTCTAGACTGCATTAACTGTCCTTACCATATCCGGACAGGTGAGGAAGCAAGAGTTCCCTACACAGAATTTCATCAGATTTTTAGATTCCCTTATGAGCCAACGCATCCTTCAACAAAGCACCTCACATTTTATGAGTTAAAAACTTTTTCTGGTAGCCTGGTGCAAAAAGGACATGCTAGCAATTGCACTGGGAATCACACCCACCCAGAATCAATGCTGTTTGAGATGAATGGTTATCTTGACTCAGCCATACACAATAACAGCAGCATTAAGCATATCATTCTCTATTCGAACAACTCCCCCTGTAATGAAGCCAACCACTGCTGCATCAGCAAGATGTACAATTTCCTGACGATGTATCCAGACGTCACTCTTAGTGTTTACTTCTCTCACCTCTATCATACTGGAAGTGAATTTCCTGCCTCAGCATGGAACCGCGAAGCTCTCAGGAGCCTGGCCAGCTTATGGCCCCAGGTCACGTTGAGTCCAATAAGTGGTGGGATTTGGCATTGTCTCCTCAACAACTTTGTTACGGGTGTCTCCGGAGCCATTGCTTTCCAGCCCATTTTAACAGGGAGAGCACTGGCGGACAGGCACAATGCGTATGAAATCAGCAACATAACAGGAGTGAAACCTTACTTCACTGAAGTTCTTCCCCAGACAAAAGAGAATCAGAACACAAAAGCTGGGGCAGCTTTAGACAGCTATCCCTTAAACAATGTCTTTCCAGGACAGTCTTTCCAACAGACAAGTGGACAATTGCAACCCAACCTGACTCCAGACCTCAGGATTCCTGTTGTTTTTGTGTTGGTGCCTTACAGAGATCTACCACCAATTCAGCTTGGTCAAAACCCACATAAACCAAGGCATGTGATAAGGCACTTAAATATGCCTCAAATGTCAATCTAGGAGAGCAAAGACTCAAAAAAACTCCCATTGGAAGACTAGAGAAGACTGTGGAAATCACAGAAAGGTCTGCAAGTAGCAAAGAGGCAGACGAAAAGAAGAAACAAAAGCTACTTTTTACGCATACAGAAAACCAATAAGCCAGAGGACTTATTAAATGGCAACATTTAATGGCAATTTGAAAATTCCGTTTTTTAGGTCTGACCAAGATGGAGATAAACTGATGTAATAAAAGCAAAACCCGATTTACCATATCAAGAATTATAAAACTATAAGCTTAATATAATACAAAATGTTGCCATACGTAACTTGATGTCACTCTTTCTTTTACTTTGAAAGTGACAGCATGGCTGGGGATAATGGTGCATGTCTGTAATCTCAGCACTTGGGAGACTGAGGCAGGAGATTTGCTGCAAGTTCAAGCCAGCCTGGCCTCCATAGTGAGTTCAGGACCAGCCTGAACTGCATGGTGAGACTCTGTCTCAAAAAAAAAAAAAAAAAAAACAAACAAAAAGTGACAGTAATAAAATGGAGTCATTAGTACTTTGTTAGTATTTTGATTCAGAAAAAGAATGTCATTACTCAAGTATATCCATACCCGCTTTTCATTTTAAAAATAGAGACTAAATAGCTTCCTAAATTTAGTTTCATCATAAAAATTTACTGTAAAACTGGAAACAGAGTGAAGTTACTGACATTGAATGATGCTTGCAAGAGCAAATCAGTGATTTTCCATTCATTGTTAGTTGTGAGCAGATTTTAGTCAGCCCATTTTTTATAAAGTAATTCAAAGTTTTATGTGAGGAAAAGTTCTTCCACTAATTGACAAAAATTGAGTTTTGAAACATGGCCATGGCCACCTTCTACTTTGACCACATCTCAGAACTCGCTCTCCTGAACACAGGAGAGAGGCAGAACGACTTGGAGCATCTCCACAGGTTCTACCCTCATGTGCCTTGTAAAACCCAAGCTGCTTTTACAGGCTTCCAGAACTCCTGTTGCTTTGCCCCATCAGAAACATTGTGATTTCCTCTAGTACAAGTACCTTCTCTTTTCCCTTTAACTTTTCTCTTAGGATCTGTCAGAATATCCAGGCAGAATGCATGTAGCAAAGCTGAATCTACATCTCACTAAATCCACCGATCACTACTCCCTAACATCCCTTTGCCACACCAGCCAAGTGTCTACATAATTATCCTTCAAAAGATCTTTTTGTTAACATCCAATTCTCCTTTTTTTTTTTTTTTTTTTTTTTTTTGTCTTTTTCCTTTTTATTGGTACCGGAGATCGAACTCACGACTGCCTGCTTGCAAGGCAGGCGCTTATGCTGCTGAGCTAAATCCCCAGCCCCTCAATTCTCCTTTTTCTACTATAGCTCCCCAGTGAATAATATGTATTTTTCCCTTTTTTATAGCAGCCTTTTTTCCTCAACATATATTTGTACCTTCTTGCAAAATCTTGCTCAAAACATACTTCTTCTAGAAGTACTCTTTGTCTCTGAGCCACTTAAATGGCTTTGCTTCTGCTTAATTCACATTTTCTGTTTTATGTCATACTTGAAAAGATGAAATGATGCAGAGCAAGGAGCGTACACTGATTTTTCACTTATTAATTTTCTATATATATATATATATATATATATATATATACATATATATATAAAGTAATAGTAAGCTAATGAGATACTTTGCCATTACCTAAGGCATGTAACTAATACTCCATGAAAATGGAGGAGGAGATAGAGAAAGAAAACAGTTTTAGGAATAAAATTAGAATTTTTATTAAAATAAACATAAATACAGTTTTTATACAGAAATTTCTATTATTAGCCTGTAACCTTTTATAGAAGTACTGGAGTATCATGTTACCATATGTATAAAGTGATTATAATTTAAAGAAGTACCGGATCAGAGATGTAGCTCAATGGCATAGCACCTGCTTGGCAAGATCAATTCCTAGTACCAAAAAAATGTTTTAAAAAATAATAACATAGGGGCTGGGGATTTAGCTCAGCATCATAAGCACCTGCCTTGCAAGCAGGCAGTCGTGAGTTCGATCCCTGGTACCGGAAAAAAGAAAAAAATGTAAAATAATAATAATAATAATAAAATAAGTGCTATTTAAGTTAATTATTAGATAACAAATCATATATCCATGATTTGGTATGTTATGTTTAAAAAGGCCTCAACATGACAAATTTAGGGTTTCTGATCATTATAAAAATAGACCCAGGGGCTAGAGGTATACCATACTGTTAGAGTACATGCTTAAAATGCACAAGACCCTGGGTTCAATCCCCTAGCACAAAAACAAAAACAGAAATCCAATTTGTTACCATGAAATCTGTCTCCAAAATTGACCAGTAGAACGCAAACAACAGTCACACTACAAAGCATCTGTAGTCTGAAATCTGTGGCCCACTTCCGATAGCTGGGCCTCGTCTCCCCAGAGCCCATCCAGCTATGAGCTCATTCACGGGCTGCTCCATGAGGAGGTGAGCAGCCATTTCTTGTCAGGTCACTTCTCTAAGCCCCAAATGTGAACACACGAGCTGGGGGACGGGGAGCTGGTGCCCAGTCACAAAATACCATCGTAGGGCAGAAAGTGTTCTCAGGAATATGTAAAAAACAAATATCCTTTTAAAAATCAGTACAATAGTATCTTTAGGTTCCAGTTTATAGGCCCTTTCAAGCTGTGGTATAGCTTTATTTAGACCATTGAAATATCCTTACTCCTAGGGCAAAAAAAAAAAGTAGGTACTATACTTGGAAATAATGAGAAAAAGATGCTGTAAATAGAGACTGGTAATAAAAGCACAAGTCTTAGAATCTGACAGGACTGATTTCCCTAACCTATCACTTGTTAATCAAGTATTATTGGTCAAGCTATAATATCTCTGAGCCTTAGTTTTACTCAACCATAAACTAGGAACACAAATTTTTACGGCCTAGCAATATTCCAAGGATTAAATAATATAAATAAAAGGGTTACATACCGTGTCTCCAATACAAGAATCACTCAATAACTTTTTAATAAAGTATTAATAGGATAATGATAAGAGGAAATAATAGGGACTGTGGGATCTTTCAAATTTTATCAACTTCATGAGTCTGAGATTGTTTACTTTCTATTTTTTATAAAAAGCAAAGTTATTAGAATTTGTGATAATTACATTGGAGAAGAAATAAGTTTATTTTAATATTTTACTTAAGTTGTTCATAGTAGCAATGAGAAACACCAGTATGTCCAAGGTTATAAAAGACATTAGAATAATTATAAGAAAGTAATTTATGTAATTTCTTGTTAAAGAACTACCAATCTACATGAAATGCATGATTTTCTGGTAAAATATAAATTCTCAAATTGACCAAAAATGAAAGGAAATGAAACAAATCATGAACCATGGAAGACAAAGACGACAAAGTATCAGCAAGCCCAAATATTTTGTAACCATATTCTACAACTTTCCTAAAACAAACAGCATGGGAATTTCCTGTCATTTAAATGATTCCACAACACAGAAAAAGGTTAAAATTATATAAGATCATCTTCAAAGCTAAACCAACCCTAATATCAAAACTGAATAAAGTGGCTAGAGATGGAGCGCAGGGCTAGAGCAGTCACTTCGCATGCATGAGAACCTGGGTTCGATTCCCTACTACTGCAAAATATAAAACAAAAAAAACTAGACAAAGAGCACAAAGGAATTGTAGATCAATCTTCTTTCCTTTCACAGATCTGAAGCCATATAAACAAAATATAAATTAAATGCAGCAAGTAATTAAAATAACAGTTCATAACAAATTGAAGCTTAACCCAGAAATCTTGGGATGGTCTAATGCTCAAAAATACATATATATATATATATATATATATATATATATATATATATATATGGGCTTTATTACATTCCTTAAAAATCAAAATTGATGTGATTTTTAGCTTTAAGCCCCACCAAAAAAGTTTTAATAATTTCAGCAGTGACTCCTAAAGATCATAAAACAATAGTAAATATAATATCAAGTGGTGAAATACCAGAGGAACAAACACCTCAGGAAAACCCACTATCTGTTCAATTGTTCAATACTCTTCAAAGGTCTAGCTAATGCAATAAAAAGATAAGAAAAATAACTAAATGATATTAATATTGGAAAAGAAGATATAAATTACCATTATCTCAAATACTATGATTGTAACTATGATGAGCAATGCCTTAAAGTAGCTATCAGCATTTCTAAAAACCCAAGAAATGGGAAGAAATACAGGTTAAATGTGTTTTTAAACCCATAGCATCACTTTATCATAAGCAGTTAAATATTAAATGGAACAAAGGTCTTATTCACCACAATATTTAAGAAACAAGATTTATTCTTTCTTCTGGCACTAAATACTTTTCCTAAGAGAAAAGCACAGAATCAGTTGTTTTTGTTGTTGTTGTTGTTGTTTTGTCTTTCTGACACATGCATCTCACTGTGTAGTTTGGGCTGGCACTAGCTCACTTTGTAGCCCAGGCTGGTCTTGAACTTGCAACAATCCTCCTGCCTCAGACTCTCGAATACTGCGATTATAGAAGTGTACCACAATGCCTGGCTCTAGAATCATAATTTTTAAAAATCTTTGAAGTACTAATATATATAAGTCCTTTAGTTAAATAGTTCTTTTGTCCCTTCTCTACTTCACTGTGCAATTATAAAATTAAATAAAGCTAGAACTAATCATAGAGAAAAAACTTTGAAGATTGATGGTTTCAACATAGCACCAGTTGATCCTGATATCAATAGAAGCATTAAGGTATAATATATAGTTACAGCCCTAAAAAATCTTTTTATACCATAGTGATTATGTTGGTAGAGAACAATAATATTAAAACACTATCATGAAAATTGAAATTTTACATTACAAAAATTTGACACTTTTTAAATAAAGTTCACTGTCATTTCAAATAATAAAAATAATAATGCCATGTCACAAGATTCAATGTCTTGACTTGTTTTTTAAGGATCTAGTGGCAAATTTGATAAAGCACAAAGAAGGTAAAGTATTTGTCTTTAAATATCTCAAAAGCCCAATTATCATAAGATAGTTTCGTTAAAATCTCTTCTAACTACAAATATCCTTGGCATTTTACATCATCACAAAAATGAGCTACCCAGGAAGAGAAAAACCTAGATTCAGTCTTGTTTTAATAATGAGCCAAGCCAGGTTAGCTGTACACTATATTTTAAATACCAATAAATCTTAAAGCCTCATGGATCCTTTATATCAAGGGAAAAATACATCTGCAAAATTAAAATAATGGAAAATAATATTACCTAAGATGAATTAAGTATCACAGTTAACATTAGAATTTGCAAAGAAACGGAGGATGTATATTTTCCAATTAAAAGATAATTAAGGATAAATTCCTTCACACACAAAAATGTCCTTAAAGATTTAAAGAATTAACTATTAGTGAGAGTAAGTAGATAATTAGTGCATTCATTATAAATATCATTTCAAAATTAAATTGTCTAATCATGAATTCATTGGATATAAATGTACTGAGTGCCCACTATGGTACCAGGTACTGCCACCATTGTGAAGCAATATAAAAAAATACTGTCACATTTAACAATTTCAGCGTGTGAAGTAAAATTCTGAGCAATCAAGACAATTAAACCCTTGAGCAAGTCAATTTTTAAAATCCCTCTCACTGTTACATTAAGTTGATTTCTACCCCAGGATTCCTTCCCAGTTCTAAAATAAGAGAACAAGAAAATTAAGACAACACAAAAGAATAGAAATGTACCAGAAGGTACAAGCTCTTAAATCCTGGCTTCCTTTTGCACTGCACAGTGCATCTACTGTTTAATTTTCTCTTAAAAAAAAAACTCTTGATTTAAAAGAACAAAAAGTACAACCAGCTTTCACTTCTAAGAAAGTATACTGTTCAGCTTTTACTAAAGTTTGTAAAAGATTGAAACAAATAATTTTAAATATATCTTTATTCTGTTATATAATGCAATGGACTATAGAATTGATCTTAGACTTTGGTATATGGCTTTTAAAAATATTATCAACAGGTAGAAATTTTTCACCTGCTGTCTTAACATAGCCCTAGGAGAGTTTTATCAGTGTATTTGCTCATAAATTACGGAAACGTTTCTTCTATAACCTAAGAGATGTATCTTCTAGAAAGATGATTTACTTGGCTACATTGCTTCTTCCCAAGAAAAATGGTTGCATTCCATTCTTAAGCATTCCCTCCATATATAAGTATATACGCACATATAAATGTACATACTATGTGTGTGTATATCCAGCAAAGGTTTGATTTTGAGATTTCCTTTTCAAACTAATTCATTCCCAGTGTGACTCAAACTTACACATTTTACTTAATCATCTAGTCAGCACCTTTTGCACATAGTTTTATGTGAAAGAAAGATAAAAAGACAGTCTACCTTCAGAATCTAGGTCTCTCCCAGAAGCAAGAAAAAACATGATATATCATTAAATAAGTTATGAAACTAAGGACAAAACCAATGATACAGGTATTAAGCATTTATATTTATGTAGAATTCTAGTGTATTTAATCCTGAGAACAATCTTGTAAAGAATATAATATCAATCCCCACATTAGCGACAAAGAACCTGAGGTTCAAAATTGTAAGCAACATGCCTCAATCACGCAGATGATACTCAAGAGTCAAGACTCAAGTCAGGTTTCCGATACTACGCCCAGTGCGCTTTTCTGTACGGTACAGGATACCAAGGATGGGGTAGTCACCAAGACCACAGGCGACCTTCACAAAGAGGCAAAAACTGAACTGGACCCGAACCTGAGCACTGTACACCTAAATGTCTACAGTAATTTTATTTTGCAAGTTCTTGTATTACAATGTGATGCACGGAACACAACTATTTCCTTAATCTTAGTGCCGTTACCTCTTCAGTAAGAACTCTGTCTTCATAAATGGTGATGTGCAATATATTAAAAAGCTGGCTCAACAGGCTCGTGTAAGTCTTAAATCACAAATATCAATCTGAAAAATCTATTTTGTCCTCCTATTTTGTTCCCTGAGAACTGGAGGGCATAACTCGCCCACTCCTTTCTAGCAGATGTTAGTCACTGACCTCCTCACCCCGATTCTATCAGGTTTCCAGCCCCTGCCCAGACACCCTTCCCTCCCTCCTGATGGATAGGTACCGAGTTCAGATCCTGCAGATCCCGTGGCGACGCTGTCACCAGCACTGACAGGTAAGATCTGACCTTTCGACTCCGTCCTCGCTGGCTGCGCAGCGTAGCTGGAACCCGGGAACGGGGCTCCCGGCTCGGGAGAGCAGCCCCTGGCCGCGCGCCGTCCGGAGCTACGTCTCGGCAACCAGAACGAGATTGGGCGCGCGAGCGTGCATCACTCCGCCCCATACTCCTGCCGACTGCAGCGGACCTGGTCCCGCAGCCGGTCCATCCCACTGCACCCGGAGGTCCGGACCGGCCGGACCTTACACAGGACCCCAAAGGTAGGTCGTTGGTTGCGGCGGCGGCAGCAAAAGCCCAGGCCACCCACCTCGGATGCCCATCGCCGAAAATTTAAGACCCTCTAAGACTGGACCACAGAAAAGCGTTTCTATGGGAACCTCCTGTAGCTCACGTGATGCACCCCAACAGCCAATCGCCTCTTACCTACACCCGCGGCCCCCCTTCGGCCCGTCCCTCGCCGCTCGGCTCCTCCGCCTCGGCCTGCCTCCGCCTCCAGAGCTCGACTCCGCCCCTTTCCTGCAGAGGCTCTGCGCCTGCGCACTGTGCTTCTCCCCCCGCGCCCTCCGGGGAGAGCGGAGGAGGCGTCCGGGGGCTGGAGACGCGCGCAAACCTGAGGAGGAAGAAGTGCGGCGAGCGCGCAGGCCCAGAACCGTCCGAGCAGCGGCTGCGGGCGACGCCCCAGAGCGGAAGAGGGAAGTGAACTGGACACCGGGCCGCGGGTTCGGACCGGGCTGGGCTTGTGAGGTAGAACAGCGCTGAGAGGAGGCCTTCGCCGCCCGCCGCGATCCGGGATGTCGAAGAACACGGTGTCGTCGGCCCGCTTCCGGAAGGTGGACGTAGATGAGTACGATGAGAACAAGTTCGTGGACGAGGAGGACGGGGGCGACGGCCAGGCCGGGCCCGACGAGGGCGAGGTGGACTCCTGTCTGAGGCAATATCCTTGCCTGGCCGGTGCGAAGCCTCCAGGTCTGCGGGGCCGCGTCCCTCCTGGGGCGGCGTCCAGCGGACCCTGCGGTCCGGCTGGAACCTGGCTCCCGGGTCCTCATTCTGGGAGGGCAGGGGCTTGCCTGGGTCCCCTGGGACCCCGAGGTGCCCCCTGGTCAACTTGTGCACGCCCGGGACCCTCGGGTTGCGTGGCCGTGCAGCCCCGGGAGGGGCCCTGCCGACCGCGCCCTCGAGGCGCGGGGCGAGGTCTGAGCTGGCCGAAGACTGCTGCAGGCGCCTAAGTTTTCTCTCCGAACTCAAGTCGCTCACTAGGATCACATCTGCACTAGAAATTTCAGATTGGGGCTGAGCAGGCCTTTTTCTTGAGTGATTTTTGTTTTTCGGTTGGTGCTTTTGGTTTGGGCAGCGATAGGATAGCTTATTCCTTAGCAGTAGAGATGGAGCGGTTCGCAAATTGAGACTTCCACTGTCAACCCCTGGGCTGTTGGATGTTTTTGTTGTAGTTTTGGTTTTGAGGGCGTTTTTTGTAAGAGAAAGGGATCAGAGCAAATACAGGTTTCATATAATTTGTTAGCCAGACGAAGGGAGTAAATACAAAACTGCAAAACTCCCGGTACGGAAGCTTGGAGCCTTTTACCTAAGAAAAGGACAATAGAAAAAGACAAGGATGTGGAGAATCTCTGAAAATATTTAAAATAAATTCCAATGAGTAAAACAGGCGATGAGTCGGTGATATAAAGCAGAATAATTTTTGTGATCCTGAAATTGTTTCCATTTTCGTTAAAACATGGCTGTTAGTTCCTGGTTTCTGGTTTTGCATATTTGAATATTTATAACTTGAACTAGCACTTGCATCAGATCTTTTTTAGAACAATGTGAATGTTGCAAAAATCACATCTGTGATTTTAGAAAGTCTCAGTAGCTCTTTACACGTTTCTAATTGTCCTTGGGTATATTCATGAAGACAGCTCGTGTCCTATTATAATGAAGAAATATATGAGCAACTATATATCGCTGTTCAGTGTCCTGCAGGCTCCCACCTTCAAAATTATCTTCTTATAAAAGGTTTATAAATACAGCATTAAATGTGTATCAGGGTACAGTATAGGCTTTCTTTGATTGCCACGGCTTTCAAAATAAGTTGGTAATGTTTTGTATTCTTTAATACTTACTCACTAGTTTAGGTCAAAAAAAAAAAAAAAAACCAAACAGCCAATATACAGAAAGCATGTTTTTTTAGAAAGCTAGATAGCCTTGAAAATAGCATATTATCAACCATAGCATTTTTTTCTTCAGAAACCAAGTGGTGAACATGAGTCTTTCTAAAAGTAATCTTTGTGATACTTGATGCTTTGTGAAACTAACATAATTTTTGATAGCTCCTGAATGGTATGCTCTGTCCCTATCTGTTTGTTAATCGATTCCTCTTAAAGTAAAAAGGTATTGTTTCTTCTTACCCTTGTTATGACTAGGAGAGGCAGGCACAGTATGGGACAGCACAGATGGAGGGACACGTGAACTTTGGTTTACCTTTTAGGGGAATGACTGTACATTCTGACAGTCTGATTGGCTTCCGTTTCTCATGCCTGCTCACTGAGAGAAGCTAAATTTACTAGGTATGGCCTAACCCAGTTTGAATAACCTTTATGAAGTAGGAAAGAATATCTAAGAAAAATAAACTGCCACCTAAGGAGCATATGAATTATTACACTTCCTGCAAAACCACTTTGTCAATTACTGAAAGTTTGCTAATGTGTATCATTTAGATTGCTGGAGTAACCTCTTGCCATTTTCTCCTAGCATTTCTGGCTGTTTCATTTTGGGATCTAATAATTTTGATACATATTTTAGGGTTTCTTTAATACCAGGATAGATTTTGTTTGCATATGTTTCACTTGAAAATGAAAGATGATCAAGGTTTTCATTTCCCAACTAGAATGAAAAGTGAAATCCTCTGTGCTTTATTTTTTAAATAGTATTATATTATATTCTCTTTTAATTTCAGTACAATAGTTTACCTTTGATTGTCATATTGGAAACCAACACATCGACTTTCCAATATTAAGCATAGTGACCATGGTAATTTTGTTTCTTATACATAGTCTTAAAAATCCATGCTTTCCCAGGAGCCGCCCTTTGCTGTTATTCCCTTAACCTCTACCACAGGAAACATGACAGCTGCCCTCCAGGCTGCTCTGAAAAACCCCCCTATCAACACCAAGAGTCAGGCAGTGAAGGTGAGTCATAGACTTCTGCTCACATCTTATAGTTCTTACACAAGTCTTCTGAAATCTCTCAAAAATCAGCAATTATTTTTAACTGTTTGCTGTCTTTGGCTCAGAAGAGTGTATAGTGTGCTTTGATAGGTAAAAATTTCATATGAAAATAGCACTATAGGGGCTGGGGATTTAGCTCAGCAGCATAAGCGCCTGCCTTGCAAGCGCATGGTCGTGAGTTCGATCCCTGGTACCTGTAAAAAAATAAAATAAAAAAGAAAATAGCACTGTAAGGAGCTACGGTACTGGTGCATCATAGACGCAATGAATTCAAGTGATAGAGAAATAATGTCTGCGTGTTCTCAGAGGCCACTCAGGCTGAATTTAAGCAAAGTCTTAAAGAATAAATAAAACTTACACCAAAATAAACAGGTTCTGCTTGCTTCCTACAGGTTTTTTAACTATACAATATTAAACATTTTACTATACAAAGCTCAGATATGAGGGGATAAAACAGTGATCATAATACCAGAGGTAGAAGTTGCTGTTTGATGTTGTTATATCCTTATGAGTTTTTCTGTGTTTTTGTTTTCATAAAAATAGAATTTTATAACCTGCTTTTTCAATATACCAATTTATGTAAACTTTTCTTAACAGTAAGATTATTTCTATAGCATTTTAAATGTGTATACACCAGTATGCTGAAGTTTACACATAACTGATCTCCGGTAGTCACATAATTTAAATAGACTTTTTTCCTGTGGGTACAATACTGAAATGAACAGTTTCAGGTAAATTTTTAGTTACAGACGTTCTTTGTTTAACTGCTGAGTTCCATTCTTCTGACTAGGTGGTTATATGAATTGGTTACTAAATTAGGAATTGTATATAGTATGTATATTGCAATATCCAGAACAAGGAAATGGACAAAGGAAACTCCTGATGACTTTGCTTTTATTTTCATAACGCATGTGCAGTATAATGTATAACAACATAAAACAACAGTACTGTACTATATACAATACAATTAGTACAATATTGTAAAACAAGGTATATTGTACAAAAAAAGACATTGAGGCTCTCTCAACAAGATGTAGTACAAAACAGTACCCCCCCAAAAAAAATGTGTCTTAAATATGAAGAGTTTTTAATCTGATGGGTCATTAAATTGGGAATATCTATTTCCTTTCAGGAAATTCCTAGAAATGAAACACTGTCAAGAAAATATACCTTTTTAAAGGCTTTTTGATATATTAATTATTGCTAAATTGCCATTAAAATGTACCTTTTTAAAGGCTTTTTTTGATATATTAATTATTGCTAAATTGCTGTTAAGGAAAGTTGTGTAACTAAAGTTCCCTGCAACTATCTTTCACTAATTCTTACATGGACCTATTTACTGAATCACATTGTTTAAAATGAAGCCTAAAGAATCAGCCTTGCTATTAGTGGCTATTTGTACAGTTCGGGGCCTCAAGAATCTCTGTAATTGAATAATAGTAAATAAGTAAATATATAATAATGAAGCAACAAATTTTGTAAAGGAGAAAAATTCTTTGGTTTTTAAAAGTTAGGAACATCATGAATATTTCAGTTTTACCACCTTCTGCTCTTACGTGGGTGGTTTTTGTCACAGCTAGTGGGTGGGAGGTTTTAACTCTGGATGCAAAGATATTTTTCTAAATCAAGTAATTGCATAGTCTTTAAACCAAAGATAACAGTAGGTGATAGAAACAGTCTGTAAAATCTGGAGCAGGAGGAATGTGGATGATACTACTTTGTGTCAAATAAAAGGAAAAGCAAATTATTGAAACTATGGATTGGGCTAGGGATTTAGCTCAGGGGCTGGGGATTTAGCTCAGCGGCATAAACGCCTGCCTGCAAGCAGGCAGTCGTGAGTTCGATCCCTGGTACCGATAAAAACGAAAAAGACAAAAAAAAAAAAAAAAAAAAAAAAAAGAAACTATGGATTAAGTATGCCCTTTGCTTGATTGAATGGATGAGAAAATAACTTAGCTTTTGGAGCAGACTTTTTAAAGAAAAAAAGACAAGTGAACATCACTATATCTATCATTATGAAGCTTAACACTTAATAAATCATCTTAAAATTTTTAAAAAGTTTTAAGAAAAAAATATTTTTGAGAGCTAGAGATTTGGCTCAGTGGCATAAGTGCCTGCCTGGCAAGCACTGGGTCATGAGTTCAATCCCCAGTACCAAAAAGAAAAAGAAAAGAAAATATGTTTTTGAAGAATAGGTCAAGGGGCCAGGGATTTAGCTCGGTGGAGTAAGCACCTGCCTGGCAGGCACAAGGTTGCAAGTTCAATCCCTAGTACCAAAAAAAAAAAAAAAAAAAAAAATAGATCAAGGTATAACTGCAAATCAGTTTTCTTATTTTGTTAGGATTTTAAGACCAAGAAGTAAAATTTAAATGTTTTAGTAAATTGTCAAAGTATCTTATCTGCTAGTAAATCTCATCTCTGTCTTCAGCTATGTCCCCTTTTCCAACCTCTTTTTGCTAGCATGCTACCCCAAACCAGCCAGTCTTATTGCAGTTACTTCCTAGTTGGTCTCCCTGCCTTGTCCCTGTACCCCTGCAGCTTATTCTCTACATAAATGCTTAACTGAGCTTGTTAAAATGAGTCAGATTATGTTACTACTTTAAAAACCCTTCGTTGTCTTCATTTCTCTCAAACTACTTATAAAAAATAAGTATTATTTAAAGTAATTAGCAGCGTATTGTGGCGCACACCTCTGTAATCCTAGCATCAGAGAGGCTGAGGCAGGAAAGCCACCATGAGATCCAGGACAGTCTGGCCTACATAGTAAGCGCAAGACCAGCCTTAACTATACACTGAGACCCTGTCTCAAAAAAACAACCACCACCAAAATATTTTAAATAAGTCAGTGGCCTGCAGGCCTTACATGGTCTGCCTTCCCATGACCTCTCTGACTTCCTCTTGCTGCTCGCCTGTGGCTCAGCTCTACCCACATTGAATCTGTGGAACACACTGAACTTGTACCAGCAGCACATGTTCCTCTGTCTGAAACACTTCCTGTATCTCCACGGTTTCCTTTTTCACATCCTTCAGCTTTCTACTCAAAGTCACCACAGGGATGCCTCTAAAATTAGTCTTTTGCATGCACGTACCTAAATGCTTTATTATCTTTTTCCCCCAGGATCGGGCAGGCAGCATTGTCCTGAAGGTGCTCATCTCTTTTAAAGCTAATGATATTGAAAAGGCTGTTCAATCTCTGGACAAGAGTGGTGTGGATCTCCTAATGAAGTACATTTATAAAGGCTTTGAGAGCCCCTCTGACAATAGCAGTGCTATGTTACTACAATGGCATGAAAAGGTAAGTTATTAATTTAATTTAAGTCTATATAACTAGTTCCTTTATAGTAGAAAATAACAGTGCCTCCTTCACCTAATCACACTGACTTAATTATACATCTTTATTATTATAGATAAAAATGCATGACAATGAAAGAATTAGTGCCTACCAGCCTCTTAGGAGATCCTGATTTACATATGTATTTATTCACATTTATTTAGCATATATACATTTATTCATTGAATTAAATGAAAACTTTGCAGAAGAAAATAAAGAATGAAAAATCAATGATAAAAAGGTAACAACGACCTGAGATAAACAGATAATTTGTAGTACATATAAGAAAGACTGTTAGACAAAAAGAAGATGATCAGGGAGAGAAAAGGCAACAGGGGTAATGGGAGAATGGAACTATTTCCTCTTATATGAAATAATCTAGAATAGGTGAATTCAGAGAGATAGAAAGTCATAGAGGTTACCAGAAAATGGGGAAAGCAGGGACCAGGGAGTTACTAACTAGACACACAGCTTCTCTTGGGGGTGATGAAAGTTTCGATAATAGATTATAGTGATGACTGTGCAACATTATGAATGTAAGTAATGCCATTCAGTTTTCCACTTAGAGATGATTAAAAGTGGAAAATTTGTTTTAATCAGGAAAAATCAGCATTCTTAGGTTCATTTTTCCATTTTTATGTATTTTATTTTTCATCATAAGCAAATGCTGGCTCATCACCCATTAAAAAGAAAAAGGAATGTTGAGCTGGTAAGATCATTTTTCATACCCCACTCTTACTGGTAAAAATATATAAGTAATAACATTTAAATAGGACCATGAGGTAAAGAGTGTGTTCTCAGATATTCTTAGAATTCTCAAAACTCAGCTTTTTGAAAACCATTGATTATTGTAAGTTTATATATATGAAAACATGTATAAGATAAAAATTTTGTAAACTCTTTTTAAAAAAAAAAAAAAAAAGATAAAAATAGTGCCAGGGAGAGCCGGGCATGGTGGCTCACGCCTATAATCGCAGCACTCGGGAAGCTGAGGCAGGAAGATCTTTGTGAGTTCGAGACCAGCCTGGGCTACAAAGTGAGCTAAAGACCAGCCTGAACTGCATAGAGAGACCCTGTCTCAAAAAAAAAAAAAAAAAAAATGCTGGGGGTTTAGCTCAGCAACTCAAGCATTTGCCTGGTGTGAAGTCAAGAGTTCGATCCCCAGTACCAAAATATATATATATATATATAAAAATAAGTAGGAGTTGGGGGTAACACTGGTTCAGTGGTAGAATACTTGCTTAGGATGCGTGAGGGTTTATCCCTGGCACTAGGGGAAAAAGAAAGAAGCCAGGCACAGTGGTCATGCCTGTAATGCCAGCTGCTCAGAAGCTAAGGAGGAAGGATCACTTGCGCCCACAAGTTTAAGACCAGGCTGGGCAACTGGAAGATCCCATCTCAAAAGAGAAAAACAGAAAAATAGGTAGTAAAACGTACTTAGCCTCAGGTAAATAATTATCCCTCATACATTATCAAAAACCTAATGTTTACGGATAAAGTAGTCATTCCTCAGTCTTCCCAGTATAATTCCCATCTATGCCTTTTGTCTCATTATAATTATGAGTAATTTCCCTGTTCAGTCTAAAACATACCAACTTGAACATATCCTCTTATTCATGCTTTCTCTTTGTCAGGCACTATACTCTTCATTTACTTTTCACTTAATTCACAGAACAACTCTACAAAGTTTATAAACTGGTGAAACGCCAGCTTTGAAACCCAAGAAGTCTAGTCCACCCCAGAGCCAGGATCACAGTGAACATTCATTGAGAACTTTCATAGTCTTAAGTACTCTTCCAAAGGCTTTATAATATTAACTCACTTAATCCTCATAAAAATACTAAGAGGAAAAACTGCTGTTACTCGTCTTTTATACATGAGGATTCTAGAGGCATGTGCTAAGTCATTTCTTCCTAACGTCAGTCACCATTGTTTGCCAATTGTGTCTCCTAAATATGTCTCAGATCCATCCACTGAGTGCATCTCTAATGCACCAGTTGGTAGCATCTTTCAGTCTGTCGCTATAGCCTCCTGATTTCCCACCTGCCAGTTTTGCCTCCCTCCAATCTATTCTTCACCCAGCCACTAGAATAATCTCTTTAAAATCTAAATGTGGCCTTGTCAGTCACCTGCAAAATCAAGTTCAAGTATCCAAGTCTAGCATCTTCCATGTTATTCTTCCCTTAGTGCCTCTCTTTTCCTGATTGTACTTTGTCACATCTGCATACATTTGCTCATGCTTTATGGTGTCAGACTTAACACATGCCTCCAGTTTCCTCCTCTATAAGAGAAGATGAATAGCACGTTTCTCGTCGTCATCGGTTTAATGTATCATTTTTCCCAGGAGGCTTTACCTAAAACATTCCTGTCTAGGGTCCAGATTGGGTATATTGCCCCTTCCCTGTGCTTTTGTAGCACCCTTATGCTTAATTCTTACCATATTAGACATATTTAAAACTTTGTTTATATGACTGTCTCCTTCCAGTATATCCGAAGCTGCCATATTTCTTCAGTTTTTCCTAGCATCTAACTCAGTGGTACTCAGCATTTTTGAACAGAAGCAAATCAGAGCTTCCAATTCCTAATACTTAATCATAACCTTCAGCTTTTCAAATTAGAATTATAGTTAAAGTTTGTAAGTTCTTAGCTCTTTAGTAGTGTCTTCTTCCTACTGGGAGGAAAAAAATTTAATTCTAAATAATCTAAATTTAGCTGAGAATAGTTTATCCATGTTCGCTTTGGCAGCACATTTACTAAAATAGGAATGGTTAATCCCATTTTAATTTCTTCTTAACTGGGAAGAATAAGAAATGCAGAACATCCTACCATTGTTTATGAGCACATGTTTTAGGCAAGAACAAGCACAAAAATACTATTTAGAAACATAATGGATAAAGTAACCTTTCCTTACAGTTGTATACTGTATCTGACCATGAAGGTGAGGGCATTGAAAGTTTTGATTTTTATTTTATCTGTAGTGCTAAGAACAGTGCCTGGTGCATAATGAGTTCTCAAAGAGTATTTTCTGAATTACTGAATTCACACTCTGGCTAATACACATTCCTTAAGAAGAGTCTTTTACTTAGGTAATATGAGACTTGAGCTTTTTATTTTGGTTTATGTTTAGGCACTTGCTGCTGGAGGAGTAGGATCCATCGTTCGTGTCTTGACTGCAAGGAAAACCGTGTAGTCCGGCAGGAACTGGCTACCGGTCACGCAAGTGGGAATCAATGGTACAAAGACCAAAACAACCAAATGCCACCGCTGCCCCATGGGCAGCATCTGTTTCTCTCAGCTTTGCCTTCTTGCTTCCTTTTCATATCTGTAAAGAAGAAAATCACTTATCAGTTTTTTTCTTTAATGAAAATTGGGATAATGTAGAGGAAATTTTATTTCAACAAGAGGATTTTACCTTCTCATAATCATTTCAATGATGTGTATACCAGTCTGTATATAGTATAATTTACATTCAACTTTAATTGTGCAATTTTTAACTCCTATTGGCTGGTTTTTATGTTTTATATTATTTTAATTAATACTGAGAGATTTGACCAGAATTTGAAGGCCAGTTTCCTAACTCATTACTAGTCGGGAAATGATCTTTATTAAAAAAAAAAAAAAAAGAAGAAGAAGAAGAAATATAAGAAACTGGCAGCTATTTACATTGCAAAACTGGACCATACTTCCCTTATTTAAGCAAAATGTGTTTTCAGAGTAAGTGGTAGATGAACACTACTACTAAACTCTAGCTTTATTTTTGTTTGCCTCCAGATTACCTATGCTATGAGTTTTAAGTATGCTACTACTTTTTAGCATCCAGTTATCATGGCCTCTCAATTTCTTTGTGGTCACCCAGGGTCCAGAGCAAGGAATCTTGCTCTATACAAATATATCTATAAAATATTAGAGCCTGTTGGCAGAAACATGAGACTTTTCTTCCCATAATATGGGTCTGTTTGGGAAAATTATTCTATATCAGAAAGGATGAATAAACTATTCTGTAATTCTAATTCTGGGCAGCCTTTGAATGAAATACTATTTTCTTTAGAAATACAGTAGCTGCCTTATATGGTATATGACAAGTATTTAATATACCATTTGATATGCCCTATAAATGTCTTCAGTATTCTTCAGGTTAATTGGGGTCTCAAAGGATTTGGTTCAGATCCAAACAAATAGAGTCTGTGTTTCA
Source organism: Cavia porcellus (assembly GCF_034190915.1). Classification (NCBI taxonomy): domain Eukaryota; kingdom Metazoa; phylum Chordata; class Mammalia; order Rodentia; family Caviidae; genus Cavia; species Cavia porcellus. Next base: position 2,987,582 of record NW_026947512.1, read on the forward strand.
GCTCAGTGTTTTTTAAAAAAGAAATGCCACATAGCAAAACATTGTTTACTTTGTTGGACAAACCAAATTGGTCCTCAAAAATGACCGGTGCTTGTAAAAAGTTGTTAGTATTCAGTCGTTCCAGAATAAACTACCTGAATGCATATGACCAAGAGGGAAATCAGCTTGTCTAGTATTTACATTGGATACCAGTTTTATAATCACTGACTTATGTGAAAACTGGTGTAGAAATTCTATAAACTCTTTGCTGTTTTTGATACCTGCTTTTTTGTTTTGTTTTGTTTTGTTTTGTAAAAATGTTAAACTTCAGAAAATAAAATGTCAGTGTTGAATAATTTATTTTTCTTTGAGTGTATGGTTAATTTAAAAGAAGAGATTTCCTGGTTGCAGCTGCCATATATTGTATCCTGGCAGAGTTTATAAAATTACTTCATACAGACATGAGGAAGTAGAGGAGTCATTACATAGATGCCAGAGCACTGAGTTCTTTGGAGTAAATCCATAGCCCTCTGGATGCCAGCAGAATTCCTGTAGCATCACTGCCCAAAGACTTGGACTCAGATGTGCAGGTTGGCCTCGCAGGTACACTCATTCCCAGTTTCTAAACTCTCAAACCACGAGCCTATTTCTTACACAGCACTATCTACTCAGAGCAACCTACACTGAGGCAAAAACTGACAGATACAGAAGTCAGAGGATTGAGAGAGGTGCCGTGACAGTTAGAAGTGTTTGTTCTCAACAGCACATGGAGCATAGCTTTTTTTCACTGAGTTTTTTACCTGCACTTTGATGATATTTTAATCTATTAAAAATATCAGGTAAAGAACAAGTTATAAGAGAAAGCCACAAACTCATACCCTAGGCCTCAGTCACTTTTCTTCTAGTATATTTATGGGTCTTTACGCTGACCCTCATTTTTAATGGGTCTCCCGTTTTCTGTGTTTTGATAGATACTTAACAAACTACTATTTTAATTCATCTTGTAATTCCATTGGGCAAGAACCAAAGCTCAAAAAAATAAATAAATAAATTAAATGTACCAATAAAGTCTGATTAAAAAAAAAAGAACCAAAGCTACAGTTTTATATCTTTGGCCTACCTGGAGATTATTGGTCATAACTATAATTTACTAAATTTACAGATAACTTTACCAAAGGGGAAAAAAAAAGAAACCAAACCACATAAAAGGCACCAAAATGACTGGAGCTAGGAAGATATACCCAATTTAAAAACCAGTGCTCTGAGCATTTTAGAAAGAGGTGTTCTAAAACAAGGCTTTTTGTCCATGATCCTACCACAAACCTCTCTCCCACTCTGTGTCTTCCTCAGCTCCACATTTCTGAATGACTGTGGGAAAACCCTGGTGTCTAAATGTTCTGTGGACCAGTGAAGACACAAGGAGCCTGGGAAGCCCACAGGTGGCCAACATGGCATTTGCCTCTAGGTGGTGCTGCTTTACCATGCTGATCCACCACAAGCCCCAGGGAACACAACTCATGTTGGCATTTTTTTTGGCTTTATCATTTATGTTTCTTGGATCGTTAAGGGTAATATATGTTATCTCTGTTTATATCTCATTTCCCTTTGAAACATACCTAAAGTCCGTGTGAAATGAAACAACTCGTTTAGCACACAGCTTCTGAGTTTCACAGTCCAGCCTTCGAAGAATTGTGTTTCCAGCCAAGCATTTGAGCACAGCCTCTGGCTCTTACTGCTAGACACTAGCTCCCCTGAATTCACTATAGCTGTATCTTTCCCCGAAAATCCTTTGGCATAGGTAGCTCTCAACAGGTATCTAACTGCATAATTTTTAAACCAAATCACGCAAGATTATATCAAGTTACACACAATATTCCTGGATACCAGAATAGAACAACATAACAAGCACAAAGTGACCATGATACAAAGTAATTCTCACAAAGCTCAAATATCCTAGACCAATTAAGATTAGTCATGTCAGTGTGGACATTTAAGCAAAGAACTTGTCAGACAAGTAAAAACCAGAGTCACCATAAGTAAAAGGTTTGGACTGCTGGAAATAAAAAAAAAAAAAAAAAAACGGTGAAAAAGGACAGAATTGCAGTTCACATCTGGCTGACAGTGACTCCAGGGAAATTGACATGATACAGCTTTTATTATTCTGTGGCGCTTTCTGAGATTAGACATTATTCCAATACCTTTTATTTCCCTTAAAGATAAAATTAAAATAATGTCCATGAGCTTATATCACCTTGATTCAGATTTTTCTAATCATGTCAACCTTCAGGGTGATGAATGTCATAAATGGGCAATACCAATAAATATGCTTTCTTTTGTTCATCCTAAAACCAAGTCAAGAAGCAACTTTTTTTTTCTTTTTTGATGCTGGAAACCAAACTCAGGACCTTGCACTTGCCAGGTTGGCACTTGCTTCACTGAGCTGTATTCCCAGCCTCAAGAATCAGCCCTTAAGAGTTTCTTCAATTTGATGACTGAGATAAATGTCAGTACCTTCACTGACCAAAGATTTTATAATTTCATTCCTTCGTTTTCAAATAAGGAACTTGCTCATGGTTTAGTATTCAAAAGGTTTTTTAAAATTTACGATAGTAATTCTCCCACTGTTAATTGTCACTTTGACAACTAATATCTAAAAGATCAACTAACGTCAGGTTCCTGAGTATCCTTCCTGATGTAGTGTGTGCATTTACATGTAAACCTCTGTACATTCTTTTCAGTTTCATAACTACTAACATAGAACCCATAATGCTCTATCCCTTGCTTGCTTTTTTTTTGTCTTTTTCCTTTTTATCGATACCGGGGATCGAACTCACGACTGCCTGCTTGCAAGGCAGGCGCTTATGCCACTGAGCTAAATCCCCAACCCCCCACCCCTTGCTTTTTTATTAACTATGTTTGGTGATAATTCTCTATCAGTATACAAAGAACCTCTTTCATCCTATTTTTCTTCTATGGTTGCATAAACCTCTATTAGCAAATGTGCCTAACCACTTACTCATTTCCCTGTTGATTTAGGTGGTTTCTGATACTTTGCAATTACCCCAGTGCTACAGTGAGTAATATTACACACAAATCATTTTACAAAGTTTCAAGCCTATTTAAAGGGAAATTCCTAAAAGTGGAATTTCAGATCAGAATGTTTAATATTTTGAGGTATTACTAAACTGCCTTCCTTAGAAAAGTCTTGTCAACTACACTTTCTCTACCAATGAAGCAGGATATTGTTTTCCTGCCCCATTGCCTACCCTGTGTGCTTGCCATCAAACAATCTTTGCTAATAAGTTTTAAAACTTCTAAAAAGTTTATGAGAATCAATAATATAATGCACGATGAAATGAACAGCTGCTTTGAAGAAACAGACACTAAGGTACCCGGTGCTGATTCCACAGTGTCATGATGTGAAGTCCAGCAATACTATTATCCTTTGTTCAGAGTGATTTTAGTCTATTTTGTTTTGTTTAATTTCAACATACTTGAAGGTATAGACAACTATTTTGAAGAGAATGAGAGACACTGTGACAGCCATTGTTGACTTCCCTATTGTCTGCTCTTGAAGACCTAAAATGCCTTCATCATCCTGTTCTGATCGGTTCTATATTATTTTGTTTTGTATGAAGTCATTGTATGTAAAGATATGGACAACTATTCAAAAGAAAATGAGACAATATGATAGTGAAGATACCCAGTTGTCTTGCTTTGAAATCTGTGTCTCTTACATTATTTTCTTATGATCTGTTTTGTTTTATTTTACCCTCTTTAAAAAAATAAAAATAATCTTTGCAAAAGAGTTTAATAAGATTCCAGAAAGAAACAAATGCAAATATTTCCAAGGAAATTACACTGAAAAACATGTTTTGCTACACTGAGGTAATAAAAGAACTCAAACTTGATGAGAAGTGAGAAAAATAACTTTAAAAGCTAAGTGTGGATTTACATCATCCTATGACCTTGCCCTAAATGACTATGTCTCGGGATATTGGTGAACAACACAGGGAAACTATCATGCTTAATATTTTGAAGTACTGCTTACTCAATTATCTCTAGCAGTATTATTTATAACACTGTGTCTTGGCAACCTATATTGCAATAGTTTTAAATAACTTGAATTTCTGAGCTAATCTGTCATTTTTTAATAAATGGCAGGAATCTACTATCTGAAAAAATAAAAATTGTGTGATACATTTGCATGTCTCTTAGTGTGAGGTTGAGCATCCTTTCATATGTGTAGTAGCCAGTTGTGTTTTATTTTCTCTTGTTCTGTATTTTCTTTGCCCATTTGATGATCTCTTCCTTACTGACTTGCAGGAGTTTTTATCTTACAGAGAAAAGCTTTTAGTTTTGATAGGAATATCAGTAGTTCCTCACAGTTTGAGTTAGGCTTTACAATAGACTTTATTATGAAGGAAAATATTTTTTGCTTAATTGTTTATTAATCCTATTGAATTTAGGGCTTGAGTTATACATACTTAGAGTTTGCCAACGCCAAAATTTAAAAAATAAATATTTTCAAAGTTTCATTGGTGTGTTTGATTCTGAACTTTAGACTTTTTATTTAAAACATTGATATTTTTCTACAAAACTACAGCTCTTACTCATTAGTTTGTCCCCAGCTAGACCAGTTTGTTCCCCTAAATGATTATTTGGTTGTCTTTGACAATATGTGAGGGTGTTTTTCTTGCAGTGTTAACAGCTAAAGTACTGTGGCAGTTAACTTTGATTGTCAGCTGCATTAAGAAATTCCTCCCGGGGACCGGACCGTGAAGATGCCAGCCTCGCTAACCCTGAGTTCACAGCTAAGTGGGCTGCTAGAGGAAGTGGTCATGGAACCACCAGAAGTATGTATGTTTGCCCCGTGACCGCAGGGAACAGATCTGTTCTCTGACACCTTCCTCTCAGACCCTGCTCTCTGGGCACCAGGAAATGGCAGCTTTTCTCCACTCTGACCTTCTACTGGGATCCTTCTCGCCTCAGGTCCACAGTAATCCAGCCAGCTGACCATGGATTGAAGCCTCTGAAACTGACCCAAATAAACCTCTTCCTCCTTTTAAGTTGTATGCATCAGGCAGTTTGTCCCAGCAATGGAAAAGCTGATCAGTACAGTTTATGTTGGTATTTCATATGTGAAAGTGCAGTTTCACTGTCATTCAGTCAATTACATGCCAGTGACTAAAACATTTAAGGCATACCCTCTTACAGCATGTAGATTCTAAGGAAGTGACATACATACAGGCAACAGAAAATACAAAGAAAGGAATAAAGTCATGCACAATTATAAAGTTGGGAACACTACTTTTCCAAAAATAAATATTAGCAAAAATATAACCTTTTTGTTTAATTTTGAAGGCTACATGAGTTTGCCAAGTAGAGAAGAACGGGGACATCAGGCAAAGAAAGCAGCATGAAATCAGAAATCACACTGTTAGTTAACCCAGAATCCTGTTCACTATTGGTACTAAGTTAATTAATTGACACGATGATACCACTAAGTGTGTGAAGACTTGTTCCAATTTCCTGGTCCTCAGATGAAATGCAAAATTCCCTTAACCTGAGTATAATACCCAGGGTTTGTTCTAACCAGAGAGAAAACATCTGCCACTGACATGCAGCCACTTAAGAATGACACAGCACAGCTGTTCTTAGGAGGGGAAGCGAGCAGGCAGAATGTCTGCTGGACTGTGACCCTCGGGGTGCCGTGCTGGGTAGGACACGTCAGCACTCAGCGGGAAGGTGGGCCGTGATAATTAGGTCTGCTAGGCACCACACAAATGGAATCGGTGTAATTTCATGAGACACCACTGAACTCCTCGAATTTACATTTCTCTGCAGGTCTGCTCCTTCTTTTACTAGGCTCCTGTACCAGTCACATGGCCAAACACCCACCTTGAAGTTCAAACCACACTGACTTCTCTTTCCCCATGCCACTTCCAAAGTCCCAGAGGAAGATGCTGCCTGCAGGATTCTGGACCAGTCAACAGAGGAGTAGGCTAGATCATTCTCTACTCACACAGGGACTTTCTCTGCAACCATGTGGGTGGACTGTAAAGAAGAAACGTTCTCAGTAACAAGGTTCTTATTATACACACCCAAAAAAGGGTATTTCAAGGGCAAAGTCCGTATATTATTTATCTTTGGTTACTTTATAAAGCTCTGTATGTAAATAAGACCTCTCATACATTTATTGACATCTTTTAGTGAATGAATGAATGAATGAATATAGATGTTATTGTCCCACTTTAATGAGGTTATTTTGGAAGAGTATATTACCTATCAATCATATTATGGTGATCAGTTAGACTACTACATACTACATGAAAGTCTCCAAATGGTGTCTTATAAGAAATGAAGTGTAATAAACAAGTTTTAACTTCAGAACAAACAGAGCCTACAAGTTATGTGGCTTCTCTAAAGTCCTTTTACCTTTCCAAGCCCATTTCTCTATAAAGTGAATATAGTATCATCTACAACATGAAATTTTTATGAGAAATTAATCAATATGAAGTCTCAAATGCCCAGCATGTCTAGATTTGTAAGCAATGTGAGTTGTATTTCCTTTATGTGCTAATTGTCTGGTTGGTGTGGGTCTTAATGAGTTATTTCTCAATTTTCCATCTAACTTGTCTCTTGTTATTCTGTTGGGCTCCACCATTGCTGAGTTTTTAGAAGGCAGATTCTCAGTGGCCAAAAACTATGTCTGTATAACTTAGTCTTTTTAAAGAACACTAAGCAGTAGGCCGATTATGCTTTGGAATTTTAAATATGCTACTTGGTGATAACAATGTCAGAATTAGTAGAATAATCTAGCTGTTTGCACACAAATCCCCTCCAACCCATTCTCTACACAGCAAGGTTTTTAAAACCAATGATTGTAAAATAAAAAACCATCTTTAAAAGGCTTCAAAGGTTTCCCATTGCTTTTAGTATAAAACCCTAACTCCTTAATGTGGCCACACAGCGTAAGAACACCTCCGTCTCCCGGCCTCACTGCTCACCCTTGATTCTGAGACTCAGCCACAGTGCCTTCCCAGCACTGGGTTCCCACCAGCACAGGGCATTTGCACATGCTGCTGCTTCTACTGGTACACCCTTTTCTCCCCCTTCCTGTGTATGTAACTAAATCCTCCTATTTATTTTCTAAAGGAAACCATTCCCAACCCCATTTGACATAAAGTAGATCCTCCTCCCGTCCCTAAGTAGCTACAGCCCTTTTCTTCTGTTAGCATTTGGCATTATTGTAATCTACATTCTTTGATGTTTATTTAATTATCTAAGTCACTCCTAGATAGCCCACTCCATGAAGACAGGCATTGTGTCTGGCTTTGCTTACTATAGTTCTCCCATGCTTAGCACCCAATACAACGTTCTTGTTCATCACTAGACAAGGTAATCACATCTAACTACCCAGTAGCAAGTTGCAGAAAATACTGGTTGAGACAATGAGCTTTGAACAATCACCAGGAGAATATGTTGCCGATTGCCAAACAATGAAGTTCTGCCACAATCCCTGAATGGGGATGGATAAAGCTGAGGAATTCAAAACAGAAACCCCTCTAAAGAGCTGATACCCAAAGGCAGACCCTTTCTCGAGCACAGTCAGGTTACATTTGTCCCAGTTACAAAACTGTATCATAATCGTCTGTCAGAAACAACTCTGGGAATTATTACACTCAGGAAATAACTCAATGAGCTAGACACTTGATATGTGTATATTTTCTTATAGGTGAATTATACTTCCAAAGACAGGAGGAAGAGAGGATGAAACAGAAAGAAAACTAGAAGGGGCAGGGCAGGAGTGGACAGAGCACCTTGCTTGCCAGTCCAAGCCCAGCTCTCTCCGGATGTGCTGAGAGAACCAAAGACCTGTGAGCTTTCCGCCCTGCATCCCCGCCTGTACCGGCTGAGCAGCCAGCGCTGGCCCTGTGCTCAGCATGTTTGTTTATTGTTCGTAGTCAGTAGTATTCACGGTGGAGCAATAGAAGATTAAAGAATGACTCCTCAGTAACAAAATGCATGGGTGTTACTGGGAAGCATTAAGGGATGGCCCCCATACATTCCTCCTTGTATTTTGCAACCTTTCCCCTTTCCTGTGGAGAAGGAGACTGCCATTTGTCTCAGAAGAGAATTATCTTGGTGGAACTAGAGAATAGACAGCAAATCATTGGTTTTAAATCCTAAAACCATGGTTCTTAAGTAAGTCTGCCAACCTGTCTCCCCGACTCCACCTCCTCTCCCTGCCCACCTCCCTGCCCCTGAGAAGGTAAATAAAAGAGAGACCAGCAGGAGGAGACACAGACCTATGTCCTGGGTGAAGACGAAGAGCGGGGGCTGGAGGTTTCCGATGGTACCATGATGGACCCCAGAAAAGTGCGGGGCCTTCAGCGTAGGGAAGCTTCAGTGGCTTTAAACCTGAAAGATCCGAATTTGCCTGGAACTGGGTAAAATTGTGTTTTCTGCCTCGAGAAAGAAAAAAAGCAGAACTATAAACAATGTGGAAGAATAAAGATCTTTTTAATGTTCTTAACATTTCCACATTAGTGGAACACATTGTGCTGCAAAAGTACAGTTTTCTGAACGGCCCAGTTTTGCTTTCATTCTGCATCACTCTTATCATGATGATACATTTTCCAAGCCTGGAAATCACGTGTCCTAACTGCTACAATTTTAATCACCATGGTTCAGCCACAGGCCTCTGGAGACTTCTATTCAGAGCATCAGCTTAGACACTGAGAAAACACAGGGCCTTAAATTCTGCATCACCTAAAAAAATGCATTTCCTGGGCCCTGTGCCCAGGCCTACAGACCAAGTTAGGAAAATAAGCCCTGTGACAGCGAGGCTCATTTCCCAGCTCCCCTTATGTTCTCAAGGGCTGCCCAGAACAGGAGGAGGGCAAGAGGGTTCCGGTCCCTCCCGGGAGCTAGATGCAGTGGCTCAAAGGACAAAGAGGGCTATGAGCAAGGACTTCCACAAACCCAGGCCCGCCTCCCACACCTGCACCCCTGCTGCCTTCCCCTCACGGTGCCGCATCTTGGCTTCCCGAAGTGGAAACGTTCCTTTTGTCCAGGATCATGTCCTCACCTGGTTGTGGATGGTTCACTCTAAGAGGTGGGGAATCAAAGGTAAGCTCCCCTCACCATCAGTTCATGAAAAACTAATAAACATTAAATTTCTACAGTTTTACCTCCCTGAGTGAACGCTGGGTGGGCGGAACTGTGGAGAAATCAGCTGATGTGCAGAAACTCAACTTGCATGCTTGAACTGTTGGGAAAGAGCTTCTAAAGCAAGAGCAGTCGCGATAACAGATCAAATGCTGGCTCCAAGGTTTGCAAACGACCCAGCAGAGCAACTGGAGCTTCACACAGGTGGTGAGCTTTGCACATTATGAATGACATAGAAAACCTGAGTGGAAGCCAGGTGGACTAAAAGCCAAAAAGGAATCCCTTTGGGGTTCACTGACGATGGCCCATCAGAAGAGCCTATCTGCTGGAATGGTAGTTTAGGGAGAGGACAGAATTACCTTAGATACATTTGTGCAAAAAGCCTAAGAAACTAAGCATAAGGCATTTGCATGTTCTGGAAACATGGCCGAGTACACACACAAAACAGAGCTCATTTTCATATGCCCTGGTATTGTTCTCTTGATTGTTTTGCCCAAGGTTGTCTCTCACTTTCCACCACACATGAGTTTTTCAGGGCAAGGAAAGATTCCTAGCCTTCGCTCAGGAGACTACTGCAGTATGCAAATTAAGACAGCAATTATTTGAGGATTTAACTAACCTTGATAGCAACCCTGGATTTCAGTTCTCCCTTTCTTTCTTTTCCTTTCCTTAGTTAAACCGGCAGCAAGGACAGGACTGATGAGAACACGATGACTGTAGTTTCGAAGGTAGCTATTTTCAGAGATACAGCACTGTTAACATGTTGCCTAAACAAAATGAAAATGAATGGTTGGACTTTCAGTGGCTAAATTTGAAGCATGAATATTTGACATAAAAATGTAACAAAGGAGCCAATACATTAATCATTTGCCCAAAATTAGGGCCAAAGCATCTGATGCATAATGGGCAGTTGAACGTTTTTGTTTTTTAATTTTTCACTTTTCAGGACTCTTACCTTGAGGGAGGGAAGGAAGTCCTCTGCAGAATTCTGCTTCCTGTTTGTGGACTGGGCAGCCCTTCCTCATGCCTGGGAGACTGGTCCCATGGTGTCCCTGGGTCTCCAGCTGGCACTCAGGAGCAGAATCTGGAATGAGCAGTCTGAGGAGTCTCAGCTTGGGGCTTGAAAACACCAGTAGGTGGCACAGACTTTTCCAGAGAGTTTTAAATGAAGCCCCAGGGATCAAAAATCCCCCTGCTCCCTCTGGCAGAAAAATTAATTTTAACTAAAAATTAAATTAGTTATATGTTTGTTTCCACATGGCTTTGGCAAGTGACCTTGTCACTAGGCTGGGTCTGATGAGAGCCCTAGGCTAGAATAAGGAATGTAATTCACCCTGTTATAGCTTAAGTTTTCAGGTTTGCTGACTCTGGTTGCAAGAAAGAGAATTTTCAGGATGCATCATTAAAAGTTTACTATGCCAAGCCAAGTGTGGTGGTGCATGCCTGTAATTACAGGACTCAGGAGGCTGAGGTGAAGGATCGTTGTGAGTTTGAGGTCAGCCTGGGTTACAAAGCAAATTCAAGACCAGCCCAAGCTGCATAGGGACACTCACCTCAAAAGAAAAAAAAGTTTACTGTTCTGGGTATGGTAGCACATGCCTATAATCCCAGCCCCTGAGAGGCTGAGGCTGGAGGATCATTGCAAATCTGAGACTAGCCTGGGCTGCAAAGTTGAGCTCAAGTCCAGCTTGAACTACATAGCAAGACCATGTCTCAAAAAAAAATGTATAAATGTTTTAAGGTTTACTAGGCAGAGATTTTAGGATGCACTCCAGAGTGGAGTGTGGGTGCTCAGAAAACGAGAGGCATTATTTCCTAGGACAGGAAACATTTAGGCTTAAGTAGTGAAAAGGTGAAAAAATGTGGCCCACCCCTAAGAAAGGTACTAGCCCATTTTACAGATCTGGACAGGTATGCACACAGGTTTTGTTTTGTTTGTTAGATAATTTAAACATTCTTGGATTCTCTCAATTTGTTCCTTTATCTTAGGATCAGGCTCCTGCTCTTTATTTTCTCAACTAAGCCAATTTGTGAACTTTCAGTATTTTTGAGGAATTTGATATGTGATGGGTCTGATAGGAAAAGACCCTTTTAAATTTAACCCCCAAAATGTTAATATGGCTCACCTTGGATAACTTTGGCTGAGTCCTAAAAATTGCGGTCTTTTAAAGGTACAATTTTTAGTAATGATTTTGTTGCTTTTTCACCTTTTATTTCTTTTATCCTCCCGCAACCTCAGCAAAACTTGATTTGTAGTTGGACAAATAAAAGCTAGGAGATCCTCCACCGGGTCCCACCAGCCAGACAGATCAGTCCAGGTGTCCCAGCCTGAGCGGGAGGAGAACCCCGGAACCCCTAAGGCTGGGGATAGGACTCCAGGCAGACTGCTAGGGGCCGATGGAGTCCCAGGCCTGGTTCTCCTCAGCTGAAATCTGTTCCAGGCCGGGGCCTGGGCTCAGCTCCGCAGGACCCGGGGGACAGCGCAGAAACAGAGAAACTGGCCTGTGCGCAGGGTTCCCGTTCCAAAGGTCCCAGGCATTTCATTTATTCAGCCTGGGTGTTTTTATTTATCTTAATATTGATTTATGTTTACAGAAACTTGTTTTGGGTCACAGGGTGAGGAAAGTTTGAGTTTATTTAAGCTTCTAAAAGGTTAGAAGCTGTGAACCCAAGGAACCACGAGCTTGGCAGGCCCTCTTCATGCTGCTGGAAGCCCCTCCTCTCCCACGCTCAGCCACCTCTGCCTGGCTGTTGAGGCCCAGCCTTGCTCCCTTTTGCCCTTGGAAAGTGAGAACTTCTGGATTTGGGTCTGTGGGAGGCCTTGGGTCTCAGGCCGTGGGTCAGGATTTTAGGGTGCCCTTACAGTCAAGTCATCCTCTGCCCCTAAATTGATAATGCCACTGCTGAAAGAAAGGTACGGCCAGAAGTGATGGTGCATGCCTGTAATCCCAGCACTGAGGAGGCTGAGGCAGGACGATCATTGCAAGTTTCAAGCCAGCCTGAATTACATAGGGAGACCCTCAAAAAACAAAAAGAAGTCCCTGGGGGGTTTTTTGTTGTTGTTGTTTTAAATTTTTTGAAATAAGGGAAGCAACAATTTTACAGTTAAAATATCCTTGATATGCTTTGGATTCTAGCCAACAAGTGAAAATGATGGAGGCATATTCCAACTGGGTAATGCATTGAGAAATGGTGTCCTCGTCCTCTCTATGGAACACCAGCTGACTTTGGAGTTTGACAGGCCAAGGCTTAGGCCTCAGTTATTTCGGAGGTCTGTAACCTTGAGCAAGTTAATCAGCCTAAGATTCAGTTTCCTTAACACTGAGTGGGTTTTTATAAAGAACAAACACAATGATGCATATGGAGCAATCATGCAAAGGGAGAATTCAGCAGAAACTGTCCTTGTCATAGCTGCCAGCACCTGGACTTTCCCAGGGGATTCCACACAGCCTCTCAACTGTAGCAGTCAGATGCAGAACTGTCCTGAGAGTAAAGGGGGACTCAGCTCAACTTTGGGGAGCCAGGGCACACAGGGAAGCTAATTTCTGCTGAAAGTCTCTGAACTCTGCTTGCTCAGCTGGGTTCAGCCCTTGATTCCTAAAGTTTCTGTAAGCCGCACAGGAACCTGGGTGGACCCGGGCCCTTCCCACTTCGAAACACCTCGTGGGGGGACTCTGCTGGTGGGGTGCGGTCATTACTTCTCTCCCACGTCTCCATGCTGCCTTTGAAACACACCTGACGTCCAGACACTGTGTCTAGAAAGGGAGGACGAGCCTGTGGACAGCAGCAGCCTCCTTTCCTCCGCCTCAGCGCCTTCTCCTGATGTCCCTGCTCCTCGACCCTGACTCCCGCTCTGGGACCCGGGCATTTTGTGGCTTATTTGGTGAACTCTAAGGGGATGAGTTGGGTCCAGCCTAACTGAGCTGCTGTGTTCTGTTCAGAAGGAAGGAGCCAGAGCTGACACAGAACACAGAGGAACGATATGTCTCATCAGTGGAGAAATGCTACCACGAGCAGGCCGAAGTTTCAGAGAGATGCTCGAGATCTCATGGGACAGGGAGCCTGGGGTGAGGATGAGACAGAGGCCGAGGGCAGAGGCTGCAGGCCGGGCCGGCTCCTTTCTCTTGTGCCAGTCTCATCCATCCAATCCACTAAACGGAGGCTCACCTTTCTCCAAGCGCCCAAGAAAGCAGCCCACCTTTTGTCTCCCCAGTTACCACCATCTGTCTCCTCAGCTCGTCCCAACCTGGCTTCTGTCTCCATAGTCCACTGTTCTGCCAGAGACCGTGGGCCGGCCCTCAGCCTCCTCCTCCTCCTCCCTGAAGAGCTGTGCCTCCTGACAAGTGTGACTCCGCCGACCTCTGACAGACATTTTCTCACAGTCGCCACTGGCTCCTCCTTCCACTTGCCTTAACCAGGAATTCCCAAAGTGCAATCTGCCTTTTCTAAAGCCTGTGCCAGCCAGTCTCAGATTTATGCTCTAGGGAGTCGATATGGCCAGAAGCATGATCTGAGAGATATGTGTGTAAAGTATAGAGCTGGGTGATATTATTCTCCCTTTGCTGTGGCAGTCAAAGGTGTCGCCGGCCTCGCAGTCACTCAGGCTGGAAACACCAGGGCCCCCGTGTCCTCTGACTGCTTCGTCCCTTTTCTCTGTCACTGGCATTTATCCACACCCGTCCTCTCTTCCTGGGGCTACCTTGGTATTAGTGCCTACCTGAAATATTGTAGTTGGTTCTTAATATATTTTCCTGCCCTGCTAAGAACCAATTTTCCAGGCTTCAGAACATCTCCTCTTCTTCATTGGAGTAAGGGAAAGGAAGACAGAAGGAAGAGAAAAGGAAACTGACATAAATGTGTGTGTGTGTGTGTATAGCTAAAATGACTATACTACTAATTGTATTAGTTACTGGAAAAGAACAGTTAATACTCATATGTTTAGGTCAATTTTACACGTTAATATCTATTAATCTAAGCAAACTTCTCAAAGGTAACAGTATGCAACGTTCCAGCCATTGTCAAATTCCCGTCATCTTGTTTTATAAACGTGTTCTGTTACTGTATTTGATTTCTTGCTGTTTGTCTGTATTGCTTTTTGCATTGCTTTTTTGCGTCTTTTTAATCTTAAATTAAAAAAGAAAATCTCATCTCCCAGACTTCCTTCCAGGACTCTGTGTCCCAATGCACAGAAGGAAAAGCGAGAGCAAGACAGAAAATTCAAAAGCCAGCTGGAAGAACTGGATATTTCACCTACTGCTTGTAATCAGAAGAAAAGAGAGAAGTAGAAGAAACCGTGTTTAGTTTAGTGAAAACTACCGCAGATTCTAAAGCAGGAAGTCGCGTTGCTCTGTGCAGCAGGGGATTCCTCAGCATTTAATGATGCTAAACAGGGTGTCATAAATTTTTTGGCTTTATTGTATCACAGGGTAATAGACTACTCTGCAAAGCTTTTGTGTGCCAGGGATAGCTTTTGTATGAGCAAAGCATAACGGCTTGGAGTTCGGACAGGGGTGTAACTGAAGGCTCACCAACAGCGGACAGTGAGGAGGTGGCAGCTGGCACGCTGGAGCCTGTTGCCTACATCAGTCCAGGGTAGGAGGGCAGGAATGCCAGGACAGAGGATCAGCACCCTACCGAGCAAACAAAGACTGCTTGTTCATTTTACTGATATAAACATATTTTGGTCTCACAATAAACCAGCAAGTTATTCTTTTTTGTTTTTGTGTTTGCGGTCCTAGGGATCAAATGTAGGGCCTCAAATATGCTGGGCAAATGCTCTACCATTGAGCTATCTTTAACACCCCTCCCCCATCTTTTTGGGAGGGAGGATTATTCCTCCTGCCTCAGTCTCCCAAGTAACTAGGATTACAGGCCTGTACCCCTGTGCAGAACTAGATATGATTCTTACAACTATTTTTACAGTTCGAGGCTCTTAAGAATAAAAGTGACTTGTGAAAATTTACTTGGAAGTACATGACAGAGTCAGGATTTGAATCTGGGATTTGTAGGTCCAAATGCAATCTTTCGTGGTCAAAATGTAGGACAAGAAGGGCATACGGTTAAGTGCTTCCTTGGAGCTCAGGCACCTCTGAAGAGCAGAAGTCACGAAGGCCCCTTTAGAGTCAGGCTATACCAGCGAGGGCACCCCAGAAGACCCAGGAGAACCTAGAACCAGGCTCTCCCCTGCATGACCGTGGGGAAGGTCTAAAGGATTCAGGACAAGGACATATGATGTCAGCAGAAGACCTCCTCCACCACAGCAGAAGCAACAGAGTCTGAGTCTCCTTAGGTGGTCCCCTTGGCAGCACCAGTCAGCAACTTCCAAGAGCAACAGGAGACAGCCTGCCGTGGTGGCAGCCGAGCAAGGCACAGGTCCCACTCCACTGCAGTGAGGGCAAACCTTCGGAGACAGAGTGCCCAAACTGCAGCCCCACATCCACCTGCTCATCACAAAGGGCCCATGCTGCCATTAAACCTGAATACTGGGGTTTTAGGTTAGAAAAAGCAACTCATATGTTAACATCTTTTGTCTTAAAAGAAAAACATAATAACAGAGCTTTTGATGAAACAAACAGCTTTTTACTGAAAGCTAGAAGTTTGCCTTTGGTGTGCTTTTGTACAGTTAATGTAGTCTTTGCTGTTGTATGAATGCTGGTGCCTTGCGAACCTTGGATAGGGCCTCTTGGCTCGCGTGCCAGGTGGGAGAGCTCTCTGTGCCGCTGCGGCACGCACGCCACGGGTTCACCACTACTGCCCTACTGTGTATCTGGCTTCACTTCCGGCGGCTGTTATGAATGCACTTACAGGAAGAATACTAAAAGGGAAAAACTCTGCCTTCCTTCTCTTCCCCAAATTCACTCATTACAGTTGAGGTAGAGCAACCCACTTGACCACAGAGGCATTGGTTTCCCAGCACTTAACCTGACCGGTCCACTCCTAAGC
Organism: Cavia porcellus; assembly: GCF_034190915.1. Lineage (NCBI taxonomy): Eukaryota > Metazoa > Chordata > Mammalia > Rodentia > Caviidae > Cavia > Cavia porcellus. Next base: position 3,003,677 of record NW_026947512.1, read on the forward strand.
AGCCACCTTCCCACATAAGAAGGGTGAGCCTGCAGGAAGCCTCACAGCCAGCAGCAGGGAGGTTGAGATGTGAACCCACATCTCTGCACTCTGAAGCTCTCTACTTCTACGCTGTGACACAAACCCTGCAGGCAGCTACAGCTGTCAGGAGCGTAGGGCAGAGAGGCGACAGTTCCAGTGCGGTCAGTGCTTCTCAGTGCCAGTGCTGCATGTACTACTTTCGCAACTCTCAGTCGTATGGTCAACCACTGACACTGTTATTTGCTTAGTATTTTTCTTCCAGTGACTCACCCTTAAAAATTGAGCCTCATTAAAAAGTACTGATTGTGAAATTGTGGATTTTTGTGCTTTCTATCCATATTTTTCAACATACAAAAAGATAAATCCTTGGACTCTGTTATTCCATAAATTTTTCCAATAAATACGTTCTCAGATGAGTGAAATGGTATGTCTGCAAGACCGTTCGTGGCCTCTGAGGGAGTACACCGTGCCCGTCACTCGGTGGGGATGCAGGTGTAACAGGGATGAGGAAGCCGCCTCAGTGCTGGTGAAGACCTGTTGTTAGAAGGCCAAGATACAGAATCGTGTTTCAAAAGGTATGTGGATGAAAAAGGAGGGGACAGAATCTATGTTTGTATATACTTCCAATTTCTGAGAAAAAAATGTCAATGAAAAAATAAAAGCAGTTTCTGATGGCAGGACCAGTTTGGCAATGATGGAATTTTTAACATTTGTTCATTTTGAGCCATGTAAATATATTATTTGTCAACTATTAAGTGAGCTAAAACCACAGTAATCATTATGGTAGAAATGTTTGCTCCCGAAGTGCCCTCCATGCCACACGGCACTGCTTGGGTGGTGCTGCCCTGGTGCGGTTGACTCTCCACGCAGTGCTCCCAGGAGTGGGGTGGTGGCCCTAGGGTGCACTGTTAACCTCTGTCACACTGCAGAAGTCCTGGGGAGGACGACAGGCTCAACGCCAACGCTGAGGAGGAAGTGAAAGAATCCGCCCTGGTGGTGATTCTTTGGTCAGATTATCTGCCCGTGAGGTCCTCTTTGCTGACCACCCTGAAGTTCAAAACAGAACCCGAAGCCCAGAGAGAACAGCAGGTGTCTTTTCGTGTGCTCCAGCTATGTCTGCTTTGATGCTGAACTGCGACTCATGAGCAAAAGGACTGACCTAGAGCCTTCCCAGACGACATGTTCTACTCTGCAGGTTCTGGGGAAGGACGTCAAGGCAGGCCGGGTCCGATGGGCGTCTGGGCTGCAGATGGTGGTAAGCACAGGCAGGGAGGACATGGGAGAGCACGGTATGAGGTGAGCATCAGTGCGAGTCAGTCTCATGCACAGGGCAGCACAAGTCTCCAGGCCTCTGGGTGGGTGGTTGAGTCAAGAGCCGCCTGACACAACAGCTGGTTGCGTGTCTGTTGGGGCAGCCTAAGGTTGCATTAGTTGTTGTGGTAACCGCTGGCTCTGTTGACTCACAGAAATGTTGCAGTCAGCCCAAGCGGTTAAACCTCCCTCCAGTGCACGGCCCTGCAGAGCTGGCTCCTTCCTACATTTGGGCAGTTGAGTTTTAAACTTAGGAGGAACTCTTTGCATGTAGCCCTACTAAATTTTAACTTTGATTTTTTGTGAATCATTGGGAATCTGGCAACATTTTAAATGACTTTGCTGTATGTGTTGATGTTCTCCCTCCAAATTTGGAATTATCGGTAAGTCTGATCCAGGTAGTTTATTAAAAAAGAGCTAAACTTATGAGGTGGCATTAATATTAAGAAGTTTCTATGGAGGGGCTGGGGATTTAACTCAGCAGCATAAGCACCTGCCTTGCAAGCAGGCAGTCGTGAGTTCGATCCCCGGTACTGATAAAAAGGAAAAAGACAAAAAAAAAAAAAGAAGTTTCTATGGATACAACATGTAGCCGACTACAATGTTTAAATTGTCTTTAAGGGACATCTTGTCCAGGATCTTACTGATACTTGTGTATGGTACTCTCCTTATACACCTACTAGGAAAGGCTTTACATAAGAAAAATTTTGCAGGACTTGGTGGCTCACCTGTACAATCCCAGCACCTGAGGAGGCTGAGGCAGGAAGAGGCCAGGCTGGGCAATTTAACAAGACCCAACCCAAAACAAAAATAAAGAAGGGTTGAGAGTACACCAGATAGAGAGTGCTTGCCTGGAAAGTGTGAGGCCCTGTTCAATCCCCAGTACCATTAAAAAAAAAAAAAAAAAAAGATTTTTGACCAGACTTGCTTTCAGTAAACCGAAACTGGTTCCTGAAGTTCTCAACTTCCTTTTTGTTTTTAAGTGTCTTTTACAATGCGTAATTTACAATTCTTTTCAGGGGTCTATTCGTGGATCTTTGATGTTTCAGGGTGCACAGTTTCGGTAGAATAGAATCACACTTACCCATCCTTTGCAGCCTCCTAACAACCCCCGTGTCATGGCGCTTCAGTTACTGACAAAGTTTTAGGGATCACACTTGTAAATGCTGTTTATTGGTTCCTGGGATTTACCAACTCTGGATTTGATAACTAAAATTTCTGAATAGCCGCTGGCAGCTTTTTCACCATCTGCTCTCTGGGTCCTCCATGCCATGATCAAGTTGGAAGCAAAGATGCCCGGAGGAGTTGGGCTTCCTCCCTGGTATCTGTTAACATGACACCATCTGTGCCAAACCCGGTCCTGCCCTGTTTTTCCTCTAACACTAAGACATTTGTGCTGTCCTTAGTAATATCTTGCAACCTCAGCTCCTGGGTTTTGTCTCTCCTCTTGCTCTGGCTTTGATCTCTGCCAAGCTCTTGGGTCTCTCCTGGGTTAGCCGCCACATCTTCCACCACTTGAGCTCACACCTCCTCCACAGCTCCCTGGGGAATCTTGGTGCCTCCCCATTTCCTTTATCTTGGGGGTTTCTGAGTAACAAGTGGTTATGTTTGTTTCTGAAACTCATCTTTCTTCAGCAATCAATTGTTTTAGAATCTTTGGTCAGGGGATTACATGTACTTTTTTAAATTTCCTTTTTGGGGAGGCTGGAGTTTGGGGGATACCTACCATCAAACTAACTAGAGTTAGTTTGAAATTTATTGCAAGGGCTTTGGCTTGGGCAGGAATTCAGATGAATCTCAGGAAAGGCTGGACCCAGGGGCTGCAAAGCCTCTATGTGCCTTGTCTCTGCTCCTCCCCAAACACCAGCTTCATTCTTTCTGTGTGTAGACTGGCTTTGTCTGCTTTTCTGAGTCTTGGAACAGAACACAGTAGAAATACAGTTCCTAGATTTATGTATTCACAAGGCCTAAATTCTGATCCCCAGGAGAGACCCCATGGGCCCTGCTTGTCAGAGTCCACCGTAGTCTCAGCAGCCAGGAATCGTGCAGGTTTTTATTTCAGTTTGGTTTGGGTTGGGTTGAGTTGTTCTATTTTGTTTTATGTTTTTTTGACTCAGAGTCTCACTATGTGGTTCAGGCTGGGCTTGAACTCACTCTGTGGCCAAGGATGACCTTGACTCACAGTGATCCTCTTGCCTCAGCCTCCCATGTGCTATGATTGTAGGCATGAGCCACTATGCCCTGTCTCATGCAGTTCTGATGTGACCACTGGGCCTGCTTTCCTGCTCTGCACAACACAGGCAGTTCCTAGAGATGCAGGAGGAGGAGCATACCCTAATCACGTCCACTTTTCACGTATTCACCATTCATTTGGCATAACTTATGTCCAAATACTGGTTTACTTGTTAGGGACATGTCACAGGGAGCAAAAAAGAATCTTTGAAAATTCTCCTAATGTGTGATCCATTTCTGACTTTCCTGCACACCACCCCTACCCTTGCTTTTGTGTTATGACACGTCAGTTAGCTCGGGCCACTCTCCCCTTAGACACCCCCTGGTTCAGGAGCATGAACTCAAAGGAAATGTGCTGAACTAACTGGAGACTTGTCTCTCCCTGGAGAAAGGAACCATGGGGTTCTGAGCCCATCTAAAAGAGCTCCCTGGCTATAGCTAGACTGTATTTAGCAGATGGTATCCTGAAAAGAAGATCCAGAAGCAAAAAGCATCCAAAGAAAGAAAGTCAGTAAGATGCCCAAAGCTCAACTCCAGCCACATCAGCCATCTTTTCCCCCTCTTTTTAGATCAGCATATATTTATTAAACAAGATTTTAGGTGCAAGGCTCTGGTGCAAACACAGAGAGGAAGAGCACGTTCCCTACCTCTGAAGAGCTTATAGCTAGCTGGAGAGACAAGGTAACACTAAATAAAGTTGGCACTTGTGCTTTGGAGTTTGACTACAAGATGATCTAGGAATTCAGACAAAGGAAATCTACAAGACTTTCTTAGGTCAAGGGTGGCTTCATATAAATGAGTCTAGATTGAGTTTAAGGGTGGTCAGGATTCAGATCTGCAGAAGAAAGCCAGAGGACAATTTTACAGTGAGGATTAATTGTCCCACTCAAAGTTCAGAGCTTCAATAATCACTGATTGATTGGTTCATTCATTCATTTATTCACTCATCAGCCTTTTACTGAGTGCTCCCCTCCTTAGGAGCTAGCACTGTGTACCGAGGGTACACAAAATGAAAACAATCTCAGTTTCAAGTGTGCTTAACATGAAGGGTTTTTTGTCTCAAACAATAGTCATAACTTGTGCCTTCTTTTTTTAACCTAAAATGACAGGACAGACGCAGGTAGTCAATCAAATCAAATAGTTACACTGACTTTAAAAGCACCTTCGAGAGTATATGGAGGGCAGAGTAATCGGTGAGACAAGAAAAGTAGAGGTGCTTGGAGCAGCAGTGAGGGGGCAGCAGGTGGACTCTGGAGAACCCATCAGCAGACCAGACCCAGCCGTGTCTAGCAGATACAATTTCAGATCTTGAAGACAGAATTGCAGCTAGTGATCATGAAAAGAAAGATATCTTAAAAATAGCAAGAGACCATGAAAAATCAACCCAACATCTACAAGATGAAGCAAAGACAAATAACATAAGATTGACTGGGCTTAATGAGAAAGCTAGAGACAGCACAAATGCCATTTAAAAAAAAACTTCACAGAAACAATGGCAGAAAACTTCCCAAATATAGATAAAGAATTTGATATACAAATAAATAAATCATATAGAACTCCAAATAGTCATGACTGAAGTAAAAAATACCAACACATATGATAATCAAGGATCTAGAAATTCAGCACAAGAACAAAATATCAAAAACTGTTAAAGAAAAGAAATGGATCATCTATAAAGTAAAGACCATCAGAACTACAGCAGACTTCCCAACATAAACCCTCAAGTCCAGATGAGCTTAGAGGAAACTATTTCTTATCCTGAAAGAAAACACCTTCCAACCCAGATGTACCTTGCAAAAATATCTTTCAAAATTAATGGAGAAATAGATACTTTCATGACAAGGAACACCTGAAGAAATTCATGACCACCAAACCAACTCTACAAAGAGTACTGAAAGATGGTCTAGTCAGAGATAAAAATGACCCTAGTTCCAAGAAAGAAACCACCAGGCAGGGGAAGCAATTGAACAGAACAGGAAAGCAAGGAACCAACAGTAGGACACTATTATGACAAAGACAAGTCAATACATATCAGCTATAACCATCAATGTAAATGGCCTCAATTAACCAATCAAAAGAAACAGACTAGCAGAATGGATCAAGAAACAAGATCCAATAATATGCTGCATACAAGAAACACATTTAAATAAAAAAGGAATTCATAAACTGAAAGTCAAAGGGTAGAAAACAATCTTCCTTGTAACAAGAGCCTAGAAAAAAGCATGAGTAGCTATTTTGCTTGCAGACAATGTGAACTTATAACGAAGAATGATCAAAAGAGATAAAGAAGGTCACTACATACTTGTTAGAGAAAAACTTCAAGAGGAAGAGATAATAATCATAAGTACATATGCACCAAATATGGGAGCACTCAACTACATAAAACAATTATTAATAGACATGAAAAATCAAATAAGCACTAACAAAATTGTAATGGGAAAACTTAATACCCCATCGTCACAAAGAGATAAATCAATGAGACAAAAAATCAGCAAAGAAATATCACAACTGAGCCAAACCTGTGAACAAATGAACTTAGTAGATGTTTGCAGAGTATTCCACTCAACATCATCAGAAAACACATTCTTCTCAGTTTCATCTGGGACATTTTTTAAAAATAAACCATACAGTGGGCCACAGAATATGCTTAAGTAAATGCTAAGAAATTAGAATTATCCAGTACATATTATCTGACAATGGTGCAATGAAATTGAAAATTAATGGCAAAAGAAACAACAAAAACTCCATAAACACATGGAAATTAAATAACACCCTCCTAAACAACAAATGGGTCACAGATAAAATTGAGGAAGAAATTAAACAACATATACAGCTAAATGTGAATGCAAATACAACATACCAGAATTTTTTTTTTTTTTTTTTTGTATTGGGAATTGAATTCAGGGCATTGAATTCAGGGAACTGAATTATACATGATGCTTTCCAGGCAGACACTCTGCCATTAAGCTACATCCCTGGCCATACTAGAATTTATGGGACACAATGAAAGCAGCCCTAAGAGAAAAATGCATAGTGAGTGAAGTCTCACGTCAGGAAAACAAAGAAAGCACCTACTGTTGCACCTCAAGCTCCTAGAAAAAGAAGAGCAACACCTGCCCACACCCATACAAGGGAGGAAATTATTAAGATCAGCGCAGAAATTAATGCAATGGAGCCTAAGAAAATAATAGGAATAATTAATGAAACCAAGAATTGGTTCTTTGAAATAATAAATTTCCTTAGCCACCTTATCAAAAACAAAAAAGGAAAGAAAAACACAAATTCATGCATTGAGAAATGAAAAGGGTGGGATGAAAAGGGTGGAATTCCTGTGTAGAGGAACGAAATTTCTACTGATTCTGTAGAAATTCGGAAGATCATCAATACCTACTTTGAAAATCTTTACTCTCATAGAATGGAAAACACAGAAGAAATGGACAGATTCTTAGATATGTATGAATTACCAAAGCTAAATCCAGAAGATATAAAAATTCTGAATAATCCAGTATCAGTTAATAAGATTAAAAATATAATTAAAAACTTGTCAACAAAGAAAAGCCTAGATCCTGATGGAGTCACTGCTGAATTCTACAAGATTTAGAAAAGATTTAATGCTAACATTCCTCAAACTGCTTAATGAAATTGGAAAAGAAGCAATAAAAACAGAACCACAGGCCAATCTTGCTAGTGAACATAGATGTAAAAATTCTCAATAAGATACTAGCAAACAGAATGGAGCAAATCATGAAGAAGATTAAACTATGATCAAGTGGGATTCATTCAACATGTGCCAATTAATAAATGTACATCGTATCAACAGAGACCAAGACAAAAATCATTTGATCATCTCATTAAGTGAAGAAAAAGCTTTTGACAAAGTCCAACACTCATTCATGATAAAAAAAAATCCTACAGAAAGTCAGAATAGATGGTCTTTATCTCAATCCGATAAAACCCATCTGTGACAAACCAACAGCCAACATCATACCAAATATGAAAAAAAGAGAAAGCTTTTATTCTAAAATTAGGAACAAGACAAGGACATCCACTATCACCATTCCTATTCAAAATAGTGCTGGAAATACTATCCAGAGCAATTAGACAAGAAAGAGAAATAAAAGAAATAGGATAGGAAAAGAAGACATCAAATTATCATTATTCACAGATGACATGATACTTTACACAGAAGACCCCAAAAACTCTACCAAAAGACTCCTAGATTTAATATCCAAGTTCAGTAGCATAACTGAATACAAAGTCAATACTCAAAAATCAATAGGATTGCTGTACACAAACAACAAACTCACCAATAGAGAAATTAGGAAACAATACCCTTCACAATGACATCCAAAGAAATGTAACACTTATGAGTCAATCTAACAAAAGAAATAAAAGATCTATACATATAAAAATTACAGTACTCTGAAAAAGGAGATTGAAGAGAATATCAGAAAACAGAAAGATATCCCTTGCTCGTGGATAGAGAGAACCAATATAGTGAAAATGGCCATACTCTCAAAATTTTTATTCAGATTTAATGCAATCTTGATCAAAATACCATTGAGCACAAAAGAGACATTGGGAAATCAAATTTAGGCCCTGCAGTCCCGGAGCTTAAGGTCTAGTTGGGAGACAGCTGCATGAACAGCCACAGTTCCACATGGCCATCAGGAAAACCTAACCTCGCTGGTCAGTCGGAGGGGAAAAGACTGGAGCTACAAAGTTGTGGCAGGCAGAATTCTCAAAGGTCCCTGATGACCGCTCCCTTTGTGTATGGCCTCGCCTTGAGTGGAAGACTTGTGAACTGCTTTACCATATGTCAAAGGTATTTTATAGCAATGATTCAGGCCTCTAAGTAACTGACTTTATCAAAAGGGAGAATATCCTGGGTGGCCCTCACCTAGCCAGGTGACACTTTTTAAGAGTCTAGAGGTGAGTGGTCTCCCTGCCTCTCTTCATGGTCTAGAAGCAAGCTTTTTTCTGTAGAACGTGGGGCTATAAGCAAATGAATTCTGATAACAAGAAGGGAGCGCAGAAGCAAATGCTCCTCAGTCAAGCCTCCAGCAAAGAAGCTCTGTGGTTTTCCATGTAAGATGTGTCTGCCTGTGGTTATTTTATCTTTTTAGGTCACTGAACCTGATGCTAAGTGCTGCCACGTGTCTGGGACCACGCTGGACATGACGAGAGAGACCGAAGGACTGTGGAGAAAGGTGCTGAGCTTCAGGGCCTTGGGAGAAGCCCCTGCGCTAGAAAACAGTAAAAGACCACGGAACGTGTGTGGTACCGTTCGGACAACTGCATGCAGATGTCCTTCGCTCTGGGTGAATGATTTGGGGATGACAGTGCACACTGTGTGTACCACTGTTGCCCCCTGATTGATGTGTTTTGAAATTTTGTTGTAAAAATGGATTTGAAAAAATAAATAGTAAAAAGTGTGGAAAAAAAAAAAGACCATGAAACGGTGAGCTCCACAGGTGCAGGGAGGAAGTGTGGCTGAGCCCATGCCAGAGTGATGAATTTTATTTAGACTTCATAGGCTCTTTCCTCAAAGCAAAGAGAAGGCTTGGGCAATGCTCTTAGCATACAGCTGCATGAACACAGCAACAGGAACTTGTGATCTGATGGCAGCTAACCATATTGAAATCTTGCTTACTTGAAATTTGGGAATAATTTTAAAGATACTGAGTTGAAATGTTGAGTTTTCCAACCAATACCTCAACATCACAGTACTGTGTTCACCAGAATGTTTTAAATTATTACAAAGAGAAAATTCCATCAAGTGCTTTAAACAATAAACAAACTTATTAACTAACCAAGCAAGTAATCCTGAGGTAAGTGAGCCCCAAGGTTTGTTCACTTAGAGGCTGACCAACATAATGAAGGATCAGAATTCTTTTATTTTCTGTCTTTTCCTTGTTTCAATAATTTGTTCATAGTTACCTTTCCTCATGATCACAAAATAGCTGCCACTGTATTAGGTACAGTTTCACAATGCTGTCTTAGCAAGGACTATTTCTTTCCATGTGTCTTTTCCCTCACTGAGGGAAAAATCTTTGTTAAAAATCTCCAGTAGACTTCACCTAAAGTCTAATTGGCCAGAATTCTTTCTATCTCATGCTTGTACCTAAAGCAGTCAGAACTCTACCTTCTGGGCAGTGTTTGGGGCCTCAATCCCTAAATCTCATGGACTGAGGCACCTGGAGTCCTAGTGAAAGGAGGAAGAGGAATGAGCAGTAGGGGGAAGACGGTTGCTGACAGCACCCCGTGATGATTAAGCAGACTGTCTCGCCCGCCCGGGGACAGGAGCAGTCTCCCTAGTGGTGGACAGTGACACACAGGGACAGATGTGCGCCTGAACTGCATGCGGTGACCGAGCTTGGCGGTGGGGGAGTGTGGTGAGGTCACGGATCCGGAAAGGCCGCTCTACGGAAGTGAAAGGTGTGCAGGACTTTCCTGGCTTGGCCCACGGCAGTCCCCGGGCAGAGGGAGCGGGCCTGGCTGATCCCAGAACAAAACAGGAGCCTGGTGTGGCCGAGCCCGGGGCGCCGTGACAGCACAGGTTTTCTTGACTGGGGGAGAGAGTTTGGGTCGGGTCCCTAGAGCCGTGCAAAGGCACTGAGAGTTTAACAACTCAGTCTGGGTACTGTGCAGAGTATGGCTGGAGAGGTAAGGAGCTGATGGCGGCGCGAAACGTGAACAGGTGGCGCAGCAGGGGGACACAGGGTGACTCAGTCGGCCCCTAATTCCCTCCTGAGGTGTGCGTGAAGGGCAGGAGGTGCAGCTCCCACTGTGGTGGCCTAAGTGCCACATGGGAGGGAGCGGGGAGAAGATGCAGGAGCTAAGGCAGCATGCTAAGGAAGGCGACTTGGAGCGGGCTGCAGTGACCAGCAGCACCAGCGAGATGGTGCAGATCTGAAGGCCGACCAACCGACCCACCGAGCAGGAGAAGCTGGTATGAGCACTAGCTGAGAGCCAGGAGGCGGGGCAGGTGGAAAGGGAGGCGGACGAGGAGAATCCTCACGGATTGGAAACAGTATCTGGGGATACAGGCGGCGTGTTCTCAGAGTCAGACTCAGAATTGTAAGGATCAGCTAGGATTGTAAACAAGAGGACAAAACCACAGTCTTTGGGGGACCAGGGACTGAACGTTATGGTTTAAGTCTAGAATGTCACCCACAATCCTCATATATTCATAGCTGGGACTTTTGAAAGGTGACTGGGACCTGGGGGCGCTGTATGCTTGGTAAATGAATTCACTGAGGAGTTGAGCTGAAAGCCCTGCTAGGAGGTGGGCCTGGTCAAAAGAGGCGACCACAGCAGGCGCCCCAGGAACGGTTTACCTCCCGCTCTTCTGCCTTCCTCTCTGTTGTGATGTGAAAAGGTTTCCCACGTGATTCCCTCTGGCCTTGGAGCCAGCTGACTGTGGACTAAAACCTCTAAAAGCTGTTATTCAAGGGGCCAGGGATATAGCTCAGTGGCACAGCTCCTGCCTGCCGAGTGTGAGGTCCTGGGTTCAATTCCTGGTACTCACAAAAACCAAAACAACAAAAAGCTGTTAGCCAATATAAACCTCTCCTCCTTTACATTGTAGGCACTGGGTATTTTGTCTAAGCAGTGAGAAAGTGATTCAGACAGGGTCAGATACAAGAGAGTTCTGAACCCCAGGCTAGGGTAATAAATGAGGACAAAAACAATGGTTGAGCTGGCCACGTGGTGCGCATCCACGATCCCAGCTGTTGGGGAAGGTTTGAAGTTAGGGTCTTGTCTCAAAATGTAAAAGAGCCAGGGATGTAATTCAGTGGTACAGCACACTCAGTTTAATTTCCAGGAATGTTTCAATCAAGTCTAGCTTAGCTATAACTTCATGTGGTTCTCTTAGGAATAAACTGAAGTATTATTCAAGTTTTGGTGATGGGACTTCTCATCTGTCCCTGTTCTCACTGCTACCTGTGTGTCATTTACCAGTGATTTCTAGCGCCTTTTACACTTCTTCAGTCATTGAGCATTGGTCCTGGAAATCCTAGAGAAAATATGCTCCCAACTTTCAAGGGGTCCAAGAATTAAACAGATGAAGAGTTAAACTGCTATAGATATTTGGGAAGAGGTGGTACAAAGTGGAAAATATTGTCTCTGCTATAGGAAACCCTCCTGTACCTTGCCATAGTCCAGAGGAGTCCACATTTGTAATCCCAGGGAAAAGTTATTGAAATTCCAGTAAGTCATTCCAGTTACCATTTCCAGTGGAATCCATGGTAAGAATAAAGACACTACGACATACTTGTAGTTGTGGGGAGGCTAAATCCAGCTAGGGTGTCCTACATCCAGCTAGAATGAAGGCTAACTGGAACAAAGGCTTCAACCTAGGGCCAAACCCATGCTTTACTAATTTGCCAAAAGGAGAGCAGCTCAGGGATGAGTGACTATGAGAAATGTGGGGAGCCCGTGGGTGTCATGAGCTGGGGTAGGTAGGAGACCTGAAATCATCTCTGCAATGTGCAGAGAGAGAGATGCAGAAAGTGTAATCTGTGTATCACAGACTGGGGCAGTATCTCATGTTTTGGGGTCGGTGCTTCAGTTTTGATGTGTAATCATCAAGATGTCACGGCTTCTTTCTTGAAGCTCAGTGTCAGTCAACAGCATGGTGTCACTTGGCCTGCCTCACACATACTACTTGGGAGCTACACGCAGGGCATCACTGACCCACTGCGTTGCTGTAAAGACTGCACGTCAGCACCTCAGCTAGACTCATTCATATTGCTTAAAGCCAGCTGAGAGATAAAGATAAATCTTAGCTACCTCTGTACATAGCAATACACAGAAACGGAGTCAAGTTTTGCAAACATGGAGACAATCACTCTTCTTTCAAGGAGAGTGTCCTGCTGGTCTTCACACACGACTACTTGGTGTGTAGCACTAAATTTCACAAAAGTGGTGACACATAAATGTCACTTGAGAGGTGGGCTCTGAAGGCTGAATAGGAATTCATGAGGCAAAAAAAAGGCGTCCAAGCACAGGGCAGGGTCTGTGCAAAGACACATATTCATCTTTCAATTCTTACACTTCTGATCTGACAAACCCTGGAGAGTGACGAGTTCTTCCAGTTGCTACAAAACAAGAGTTAACATTAAGTGTTGTCCCTCATAAATGTGAGTTTTGGGCACCAAAAGGGTCCGAATATTTCTAAGCCACATTGGTTAGGCTCACTATCCTCACTTTTTCTCAGGGAGAATTTATTGGCTTTCACTTTTCCAGGGCAAAAAGAGAAAAAATCTTTAATCTGCTTTTTCAGACATTAGTAACCTCATCAGTCATCCATCCGGGGCCCAGAAAGACAGGAGAAGTCACAAGCCAGCAGCATACTTGGCTATCGCTTTGGACATTTATTTGTGGGAAATCGGTCCCTTCTGAACATCTCGAATGTTCCGAAGTTACCTCTGATGCCCAAGGTCACTTGTCTTGCCTCAGAAATGTGTTGAATTGTTTATTTTGTTCAAGTTAAAAATTCACATGTGGATCATCTTCGAGACCAAGAGAAAGTGAGCCAGAAACTCACTGAAGGCTGGAACGCTGTCCTGTCACCCAACACCTGTGTTTGACAAAGGTGTGGACTGCAGTGCAGGCAGCGCCCTGGCTGCAGAAGCAGGCAGGAGACAGAAGGGAGCAGCGTGACGGAGAAGCCGTGTTTTGGGGAACTGGCCCGTCTGCTACACTTCCTCTCTATCCTGCCCCGCGCCTCCACCCCCCAACCCAGTCTCTGCCTTTTTCTCTGAGTAACTGTACGTCAGTTCCTGGAAGGTGGAGACATTTCCTGAGGCATTTACAACACGGAGAGCTGTCCAAAGGGGAGGCTGAACCCCTTTCTGCACCCCAGGCCAGGAAGGTTAGGACCAGGCCAGGCCATCCTGCTGTGGAGGCGCCACCCCAAACCCTGTGTGTGTGGCAGCTCTCCCAGCCCCTGCCTGGGCTCCTCTTGGCCATGTCCCTGGCTGAAGCCATCAACCTCTGGAATGAAGGGGTGCTGGCAGCTGACAAGAAGGACTGGAAAGGGGCCCTGCATGCCTTCAGCGCAGTCCAAGAGCCCCACTCCCGGATCTGCTTCAACATCGGCTGTGTGCACACCATCCTAGAAAACATGCCCGAGGCCGAGAAGGTGAGCGGTGGGGGCTCTGCCTGCCTGCTGGTGCCCTCTAATTGTTACTCTCAGCCCCAGCTGCGTTGTAGAGACCTTGCCTCTGGGGAGCTTTAAAAGCACAAAAATTGTCTGGGCCTCATCCCCAGAGGTTCTGATTTAATTATTCTGGGGAGAGGCCTGACAGCTACACTTGTAAAAGCTCCCCAGGGTTGTGAGTTACGTTCTCCTTTCTTCTTCATGTACTAAATTCAAAACATCCTGCAAGTATTCTTTAACACCATTATGAAGACTCTCTTCATTATATTTTCCTGTACAGACACCTGCTGGACATAAGATCTCTGTCTCCCCCCAACTGTGCAGCTGATTGTAGGGACCTCTGTGACTTTCCAAGAATTTTGTGTGTCAGCTTTGCCTGTCCCAAGAGATTGCAGCGAGGCACTTAGTGGGTTTCATCCCAGAGTGACGCTTCTGGCCAGTAATGCGGCCATTTGTTTAAGGGTTCTGACATTTCCAAAACAAAACTGTACTGTGATTGATTACTGATGTCTGCCAAAACATGGTGGGGGGTGTCTTAGCATTTTTTTATCTTTAAATATCCTAGTATAGAGTCAAACATTCTCAGTAACCACGTTTTGGATTGATTTTTGTAATGTGAAAGAGGCACGGAGTTTGGAGGCAGCAGAAGATCTAGTGCTGAATTCTCACACCAGCTCCCTGGCCTGTAGTAGCAAGCCACATGAACTTCTGGTTCTCAGCATCTTCACAATGAGCATTAAATGAGACAGCAATTGTTAAAGGGCTGCACAAGTGGACACTGTAGTGTACACCTGTATAATTTCAGCTACTTAGGAGGCTAAGGGAGGAGAATTAGGAGCAGAAGGCACCCTGGGCAACCTGGCAAGACCCTGTCTCACAATAAAGAGTGAAAAAGGCTAGAGATGTAGCTCGGTAGTGGGGCACTTGCCTAACATGTTCAATCCCCACTACTGGGAAAAAATGCTGTACATTTCACACACGGATGCATAGAAGATTTTATTCTTACTTTCTGCCAGCTTTGCCAGGTAGACTGACTGCCCCCAACACGCTTGGTGACTCATTTTGTGCACCAGTCGTCCTGTGTTGCAGGTGTAGCCCTGGCTACACCTCCTGATGGGGAGAGGTGACAAGTCAGTTTCAGGCATATGTGCGGTGCCTGCCTCCAGCTGGAGGAGGGGCCAGCTAGGCCAGCGGGCACTGCCGATTCTGCCTTGGCCTGATCCTGGATCCCGTGGTCATCACACCCCTCTCTTGCTCACCTCTGCCCTCCCCCTCCAGGGATCCCTCCTGCAGTCCCCTGCTGGGGCCCTCTCACTGCCTTCTGCCCAGCTTTGTGTCCTGCTGAAGTCCTCAACTAACACTTTATATATATACATTATTTTAACTATGCGCTATTTTACATTATAAGCAAATTATTTTGTTTTATGTTATTTGAATTTTAATCCATCTTATTATTTTGACTCTGCCAACCATCTTGAGAGACAGATAGTAACATCCTCATTTTACAAAGGGGGAAGCTTTGCAGAGGGAAGGTGTCCTGCCATGTGCTATGTGGTGACACCCCAGGGAATTCTGACCCAGGGGGTCTTTGCTGTTCTCCTGTTTCCTGAAGGCCTGGATCATTCTTGAACCCCTTCTTGACTCACCCTCTGCTCATCCCTCACCTCCACACTGGCTATGGCCTTCTCTCCACAGGCCTTCACTAAAAGCATCAACCGGGACAAGCACCTGGCCGTGGCTTACTTCCAACGAGGGATGCTCTATTACCAGATGGAGAAGTAAGTGGTCCAGTGGTGCCCACACTGGGGAAGTCTGAGAGAAACTCGAGGGCCTTGGATGCTTCCAGGCCTGTGTTGGAAAAGTATCTTCCAGCCTCTGTTGCGAAGGAAGCCTGACTAGACTGGCCCTTCTGCACAGTTAGGCAAAAAAAATGAGCATGGCAGACAGAGCGCCCTGGGGAGAGAAGGCAGAGGAGCCCCCAGTTGTAACTGAGCAGTAGG
The DNA here is from genome assembly GCF_034190915.1 of Cavia porcellus. Taxonomy (NCBI): domain Eukaryota; kingdom Metazoa; phylum Chordata; class Mammalia; order Rodentia; family Caviidae; genus Cavia; species Cavia porcellus. The sequence goes on from NW_026947512.1 coordinate 3,019,409, forward strand.
ACCCTCACAGCGTGCCTTGCACACCACCGTGGCTCTGCTATCCAGTCACCAAGGAGCCCACCGGTGTTCTTGAGGAGTCACATGTGGTGGCCCCCGTGCTGATGTACTGAGCTATCCCAGAAGAGGATTATCTGGAAGCCACATCAAACCCTGGCTTCATCCCAGCAAAACACACTTTCAAAGCCTGGTTTGGTACACTGGATGAATATAAGTCAGCCACAGAAATGAGAATACAAACTATTACCAGTATAAGAATAAATTAGGGCTGAGCTTATAGATCAGCAGAACAAGCGACTCCCTAGCAAGGTGAGGTTGTGAGCTCAATTCCCATTATCAAAAAAAGGAATAAATTAATACAGATGTCAAAATAGTATATATAGCAAATCTCATTTCTTTCACAAAATAAAGACTGCAAGCCAGAGATCAAACTTTATAGGTACTATTTTCTGGGTGATGGGATATAGATCCATTTGCTTCTATCACCCTATCTGCATCTTTTGATGTGTTCACAATCAACATGACCTAATTAGTAAAAGATAAATTAAAAATGAAAATTAAGTTCAATTCCCAACCCTCCAATATCCAAAGAACAAATCTATAAATAACAAAGAAAAATATTATGTGAGAATTTAAAATGTTTTCAAATGGCAAACTGACCCTGCATAGAAATTATTCCATCAGTGGGTGGAAATTCTGGGGAAAAAGAATTTGGATCTGGCTAAGGAAGAGTTTTGCTGTTAAGCAGCAAAACTGGTCTGAGCATGGCTTGTGTTGGGGTGCAGGTGGGCAGTGCACTGAACGGGTGCAGAAAGGCTGCAGCTGATGGGCAGGCGGGGGGGGGGGGCTGGGCCTCAGAAGGCTTTGATCCCAGGCTTTGGCCAGAAATACAGCCTGTAAAGCCAGGTTCTCAGCTGTTGCTAGGAGCAACCACAGGCACTCAGAGAACTTCATAGACGTGGATGTAGTCTATTACCTGAATGAGTAAGGGCAGAAGCAAAGTCTCCCCCAGAGAAAAACTGTAGACACAGAAGCAATCAGGAGACAGTGCCTGGCACTGGTGGGGGAAGGTTACAGGGTATTTACGCCTCTCGGCACCTTGCCTCTGCCTAACTGCCTGTCTCCTGCTCGCCATCCTTCTGTCATCACCCGCTCCTGTATCTTCTGTATTCTCCAGATGTACAGAATGCATGGGGAGGTCAGGCACAAATCCCACAGCCTGTTTTGAATTTCAAAAGACAAATTGTAAGGGCAGCCCTTTAATTAGCTCTAATAACCTATAATGTAGAGGGACAATAGAAAAAGAGGGACAGCTCCTGGAAGGAATTCCCACAGGAAAATGTAAACAAGTTCCAGAGCCTGGAAAGCTGGTTTTTAATAAGCTAGAAAGATCTAGCAATGAGACTCTAGATTCAGCTAATCTGCTTCATAGCCCCCCCCAAATCCATAAGATTTAGTTTTAGAGTTCAACAGCTCCCTAATAAAAAATCATGAGGCACTCCTCTTTACCACAAGCCAGCTCCTTTTATTTTGCCCAACCCATAGGTTCCAGTATTGCTCCTCCCATTCTGGTCTCAGCTCTTTCTTCTTGCATAACTGTAGCAGGGCTTGTTAAATGGCGCGATCCAAGGGCTTCCTCCCCAGAAGTGACACAATCACACACGTCCTTGCACGTACAGTTTCAGGGGCTATGGATATGGAAGTCCACATGTGAACTCTAAGGACTCATTTCTAGGCAAGGCACCCTCTCCCAAAGTACTAATCTCCATTTGTAACTACCTACCTCCTAAATTTGTACCTAGGATCCACACAGAATGTCCCTCACTTGAAACCTCGTCAGGACGACATCTTAAACCTATTTATCTTCATCTCTGCTGGCGTTCCCCTGGTTAAAACCCTCACTTTTCACCAGTACAACTGCAATCACTTCCAAACTGATTTCCCAGCCACCAGGCTTATACCCTTAATTCATAAGTCAAAGCAACCTTAAAAACTCCATGTGATGAGCTTGAGAACTTCCGATGGCTTCCATGAGTACAGGGTAAAGGCCAAGTCTCCTCATCTGCTCCTCCACGGTCCAGCTGCTGCCACCCTCTCCTGCATCCTCCCTGCCTGTGCTTCCACCACTCAAACTGGGGGGGGGGGGGGGACCGACGACCACACCATGCCTCTCTTGCCTCCTTTTATAACATCTGTCTAGTCAATGACAGATATTTTTTACAGTTGTCTCTTTTACTACCACCCTGTAAGGGTCTTAGGAAAGGAATCTGTACACATCCATGCTGATATCTCAGCAAATAGATACCAGTTACTCAGTATGTGCTTATGTAATATGTAATTAATTCAGGGGAAGTGTGCACATCTCTGTTTTAAGGAACTTATAGATTTGAAGGAGAAACAAGTCACCAAGATAGTAACTGTGATGCAAGGCAGCAGGAGGCGGGTGCTGTACATGTTGGTTTTTGATGAGTCCACCATGGGGACTTAGAGAGGTCACTTCCCACTGGGTGGCTTAGGATCCCTCCGGGGCCAGTGGGACTTGAGCTGGGTGGTAATGTCTCGGATGATGCTTCTCTATGTCTCTCACTCTCCTATGCTGCTGCTGTTCCAACAGAACAAAGTTACAGCATATTTCCAAGGAGGCAGTTGACATCTCAGGAGTGACCTAGCAAAGCTGTCTCACCTCTGTCTCCCCAGCCCTGTCATCATGAAGGGGAGGGGGCACTAAATTGTCTTTAAGATTCAGTACTTCCTGAAACCAGGAATCTAGGATGGTGAAAACAGAACAATGGTGAGACCCTGCAGACCGGGCTGGTTTACGAGACAGACCAGAAATGGATGGAGCTGAGCAGTTTCCTGAAGTCTCTGGGCGCTGGGACTTGTTTCTTGCTGTGATCAGTCTCCCAGGGGCAGGCAAATGAGCTGCAGTATTCCAGGCTGCGTGGGGCACTGGTAGCTAAGGAACAAGCGTGAACTTTAGGGGTTACTAAGAGACCTTCTCGAGACCTATTACACAAATGATGGTCATGAACCTTTTCAAACGGGGGAGCTGTGAAATGGCACAGCAGACTGAGGCTTCTGCGGGGCACTGCTGCCTGAGAAAGCGGGGTTGTACAGCCAGGGCGCCCTACAGGGTGTCACCACGTGATGGCCTGCAGAGAACCAGGGGCAAAAGGGCTGCTTGGCTGGCTCTGGTGGCACCAAAGAGAACAGTGAAGGGCAACAAAGAGCACAGTCTGTGCCCACCTGTGACGCTCAGGGCTGAATGCTGCTTTGGACTTGCATGCTGACCTCGCTCAGATGTATGCTGTGTGTCAAAGCGACCCCATTGTCCACCGTGCCCTGTGGGTACACCTCGGGTCCAACACTTGGAGCTTCCAATAGAGACCCGCAGATGAGCTCAAAGACGTGCTTATAAAAAGCACCCTTCAAAGTGACATCTCATGGCCTTTCACCACAAAAGCAAACCCTGAATAATTTTTGTGCCTTCTCCCTCGCACGGGGCACAAGTCTCTCCCACATCTCGCTGAGCAAGAGGATTATAAGAAAGATCTTTCTGGCCTCATGCAAGGCCAGGTAAACCCAGGTGGGTCTTGAGTAACCAAAATCACCTATCTGCTTAGCCAACTTGGCAGGGAGGAGGTACATTTGTGGGTTAATGCTGAGTACACTTTAAGCACACTCTCTGGGACTTCCTGCCCACTTGCACGCAAGCTGTGGGAAGAGCTCAGAGGAATCAGAGAGCAGGGAACAGGTCACTTCAGCTTTCACCTGCTCCCCCTTCTTGGCTCAGTGAAATCCTCCAACTAGCTAGGCTTTTTGTTTAGAAACTGCCTTTTTCCTCCTCAGGATGACCTGAAAGATGTATGACCGAAACTTGAATCACTGGTTGCTTCTTAAAGAATGGCCTGCTTCCAATCCATTGTCCTGGTTAAGAGCAGGTCTCTCAGCACAGGCCGTCTTCCTGCCCAGGCGCTCCTCTCCCATCACTTCTGTAGCCACTGCGGCAGCCTGCATGTGAGCTGCTTCAGACTTAAGGTTCAGCAAGTCCAACCTCTCCCCCAAACACCTGGGGGCCACATTCCCTAGAACGCCCTCAGGCGACCAGCCCTTCAGGGCAGCTCTAAGCCTTCTGAAGATATCTAATAGGTGTGGCATCTCAAGCTTTAAATAAGCATGTGATGAGTGGTGCTTGGGTTTAATTAGAAAAGTTGAAATATAAAGGAACTACTGTGTAGGCTACACACTCCCTGAGCACCTGAGTGCACGATCACATTTAGTTCTCACAGCAGGCATGTACTATAGACATGTACCGTTTTTACCATTCTCTTATTCTAAAAATAAAGAAGCAGACTTAAGGGGAAGTGAAGTAATTTGCCCAGATGTAAGGGAAGCAAGCAGATGTATGTGGCAGAGCCAACACTCAAGCTCAGTCTATTTTGACTGTAGAAACTGAATCGGGACTACATAGTAACAAGTTCCTTACATTATATGCTCTGAGTATAACATGCTCCTTGAATACTGTATGCTCCCACGTATGGACCAGGACTTGAGGCTACAGCAACAACTTGCTGGAACCTCCTAGCTAGTGGCAGACCTGCTAGATGTGGTCTCTGGTTTGTGGTTCCAGGTCTCTGGTCCCTGGTTCCTGACTTAGGGTGCCTTGTTGCACAACAACTTCTCCTGAGGATCCCTGCCAACCTGTGTCCAAATTCCAAGCTTACCTCCAGAAGCCCTAGAGAGATCAGATAGTGGCCTCAGGGTTTTTCATTTAGTTGTGTCCAGGTAGGAGTCACAGCCAAGCAGCCAAGCCAGAAGCTGAGTAGAGTAATAGGTTGAGTAGCTTGTTTTCACTGTTCCTCACTCTGTAGCCCAGCAATGGATGCCTCCTCTCAGCACAGCTGGAGGTGGGAGTTGGGCCACAGCCTTGGTCACTGCTCTCAGCAGTGTGAAGCTAGGTCCTCCTTGTACCCCTTGAACCTCATTGATGTGTCCAGCTCCCATTCTCTACCTTGATTCCAAGGACAGCAGTCCTAACACTTGTTGAGCCAGGCTCATCTGACCCTTAAAAGGAGCAGGGTGTGGGAGGATAAGGAGCCAGCAGTTTTCTGAATCAGCTTGAAGACCCTGAAGGGACACAAGGTAAGCAGGTGTGGTTCTGCTCAGAGTCCTCAAAAGAGAATGCAGGCTATATTTGAAGGAGACGAACTAGGTTGCCAGAAAAGTGGAATTTGTGTTCTGTCCATAGAGAAGAAAATCCCTGTAACTATCTCAGACTGAGGTCTAGCAGGGGGCCAGGCTGTGACACATAGCCTCATGGGGGAGGTTCACATAGGATCCATGGAGCCCTTGGTTTTAGAGTTGATGAGAAACTAGAACAGGTCACAAGAAATTGAAAACGCTCTTTCTCCCAGTGAGATGGATGAGGAAGAGAGAAGCAGAGACACTTTTATTCTGCTCTATTCCTCCACATCCTGGACTGGTTCATTCTCTTCCTGTGTCCTGCAGATACGACTTAGCCATTAAAGACCTTAAAGAGGCCTTGACTCAGCTTCGAGGGAACCAACTGATAGACTACAAGATCCTGGGCCTACAGTTCAAGCTGTTTGCTTGTGAGGTAAGAGACGGGGTCAGCCCTGGCAGGAGCAGATTTTGGTTTGCTGACACTTCTAGGTGCTTGCAAAAGTCACCTTGCCTCTTGTGCCTTGAGGTCAGATTTTCCCTCAGAAGATTCAGGTGGATTGGTGGTATAATTCAGTGGTGGATTGCTTGCCTAGTGTTTACCTCCAGTTCCACAAAGCAAGACTCCAATGCCTATAGGATCATCATAGAGTCGTTAGTTGGTGTGACTTAACAACAGACTAAAAAGGCCATGCAAAATGAGCCAACTGGGCTCTCCTGTGGGAAATGACACAAATACGTTGCCTGTAAAATTATTCCTACTAATTTGTGTGTTTCACTTAGCAATTCAGGTTGGCTTGGCATCATACTGACAAGTGCAAAATCCCAGGCTCACTGTCACTGCAGTATGCGCTGTAACCTTGCTATCCCCAGGTGGCAGGTCATACTCTTTAACAGTAATGGTTCTCAAAACAAACCAGGAAAAAATATGTTTCATCCTAAATAAAAATGCAAAACAATAATTGCAATGGTTCTCAGCCCAGTAAGTTGATACCCAAAGACAAAGGAAAGATAATTTGGCATAAATCTTTTACCTCTCACTCAAAGAACAGTTCAGTGCACAAATTTAGGTAATCGCTTCCATAGAAGGAAAATTTCTTTTCTGTATTACCAGAAAGGAATGTGACTGGCTTTGCCTTATCGGATCATGGACTTGCCCCAAACAATCCTCCTTCCCCTCCCCAGCTTCCACATCAGCAGCTTTCAAAAACTAAAATCCTTGTGAATGTCATGGATCTTTATTTAGAAGAACTGCTGAAAAAAGTTCCTTTGCTTTAGTTTCTCAGGCAAAAGAAGTATTCCCAGGGTTGCTCAGGCTAAAGATAGATCCACAGCTGCCCAGGGCCCCTGGGGACATGTAGTCCCATCCCAGCCCTGCAGCAAGCCTGCAGTTTACTCCACTTCTCACAGTCTGAGCAGAGGAGGTTTTGCATTAGGAATTGACTGTGGGGGTTTCTGAGCCCTGGCCCCACTGATAGGTGGGACCGGACATTCTTAATTGTAGGATTTGTCCTGTATTCTGTGGGGATCTTTGACAGCATCGCTGGCCTCTACCCACTAGATGCCAGTAGCACCCCTCTCCTGGTTGTGATGACCAAAACTGCCTCCACTTACACAAATTTAAGGGTCAGGAGCCCAAGTGGGTCTTGAAAAAAGATCATGCCACAGTGACATCGAAACAGAACTTCGGGAGAGGAACATCCTCCACGTTGCTTGGGTTGAACCAACCAGATGAGACAAGAAATACTGGCTCAGTGGGTTGCTTTGCAAGTGGAGCTTCACTTTCAGGGTCTAAGGCCCTCTAAGCCATGGGGACCCACAGTCCTTCCTCTACCTTTAACCTTGTTCCTCTCTTCTCACCATGGTGTGATCATGGTCTCTCAGAAGACACACCTCTTGTTGAGGAGTCTCAAATTTTCTCTAGTTACCAAGTCATAAAATCTTGTTGTGGGAAAAACTCTCATGAGAAGGTGACTGAGCACCAAATAGGAAGTCTGGAACCACCTTGAGTTCTTGCACACACACGGCTGAGATAGGCAGCCAAACATGTACAGCTGCTTCTCTGCTTGTGACTACAGGTTGCCTTGATAAACCCATATTGAACTTAAAATATCCTAAATTAGGCAGGGCGTGGAGACACATGCCTGTAACCCCAGAACTCAGGAGGATCACTCCAAGTTCAAGGCCAGCCTGGGCTACATATCGAGTTTAAGATCAGCCCGAAATACATAATGAGACCCTGCCTCAAAAAAACAAGAACAAACTGGGTGGGGTGGTACATTCCTATGATCCCAGGACTTCAGAAGCTGAGGCAAGTTCGAGACCAGCTGGACTACAAAGTGAGCTTTAGGCCAGCCTGAATTGCATAGCGAGACCCTGTCTCAAAAGGACAAAAAACTAAATAAATCCTAAATTGAAAATATATTTAATGCATCTGACTGACCCTCACCGCTAGCAACACAGTATGGCTATGGATCGCTGGTTGTCTGTCCTCGCTCAATTTGATGGCTTTGCCCACATTGCAAGAGAACATCATGGTGCAAACTGCTAACCTGGAAAAAGATCAAAACTAAAAAACTGAAGTACTGTTTTTGCAGCATTGTAGAGTCAAAACATTCTAAATAGAGTTGTATATTGTGGCATATGCCTGTAATTCCAGTTATTTGGGAGACTGACTGCTAGTTTGAGACGAACTTTGGGCAGCTTAGTGAAACTCAAAGTAAGAAAATGCAAAAGACTAGAGATATAGCTTAGTGGTAGAGTGTGTTCACAGCATACATGAGGCCTTGGGTTCAATTCTCGCTCCCCAGCCAATATCAAGCCATCATAAGCCATCAGGACACAGCAGGCATCAGTTCAGGGATGCTGAAAATGGGCCTCGAGGGGAGTGTAGGTCGTCACTTCTGGGCTTGGGCTTGGTCCTCACCACCTAGCCCTGGCCATTAACTCCATGGAAACACAAACTCTGTCACCCACCCATGTTTGGCAAGTTAGTATCTCCTGGCAGGAGGCCTCAGCTCTTTGCACATGAACTCCTCACTAGGGCCACCTGAGTCTTGGCACTTCGGCAATGCCGCCAGCTTCCCACAGAGTAGAAAACCAAGAGAAAGTACGATAGTGCCTAGTCTCAAAAGCCATGCCCCTTCATCTGTGTAATATCCTTATCTTCCTCCTTTATTTTAGTGAAATAAGTTTTTAAAAATCTTGCTAACACAGCTAAAAGATTATTTGATTCGTGTGTAAGGTGTGAAGCATGATAATAAACACTCATGATTCTACATGCAGTTAAAGATCTGCAAAATTATGAAGATCACTGAATTTGCCATTCCCTCCTTCCCCAGGCAAAGTGCTTCATGAAATCCATGCTTAGTCTGTGTCCAGCTTCATTGAATTTTGTCCTTGGATTTTCTCACACACTTTGCTATGTTACAGTCTGCTTAACTCATGTGGCTCAAGCCAGGTTCTTGGGTGCTACCCAGCAATGTATCTGGAACGCTCTTCCACCCTGCAGCTTTCCAAAGGTTTAGCCCAACTTCCGTGGCAGGGGCTGCACTGGGAGTGCACATACCTAAATCTGTTCTCGATTCTGCCTCTTCAAGGGGACTTGTACAAGTCATTCTTCTCCATTCTAAACCAACACAGCAGTTTTTGTTCCCTTCTGACCTACTAGGTTGTTGGAAAAGCACACATGATGTTGAATTTATACCTTCTATGGTACTTTCTTAACACCATGATTCGCTTGACCTAACTCAACAGCAAGACTGATCATCTGGCATTTAACATAGTCCCAGGAGAGCTGGGGAAGGCAAAGATGTTACCAGGCCGCGTTCCCTACGTGTACCTGTAAAGCTTTCGCTGGTACTTAGATTTGGAGTAGCCTCGAATGTTAGCTGTGGCCTCTGCCTTCGCAGGTGTTGTATAACATCGCTTTCATGTACGCCAAGAAGGAGGAATGGAAAAAGGCTGAAGAACAGTTAGCTTTGGCGACAAGCATGAAGTCCGAGCCCAGGCATTCCAAGATTGATAAGGCCATGGAAAGCGTGTGGGTGAGTGTGGGTGGCGAGAGGGCTTCCGTGGTTCTTACTGGTTTTAGAGGACACTACAGACGGGGGCTTTTCCTTTCCAAGAGTCCTGGGAAGCACTGCTTTCACTTGTGCTGAGGAGCCAAGCCCGAAAGCCCATAGACCTCTTGTCCTAGGGCACCGTGGAAGCCTGGCATGTGTGGAGCAGGATCTTAGGTGGTGAGCAGTGCTGTGCAGCCCCCAAACACTGTGGGGGCAGAGGCTGTGTTTGTTCATCTCTGAGTCCCAGAGCCTGGCACAGTGCCAGGCACATAATAGCTCTCAGCAGCAATGCACTGATTATATGGATAAATGGTGAGAATTATTGAGGATTTGAGTGCACTGGGGAAAGAAACTAATTTTAAGCAAGATTTTTAAAGCACCAAGGAGGAGAGGGTCAAGTCGATCTCTATATGGCTTTCCATATCAGCAATGCCAGTCCCAGCACAGCACTGTCATGGCTCTGTCTTGGGTCCCGGGCACCCTAAGGGACACTACACAGACAGAGAGAGGGGCATTGTCTTCTAGGAAAGGAGCACTGGGAAAATAACACTGGCAGATGTCCATGGGCCCTGTAACATAAGGTGAAACCAACTGTTCTGTTCCCACCTTACAATTGAGAATAATAAGAAGACCAGACCTTACCAATTTGGACAAGTGCTTTTGTGAGATCATTTTAATGGATTTTACAGCGTTTGACGAGGGGAGCTGCACAAGTATTATCACCCCTGTTTTCAAATTAGGAAATATAATCATGAGCAGCATAAAGACATCTGGGTAGCTGCATATTTGGAGGTGCTGATGCAGCACTAACCATACCCCATGGTGTTTGCGTGATGGTGAAATCAGGAGACGACACCGTTCTCAGAGCGAGCTGCTAGTGTGAAGCGGCATGGGACTGTGTGTTGTTTTCTGTGTTCCAGAAACAGAAGCTGTATGAGCCGGTGGTAATCCCTGTGGGGAGGCTCTTTCGACCAAACGAGAGACAAGTGGCCCAGCTGGCCAAGAAAGACTACCTAGGCAAGGCCACGGTAGGTGGGGGTGCTCGGGCACCCTGGAGGCTCCTCTGCCCAGGCTGTGTGGGACCAGGAGGTAGCTGTCTTCCGCATGGCTCTGTCCCCTCTGTCCCCATGATCACAAGAGGCTGATTTACAGGGACAAAGTCTGGCTAAAGGACAGGCAAATGCTGCTTTCTTCTCCCTGCTGGCCTGAGGTTAGTTACTCTCAGGATGCTGAGGCAAGACAAGGAGAAGGCTCAGTAATGAAGAGAGAACAGGTTAGGGGAGAGGACCCTCCAGGCATGCCCTGGGCCCTGGGCTCCCGGTCATTCACTTCTCTCGGCTGTGAGGACTGCGTACTCCTGCCACAGCCGTGAGACTAGACTCCTCTGTAGCCTGGACTCCTTGTGAATCCAGGTCTTAAATGCTTTGCGACAGGGTCTCTGAAGTGAGTCAGCGGTTCTACTCCAAAACTACGTTTGACTTTGACACATGTCGAGGACTAAAGACGTCCACAAATCCATCAGTGGATAAACAAATAAAAAAAACTGTGGTATATCCATACAATGGAGAATTAGCCAAAAAAGGGAATGAAGCACTGATACATGTGGCAACAAAGACAAACCCCGAAAACTTGATACTGTGTGTAAGAAGCCAGACACAAAAGGCCACATGTTGCATAATTCCTTTTGTTATATATTTGAACAGGTAAATCCAGAGATAGAAAGCAACCTGGTGGTTTCCAGGCTTTGGGGAAAGAGGACTGTGGATTAACTGCTTAATGGTACACCATTTTCTTTTGGGGTGATGAAAAATGTTTTGAAACTAGATAGAGGTGGTGGCAGCACAGCATTGTGGGTGTACTAACTTGTTCACTTAAAATGGCTAATTTGATGTTACACGAATGCTAATTTGACAAATGCATTTCATTTTAAAGAGAAAGAGTAAACTGGGTTATTGGAGGTGAGGCGAAAACTGGTTTCTTTGGTTCTGAAACCTCTAGCATAGAATATGAGTAATCTAACCCTTAGCCACCTCTGCTTCGGGTACAAGTGCACATGGATCTGCCATGTGATAAAGGAGGAAATCTTAGGATGGGAAACAGGCTGCAGACCTCACGCCCCGCCGTTCTCACTGCAGGTTGTGGCATCTGTGGTGGATCAAGACAGCTTCTCCGGGTTCGCCCCTCTACAGCCGCAGGTGAGCGATCCTGCCCTGCTGCCTGGACCTAGTCTCCAGACATGTCGGGAAAACAGCCCTGCAGAGAGCTGTGCTGAGCTGCACTCTCCCAAGGGCTCCTCGCAGCCACTCTGTGCCGGTGAGGGAACTGCCTGTTCGGGGCCAGTCAGGGTTCCAGCCATGACAGTTGGTCTCACATCCTCTTCTCCCCTCTAAATTCTAATAGATCCATTGTCTTGTGAAGCCTTGATCATTCCCGCAGAACACTGAAATGCAAGATACAGAAACACCCACTCGCCAGTACTGAGGACTGAACTGGGGATGGGTGGGGCTCTGCACCAAGCTACATACACATCCAGCCCCACCTCCCCACTTCTGAGACAGTGTGTTATAGGTCACTAAGTTGAGCAGGCTGGACTAAAATTTGTGATCCTCCTTTCTCAACCTCCCAGAGTGCTGAATTATAGCCATGTGCCACCAACGCTAGCTTGTGAAAGGCTTTTTAACAAGGCTGGGCCCTGAGGATTCAGGCTCTCCTGGCTCCATTCATTTGCCTCTGTGTAGGGATTTTCTAGACAACACTAGCAGGCTTCCAGAGGGGCTCATTTTTCAGACCTAACTGGGCTTGGAGAGATGGTTTCAGACGAGCAGAATGGCAGTGAATCTAGAAACAAAGTAAGAGCTTCCTCGTGCCTAAAGGAGGGTAATACATGAGCCCTAGAGCAATGGAGCCATGACGGGCAAGAGCACTGGCCAACACAGCAGAGGGAGGAATCCCGAGCATGGACACCTACTGGGAAGTCTGCACAGTACTGCCCACAGTACCCCTTGAGTACTGCCCAGGTCAGCACGATCCCCGCTGAACCACAGCGGGACTATCTGGGCAGCGGATAAGCAAAGAAGGCTAATGGAGGGCCAGCATCCAGACTCGTTCAGCTGTTTCTTCACAATAAAGCTGAAGAAAGCCCACGTGCCATGAGTTTCAGTTCAGCCAAAGCCCCATAAGCAGGGAAAGCAGCCCCGGTAACTGGACTCTGAGATAGTCAGTATAGAAACAGGGACTATACATTGGAAGAACATTGTTGTCTGGCCAGTGGATCCTGAGCTGATTTTAAATATCTAGAATTGTCACATGATACAGCAGACATTAATTATAGAACAGAGCTTTTGGAAACTGTCCTGGGAAAGGGCCAGAGCTCAAGGTCAAAGCGTTCCCTGACACCACATTGCTCTGTGACAGCTAACCTTCTCCAGAAGCCAGCTCTGGCTAAGTGGAAGTGCTGTGCTGGTTGAAATCACTGCCTGAGGAGCCGGTGGGAGGCGTTGTTTTCCAGGTTTATCAGGATACACGGTGCCTTCTCCCTAGGCAGTGTTCCCATCAGCCAGAAATGCTGCCTTTGATTGTCTGGACTGGAAGAATGCTCACATTACCATTAACAGTCTGCTCTCTCTCCTCTCCCTGCCTCCCCCATTTCTCCTGAATGTTCCATAGGCAGCTGAGCCTCCGCCCAGACCCAAAACCCCAGAGAGTTTCAGGTAAGTTAGATTCAGGTCCACATGCAGAGTGTCCAACTGCAAGCTGGAGTGGAGGGCAAGAAGAGGGTGAAGAAAACGAGGCTGGATCAAGTCTAAATGTGTGGACTTTTCTAGAATGTGAGATCTCTTCTGTTTGCAAGGTTACAACAGAATGATACAGAGGGATGGGAGTTGGGCCCTCGTGGAGCTGACCACCAGGGCTCCTGCAGCTATATCGTGTCCCCATGTCCCCACCTAAATGTGCATAGTAACTCCTGTGGTGAGGGCTTGTTGAAGTACAGCAGTTCGCGAGGGACAAAGTCCGAGGTCACAGGTTAGCTTTGTGCTAGCATCAGGGCCCCTCAGGAGATGGGGGGCCTGGAGCTCTCTGGACAGGAAGCCACAGTGGTGTCCCCTTTCCTGTGTGGGTGTTCCCACTCTATTGGCACATGCTATCTGAAGCAGTAAGAGGAAGGACTCAAGAAAAGGAAGTCATTCTTCTTTGAGATGAAAAGCAAAATGCCACAAACTACAGTTTCCTTAAGTATTCCCTCCAAGCAACAAAAAAAGCCTGCTTAGCTCTTTAGCAATCAAACAGGTTAGAAACGGTGAAAAGTAACTACACAAACGAGTTCTTTGGAGCAGGAATCTGTATTCCTCACATAGACAGGGTGTTCAGAGACAAAGGAAGGGCAGAGTGTAGTGCGACAGAAAGAGCCTGGACAGCACACGGGGCAGCCTGGAAGCCTGCCTCACTGGCACACCCCGCTGTGGCAGCAGGGCATGAAGAGCAGCCCGAGTGTGAGGAGCCAGGCGGGTCCTGAGGAGGCAGCAGGGAAGCGCCACGCCACTGGGAGCCCGCGAGCGCAACCTTCATGCTGCTCTTCGTCCTCTTCCCTTACCTGGCCCGAGACTTCTCCTGCCTCCCCCATTCATCTTTGGTTTTGTTTTGTTTTGTTTTTTGTCTTTTTCCTTTTTTTATCGGTACTGGGAATCCAACTCACGACTGCCTGCTTCCAAGGCAGGCACTTATGCCGCTGAGCTAAATCCCCAGCCACCCCCCCATTCACCTTTGTCACCCAGCTGCCAGCTGTGCTATCCCTCTCTCTGTTCTCCTCCGACCCGCCCAGCCCACGCGCGGGATCTGGCTGATTTTACCCAGGTAGGAACTTCCACCGCAGCAAGGACAGCAGGGAGGGACTGTATACTTCACTGTCATGTGTTGGTTTGGTGTCGTTCATTTTTGTTTTTGTTTTTTGAATCCTTGTCCCACAGCATTTCAATTGTCTCCCTTTATCTAGTCTTATTTGCTGGGGTTTCAGTTCCCTGTAGTCTACAACAGTCAAAAAATATGAAATGGTAAATTTCCAAAATAAAACCTAAATTGTAAATTGCGCCATTTGAAAGCTCACACTTCCTGCTCCCTCCCAAGGAACATGAATCATTCATTTGTCCAGCATTCTAGCTATGTGTTACCTGTCCATCGGGCACTTAGTGACCATCTGTCTATGCGGTCAAAATGGTCTGTTGTGCTATCACAGTGTTTCTGTTCAAGTAATCCTTATTTAATTTAAAGTCTCCAAAGTGTAAAAGTTTTGCTAAAGAGGAGCTGTAAAGAGCTTCTTTTAAGTGAAAAGGCAAAAGTTCTCAACTTAGAAAGGGAGAAAAACAAATCACACACCAAAGTTGCCAAGATCTAGAGTAAGAAAGGATTTTCTACTTGTGAAATTTTGAAGACAAAAGAAATGCATACTGGTTTGCTGTCGCACTTAAAGCTGTAAGAGTTATAGCCATAGTGTGTGGTAGTGTGTAGTTCTGATGATGTGTACGTAAGCACAGCGAAAACAGTATTGAGGGTTCAGTCCTGTGTGTGGCTTCAGGCATCCCGTGGGGGTCCTGGATCCTAACCCTGTGGAAAATGGTGGGGCAGGGCTGGTAGCAGCAGCTTCCGTGTTTATGCAGCATTCTATTCTCGCATGCAGTTTCTTGCCAACCTCCTTTAGGAGGCCGGGCAGGTCACATGGGCAGGTAGATACGGCGCTGGATGGCTCTGGAGCCAATTCCATTTCATTATGCTGGTCCCACAGCACCGAGAGAGGATGTGGTCCAAGCTAAACAGTGGGTTGGATCTTCTATCTCCTCCCTGCAGGGCTCTGGAAGGGGAGGCTCATCGGGTACTGTTTGGGTTTGTTCCCGAGACACCAGAGGAGCTCCAGGTCATGCCAGGAAACATCGTCTTTGTCTTGAAGAAGGGCAGTGATAACTGGGCCACAGTCATGTTTAACGGGCAGGTATTCAGAGGTTTGGGGGAGGTCCTAACACTATGGGACTTGGCAGGAAATGGCAGCACTTTCACTGAAGTAGTGTCTGCTACCTTATTTGCAGATCTACCAGGTTCTTTGATGTCATTATATCCCCTGCCCCTACTAGCTCTGGGCCGTTACGTGGTAGGAGTATGATGATCATGACTTTGTCTTCCCCTTTCTGATTCCATTATATTGCATTGCAGAAGGGGCTTGTTCCCTGCAACTACCTTGAACCAGTTGAGCTACGGATTCATCCTCAGCAGCAGCCCCAGGTAACAGAATACCTGACCTGTTGCCTCCCACTTTTAGCAGATCTCTCTTTGGAGGGGAGAAAAATAGTGTAGAAGATGTTCTATCACTGTCTCTGAAGAAAGATTTGTTGGTCCTGGGCCAGCTGAGTTGGCACCAGCTGCTGAGCTGAACCTGGTAACAAGGGAGATATGCTGAGTAGAGGGTTCACTGGGCCCGCCCAGCCCTGTGATTCCTCCTGGTCAGCGTGGCTTGGGAATCAAAGCCTACCAGTATTGCGAGTTAGGTCTTCCCACATGTCCTCTTTACTAGGAAGAGAAGCCAATGTGTGCAACGCCATTAAAAACAAATAATCTATCTTAAGAGATCAGGGACTGGGGATTTAGCTCAGAGGCATAAGCGCCTGTCTTTTGCAAGCAGGCAGTCGTGAGTTCGATCCCTGGTACCGATAAAAAGACAAAAGACAAAAAAAAAAAAAAAAGAGTTCTGGATCAGAATGGGCCTTGCTAACCACTTTTGCTGAGGAGGCTGTTACCATCTCCTCCATCCAGCCTCCTCAAAGAGCGTAACCTGTCAGGCCTAGGGTGCTCATCGTTGGATCTGAGCAGCACGGTAAATGATCCAATTGGCAGCAGAGCCTGTCATCCCATGCTGTGGGATCCGCACTTCCTGGTGCCTTGAGGTTTCCAAATGCCATGAAATGAGAAGCAGAATTCCTCAGTGAGACAAGAAAGACAAAGTGTCCTGTGTCTCCGGTGTGTTTCCGAAAGATAAGGTGGCAAGAGCCTAGTTAGGTGATTGTTAAGACCCTTTCTATTGTGACTTTTGTTTGCATCAGGTTAAACTCTCCTCCCCTTTAAATCCATATGTTTTCTTAGCCTTTCTCAAGTGTCATGACCACTCTTTAACTTTTAGAAAGTCATTTGCACTTGGCTCTTTTCTGTGAGGTTCATAGATCCTCTTGGCCCTGCTCTGAGAACTTTGTCTGAAGATTCTGGCTCTCTTCCTGTCACCTCTAGGAGGAAACTTCCCAGGAACCTGACATCCCACCTCCTCCTAGTTCCAATGCCCCAGGGAGACCCCAGCTGTCACCAGGTTAGTGGCCCTGGAATAACATCACAAGCCTGGTTGGGGAGTATTCCGGGCTGGTTTCTGACCGAGAGTGGCTCTCCTAGGCAGTTCTGGCTTCTTCTCTCAGTGTGCCTCTCAATTTATTACCACACAACCCTAAGCCCCTTTCTTACACTACCTCCCATCCTAAACATGAAGTCAGAGTCCTTTCTTCTTGCCTGCTCCAGAACACTCATGGGACATGGTTGAAATGGTTTCTGAGGGACAGTGAGTGTCACCTCTCACCAAAGCCCTCGTGAAGTACTGAAACTATGTTCTTGAAGTTGCAGTAATTGTATGTTTTTACACCAGTGGGGCAGAGAGTAGCCCTTTACAATGTCTACAGAGCTGTATCTGGAAGAGAAAGCACTCTGCAGTCCTGGGAGGGTCTAGGGTGGGACAGAACCAATGGGAGATGTGAAAGGGAGATTTTTCTTCTGGTAAGGATCTTGTCTGATTGCCTTGGGGGGCTTTCCATCACTACTGCAATTCAGGCAATTTGGCTAGAGATGGAACCTCAGCATTGTTTTAGTTTGCATCTCTTGAATGACCCAGTGCTGTTGAACTTTCACTGTTTGCCATTTCTATTTCCTCATCTGAGAAATGTGTATATTCATCTCAGATGCCCATTTTTGGATTGAGCCTTTAAATTATTAAAGGGACTAATCAGTTTCCGAAGCCTCCAATTATAATTGGTATGACTATGAAGAAAAAAATCTGGGGCATCTGAATTTTTTTCAATTCTTTGTATGTTCTAGGTAGTAGTCCTGCTGAGGAACAACTGGCTAAAGTTTTCTTCCCATGCAGTAGGTTGTTTTTTCCACTCTGTTGTTGATTTCTCTAGCTGTGCAAAAGCTTTTTTAAAAAATGAGATCCTGGCTGTTGATTCTTTGTATCAGAATCCATAGTTGATTCGATTTCCCATGCAATTGAGGTTTTAAGTTCATGAAGACTTTGTTTTATGTCAATGTCTTCGAGAGTTCTGTTTTATCTTTCAGCTGATTTAATGTTTAATATTTAGATCTCCAATCCATTTTTAGTTTTATTATTTTTGGAGTACTGAGTATTGAACTCGACCTCACGCCTGCCAGGCAGGTGCTTATGCTTCAGAGCTAAATTCCTGGCCCTTGATTTTTTAGGGCATGGTGACACACATGGGTCTAGTTTTAGTATTTGACATGTGAGAAGCCAGTTTTTCCAGCACTACTTTTTTTTTTTTTTTGTCTTTTTCATTTTTATTGGTACCGGGGATCGAACTCATGACCGCCTGGTTGCAAGGAAGGTGCTCATGCCGCTGAGCTAAATCCCCAGCCCCAGCACTACTTATTAAAGAGGGTACTTTTCTTTCAGGGAAGGTGATTAGCCCCTTTGTCAAAGATAAAGGTGGTGGAGAGGGCTTGGATTTGTTTCTGTATCTTCTAATCTGTTCCATAGAGCCTCAGGTCATTTTTTTTGCCAGTATCATGCTGTTTTTATCACAGCAGCTCCACCGTTTAATTTCAAGTCAGGATTGTGATGACCCCTGCCTTTTCCTTTGTTGCCTGGAATTGTTTTTGCTATTCTAGGCCTCTTCTAAAATTCATTTGGAATGTTTTCTCTAGCTCTGTGGGGTATGCTAATGGTATTCTGATTTGGATTGCATAGACTGGCACAACAACTGTGGAAATCAATGTGGAGATTCCTCAAAAAAGTAAAACTGGAAGTCCCATGTGACCCAACTATTCCCCTTCTTGGTATCTTCCCCCCCAAAATTACAAATATCACACCACAGCAATATATGTGCACCCATGTTTATGGCAGCACAGTTTGTAATAGCTAAACTTTAGAAACAACTCAAATGTTTATTAATTGATGAATGGATAAAAAGATGTGCTTTTTAAAAAAGATGACGGAGTATTACTCAGCCAAAAAAGGATAAATTTGAGACATTTATAGCTAAGTGAGACCTTGAGACCATACATTTAAGTGAAATAAATTGGACAAATGTGTAAATATCACATTGCCTCTCTGGCATGAGAACTGAAAGTGTAAATAAGAACCAAAATGTATAATAGATATTGTGATATAGGAAGACATTATTATTATTTTTTGAGACGGGGTCTCGCTATGCAGTTCAGGCTGGCCTTGAGCTCACTTTGTAGCCCAGGCTGGTCTCAAACTCGCAGCGATCCTCCTGCCTCAGCCTCCTGAGTGCTGGGATTACAGGCATGAGCCACCACGTCCAGCTGGAAGAAATTATTCAAAAGGAAAGGGGAACTATGGAGAAGGAAGGGAAAAAGAAAAAAAAAGTAAGAAGGATAAAATGCAAACAAAGCTTTGTAAATAAGGAAGGGAAGAGGAGCTGAAGGGAGGGGAGGGGATTGGGAAAAAAGGAGGAATCGATATATTATGTATGGGTACAGATTTCCTATGATAAATATGATCATTATGTGTATCTAAATTGTATCAATAAACTTAATAATTTAAAAAACAACAGATCATCCATTAAATAAAAAGAATTTCAAGATAGCTTAAAAAAAAAGTATATACTAAACACCAGAATGTCTTTCACCCAAATTCACCAGTTCTTTACATCTTGCACCACGTACATGTCATGTAATCTTTTTTAACCAAGTCGTTTGAAAGTTAAATTGCAGACACAAGAGACAATCCAACTGGAGTGTGCCTCTCCTAGGAACAGTCTTTTGACTGTTGATAATACAGCTGTCACATTTAGGACACTGAACACTAATACTGTAAAATATATACTCATATCCAAATTGTTTCAATCATCCCCTATGCCATATCCTTGCTTTTTTGTTCTTATTCTTTCTGTCTAAGGAATCATTACAGGTCATATTATTACTCCAGGGAAGATTTTAAGAATACAGATTCCTAGGCTTTTGATTCTGACTTTTTTGGTGCAGGGAGGGAGAGGGTTTAGGAATTTGTACTTTTAGCAAAAAAAAAAAGCCAAGATTATTCTAATAATCAGCAGAGTTTGAGATAAGCAGTTGTTTTTAAAGATCACATACCCCTATAATAAATATATTTATGCTTCTGTCACATAAGTTATACACATACTACTATGTTAATAAGTTATACGCATCAGAAAACATACACAAAAGTGAAAGACAAGGTAAAAGATAAGTGGTTCTAATATTTCTTCCAGTGGCCCGTTGCTCACCTGGCGCTCCCTGCTTTTTTCATTGTTCTGGATTACACAGGTTTAACTGTTGGGGGGGGAGGGGTCCTGACTAACCCTGTGGGTTAGTAAGACGTACTGCTAGATATTCAATAATTACCTACTGGATCCCTACAAGCAGCGGCTGACTTTACTCATGTATTCATGACCTCTATATTTTCCCAGTCAGATGTTTCCTGCAATGTACTAAGGGTAATAATCAGCCCAGAGATTAAAGCCTAAGAACCTTGGTCCCGTGCTCTAGAGGTTCCATTCTGTGCACAAAGGGCTAGTCAAGACTTCATTCACCACCTTCTTTTCTTTTACCCTCTACTTTTCTCATTTAGGTCAAAAACAAAAAGAAGAGCCCAAGGTAAAAATTTCCTTTACTTTTTCAAGTGGGAGAAGGAAGAGTCTGCTGTCAGCCAGGGGCGTTTCTGTCTGGATTAGTGTCCCACTGGAAGGGCGGAATGGTCCCACCTTACACAGGCCGTGGGCTACGGAGCCCCTCACTACTTCCCCCCCTTGCGCATTCCCTGGAGTTGGTCTGTTACATCTCACCCCGTAGAATATTTGTTCCAGTGGGAGTTGGGCTGAGGGTTTCTCAAGGCCTTTCAGGGTAAATGTGAAGCCAGTCACATCTCGGCCTCTTCCCTGCTACATGGGATACTCCTAGGCCAAGACGACAAGCAATGGTCATCGAGATGTTGCTGAAAGCCTCACTCAGGAGTTTCCTTTGTTTCTACCTCTCAGAAAACACAGCCCAGGATTCCAATGCCCAACACACTCAAGGTGCACTACAAGTACACAGTGGTCATGGAGACTCAGCCTGGGCTCCCTTACAGCCAAGTCTGGAACATGGTGTCCAAAAAACTGAAGCTCAAGCCGGAACACACTAAGCTGAGGTGAGCTCCTCACAGGCAGCACCCAGGGGCACAGCTCTGGTTGATCTCATGTTGGCCCAGAGGACAGATGGGATGGTTTCTGTGCATATGGTCTCTGACTCAGTCCCTGTTCATTACTCCCATTCAGTTACCTGCCTCGGGACAGCAATGAGTTGGTGACTCTTTCAGAAGAAAACATGCAGGATGCCTGGAGCCAAGTGAAAAACTTCTGCCTGACTCTTTGGTGTGAGAACACAGTGGTGAGTGCACTGAGCCTAGGGATGATGATGATTCAACATTAACTGAACTCCTCTTGCTGCTGGTGACTATCCTTAGTGTTGGGGATATGGTGTGTAATAAGTTGCAGCTCTGACCTCTTTTTTCTGCATCTCACCTAAGGTGCAGGTGGGAAAGGTTTCCCATGGAGAAAAGTGGGCCCAGCAGACTCGAGAGTCCAGAGGAAACCTCGAGACCCTCCACTGGCTGCTTGGCCTGAATGGGTCAGCATTAGGCCCATCATTGCCAAGCAATGGTTAGGATGAATCACAGCTTGAGGCTGAGCTCACTACCATGCTTCATCTTAAATTTCTACGAAGAATTGTTGCAGGTGAAAAATAGTGAGAATTCCTTTCACAGAAATGATCCAGTAACAGCCTCCTCCTAATAGCAAATGTCTTCTTAGGACTTCCCATGTGCAGTGTGTTGCTTATGACTGTTATAACCCCTACAACTCCATGAGGTTGACACCATTTCATTTGATAATTTACCAGAGGGCAGAGAGGGCAAGCAACTTGACTGAGATGACACAGGCCAATTGACTCCAGGGTCTGCCTGTATTTATTACCATCTTGCTGTACTTTCAAGAAAGGACAATCGGAATCAGGAGCAAAGGGAGATGCTAGCTGGGATAGCTAGCTGTAAGGTGACACTCGAGTTGTCCCTTCCGTTCCACAGATAAAGTTGCCGTATCTTTTTGTTAATTCCCTCCACTAACTTTGGTCCCTAAAAATAAGTATCTGCTTTCTGTCAATGTTCCTTTGCTCTTTATATAACCTTACACAAATGGATTACATTGTATAGTCCTTTGGGTTTCAGGAATACGTTTCTTTTGAATACTAACTAGTCTTCCACTGAATGGATACTGCAATTTATCTATTTACTTGGACATCCACCTAGAAGGGATTCTTCTGCTATACATGTGATTTCACTTAAAAAACCTTTCCAAAAAAGTGCTCATTTCCTTTGATGAGGTCAATCTATTTAGTGTAATGTTCTTCAAATTTCCAAGTCTTTTTGGGACTCATCCAGGCTCTGGGGCCACTGCTAAACACTTTGTATTTCTTTCCTTGGAGCGAGTCAGGTTCTCACTAACTAGGAAATTGCATCCATCATCCGTGTACTGTAAGCTGGAATGCTTATCAGTAACCAAGTTTAAACATATGTATTTGAAATAGTACTGTTACATCACACACATTCAGTAAATAACAATTATTCCCTGCCATCTCATTTAATCCCTTAGCCTCGTCAGGTGAGGACCTTAAATTCTGAGGTTACACTGCTGCTCAGGGATGCACAGCTGGTAAGCAGTCAAACTGGGATTTAACTCTAGATCTGTGGATCCCACAAAGTCACTTCCACCTCACTGTACTGCCTTTTAGCCAACAGGGCACACTATGGTTCAACACAGAAATTAGAAATTTTAACAGCATGTTAGCCTACCATGGTTTCTATTGTTGATTTACTAAATCACATATTTGAAGCTCCAGAAACCGCACCCTTCTATTTATGGAACAAAATATGATAACAAGAGTCCTAAGATTATTAGGCCCAAAATGTGTAAGAAAGTGTTTTTACGGGGCTGGGGATTTAGCTCAGTGGCATAAGCACCTGCCTTGCAAGCAGGCAGTCGCGAGTTCGATCCCCGGTACCGATAAAAAAAGAAAAAGAAAAAAAAATTTTAAAAAAATAAAGTGTTTTTACAAGTAAAAGGTAAGCTATTTTCATGGCGTTTGTATGGCACTGTGCTGTGGTTCTCAATCTTTAGCAAGTTCAGGAAATACCTAGAGGACTTCAAATATAGACTACAGGGCGCCACCCTTAGGAAGGTCTTTTTAGTGCGTCTGGGATGGAGGAATACAAGAAAATGCATTTCTAACAAAGCGCCCTAATTGTGGCGCTAGGTAAAGCCTGTTCTTAGAACTGGTACTAAGAAGCCCTAATTGGATCACAGGCTGTCACTTGTGACTCATATTTTCTCCACATTCTACATTTCTCAGGACGTAGGCAAGGTCCCGGTAAGGTATTTTAAGACTATGTATGGTTCTTCAGATCTTTTGATTTTATTCATCCAACTATCCAGTAGCCTTAAAATGCCTATCACAAACTGGTCCTTAAGAGCTTGTAATTGACACTTTACCGTTTCCTTTAGTGATGCTGTGTTAAATGGCCAAGAAATTGGCAAAATTAACAAATCTTTTATTATTTCAGGGTGATCAAGGCTTCCCAGAAGAACCCAAGGAAAGTGAAAAATCTGACATTAACAGCCAGATAAAAGAATCTCAGTTTAAAGGGAGCCAAGTGGTAGCACTCTTCAGTTACGAGGCTACCCAACCAGAGGACCTAGAGTTTCAGGAAGGAGATGTAATACTGGTGCTATCAAAGGGTAAGTGCTATCACAGAACGGAACTCGCATGTAGCAGAAATGGAAGAAAGAAAAAAGTACCAGCAGCTCACAAACCAAACACTGGCCAGTGATTTCAATATCCTCTCCAGCTTTCAGCAAGAGGAAACAAAAATGAATGCATACGCATTCCTCATCTTTTGCTCTCCTAAGTAGGCAAATAATTAATACACATGAGTGACAACACCTTGGTTATTAATGATGGCTCCCTTGAAAACCATGGATTTCTTAAAAAGCATCTATTTGCTGGTCATGGTAGTGATGCTCCCAGCATTATGGGAAACTTAGGCAGGAGGATTTCAAGTATGGGCCCAAAAGAAGCAATTTAGAGATTCAGTAAGACCCCGTCTCACTGAAGTGAGCTGGGGCAGCTACTCATAACTACCCCATATTTTCTGGTAACTTTCTGGATTGCCAAGAGTCAAAAGATACAGGGAAACAGTAAGTGGAGAGTTCTAATTAGTGATTCTCAAATTGACTCTGCCTGAGCATCACTAAAACTGTCTGCTGTCAAATTCCTTGGTTCACTTCCCAGAAATTCTGGTTCAGCTATGGGATGGGGCTCACAAGTTTGCACTTCTGACCACTTCCCAAGTGATGCTGGTTTGACTACTCTGAAGACCACTGTTTTAGTTTGAGTCTCCTCTTCCTGGAACAACAGATTCCCATCATAAAAAGCTTTGCTTGCATGGCAGAAACGCTGTGCACCAGCAATAATGTAGTGAAAATGTATTATTAATTAAAACAGAAACTCAACAGAGAGTGGGAGATTTTAATGTTGAAGGAGTACAAAGTATACACAAGTATATACAGGAAAGTAACTCAAAATGAGTAGAGAAAAATAATGTGTCCTGCAGTGCATGTCTTTCGAGGGAGATTGGAAACTAAATGAGAGGGTTATCAGGTTAAGGCCTCCCAGGGTCATTTTCTAACTGGGATCAGGTAAACTGTCCGGTTTGGGGAGGGGTAGTGGAGAGTGGGTAGTGAGAACACACAAGTTACAGGAAGTACCTTACATTTCAGGATTTCACTGTTCAACATGAAACAGGCCTGATTTAGGATACACACACAGATGAAACTGAGGATGAATTCAACTACTTTCAGCAGTTACAAGAACGGTTTCATCCAAAAAGTGTTTCCCAAGCTTTGGTTTACATGTGACTCACCTGGGGCTCCTCTTCAAATGAACACTGTATGTGCAAAGGGTCTGAGATTTTGCATTTCTAATCTGGTTTTAGGGTCTAGGATACTTTAAGTCCATACTTAAATCAGAATTGCCAGAGAAAATGTTTGATTTTCTGCCACATTCAACATTAATTTCTGAATTCTAAAGGGCAGGATCTAGGTTCCACAGTTCCATCTTACATCCAGAGGTGGACTTCTAAGCCACTTGTATGGTCTGGTTGATGGGCTTTGGAGATTATACTTAAGATGCCTGGTATACTGGTAGAATGGCTCTGAGCAAACTATTCTTCTCTGGGTCACTGTGTTAGTAAGACTGAGATACCTATAAAGGCTGATCAAAATACATGATGTTTAAACAAAAAATATTACAGTAAAAGACACTGCCATTGAACACACTCAAAATACTCCGTGCTTTGAAAAGACTTAGCCCATCATTCTCGCCACTTTCTGACGAAGTCCCCTTTTGTGTATTTTAAGAGGTATGATAAAAATATGGTGAATGCTGCCATGAGTGCCACACAATGGAAAGGCAGGTGTGTAAAACCATGGCGTGCCCCGTCTACCTTATTCACTGGATTTGGCATTGTGCAACTTTTGGCTCTTGCCCAAAGTCAAAACAGCTATGAGAAGTAAATGTTTTGAATCAATTCAGGATACAGAGATAGCTATAATGCACTCATGAAAAATACTCACGAAAGAGGGCTTCTAGAATTGCTTTAGAAAATGACAAGGATGGGTTAAGTGTGTTTTGAGCAGAGTCAGCCTGAGAGAGGCCATATGGGCAGCAACCAGCAAGCCATGGAGATGAGACTGCCCAAGCCCTCTGGAGCCCACATCGGCATACCGAGTATTCCAGATACAAAGCTACAGGATTAAATGTTTGCCTGGCTCAGTTTTAATCTTACTTTGACCAGGAGTAGTATTTTAAGAGATTAAGGGTAATGTGTCTTTTACTATAGTTAAAATATTTTAAACATTTACATTTTTCAATACTATCTCATGTAACTAGGTTATTATGAAGTCTGAGTGTACATATACTTGACAGTACACTATCTCCACACTATTCAAGACTCAAAGTGGGAATTACTAAGATCTTTTTTACAAATATGTACTAAACCCTTATCATCTCCAACTCTCAATGCTGATAAATCAATGATTAGGGAACTTTCACTTTTATTAAGTAAGGCTTGCCCTCTGTTAAAATGAAGATTCTCCGCAAAACTCAGATTACTTCTTTCTTAAGCAACTGTATCTAAAGATTCAATTTCATCTTATTTCTCTAATAACGTTCTGAAAATTGTAATTCATTCCTCTGCATTTTATTCCTTCATAGTATCCAAAATAGCCATCAGTAAGATGGCTAACCCTTATACTTAAGTTCAAACCACTTTCTAATTCTCTTCCTGTTGCCACAAGTTGGGGTGGGGAATGACTGACAAAAAGATACTTGTGGAACGGCCCAGATGGTGTACTTTTTCTGTATGCTTGTTGTTTTATTATTATGGGGGGCCGGTTTAGAGACAAGGTCTCACTATACAATTCAGGCTGGCCTTGAGCTCACTTTGTAGCCCAGGCTGGTCTTGAAATTGAAACAATCCTCTTGCCTCAGCTTCCCAAGTGCTGGGATTACAGGTACGTACCACCATACCTGGCTTTCTTACATGCTTTTAATGATTAATGTGTACTTTTCATTTTATCAGTAAATGAAGAATGGCTGGAAGGGGAATGTAAAGGGAAAGTTGGCATTTTCCCTAAAGCTTTTGTTCAAGATTTTTGAAGACTGGGAAGCCATGGAATTGAACAGCACTTCTAGAGTAACCGAGGATGTTTCATGATCTACAAACTTCAAAAAAAATGAAGCTTATTTGTTCTCAAGATTTATACCTCTGCTGTGTGTTATGGAGACATTACAATTTGGTAGTGTTAACTAAAACCTAACTTTCTTGTTAAAATTTCACCTATTAGATAATATAAGAACTCAGGATAAAGATTTCCTGATGCAAGGAGAGGCAGGGAGTGAATAAGGATCTGGAAAAGCATGAGCAGGTTTTCTAGAATGCTGGCGAAATTGAAGATGCACTCGTTTTGTGAAAATTCACTTAAAACTGCACTTTTAATTAGTGCACATTTCTGTATATGTGATGCCTCCATTAAAAAAACTAAAGAAAAATCCAAAAAAATAAAACAAGACACCCAGAGGCCAAAGCTAAGTGGAAACACTCTCGCTTCTGTATGATTAATATCACAGACCTGCGAGGTTTCAGGAAACCTCACAGGTCCTCAGAAGGAACACACATATAAAACAAACCTGTTCTTTTTTTCTTGCCAAAAGTTTCACTGCTTAAACAGAACACAAAATCTACACTGAATTAGGCTTCCATGGAAAAACAGCATTCAATTCCACAGAGAATTGAAACACTAGCAATACATTGCTTTATGCCTTCTTAGAGAGGGACTTGTTAAAGAGTTCCGTGCTAAATACATTCCATAACAAGTTAAGTGATGAAAGTTATATTCAGGAAGTCAGTTGGTAAGTAGTATTCTACTATTTTATACCTATTCTTTATGGAATATATATAGGGTTAACTTGGATGAAG
This sequence comes from Cavia porcellus, assembly GCF_034190915.1. NCBI lineage: Eukaryota > Metazoa > Chordata > Mammalia > Rodentia > Caviidae > Cavia > Cavia porcellus. The sequence continues at coordinate 3,046,514 of NW_026947512.1, forward strand.
AATCCCATAAAAACTGGATTGTAAGACCTGGGCTTAATTACCTCTGCTTCTCCATACAGAATATGTAGGGGTTTGCTATTAGTTTTTCAAGTGGACAGGTGCTTATGGAAAGTGCAGTAAGGAGATGAGATGTAGACTGAATTAACACCTCAGCTGGAGGACAGGCAGTGTGAATCCTGGCTGCCAGCAGGCTGCGAAAGGTCTGGCAGGTTACCAGGAGAGACCTGGGACATGGAACACAACTAGAAGAAAAGTTACTCCAAGGCTAACACCATTGGTGTTAATCAGATTTAGTGCATTTTTATAGGTCAAAAGGATAAATTATCTTGAAATTGCCACATTAACAGCTAGAACAGGGATGAAAATGTGCTATTACTTTCATATAACTCACTCTTCCTCTATTAAATAAAAGAAAATCAGTTTTTTTCTATAATAATTCATTGGTTTAGAATGCCAAGAAAAGGGAAAATAACCCTGAAACACATTCAAGGTTTGATCATTTTTGCTTTTGTCTGGATATCCTGCGAGTAGCTGAATTCATTAAGCTAGATTTTCTTCAACACTGTATTTTTTAGAATAGGAAATAAATAATATACACAGATATGGTTGGAGAGAACATGGTTTAATTAAAGGCAAAGCTGATTTCAGCAGCTGCAGGTCTTGTACAGACAGACAAAGAAAGAAAAGAAAAAAGACCGCCCCCCCAAACATCAAACAAAAATTTCCCACAAAAGTAAGTGTACTACACAAAACCAGTTTTGGATGAAGATTCTCCTCCCCCTCCTCATTCCACCTGCAGTGAGGATGGTAAGGTAAGGGACCCCGCTCCAAGAATCAGAAAACATTCCGAACAGCAAATTCTCATGCAGAATGGGGCTGCAGATGGGAACTGGGCACTACAGGGAGGGAGACAATAAACCTGGTTAGCTTGTTTAGGGTGCAGGAATCAGTGACGGTTCAAACACTGGAATGTCGCAGCTGCCTGAATGCAGAGCTCACACAAACTAGGTAAAGGCAGTAGGGAAGACGGAGGTGGGGAAAGGGCGACACAGGGAAGGGGTGGAGAGAAGCACAAAGGACTCTTCATATTGTCATTAGACCGGGGAGGGGGGGTTACCCTTTCAGACCTTTCAAAAACAAAACAAAACAAAAGAAAAACCCTAAATACCATGTCAAACTAAAAGAGCAATAATGTAAGCATATGGGGGCGTCAACCATTCTTTCTGAAGAGCAATGAGCATTATCTAACCCCTTTCAATTGCTGGGGTTGCCCAGACTCCAGTGACAACTGGGGCTCCTTGATGTGCTTTGCTCTGCAGCCGTTCTCCAGCTAAGTTCCACACTAACTCCATACAGTCAACACACAACCCATTCCCTCCTGCAGGAGCAGACAGGTATGTGTGGGTGTACACACACGCACACACACACACACACACACACACTCACACACGCGCACACACGCACACAAAATGGAAAGACCTCCCAGAAAATAACCCCTACCACTAGCACAGCAATTGGACATTTAGATTGTTTCCATAATTTTCCCTTAAAATATGACTTTTCCAGGAAGTGACTAACAGAAATGCTGTCCTTCTGTTTCCACATAAGAACATCTTCAGTCCTCTTTCCTCCTAATAAATATCAAATAAAAAGTTTCTTTTCCTTTCTTTCACGTTTTCCCAAATGGTCTTCGTTGTGTTCTTCTTTCTTCACCAAGTGCATGTGTCCATGTGCCCAGAATCTCACTCTCGAAGTGGAGGCTGGGAGACTGCAGCTGGGCAGGGGCCTGGTCTCTCTGTGGCTATGCAGATGGTACTGCTTCCCTCCTCTTCAGACTCTCGGGCCCCAACTGCTGGACCCCGTGTGGTTGATCTTGGCGAGATGTCGTACACATTAGGAATAAAAACAATTACTAGCAAAAGGGATGGACACAGGTGCAGGAGGCTGGTAAGTAGGACGAGGGCACAAAAACTAACCAAACAAAAAATAACCACACTGAAAGCTTCTACCCAATAAAATGAGTCAGGCCGTGAATGGACTAGCCTGCCTTCTGTGAGACTGCTTGCTATGTTACTGCAAAAAGTACAGGAATCAAAAACATTAATTTAAAATCCTACAGCAGTCACCTGCTAGTCCAGCCCAGCACCAACACCCACACTGGATCCTCGAGGGCTCGAGCACCTACAGAGTGAAGGGCATTTCCTGCTGGAATCCTCAGGTCACAGAAGGGCTTGCCAGAACCTTCTGAGAGACCCTGTATTCTCCCCACAGAACACTTCCACTGGCTGAGGAGGCTGGTTCCCTATCCTGTCACCACCAACCTCTCACAGGAGCAGCGAGTAGGGCTGTCTTTGCTACACACTGACTAGAAGAACACCTGTGTATGGAAGAATTCAGTGTGATATTTTCCTATTGACAGTAATAACAATAATAAAAGATGTTTAGGAATAATTTCAACTACATTCTCAGTCAGCAAAGCAATCATTAATGGATTCCTATTTTATTCCCCAAAGAGGAAAAAAGGACTGAGAAGTTCCCATTGGCTTCTCCCACCTGCCTTCCCTTCTCAGCTTTCACTTCCCATGTGGCTGGGGACATGCACGACGGAGAAGGTGAGAGGTGGTGACATCAGGTAACTGAGTGAGACAAACAGCAGTTCCTCTCTCCCTCCAGAAGGACCTGGGGGGACGGAGAGTTCCTGATGGATTTTTCTTTTTGTTGCACTGCGGACATTTCGTGCACACTCAGCGGGCTGGTGGAACACTTACACCCTCTTGACAGCAAGGAACAGACAAGAGGGCTGCCACCTGCAGGGGACTGTTTGGGCCAGTCCTGCAAACCCAACATGCCATGGTTTACGGAGCCTTCGTTCCCAGGGCTGCACTTGACCTCAGTGTGGAGGGTTCATGGTGCCTTGTCCCCGCTGCTGCTTCTGCTTCTGCTGCATTAACAACTGCTCCAGAGCGGAGGGCCCAGGGTGCATCATGGAGCTGGACCAGATAGACTGCAAAACAGCCCACACCTTGTCAGCAGAGGTCAACTGCCTGCCTGATTGGGAATCTGTTTTAATCCCAGCCAGCTATATAGGCAGATATGCCCCAAGCATCTCATTCTCCCTTGTGAAATGCTCAGCTACTAGACTTCACTATAAGTCTCTTAAAATTAGTTTCCTATTAAAATTATTTTAAACTGTAAAGGTGAAATTATATATTTAAATGAAGTACTTCTGCTACAAGCTCCATGTGGCACCAGCTTTATGTTCACATAAAGGGTTTAGGCAAACAAATCATTTCTTTTTTTTAACTGGGAATTGAATTTAGGATCTTGCACTTGCCAGGAAGATGCCATGCCGCTGAGCTATATCCCCAGCCTCAAACAAGTCATTTATTATTTCATTTTATTTTTATTTTACTTATTTTTTTGGGATCAAACTCACAACCTCAAGTTTGGCACTTTTGCCCGAGCTAAACCCCTGGCTACAAGTCACTTCTTAAATTACAAACTTTTCCTTTACTTGGCCAGAAAAGACTTAAATATTCCAAGATGAATCAGAATTTTCTTAACCTTCTTATGCTTCTGATCCCCTGAAGAAACTTCTTTATCACTAGAGGATTCACAAGCTAAAACATAAATTCTACTTAAGACTCCGGAAAGACTGACCATATTTCTAGAAATTTGTAACATATATGCTATACATTTGTCAATTCTAAGTGCTGCAGAAATTAGGCCTAGCTTTCTAGCTGAGTCAAAGTAGAGATACCTTTGCTGATAGAATCTTGTGGTTCTTGTTCTGGAAATCCACTCACCTTGAGACTTTCCATCAGGACAGCAGAGGAATCCTCCATGGAAGGGCCATGGCCTGTCCAGGTGCCAATTGGAGTGCTGGCCTGATGCCAACTGCTCTCAGAGATTGATGTTGCCGAGAGATAATCAACACCAAACCCACCCATAGCTAAGGGATGAAAAGAGAAGAATTCAAGATGTTTATTACTGCCAAATAGTGCACCAAGTACTGGATAAGGACACTGCAAGTTACTTCACTTTCCCAAGATAATGAAACTTAGGATGTACCTGGTTTATCAGTTTTCCACCGATCTGCAGTCCTTCTATCTCTGTTATCTGGAGTCCCAATGGGTCCAAAATTGGAGAATGGAACCGAATTATGATTATGTGTTGGAGGAGAGCTAGGCAGGCTGCTTGGGTTAGAGGAATGAGGAGACTGGCTGGCTGGTGTCGAATGATCTATTGAATGATAGCAACATAAGTCACTGAATAGATGTTTCATAACCATTACAAGAACTATTCTCTAAACTCTACTAAAAATAACTATAGGGCTTTGGAAGAAGGGTGATTTAAGGGCCCCATAAATAAATCTGCCAGATGTACTAATTTGCTTACTGCACATATCTGTACTTTAAAAAAACAAAAAGTAGATACTTTTGTTAAATGAATACACTATTCTGGCTTTTTAGAAGCCAGGTAAGTTTCCAGTAAGTATCTACTGGTTGTTTATCAGAAACAAAATTTCTTGACGTTTAAGAATTACTATAAAATCGGACTTCCGGGAAAACATGGGGGACAGATAGCAGCAGCTATGGAGGCTCTCTGAAAGAACCAGCTTAGAATTCAGGAATGGTGCGGAGTAAGGAATCATAAGCAAGTGGAGATATGCCCTGCTGACCCAAGAACGAACTGGGCTGAGAGAAACCAACTTGGAATGCAATCCTGGTGCTATAACAGGAACAGAAAAGCCTCAATGTGGAAGCTGGAGCCCGCGGCACTGGAAGCCTCGATTTGGGTCTCCCACCACGGGGTGGCTGCATCTATATTGGCTCGGCAGGGAGAGAGACCCACGGAAGTTCTGAGAACGGGAATCGGTGAACCGAGTTGAAAACAGCACGGGTGGGGAGCTGTGCATTGACTTGCGGTGAGGTGAGTGAGAGAAACTGACACTCTTCCCACGGTTTGGGAGACTCCAACAGAGGACATTCTGGGACTGGGCAGACTTGCGGGAGCAGGGAGCAGGGCGCTGCGGCGACTTCAAACACGTATCCCCCTCTCAAGCGGGATTGGTGAGAAGTGCCTAGCCTACGTGACACTGCTGGCTGAGACCCAGTGGGCTAGCACAACCCAGATCCCAGAGCCTGAGGGTGACCTGGAGGGGCGGGCCCCGCATAGGCTGCCTGGTCTGCAACTTCCTGGTGTGCTGCAGTGGGCGGGAACACCTAGGCGGCGCAATTCAATCAGACTGTGGCTGACAGGAAAGGAAGCTAGGCCTCCTATATACGCTTGCATATATAAGGAACAAAGAATATGGGAAGAGGGAGCAACAAGAAAGGCCCTTCGGCCCCCAATCCTGAGAAACAGGCAATAACCACACCGCACCAATAGACATAAAGCACCATCTAGAGAGCCTCATAGATGAGTTCAGGAATGAAGTTATTAATGACCTGAAGCTAGAAATAAGCAGAATAGTTAGAGAAATGCTAAGCACCACCCAAGAAAAACAGATGGTGGAATGGAAGAACAGAAAAAGAGGGGAGAATTGTTTGATGGAGAATAATAGAGAAAGCATAGAATATGTGAAGCAGGTTCAAAGGGACTACCAGGAAACTAAAAACTCTATCAAAAACTGGCATAACAGCTTGAAAGAAACTAAGGACAGACTATCTGAACTGGAGGGCAGATTTGTAATATGGGAGAATGAAATGAAAAACTTCTTAAAAGTAACAAAGAAACAAACAGCAATAATGCAAAGACTAGAAGATGATAAGAGGATCCATAACTTAAGAATTAAGAACATAAAAGAAGTAGGGACACAAACAAATGAACTACAAAAGCTACTCACAGAAATAATCCAGGAGAATTTTCCTAATCTAGCAAAAGGTAAAGATACTCAGTTGTATGAAGCATACAGGACCCCAGCCACCTACAACCCAAACAGAGTAACACCCAGGCATATAATAATTAAAATTCCAGAAATTTAATACAAGAACAGAATATTAAAAGCTGTCAGAGACAAGAAACAGACCACTTACAAGGGAACACCCATCAGAATTACAGCAGATTTCGCTGCACAAACCATCAAATCACGAAGAGCATGGGGGGAAATAATTCAAGCTTTGAAAGACAACAATCTCCAGCCAAGATTGATATATCCTGCACAACTATCCCTGGAAATTGATGGAAAAACAGGGTGCTTCCAGGATAAAGAGGAACTAGGGGAATATGCAACCACCAGTTCAACTCTACAGAGAATACTGCAGGATATTCTAAAAAAGAAAAATACAAAGAATCCAGAAATAGTGGCAGAGAGGCCACAATGAATGGAGCAGAAAACAAAATGAAGAAGACAAACTGACAACTAATGACAGAAAAAGAGTTCAACAGAAATGAGGCAGAGAAGATTGGATGATAGGAACAGCTATTTGGAGAAAATGCCATCTTAATAGGTAATACTGATTTAGTATCATCTTGCTTTGAAGTCTCATCAAGCTTTTGTTCTTCTGTCTCCATTGGTCTAAACAGATTGTATCTTATTGGATTTTATTATGTATGATAGTATAAGCAAAAACTTTTAAAGACAAGGGGATTATATAGAAACCATTGTTCATTTTCTGTTAGTTGATTCTAAATACCCTGTAATGCTGTCATTCTCTTAAATGGTTTTACATTGTTTTGATATATTTGATGCTACAGTATACGAAGTTATACTCAAAGATTTCAAGGAAAGAGACAATATGGTAACTACTTTTATGTCAGGATTATCTTGTGGTGAAACACTATTCTGCTTAAATGGTTATGTTTTGATCTGCGCTGTTTTGCTGTTATGCCCTCTTTTATCTCAATCTCCACTTCATTATTTATTTTTTTATTCTTATCCTTTTAATTAAGGGAAAATAAATAAAAAATAGCAGGATATATTACAGTAACCCACTTTGACTTTCCATTATCTTGATTTAAAGCCCTGTATTACTCTCACCATCTTGTTTTTGACTGATGTCCCCCTATTTTGTTTTGCTTGATAGTACCAGGTTCGAAAGTTTAAGCAACAGCTGTGAAAACAGTGAGATTCGTTATGATGCCCATTGTCGTTGACTATTATCTACTTTTGAAGACCTACAATGTCTCCAATGTTTTGGTTTTGTCGGTTTTGTTCTTTACTGTTTTGTTCAATTGTATTATAACTGATGATATAGGCAATTCTATTAGAGATAGCGGGAGACATTATGGTAACCATTGTTGATCACCTGTATTATGCTTTTACATTATCTATTATGTCCACCCTTTTGATTTGATTGACTCTGTTCTGTTATGTCACATTTGGTTCTACTCCCTTCCAAAAAAGTAATAAGAACTGTGGGAGCAACAAAACCCAAAATGTGTAATTGTCCTTGTACAAAAGAGAGGAAAAGAAAGTGCTCTAAACGATATAACTGCATGTATATTTAAGTGTATAAGATAGATAATGATATCACTGAATTTTGTTGGATCATTGAACAGAGCTGTTTGCAGTTTCACTGTTGGAATGTCCACTTTACAAGATTTAATTTTGTGACTTGAACAATTATTTCTAAGGTGACAATACGTAATCCATTAACTAGTGATTTCCTACTGTTTATTTTTTTCTGTAAATCTGTATAACTTGTACCCTTTCTTTGCTTTTTTTTCCTTAAATAAAATAAAAAAAAGAATTACTATAAAATCAGACTATTATTTATAAAATTGGGATGAAAAGTCTGTATTTGAAAAAGTACAATTTTCTTTGTAATTTTCATCTACAAACAAAACTAAAACACAGCTAGAACCGTGACAGAACTCTTGTAATTGTGTTGGTTGTCTAGGATGCAAAAACATTTAAGGATTTATTACATGAACTAGCTTAGTAGACTTTTTTCTATTTTCTTTTAGAAATTACTTTTTTTACGGCTGGGGATTTAGCTCAGCAGCATAAGTGCCTGCCTGGCAAGTGCAAGTTCATGAGGTCAATCCCTCATGACCTCATGGGGGTCAAAACCCCCCAAAACAAGAAAGAAATTACTTTGCAAAAAATTAATATAATTATAGGATCCTATTAACTCTTTAGTCACCTGGAATGTACAGAAAAGGAAAGGTTTATAATTTTAAAGACTAGTTAATACCTGAACTGGCAGGAAGTGATGGGGACCATGGAGTCCCTTCAAAAAGGGAATACAGTGATGTTTCCTGGGGGGCCATCGAGGGATTAAGCTCTGCTTTGGAGCTGGCTGTCAGGTTCTTCCCATAAACCTCATTGAACATGCTATTATTTGGGTATCTCTCCTGAAAAACAAAATAGTCAAAGTATAAACTCACTATGTGAAAAGAGAAATTTAAGAAAATGCAATGTTATATTCCTAGATTCCTAAAGCTTTTCTTAGTGAGACAAACTTTTAGGCTTTTATTTATTTTAGTATTCTCTCACACTCATTTCCCCTTTGCTTTCTCTTCCCCTTTAGTCTGTTCTATATAAACCACCCAGATTAAAATATATATGAATAATTCACCTGGTTAAACACAGAACCATGAGGATTTCACTGTTAATGAGAAGTTAAAGGGTTCAAACTCATAATATGCAGGTCACTAGCCTGCCCCAGTCAGAGGGAAAGGGATAAAATCAAGTATCTGGAAGATACCAACATATGGAAAAGGAGGGGAAGAGAAAGACAGATATACTGAAATACAAATGTGAAAAAAGTACCAATGTATTATAGAAATTCAAAACAAGATTCTTAACTGTTTACCCACCTGATTGAGAGAGAATCCGGTGAGGGACAGGAAAGAGGATGAATGTGACATGAGCTCTGAAGGCTTCTCCAATAAGGATTTCTTCACAGCCCCAGAAAGAAAAGTATTAAGTTATGCCTCTACTTTCTTTCTTTTCCTTTTCTGAGACAGGGTCTTGCTATGCAGTTCAGGCTGGCCTTGAGCTTACTTTGTAGCCCAAGCTGGTCTCGAACTTGCAATAATCCTCCTGCCTCAGCCTCCCCAAGTGCTGGGATTACCAGCTTTTTTTTTGAGACAGGGTTTTTCTATGTAGTTCAGGGGCTGGTCTTAAACTCACAGCCATCCTCCTACCTCAGTCTCCTGAGTGCTGGGATTACAGGCATGTATCACCATACCTGACCTCCTCCTACTTTCTTAATATTAATCTTAAAATACTATAAAATCAAAATAAAAGAACCCTCCCATTTAAACATACTTGTACTCAATGTGTACAATATAATATTTGGAAGACATGAATTCAAATCTGTTAATACCATGATACCAGCTAAAGGCAAGTTGCTACACATGATCAAAATCCTTTACCAAGTGTATCCAGTCTAGTGCAGAGATTGGGAAGGAACTAAAGACTCTGGAAAACAGAAGTTCTGAGTGTATTTTAGGTATCAACCCCAGGAATCCACTTGTCAATAGCTCCACTTAGATGAATTTCAAAAACAAGCTGAAATGTTTTAGCATTGTTTACTGTCTAAATTCTATAGCAATGATGCCAGATGTGGTGGATCACACTTGTAGTATCAGCACTCAGGGGGATGGAGGGAGGAGGAATACAAGTTTGAAGGCAGTGAGTTTTGAGTAAGCCTGGACATAAGAGAAACCCTGTATCAAAAGCAAAACATAACAAAACATTGACACGGATGACTTAAAGGAGCTGTTCAACTACATCTGACAAGTTTTGTTTACGTATTTGCCAAGTAGCTACTTCTGTGGTACTTATTAAAATACTGAAACATTAGGCTACTGTCTATTTACCCCAAGAAAGCTATGAACAAAAAGCTGGATTTCTAATGCTCACTGCCACAAATTAGTGTGTTAATGAAATGTTCACCTACTGTATGTGAGGCATTTCCACACACATTACACCGTCAGCAGCGTTAAACATAAAATGGGTTATCATCAAGTTTTTTTCTGTGTTTGTAAATATGAAAACAAAGTGAAACAAAAAATTGCTCCACACCAGCTCCATTCCCAGTGGTAGCATCAGGAACAACACAACTTAAAGAAGGAAACAAATGGATAGAAAGGCGCCATCTTCAGTATCCCAGGCCCTTCCAGCTGGAAGCAGAAAAGGCACGGCAGCTTAGGCAGCAGTGCAGCTGCTGGATTTCATGCCTTTCGTACTCCCAGCCACCACTCCACCACCATTTAAATTTTCAGGGGAGCTCTTTATTGTCAGTTTTGGAGAAGACCTCTACTGCCACTCACCCAGGCAAATTCTTTCTTTTTTTTTTTTTTTTTTGTCTTTTTCATTTTTCTTGGTACCGGGGATCGAGCTCACAACCGCCTGTTTGCAAGGCAGGTGCTTATGCCGCTGAGCTAAATCCCCAGCCCCCAGGCAAATTCTTAAGTGAATTTTCAAGAGATGGCAGAGATGACAGCTATTGTCATGAAAGTTGTCAAGTTTTTATTTTTCCTGATACTATAATTAATGCATTTTAATCTTATAAATGTCTCCTTGGTCTATGTCTACAGAAATCAGCAGGAAAGAACAACTCAAAATCTTTAAAATATAGTGAAGGGAAATGAAAAGACTCATGGCACACCATCTTCGTTCCCATCACCATCACCCTCAGTGAAATACAATGCAAATAGTGATAAGCACAAAGAAATGCAAGCTGGTTCTAGAAGATTATTTCTAAAAAGAAGTATTAGTTAATCCTTAAATTTTATATTATCTTACTTATTTTCATATCGACCTACTTATGGTATAGAAGCCTTCATTTTTATTCATTCTATTTATGAAAACAACTCTAAATTGAGTTCGGTCAGCCAAACAGAAAAGAGTTACACACTGCTCAATGATGTTAATTTTTTCTTTGTTCTTTTTGAGAAAGGGTTTTGCTATTCAGGTCAGCCTGGCCTAGAACTCACCTTGTAGCTCAGGCTGGCCTCAAACTCATAGCAATCCTCCTGCCTCAGCCTCCTGAGTGTTAGGATTACATATATCCACCACCATGCCTGGCTTAATGTTGATTTTTAAAAATCTAGGTTTTTTTCTGCTTCCTGCCTGTCACGCTATGAGCAACCTGCCTCTACCACGTTGCCCTGTCTAGGAGCCAGCCAAGTGGTGAGGCAGCATATCATGATGAAAAACCACTCACTTCATGGATGGAAAACAGCAGAGGGAAAGAGAAAGAAACTTGATCTTACAATTTCCTTTGAGGGCAGGCTCCCAATCACCGCAAGACATCCCACCAGCAAAGTTTCCTCTACCTCTCAGTAGTAACAAAATAGGGACTAAGATTTTAATACACAGGCCTTTTGGTGATATCTAAGATTGAAACCATAGTGCTTGTCATGATGCCATCTGAAGTTAGGCCCTCACCCAGAAGGTGAACCAATGAGGCTATCAATTTTGGACTTTTAGTTTCCAAGAGTCTGAGCCAACTAAGTCCTCACTTTCTTATCAAGGATATAAATCTAGAAATATTTCCTTCCATATTTCATATACAGGTAGAACACAAATTTTACCATCCCTAGGCTAGATTAAATGACAGCTGAAACTTCTGGATCCAGATGGAAGTAGCACCCAAAACATGAATGGTTAATTTGCTAGTAGCACGCCCCACGTCTGACCAGCCCTGTGAGATGCTTCCTGAACAGCGCATATATATATGACTATATATGACTCTACAACTTGAGCTAACTAGAGTTAGAAATATTTTCCATGTTTTACTACTATCTGAATATTAGTTTAAGCCAATCAGGAAATTTTCTATGCTTCTATAAAGAGGGAAAGCCCCAGAAAGAAATCACCTTTGATACAAAGTACTACAGAATTTTAGAAAAGCTGGGGTTAGAACAAGAAGCAGAATTACGTCAAATACATACAAAGAGGCTTCGTCCAGGAAGAGAGGCGAGAGGCCCCAGCAGAGCTGGGTAAAGATCAGGAGGGTTAGAAAATATCAGCTCTTCCTCTTCCTCCAAGGCAGCCAGACTCTTTAACAGGTCCGGAGGAAGCAAAGGGGAGCCCTTAGGGTCCTAGTGACAGAAAGGATTATAGTAAGATGCAATTAAGCATGACAAAAGCATAAAGGAGCACTAGTAATGTTAGGTGGATAAGGCAACTAAAATCAAGGGTAGGGGAATTATCAATAGTGAGAGACAAAGATGAAAAGGTTTTAAAATATAAAATAAAGTGACATAAGTACAGTGGTGGAAAAAGATCAAGACAACAGAAGAAGCAAAAATACTGACAAGCAAACATAAAAGGTTAATGTGGTTAGTGATGAAAACAACACAATGCAGCAAGATGAGCACATTTCTGTGTAAACAAATACAGTAATAGTTCTTTTAAAAAAGCAAACCACCTGTTTCTCATGAATAAGAGTAAGGAAAAGGAATTCAACTGTCTAAAATAACTGGCTCAGAAAGCAATTTGTCTAAAAGCCAGTAAACCTATTTTAAAACTTTAACCAGCCCAAATGACAGGATCACTTTGTCTCAGAATTTTCTCACATGCCACGTAAGAGCCTTCTGCATATTTCTCTGCAAGACCATCACATTTTAGAATCAGATATAGAATTATTCAGCTCCCCAAACTAAAACATACTATGTAATTTTAAAAAGACTTACTGCTCTAATTCTAGTAATTTGGAGTGGCCTTTTTACTTTTATTTTTTTGGTACCGGAGATCAAACTCACAACTGCATGCTTGCAAGGCAGGCACTTATACCACTGAGCTAAATCCCCAGCCCCTGGATTGGCCTTTTTAATATCTATTTTTTACACACAAGTATTGTAACTTTTAAGTGTCAACTTAAAAATATAAATAAACATAGTATCTATTTGAGAAATCCAAAAGACACACAAACTTAGGCCTATCTCCAATGACCTATGGACAGAAAAGAATACACACCTCAAATGGCATCCTGGGCACAGGATCCTGCTCTGGATGGAAGACTCCTGGGGACCGTTTGCCCCTGCGGTCCATGTTTGCTTGCTGTGCCATGATAGCTCTGTTATCAGCCATGCTGTAGGAAGAGTCCCAGTAGAATTCTGGGACTTTGACTTCTGAGGGGTTATGGTTATATGGCTCCATGGGAAAAGGCTTCATTTTTTTCTCTAGAGGCTGCTGCTGCATTACAGGAGGTTGCAATGACGGCTCAAACAGTTTTATGGGGTCTTGGGTCTGAAGGTAGTAGGGCTGTTTCACAGGCATGATTTTCCCTAGTGGGCCTTGAACCTGAGGGGGATTCCACAGCTGTTTGGAGGCATCTGACGGTTGATACTAAAACAAAAGAGTTCATAATCAAGATGGAGATAAAATGCAAAGTTGCTTATAATCAACGCTCAAGTATGACCAAATGAACTTGAAAGATTTTACAACAACAAAAAACCCTCTAGGCATGCAGCCGTTTCCTTTATTCTTCGAGTTTTTCAATACACATCCATTTCTGGGCAAGGACTATGTATAGCAAAGTTATATTCTCTTCAAATCAGAGGTTCAATGAATGATTAAGTGCATATATGAGAGACAGAGAGGGAAAGGGAAGAGAGAGTTTCACCCTTCTGCTTTAAGTGGTGTGGGAATGACAGTAAGACTGATGTTATATCCATCTCAGTACTTCAACACTATGATTTCGGTTTTATTCTGTTATTTATTTTCAAAGAAGAATTATTTACAGAAAATCTATAAAGTTGGCAATTAGTAGCAGCAAAGAATGATAGTGAATGTTTAAATATTATCTTTTATGAATAAAGAAAGAAAACATTTGAACTTTCCTAACAGTAGAGAGAAGACTTGTATTTCTAAAACCGTAAGTCTGACCAGGAAGCATCTTAAAATTTAGTGCACCACTGTCCAAACACTGAGTCATTTCAGTGTTTCCCATTATTCCACCTTGTCAGATCACAGCAGTACCTTACCTGCTGGAATCCAGAGTGGTGAGGTGGGCTTTTCCCCAAAGCTGGCACGGCTTTTGTAGGGGATTGCTGCTGAGCTAGAGCTTGAACCTGCAACTGGCTTGTAGACTGTGCTGTTGGCTGAGCTGGTAAAGATGTAAGGGGTTGCTGGGAAGGTGGCTGTGATTGTTGAGGTCCCTGGTTCATTGGCCCTGGTCCAGAGGGCCGTTGCTGGCTGTAAGGAATGTGGGACTGTTTCCCAGCTTGCACCTGGTTTCCTGCTGGAGAGTGAGCTGCAGACTGAAGAAAGGTTCCTGGGACAGAAACACCAGCTGGGAAGGTGTAACCTGAGCCCATAGAAAATGCCACAGGAGGCGGGATAACATATGTTGGGGGCGGGAACCCTTCAAAATAAAAGAACACAGCTTTAGTTCTAAAGAAACATAGAAAAAAACAAAAGGAGAAAAAAGTCATCTTTTTCGGGGGAGGGGTCACTAACAAGAGCAACAGATCAACCATGTCAATTTCAAACATGATTTTAAGAATTAAATACAGACTACTGACTTTTTTTCTATCCACTGAAGTAATCAGTGTTCTAAAGCTGGGTTCTCATGTTTAGTGACAAAAATTCTGTATATGAGCTACAAAGAAGCATCACAAAAATAATTTCATTAAGCCTTAGGAAATTTATACTTCGTAACATTACACTTAATAACATCATTCTAAGAGCATATATTACTCAGTAAGTGAGCAGAAATCCCCACACAGATGGTATTAGGTAGAAGAAATCATAACACATGGCACACCTGGACGGCTGGGAAGAGGAGGGAAGGCTCCAGGATGATGAATGGGGATGAACTGGGAGTTACTTGCTTGACTTGGGGTTTGAGTTACAGGTGTTTTCCTGGCTTCGGACACTGGAGTTTTTCTTAGTTCTGTCTGAGATTTTACCTATAACCAACAAAGGCAAAATTAACTACAAAACCTGGAACTCAAAAGTGTCAAAAAGTGTTCCTATTCCTAAGAAAGTGCTTACAACATTTTTGTATCAAAATGCACATGCTGACAACATTTAAATTAACCTAAATTAAAAATCAAAGTAGTTCAAACATTGTTTAACTAATGAGCTTTCCATCAGTTTGGACTCAATCTAATTTCATCTAGGGAGCTAGGTGTACAGTCAGGGCCCACACTCTGCCCTGCAACTTTAGAAGAACACATAAAGATAATTTGAGGAATAAAGAAACAGCCCAAGATCCTATACCTTGATCAAGAAAGAAACAGATGCCATATGTACTGCTCAAAGTTGAGTGAAAACAGGGAAAAGCAGCATTTATAGAAAATTTGGAATAAGACAGTGTGGTGATATATTACTTGTCAGGTTTTCTTGATTTATAGGCAGATTTGAGATGGAAAGGGCCTGGAAAAGTGATCCTATTATCAGTCTGGAGCTTAGTGGAAGAGTATTGCACAGAATGGAGGAAGATTAAGCAAAAAAATGCCGGGTTGTTCCTAAAATATGATCCTTTGGCTTTCCAGTGCTTTTCTTTTTTTTCTTGCCTTTTCTCAGCACCTCTCTTTTTTCACATCTTTTCTATAATTTCTATCATTTTTTTCTCTTTTTCTTCCTACTATGAATCTTAAAATAGTATTATTTTGTGTTTTTAGAGAAAGAAATTGAGGATACGATTTATATACAAGTAACATTCAACAGTGTAAGGTTCCTCATGCAAACACATACATTTGCCAAAATGTTAACAAGTTACATGGCTATTTAAGTATAACATTAAAACATTAATGGGTGTTATTACTAAAGCCAACAAAGAGTGAAGACTCTTTTCTGTTTATATAAGCTTATCTGTGTTTCTTTGGAAAGGTACAAAATAAAACAAAGTTACAAATAACAACATTATTTTTCGTGGGTAAGAAACTTGAATTATACTGTATAGTAAATCATGGGTGGGGGGACATGAAAAACTGCATAACCCTTAATATACTTTTGGTTTCACAAAAGACCCTAATCTCCATTGTAACATTAACAGTTGGTAATGATACCTGTCAAAGAAAAATATCTTGTGTGAAACTGAGGGCTCCACAACAAGTCATCTCAAGTCACTTAGAGCTGATAAAAATTTCAAATAAGGGGGCTGGGGATTTAGCTCAGCAGCATAAGCGGCTGCCTTGCAAGCAGGCAGTTGTGAGTTCGATCCCCGTTACCGATAAAAAGGAAAAAGACAAAAAAAAAAAAATTTTCAAATAAGGTTGAGATTTCACTTACATAATCATTTCTAAGAACTGATAAAGTAACCATCTACCAGTTATTCATCTATCTTGCTATAGATTCAACTAATGCATTTATATTTCAGATCTACTAAAGCTCAACGTTTTAGAAACAAAATGAAGTATCTTGCCTTCTGTGTGAGCCTTCCTCTACCTCCTTTATAGTTCAAATACAGCTTACCTGCACTGCCACATTCTGCTTTCCTGTTTCCTGTAACTTTTCTAAGGTGCATTTCTTGGTTTCAGTTTTCCTCTTGTTGTTGTCCTTCTTTCCATCATTCTTAGTTACAGTTATTCCATTGCTACAGTCCCTTCTCACCTCTTTGGGAGGAAAAGTTCTTCCTTGGTCTCTGTTCACTTCTCGTGGCTTAATATTCTCTTTGAAGGTGACCACTGGTTTCTCTCCTGTGTCACAGTTGTTGCTCAGATTTCGGCCTGTAGACAGCACTGATTTCAGTCCTGGGCTCCCATCAGCAACCAGAGACTCTATCACAGATGTTTCTTGCAGAATGAGGTTCTCTTTGGTTTCACTGGGGTCTTCCAGTATTAATTCTGGGATTTCTGTGATAAACAACAATTTCCCTACCTCATTTTCACACTGAATCAACCTAAAAAGTAAAAATAAATACATATATGAAAAACATAAACCTAAAAAACAGTAACTTGACCAATTCAGAGAGTCACATAGATTCCTTAGTCCTAAAATGTACAGATAACAGGATGTAACAATATGGACATAGGTAACACAAAAAGTAATAATACAGAAATTCATTATCACTTCACATTACCACAGAACATTTCTCTATTTCATGTATGCTAAAATTATAGTTACATTTATTGAGCTGTTTTAAGTACAGAACAAGTCTTAAGCCCTTGATATGTCCCATAGTAGATACACGTAATTCCCATTTTATAGGTATGCAAATGGAAGCTCAAAGGTGTTAAGCTTATTCAAACACACAACCATTTAAAAGATGTTTACTGTATGACAAGAACTTGAACACAAAAATGAAACAATAGGTACTGATTTTGGAAAGGGTATAATCTATTCAAGAGATCCCAAGGACATAAACCGAGAAAGTGGCTGAACTAGAAACTAAACTCAAATTTATCTGATTCTAAAACCTGTGTTCATTCCATTACTCCCTATCTATCACATCCATCCCGTATTTAACTAGCTACCATTATCATCCTGGTCTGCTCTGCTCACCTGACCATGGTGTCTTGCCTGTACAAACCACTTTAACTGAGAATATACAAAGCATATATGTAATATTTTCTGGTGCTGGGATGGAACCCACAGCATAGTATACAGAAGTCAAATACCCTACCATTGATCTATACACGTAGCCCCAAATCGGTGTTTACGGAATAGAAAGTTAAGATAAACAAGGGAGGCAAGGGCTGGGGACAGCTCAGCAACACAAGCGCCTGCCTCACAAGCATGAGGTTGTGAGTTCAATTCCCGGTACTAAATCCCTCCAACCCTCCACACTCCCTAAAAACCAAGGGAGACAAAAACAATTCCTGTATAACAAACAGTATAAATGAAGAATATGCTAATGATTAGGTCATGATTAGATGATACAGTACAAATACTTTCATAATCAACAGCATCTATTCTAAGCTAATATACATGAGGGAGGGGTATGTGTGTGTGTGCCGATTAAAAAGGAATAGACAGAAGCCCCACTGACATACCTTGGCTGATTATCAGCAATCCATTTGCCTATAGAAATTAAACGCTGCTGTCGTATTCGTCGCTGCTGACCCCCTTTATCTCCTGTAATACCCTGATGGCCTTTGGAAAAATCCAAGTTCCTAAAATTGACATAGCAAATTATAGAATGTTAAAATCAAATCTCCAGGGATAGGGGATATAGCTTAGTAGCAGTATATTTGTGTAGCATGTGCAAGGTCCTGAGTTTGATTCCCAGCACTGCAAAAACAAAACAAACAAAAAAACCCCTAAACTAAAATTTTACACAATTTTAATGTGGCTGTGGCTAGTGAGGCCAAAGTAGTCCAGCCCAAAGAAAGGAAGGAGAAAATTTATTCATTAATTCATGTATTTATTTACAGGTAACCTAATTTACCTGCAATGGCTTTAAAATGTTTTCCATACAGATTAGTTACTTAATGTAATCAGTTGTTGTTTGAATTTATACTTGCCAAGATTTTAAATACAATGAAATACGCAAACAAAAAATATGTTTATTACATTAAAATATTTATATTTTCCTTTCTAGTTAAGGACCTCAATTAAGAGTCTCAATTAAGAAAAAGAGTCTGCCATTTTAAGAGTCATGTTTTGGGCTGGAGATGTTATCAATGGTACAATACTGGCCGAGGCCTCATTTCAATTTCCAGTACACGTTTAAAAAAGAATAGAGTTATCTGTTCACTTTGTGGTACTAAAGATTGAACCCAGGGCTTCCACTGAGCTAAACTTACATACCAGAATAGTTTTCTAAACACATTGCCTTCTAAAATTTACACAAAATGACCATGGCAATACTAAGTATATCTGAGGTAGCTATTCTAATAAACAGTATTAATCTATCCACCTTAAGATTCCCATCCTAAGTCAGAAAAACAAATACACATATATATCAAGTATAAACTAAATAGACATAAAAAGAGTAAATCAACCCGAAAAAAAATAATTTTCCAGATTTCACATTAAACTTAAAAAAAAAATAAAAATTTTTTTTTTAAATTGCCAGATGGTAGGTTAGAGGACAGGGACACGAAGATAAAGGAATAGTTCCTACTTTCAGGGGAAAAAAAACCAGTATTATTTAATCCGATGAGCAGAGTAAGAAAACAAAGTAAAAGGATCAGTTGCTTCCAACCAGCTCTGAAAAGGTTTCACAGAGTAAATGATACCCGAGCTGGATCTTGACAGGTATGGGTAACTGCTTACCAGACTGGTGAGCAAAGGACAGGAATGAAAAGGGAACCTAACTGCCAGCGGTGATGAAAAAGTAGAAAGGAAAGTCCATACAAAGAACTCTCTAGAGAACAACATTCAGATGCATGTACAAAAGACAGAGTAAAAAGAAAACTAAGGTAGGAGAAAAAGACTAATGTTACAGAGCTCAAGAAAAAGATTTCATGAACGAAGGGGATCAACAGAATCAATGCTGAATACAACTCGACAAGAATGAAAATTAAAATGTTCTGGAATCTAGTATCTAGGAGGTCACTGATTATGTTGCTCAAGGTAAAGAAATGACTAGAAGTTAAGGCAGAATCAACAAAGTTAGCCCACACTCCTCTTAAGAACAATGACGAAGAAGAGAAAGATGGGGGTCATGATGGAATACACGCAAACGTTACTTGGCTAAAAAGAGACAGTTGGTTTAAACATGAAAATGAAAATGATACTAGAAGAACAATATGGAGAGGACTAAAAGATGAAGCAAGGTTCTGAGACAGGCAGGATGGAACGGGACAAAGCGGGTACAGATAAAAGGATTAGGATTAAAAAAGTAGTTAGAATTTATTTCTTTGAAAGTGGAAGGAAAGAGACAAAAAAATTCAGTGACTAACACATGGAAGAAACATTTTCCCTCACTTTTTACAAATATTTTCTTAAAACACTCAGTATTATATTTTTTTACAAATATTTCTTAAAGCACAGGAATTAAAGGCATGACATACACAAATCCATTTCATATCAACAAATTTCATCATTAGTTGCTGTTATTAAAGACAGATTTGGAACAGACCAAAGATTTCTCTATACCCACGCCTGGTTCCTATTACTTTTAATATTGTAACCAATAAAATAAACTTCAGCCAGCAGCCCACCTACCTGAAAGAAGGTCTCAAAGCTAAGAATCCTTGTAACTCAAACTCCTCTGGAAGCGGTGTAGCTATGTAAGAGAGAAAATCCAAATTTGTAAGCATTTTAATTAAAATAAAGGGAGGGTTCAGGACATACAGAAAGAATCTATACAAAAATAATTCATCTGTAAAATTCTGTATGTTACTTTTGGGGCCCAGACATCGCCCTAATATCCAGATAACACTGAGTGCATGGAGGATGAGTCTAATAGGCTTTATCAAACACTCTTAAAAATTCATAGCCTCAGATCTAGTAACCCCAATGTTTAGATCACCTACCTCTTTTTACTTAAAATACAGAGTAACACATGCCATTCCTGGGAATTTATAAGAAATATAAAATCTTGGTCACTAACTGAAACCTATTGAATCATAAGCTATACTGTAACAAGTTACAGCTGACTCACTCACAAATTAACCACTGACCTAAATGGAAAAATAATGAGAAAGCAGTCAAGCCTCAGGTTGCTCAGTGTAGCAATGGAGGAAACTTTAAAGCAACACAGGAATAGAATATGGCACATACAGAGGATGGAATATTATGAAGCCAGTAAAAACATTTTTAAAATGTTTACAGAGACAAAAGAAAATGCTAACAACATGCTATGTTAAATTTGAAAAGCAGGCACAAGGCTGCTATTTGCTATCAACCATTTCTCGTGTTTATTTATAACAAAAAGGCCTGAGGATATATTAATGTGGAGAGTATGAAGTACTATGAGAACAGACAGACAATTCTTAAATGTTTACATTAGCCGATTTTTTGAATAATGTCTCCATGCCCCCGTTTCGTAGTAAGAAAGAACAGGACTGGTAGAAGATGGAAAGAATTTAAAGATATCATGTAGTGTGTGGACCCCACTCGAATGAAGCCATTCTAAGCTGCTGAAAGCACTGGAAGAACATCATCTCTATTTTCACTCATTTAACCAGTTGAGAGTTCAGTCAATTTCTGAAACACTGAATTTAAAGTCAAAGATTTTGCACCAAAGACTGATTTTTCTCTGGCTTTAAACCACTGGTGACAGATACACACAACAGTGTGTGGTCTGGGTACCCCTTACCTACCATTAGTACTTGAGAGATCCTCTTCATGGGGATGGAAACTATTTAGAAGAGAAATTAGCCAGGGCCAAATGCTATAGATTAAAGAAAGAGTTGAGATTTTATTATTATACAAGAGAAATTAGAATGCTACTAAGTCACAAAAATGGTATCTATAGCACCTGGTTTTCTTGTATTTTTCCTTCATGTCAGCATTTTAAAGGCTGTGTAATTCTCTAAAATATATTTTCAAAGACATCTAACTACGATGCACTACAAGGGCCAACTGCTACTGTACATTTCTTAGGTTCCTAATTTAACAAACAGTAAAAATAACACTTTATACACTGAGAACTGGTATTGAGTAAGAAAACTCTGACGAGAAATAACAACATACTATGTTTTCATGGTGGTTTCACATACATGATCTACTATGGAACCCACTGCTAGATCTCTAACCTGAGTTACACCACACTTAAATCACATTCTCTACTCAAAGTGCTAACAATGTTTTATTCTTTATGATATAAAAAAAGTCCATATTGCTATGCTACTCTAGTCTCTGAATTCTAGGCTAGAAAAAAAAATCACCACACAGAAAATAAAAACAAAAACAAAAAAGAAATCACTGCTCACAAATACAAAAACTTTATAAGCAAATGTAAAACACAGAATTATTCTTTCATAGCATACTTTACTGAACAAAATAGAAATTTGAATTGTAAACTACATAAAAGTACATAACTAAACTACATAAGAGTAGAGAAGCTATACAGCCTGAGTTAAGAAATGAAACTTTTATGCAAAAAACCAATGCCTGGAACTCTGTTATTACTAAAGCCTACACTCACATCCAAAGGAAATATACAGAATATTCTTTTATGTACTCAAACTCTACTCATGACAAAGTCAAAAGTGAAGATGCTTACAGTTGGATAAGAGAAAAACAGGAGAGGGAGTTGTCAAGTAGAAGGATCATAGGGCTTTAAAATCAGATCAAACCATTTTATTTTCTAGGTTGTGACCTTGGTAGATACATACAAAAAACTCTTACTGCTGGGCCATAGGAGAAATCTCAGAGATTTCCCTTAAGTTTATCACCAAGTACATACTGTAAAGTCTACTCACTGAAAAGTTTTCTTAAAAATATGTATTCCTAACTCAAAGGTACACTGAAAGTTTTCATTTGCCACTATAAAGTAAGTAGTTTTAAAGACCTTTTAGCATTACTTATTACTTTGATATAGTTAAGAGGCACAAATCCCTGCCCAGCAAGTACAAGGTGCTGAGTTTGATTTCCGGTACCAAAACAAAAATAAAACAAAACAAAAAATTACTTAAGAGTAGGAATTACAGAGAAGATGATCAGAGTAAAGAACTTTTAATCTTCTGTATTTAGAATAAGTGTCATTCAGATTGGGAATGACTGTAAGGCTACATCCGTTTATATAAAAAAAAATTTTTTTTTAAATTCCCCTTTTCAATTCCTAAAAAGAAAATCTGGGCACAATGTACTGCTTAAGGAACATTGTATGTCAAACTGATTTTTGAAAATTCCTTTCTCCCAGGATGGCAACTGAGAACAGGGGAGTGCAGAGAAAGTTGCGCATCTTACAGAGAACTAAAATAAATAAATAAATGATAAGTACACAATGAGGTTTTCAGTTCAATTTCCAGAGTAGGCAGAAAACACAAAGCCTTTCATTGGTCAAACGTTGTGCTTTAGAAGGCAGTTTTTACACATCTGCAAGTATTAAACAAAGCATACCAGCTACCATGAAATTTTCACTTACTACTGTCTTTCATCCACCACTGCCTCCTGAAAGACTCTAGGTCTGAGTCTCAGCCAGTCCATGGAGACTTTGACCGCTGGAAGAGGATAGGCATTGTATGTCTCCTCCTGGGACTCGTTTTGAAGGGGACACTTGCACAGGGTGCCAAGAAAAGACACTTAAAAAGAAAAAAATATATATTCAGAAAACGTAAGATATTTGAAACTATATTTCAGCTCAAATTAAATATCATTGTAAGCCTTCTGTTGTATACTCAAGTTTTTTTCTAAAAAGGCATTTTCTTTTCCTTGCTAAAAAAATGTTACTAGACCAGGCACAGTGGTGCACCACTGTAATCCCAGCAATCTGAAGGCTGAGGCAGGAAGATTACTGTGAGTCTGAGGACAGCCTTGGATACACAAGAGACTTCAAAGCCAGCCAGAACTACATAGTGAAACCCTGTCCCAAATAAATAAATAAATAAATAAATAAATAAATAAATAAATATCAGGTTGATTGGGGTGGTCATCAGATGAATTGACAGAATTTGGGATTTAGGTCTCCTGATTTAATATTAAACACAAGACACTTTTCAGGTATCATTTTGTTTTGGCACATTTAAAAAAGGACTAAGATAATGCTTTCCTAAGAAGATGGCACCTGTTAAATAATTTAATACTCACTAAAGAGGGCCAATAACTGTGTCCAACATAGCTGCTCATCTTGGCTATAACTATGCTGCTCTGTTTCATTGCTAAAGTCACGGAGGTGATGAAGTTGAAACAGGTTAATGACAGTGACATGAACTAACTGCTGAGAGTTGAAAGCTTTTTGGAATAGCAGCCTCTGAAAAGGAAAAGAAAAATGCTATATATACTTTATATATATATATATAAATGGTATATACTATCAAGAGAAGGAACAATCTTAGACACACAAATTAAAACAGTAGTCTACATTTAGTACCACATTAACTCTTTGTATTTTAGTTGGACCTTATTTCCAAGCTGACTCTTTCCCCTGAAAAGAATTCGTACACTAATGAGTTGTTTGAACTGTTCATCAACAGTTTTTCTACTAAAAAATATGTATTTTTTTTTTTATGTGATCAGAAGAAAAAAATTGGGAAGGGGTGTTTCTATCTATAAATTCATATACTTTAACTCATTAGAAGTACTTTTTTTTGTCTTTTTTGAGACAGGGTCTCGCTATGCAGTTCAGGCTGGCCTTGAGCTCACTTTGTAGCCCAGGCTGGTCTCGAACTCGCAACGATCCTCCCACCTCAGACTCCCAAGCAGTGGGATTACAAGGCGTGAGTCACCACACCCGGCCCATTAGAAATACTTTAAGAGAAGGAAAAAAAGTGCTCTAAAGGATACAACTGCAAGTGTGTTAAGGGGTGTTAAATAGCTGACCATATTAATGTTTTTGGTTGGATCATTGAACACAACTGTTTGCAGTTTCTCTGAATGTTCACTTTGTATGCTTTGATACTGTGACTTGAGCAACTATCTCTAAGACGATAATGTGTAATCTATTAATTGATGATTTCTTACTGTTTTTTTTGTAGTTCTGTATTACTTGTACCCTTACACCACTTTGTTTTGTTTTTTCTCTTTTTCCTTTAAGAGATGCATACTACTAACTAGTAAATTAGGAGGAACAATCTCTAAAATACAGGATAAATGCAGACGTTATTAGGATGTCTTACGGTTCCTATACAAGTTATTATACTAACATTTTTCTTTCAGAAAAGTATGAGTTTCATCAAATTTTGCTTAATAACTGGGTTCAGAGGGCTTGCTGAACAGCACTATAAAGAAGCTGTTACCCAGATGTTCTCAGCTGGTGGCCTCAACCATCCTTCCACTTTAATATCTGCAATAGTTTCAGATTAGCTCACATAAAGGACTTCTTCAATGTAAGTCGCTGATAAAGCTGTTATTGGAGTTGATATCCTTGTTTTACCCTACACTTTAACCATACAAGTCTTGCTCTCTCTCCAGGGAAAATTTTTGGAGACAGCAGGGATGTCACTAGCCTTATGATGAGAAATGATAACCCCTTACTTAATAGTTTTATCAGCAGCAACAGGAGATCCTACCATGTCAGAAATTCACAGCTGCCTTTCACTATTCTGAGATTTGTTTTTATTTACACAAGGAATTTGAAATACCTAATGTAAGGTCTATGAATCTAACAAAGGCCTTTCATGCTATTACTGGAGAAAAACACAATCTTGTTTTATCTTACTCTATCTAATTTTTCAGCCTTCTGCAATTTGCCATTCTACTGTGTATATTTAAAATGCTTATCCCAAAGGCACTATTTTTCTTCCTCACAATTTCCTGTATCCTACCTCTTCCCCAAAACTTTCACATAAAATTTCTCCTTTAATCTTTATATTTAACCATCTAAGTAAGCTACTCATTTACATAAATTGGACCACTAGTTTGACATAATGAAGTATGTACATGGATGACACTAATTATCTACAAGTATTTTAGATATAACAAGTACTTTTTTTTTTCTTTCTCATTTTTATCGGTACCGGGGATCGAACTCATGACCACCTGCTTGCAAAGCAGGTGCTTATGCCGCTGAGCTAAATCCCCAGCCCCTAGTACTTTTTGAAATTTATTTCTACTTTTGAAAATTTACCGTTAAAATTTAGCTCCAATAATGTTCTGTTATTTTAATAGTGATTGTTATAGTTAGGATCTTGATGTCTCCTCAAGGCTTGTTCTCTAGCCTATGGTGCTATTGGAACCTTTAGGAAGTGGGGCCTAGGGGAGGACATGCCCTGAAAAGAGTGTCGGTCGGTCAGTTGGTCAGTCAGTCTCTCTTGCTCTCTTTGAGGTGAGCAGCCAAATGCTCCTGCCATTATGTATTCCCTCACCAGAGACCTAAAAGAAACAGACCAACTTACCATGGACTAAAACCTCTCAAACTGTAAGCCAAAACAAACCTTTCTAGTGTTTAAGTAATGGAATGTTGACTAACACAGTAGGCCAGTTTCCAAAGGGATCACACCATGTTTAACTTTAGTGTTACAATGATATTTCAAGGTATATTTTACCAATTGCCCACTTACACTCATTAAAACTTTGCATACAGCAATTTATAAGGTCAGGCGTGGTATAACATGCCTGTAATCCTAACACTGGGGAGGCTGAGGCAAGAGGATTGCTGTGAGGACAACCTGGGCCAACATAATGAGTTCAAGAACTGCTTGGACTTATACAGTGAGACCTTGTGTCAAAAAATTGGAAGAAAAAAATATATATACATACATACCTGAGGAAAGTATGTTTGAGGTTCTAAGTAATATAAAACTGACTAATTTCTAGACTAAAGAATTACACAGTGAGAATCACATTAACCACCTAATGTAGGGAGTATATCTTTCAAAAATCAGAGTTAGAAATAATCTTAAGAGCTCATCTAGTCCAATACCTTGTTAATTAGTAGAACTGTATCTAAACCATTCAAAGAATATGGTTGTCAATCTGGTATCTAAATGCTCTAAAAAAGAAAAATCCAGAATCTCTCTTAGCGTTTAACCACCTATAGAACTCCAAAATAAGATTTTTAGTTCTAACTCTAAGAAAGACAAAAATACATTCTCTTTAAACAATCCTATACAGATAGATTATTACAAATCGACTTAGAATATTACAAATCTATTCACACATGGTTGATTTTTTTCTAGGCTAAACAGCTCTATAGCATTAAAATTACTCGTTCCTTTCACATACCCACCCTATAAGTTACACATCATGGCTAAGTTTAAATAGGCAGCTAACACCAGAAAACAGACAGGGGTTGAAACTATTTCTGTCATGATTATCCAATGTATTCTTTTACACGTATAAAGCATCAATTAAAAATGATTATTTCTAAAAACTTTCATATTGACTATATCTGACTAATTCATGTATTAGTTGTCCAACTTTTAAAATCTCTTGCAATGAGACTTTAAAAACAGAAAACTGTTATAATAATTGTAAGTTATTGACAGTATCCTATGTACAGATACAAAGAAATCACAAAGAAAGGCAAATTCTTTGAGATTGTTTTGTTCACTAGTGATCCCAGTACCTAAAACAGTGATGAGTCTCATGTTTGTTGAATAAATGAATTAAACACTAAATTTTGACTCTCCGTATATTAAACTGCTTATTAATGCAATAAAAGATAACTTCCACATATAAATGAATCAAAGGTTAATTTTTATCTCCTTATATACTATTAGTAAAATATATTTATCTCTATTGAATGAAATTCTCACTGCTTTCCTTCAAATGATTACAAATCCTGATGAATTGAAATACAAAAGAGAGCACAGTCTACAGAATGGCGATGTCTATAAAGTAGGTCAAAGAATATAAAACCATCAAAAGTAGTGCTTTCAACACTAAGATGGAATTACATAATTTACTTTGATACTTTCTATTGAATGGCAGTTACTTAATGAAAACATTACCACTCTATTTGGATACTATACCCAAGTTTAAATTGAGGAGACACTGTACGCAAGAATTTAATACACTTCAAAATTAACTTTTACCAGCACTTCATAGTTAATGACATTAAAAAGTAGAAGTCAGTTACCTCTAAATCTTGTATTTTTTGCTTCAGACAATTAAAAAAGTGTCTTTTTTTTTTCTTCCTTTTTGGCACTAGGAATCAAACTTAGGACTTTGCACTTGCTAGACAGGCGCTTTACCACTGGGGCTGTATCCTCAGCCCCCAAAGTCTCTATTTTTGAAATCTAACCTTAAACTGTTCTTCCAATTTCTCTCGA
Source organism: Cavia porcellus (assembly GCF_034190915.1). NCBI lineage: Eukaryota > Metazoa > Chordata > Mammalia > Rodentia > Caviidae > Cavia > Cavia porcellus. The sequence goes on from NW_026947512.1 coordinate 3,074,135, forward strand.
AGAGGGCTCAACTTCTCCAAGCTCTTACTCAGGTACACATGACCATGGAATTTAATAAAGGCCTTGATAAAGTCAGAAACACCCCATTTGGTTTTCACCTCATCCCGGCTGAAAAGAAAGAAAAATGTGAATGAGTCTTTAGCATCAAAATGGCTAAATCATTTAAAAGAGACTTCGGCTTGCAAAAGCAGGGTATTTCAACAGTTGATATATAAGGCAAGAGTTCTACATCAAATTTTTCAATTGCAATAACTTAGATGAATTGTATTCAGCTAGGAAAAATGAGACACTGGGTAAAATTCAGTGACTATGAAACATGGTATGTCTATGTATATATACATTTAGAAATAGGAGAAAAGAAGCATAGGTCCTTAACATTATTTCCTGTATCCCCAAATTTGAAGAATTAAAGCTTTATGTTAAACGTCAACCCTACCTTTCCAGTGCTTTAGAAAGTGCTTTTTGTAGATTAGTGGAGGCAGCTGGGAAAGGGAACTTCACAGCAATGCTTCTGCAGTAGTAGAAAATTGTGGTCAGATGGTCTCCTTTGGAAGAAGCTAAGATAGCCAACTGATTGTAAGGCTGACCTAAAGAAGAAAGTTAAGATTCTAAAGTAACCCAAGAACAGCAGTCTTGCCATGAGAATATAAATGGTCAGTTTTATATTCTTAATAATGGGGGATACTCTATAAGACAGATTTCATAAGTATCTAATTATAAAGGATCTTGGTAGAGAACTGCATATTTTATAGACAGTACATACTACTGCATATACATTTAAAAAATTGTGGGGCCAGAGATTTAGCTCAGCGGTATAAGTGCTTGCCTGGCAAGTGTGAGGTCGTGAGTTCGATTCCTGGTACCAAAAAGATTGTAGGACTAGGATAGAGGGCAACTTCAAATAAGACTTCAGAAAAAGCTAGCTAGTAAGTATTTTTAGTTTTGCGTGCCAAAGAGTCTACCCACCTCTGTCATGGTACTGTGAAAACAGTCATGGACAATATGCAACAGATGATGTAGCTAGACTGCCATTCCTACTTTAGACTCTGGAATCTAAAGGAATTCCAATGTGGCTTAGCACTAAAGAGTCAAACTAACAAATATTTGCTGAAATTTCTCTAAGTATCACTACTAATGTCTACTTTGGGACCATCAAAAGACAAAAGTACTGACACTTTTGGGTAAGAAATAATTTTTTCTAAGGGAAAATAATCATACTGATGATACTTATTCTATAAATAATAAAGCAAGCCAAAGTTGTAAAAATAATTTTATGTCACAATAATGAATCCTAGTTATATTGCTTTTACTGACAATACAAATATTTGAAAAAAGTTCACTTCAGTTTTATGAAATATACAATTAAAAGGGTAAAGTACAAAAATCAAAACCAAACTCACATCTATTGCTTTTATAGAACTTTAAAGGAGAGCCCTAAGTTATCTGCTACTATATTATAAAGAACAAAGATTCGTGGTCAACCTCAAGTTGACAGGCCCACTCACCATTGGAGGGGACAAGCTGAGCTGCATGCCTATAGTAGGACTCTGCCTGGCTGGTCTGGTTTCTGTATCGAGCTGAGAATAAGAAAAAGAAAATTTAGCTTAAAAAAATGTAAAAAATCCACTAGGAGGATTTTTAAAACAGCTAGAGTTTTAAATTCTAAAGATAATAAAGGTATTACTAATTTTAAGTCTAGAAGTTATTTTAAGATCATTAAAGAGAAAAGATTTTAAAACAAATTAAGTATAGGATTATGTGTGAAGTGTCCATCCAGTCTTCCCTATTTGTGACAATCAGCATGTAACCAATTTGAAAGCTTACCTAGCCCCCATTTTCAGATCCTCCAGTGTCATGCACCACCAGCTCCCACTACGGATTATGCTGGTGACCTGGAGCCGGCCCACAAGAAGGGGTGAGTTATATGGCACTTAAAAACAAAACAAAACAACACAAAATCCACTGTACAATATGATCTGAAAATTATGTAATTTCTTCAATATTTTATAGTGATGTTGAAAAATGCTTCATATGTATTGTAATATTATGTGTGTGCAAAGAATACATTGAAAGCAAAAATAACCTAAACACATTACCACTGAATCTCCCTGCAAAACTCACTGCTTACTTTGGTATGATCTCTTTTGGAGCCACCAGTTTGTGACATTAAAAAAACCTAAAATCTTCAAACCTAAAAGTAATGATGTTCTCCATTACTTGTTCTTTGAGGACAAGCAAAACATAATCCTATAGTTAATGTGTTTTACAACCTTTTTAAATTACCTTAAAGGGATGAAAAAGAGTAAGTTTCCAGATAAAATACATATAATGCAAATACAAACAGCTTTAAAAGAAAATAACATTTGGCTTTTAGTACACTGGAAGGAAGAGAAAAAAAGCAATCTAGTTCTAGCAGAAATGAAACAGTGTAGATTTTTAATTTAGAAAATGTAACATCACTGATAAATTTAGCTCAGATCGTATTTTTGTTGTTTCCTATTTGCCTATATCTAAAGTCTGAATAAAACTTAAATCTCAGTATGAAAATTATTTAAGATCCTTTCCCAAACCCCAAATACTAAAGAATTCTAAGCTTCTAAAAATATATTTGATGATTTCTCTTGTGACAATCTAAATTGTGTGTCCATATTCAGCTTACAGGAAAAAAAGACTTCTTCCTATGACTACCACAAATAAAAGGACGAATGCACTATCAGTTTCTTCACACCAAGAGCTCACCAATGTCTCCAAGGTGGACGAGGCAGTGCTGGCAGATATAGGAACAGGAGCTAGACTGTGGCTTCACTATGGCGCTGGTATGCGTCTGTTTATTGCTGATAATTCCCAACTGGGAAGACTTCACACGGCATGGTAAATCTACATTAAACACTGTACACAGTTCCTGTAATAACTAAAGGAAAAACATACATAATACTTAGTAGAAAGCTAGAAGTGTTTTAATTGTAAAGTTTGTATGCTATATGGTATATATCTAATATCACTCCTTGGACCTGAGCAAAAACTATATGAAAAATATATGGTAATCTTTGATAGAATAACTAGTATCATTTGCTACATATCTTCTGAATTTTCCAATATTAGAGCATTCTAGGATGTACATTTAGAAGAAATAGAAACCGGCTGTTTATCTGAATAGGGATTTTGAACTCACTTGGCAAACAAAGAAAAGGATGACCATTGGTTTATGACATTAAAAATGACTTAAATATAGGACAAGACATTTGTAAGACTTTAGACTTTTTTTCTTTTTTTGATTATGGGGGTCTTATTTTGTTGCCCAGGATGGCCTGACAATTCATTTTTTTAAGTTCTAAGCCAACTCACACATCTTCACAGAGTTTAATTCATTAGCTCACTCGTCCTTCCCTCTTCTTAAATTATGAGGGGCGGGCACTCTTTCCTGGTCAGAGTTAGCTCTCATATATCTGCCTTATGTCCTGGACATACGAAGGTTTCTTGAAAAAACAAAAAATGTAAAACAACAAAGATGAAAACACTCTCCTTTGACTCTTTAATTCCTTCTCAGCAAACTTCTAATGTCTCTTCCTCTTGGTAAGCTAATTCCTTCGGAGGAGTGCACATTACCCATATCTGCTTCTCAATTCCTATCCACTCCTTAGTTCATTACCATCTAGCTTCCACGTAAGTGCCCACCTCATATCCCAATGTTTCTAATACAACCATTGTCAATTAACTACCTAGTAGCTAAACACAGTACAATGCTTCTTTAAGACAGATCTTATGCCTAATCACTGAGATTCTCTAGTTCTTTCATTTCTCCAACCATGCCTCTTCAGGCTTTTCTCCTCCCACCTTGTTTGATTCTTGGTCCCCACACAATTCTGTGTTGTAGTATTGCTTCAATTTTCACAAATAAGTCCACTCAAATTGTTTTGAAATTATATATTTATTAAGTATCTGCCTATATACTCATGATAAGCAACACAGATACAGAGGCAAATAAGAAAATCTGTCTCCTTAAAGGGTTCATAGAAGATACAGGAAGGAGAGCAGGGCATACAAAGGGACAGGAAAAGAACAAAAGGAGGAAAGGAAGATGAGGGGAGGAGAGAAAGCATGATACACAGCATAAGCCAATACAATATTCTGCATTTACAATAAGCTTCATTCCTCGGGTAATCTGATATATTTGCCCAACTCGATCCTTGTGATAAGCTGGTAGCAACATCGTGTGTGTAGATATAAAGTTCTACTTTTTCAGGTGACAAAGTGAAAGCAAAACAAAGAACCAAATTATTGGGTTGAGGATACAGAATTTAAAATACTTTGATCCTATCATTTTTTCTAACATGTACAGAATTCACAGTAAAAAATACTGTGCAAAACTCCAAAGACCCAATTCAAAAGAAACCAAAAGGCACCATCTTTCCCTAACATAAAAACTACTTTGATAACTGAATATAAATTCCATGTGCCCTTTTTAAGCACAGGAATTACTTATTTTTACTTATTTACTTATTACTTTATTTTCTTTGTGTCTACATATATGTAAAGGGCAAAAAATTTTCTAACATAAAATTGGCTTAACAAGTTAAAACCTCAAGTTAATCAGAAAACAGAAAAGGCATAAAGAATAGCAAAAACTAAAAGAAAAATAAGAAAAACAAAACACAAAAAACCAGTTGAAGATGACAAAAAAAAAAAGAGCGAGACTAAAGCACCGAGTTCAGCAGGTACTGAATAGACTAGAAACCTAAGTAAGGTTCACTAGCAAAAAGCAAAAAGAATGATCACAAGAAGTCAACCAAATATAGTCTACCACATAGAATGGCTCTGTAATAAAATTTCTGTTTTAACTCAAGAGCTGTAACCATAAATACCAGAGAAAAAAGCTTTTCTCTGGAAAATAGAGCACCATTTCATTTAAAGGGACTAACAAAGTGAAACCCAAGAAGAGATCAGGTAGTTTATAAGTTAAAACTATATCCTACCTTTATATAGGCTTACCCTGATGCATTTTTACTCGATAGTAATTTCTAAATGTAGGAGGCTGGCTGAGACAATAAGTTACTTTCATTATATGGTAATGCATTATATGGTAATGCTAAGAGGTGCTCTGAAGGCTACTGCTGAATTTTAATGTCTTTTGTTTTTAAACTCCAATCACAGATTTAGAAAACTGGAAAGGGCATCTATGATAAGTATTAGTTCATGCTTTTTTTATTTTTACAGTGACTTGCCCAAATTAGTCACTGTCACAATACTCAGCACTAGAATAGTACTACAGTAATTTCAAGGTTCCCATTAGGTAAGGAATCTTTACAATATTCCTTTCTTTCTTAACATTTACTCCAATACAGAAACTTTATGAAATGCTTTCTTTTTTGCTCCTGTTTTCTTAAAATAAGATTATTCTCTTAATATACAAAAGAAATGGGCTCAGCGGTGTAAGCGCCTACCTGGCAAGTGCAGGAAAAAAAAAGTATATACACACACACACACGAAACCTAAAGTAGAATGTAATGTCTTTTGAGAATCTGGTTCCACACGATATCTCAAGTTTTAACTAGTTAACAATATAATAACTAAAAGACAAAACTTTGTTCACAGAAAATGTGACTATGGGTAATTACAAACCAGTCTTTATTCAATTCACTCCAATCAGACTTCCATTTTACCAATCTGCTGAAGTTAAACTCCAAATTACTGTAAATTGTAAGATGAAACATTATCTTATGTAACACTGAGACAAAAAAATTGCAATTAAATGGTGAGTTGCCATTAAGTCGTATTAGTGTTGGTATCTGAAGTCTGTTGCAAACCTACCCCTATTTCAGATGTTAAATATGAAAAAATACCAGAAATGAAATATGATACTAACTTCAATAACTTTCATGTTTTCAAATCTAATTGATCACTTTTTAAATGGTACCTGACTTCTCACCATTCCTTCTTGTCATTAAAACACTTTTCTTTTGGGATCCAAAGTACCTCTCCCTGAATTTTTTTACTGCAATAGCAACACCTCCTCTGCCAAACCTGCATGCATCTGATAAGTCAGATGTCTCATACTATACCTATCAGACATCTCTTAAATGTCAAAGAGACATTTCTCTTAAGGTGAATACAGTTGCTTTCCCCTGTAATTCCCTTAGTAATGCACAAGACAGCCATCCAGTTGTTCTTCTAATTATCAGCTTTGATTCTCCTTTTACTGATCACACAAATCTAGGAAGTCCTTTTAGACATACTTCAAAACTTCAAGTTTTTCTCCAACTACAAAAGTATCCAATCTTCTCTTCCTTATCTAAAAATCCTGAATAATCTTTTAAACATGCAAACCTGAGCATGTTACGCTTTTGCTTGCTTGCCAGTGGCATCAAGTTATACTAAATAATAAAATTCAAAACTCATTTTGGCCTATGAGTTCACACTATGATCTGGAATTGGTCTACTTCTTCAACCTGGGGCCTAATCTGCACCAACTGTAACCAAGAGGTATGGAACATATCACTATCTTTCAACAATGAGACCATGACAACATAAAAATACAAAGGAAAGATCTTATTAATGTTGATATCTAAATTAGTATATTGTGAGAATAAAGCAGCTTATTAATGGCTTATCCTACAACTGTTATAACTTGTGAACCACAGCCTGTGCAGGTAGAGAAGAGTCAACATTTATTAAAAAAACTTCACAAATTAACTCTGAAATTAAAAAATCTTTGAGAAACCTGAATTTTATTATTTAGTTGTTTATAAAATGCTTTTATAAATACCATGACACCTAGATTATAATTCTTGCTTCCCTTCCTTGTAGGTTCATTCGGCTTTACCACTGTCTAGTCATGTAAAAAGAAGGCTCATGCCTGTAATCCCACACTCGGGAGGCTGAGGCAAGAGGATCATTATGAGTGGGAGACCAGCCTGGGCTACAAAGTGAGCTGAAGGCAAGCCCAAACTGCATAATGAGACCCTGTCTCAAAAAAATCATACACACCTTGGGCCAGGGATTTAGCTCCATGGCATAACACTTGCCTGGCAAGTAAAAGTTCAAGAGTTCGATCCCCAGTACCAAAAAACAAAATAAAAAAAACCAAACTGATACACACATATACACACAGAATCATTTCCAAAATGACAAATCAACCTTTATAATGGTTACTATAAAAAATGTACTGTAGGGGCTAGAGATTTAGCTCAGTGGTATAAAGTACCTGCGTGGCAAGTGCAACGTCATGAGTTCAATTCCTGATACCAAAAAAAAAAAAAAAAAAAAAAAAAAAAAAAAAAGTACTGCGAAGATAGATGCCTTTCATTTCTCTCCAACACATTCCATTTCTCTCCAGCTGCACTGCCACCTGCTTTTCCCTACCACAGTTATGTTTTCAGTACTTTCTACTACATGGAGAAGGAAAAAGAGATTTGAATCAGAAACAAGACTGAAATTTTACAATTTTAAAAATGGATTACGTTTCAGAAACTGAAAGCAACTGCAATGTTATATAATCTGTTCAAGTAATGACAAGAATCTGGAAATTTAAAGAACATAGATGAAGGCAGTGAATGGGTAGATACCATGTGTTAATTATTTCACTTAACTGAAACTACTCAATATAACCAAAATGATAATATATATAGCTTTATATTGCTATTTGTCCATTGTAGGAAATTCTTTTCTCATCTTAAAAAAACTCATGATTTTAAAGTTTCATATTTCCTTTCTATGTTATGCCATAAATTATTTAACCAATTAGTTTATTGTAGGACACTAGTATTGCTTGCAAATATTAAAATTTGAATTATAATGTCCACTTGTTTCTTCAAATGTAATTATTCTTTCTTATTTATTTATTTACTGGTTTTTTTTTTTTTCTTTGAGACAGGTTCTCACTATATAGCCCAGGTTGGCCTCAAACTTGCAGTAATCTTCCTGCTTCAGAGCACTGGTACACGTGTGTGCTACCACACCTGGCTCAGGTATGATTATCATTAGAACCTAAGATAACTTCTGTACTTCAAAAAGCTCTAAATAAGGTAAAGGCACAAAAGGGGAAATTAACTGAAAATGTTATAAATGTTGACCTTTTGGGAAAACAATAATATATATACACAGTATTTAAACTTTTATTAATAATTTCAATTTAAAGAACTTCAGGAAATAATTTGGTATTAGAGAAATGCTTTATATACAAAGATGTTCATCAAAACGCTTAACAAGAAGCTTATAAAGTAGACATTATGTGTGGACATAACTGTAAAAAAGTATAAGGCTGTATTCAAGTTGTAATTTATCCTGGAGAGCTTGGAGCAGTGGTACATGCCTATCATCACAGTTACTTGGAAGGCTGAGGCAAAAGGATTTAAAATTTGAGTCCAGTTTAGGCAACTGAATGATTCTGTCTCAAAATAAAATTTAAGGAGGGCAGTGAATGTAGTGCAGGAATAAAGCACTTGCTAGTATGTGTGAGGCCTTAGGTAACATCAACACCAAAAAGTAGTGATTTATCCTGCGTGTGGAATTAATGAAAAAGTTTCAGACTTTATATAATTTTGAAATTACCTGAAATTAGTATGGCATTATTTTTATAGTCAGAAGATAAAAGACAGCTAGCTATACTGTATCTTTCTTTTCATGTAGACTAGATACTTCCTTGAAGGTAAATACTCTGTTTCATATTCCTCTGTATTCTCAGTACTGTATATTGTGCTTTACAGACAGTACCCTTTTGATAGACACATGCAGAGTAAGTCTTTAACATCTGCTTACTTATTGGTACACCAATGCCTCTTTCAGAAAGTAAACCCTCTCCAAGTATCAAGTTACACTGCTGACAGTTGGCATAAATTTAAAGATGAATTCTGAGAATAAGAACCTTACCTGACTGCTTTTAATGATGAACTGTGATAAACATTCTTTGGTCTAAATAGAGTATAAATAATCTCTGAAAGATGACACCTATTTGACACCTTCCAATAGAGATTCCTTTCTTTTTCTTCATTCAAAGAAATGGTAAAACAAAAATAAAACCAAAATACAGTAGGTGACAAGCAACATAGGAAGAATTGGCCAAAGTTAAGTACAAGAGCCTGAAAACGTTGACACTTTTATATATTTAATTTACATTTAACTTATAAATAAATGAGGATTTTCTAAAAGATTAAAGCAAATTCCATGGTCAGATATAAAGATTTATTTTTTCTTTTACTATGCCTTATACAGAAGTTATATGAGAATGTAACAGGAAAAGAGAAAATCTGTGACAATGATGAATAACTTATTATTCAAAATGAGGAAAAAGTACTCCATTTTTGCAGTTTAAAAACATTTCAAGGTCACAACAAATTTGACAATATAAATAATGTGTGGAAAGCTCATTTGATGTTACACATTTTGACTATTTTTTAAGCTGGCACAACACAACTGTTGCTTTTTGGAGGGAAGGAGTACCTTTTGTCTTATTGTATAGTTTAGGTTGGCCTTGAACTCACTATAGCCCAAGCTTGAACTCACTCATGGTGATCCTTCGGTCTCAGCCTCCAACTGCTCGGATTGTAAGTGTGCCACCATGCCTGGCTTCCCAGTTCTTTTCATAATGTTACACTTATACATGTAAACTCACATGTACTCTAATGCCATTTGTAGACTGACTTCTGTTGTTTCACTAATGCTTTGCTATCATTAACCCTTTAGTGTTCAGATAGTAATACCTTCAACCTACAAAACATCAACCTGAGAGTACAGTTTTTTTTAAAAGATCTCATGGTAAATAAATTTTGGACATCCATATTCATTTACAATTATAAGATCAACTCCTGATTGGTGTAGGTAGTAATTATACGAAAGTGCATACAAAATAAATATGCATACCAAGAGCACAATATTTATCACTAATATTAGGAAAACTGTTACACAATGCAGAACTCACCTGAGTGTAGAAGCCACTAGCTGCCTCTAGGAACAGAGAAAGGTTTGCCTGGACTTCACTCCGATTTGGGTTTGCTCGATTCTTTGCTTGACCTTGTAGTGTTGTGATCTGATTCTTAAAGGCATGATTCCAGCTGAAAACAAAATGTAATTCTATTTGGTATAGCAGTGACTCACTGGGCAGACACTGGTCCCCCTGAGAACAAGAAAGAACTGTTTGTTATAATTACACCACGCTAGGCAATAAACCTGCATTACAGTTATTGATTTATTTAAAATAACTTTATGTTCCCTGTCCTTTGAATAACACTAGACATGTAGTAAAATTCAACAAACATTAGTAAACACTTACCAGAAGTTTGAATAATCAGATTTGGCTTCAGCTACTAATTTTTTAGGGTAACTAAAGTTAGAGTCTATTTATCAATCTCAGTTCAAAGAACTATAGTGGTAAGATCAAAGTAAAAATACTAACAAATATTAACAGATTTCCATACATTGTGCCTGTACTTGCGTAGGGGAGGGGCTTGTACGTGTTTGCCTGTTTTTATTTTCCCAAAAGTTATTTCCTGTGATTATATTTTGTTTTTTGGGGGGGCTGCCAGGGATCGAACTCATGATCTCGCATTTGTCAAGCAGGCACTTATGCCGCTAAGCTAAACCCCCAACCCTAAAATGTCTTAGTATCTTTATTCTTTTTTTTTTTTTTTTTTTTTTGGTACTGGGGATCAAACTCACAAGCTTGTTGCTTGCCAAGCAGGTGCTAAAGCCCCTGAGCTAAATCCCCAGCTCCAAGTTATTTCCTACGGCATGAACGTACATTTCTATTTAATAGTTTTATTTCTCTTGGGATTGTTTCCTTTACATTATGAAATATAAGCCACTTTAATTTTAGATATTTAAGATAACACAATGCTGAAATGTAGCATTAAAATCCTGCTTTAAAATGCCCTTCATTAATACGATTGGGGCCGGGGATTTAGCTCAGCGGCATAAGCACCTGCCTTGCAAGCAGGCGGTCGTGAGTTCGATTCCCGGTACCGATAAAAATGAAAAAGACAAAAAAAAAAAAAAATAATAAGATTGGGTATACAATCTCTTTGAATTCAGTTTTCAGGAAAAAGTCATGCTCTAACTTGAAAACGAGAGAGACAGACAGAAAGGAGAGACAGACAGAGACAGACGAGAGTGAGAGCGAGAGAGAGAGAGAGAGAGCGCAGAGATAATGGTTTTCTAGTCTACCTGGTGTATTCCTAATTATTAACATCAACCTGTAAAGCTCTAGAGCACTGGGTTTTTAATATTTAAGAGTTGAATCACTCTCTAATATTGCTGATGACATCTTATCCTTGACTGTAACATCTCAGGCATGGGCACTGACTGTTTGTTATTTAACTTGAGACCATAAGGCCCCAACTTATGAAAGAGTTCCCTTCTGGGAGAATGTTCCTAAATCTGATTTGTTTGTAATCCAACAAAGTGAGTTAGTTTTTTTTTTGGGGGGGGGCAATTACCAGAAATTGGAACTCACGACCTCACGCTTGCCTGGCAGGCACTTACATGCTGAGCTAAACCCCTGGCCCGATGACAACATGAGTCTTACAGAGTACACCTGTGAAAGTTCGTAACTTGAATGTTCATAAATCAGGGGCTTACTGTAACTAGACTTCTTAAAAATATAAAGCATATAAAGGTGTGGAAGACAGAAAAAAACCTAATCTTCACTACAATGTAGGGTAATGGGCAACAGAAGCATTGATTTCCACCAAGCTAACATCCCTACTGCAATTATAAGGCTAGACTTCATTAAAAGCATTTATTTACTCACTTAAGAATCTGGTTATCTATCATTTTCACCTTTTTTAGAAAAAAATGAAATAACCTAAATACACAAAATCTTTCTTTAGTTTTATTTGGAGGAAAGGAAAAAATATGAATTTATTTGATTAAAAAAGAACTTTCCTTACATTTTTTTTTCTGTTGGAGAAATTTATAGAATCACATTTACCAAAGAAAGATTCTTCTAAAGATTTTAAAAATCGGGCACCATATAGAGAACCAAACATTCTTATTACTTGAAATGAGATACTTGCTTTTCTGATGTGCCTTAAAACAGTTGCCCTTAATAAATATTCTCCTCTTACTTTCAAAGATTGTACCTGAAATACCAATGACCAAATATTTTGTTAAAAAAAAAAAATCACAAATATTAGAATCTCTTTCTATTTGAAAAAGCTTACTTTGGAGTAGGCTAAGAAACAACCAAGCAAGCAAGCAATTTTAAGTTGTGGTAAGATGCTTGAACTTATAGGAACATCTCAAATGATAATACTTACAGATCTTGTTCTACTTTCTTGTCTAAAGCATATTCCAAATCAGTAACTAGCATTTTCTGGTACAGGTCCTGCAGAGCCTGCCTGGATGTCCAGACCTCAGCTGGACCCAGCTTAGAATCTAGGTAACAGAACAAAAACAACACATGGATAAACAACATATGCAGAAGACCAATGCTTTCTTTCCCTCCTCACGCCCTAAAGTAAATCTGCCCTTAAGTATATGAAGAAGTTTTATAGTAAATGATCTTCACCTTTTAGCTAATAACTAAATCTGGGTTAAAATGCTTTTGCATTTTTAGTCTTTTAGCTTTGAAATAACATTATGAAATGAACATGGCTTTTCACAAGAATGATTTATGTCTTACCTTTGATTTAGATTTTTCTCGCTTCCTATCATAGGTAGTTATATGCCTCACGAGTCACTTTATTGAAATAATGGACTACTAAGTTGGGTGGTTTTTTTCCCCCTCATAACTATATTCCTTTATCCAAAATAGTGTTTCCCTTTTTGTCTGAATAAAAATTTGCTTATTCTGAATATTTCCCACAAATGTTCTTCCAGAATGCTAATGTCATTTCATTATCTAGCAGTTACTTGGGTACTGCCCTATTCTATATATATCAATGACAATAAGAATTATTTTAATGATAATATACTGCTTTCCAAGACATTTTTATGAGCAATTTATACCTGGAAATTCATGTAAAAGAGGGTTAGTAGAAGAGTGGGATTAAATTACTCACACAGCCGGACGAGAAACTAGGCATAGGATAAAGTAAGTCAGCTGGTTAAGTTTCTGACTACATACATTATAAAAGTGGAGCCACACTGTTCAAGGCACATTAACCTTGATGATTACTGACAGGTTTCTTGAGCAGTTCAGGAACTGACAGTCTCTGTAGAAGAACTTAGTAATGGACTTTTCTATTACAGTGTGTTTCAATAACCAGTTAAACTAATCAAATTCACCTAAGAACTCTATTGCTGAGTACCTGCATAACTTCACTCCTCTTTAAGTTTGTCAACGATATCTATTATGTCCACAATTCTATTCTGCAAACACAATCTCCTGGATACAGTATTTGAGTTAATGCTCATAAGAGTTTGCTGGTTGCTAAGAACAAGTCTTTTATCAGTTTCTTGGTCTCTTAGCAAGTTTTTAATCAATAATTTATAAATTTGCTCAATCCTGCTTTAATTTATTGCTGGTCATAAAGGGGATAAAAGATAATTAACTCTGATCAGATTATCATTTACATGAACAGACTGAACATCCTAGCTTAAAGATCCTTGCATCAAATGTCCTCTGTAAAAGTCAAACTCCAGTACAATTTATGAGGGTGTTGAATACCTAAGACAAAAGCACATATAGGTAGCTTGATGTTACTCCATGTCTCCATGTGCCATTTTTGTCACATGACACAGACTACTCTTGAAATGCCATCTCAGGAGTCACAGTAGTAGCTCAAAGCTGACATGGATATAAGCAATATGGATGATCACGAAAAACCTGTTCAATAGTAATTCAACACTAACTAAATCTGTAATTAGATTTCCTCTCTTTTTACCTTTAATGCAATGACAATAAGATTGTCCATTACAACATGAGCCTGTGGTTCTAGAAGTTAAGGAAGTCAGCTCAGCAACGCATATCCCCTCCATGACTATAAACAATAAATATTTAAAGCAAGTAAGAAGTTATTATCTCTTTTAGCAACTAGGCTTTTGTGTTATAAGTATCACAGAAAAGAGAATATCTGTTTATTAATTTAATGGTATAAAATAAACTGTGAAAAAAAGATAGCCAATACCTGTCATATCAGCTTTCAGGACTTCGGCCTGCCTAAATAAGCGGAAAAGAAAAAAAAAAAAAAAGAGCAATTAGCAATTAATCAACATAGTAAGAAATAACTGAAATCATGTATTATAATAATGCTAGACAGCAACTAGTGGCACTGCAAACTGTATCCTTCCCCAAACCTGTATCCAGGATGACACTAAGTCTTAAAACAATCATGTCTTTATTTAAATTTATACAATCACCAGTAACCAAGTAGTTTATCTTTGTTTTCCTCTAAATCTGACTTCCATTCTCCTCAAGCTGCTGATTCCTGCTTCTCTTCTTCATTGCCAAATGAGAGCCATGTATCTCAGAGAAAAGAATTTCCATTTACTTCCTTACTTTCTGTTGTGAAAACCCAAGAGTTGTATCTCTTATCTAAGACCAAAATTTCACTTACGCACGTTCCTGATAGCTTTTCTTAGGACTTGTTCCTGTGACTAATCCCTCTCCTTTTTGACAACTTTCGATTTTCCCTCTCTGCTAGGTCCTTTCTTCTCTTTGGTATTTTACCAAGTACAAACCTCTCACATATTTTAAAACCTTCTGCCCCACATTCAAAAACAGTTGTATTTAAAGAGTCAAAACTTAACTAATGGCCACCTGCATTCCTTACACTTCTATTTCTAATTTTTTATTTTATGTGAGCAAATGTAGCATGTTTTCTAGTTGTTGATGACAGAAGCCTAGAAGTCATCTGTGACAACTCTCTCTCAAACTCCAACTGCAGACAGTGTTTCTACTAAGCAAATCTTCTATCTTTCCTTTATATCCTCTTCAGAACTGCTTTCTCTACTTCACTCTTCCCGTTTCATGGCGCCCTCCCATTGCTGTAAGAATCTTTAAAATTAGTGATTTATTTAGAATACGTACTTGAATGATTTCCCATTGCTCTCAGGGTACAGAACACAATCATTATTAAAGTCACCTACAAAATTCTAGTCTCTGAACTCTCCTCTCCTCCCTTTCCCACTCCCCACTCTCTTCTCTCCTCATCTCTGTGTCCCATCACTGAGTTCTGGTGTGATGCTTCATTCACACTCTGGGCCTCTGTACAAGAATTCCTCTGCTAGAAACACCTCTCCTCCCTTTTGTCTGGTTAATTATAATTCATTATTTGAGCCAGAACATTAACTCCATGTCAAAATCATCTATTTTAAGAATATTCCTATTTATATTCTCAAAGGTGTCACATTTTTTCTTCTTAGTATATCTCATACCTTTTAAGACTGCTCACTGTGGCAAGCAAACCAGTTGATTTTGGTTTGTGGACTAGGTGGAGCAGTCTATTGAGTTTGTCTGGGTGAGTCATGGAGGACTGGCCTTGGGGTCTGTATCTGATTCCTGTGCCTTCTTCTGTGGCAGTGTTCTGCTCTGCTTCCTGGAGGTCATGAACTAAACAGCCTTGCTTTGTCATGTCCTTCTGCTACAATTTTCTGCCTTGGAGACAGCTGACCATGGACTGAATCTCCAGAAACTGACAGCAGAATTAATCCTCTCCTTTAAATTGTGGGTATGGATATGGTGTCTCAGTGACAAGTGAACTGATTAACATATTCCCCATCACAACCCCATGTCTATGAGTACACAGTAAGCATTCAATAAACATTCTAATTAAGAGGGTAAGTCATGCTCATTTACTGGATTTAATTATCTAATTCATATGTAGAATCTAAAGAAGCTGATCTCATTAAAGTAGAAAGTAGAAGAGTGATTACCACAGGTTGGGGATAGTAAAGGGGGCAAGGAAAGACAGGAAAGATAGTCAATGGCACAAAGTTACAGTCAGAAAGAATAAATGCTGGGGTCCTGTGGCACAGTAAGGTGATTGTGGTGATGACAATATTTTAACAAATCTCGCAAAACAGCCAGAAGAGATTTTGAACATACTCACCACAAAGAAGTAACTCTATGACATGAATATGCTAAATACTGAGATTTGATTATTATACAATGAATATATAAAATGAAGCACTACACTGAAACCCATAAATAAGTACAATTACTAGATATCAATTAAAAACACAATTTAAAAGGTTACTATATAAATGAGATTTGCCTTAAAAATGTTTCTCTTAGGAAAGCTGGAGAATATTATGATTCTAAAATTTTTACTATGTTTTTACATAATTAAGTATTTTAACAGCAATTGTGAATTTTAGTTTATTTTAAAATGTAAAGCAAACTGGGTATGGCAGCACCCAGCACTCATCAAGATGAGGTAGGAGAGTTTCTGAGTTTGAGGCCAACCTGGATTTAAGACCAGCCTGAACTACACAGAAAGACCCTGTTCTCAAAACAAACTCAAAAAGTAAAGTGAGGCCTTTTATTCTCTTAGCCTTTACAGCTTTTTTATTTTAAAGTAAGCTTTCAAATAGGATCTCAATAGGAACCTATGGAGGTAACCACAAACCACATGAGAACTGTCAATCTAAATGAATTAATACTAAATAAATGGCTATGTTTAGACCTAAAATATAACAACACATCAAATTCCACTAACCATACACTCCTATTTTCATGGCCCACTTTGTGTTAAAATTTGTCATTAAAATGACATTGATAGTCTACACAGAAGATCCCAAAAACTCCACCAAAAGACTTCTAGATTTAATAACCAAATTTAGTAGCATAGCTCTAAACAAAGTCAACACTCAAAAAAAAAAAAAAAAAAAAATCAATAGCATTCCTGTACACAACCAACAAATTCACTGAGAGAGAAATTACGGAAACCACACCCTTCATGGTAGCAGCCAAATAAATGAAACACTGAGAAATCAACCTAACAAAGGAAGTAAAAGAACTATATATTGAAAATTACAGTAATCTAAAAAAGGAGACTGAAGAAGGTATCAGAAAATGGAAAGATATATCCACTGCTCATGGATAGGAAGAACTAACACAATGGAAATGACTATATGCTCAAAACTGTTATACAGATTTAATGCAATCCTGATAACATACTGTTCGCATACCTCACAGAACTAAAACATTCCTAAATTTCATTTGGAACCAGAAGACACCTACTATAGCAAAAGCAAACCCGTGCAACAAAGGTAAAGCAGGAGGCCTCTCAATATCTGACTTGAAATTATACTAAAAAGCTACTGTGATAAATATCAGCATGCTACTGGCCAAAAAGCAGACCTGAGTGAGGACCAGTGAAATAGACTAGAAGATGCAGACACAATTAAAAATACACTCAGCCACCTTATCTTTGACAAAGGGCACAAATATGTTCACTGGAAGAAAGCCTCTTTAATGAATGGTGCTGGAAAAACTGGCTTTCCATATGTCAAAGATTAAAACTAGATCCATATCTTTCACCATGCACTAGAGTCAAAATGGATACAAGATCTAAATATTAAAACAGAATCACTAAATCTAAAGTAAGAGAAAGTAGGTAAAAATCTTGAAGACATAGGTGAAAGCAGAGATTTCATGAACAAAAGCCAAACTATACAGGAAATACTTCAAAGAATCAACAACTGGGATCTCTTATTAAAAAGCTTTTGCACATTAACAGAAATGATCAAGAGTGAAAACCTGCAGAGTGGGAAAAAATTTTAGCCAACTGTCCTGAGACAAAGAACTTCTATCTAGAACATATAAAGAACTGAAAAAAATCAGAACCCCATATTTAAACATCCAATCCAAAAAAGGGTATCAAGAAGAATATGCACTTCTCAGATGAAGAAATACAAATAGCAAATAAATATATTTTAAAAGTTTCAACATCATCAGTCATTCAAGAAATGCAAATTAAAACGACACTGAGATTTCATCTGACACCGAGATTTCATCTGACACCAGAAAGAATGGCTGTCAACAAAAAAACCAATGAACAAACGCTGATGGGGCTGTAGGAAAAAAATGAACACTTCACTATTGGTGGCAGTGTAGACTGGTGCAACCATTGTGGAAATCAGCAGGGAGAGTCCTGGGGGGTGGGGGGAGAAATAAAAACATCATACCACCGCAATATATGTATACCCTTGTTTAACAGCGTAATTTGTAATAGTTAAATCTTGGAAACAACCCAAATGCTCATCAACCAAGGAATGATAAAGAAGATGTGGTATTTTTATACAATGGAGTACTACTCAGCAATAAAGGATAAATTTGAGACTTTTATAGATAAATAGATCCAACTTGAGATCACACTCCTAAGTGAAATAAATCAAACCTACATATGTAAACATCGTATTGTCTCTCTAATGTAAGAATCTGAAAGAGCAAATAAGATCCAAAATGTACGATAGATATTGGGAAATGGGAAGAAACTATTCAAAAGAAAAGAGAAACAGATTTGAGAAAGGAGAAATGGGAAAAGGAAAAATAAAAAATACATATATACACACACTATAGTTAAGACAGTTACACTACTAATTTCTATTAGTTCACTGAAAAGGTTTGTGCTTATATGTTTAACCAATTGTTCATGCTTATGTCTTGTAAGCTGAGCAACTACTTTAAAGATAACAATAAGCAATGTATTAACTATTGTTATTCTCCTAGTATCTTGTTTTGAAATTTTGTATCATTGATTTTATTGCTTTCGTTTTTTTTAAAAAACTGCCATTAAAGATTCTCTACAAGGCTACTGGCTTATGTGTTTTAAAAACTAAGACAATACAATTTGATAAAACATACAGTACCATATTCTTCTACCAAAGTCAGAATTCTTCTTTCCCTCCATGGAATACTACTCTTAATAAAGTATTAGCTTTCCTTTCTTATAGTACCTAATATATAAGAAATTGAATCAATGACTATGTGATTTCACACAAATTCTTCTTTTTTTTTTGGTTTGGTTGTTTTGTTTTGAGGGGATTCCAGGAATTGAACTTACAACCTCATACTTGTCAGGCAGGCACTGTGCTGCTAAGCTACATTCCTGGCCCTCTATACAAATTCTTTAATAATAAAGATTAGTACAAATTGGCTATTATTTTATTTAAGAAGTACACCTCAACACTGCTGGTTTTATCAACAACCTTCAATAGAGATCAGCATTATATCCAAAGTTTTCATGTTTTTCTTAGCAGAAGGTATGGCAACAGGAACTGTTCACTTTACTTTAAACGAAGAAAATAATTTTTAAAATGAATGAACCAAGAATCCAAAAATTATATCATGTCTTTAATAAAAAGGGCTCATAATTATAAAATATAAAGTTTTCAGAATATTAAATACATTGTTAGTCATTTAGTGATAACAGAAATTAAGCACTTCCACCAAGTAATAATAATGACTAACAGGCTGAATAAAACTCAAAACTTTTAGTGGTAAGTATGCTGAAAGCGAACAATCTCAACAATACTCATGGAGAGAACATAATCATCAAGATCTACAAGTATATTTAACACATTCTAAGCAGTGGTTCTATAATAAAGCTCTGTATTACCCTTACACTATTCTAAGAATTTTACATAAAACAAGCATTTAATTCACACTAAGTTCCAGTACTGTTCCCACTTTGTACTTCAACAAAATACAATGAGACAGAGGCTAAATAACATGGCAGAGATCACAGAATTAAGTAGGAGAAGCAATGTTTAACTCAGTCTGTCTCCAGAGTTCAGCTCCTTGCCATTATATCAGAATTTCTCCCTCATGCATAAGTAAAAAATAATGTAAAGTACTTGATAGTAATAGTTTACAGAATTGGAGCATTTTGTACTTAACCATTTTGTGATCACTTGATTAGAGGAAAAACACCTAAAATTTGGACTATCTTCTTTAATAAATATCTTGGTTATACTTAGCATTCATGTAACAATGCAAAGTAGAAAAGGCTAATCTCTTAAAATACATACTCTTGAAATTTGGTCTAAAAATATAAGACATTTCTAAACCATTGGCACATACAATAGATTCCTTGCACATGAACACCAGGCCTCTATCTCTATAAGGAAAATTGAGAAATATAAGCCAACATTTTCTAAACTCAGAGATGCCCAGAAAAGGTGAATCAGTCTCTTTTGTTTAGAAAATGCATCTAGAGTATTCCTTTTGGAAAACTTTAAGCAAAAGTCAAGGTAGGTTTTAATTTATCGCTTTGCTCATTTTGGTTTTCATAGAGAAAAAACAATTTGGGATAATAATATTTATCAATTACAATGAAACATAAGAACCTATTTATAACTACACATATTAAATAACAATTCACACACGTGTATACACTTACGCATACACTTATACATAGCTCCCTGAAACATCACCAAGTCTCATAGTATTAATCAGAGAAAATATAAATCACTGTTATACTGTAGGATTTCATTAAGAAAAGAGAATCTAGGAAAAATGTTGCTCTTATTTGAGCTTTTCACAGTTCATGTTAATAAAAACATTAAGTTTCTTTCTGTCTTGGGCACTTCAGCTTGTATTTCCTAATCTCCTGACATTTCAATGCTCTATACCACTCTTTATCTATTTTCTTTGAAAATGTGTGTTTAGTTTCCCAGTATTACGGGCCAAAGTTTGTCTGGAAATTTTAAGGATGAAAAGGCAAAAGAAAAAATACAATAAAATTACTAGGTCAGAGAGAGGCAGACCACAGCACAGATACTTTATCTAGAAGACCAAGGAAGACAAGAAATTGTGGCAAACTGCATGGCACAGAAGTAGTTCAAAAATCTGTCCTTTTAAGCAATACAAACCAATGCTGAATTTTAAGTTAGAGTACAGCATTGTTAGATTTGCATTTTTTAAAAAAATTACAAAATGTACAAAATAAGGATTTTAAAATTTCAAGACTAGAAATAAGGTGATGATACAGACAGGCTGAAAAACTCAGATTCAAAAATACCTGGAAGTTGTAACTAGCAGACTAGTTATAGAGATAAAGCAGTCTAAAATCAGCCCCAGGCTGTTAGCTAAAAGAGTTGGGTATCTAAGGTGGAGGGAGGGGCCTAAGCTAAGACTTAGAAATGAGAGTTGCTATGAGAAATAAATGACAAGTTGCATAACAGAAACAAAGTGACCCCTCAAAGAAGGAAGGTAATTTTACTGTGACCACCAAAATTCCTTTTGTTTAGCCAGGTGCGGTGGTACAAGCCTATAATCTCAACATTCAGCAGGCCAAGAGACAGGAGAATTGTTGAGAGTTTGAAGCTAGCTTGGGCTATACAGTTAGCTCAAGGCCAGCTTGAATTGCGTGGTGAGATCCTGTCTCAAAAAGACAAAACAAAACAAAAAACCCCCGACCTGAGGATTAGTGGAACAGATTCTAAGACACAAACAGTTTTTGTCTCAAAAAGACAAAAAAAAAAAATTACTTTTGCTCATTTAGTTACTGAAGGGCTAGACAGGTATTCCCTCCATACTGCTCTTTCATGGGATCCCATCTACAGGACCACATTGGGTTTAGGATGACAAAATTTTGGGCCAGGGATTTAGCTCAGTGACATAAGTACCTGCCTGACAAGTATGAAGTTGCGAGTTTGATGATCCTTGCTACAAAAAAAAGAAAAGAGAAGAAAATTTTGAAGGAGTAAAAAATAACTGTAGGTCCTTTATCACCACACAATACATTCAGCAACAAGGAAAGGACAAGCTGTTTTGATGCCATGAAGATTACACGCTTACTATGAAAAGAAAAGAAAATCAGAGGTAGATATATAAATTACCAAAGAACTAGTCAAGATGTTACTTTTCCCTTTTTGAGTCTCACTAAACATTAGCATTGATTACATTATTATTTAACAAGTATGCTTGTAAAAAACTGGACCGGACACCCATCAAGCAAACTATAAATGACAGAAATGCCATACTGATTGATAATGGACTTTAACCTCATCGGCTAAAACTTAATGAATAGTCTAATAATATACTCTGATCACTTATTACTTGCCAGGTCTTATTTTATAATGCTTTTTTATATCATACAACCTTTAAATCTCACAGCAATTCTATCAGATAAAAAGATACACATCTGCTTATGATAGAAAGGTACAGAATGGGCAAGTAACTTGGCCAAGGTCACATAACTAGGAAGCAGCAAAGCCTGGGTTCCACCCTGCAACATAATTTGAGAACCAAGGCTCATAAGAATTATAGAATAAAGCAGGTCTTCTGAAAAAACCAGCTATGGGTTTCAATGTAATAGGGGCAAACATCACCTCTCTGTTATAAGCCATAATGCTTGAGATTTAGGACACACTCTGTCATTGTAAGATACAATTAGCAATAGTTACTAACTCACCATGTAGAACAGGGCTTTTCTAGCACTGTAACATACACTCATTTCCACAGGCAGTTAATTGAGAGGCTGAACTGCATCCATGTTAATATACAAAACCCAGATGGATGGTTTTTGCACTCAAGGAAATTACTACATATGTAAACAAAAACAGAAACTTTCATTCTAGAAGATAAATGTTCAAAATGGGTATGTTTTATGCTTATAAATATTCACTGTCCTCATGCATAAACAAAAAATTTAAATTTACTTCAGGAA
The DNA here is from genome assembly GCF_034190915.1 of Cavia porcellus. Classification (NCBI taxonomy): domain Eukaryota; kingdom Metazoa; phylum Chordata; class Mammalia; order Rodentia; family Caviidae; genus Cavia; species Cavia porcellus. The sequence continues at coordinate 3,096,685 of NW_026947512.1, forward strand.
ATCTTTAAAATTTTTCTTAGACCACAAGATACACATGTACAAAGCAAAATAAATATATGAAGTTTTCATAAAGCCACATAACGAAAAGCCACATAACGAATTTTTAGCATGCCCCTCCCCCCCATCTTGGCCAAAATCAAATCTTTCAGAAAGTGTCTGATTCTATTAGGGTCTGCAGAATATGAATACTTTAACATACATCTCTAACATTAATAAAAACATGTAGAAATCCCTTGTAATTTTTAATCCTACCTAATATTACTTGATTTCAGATGCTCTTCTGATTTCAAGTTTTCGGTCCTCATCTGGGACTTAAATGAAACGTTTTCTCCCACAATGACTATCTGCAAGAACATCCAATTTCTCTTAAGGTAGAATGGTTTAAGACATTCTAGACAGAGGAGAGGAGGAAAATACAAGTTAACTCACAAAAGCAGAGAAATCCCTGAAACATAGTTATTTTTAAATTTGAAATGATTTAATGTGAAAGGCAAAGAAAAAAATCAAAGATCTTTTTTATGTCTAATTTCTTAGAACATACCTTTTAAAAGTGTTTCCTATGTATCTAACAGAATCTTGTTTTTGATCAAATTGTCATTCTGTATCACTGTCTGAAAGCTCAGAGATCTCTATAGGACAGACAGAGGTTACCCAGCAGGGTTCTTGCAGGACTACGATGAGAATTACCTATAGAACACAGCAGATGGACTCCTTACTGAAGGAAAAGCATGTAAAACAAACCACAACTACAGGGGCTATGAACAATACTTAAATTTGAAGATCAGTTGAAAATGTCAGGTTTTAAATTTTCATTCATTAAACAATATCTGGTATTTTTATCTCCCAGATACTGTGTTAAGGACTGAGTATACGATTATTAACACAGCTATCATGCTACCATGGATTTAAAAACTTAATGTAGGAAGACAATGAGGAAGGAAGAGGCAACAGAAGTTAAAAGCATAATCTCAGGAGTCCCTTTGTCTGTCACCAATGGTCTACCAGACAGTAAAATTGAGACATTAGGAAAAACAGCACAATTTCCTGGGAACGTCAAATTAATTCAAAGATTTGTGTACAGTGAGCATTACTGGCCACTGGTCACATTTATAATTTTTCTTTTTCTTTCTTTCTTTTCTTTTTGGAGACAGATTTTCACACTGTAGTATATAAGCTGGTCTTGAACTTACTGTGATCCTCCTACCTCAGCTTCCAGGTACGCTATATCCGACTTACATTTCTACTTGGCAAATACTAGGCTACATGTACCATATGTGTGATTTCTAAAACTGAAGCTAACTATGACAGACTGCCAAGAGTCTTGTGTGAAGACGCTGGGGCTCAAACCAAACTGCCACTTGCAGGTATAAACTAAGTGGAATTATTTCATCTTTCAGTTTTGTTAAAAGATAAAGATAATAAAATAATCTACTTCACTGAGGTATTTTCAGGATTTTAAGATTGTAAATAAGGCCTCAAAAAAGTTGGTCAAGGGCTGGGATATAGCTCAGTGGCAAAGTGTATGCTTGACAAGTGTGAGGTTCTGAGTTTGATTCCTGGTACCTCCCCCCAAAATGTTGGTCATTATCATCACCTTTTACGGTTTTATTAATCCTCCCAACAACCCAAAATGATAAATGCTATTATTTTTATTCTATAAATTACAAAACTAAAGCTACAAACTTATCAAAACACAATGTTTTTAATAATTTTAAACAGCAGAATAAAGAAGAATTATAACAAAAATCTCAAACATACAGCAGTGGACTTTGTTGCCATTCTTCAAAGTATATTTTCCAGCTCTTGCAAGTTAAGTGGCAATTTAGTGGAAATAAATAAGATAAAACTTCATGGGAAGTGCTGAGGATTTTACTTTAGCAGTGCAGTGTGTACCTGGCAAGCGCAAGGTTCTCAGTTTGATTCCAGGTACAAAAAATATATATAAATACATAAAACTTCATAATAGACCTAAGATCCTTAATAGCCTAGCATATAAAATCACACAGGTTTCCATTTTCTGATCTAAAAAACCTATACATGAATGTTTAATTTTAATTTATTACAATAACAGACACAGTCATTAATCACCCCGATATATTTTCCCTTATTTGAACAAACTTTTCCCGGTTTCTTGCCACTTTTTGAAATAGTTCTCGGAAATCCTCTTTCATAAGTGCTCTTAGTTATGTTTTTGTGGTTACCTCAATGTCCTGAAGCACTTAAAAACATTTACCTTTCATGGCCATTTTGACATTGCAAAATAGCCAGAAAGTCCCATTAACCAGATCCAGTGCCTAAGAGGACGAGGACACACTGTCATGTTTTTACAAGCTGCCTCTCCACTGGGTGACATTTGGCAGCAGCGTTCACCATATATTTTTGATTATACCTCATAAAGACAATCACAAAAGACTTTCAGAACTGCTTCGGAAGTGATAGGAATGTTAGGGTAAGCATGTTTGAAGCAAGGAGATTATTTGGAGGGGGATTAATGGCAATGTATCTTTTACCATAATACATTTTTAAAAAACTAGATATTCACTGTAGATTACAACCATATCTCATGTTATCTTAGTTTCTTGCTATTTTCCCCCTCAGTATCTTTGTTCATGCCCCTCCTTTCTCCCTTTCTTTTCTTGTGGTACTGGGGACTGAACCCAGAGTCTTCACGCTGAGCTACATCCTTAGCCCTTTACTGATTTGAGACAAGGTCTGCTATGTTACTATTTTGCCCTGTTTGCTTTTTCAGCAAAATAAGACCCACCCATATCCTCTAACCTTCAAATCTTAAGAAATTCTCAAGAAAGAAAAAAATCTTCCCTGGTTTTAGCCTCTAGCTTACGTTATTTCCCAGGTGGTATCTCTAGTTCTTCCCTCTTTTCAGCACAAAACAAAAATTCTAATTTTAGAATTTTTTGATTAGTGAGACAATTACCAGACAACACAGAGGTTTTCTACAACTGCTGACATAAATTATACAGAAGTAACAGCACACAATGACTTCCACGGCAATTGTAGAATATTTCTGGAAGTATCACTAAGTCATTATTATACGTAACCTTCTCTGTAGTTTAGGGTCAAAATTATTGTTCACAGGATACAAGATAAAAAGGGGAGACAAATCTTCATGTTGAGTGACTTTCTTCAGTAACATCTAAGATATACAATTAGATGAAACAATTTTTAATGTACCTCTTCACCCTTCTACTCAACAACAAAGATATAGGCAAGTTTCTTTGATCGGCTAACATCACTCTAAATCCAAATTTTCAATTTGTCTCTGCTAAACAAGAAAAACATTACTCTCTTCACTGCCTAAATGTACAGTAGAAAATACGACTTTGTACTGTATCAATAAAATTAAATTACCAGTTCAGTTGGGCAAGACACAAATCAAGTTTGTATCAATTATTTTAAAAGTTAGGTGAAATGTGTAATAGTCATTGTACAAAACAGAGGAAAAGAAAGTGCTCTAAACTATATAACTGCATGTATATTTAAGTGTATAAGATAGAAAATGATATCACAGAGTTTTATTGGGTCATTGAACAGAACTGTTTGCAGTATCATTGTTGGAATGTCCACTCTACAAGCTTTAATTTTGTGACTTGAACAATTATTTTTAAGATGGCAATATGTAATCCATTAACTAGTGATTTCCTACTGTTCATTTTTTTCTTCTGTAAATCTGTATAACTTGTACCCTTTCACTTTTTTTTCTTTTCTCCTTAAATAAAAAAAAAAAAAAAAAGTTAGGTGAAGAAATAGTTACCAAATCTTTTCCAAATCTGATGAAAATTACAAATCCACAAATATAAACTCAATAAACCACAAATATTTAAACACAAAAGAAAATTTACAAAGGCATTTAATCAAATGTTTGTTAAACACACACAAAAAAGTAATAAGAACTATGGGAGTAATAAAACCCAAAATGTGTAAATGTTGTTGTAAAAAAAGAGAGGGAAAAAAAAAGTGCTCTAAAGTATACAACTGCAAGTGTGTTTAGGTGTGTTAAGATAGATGACCATATTACTAAGTTTTTGTTGGATCATTGAACACAACTGTTTGCAGTCTCACTGTTTGAATGTCTACTTTGTATGCTTTAATCTTGTAATTTGAACAACTATTTCTAAAATGACAATATGTAATCTATTAACAGTGATTTGTTACTTTTTTTTTTTTTTGAAATTCTGTATTACTTGTACCCTTATACTGTTTTGGTTTTTTTCTCCTTTAAATAAAATTTAAAAAATGTTTGTAAACAATGATAAAATCTTAACAGCACAGAAAAAGATGTATTTCTTATAAAGAGCAATAAAGATAAGAATTATGGCAGAATGATTATCAGAAAAAAAGACAACACAGAAAGTGAGAGAGTAGTATTTACAAATCACAGAGGGGGGAAAAAAATCTCAATTTATAATTTTATATCCAGCAAAAATATCCTTCAAATTGAAGGTGAAATACATTGTCAGAAATAAGAGCTAAGAAAATGTGATGGCATCAGATCAATACTACAAGGAAAACTAAAAGAGAGCTTCAGGCTTGAAAACAATACTATATAGAATATATAGGAACCTGTGACTAAACAAGAGACAAAGATTGCCAGGAACAAAAACATACATGGAATACAAAATAACTTTTTATTTCTTGCTTTAAAATTTAATGCAAAAAACTGACTTAAGCAAAAACTACTACTATATTTTAGAGCTTAAAAAATGTAGATATTTGACCATAATGGTACAAAAGGGAAATGAAAGTACTATATATACTGATGTAACTTTTTCTAATACACATAAAACAGTATGATAGAAAAGTGAATAACAGTAAATCCTAAAGTGAAAAAGACATAGCTCATCAAGCAACTGAAGACCACACTCTCAGCTGATAGCAAACCTGCCAACACTTCAATCCAGTATAATCTTATGGGATCAGTGCTATAAAGACAGTCCATTATTGACTCAAAAATCCACATGCAGCATAATGATTATACACATCCACATACAAACCAAGAATAATGAAAACACATCCACATGTTTTACAGAATTTTATAGAATGGTCTTAAAGGCTTTATGCACAACAGCAAAACAAAACAAAAGAACTAATGGTTGTTAGTCACCAAAAAGTAAACAGGTAAACTGAGGTATAGTCATGCAATAGAATATGATTCAACAGTAAACAGAAAGGATTACTGATGTATATGCAACAATGTGAATTAATCTCATGGTATATTTCTGGCAAGCAAAAGAATACATACTATATTATTTCACTTATGAATTTCTGTAAACAAAGATAATCAATAATAATAAAAATTAGAATACTGATGTAACTGAGTTATAAAAGGATTAACTATGTCAGTACTGACTACATAGGAGTATGAGAGACCTTTTTGGGATATGAAAATAATCTACAACTTGATTAGGATGGTAGTTACAGGAATATGTTTGTAAAAATTCACAACAATACAATGAAAATGAAGTACACTATCTTATAGAGATAATTTGATTAAAAACATTCTATAGTGGGATTAGGAGTATGGCTCAGCAGTGTAGTGACTGCCTAACATGTATGAGGCTCTAGGTTCAATTCCCAGCATCACACAAAATATAAGTGAAACAAAATAAGAATTATAAATTTTTGTCTGGATTATAACCCCATCAACCTGTAGGATTTGTGGTATCTCTAGGTAGAGAATGTTAAGAAAATTGGATTAGAAAATCCTTAAGTCTTGGCTCTGAATTACTTGCATGCTGGTGGGGAGAAACCTTTACACCTTTTAGTGTCAGAGAAGTCATCTGTGTTGATTTTAATACTAGAGAAAAAATAGGCCATGTTTTTTCCTACACACAATGCTTAATCTAATTAAAATGAAATATCTGTATAAACATAAAAGGCACTCTACAGTCTACACTCATAAAACACACTGAAAAATGTTAACATTGCCTTCACCCATTGTATCTAACCAGTTACTAAAATCTCATTGATGAGTCTGCTGTAAAACCTCTCACTGACTGGGTATAAAACTGCATCTCTATAATCTTAATTACTTGGAAGGCTGAGACAGAAAGATTACAATTTAGAGGTTAGTCTGGATAACTTAGTGATATAACACTCTGTCTCAAAAAAAAAAAAAAAAAAAAAAAAGCTGGGATATGGCTCAGATGTAGAGTATCCCCAGGTTTGATTCCCATCACTAAGAAAAAAAAATCTCATTTATGTTTCTCAGTATTGTTATTTAGGTTTTTACTGGATGCAGAATTCAGCCATTTCCCCAGTCTTCATGACTTCACTTGTACAGAGTTGTCAAATTTATCGTACCAATTCTTTTTTGTCTGTTTTTTTAAATTTTGAGACAGAGCCTCACTATGTAGTACAGATCAGCCTTGAACTCACATATGTTGCCGAGGTTAGCCTCGAACTCAGTCATCCTCCTGCCTTCAGCCTCCCAAGTACTGGAGTTACACGGGTGTGCCACCATGCCTGGCTATTATATCAATTCTAAATACACTGATTTCCAGCTTAAATAGGATAAAGCCTGAACTATGTGACTTATCATCTAAGCCCCAATGTACCTTTCAATTTGGGGTCTTTCTATATTCTTCCATAAGCTATGCTTAAGATTCTTGAGATTCTTCCTGCGTCTTATTATTATTACATTTTCTCTGCTAGAATAGCCTTTTCTAGTCAACAAAATTCTTAACTATTTTTAGGGGATGACACTGCATAAAACCTCACTGAGAATTCTTCAATAGTACATCCTAACATGTTATTTCTTTATTAATTCTTAAAAAACATAACTCATACTAAACCCTCCAAACTACCTAGAGAATTATTACATAATCTCAGAATAAATATGTTGAATATAGTTATATTATTTGTGTATTTAAACACTGAGGTATTAAGTATGATTTCACAAACAAAAAGTTAACCAAAATATTAGCATTTCAACATTGGTTAATATAAAAATATACTGGAAACATTTAAAATGTTTCCAGTTACTCCACCAAGCATAGTTTTTTTAAATTTAAATTAAACAAGGCCTGGCACACACCTGTAAGCCCCAGGATTTCAGAGGAGAAGGCAGGAGGACTCTGAGTCAACGACCACCTTGGACTGTGAGTTTAAGGCCAGCCTGGACTACTTAGAGGGACCCTGTCTCAAAGAAACCAACCAACCAAAGAAACTAACGAATACATTTTCAAACTGAGTTCCTCAGTAGTGAATATCCCAAGGTTACTAGTAAGCAGCCTCTATACTTGGACAGTGCAGATACAAATCAAGACTTAATAAAAGATAAAGGTAGGTCATAAAGCTTTGCCCTCGTGGATAAATGTCCTTTTCTTGAGAGTGAGCTTATTACACAGTTTGTCCCCATTTTAGTTCTCTTGTTCCTTTCTGCCTTTTATCATGAGATGACAAGAAGACAATCCTCATCAGATGTGGGTCACTGTACTTGAGAATAAGGCTCAGACTTGGGCAAAGGGACCAACCTTTTCAGTATCTTTTCATTTAACACAATACTTAATACCCTAAGTACTTTATATTGCACTGAGTAGAATTAAATAATTCAAGCCCTATTTGCTCTAGTCTCTTGAGTCTCAATTTCCTACATGAGAAGTATGGGTTAATAATGCTTAATTTACAGAATTTTGTTAGTAAAAATGTTTAACACATGTGAACGGATACTGTAAATACTACCACACTACATGAAAAAGAAAACAATAATGAGTAAAAGCCTCATAAATATTTTTCCTGGATCGACTGTCAAAAATAAACAGACTATACTGCTGACATAGACTTGGGCTGTCCAATAGAAAAATGAGCTCTTGACCTTAATGTGACTGAGAACTTTCACTTAGCTAAGTTAAGTTTAAACAGCTAAATCTACTTTGGATAATACATCTATATGTCAGCATTACTGTTACTAATAATCTAATAGAGTGAAAGAAGGAAGCTTCCAAACCTACCCACTTTCTCCCACCAATTATTCTCATGTCACCACAGTTACATTTGATCAGCAAATACTGCCTCTTGGTACCTACAGGGAAATAGCTGACTTTCCTAGTACCCTAAAATTCACACATGTCCAAGTTCTTTATATAAAGTAGCATAGTATTCACATATAACCTACACACATTCCCTCATATACTCAGAACCATCTTTTGGGTTACTTATAATACTTGATACAATGCAAGTGCTCTATAAGTAGTTTTTATACTATTATTTATGAAAGAATGACAAGAAGGAAAAGCTTGGAAATGTTTAGTAAGACAGAATTTTTTAAAAACTGTTTTCAATCTGTAATTGGTTGAGTCCAGATGTCCACGTATATGGAAAACTGACTATACAATAAATGAAAAGTCTTAAAATAACACAGTTGGCTTCATCTTAATTAGGCTCTGAGAGAAATAATACAGATTGTTAGGGTACTGACATGTGAATATGGCTTTCTACTTTTGCCCTGGCTACCACTAGAATATATCTCACATATCTGTGTTTGTTAACAGAATTCTCATACCAGTGACTCTAAACACACACCACTTACCCGCTGTTTTGGTGGCATTCCTTTTAGAAGCCAATCACCTGAATTTGTCTTCCTATTTTTAAGGAATCTTCTCAACTTAAGAGGCAGAGTTTGCTTTCTACTATAGATTTACCAGTTTGCCTTGAAGATAGGGTCAGGAACACAATTCAGACTTCATGAATGAAGACACTCACTCTGTATGTAACTGGGAGCTAATGTGAGAGTAGCTAAGGTAGCCTAGACAGGGCTACAACCATTTCCAACAGCAGTGGAATGCTGTCAGGCAAGGATGGGGTCTGGAATGGAGATCAGGGACAGAACTGAGGTTCTGTATGGTGTCGTAATAGGCTGAGATCTAAGGCTCAATTTGAGACACTGTTCCAGGCTGCATAACTACTGTGGGAGGCAGAATGACCCCCCAAAGATGTCTACATTCTAATTCCCTGATGCTCTGAATATGTTAACCTGAAAGAAAAAATGACTTTCCAGATGCAATTAAAGACTTTTTTTAAAAAAGGAAATCTTGTGTCTGCCAAGAGCAAGGTCCTGAGTTTGATTCCCAGTACCCCCTAAAAGGGGAGAGGATCTTGGATTATCTGAATGTACCTAATGTAATCACAAAGATCCTAGTAAGTGAAAGGAGACAAGAGTCAAAAAGGGGATGTGCTAAGGGAAGTGAGGGTAGTGTGATGTGATAACTGGCTGCAAAGATGAAAGAACTGTTCCTCAGAACTTCCAAAAGGAACGTTTCTTTGACTTTAGACCAGTGGAGCCCAATTCAAATTTCTAACCTCAGAAGAGTAAGATAACGTATTTGTGTTTGTTGTTTTAACCAACAACATTGGTGGCTATTTGTTATAGTGGCAACAGGAAGCTAATACAGCTGTGGGTCTAGGTCCCCAGCCCTTTATGCTAAAACAAACTTGAACTGCTTCTGCTCTTTATGACTAAGAACTTACTATATTGTTTCCCTTACCTTCTCATTCTTATATCTTTAATAAACCAACATTTCTTTAAAAAGATACAGTTCTTGCTTATTTTCCCCGCTTAAGTGTTTAGTTGTTTATATCACAATGATGAATATTACAAATGACTCAGAATTCACCATTTCTTGAAGAAATAATTATTATGAAAATTCGTGTCATAAAAAAATAAAAAAAAAATAAAAAAAAAAAAAGAAAATTCGTGTCATTCAAAATGTTTATAATAAGCACAAGCTCATATGTTATTAGTCAACATTTACTGAATGTCAGTATGGCCCTAAGATTGTACCAAATAAAGGGAAAGCCCTACCCCTTCAAATGCTAATACAGAAATAAAATATGGCTAACATAAACAAAAGTAATGTGACCAACGAAAGAGGATTAAGAGTAAAGGCAAACATCTAGTCATAACCTGAGAAAAGTGCAAGATGATTCAAAGAAAGACTCTCTGGAAGAGGATCATTCCAAGGGCAATGTGCAGTCACATGAAAGAAGACAGTGAGGAAAGTAGAAGAAAGCTGTCTCCTTTCTTGAGTTGTCTTGCTGTTTCAATTTCAATTAAAATGTTTAAGAAAAAAAAAGAGGGTCAAGGATGTAGCTCAGAGGCACAGTGCCTGCCTGGCAAGTGCAAGGTCCTGAGTTTGATTCCTGGTACACACCCCCCCCTCCACCCCCGCAAAAGGAGAAGAAAAACAGTAAATTAAAAGGTATCATGTAATATACAAAAGCATATTCTAGTAACTTGTTACCTGAAATTAAATTTTTAAAAAATTACACTTTTTCTTTTTTTTTTTGGACATAGGTCTCATGTAATACTGGCTAACTTTGAACTGTCTCCATCCTCTTGCCTTAGCTTCCTGAAGGCTGGGATTACAAATGTGTGCCACCACATTGTGGAATCTTTTATGCTTAGAAAGTCATGCTTGGACCTGGGGATGTAGCTCAGTGGTAGAGTACCTGCCAAGTATGCAGGAGACCCTGCGTTTTATCCTCAGTACCACAAATAGGTAGGTAGATGGACAGATCATGGATACACCAATCAGATAGATGATAAGCTAATACACTTAATTCCTTATTAAGATTTGAATTTCATACATGCAGAATTACATCCCTTAGTGTTAAGATGCTAGCACCTAAATATCTCTGGGTAATAATGCTACTTGGTCAATAAGGAAAAGAGAATCCTGATCTTCTATATTTAAAAAACTGACAGGACATTCTCTATTTGTCTTATTAGCACAGGAGTATGAGCGTTATTTCCTCCCACAATAACTGGTTCTTACTATTCCCAAGGGTCTTGGGAAACAGACAACTAATCCTAAAGGCAGAAACTGCATGAAAAGTAACTATGCATACGGAACAAGCATTAGGTCAACTAGTCAATAAAATAATTCAGTTTAAATAAATTTATTTCAAATATAAAAGAAAATTATTTCCCCTCTCTGCTCCTTCAGTAAACTTTTCAAAAAAACTATCCTACCCATTCTTTTACTGTTCACAGAAAACAAATGAAATAGAAAGGTTGAGACTAGTAAGAAAAGTCTGTTTTGACAATGTATATAATTGTATATGTTTTATAGTACCATATAAAATTATACAAACAAAATAAAAGAAAAAGAAAAATTCTACAACCCTAAGCAAATAAAAACACAAAACTATAAAGATACCGTCAGTATCTTTATACTATCAAAAGCATAGACCTGAAGCCTAACTTCTAGATTCACAATTCAGTTTTGCCACCAGGTGCATGACCCTGGACTGAACTGTTGTAGGCCTCTGTCCAACTATAAACAGCAGCAATAGTATATACCCCACAAATTGCTATGAGAGTTTAAAAAATTAATAAACACACAACGTTTGGAAGAGTACATGGCACAAAATAAAACATAAGTGCTATTAGTAATCACATCAAAAGAATGAACAAGCAGCTTCTGTAAAGTTATTTCTCACTGCAAATCTATACAAGCAAAAGGTCTGCTGTCTGTCAGACCACAGGTAACTGGAAGCTAATCAAAAAGCCATATAACAGATTAAGAACAAGTTATGGCTTGTCTCACATGTCCCCCACCCAAAACCTCAGGCAGTCATTGGTGACTTTGGAGGTGACTAAAACTAGCGCGTGTGATGCTAGGATTAATGATGCAATGCTGGGATTGATTCAGGGTATGATGCTAGAATTAAGGGTGTCCCATCCTGGGTACAAGTGCTAAATGCCCTAAGAGTGGGAAGCCTGGAAAGAATATAAGGGACAGAAAGACAGTTGCTGTGGTTGGTTACTGCTTCTTTACTACTTGGCTTCTTTGAGGTCTTTTGCTTGCCTTGAAGCCATCTAACTCTGAAGTGAAACCTCTACTAAATGTGAGCTACAGTAAAGCTTTTCCTCTTTTAACTGTGCGATGGGTCTTATTTGAGCCATCGGTAGAAGTAACTAAGACAGATTTTAGTACTAGAGAAGTGGGGTCACTGCTGAGACAGTGTTTCAAGAGGAGTTGGAATTGGTTTGTGGGAAGAGTTTGGAAAAGTCTGGAGATGCCAGCTGAAGCAGCTCTGGAATGCCTTAAACTGTACTTAACAGTAGATTCTGGACAGAGCGCAGAAGACCAAAATGCTGACAGAAATGATGTGAGTGAAGACAAGACTCAGAAGATTTCTGTTGGGAAAGACCTCACTGGCTGCTGGACTCCAGAAAATGTGTTATGTCTTGGCGGAAAATTTGTCTGCATTTTGTTCATGTGCAGAGACTTTGCTTGAGACCAAGATTAAGAGTGGCAGACTACTTAATTTCAAGACAGTCTAATGTTGGGGAAGTAGCATAACTCTTATTGGGAGCTTTTAGCCAAATCTATATTGAGAATCAAGAACAAAGAGCTGGGCAGATAATTTAAAACATTCTGAGTTTGGCCAGAAAGGACTGCAAAAACAGAGCAGAGAAGTAGTTGGTTACAGAGAACAAGCAGGACAATGGAAAAGATGGCCTGAGAACATTACAACAAAAAGCAGGACTTGAGTCTCTGTAGCCTCAAGGTTGCAAAGGTGAAAGAATTTGCTTTGAGAAGAGAGCCCCAGAGTACCAGAATGGCAGTGGCCTAAAGAATTCATTCCTTGAGGTTGGGTTCAAAGTGCTGTGATCTAGACACTCATCCCTACAGCTAAAAGAAAGGAAAACCCAGTTACTGCTTCAGCTGGCAGCAAGCAGACTTTGGTGTCACCCACATACTGCACATTTTAGGTACATGAGTTGTTTGGTCAGGTACCTAGATTTCAGAAGAAGGCCTGGGAGGTTAGGCAGTGTTCTCCCGAGAGGGCAAATGGTGCAGCTAAGAGTGTATAGCCAACAGTGCAGTGGAGATTCTAGAAATTTGGAGAAGCTAGGAACATGGATTGCCTGAGAAAAGCTGCAAGGAGTGAGCAAAGCCAGCTCAAGAGAAAAGCCATGGGAGTTACAACCATCTGCAATGCCACATGGGCGAAGTCACCAAGTCCTCTGGAGCTCAAATCTTGCCACATAGACTGCCCTGGATGGTGGACATGGAAATGCTTGCCCTGATGGACTTCAGACTTGCTTTGGTCCCATTTACTTCTACCTCCCATTTGGAATGGGAATGTTTATCTTTTGTCATTGTATGTTGGAAGTATTTAACTTTCTTTTCATTTGTACAAGACCTTGCAGCTCAGTTTGCCTTAAATCTGAGAGGAAACTTTAGACTTGGGACTTTTCAGAAGTTCTCAAACTATTAGAACTTTGGCAACTCTTAGAGATGGACAAGAAACTTTCTGCATAAAGAGATATACACAACCTTTGGGAGGCCAGGGGTAGAATGTTATGGCTTGTGTCTACATGTACCTCTAAAGCCTCTTAGGTCATACGTAGGGGTTTTTCAGAGGTGACTACATCTTTTCAGAGGTGGTATGATTCTGGGATTAAGAGTGTGGTGTGTGTGAAATTAGTCAATTGATTGGTCTGGTATAATTTTGAGCACGGATGATGGGACAACCCACCGTGGGTGAGTGTACAAGAAACAGAAAGCGGTCTGCTCTTGTCACTTGCTGCTTCTCCACTACTTCATTGCTTTGTTGCCTTCTGCCCACCATGAACTGTTTCTCCTCTGTGATACCCCTCTGCCATACCACCCTGTCTTGGCGCTAGTCAACTTTGTTAACTAAAACCTTTACAAACTGTAAGCTACAATAAACCTTTCCTCCTTTAATTTTGGGTATTTTATTTTTCATCTTAACAGCAAAAAAAGGAACTAGACAGAACATAATCATCAAGAAGGCCTCAAACAGGTTAAAACAATTCCTAAAAACATTATTTATAAAATAAAATACCAAAAGAATTTAAAATGAAACATTAACTGAGGGTTCCCTTTCACAGAGACAGCTATATAATGACATCAGGATATAGTACACATATCTCACAAATCCAACAGAAAAACAACAAATCCTCATATAAGGAAAGCAATTTTTTTGTCAGCATTTAAAACAGTAAGCGTTAGTCATGGTAACAGATTTTTGAGAGCTGCCATCACTTGCAGCTTCATGCCAACTGTCAAAAACCGCAAAGAAAAAGGAATTATTATTTCAGATATAGAGAAACAATGGATGCAACAAATACAAAAGCAGAAAATTTACAGGTTATTGTGGCATAATAGGAAATTTACTTAGTGTTTGTCTCTTCTCATCAGAGTACATAAAACTGCTGAACTCTCCTGAGTGATAGAAACATCTATTATTTGCATGAATCCCTTTTGATGATATTTCAATTTATGCTAATAAGATATTTTAGGCTGGGGCTTCTAGATGGCTTGAGAAGGTGGCTGGTCACCAGAAAGACAAGTGATTAGAGGGTTGGAAATTTCAGTCCTATTCACTGACCTTGAAAGGAAAGACAAAGAGCCCGGAGATCAAACTATAAAAAACTATGGAACAAGGATCTGATAGGTTTCTTGATTACTGAACATACTGAAGTACTTGGAAGGTGGTCTGCCCAGAGAGAGTGTGGATGTTCTATGACCCCCTTCCCCATATCTTGCTGAATGTATTGCTTCATATAGCTGTAATTCCGATCCTTTTAAAATAAACCAGTAAATACAAGTGAAGTTCTCTGCCATCCTAGCAAATGATGGATCTAAGGAAGAAAGTTACGGGCACATCAGTTTACAGCAGTTCACAGCAGGTGAGTCAGATATTTAAAAGTGACAACTGTCTACTTGTGATTGTCATCTGAAGTGAGAAGGATCTAGCAAGCTTCAGAACTGAATTGAATTACAAGATACCCAATTGGTGCCCACTGGAGAACAGCTCCACGTGTAGGGAAAATTTCACATACCTGGACATTCAAGTGTTCTGAACTGTGCTAAGAATAGAAGGATTTACAGTTATTTTATTAGCTTGGTATCACATTATATCATTTTCAAACTCACTTTACAGTACATGGCCAAAATTCCAGATCCTAAATTGTTCTCTCATTTCCATCGTACCTCACATGGAATCTGGGGATCTGAAAATGAGTAGCATAAAAAAAGAAATTATGTCCATATCTGAGTCTAAGGCCAAAGAAAAGCAGCTCATGTCTCATCAAGAAAAACACCTACTTTAACAGGATTATGGGGTGAAGATCAAGCATACAATTGTCACTCATTTTTAACCTAGAGCCTCTTGGTCCCTTCTTCCAATTCACTATCCAGTATTTCTCTTTCTGTTTATATTGCTTTCTGCTTAAAACACTACAATGATAAAATTCAGACTACAATGAACTTCATAATCTGTCATCTGACTGCCTTTTTAGCCCATGTTCTCACACTCTTCTGCACATATCCTTCACACTGGACTTTAGGTAATGATGCTCCTCTGAAAAGAAAGTTTACCTTCTTGAAATGATACAGACAGGAATTTATTTTAGAATTGCTTTTATAAATTTATGATGATTTATAAAATCCATGATGGTATCCTCAGTATTTCAATTTCTTTAAGACCAATCATATACATCTTTAAGACCAATACATATACAATCAATAATACATTTAAAAAATGTATTATTACAGTAAGTTCTATTCCTAATTCTCTGAAAAGAATAAAATGGCCAAAAGTCAAATGCATGTGTATTCAAGGCACTGTCCAAGATCCAGTGACCCAATCATTGTTCTAGAACTTGGTATAAATAGTTCAAACAAAGAAAAAACTGAAGAAATCCATTAGAAATAATACAGAATTGTTCTACAAGAATCTGAGGCTTTCAGGTAATTATATACTACTATTAGTATTACTAATATTAACAAAAACTCTATTGGTTTTTTTTTTTTTTTTAACTAAGTGCAAGGCACCAAACTAAGAACTTTTACTGTTACCTCATCCATTTCCTGACAAATCCTAGGAAACATATTATCTCCCTTTTACCACTAAAGTAACTGGAATCTGAAAGATTAGATAGCTTATCCAAGGTCACATATCCAATAGGCGAACTCAGACACATGAGAAAGCAAAGGTTTTGCTATTAAATCGCCATATTTTTAAGTGCTAGAGTTGGCCTACATTCTTATTTGGAATAGTAAGTTATGCTTCCTGGTAACAATATTCCTTTTTAAAAGAGAAACTTACAAACTGATAAGGTATATATCACAAAAGATAACAGCTTTCCATGTAAGAATTAGTCTGAGCATAATGAAAAAGTTAAAAAAAAATCAGACAAATTCAAACAGAAGTAAAAAATAATAAAGCCACAAGGACACACCTGAAAACATAAGACCAAAGTAAAGCTCGTAACATATATTACTAGACTGAAGTTTTTCACACCTTCTTTGAACAGGTATTCACCAAAGAGAATGGTCCTTCTGCTTAGTTTGTGAAGTGGTAGCAAAAGGAAGAAAAACCTGATGCTGCAGAGAAAACCTGCAGTAAAGAAGAATACATATATTTTTTAAAAAGGTAGTTTTGGTTACCTAGACGAGAACAGTTTGATGGAGTGCTGAAGACAGAAACCTGACAGCAATGAGGTAAGATAGTAGAGCCAGCACAGATCATATTTTGAAAGTGGTAAATAGGGAAGATAAATGATAGAACACTGCCAGAAAAAAATGCGTATATACTAAGGAGAGCTTGTTTAAATGTTTACAATAAAACTTCATTCAAGTGACAAAAGTTAAATACAAAAATACTGTGAGAATCAGAGCAGAGATCAACCTAATATACAGGAAACATTTCCATTCTGAGAAGAACAGAGGCCAGACTAGAGGAGGAGGGAGCAGGAATAAGATCAATCCCATCAAAAGGCCTCTATTGTTATGTTTGCTATAAAACTCATCTTCTTAAAGTAGTAAAGCTTCAAGAAAACAGTTAAAATAACTACTATAAAGAAGTAGGCAATTCCATGGCATATGTCTCCAAACCCAGCTACCTATAAGGTTGAGGAAGGAAAACTCTAAGCTCCATCTCTGCTCTGGATCTCGAAGGACTTTTGTATTTAACTGTTTTCTCTTGATTGAAATTTTCAACCAATTCAAAGTTGTTTTCAGAATTACACATATTTGAGACTTTTAGAAAGATGGCGGTGTGATGAACGGCAGAGAAACAGCTTCTCTGAGATTTGGTGTTAGGACCCAGGATCTGAACCAAGAATGGACAGAGTGAAGAGATCTCAATGTAGAAGGTGGCGGTGACAAGCAGCACTTTCTCCCTAAACAGGACTAGTCACTATGTGTGACAGGTAGCTCGAACCTGCCAACACAGTGAAAACTGGTGACACCTGAGATCTCCATGGAAACGCCCACCAGCAGAATGGAGCAGCAGATACGGTGGACTGCAGCGGATGACAAGTTATTCAGGTTCAGATATCCCCAGAAAGTGACTGGACAGCAGCCATTTTGAACACAGGCTATTTGAACTTAAAACTCAAACAGCTGGAGACTGGCTCCATCGGGCCACTCCCAGTATCAGGATGAGGGCACAACCAAGTTCAAGTCAGTGGGTGGCTCTGAGCGCTGCAGGCTAAACAAATCAGGTTCCAGTCTCACAGCCAGAAATCAGCCTGAACTTCAGTGAACTGAAGGCGTAGGCTTGTTTGGATTAATCAATACAGATCTGGGCTATACACCCACTCTGTGTAGCAGTTAACAGCAAAGACAACCCTTGAAGTGGACATTTTTTTGTTTCTTGTTTTTTTGTTTTGTTTTCTTATGAGTGTTAACATTGTTTCTAGGTTTTTTTTTTTTTTTTTGGTCCTTGTTCTGTTCTTGTCTTTATGTCTTTCTTCTCTCCTGTCTTCTTCACCAGTTTCCCAAAGTTCATGTAATCTTGTCTTCCAGCCTTGCTTCTAATCTCTTCTTCTATTTCTATTCCCCCTCACTCCCCACCCGTACCTTTAAAGTTTTCTCTCATCAGGGTAAAATCGTCACATTGAGGAGAAATTTACTGATATAGTTTTCTGGTTTGTTTTACATTTGTTACATAACCACAAATATAACTCACACCATTAATAGTGGCAAATTAAGTTACCATAGTTTGTCATTTTCAACACTGTGTTTTATGCTACTGCTATTGCTGATTGTACTACGTTAGCCAAAGTGACATACTGTTCTTCCTGGTATGCCAAGACTGAGAGTGCCTAAGAGTCATTAAAAATACAACAGCCCAGCACCAAAGAACCAGGGGCTAGATCAAATAGCCAGTAACTTCTCCTTCCCAATAAATTGAAGAGGTAAGATCTAAAAACTCAAAAGCCAGTTACACCTGAAAGATATTTCTGAGAAGCAATCATTTCCTAAGATTTTAAATACTAAAATGTTACCTGCCATAAGCAATTTCAGGCATCAACCCAGGAATTCAATTAAAAAACAAACAAAATAGAAAAGGAGAAACACTCATCAAGATGCAAACCCAGACTTCCAGCTCACTAAATGTAATGACGTAGAACAATTCAAAAGGTACCCACCTGGACTTCGGAAGCAGTAACAGCAGAAATAACAAAACAGATGAATGAAGCTCTAGAAAAATCAAATCAGAGATAATTTCTCAGATAACTACACAGATGGTGACCATAATGAAAGAAATGGTTAGTAACTGTAGAGCAGATACAGCTTTAAAAAAAAAAACCAGCAGTTTATGAAAATGATGGAAAGCATGAACACCCAACCCAGGAAAGAAATGGAATCCATGCAACAGATAAAAATGGGTATTTATGAGTACTGAAACTATACATACCAGAATGAGCCAATGTAAGGTCTGACTAAAACAGACGATAGGATTGTGGTTAGCAATCATGAAAAGAAAAATTTCTTTAAAAGCAAAGGAACACACACATACACACATCAGTCTAACAGCTGTTAGATGATGCAAAGAATAACTAAGATTGACTAGAGTCAATGAAGAAAGGAGACTGCAAATGGCATTTAAAAAAAAAAATAACTTGCTCACAGAAGTAATGGCAGAAAACTTCCCTACCATGGAAAAAGAGATTCACAGTCAAATAAGTGAGGTACACAAAACTCTAATTAGCTGTGATTCAAACAAACAAATAAGCAAGGCACACAGAAGGCATATTAGTCAAGATTTCAAAAATTCAATACAAAAATAGAATATTAAAAGCTGTTAGAGAAAAGAAACAGATCACCTACAAAGGAAAGCCCATTAGACTCACACCAGACTTTTCAACACAAACCCTCAAGTCAAGGAGACCTTGGAGCAAAATATTTCAAGCCCTAAAAGAAAACAATCACCAGGCTAGATTGATGTAACCCACAAAACTGTCTTTCAAAATTGATGAAGAAATGAGATACTTTCATAAAAAAGAACATCTGAAGAAATTCATGACCACCAAACCAACAATCTAAAATGTTGTGAAGGACATCCTAGAAAAAGATCTTGAGGACTACAACCTCGTGAACCCCCAGCAGAATGAATCCACTAGACATCACAGGGGGGAGGGGCAAACAACAGGAAAATAGTATCACAAGGATAAGTCAATACAGAGCAGTTATAAACATCAATGTAAATGGTTTTCATTCACCAATTAAAAGAAACAGACCGGCAAAATGGATCAAGAAGCAAGATCCAGTAGTATGCTGCACACAACAAACATACTTAACTCAAAAAGAAATTCAGAAACTAAAATCAAAGGATGGAAAACAATACTTCATGTGACAAGAACTCTGAAAAAACCTATTCTATTTGCACACAATGTATATTTCAAGCCAATACTGATTAAGAGAAATAGAGAAAGTCACTATATCCTTGAAAAGGGAACTCTTCCAGAGGAAGAACAACAATCCAAAATATATATCCAAATAACAGCATACAAAATACAGTAACAGACATGAAAAATTACATAAGCACTAATACACCTGTAATGGGAACCTCAATATGCTACTGTTGCAAACAGATCAACTAGATTTTAAAAAAAATCAATAAATATCAGAACTGAATCAAACTTTTGAAAAAATAGACTGAGTAAATGTCTACAGTGTTCCACCCCACGTCAGAATACACAACTCTTCTCAGTTGCACATGGGACATTCTCCAAAATAGATCACATAGTATGTGGCTCACAGAACACGGCTAAGTAGATAAGAAGGAACTCAAATTATCCTGTGCATATGATCAGACCATAGTGCAATGAAATCAGAAATCACAAAAAAGTAACACCCTCCTGAACAACAAATGGATCACAGATGAAATTAAAGAAGAAATTAGACAGTTTCTATAAACGATAATGCCAGTACAACATATGGGAACTAACGGGACACAATGAAAGCAGTCTTATGAGGCAAATTTATGGAGGTAAATTCCCGATTCAGAAGAACAGTGAGCTCAAATAAATAACTGAATGTTGAACCTCAAACTTCTAGAAAATGAACTGCAAACACAAAGCTTGTAGAAGGAAATAAATTATAAAGATTAGAGTACAAATTAATGCAATGGAGACCAAAAAAGTACAAAGAATCAATGAATTAAAGAGTTGGTTCTTTGAAAAATTAAACAAAACTGACAAACTCTTAGCATTATTAAAAAAACTCAAATCTAAGCAATTAGGAATGAAAAGGGTTAAATCATAACAGATTCTGCAGAAATCCAGGAGACTGTGTATTCTAATACGATTAAAATCACAAAAGACAGATTCCTAGATAGATGTTATCAAAGCTGAATCAATGACATAAAAATTCTAAATAAATCAATTATCAGTCAATAAAATTGAAGATGTAATTAAAACCTACCCCCCCCAAAAAAAGTTCAGGTCCTTACTGACTCATTGCTGAATTCTACAAGAAATTATACACTTAACATCACTACTTCTCAAACTCTTCAGTGAAATTCAAACAGTAGTCCCAAATTCATTTCTAGAAGCAAGCTTTACCCTGAAACCAAAATCAATAAATGTAATATACCATATTAATAGAGCCAAGGACAACAATCATGATCATTTCAATAGATACAAAAAAACAAAAATCTGACAAAGTCCAACACTCATTCATAATAAAAATCCTACCAATGGTCCTTGTACTCTCAATCTGATTAAAGCCATATGTGACAAACCAACAGGCAACATCATACTAAAGGTACAAAAACTGAAAGCTTTCTTTCACTTTAAAATCAGGAACAAGACAAGAATGTCCACTGTCACCACTCTTCAATATAGTACTGGAAACATTAGCCAGAGCAATTAGACAAGAAAAACAAATAGAAGGAATAATGATAGGAAAGGAAGAAGTTAAATTATCATTATTTGCAGATGACACAATACATAAAACACCAAAAGACTTCTAGATTTATAGGCAACTACTTTGAAGGCAGTAAGATTCACTTGATGCACATTCTGGTTTGACTATTATCATCTTTTGAAGCTCTAAGGTTTACAATGTTTAGGTTTTATTGGACTTGTTCTCTACTGTTTTGTTCAACTTTATAATACCTAATGAGATGGACAATTCTTCTTAAGGAAGCAAGAGGCATTATGGTAACCATTGTTGATAACCTTGTACTCTGTTTTTACATCATGTGCTATGTCTATCCTTGGTTTTGACTGACAGCTTTGTTTTATCATGTTTTTATTCTCTTACAAAAAAAAGTAATAAGATCTATGGGAGCAATAAAACCCAAAACATGTAAATTTTGTTGTAATAAAGAGAGGGAAGGGGCTGGGGATTTAGCTCAGCGGCATAAGCACCTGCCTTGTAAGCAGGCAGTTGTGAGTTTGATCCCCAGTACCGATAAAAACGAAGACAAAAAAACAGAGAGGGGAAAAAAGAAGTGCCCAAAAGGATACAATAGCAAGTGTGTTTAGGTGTATTAAATAGATGACCATATTAATATTTTTGATTGGATCATTGAACCCAACTGTTTGCAGTCTCACTATTTGAATGTTCACTTTGTATGCTTTGATCCTGTGATCTGAATCACCATTTCAAAGATGATAGTGTGTAATCTATTAACTGGTGATATCTTACTGTTTTTTTTTTCTTTTTGTAGTTCTGTATTACGTGTACCCTTACACTGTTTTGTTTTGTTCTTTTTTTCTCTCTTTCCTTTTAAATAAAAAAAAAAAAGACTTCTAGATTTAATAACAAAATCTAGTAGTGTAGCTGGACATAAAATCAACTTTCACAAAAGCATCCAAGAAAGAAGGAAGGAAGGAAGGAAGGAAGGAAGGAAGGAAGGAAGGAAGGAAAGAAAGAAAGAAAGAAAGAAAGAAAGAAAGAAAGAAAGAAAGAAAAAAAGAAAGAAAGAAAGAAAGACAGACCTAGGAATCAATCTAAGGAAACAAGTAAAAGACCTTTACACTGAAAACAATGGTACTCTCAAAACTGATATTGAGCCCGGCATGGTGGCACACGCCTTTATCCCAGCACTTGGGAGGCTGAGGCAGGAGGATTGTTCAAGTTTGAGACCAGCCTAGACTACAAAGACTACAAAGGCCAGCCTGAACCATACAGTGAAACCCTGCCTCAAAAAAGACACAAACAAAACCAAAAAAACCCTGGTACTGAAGATAGTATCAGAAACTGGAAAGATTTTCCCTGTTTTGGGGTAGGAAAAACCAATGTAGTAAAAATGGCCATGCTGCCAAAATTGTTACACAGATTTAATAAAATCTTCATCAAAATGCCTCAAGAATTAGAAAAAGTAACCCTAAAATTCACCTGGAATCAGAACAGCAAAAGCACTTCTGGGCAACAAAGGTAAGGTAGGAAGGCATCATATTCCCTGACTTAAACTTTCACTACAAAGCTCTGTTAAAAAACAACAAGAAAAGGAAAAAAAAACCCAGCATGTTGCCGGCCATCGCAGCACTCAGGAGGCTGAGGCAGGAGGATTTTTGAGCAAGCCCGGGCTACAAAGTGAGCCCAAGACTGAGTTGCATAGTGAGACACTTGTCTCAAAAAGACTGGGGGGTGGGGGGACCTAGACCTGAAGATTTGTGAACAGATTAGAAGACACAGAAACAACTTCAAACACACTGTCACCGTACCTTTGACAAAGGAGGAAAGATAACCTGTAATAAATGATGCTGGAAAAACTGGCTTTCTACATACCAAAGATTAAAACTAGATCCATACCCTTCACCATGCACTAAAGTCAAAATGGAATAAAAGATCTAAATATTAAAACAGAAACACTAAATCTACTGGAAGAGAAAGTACATAGAAATCTTGAAGACATAGGTGGAGGCAGAAATTTCATGAACAAAACCCAAACTGCATGGGAAATACTGCAAAGCATCAACAACTGGGATCGCATCTTATTATAAAGCTTTTGCACAGCAAGAAAAACCACAAACAGAGTGAAGAGACAACCTTAGTGTGGGAAAAAGCTTTTGCCAGTTGTTCTTCAGACAAAGGACTACTATCTGGAATATATAAAGAACTTAAAAAAAAAAAAAAATTCAGACCCCTCCCAAACTTAAAAGAACCAGCATGAAGATGGACATTTGAATGAACATACTTCTCAGATAAAGAACTACAAATGGCAAATAAATATATAAAAAAAAACTTTAAAGTCACTGGTCATTTGAGAGGTGCAAATTAAAACAACACTGAGATTCCAGCCCTCTTCAGAAAGAATGGCTATTATCAAGAAATCGACCAATAACTAACACTCACAGGGTTGAAGGTAAGAGTTCAACCATTGTGGAAATCAGTGCGGATTCCTCAAAAACTGAAAGTAGAGATTCCTTTTGACCACCTATCCCACTTCTTGGTATGTTCCTAGAAGAATTAAAAACATGATACCACAACAATATATGCACACCCACTTTTATAATGACATAGTTTGCGATAGTTGAATCTTCGAAATAACCCGAAAGCCCATCAACCAATGAATGAATAAAGATGTGGTTTTTTTTATACAATGTAGTACCACCCTGCCACAAAGAAACGTAAGCTTGAGACATGTCTAACTAAATGAGTACACCGTGAGAACACACTCTTATGTGAAATAAATCAGACACACATTTAAATACTGCATCACTGACCTGGACACAGCTCAGAGGCACAGCCCTTGTCTGGCAAGTGTGAGGTTGTGAATTCAATTCCTGATACCAAAATGAATAAATACCACATCATTTCTCTGGTGTCAGAAATTGAAAGTGTAAATAAAGGTCTAAATGTAAAACAGATATTGGGAAATGGAAAGAAAATGTTCAAAGAAGGAGAAAAAGGGAGAGGGAAAAGAAAGGAAAACAAAAAAAGAAGGAAACAAATGAAAACAAAGCTTTTGTAAGAAAGGAGGGAAAGGGATTGAAGGGAGAGGAGAAAAATGAGAAAAAAAGAAGCAAAACATACTATGTACAGATACAAATTCCCTAAGATCAATGTTATCAGTTTATATCTAAAATGTACTAATAAAAAATTACATGTCTCTAAACTTTCACCATCTCCCACATAACTTAAGAATACTCTAAGTAACTTTTATCCAAGATGAAGTTATATACAAATGCAGGGGGCAGAAATCTGAAACTGTGACTCTCAAAGGAAGTACTCAACAAACTGCAAGTCTTTTCTTGTGTCTGCCTAGTCCAGTAGGAACATGTAATACAAACATTAGCCATTCAAATACGAATTGCTCCCTTAAGATTAATGACCAGATTTTTTAAAAGAAACCCTGGATTCTCAGAGGAACTAGAAATGGCAAATAAATGTATTTAAAAAATGTGGGAAATGAGTAGTAGTTAGAATTTCTCATTTTTTGTGGTGTAACATAAACAATCACCACCCTCTTCTGATCATATTTACATCAACCTGTTTCTGTCATTCCTAATACCAAACTTTGAGTTCCTCGAACACACTTCCTTGAGGCATTACTGTTGTTCTTCTGCCTGCTACATATTTCCTTTCTTTTATTCACATGACCAGTCTGACTCATCCTTTAAAAGTGATTTCAGGCCTATTTTCCCAGCACTGGGAAGGATGAGACATGAGAACAACCTGTGCCCAGGAGAACAGTTTGGGCAATCTATCAAGAACAGGCCTCAAAAAGAGTTCAACAGCAACAAAAACTGAGTTCATATGTTTGAGGCTAGATGCTTTCCCTGTACCCCCAGATACGAAAAATTCCATTTCCCTTAGTATACTTGGGATAACCCTTGAAAGTATGTAACACAGGGTGTACATTACATTGAAATATTTATGCAATACCTGTGTTCCTCCATCTGAGAAGACCAGTCTCCTAAGGAACAAGAATCGGCCCATGTTTTTATATTCTCAGAGCCTACCACTGGCACACAGTAGTGTCTGGTTACTTCCATCATTAGAACAAAACACCCAATACCTTCAACTTAAAGGAAGAAGAGTTTATTTTGGTTCACTGTTTAGTTCTATGGACAGAAACAGTACAGTGTGTGGCAGAGCAAAGTTGTTCAACCCATGTCAGCCAGGAGGGCCCCAGTGATTTCCTCCAACAAGGCCTCACCTCCTGACAGCACTTTCAGCTACTAAACTCATCAGCAGATGAGTCCACTGATGAGTAAATTATCCCAATGATTCAACCACCTTCCAGACAAATGAGACTTTTGGGGACTATATTAGATCTAAACTATAGCAAGTAAGTATTTTGTAAATGGTTTGCAGAATAAGAAAAACATGAAAATCTTATTTATCATCTATTACGTATTCTATGCCTTTAAAAAATGCTGATACGTGTTCTCCATTACAGTCTACCTGCAGAGAAAAAAAAAAAAAAACACACACACACACACAAAATGAGATCGCTACAAAATCAAGAAATAATTCCTCATGTTCAAAGAATGCAAAAATCACTACAGTAGGTAAGGGAGTCATCATAGAAAAAGACAATGCTTATTAAGCTAAGCTAGGAAAGGTGGCAATTCCTATAGCAGAAATGGCATGGGAAAAGAAGATTTAACAGGACTAGATAGATATATCACTTTTAGAAGACAATTAGCAAATTATTTACTATGGCTTGATTCTTAGCAAAGTTTAAGGAGATACCACTTGGCAGAAGTAGATAAGGGTTATTTTATGGTAGGTCAACAATGTCGGATTAGGAAATCTGAAGAAAGAAAAGCCATAAACATGTACTTTTAAAAAAACAAACAAACATGTACTTTTTCAGGATTATTACTATGCACAAGATTAATGTGCAGTGGCACAGGTGCTGGAAGTCTGAAAAAGAACCAGAATTTAGCCTGAATGAGAAACAAGAACTGTCAAACACATGTAAGCTTTTGCGATTTTAACAGTAATTTCATGAGATCAATGTTCCATTTTACATTTAAAGAAATCAAGACCCATAGGATGCTAAATTGTTGGCTCAAAAGCTGAGGAAATAATGGACAGTGTTCAAACCCTGAAGTCAATGCTTTTTTCTCAAAGCTTGTAAGAACTGTAGGCAAAGTTCCAGATGGAAAAGTATTTCAACAGTTTGGCAATAAAGTTGACAGCACTGGTAAGAAAAAAGCAGAAAAGAGGAAAGCAACATTTCCAAAATGATGCAGCAAAGGTTTAAACTGGAAGGAGAGGGTCTGGAAGCACCGATGGAGAAAATAACACATGAGAAAAAGGATAAGGAGAAAGAGAAAAATAAAAGTTTACTTTTAAGAGTATTACGCTTAAATGACATAAGGCTTCTAAAATGGCAAATGCCCAGAAGATAGAGGTTCAAAGTGATCAGTCAGCACCAGAGGCTAATTTTCTGGTGTTATACACGTATTTAGTATGTGCCAAAACCATCCCAAGCACTTTGATTTTTGTGGGGTTTTTTTGTTGTTGTTGTTTCAGTTTTTTGGTACCAGGGATCAAACTCATGACCTCGCTCTTGCCAGGCAGGCAAGCAATTACACCAGTGAGCTCAATCCCCAGCCCCCTATTTTTATACCTAAGAGATAGATGCTGTCATTATTCCTACCATACACATGGGGCAAATGAAGCACAAAAAATCTAAGTAGTTTGCCTATGGTAACACACAGCTAGTAGGTGGCAGGCCTATGATTTAGATCCAGGCAGTTCCACTCCAGAGACTAGTCTTAAAGCACTATACTTGTCTGCACTCTTCTGTGAACAGAGTGACACTGGAGGGAAAGAAATGCTGAGAGAACAGGAATGAGGTCTGTGTTCTGGCACTGTAGGGTGAGGTAGGCCAGAAAAACTAAATAGGCCAGGTAATCAGGATCTCTGTTGCTTTTAGCAACACAGCTTAAGAATTCCCATAGGGCCTCTACATATACATAGCTAGAACTAGACAGGTAATTGAGCACTTGTGAGCTTAACTACTTGGGCATATTTTCTTTTTATCCTCAGGGACCTGTGATATACTGTGGCACCACAAGCTTGCTTTGGGATAAATGGATGTGAAAGGATAGACATAGAGAAAGGAAAACAAAAGTGAACATGAGAGAGAAAGAAAAAAAGAGAAAAAGGAAAATATTCAGTGGGTTAACTTGGCTATTATGAGGTGCTGGCAACGTGGGAAGCATCAATTCCTATAAAGTACTAAGGAAAAGCAACTGGATCACAATAAAAGAAAAAACATGTTGTAGGGCAAAGCTGAAACACTCAGGAAAAACAAAAAGGCAAAGAGGACAAAATTTAAAGGTAAAATAGAACAGAAAATAACTTTTATAAAAATGGAGACTGGTTCACAAGCGGTAAGACCATTGACAAAGGGAATTAATTTAAAAGACTGAAAGAAGAGCAGCACAACTGAACCGTCCTAGCAGGTAAGAAAAGGATGCCATGGCAATCTACTGGACCACACTGCTTTGCTTTTTTAAGGCCTTTAACAACCATCAACTCTTCAGAATTACAACCCCTACATCTCTACTTTTCCACTTCTCTATCCATAAGACTGTTACCTAAGAAAACCTTTCAATGTCACTGTAGAACACTAACGTCATGTGAATGACTGAAGGACATTTTTTAAAATTTATTTGTAATAAAAGAGCCAACAGATACTTCTTCCTGTCTGAAATGTCAATTTGACCAATATCAACTTTTAAAACGTATGAGTCTTTCAATATCCAGATCAAATCTCACCTCTTCAATGATGTTCTCCTCATCCCACCTCTACCACTGCTGGTCTTTCCTACACATGTATCTTTGTTTCTCTATCACAGGACTTACCAGGCTACCAGCTGTTACAGGAACTTAAATGTATTTCTTTAGTATCTTTTGAATTTGTCATCAAAACCCCTGTAATTGTGCTCTACCCACAGTAAGAATTCAATAATTTATATTCAATAACATAAACCCCAAATTTAAAAAACAAAGCATTTACAAGTGTTTATAAAGGATGGACACAGTAACTAGGTCCATCACTACCTAAGAGAAAACTGGTAAGAAAAGCTTAAAAAAACAATCGGTTCCTTGAAGGAGAAAACAAGAAAATGGACTATAGTTTAGTTGTATTGGCCCGTGTTGTTAAGGGGTTGGTCCTTACTTACAGTGGCACTATTGAAAGGCTGTGAAATCTTTAAGAATGACATCACCTGTAAGCTCTTGTCATGGAGACAAGCCCTTAAAGGAGACTGTAGATCTTTGTTCTGCTTTCCAGCTGCCATAAGGTTAGCAAGTCATTTCACCTGTGCTCTGTGCCATGTGGTACTGCCTCATCACAGGCCCAAATCAATAGGGCCAAGCCAATACAAACTTTGTTTCTTTGTAAGCAGATTACCTCAGATATGTTACAGTAATAGAAAGATGACCATATGATATCATGATACAGTTTACTTACTGTATTTTCTAAATTGGTGGTTCTCAATCATGCGGGGAGAAGGCTATCGGCATCTAATGGGCAGAGATCACGGATGTTGCTAACAGCCTACAATGCACAGGCCAGCACCCTCCCTCTATAAAACATTTATCTGACCCAACATACCAGTAAGACTGAGAAGCCTTGTTTTACATTAAGCAGACAAGAAAAAAAGTCAAAGTTGTGCAATATATAAGATTCCTAAAGTTTTCTTAAACAACTAATACATTCACCTCTTCTTGTTAAAAACTGGTCTAAGAGAGAATGAAAACTTTTTTAAGCGGCTCCAATTACATGTTAACAAGAAAGGAGTTGGTTACAAGTTTCACTTACCATGTGACAAGTGTGCCAAAACTCTCTCAATATTTTCTGTAACTGTTGATTAGCCCTTCTTAGTTACAATCTCCTAGACTTCTAATGAATCTTTTCACATCGATACAGTGAGTAAATTTAAATATAACTTGACTGCAAAGCTTAAATGGCAACTTGGAGAACTATCCACCAGCTACCTGCCCACAGATGAACAAGCCACTATGTGCAAGACATCTGCTTAATAATTTATTCTCAGAACAAGCAATCAGTTAAACTAAGCCATCTGAACTTTCAAGCACTCATTCATGCCTCTTACAACAAAAGCCTGAAGGTCTAGCCAGGCTTAGAGATGTAGTTGAAGACTGAAAATAGTTTTAGTCTAGTATAAAATGAACTAGCCCTTTGAAAGTCGGCACTACTCTCCACCCTAACACTGCCTAAAACTTGCTATACTGGTGGCTCCAGATCTTATTATAATACTCCACTAAAAACAACAACAAACACCTCAGCAATCGCTATCAGGTAGAAAACAACAGAGCTGTTTTTTAACAAAGAAATGAAACACAGGCTAAAACAGGAAGTATGCACTTTAAATCCAACTGAAACCACAAAGGAAGCAAAAATTAACTGCAAAAATAATTTAGCTAGTCAATATCCAAGTAGGTAATGCACTAACTATTACAATCGTTATAACAAAGTCTCAAGAGATAGTAATTTATTTCAAATAATTTTACCATATATGGTAAATCAGCCACATTTGACTGATTTTCTAGAACCAAAGCTACTCTACATTCTATAAAGGAAATGCACAGTGGGGCAAAGGGAATGGAGCAAGGGAGCCAATGACTTAGTGGACCACATTAATTAAAAGTAGGGTGTGCTATAGGACTTCTCACAGGTTCAGGAGACAGTATCAGACCCAGCATCATTCTATTTTTCTAGAACCTGGGAGAACATCTATTGCTATTTGGTTATATGTGTCTCTCAAGGCTTTCACTATTCTCTTTGCTCTCCAACTCAGGCTATTAACAAGACTTGGCCTATTACTTTATTCAGCCTCACCCCAAAATTTACAGGCACACGTTTTATCCTACAATATTGTATACTGCATATTTTCATTCCTATTTGAATGACAACCATTTCTCTACAGTCTCAGAAAAGTCTGTGGACATTACAGTATTTTTACTTCTGGTAACAAAAGTTTCTGACAAAGAAGTGTATCCCTGGAAAGGTGCCTTTTCACTACAGACTTATCACTGAAAAGGATCCCCCCCCAAAAAAAAAAATTTGTGGACCTTTCCTATAAAGGTACCTAATACCAAAGACATTAAAGACAAACAAACAAACAAACAAACAGAACAGCGAAGGAAAGAAAGGAAGAAAATTAGGGGAAGAACAGATATGTGAACACTGCCTCCCACAATAGCAGCAGAGATGAATGGCACCTGTGCCGCCTTTCATAATAGGATTTCACTTGTTTGGATGGTACTCCCTAAGGCTAGATTATTCTACTCTCTTGCCTTGGGAAACAACTTTGATGACATCTTCTCTGTCTGGTATTTTAATACTTTCCTCACCCCAGCTTTTCCCTCTTTGATATGTTAATTTCCTTATTTCTATTGTTTCAAAATGTCATTCTTCTGAAGCATATCTCATGTGCTATCTCATCTATACCCTATCCTTACCCTTCTCCCACCCCCACCAAGTTAACTACAGTCAATTTACCATTTTCTTTTCTACTCAAGAGATGCCAAAGCTTTTTAAAATCTCTCGTGTTGTCATAAATCAAAAGAGAAAATACATTTTCTCTTCAAATTTGACTAAGAAATTCCCATATGTATTTAGCCTAGAACTAACTTTCACATTTAAGGTCACTCTTTATCATTATAAAATTTAAGAAAGTATTTTTAACTCTTTCATTTGGACAGGCATATCAATTTACTATTTTTAAAAAATAACATTCCCTTCTAACAATAAAAACTCCTCTCTCCAGAACATCACCTCTTTCTGACACAGTTTTTCATTCGTTCACCTCTGCTCTATTTCTACAACTTGAAACTAATTCTATCCCTTGAATTTACTCTCTCTCAGTCTTGCTGAGCCTTCTTACTTCATATCCTCATTTCTCTCTTTCTTGAAATTGCCATCTGATTCCCTGGCTTGCCATCACTTCACAATTTTAATGCCAGGCGCCCCAACTCATTCATTTTAAGAAATTAAAACTCAGCTACGAGAAAACTAAGTTTCATCTATGTGATCCACGTGAGGGAAGACTTATAGCTACGCAGTGTAAAAACTGCCCAGTCATGGCTTTACAAACTGAAAAAGGCAGGTGAACAAAACTCCTTAAATCAAGGACACAAATAACTGCTATACTTCCAACAACACTCATTAAGCAAACCCAGCAGCTTCCTTGATTTTATAAAAATGAAATTCTATTTTAAAGTAAACATAATATTTCCTGAAGACATTCTCCAGTCACCTCTGAACAGCCTTTTAATGCAATGATTATCCAGAGAAAAAAAGGGAAGATGAGGTTGGTGGAAGCCTTTTATTTTTTGACTCCTCAGTTCCAGATTGTTATAATCCCTAAGACCCGTTTTATTTACTTATAACAGAGGCACAAGATTGTTTCCCAGGAACCTTAAGTGGACTCCAAGTCCTCTGTGGCCCCTTTTGGGTTATTCAATTTCAGCTGGAAATAGACAAGTTATTTTAACATTGTGTTCATTCCTTTTGTCTCTTCTTCAAAAATCTAAATTCATCTCAGGCTGTCTACCACTGATTCCACAGCCTAAGGAAAAATCTTCCTCACCATGCTGACTTATGATGTGGAAGACATATTAGACAGAAGCCCACGATTGTCTATTAAAAGTACCACCACTCTATCACTCTTCCAACCCATCACTTTTCTACTCCGACTGCTCAGACCTTATTTCTATAGCCCTAAGTATCCACTATTATATCACATAAAGAGTAACTTTCCTAATACACTAACTCTATATGCTAGAAATATATATTCAGAAATACCTTAAATATGGTCACCTTATCAAAGTTTCCCTTTATATGATGTCTCTATAAAAAGTATATACTTATTTCACTTCCTAACACTTGTGACCACCTGACAAGCACATATTCATGCTCCTTGACTATGTCCTTCTGCTACAGAAATTCTTTCCATGTTCCCTCTTTTATTAACTCATATATCCTCAGCACCCGGAATACGTTAAGTTCTCAATACATATTTGTGGAAAGAATGAAGAGACGTGTAGCACAGTACTAGATGTGATCCTCAACAATTTTAACTTCTTTGCATAACTTTCTTAGTCTGTTTCAAGAGTCACACCTAAGAAAACTGTATCTAAGCTTTTCCAGCTGTATTACTCTACATTCTTGTCTAACTGAATCCTCTCCAACTTCCTTATCCACATGTTTCCTTCCACATCGAATCTTAATTCACACCTGTCAGAATAATAGTTCATTCTTCAAGTTCATTTTAAGTAGTGTGCTCTCTTTAAAGCTTAACAAACTGTAAGCTCTGTGAGAGGAAGGTGGAGTTCTTACTTGCATTCTTAGTTGGTACAATGACTCCTGTGCAGGTGATCAACCAAACAACTAATGAATCATGAAGAGCAAAGGAAGCCTTTCGTGGTTCTCCCCAATTGTAAAATAATCTCGTGCCTTTGGACTCATAACACTTGCTATCTTCTATGGTATTTACCATACTGTACTCTACATTGTTAATTTACTTGCCTAATAGAAACTAAACAGCAATTTTTTTAGAAATTGTCTTGATGGTTTTCATATCTCCTACAGCATCTATTATAAATCTTTGTCTCTGTTATATTTTTTAAGTTTCATCAGACATTAAATAATACAGGGAAAAAGTAGGCTCCACCAGTTCCAATTTTACTATTGTCATTGGCATTTGTGTTATGTTATATTGAGACGTCTAAGCATAGTTCAAAGATCTTATTCTAATCTCTTCACACTCTGCATAAAAGTATTGATACTTTCTAAAGTATAGTAGCCACGGTGTGTATTTCCTAACTATACCCCTTCTCTCACACATCAATACTTTCACTTCACTAAACAGCCAACTGACCTTTCTTCTCAGTTTAGATTTCTATTCCACCCAGTTCCCTCCTCTGCAAGGTATGAAACCTCCTTTAAAAAAAAAAAAAAAAAAAAAAACTTCCCATAAGGCCTGCCTTTCTTAGCTCTGTTTCTGAAGGATGAAAAGAAATAGCTTTAAATCGTTTTTATGAAGCAATTCCCCCAATTAATCTCAAGCTTCAATAGCCTTTTCTCTGCCATCAAGATTTTTTATACTAACTTTACTTCTAAGCTCTTACGCAGCTTCATGGAACCTTTCTGGCTGCACAATAGCTGGTGTCTTATGTTCTCACCATCAGGTACCAAGTCCCAAAGTATCCGGATCTTCTTTCTGAAATGTGCACCAATCGCTGTCCTCCCTCTAACCCAGACATGTCTCCTAAGCATACACATAGTACCCATGCGTCAGACTACCTCTGACATACAAGCTCCTTACACCACTCTTGATGAACACGACTCTAAAAATGGTATCTCCCAATACTGTTTTTAGCCCAGTTTTTTTTTTCTCGAGAACACAACCTTGTCCATCGTACCTCCCTCCTTCTTCATTTCCCCATCCATTCCCTTCTTCATGTTCCCCCGACTTCGCCAACTAACCAGAGAGGACATTATTTCCTCTGTACACCCAACCTGCGAATGAAGAACAAGCTCTGGCTTCCGGCGGTCTCCTCGCCTCCGGTGCACACCCCCCCTCCCCCAGGTGTGCTGACTTCCACACGGTCCTCTCCTGCAACGTTCCAGCCAATACCACGCCACACCACCTCACCCCTGCGGCGGGATCAGACTCCTCCACACCCACCTCCACTGCGGGTCACCGCCGCCTCCACGGGCGCCTCTTCCCACCTCTCGCAGGCGAGCCGGAGACTCCCGGCGCGCGCACACACACATTCTCACGCTTCCCCAACCTCCTCCTCGCACCGGGACTGGCCGGCTACTGTGGAGCTTGGCCGAGCCGGCGGGTGCGAAGCACCCATGCAAGCGAGTGCGTGACCACCCCGCCCCGCCGATCCCTTCGCAGCCCCTGCCTTCCTACCCAGAAAGGAGAGGACACAGCGACTCCCCCACCACTCCGGACATAACACCTCTAGGTCTGTCGCTCCAAACCCCAACCCTTCGCCCGCTTCCGCCACGTCCCAGGCCGGCCTCAGTACTCACCGGAGGTACTGCGCGCTCTGCAGGCTCATCCTCCGCCGCAGCGTCTTCCCGCGAAGCTTCCGTGGGTCTCTTAGGCTCCTCGGAGCGGCCCCGCGGCACCGCGGGTGCTGGCGGCCGCCGCCATCTTTCTCTCCTCCGGCTCCTCCTCGCTCGGCGGGGCGGGGGGGGGGGCGATGAGTGAGGCGAGGGGGAGGGAGTGAGGAAAGCTGCTCTAGCTACTGCTGGCTCTTGGGGCGCAGACACACTCCGACCCGGGAGGGGGAAGGGGAATAGGAAAAGGGAGGGGGCAGGGGAAAGAGGAGGGAGAATCAGAGGAAGGAAGTGGGAGAGGTCTTTCTCGCGAGATTTCAAGAGCGCCGGTCCCTCCGGGTGATTTCCGCCACTCGGCACAGGTCCGTCTTCGAGTCAGCCGGGTGTGTGGCACGTTGGCCGACGCTGAGAGCCTTTGTGGTTGCGCTTGGCGGCTTCTTGCCAACCCACCCCTCTCCTCCCACGCAAGGGGATAACCCCAGCCTCACCAGGAACATCTAGCCCAAATCAACTGGGAGTTACACTTAAAGTCTTCCCCCGTCTGTACCCCCCCCAACACTTTTTCTCTTCCGCCTTTCACTTCTCCTCTCTTCCCCACCGGAAACACCGCCCCTTCCTTCTATAGTTCCACCCGCCAGTCCCTTGATTTTTGTCTGCCCTCGTCCACTGAAGAGTGATGTGAAGGCCTCGCTCTCCACGGGTGCCCTCCCCATGCACGCTGGGAGACTTTTGGAGGGAATAGGGTGGAGCCCAAGAGGAAGAGAAAGGAAACCAATCGGATTGGATACGTAGCTGCCATGGCAACTTGAGCTGCGGTTGTATTGTCATAGTAACCGGTGTGTGCCGCCTGGGTTACCCTCTGCTTGGCTAATGGATTTCCCTGGATTCCCCCTTAGCTTCCTATCCATCTCAACACCTCCCCTAATTTAAGATTTAAGAACCGTGATTTTCCTGGGCAGTGAAATCCACTTCTTCCTCCCTTGCCCCTTCCCCCTTCCCGCAGCAAGTTTGGGGGACACCCTGAGGCATTCACCGTTGGCAGTTCCACCTGCCCGTGGGCAGGAACCACCTCCATAGTTTTCGCTCAGAGCCAGGTGTGGAGAGGGCCGGGCTTATGCAGAAGATGCAAGGCCTGAAGGCTGGCAGGTGGTGCGGGAAAGCGAGGGCGAGGCGCGGCGCTGGGGTGCAAGGAAGGGCGAGGGGTTTCCCCACAACTGCCTCGGGCTCAGGAAGGCGGGATCCCAACCGGATGGGGTCCCTCAGGGAGGAGAGCGGCACACGACAATAGATAGCCCTCCTGCCAACAAGGACGTCCGACTTTCCCTGGCGAGTCTACCCCTTCCCAATCCCCCCACCGCACCCCCTCCCCACACACCCTCCTTGCTGAGCTTCCGGGAGCCTGCCGGTAGAGGTGAGGATAGAGACACCTGGCAAAAGGCTCACAAGTGGTTTTCGAGCACCCAGAATCCAGGACTAATAGAGGGGCTTGCAGAGACACCCCCACCACGGTGGAGACTTTGCTTGTTGAAGGCAGATCTTAATAGAACAAATATTTTTGAATGTCTTATGCGCATTTTGTGTCAGGCTTGCGGTTAAAACGCAGAAATATAAACAATGGGATCAGTGATACAGAATATATGAGAAACTGCTGAAGAAGTCATTTTAGTGACTTGAAAGAATTACTTGGCATTTTATGAATTTGACTTTTATGGAATCAGGTAAGCAGCTATCTCAAACTACTTTAGGATGAGCAAAGGCATAAGATCCTTCAGAAATGTAACTCACTGTTAATTCAAATCAAAAGTCTCAATTGGTTTGGGCACCTCGTTCTTGCTGTCATTCTATGCTAGCTAAAGAGTTGCGCTCAAAATCGTTTTTAGAGACCCTACCTATTAAGAGCGAAACTGTGTATTTGGAACATCACGTACTATCTACTTTGACATAAATGCCAAGGGCAGGTGATCATTAACGAAACAGAGTGAACTACCCCCCCCCCACTCCCGCTGCAAACTAGCGCCTAGTATGATGCGCTATGACACGCAGCGATTGCGGCAGTACAGGGCCCCCAGTGGCCCCGCCTGGCAACAAGGGACGCGCCGCCCACTGGCAGGAAAGGGAGCCACCTAGTGATTGTTCTTATCTCTGCTATATCATCCTTTTTCTTCAACCCT
Source organism: Cavia porcellus (assembly GCF_034190915.1). Lineage (NCBI taxonomy): Eukaryota > Metazoa > Chordata > Mammalia > Rodentia > Caviidae > Cavia > Cavia porcellus. Next base: position 3,133,170 of record NW_026947512.1, read on the forward strand.
GAAAGCCCGAGGGTGGAGATCGCTGCTACACAATACCTCAAAAACCCTACAATTCTTTTCCTAAATATATTAGTTATATTTTTAAAACTGTTAACCACTGTTTTATGTTGTACAAAATAGTTACTGCTTTACTAGCGATCTTAGTGACCTTTTATGCTGGGACACACATTCTTGGTCAAAGCTATATGAGCAAGTCTTAATACACTCCTGATTCTATGAAAATATTACTGTTTTCTAATTTGGCGGGGGGAGGGAAAGGGACCAGAAAGGTGAATCTAATTATGGTTTATTTGGGCTGGGGATTTAGCTCAGCGGCATTAGCGCCTGCCTTGCAAGCAGGCAGTCGTGAGTTCGATCCCCGGTACCGATAAAAAAAATGAAAAAAAAAAAAAGACCAAAAAAAATTATGGTTTATTTAATAAATATTGACTGCACACCTACTGTGTTTTAGGTACTATCCAGGATATTACAGATACCACAATGAGAGATGGGCCCTATCTTGAAAGAACTCACCTGGTAGACAGTAGGGTAAAAAAAATTATTAGGATGCAAAATAATGAGGCAGTAAATGAGGTATGAACAACCAGAGGAACACAGGTGGGGTCAGTAATAATAAACTTTTTCTTTTATAACAGTCTTCCTAAACATAAGGTTCTTTAATAGCTTTACAGTATCCCTACTAACTAGATAGAACAGGGATAACAGACTTTAATATTGATCTTACAAATCGTTTGCAAAAACAATAGGACTCAAGAAAATTATTACATGTAATTTACATATTGTTAATGCAAAATATCCTGCTGCACCTCCTTCTGCTCTCAATTATCAGAACTTATCATCTTCCACAATGAATTGAAAGTCATCAAACTTGTGGAATACAAACATCTTTCAAAAGTATGTTTTATTAAGGCTTTACTCCTGAAGATATGAATTGCATCTAAACCAAAAGAAATCTGCCTCATTTCCATTAATCTAACCTTATTTGAAGTTTTTTGGTTTGTCTTTTTGACTAAGTGACTTCATGGACAGGTCATAAACTAACAAACCCATGTGTTCATCCTACCTCTGTCATCGCAGCATAAGAGCCTCAGTTTGCTGAAGATATCACCTATTCCAAGGTCCTGTGAACATTAATAATGATATATATGACTGAGTTCATGAGTGCCTGGTGCACAACACTGGCACTTGATAAATGTTCATTATCTTTCTTCCCCTTTGATCTTTTATAGCTAACTAAAATAGGTATAGTTAGAACTACTGCACCATAAAATTATTTTTAAAACACTTTTTTGAGGCTGGGCTTAAACTCACTATGTAGCCCTGGCTGGCCTTGAACTTGTGGCCTCAGCCTCCCATAGGCTGGAGTTACAGATGTGTACCACACCCAGCTAATTTAAATTTTATTTTAAAATAATACTCTAGTCTTATAGTACTCATATAGTACACATCCAAGTCTATTGTTGGCGGGTGCTAAAGGATAGATTCCTTTATCTGTGACTTTGATTACAGAAAAAAAGTAGGAAGACATTATGAGTCAATTTCTAGAGATTAAGCTCTTTGTCATAACCAAACAGCCTCATATAGCCATATTTCTGCTTCAGATAGTAAATCAAAGTGGCTTTTAAATTTTTATTTTGTTTAAGACAAGATATTGCTGAGTTACCCAGGCTGGGCTTGAACTTGTGATCTTCTTGCCTTGGTTTCCCAGGATACTAGAAAATGCAAGCAAGTTCCATCATGCCCAGCTGAGAGCATTCCTACCACATATGCCAAGGGCTTGGTAACCTGATAATTAATGCATAGTAAACCTCCTCTCTTTTTATAATAATAGATCTTACCTGTTTAATGAAACCTTAACAAGTATGTGTTTATTTTAATATTTAGCCTACATATTCTGAATGTTTTCAAATCATGTGCACAATTAGACACTTAATAGATGTGTTTCTATTCTGGTGAAACTGATTATCAATTGCATACTCAACTGTATAATATATGGAAATCTGGCTGTGTTCTTTAGTGCCACACCCCAGACTGTAGAGCTGGGTGATTCAAGCTAGTGTGTGATTCATTCTCTTCACATAGTGAGTCAGAAACAAACTGACATTTAAACTCAGTTCTTTTTTTTGCTCAAGATTTCTTACATCAAGGATCAGCACCCCTCCTCACAGAGTTTATCAAGCATTCATTCATTCCTAAGAGGGAGTCAGCCTGAGAAGTAGGAAACGCTGTAGTCCAAGATCCAAGGGAAAAAACTTCCAGCTTTGTAGGCAATAATAGTGTGACAGTTTGGGAATGATACAGTGTTCATGCCTCTCTTCCCTTTTTCCTCACTCATTTCTTTTCCATTCTCCTGTATTTACTAAAAGAAATTTTATTAAGCCTCAAGAATTTCCCCCAATTTTCAATAAACAGCCACTTCTGACAGCCATACATGGTGGCACATGCCTATAACCCCAGGACCCAGGAAGCTGAGGCAAGAGGATCAGTAGGAGTTTGAAGCCAGCCTGGGCTACGCAGTAAGACCCTGTCTCAAAAACCAAAAACAAACCTGAGAAATCATCATACCGGAATATCTGCTAATTTAATAGGCACAGATAGAAGAAGGGAGCCTCACAATGAAGATAAAAGAGTCTTAAACAATAAAATAGAAACCTACAGCTCTCATATTCTATTGACAGAAGGTCTTAGGTTCATGCAGTTCTTTATCACTGCAAGCACAGGTCCACCACAGTCATCCTGTAGGTCCAAATGTAAGTCTGTGGTATTTCCCAAGCCACCATTTTCTTCTTAAAACATCCAACTAAAGGAAGATAATTATTTAATATTTTCTATTCGCTCCTAATTTGCAGTGAGTAAATAGTATTTGAGGACACAAAGAATGTGATTTTAATATTTTTTGTCACAAATCTATTCAGAGTCATAGAAAACCACATCTCCATGCACAGACACAGACATACCTCACGCTCTCTAGGCCCTGGCATTGTTACTTAACCATCTTGATGTGCAATTCAAGTTAAAATGTGACTCAAGTGAAAAACAAAGAAATTTAGGTTTGTCACTTCAAAGCATACCAACAGTAGCACCCAACTATACTTGTTTTGCTCAACTGCCACAGAATATTTTCCCACAAATATTTTTCTATATCAGAAACTGGAAGTTTATTTAATATTTATAAAAGTTCTTAATATTAGATTAAGAGAAAATTCCAGAATGAATTAAATAGCCAGTTAATGTGTACTTATGTTTCACATTTTACCCATAACAAACTTTTTAAGTTGTTTTCCTGGCCAAGTCTCCACTGGCAATTACCCATAAAATAAAGTTCATAATCCCTAAAATGACCTATGTATTCTCTTCTGCCTTACTTTTTTAACTTTTCCCTATACCCCACCCAGACCATTATAATAACCACTTTATTAGGTCTTTAAATGAGCAATGTTCTTACCTTCTCAGAGCCATTACACAGAATGCTCCTTCTATCTCGATAGCTTTTCTCTATCTAGATAACTTTTTTACTATGCTTCAAGCCTATACTTGAACTTCTTTGGACAAACTGTCTGTCTCCCACCTCTCACTATCAAGTGTCCTAGGCAGGACACTATTACATATTTCTGTAGCACTTTACCATTCTTCATGACAGTGGTTATGTTTGTATAATTCTTTGTTCAGTGTACATTCAGTCAGGTAGGTAATGTGTTGATTTTTCTTACTTGTATATTACTATTCCCCTGGCAAACTGCCTAACACACAGGGTACTTCATAAATGTTAAATCAGTGAATTTAAAAAAAAATCAATGAAAGAACCATGATTTGCAAATACATGCTTAAAATTCATGACCACCTTGCTGAGGAATCCTGTCTAGAAGTAATTCCTAAGCAGTAAGAATTTTCTTGGGAAAATCTGAAGGATTAAATATTTACCAAAATGACAGTTTTAATTAAATGTAATTAATTACTTAGGCATTCAGTAAAAAATAGACTTATAAGCCTGGATACCTCAAGCTGGGCATGATACCACATACCTATAATCCCAGCACTCACGAGGCTAAAGCAAGAGGACTGCAAGTGGAAGGGCAGTGTGAGCTACATGGTGAGTTTAAGACCAGCCTGGACCAGGTGGTGAGACCCTGTCTCAAAAAAACGAAATAAACAACAAAAGATTAAAGATAACTCATCAGTTATTTCACAGCAAAGTCTCAGATTTAGATGGAGAAAAAATAACTTCAACATCTCAATTATTTTTATTTTACTCTGTGTTTCCTAACTTGGTATTGATGAAGCAATTATCCCTTTCATTACATGGCAAGTGAAGAGACTGCTGCAGCAGTATGGCAAGAGACAAGAAAGACCATGAACTAATCAGAAAACCCAACAAAAATTAAATTTAAAAATTTAGGAAGAAAATTGGATCAGGGCATAGAATGAAAATTTCAGTATTTTCTATTTCTCACCAGAAAAGTGCTTGTGAATTCTAGCACTATTTTCATTTTTTCTCCTATAGTGGGATAGGCCTAAATAAACTAAATTCCATATTCTTGCTCAACGTGGTTGTGCACATCTGTAATCACAGCATTTGGTAGGCTGACGCAGGAGGATCACTGTGAGTTTGAGACCAGCCTGGGCTATATATTGAATTCAAGACCAACCTAAACTACATAGGGAGATTCTGTCTCAAAAAACCAAAAGAAACAAGAAAACAGAACAAAACAATGTCATATGAACAAGTATATGTTGCCATGAAACAAAATAGCTTTTACCACTTATGGAGGATATCTCAGTTCATTAGCTGTTTTATGTTTGAATGAGTTGAGATTGATGATTTGACCCAAAGCTAAACATTTGGAGCTGGATTGTGAGAAAGGGGAAAGTTAGGAAAGATTTGAAGGTGCCAGCTGAAAAAGTAGAACTGGAACACCTTAGGCTGTACTTGATAGAACTTAGAAGATTAGAATACTAGCAGAAATGATACTGATAAAGACTAGGCTCAAAAAGTTTGTGCTGGAAAAATGTACTGCATTGACTGTTGGACTCCAGATGTTGTATGTTATCACTTATCAGAAAAATTGTGTGGATTTTGCTCACGTCCAGAGATTAGGGTGGTAGACTAATTAATCTGGCAGAAGAAATTTCAAGAGAGTCTAATGTTGAGGAAATGGCATGGCTACTGTTTTAACCAGATTTCTGTTGAGAGTCAAGAGCAAAGAGCCCATCAGAATAATTTTAAAAGTTTGTCCCGAAAGGAAACTTTAGTAAAGTTTGGGCCTGCTAAGAGAGAAGAGAGAAGAAATTGTTCACTGAAAAGACCAGCAAAAAAGTCAAGTATTTCAGAAGAAGACAACAGGAAAGATGGCCTAAGGACATCCCAAGTATCAGCAGAACTCTAGTCTTTGTAGCCTCACTGTTGCAAAGGTGAAAGATTTTGCTTTGCAAAAGAGTCCCAGAATGCCAGGTTCCAGAATTGTGGTGGCCTAGGGAAGTTGTTCCTGAGGATTTGGTTCATAGGTACTCGACCCCTACAACCAAGAAAGAAGAAAGCCTGACTACGGCTCCATCAGGCAGCAGATCTTGGTATCATACATGTGGTGCTGGTTCTATGTGCATGCAAAATGCAAGAGTTTTGGGGAGGCTAGGCAACGTGCCCCTGAGAGGGCAGTGTGTGAAGCTGTGAGTGGAAAGCCAAAGGTGCAGTGGAGAACTTAGAAATTTTGTAGGAGCCAAGAAAGGGATCATCTGAGGAAAACTGCAAGGAAAGAGCAGAGCCAGCCCAAGAGAAAAGCTATAGGGGCTACAACCACCAGAAGTACGCTAAAGGTGAACTTCACATCTTGCAACAAATTGCTTTAATGTTTATCCTGCTGGATTTTGGGCTTCCTTTAGTCCCATTCCTTTGTATTCCCCTATTTGAAACGATACCTTTGGATTAATAATGTCGATCTTATGCCATTCAATGTTAGAAGTGTTTATCTTCCTTTTTATTTGTAAGAGTTTGCCTTAAATCATAGAGGAGACTTCAGCAATACTGAAACCATTAGGACTTTGGCACCTCTTAAAGATAGACCACACAGCTTTTGCATAAAGGAATGTGCATGAATCTTAGAAGAGGCAGGGTCAGAATTTGTGACTTGTGTCCCTGTTCTCATGCAGTGATAGGAATTTTTCAGAGGTGTCTGGATCTAGAGTGCATGATACTGGGATTGATTCATGGTGCAATGTTAGGATCAAGAGTACTAAGATTAAGAGTTTGAGTGCTACCCACCCTAAGTAGCCTGGATAAATATAAGAGATAGAAAGAGATGTGGTCATCCTGCCCACTACGAACTGTTTCTCTTCTGTGATGCCTGTCTGCCATGCCGCCCTGCCTTGGAACTACCAATTATGGAACAAAACCTCTCCAAAATTTGAGCTAAATAAACATTTCCTCCTTTAACTCCGGGTGTTGGGTGTTCTGTCTTAGCAACAAGAAAAGTAACACACAGAGTTAGATTTAAAATAAATGTAATAGTTGATAATAGGAAAAATCTTAGAGTCAATTTCTGTGATTCTAATGAAATATGAGATCCTGATACAAGCAAAAATTGATGAAGGTGATCATATTTGAATACATTATTACAGACCAACACTCTTTAGTAATTTTGGATTTACTTTTGGGATCCATTATAATCTGGGTAGGATTCAAAAAACAATTACTATAAGTAATAAAAGTCTAAAAGTAAACCTTTTAAAAACATTTTTCTAGCTGAGTGTAGTGGTGCACACCTATAATCCAAGCACTCAGGAGGCTGAGGAAAGAAATTCTTTGTGAGTTTGAGACCAGCCTATAAAGTAAGCTCAATGCCATCCTGAACGGCATAGCAAGACCCTGTCTCAAAAAGACAAAAACAAATAAATAAATAAAAACATTTTTCTTCCTCTTGTCTTTATAATTTTCTTCCCTTTTCCTCAACTTTAAGAGACAATCTTGGCCCTCCCCAATTATATGATGATCTGCATGCACTCATATCCCTGGAACGTGACCGATCAGGAACCTCAACATTTTCCCTCCCTCTCTCCCTTCCTGACTTCCTGATTAAAAAACAAAACAACTACTTAGCTGCCCTGGGGAAGAAGGGAGAGAAGTTAGTCACATAAGAGGGGAACAACTCTGCCTTTTGGTTCAGTAAAAAGACCTGTAGTATCCCCAGTATCCCTGAGAGACAAGAATCCTAAAACACCTGCTTCCAATCTGGACTCTGTGTGCATGTGCGCATGTGGTGTATATGTGTGTGTTTGTTGTTGTCTTGGTTTTTTCTCTTGTTGTGGAGACAAAATATCTGACACCTAAAATGAGGGAAGGAAAGGTTTATTTAGCTCACAGTTTGTGGAGTTTTCAGTTCAGAATCACCTGGCTGCAAAGCCAGCTGGCATGGCACAAGGGCAACAGTTGGAAGTGGCCGAAGACAGCAAAAGCAGCGAGAGCAAAGGCACAGGGGAAAATTCTCCTCACATTGTAAACAGGCTACCATTCCCCCAGGGTGGGTGTCAGATACACATCACCTCTGGTGCTCTCCTCTTGCACAGGTTGAGGATGTTTACAAAGTAAGAACCTTGATTCCCTGCTGAGTTGCTTAGTTAAACTCCTAGACTTCTCAAGTTGACACAATGTATCAACCAGTACAGTCTGCTTGGAGGCAGCACTAAAATAGAAGATCAACCTTGAGTATGTATTCCAATACCAGCTACTCAGGATGCTAAGAGGAGAAGATACTAGTCCAGTCTGGACAATTTAGAACCTGTCTAAAAATAAAAATTTATAGCAAGACTGGGGACTGTAGCTCAGTAATGTTACCTGCACAGCATTCGCAAGGCATTCAGTTCAGTTCCCAGTCCTGCAAAACAAAAACAAGAAATGATACAATAGAAAGTTAAATTACCACTTAAAGATGAGCTGCAAAGTACAATTTGTACACAGCCTAAAAAATCAGCCACCCACTCAATGCAACATAGTTTATTAATCTGTGTTTCGAATAAATTAAAAGTCATTATTGAACTACTAATTTTTTTCTGGTAATTCTGTTGTTTTGTGTCTGGTTATATGCTTAGCTAGATGTAACTTTTCTTATTGTTAAGGGAAAATACCCACTACCCAGCATTAAAGGAGGAAATGTTTGTTTAGCTCACAATTTTTAGAAGTTTCAGTTGGAATCAGCTGGCTCTAAGGTAGGATGGCATGGCAGACACGCATCACAGAGGAGAAACAGTTCTTGGTGGATAGGATGGCCACACTTCTTTCCCTTATATCTTATCCATGTTACTTAGGGCAGGCAATATGCAAACCTTTAATCCTAGTGCCCTTGATTCTAATATTGCATCATGAATCAATTCCAGTATCACACACTCTAGATCCAGCCAACTCTGAAAAATCTCCATCTATGACTACATGAAGCTTTGGAGGAACATCTAGACACAAGCCACAACACTCAGTTTCTGTTTTTTAGCTGAAAAATTCAGTTCACATGGATAGAGTCGATTTGAAACTGTCTATATTATACTCTATGTCCTTTTGGTTTTCTGTTTATATTGCTTTCCCTTTCTCTGTTTCATTTGCCCTTCCTGACTTCAGTGGATTGATAACTTGAATTTTTTTTTTCTTTTTACCTCTGCTGATTTGAACTCTGGAGATTATATGTTTCCTATTCTTTTAGAAGATCTCTTAAATTTTGGACATGCATAATTAATCATTAATTTAATCCCCAGCCCCAAATTTTCCTAAGATTTTTCTAAAGTTTCAAAACTATAACTGCTCTCCTGCCCAAACAAGATTGTGTTTTAGCTACTTGATATATGGAGTAGTTATGTTATCTAGAATTTTAGTTCCATGTTTATCAGAATATAAAACACTATACAATCATAGGATAATTACATTTAACAACATAATTAAATTTTGTGTTTACTATTTATTTAAGACAATAATTTTATTCTGAATTCACTTTTCTTGTTGCGACGCATTCTTCAGTAGTTCTGTCAATACCAATATATGGTTGGTAAACTCAGCTTTTAGAAAAAGATGTTTTGTTTAACTATTCTTGAGTTATAGCTTCACAAGATATAGAAATCAATGTTGCCAATAATTCTCGACTCAGCAGTTTTGGAAATGTGAATGAATTGGCTTCTGGTATCTCTTGCTACTGATGAGAAGTCTGGTATCTAATTATTATTCTTTTATGGGTAATCTGTGTTTTCTCTTTGGTGGCTTTTGGAATTTCCTCTTTATCCTTTATGTTAATCATGTGTGCATCTAGGTATGAATTTGTTTTAAGTATTTTGCACATAACATGTAATTTTATTTTGGGAACCTTAGAAAAGTCCCATATCATCTCTTGAAATATTACTTCCAATAGTCATCTCTCTTTCTTTATTTCTTTCTTTCTGAAACAAGAGGACACAATCAACAAGCTGACTAGCCAGGCTTTCTGGTAAACCATGCAAGCCATGTGGGGCCCAGGAGGAGAAAAGTCAGATAGCACTTTCTGTGAATCTAAAATCACAAACTCCCCTTACTTCCCCGACAGGCTGAATTGATAGCTTTTTGAGGTACAAAAAGCAACTGAATGCTTTTTTTTTTTTTACTTTGCAGGCCTGGGGCCAGTGGTCTTGAGATCTATAGGGAGGATAACGGTATGCAATATAGAAAGTATGGGAGATTGCCTTCTATCTTGTTTTTGAAATCCAATATTGTTCTGTTTTGTTCCAATTAATTATTTTTGCTTTATTCAATATTCTGTTTTGATTGGTTTTATTCTGTTTTGTTTTGGTTTGATTTTGCTATGTCTAATGGAATGGACAACTACCGGGAAGATAAGATATAGTATGGTAGCTGTTGTTATTTTCCTAGGAGGCTGCTTTGAAGTTCTGTACCAACAAGAAGCCAGCTACTCAGCCTTTCTGGTAAGCTGTGCAAGCTGCTCGAGTTCCAAGAGAAAAGTCAGATACACCTTCTGTGAGCCTGCCAAGCAGCGTGTAGGCTGAGAATCAACCCTCCACCCCCATCCTGGTAAACAATCTCCTGGGTCGGAGGACAGGCTGAGTTGATAGCAACTAAGATACATAAAGCAACTAAATGCTTCTGTGGTTTGGTTGATTTCACAGGCCTGGAGCCAGAGGTCTGGGCATCTCGGGAGAATGACAGTATGCAATATAGCAAATATGGGGGATTTCTTTCTATCTTGTCTTTGAAATCCAATATTGTTTGCACTGTTTTGCTTTTTTCTGACTAATTGATTTCCTTTATTCAATATTGTGTTTTGATTGGTTTTATTGTGCTTTGTTTTTGATTTGATTTTGCTATATCTGATGGAATCAACAACTACTGTGAAGATAATAAGATATTCTATTGTAACTACTGTTGTTTTCCTAATATCCTGCTGTGAAGCTCTGTACCAATTTTGCTTTTTTTTTATTTAAAAGGAAAAAGAGAAAAAAAGCAGAACAAAACAAAACAGTGTAAGGGTACAAGTAATTCAGAACTATAAAAAAAGAAAACAGTAAGCTATCACCAGTTAATAGATTACACGCTATCATCTTAGAAACAGTGTTTCAGGTCACAGGATCAAAGCATACAAAGTGAACATTCAAACAGTGAGGCTGCAAATAGTTGTGTTCAGTAATCCAATCAAAAATATTAATATGGACTTCTATTTAGCACACCTAAACACCCTTGCTGTTGTATCCTTTAGGGCCCTTTTTTTTCCCCTCTCTTTCTTACAACAAAATTTACACATTTTGGTTTTTATTGCTCCCTTAGATCTTATTACTTTTTTTGGTAAGAGAATAAAATCAAGCATGATAAAACAAAGCTGTCAGTCAAAACCAAGGATAAACATAGCACATGATGTAAAAACAGAGTACAAGATGATCAACAGTGGTTACCATAATGCCTCTTGCTTCCTTAAGAAGAATTGTCTATCTCGTTAGGTATTATAAAGTTGAACAAAACAGTAGAGAACAAGTCCAATAAAACCTAAACATTGTAAATCTTACAGAACTTCAAAAGCGGATAATAGTCAAACGAGAATGGGCATCAAGTGAATCTTATTGCCTTCAAAGTAGTCGCCTATACTCTGATGCTTGATACTTTCATACAGAGCAGAATAGAGTCTAATCAGTCAAAACAAGATAACGGGGGTATTACAGGACTTCAAGTTAATAGGAAATCAAAAAGTTACTATAATATATCCTGCTAGTTTTTTTGATTTTTTCCCCTTAGTTTAAAAAAGAAATTTAAAATAATTAAATAATTTTTTAATGAATAAGGAAGAGCTTGAGATAAAAGGGGGCATAACAACATAACAATACAGGTTAAAGCATGACACTTTTAGCAACCTAGTGCTTCACCACCAAATAACCCGACTTAATAGTAATTACCATAGTGTCTTTTTCCTTGAAATATTTGAATATAACTTCATATGCTATAGCATCAAACATATCAAGACAGTGTAACACCAAGTGGGTGAAAGCATTGTAGAGTATTTAGAACCAGCTAACAGAAAAATGAACAATGGTTTCTATATTGTCTCTTTGCCTATAACAATTTTTTATACTACCACATACGATAAAATCCAGCAAGATACAACATGATAAAATCAATGGAGACAGAATAGCCATAGTTTGGTGTGGCTTCAAAACAAGATGGTATTAAATCAGCACTAGCTATTATGATGTCTTGTTTTCTTCAAAATAGCTGTTCATTGCATCACAGGCCATAATATCAAATAGCCCAAAATAAAGTCATTCCAATTAATGAGTGCAAACTTTATAAGGTTTCAAGGCCACATAATGGAGAATCATGGTTACCACATACTTTTATATATTTGAATCATTTCCTACACTAGGGAAACTATTCGGTATTCACACATGCGAGTTTGATTTATTTCACTTATGAGTACGGTTTCAAGCTGCGCCCATTTATTGATAAATAACTCAATGTGATCCTTCTTTATAGCTGAGTAGTAGTCCATTGTATAGAAATACCACAGCTTTTTTTTTATCCATTCCTCAGTTGATGGACACTTGGGTTGTTTCCAAGATCTGATGATTACAAATTGTGCTGCTATAAACATAGGTGCACATGTATCACTGTGGTATGATGCTTTCAGTTCTTCTGGAAATATGCCTAGAAGTGGAATAGCTGGAATAAATGGGATTTCCAATCCCAACTTTTTGAGAAATCTCCAGACAGACCTCCACAAAGGCTGTACCAGTCTACACTCCCACCAACAGTGCAGGAGAGTTCCTTTTTCCCCACAGCCTCTCCAGCATTTGTTGTTGTTGGTTTTCTTGATCCTGGCCATTCTTTCAGGAGTGAGATGGAATCTCAGTGTGGTCTTAATTTGCATTTCCCTAATAACCAATGATGATGAACATTTTTTCATGTATTTATTTGACATTTGTATTTCTTCCTCTGAGAAGTGTGTATTCATCTCAGATGCCCATTTTTGGATTGGGTCTTTGAATTTTGGGGGTCTGAGTTTTTTTAATTCTTTATATGTTTTAGACAATAGTCCCTTGTCTGAGGGGGAGTTCACTAAGATCTTTTCCCAGTTTGTGGGTTTTCTTTTCACTATGCTGGAGATTTTTTTTTTTTACTTACAGAAACTTTTTAATAAGACGTGGTCCCAGTTATTGATTCTGGGAAGTATTTCCCTTGCAGTTTCAGTCCTGTTCATGAATTCTCTACCTACCCCTATGTCTTCAAGGTTCTACCTAATTTGTCTTCCAATAGATTCAGTGTTTCTGTTTTAATATTCAGATCTTTGATCCATTTAGATTTTAATTTAGTACATGGTGATAGGCTTGGGTCGAGTTTTAAGTTTTCGGCCAATGGAGAGCCAATTTTTCCAACACCATTTATTAAAAAGACTGTCGTTTTTCCAGTGAACCTGCTTGGTTCCTTTATCAAAGATAAGCTGGTTGAGTATGTTTGTAGTTGTGGTTATATCTTTTAATCTATTCCATTGATCCTCTGCTCTGTTTTGATTCCAGTACCATGTTGATTTTACTACTGTTGCTTTGTAGTATAACTTCAAGTCAGGGATTGTTATGCCTCCTGCCTTGCCTTTGCTTAGAATTGCCTTTGATATTCTAGGTCTCTTCTGGTTCCAGATGAATTTTAGGAGTGATTTCTCTAGATTTATAAGGTATGTTGATGGTATTTTTATTGGGATTGCATTGAATCTGTATAACAGTTTTGGGAGAATGGCCATTTTCATAATGTTTATTCTTCCTATCCATGAACATGGGATGTCTTTCCATTTTCTGAGATCATCTTCAATTTCTTCTTTCAGTGTATTATAATTTTCCCTGTATAAGTCTTTTGCTTTCATAAGAGTAATTCCTAAATATTTCATTTTTTTGCTTGCTAGTGTGAAGAGTGTGGCTTCTCTTATTTCTCTCTCTCTGCTTTTGTTGTTAGTGTATAGGAATGCTATTGATTTCTGAGTATTGATTTTGTATCCAACTACATTACTGAATTTATTTATTATATCTAAGAGTCTTTCAATGGAGTTTATGGGGTCTTCTATGTAGAGTATCATGTCATCTGCGAACAATGACAATTTAACTTCTTCTTTTCCTATCTTTACCCCTTTTATTTTTCTCTCTTGTCTAATTGCTCTGGCTAGTACTTCCAGTACTATATTAAATAGGAGAGGTGATAAAGGACATCCTTGTCTTGTGCCTGATTTTAAAGTAAAGGCTTTCAATTTTTGGCCATTTAGTATGATATTGGCTGTTGGTTTGTTGTAGACAGCCTTTATTATATTGAGGTAAAGACCATCTATTCCAATTTTCTGTAAAGTTCTTATCATGAATGAATGTTGGACCTTATTGAAGGCTTTTTCTGCATCTGTGGAAATGATCATGTGATTCTTACTTTTGGCTTTATTGATATGGTGGATTATATTTATTGATTTATGTATGTTGAACCATCCCTGCATGCCTGGGATGAATCCCACTTGGTCATGGTGTATAATCCTCTTGATGATTTGCTGCATCCTATTTGCCAATATGTTATTGAGGATTTTTGCGTCTGTGTTCATTAGGGAGATTGGTCTGTAGTTCTCTTTTTCAGTTGGGTCTTTCTCAGGTTTTGGTACTAGAGTAATATTTGCTTCCAGGAATGACTTGAGAAGGACTGCTTTCCTTTCAATTTCATTGAAGAGTTTGAGGAGTGTCGGTATTAGATCTTCTTTGTATTTCTTGTAGAATTCTGCAGTGAATCCGTCTGGGCCTGGGCTGTTCTTTGTAGGTAAGGAATTAATTACATGTTCAATTTCATTGATAGAGATTGGGTTATTCAGCAGTTTTACATCCTCTTGATCTAGCTTTGTTACTTCATATGTTTCTAAGAATCTGTCTATTTCTTCTGTGTTATCAAACCTTTGAGAGTAGAGGTTTTCGAATTAGGTGTTGATGATCTTCTGTATTTCTATTGAGTCTGTAGTGACTTCATCTTTTTCATTTCTTATTGTATGAATTTGACTCTTTCTTCCCTTTTTTAAATAAGGTTGGCTAGGGGCTTATCGATTTTATTTATTCTTTTAAAGAACCAACTTTTTGATTCATTGATTTTTTGGATTGTTTTCTTAGTCTCTATTGCATTGATTTCTGCTCTGATTTTTATAATTTCCTCTCTTCTTTTGGCTTTGGGCTTGACTTGATCTTCTTTTTCTACCTGTTTGATGTGAAGCATCATGTTGTTTATTTGTATTCGTTCTGTTTTCCTGATATGGGAACTCAGTGCAATAAATTTTCCTCTGAGGACGGCTTTCATTGCATCCAATAGATTCCGGTAAGTTGTATCTGTATTTTCATTTGTTTGTCGGTATTGCTTAAATTTCTTTTTTAATTTCCTCTGTGACCTACTCAAGAGTGGGTTATTCAGTTTCCATATGTTTGTGGGATTTTTGCAGTATCTTTATCGTTAATTACTAATTTCATAGCGCTATGGTCCGATAGCATGCAAGGGATAATTTCAACTCTTTTGCATTTATTTAAATATGTTCTGTGAGTTAATATATGGTCTATTTTAGAGAATGACCCATGTACTGCTGAGAAGAATGTGTATTCTGTTGTTGTTGGGTGGAATACTCTGTATATGTCTATTAAGTCCATTTGTTCACAGGTGCAATTCAGTTCTTTTATTTCTTTGTTGATTTTCTGTTTGGTTGATCTGTCCATTCGTGTCAATGGTGTGTTAAGATCTCCTGTTAGAATTGTGTTACTGCTGATTTGGTTTTTCATTTCTGTTAGTACTTGTTTTATATAACTGGGTGCTCTGGAGTTTGGTGCATATATATTTGAGATAGTTATCTCTTCCTCTTGGAGTTTTCCCCTAACCAGTATGTAGTGACCTTCTTTATCCCTTCTGATCATTATTGGCTTGAAGTTGACTTTGGCTGCAAACAGAATAGCTACCCCCGCTTTTTTGGGGGGTTCCTGTTGCATGAAGTATTGTTTTCCATCCTTTGACTTTCAGTCTGTGAATATCCTTTTGGGTTAGGTGGGTTTCTTGTAGACAGCATATGGTTGGATTTTGTTTCTTGATCCATTCTGCCAGTCTGTTTCTTTTAATTTGTGTATTGAGACCATTTACATTAATAGTTAGAACTGTTATATATTGGTTTATTATTGACATATTATCTTTCTTCTGTTGCATGTTTATCTTTCTGCTTTGTTTAATTGTCTGCTTTGTTTAGTGTTTTTTTCCTAAATGTATCTAGGCTGTCTTTCAGTATTCTTTGCAGGGTTGGCTTGGTGATCATGACGTTTTTCAGCTGATCTTTGTCATGGAAGTATCTTATTTCTCCATCGAATTTGAAGGACAGTTTTGCAGGGTACATCAGCCTAGGTTGGAAATCATTTTCCTTTAGGATCTGAAATACATCACTCCATGCTCTTCTTGACTTTATTGTTTGTGCTGAGAAGTCTGCTGTAATTCTGATAGGTTTTCCTTTATAGGTCATCTGTCTTTTCTCTCTGACAGCCTTTAATATTCTATTCTTTTGTTCAGTTTCTGGGATGGTCATTATTATATGTCTGGGTGTAGATTTATTTTGGTTGTGACTATTTGGAGTTCTGTATGCTTCATTGATCTTGATATCAGTTTCCAATCTCGTATTTGAGAAACTTTCAGCTATTAAAAATATGGAACGCTTCACGAATTTGCGTGTCATCCTTGCGCAGGGGCCATGCTAATCTTCTCTGTATTGTTCCAATTTTAGTATATGTGCTGCCAAAGCGAGCACTGCTGCTTTGTTTTGATTGGCTTTGTTCTGTTTTGTTTTGTTGGATTTTACTATTTTAAAATAAAATCAAATAAGATAAATTATATAAAACCCAAATTATAGAATCAAGAAATAATAACCATTTTTATGTTATGTTATGCTTTTTTTATGTTTTTTTTATGAGCATAACATTTTTATGTTATGCTCATAGTACATTAAAGATAGCTTGACTCTACTTTACAGTGATCAAACTACCAGATGAGAAGACTTGAACAATAGGTAGTCACATGACGTTGCTATATTTTCCACTCGCATGTCTAGGCTTGAGTGCCAGCAAAGTTTGGATCATGTTGAGTTGCTAGATTGAAGTCACCATGCCATTTGAATTTCTGCACATTGTACTGGCCTCAGGAAACCTGATTTCTTACCTGACTGTGCAAGGCTCCAAACAGAATGTTCCAGCAAAAAAATCCAGGAGCCTCCTTGAACTAGTTTAAGAACTTTAAGAAGTCATGGAATGTCCCTTCTTCCTTTACATAAGTTATATTTACATCTTAATGGGAGAAGGGTCAAAGAATTTATGATCATCATTTAAAACTGCCACAACTGTTTTGTGTGTCATGATAGATTCTGGAAATTCTTTAGTGTAATCTCCCATTTAATAATTTTTCCCTGACTATGATAGAGTTTATTTCTTCTTTATAACAATGTTTTTCAATTTTTATATTTATTGTCACATTTATGTCTCTGGTGTTTATTTCTTTTTTTTTATGGGTACCAGGGATCAAACCCATGACCACCTGCTTGCAAGGCAGATTCTTTTGCCGCTGAGCTAAATCCCCAGCCCCATGGTGTTTATTTCTTTAACACTGATTATTTATCTCTTTGTGTATTCTTATTTTAAAGTTTTTTTTTTTGAACCAGGAATCAAACTTGGGACCTTGTGCTTGCCAGACAGCGCTGTGCTGCTGAGTTATATGCCTGGCTCCTTTAAAGTCTTTTTAAGATTACTTTCCAAACTATATTTCTCCAATAGAAACGAACCATAAAAAAAAAGGAAACCAGAAATGAATCATCTCTAAAAAATATAAAATTTCAGTAATATATACATGGATGAGTAAATATGTTTTTCCAACAAGTGGAGAATAAATATTTCTCAAACACATATCATTTTTGTAATTTGACTAGATATCTGATATACCAGATATTTTAAAGAATCACAGTATAGACCACATTCCATTAGAATTCAATTCTTACGTATTTGAGACTCAAAAATATATTCCTAAGTAACTCATGACTTTAAAAATTACAAACCATTTAGAAAATAATAAACAAAATACTGCATGAAACAACTTATATAATGTAACACAATAATTTGAAGGAAGTTTATGACATTGAGTGTACTGTTTAAAATGATTTCTAATGAATGAGCTAAGAAACTTTCTTAGAAAGAGAACAAAATCCGCTAGGTGTAACGTTGATGAATAAATTCAAAGCTCTTTATTTGAGATAAACAAACATCTATCTAGTCATGTTGAAAAGAAGATAGAAAGCAAACATAAGCAATATTAGAACTTCAAACAGGGACAAAATTACAGGTATATATTGTAAAGATTTAAAATGTCACTCATTGTATAACTTAGAATTTATAATATTAAGTAGTTTGTGTCAAATTGAAAATTGAGGTTAAAATGACAATTTACTACTTAAATTGGTACCAGGGATGGAGCTCATGACCATAGTTTTCTTTCTTTTTCCTATCCTTTGTCAAAGAACCAAGGTTAATTGGTTTTACAGGTGAGTTTTATCAAGTTTGATTGAACAAATGATTCCACTTTATATAACACTTCAGAAACCAGAAAAAGAGTAAAAGTTACTGAGCTTATTTTATGAAGTTAGTGTAATCTTTTTCTTTGTGGTACTGGAGACTACATCTCCAATCTTTTTTTTTTTTTCTTTTTGAGACAGGATGTCACTATGCAGTTCAGGCTGGCCTTGAACTTTCAGAGATTCTCCTGCCTCAGTCTCCTGAGTCCTGTGGTTACAAGTGTATGTCACCACACCTAGTTTAAATCTCCAGTCTTTTTAAAAATATTTTTTTTTAATTTGAGATAGGGTCTTGCTAAGGTGCTGTTTCTTGGGCTGCCTGGAACTTGAGATCTTCTTAAAATTGTCTCCCAAAGTGTTAGTATTACAGATATGCTCCACCACACCTAAGCTACATTTAGTTTGATACCAAAATGGGTTGAGAACTCTATGGACAAAGATTAGAAGTAGGGCTGGGTATTTAGTTCTGTGGTGTAAGTGCCTGCCTGGCAAGTGCAAGGGCGTGAATTCAATCTCTGGTAAAAGAAAGAGAGAGAGAGAGAGAGAGAGAGAGAGAGAGAGAGAGAGAGAGAGAGAGAGAAGGGAGGGGAGGGGAGGGGAGGGGAGGGGAGGGGAGGGGAGGGGAGGGGAGGGAAGGGAAGGGAAGGGAAGGGAGAAAGAAAGAGAAATCTCACAGTTGGAACACATCACGAAAAATTAGTTCACTATACATGCAAATGTGATACCCCAACTTAAAATGTATCACATTCACCTCATTATCAGAGTAGGGAAAAGACCCATATACTTCTTTAAATAGACACAAATAAAGTTGTAAAAAAGCTAAGATTGAGCTAGGCATGGTGCCTGTAATCCCAGCAACTGAGAGGCCAAGACAGTGAATTCGAGGCCAGCCTGGGCAACACAGACCAGCCTGGACTACACATTGAGACCTCATCCCAAAAGACAAATCAATCAATCAATCAGTCAATCAAGGCTATAATTAAGGGCTAGGAATTTAGCTTGGTGATACACCCTCTGCCTGGCAAGTGCAGGGTTTTGAGTTCAATTCACAGTATCAAAGGGAAAAAAGTCAAGACTGCAATTTTAAATATCTTTTAGGTGACTAGTATTTCTACTAGTCACATTCTCATCACTGGAACAAAATACCCAACACCCACAACTCAAAAGGGAAGAAGCTTATTTTATTTATTTTGGCTGGCTTTAAGGCAAAATATCATGGTGAAAGAGTCTGGCAGAGGAAAGCTGTCCATGTAACGGCAATGAAGAAGCAGAGAGAAATAGGAAGAGCTGGGGAAGGAGAAATACTCCTAGTGATCCACCTCTAACCAGGCTCCACCTCCTCACAGCAAGTCAACTATGAACTCACAGTGGCCTAATCTGCTGGTTAGTATAGCATCCCCGTGATCTAGTTACCTTACAAATACATGAGACTTTTGGAGGGCACCCCATATCTAATCTGTGAAATTTCACCTCTGGCCCCCAAAAGACTCATGTGCATCTATTTATGCAAAATGCATTCAGTCCATCTCTAAGAGTCTACCAAGTTTTAGCAATTCCAGCATTTCTAAAAATTCCAAATCCAAAGTCTTCTCTGAGACTTAAGGCAGACTCTTAGCTATGAACACCTGTTAAAATCAAAAGAAAGTTAAACACTGTTGGCACACAATGGCACAGGGTAAACACACACATTCCAAAACACAGAAATATGGTGACAGAAAGGAATAGGACTAAAGCAAGACTGAAACTCTTAAACATTAAATCCTGTAGTTACATATATAGCACCTTGGGAAAGTTGTGTCAAGATGTGAACACCGAAGAGGCTGGGCAGCCCTGTCCCTATGGCATTGCCAGTTTCAACTTTCAGTCCCTCTCTTTAATTCCACTCTTTTTCATTCCACTTTCTGCCTGCAGCTTTTCTCAGTAGATGACCCACAATCCTGGCATCTCCAGATTGTTAGGTTCTCCACTGCATGTTTGACTTTGCTTAACAGCTCCATGCACTGCCCTCCCAGGACCATACTGCCTGAGCATCAAGGCTGTCCTCTGAAATCTAGGTGGAACCCTTCCCCTTTGAGGGGAAAATCTACCAGAAACGTAACAGTAGGGATATTAACTCAGGTGTATATGAAGAGTCTAAAACAATCAAGGCTGTCTGGCAAGTATGAAGCCCTGAGTTCAATTCCTGGTACCAAAATCAATCAATCAATCATAACTATGAGATTATAGATGCATTCCTATAACAAGCAAGAACAAGACAAGACTGCTGTAAATTCTACACTTAAATATTATACAAGTTCTAGTCCTTGTATGTAAGCGAAAAAGAGGTACTTATTATAGGGAAGAAAAAGTAAAAAGAAATTAGATGGTACAATTTCACAGATAGAGACTCTAAGCCAAGGCACAAGAGAAAAAATTAGAACTGAACAGTGTTGCTAAATGCTTGATCAATATAAAAGATCAACAGCAATTCTGATACGAAATCCATACACCTATGTCATAGTGGTGGAACAGATCACATACCCTAGATCCAGCCATCTCCCAGAAGCCCCACCTATAAGTGCGTGAACTTTGAGGGGACATCTAGATACAAGCCATAACATTCACCCCTGACCCTCAAAAGACTCATGCACATCACTTTATGGAAAAGGCATTTAGTTCATTGGTAAGAGTTACCAAAGCCCCAACAGTTTCAGAATTGCTGCAAACCCCAAGTACAAAGCCTCCTCTGATATTTAAGGCAAATTTTGAGTATAAGTGCCCCATATAAATAAAAAGAAACAAACACTTTTGAAGTATAGTGCTACAAGATGAACATTCCCATTTAAAAGGCACAGTAAAGAATAGAAAGGAATGAGCCTTTTTAAAGGAAGATCAAAATCCAGAAGCAAACATTAAGTCCTATAGTCCCATGTCCAGCATCCAGTGAATTTTGTGTCAACTCCAAAGAGTTTGAATGACTCTGCCCTGACAGCACTGCTAGTAGTTGTGACATTCATGGCTTCTCTCTTGGGCTGAGTTTGCTCATTATATGTAGCTTTCCTCAAATGATGTCCATTCCTGGCTTCTCCAACTATCTGGAGTCTCCACTACACTTTTGGTTTCACAGTCACAGCTTTGCATACTGTCCTCTCAAAAACACTCTCCTTGGCCTCTGGGTCTTTTTTTGATATCTAGGTAGAAGCTTTCCTGACCCCACAACTCTTGTATTCTACACACACCTAAAATGAGTATCATGCCAAAGTCGGCTGATAGCTGGAGCAATAGCCAGGTGTCCTTCTCGCTTGGCTATAGGAGTCAAGTACCTGGATTATGAAAGACTATGAACCAAATTCTGAGGAACAGTTTCCCTGGGCCACTGCCATTCTGGAACATGGTGCACTGGGGCACTCATTTTAAAGTTGTCTTTTACCTTTACAACTTTGAGATTACAACATCTGGAGTCCTGTTGGTTCTTATGATGTCATGTCCTCAAGGCAATATTTTCTATTGTTATGTTCTTATTTAGCAACGAGGTTCTCCTCTGCTCCATCTTTGCAGTCTTCAACTTTACTGAAGCTTCAAGCTCAAAACTCAAAAATGTTTTAAATCATTCTGCTTGGCCCTTTTCTCTTGATTCTCAGCACACAGCTGGCTGAAAGCCAATAATAGTAGCCATACTACTCAACATTTGACTACCTTAAAATTTTTTTCACCAGATTAATCAGTCTGCCACACTTAATCTCAGTCTCAGACAAAGTTTCTGGACATGAACAAAATGCAGACAAATTTTCTGCCAAAGCATAACATACATGGTCTGGAATTCAATAGCCAATGCAGTCCTTCTTCCCAAGAGATACTTCTTGAGCCTGGTCTTTTCAGCAGCCTTTCTATCAGCATTCTAGTCTTCTGAGCTTTGACCAGAATCTCCAATAAAGTTCAGTTTACAGAATTCCAGGGCTATTTATTCAGCTAGCATCTCCAAACCTTTCCAGAAGATGGTGGAGTGGTAAGCAGCAGTGAAAACAGCCTCTCTGAGAATCACCATCCAGATGCTGGACTATAGTATTGTGAGAAGACAAGAAGGAAGGCAGTGTGGGTCCCTTGGATCCAGGAAAAATCTGAAGTATGAATTGAAGCCCACAGAGAGAGTAAAAAGAAAAACTTCAAGGAAGAAGGCAGTAGCTTCTTTGCCCTGAGGTGGCATCTTTGCCCTAAGATGGGACTCACTGCACAAGAGGAACTGTTCAAACCTAAGGATGTATGGTCACCATGATGGTGACAGCTGGTGATCCCAGAAGCCTCTAAAGAGAAACACAGCAGTGGCAGGGAGTGGTGGACATGGAAAACTGCACTCACTGGCAGTGAGTAGAGAGGATTAGTTCTCCCATGGGAGAGAGCAATTATCCAGAGATGGGTCAGATAAGCCCAGAACCCAGAACTGCTGCTGGCTTCCTCTAGCAGCTCCCAAATCTTCACAGACCTGTGGAAATTGCTTGGGCTGCAAAGAACACAATGAGTTTGGTCTCAGGGTAGGCCTGCTGAGATTATCCACCACTCTGCCATAAAGCAACTGCTGGATTGCTGTGAATAGATTGGCACAGTTCAGGACTCTGTCTACACAGTCTACTATTTAACCCAGAGAGAATCCTGAAAGTAGTTTGTTTACTTTTCTTTTTCTTTTTTCCCCTCTTTCTCCTTCATTTTTTTTTCCTGGTATTGGATATTGAACTCATGACCTTGCACTTGCAAAGCAGGCGCTTATGCCGGTGAACTAAAATCCCTGGCCCCTCCTTCATTGCTTTTTATATGAGTATGAGAGCGGTTCCTGACCTCTTTGTGGGTATGGTTCTGTTCTTCCTCTCATCTCTTCCATCTCTCTTTTCCTTCAGTCTTCTGTACCAGTTTGCCCAAGTTGGCATGACCTCCCTTTGTCCTCCAATCTTATTTCTAGTTGCTTTCTCTTCTTCCATTTCTCTATTTTCTCCTTAATCTATTTTAAATTTGAACCCTGATGGCAAAATTGACACATTTTAGACTTATATATTACATATAATTATCTGGTTTGTCTTTTTTTTTAATTTTTTTTATTGGTCCCAGGGATTAAACTCACGACCGCGCACTTGCAAGGCAGGCGCTTATGCTGCTGAGCTAAATCGCCAGCCCTATCTGGCTTGTCTTACATCTTGTTATATATTTATGAATCTAGTTCATATGGTTAAAAGCTGCAAATTAAGGGTTAGCTCAGTTTGTTGTTTTATAGGCTGTGTTTGATGCTATTGGTACCATTATAGCCAAAATTGACGTAATTGTTCTAAATAGCTGTTGGTTCTGGTATTCCATGACTGAGATTAACTAAGGGTCACAGAAAATCTGGTGGCACAGTGCCAAAGACCCAGGGACTAGGCCAAAAGAGCAACAATTTCTCATCCTCCACAGTCTGAAGAGGTAAGTCTTTCAACAGAATCAAAACCTGGAAAATACCTCAGAGGAGTAATTATTACCTAAGGGTCCTAAATACTAGTAATAAAGCAACCCACTACCGGCAACTTAGAAGCATCACCAGGAATTAAACTAAAAAAGGAGAAAAAATAAAATGAGAAGACACTTAAGCAAAATGCAACCCCAGACATCCAGTTCACCAAAGGCAAATCCAGGAGACAAGGAGGTAGGACAATCCGAAGCCCCCCACTAGGTCTCTCTGAAGTGGAAACAACAAAGCAACTGAATGAAGCTTTGGAAAAAATGAAATCAGAAATAATAATTCAGATGCAGAAATTACCTTCCCTAACCTTTTCCACAAGCTAGTTCCGAAGACTTCTGAACCACAGCAAGAACCCCACTAGTCTGGTACCAAAACCTGTCATAGTTAGTTTTTGTATTGCTGAGACAAATATTAAATAGATACCCAGTACTAAAGTAGGAAAGATTTATTTTAGCTTACAGTTTTGTAGAGGTTTCAGTCCACAGTCAACGGGCTCCAAGACAGGTGACATGCCGGAGGGGCATCATAGAGGAGAAATAGCTCATAGTGTGGCAGGCAGAAGGCAGCAACTGGCTTCTTTCTGTCTTTTTATACTCCTCTCAGGCTGTAAGCCTGTTGATAGGTTCCATCCACACCCAGGGAGGGATTACCAGTTTCCACACCCAGGTATATGGTACATTGATCTGGTTATCACACACTCTTAGTCCCAGCCTCATATACCCTAGATCCAGCCACCTCCAAAAAGCCCTCCGCCTACGAGCCCAAGACAGTTTGGGGGGACATCTAGGCATAAGCCATAACATTTACTATATTAGAAATTAAAATAAATCTATAAAGCACATGAACCTACCAATACATTTCAATGCTCATAAGAAATGAGAGTGAAAAAGGCAACATTTTAGAAATATTATGAAATTAGTTGTCCTCACAGATCTAAAAGAATCTTTGAGGATTCTCATTTTTCCCATACTGTAATTCACAAACCTCTTCTATAAAGTGAATTCCAAACAAAAATGATCTATCTGGGATCAACAGCATTATGCTTGTAATCTCAGAACTGGGAAGGCTCACTGCGAGTTCGAGGCCAGCCTGGTATACATCGTGAGACTCTGTTTAAAAAAAAAAAAAAAAAACAAAACTAAATCTATACCAAAATAAAATTTTTACAACTGTTAGAGAAAAATTAAAGGAGAGCATATTTATGATCACTGAAGAAGGAGAAGGAGCAATTATTTAAATGTGAGCTCAAAAGCACAAATTATAAAGGAAAGGTGTAATGAATTTCAGCATACCAAATCAAGTATTTCTGTTTGATAAAATATCCCTTAAACAAAATTAAAAGGAAAGCAACAGTCTATATGAAGTTAATTCTAAACAAAGCGTAAGTATTAAGAAAAAATAAATTATTTTTATACATAAGAAATAGACAACCTAGGGGCTGGGGATTTAGCTCAGCGGCATAAGCACCTGCCTTGCAAGCAGGCAGTCGTGGGTTCGATCCCCGGTACCGATAAAAAGGAAAAAGACCAAAAAAAAAAAAAAAAAAAAAAAAAGAAATAGACAACCTAATGGAAAAATAAGCAAAATATGCTCAGTCTATCTCACGGAAGTCAGAGGAATACAAATCAAAACATTTGTCAAATTGCAAAAGTCTGACAGTAGCGGATGCTAGCAAGAATCTTGGGAAATGAGAAACCTAAAAAGAAAAAAAAAGAAAGAGGGGCTGGGATTTAGCTTAGCGGCATAAGCGCCTGCCTTGCAACCAGGCAGTCATGAGTTCGATCCCTGGTACCAATAAGAAGGAAAAAGAAAAAAAAAAAAAAAAGAAAAGAAAAACCTTACCTATTGCTGGTGGAAATGTAAATTGGCACCACCACTTAGGAGACCAATTTGGAAATATCATATCAACGTAGTTAAAGCACATGTATTCCATGAGCAGGAAACATCCATAATATGAAGAAATGTTGAAAATACGCTTAAGGAAACATCAGTTCATTTATGTAGTGAATTAACATTTGTCAAGATTCTATATAAACCAAGTATAATGGCAGTTGATGAACAAGTCTGTGCTCTTGAAACTGAGATAGTCTTGGGTGGGCACTATGGCAGTTCAGGCAGGGGTGGGGATCTAGAAAGGATGGGGACCATAAATGCCGCTCTACTTAGGATGTACAGGAAAGGCCTTCCTGGCAAAGTGAATCTGAGGAGATAAGAAATGTGAGGGAGCAAGATCTGTACTTACAACCTGAGCACATTTCAGGCAAGAAGGAATAGCATGTGCAAATTCTCTGCATGAAAATG
Source organism: Cavia porcellus (assembly GCF_034190915.1). Lineage (NCBI taxonomy): Eukaryota > Metazoa > Chordata > Mammalia > Rodentia > Caviidae > Cavia > Cavia porcellus. The sequence continues at coordinate 3,159,018 of NW_026947512.1, forward strand.
AGCTTGAAACATTGGAAGAAAGAAAGAGAAGGCCAAGGTGAAGTGAGGTGCAGGTATGGAGTGGAAAGTGGGAGGAGATAGATCAGAAGGGGTGAGGTGCAAGGGCTAGATTATATAGGTCTTTAGCATAGGTAGAGAATTTGGACTTTTCCCCTAAGGGATGAGGAACGACTGGAGAATTTTGTGCAAGGATATTATCAATCTAGTATACATTTAAAAAATGTCACTATGGCCATTCTTGAGGAAGACTATAGGGTTAGGGTAGAAAGATATGGCAGTAGTAGGGAAGATGTTGGTGGCTTGGATTTGGCTGGAAATGTTGAAAAGTGGTCAAATCCAGGATATACATTATATTTCTGGGTATGGGGGCACACATTTGTAATCTCAGCGCTTGGGAGGTTGAGACAGGAGGATTGCTGTGAGTTTGAGGCCAGTCTTGGATACAAAGTGAGTTCAAAGCCAGCCTAAACTGCATAGTAAAACCTTGTTTCAAAAAGACAAAAAATATATATACAATACATTAAAAGCAAATCAGACAACTTGGTGTTGGAGATAGAAAGTGTGAGGAAAGGTTTCAAGAATGTCTGAAGTTTTTGGCAGAGTATTTGGCCTGGTGCTTGGTGATATCATTTACTACCACGAGGATAACTTAAAGAGTAGTAGATGGTAAAGAGAAGTAGGAATCTATAGTTCTTATAGTATTATCTGTGTTAATAAAAAACTGTTCAGAAGTTAAAATAATAAGCTGACTCAATATCAATACATGATATGTTTGAAAACATTCTGCAAGATCAAGTTGCATCCTGCACTGTACTGTGTTCTGTATGATATATGTATATACTCTTAAAAATACAAATACAAGGGACTGTGTTTACAATTATGTTAAACAGAAACATAGCAAAGACTACTTGTGTATGATATTCTGTAGGGAACGAAAGAAGTGAGGGAGTTAGAGAAGGTCATTTAGGAGCCAATGTTTATCTATACTGTTTTAGTTCTTTAAAAAATATCTGAAGGAAATATGAAAAAGCAGTAACATGACATTCTGAGTGTTAATAACATTAATTGTTTGTATTTTTATTTTTACTCTTAAAGTTTTTTTTTTTTACTTTTAAATATTTTGTTTCCATGAAAGGGCAAAGAAAAACTAAGTAGTGTCCAGAATCATGGGCCTTTGGGGATTTAGCTCAGCAGCATAAGCACTTGCCTTGCAAGCAGGCAGTCGTGAGTTCGATCCCTGGTACCGATAAAAAAGAAAAAGACAAAAAAAACAAAAAAACAAAAAACAAAAAAACAAAACAGAATCACGGGCCCAAGTCCACCTCATGCATCTGTGGAATGACTTCCTGTATGCCTGAGGGCCTGAAAACCAACAGCTTCAGCATGGGCTAATGATCGGATGATAGGAGATGGTGATCTGCAGGATACAAGTGCAAAGAAGCAATGGCTGCAGTATATGTGGCATAGTTCCTCCAAGCGTGTTCACTCTCCACAACACAGTGAAATCCTTGAACTCTGAAATCTGTGTATGACCCAGTGTATTGGTTACTTTTCTCTCATTGCTGAGACAAAATACTTGACACTAAAAATTAAGGAAGGAAAGGTTTATTTAGCTCATGGTTTGTGGAAGTTTCAGTCCATAATCAGTTGGCTCCAAGGCAGGGTGGCATGGCAGAGGGGCAACTGCTCATGGTAGCTGAAAACAGCAAAAACAACAAGAACAAAAAGAGAGGCATGTGAAAAGAAGACTCTTTCTTTCCCTTATGTGTAGGCTACCCACTCTAGAGTGGATGTAGTACTCACATCTGTAATCCCAACATTGGACCATGAATCAGTCACTCTAGAAGCCCACCCCTGTGACTGCATGAGGCATTGGGGGGACATCCAGACACAAACCATAACCCTCAGGGAAAGGGAAGAAATTGGCCAAGGTTGTATTTCTACCAATGTTAGGGTGGAGACTTATAATTAAACTTGAATTTATTCATACAAAAATAAAATATTTTATAAACATCTAAGTTTATGTTGCATTTTTGTGTTAGAAAGGAAAGAAGCAAGTATAAAAGTTTTATATATATATATATATATATATATATATATCCTCCTTTTGGGTGGAGAAAAGGAGATAGACTTGGGTAGAGAAGAAAGTGGAAAGATGAGGGGCTAATAAACTGAAACAACATGTGTAGTGGCAGTAATGGAAAGAAGTAGCTGAAAGCTGGAAGCTGTGGTCAGATGTTGAGAGGTGTGAATTTGAGATTTGTGAGGTCAAAAGTTTCTAGCTCATCTTAAGGTCCCAGATGTGTCCACAGAGCTGGGAGGCTGAATTGTGCCAGAGGTGAAGACAACTGCAATTTCTCTTCTTTTCTACTGATTTATATTTAATGACTTATAAGAAATGGTCTAGAGATTCAGCGAATATCAACTAGCTGCTAAAATAACCAAGCATTAACTCTCCATGTAATATACTAATATGAAAATTATCTAAGATATATTGATAAATGAAAAAAAAGTGGAGAGCACTGTGTCTAACATGGTACTCTGTGTGGAAAACATGTGTATGTGTGTATACACATACTTAAGAAAGGAAATTTAAGAAATTGGTATAGGGCTGGAGATTTGGCTCAGTGGCATAAGTGCCTGCCTGGCAAGTGCAAGATCGTGAGTTTGATCCTTGGTAACAACAACAACAAAAAAAAAAATTGGCATAGTAAATGTACCTGGGGAGGAAAGCAGAATTGCTGAGGGAAAGCAAGGGAACATACTATTCATGATATGCTCCTTTGTAGCTTTGAATTTTGTATATGTGTGCTACCCAGTCAAAGATAGAAATTTAAAACAAAACAAAAAAAAATCTATAGCAAGCCAGAAAGAGCCATTTATTTTTTCATTAACTGCAAGTAAACACATCTACCCACACTTACATTACTGATGAAACCAATGGCAGCAATTCGTGGACAATCGAAAAAATCTACATACAGTCAAACATCAAAGACAGCATTATCCTTCAAAGATGGCATCATCCTGCAATGTCTCCTTCACTAACCCAAAACATTTCCTCCTGTAACCTTGCCCCAGTTCTAGAAGCTCGCATCTCAATTGTTTGTTTAAAGTATAAGCACTATATTTTCAGAGTCCCTATTACAATGCAGGTATACAACCTGGGTAACACTAGGATGGATTTATTTGTTGGTTTCCTTTGCAGAAAGCTCTTCTGGGAGGAATGAGACTTCTTTGGTGAGTTTTAAAACTCTTCTGATGGAACAGCCTCGCAAAGCAAAGTGTCCTAGTGTGTAAAACACAAACGTATGAAGCCAATATTGACTGTATAGCGGGATGAAGCTCAATGCTGAAGTATAGGAAAGTCAAAGGTTATAATAATTGAGTACCAGCTGGCATAGGACCTTGACATCTCACTATGCAGTTCAGGCCAGCCTTGAACTCCCAACAATCCTCCTCTCTCAACCTGCCAAGTGTTGGAATTATAGGGGTGCACCACTAAACCTGACATTCAATATGGTTTTTGTTGATGTTTTAGTTAGGTTTTTGGATTTAATAAAAATATCACTTATTATATATCATTAACCCTAATATAAATTGGTGCATGTTCTGGGTGTTACTGTTGTTTTGGGATGCTAGTAAATATTGCTCAGTAATGTGTTCTATGATCAAATAAGTGTGGGTAAGGTAGCCTAAGTGCAGTTTTTCCTTGGTAGGAATTCTCCGGGACTATAACAAGGACAAGTGTGTTTCTACAAGGGAAAAATGTGCAGTGTGCCTCAAATCATCTTCTCCCAGAACTCTTTTTCATCACAGCACATCCTATGAAATGATCTTATATGAACACTTGAGAATTGCTGATAAATTTTACTCTTGTCCTGGCCTTCCATTTCTATCCTGATGATCATTTTCATCTTGTCTTATCTCAATCCCTCCTAAATCATTGCATATTCTCTATTATGAGGTCATAGTTAGAAAATATTGGTGACATCAAAAGTGATAATGAAAACTTTATGCAAGGTCTGCCTTAGCATTTGTTACTCTCTTTCTATGCATGGCTTAGTTACCTTCTCATTGTTGACACATGGTACCCAATACTTGCAGTTTAAAGGAGGAGAGGTTTATTTTGGCTCATGTTGCACTCCATAGTTAGCTGACTCTAGGCAAGATGGCATGGCACAGGGAGTGGACAGGGAAACCAGCCCATGGCATGGTGTAAAGGAAGTAGAGAGATCAAGAGAAGAGCCAGGAGGAAGATAGATTCTTCTAGGTCACACCCCCAGTGACCCTCCTTTTCTGATCAGACCTCGCCTCCTAATAGCAAGTCACCTATAAAATAATACAATCACCTTCAAGGTCTGTCCTATGATTACATAAGGCTTTAGGGGTAATCTAGATATAACAATGCTTGAATACCAGTAGGAGGCTCTGTATTTTCTTTCTTTTTCTTTTTCTTTCGGTGATCAAACTCATGACCACAGGCTTGTAAGGCAGGCACTTATGCCGCTGAGCTAAATCCCCAGCCCCAAGGTTCTGTATTTTTTGAAACAAATATAAACTGTAACAAGATTTGGGAAAATCAGTATGAGATTAGAACAGACCTGAATGCCACATCTTATTGACAGTGCAGCCTGTTCTTTAGATAATCATAGTATCTGCAATCTTGTCTTGCCTTCTTTTAGGCCTCCAAACACTGCATGTAAGACTTGCCTGTAGGCTTCCCTGAAGCAATCACAGTGTCTTTTCCTATGTTTCCTACTTTGGTTCACTTAAGTTTCTAAATCCTTTAAGGCTAAAGTTAAATTTCATTACAGTTAGAAACCCAGACCCTGAAATGCCACCTTTCTCCAAATAGTATATGATTTGACAGTAGAACAATTCTGGCCAACAACCCGCAGAGGTGGCAAATACAAATAGAAGTGGATGGTGCCTCACTGTCCTCCAGGGAGTCTTGGGGCTGGGGTGTAGCTCGGTGGCAGAGCCCATGCCTCGCACATGGAAGACCCCAGGTTCAATCCCTAGCACAGAGAGAGAGGAGGCACAATGCTCATCAGAACATTTTGTTCCATTTAAAGAATCTCAGGTCCTTTTTAAAAAATTATTGAAAAATAGTTTTCACCAATAGTTTGGTGAACTGATTAATCATATCACGTAACAAACAATAGAACTTGGTTAAAATCCTCCTTCCGTGTAATTTCCCCTCACCCCCACGGAGCAGCTGCTTCCAAACATCTCTGCTCTGCTTTTCAGGAACCCTCTTCACCTCATCCCTTTCTCCTCTGTTCCTTTTGTACTCCGTCCAAAAATTTATCACTGCGTAATTTTGAAAAATTTTTCAATTTTTATTTCTCTGTGGTATTGGGAATTGACACGGGGTCTCTGTACTGAATTATATTCCAAGCTCATTCTTTTTTTTTATTTTGAGTAAGGCTCTACGTCACTAAGTTGTCTAGGCTGGGCTCAAACTTCTGATTCTTCTGAATCAGCCTCCCAGAGCTCTGGAACTATAGGCCTATGACATCAGGACCAGCTTTCACTGTGTAATATGGCATTAAGCTTTCTGTTTTAGTTCTTTGATCTCTTATCATTATTTATTTATTTTTGTTATCTTCCCCACTAAATTAATCTCAACAAAAAAGCTGGAAGATAATGGTCCATTTTTACAGGTACATTCTGTCTCTGACTTACAAATATTATATGCAATATATATGATAGTGTATCATATATAATATGCCATATATGGCAAATACATTAAGTTGTGCCATGTCCAGTAGTATTGTCACAATAGTCCTGTCATCTGTCCTGTAAGGCTCAGATTGCTAAACTAGTGGACCAATGAGATGTTTTCTTTTGTTGTTCCAGTAACTAGTTCCCTTTCAAAAATTCTTGCCCTTTACCTCATTCCTCAGCTTAGCTAATGGAGTTCTAAAGTTTCCCCAAAGATGTGTAATTAAACTCTGTATGATTAAAGCAAATGGACAAAATACTGAGGTTTTGTGAATAAAGCTGCCCGTCTCCCTCCCTCCGGTCAGATGATCTGGGCTCCCGTGGGAAGGTTCTTTTGTGGCTTACTTGTGTTAAGCAAGATAAGAAAACTATTGAGGAGGAACTAGGTCAGCTGCCTTCCGCTGCTTGTCACAGTCATCAAAGCAAATTTCTTGGGCTTAGAACTTTCATGTCTTTTAAATGGATTCCTTGTTCCTGTCTATCTCAGAAGGGCATGTGCTAATCATTCCACTTTTGAAGACATTTATACCTCTCTCTCACCCTCTCTTTCTCCCTCTGTGTGTGTATGTGGAATTTTTTCTCACTTATTATATTTGACTGTTTGCTGCATACTTCATATTTAAACTATGCAAAAATACATATTCAGGTTAAGTATAAAATTTTAGGGTCACAAGTAGGAATTTCTTCAGAGAGACACCAAACTTAAAGAGAAAATGTCAGTATACTCCTCATTCTTACTGCTGCTTGATCTTTGTTGAAGTAAAATGAGGACCATGGTTCTGTTGCCATGGAAATGACTGTGCTGTCACAAATTAGGTCCTATGACTTCATGGTGAGGAGGAACAGATGGTCTGGAGAAGAATGAAAACCTAAGGCTAGCACAATTGTTTAGGGTAGAGCCATCTTGGATCCTTTTTCTAAGTAGATGGGAGCATAAAGAATAAGCAAAAACTACTTCATTGTGGCTTTACAAAAGCCACTGAGCAAGAAAGAGCCTCGCCAGGGTAAAACTGTGCACTCTTTTCCAATGAAAAATAAATAAATAAATAAATAAACCCTGAACATTTTAGCACAGGATGAAGTACAGGTAAATGTTTACAATGAGTCCATACTCCAACACTATCTCTCCACTGCTTTTCAGGTGCTTACTATATTTGGCCACTTTTTTTTTCTGCTATTGAAGTCAGTGATAAATCAGATTCTCAGGCCCAGTGGTGAGGCCTACATTTGCCATGTCTTTTATGCTACATTATTTTTAGGAATTTCTGTAGGTTTGGTAGCTTCAAAATAGAGGTTTGGATAGTTGGACTGATAAGTTCAGAGCCTGCACAGTAAAATCAGAGCATATGTAGCTTACTCATCTTACTTCTAATAGGTCAGAAAGGCACACCCAATTTTCCAGCCATAATGGCTGTCTGGGGAAACCAGTGTCCACTGACAGTGCAATCATATCAAGGTATCTCCTGTTATTCCATATTGACATAGATTAACAATGTGAACTTTTAAAACTGCCAGCCAGGTATCTTTCCACCGTGGCATTGTTCATTTAAAAATTTCCTAAGTTTATTATTGTGTGTTGAATGTTTTTGTTTTCCGAGATTAGTACGTCAAAGTCCTACTAGGTCTAATGGGAGAGTATCAGGATGTGGTCATGAGGTGATGAGGTCATGGATCCTCAAGAACAGTATCAAAATAGCCCTTACAAAATAGCCCAAGAGAGCTCTTCTACCCTTCTAACCTAAAAGGTGGGTACAATCAAAAGTGCAACAGAGCTCACCAGCCACCAGATCCCTAGTGCCTTGATCTTGAACTCCCAGTCTCTAGAATTATGAGAAATAAATCTGTGTTCTTTATAAATCACCAAACCTATGTCTTGTTATAGTGTTTTATTGTATAACCCCAAAAGGCTAAGACACTTAAAATGACTCTAAAGTCACTCATTTTTAAGAAAAATGTACTTTCTGTTTGGAGTAGAGGCAACAAGAGAGATTCCCCACCACTCTCTGGGAATGATTATCAAGTGCAGCCACTACCACCAGATATCTGCCAGTATGTTATAATAGGCACTTTGGTTTTGAGGTATCTTTAGTTTTATAGAGAGCTCATGAATAATCTTCATTCATCTCCCCTAAATACAATAGTAAAATGTACAATAGTGCAATGCTTATGAGTATAGTGATTACAAACGTGAAATAAGGGATGAGGTATAGTTCAGGGGTAAGACATTTGCCTAACAGGAATGAGGACCTACATTGGATGCTCAGCACTTAATAAACAAGCAAGCAGACCAACAAATGGTAAAATTAATATTAGTACAATACTATCAGCTGAACTTCAGATTTCAAGTGTTCCATTTTTGGTTCTGAGATCTGGGCAGGAAGACTTACTTTTGTTTTGTTTTGGGTCGGGTCTCCTCTGTGGAGCTCAAATTGGCCTAGATAGCCCAAGCTGGCCTGGAGCTTGCAGTTTCCAGCCTCAATCTCCCAAGTACTGGTTGGGGTAAAGATGTGTGGTAATGGTTTGTATCTAAGTGTCCTTCCAAAATTTCCTGTGCTCGTAGATGGGGCTTTCGGATGGTAATTGGATCATGGGGCTGTAATACTCATCAGCAGATCAGTCTACTGGTAATTTTATAGCTAACTGTGATTTGGGAAGTGAAGCCTGGTGGGAGGAGGTGGGTCACTGGTGGTATTGTCTGGAAGGGTCTAGATCCCTCCCTCTTCCCTTGATGCCCCTGCACTTCACCTCCCTACCATGAGCAAACATCTTCTGCCATGCCCCTTTAACACACCACCTCGCCTTGCAACCAGTCACTATAGGCTGAAACATCTACAGTAATTCAAAATAAATCTTTCCTCATTTAAGTTGTAGGTGTCAGGTAATGTGCTCTACTGATAAGAAAGTAACTAAGACAGCATGCACCAGCTTACCCAGAAAGACTATGCTACATTTGATCATTTTTTGATAAGTTTCCTTCAATCTGGGTTCTATTTTGATTTTTTCATGATCTAGACAATTTTGCGAATTGGTCTGGTATTTCATAGAATGTTCCTGAATTGGGTTTTCTCTGATGTATTCTTATGATTATGGTGAGTTTATGGATGTCTGAAAATAATATCATGGAGATGGAATGCCCTTCTTATGCTATCAGGGGATATATGATATCAACATAGTTTACTTCAAAATGATGCTAACTCTAATCAGTTGGGTGAGGAAGTTCCTGTCAGGTTTATCCATTCTAGCGTAACAAATTTCCTTTCCATACTCTATTCATCGGAAACAATCAGTAAGTTCAATCAACACTTAGGAGAAGGGAATCAGTTTTCACCTCCTAGAGGAAGGACTGAAAATCTGTTAACATGTTTGATGATCATAATAATTAGCTAATATTTTCTGGTGAGATAGTTTAAGACTATACAAATAATTCTCTTCTTCAGAGTTTCACCCACTAATTTTAGTACATCTTATCTGCAGCAATTATTACTGTGCTGTAATGTTGATTGTCAACTTCCTCATTGCTTCAACTATATATTATGACGCAGAATTTTTGTGAGAAAGATTTACTTGTAAAATTGCTCTCTTAATTTCTTTGCTTACTCATTTGCTTATTTGTGTCAGTATGGACTCATGACTATTTTATTCTTTCAGTATAATCCAATACTAGATTTATTTTTTTTCCCGTATAGTTCCCAATTTTGGCCTTGGGAGTTGTTTCAAGTGGGCTCCTGTAACCTTTTGACAAGCTCTGTACAGAAAAGAGTTAACCTAGCAGATTGGAGGTTGCTCTCTTTAGAAAGTCCTATTTACAAGGTTAAGTCTTGGCTTGTCAAATATCAAGTTCTCAAAACCTATGTGAAACATCTCCTACACAGAGAAGGCAGTTCTGATTGCCTGAGTCACTGACCACCTGCTTCCTCCGAAAAGTTTGTCATTTTGGCTGCAGCCAGGCAAAAAATGCATCTGTGACTAGTCCCCATGAAAAATCCCTAAACTCTGAGTCTCGAACAGGCTTTCTTGAAAGAAATATTAGGCACATCCTGCTGAATGTTCATTATTGGAAAAGGAAACATCGCTGGTGTATGCCCGGGGTTGAGTAGGAAACATGGGAAGCCCAGATGTGTATTTCTCCAGATGCCCAGTGTGTGTTCTTCCCCTAATGATCTGCTGTGTAAACTTCCAGTGTCACTATAATAAATTCTAGCCATTTGTACAACTCTATGCTGAGTTTTATGAGTCCTAGAAAATTACAAAACAGGTAGGTGGTCCTGAATACCCCAAACACATTCCCACCTCCTTTATCTTTTAGTACTTCCTATTTTCTGACACTACTAGAGAATCCAGACTCATCTTGCATTTTCTTTATCCTTCCATAGAGGCAGCCGTTTCTTCAAGAAGTCCTGGTTTCTTTTAATAGAGGATAATACTTGGAAACCAAGGTCTGGGTGATCACTGCTACTGAGATGCCAATGCATCTATTCACTTTCAGCAAACAGAGTAACATGTGCACACACATACGAATTTATATTTATTTTCATGTCTTTCTACCTGTTTGCACACGCTACACACACCACAGATATCTATGTTTACACACACAAACACATGGAATTCATACTGATATTGCCAACTTTTTCTAGAACCACACAGTTATTCTTCTTTGCTTCCTTCTTTGTAACTTTTTTTTTTTTTTTGTCTTTTTCCATTTTATCGGTACCAGGGATCGAACTCACGACTGCCTGCTTGCAAGGCAGGCGCTTATGCCGCTGAGCTAAATCCCCAGCCCCGTAACTTTTTTTTTGACAAGGAAAAAAACCTGCCTTCCATCAGCTACAATTTACTGATTTGTTCAATCCCAGCACACACACACACACACACACACACACACACACACACATATAAAGTAGTTTCAGAATTTCATTTTCTGGAGTTTTTTGTAGGTCAGAAATACAGTTACAAATAAAGAAAAATCTCAGTGTGCAGTAGGTTTTGTTTTAGCCTTGCAGGATCTGGTCAAAGACGTTTCCTAAGTCACTCAGATCAGCCCCTCTCCCTGGCCCCTCAGCATGTCAGCCCACATTCCATCCTGGGACTCCCTAACTCCTAACTGATTTTCAAAAATTATATAAACTTAATGCTATCCTTAGTTTTAAATAAGTCAAACTCAATTAAAGTGGGTGCTACATGTGTTCACAAGTGAATGCAGTCACATACCTACCACCACAATATAATACAGAAAATTCCATTAGGATCAAGTTTCATTATATACCTGTATTTACTGTGCACAATCAATGTGATAATTACATATTGCAAACATGTACTAATAAAAATTTAATTTTTTAAGAAAGGAAAAATAATGTCAAATTTAAAAATTATCTCATAGGGTTCCTTTTTAGCCAAGCTCTTGATAACCACTGATCTGTTTTCTGTCCCCATAGTTTTGCCTTTTGAAAAATGATACACAATAAAATCAGTCTCTGTACTTTTACATCTTGTTTCTTTCAGCAAAAATGCATTTAAGATTTATCTGTGTTGTATAATCTAATACTGCCTTTCTGTTTGTTTCTGGGTAGTATTATATGGATGTACCACAATCTTTTAATCTGGGCATCTCTTGAGAATATTCAGTTGATTCTAGTTTTTAGTGATTACAAATTAAGCTATAGTTATTACAGGTGTCTGTGTACACAAACTTTCATTTTTCTTTGGTAATTAGTAGTGGTACTATTGAATTATAAAAGTGCATATTTAACTTTATGAGAAACTGAAAAATCAGCTGTATCACTTTATATTCCCACAAGCAAAGAATGACATTGCTGGTTATACCATATTTTACCCAACATGTGGAAAGATCAAGTTTTTTGGGGGGGTTTGTTTTATTTATTTATTTTTTAAAGTCTTTTTGAGACAAGGTCTCACTGTGGAATTTAGGCTGGCCTCGGGCTCACTTTGTAGACCAGGACGGTCTCACACTAGCAAAAATCCTCCTGCCTCAGCCTCCTGAATCCTGGGATTACAAAAGTGCACTACCATGCCTGGCTGGAAGGATCAAGTTTTTTAAATGCAGCTATTCATGGCTGGCGCTGTAATTCTGTGGCTGAGCACTTGTCTGTCATGCACAAAGCTCTGGGCTCAATCCCTAGTATAAAAGAAAAAAAAAGTAACCGTGCTAACAGATATGTTGAGCTATCTTATTGTAGTTTCATTTGCATTTCTCTACGGACTGATGATCCGAAGCATCTTTCTATATGTTATTTCCCATTTGTAGATCTTTGGAAAAGACCTTTTGTCTTTTTTTCCTTTGATTTTCTTTAATTGCATGTTTTCTTGCCAAGTTACAAGTTCTCTATATTTTGGCCACAAGCAATTTATTGGATATGTGATTTGCAAATACTTATCCCAGCTTATAATTTGCTTTTTTATTCATTAAAAAGGATTTTTTTAAGGCCATGGTTTAATTTGATAAGGCACGAGGATCCTAAATTCAAGGCCAGCCTGGGCAATTTAGAGGTACTACATTTCAAAAGAAAAAAAGGGCTGAAGATATAGCTGAAGATAAAGTGCTCAGTGACAAAATTTGAGTTGTTGTTATTGTTACTTTTCATTTTAAACAATGAGTTTGTTTTTGGACTGAAATCCAACATGGGATTATTCCCTGTTTAATAAGGTACTCCAAAATATAATTGAAAAAATTATTATTCAATACAAATAGTTTTTGTACCCAAATTTTATCCAGTCAAACCTAAAATCAAGTCATCAAGTCACAGAAAGCAGAAGGAGCTTACTTCTCCACCCTATACACACACTGTGTGGAAGTGGAGCCACACCCTGCATCCTGATGCCTCCCATGAGCCACAAAAAAGCAAATTGGTGATCCATACTAGACCAGGTACACGTGGTCCAGTAGAGGTAAGGGGATAAGTGAGCTCTGATACTCACCTGGGAGCAGGGCCTCCTTTTCTAATTTGCATAGAGGTCAAATGGAGTAATGGAGTCCTGACTGAATAATTTTTCCTGTGTTGGGCATATTGAGTCTGCCAGGATATATAGCTGCAAGTCACAGGACACTTGACAAACAGTGGTTTAAGAAATGAGCACATTTACTAGCAATAGATGGTTCCACGGTTGGGAAATGACTCCATGATGCTATTAAACATCAGTTGTTTTTCCACACTGACATCTCTCGTGTTTTGAATGTTTATCTCATGCCAAGTGATGCTGCAGCTTCGGTATCGTATCCTTGTACAATTGTACTGATCCTTCATTTGTTTTTATCAGGAATAAAGATCATTCCCCGAAATAAGCCCTTCCTCCAGCAGACGTCCCTCATATATCACTGAGCAGAACCAGGTCACATAACTACGGAAGAGCTGGAGTGACGGCCTAAAGAGGAAGAAGACAGCTAGCAACAAACAACGTCAGCAACCACACTGCTGAGGGAAGAATTTCCCTTCTACTTCCTGTCTCAAAGACAATCCTCAAATCTTGGGAACAAATAGTATCTCAACCACGTATTTCTCTTTTTCTTTTTTAGTAGTTTATGTTTTCTATGCATACACATATCAGTGGAGCCCAAAGGATTTTATATATATTCTTGATCTTTGTTCTGCCCTAACCTCCTTGTCTATGCCCTTTCCCAAACCCCCTTCCTATCTTTCTCCTTTTTTATTTTTCTCTTTAAATTATTTATCCTTTCTGTTTCTCATACGAGAGAAACTATATGGTAATATAACCCTCTATGTCTGATTTATTCCACTCGGCATTATGGTCTCAGGATGCTCTCATCTTCTTACCAGTGACTCAAATTTATCCCTCTTTATGGGCGAGTAAAAACCCGTTGTGAATATATACCACATGTCTTTAATTCTTTTGGGAAGATACCTAGAAGAGGTGTAGCTGGTTAAATGGAGTACCTATTTCTAAAAGTTTTTTGAGGAGTCTCCATACTGGCTTCCACAGTGTCAACCACTTTTTCTGTGACTTCTGGAATCTCTTGAAAAATGTCATAATCTTTCTACCATATCTCACATATTCAGATTAATTGGAAAGAAGATAACTCTGAGTTATGAAGAATTATAGAATAGTTTTCAGGCCTTATACATCTAGCGTTTTGTGCTGCAGCTTATCAAGTAGCACTAGGCTGAACAGAGAGAGGGCCAAGACTTAAGTCTTTCATAGAAAGCTTGAATGAATAAACATTAACCCCTTGTGGTGAACACATTGTTTATAGGAATATCTATCAAACTTCTTAAGCATGTTTTTCTCTGAACTCTCCCACTTCTGCCTTGTCTGAGACATGTGTTTTCAGTGTGTATATGGTGGAAGAGAAGTTAATTAGGCAGAAAGGAAAGGAACTTGGGCAAGTTAATCGTAAATTGGGTTCTTAAAGTATCTATAACTCAACTGTTTCTTTCTTTGTACATAAAGGGTTCTTTCTGTCAAAAATTTACTTTGATTCATTCACTCCATCTTAGTTCTGGTGTCTTTTTCTACTCAGAAAGTATCTGTGAGCAGGATTGCTAGTTGGAGATTAGCTGCACAATTTATTAAGATCCTTGTCTCAAAATAAAAATGAAGAATGCTGAGGATGTAGCTCGGTGGCAGAGCACCCTGTGTTCCACCCCCAGGACAGCCACTAACGTATAAAAATGAAGCATATCTGAAAATTTTATGATGAATTAAATTTTCCTAAATATCAGAGCATGAATGTCCAGTTAGAATTTTGGTATTTAGAGAAATTCTACTTGTAAATCTTTCTCTAAAATACAAAAATCTGGCACAAGTGCCTGCCTGGCAAGTGGAAGGTCCTGAGTTTGATTCCCTTTACCAAAATAAAAAAAAAAGTGCATCACTAAATCAAATAAACAGTTCCTCTTTTTTTTTTTTTATTTAAGAGGAAAAAGAGAAAAACACAAAACAAACCAAAGCGGTGTAAGGGTACACGTAATACAGAACTACAAAAAAACAAAACAAAACAAAACAAAACAAACAAACAAACAAAAATAACAGTAAGAAATCACCTGTTAGTAGATTACATATTATCATCTTGAAAATAGTTCCTCAAATCACAGTATCAAAGAATACAAGGTGGACATTCAAACAGGGAGACTGCAAACAGCTGTGTTCAATGATCCAAAAACATTGATATAGTCAGCTATTTAACATCCCTAAACACACTTGCTGTTATATCCGTTAGAGCTCTTTTTCTTTTTTTTTTCCCCTCTCTTTTTTACAACAAAATTTACACATTTTGGATTTTATTACTCCTTAGTGCTTATTACTTTTTTTTTGGGGGGGGGGGAAGAATACAGTCAAATATGGCAAAACAAAGCTGTCAGTCAATACCAAGGATAGACATAGCACAGGGTATAGAACAGAGTACAAGTTTATCAACAATGGTTATCAACGTTGTCCCTTGTTTCCTTAAAAAGAATTGTCTATCTCATTAGATATTATAAAGTTGGACAAAACAGTAGAGAACAAGACCAATAAAACTTAGGCATTGTAAACATTACAGGACTTCCAAAGAAGACAATAGTCAAACCAGAATGGGTATCTTAGTGAATCTTATTGTCTTCAAAGTAGTTGCCTATGTCTTCAAACTTGATACTATCATATAGAATGGAACAGAGTCTAATCAGTCAAAACAAGATCGTGGGAGTACTACAGGACTTCAAAACAAGTTAATAGGAAATCAAAAAGAGTTACTATTTATATATCCTAATTTTTTGAATTTTTTCTTTAATTCAGACAAACATAAGAAATGACTAAATAATTTTTTTAAAACAATAAGGGGGAGATTGAGATAAAACAGGACATAACAATATAACAATAGAGGTCACAGCATGACTGTTTCAACAACCTAGTACTTCACCACCATATAACCTGACTTAATAGTAGTTACCATAGTGTCTTTTTCCTTTAAATATTTGGATAAAACTTCATATACTCTAGCTTCAAATATTTTCATATCAAGAAGCCCAGAATAAAGCCTTTCTAAACAGTTCCTCTCAATGTTTAAAGTTAGTACACATTTGGAGTACATAATGATTACATTCATTTTGGGGAGTTGGTATCTGTACATAACATATTTTAATTCTTTTTATATTCCCTTCCTCCATCTCTTGGTCCCCTTCTCATTTGCAAAAGGTATCTCTGTTTCTTATTATGCATCTTCTATTTTTCTCTTTAAACTTATCTATTTTGTAACATTGGTTTACAAATATGAAGTTTACTTTTCTATCGGATACCTGGCCTAGATCCCCAATCTTCCAGACAAGTGTACGGTGAAGGCTTAAATAAATGAGACAAATGGTATGATTTTAGGGCTCCAGGAGGCTCAAAACCCTCTACAGAGTTTGAGACTCAGAGGGCTAAGACAAGGAATGTCTCTGGTGGCTATATTTATTCAGTTTCCAAACAAGGAAAGGGTTAGAGAAGAAAGCACAGGAAACTGAACAGACCTTGGGAGTGGTTCAAGGACTCTTCCAAGTAACACATTATGTTTACTTTAGGAGAGCTATCTTACATTAATTTAGAAGAAGTATCTTAGGAGAAGATCTCTATGTTACATTTCACTACCAGAGTAAAATGCCAAAGCTACAGTCTTTATTTAGTTAATTGGAATTGGGGTCAGGTGTCCTCAGCTGTGACCTTTTCTTGCCCTTTGAGGTGTCTCTGTTCTCAGGTCACCCCACCATGCCACAGCCCCGCACATGTGTTCAATTTCAAGTTTCAATGGCTCCCAACACTTTTCTGCCTTGGTTATTTCTTAGTTGTATTATTTTAATAATATCCACATTTTTCTTAAAAATTTTCAGGTATGCTCTTATTTTTGTACATCGTAAGACTTTCTCCGTCTCTGTTTTTCCCCTACACACACACACCTACACACACACACACACACACACACACACACACACACGCATGCCCAAACTTAGTGAAACTTTCAGGAAAAGGTATGAGTTAGGCTCACTCTATCCCCTCTGAATCTGTTTCTAAGACTGATAAATTAAATCTGATCTGCATCGTTCTTATGTGAAAAGTGCTTCCTTTTCTTTCAGTGCCCTGGATTTGCTGAAGAGCACAATGTTAAGACAGCAGAGATTAGTATGTCAGGATCAACCACGGAGGCCGTTATTCACCATTATGTTGCAAAATTGCCTCTTTTTTCATAGTGTATTTAATTTTAATTCACATTATGGCTCCTGCACTTTTTCCAGGGAGGCTGACAAAGCAAAAGACCCATTCCTAATTATACAAAGTTTAATTACTTCAAATACCCTTTCAATGCCATTTATGCAAGGAAATGAACCCTTTACTATGTATTAGCAACGCCTTCTCTATGTGAGGGATTTACTCAAATCATTTTGGAAGCCACTTCAGCTCATACCTTTTTTAGGCCTAAAGGAAGAGTTTAAAGTGTAATCATAACAAATGGTGCACATATATTTTCTGTCAGGAAGCCTTGCTCGAAAGAGATGTTTTGTGCCACAGACCTTTGACAGCCTCTCAGCCACAGGGGTTGGGGGGTCTCAGCACAGAAGTGGGCAAGGTGAAGGATTAAGCAGAACAGGATACTGAGGGTCATTAAAACAGTCACTGAAAATCCACTTGGTGGGGACTCTGGAAAACATTCATTTCTGGACAAGCTGACATCCTCAGTCTTTGGTTGGAAATGTCACTGAGCTGAAAAGTAGATGTGACACAGCAGTACTTCCTGTCCTCATACAGGCTAGTTTTCATATTTGAGAAGTAAAAGGGCTCAGTGGTGACAGCTGGAGACTCTCACACAGTTCAGTCTTACAGCTGAGAGAAGCAGCTGTGTACCCTGAGCTACAAGTCTTCTTCCAATAGGAGCAAACTCTGCACTTGGGCAGCCTGGTTCAAATCCTGGTTCTGTTAACAGTACTTGTTGCATGACATTGGACAAAATCCTTGGCCCCTCCGACTCTTCTTATTTGGAAAATGGTGATAATAAATCCCTGTCAACTTTCAAAACCTTCCGTGATGCACACAAGTAGGGAGTAAGAAGCCTTCTGACTTCTTAAGTTTCCCGATGGTTTCCTTCCTTCTCTTCCCTTCAAAATACATTTCCCATACTTCTGTGGAGAGTGAAAAGAGCCCCAAACAGAGGGCCTGCAGGGAGCACCTTGCCTAGGAAGGCTGGTGGATGTATGCATAGGGGCAGTTTAAGAGACCAACAGCCAAAAGCAGCCTTAAAGTTGAGGCAAACTATGTCTCCTCCATCTACTCATACAAGATGAAGTCTCAGAACTTCCAGGGCCTGGGAACTCTAAGTTCATCCTTCATCCTTAACTCAAACAGCTACAAGGCCATCTGTTAAGGATGGGAATGCGCACAGTATTATGGAGGCCTAATGTGCTACAGTGTCCTCTGGACATCTATTTCTAGAATAAATTTGCCAATATTTTTTTTAAAAAAGTCTTGCATGCACATGTACAAATGCAGCACCTTACAGTTCCAGAGTCCCCTCTTATTCCTTAAGACTCACAGGGAGGCTTGAGGTCTTCTTTCCTGAGAGCCAAGTAAGTCTGCTCCTTCTTTCTTGTGTTTTCTTTTTTATCCAGGGAAGCACCATGCCCAGGTGATTTATTTTTGCCTAGATTTTTGGGACAGGAGCAAATGTCACCAGACCTGAAAGAAGGAAGCCCTTGCTGTATAACCTCCCTAAGAATGTTTTCTTATTTCCCATAATTCTGAGATCAGGGCCAGATGCATGGATATTTATCATTGTGCCTGTCACTCGAGGGAGAAAGAACTATTTTCATTTTGCCTGATCTAATAGTGCCCTCCAAAAAAAGAAATAAATCACAGATCCAATTCTTTTCTTTTCGTGTGTAGTTTTTATTTTAAAGAGAATAAAACCAAGGAAAATAAAACAAGAAAGCCAATCAAAACAAAATACTGTAAGTGATACAGGACTTCAAAACAGGATAGTGGGAAATCAACAATGATTACCATAATGCTTCTTGTTGCCTTCAAAATAGCTGCCCATACCTTCAGATATAGTAAAAATCAAAACAGAACAGAATAGAACCAATAAGAACAAAATAATGAACACAATAAAGGACTTCAAAACAAGATAGTAGTAAATCCAAAATGGCTACCATCATATAGCTTATCTTCTAAATAGCTGTCCATGCCATTAGATATAATAAAATCAAACAAGACAAAGCAGAACAAAACCCAACCAAAAAAAACAATGAAAATGATACAGGACTTCAAAACAAGGTGATAGGGAATTTACAGTGGCTAGTACGTTCAGAAGGAGATCCCCCATAAATGTTATATTACCTACTGTTATCTTCTGAATAGATCAAACTACCGGCTTTAGGTCTGCAAAGTCAGTGAAACACCAAACACTACAATCATTAAATTGTATTTTAACTCAATAGTTATCAATAGCTATTGCAGCCTATGTTTCAGTGGATCAGCTGGTCGCTTATAGGGTGGAGAGTGGAGGGGCGGGGAGAGAGGAATGTTGGCTCTTCTTGTCTCCCTGCCCATGTACCAGAAGGGGTTGGCACCTGGTTCTCCTCCCAGTGGCCTGCACATGGCCCTGGCTTGCAGGGAGGGCTTGGCTTCCTGTTGGCTTCTTGTTCTCCTCCCCAACAGTCCTCATAGATCCAACTCTATTTGGCTCACCTAAATGGTTGCTCATTCATCCTTTCTTCCTCAAATCTTTTTTGAACTATTTGTTTTTGACACCTCATTAATGGAAAAAGCCCACTCTTCCCCCCAACAGTGCTCTTTGTCTGGTCATACCTTAAAGCGGGAGTCACCAGAGTGATAGGAAGTGTGAGAGTGGC
The DNA here is from genome assembly GCF_034190915.1 of Cavia porcellus. Lineage (NCBI taxonomy): Eukaryota > Metazoa > Chordata > Mammalia > Rodentia > Caviidae > Cavia > Cavia porcellus. The sequence goes on from NW_026947512.1 coordinate 3,178,571, forward strand.
AAGGTTGCCTGTGGAAACTGAGCACAAACACCAAGGCTTCTCCATAAAGAAGGTCCCATTCATCATGAGTCACAACTCAGACACTCAAGGGGCATCCTTCTCTTTAGATTAATGAGACTCTAGAACCACACTTACCCTTTCATTTTGCCCCAGAGCCTTTCTTTAACATGAATCAATATGTACTCTGTCAGATTTAAGCACAAGATTGACAATGTGGGAATAATAGTCAACACTATTAATACGTGCCAAATTTTATCCATCATGCATAAATACTGATTCTATTCTTTAACTAGTCACTGAGGCTCTACCTCCCTAGGGATAGGCATTGAGAAAGAACAAATCAAGATACCTCCCAGTCTCTAAAAGCCCAGGATTTTGGTGACTGGACCCTCCAGTCTTTGCTTTCAGACTTGAGACAGCAGCACACATGTTATCCTTTGTCACCCAAATTCCTTTACTGTCCATCTTTCCTAAACCAACAGTAAGTTCTATCGATAGCTGTCTGGAGTGGGACACTGAATCTTAGGATCAATGTTCTGATCTGGCTGTAATCTTACATAAGTCACTTATAGTTCCTGAGTTGCTCTTGCTTCATAGGGACCATTCATCCTTACCAACACTTAACTCACAGAATCAGTCATTGTAGAGCATCATGGGGGAAAATAACATAACAAAGTGAGATAGTACTCTGAACACAGAATAACTCTACTCATTAAATAATTACTAGATATTAATGGTAGCTCTTGTTAATGCCAAATCTATTATACTATTTTCATACAGAAGCCTAACTTCTCTGTCCATTCTCTAGTCCTTGTTATACTATCATTCTGCTTGATTCATGCTTTCTAACATCTCTCTTCCCCGACTCATGAAACACACACACAGACACACACACACACACACACACACACACACACACACACACACACATTTCATATATTTTTAATCCATTAGACCAATTCTTTTCAATCGCTTTTTATTCATTACATATTTACATTTCCCAAATAACTTACATTTACATATAATTTGTTCTTGCCCTTCATAGAAAGTAGATACAGCAATTAGGTGGGTATGTCAGTCAGGGTTTAGCTCAGGAAGCAGAAAGAGCTCCAGAAAGGAATTAAAATTAAGAAGTTACATGCCTATAACATTCATTAGAAGAGCTAAAGAAGCTGAAGTTAGGGACCACCACTGGATTCTATATTTCTACAACATAGTACAATAGTCAATGCCCAGACTTTGGTGATTACTGGAATGTGCAAACTGCCTTCAAAATACCTCTATAGCATTGCTTAGTATCTATCACCAGCTGTAGAAGGTGACTTTTACCTCACTCTGTCTTTTAAATATCATACAAGGAAATCCCCAGGTAGAATTTAATTAGTACCCAGAAATCTATGTGCAAGGGAATCAAGAAGTGTAGTTTCTAACTGTCTAACCCCTAAAGTTCAAGCATATGCATAGGAGACTTTGGGAATGCATGGCTTTTGACTGATAGTAACTTACAAACAAGAAGGGTAGCAGCAGATGCAGAAAATCAGAGACAGAGGGACAGAGGCCAAGAGCAAGGCAAGCAAACTTTATTAACTGGCAGACAACACTCCCCTCACACGGTTGGAGATGTTGACCCCAAGGGAAAAAGGGTTGAGGGTTTTAAGGGTTAAGGTAAGGGGCGGTCCTGGGCAACAATTACTACTTTATCATTAGATTGGACAGCTGTTTCTGGGTTACAGACCAGTTATTTTGCCAAGCAAAATGTAAAGACAATGGGAATAAGGATCTTGTGGTTACATGTATCAGCCAGATGTACAGAGAATAAAATGGGTCAAAAAGAGTTCCTATGTACAGGACGAAATAGAAGTCTGGTTACAAAATGGTTACCATTTGCCATCACAGGAGAGAATTCTATTTTTTGTAAACATCAAACAACACAGTCATGGTCTAGAAGAAAGCTTGAGGGGAGAAGACAGAAGGTGTTTGGTCTTATAACTGTTGTTTTATATTTTTGGCAGTCTTTTTCTTATTTTTAAAATCACGTAACTTAAATAGGAATAGAAAATGCATGGAGACTAGATACAGCCTTAAGAAAAATCAGTTTGAAACTTCCGGGAGAACATGGTGGACAGATAACAGTAACTACCGGAGGCTCTCTGAAGGGCTCGACTCAGAAGTCAGGAATGATGCGGACTAAGGAGACATGAGCCGGTAGAGATATGCTCTGCTGACTCAGGAACGAACTGGGCTGAGAGAAACCAACTTGGAATGCAGTCCTGGCGCTAAAATAGGAACAGAAAAGACTCGGTGTGGAGGCTGGACCCCGCGCCATTGGAAACCTCGATTTGGGTTTCCCGCCGCTCGGCGGCTGGCTGCCTCCACAGCGGCTCGGCAAGGAGAGACACGCAGAAGCTCTGGGAATGGGAGTCTGCGAACGGAGTCGAAAACAGGACGGACAAGGAGGTGTACACTGACTTGTTGCGAGGTGAGTGAGAGAAACTGACACTCTACCACAGTTTAACTCCAGCGGAGGACTTTCTGGGCTCGGGCAGTCCTGTAAGAGCAGGGCATGGTGGCGACTCCAGCCACACATTCCCCTCTCGGACGGGATTGGTGAAAAGAGCCTGGCCTGAGTGACGCTGCGGGCGGACTTGGTAGGCTGGCCTAACCCAGATCCCAGAGCCTGACGGTGGCCCGGAGGGGCGACTGACTCCCGTGTAGGCTGCCTAGTCCGTAACTCCCTGGTGCGCAGCAGTGGGCGGGAACACCTAGCCAGCACAATTTGATCAGGCTGTGGCTGACAGGCAGGGAAGCTGGGCCTCCTATATAAGCTTGCATATATATAAGGAACAGAGAATATGGGGAAGGGAAGCAACAAGAAAGGCTCCTCGGCCCCCAATTCGGAGAAACAGGCAATAGCGGGCACCGCACCAATAGACATAAAGCGCCATATAGAGAGCCTCATAGACCAATTCAGGAATGAAGTTATCAACGACCTGAAGCTAGAAGTATGCAGAATAGTTAGAGAAATGCTAAGCACCACCCAGGAAAAAACAGATGGTGGAATGGAAGAACAGAAAAAGAGGGGAGAATTGTTTGATGGAGAAAACAGAGAAAGCATAGAGTACGTGAAGCAGGTTCAAAGGGACTATCAAGAAATTAAGAAGTCTATCCAAGACTGGCATAACAGCTTGAAAGAAACTAAGGACAGACTATCTGAACTGGAGGGCAGACTTGTAATATGGGAGAATGAAATGAAAAACTTCTTAAAAATAACAAAGAAACAAACAGCAATAATACAAAGACAAGAAGATGATAAGAGGAGCCATAACTTAAAGATTAAGAACATAAAAGAAGAAGTAGGGACACAAACAAGTGAACTACAAAAGCTACTCACAGAAATAATCCAGGAGAATTTTCCTAATTTAGCAAAGGTAAAGATACTCAGATGTATGAGACATACAGGACCCCAGCTACCTACAACCCTAACAGAGAAACACCCAGGCATATAATAATCAAAATTCCAGAAATTCAATACAAGAACAGAATATTAAAAGCTGTAAGAGACAAGAAACAGACCACTTAGAAGGGAACACCCATCAGAATTACAGCAGATTTCTCTGCACAAACCATCATATCACGAAGAGCATGGGGGGAAATAATTCAAGCTTTGAAAGATAATAATCTCCAGCCAAGATTGAGATATCCTGCACAACTGTCCCTGGAAATTGATGGAAAAACAAGGTGCTTCCAGGATAAAGAGGAACTGGGGGAATTTGCAACCACCAATTCAACCCTACAGAAAGTATTGCAGGATATTCTAAAAAAAGAAAAATACAAAGAACCCAGAAATAGTGGCGGGGAGGCCACAACGAATGGAGCAGAGAACAAAATGAAGAAGACAAACTGACAGCTACTGACAGAAAAAGAGCTCAACAGAAATGAGACAGAGAAGATTGGATGATAGGAACAGCTATTTTGGAGAAAATGACATCTTAATAGGTAATACTGATTTAGTATCATCTTGTTTTGAAGTCTCATCTAGCTTTTGTTCTTCTGTCTCCAATGGTCTAAACAGGTTGTATCTTATTGGATTTTATTATGTACAATAGTATAAGCAAAAACCTTTTAAAGACAAGGAGATTACACAGAAACCATTGTTCATTTTCTGTGAGTCGATTCTAAATACTCTGTAATGCTGTCATTCTCTTAAATGGTTTTATATTGTTTTGATATACTTAATGCTACAGTATACGAAGTTGTATTCAAGCACTTCAAGGAAAGAGTCAATATGGTAACTACTTTTGGGTCAGAATTATCTGGTGGTGAAACACTATTCTGCTTAAATGGTTATGTTTTGATCTGCACTGTTTCACTGTTATGCCCTCTTTTTTCTCAATCTTCACTCCATTATTTACTTTTTTATTTTTATCCGTTTAATTAAAGGGAAAAAATAGCAGGATATAATATAGTAACCCACTTTGACTTTCTATTATCTCGATTTGAAGCCCTGTATTACTCTCACCATCTTGTTTTTGACTGATGTTCCCCTATTCTGTTTTGCTGGATAGTATCAGGTTCGAAAGTTTAGGCATCAGCTGTGAAGATAATGAGATTCATTATAACACCCATTCTCGTTGACTTTTATCTACTTTTGAAGACCTACAATGTCTCCAATGTTTTGGTTTTGTCGGTTTTGTTCTTTACTGTTTTGTTCAATTGTATTATAACTAATGATACAGGCAATTCTATTAGAGATAGCGGGAGGCATTATGGTAACCATTGTTGATCACCTGTATTATGTTTTTATATTATCTATTATGTCCACCCTTTTGACTTGACCGATTCTGTTCTGTTATGTCTCATTTGGTTTTACTCTCTTCCAAAAAAGCAATAAGAACCGTGGGAGCAATGAAACCCAAAATGTGTAATAGTCATTGTACAAAAGAGAGGAAAAGAAAGTGCTCTAAACTATATAACTGCATGTATATTTAAGTGTATAAGATAGAAAATGATATCACAGAGTTTTATTGGATCATTGAACAGAACTGTTTGCAGTATCATTGTTGGAATGTCCACTCTACAAGCTTTAATTTTGTGACTTGAACAATTATTTCTAAGATGGCAATATGTAATCCATTAACTAATGATTTCCTATTGTTCATTTTTTTCTTCTGTAAATCTGTATAACTTGTACCCTTTCACTGTTTTTTTTCTTTTCTTCTTAAATAAAAAAAAAAGAAAAATCAGTTCACATTTATAAGACAATTTTTAAAATCAGGAATTGAACTCACAACCTCACACTTGGCAGGCAGGCACTGTGCCCTGAGCTAAATCCCAAGCCCTACACAAATATTTCTGAACCCTTATTATGTGTCAGACTGGAGATACAATAGTGAACAAGACAGAATCTACTCCTGCTGTTATAAAAGTCTTGAAAGAAGAGTATATTAGGACTGCCTCTATGACTACTGAGGTTCAAAGCCAGCTTCCATCTCTTAATCACTGTGTTACCTGAATAAATTATTTAACTTCTCTATTTCCTCATCTGCACAACATACATAGTCAAAGAACTTATGTCACTAAGTTAGAGTGAAAATTAAATGAGATAATGTCTATAAAGTACTAAGCATACTTCCTGCTGTATGGTAGGGTCTGACTAACTGTTGGTAGAAGGTATAATCAACTCAACAATGCAGGGCACTTTGATAAGAGCCTTGGTGCAGGAAAAACAACATATCTGAGGACAAAGGTTAATGCAGACCCGCTGATTCACAAAAGGGTAAGAAAATTCATGTAAATTCTGGGTTGAGCCAGAAGGATAGAGATGAGAAAATAATACTTACTGGCTAGGAGAAAGTATGTTCACTTGATGACCAAAAAAATTCCGAATGTGGCTGGAATGAGGAAATAAGGTGAGGATGGGAGGCCATAAAGAGCCAAGTCATAGCAGAACTAGTTAAAGTTTTTTTGAGAGTTTCAATTTTATTTGCAGAGTACTGGAGAGGACTGTTGAAAGACTTAAAGCCAAAAAGAGTTATGACCTGATTTATATTTTAAGGGAAAAAAGTCCCTTCAGCTAGAGCAATGGAGAATGGCTAAGAGGAAGGAATTATTACTGGCACAAAGTTCATCCAAAATAAATCTTCAGTAATTTAATAGGGAGAATATACAAAGTAATGGAATAATAAAGAAAAATGGAAAAATTCTGGAGATATTTAGTACATAATGAGCTAGAAACATAGGTGTGCTTTTTTGGAGATTAGAGAAGATGGCGGCTTGATAGGTAGCTGGATGGAGAGCCTCTCTGGGAAAAACAGCTCAGATGCTGGAATTTGACAACATGGAGAGGGCTGGATGAGTGGAGGGGGACTCTCATGAATCCAGGAGGAAACTGAAGGAAAAAGAAAAATAGGAAGAGGGAGGTAAAACGTGAGTGGAGGGCTGGAGCCCAATGCCCTCACTGAGACCAGTCCACTCTATGCTGGGAGTGTCAAGGAGTTGGGCAATTCAAGGCTGCACTGAAGCCACGGCTGCTGATAACAAGAGTTGGTGAGTCCTGGGCCCTTGGCAGGAGGACATGGTGCAGTGTGGAGTGGAGCCAAGGTGGAGAACTGTAATAGTTCGCAGTGAGTGCTGGAAATTCGGTCCTGCGGTGAGTGTCGCTGGCTGGAAGACATCTTGAGGTGGGGCAGAGCCTGGTGCCACAGTGGCATCAGTCAGCCACCCCTGGACCAGAGAGGACTGGTGGGACCTGCTTGGGCTAAGGCACGCCCCTGGTTGGGACCCACTAGCCAGGGATGAATCTGCCCTGAGCCTGTGATGTCCACCACAGCACAGCCTAAGTTGCTGAAGGCACTTGCTGGTTGACTGGCTCAGAGGCGAGGGGCCAGCCTGAAGTCCCTGCAAGCACCTCAGATAATAGCAAACTGGAGAGGGCAGCAAAACCCCAACCAGCATGCTTCAGAAACACCATAAGCAATATGGAGAGGGCCAGAGACCTCCCCTACACACCTGTCTGAAAGAAATCAGAAACATGACAAGAGATAGAAATAAGAAAAAGCCTCCAGCCACTGACCCCAGGAAAATAAGCCCAGGAGGAGTAAATACAGAAGAGAACCATGGCAGCAATCATGCAATAGTAGCCACAACATCAGTGGACATAAAGAAATACCTTCATGACCTCATAGATGAACTTAAAACTGAAATTCTAATCCAAGTGAGGCAAGATACAAAAAGATTAATTAAAGAAATGCTAAGCCTCTCTCAAGAAAACACAGATGGAAGAATGGAGGAACCCAAGAAAGGAAGAGAAACCTTTGATGAAGAATATAAACAAAATCTAGAATACATGAAACAGATCCAAAGAGATTACCAGGAAACTAAAACTTCCATTGAAAGCTGGCAAAATGCCTTGACAGAAACTAAAGTTAGCCTTTCAAAACTTGAAGAGAATTTATAATGTGTGATCATGAAAGAAAAGATCTCTATCAATGAACCAGGAAGAAACCATTCAAAGGCTAGAAGACGACAAGAGGATCTATAACTTAAGAATAAAAAACGTGAGCGAAGAAGCAGGAGTAACCACAAATGAATTACAAAGACTATTCACAGAAATAATTAAGGAAAACTTCCCAAGCATAGGAAAAAGAAATGATATCTAGATAAATGAAGCATATAGAACTCCAGCCACCTACAACCAAAACAGATCTACACCCAGACATATAATAATCAATATCCCAGAAATCCACCACAAAGAACAGAATATTAAAAGTGGCCAGAGAAAAGAAGCAGATAATCTACAAAGGAAAAATCATCAAAATAATGACAGACTTATCAACACAAACTCTCAAAACGAGAAGAGCCTGGGGGGAAATAGTCCAAGCCCTGAAAGAAAATAACCTCCAACCCAGATTGATGTACCCTGAAAAACTCTCTCTCAAAATTAATGGAGAAATAAGATGTTTCCAAGACAAGGAGGAACTGTGGGAGTTCATGGCCACAAATCCAACCCTACAAAAAATACTGAAGGACATCTGAGAGAGAGAGAGAGAGAGAGAGAGAGAGAGAGAGAGAGAGAGAGAGAGAGAGAGAAATACCAGGATTCCAGCAACAGTGACAGAGAGGCCTCACTGAATGGGGCAGAAAGAGGAATGAAGGAGAAAAGTGGACAAATAATAGCAGAAAAATAGAATAGCAGAGATGAGGCAGAGAAGGTAGGCTATAATCTTTAATATAGGTAGCCTTGATACACTAACAAAAAGAAACACAGGCAGAGTAGATTAGGAGGAAGGATCCATCGAGATGCTCTGAATAGGAAATATACTCAACCTGAAAGAGGGTTAATAAACTGAAAGTCAAAGATGAGAAAATGATGCTCTATGTAGTAGGAAACCAGAGAGAAAAAGGACAACTTGCCCAGCAGCCGCAGATAGATTGGAAAGTTACGACACTTTTGTGCAATGTAGAGCTACACAGCTAGAAGGAAGGAAAACCTTGTGGCTTTAGTAAGTAAAGGAGTACAGCTCAAGATCAAGCTCAGAGGTAAAAAGGTTCAGCAACACTCAGATAGATAATGGGTTGATCCTTAATCTAAAAACTAAAGGAGCTGGTGGGACCCAAAATATACAAAGCATCTTGAGAAGGGGAAAGGTGAGCAATTGCCTAAAAAAGGAAGGCAGAGGACATTCTTAACAGCATCAGGATTTAAAAGCCACAGTAGTTCTTATCATTCTGTTTAGTTTGATTTTATTTTGTTCTAGTCTATCTATTTATACTAGATTTGAGGGCACAGACAGCTATTCCAAAAATAGCAGGCTATACCACGGTAACTATCCTTAATTTCCTACTAACTTAAACTGAAACCCTGTATTACATTGTCTTACTATGACTGATTTTATTTGAAGCTGGTTTGTTAGACCACTATTTTACCTTGACTAATTTTATTCAAATTTGGTATGCTTGATAGTATCAAGTCTAAGAGTAGAGGCAACTACTCTGAAGATGACAAGATATAATAAGATACCATTCCGGTTTGATTATTAACTGCTTTTGAAGTGCTACAATGTCTCCAAAGTTGTGTTTTTATTAAAATAGCTATGTAATGTTATGTTCAATTATATTATGATGTGGACAATTCTACTGAAAATAACATGAGAAAGCATAGTAACTACTACTGTAGATCACCTAATATTGTGGTTTTGTATATCTTTTTCATTTCATTTTTCTAGGAATTTGTTTTGTTGTCTTGTTGTGATCTATTTTTTCCTTTAATACAGAAAGGATAGATATACGTGTAGAGATTCACACATGGGGAGAATTTCTAAACTGTTTACGGGAACAGATTACATAATGCACAATATAATGAACAGATACTCTGAAGAAGAAGAGATCCTAAAAAACCCAGTGCTAATACTGTAGCATTATGATATAAAATCTAGGAATACTATTATTCACTGTTCAGAGTAATATTAGTCTAGTCTCTTATGTTCAATTTCAGCATACGTAAAGATAAGGACAGCTACTACGAAGAGAATGAGAGACATTACGGTAGTCATTATTGACTTCCCCAATGTCAGGCCTTGAAGACCTAAAAAACCTTTATCATCCTGTAATGATTTGATCAGTTCTATAATGCTCAATATGCATTCAGTGTGTGTGAAGACGGGAACAACTATTTGGAAGAAAACTAGAGACAATAAGATAAAACAGTGAAGATCTCCAGTGGACTTGCTTTAAAATCTGTGTTTCTTAAAATTGTTTCCTTATGATCTGTTTTGTTATGTTTAATCTTACCCTTTTTAAAGTAAAAAAAATTTAAGAAAGGTGTGCCTTTTTAACTATTCATCATTTTCCTTTATTCTACTTCTTGCTCTAATTAGGAAAAAAATCCTTCAAGTAAGTTACTTTCTTATTTAACAGTGCTAACTGGTCTATTAGTGACCCTCAGAAGCATATGTCACATGTTAGTTATTTAAAATCATTTGAATTTAAGGGCTTCTTGGAAAAAAATAGTGAAGGGACTATATTTATATTTGGCTTTTGCTTTGGTTCCCACAAATCCTTGTAGCATAGTTAGAGATGATCCTCCCTTCACTCTGTTCTCAGGATAAACTTTCGATCTAAGGTACTTCTCTAAGAATATACTTTAGGCTTAACAAGAAGGATCATGTCACACCACTCTGTTTTTAATGTGAAGTTTAATTTTAGAGGTGTTTGGATATTAGAAGTGAGACAGTATCCTTACAGCCCCCACCGAAGAGGTAACCAGAGGCAGACTTATCTCTTGGATTCAAACAAATAGACCAATGTGGTTCTATGACTCAAGCTGTTCCCAGCAAAATTCTGTTTTCACAGTGTGACCCAAGACAGAAAAACTGAAGTCACCGGATGTGGGATACTGAAGGTCCTGTTCAGTCCATGCTGTAGTAAGTCATGAAAAGCCAAGTTATTCTTATGGATCAGCAAAAACCAAGAAGCTTTCAGTGATACTGATACAAGGCACAGACAATTTATGGGAAAAATGAGATAGATGAGATGGAAAAGAGAGAGTAACAGACAGATTAAAGGAGTTTAAAAGGTTCTAGATGCTAACAAAGCTCTCATCCTTGTGGATGTTATTTTCATTACTCTTTTTAATCCCTGAAAGTTATACCATAAACGTACTGGATTCATCTATGACCACATTTACCTGGCTCTTTTCCTGTAAGCTTGTACCCTCCCACCAAAATCTGCAAGTCTGAGTTCAAGAATACCAATGAGGCATTTTCTGGTCTTAATCACACTGCTGAAATTGATGTCTATATATTTTCTTCTGATAGCAACCATGAGAATACAGATTTCCCAGGCTTCTTTAACTTTTTCTTGCAATCTTGACTAGTCCAAATAGTTTGGATGCAGTTGGCTTTTCTTTCTTATCGGGTTGACCAATTAGAATATTTTCTCTTTCTTGTCACAGTAACTGATCAAGAATGGCACGTGTTCAGTGTTGAACTAATCAAAGACTTGCTTGAGCCTTTTTAACTTGCACACTTGGGAAAGACGTTCTCTTTCAATGGGATTATGAGCTTAAGGGTCTTGTCATCCAAGGTTGCTAATAGTCAAGATGTTTTAAAATGGACATGAGTATTCTCAGAGGGGTATCTAATAGTAGACAAATAACCCAAGAAGGTAAACTGGAAATGTTGAGAAAGAGAAGAAAATCAGTCATGTATTATTTTTGCCTAAAGTTATATCTGTTCCTTAGACTTTCCAGTTACATGGATCGATAAATCTCTTTAGCTCAAATCCTAGTCTGAATAGTTTCTGTCAGTTATTTCTGAGTGATAGATCATCTTTTAAATCCTAAAGTGTAGTGTTATTTAGAGTCATCTCGGTCCAGCAAAAGAAAGAATATAAAATTTGAAGGCTGAGACTCGCATGTCCAGTTGGTGCAAGCTTTTCTTATGCCTCTAAAGTGTGTTATCACTGGTAAGTTATTAGCATAGTTTATCTGCAACTGTTATCTTTTACATCTAAGTTTCAGAGGGGGTTGTCATGTGATTGAAATACCAGGTTAAATCTGAGTTAGCTACATCATGAAATGTTGACCTAATGGAAAAAAATTGTATTTTAAGTTCCCTCTTTTTTATTTAATGTTCCCTCAAGTCAAATACATTTTCCATTTGGGTGACTTAAAGGAGGGAGGCAGAGATAGTCTCAGATGTCATTTCAGGGAATAATTTTACTTCTTTAATCAATTATACTTCTTTCCAAGTCTGCTGGAACTGATTTTTCTATCTCCTATTTCTGCTTTTGGGAAAAGAAATATAAGTAGTGATGCCTTCCATCTCAAGATGAAATAATTATTCGTGCCACTCTGTCTGAAAGAAGCCATGATGAATAAAATAGGAAACATTGGAGCTAGCTGAAAAAATGTATTTTAATTGTATACAACACTTATTGGTTATAGAGAGCCATACAGTTTTTTCCTCTCACTGTGATGCCAGCAGTATTGCCATTTTTATAATTGATAACTAGGTTTTAAATTTAGGAGCAAATACACTTGTGAAATGTGATTTGAATAACTACAGAAATTATAATTCTAAGTGAGATCTTGGATTAGAGCTGGAGGATGGAGGGTCTTGATCTGGGAATTTCCATCCACAGAGGTGAAATCATTTGGTTGTAGGGAAGTTGAGGAGAGAAATGGCAATCAGAGATGTTTATCTTGAAAAGTAGAACAAGCAAGGGAGGGAGAGAAAGAGACAGGGACACACACACACACACACACACACACACACACACACACACACGTGGAGTGAGAGAGGGAGAGAGAGGGAGACTGAGAGACTATACAAATGTAGAGAACTCTAGAGAATTCTAATGCATGACTTCCTCAGAATAATATTTTTATCAGGAAAACATAAAATACATATTTAGTATGTTCCTTGATCCTAGGATCCAAGGGAACTAATTTTTTCCCTATGAAGGATGATCCCTATTATTATTTTGGACATCAGCTTCATAAACATGAAATGTTATTTCCCAATTTGTGATAAAAAAATGAGTAATCTTCATGAGGTAAATAAAGAGATAAGAGAGAAAACATACCTAGTCTTTACATATGCATATTTACAAAAGCACATTTAAAATCAGACCCAATTGACACTGGAGCCTACCCCATCAGACCAAGTACACACAGTTAGGAGAGTTCTGGTTAGACTGTCTACCTTGAGTCCTTACGCAACAACCTGTCTGGAACAGACTGCAAGGGTTAGGCAGCAGGAGGGGGACTCTGGGTCCTTCTCTTCGACCTAAAACAATTTCCAGCTGTCAGAAAGTTGAAATATTGGACCAAATTATATCACCTAAGTTAAAATAAGCATCCCTCAGAATAGATCACTGTATATATATATATATATATATATATATATATATATATATATATTAAGATACATGTATTATGCAACCGTTGAAGTGCCTATTTCTATATCTTATGAACAAGAATTGGAACCTTCACTACAGATAAATTCATTGTTAGCACACTTCTGGGTTTTTTCCCCTGACTTGATATACAGGCTACTCACACATCTCCAAAGTCATTACCCTCATAGATTCGTATTTCCAGAAATGTCTTTGACAAACCCATCAATAGAAACAATTAAACACTAAGAAAAGATGTTTTATAACTAGTGACTGTACAGTTTGACCTAAAGCTGCCTTCTTAAGAAAATCTCATTTACTTACTTGCTTGATCCATATAGCAACCTTGCAGAGCAGACAGGATGTGTACTACAGCACTCCCCCACTTTATGGAAAATAGTTATAGCTGATTTTTTAAAGTGTGCATTATCTGCCAGAATCTAGGCAATTTCCTAAAATGTTTCACATCTGTATGTATATATTTAAATGCTCCATATATATATTTAACTTAGAGGTAGACTTGGCTCCAGGTGACAAAATATTTAACAATAAAGGACTTGCCCAAAGCTACACATTTGGCAGCTGATTGAACCAGGTCATATTTTCCACATTTTTATACTCTAATTCCAAAGCCCTCTTAGGTATACATGAATTAGTAATAACAATCATGAAACCTGCAAAAGACTATTCAGATCACACTCTGATTTTAGAATTTAAATTATTACTTAAGATTTAATAACCTACAGGCCAGATGTGGTGGCAGATGACTGTAATCCCAGCACTTGGGGAGGCTGAGGCAGGAGAATCACTATGAGTTTGAAGCCAGCCTGGGCTACAAAGTGAGTTCAAGGCCAGCCTGAATTGCATAGAGAAATTCTGTGTCAAAAAGACAAAAAGAAAACAAAACAGATAGAATCTATAAGCTGAAAATATTTTTACTGTGTCATGTTACTAATCTTTATCTCATTGTTATTCCCTGGGCACTGGGCGAGTAAAATTTTTGTGTTTAATTCATCAGTGTTTACTTATCACTCTTTTGCACAGGAATTTGAGTTGAATTTTTTCTTTTTATTAAAATGAACTTGAAGAGTTAACTGAAAGTCCAATCAAACCCACATATTCCACTGGATACTGCTGCCCATGTTTTTCCTGGACAAAGAAGAAGGGGAAACCCGAAGAGCTGCCCTTTAGTCTATTCTGGCTGCCATAACAAAATGCCACAGACTGTCTAGCTTATGCATGACAGAAACTCATTTCTCACCATTCTTCAAGCTGGCAGTGCAAAGTAGAGTGCCAACAGATGTGATGCTTAGCAAAGGCCTCTCCTTGGTTCACAGGTGGTGTCTTCTTGCTTTGTCTTACATGGTAGAAGAGACCACTTGCTTTCTGGGATCTTTTATTTAAAAAAATAAGAAGACTAATCCCACTCATGAGAGCTCTACCCACAATCACCTTCCAAAGACCCTACCTCTTAATACTTTTTCTCTGGAGACTGTTTCAACACATGAATTTTGGAGGGACAGCCACCCAGAACATAGCACCTGGGAGGCAATTTTTAGTCTATTCCTCAACCTCTGCTAAAACAGCCCATCCTAGACCATCCGCTTTGTGCTCGGTGTTCCACCCTCCTCACCTCTACTCTCCAACATCCCTGTGGCTTGACAGATAGTTATCCTCATTTTTTCAAATGAGGTGATTACAGTGTGCAGATAAAGCAAGATGGAGTAGGCTTGGATCCAGAGCAAGGCTTTCCATCAAACCTACCAGAGCTTGACTCTGGCTCTGTAAGTACCAGCTGTGGAAAAGTTTCTTAATTTTTCTGCATCCTTCTATGTTCATCTCTAAAATGGGAAGGCATATAAATTCATATAGTTATTGTTAATACGAAAGAAGTTAAACAATGCTGGGGATTTAGCTCAGCCAAACGAGTGCCTGCCTGGCAAGCTTGAGGTCATGAGTGTGATCCCTAGTACAAAACAAACACACAAAATCCAGTTAAACAGTTTGTCATGCCAGAGCTTGAAATATTATCCAGCAAATGTGAACTACTATTGTTGTTGTGTGTGTCCCAGAGGGGCTGTGCTCTGCATATCTGGTCTTTCCTAGGTGATCTCACTCAATCTCATGACTAAGAACAAGGCATACCCATGACTCCAACATTTGTTGCTTCTGCCATCCTGGTACTTTCCAAGCATGTCAGCTCATGTCAGTTTCTTACTCAGAATCATTTCAGTAACTTTCTTTCTCAGCAAAAGAGCCAGAGTCCTACCCAGGGTACATGAGGCCCTACATAATCTGTCCTATCTTTCTGATTTGTCTCTTAGATCTTTCCACGTTATTTTTTTTCTTCAGTCATCTTGGGGTTGATTGTTGAACAGCTGCAACCAGCCTTGCTTCTCAGACCCATTGTAAATGCCATTGGCCTGGTGTACTCATCTCCAGATATTCACAGGACACGTTCCCTCACTTTGCAAAATGCAAAAAACATTTGTCAAATATTCACAGTTCCTAAATTAGTGTTTGGTGGGTGGGATAGATTCAATAAATAGTTATTGCTGAACTATACTTATGTTAATTGCTCAAATAATAAAATCTCTTGCTCCTTCTATCCCAGTACCTGAGGGGAGGATACAGATTGCATTATGAACCTACAATAGTTCTTTTTTTTTTTTTTTTTTTTTTGTCTTTTTCCTTTTTATCGGTACCGGGGATCGAACTCATGACTGCCTGCTTGCAAGGCAGGCGCTTATGCCGCTGAGCTAAATCTCCAGCCCCAAACCTACAATAGTTCTTAAGACTCTGTATTTAAGTTAGAAATTTTATGTATATTAAGATCAATTTACTATTCAGCGACATTTAACAAACTGCACATCTATTATGTGCTCTTGGATAAGAAATAAGGGCTCATTACCATGGGGATAGAACTTTATTCAAGAAACTTGAAACCCAAGAAAGGTAATTCATCATATTTTTGAATCTCCAAGTTAATTGACTCCATTTATTGTGTCACAATAGAATGAGCATCCTTCAAACTTTTTCTTCCCCTCTCTGTATGAGTCTCAGCTTGTTCATTTGCCTAACCTAAATCTTTAGACATTTTCTTAGATATCTTGTCCTTCATATTCATCTGCAAATCCTATAAACTACAGAATCTACAAAATTTATTCTGGGACCATGTACCTCTCATCACTTCTGCCTCTATGAAACTCTAGTCTCAGGGTGAGTCTACTTGCCAGGCTACAAGCAGAACTCCCTAAATCTCCCATTTGTATCCATTTAATATGTAATATAAATTACATATGTTTCCTTCCTTAAAAGCTTCCTTTTGTTATTCCATTATAAATGATTCTACTCAGAAAAATGTCTGACCCATTACCCTCGCCTTTAGGCCCTATTTGATTTGGCTGTAATCATCAGACAATCTTCTTTCCTCCCCTTTTCCTCTTGCCTCTCATTTCTGTGAGCATGGAAAGCCCTTCTCTGTCCCCAGGATATTGTACTAGCAATTCCTTCTGGTCCAAATGGTCTCACTTCAGACGTCATCTTTCTAAAGAAGCCTTCTTAGACCACCCGATTTTCCTCTCTTGTCCACTCTCTGTTTTCTCAGAGTGAACTGCATTCACCTATTGGGCATGGCACTATTACTGTCTTAAGTTTCTTTCTCTGTTTATTGTCTCTTTCTCCTCGGTAAAATTTAAACTTGATAAAGACACAGGCCTTGCATTATCAGCAGGGTTTATAACATCATGTTATACATAGGGAATGCTCAAAAAACACTTGTCAAGGGCCAGGGATTTAGCTCAGTGGCCTAAGCACCTGCCTGGCAAGCACAAAGTCGTGAGTTTGATCCCCAGTACCAAAAAAAAAAAAAAAAAAAAAAAAAAAAAAAACAAAAAAAAAAACAAAACAACAACAAAAAAAAATAAGCAAAAAACATTTGTCAAATGATCTTTGTCTTAACTTGTTAGCATTTGTAGCACTAAAACAGTAGTTTTAGTAACTCTTCTCTTCCGTCTATATTCTCTCAACTGATAACATTCCTCCAACCCATGCAGTGGGCCAATATAGCAGAGGACGGGTTATTTCCTTTCCTTATTTCTTGGAAACCCCTGGGTCAAGATTTGGATTTAGCTCATTAGTAGTTCACAATTATGGAGGGGGGGAGGGAATGAAGACGATTGTCATTTATCACTTAAAATTTTGAAGTGAGACAGAAAATTCGTATCAAACGTATTTGGAGTTAGAGATGCTAGACAAAGACAGCAGGGCAGAGAAGAGAAATCAGAAGAAAGGAAGGGTAGAGTTTGCACCATGCTGTGTATATATCCATGGTGCTGGGTGTGGGTACCACGATCTGCCTTGGAGGATAAACTCAGAGAAAGAAAAGTGATGTAGTAAAGTGGGGTGATGGGGGAGCGAGAAAGGGTAGGGTGGGTCACGAGGACCAGAAACACGAAAGAAGCTAGAACAGAGGAGGACCGAGAAGAGACGAGAGCAGAGCAGTACAAAGCAGCCTCGGCTCCGGCCGGCGCTGCAAGCGTTAAGGGGAGGCGGGGAGTGACGCGTTTGCGTCTGGAGCGGCTCCTTAGAGTCCACATCATCCAGCGCCGAGCCTCGCCTTCCTTTCTCCCTCTGCAGACATATCGAGACACAAAAAGAGAGGCAACCCCCGGACCACCCGAGGGCCCACCCGGACCATGACGGAGACCACTAAGACGCACGTTATCCTGCTGGCCTGCGGCAGCTTCAACCCCATCACCAAAGGGCACATTCAGATGTTCGGTGAGTCCTCCCGCCCACCCTGGCACCCGTGCTTTCCAGGGCGGCTGAGCAGGAAGGCGTGTGCCCCTGCGGAGGGTGCGCGGGCCGCTCCCCCGGCGAGTCGGCCGCTCCGTGCGCGGCTCCCGGAGCGGAGGGGACGCAGACTGCGTTTCCGCGGCGTCGCCGGCCGGCAGCCCGCCTCGCGGGGGGCCGGGGTGGGGGCGGGGCGGGACCCCGGAGCCGGGTTCTCAGTTCCAGAACCCGGTGCCGAGGCGCGGGGTTTTGACTACTTGGCGGCAGGGATCGGGATGGGGACCGAGGTCGGGGTGCAGGGAAGCGAGGAGGGGGTTGGAGGTAACGTGCTGTGTGCTCGGGATGGACCGAGAGCGCAAAGGAGTTAAATACGCCTGGGAGGCGCAAACACCCTGGCACACGAGTCAGCGGTGACGGGCACCGGGCTTCGGGGAGAGGAATCCAGGCGGCCCAGAGCGAATGTTGAGGGCTTGCAGATCGAGACTGGCCCGCGCGAGGTGGATGCTCGAGTGGACAGGAGGGGGCCCCGGGCTGCCGAGCTTCGGCGCGGGGACCTGCTGCCCAGGCAGGGGAGGGTGCGGGCGGCCGCGGCAGGAGGCCCTTGGGAGCCGGTGCTCACGGATCCGGGCCCAAGTTGGCCGAGCCTGCGTCCAGGGCGACGACGGCACCGGGAAGGCTTGCGGCGCGCGAGTGTGTACGAATGTGTGTGCGCGCGCGTGTGCAGTGAGGCGGAGGCGCAGCACCGCGAGTTTGTTTCTTGGAGGCTTTGGGGCGTGTAGAGCTCTGGAGAGCGACAGCCAGCGAGCCGGCGCTTCTGGCCGCTGGCAGAAGGTCCAGCAGAGGCGAAGGTGATGGAGACCCGGAGCCACTGGTGGAGAAACCACGCGGCTCAGCTGCTGCTCCAGTGCCACCCAAAGGAGCGGGGATGGGAGTGTTTGGACTCCGAGGGACGGACGCGGAGGTCACTTTAGAAGCAGGGATTGAGAAGTTTGAAGTTGGAATGTGTTTTTTCCTGGGACTCAGGAAAAAGAGATGGAGAGAGAGAGAGTGCGCGGGGGCTGCACAGGAAGCCGGATGGGAGGCCCAGACCGGCGCGCCACAAAGGCGCTCTCCAGTGGCGGTGGTGCTGAAAACGCAGGGCGCGCCGGAGCTGGCTGCGGACACACGCGTGTACCCCGAGCCTGGGGACTGGGAGAGCTTTGCCAGGGCTCGTTAGTGAGAGCCACAGCCTATCCGTAAAGACAGGAGAAGTGGACTGGGCCGACACTATTCGTCTCTAAACCGGAAAGGTCCCCTGGACTGGGGCCGTTTGTTAAAAACCTCGCAAAAATGAATCAGAGCTGCTTTTAACAGAGGGCAGACTGAGGCACTTTTACACAGGGAAGGAAAGGGCCCGAGAGGGAGCCATCCCTTCTTCACTATTTCTTCCGGTTTTAAGTGTTGTATACGAAGCTGAGGCCGATTTGTCGGCTAAACAGACTGCGGTTCCAGCAGGGGCACAGACTAGAGATCCTGTCAGTTTTGTGAAGGATGTGGGTGCCCTGGGAACCCTTACTTTCACTTTCTTTTGATTCTGATGTCCTTCTCCCCTGCCCATCTCATGTTGATGTTCTTGACTGCTCTCCCTTGATCAGCCAAGGATGGGCTTTCTTGGGGGAACTTCTTAGCTGTAGGAATCTTGAGTGGGCCTGTGATCACACTTTTCTTTCTGGAGCTAAGGATGTGGTTATTTCGGCTTGTTTTAGGTTATAAGGGAAACAGTTTTAGATTGAGAACCAAGGGCTTGCAGCTGAAGAGTGTTTGGTAGGAGTGATAAAGGCTTTTGTTAAGTAGATGCTAGCCTGCTAAGCTTCCGTGAGCTTTGAAGTTAAAATATGTGAAAATAAGTATGGGCCATAGAAGAGTTGAGATATAGAATAGGTAAAAATAGATTTGATTACTTTTATTTTTATTTTTAAACAGCTCTGATTACTTACCCCACAATAGCACTGAGGATCTAACTGTCCACAAAGCCCTTGAGTGTCCATTAGTTAATTCTAATCCAAAGAGCAACAGAAAAAAGATGCAATGTGCTCAGTATGGCTTTAAAGAGCTTATCGCCTAAAGAAGGATTTAGCACATAATCATATCAAAAGGAAGCAAGACTAAGAAGAGAAAATGCATGTTAAATTGTTTTATAGAATCTCAGTGGAATCTTTGAGTTTTTGTAAATTTTATCATTTATTTTTGTAGAGCCTTTCTGATTAATGCTATCTTTTCATATATTTAATGTCTCTTACTGCTCTGAGCAACTTTAAAAGAAAGCTATCGTTACTTCCATTTACAGATGACAAGCTTGACATTGAGCCATGTGTAGAGAAGGTGACAGAGTTGTCTTGAACGCCTCATTGCTGAACTCTTGCAAAGGCCTCTGTAATGCATGAAAGGTAGAAAAAAGTGCACACCCATCTTTTGACTGCAAAATTTTGTGAACACTGTTTCCTTCAAATATATGCTAACAGAATGGAATGAAATTTGTCATGAACTAAGTGGATTCTTAAATACACATTTCTGTAAGACCTCTCTCATTAATTTATTTCTTTGAATTATTTATTTCCATGAATTATTTCCTTCTTTTAAATGGCCTTTAAATTTTCTGACAAAGAACACAGAAATATTTAATACATCAAATTATCAAACTTTCTTTAAGGGATCTGAAATACGTAGTAAAAAGTTTCAAACAAGATTGTAAAATAGGACTTAAAAATTAGAAATCTGGGATTGGGGATTTAGCTCAGTGACTCAAGAGCTTGCCTGGAAAGTTCAAGGTTATGAGTTCAATCCCCACTACAAAAAAAAAATCAGAAACATTTAACACCTATATTTTAAAATCCAACTGCTTACCAAAGGAAAACATGAGACTATAAACAGAGAGAAGAGTAAAGTAGCATTGTACAATGCTCAATATTTATAAAATATTTTAGAGTGAACTTTTCTTTTACTGTGAATGAGGAATCGGTATAATTTGGCCTACTTAGGACTATAGAAACGTATGCAGAGATTTTTTTTTGACAGAGATACTTAACATTTATGTATTCAGCTGTAAGATGCTTTCAGGGATGAGTAGGTTTTGTGACAAAGTAAACCAAAACTAATGATGTTGTTGTATTCATGGGTCTTCCTCATCATATAAGAACATAATATGAAACTAGACAGCTTTATAAAATGTAAGTTCTTAAATTTTGTTTTTGTATTTTTAAAAATTTATTTAGTTTTTTTAAGTTCTCAGTTTTTATAACTTTAAAGATGTATTCTGAAGTATAGCCTCTACCATATGGAAGTGAAATTTCTGTGTACTTAAGAACTAAGAACTTTCATTGCTGTATTTTCAGTAAATTCACAACTTGAAAATCAGGTAGTAAGTTTAAATACAGTGTAAGAAAGAACTGATAGATTAGTTCGATCATAAAACTAGAAGAATTTTAGTTTTTTGACTATTACAAGTTAAATAGGTTTCTTTAGTTTCTGCTTAAAAATATTTTTATTTTGAATAATTGGATCTTTTGAAATGTGATATGATTTAATTTTCCTCCACTTAAAGGGTAATGAGGATGGCTGTCTACTTGTATAATTAGAAATGAAACTCCAAGAAAAATGCTTTGGATTGCAGCTGATGGAGAACTGTCAGAAATTAATGAAGTGTTTATTATGTTTGAAACACTTACGTTAAAAAGTCACTAAGCACAGTGTAGCACTTTACACTTTTGTACCACTGTTTCATTGGCTGTGACATAAAGTAGTTAATATTGTCATCCCTTTTACCAATAGCAAGGTGTAAGTACAAGATGTAAACCATTTTTTCAAGGTCATAAACAAATATCAGGAAAGAAGCAATTTCAGGATCTGTAAACTCTCTCTCATTCATGATACCTTTTCACTCTTCCCTTATAATTGCAAGGAAGACATTACTAAGATTTAATAACACCTCTGAAAGGAGGAATCATCTTAACTTAGCTGTCCACAAAGGTAATTAGGACTTTACTTTTTATTGTGCTTGGCAACACAGGTCACCAACAAAATATATTCCGTAAAGTTGTATATCCCCCACCAAAGTATATTTCTTTTCTTCATACTATCATATTTTTCATTTAACTGTATCATCAGAACATCGTGCTATCACTCCCCAAACCTCCTCCCCATTCTAGTACTTCAGCTAATACCTGTCAATCATTAAATTTTAGCTTCTTTTAGATTTTGGCACTTTCTCAGTGAGACTCCATCTACTCGAGACAATGTTTCTTTTGGTACTGGAGGTTGACCTAGGGCCTTCTGCTTGAGCAACATCCGTAGCCCCATTTAGATGTCATTTTTAAAAATCTTGAGCCAAGGTGTTCCTAAGTCACTAAGCTGCCTAGTCTGGGCTCAAACTTGTGATTCTCTTGCCTCCGCCACCAGGATGCTGGGGTTACAGGGGTCCACTACCATTCCTGCCTCTGACTCCTCAATTAAGTGTAGCTATACTGACATTTGGTCCCATGGTAGTTTACCATGCCCTGAAGGTCATTTCCTATGTTTTATGACTGTTTCCATGGTACAGCTTAATCTCAAGGAACAGGAAAAAAGTACGTGGTTTCATCATTGACATATTTCCTTGTACCTATTTGCTTAACAGTAGAAAATAAACAAATATGTAGAACCCTGTGTTGGGCAGAACAATCAACCATGCACAAGGGTTGAGGTTGTGAGATACAGAGCCGTGGTAGTCTGCTGTGAAAAAAAAGCTCATGATGACCGTAAGGCTTAGAAAGGCAGATGGAAAGATGATCAACTATGGAGGCTTGTAAGTCACGTTGAAGAATTTAGATGTTTTATTTGTTGTGGAGCATGGTGGTACATGCCTATAGTTCCACACTCTAAAAGGCAGATGCAGGAGGATCTCAAGTTTGAGTCTAACCTGGGCAATTTAGTGACTTAGTGAAACCCTGTCTCAAATGAAAAGGAAAAAAAGACTGAGGATGTAGCTCAGTGCAAAGACTTTGGGTTTAATTCCCAGTACAAATAAAAAATTTAGATATCCCAATGACAGAGAAGATACTACACTGTTTTGTAAGTAAAAGAGTCAAATAGTCACATCTCAAAATTAAGATAAAATTGAATTTTGAGCATACCTTGGTGAAAGACAAGAATGTGACAACTACTTAGACACATATTTCATCAATACAGAGTTTAAGTCAAAAGTTATCTGGCTCTGGTTAGTAGTACCTGGATGGAGAGTGAGTGCATTTGAAAGTTATTTGGGCTGGGTGTGGTGGTGTACTCCTATAATTCCAGCAACCAGGAGGCTGAGACAGGAGGATTGCTGTGAATTTGAGGCCAGCCTGGGCTACATAGTGAGTTCAAGGCCAGTCTGAATTACAGAGTGAGACGTTGTCTTAAAAAAAAAAGTTATTTGGGAGAAAAAGAGATCCTTATTTGGTGACTCAATAGTGAATCAGTTCAGTGTCATTTGTGGTTTTCTATCTGAGGTAGGTGAATAGAAAACATTGGAGGAGAACCCAATTTCTTTGTCTAAAGTTTTAGAAATACGTATTTTAACCAAGCACTGATGCAAAAGAAGGAAATACCTAAATTCAAAGTCTAGGACACAGTCTAGTCTTAGAATGAAAACTCCCAGCAGACTCCTGGGTTCCAGTTGAATTATTCAGAGTTCTTTACAAAAAGATACTGAGATTCCTTAATGTTAGGGAAATAAAGAGAGCATTTCTGTTTTGTTTGGTTTTGTTTGTAAGAAATGAGAGACAATCAAGATCTCTTAAAGTTGACTCCTTTTTTTTAAATGACGAGGCTCTGAAACAGTTGATAGAGTTTGCAAAACTTGCCCATCACTGAGATGATGGCTGAAATAAGATGCTCAAGTAGATACATGGGAGTCTACTCAACGCATCAATAAGCTGAACACATGGATGGTGGCTGTGGTTTCACTGGAAGAAGCTGTGTCTGCTCATGACACAGGAAGAACAGTCTGAAAAGGAAGTCGGACACTGTTGTTCACATAAACAAGTGACTTCATTTGCTTTCTTCTGTAGAATTGATTGTGTACCTCATGCAGATGAAAGCCAGCTGGGAGAGGTAAATCTCCTATTGAGAGTGCATCCCAAATGAAGAGACAAGATATAACCAGCATTATAAGGGCGATATTTCTAACAGTTTAAGTGAAAAGCTATTTTCAGTATCTCTTGTCTTCTTGTTTTGCTTTCCTATTTTACATTTTAAGCTTTTCTGTTTGGAACCATCAGAATTAGGAGGCTCCCCAGCTGGGGATATGGCTCATGACCTAGCATATATGAATGTGAGGACTGGGTTTGATTCCCAGCACACATGTAGGTATACTCAGACAGACAGACAGACAGACAGACAGACAGACAGACAAGCATACATGTGACTCATTTAAAAAATGATGTAAAACTTAACATAAGGAAATGATGTCTGAGAAGGAAATGTCAATTATGCTGACTTGATTATTACTCATTGTATGCATGTGTTGAATTATCACACTGTACCCCATAAGAGTGTACAATTATTATATGTCAAAAAAGAAATAGTTTGAATTCTTGTTTAGTGGGAGCATCCTTTGAAATGCCAAGGATGTCAGAGAAACATTTGTACGTAAGTTTCCAGTGGTAGAACAACTTAAATGAACAGCCTAAAGTGTGGAGAAAAGCTAAACAGCATATCCTGCCAACACTCAAGTTTGAACCTCGACATTTCTAAGATACCCTTAGACATGAGAGGAAAATGTGCAAGTAGATGGATAATGTATATGCATTTTGTTATTTTTTAATTGATAGCCAGTAGCTGTGAAAATAGTTTTTACATGACCAGGAAAAAGAATGAAAACCAGTTTGAATGTTTTTCTTTAAAAAGATTCAAGTCTAAATTGTACAGTCTCATTATCCTCTTGATTACCAACATAGTGTTCAGTTCGTAGTGCTTACTCTATTATTATTATTGCTGTTGTTATTATTTTGTGCTAGGGACCAAGTCCAAGGCTTCAGTGTGCAAGCAAACACTATTATTGAGCTACATATTTCCTTGACCCCTTAACTAATACCTATGAGGTTGTAAAATATATATTTTATATAGTTCTTTAATTTCAGAATTTTAAGATAATCCTAAATTGCTCAAAAATACACAAAAGAATACATGAAATTATTTTTCCAATATAGGTGTTTTTTCAGTATCCTAAATGTACACAATCTTGTTTAAATAAAGACATTCAATACAGTGCTTTTGGATTTGATGTTGTAGACTAAAACCTAGGCTATAGGAGAATTACAGAGAGTTTTATAACTTTACTTATGGTGATGTTTTACTTCTCAATGCAGCATCAGTTTACAAGGAGAGATACCTTCCACTGTCAGAGATCTTCCAGCTATGAACATTCGATTGCATGGAACACATTTACTTTTTTTGGATACAGTTTGGCAGCTAGCCTTAGAAGTATTTTTGCTTAAAAAGATGTGTCAACAGCTTCCACAGTGTGAGCAAGGCTAACCTCCCGATACTGGCTTTCTCTTCCTTTTATATTTTACAGTATCTCCATGATTTATGAACTCTGCAGCAAAAGCAAATGCTATAGCCACTATCAGCATCATCATCTGCCTCATTCTGATCATAATAGTGGGTCTCTGTATCGGAGCTTCTTTAAAGCCTACTACTTTTAATCTGCTTTCCATTAAATTTATTGCATCATTCTCTGTAGGCTTGGACAAGTAAGCCAGCCAGGAGAGTTCTTACCCACCTGGGAGCAAGGGGTAAGAGGAGCCGGGAGCAGGGGCAGCTCCCGGAAGTGGTGGCAGATAAATAACCCTCCTGCTCTGCCCCTTCTGCACTGTACTCCCACCTCCTGAGTAGCTGTCTGCTGCCTGTGCACATCGCTTAACATTTACCAGACAGACGGCGCGTGAGCAAAGTGTAGCTTGGTAAAACTAAACACTCATTGTTTTTCATTTGTTCCAATTGCTTGGGCCAAAAATCTTGGACTAATGCTTAATTCATTTCTCTTTTGAGTCCTTGTCAGCAAATGTTTTGGGATTTACCTTCAAATTATTGCTAGGGTCAGCCGCCCCTCCCAGTTTATACCCTAGTACAAGCTGCTGCCATCTTTAATCCAAATTATTGCAGTAACCTCTTAATTAATCTTCCCACTTCTACCCTTGGTTTCAATACTCAGTTGCATGCCAGGCATGATGGCAGATGCCAATAATCCCAGTTATTTGGGAGGCTGTATCAGGAGGCTCACAAGTTCAAGGTCAGCCTAACGACTTGGTGAGATTCTGTTTCAAAATATAAAGTAAAAAGGGCTGGAGACACAGCTTAGTGGTGAGATAATCCTGTGTTTGATCTCCAGTACTTCAGAAAACAAACTGAAAACTCAATTCATAATAGCCACAGTGATCCTTTTAAAAACATTTCAAAATATAAGCCAGATCTAAGTTAGATTATCTTTCCCCTTTGCTCAAAATCCTCCCGTATTTCCCCATCTCTTTCCAAGTGAAGGTCAAAGTCACCCTAATGTGATGACCTACAGGCTTCCATGATCTGCCACCCGTCCCACACCTGTTCTGCCCCACTCTCAGCCACCCTCTCTGATCTCCTAGCTTCAGTCTAAGTCTTTGTTTGAAATGTTCTCTCTCACTGGAATGCCTGTATCTCCATGACCAATTCATTCTCCTCCTCTAAGTCTTTGCTAACATGTAAATTGTCCACTTGACAGGTCTCACTCCTCCAACAACATAATTTAAATCATGCCTCACACATACTCAGTTCCTCTTATCCCGCTTTATGTCTCTTTCCTTTAGTTTTTATGGCCTTTTAACAAAGTGTGTTATTTCCTTGTTGTTGCTGGATGTCTATATTCCCAGAGAGAAAGTGAGTACCTCAAGCACAGAGATCTTTATTTACTCTACTCATAAAACTTCTAGAACAGTCCCAGTCGCATAGTGAGTACTCAATAAATGCTTATTGAATGAGTGAATGAATATGTTAGAATTACATACCAACCTACCACCCTGGCCTCAAACCTGTGGGTAGAGTCATGAGAGGGCTCAGTGGCTTCTAATTTTTTTGGGTGCTATGTTAGGTCGCAGGGTTATGAAAATTAATGGCACACCTTCTTTATCTAAAAGATGATCTAGAGATAAATGAACTAAATGTAGCAGTTCAGATGACAAGGATTATAAAAGAGGTGAAAATGTACATGGGAGCATTAGGGACAAAGTTGTCACTCTGCAAAATGGTGGAAAAGCCACCAGGGCAGGAATCACTTGGAGTCTGAGCTTAAAAATCAGAGCTGCCCAGGGACCAATGGCATTCTTGGCTGAGCATAGGGCAGGAGTGAAGGCCCCTGACAGTTTGGCTCTCCAGGGAGCTGGCTGTTTTGCTAGGACTCACATGAGCGGGCAGAGGGGAAAGCAGGAGATGAGACACAGGAAACAGCGTGGGTGGGAGAGGGCAGAGCCACGGGCATCAGACTTCACCCAGAACTTTCAGTCAGCCCTTGAAGAGTGATGGGCAGAGGAGGACGTGCCAAATGTTGGATTTATTCTCCAAATATCAAAGTTCCCTATGTCTAGTTCACTGGACATACGGTGCTGAGATATTATCTGAGCAGTTTAAAATCATTTTTATATTATTCTTTGAAATAAGGAATGTTTTCTTTTCCTTTCTTTTTACATGATTTTATTTATTTTCTGAAATGGAGCCATTGTATAAACCACATCTAGTGATGGACTAAACAAGTGACTATTATTCTGCTACGCGGCTGTCCAAAATGATACTAAACAAAATGCACTCTCCCACCCAACCCCCTGATGAGAAGTAAGTTTCCCCTGCTTCACAATTTACTTCCTACTGTGCTTAAGTGGATGGCTCCTGTTGTTCAAGTCTTCTCAGACTTGGTGAACTCAGTTCACCCTGGTTCCATCTTCGATGATTTTGTAGAATTTGGATATGTGCCTGCTCTCTTTTCCACAGGAAATTGTCTGAAATGTAAGTATTATGAAGAGCTTTCCCTTTGACATTTCTTTTGACTCTAATCTTGGATTTGAACAAACATTTCTCTTTTTACTATAAAATTACAATTTCCCATGACTTTTAAAATCATCATCATGTCATTTGAGAGACTCAAATAAGTGAGATATTGGGCTTTCCAGTGTTTTATTGTTCAACATTTTTCCAACCCTTCATCTTGATAGCCATAGAAAAGTGGAGCATTGAATTTAAACTACATTAATAACTACTCAGACTAGTTTTGAAATACATGCTGATACTTAGTAGCATGGGATTTGTCACATGAAATACAAGTTCTCTGATAAAAGACAATTTTTTAAAAAGCAGATTATCACAATTATAAATTAAAATTAAGAAACATCATAAAATGTTGTACATATTAACTTAAGCCATAATGTCTTTATTTACAGGAATCAAGCTTGCTAAGCATCATTTCAATAGTATTTGTTTGCTGCTCTGCAGGGAATCAAAGTTGATAGATACTGTGTGATTTTTCCATGCTGTGAACAATGTCCATTTAAAAAACAGGTACATGTTCCAGTTTTTCATATTACTTCATTGTTTCTCTTTATATGGAAACAAAAATGCTGAACGTCTGTTAATATACAGACACATTTTATCTCTTGGAACCTTTTTTTTCTTATCTGTAAAACAGGATGATTGATAATTCAGGAGTTTGTAAACTTTGGCTGCCACTGTTTTTACAAGACATGAAAGCTAAAAATGACTTTCATGTTTTTAAATGATGAAAAAATGTAAAAGGATGATATTTCCTGATGTATGAACATTGTATGAAATTAATTGAGTATTCATAAAGTTTTACTGGCAGATAGCCACTGCCATTCACGCATCATTTATGGATTTTTTTTTTTTTTGCCATAAAGCAGCAGTATCATGTAGTTGCAGTAGAAACCTTGTGAAATACAAAATCTCAAATATTTGCTCTCTGGACAGTTACAGAAAAAGTTCACTTCTCCTTGCTATAACCCTACCCCTGGAGGTAGGAATGAGAGTGATTCTAAAGTGTTCCTAAAACAGGAACTGCTGCTGAAGTCCATTACCCAGAGGAACTATTTAATGAATAATTTCAGTCCTAAAAAGACTCATTTAAGCAGCAAATGTAGTTTCAATTTCATAATTGTAATTTTTCTGGCTTACTGGATAAATGACCGTGTTCACAATGGAGATGATTTTTCTGGTGTTTCATTTACATTGAACATTGATTAGCGCCTCTGGCTGATGTTGGACATTTATCTGCTATTGAACATTAAGTATACTTTTGGAGAATGTTTGTCCTTTTCTTATCTCTCAACGGCCTCTTATTCAAAATTTAATGTTTTATATACCTTATTCAAAAACCCTAGCATACCATTGCGTTCAGTTTTCTCGGCTGCTTTTGCAGCCTCCTGGGTTTTCTCCAGCCTCTCGCCTCCCTCTGAAACTTTGATAGCACTTGGTCTGTACCTCTCTTACAGCACTTAGCACATTGTGCTGTGGGTACAGCTATTTATGCCCATGCTTTAGCAGACTTAGGCCCTTGCCAGGGTCATCTGATTTTTTTTTTTTAATCTCCTAAGGTGCCTAGTACAGTGCTCTAAGTACAAAGAAACTATGCATAAGAAAATTGAATGGGGCTGGGGATTTAGTTTAGCGGCATAAGCGCCTGCCTGCCAAGTGTGAGGTTGTGAGTTCAATCCCTGGTACCGCCAAAAAACAAAAGCAAAGAAAATTGAATGAATTACTAAACTCTTAGGGATAGTCAAAATGTTAACAGTTAGTCAAAATATGGTTAGAAAAGATAAACAGTTGAAAGTCAGGAAATACAGGAAAACATTTTTGAGTAAGACAGGGCCAGAAAATAAGAGGTGATACTCGCCTCAATACATGAAGGCCTGTGTTTGCTGGAATGCACTTCCATCCTGGAGCGTCCATGGCAATCATACTGGGAATCTACAAGTCATGTGTAGAAGTGATTAAATATGTAACTTGGCAAAAGGGAAAAATACAGGCTTGAGGATGAAGCTGATGCCTGATACTGCCCATCGGATGCTTGAGGGAGATGCATGGTACATCTAAGAATGGTTTTTCAGTGCAATAAAAGTAGGCTTAAGGGTGGCTCAGAGGTTGGGTTTTATTTTTATTCACTCACAGTTTGGAAATGTCTTATGTCTTTGGTATCTAATAAAGAAAAACTGTAAATTATTTACTTCAGACAAACAAAATGGACAACATAAAAAACCCTCTTAGCTTGGCAATTCTAAGTGCTCTCATCTTCAGAAGTCATAGAATCTCCATCTGAAGATTTCAGAGAAGAAAAAAAAAGTTTAGGCGTAAAACGAAGATTTCAGAGATCATCAGATGTTCACTCAATCCTGCAATCTCCCATACAACATCCGCCTGAGATTTTTCAGGTCCAGAGAATGTACTGTTTTCCAGTGCAGCCACCAAGTAGTGGGCAGAGTTGTACTTTTTCAAGACTAGTCTTTTTGTTGGGCTGCCAATTGGTTTCCTGAGATTCCACGTATTGGAGTTCATTCTTGTCTGTGACAGGGGGTGAGAGGAGACCCGACTTGTGAGAAATTCATCTAGCCAAAGACAGCTGCTGCACATCCTCCCCACCAGTGTTCTCTCAGGCTTCCTTCAGCTGGACATCCAGTACCATTTCTAGTCTTCGTGGCATCCCGACTCATTTTCTTTGAACACTTATCTTGGAACTCATGTTTTGTTTGCTTAACAGTTTGGGTTGCGGATGGAGTTGGGCTGGGAGCAATGTCTAAAATCCCTCTTAAAATAAGTGGTGCCCCATCTGATGTGGCTTGATATGGGTGTTTCGATCTGTTATTGAACTCTGTATAGGAGAAATTCTCTTTATTTGTGGTGCTATGAGCATTTCTTTCTAACTGAATAGGGCTAGGCAAGCTATGGCCACCTGCATGCTGAATAACTAGTCAAATTTGACAGACCAAACCACTAACCTAGTCCAAATTATTAAAAGATTTAATTGGTATATTGTCAAGCTGTGCTATCGCTGCAACTTTGCAAGTCAGAACTCTTGCTTAGTCATGTAAGATATCACAAGTTCTTGAGTTCAATTCTTGGTACAAAAAGAAAATGTCATTTACACACTGGGAAATACATCCTGCCTCTGGAATAAGAAAACAAAACAAAACAAAACCAACAAACAAAAAATCTTTGCAGCTTTGCAGTTTCCCAGCCAGGGCTAAGAGTAAGAGTTTCTAAATTCTGGAATTATCAAAGTTTTTGTTATTTCACTGAAGAGACTGTTATTTTTTAAAATGGGTTTTGTTGAGAGTTTGAAATCAACTCTTACCCATGTTGAAGAGTCCTGGTGTTCTCCAGCTCTTTCCCCCCAGCCATGCTATGGGCCTGGCCTTATTCCTAGAGCTCCTAGGAAAGTGGAAAAAGTGCCTTTGTTCCTTCCAGTGGTGACTTAGTGGATTTAAATTGGGCTGGTAGAATCAGGACCATTTTTCTTATGGAAAATTCCAAACATATGTGAAAGTAAATATGCAATAAATGAACGCTGATACACCTGCCACTCTCACCAGGCAATCTTGATTTATTGATACCCAATCTTCCTGCTAGCTGCTGCTCTGTACTGTTCTAATGCAAATCCCCAGATATCCTGTTGTTTCAGGGAAAGGTCCTTGCAGCTGGTACGGAATTGCTTCTCTAGCTGACCTCTGTTTTCAAACTAGTCCCTCTCCTCCCTGTTTTGTTTGTTTGACAGTTTGGATTGAGATAGGGCTGGTATGGGGACAACGTCTAATTCTCCTTCTTGAATAGAGAGAATAATGGCTCCATTGCAGTCCACAGTGGGAGACACTTCAGCCAGAGATTCATGGCTCTCGCCATCTTCTCCCATCCTGGGAGCCTCTGTGCTTCCCTCCAGGGCTGCACTCTCACTGGACACAGCAGAACATTCTTCTCTTACGTGGGCCATTTCGACCCTTTGTGATGCACGTGTGTGTTAGATGTCCCTACAAAGTCTCATACGTCACAGTGAAGGTCTAAGAACCGTGTCCAGTATTTCTAAGCATTCTCAATGACTCTCAGCATGGTACTTGCTAGCTAAGTATAAAGTAAAGGGCTTTTGCTTGAATTATTACCAGTTGGGTGGGGATAATTTATACTGACCAATAGTCCAGATTGGTAGCCATAGCTATCTTTAATGAACAAAAAATGAGAACTTTTATTTCCTCTCAAGAAGAAAAAACAAATCCTATTTGGCGACACAGTTGTCCCCATAATAGCATCGAATTTTTGACTTGTTTGGCCTGACTTTTCCACTCTGTGTAAAATTATAATAATAGCCTTTCACTGGACCCTAAACCTCCCCTTATGCTGCTTTAAATCAACTTTTCAAAGTGGATTGTCATGCCGTTTTGTTATCATTTGCATTTAAATGTAGTGAATAAAGAATTCCCTGCTAGACCCCTGGGGAATACTTAAACACGACATCTCAGTTTGCCCAGTAAATCATATGGCGATGAATATTCATTCAAAAGACCTGACTGACT
This sequence comes from Cavia porcellus, assembly GCF_034190915.1. Lineage (NCBI taxonomy): Eukaryota > Metazoa > Chordata > Mammalia > Rodentia > Caviidae > Cavia > Cavia porcellus. The sequence continues at coordinate 3,210,853 of NW_026947512.1, forward strand.
TCTCCGTGTGGAATTTGCCCTCCTGCACTCCTTTGCTTAAGATTAGTGCTTTGTGGTTTGTTTGGGGTTGGACTGAGCTCTGACTCCAGATGGGGCAGTAAGTAGAGACGGTCTCCCATCAAGGCCACCGCGTGCTTAGCAGTATCTTTCTGTCTTTCTGTCGCTGGCCTTCTACTTGCTCCCAACCTCTGCTTAATACAGCAACAGTCACACACACGCACACTTTTAGATGCAAATTGATTTATTTCAGTCTTTTGTGATTTGTAAAAGATTTTGTTTAGAGAAATGCTGAAAAATATATTCCTGTAGCCAAAAGAAGGATAGAAGGCAGAGAAAAGGAATAAAAGGATGTTTGTAAGGGGTCATTTTATTGTATGACAGTACATTGAAGGTAGTGTTTAAACTTTGAAAATTAAAGAGATAAAGAAAGAATTCAGCTTGTCAGTTAGATGATCCTCATTTTTTTTCTGCTCCCCATTTTGAACCTTCCTCAGAGGGCATTCCCCTCAGAGGCCTTTGTGGAAAATGCAACCACTTACAGACCTTCCTTGGGTTTGTGCAGTAGGGAGCAGAAGTGGTCTGACACTCCTGACACCATGGAATTTTTCTGGCCTTTGTGGTGACCAACCTTGTTTATTCTCCTGAATGTGCAATCCTCATGAACTAGCATGTGTGCTAACATTTAATGAACACTTGCTATGTGCCAGGCATTAGTGTAATTGCTTTCCTTAAGTCATTAAATCCTTATAAGAAGAGTTCCTTACCATCTGCATTCAGCTAATCATCAGAGAGATTAGGTAATTTGTGTCAAGCTACACAGCAAGTGCATGGCAGACACAAACGCAGATCCACATGCTCTGACTTCTGTGCTGACAGCTTTAACTACTGTAAGCTGCTGCCTTGGTATTTAGTGAATGAGAAATGATCCTCAGTACTGTGGTAAGGGCTCCGACAGTGCAAAAAGCAGGGCCCAGGCCTCATTTGGCACTTGCACCTACCAAGCGAGCCAGTGCCAGGTTTGTGGGCATAGTTTTCTCTGTGGTCCTGCCCAAGGCCCCAGAGGATGGAGGGCCAAGAGACTCTTCCACCAGCAAGACCCGCTAGAAGCAGAAGAAGGACTTGCCTGTCACCAGCTAGCATGGGTCCTTGCTTTAATGATAAAGGAAATTAAAGCTAAGGCAATGAATTTAAAGGTATGAATTTATACGCAAAAGCTTCAATTGGAAAATAGGAGGGAATGTTAAGGGACTCGAGATTGAGGAGCTGATCAAGAGGATCAGACTGACCCACTCACAAAAGAAAGGAGGCCAGTTTTATGGAAGATTGGTGAGCTGGGTCTGGAAGATCATTGTCTGAGTCCCAGCTGTACAGCTCCAGAAGAATCCTTATGACTTGAGGGGCAGTTTGTTTTCTAAGATATAATTGTTCCTGCTTGGAGCAGTCTCAGTCCTGTAAGGATCTGTTAGAATCCAAGGTGACCCGAGGTTCAGAGCAATGGAGATTCTGGGAATAGCTAAACATCCCCTGTAAATCTGTTATCCTGTGTCCTCAGTCTTGAAGGGTAATGAGATAAGACTAGGTAAATTTAGGGCCAGTAAACTTTGTTTGCCAACTTTATTTTTTTTTTTTTTTTTTTTTTTTAATTTTATTTAAGGAGAAAAGAAAAAAAGCAGGGAAAGGGTACAAGTTATACAGATTTACAGAAAAAAAAATGAACAGTAGGAAATCACTAGTTAATGGATTACATATTGTCATCTTAGAAATAATTGTTCAAGTCACAAAATTAAAGCTTGTAAAGTGGACATTCCATCAATTATACTGCAAACAGTTCTGTTCATTGATCCAATAAAACTCTGTGATATCATTTTCTATCTTATACACTTAAATATACATGCAGTTATATAGTTTGGAGCACTTTCTTTTCCTCTCTTTTGTACCATGACTATTACACATTTTGGGTTTCATTGCTCCCACGGTTCTTAATACTTTTTTGGAAGAGAGTAAAACCAAATGTGACATAACAGAACAGAATCGGTCAAGTCAAAAGGGTGGACATAATAGATAATGTAAAAACATAATACAAGGTGATCAACAATGGTTACCATAATGCCTCCCACTATCTCTAATAGAATTGCCTATATCATTAGTTATAATACAATTGAACAAAATAGTAAAGAATAAAACCGACAAAACCAAAACATTGGAGACATTGTAGGTCTTCAAAAGTAGATAAAAGTCAACAAGAATGGGCGTCATAATGAATCTCATTATCTTCACAGCTGATGCCTAAACTTTCGAACCTGATACTATCCAGCAAAACAGAATAGGGGAACATCAGTTAAAAACCAGATGGTGAGAGTAATACAGGGCTTTAAATCAAGGTAATGAAAAGTCAAAGTGGGTTACTATAATATATCCTGCTATTTTTTTTCCTTTAATTAAAAGGATAAAGATAAAAAAGCAAATAATGGAGTGGAGATGGAGATAAAAGAGGGCATAACAACGAAACAGCGCAGATCAAAACATAACCATTTAAGCAGAATAGTGTTTCACCACCAGATAATCCTAACCTAAAAGTAGTTACCATATTGTTTCTTTCTTTGAAATCCTTGAGTACAACTTCGTATACTGTAGCATTAAGTATATCAAAACAATGTAAGACCATTCAAGAGAATGACAGCGTTACAGAGTATTTAGAATTGACTAACAAAATGAACAATGGTTTCTGTATAATCTCCTTGTCTTTAAAAGGTTTTTGCTTATACTATCGTACATAATAAAATCCAATAAGATACAGCCTATTTAGACCATTGGAGACAGAAGGACAAAAGCTAGATGAGACTTCAAAACAAGATGATACTAAATCTGTATTACCTATTAAGATGTCATTTTCTCCAAAATAGCTGTTCCTATCATCCAATCTTCTCTGCCTCATTTCTGTTAAGCTCTTTTTCTTTCCGTAGAGGTCAGTTTGTCTTCTTCATTTTGTTCTCTGCTCCATTTGTTGTGGCCTCTCTGCCATTATTTCTGGATTCTTTGTATTTTTCTTTTTTTAGAATATCCTGCAATACTCTCTGTAGAGTTGAATTGGTGGTTGCAAATTCCCCCAGTTCCTCTTTATCCTGGAAGCACCTTGTTTTTCCATCAATTTCCAGGGACAGTTGTGCAGGATATCTCAATCTTGGCTGGAGATTATTATCTTTCAATGCTTGAATTATTTCCCCCCACGCTCTTCGTGATTTGATGGTTTGTGCAGAGAAATCTGCTGTAATTCTGATGGGTGTTCCCTTGTAAGTGGTCTGTTTCTTGTCTCTTACAGCTTTTAATATTCTGTTCTTGTATTGAATTTCTGGAATTTTTATTATTATATGCCTGGGTGTTGCTCTGTTTGGGTTGTAGGTAGCTGGGGTCCTGTATGCCTCATACATCTGAGTATCTTTACCTTTTGCTAAATTAGGAAAATTCTCCTGGATTATTTCTGTGAGTAGCTTTTGTAGTTCACTTGTTTGTGTCCCTACTTCTTCTTTTATGTTCTTAATCCTTAAGTTATGGATCCTCTTATCATCTTCTTGTCTTTGTATTATTGCTGTTTGTTTCTTTGTTATTTTTAAGAAGTTTTTCATTTCATTCTCCCATATTACAAGTCTGCCCTCCAGTTCAGATAGTCTGTCCTTAGTTTCTTTCAAGCTGTTATGCCAGTCTTCTATAGACTTCTTAGTATCTTGGTAGTCCCTTTGAACCTGCTTCACGTATTCTATGCTTTCTCTGTTTTCTCCATCAAACAATTCTCCCCTTTTTTTCTGTTCTTCCATTCCACCACCTGTTTTTTCTTGGGTGGTACTTAACATTTCTCTAACTATTCTGCATACTTCTAGCTTCAGGTCATTGATAACTTCATTCCTGAATTGGTCTATGAGGCTCTCTATATGGTGCCTTATGTGTATTGGTGTGGTGTCTGCTATTGCCTGTTTCTCAGAATTGGGGGCCAAGGAGCCTTTCTTGTTGCTGCCTCTTCCCATGCTGCCTCTTCTTCTCTGTTCCTTATATATGCAAGCTTATATAAGAGGCCCAGCTTCTCTCCCAGTCAGCCACAGCCTGATCGAATTGCGCCAGTTAGTTGTTCCCGCTCACCGCTGCGCACCAGGGAGTTACGGACCAGGCAGCCTACGCGTCTCCCCTCCCGGCCACCGTCAGGCTCTGGGATCTGGGTTGGGACAGTCTACCAGGTCCGCCGGCAGCGTCACGCAGGCCAGGCACTTTTCACCAATCCTGCCCGAGAGGGGGATGTGTGACTGGAGTCGCCACCGCGCCCTGCTCCCGCAGGACTGCTCGGGCCCAGAAAGTCCTCTGCTGGAGTCAAACTGTGGTAGAGTGTCAGTTTCTCTCACTCACCTCACCACAAGTCAGTGCACACCTCCCTGCCGTTCGCAGATTGCCATTCTCAGAGCTTCCGCGCGTCTCTCTCCTTGCCGAGCCGCTGTAGAGGCAGCCAGCCGCTGCGCGGCGGGAAACCCAAATCGCGGCTTACAATGGCGCGGTTCCAGCCTCCACACCGAGTCTTTTCTGTTCCTGTTTTAGCACCAGGACTGCATTCCAAGTTGGCTTCTCTCAGCCCAGTTCATTCCTGAGTCAGCAGAGCATATCTCCACCGACTTATGTCTCCTTAGTCCCCACCATTCCTGGCTTCTGAGCCGAGTCTTTCAGAGAGCCGCCGGTAGTTGCTGTTATCTGTCCGCCATGTTCTCCCGGAAGTCGATTTTGTTTGCCAACTTTAAAATAGACATTTCTTAAATTACTAGCATGCCAATCTGAAAAGGATTTGACCTCGAGTTTCAAAAATGAAGGCCAAACTTTGTTCTGTTGGCATCTGCAGGTCCAAGTGAACAATCAGCTTTTTGTTTTAGTGAAAACTTCTTTGAAGTCCCTGTCTCCTCAGAAAAACACCCAAGTCATGTTTTTAATGAGTAACAGGTTAAGAGCTCAGGAGTTTGCCTGCCCTCTGGTGATGGTGTCATAATTTCTGACTGTGGCAATCCCAGAACAAGAAGTCACTGAAGGGAAACAGGAAAAGTGTGAGAGCCAGTTAAAGGATTCTTGTGGACTGTGACTGTGAACAGGGTAAGGTAAGCACTACCTTTGCACTACCTGAAGGGTCTAAGGCTGGAGGGGAGGATTAAAATATAATATCTTTGGGGCTGGGGATTTAGCTCAGCGGCATAAGCGCCTGCCTTGCAAGCAGGCAGTCATGAGTTTGATCCCTGGTACCGATAAAAACGAAAAAGACAAAAAAAAAAAAAAAATACTATCCTCTCCTCCTTTTATATCACAGAGGGAAATAAGGAGAGTGCTCTTCCACTGAGCTGCATTCTTTTTGTTTTTAATTCTGAGACAGTCTCACTAATTTGCCAAGCTTAGCCTCAAATCTATAATCTTCTTGCCTCAACCTTCCAAGTATCTTGGATTGCACACAGGAACCACCACACTTTACCTACATTGTAGTTTGTTTGCTTTTCAGTGCTAGGAATTGAACCCAGAGCCATATGTACACTAAGCAATCAGTCTACCACTGAGCTAGATCACCAGCCCTCTTTCATGCTGCTAACAAGGTGTAACAGTTATTCAGTAATCTCTCTCCCTATATACACTGTAAAGTAAACATAACAATGCCTGCCACGCTGGGCTGCTGGTATGGATTTAATGATGTAAGGTGACTAAGTCGTCATAGCCCTCCTTGGACTGCCGGGCTTCCCCTTCTAGTGCTTTATTGCAGCCCTTGCATGATCATAGACCAGTTTCTAAGCACTGACAGGTGCTGTGGGTTTTACTGGGCAGTTTAGGAGGAGATGACAGGACTTATAGCATATGTCACCAACAGCTTCCACGATGGCTCCCTCCACTCTAGGGAGAGGAGATTTGTTTTTTCCCTTGTGCAATAAGATCACCTCCCTTCTTCCGGCAAACTATCTTCCCTGCCTTTCACCTTACTCACGTAGTTTCCTTGGCCCGTCTGACTCTCTGTCCCTTTTTGTATCTCTACTTCTCTCAGCCAGTTTACCCACTCAGCAGATGAAAGTCACCTCTCCAGCCATATCCTTGCCACATATCCAGTGCAAGGGTTATGGGCCATCTTTTTACATAAAGAGTTTTTAGCACATTGTTTGGCCTATAGTAAGTGATGAATAAATGACTATAAAATTAGTAGTTATTGCCAGGATCCATTACAGTCACCCTGGTGATCTGCTTGCCCATGTTAGTTGAGGGTTGGAGATGCAGTTGAAAGGCAAAGGAGGGCAGATAATTGCTAACCAGGGATTTGGGAGCTGGCTGGGATCTCAGAGAGGCCTGCAGACATGTGGAAATTGACAGTGAGCACCCAAAAGTCACCAAAGAGGCAGCTTCCTGTCTGTGACAATTTGTTCTTCTTATTTTTTATAATCACTGGTAGCTTAACATAACAGAGGAACTAGGGGAGATATGTGCCTGCTACTACTGGGCAGAAGGCCTGTACCACAGGGAAGGGTAGAAGAGGCTGTGGCCCAGTCTCCCCACAGAAGAGGCAGCTTTTGCTGCTGCTGGAAGGATCAGAGGACATCTGTCAAGTGGCTGCTCACCCTCCACGAGAGCTGGCAAGAAAAGCATGGTCTGGGGCCATATTTTTGTGCCTGTACTAACCCCATCACCCTTCTCACCCTTATAGAGTCCCTCACAGGAAGTAATGATGATTTATATATCCACAGAACAGACAATCAGATTTACAGGTAGAAGGGACTTCAGAGGTGATTCATTTGCTTATTGGATACGTTCCATAACAGGGAGCCCATTTTCAATCTTTTCATTGTTGGGTGGCCTGGATTGTTGGAAAGCTCTCTGTCTTAACAAAATTTGTACTTTTGTAAGTTAGTATCTGTCCTTGTGCTATGTTCTGAAATCATCATTCAGGCTTTATTTAGCTTTAATGTCACCCCATTTCCTAGCACTTAGATTGAGGATCTTGAGTATCTTTGATATCCAAATATATAATAGTACATTTTGCAGCATCCCCAGTCAGCAATCTGAAGCACTGTCCACGCCATTACCAGCTGTAGAATTTGTGAGTTGCATGTTAATAGCTTATTACTAGCATCTAACATAGTTCATTGGCTCAGCTCCCCATTAGTCTCAACACTTTTCCCCTTCATAGAACTATCATCCTCTGATAATACTTTAGGTGATCTGCTTATTTGTTTATTGTCTATTTTTTCTCAAAGAACAAAACTTCACAAGATGTGACCTTGTCCTGATCTATATTTTCTTGCCTGTATTCCATGTTTAGAATAATGCTGAAACACAACAAGTACTTGATTAATATTTGTAGAATGAATAGAAAACCAAACTAAGATAGGAAAGTTTCCAGGTTCCACCAGTACCCATCTGAGCCCTCCAGAGAAGGCTTTTACTCCAAGGGAGAAAGGAAGACACAGGAAAGTCTTAAAGAGAAGTATTACATAATTTGACTTCCCTTTGGATTTTTTCTGACTGCAGTGATATGACTAAGCCCTAGGGAAGCCATTAGGAGGTTGCTGCAAGAAATAGAGAGATGATGGTGGTTTATACCAGGGATGTGGGCCTGAGAGGTGATAGGATTCCAGGTATGTTTTGTAGGAATTGCCAGTGGGATTTTGTAATATGTCTGTTTTTGTCAGAGACAAAAAAAAAATTAGAAGTAAACTGGCAGTTTTTGCTTGAGCCTCTGGAAGAATGGAGCTGCCATTTGTTGATGTGGGGTGACCATGTTGGCCATACAGAGGATGATTAGACATCTGAGTGGAGTTGTTGAGCTGAGGCAAAAATGAAAAATAAAAATAAGTAATAAATCAGAAGTCATCAGCATATAGTCAGACTTTAATTTCTTTATTAGTACGTTTGTCATCCATGATGGTCACATTCATCATAGGGAATTTGTACCTGTGCATAATATATCTTGATTCTTCTTTTTCCCCAACATCCTTCTCTGCCCTTCAGCTCTGCATCCCTTTCCTATTCACAAAAGCTTTGTTTCCATTTTGTATTCCATTCTCTTTTTTTATCCCATTTCCCTTCCTCTCTGTCCCTTTCCCCTTCCTTCCTTCCCCTTTCCATGAGAGTACGCTTTTCCTTCCCAGTATCTACCTTGCATTTTCCTTCTGGCTTACCCTTGGGGTAAATGGAATGCATTGGGGGAGAGTGTGTTTCCATGTTCTTTGGAGGACTGCTACTCCAGAGCAGGGCAGAGAAGGGCTTGACTGGCGGAGGAGTGAATCAAGAGAAGATCTTCCTGTTTCATTTGTGATTTTGTTTTTACAATGGGAATAATAACAGCATGTTTGTTTGCTAATGAGAATCATTTAATGATATGAAAAACCTCAAAACGCAACACAGACAGGACAGAAATCTCAGAAGTATGTCCTTGAGTAGTGAGAGGAGTTGCGCCAAGGTGAACTGAAGGAGATGGCCTGGCCTGTGAGCACCAGTTATCCGTCTCATCATAGTAGAAGAGAAAGTGCAGATAGGTAGATGATATGGTGGTATGAGCATGAGGAATCCTCTTTGGAGGGCTTCTGTCTGAAACAGCATCTTTGTTGAGTGAGGATAAGGGTGGAGAGACTTTGGGATTTAAAGCAAAAAGAGAATGGGCAAAGGGATAAAAAAATAGCGTAAGTGATGCGGGGTGGATAGGCTCCTCCCAGGGCTTTGGCTTTCCACTTGTGGGAGGGAACTCTTCAGTGTTGATTCATGCCTTGAAATAGTAGGGATCCCTGTCCTTCAAGTTTTCTTGGTCAGATTTACATCTATTTTTAGGCATAAGAAGTTCTCTAAAATTTACTTGCGCACTATTCTAAGTGATTTCAGGCTTAGGAACTATCAGAGTGGTCATCACAGTATTTTGAAAATATGATTTCATAAAACGTTAAAAAGAAAAGTTGTTTAATGACCTAAGCCAACCTTCAAAATGCTCCATATTTATGCAGTGTATATGGCTTAATTTTGCCTTCACATTATCAGTTTGGGGTCAATCTTGGCCTGAATGAGGAATTATTTCTTTTGTTTTGGACAAATGAGCCAGGTTTTGCATTTTTTTAATGCCATAATGACTTCATATTATCTGGTCAGGCATTCCTAGCCTGAGTTATTTTATCTATTTGCAAAGTCTGAAGTGCTAGCTTGAGTCACTATGTTTTGGACATCGTCTTGAGTTTTGGTTTTAAGTATGATTTATATACCTGCCATGAGAATCAAACAGCCGACAGTATTGGTGAGGCATTTATGCTGTATCAGCATAAATGAAAGTGATAATGCATGGTGACAGGAGGTACGTACGTGTGCCTAAACAAAATCATATGGAGGCAGGATGGGACATTATCTCAGGCCAGTCACCTTATACTAAGGAAACTGAGGGCTGAGGAGTGCTAATAACCCTACTGGCTACTAAGATGTGTTTGTCCCCTTTCCAAGGCCCACTCTTATTGTGGAGATTTTTAAGCAGCTGTTTTAATGCAAGGGTTGAGCCCAGGCCACACAGTCATCTCTGATTTTTAAATACAGAGACTGCAGGGACGCTTCCCTCACCACTGCTGCCCTCAGGCCTGCCTGGGCGGCCAATGCCCACCAAGCCCCCGGCTCCACAGAAACAGTGTTCTAAATGGGGATGCATTTCTGGTGCACTGTTCCACTGGAACTCAACTCTGTCTGCTTCACAGTTCCTTGCAGATCACTACAGAGTTAACTTCAAGGACAAAGAGAAAACTAACCGCTCCCTGAATGCCTATTCCACGCCAGGTGCTTTTGTCTATTTTGCCTATTTAATTCTCAAAACAGCTCAGTCTAGTTAGTTTTATCTTTGTATTTATAAGAAGAGAAGATTCGGGTGGTGAAGGATTATATAATTTGAGCAACATCAGCACCTATGAAATGGTTGAGAGCCTTGATTCAAATTCAGGGCTTTGTGTGACAGGAAAAACAAAGGTATTTATCTGTAAGAGAGATGCTTTATTTTTAATTCCCATGTTTTCTTCTAATAGATGGATTCCAAGGACTCCATCCTTTGCTCACTAGGGATGACAGATTTGGGGAGATATACCAGAGACCCTATGTCACTCTGCAAATAAGGAGAGGGGTATAGAGACACAGGAGGGACGGCAGTTATGCCCGGTCGTGCTGGAGGACTAGCAGTGTGAGAGGGTGGAGGAATGCCAGCTGGCAGGCTAGGCACTTGCCAGGGCCGGAAAGGCCCAGTGGAGATTGAGGGAAGGGCAAACCACTGTGCTCCGCAGGAGGTCGCTTCCTTATCCTCCGGGCTCCTCCTGAACCCTCAGCTGCGGTGGAACCTTTTTCTTTGTGCTCTGTGACTTGTGTTCTTTATGACATGAGTGTGATGACAGTGTGTGGATGCACTAACTCAGGATTGGCCAGCAAGAACAAAGGCTGCCCACCGGGGCTGGTGACCATCTTCAAAGCCCCATTCATTTTTTAAAGATTCACTTCATGAATATTTATCGAGTTATTTCTGTGTGTGAGGCATTGTTCTAAGGTGTCAGAAATACAATGTTAAACAAGAATGAAGTCTCTGTCCTTCTGTAGTTTATATACTGGCTGGGAGAGACTAACAAAAAACAAAACAAAAACCCAACCAACCAAACAACAAACAAAAAACCAAACAACAAAAATCAAGGAGGTACAAAAGAAAAATGCAATAATTATTTTAAAATGTTGAGGAGAAATCTCCTTAAATGTTTTTGCCATATGTCTGCTTTATTAAAGAGAAACAACCAAGCTGAAGACTAATAGTTTGCAGATACTTATTTATCTGTACTTTATTGATTGATTACTATGCACAAAGTCCAGCTGTGGATATTGCTGGAATTGAATATAGATCCTTGGAAAAGCACCTGGTTAATAGGAAAAATGTGATAAGGTTATCAGTAATTTTTTTTTCTTGTATTTTTTGTTTTTATCGGTACCAGGGATCGAACTCATGACTGCCTGCTTGCAAGGCAGGCGCTTATGCCACTGAGCTAAATCCCCAACCCCAGGTTGTTAGTAATTTAAAAAGTGATAAAGCACCTAAAATGCAGTGAATCTCTCAATACATTTGACCGAGATATATTTCTTTAGGACTCTGAAATTGGCCCAGAATGGAAAAAAAGGCCTAGTGGGTCCAGCTCTGTGTCCTCTTGTGGTTACATCCTTGCCTACCTTAAAATTCACCTTTACTTCAACATGTGTGCCTCTATATTGCTCAGCCCATCTTCCTGCTCATAGCTGGTGTTTTTTAAGTAGTCCTTCTAGGGCCTACTCAAAAACTTAGAAGAGCCTAATGGTTATGTCCATGTTTTCTCAACTCTGTCACTTGCAGCTTAGCTGGGTCATCTTGGGTAAGTTGCTTAACCCGGGCTGTAGTTTTCTTATCCATAAACTGCAGATAATGTTATGCATGTTTCATGGGGTTCTTATGAAGATCAAATCAATTAATTAGTAGAGCTAAATAGTAGAGCTGGTGCATAGCAAATCTGGAGTTGGAGTTTGCTTTTATTATTCTGGTGTTAAGTGTTCCTCATTATTTTGATTGACCTCACTCATTAAAGTCAGCCCCTGCCGAGAATCTATCTCACCACTCCCACCCAAACAGAAAGTCTCTGAGCTGCTGGCAACTCACAAGTTGGGATTACAGAGAAAAGGTTTATTTCCACGCAAAACACATGAGCGAGCAATGGAAGGATGTTGAGTTGGACCTTGGAGATGGAAAGATGGAAAAAAGTGATGTACTTGGAACCAGCACTGAAACCCTGGGAGGTTTGATTTATTTCAGTGTTGAATGTACAAGGTTAAGACCTTTGGAAGTGGGGAAACGTTACGACGTAGCTCATAAATTGTGGAGTCAAGTGAATGATAAGGTTATGGACGCTACAGGCTAATAGAAGACCACTGTGGAGATTGTTAAGGTGGCAAACTTGTTCTCTGTTACAGTGTAGTGTCTAGATGTAGGGGTTATTTGCCCCAGTAGTAAATAACCTAAAAGTTATGTACATTTTTAATTTTCTCACTTATGTTTTTTAAAAATAATTTTATGTATTTATTAGATAATTCATAAGGATAGGCAAAAAATCTAAATGAATTAATTACATATTCTAAATCAAGGTATTCCATGTTTTTCCTAATCGGAATATACAAAAAAGTAGATCAGGGTTTTCCATCATAGGTATCTACATTTGTAAGGTTGAAGATGACATTATTAAATAACATTTAATTCATATACTTCATGCAGATTTAGGATTATATACTCTATGAAATAATATATTAATTTATAAATATTGCTTTTCTTCATGCATATTTAATCAAATAATTTTATTTGAACTCATCATAGGCATTTTCAACATCATCATCTCTGTCAATGCTAAAGGGAATTTTTTTAAAGTGAATTTTTGAATCATCAAAATATTTTGAATAGTTCCTAGAGCATGAATCTGCTCATGCAGATTGTTTGATATAAAGCATTTTTTACATCTGTGTATGGATTTTTCCTGAGCTACAAGTGTCCATTTGCATAACATATGAGCAATTTTGATTTCTTATTTATTCTATATTTATTCATAATATCTACAACATAATTACATACTATTTTGCATTTTTTAGTTTTTAAAAAATTTTTCATTTGTGCAAAAATATTGGCCCAGTAATATCAAGTAGAAAAGACAGAATGCAAAGCTGGGCATTGTAGTACATGCCTGTAATCCTAGCAATCAGGAGACTGAGGCAGGAGGATCATTCCAAGTTTGAGACCAGCCTGAGGTATAAAGTGAGTTTAAGGCCAGCCTGGCAACTCACAAGTTGGGATTACAGAGAAAAGGTTTATAGTGACATTCTGTCTCAGAAAATTAAAAAAAGAAAAGAAAAAAAGAGAGAGAGAGAATATATAAATTAGAGAAAGAATATCCTCAACTATGAAAAATAATAGCAAAACAATTATTTTGTCCTCTAAAAGTGATCCTTGCTATTGTGAGTTTATATCTCCAGGAATAATTATTATATATGTGTTAAACTTCTTACATTTTACTACTTCCATCAATGTTTCAAGAAGCACTCAGACTACATAGATAGAAGTTATTTTAGTGAAATGTACTATCCCCCAAATGGCACGATGCTGTAACTGAAATAGCACCTCGAAATGTTAGTGACTTTGTAAAAACTTCTACATAAAATACTGTTTCCTCATTAGCCAGGGCAATTAGACAAGACAAATAAAAGGAATAAAGATAGGAAAAGAAAAAGTTAAATTATCATTATTTGCAGATGACATAATACTCTACATAAAAGACCCTAAAAACTCCACAGAAAGACTCCCAGATTTAATAACCAAATTCAGTAGCATAGCTCCATACAGAGTCAACACTCAAAAAAATCAATAGCATTGCTGTACACAAACAACAAACACACTGAAAAAGAAATTCGGGAAACCACACTCTTCACAGTAGCAACCCCTAAAATGAAATACTTAGGAATCAATCTAACAAAGGAAATAAAAGTCTATACATTGAAAATTATAAAAACTCTGAAAAAGAGATTAAAGAGGATATCAGAAAATGGATGATATACCCTGCTTATGGTAGGAAGCCTAATTTGTGAAAATGGCCAAAATTGTCACACAGATTTAGTGCAATCCCAATCAAAATACCATTAGTGTACTTCATGGATCTAGAGAAAACATTCCTAAAATTCATTTGGAACCAAAAGAGACGTAGAATAGTAAAGGCAAGGGAAGAGATATCAAAATTCTTGACTTAAAATTATACTACAAAGCAACTGTAATAAAATAGTATGGTACTTACCAAAAAACAGCCCTGAGGATCAATGAAATCAATACAGAGCCACCTTATAACTACAAACATACAGAGCCACCTTATCTTTGACAAAAGGGTCAAACATGTTCACTAGAAGAAAGACAGCCTTTTAAATAAGTGGTCCACATATTGAAGACTAAAACTACACCTATGTCTATCACCATGCACTAAATTAAAGTCAAAATGAATCAAATATCTCAATATTAAAACAGAAAAATCTACGGGAAGAGAAGTAGGTAGAAATCTTGAAGACATAGGAGTAGGCAGAGAGTTCATGAACAAAAACCAAGCTGGAGGTACATCAAAGAATTAACAGCTGGCATCCCATCTTATTAAAAAGCTTTTGCACATCAAAAGAAATCACCAACAGAAAAGGAAACACACGAATTGAGAAAAAATTGTAGTCAACTGTCCCTCAGACAGAGATCTTCTATCTAGAACATTAAAAAATTGAAAAAAATCACGCCCCCAAATTCAAAGAATTTGAACCCAATCCAAAAATAGGCATCTGAGATGAATATATACTTCTCAGATTAAGAAATACAAATAGCAAATAAATATATAAAAATGTCATTGGTCATTTGAGAAATGCAAATTAAAACAACACTGAGATTCCATCTCACCCCAGAAAGCATGGCTATCATCTAAAAAGCAGCCAGTAACAAATGCTGGCAAGGCTGTGGGGAAAAAGGAGCCTTTCTCCACTACTGGTGGGAGTTTAGACTGGTAAAACCACTGTGGAAATCAGCATGAGTATTCTTCAAAAAAACTGGGACTAGAGGTCCCATTCTACCCAGCTATTCCCCTTCTAGTATTTTCCCCAAAGAATTAAAAACATCATACCACAGTGATATATGCACACTCATGTTTATAGAAGCACAATTTGTAATAGCTAAATCTTGGAAACAATCCAAATACCCATCAACCAAGGAATGGATAAAAAAGATGTATTTTTATACAGTGGAGTACTATTCAGCTATAAAGAAGGATAAACTCAAAGTTTTTGTAGGTGAATGGATGTAACTTGAAATCATACTCTTAAGTGAAATAAATCAGACTTGCATGTGTAAACATCATATTGTCTCCATAATGTAAGAAACTGAAAGATCCAAAATGTATGATAGATATTGGGAAAGGGAAAGAAACTGCTCAAAAGGAAAAAAGCAATTGGAATGAGGGAAAGGAGAAAAAAAGGAAGGGAATAAAAAAAATATATGTATAAACACACACGCAACTGTTAAGACAGTTATAGTACTAATTTCCTTTTGTTCATTGAAGAGAATGATTTGTGTTTATATTTTTAAATCAATTTCCATGCCTATATCTTGATCAACTTCTTTGAAGATAACAATATACAATATATTAACCATTGTTAATTTCTTATTTATTGTTATGAAATTCTGTACCATCATTTTTATTGTTTTTTTTCTCTTTAAAGTAAAAAGAAAAGGTAACTATTTCCTTAGAATTTGGGGAGAGGGAGGAACCTCATGTTTTCAACCTGTGTGGTTTCTTCTCTCCCTTTGGCAGTGCCCGACCTGTGATCTGTCTGCTCATAGCCTTAATTATCTCTAAGCGGGTATAATTTTGTTAAAAGATAGCCCTTCAAATGACAAATGGTAGAGTAGAGCTAGACAAAAAGGACACGTACATTTACTTCCCTGGCAGCCTTCTAAATGGATGCCAGGACTCACCAGTTTCTACATGCTTTTCTTTAGAGCTTCGCTAACATGTAGTGTATGCTTCCCTGTGCTCTCTGCACCTGTGACTTTCTCCTTGGGCCCTTGTCAGTTGGCCTCATATGCATCAGTTTCCTCATCTGGCTCCTTAGCTGGAGATGAGGTGACCTAAGGACAAGCACTGTGTCTTATTCACTACTTCTGTCCCTGGCACCGTGCCTGAGAAATCCTCATCTGATGAAGAAGCATTCCAATATCTTAGAGAGTTGATACAAATGTTAAATGATGTCACGTGCAGACTTTACTGGTAGATTGTTGATTCCAACTATGTGCACACATTCAGATAGTCCACATCTGTTGCCCAAATGTATTGGTGACCAAATCTCATGCGTGAGGTGATAAAGGGTTGCAAGGACAGGCAACCCTGAAGCTTCAATGTGGAGGCTTTTCTGAAAACAATCAGACTCTGTCTATTTCTTTACATACAAAGTTTTGGCTTTGCAATGGTGCAGTCTACACTCCTGTCTTCACAGCAAGTTCTGTAGGTTTATGGATTGGCAATCTGCTTTGGTTTTGTTTTATCCCTACTAGACCAGCACCCCACTTCTTCCTACATTGTCTTTCACGGGTGTATTCTTAGATTGTCAGATAGCTCATGAGTGTTTCCCCAGGAATTTCTGATACCTGTGGGTTTTAACCCAGCATACTACTGGTTTGGAAAAGAACTGGCTACCAGCACCTACCCAAAGTGTGTTCTTCCTTTCTGACAAAGTAGGGCTGATTGTACTTTCTCTTCTTGCAGAAATTGCGAGAAGGAAGAGCCAAGTCCTGTCAGTCCTCTGTCCAGGACAGCAGTCATAGTGATGCTCACCCTCTTGGTCATGTACATGATCAGTGTCTCACTTTAAATCATCTTTAAAGCCACCCTCTGACAGTTCATGGAGATTTCCTGTCACTTTTCATCCATTCATCTCCCCCTCCCTCTCACAATAATTGCTCAGGTCCTCATTAGAGCTCTACTGAACCATGAACAAAGCCGCTCCACTCTTCTCCACTTCTGGCCCCACCATCTCCTCCAGTTCTCACACTGCTTCCAGACTGACCTTTATAAGATTCAGACCTCAGCATCCTTCTTCTCTGCTGAGTAGCTCTCACAGGCTCCCTACTGCCTACAGTACCTAAGATGCCATGTAGCTTTGGGAGCTTCCTATGATGTGACAAGAGGCTCGCTCCTCTGTGTTTCCCACTCACCTTCTCTTCCAAGCAGTGCCTGTACCTGTACTGCTTCAAACTATTTAAGCCATTTCCTGTTCCAAATCACCTTATCTGCTACTTCTTTCTTTTTAATTTTTTATTTTGAAGAGAATAAAACAAAAGAGAACAGAACAATGCAAGCAACACAGGACTTCACAACCAGACAACTGGACATCAACAGTAGCTACCATATTAATATCAAACATAACAAGATAGTATAAAACCATTCAAAAGAAAGAAAGAAAAGAATTCTAGAACTTCAAAACTAAATAATAGGAAATGAACAATAGCTACTATAATATCTGATTTTCCTCAAAATCAGATATCTATACCATCACACATAATAGAAACAAATAAACCACAATAGGATAGAACCAATCAAAACAAAAGCATGGTAGAGCTTCAAAACAAGATGATAGTAAATCAGCAATGGCTACCATAATGTCTTGTTTTCTTCAAAATAGCTATTCATACCATTGCACATAATGAAATCAAACAAAACAGAATAAAACCAATCAAACAACTGAATGAAAGTATAATAAGACTTCAAAGCAATATAATAGGAAACCATGATTACCATAATATATCTCATTATATTCAAAATAGCTGCCCCTACCATCTGACAGTATAGAATCTAACAAAACAAGACAGAACAAAGCCAAACCTAACAAAATTGTGTAAACAATGCAAAAGTTTAAGATAAGACAATAGGAAATTGACAGTAGTTTCCACCTTTCCCTCCCAGGTATTTCCTCCCCTTTGCTCTTACATTAACTGTTTTGCTTTTGAATCCCATTGACTCCTTCTGTTTCTTATGCTAGGGTTCATGCGTATGAGTTCAAACTGTTTCCATCATGGACATGATCTCCAGTTGCGTCCATTTACCTGCAGGAGCCTTGAGATTATTCTACTTTATACCAGGGTAGCTTTCCACTGCATAAGAATACCATATCTTTCTTATCCATTCTGCAATTGATGGGCAAGTTACTTTTGCTTTTTTTTTTGTCTCCTGTCTCATGAAACCATTGTTTTCTCTCCTTTGATTTTCAGTCTATGAGTTTCCAGTTAAATGTGATTCTTGTGCACAGTGTATCGATGGGCCTTGTTTCTTGATCCACTCTCCCTGTGTTTCTTTCTATTGCTGACCTGACACCATCTACTTTAGTGGTTATAACTAGCATACATTGGTTTGTCTCTGCTCTGCTACCCTCCTGTTGTTAGCCCTCCACTTTTCCCCTTCATTCAATTGCTTGTCTTGTTTGGAACCATGCTCAGCTTTATCTCTCTCTAGAATATCCTTTAGCACTCTCTGTAGGGTTGGTTTGGTAGTCATGAATTCCTTCAGTTGTTCTTTATCATGGAAGTATCTTATTTTTCCATCAATTTTGAACAACAGTTTTGCAGGGTGGATCAATCTGGGTTGGAAGTTGTTTTCTTTCAGAGTTTGAAACACTTCACTCCAAACTCTTCTTGACTTGATGGTTTGTGTTGATAAGTCTGCTGTGATTCTGATTGGTTTTCCTTTATAGGTGATCTGTCTCTTTTCTCTAACAGCTTTTAATACTCTATTCTTGAGCTAAATTCCCGGTATCTTGATTATTATATGTCTGGGTGTAAATTTACTTTGGTTATGGCTAGTTGGAGTCCTATATGCCTCACTTATCTGCATGACGGATCTATTTCCTATGTTTGGAAAGTTTTCTTCTATTACTTCTGTGAATATCTTTTTAATTTCATTTGTGTTGACCCCTGCTTCTTCACCTGCACCTATCACACTTAAGTTATGCTTCTTTGTATCATCTTCCAGCCACTGGGTTGTTATTTCCTGATTCCATGTTATTTTTAAGGTATCTTTCCTTTCATGATCACTAGCTGCAATCCTGTTTTCAAGGTTTGAAAGTCTATCTTCAGTCTGTTTCAAGCAGTTTTGCCAGCTATTGATTGAATTTTTAATTTCCTGCATCTCTCTTTGAATGTGTTTCATGCATTGTAATTCCTTTCTACATTCACTCAAGGTTTCCATCATTTTCCTATGCTCCTCTTTATTGTCTCTGTCTTCTTTAGACCTGCTGAACAATTGTTTTGGGGTGTTTGTGATTTCTTCCTTTACCTGAGACATTATTTCTGATTTGACTGCTTTTGCAATCTCATGAAGTTGTTTCCTTACTTCAGTTGCTGTCCTCTCAGAGATTTCAGGTGTGTGCCTTCTGTTCTCTTCCATGACTGTATTTCCCGGACTTATTCCGTGTGGTCTGGAGGTCTGAGTTTGCCTTTTGCTCTTTTGTCTTGACATTCTCCTGGGTTCCTTCCTATAAGCTGGTTGTGGGGCCCCAGGCACTTCCTATGTCGGCTGCCCCTAAAGCAGTGTAAGAGGATGAGATAGACACCTGGGTTCCTCTAATTCCAGATTTACAGGGAGGTAGCAGGCTTCTTCAGACCTATGCAGCTACACTGTGGCTTTGCTGATGATCAGAGGTGCGTGGAGGTGGGGCTGCTTCTCTCAGCCTGTGTGTCTACACTGGAACTCCCATGATGGTGGCAGAATAGGGGTGTGTTTTTCTGATTCTGCTAGTGGGTGATGGCTGCCTGAGGGAACCAAGGGCCTCCAATGGTGGCCTACGGATGCACAGAGCTTACCTGGCTGTGTGTCCCTGCTTCTGCTGGCTGCCTGCAGGAAAGAGCCTTCTGGTGGCAGCTCCCTGAGCGTGAGGCAGATCTGCTGGTTCTCTCTACCCATGCTGGCCACCTGCAGCACATGACCTTTTGGTGGCAATGCACAGCAGGTGGATCTGTCTGTCTCCCTCGACTTGCACTGGGCACACGGAAGAAGGGGCGTCCCAGTGGCAGTGCCCAGCAGGCAGAGCTGATCTCCTGGTTCTGTCAGCCTGCGCTAGGCATGCACCTTACCTGATACTTATATCGATTGAATTTATGTCTTTAAAATTTATGGACAGCCTGGCATAGTGGTGCATACCTATAATCCCAGCTACTCAGGAGGCTAAGGTCAGTATGGGCAGCACAGCAAGACACCATCTCAAAAACTATTGTTTTTTTTAAAAAAATGAGGCTTTTAACCTAAGATTCTGTACTCCTTTTGAGCCCATTATTTATCCAGTCACAATTTTCCATCTCTGATGGGCACATTGGCTTAGATAGTTGGGAGAATGAGGCAGAAATATTACAGGTTCAAGTATAGTCTGGGTGACTTGGCAAGTCCCTGAAGACTCTGTCTCAAAAAAACAAAACATAATAAACTGAAAACTAAAATAAAAGGGATTAAGAATGTGCCTCAGTGGTAGAAACCTTGCCTGCCATGTGTGAGGCCTGGATTCAGTCCCTGTAAGTCACTTATAAGTCACACACATACACTCTCTCTCTCTCTCTCTGTCTCTGTCTCTGTCTCTTTCTCTCTCTCTCTCTCTCTCTCTCTCTCTGTCTCTGTGTCTCTCTCTGTCTCTGTCTCTGTCTGTCTGTCTGTCTCTCTCTGTCCCCCTCCGTCACACACACGTACACGTCACTCTCTCCCGTACTCCCGTAGTAATCTGTTCCTATCTCTGTGGTCGTGCCGAGTGTCGGCTGCCTCCCGATATTCATATTTCCTTTTACGTGTTTCAGAACTGCTTTTGGGTGACTTACAGAAACGGTGCAGTGAGATTGGTCAGCGCCCATTCAATTACACATTAAAAGTGAGTGCATTTCATTATGTACAAAATATATCTCCGTTAAACTGACTTTAAAAGAAAAGGGTATAATAAAAGCCTAACAAAATAAAGCAAACAGATGAGAAAATTAAGGTGAAAGGGTGAAAAGATGAGAAAGTAAGTGAAATTCAAGGGCAAAGCAGGCTAAGAAATGCACACCATAATTTCTATGGGGTATTAACATTCCTGTGACTTCTGAGCTGCCCAAAGCGATAGAAAATTATGATCAGAGAAATAAGAGATTGTCCTACTTTTCAAACCTGAGCAAAATTTCTGACACGGGCCTTCGGAGGAAGACGTGTGCTGTTGACAGCTTTCTCAACAGTAACCGTATGTGAAACCAAGTCAAGAGTTGTATGGATTTTCTTATAACATCTCTCAGTTAGAATTGCTGGCAAATCATCAAAGTACAGTTAAACAGGAGATCCATGAGGTGTTAAAGCAATACGGTTAATACCTAGTATGGTGGTACACACCTGCAATCCCAGAAATGAAGAGGTTGAGGCAGAAGGATCACGGAGAGTTTGAGGTCAGCCTGGGCTACATAGTAAATGTAAGGCCAAACACACAGAAAGACCCTGTCTAAAAAAAAAGAGTAGGACAGTTCAGTTGTACAGCTTTCTAATAATTTTGCTAGATTAGAAAATGAAATTTAAAATAACTATAAAAATGGGTAAACTGCATATTCTTCAAGAAATTCCTTGAATTAATTTGACTATGTCATGAATATATCTTTTATTACTACTATGCAAGTTTAAGAGTAGAGAGTCAACTACTAGAGTGACTGACTGCTCTTACTAACCAAGGCAAAACCTTTGGTTTTGCTGTTTTGTTTTGTTGTTTGATTTTGTCTTTTGAGACAGGGTGTTATTATATTGTTTAGGCTGGTCTTGAACTCCGTGGGCCAGGCTGGCCTTGAACTTGCAGTGGTCCTCCTGCCTCAGCCTTCCGCATGCTGGGATTACAGGTGTGTGCCACCACATTCAGACCTTTGGTTTTGGAGCTCTGTTGTTAAGTGCACAAACATGTAGGATTATTATGTCTTCTCAATGACTTGACCACTGTATCATTGTATAGCATTTTTATTCCTGATCACATCCCTTGGTCTAAAGTCCACTTGGAAGTTAATGTAGCTATTTTAGCTTTATTTTGGTTAGTGTTCCCATCTTTCTCCAACCTCCACCCTCTATGCTTTTGAAACGTATAAAATTTGAGTCCTTTTTGAAAAATTCAATCAAAAAATCTGCTTTTTAGCTAATGTGTTTAGACTAAAGTGATTACTGATGATTAGATGAATATTTATCATCTTGCTTTGTTAACTTTGTCAGAAGTTGCTCTGGGTTTGAGGCCTGTTGTCACTGCATTGCCAACAGTGCAACAGATGCTTCCAGGTCATCTATTGATAATTTGCGTCGGTATGGATTGATTTTCTAGATTTTGTTGTCAGTTTTGTCCCTACATGACTTAATTTTCCTGCTTGGCTTTGGGTTACCTTTTGTAGCTTTCTCGGTTGTATTCCAGGTATTTATACTTGATGCACACTAGCGTGCGGGGAGTAGGTGTGCAGATTGCTGTCTGATGTTTGATCCAGCCTCAGTTGTAGGCAGCGACTCTCGATCTGGAACTCGAGGATGTGGCTGTTGTCCCTCCTTCAGATGCTGAGCTGCACCCAGCATGGTGCTCCTGCCCCTCCACCGTAGGAGAACTTTTCTTTCTTTTCCTATTCCAGTACCCTGGCCTGTCAGCCTTCCTTTGCTGCGGCCGTGTTCCTGAGAAAAACAATGTAAAGGAGGAAAGGTTTACTTTGACTCACCGTTTCAAAGGTTTAAATCTGTGATCCACTGGTCCCGTTGTTATGCACGTATGGTAAGGCAGAGTGTCATGGTGGCAGTGAGGAGTGGTGAACGAGAGCTGTTTACCTCCTAAAAGCTGAGACAGAGCGAGAGCGAGCACAAGAGCAAAGCAAGAACAAGTGAGAAAGTTCGCATTGTATACACGTTGTGGTCCCTGACAGTGTGCCCGCCATGCCCTTCAACTAGGCCCCACCTTTTGTTTTTATGATGTCCTAATAATGGCATCAAATTATGAATCCATGGATGGGTTAATCTGCTGCTGAAGGTAGACTCCTCATGATCCAGTCACTTTCCAAAAGCCCTGCCTTGAATACGTGAGCCTTTTGGAGGACATTTTAGATTCAAACCACAATACAGTAAAGCCTTGGTTTGCAAGCATAATTCATTCCAGAAACACACTTGTAATCCAAAATGCTTGTAATCCAAAGCCCTTGTATATCAAACAGATTTTCCCATAAGAAATAATGGAAACTTGGATGATTCATTCCACAACTCAAAAATAGCCATATAAAAATGATTATAATGCTTAATGTAATACAAAAATAATAAAGAAAATACAACATATAAAGAAAATAAGCAAATTAACCTACACTTACCTTGAAAACCTTTGTGGCTGGTGTGAGGGAGACAAGAAAGAGGAGGGTTATTGTGTAGAAAGATTTTCACTATCACCAGTGGAATCACTGCTATCTATTGAATCAATGGAATAATTTTCTTTTCATGCAACTGGGACAAGGAACCTATCCAATGATATTTGCTTTTGTCGCCATTTGAGAATCTTGCAGAAATGTGAAATTACATTGTTGTTAAACAGATTAAACACTTGCACTGGTACAGGCTTATTTGGGTGGTGTTTTTCTACAAAAATTTTGCAGTTTCCTACGTTTTACACATTTCCCTGAACTCGTCTGAAGTAAGAGACTCCTCTGCTTTTTTCTTCTTTTCAGAGTACAGCTCCTCCATAATCTTTTGCTATTGGCAGATGATCATCCACAGTTATTCAGGAAGAGAGGGAAAGGAGAGGGAGAAGGAGGGAAAGAGGAGAGAGCATTAGTTTATAATTATGATCATGTGCCTTTTGGTATCATGTACTACTCATATTGGGACATCGCCAGCTTATCCAGTTGATATCTATCAGAAATGTTTGCTCATCTTGCAGCACACTCGCTGAACAAATTACTTGAATTCCAAGGTTTTACTGTAGTATCAGTGGGATTCTTGTGGTGCCTTTAGACTATAATTCTGTTGCCCTTCCTACCAAATATTTTCTTCCTTGGGGATCAGAGGAGGTAGGATTTCAGCAGAGACTGTTGCTCCATCCAGCGCAAGGTAGCTTTATTGCCATTCTTCCCTTGAGATTGTTGGGTTATCTAAAGGGAAACCACTAAGGAGAGCCTTGGTTTTGACAATCAACTGAGTAGAGCTGGACTTCTCTAGTGAGCGTGAGGTTCCTAAACAGTGCTCCAGACTGAGGAGAGGGCCATTTTCTTTCTAAATGGAGGGAGCTGCTAGAAGCCCAATACAGTGACAGAGTATTTCTTGGAAAACAGGCTTTTTTCACTCCATCCACACATTTTGTCAAATGCATCTTGAAGAGAGTCAAATTCTATGTGGAAAAGCAGTGGATCTCATGTTTTGACTTTATGGGATAATAAATTTAAGATGGATTCATATAAGATTCTCAATTTTTTATTTTTCAGACTAAAAAAATCTTTGTACTATCACATTATTCCAATATGAAAAACATTTAAAATACCCACACACCTGCCAAAATACAAAACATGTACTTTGGAAATAGTCAACAATCCTTTACTTGGAATAAATTTAGCCCTTAGTAGAATGAACGGACTTTTTTTCCCCTCCTCATCATAGATCAATGGAAACTTTGATCTGGGCTAGCACAAATCATTTAGCACTCATGAGCCACTACTGTGGATCTCAAGTACTTTTCCATGGAAAGCAGGATCAAGTCATTATTTTTTTTTCTGCAACTTGACTCTCAAATGTAGCCCACTTAATAGGTGCTAAGTTAATATTTATTAATGATTAATAATAATTAACTATTGCCATTCATCTGTTATAAGAATATGTTAATATTAATAACTGCTGTCGTGTGGGCTTTGGACATTCCCCCAAAGGCTCAAGTGTTGAGGGTTTGATCCCCAACCCCTGGATTTATTGAACAGTGATGAACCTTCAGGAAGTCAGGCCTGCGGAAGGAAGTTAAGCACTGGGAGTGCACCCTGAAAAGGGATACTGGGGCCCTGGCCCCTCTTCTTTCCCTTTTTAATTTCCCAACTGCCATGAGGTGAGCAGCTTTGCTCTTCCACACGATCCCCACCATGATGTACTCTTTCTCCACAGGCCCAAAAGCAAGAACCAACTGACCAGGCACTGAAACCGCTGAAACTGTGAGCCAAAATAAACCCATCCTTTTTTTCAATTGATATCTCAAATGTTTTGTCACAGTGACAGAAAGCTAACTAAAACAAGAGCACACACATCTCCCTAGTATTTAATCATTATCATTGTTATTATTGTTTTACTTTTTGAAACAGAATCTTGCTGTGCAGTCCAGGCTGGCCTTGAGTTCACTTTATAGCTCAGGCTATAAAGTGGTCTTGAACTCACAAGGATCCTCCTGCTTCAGCCTCCTGAGTGCTAGCATTATGGGCGCATACCACCATGCCTTGCTTTTCTCCCTGGTGTTTATTAACTGAACTGAACTGACATCCTATCACACCCTCCCTAACTCTCCATAGGTCCTTTCTTAGTGCCTCCCTGGGCTTAGCTGGAAGGTTAAAAATTTAACTTTAATCTTAACAGTGTTTAGTTGATGTCCACTTTTGTTTCTGTAGGAGTTTATTTTAAAAAAAAAGAAATACAAGACAAGAGCTTTGCCCTTGAGTGGTTAATACTGATTTTGTATGCAGGTGTTTATAGTACTAAGCAAAGTGAGACCAAGGACCTAATTAGGGACCCAGAGTCCCATGAGAACAGAGAAAGTGTGCATGTGCCCATTTTTCCATGAATAGTCTGAGTGACTGTTTTGTTTTGGATTTATGTGGAGGGACAGGAACATAGATCTGCTTTGCAAGTATAGTGATCAAGGAATAATACCACCACCATGCGAGGAAGTGATGGAGGGATGTAGAAGAGCACAGTGGTTGAAGGGTTTGGAGGCGGGAAACCTTCCAGAAGACAGGGGAGCAGCAGTGGTCATAGGAATAATTAATACTCACTCGGGAAACCTGAAGTTTCATGGAGAAAGTAGCACTTGAGGTTGGGCAGAACTTGGACAGAACTGAGTGGGAACCAGAAATAGGCCACAGGAACAGCCTGGCCCATGGCACGGAGGAGGGAAAGCACGGATCAGGAGCAGGAATTGGGAGTGGTAAAGTGGGGTGAGTGGCTGGGTGGGGACTGGAAGACATGGCTGGAGAAGAGGGCCAGGACCAGCCTCGGGGTGGCACGGCACAGCTGTCAGTAAACATCTGTCAAGTGACTGAATAAAGAGATGAAAGCCTCGACATTGTTACTTTGTTTATGAATTTGCTGTGGTAGCTAATGTGAAGAATTGTGAACAGGGAGATGGCACCATCATAGTACCGCGACTCCATGAAGGACAAGCCAGACAAAGCTGAAGAGGGGTCAGGACGTGAGGGAGGAAGCTGCGGTGATTGTCCTAAAGGGTTTCCCGGTCCCCATTCCTGCAATCCTGCTTCTCTGCCTCTCTGGAAGCCAGGCCACAACGCTTCCCTCTTTGGAAACCTTTGTGGGTCAGTGGCTGTCAGCGCTCACGCTGCATGCAGAGCCAGTATAGCCACACTGGGAACATCAACACGTGGCCTGTTCTTAGGGGAAGACTGAGGTCCCCGCTTGCTGTTGTGCCAGTGTCAGATGGGCTGCATGGAAGTATCTGCGGAGGGACACATGTGGCTGCCATCCCTGAGCCCTGTCCAGCTCTGAACAGTCCAGGCTTCCTGGCTGTCCTTTTTGTTTCCTAGAGGGAAGATGGAAAGCCAGCTGCCGTTCCTCTTCGTTCTCTTCAACTACTTGGTATTGACATCAATAAATAATGAAATCACAGGATCCAGGTGAAGTGAATCTATTTTCCTAGCATGTGGTACAACACAGTTTGAAAATAAAAACAAATCAAATGCTCTAAAAACAAAATGAATGCAAATTAAGATCTGGAGAAATCTGTCAGCATTTGAACATTTAGTTTGCTTTTGTCTCCCCTTTAAATGAAAGTAACACCCTTTCTGAAGCTCAGATGTGAATCACAACCTCTTCTGGATAATGATTATGACTCTGCCCTAATTTAAGCACATGATCTCCACAAGTAGGGAGAGAAAGGCTCTGCTCCGTAGGACTGGCAGCCTCTAGAGTTGTCTAAGCGAGGGGCATAAAACAGATTTCTGGAATGTTTTCCCTTTTTATAAGACAATACCTGTGCTTTTTCTTTTATGAATGATTCTTGTTAAAGTTCTTCAATGGTAAGATTAGTGTACCCATTAAATGTGTGGGGTTGTTAGGAAAAACTAGTTCAGATCCTCATACCTAGATATTTGACCTTAGGAATAGTTACTTACTTCTTCAGATTTGAAGACAATAACATCCAACACCTGGGTCATTCACTGCATGAAGGTTATATGCTGTAACACATAAAATGTACTTAGTGAATTCACACATAGTAGGCAGTACAAGGCAGCTGCTCTGTATCATTAACAGTAAGTAAAGTTCAGCTTTGAAGAGAAGGCAGAGGCCTTAGAGTCAGTGCAGAGCCCAGTTCTGGACACTTGGTTTTCCCTGATACCTGTGAAATTCTGTGGATCCGCTGACATTGTTCCCGCAGTAGTTATTACAGAAGGAGCGAAGAGTCCTGCCAGCTCTGGTGCTGCCAGTGACAGCGAGACTCGGTAACATACGCACTTGGAGAAGAAGAAAAGGGAGAAAGATCAGGTGGTAAGATCAGGCATTAAGATCCATGTAGAGGGTCCCTTTGCAATCAGATCCCTCACCTACAGAAAGCTGAATTATACAGAGCCAGGCATTTTACTTGTCAGTGTTAGGCCACTTTTTCTATTTAAGATTGCTGGGGACTGATAACTGAAGGCCACTCTGGGGTGAACAGAGAAGCTACTCTTAGTGGGCAGAGTGGTC
This sequence comes from Cavia porcellus, assembly GCF_034190915.1. Classification (NCBI taxonomy): domain Eukaryota; kingdom Metazoa; phylum Chordata; class Mammalia; order Rodentia; family Caviidae; genus Cavia; species Cavia porcellus. The sequence continues at coordinate 3,238,359 of NW_026947512.1, forward strand.
CAGAGCCCTCTCTGCTACCTGGGCAGGGTGCTGCAATTACTCAGCTCCCCTGGCACCATCCCAGGGCTCCGGCCCAATTGCGTTGGTTAGACAGCAGGGTCCGGCCTCCATGGCCTCTCTGGGGAGCTGGCCCTTCCCATAGGGTGCCCAGAACATAAAGGAAGCGGGCATTCTGGTTCACAGGGAGAATCCATGGTGTGTTTCCCACCTCCAGACCCATGCGATTAGCCTTTGGTGCTCATTCCTGCCCCTGTTTCTAGGCTGAGCTACTGCCAGCCAAATTCTTTCTGATGCCATCGACTCTCTTACCTGTATAATAACTTCTTTTTTAAATCGACCACTCGCCTTGGGCATTTTCCAAGCTTTCTACTTTTGGACTTTGATTTTCAAAATCTTCTTGGAAATTACCTAATCATTAAGTAAAAGAGAGAAGGCGTTTCCCCCCCTTTTTTTGTTTGCAGAAGTAGAACATGAAGAGAGGACAAGGAAGTAGGTGCTGAACATTATTTTCATGAGAATTGGAATCTATTTTATTTTGAGGAACAGGAAGGACCTGGGGCTCCATCTGCTGTTCCGCCCAGGTGGCCCCACGCAGATGACAGCTAATTTTCTGCAGCTGAAGGCAGAGGCTTGTTCTCTGCCTCCGTCTTTCCAGCTCTTTCTTGGTTCCTTGCTTTGCTTCTCCCCTCAGTCTCCACCTGTCTTTACTGTCCTTTTCTTTGTGTTCCCTCGCTGGCTGCGGCTGACATCATTATTTCTGTGTCTGTGTTTTTCTGGTGTGACGAGTCCTTTCACTTGTAATTGTTTCACCAGCTGATGCCTGGCAGCCCCGTTCCTTGGGGGCACAGCTCTGTTCTGGAAGCCTTCACTGGTTTCAGAGGTCTTCTTGTTTTTGCAGAGGAGCAGGCATAGCTCATCTTGTGCACTGTACAAAGGATAGGAGAGGCTGGAAAGCACAGCCACTTCCTGCTGCCTTGCCCTCCGGCCATCGCAGACCCAGGCGAGTTGAGAACTCCTGAGTTTCAGGCCCTTTTAAAAAAAATTTAGTTTTTAGTTTTAGTTATTTTTTAAAACAGTTTTACATTTATAGAAACTGAGAGAGAGGTAAGGAGCTTTCTCACATGTCCTCTCCCGCCTCCCCCACAGGGAACACCCCCACCGGACTGGCATGTTTGGTACCACAGCCAAGTCTATACTGACACATTATTACCCAGAATCCCGGTTGACACAGATTCCCTCTTGATGGTTCCATTAGGCGAGCTTGGACAGTGGATGCCACAACGCCCCCATCACACACAAAGTAGTTCCCCAGCCCTAGGTGCAGTCGGGCTCTGGCATTCATCCCTCCCTGCCCTCGCCCTCTGGGAACCACTGATCTTTTCACGGTCGCCACAGTTCCACCGTTGGCAGCAGATGCTGCAGTTGGAATCATACAAACTGTAACTGTCTCGGTGTGTTTTCTATAATGAATGTCACAGACTGGGGAAGTTTGGTAGAAAAGAAGTTTATTTGGGCGGACTGGCCTGGAGGTCAAAGGTTAAGGGGCAGCATCAGGCGGTGGCTTTCTTGCTGGCAGGGTCCTCTCCGTGGTTCAGCATGTACATGGTGAGAGAGAAAGAGCATGTGTATGCTCAGATTTCTTTCCTTCTTCCCGTAAATCCACAGTTCAGTCATAGGGGCTCTAGTGACTTCCCCAAGTCCCTCCTCTAAACACGTAGTTTGTTATTCTTCTGGTGTTTCACAAAGGGGATCAAGTGCCAGTCTGAGTTTCAGAGGGGGCAAACCATGGCAGCAGCCTTTTTGGCCTGGTCACTTTCTCACAAATGAACTCCTTGCACTCAGAGTCAGGAAGTTTGTCTCATGCCTCAGTCAAACCAACTCTCACCCTGCATTATTTTCTTGCGGGGGTGCAGGGGAATCCAACGTGAAATGCTTGTCCGAGCAGCATATTCACTTTTGCTCAGTGACAATGCTCTGCACACGCCTTTGTGGGCCAGGCCCCAGGCAAACCATTGGGAAGACGGTGGAGCCTAAATTGTGCCTGGCAGGAGCGGGCGAGCCCACCTATATGGTTGGATTCCTCACAGCCTCAGTTTCCCTGGAGCCCACTAGTGTCCCCTCCAATTCTCCTGCCAGTACTTGAGAGGCAGGATTTTATTTTATTCTGCAGGATCCAATGAGTCCCAACTGTTCTTGTTCTTTTCCTTGTTCTTGTTCCTCTTGTCTTCCTCCTCCTCCTCCTCCTCCTCTTCTTCTTTTTGTTGTTGCTGTTCTTCCTCCTCCTCCCTCTGCTCCCTCCCCACCTTCTTGATGGTGAGAGCAGCTAGCAGGGCTCCTGTGGATTCGGGGACATTTCTCAGTTTTCCTTGCAGCGAAGGGTGAAGAGGAGCAGGTGGACAGGAATGATCACATCCTGCTCTGGGGCAGGCCCTCTGCCCTTTGTCTCAGCATGCTGGTGAGGTGGATAATTTCCTTCTCACACTGGTGAAAAAGAAATAGAAGTTCAGAAAAATGCAAACAGATTGTCAACATCTCAGAACCACATCTGGAACTCAGGTCTGTCTGAATCCAGACCTCAAATTACTGCCTCTGTCAGTGTGTGTGTGTGTGTGTGTGTGTGCGCACAAGCATGTGATATGGGAGGACTAGACATGCATAAATCAAGCAGTAGGGATCATCTCAGTCTTTTTTTTGTGTGTGTGTGTACAAGGGATTGAACTCACGACCTCACGCTTACCAGGCAGGCGTTTTATCGTGCTGAGCTAAATCCCCAGCCCTTGTCTCAGTCTTTTACTCCACTTTGCGCCCTGGGCCTGGGGAGCACCTTGCTGCTTTTCTCCTGCCCAGCCTTTGCTTTTCCCACAGACGTCCTGGAAGCTGGTACAGAGCTTTGTAACTCAGGTTGCCACGAGAAGGGGTTTCACAGCAGTGTCTGGAGCAGCTCCCTGTCCCTGTGATTAGGCAGCTGTCAGGAAAGAGGCTGGTGCCTGTGCACTTTAATGGAAGAGTGCTCACTTCCCATGTTGAGCACCAAGGTTATAAATGGAACACTGCTTGCTAAATTACCCCAACTGTGCACACTCATCTTGTGAGTTTCTGGCTGTGATATGCGGCTGAATTAGGGGGTTAAGAACAAAAGAGTTATGAACCTGTGAGAGAAAACATCAATTAAATGGCCTTAACACAGTAAGTAGTAGTAGTATATCTAAGAAGAGAATGGTGTTTGGATGTTTTTATTGGCCTTTCCAGCACCTGTATGTGGAGTGTTAGCAGCGAGAGGGAGAAGTGGCAACGTGCTAGAGTTCAGATCAGGAAGGCAGCTGGCCTGATGTGGAGCAGAGGAGGGAAAGCTCCAGGCAGGATCCACATCCGGTAAGAAGCCACATCCTTTCAGACCTACAGACTTCCTACAGGTACTGCTCCCAAATACCCAGTTCCATTCAGATCTACATTTATTATATGGTGTACGAAGGCCTTGGAAGCTCAGGAGAGGAGAGGACTTCCCTAGCCTTAGTGCACCTCCAGGAACACTTTCTAGTTCTGGAGCTAGAAGACCATGGCCTTCTGCATGGACTTGCCCTCCACACCCTTCTCGGAGAAGGCACTAAGACTTGCTGCCTGCTGTGGAGCTTCATGAGCTCTGAGAGGTGAAAGACCAAAGTTTTTATTTTGTTTTGCTTTGTTCTTCGATTTCAATCTATTGTGAGATCAAAGCTTTTAGATGTAAATATGCATCACTAAACTCGTATGGTAAATCACGAAGAAATAGAAAAATGAAGTAAGAAACAAAGACAAAATGCAAGACCATGTCTTTTAGCAATTACATTCAGCAGATGCACTGACTGGTCACATCGCCATAACAGTTTCTAAGTGCTTACTCTGTTTTTGTGCTTTTTTGTGTGTGCAACAAACTAGTGAGAAAATGACTTGTCCCTGGTTGGAGAACCCATTCTGAATGACTACAGTCTAGACCACTGCTGTGCCAAGATAAATCCATTGGGTCCAGGAAAAAATTGCTGACAATCCTATTTATATTTTTATTGAAGGCTTTAATTTTAATTTTTGTGCATGTTTTTAGTGAACACAGAGCAACAGTAAAATAAGACCCACATATAATTTATAGGCAAATAAATTACATATGGTAAATTGTACTCATAATCTTTTTACAGAAAGTTATATGGACAATAACATTTGAAGTCTGCTCAGCTGCTCATATAGCCGTTTTTGCTACACCTCTTTGGGGCATCTCTTATCTTGCCTCCTGTTATTTAAAATTTCATGTATTTAACCCTGTGCTAACACTGTAAATTCTTTGAGGAGTTGTGCTCGTTTATGCTTATTTACTTATGCTGAGAAAAGCAGGAATGTGATGCCAAGACACTTTGCTAGGAAGTGGCGATAAGAAGAGGCTAGGAATTGACTTCCATTCCTTAGGATATACGTGTTCAACTCTGGACAGAGACTTGCAAATAGGTCATTGCTTTTGCGATGACATGAATCAAATATGCATGTATAAGAAGCACATATAAAAGGCATAAAGAGTGGTTAACTCTGTTGGGGTTAGTGCTCAGATAGACACCCAGAGCAGTTTTTGCCTGAGGAGGCCCTGAGGAACGAACAGGCTTTGCATGGTTGACAGAAGGAAATAGGATATTTGGAGTAATGTTAGCACATAAAAACGCATTGATGTCTTTAAACTCACTGCCGGCTCTCAGACCCTTCTGCTACTGTTTGCATTTCAGTAATCCCCACATTGACATCTCCATTCCAGATCCCTTATTTTAGCAGAAGACTTTCTTTATTGCCTTTTGTGCACCCTGGGTCAGTTTACACACAGTCCACCATTGGCAACACCATTTACCCTGTAATCAGGCCAACTCCTCCTTTCCCCACCCCCTCATCTAGTCTATTGATATCTGATTGAGTCTACCTCTTTACCAGGTCTCAATGCCTTTCCTTTCAATATAAACAGTGATAACACGTTCCATAAAGCTAGTGTTCTTGACCATCGTGTGCTCTTCAAAAGTCACTAGGAACTGAGACATAAACATCTTGGAATTCCTAGTGGTTTTAAGAGTGCTTAGGTTACTACACAGTGCTAATATTAACTAATGATAATGGTGATGCTTATGACAGTTCCTAGTGCTTCTACATGCCAGTCAACATTCTAAGTTCACATGTAATGACTCAATCCTAAAAATAACACTTTTGAGACAGACATGGCATCATCTCCTTTTCTAGGTGAAGAAACAGGCACAGAAGTTAAGTGACTTGTGCAAGGACCGTGGCTTATAAAAACCCAATGTTGAAGGAACAAATGAATGAATGAATGAATGAATGAATGAATGGGAGAGTCGGTGAAGGGGGCCAGAAAGGTGGGTTGGGTTGTATAGTGGTGATTTTTTCCTACAAATATAGTTATCAGAGTGGGAGCATTTCTTGGGTTTCTTTCTACTCAGGCACACTTACTGTCTCCGCAGTTATAGCTTGACCCAGGGTACAGTTGTGCATCAGAAAGAACAGGAATCTGATATAGATGATCCAAACAAGCAAGGGAATAAAATGCCCTTGATAGGCAGAGGACGCTGGCTGCACAAGGTGTTATTTAAGCTGGAGGTATGAGTCAGGGGTGGCTTATCTACAGTCTGTGCCTGAGAGTGACACTGGCATCGTTGCTCACCCAGCCACAAAAGCATCGTGACGAAGCGTCCTCCAGGGAGCCACATACCTGGGCTTACACTGCACTGGGCCACCTGTCATCATCCCGTATTTTAAAAACTCATGCTTAATATCCACATCTCCTCTAACACTTCAGAGCCTTGTTACTGTAAATTACTCGTTATGCATTTTAAAATCTAGAACAGTGATGCTGCCTGGCCCTGCGTGTTGCCTTCTTAATCACCAGTCCTCCCCAGCTTCCTCTCGGTCACCATCGGGCTCAGTGTCGCAGACCTGTGGTCATGCCCCCCGCCAGGAAAGAAACACAGTGACGAGGGATCCTTCTCACTCCCTCGCTGCCCTCTACAGCCACATAAATGTTAAGACACCCCCACTTTTCCGGCTACTCTTTTTTTCTTCCTTTCTCCCAGTTAAAAATAAACACATGAGCAAACAGCCCACTCTGATTCACAGGCTGTCACAACCATGGGACTCTCTATGACATACTGGTTTAATCTCCCCATTTTGGACATGTGCCAACAGAGGTCTCAAGAAGGTCAAGGATGTTGCTGCAGGGCCCAGGTGGGATGGGAACCCTTGGCAGGTTCCGGGGTATATCTGGTAGATAAAGCGGATTTTCGTTCTGCCTACATTTCTTAGTGCTTGTGCTTATGTATACCAAAATTAAGCTGTAAACTAATTTTAATACCTTCCTATGATCTTGCTTGTTATTTTTCCACTTAGGAAAACCATTTTTAGAAAATCTCTTCTTTTCATTTTCTTCCTGCTGGTTTCCTTCTCCAAACCCTGTTTGCCACAGAATGATAAAGGACTGGGTTGTGAGTCTCCTGTCTCCCTTCAGGCAATCACACACAAGTACCGGCTTGCTCACAGGGTACCAGCAGAGACATGACCTTCATTCTCTGCTTTTCCTGCAGGGCCTACTCTGTGAGCTTCCAAGGTGGAAACTGCTTTAGGGAGATCATTGAGATGGTTGTATTTGTAAATATTCATCTACACAATGATCTTATGCTACACATTATGAGCTCTCTGAAGGGACAAGACTATGTCATAGTCTCTTCTGTGTTTTTAATATATAATGAAATGTACATATAGTATCTGCTCCATAATAATTACAGTATTAAAGGCTGATTTTTTTCATTTTGACCATTCAGTCAGAATTACCCTCATCTGATAAGACTACTTAGAGAATGGCCTTTGAACTGACCTTTAAGGGAAAGAGAGTCAGCACATTACAGTGGGAAGAAGGAGGCTGTTTTTATACATACAGTACAATCTAGGCAAAGGCTTGGAGCATGGGACTAAAATTACCAGGTTGCCCATCAGGAAATTAAACAGTCTATCCATTCATTAGCAAAAGAGCAAATGATAGGTGTATGCATTTCCAGACTGTCAATAAGGAAGAGCCTGACTTGCTGCTGTGGGAAGCCAGACTCTGCATGTCATGTTACCCAACCCTTCATGTTGCCCCATTCTTAAAGTCTTGCTATTTAATATTGCAAAGATCCTGCAAAGTACTGGTGCTGGAATAAGTGGTTACAATTTCTCATCTATAATGGTCTTTTTCCTTCTATTTCTCAAGGGACTGAGATGGTATTTATTCAGGTGATCTCATGCTGAAATCAGCAAGGCCATGTCATCCCTCCACCCCAAAGTGGAGGTGGGGTGTGTGTGTGTGTGTGTGTGTGTGTGTGTGTGTGTGTATGTGTGTGTGTGTGTGTATGTGTGTGTGTGTGTGTATGTGTGTGTGTGTGTGTGTGTGTGTGTGTGTATAGGGGAAAACTCATATTATACTCACTGATCTGTTCCAGTTGGGACTCTATCTTTAGGTTTTAATCCATACCATTGACCATGTCAAAATTAGTCTGCGAGGGTCAAAGACCACTTCCCAAGGGAGAACATGTCTACAATGAGGGCATAGGGATGAGACCATCTCTTAAAATGTTGAGTGTCTATTGAGTGCCCCAAACTGATCTTGATGCTTTATGTGTCTCATATGCTTCTCTCAATAGCCCTGAGAATGAGATACAACTACCCCCTTTTTTTCAGATGATACAGCTAAAAGAGACATGAAATAGACTTTCTTGAGGTCACATAGCTAAATGATGAAGCTAGAATCAAATACAGGCCAAATACAAGCAAGCCTTGTTCCATCAACATACCACACATACAACAGGGATTATAAAAATATTTGCTATCACAATAACTCAACAAAAAAGAGGGAAAGTATTTGAACAGACATTTCTCTGAAGAAGATAGACAGGTAGCCAATAAGCTCATGAAAAGATACTCAACATCATTGGTCATTAGGGAATGCAAATCAAAACCTCTTGATGGCTGTAAATGCAAATCAAAACTACTAGAATGTAGTTTTTAAAAATAGGCAATAGAAAGTGTTGAGGACGTGGAGAAATGTCAACCATCATGCACTGCTGGTATAGAATGTAAAATGGCACAGCCACTTTGGAAGACAATCTGTCAGTTTCTGAAAATGTTAAACATAGAGTTACTATACGACCCCAAAATACCACTCGTATGTGTATACTCGAGAACTGAAAACACATCCACATGAAAACTCCTACATGAAATGTTTATAGCAGCATTACTCATAATAGACAAAAAGAGAAAACAACCCAAGTGCCCATCAGCTGATGGAAACAAATCATGGTATATGTATAGAGAGGAATATCATTCAGCCATAAAAACGAATGTAGTATTGATACATACTACAGCATAGGTGAATATGGAAAACATTGTGTTAAACAAAAGAAGCCAGCACACAAATCCATAGGTTATGTAATTCTGTTAATATGAAATACCAAGAATAGGCAACTCTGTAGAATAGATTAGTGGTTGCCATAGGCTGTGGGGGAAGAAGAATGGCAAGTGACTGTTAAAGAGTATAAGGTTTCATTTTGGCGTCATGGAGTCATTCTGGAGTCTGGAGTCCAGGGTCAGGATGGCAGTGGAGTGAGTAATGCCCGGTCTAGCTCCTGAGGTCAAGTGCCTGGGTTTGAATCTTGCCTTTGCCACCTCTTGGGAATGCTATGCAAATTAGTAAGTGTGTGTGTGTGCAAGAAGGCTCTGATTGCGCTTGAACATAATAAACACTCAGCGTGCAGACACGCTATTATTATCTTATCGGCACACATGCTGAAGGTCTTGAGAGGTTAGGGACTATCACTAAGACAGATAAACCTCTTTCAGATTTATAGCTGAAACATTGGTAACTCTGGGTTGTGGTTTTGGGAGAAGAGGTAGGATAAACAAAAAGACAGATGGTTTCTCTCTCCCTTATTTTTATGACTTGGGATTATTTTACAATCATGTATTACTTTCAAAAGTACAACAAAATACAACTGATAAATTGTTTCCGCTGCTGGGTGTGGTGACACATGCCTGTAATCCCAGCTCCTTGGAGGTTGAGGTGAGAAAATCACCATGAGTTTGAGACCAGCCTGAACTAAATAGCAACACCCTATCTCCAAAAAAAAAAAAAAAGATCACAAGTTTGAATCTAGCCTGAGCAACTTAGTGACTTAGACAGACCAGGTTTTGAAATAAAAAATAAGGAAATGGTTGAGGATGTAGCTCAGTCTGGAGGCCTTGGATTTAATCCCCGACGCTGGAAAAAAAAAAAAAAAAAAAAAAAAAAAAAAAGAAGTTCCCACCAATTAATGACCACTTGTGCTTGGCGAAGAGACAACCCTGGGGTCTTGTGTTTATTCAGTTCTTGGGGAAATCCTGAAAGTCTTCTATCTGCAAAGGGAAGAGCACAGTGCCAGTTCTATAGATTCACTTTTTGCTCCTTCAGCCTGTTTTCCATTATGGTCAAATTTGCTGTCATTTGATCTTGATAGATGACCTGGCAGGTGTTTCTAGATCTCAGCTCTGCACAGGCACCTCTCAGATTCCTCCTGCTGGGTGCTCCCAGAATGGATGATATGTACTGGAGTTTGCAAGCAGTGTTTTCCTCTCTGGGACTCATGGATGTCTGGGAGTCCTGTGGAGTAAGAGTCTGAGATTTCAATCGAGGATGGGTTCTAGGGCTAAGTAAAGAGAGGAAGAGGAAGAGGTGAGCAGCTAGCATTCTTCTGGACATGAGAAGTTCTCTCCACCATTTCATCCCAGGGAATCAAGTACTGCCATATAGTTTTCATCTTCCCCAGTCCTGGAATTTCTATGTTAACTCTAGAAGGTTGTTCTTTGACTGAGGTTTGGTTTGCTCATCTATGAAATGAATTTCCTGTTTCCTATGTTTAACAGAGTTTGGGAAAATCTACTTATCTTTGGCCTGAAATGTGTTGTAAGCCTTCTAGAAATAAATATTGAGCCTTTTCATGATGGAAACTGAAATGTTAAAGAAGAACAGGGTACAGTTGAGTGACATCTCAGGCTTAAAGGAGGTTAGGGGTGTGTGAAGACTCTAATTCACATTTGGATTGAACAGCCTCCCAGAATAGCGTACGAGCCAGCAAAAACTCACTGCTTTAGATGAAACTTTATATAAGGACAAGGGCATGCCTGAAGCAGACGCCATGAAGGACATGGGAGAATATTTATTCTAGAATGTTGTAATCAAAAATAAACTAAAGAAAGATCTTGCATGTCTTTCTATTAGAAGTCTAAGTAAGTTTTTATATCCAGCCTGAAGTTCCAAGCCTTTCAGGGCTTCTTGTTGAACCAGATCTTGGCAAGGAAGAAAAAAGGAGGTATCTGCGAGGGCTGTGCTGCCTTACCTTGAGCTGTCACCAGCTCCCACATCACTTCCAGTGAGTGTCCTGTTCTGTGCTTGGACAGAAGTTTATCCAAAGCCAGTGAAGCCTCACCCAGAAGAGGGCAGAATCCAGAGATCACGTAACTCAAGTTACAAAATGATTCCTGATGTCAAGATTGCTTTATTCTCTCTTGTGCAGCCAGCCAGTACAAGGTGTGCTGTTGTCCCAGATGACCAGAAAGTGGGGAAAGATGGGATTTCCTTTTTCTGAGTTCTTTGCTCCTTACGGAAAAGTTCCCCTTATGTAATGACAGAACCAGTATGTGTGTTATGAAAAGGTTCCTATATTACTGGTGTAATTTGTTGGTAAGTGTGGCACTGGGGAGGCCCACAGGGACCTAGCACACTGCCTAAGCCTTGTTCCCCAAAGAGAGGACATTTTTGGAAATGTGATAAACTTATTAAAATTATATAATCAAATCAACCATATGACAAATCAGTTTTATGAACTCTATAATTTAAGTCTCACTTTTTATTTTTTTAAATTTTATTTTGAAAATGGTAAAATACAACAAAACAAGACAGAATAAAGCCAACTAAGCTTGTACAGTGAAATTGGTACAGAACTTCACAGCAGGTTACCGGGATAACAGTAATAGGTATCACAGTATATTTTGTTATCTTTATAATAGTTGTTCTTTCAATCATGTACATCAAAATAAAATGAAATACAGAACATTATAGAACTTATCAAAACAGAATATTGAATAGAGCAGTACCATTAATCAGAATAGAGCAAAACAGTAATTAAAATATTTGCCTTTAAAGAGATAGTAGAAGGAAATCCCCCTAATTTGCTATGGTCAGCCTCCCAGGAGATGCTCAGATTTCTGGTTCCCATTTGCTAACGGGGGCGGGGGTGGTGGTGTGTGGACAGGAGAAGGCGGGATAGGGGAAGTGGGATATTTGACTCTAGGCCGTGCACCAGTAGGTTCACTATTGCTTAGCAGGGAGGCAGGCTGGTTGCTTGGTTTCCCAGCTTCGTAAGTTCCAACATGGTGTGGCTCTCAGAAGACACTGGAGGTTCTCCCCTGGAGGGGCCGCAGTCTGCCACTCCACAGCCACTTACCAGGGAGGGGAGGTGCTTGTTTGGCTTCCCAGCGTCCTAATTTCCAACATGGTGCGGATCTCAGGAGCTGCTGGTGGTTCTCCTGGAAAGGGCCGCAGTCAAGTCTCACTTTTTTAAAAATCAAGATAGAAAGTAAATCTTAGTGAGACTGTCCAGAATATTCTATTGAATTTGGTATCTCTACTCCCTCAGCCACCTAAGTACTTGGCCTTGGTACTTTATGTCCTGCCTTGTATTATTTTATTGTTTTTTCTTTAAAGAATTCCTCACCGATCTCTGCCCCCATTCTATGTTACAAACTCAAGCTATTTTGGTGGGGAAGGTATTGAAGTTTAAACCAAGGGGCTAATATATACTAGACAAATGCTCTACTACTGAGCTGTATCCACAAGGCCTTATGTATTTTGGTATTCATTTTATGTTATGTGTAGGATACAGCATAAACTCAGACCGCTGTGGAGACTGAAATTTTAAAAGCAGACATGATTCTATATGTGAAAGTTGTTTGGGCTTTAGAAACTCAATCTGAGATATATCTAGTTCAGTCTAGAAAATACCATTCTCCAAGGTGAACCTGACAAAATTTTAGCACCTTCCAGAGGTGAACATTTCCCACCTCTTTGCTAGTTATCTTGGTTTGTTTATATACCATGAGCACAGAAAGAGTCATAACTAATTGCTTTGGGCCATGTTCTATGCAGCCAGTCTTGTTTCTGGCATGACAGTGGGATCCAACAGGGGTCTAATCTGATGGCTGTTGGGTCCAAGCTCAAGTTGAAACAAAAAGATGTTGAGATCCAGCATATTTACACATGATGATGTTAATGCTCTGAACTGAGCAGATAACATGCCAAGTTGTACACCCACCTAGGAAGTTCCCATGTATTTGGCTTATTCCCTAGTTTTGCTAGTTAGAAACCCTTCAGGAGCACGTAAACTAATTGGATGCACCCAATGAGTTGCTTCCTGGGGCTATCTCTAAGAGCCTGTGGCTCTCACTGACTCATGGGAAACAGTAGCAAAAGAATATGCATGAGAAGTCTGTGGGGACAGAACTAAGTTAAAGTTCTTTTTCTGCTAGTACTAAAGGAGTGATATAAGGCAACATATCTCATCTTTCTAAGGATCATTTTGGAAAAAGTTGTAAACTGGAGAAATAGCATTTTTTGGCGGTATATCTTTGAGATTTATGTGAAATTATGCAACTCTCAAGAGGTGCGGGAGAATAGTAAATGTTCAGAATGTGCCAGCTACTGTGAGGGATTACTGCCCCCAGATACTGAGAGACATGCTCAGCCCCCTGCAGCAGTTCTCCATGGAGTGTGACTTTTAAAAAGGAGGCTGTACTCTGCACTGTACTCTGTACTCTGTGCCAAATCCAGTCTATCTTGAGAAGAGTCCTGAGATTTTCAAAAAAGGATCTAATGTGTAGAGAGGACAATGGAGCAATTCTGGTTGTTAAAAACATTTCCTAGCAGGCCATGGATGTAGCTCACTTGCACAGTGCCTGCTGGGCAAGTGCAAGGTCCTGAGTTCAATTCCTAGTACCAAAAAAATTTTTTACAAAATCATTTCTTAAAGGTCTGAGACTGAGTGCAGAAAATCTACAGTCTCAGCAGCAGAGATGCCAATGACAACATGACCTACATAGGCCAGGAGCAGGCTGGGAACAGAATCTGGGCAGGCAACCTGTTGAAGAGTTAGCCATTAAAGCCCATGGAACAGAGCAAGCAACAGGAGTTCATGCCTGAGCTACATTTCTGTTCTTGGCCTTGTTAGCATCTTTCCCAACCAGTCAATATAATGCATGTATATTAATTCACTCAACAAAATGTTATTAAGTACCTGCTCTGTGCTGGGTATTGAGGCTCATAGAATTTTCATTCAAAAAGGAGAGTCAGATGCCAATCAGGTTGTCATAGCACACAATTTCTCTCACTTTAGTGTGCATCAGAATCACCCAAACCCTTTGCTGAAACATACATTAGAGCCACTTTTGGCTTCTGATTGGGTAGATCTGGAGCAGGACCCAGTATTTGCAGTCCTGATGAGTCTCCAGAGGGTACTGATGCTACCTACTCATCTAGAAACTACTCTTTGAGAACTACTAACAGATGATAACAAACCATGACCGTTCTCTGGGGGAAAATGAAAGGGGTCTGGGACAGCAGACTAGGAAATCTCAAATTAGTTTGAAAGAGTCATGGAAGCCTCTCTAAGGAGGTGGCATTTAAACGAGGCCCAAAGGATAAAACAGGATATAACAGGATTAGGGGAAGAAAGTGGAGGCCATGCAGGGGAACAGAGCCGGTGAGTTGGAGAGAAAAGCTGTTGTGGCTGTCTCACTGTGATGTCCATGGGGCAGGGGTGGCTGGACCAGGCAGGCCCTATGGATGAGCACAGAACCAGGGGTCTGTGCCAAGTCCAATGGGGACCCTTTGTTGAGCAGAGAGGTGGCATGCTCTGATTTTATGTTTTCAAAATGTGACTTTTTATTGTGTGAAGGATGGAGTTGGTGGAGGCAGGCAACAATGCTAGGAGAGAGGAGGTAGAATCCTGGCCATAGGTGGTGGCTTCACTGTGAGTGGTCCTCTTGGTGACTGAGAGATACAAGTAAATCTGGGATATTATTTGAAGACGAAATGGATGGAATTTAGTGATGTATTGGATGTGAGGGGGCAAAAGGAAGAAGAAAGAACTAAAGATGATTATAGGTAAATGTGAAATTACAGAGCTGATGATCCACCTGTAACACCCAGCTGAACTGAATCAGTATGGTGCTGGGTGTGGAAGGCCCACCTGAGGATTGTTGCCAACAGAACTGGAGGGAAATATGGGGTGCTGCTGATTCTCCTGGAGAAGTTTGTTATGGTGCTTTTCCTAACATGAACTGAGCTGCTTTCATTGTTGGAGGAGTTTGGGTCCTCACTGTCACTATGGTGTTTTTTTTCAAGGGCGCTCTGGTCCTTTACGTTGAGCATTGCTTCCTGGCTTCAATGCAGTTCCCTCAGCCTGCTGGCATAGATCCTTCAACCTGGTGCAGACTTTCTAGCTTACATCACTGACCTTTGGGCCTTCCCAGTGTAGATACTTGATGCAGACTTGCATGTAACATTCTCATGGACTCTAGGTCTCCAGCTGAACTGGTGCTGGACATTGCTGTGGGATGCAGCACCTCAGCTGGATTCTTTGGGTCTCTATTGCATAGACAGATCTGTATGTTTCTGCATTTGATTCTTTGGGTAACTATTACCAAATAATCCTATAAATTAAATTATGTGTCCTGTATTAAATCTAGTCTCTTGTAAACACTGACTACAATAACTTGAGAAAATGGTAAAATTTTGTGCCCATGTCCCCCGATGGTCTTTATTTAGCCTCACCTTCCATTCTTATTCCTAGTCCCCTTTCATCTCTTCATACTTAAGCAGCCTACATTCTCCGTCACTTTTAGAGTCAGGCAGGGTTGAAAAATATGATGCACATGGAAAGTTTTTACCAAATTACTGCAAAATATACATTACCAGTAATCCTCCTCAAAATACCCCTCCTCATTTCTAACACATCGATCCCATCACTCATGCCACTTTCTGAAGCAGCCGGAATTCCTCTCTCATGACTGATTTTAGTTGCACTGTTGTGACTCAACAGACATTGAGGCTTATTGTCCTTGGTAAATTCAAAACATTTACCTTAATGATCATTTTGACTTTAGGGAAGAGCCTGAAGTTGCACAGTTCAGATCTGGTGAGTAAGACGGATTTGTAATGTTTTTATAAGCTCGCCTTTCCATCGGATGGCACATGGCAGCACCATTGCCTGTATTTTTTATCATACCTCAGGAAGACACTCACAGAAGAGGACTTCTGAACCAGTTCAGAAAGTGGCAAGAACAATGGAATAAGTGTTTGAAGCAAGGGAAAGCATTTTGAGGTGTATTAATGGCACTATGCCTTTACTGTAATAATTTCTAAAAATTTAAAAAGTGTACCACATATTTCTATTACACTTCATACTGTGGAGGCAATAGGTATCTAAATACAATACAAGATTCTGGCAAGATCTATGGGGTCCAGTCCCAAATTAAGTTGTTCAGACATTTAGACTCTGTATCCCTTTAAAATTTTCTACTAAACCATTAAAACATTCACCAGAGAACACCTAATATTATCATTCTTAACAATGACAATTCTGAACAATTAAATGGTATGTTTTGTCCTCTGTCAGATATGAAAAAAGAGCCAGTTCCAGAAGGGTATATGAAGTCTCCTGGCTTCCAGATATCTCAGCGGGGCCTCTCAACCAAGCAAGTAGAAGTAGGTCATGTACTACGGTCAGGACAGGAACAGGATGTTCCCAGCTGGAGGTTTGAATACTAGTGAATCAAAGTGGAGCTTCCCATAGCAATAAGAATGCCACCTCTTCTTTGAGGCCAGCAGTGCAATTTGGGAGTAAATCAAATGTTCCTTTGAAAACTTGTTGTATTTCTTCATTTTCATGTTTCAGAGAAGAAATATTGATAGTGCATTGGGTACTGAGCATTTGATAGACTCTCGGGTGGTTTCCATGCAGTGGTGTGGCCTTAGGATAGAAACTGTTCATCTTTCTTTTTGTGCACTGCACAACCCGAGAGAATGACTGGCTTTAAAGGTCCCAGTGGTGTGAGATTTTCTACTAACTTAAGCCTCTTTCAGATAACTTCAAAACTTTCTAACTTTTTTGATTTTAAGAAATATCTAGAAGTGAATGATGAGTGAAAAAGATCATGCTCCAAAAGATCTCTGAGAACCTTTGCCCAGCTCTTCTGTTTCTTCTGTCCCTTTAGGATGTATTCAGAAGTTACAGCAGGCCATCATTAGGCCTCTGTCCAGGCCTTCTTCAGATCCCCTTGTTAGACTCGTCAGATTGTTTGCTCAAGGCCACTGAGGCTCCCTGATGCTCCATCTCAGAATGAGTCAGTGAATTCTTGAATTACAGGATTCAGAGCTGGCAAGTGCTTCTTTCCACAAAGAGGAAACTGCCTGAGACTTAAAACTTCAGTAGGAATGGCCCTCTAAAGTGCAAGGCTTTGGTGTGGTCATTGTGAGAAGTGGCATTAGTTGGTAAGTTCTGACCTCATAAACAAACTCATAATAACCAGGTTAATAAGCTGATGTATAAACTCAAATGCCTATATTTTTGTTTTACAGTAAGTAAAGTTCAATTTCAATGTACCAGAATTCTCATATATCTTTTATCCAGAATCAGAGAGTTTGAGAGATTGAATTAGTAATCAGAAGTTTACTTAGTGATCAGAACTTCAGAACAGAAGTATGTAGATGACCATGTAAGACCTTTGAAATACAAATCCTAGATAAACTATCTCTGCTCAACATCAGACATTCTGGGATTATAAAACAATGTCCAGGTACCCCTGAACTAGACTTACCTAAACTCCCCTGGGAAAGTAAGTCTCTTAGTTACTTTCTTTATCACTCAGACAAAATATTTGATATCCACACTTTAAAGGAGGAGAGATTTATTTTGGCTCATGCTTTTAGTCCATAGTTGGCTGCATCTAAGGCAGGAAGGCATCTGGCAGAGGGAAGTTGCTCATGTTACTGCTCTCCAAGAAGCAGAGAGAAAGAAAGAGATGTGAAGGAAAATGTACGTTTCCAGATCGTGCCCCCAGTGACTCACCTCTTCTGAGCAGATCTCACCCCTGAATCACCTGATGACAATACCCTTATAATCCAGTCACCTTCTGAAAGCTTCAACGAGGAGTGCAGGTGAATTTTGGGGGTTACTCTTGATCTAAACCAAAACATTTTTCCCCTGGGCCCCAAAAGATATAAACAAATTTGATCAAAATGAGACTGAAATTCATTAGGTCAGACCTTAAATCCTGTAGTTCCATGTCCAGCATCTGTAAAAGATGTTAAACTCCGAGCCACTTGGGTGGCCCTGTCCATTTGGTATTGCCAGTTGCAACCTTCATGGTTTCTCTCTAGGGGTGGCTTTTGCTCACCTCAGTGTATGTTGTTGGCATGTCCAACCTCCTGGAATCTCCACCGCACTTTCAGCTTCTCTGCACTCTCAGAACTTCATCAGGCCTTCTGAAATCTAGGTGGAAGCCTCCCTGTCTACACAATTCTTGCATCTTGCATGCTTGTAAAGCCAACACCATGTGGATGACAGCAAAGTCTACTACCAGTTCAAGCAGGCTTAACCCCTTGGATCACAGCAACAGAGGTCTCTGTGTGCTTGGATTGCTAAACTTCAGGAAACTCTTCACTACCTGGGCCTGAAAGAGTTGAGTCCCTTGAGGTTCTCTTCTCAGAGTAACTTTCACTTTTGGACCCTTGAACTTGCAAAAGATAGGATCTTGCTGATTTCCAGGATGCCCTCAAGGCTTACTTCCCTATGTCCAGATGTAAAGCATTTGGCTTCTTTTTAACCTTTTCAACTGACCTTGCTCTCCAAAGTACCACCTTGCAGACACATCCTTTCCGGCCAAGCTGAAACTTTTCAAATGAGCTTTTTCCTCCTGACTTTCAGAATAAACCTGACAAAAAGCTGCTAGCAGTGCCCATGCCACAACCTGAATGTAGGGCAGCTTTGGAATTTCCTCCACTAGATTATTTTGTTGTCCTTAATCTCAGTCCTTCATAAAGTCCCAAGACATACACAGATTTTCTACCAGAGCATAACACACTTGAGCTCAAGTCCAACTGCCCATGGAATCCTTGCTCCCAACTGAAACCTCCTAAACTGACCTTTATCACCTGCATTTTTGTCAGCCTTCTGGTTTCCTGAACTCTTAACCAGAATCTCCCGTAAAAATCAACTGACACCACTCTAGAGCTTCTCTGGCTTGTATCCCTATGTCGTAGTCAGGGGCTTTGAAGAGAACAATTAGAAACAGGACATGGAGTTTATAGCATTGTTTTATGATGGTCACCCAGTGTTAACACAAGAAACTGCAAGAAATCTATCCACAACACCAAAGACATAGAATATTTAGCCAAGGGCCTGAATCCCACAGTAATGTCCCATATGAGTCCAGATGAAAACCCAGAGCCCATGACAATGCCTCCCACAAGTCCAACTGGAAGTCCAGAGCCCACAAGAAGGATCCATACCAGTCTCTTTTATAGATCTGTGCTGCGAAAGCCCAAAGGCCAGCGGTGGAAGCCCGAAAGTCTATGCCAGCAGGGTAAAGGAGCTGTGCTGGTGGGTTGAGGGTTCTACGCTGCAGCCAAGAAATCACACTTACAACAAAGACCAGGGCTGTCCTAAAAAGCACCACAGCCATCCTCAGCAACACGGAGGCCCCAAGCTCCTCCAATGACAAGCACAGTTGAGTACATGCCAGAAAGCTAGCATGATGAGTTCATCCTGGAGACCAAGCAGCACATGTCTTCCCCTCCGGAGCCAGGAAGCAATGCTTGATGTGAGGACCAAAGCTTCTCCAGGAGGACCTAATGGCTCAAACAGCAACATGTAAGAGAACCTACAATGCCTCAATGCCTCAATGCTTTAACGCGTCAGTGCATCTCCTTCTCCTTCTCCACATCTCTATTTATGCTGGCAACCTTCCTCAGGTGGAACATCCACACTCAGCACCATGCTGATGTAATCCAGCTGGTGTTAAGCTGACCACCAGTTTTTAATCCATAACACCCTAAATCTTCCCAAAGTCTTCCTGCAAGCCACTTCCAAAAGCTTCTAAACGGTATCATTGGGGACAGTCACAGCAATAACCCTACTTTTCTGGTACCAAAATCTGTCTTGATCACTTTCCTTGTCATTGGAACATAGTACAACTTAAAGGAAGAGAGGTTTATTTTGGCTCATGTTTTTAGTCCATAGTTGGTTGACTCTGAGTAGGAAGGCGTGGTGGAAATGTCTGGCAGAGAAAAGTTGCTCATGTCATGGTGTCCAGGAAGCAGAGAGAGAAGGGAGGAATTGGAAAGGTAGATATATGCTTCCAGTTCATGTCCCTGTAATGTGCCTCTTCTGACAAGACTCACCTCCTAATAGCATGTTTAGCTGTGTGCTCCGCAGATGAGTACAGCAACCCCATGATCTAATCACTTTCCAAATCTCCAACTGTAAGTGCATGAGAATTGAGGGGGGGGTTCATTCTTGATCTAAATCATAACTAAGTGTTGGTAAATTCTGTTCTTTTAGACTTACATGGGATCCACTCAGACCATATACCTGTTGATAGCACATTGCATTTCATTGACTTTCAACTGTCTCAATGCTAATGTCATTTGCAGTTTCATCTTTTCAAGTCACACCCTGATCACTGTGACTCATTTATTGATTTCTCTCAGGTTGAATTGATTGATAACTGCATCCTTTCCAAGTGTTCTAAATTTCCATATTCTTACAAGGAGACTGCTAGAGCCTTTTACAGCAGCTGACCCAGCCTAATGCTTTAGAATATGGATACCCAGTGCCACCTCCCCAGAATGCCTGGGTTTGAATGCTGCCAGCAGTGAGGAGTTCATTATTGCACTGTGGCTTGATCATTTCAACCAAGACCTACACCGAGAGGGATGAATCAATCAGAAGATATTGCAGTATCCAGCTATGGACCCACCACCTGCCCTGGTGACAGGGTTTTCTTAGTCCTATGGGAGACATAAAAGAAGGGTAAATGGGTCAGGAATGGAGTGCTGGCCCATTCCCAAAGTTCTCCAAGCAAAGAGGGTCCAGACCTTGACAGACTTAGCATTTTGTGTCCTCAACATTTTTGAAATTCAGTCACTTAGAACTACATGATTTCTGTCCATCCAGGGCTCTGACCATGAAGTCTCTGAGAGTTTGATACTCTTATGGAAAGAGTTGGACCCTGTGGGCCACGTGAAGAGTTGTAAATGCAGGGTTGAGTCTATCATGGAGAGAATACGCTGTTGCCAGAATCCTAAAAGGCTTGTGAGAGTATCTGAAAATCCCATCAGACCTTTGGACCACCCTCTTTTATTGGTTTGTGTATGTGTGGGGTAAAATATTATCTCTAGAAGTTTACCATTATGATACAAATCATTTTATGTGAAACTAGGAAAATATAAATGGCTAGGCAAAGAGCAAGACTTTGAGAAAATGGGGCCCAGGTGCTAGAACCTGCTCTGGGGTAGGAAAAGGAGGTGGAATCTGAATGATGATGGGTTGGTTGATGATAAGGATAGGACATGGTTTCCAGTGACCTCCAAGTCCCTAACACGAGATTCCATGATGGTGTTTTATTGTCCTTTTATTGACACAACTCCGAGATTGAAAATTTTTTCTCTCTAAATCCATCTTTAACTCAATGAGTTAGCTCTTGGTTCAGATCTCAGCTCTATCACTTAAAGGCTTTGTGATTAAACCAAACCTGTGAGCAAATGGACTTAGTAGATATCTATAGACTGTTTCACCCCACAACATCAGAATACACATTTTTCCTAGCTGCACATGGGACCTTCTCCAAAAGAGACCACAGATCAGCCCATAAAACATACTTAAGTAAATGCAGAGGAATTAAAATCATCCCATGTATATTATCTGACCATAGCACAATGAAATTGGAAATCAACAGCAAAAGAAATCACAAAAACTACATAATCACCTGGAAATTAAACAACACCTTCCTTAGAGGCTTTGTGAACTTAGGAAAGGTTCTTGCTTTCTCTTAGTTCACCTAACTGTAAAAGAGAGAAAATAATATCTACCTAGAAGGACTGTTTGCAAAGATCAAGTGAAATTGCTCTAAATTGTAGCATGTGGTGGACATGAAAAGATGGAAATTATTATTTCTCCTTTTATGTCTATAGCAGCTTCCTTTCATGATGTTTGTGAAAAATTCCTTCTACTCCAATCCCATGAGTGTTATCTAGAGGAAAAATTTTTCACTCCAGTATTCCAAGAGCTGAACTGCGATCAGGTCTACAAAGAAAAGTGAATTTTGACAAATTAGCACTGGGTTTTTAAGTCACACATGTATGTTTCTTATTATAGACAACTTGAATGGTAAAAGTGTGGTAATAAAATTGTCCTTGTCCTGAAGAAGGATATCTTGCTTTTCTGTGTTCCACCTGCTTTTTTCTTTCCCTGCATCATCGAGATCTCTAGCCTGCATGTGTTTCTTTCAATTTTTTCCCTCCCAAGTGGACTGAGACTAACCAGGACAGTTCCCTGATCTTTGTGGGTATGTGGGAATGGGACTTGTTTGACTTGGCACCCTAGGTCACAGCTGTTGCTGGGTGGATTAAGGGAAGGAAAAAGGAGGAGTCTGACTATGAAATTCCTGTTTATTAATTCATAGACTCTTCCCATCCACAGTAGGTACCACCTTACAGGTGAGCTCTGAGAGCTGTATTTTCTATACCATTAAATGTTCTGTGTTTGCAGTATCTGGTACACAGCAGGGATTCAATGACCATAGTCTGGCTGAGTCAGGAATATGAGGGACTATGGCCTAGGGAGTTAGAATTACATGGCAAGTCTGGGAATGAGCCTAGCTCTGAAGCCTTGGATTACATATTCCCAGTCCAAGCAAGGAAATCTCCTATTTTGGTCCTGAGACCTAAATCTACTAGCTACATCAGCATTGGGATGACTCCCGAGCATTCTTTCTCTGAGGGCTGACTCTCAGTTCTTAGTCCTAGGCTCTTGATCTGCATGGCCAGGCTCCATTTCTAGGAGAAAACCAGTATTCGCTGTTCCTTTATTCCCCAGTGTTAGTTTGAAGCTCAGGAAATCTCATGCCCTCCTCACACCACCCAAGTGGGAATTTTCTTCTTTGGCTTTTACTGTTTGGGCCCAGGCCACCCACTGCTGCTGAGGATTTTAGCCATATTATTTTCTGCTGCTTTGAGTGCCAACAGCACACTCAGCATTAGACACAAACATGCAAAGACATAGCTCTCGCTTGTCCCAGAGGCTTGCTGGGTAAGTTAAACAGACAATAAAATGCAGACTTCAAATATGCCAGAGGAGAAAGCATTTAAAATTCTCAGCGGGGGCTAGAAAGAGAAGGCTTGTAAAGTCTTTCCATTTTTTCCTCCTCCTTTGCCTTCAGCATCCGAGCTGCCTGGGAGCTGTCCTGCCTTTTCTCTGTCTGTATGGCCATTTAAGGATGACTGACTGGTCCCTTTGTGAGCGCGCAAAGGCTTTGCGATGTTGGCTGTGAATGTGGAAAGCTCCTCCCAAGCTGCCCAAAGGAGCGGAGGCATCTAACTTGGCACGGAATGTTTCTAAGACTGCCTTCTATTTGCCCATGCAGAACAGTGTTTTTAAACTGATGATTCAGGATTGTAAACTAGCTTAGCTCTGTCCTTTGGGGGAAACTTAATCCATGTAACAGCTTCCACCTGGGCTATTTCTGGACATAAGAAACCAGTGCTCAGGACAGTGGAGATCAAAAAGCAGGTGAGCCTGGCCTTGTGGTCAGGTGCCACCTGGGCTGGAGTTTCACTGGTAATGCTTTCACTGCCTGTCTTAGCGTGGAACGTGGTCAGGGCATCCTGGTGACTGAGTCCATGTTTGTGTTCTTTTTCCTAACAAGGACCTAGTCTGAGATAGTATCTCTCCTAAGTAATGTGAGAGAAACTGCAATGACTTCCAAGTATTCACTCCTGATCTTCTGGTATCATTTCAGGGGAAAGTTATGCTCACTGGCTAATGAAAGAACAGTAAGTCAGTAAGTCAGGCATCAAGAGCCACCCCAGACCTAATACCTTCCTCCTGTCTGGAGTATGTGTGAGGACTGAGGGCAAGAGAGGAGCTTTCATTTTGTTAAAGTGAAGGGTCTTTGCCGGAAGTGCCCCTTAAATCTCTGAAGGAGGCTGGATGCTGATGTAGTACATTTTTCAAAAACATTTAACCTTTCATCAGCCGCTCCCTACCACCTCTTTTCTTATTTTGCTTCCAGTACTGTGCATTCAGATCCTAGGGACAAAGAATGTACGTATCTTGGTGTCCTGCTGTTGCACTTGTAGTGTCTTGATGCAGTTCCTCTGCAGATGGAAACCCATTCAGTGGATGGGCACAGACGGTGAGGGGAAGCAGTACACATGTTTTCACAGGAATTCGCTCAGTATTCCCAGAATAAATCATCTCCATTCCCGCTGCGTCCTATGTGTACACTTATTCACACATGGATGCACACTCAGATCAGCACCAAACAAATCATGTTGTTCATTCAAGAGACCAAAAAACTCTCTAAATGATGCTTTTGCTAGATTAACTGTTTTAATTAAACTTCACATCACATTGAAAAGGAGAGAGTGTATCATCATAACGCAGCATTTTATACACGGCTTATCTTTTCAAGAAAGACAATTGAAGACATGCTTCCTAAATGGGGGTGTGGCGGGGAGAGGGGCTTTCTTTATATTCACGCATCCTCATCCATTCTCCTTCCAGCCCGTGTCACCTTTGAAGGCAGCCACTTTTCTGAGGCATGCATACGCTCAGAGAGTGAGTGTGCCAAACAGAAAAGGAATAAAAGAACATGATGATTGGGGGCTCTCTGCTGTGGTTTAAGTGTAGCCCCAAGGGTTCAGGTGTTGGGAGCTTGAGCCCAGGATGATGATGTTATGGGCTGATGGGATGTCACTGGAGGCTTTGCGTTCAGAAAGGGGGTTAGGCTGGTTTCCATGGGACTTTAAGTTCTTTCTTATAGGAGGGGTTGTTAAAAAAGAGTGACCTGACTTTGGCCCTCTCCCTGGCTTCCTATCTCACTATATGATCTGTCCCCTTTCCTTCTTTCCTTTCTTCCCCCACCCCCTGGGGGTACTGGTTACTAAATACGAGACCTTCGCATTAAGCTACATCCATGGTCCTTTTTAACTTTTTATTTCAGGACAGGCTTTTGCTAAGTTGCTAACATACTTAGACTGGACCCAAACTTCTTATCTTCCTGCCTCAGTTTCCCAGTGTGCTGAGTTTGCAGGCTTGTGCCATCACACTCATCTGTGATCTCTCCCTTTTGCAAATACTTCAGCAATGACACCATCCACCATGAATTCCTCAGCAGAATACAGCCAGTGCTGATGTTAAGTCCTTGAATCCCTAGAACTTGAGCTAAATAACCCACCCTTTCATTATAAAATGCCCAGGCCCAGGTACTCCATTATAGCTATGGACTCATATACCATGTAACCACCAAGAAAATAGTAGCACACACACACACACACACACACACACACACACACACACACACAGAGGGAGAGAGAGAGAGAGAGAAAGAGAGACAGAGAGAGAATAGTATTACTTAAGAAGTAGTTTTTGCCCAAAGATCTGGGAGTGACCTGGAGTCCTACTGTATGTTGTACAGCGTCTCATCTTTAGAGAAAAGTGCTACTGCAGTCACTTAGAGGTTCAAGAATATTTTTGAATAATTCTGATGTCCAGCGCTAAGTGCTTTGAAGACACAAAGCTAATACTAATAAAAACAAATGATTTCTTAACACTTATTGTGTGTCAGGTACTTTGCCAAATATTTTCAATATAAGAATTTAATTTCACAACAGCCCCTTGAGGGAAGTACTATAGTTATCCCAACTTCCGAGATTATGAGCAAGGGTTTGCTCTCTATTTAAGAACAACAGAAAATGACACAGTGCCAGAGGAGGAGACACAAAGGAAATGGTAAAGTTGCTTGTAGAAAGAGGAAGTCAGTTCCCATCCAAAAGGTCAAGGCGGGCTTCTTCACACGGTAGGTGGCACTGGGCTTGGCTTCAAAGGGTGGGGAAGGTTTCTGTGTTAGCACTTGCATTGTCAGAGAAATAAAGGGAGCAGACAACTACAACCATGGGTGGAGAATGGAGTTCAAAGGTATTCTAAGAAATGGAAACATGGAGATGGCGGGTCACTGGGGGTGACTGGGAATGGGGGGGCAAGAGGCTGGCGAGCTGGAGGAAGCCAAGCCAAGGCAAGTACGGGGAGTGAGATCGGAGGTGTTTAGTCCGGCGGCACGGGGTACAGTGAAACTGAATAGAAAAGCCTCTCTCGCAGAGAGTCCCAGTGAGAGGCAGGAGGGCCAACAGCAGCAGAACTGGGCCTGGGAATCGGTGGAAAGAAGTAGAGATGACAAGTGATTGATGTGGGGGAGAAGGTAGTGGATAGAAGAGTCAGAAATAGCTGCAAGGCATAATGACTTGGAGAGGTGGGTGATGCTTTTGATAGAAGTGGGTCAGTGAGGAGCAGGGAGGTGGGGAGAGAGAGAAGAGGAGACTGTGCCTACGAGTCATTTTGATTGACAATAGGCTCTATAGAGGAAACTGCCAACCGGTAGAATGTGGAGAAGGTATGGGTTAGATCGAGAACCTGGAATTGGAGGTGGCTACTTTCCACAGTCGCTCTCTGCCTCTGAGCTTCTGAATCAATTGAAAACAGACCTGGAATAGCTGGAGAGGAAGACAGGTCTCTGCTCAACCCAAGTTCTATCGCTCCTGGCTGAATCATCCCGGGAAAGATGCTCTGCTTTCTAAGCTTCCGCACCCACACTTGTCAGATAGAATCTAACCGAGGTAATATGTAAAATGCCTTGTACAGCGCCTACCACTTAGTTGTGGCTTTAAATATTCTGCTCTTTCATTGTCTGGAGGTGTTTCCAGAGTTTGTGTTTTCTTCTTGTTGAAAAGGGAAGTCTGGGTAAATTAAAGGAATGTCATCTCCAGGGAATGGGGAAGCATGAAGTTTAGCTTTGTTAATGGTGGGCAGCGGTAAGTAAAATCACGTAACAGAGTATTTCATCCCCACTGGTACTGATACGGGGTGAGCAGAGTTGCCGTTTCATTGTGAGGCTGTTCTCCAGGTCTTGCGTTGGCTCATAGTCTGGACTGCATAGTTGAATGGCGTGCCGGAACTCAGGCTCAGTTGAGGTTCAGTTACTGTCTAGCCCAGCCCTACAGTTCTCAGTGGGGGAAATTTTTTCTCCAGTAAACATTTGGAAGCATCTGGACACATTTTATATTGTCACGACTGAGGTAGGGTGGTGCTGCAGGCATCTAAAGAGAAGAGACCAGAGATGCTGTGAATACCTTACAATGCACAGGACAGCCTCCATAACAAAAACTTAGCTGGTTTAAAATGTTAGTGCTGAAGCTGAGAAAGCCTATTTTAACCCACTCACTTATTGCCTGAAAAGCACTAAGTGCCTAAATTAAGTGTTGAAAGCAAAAAGATAAAAAGGCAAACATCCTCTCAAAGATCTCACAGTCAGACAATTACATGAAAATAAGATGCACACTCTCAAGGGAGTGCCATGACGAACTGGGACAATGGAGAAAAAGGCCAGCATGAGGGCTGAAAGCAGCCTTTTGGACTGGTCAGCCCTAGATTTGAATCCCAGTTTTATTCCTGTATCACCTGGGACAAGCAGTTTCACTCCTATGAACCTCAGTTTCCTCATCTACAATGCAGATAATTGTATTTGTTTCATTGTGCACTTGTGAGAATAGAACAAATTTAATACATAGCTAATGCATAGTAATTGGTCCATAAGATGATGATGATGAGGATGCTAGCTAGTCCTGATGAGAAAATAATATGTTCCTTCCTGGGGATTTAGGAAAGCGTTATAAGGTAACATTTTATCTGATTCTTGAAGGTTGAGTAGAAGTTTGCTAGGTAAGCAGCAAAGGAATGGCATTTTAGACATGGAAAATAACACAGGCAAAGACCCTGAGAAAGGAGACACATCATGACTCTTTTGGAGAACAACCAACATCCCCACGCAGCTAAAGTTTAAGAGAAGTTGCTTGATAGCTGGGGATGGGTCACGGCTTTACGGCTGGATAGGGAGGCTGGATATGGAAGGGAGGCCCCACCACGACATGAAGCACCTTTTGTTCAATGCCAAAGATCTTGACTTTTTTATTATACATTGCAGAATCCCTGGAATATCTCATTAAAATGAGAAGTGACAAGATCAGACTTCGTAGTGAGAGAAAATAATTGCTTTTTCTGGAGTTCAGAGGAAAGATTAGAAGGGGTCAGTAGGCATACAAAAAGTGTTTTGGGCTGGCTGTGGGAGTGCAAGCCTATAATCTCAGTGCTGGGGACGTTTAGGCAGGAGGAGACCCTGTCTCAAAACTACAAATAAAAACACAAATAAACTTTGGGGGGAAAAAACCACTTTTGCAAATTCTAAAAAAGAAAGATAATACTAGCTATCCCCTCAAGTAATTTTTATTGGGCATCTGTGAAGTTCTGGGTGTTTGAAATACTGAAGACAAAGTCTCTGATATCAGAGACTACATTCTAGTGAAAAGAGCATAGAATAAATATAAGAAAATGAAAAAAGTGTTTTGAAAAAATTAAATCAGGCAGTGTAATGCAAGTGACTGGAAGAAGTAATTTAAGGTTGGCGTGGTCAGAAAGGGTCTCTCCAAGCAGGTGACAGGTAAGATAAGACCAGCATAGTAAGAACATTGCAGATGTTCAGTGGATACTGAGTTCATTAGCTTTCTGTTGCTGTGACAAAACACCTGAGGAAAAAACTTAAAAGAAGAATGGTTTATCTCACAGTTTCAGAGGTTTCACTCCATAGTTACCTTGCTCCATTGCTTCTAGGCCTGGCCCTCCCACAAGCTCATTTCAGAAAGAGAAGCCCTCTTTCTTTGGGAGCTATGCAGTGCAGGCCCAGCCACCACTGTATGAAAAGTTTCTCACTTACAGAGACAGCATTGCAGGACTGACCAATAGCAGGAGCAGCTGGCAGATTAAAGAGAATAAAGGGACAGAGCACATGAACACAAGTAGTGGCAGTGGAAAATGAAAAAGGGGGACATCGATTAGAGAGGCTCAGAAGGAATGAACAGAGCTTGGTGACTGCTTGGATATGGTAGGGAAGAGAGAGGCATCCAGGGTGGTTGACCTCAGTGACCAGCTGTGACATCCACTGAAGTAAAGAGGATACACACACATGAAAACAAAAGATCTTGTGCCATACTTTGATTAAAATGAGCTTGGGATGACTTTAGAGTGCCTAGAGGGCTAGGTCAAGGGACAATTTGAATTGAGGGTCTAAATACCAAAAGAGAGAACTGTCAGGAGACAAATACTGGATGGTCAGCAGGGAGATGGCAGCTGGAGAGAGGTGGAATGCCTAGTAAAGAGAATAGAAGACAAAGCCCCAGGGAGCCTGACAGATTAGAGAAAGCATCTGGTTCCTCCCAAGGTGACTCTTAAGCTCTGCCCCTTATAGAGTTAGCACTCAAAAAGGTTATGCACTGTGATTTTCTTACATGGTTGCAAACTTCCACCAGCCCACCTCAGAAAGGGCTTTGTTTTTTTTTTTTTTTTTTTTAAGAGGAAAAAGAGGAAAACACAAAACAAACCAAAGCGGCGTAAGGGTACACGCAATACAGAACTACAAAACAAAACAAAACAAAACAAAACAAAACAAAACAAAACACCATAACAGTAAGAAATTACCTGCTAGTAGATTACACACTATTTTCTTGAAAATAGTTCCTCAAATCACAGTATCAAAGAACACAAGGTGGACATTCAAACAGGGAGACTGCAAACAGCTGTGTTCAATGTTCCAAAAACATTGATAAAGTCAGCTATTTAACACCCCCAAACACACTTGCTGTTATATCCGTTAGAGCTCTTTTTCTTTTTTTTTTTTTTCCCTTTCTTTTTTACAACAAAATTTACACATCTTGGATTTTATTACTCCTTAGTGCTTATTACTTTCTTTGGGGAGGGGGGAGGAAGAATACAGTCAAATATGGCAAAACAAAGCTGTCAGTCAATACCAAGGATAGACATAGCACATGGTGTAGAACAGAGTACAAGTTTATCAACAATGGTTATCAACGTTGTCCCTTGTTTCCTTAAAAAGAATTGTCTATCTTATTAGATATTATAAAGTTGGACAAAACAGTAGAGAACAAGACCAATAAAACTTAGGCATTGTAAACATTACAGGACTTCTAAAGAAGACAATAGTCAAACCAGAATGGGTATCTTAGTGAATCTTATTGTCTTCAAAGTAGTTGCCTATGTCTTCAAACTTGATACTATCATATAGAATGGAACAGAGTCTAATCAGTCAAAACAAGATCGTGGGAGTACTACAGGACTTCAAAACAAGTTAATAGGAAATCGAAAAGAGTTACTATTTATATATCCTAATTTTTTTGAATTTTTTCTTTAATTAAGACAAACATAAGAAATGACTAAATAATTTTTTTTGAAACAATAAGGGGGAGATTGAGATAAAACAGGACATAACAATATAACAATAGAGGTCACAGCATGACTGTTTCAATAACCTAGTACTTCACCACCTTATAACCTGACTTAATAGTAGTTACCATAGTGTCTTTTTCCTTGAAATATTTGGGTAAAACTTCATATACTCTAGCTTCAAATATTTTCATATCAAGAAGCCCAGAATAAAGCCTTTCTAATTAATGAGTGAAAACTTTATAAGGCTTCAAGGCCACCTAATGGGGAATCATGATTACCACATATTTTTATATATTTGAATCATTACTTACATTAGGGAAACTATTCGGTATTCACACATGCGAGATTGATTTATTTCACTTATGAGTATGGTCTCAAGCTGCGCCCATTTATTGATAAATATCTCAATGTGATCCTTCTTTATAGCTGAATAATACTCCATTGTATAGAAATACCACAACTTTTTTATCCATTCCTCAGTTGATGGGCACTTGGGTTGTTTCCAAGATCTGGCGATTACAAATTGTGCTGCTATAAACATAGGTGCACATATATCACTGTGGTATGATGCTTTCAGTTCTTCTGGGAATATGCCTAGAAGTGGAATAGCTGGAATAAATGGGATTTCCAGTCCCAACTTTTTGAGAAATCTCCAAACAGATCTCCACAAAGGCTGTACCAGTCTACACTCCCACCAGCAGTGCAGGAGAGTTCCTTTTTCCCCACAGCCTCTCCAGCATTTGTTGTCGGTTTTCTTGATCCTGGCCATTCTTTCAGGAGTGAGATGGTATCTCAGTGTGGTTTTAATTTGCATTTCTCTAATGACCAATGATGATGAGCATTTTTTCATGTATTTATTTGCCATTTGCATTTCTTCATCTGAGAATTGCATATTCATCTCAGATGCCCATTTTTGGATTGGATCTTTGAATTTCGGAGGTCTGAGTTTCTTTAATTCTTTGTATGTTTTAGACAAGAGGCCCTTGTCTGAGAGAGAGTTCACTAAAATCTTTTCCCAGTTTGTGGGTTTTCTTTTCACTATGCTGGAGATTTCTTTTGACATGCAGAAACTTTTTAATAAGAAGTGGTCCCAGTTATTGATTCTGGGAAGTATTTCCTGTGCGGTTTGAGTCCTGTTCATGAATTCTTTACCTACTCCTATGTCTCCAAGGTTTCTACCTATTTTGTCTTCCAATAGATTTAGTGTTTCTGTTTTAATATTCAGATCTTTGACCCATTTAGATTTTAATTTAGTACATGGTGATAGACATGGGTCTAGCTTTAGTTTTTGGCAAATGGAGAGCCAGTTTTTCCAGCACCATTTATTAAAGAGACTGTCGTTCTTCCAGTGAACCTGCTTGGCTCCTTTATCAAAAATAAGGTGGTTGAGTGTGTTTGTAGTTGTGGTTGTATCTTCTAATCTATTCCACTGATCTTCAGCTCTGTTTTGATTCCAATACCATGTTGATTTTACTACTGTTGCTTTGTAGTATAACTTCAAGTCAGGGATTGTGATGCCTCCTGCTTTGTCTTTGCTGCTTAGAATTGCCTTTGCGATTCTAGGTCTCTTCTGGTTCCAGATGAAATTTAGGAGTGATTTCTCTAGATCTATAAGGTATGTTGATGGTATTTCTATTGGGATTGCATTGAATCTGTATAACAGTTTTGGGAGAATGGCCATTTTCACAATGTTTGTTCTTCCTATCCATGAGCAAGGGATGTCTTTCCATTTTCTGAGATCATCTTCAATTTCCTTTTTCAGTGTATTATAATTTTCACTGTATAAGTCTTTCACTTCTTTCGTAAGAGTAATTCCTAAATATTTCATTTTTTTGCTTGCTAATGTGAATAGTCCAGTTTCTCTTATTTCCCTCTCTGTAATTTTGTTGTTCGTGTATAGGAATGCTATTGATTTCTGAGTATTGATTTTGTATCCAGCCACATTACTGAATTTATTTATTGTATCTAAGAGTATTTCAATGGAGTTTAGGGGGTCTTCTATGTAGAGTATCATGTCATCTGCAAACAATGATAATTTAACTTCTTCTTTTCCTATCTTTACCCCTTTTATTTCTCTTTCTTGCCTAATTGCTCTGGCTAGTACTTCCAGTACTATATTAAATAGGAGTGGTGATAAAGGACATCCTTGTCTTGTACCCGATTTTAAAGTAAAGGCTTTCAATTTTTGGCCATTTAGTATGATGCAGGCTGTTGGTTTGTCATAAATGGCCTTTATTATATTGAGGTAAAGACCATTTATTCCAATTTTCTGTAAAGTTCTTATAATGAATAAGTGTTGGACCTTATCGAAGGCTTTTTCTGCATCTATAGAGATGATCATGTGATTCTTATTTTTGGCTTTATTGATATGGTGGATTACATTTATTGATTTGCGTATGTTGAACCATCCTTGCATTCCTGGGATGAATCCCACTTGGTCATGGTGTATAATCTTCTTGATGATTTGCTGGATCCTATTTGCCAATATTTTATTGAGGATTTTTGCATCTGTGTTCATTAGGGAGATCGGTCTATAGTTCTCTTTTATAGTTGGGTCTTTCTCAGGTTTTGGTACTAGAGTAATATTTGCTTCCAGGAATGACTTAGGAAGGATTGCTTCCCTTTCAATTTCATTGAATAGTTTGAGGAGTGTCGGCATTAGGTCTTCTTTATATTTCTTGTAGAATTCTGCAGTGAATCCATCTGGGCCTGGGCTCTTCTTGGTGGGCAAGGACCCAATTACATTCTCAATTTCATTAGCAGAGATTGGGTTATTCAACAGTTTTATATCCTCTTGATCTAGCTTTGGTACTTCATATGCTTCTAAGAATCTGTCTATTTCTTCTGTG
This sequence comes from Cavia porcellus, assembly GCF_034190915.1. Lineage (NCBI taxonomy): Eukaryota > Metazoa > Chordata > Mammalia > Rodentia > Caviidae > Cavia > Cavia porcellus. Next base: position 3,270,913 of record NW_026947512.1, read on the forward strand.
TTATCAAACTTTTGAGAGTAGAGGTTTTCGAAATAGGTGTTGATGATCCTCTGTATTTCTATTGGGTCTGTAGTGATTTCTCCTTTTTCATTTCTTATTGCATGAATTTGAGCTTTTTCTTTCCTTTTTTTAATAAGGTTGGCTAGGGGCTTATCGATTTTATTTATTCTTTCAAAGAACCAACTCTTTGATTCGTTGATTCTTTGGATTGTTTTCTTAGTCTCTATTGCATTGATTTCTGCTCTGATTTTTATAATTTCCTCTCTTCTTTTGGCTTTGGGCTTGACTTGCTCTTCTTTTTCTAGCTGTTTGAGGTGTAGCATCAAGTTATTTATTTGTATTCGTTCTGTTTTCCTGATGTGGGAACTCAGTGCAATAAATTTTCCTCTCAGAACGGCTTTCATTGCATCCCACAGATTCCGGTAAGTTGTATCTGCATTTTCATTTTCTTTTAGGTATTGTTTAATTTCTTCTTTAATTTCTTCTGTGACCCACTGATTACTCAAGAGTGTGTTATTTAGTTTCCATGTGTTTGCGGAATTTTTGCAGTATCCTTTGTCATTAATTTCTAATTTCAGAGCGCTATGATCCGATAATATGCAAGGGATGATTTCAACTCTTTTGCATTTGCTTAAATATGTTCTGTGAGCTAATATATGGTCTATTTTAGAAAATGATCCATGTACTGCTGAGAAGAATGTGTATTCTGATGTTGTTGGGTGGAACATTCTGTATATGTTTATCAAACCCATTTGTTCACAGGTGTGATTCAGTTCTGTTATTTCTTTGCTCATTTTCTGTCTGGTTGATCTGTCCCTTGGTGTCAGTGGTGTATTAAGGTCTCCTGTTACAATTGTGTTACTGATAATTTGAGTTTTCATTTCTGTTAATAATTGTTTTATATAACTGGGTGCTCTGGAGTTTGGTGCGTATATATTTAAGATAGTTATCTCTTCCTCTTGGAGTTTTCCCCTTACGAGTATGTAGTGACCTTCTTTGTCCTTTATGGTCATTGTTGGTTTAAAGTTCACGTTGTCTGCAAACAGAATGGCTACTCCTGCCTTTTTTTGGATTCCTGCTGCATGAAGAATTGTTTTCCATCCTTTGACTTTCAGTCTGTGAGTATCTTTCTGGGTTAGATGGGTTTCCTGTAAACAGCATATGGTTGGATTTTGTTTCTTGATCCATTCTGCTAGTCTGTTTCTTTTGATTGGTGCATTGAGACCATTTACATTAATGGTTATTACTGTTAAGTGCTGGTTAATTGTAGGAATGTTATCTCTCTGCTGTTGCATCTTTATCTTTCGGTTCTGTTTAATTATTTGCTTTGCTTAGTGGTTTTTTCCTTTGTGTGTCTAAACTGTCTTTCAATATTTTTTGCAGGGTTGGTTTGGTGTTCATGAAGTTCTTCAGCTGTTCTTTGTCATGGAAGTATCGTATTGCACCATCTATTTTGAATGATAGTTTTTCAGGATATATCAGTCTTGGTTGGAAATCATTTTGCTTTAGGATCTGGAATACTTCACTCCATGCTCTTCTTGACTTTATCGTTTGTGCTGAGAAGTCTGCTGTGATTCTGATAGGTTTTCCTTTATAAGTGATTTGTCTTTTCTCTCTGACAGCTTTTAATAATCTATTCTTGTGTTGGATTTCTGGGATGGTGACTATTATATGTCTGGGTGTAGTTTTATTTTGGTTATGACTGTTTGGAGTTCTATATGCTTCACTGATCCTGATGTCAGTTTCTGATCTCATGCTTGGGAAATTTTCAGCTATTACTTCTCTAAATATCCTCCTGACATCCTTCATGTTGTCTCCCTCTCTTTCATTAATCCCTATCATTCTTATGTTATTCTTCTTTGCATCGTCTTGCAGTTGTTGAATTGTTGTTTCCTGGTTCCTTGTTATTTTCAAAAGATCTTTTCTTTCCTGTTCACTAGCTGCAATCCTGTCTTCAAGGTCTGAAATTCTATCTTCACTTTCATTAAGGCGGTTTTTACAACTTTCAGTGGAGTTTTTTATTTCCTGTATATCTCTGTGCATCTGCATTATGTATTCTGTTTGTTTCTTATATTGCTCGTCTAGAGATTCTATCTTTTTGTTTAGTTCCTCCAATTTTTTATCTGTGTTTTCTTTAGATATATTTAGAATCTCTTTCATTTCTTTTATCATTTCTTCTTTTATCTGGGAGATTATTTCGAGTTTGAATTTCTTTAAAGCTTCCTGGAGTTGCTTGTCAATTTCAGTGGCTATTGTGTCCGATATATGAGGTGGATGGGATATATTTTCTTCTATATACATCACTCCTAGGGTTTCTTGAGATGGGCTGGAGGTTTGAGGTTGTAATTTGGTCTTTCGTTTTGTCATTTTCCTATATTTCTGTGTTTCAAGTGTTATTTGAAAGCTTCCTCAGGATCTGTTGAAAATCCCCTTCTATGTTTGGAGCTACTGGGACTCTGGCGCCGCGCTACTCCAAGCCATTAGGCCTACAGAACCAGTGGCCCTCCTCTGCCTGCTCAGAACTCCGCAGTTCCAGACAAGCTGGGCCTCAGGGACACTGTGCGCCCACCTGCCCCTTGCAAGCTCCACAGTTCTTCAATCGCAGCCGGGTTAGGGTACTCACCACAGGCCGCAGTGCTTCAGGAACCTGTGGACCCTCCCTGGTTGCAGAGATATCCACAGTCCTCCAGACACGCAGAGAGGCCGGTGAGGGCACCCCAGATCTGCCCAGCTCCTCCTCTGCAGACCTATGGCCAGGCGCGGCAGCTAAACAGGCTGGGCTAGGCTGGTAGTGTGGGCCAGCCCACCTATGGGGAGCTCAGCAGGTCTCCAAATGAAGCCGGGAATGGGGAGGCTGATGTGGAAGCCTCAAACCCACCTCTCTCCTTCACTGCACCTGGAAGCCTGAGGGAACTCCAGCAGTCTGGGCGCAGAAATCCAGAGTCCTCCAGACACGCAGAGAGGCCAGTGAGGGCACCCCAGATCTGCCCAGCTCCTCCTCTGCAGACCTATGGCCAGGTGCGGCAGCCAAAAAGGGCTTTGTGGAGTTCTCTTTCTTTGGGACCAAGAAGTGTAGACCTGAGGATGGGGGAGCCTCTACCCTTAGGGGTTTGCAGCAGTATGGGAAGAGATTCTCACTTGGAGAGACTTCATTGCAAGGCTGGCCTACAACAGGAACACTGGGTCCCTCGATGATGGAAGACAGGAGAAGAGGTGAGGGTGGATGACCAAACAATCACATAGATGCCATGGGTCTGTGAGAAGAGCTCATAGATAAATTTTATCCTGTGTAAATGTCTTGGAACCCAGACTCCACCAATTAATTTGGTAATTGTATGTCCAAACAGAAAGCACATTAACAAAGATGACAGAATATGAGTAATCCACTATACTTTTCTATGTGCTTCTGGGACGATGTTCCTCCAAGTATGAGTGATGAAATAAAAACAACCTTCAATAAATGAGTCTACAAAGTAACCTGAATTGAGGGAAGTTGTTTATCATAGCTAACCACAACCAGCATTCTCTTGGTGGTGATTATGCATGGCCAGTTCTTCCAAAATGCTCCTCTTACATTATTTGATAAAATTGTGGCTGCCATTTCACCGCTGCAGCAACTGATGAGTAAGTGCCTATGAAAGGCCTGGTCCCCAGGATCTCCAAGGAGCCACAGCAGAATCCTTTCTTGCTGCTCAACACTACCAACCTGAGCAACGGATCAAGGACATGACCTTAACTGACCTGGGTTCAAATTCTAGCTCAGCTGCTCATTCAAGGCATGACAATGGAGAAGTCACGTAGTCCATCAAAACCTTAGTTTTCTCTTTAATAAAAATGAGGACGTGTTTTGCTGTAGCTCTCAGGTCATCATCAGAATCTAATGAAATCATGCCTGGGGAGTCTGTGTTCACTGTTGCTGTCTGGGTTACTTTTCTTATTGCTGGGATAAAATATCTGACACCCAAAAGTTTATTTAGCTGGCAGTTTGTAGAGATTTCAGTCCATAGTCAGCTTGCTCCAAAGCAGGGTGGCATGGCAGAGAGGCTGCAGAGAGAAACAGTCCACGGCAGGAAGGCAGGAAACAGCCAAGCAGTAGCAGAAGCAGCAGCAGCAGCAGTCAGAAACTGCCGCCTTGTTTCTGGCCCTTTCGTATTCCATCCAGGCTGCAAACCTATTGATTGGTGCCACTCACAGCCAGGGTGGGGCCCCCTTAATCCCAGGATCACACTTCATCTACAGTCACACACCCTTATCCAGCCACTTTTGAAACTCCATGCCTATGGACTGCATAAGATCTGAGGGGAGGCGGACATATAGATACAAACCACACAACAGCCCACTCATAAAGGACATTAGCCTAAAAACCTCCACCCTTAGGGTAAAACCACGTTGTTAGATAGGGCTCTGAGTCCCAAACATTTTGTTCCCCTGCCAGCAGGGCACTTGCTGGATGCTATAATTAAACCGCCAACCTGGCACCACACTCTTGAATTGCAGTTCTTCAGCCCAATTTGCAGCATCCTAACAGGTATGTTCACACCAAAGCCAAACAAGTATTTGCAGGAAATTCCCAGGCTGATTAACTGTGAGAAGAAGCCAACCAGGGAGACAGTGTCAGGATCCAAATGGCCACCAACCACTTCATCGCCTGGGTACCAATCAGCTATATCTGTCTGCGGTGCGTCTTCAGTGGAAGCCAGGGTAGGAGGCTGGTTTCACCAGTACAGCTGTCCGCTCTTCATTGCTTTGGCCCCTGCAGGGAAGCAGCAGCCCGAGTAGTTTCTCCAGCTAAGGACCCTTTGTAAGCTGGGCTGGCAGTTGTCCCTAAGGAACACTGGAAAACCTGCCTGTGGTCTTCCAAGAGCCTAGAGCAACCTTGCATGTGTCTGTATTTTTAGGATCTTGATTCTTAATAATAGTAGTGGGCCTGTCCTTCCAGGCCACTACCAGTGTATGTTAATGAATGTTTCCAACACTCTGGCAGACCTGCCTCCTTCAGGACTTCTCACAGTGCCACCCAGAAGGCAGAGATAAGTGTGCCCTGCCCCCAAAAGGACTTTGGCTTTGAGGGTGCACATGGTCTTTTCCTGGCTTCCGGGACAGTTATCAAAAATGCACTGTGTGACAACTAAATGAGATAATACACGTAAGTGCTCACTGGGTATTCACCACTGTTACTACCTTTCTCACAGCAACCCTAATAAAAAGGTATTATTGTTATTATTGTTACTGTTATTATTATGCCCACTTTAAGCAGGATTCCTTAAGTTCCTGTGGAGCTTGGGCAAGGTAAATCTCTTGCTCTGGGATGCTTAGCTTGAGATGACCCATGATTCTTCTGGGCTAGGTTTCCTCCCACACTGAGACTATTAACTTTAAACTCTCTCCCAAAGATGCTGAAGGGACTAAAACAGAGCTTTCCAAGCACTTACTCTGGGCACTCATTCCTGAGGATTTCCTGTGATCTCAGGAACTGAAGCCGCCTGTTCCTGCCCATAATGGAACACGTGTCCCTAGGGGAGCTCTGGGGGAAGAGTGGAGGGGCAGCTGGAGCACCCTGTGTGCGCAGCAGCAGTTAACAGAGGCATTTGGCTCTGCTCATGTCCAATTCCATGGTTCCTCCCACTCAACTCCATCCCAGCTCTTAGCCAGAATCTGAGGCAGGCAGTCTCCTAAAGGTGTCCCAGCTGGCTGAACCCTCCACGAGAGGCAGCAGTAGTTGCTTCCTCTCATTAAGGCCCTACTGCCTGCCTCACTGTGGGGCTTGGCTACTCTTCTCGGCTACTCCTGAGCAGCCTTCTGGAGCATGAGCTCCTTCCCAAGCCCCGAGGTAAAAAATGGGTTTCCGTCTGAGGTCAGCTGCAGAGTCTTGGGGCATGATTTCCGACTGATGGAATGCACTCTGGAGACCTGAGTTCTAGTTTTAGCTTCCCCATTTACCAGCTAGGGCAATAGCAATAACAAGCATTAATACAGAATTGACAAAACAGCCTCTCAAACCTTACTCCCTTTGATTTTCATAAGAGTGCGCAAGTACTCGGGACAGGTTTTTCTCATTTCCATTTTACAGAAGAGAACTAAGGTTAAACACTTTAGCAAACCATGGACCCAAGTTTTTAAAACTGAAATTTCAAAGCCATTTTCACACACACTCTCTCTTTCTCTGTCTCTCTCTCTTTCTCTGTCTCTCTCTGTCTCTCTCTCCCTCCCCTCTTCCTCTCCCTCCTTCCATCTTTCATGTCTGTAAAGTGGGGGTAATTGCAGAGCGTGATCTCTGGGGCCCCTTGCAGGTCTCAAACAGAATTCAGTGTCTTTCAGTCTCCTGATGCATCCTTACTATCAGAACTCAGTTAAGACATTTGTACCAGGGTTATGATCTTAAATCCTTACTCTTCCATCTGTATCCTGTAGCATTTCCACTTTTATAGCATACACTTTGCTTGGAAAGAGGATCCTTTTGAAATCAATAAGTAAACTACTAGTTTATTTCTTAGATTCTGCTAAGAAATAAACAGCCCAGCAAATGTGTGCACATCGGACACGCCCACTACTTGAGCATTAAACATCTCAGCAAGATCAGCTTATATAAACAAGCCAGGGTTGTGACATCGTCTAGCATCATCTATAAACATTTAGACCCTTGGAAATGGCAGTAATACTGTAAATGGATGGAGGATATTGATGGCATAAGATACCTAAGTGATGAAGAACTTTTAAATGGAGCAAGAATGATTAATGTCAGTGGAAAGAGGCTCTGTCGGAATCCTTGCTCCATTACTCTTTTTTTTTAAATTTTATTTAAGGAGAAAAAAAAAGCAGAGAAAGGGTACAAGTTATACAGATTTAGAGAAAAAATAAACAGTAGGAAATCACTGGTTAATGGATTACATATTGTCATCTTAGAAATAATTGTTCAAGTCACAAAATTAAAGCTTGTAAAGTGGACATTCCAACAATGATACTGCAAACAGTTCTGTTCAATGATCCAATAAAACTCAGTGATATCATTTTCTATCTTATACACTTAAATATACATGCAGTTATATCATTTAGAGCACTTTCTTTTCCTTTCTTTTGTACAATGACAATTACACATTTTGGGTTTTGTTGCTCCCACAGTTCTTATTACTTTTTTGGAAGGGAGTAGAACCAAATGTGACATAACAGAACAGAGTCAATCAAATCAAAAGGGTGGACATAATAGATAATGTAAAAGCATAATACAAGGTGATGAATAATGGGTAACATAATGCCTCCCGCTATCTCTAATAGAATTGCCTATATCATCAGTTATAATAAAATTGAACAAAACAGTAAAGAACAAAACCGACAAAATCAAAACATTGGAGACATTGTAGGTCTTCAAAAGTAGATAAAAGTCATCAAGAATGGGCGTCATAATGAATCTCACTATCTTCACAGCTGTTGCCTAAACTTTCAAACCTGGTACTATCAAGCAAAACAGAATAGGGGGACATCAGTCAAAAACAAGATGGTGAGAGTAATACAAGGCTTTAAATCAAGATAATGGAAAGTCAAAGTGGGTTGCTATAATATATCCTGCTATTTTTATTTATGTTTCCCTTAATTAAAAGGATAAAAATAAAAAAATAAATAATGGAGTGGAGATTGAGATAAAATAGGGCATAACAGCAAAACAGTGCAGATCAAAACATAACCATTTAAGTAGAATAGTGTTTCACCACAAGATAATCCTGACATAAAAGTAGTTACCATATTGTCTCTTTCCTTGAAATCCTTGAGTACAACTTTGTATACTGTAGCATTAAATATATCAAAACAATGTAAAACCATTTAAGAGAATGACAGCATTACAGGGTATTTAGAATCGACTAACAGAAAATGAACAATGGTTTCTGTATAATCTCCTTGTCTTTAAAAGTTTTTGCTTATACTATCGTACATAATAAAATCCAATAAGATACAACCTGTTTAGACCATTGGAGACAGAAGAACAAAAGCTAGATGAGACTTCAAAACAAGATGGTACTAAATCAGTATTACCTATTAAGATGTCATTTTCTCCAAAATAGCTGTTTCTATCATCCAATCTTCTCTGCCTCATTTCTGTTGAGCTCTTTTTCTGTCATTAGTTGTCAGTTTGTCTTCTTCATTTTGTTCTCTGCTCCATTCATTGTGGCCTCCCCACCACTATTTCTGGATTCTTGTATTTTTCTTTTTTTAGAATATCCTGCAATACTCTCTGTAAAGTTGAATTGGTGGTTGCAAATTCCCCCAGTTCCTCTTTATCCTGGAAGCACCTTGTTTTTCCATCAATTTCCAGGGACAGTTGTGCAGGATATCTCAATCTTGGCTGGAGATTATTATCTTTCAAAGCTTGAATTATTTCCCCCCACACTCTTCGTGATTTGATGGTTTGTGCAGAGAAATCTGCTGTAATTCTGATGGGTGTTCCCTTGTAAGTGGTCTGTTTCTTGTCTCTGACAGCTTTTAATATTCTGTTCTTGTATTGAATTTCTGGAATTTTGATTATTATATGCCTGGGTGTTGCTCTGTTTGGGTTTTAGGTGGCTGGGGTCCTGTATGCCTCATACATCTGAGTATCTTTACCTTTTGCTAAATTAGGAAAATTCTCCTGGATTATTTCAGTGAGTAGCTTTTGTAGTTCATTTGTTTGTGTCCCTACTTCTTCTTTTATGTTCTTAATTCTTAAGTTATAGATCCTCTTATCATCGTCTTGTCTTTGTATTATTGCTGTTTGTTTCTTTGTTACTTTTAAGAAGTTTTTCATTTCATTCTCCCATATTACAAATCTGCCCTCCAGTTCAGATAGTCTGTCCTTAGTTTCTTTCAAGCTGTTATGCCAGTTTTCGATAGAGTTTTTAGTTTCCTGGTAGTCCCTTTGAACCTGCTTCTCTATTTTCTCTATCAAACAATTCTCCCCTCTTTTTCTGTTCTTCCATTCCACCATCCGTTTTTTTCTTGGGTGGTGCTTAGCATTTCTCTAACTATTCTGCTTACTTCTAGCTTCAGGTCATTAATAACTTCATTCCTGAACTGATCTATGAGGCTCTCTAGATGGTGCTTTATGTCTATTGGTGCGGTGTCCGCTATTACCTGTTTCTCAGGATTGGGGGCCGAAGGGCCTTTCTTGTTGCTGCCTCTTCCCATATTCTTTGTTCCTTATATATGCAAGCATATATAGGAGGCCCAGCTTCCTTTCCTGTCAGCCACAGTCTGATTGAATTGCGCCGGCTAGGTGTTCCCGCCCACCGCAGCACACCAGGAAGTTGCAGACCAGGCAGCCTACGTGGGGCCCGCCCCTCCAGGCCACCCTCAGGCTCTGGGATCTGGGTTGTGCTAGCCTATTGGGTCTCCGCCAGCAGAGTCACGTAGGCTAGGCACTTCTCACCAATCCCGCTTGAGAGGGGGATATGTGGCTGAAGTCGCCACAGCGCCCTGCTCCCGCAAGTCTGCCCTGTCCCAGAATGTCCTCCGCTGGAGTCAAACTGTGGTAGAGTGTCAGTTTCTCTCACTCACCTCACCACAAATCAGTGCACGGCTCCCCGCCCATCCTGCAGAGCTTCCGCGGGTCTCTCTCCTTCCCACGCGGTGGGAAATCCAAATCGTGGCTTCCAATGTGGGCTCCAGCCTCCACACTGAGGCCCCTCTGTTCCTGTTCTGGCACCAGGACTGCATTCCAAGTTGGTTTCTCTCAGCCCAGTTCGTTCCTGGCCCAGCAGAGCATATCTCCACCTGCTTATGTCTCCTTACTCCGCACCATTCCTGAATTCTGAGCCAAGTCTTTCAGAGAGCCTCCGTAGCTGCTGTTATCTGTCCACCATGTTCTCCCGGATGCTCCATTACTCTTGAAGGAATACTTGTAAACAAGCCAGAAAACTGATGGCATCTCTCATTCACACCTGCTTCTCAAAATGTATGGTGATTTTTGCTGTGGAGAGGAGGTGGTTAAGATTAAAAGAAAAAAATCTAGATTCAAGATCTTGTTTTTTCATGACTTAGTTTCTGTATGCTTTATATTTATAAAAATCATGTTGTAATAATAAAATAATGTATCCAATAATGATGCAGAGATTTAGAATCCAAATTTGTATTTCCATCCAGTAAAGCATTCATCGTTTTAAAACAATGTATCATTGGCAGGTAGTAAGAAATAGGCTTCTCTCTCTCACTCTCATTTCTAATTTCTTTTTCCTATTCTCTTCTCTCCACCAGCTCATTGTTTTGTCTCTTGTTTTGTTATTTGAGACAGGATTTTATTATGTAGCCCAGGCTGGCCTCAAACTCATAGCAACCTTCCTGCCTCAGAGTACTGGATCACAGGCATGTGCCACCACACCCCACCTAAACTCACTCTTTCTTACTGTGGAAATATTTTCATTTTTAAAAATCAAAGAAAAAATTACATTCAGCGGGAAGCATAGATCTTAAATGTACAGTTAAACAAATTTTAATAAATAAACACATTTGTAAAACCAACTCTTTAATCAGAATGTAGATTACACCCTCACCCTCTGAAAGTTGTCTTACGTACCCTTCCAAGCAATGCCTTGCCTTCCATAGGCAGCCATTGTTCTGATTTTTGTTACCATACGTTAATCTTCCATTCATGATCTTCATATATATGAAATTACATGGTACAGATTGTTTTATATTTTATTTTCTATACCCAACCTAATGTTTCTGAGATCTATCAGTGCTCTTGAGAGTAGTGTAATAGAGCTGTATTCCACTATATGAATCTACTGTTACGTGTTTATTTTCCTGTTAGTGGAAAATTTGATTGTTTCTGGTTTGGAGCTATTGTGAATACACCTGCTATCAATATCCTTCAATGAGTAACTTTGCAGAAAAATGTTTTCATTTCTCTTGGGTAAATATTTAGGAGCAGAATTGCTAAGTTGTTTTTTTTTTTTAACGGTACTGGGACTCGAACTTATAACCTTATACTTGCCAGGCAGCTGCTATGCCGCTGAGCCCAGCATTGCTAAGTCTTAAGAGTGTGTTTAACTTTATAGAGAACTACGAAGTGGTTTCCCAAAGTAGTTATAATTTTATAATTCCACTAGCAAGAATGAGAGTTCTAGTGCTCTGTGCACCAGCACTATTTAACGTTGTCAGTCTTTTTAATACCAACAATCACTGGGGAAACCAGGTAAGCAGTGCTCTCTCTGCACTTTCTTTGCAAATTTCTGGGACTCTAATTACTTCCAAAATAAAAAGGTTTTAAAAGATATTGTAGTTATTTTTGTAAAAAAAAAAAGCATAAAGAAGTATCTCATCATAGTTCTATTTTGCATTTCTCTGATTCATAATAATGTTAAGTACTTTGCCTTTTTCCGTTTCTATTTTTGTGTGTAAGTACTTCTTCATATAGCTTTAGGTCACTTTTGTACCTTTTATGAAATCTCTATTCCAGGTTTTATATTTTCCCTTTAATTAGATTGTTTGTCTTTTTAATATCAAATTGTAGGGGCTCTTTATATATTCTAGTTATGTGTTTAGTTATATATGTGCATTGTGAATATGTTTCCAATGAGTTGACTATTTTATGTAACAATATATTTTGGTGAGTAGAAGTTCTGACTACGAAAGTTTCATTTATAATTTTTTTCTTTAATTGTGAGTACTTTATCCCAAGAAATCTTTGCACACTCTAAGATCATAATTGATTTCTTTATATTTTCTCCTAAGAGACTTTGAGTTATCCTTCCTATTTAGAAAAGTATGCTTTGCTGCATCTCAAATTAGCTTTTGTGACTGTTGTAGATAGGAGTTGAAGCAGTTTTTTTCTGTGTATGTAACTACTTGTTTCAGCATCAGCTGTATAGAAGACTTTTCTTTTACCATTGAGTTGCTGCTGTTCAGAAGATCAGTTCATTGTAGTCAGATTGGACCTCTTAGATTGATTTGCCATTTTTTTCCTTTCCTATTGTTCTAGGCTTTCCTAATTTACATTCTGTGATTTTCTCAGCCTAGTTGTCTAGAGTTTGTAGAATTCTCAAACGTGGCTATAATCTTGTTATTTGCAAGACTTTTGCTGTTGTTGTTTTGCTCCCTGGCCGCCGTCATTTCTATGTTCAAATGACAACCTGTCACTGAATTTTCTCTGATTGTCATGTTAAATGTAAAAGTCCCTCCCTGCTCTCCCAGCTTTCTTTAACCTCATTCCTTGCTATTTTTTTTTTCTTCATAGCATTTATTACAATCTGGCACATTATTGAGCTTATTTTTCACTTCTTGTCTGGTTTTTGACCCTACTATGAAGCTTTCATGAGAATTAAAATGTGCAAGTATTTTGCACACTATTGTTGCTGTGTTCTTAGAGTAGTGCCTGGTGCAGGAAGCATAGGAAATAGCTAATTAACGAATTAACAAGTAACTATTTGATTTTCCTGGCATTATATTTTTATGTAATGGACACAAAATCTTTTTACAACCCTTTGAAGATATAAAGATTTCTTTGAATTTCTCTTCTAATTTTTTGCATTTCCTGTTTCTCTGGGTTCCTCCCTCATCCTCTATTTATTTATTTTGTTTTTTTTCCCTTCACATTGGATTCTTTTTCCCAAGTGATTGGTAATCTTTGGCTGTCCATTCATGGAAACTGTTGAGTCATGGTTGTTTCCCCAAACCAAAGTGCTCAATTTTTCTGCTTAAGGAACATAAGCCAGTCTGTTGGTGTTTTGGGAACCTCAGGGGGAAGACCGTGGATATCACTGTTCCACTTCCAGACTCATTTGCTCTCTCAGGTGCTCCCAGAACACTTCCCCTCTGTCCTCCACTTTGTCTGATTTCTTTGACTCTAGACTCTCTTAGGATACTTTGCTTTAGACAATAATATTCTTCTCATCTTCTGCCATGTCAAGGAGGAGCAACGAACCCACTGTATGAAGGAGACCAGGGGAAACACAGGTCTAAGAGCTCGAATTTTTCTCTTTTGCTATGATCAGCTCCACATTTTCTAAGGTAATTGTGCCTTATAAAGAAATGAATAACCAACATGGCCACCACTGGGACTCCCCTATGAGCGCCACCCTCTGTGGTGAGGTGATGAGGGGAGGGAGAGATTGCCTTTCCTAACCTGTCAGTGTTTTCTGAAGTCTGGTTGTGGAAGTTGGCTTGCTTATTAGCATTCTCACTTTTAGTACTTAAATTTTTATTTTCTTCACTCCACCTAATCAATTACCACTCATGTATCTACTGTCCCCCTTCCAGTTATGTGTAGACATCTTTCGTCTGTTGTTACTTCCCCTCCCATTTACTTTGTCCTTGATTTTTTTTACTCATTTGCTCTTTTATCATCATTTAAATGGTTATTGAAGAAAATGAAAATAAATGCATGTATTCAGCCTGCCCTCTGTAACAGAAGTCCCTGAATAAGGATTGAAGCGTGAAGGGGATGTTGACTCATAATGTTAACAGTTATGTTTAATCCAGCCACCTTCGATTGACTCCTATCTATTAGTTTAGGCTCATAGCACTACCGAAGTGACACTAGTGACCTATAGTGGTGATGCCGGTTAAAGAGCAATACCATAAAATCACTGTGCTGAGTTACGAAGCCATTAAAGTCTGTTGCCTGGGAATAAAATTGATGTGAGAGGAAATCACATAAATTCAGGGACTAACTTCTGACTGTGCTTTTGTTCCTCCCAGGAGGGAGCTGCACAGAGCTCAGACACTTGTGAAGGTCTCTGCCTCCTGTCCGCCCTGCAGACCTCCTTATTTCCTTGGCCAACCTGTTTCCAAAGGCCAGCTTGTTGTATTCCTAGATCATTTCTGATCAACCTTTGATAAATGCATGTAATACAAGAGCTAACTGCAAATAAATGACATATACAAGTTATGTGAGAACACAGAGGCATGTGACCAACAAGCTCTACCCTGGAATGCCAGGGAAATTATACTTTCCCCAAACTTCAGAAGGCCATCATATAGATGAGAGAGATGCTCACTCAAGGAGATGGGGTCAAGCTATAACTCAGGATGACTGAACCAAAAATACTTTCAAGTTTGGTTTCAGCAAAAGCACTTACACTTTAGAAAACAGGAAATCTCGCCCTCACCCATTACCACAGCACAGAGGGGTCCCAGGTGATGGCCATGTTGATAGTTCACTTTTTATGTTAAGGAACAAAAGGCTGCCTCTTTCTCATCTGCACCCATGGACAGAAAAGCAGATTTTCCAAGACATGAAGATAGAGTAATGGGGAAGTATAGAGCAGGACAAAACCACAGATTCTCTGCCAGACACTTCTAATTGGGGCATCTGAGTGGATAGTACCACCATTAACAGAGGTAGGATCTAGTAAGGAGGAGGAGTCTTGTCATTTTGGAAGTGGTGATGGTTCAGTGACTTTTCACAGGAGCTCAGTAAAATAGAAATAATGGAATGGCTGAATGAATTAAATAGGACATCTGTAAAGTATCTGATAGATTTTGCTTCACAATCATTATTAATCAACGTGATGAGGCGTTGGGAGACCTGACTGAATCAGATTTTTATGATAACCTAATCTGAATTGGTGCTCTGGTCCCGTAATTCTTTTCACTTAAGATGACATCAATACTGACAAGAATGGACACGAAGCGGGCTTAGAGCTTCCTTCCTAGGGCATCCTGGGACATCCTAAACACCACTGCTCAGCTGTCAAGCCTGTCGGACGGGACCTGAGAAATTGTTGATCTTATACTCACTGGGCTCCCATCCGTGAGGCCATGAGAGGGATAGAGCCAGGTAGACTCCTGAATGTGCTGAAATGAATTCATCTGAATCTGGCTTTTTGACCCAAAGAGGCCTTTATAGAAACCATGGATTGTGTTAAAAAGCAACAGAAAATTTCGAAGTTAACAACATATATTATGGTAGCTATTGTCGATCTCCGAATACCTTGTTTTAAAGACCTGTATCAGTTTCACTGTTTTGTTCTGATTGCTTTTATACTGTTCTGTTTTGCTTGGTTTTATTATGTCTTATGGTATGGGCATCTATTTTAAAGTAACATGAGGTCTTATGGTAGCCATTGTTGGTTTTCTATTATCTTGTTTTGAAGTCCTGTATTGCTCTCATTTTTTTGTTCTGATTGGCTTTATTCTATTTTGTTTTGTTTTGTTCTGTTCTCTTGAAAATAAAATTTGAAACAACAAGCAACAGGAAGCAGGGTCCCTGTTGCAGGGACTCTAAGGACAGAGTCTGTGGTGGGCACGGTGAAGGGGAAGAGCAGCTCGCATCAGCTTGGGCTCGGGACTCTGAAATGAGCTCCAGCCTGTGTAGAGGGGGACAGGGACAAATACCTCTCCCTTGAGGAGACTTCAGGAGTGTTCTTTGATTTCATTTAACTGGACTGCCCATGGCAGCAGTGAGGTAGGCTAGAGTCATAATCCGCTTGTCTGTCTAACACTTTCTAGGGGTGGCCCTGGGGCCTGTGCATCCCCAAGAATGAGCGGCATTGCTCACTCCAAGTCTGCTCTCTGCGGTGGCTGGGAGGGACTGTAGGCCCCTTCCCAGGAAGAGGCGTGATGGCCCCTCCCCCACTGTTGCTCAGCTTTACATTGTTTCCTATCAGGGCTCACACTTCACCGGGTCCACTAGACTAGAGCAGAGGGTCTCTGAGATAGCAGAGGAGAACAGTTCACAAATGGGAGTGATGAACGGGTGACAGCAGCATTGTGAGTCAGCACAGGAGCACCAGCACAGACTCTCTGTGAGGAAGGCCAGAGGGGCGCCATGTTTCAGGCCTACCCAGAAATGACTTGAGTCATGGGATGTCAGGTCGCTTAGTGAGAGGAACAGTTTTCTTTTACTGCTGTAACGAAGCACCACAAACCTGAAGCAGCATAAATGTAGGAAATGGATTGAATGGGTCACTCTCCCTCCTGCAGGCTGTAGGGGGGGATTTGCTTCCTTGTCCATTCCACCTCCTAGAGACTGACCGCCCGCATTCCCTGGCTTCCCAGAGTCCTCTGATCTCTGCTTCCTTCAGCACATCTCTGTCTGCCACTCCCGTTACACGGCATTCACTGGAATAATCCAGGGTACTCTCCCCATCTGAGTACCCTAAGACCACTGCAAAGGGACATTTGCCATGTAAGGTAACAGAGTCACAGACCCTACAAATCACGATACGGATATTGAAGGGTGACCGTTATTCTGCCTTTATTTACCCACCTCTGGCAAAGTTTTCATTTGGCCCTCAGGCCCACGTTTGGATCTATCTGGAGATGTTCAGTAAACACCTCTTCGAGCAGGATACCAAGGACCTCACTTTAACTGCCTTCAGGTATCTACTAGAGAGTTCTCCGGGCTTGGCTTCCTTTTGGGTTTTGTTTCTTCCCTGGAAGGAAAGTAGTGCAGCTGGTTGGAGTCCTTCTTTATGGAGTTTTCCGATGGGAATCCGAGGCATCCTGGCTTTGTGCTAGAGTGGGTGCCGTCGTCCGAGACAGTCATCCGTCTGGCCAGCCATAAGCCTGAGGGAAGGATGACTTACCTCCTGCAATCATCATTGTGGAGTGCTGTTACCATGCGGCTCCTGATGGCTGGTGGCCATCGATGCTGCAAATAAAATGCAGAGAAATGTGCAGGAATCAGCAGTGAGGGTAGGACTGCAGCGTGCACAGACCTGGGCGAGGCTGGGAATTTTCCATGAGAAGTTTGGCTCCTTGGAGGAATGGTTGGAGCCAAGGAAGCCGTGGAATTTCCTTCTGGTCCAGAAGAGTTGAAAAGTGATTCTGGGGTGGTCCTCATGGGCTTGCCTAGAAAGCTATTATTCAAGCACAAAGGCAGGCAAGTGTCTTGCGGACTTTTTTAGAACCTCTCCCTCTCCACTCCCTGTGGCGCAGGGCTGACTGGCGACTGCATCTCACTTTTGTCCCACGTGCTGATAAAGATCCCAAGCCTCCTTTAAGTCTTTTCCCCATTGTGTTTACCATTCCCCTCCCTTTGATTTCAGTTTAAGGGGCTAAATACTCTCATTTATTCAGCACTTGATACTTTAAAAACTGAGTATTCTCAGTGATTAATATCATTTTTTGTTCCTAATTTAATTCTGCAGTGCAGCCTAGGCTATCATTTTCCCCTAGAAGACAGTTAGATAAGATAAAGATTCAATTAATAAGAAATTCCATATTGATGAGGTCAAAGAAACGAACGGGCTTAACTTTAAGAGTTTGGGCCCTGCATACAAATTCTAGAAAAGTCCCACTGCCCTTTGTTCATGGCAAAATAAATAGCTCTCTGGAAGACCTGGAGGCACACATGACACAAGGCTTTGGCAGAGCCCATAGCTGAGGACACAGGTTCAGTTTGGAGAGCTGTACCACAGGGCATGTTGCTGGCTGGAGGCTCACAGAAAGGGCACAGGCTTTGGCCTGGGTAGGCCAGTCGTGAGTTACCACTGTGAACCTACATCAGACTCTCTGGAAGGCTCAGGCCGAAAAGCATGGCAAACCTGAGGAAGCATCAGCTCACCGCCCACCAGGAGAGAGCAGAGGTGTTCAAAAAGAAGGCTGGGTGGCTTTCCATTATGGGGGAGAAGGTGTTTGCATTCCAGGCTCCCTGGCTGCCTTGGCCGCCCCTGGAGCCCAAACCTGCCTCTGCTCTCCTCTGCCACTCAGCCCTGTGTGTCTCCTGCCTTTCATCTTGCTTATCCAGCAGGCGCCCTGCCAGCGCCTCCCAGTACAGCCTCCTTCTGTTCCCCTTCAGGCCTCCCCATCCGCCCTCCTCCTCCTCAAGCCCCCAGCTGTGGGCTGAGAAAGAGGCCTTGGCAGCCTCCACCAGCCCCTCCCTGGTCTTCATGCATGTTTATGACAGCAGCAGTGATTGATGTCTGCCCCCCCTTCCAGTTCTAGCCCTCATTTCCCAGCGCTGGCCCAGCCCACCCTCGGCCCCCAGTTTCTGTGCTCTCCCTGCCAGAGCTGCTGTGAGGTTTTCCTTTGCAGGGGAGCCCAGCTGAGTCTCAGCCTGAAAATCTAGTGTGGACCTTGAATAAGCTCAGGGAGTGGGATGGAGAGAGGAAAGGTAGAAAGAAAGGAGAGAGTGGGACATGGGGAGAATGCAAAAGCAAAAGCAAGAGACAGAGGAGGTTCCTCCAGTGTTTCTGAGCAGCTGAGTGAAGATCTGCAGATGTTAGGATCGTTTAGACAGAGACTGGGGGCTCTGAGCCCTGAAGGAGGCGAAAACGTTTTTCTGCATATTTTACTCTAGATAGCTGAGATAACGTCAAAGGGCAAGGAACTGCCAACTGAAATAGCATTCACCTCCCTGATCCTGTTTGGATTAACCCTCAAGAAATAGGTTGGCAGAAGAAAATACCTGCTTTTTTCACCCAGAAAGAAAAGGCCTGATTGATTCACCCAGCTCGGAGCAGACTCCTCTGTCTCCAGCAGGAGCCTGCAACGCAACCTTCCCTTCCACCAGGCCCCGTCAGGGGAGAGGCTGGGGACTAGCCCATTGGCACCAATAGTGTTCTCAAGGGGTCACCAGCCAAAGTGAGGCTGAGAAAGAGCTCAGAGGCTTCCTGCTGAGGTAGGCCGAGCTGCAAGCCAGCGTCTGTCTTGCCTCTTGGTTCCTGCCTCTGACTGGCTGGTGCTGAGGGACTCTGTGCACCTGAGATCCCACCACAGCTGTGCTCCTGACTGCCTCACTAAATCCTGGATCTCTTAGAGGTGACTCAATTTTAATCATCTAATGCATATGCAGTGTGTCGGGCACTGTTTAAAATGTGCTAACTGAAATTAACTAAAGCAATGTTTATAACAATCCTATGGGAAAGGTGCTCTCTTTGTTTCCATTTTACAGGTGAAGTAACTGAGGAACAAAGGTTTAGGGAGCTGACCTGCGTGTATAGCTGGGCAGTAGGGGAGCTGGGATTTGAATCTGGGCACTGTGGCTCCAGACGTGTGCTCCCAGTCACTACAGTGCTGAATCTCATGACGGTCCCTTGTGCCCCGCTGGATTTGGACCTCCTTGCTCTGCTGGGAAAGAGAAGTTGTGGCAGACTGGGTGAAGGACAGCACTGGAGGCTGCTAAACCTCGGCCTTGTCTGGGTTATGCCATTGTCTGGCCAGTTGACCCTGCGCAACACTCCTCACCCCCAGGTCTGTCTTTCAGAAGAGGGACTTGATTAGATGACACCTCTCTTATAAATGCCTGCAGAGAGTCCTGAGCCAAGTGTGGAGCCAGCTGCCCCTGCAGCTGCCTGGACCCCGCCCTGGGGATTGCCAGGGTACAGTGGGACCGAGACACAAGCAAACCCTCTCAGCAAAAAGACTACAGTGGGTGGCAGCCCCTGCTGGAAAGGCAGTGAGTTCAGCGTGACTTTGACTGTCTCCCCCTGAAGGGGACAGTAAGGCTAGTGGTCTTAGCAGAGCCATCCACTTGACAAGCTCAAGAAGAAACTAGTAAGGGCTATTCCTTTTTTTTGTACTGGGACTGAACTTAGGACTTGCACGTGACAGGCAGGCATTTACGCTGCTGAGCTAGGTCCCGGATTTAAGGGCTGCTCTTTAACAGCCAAACGCTACCCAAGTCAGTCTCTCCACGAAGGTGGTAACAGACAGGTTCCAGCTCCTCCCAAATGACTTTGACACGCGGATAGTTGAATTAGGACAGAGAGACCATTTCGCTTAGTGAAGAGTCAGAGCCGTGGAGTTCAGAGTGTCCTAGCTCCTCCATGTTAGGATGTGTGCTTTTCATGGTGAGCATTTCTGAAATCGGAGTAAGTCATAATCAACAACATTTTAAACTGAGTACTGTTTACATTGATGGTGCTTGTTAGAATTAAGGAAATATATAGTATTACTGTTGCTCTAGGCTTTGTTGGTGGTGGTGATAGAAATTAGAAAGAAAAGATAATTTGTAATAATTATGAGCCCTCGCCTCAGGCAGAAATGGGCTTCAGAGAGGCTAGAATCCCAAATCTGGAGAGCTGTGGGAAACTCCCAAAGTGTGTCCACCTCTTATCTTTTTTGCGGGGGCCATTGTTTTTTTGTTTCTTGTGTGTTTTGGTTCTTGTTTTTAGACTAGGTCTCGCTATATGGTTCAGACAGTCCAGAGCTCACTACGCAGCCTACACTAGCCTTGAACTTGCTACAATCCTGCCTCAGCCACCCGAGTGCTGGGATTGTAGGCTTGCACCACCACACCCAGCTTCCACCTGTTCTCTTTGCCTCTTTCTGTCCATTTGTTTCTTCCAGTTTCGAAGCATGAAAATGACCAGCCACGGCCCCATAGGAGACCCAGGTCTCTCGGTCTGTCTTGTCCAACTGAAATATCAGGGAGAGGATTCCCATTAGCACATCTAGTCCAGGCAATTGGTAGAGTGAAGAGCAGCATCACATTTTGCAGGCAGGTGGGCTGCTAATTTTCTAGTACTGTAAATGTCAGTACAGAAACACTGTACATCAGGCAGACATTTCACAAGAATGTCTCACCCAGGAGGCACAGGCTTACAGCTGTAGAACGTCACTCACATGGCACTAGTCTTGGGTATTGGCAAGGTCAGTGGGGAGGGCACCAGGAGACAGGAATCTGGGGTAGATCTAGGGAGATCACTAGTCCCTGACACAAATCTGATGGTGACATCAGCAATGACCATGTGACATAGCTTGGTGGTCAGGGCTTTGCTCTGATCCCTGTCCCTTTCAGAAAGGACTAGAGGACAAAAGACTTGCCCAAGGAGGCAGAGACGGTGAATTGCAAGAGGACTCTCCTAAAAAGGCTTATTAGTCTTATGCAAGCATCAAGGACACCCTTTCAGAATGTTCTCTGGGGGTCTCAAGCAGCCCCTCTGCAATCTCTGGAGGTGAGATGAGAGGGGCAGGCAGGGAGGAAGCCAGGGAGCCAAGGGCCTGAACTGTGGATCTAGCCCTTTACCTTTTTTAGGACCTGCCAGCTCAGTGTGCTCATGTGGCTGGAGTCCAGCCATAGCCCTGAGGTCTGCATTTCTGAGATCAAGTGATGGTCCTCTCACATGACGTCCTTCTCTTTCTCTCTGACCTGAGTGCTGGCTGCAGCCACCTCACTGCCTGCCCCAGGGGAACTCCAGAGCAGCTGGCATCATGAGACACCAACCTAGAGATTTGGCAGGAAAGCTGCTTGCTAAGTTGGAGAGGATGTCAAGTGAGAATGGGTGGCATTCAGTGCCAGCTCATCTGAAAGCTAAGGCAGCCAGGAAGTAGACAGGGCCAGAGAGCAGCAGGAAGGATAAGCAAGAACTTTCCAGGGCAAAAAAAAAAAAAAAAAAAAAACCACCCCAGCAACCAAAGGACTGTTTTATTTCCAACTCTCCAGGCATCACTCCCAAGAGAGCTGCCCAAGCCACTCAGAAGTATTCGTGTGGCACTGGGAAGCCATCCAGTGTGTGAATACTGAGAACTCTGTGCTGTCCAAAGAGCACTTCCACTCGTTTTCAGTCACCTGCCTGCCTGTGACAAACAGTTTTTCTGGAGAATATTGGTCTCCATACAGTGCGAAGTTACCCCAATTTTGGAAGTGTTATCGGATCACAGACAGTAGGAAGCACTGATATAAATGAACTGCTGATGTAATGAGAAGAAATGCATGCAAATATGACCCATTTGGCTTGCCATATTGGTGATTCTTATGTCAAAATAGCTCTGTAGTTTGCTATGCGAACTGAAAGAAGTCATCTTGCCAATTTCACTTATCTATTTAAAAAAAGAACTCTGCACACTGTTGGAATATTTATCCTCGCTTTCACGGTGGGGTTGTAGGACTGGAGTCTCATTCTATTCACTTCTTTGAACTGGTTTCTCCAGGAAAGCCCAAGATCTCCCCTTCCCAGCTCTGTCCTCATCTTAGCTCTTCCAACTATGTCCCACTCAGGCCCCCAGTTTGAGTCATGCACCTTGCAGCTGGGTCCTCTTGCCCACTTTATGTGGCATGCCAAGAGGTCCTAAAGTGTCCACATTGGCCCATTCTAAAACCTCACCCATTTGCCCCAGACCTGCATCCCCCTGCCTGCCTTATTATGCGTCTAGCTTGGCCTCCGTTAGGAGAACATCCCTCCCTTTCATAGCATCGCTCTTTTGTGGTTGTTCTGTGGTGCTGTGGATGGAACCCAGGGCCTTGCATGTGCTGGGCAAGCAGTCTGCCACTGAGCTACACCCCCAGTGGATGTCTCCTTTCTGTACATGTGGAAAGGAGTTTTACCGTGATCAGAAGTATTCCCCTGTCCTAGGAGGAACGGATGACTGGGAGTGGGGAGAGGCTGTAGGGAAGATGGCACCTCAGGCCATCTTTCTGCTTAAATCTGCTCGTCTGCGTTAGCAGAACACCTCTCAGAGGTGCTGCAGTCTCCTTCCAGAGTGGCGGAGGGTAGAGGGGCTGTGTTCTTCCCAACCACAAACGTTTTGAATTTTGATTCCATGCAACAGGGATGGTAGGTCAGGGAACAATGGGCAAGGCTCCATTTCCAGTCAGGTCCCTCTAGCCCTAAGACACAGGACCCCTGGAGTACAGTTGTGCCTGTGGAGATGGAGAGAGCTGGTGGCCCTTAGGGGCTGCTGACAGCAGCCAGGGAGAGGGACTGAGGAGAGGAGGAGCCGAGGACAACTGCCTGGCTTCTGGCCTCAGCAAGTAGCCAGGAAGGTGTCCTGGTTGCAGGGAGGCTGGGGTGGGGGGTTGCAGCAATCTGGATTTAGGGATGAAAATGGAAATTCTAGTTTTGTATGCACTGAGTTGTGGATGTTTGTGCGAGACCTCCAAGGAGAGATGTCAGGCAGCTAATCTCTGACAGTAGTGTTCAGAGGAGAGGTTTGCAAGGCGGTATAAATTGGGTATTTTACATCATGGGAACAAACCTCAAATAGTCTCGTGTGTTGGGGTGAGGCTGAGGCTGCAGTGTGTGGTCCTTAAATCTCACCGAGGGATTTGGATGAGCAGAAGCGCTTACACTCCAGATGGCTGCCCCAGGGGCCTCAGGACCCAGGGACAGATCACCAGTCCCTTGCCAGCTGCTGCTGCTTCGCCTGCAGGCTCTGTTAGTCTGGTGATGTGTGAGAGCTCCCAGCTGGAGACAGCAGTTGGGGCAGGCCCAGCTTTTGAGAAGCAGGGTAGCACAGGAAGAAATCTGCCCAGCTAGATGAGCTGGGCAGAGGAAGTTGAGAGGTAAGAAGCAGGACTGAGCCCTAAGTAGTTTCAATCACACCTTGAACCTCGAGGCTGCAGATGCAGATGCGGTATAGGAGTGCGACAGAATCCAGGATCCATGCTACCCAGGTTTAAGCAGAGCCCAGGACCAGACACCAGAGCATCTTCTCCTCCAGGGATCTCAAAATCAATGACACTACCCTTCACATTTGTAACCTTAAATTCAGAAGGCCACTTGGTTTCATTCAGAGGATGTCACATTCAAGGAAAACAGTTCAATCTTTACTTATAGTTCAAAAGAAATTGCATCAAGAATCTTACAGGGTGGCATATGCCTGTTATCCCAACTACCAGAAGGCTGAGGCAGGACAACTGCAAGTTCAAGGTTAAACTGGGAAAGTTAGCAGATCCTGTCTCAAAATGAAAACAGGCTAGAGATGTAGTTCAGTAGTAACAGCCTAGCATGTGTGAAGCCCTGGGGAGGAAAAAAGAAAACAAAAGAAAAAGTAGAAAGAAGGGAAGGATAGGGAAAGGAAGGGAAGGAAAGGAAAGGAAGATACTATAGGTATTTCAATATATGCTCCAAGTAACTTGTTTTGTGAATGGGTCTCACCACGTGTTTCAGACTGGTCTTGAACTCACTAAACATGGCATTGAATTTGTGGTGACCCTCCTGTCTCAGCCTCCCAAGTGGTGGGATTACAGGCATGCACTACCATGCCCAGCACTCCAAGTATCTTTAATTAAATTTTTATTTCCCTTTTACTCACAAGTAAATTCTACACCAGCCTCTGAGGCTTTTCTCCATCTTTCTCCTCCTCTTCTTCCTCTTCTCCTCTTCCTTCCTCTTCTTCCTCCTCCTCCTTCCCTTCTCCTTTCTGTCTCTCATTCTTGCCTTTACTGTGTATATAGGTTTGGCTTCCATATACAGATGCTTTTTAATTGACGAGGGGTTACATCCCAATAAACCCACTGTAACTTGAAAATACCATAATTTGAAAATCCACCTAATACGCCTAACCTACAGAACACCGTAGCTTAGCAACACAGTATTCTGTGGACTGCAGAGTACCAGCTGTTTGCTCTCACAGTTGCTAGGCTGCCTGGAGCTGTAGCTTACTGTTGCTGCGAAAGAGCATGTAGCCCAGCTTATTGCTTGTCAGGGACATCAAAAATTCAAATTCAGTTCCTACTGAATGTGTGCAGTTTTTATATCATCATAGAGTAAAAATATTGTAAGTGGGACCATCATTAATTAGATACACAGGTTGGGTCCAAACTTATGATCAAATCCCAGAGTGCTAGAATTACAAGCATGTATGTAGGAGGATATCTTGTTTACTTTTCCCCGTGCTAAGACAAACTACCTGACACCCCAAGTGAAAGAAGGAAATGTTTATTTAGCTTATAGTTTATAAAGGTTTCAGTTCATAGTTGACTGGCTCCAAGGCAGGGTGGCATGGCAGAGGGTAGGATAAAGGAATGGGGTACTTTCATTTCTGCTCACATTTTTAGGTCAGATTATGCTTTCATAGTCTCATTTGAAGTTTCCCAACATCAGGCAGTGTTTCTTATTAACTCAGCTTTATCTGGGACATAACCTAAAGTTCAGATATGAAGTGAAGTGCCTAAAGCCATGTAGCTTACATTGGCCGGCACAAAAGTGGCTGAGGTGTGAATATATCAAAAAAAGAAAGACAAAAAGAGCTGCTCTCTTCTCCTCATTAGTGTCACCTGTGTCCCTTTTATAGGTTAGAGAACAGGCAGTTTTCTCTCATACTCCTCCCTTTTTGTTCATGATGCTTTACCATGTTCAGCTGCTATAAGCTGTTGCCCTTTGTCATGACCTGTCATGTATCCAGTAGATTATGGACTGAAACCTCCACAAACTGTGAGCTAAATAAGCCTTTCCTTCCTTGATTTTGGGTGTCAGATATTTTGTCTCATCGACAAGAAAAAAGTAACCAACAAAATGAGAAATCAAAGATTGGAACTTGTCTGGTTCTTGGTTTCTTTATCTATAAAATGAAGAGGCTGGCACAAATGGCTTCAGAATAGAGTCTGTAAATGCTGCTGTAACCCACACAAGACCTAACTCCTGTGACCTGGGGCTGACATGGAGATGCTCTCAGAGAAACAATTGCTTGCCAGATATCCAAAAGGTAATTCATGAAGAAATTTAGTCTGTCAAGGGACATATACAAGTTATCAGAATAAAAATGGAGACATTTTGTCAAGTTCTCACAAGGAAGGAAGAAAAGAAGGAAGGTGATTAGATGCATTATGTATTTGTACCAATTTCCTAAGATGAATGTAACTATTATTTATTGTAAACATATACCACTTTAATAAAAAAAATAAGAAAGAAAAGGAAGAAAAAGGAAAGAACAAAAAGATAGCTGGCATGGGGTCCACACCTGTAACCCTAGCACTGTGGGAGGCTGAGGCAAGAGGTTTGCAAGTTTGAACCCAGTTTGAGCAATTTAGCAACTTAGCAAGGCCTTGTCTCAGAAACAAAACAAAAAAGCCTAGGGGTGCAGCTCCATGCAACGTCCCTGGGCCCAGGACCACCAAAAAACAAAACAGAACAAAATGGTGATCCAGGAGGTTCTGAAGGAGGGACCATCAGGCGTGTGGCCTGATAACAAGAATTATGGAATACTCTGCTAGATTCTCTGGTAGAACCACAAGCTTGCATAAGACCACTGCCACCTCCTCTCCTGCTAGGAGACCTGCCCAGCAACTGACTGTTCCACCTCAGCCTGGTACCACCTTTGTTACTAATCCTCATAGTCAAGGATTATTGTTTCAAAGCGTCTTACATAATTCTCCTCATTTGCCCTTTAAAAACGTCTCTTTGCCTCTGTCTCTATAAGTATGCCCATAGTTTGCGATGGCAGGAATATTCCCATTTGAGAATACTCTGCTAATCCTGAATAAATTTCATTAGCCTTTAGAGCTTCTCTCTCTGGTTGTTATTCAGATTGACAAAGAATTCTCCTTCTCTCTCCAGACTTGTTGGGTGCATAGTTACCAAATACAGTCGCCTCTCTCCACCCCTAAGAACTCTCTCAGCACAGAAGGTCCCTTTCTTTCTTCTGCTCTCCTCTCCTCCTCACGTCTATTTATTTTCCTCTGCTAGTAACTCACAGAGTTGCTTTCCTTAGGAAATGAATCCAAGTGTTCTGCTTTCTCTCAGTTCTCTCCTTTCCCATTACCCCATTCAGTCAGGAAGACAGTGGCTGTGCCAGAATTCTCCCAGACAGAAAAAGGAGAGCTGTTAATGGAGATGGGAATGACTTTCCTACTGTAATAGGAAGTCAGGGACGAGAGCATGGGAACTTGTGTGCACCGCAGATGCTCAGAGACCATGGTGAGCTAGCTCATAGGTTCTTCTTAGGTCACATCCTACTCAACCCTACAGCTGTGCAAATTCCCAATTGCTGACTCTTGTTAGCTGGAGGACAAATACACAGCTGGCTTCCTTGCTGAAGACTTGCTTTGGATACCCATAGAACAATGGAAACAAATTATGAAAGAGGGAAGGAGAGAAGGAAGGAAGGAAGGAAGAAAGGAAGGAAGGGAGGAAGGAAGAAGGAAGGAAGGAAGGAAGGAAGGAAGGAAGCAAGGAAGGAAGGAAGGAAGAAGGAAGGAAGGACAGAAAGGAGGAAGGAAGGAAGGAAAGTCCTTTTTACCCTGATAACACATGCTGATGGAAAGGGACGGCTTGCCTTGGGATATTCCTGTAGACGTCCCCATCCAGCTCCTGGCTCTCCATCTGTTTCTAAAACAGATTGTTTGGCCTCAGGGAAATTGGGATAATCCTTAGATTTGTTAAACACTTCTACTGGGTTTCATTTAAACTTTACAACCACTTGAACCTGTAGCCATTATCCTGAAATGATCTGTTTATATGTCGTTCTTCCCTTCTGCTCTGGACTCCTCCAGGGCAGCGCTTTCATTGTATAGATCCCTGCACCCACCCCCAGCCCTCCCGCAGTAGGTACAGTGTGTGGGTGGAATGCAGATATGCTGAGCAGACCCTTTTAGGTGACCAACTGATGTCCAGAGCCACCAACCAATTTCTGAGAGTCAGGGCAAGAGCTTAGTGATCGTGACATCTATCTCAGCATAGTTGCCACTGTGACCTGGCCCCATGTAGCATGCATGTGGGACCAGGGATGTGTACGCACCCCCGTCCCCACCAGGCAGTAGCACAGCAGCAAAGAGGACTCGTGGGCTCGGGGTCAGACCTGGCATGATTTCTCTTTCTGCTCTTACAAGCAAGATTTTATTTTCTTATCTACAATATGCTTACTGATACTGCCCCCAATACAGGGGATGTGATAATTTGATAAATAATAGCAACAACAACAAAAGTCGTTTTAAAAATCTTCAACTGGCCCACACTTTGCCCTTTGGCCTTTCCCGCCTTGGGCTCTCAGGCCCCAGACCACACAGGTGTGTGTTTGGGTCACGACACTCCCTGCGCTTGCGTCCAATTTCAGGAAGTCCAGCAAAGGTGAAGGTGGACGTCAGTAGCTGCAGCCCATTTGTGTGCGGCTCTGTAAGCCCTCAGCAGATGGAGCCCGTGGCCTCCGGTTCACTGAAGCAGGAAGGATGGGCCTTCTCAGGGGAGGGTTTTGTGCAATAATTCCCCTGCCCTGGCCTCCCTCACCCTTCCCCTTTCACTTCTGGAGACTCCTGGCCCTCAGAAGCTCCTCCCCGCCACCCTGTTTGGGGATTTCCTTTCTCAGGGTAAGCAAGACGAACTGTCTCCCTGGTCTTCCAAAACTGCCTGGAAATAAATCACCCAGAGATGGTCTGGCTTTCAACACAGAACTCAAATTCCTCCCTCTCCTCCACATTCCCCATTTCTCCTGCCCCCAAGACAAGTCCTGTTCCCTCGTGTGCCCTGGACTCCCTCTCAGCACACTGGGCCAGGGCCCACAAACAGGAGACATGTTACAGTAGAGGCCCAGGACAGAGGCAGGCACCCTTAGAGCCCAGGGTAGGAGCCAGGAAGAGGAACTCCATTTCCCATCTGCCAGTGAAACTCAGAGCTGACCTAGCATAAGAGTGCACTGCAACCACAAAACAACCTGTTTAAAGACGAGAATAGTGCCCGGTACATGAAAAGGCACTTGGGAAGCCTGGCACTTGATCACACCTCTTCTATAGTCATGTTGCATTGGTATGTTGGTGCATCTCTTTGTCACTCTGGGACTCTATATGACTCTCTAGGGCTTAGCACAGTGTCCTGCTCACTGTTGATGCTAACTTCAAAAGAACTGTTTCCCAGACACCAGTTAATGGTCTTTGATGGTCTCTAGCATTAACCTGGATAGGAGGCTATGCCTTGAACAGGGACAAAAGGAAACTTGGGGTAGGGCTTCAGGAATCTTTTTCCAACCATAGGATTCTCTTACTGTGTCTCTGGGCCTTCACTTCTCTTTCAGTACGATGAGAAAGAAATGGGTCGATTCTATAGGGCCTCTCTGCTTCCACAGATTGGCAAGACTGTACACCCACCGCTGGGTGAATGAATGAAGAAAACATTACTGCTCAGCTAAAAAGAGGGGTCCATATGAGTCTTTGTGGGAAAATGGGTACACCTTGAGACTGTAATACTAAGCTAAGTAAATTAGACAGAAAGCTAAATATGTTATGGTTTCTTTTATATTAGAGACCAAAGAACAAATAACTTAAAGAGCAAAATAAAGAGCAACATGAAGGTAGACCTTTTGCAGATTGGAAGGAAATCTAGGGATGGAGGGAGAGAGGAAGGACAAGGGGAAGGGCAAGTAAAAAGGACTAAGATGTAATGTGTGTGTGCACCAGTTGCTCACAATGAGTGTATCCGTTTTGCATCACAAACCTGTACTAATTTTTAAAAAGGAAAAACAGAAGAGAAGGACACCCTACAAGTACTGGGAAGAGTAGACTCAACTGTGGATGGTGGGAGGAGGAGCGGCCGTGCCAGGCCCCGTCTGGGTTTGGATCTGGGCTGAGATGAGGGACGTGAAGCTACATTGCCCCGTGGCTGCCGCTTCTGAGCTGTGGCCTGAGGGCTCCAATGGGGAGGAGTCTGCCCAAACTTGATTGAATCAGGTTACTGAAATTTTCATCTCAGTCATTCTTTTGGGGGAGATGCCAAGGATTCTCCTTGAAATGTGTATGTCATGGGCCAGGTAACGTGTATCAATCATACACGTGTCTAGTGGTAAGTAGCATCAAATCACACAGTACAGTACAGAACATGGGGCACAGAGCTGAACACGGGGTGCCAAGTATATGGAATTAGAGCTCCAAAATGCAGGCCAAGGGACCAGCATGCGGGTATACCATTGCTGGTGGAAGATCGCAGTTCTATATATGAAAAGAAGGAAAATCAGAAAAGGGCAGTTTCCAGTAAGTTTATACAGTACGCCCTACAGCCAGGCCCACCTGTGTTTGCTCACCAAATTAACCATTGTTTGCTGAGTATAAGTGGTGTTTGCGGCGCTCTGCTGTGAGCTGGAGTGGGTCTGGATAGGGCAGCAAGCTAGATGAGACATAGTCCCTCCTGCACTCGAGCTAGCCAGGCGCAGTGATGCACACCGAAGCTTGAGGCAGGAGGATTGCTGCAAGTTCAAGGGCAGCCTGGACCACACAGTGAGTTCAAGGCCAGCCTGGACTGTGGAGAGAGACCCTGTCTCAGAAAACCACACACACATACAAAGAATGCCAGGTGAATCTCTGTACCACTGAACAGTCAGTCAGACACCTGTGTCTGACCATCTCTGAGGTCAGTGTCCCCGATAGGCTGGCTACTCTGGCTTTTGTGCTGGCGCTACTGGTCTTTGAAGAAAGTCTGGGGCTGTCATTTGACTGTGCGCATAAGATATCCACAAACATGAAAGAGGAAATGGCAGAAAGAGAGAGAGAGAGAGAGAGAGAGAGAGAGAGAGAACTGTGTGACATTTTCAAGTTCAAGGGCCTGGAGGAAAGAGGGGACCAGCACTCTCCTCCTGCCCACATGCCTCGGAGTAGCTACTGATCTCAGAGAGGAGTCGAGGTGACAGACCCCGGGTGACAGAGACATTTGGCCTGCCACTGGCTCCCTCCTCGTTATTCATGTGGCTCTCTGTGACCTATTCCAAAATGAATTCCAGGCTCTGGTGAAGAAGTCCCTGGGAACTGGAGAATGTAGGGTCAGAGGGGGACCTTGGGTCTGGGATGTCACGTCCACTCCTGAAGGAAGCACGTCTCACTAACTCAGACACCGATGGGCAGTTGATATCGGGGATGAGCAGCCAAAGAACAGACTCCAAACCCCTAGGTTGATGTTTCTATTTCAAAATTATTAAGAAGAAGAAAACTCTGAGGATCGGAGGTGACAGATTTGGTTACTGTGACTTTGATAGTTTGGTTAGTTCAGAGGATTTTCTAATGTTTTAGAAGTAGTTTGGATATGATATTTTACATTGGATTGAATTATACACACACCCACACATGTGCTCACACACACATGCACACACTCACACACGCATGCACACACACACACACACACACACACACACACAGGCGCTTGTCCTCTCTGGATTGTGCTCTCTGGAGGAATTGAGGACTAGGTACTGTGCATGTCAATGAACATGCACGACACATTTTTCAGTGTTCACCAGTGTGCAAATACTTCGTTAGTGGTAAAATTGTGTTTGTTTTTCATTTTGTGAAAACAACTGAAATGTGCAAAAGCCTTTTATTTCCATCTGTTACATCTTCCCGGAGTGATTTTGGACTGAGGTACAGACAGCCATCATACTGTGAGGGATGGACCAATGAATACTCTCTTCAATTTTTTTTTTTTTTTTTTAGTAGCAGCACATTTTTTTTTTGAGGTAGCCTAATGATATGGTAATAAGAGAAAATACATAATTGGTTGGAATATTAAAATAATGGTACATGTAAGCTTTTGGCTTTTGATCATTTCCATTCATTTCTTAAAACCTGCATGAGGTGGTGTTAAGAGTTTAAATTCATAAAACTACCACATACAACTGTTCAACCTTCTTCCCCTCAGTAAGTTACTGTAGTTATATGTGAAAAATTCGCTATTAGACTGGGGGTTCTGGTTTAACCTGCCCGTACTCCACCTGCATTCGCTGGTGCTCAGCTCTGCTGCCTCCAGGGGTGCCCCAGCCCCACACTCTGCACCCTCCCGTGCAATCCTAGTTGCACCCACTTAGATGTAGACCACAGACCAGGTACTAGGGGTGCAAAGCAAAGTCAGTGACAGTCCTGTCCCAGCCGGAAAGCATAATCAAGCCTATTGGAGACGTATATGGAGTTGTGGAAGCACAGAGCCAGCTCCACCTTAGCATCAGGGAAGGCGGCGCGGTGAGTCAGTTTGTGAAGGGTTGGCAGGTGTTACCTCGGTGAGGAGAACGTTTCAGGTGGAAGGAACCTGGTGGTGAGCAAGTCATGTATTACAGGGGCATGCAGGAGGTGCAGGAAAGATCTGGGAGCTCCACCAATGTGCTGCACTCGAGATATGGGCCTCTCGGCAAGCAGCTGTGGAGGCTTTCCAGGCAGGAGATCGCACAGGTACTGAAAACTGGCTCTGAGGTTGTGCTGTGCCTCTGGCAGAGCCTGCTGCTTCCTAAACGTGGGAAGCAAAGCCGCTGC
Source organism: Cavia porcellus (assembly GCF_034190915.1). Classification (NCBI taxonomy): domain Eukaryota; kingdom Metazoa; phylum Chordata; class Mammalia; order Rodentia; family Caviidae; genus Cavia; species Cavia porcellus. The sequence goes on from NW_026947512.1 coordinate 3,302,696, forward strand.
TCAGCCAGCGCCCCCGCCCCCAGCCCCAGCTCCAGGGGCTGCGCACTGCAGGGTGGCGGAGGGGAGACCCAGCCGCAGTTGTGGCCTTGAAATCTGCTCGGGTCCTTTCCTGTAGCCTCTCCTTTGAGGCTGCCCATCGGTAATAATTAGTGATTAATTGATGCATCCCGTTGATGTCAGACTAAAAAGGTCTATTTGTCAGAAAGAATGCTTAAAAGTGAAAAGCTCAAAACATCTAGGGAAAATGCCAAGAGTATTGATAAATCTATTAAACGTGTGTTTTCTTTTTCCTTATTAAGCAAATGTCCAATTATCTATAAACAGGGAAAGTTCAACTGCTTGATCCAAATACCAAAAACTAGATTTCTTCCTCTCTTCAGTGATAATTACTCCATCACAGCCCATTGCTTGTTAAGAAATGTGCGGTCTGAAGCATGCTGGATTCTTCGTGGTTGTGTTGCTTACAGCACAGGTATTTTAATAGCCCTACAAGAAGCGATGCTTCATTCTCTCCCATTCCATAATGTGTTCACACATTTCTAAATCTGTCATAGTTAAATTGAACAGAGGCCAGTATGCCTGAGTGCTGGGGGTCAGGGGTCGTGGTGAGCTATGGAGATTGTGCATGGAACCTCACCATAAAAACTGGGATTGGGCCTCCCTGGAATGGACACTGGATGGAGAAATGTTAAAGAACAGTAAGCCTAAACCAGGCATGGTGGTGCATGCCTGTTAATCCCAGCCCTCCAGGAAGGTTGTGAGTTTGAGCTCAGCCTCGGGGATTTAGCAGTTTAGGAAGAGCCCATCTCAAAATAGAGAATAAAAAGTGCCTGAGGATATAGCTCAGAGTTCAACAGCCCATGAAACCATCAGTAGTATGGAAAAAATAGAAGAATAAGCTTAAATATTTACAATGAAATGAGAGGAGAAAAACAGAGAATAGTAGCTAATAGTAAGTTAATTATGCATGTTGAAGCTGTTTGTGCATGGTCTTATTTAGTGACTTACTCATTTGATCCTCACAGCAATCAGTGAGAGGAGCACTGTCCTTACCCCCATTTCAGAGATGAAGAAACCAAGATTTTAAGAAGGCACCCAAAGCCATCCTACTAGAAAGTACTAGGATTTGAATTCAGATACATTGAGTGATCCTTGGAAAATCCCATTCCGCAGGACCAGTCTTGTGAGCTATTTGGCAAATGTCCATGCTTTCCTCAGCTAGAAATAAATGAACTTGATAAATATCCTTCTCCTCAGAAAATACACACAGGAATAAAGGGACAAATTACTGTCGAGTAGTTTAAAAGTAGTAATAACATAAATATACAGGTGAATATTGTAAGATTAACGAATGTGGAACCCGGGAGACAGGGATAGGGGAAATCCTTATACTATGTAAGCAATTTTTTATAATTATAAAATTATTTTAAAGGTTTTTTTGAAATCCTGTGACTAATGTAACTAGAGAAAAAGATTTTCTGTCCTTTTCTATTTCATATTATGCTTATAAATTTCTAAACCTACTATATTAGGCAAAACAGTGTGCGTGCATGCGTGCGTGGGGGGGGGGGGCCTGAAGTGTAAAGTGAATCGAGCAGTTCTTATCCCAGCTGTGTTTACCCAGTGATCTGAGGTAAAAACCCATTTCTTGGGCCTGCGTAGGCAAAGAAAAGTAGTATCTGGACTTTGGAGCCCTGAGTGGCAGGGGCAGGTCCTCAGAGGAGCTGCAGGTAGCCCTCTCTGGCCACCTTCCAAGAAGTGCAAATCAGCCCCTGCCTTGTGAATTACCAGCACAATGCCAAGAAACCAGAACAATGATCTTGGTGGAAACAAGGAGACAGGAAGAGGACCAGAACAGGCAAGTGCCACTTGCTTCCAAAGCTTAGAACTTCAGACCCAGCAAACCTCCCAGAATGCAGAGAGAAGCAGGAGCTGTGATTTGACAGCTGAGGCATTCTGGGAGGTCTGCCGGGTCTAAGGGTCTGAGCTTTGGAGCCGCGTGCTAGTGCACACCGGCTGCCATGAATGCAGCTGCTGAAAGCAGACCTGAGACAGGGCGGCCCGGGCAGCTGACCGGCAGAGCTGAAGAGCCACTCGCCAGCCTCCATCTTTGAACAGCTGGAAGTAGGGCGTCCTGGGAATGTTGGGAGAGCCTGAGACCCGCCCAGGTTGGCTCTCTAGACTTACCTAATCCTGCCAGTCTTTCTCATCCCTCTTTAATTAAGACTGCCCTCTCTGCAAGAGGTCAACAGAATTCATCTTTCACATTCCAAGCCAGAGCTGTGGACAGCCTGGGGTGCATTTTCGTAATCCATCTGGTGACCACTCCGTATTTTTAGGAAAGGGCTGAGAAGCTTCACCTGAGAGAAAATATTTGCAATGTTTTAAGTTAGGGTGAAAAAAAAATAAAGTCCGGCTTTCTGGGGTCACTGTGACTTTGGCTAAAGAACAGGTCAAAATGAAGTCAGCAGGAAATGTCATGAAAGCACATGCTTTATAGCTTATAAACGTGAGCATCTGAGGCCACACTCCTAATAGCTTCTGTGCTTGTTAATTCCCGGGGTCTCCTTTTGACTTGCAGTGTCGGGAGAACAATCCTCCATTTCATTTCTAAGCTAGCAATATAAACTGCCATGTCATGGGAACAGAATTTACTCAGATCACATACAATCATAACAAAATAATCTGCATCATTAATGAGCTGTAACAAAATTCAATTCCGTTATAATGCAGTCATATGTCACTTAGCAGGGACACAGCCTAAAAGTTTCTCCCTTAGGCAATAACATAGCTAGGCAAAAAAGATAGAGTGTACTTACACAAACAAAGTCTTTAGGCTGCATAATCTCATACAACCACCATTGTACACATGGTCTGTCCCTGGCTGGGATGATATTATTTGGTGTGTGACTGTACTAGGCCTTTTTACTTTTAAAATAATGACTTATTGTCAAACCCTTAAGGTGCATGCTAATGTGTCTAATTCAGAGGTGATGGCCCGAGGCTTGGAGGTGAGGGAGCTCGCGTCACTGTGACGTCTCCCTGGACTCCTGTGATCCTCTCCTAACGGATGTCACTGCCCTCTTCCTCCTCCTCACAAGTCATTTCCCACCTCACAGCTGTGGCATGGTCGTTCTGCCTGAGCCGCAGACATGCAGCCTGGCTGCCTCATCTGAGGGACGATGTACCACCTGCTGCCAGCTCTTTCACCCTTCCTTTCTGGTCCCGGATACGGATCAGAGAAGCTAACCCACACCATGCAATATCTGTTCCATCTCTATGCTTTGTATTCTTCACTGCTTACATTATTACCACCTGAAGTTACTTTTTTATACTCAGAGTTTTATTTCAGTGTCAGCATGCCTCAGGGATTGTTCTGTGAATTGAAACTTTTTTCCCACATAATAATGTGTCTTGGAGGTTTTCCCATGCCAGATCAGGAAGGCCTACTACTTCATTCTTTTAATGGCTGCATAGTATTTCTTCACATGTTTGTGTCATCACTGTTAAAACTGCTTCCTTATTAATGAGATATGTATAATCAAAAATAATGTATTTGAAGTCTTAAAAATGTATTACAATAAAAGACACATTGTCATTAATCCCCTGCACATTACTCTCCCTTGATTTGAACACACTTTTGAAACATTTCTGAAAATCTTTTTTTGTGAGTGTCTGTATGAAAGGTAACTTGAAAACATATGGTGAATACTGCTGCCTAGTAGCATTCAACAGAAAGGTAGACTTGTAAAAAGAAAAATTATGATGTGTCCTTATCCACCGTATTCACTGGGTTTGGCACTGCGCAACTTCTGGTTCTTTTCCAAAGTCAAAATGACTATGAAAGATAAGTGTCTTGTGACAAAATCCAACATCCATTCATGACGAAGGAAAATAGGTACAGAAGGACCTGATCTCAGCCTGACACAAGCCATGTATGACATCCAGCTACCAACACTGTATTACATGGGAGAGAATTAAAAATTTTCCCTCTAAAATCAAAAACAGTATGTCCACTATCACAACTCCTGTTCAATATAGTACTCAGAACACTAGCCTGAGCAATCAGGCAAGAGAAAAATAATATACAAGAAGGGAAAAAGTCAAATTATCAGTATTTTCAGATAACATAACTCTCTACGTACAAGACCCAAAAAATTTGACCAAAGTACTCCTAGAACTAATTACAATATTCAGTAGTATAGCAGATATAAAGTCAAGACACAAAAATCAAAAGAATTCTTGTATATCAATAATGAAGCCACTGAGAAAGAAATTAGGAAAATACCATGCACAGTAACAGCATCAAGGAAAAAACTTAGGAATTAACCTAACCAAGAAAGTGAAAGACCTTTACAATGAAAACCGCAGTCTGCTTTGAAAAGAGATTGAAGAGGACATCAGAAATTAAAAGGTATGCTGAGTTCTTAGGTAGGCATAACTAATATAGTCAAAATGATCATATTTCCAAAATGATACATAGATTTAGTTTGACTCCTATTGAAATACCAACAGCAGTCCTAGCAGAACTAGAGCGAACACTCCTAAAATTCACATTTGACCAGAAAAGAATAGAAAAACGATAGCAAAAACAATCCTGGGCAACAAGAGCAAAGCAGGAGGCAGCACAATCCCAGATTTCAAGTTACATTACAAAGCTACAGTACTAAAAACAGCATGGTAGTGACACAAAAAAACAGATGTGTTTATTAGTGGAACAGAACAGAGGATGCAGAAACAACCCCAGGCACCTTCAGTCATCTGATCTTTGACAAAGGGCCAAAAACATACCTTGGAGGAAAAGTGGCCTGTTTAATAAACAGAACTGGGAAAACTGGCTATCTACATGCAGAAGACTGAATCTAGACTCATCATGTACCTCACTATATACTAACCTAAAATAAAAATGGATCAAAGGTTTTTACTGTTAAAACAGAAACAGTGTGCAGTAGGATAAAATAGGGTAAAAGTCTTGGAAATACAGGCATAAGGAAGTACTTTCTGACAAAATCCTAACAGCACAAGAAATAGCTACAAGAATCAACAAATAGGACCATATGAAATGAAAAAGCTTCCATACAGCAAAGAAAGTAACCAGCAGAGTGAAGAGAAAATCTACAACCTAACTTTTTTGCCAGTAATTCCTCGGACAAAGGACTAGACTATATAAAAAGCCCCCAGAATTTAAACGCTCCCCCAAACAAAAGACTAAATAAAAAAACGAGCAACTTAAATGAATAAACACTTTTTAGAAGAAAAAATACAAATGACCAATAAATGCCTGAAAAATGTTCACCGTCTCTGGCCAGTAGAGAACTGCAAAGTAAAACAACACTAGGATTTCCCTCCAAAGAAAATAGCTATCATCATAAATCAGACAGCACATGCTGGTGAGACTTTGGGGAACAAGAACTTTTTCTTCACTGTTAGTGGGAATGTAAATTAGTATTATCCCTATGAAAATCAGTATGGAGATTCCTAAAAATGCTAAAACTAGAAATTCCACTCACCCAGCCTCTCCTCTTTCGGGTATCTTTCTGAAAGAGGTAGTTAGAGGCATCATACTACAGTGATAGATGCACACCCATGTTTACAGCAGCACAGTTCATAACAGCTAAATCTCAGAAGCAGCCTCTATGTTCATCAGCAGATGAACAGGTATTTATGGGAGTCCGAGTCTGCCATAAAGAAGAGTAAACTTGAGTCATTTATAGGAAAATAGATGCACCCTAACACTATAATAAGAGAAATAAATCAGAATCCAATCGTAAGTATCACAGGGTTTCTCTTATATGAGAAACCCAAAAAATGCATAACAAAATAAAAGATAAAAGGAAATAGGGAGATGGATCTTTTGCAAAAAGGAAGGAGACCAATAGAAGAAAAGGGCAGAGGAGAAGGGGTAAAAAAAGACTTCAAATGTGTCACGTGCATGCACCAACTCCCCATGAGGAATGTAATTATTTATTATGTACTGCAAGCATGCATTAATGAAAATTAAAAGAAAAGAAACTAAAAAGGAGTGTTTTTCACTAACTCAGGGTATTTAAGTAGCCGGGGTAGCACAACTAAAGACACTCTTGAAAGAAGACTTCAGAACTGCTTCAGAAAGTGTCAAGAATGAAGCGATGTGTGTGAAGTGAGGGAGTGTTTCAAGGGGGATTCATAGCACAGCGTCTCTTACTGTAATAAATGTAAAGATTTAAACATACATTGTATTTTTTAAATCACATCTTGTAGTTCTTGACACATAATGAGGAAGTGAAGAGGCTCTTGGTGCCACCTCTGTGCCCTGCTCACATTGTTGTCTGTAGAGAGGATTCCTGGAGGGGGAGTTGCCAGGTCAAAGGTTGTGCCCATTTGTCGCTTTGATGGATGCTGGTTGCTATAATGTTTTTATCAATTTATCCTCCCACCAACTGTGTGTCAGCGTGTGCTCTTTCCTCCTCGTCCTTACTGACACTGATTAATATCATTTTTAAAAATGTTTGCCTTCAATGATACCCAGCAATGGCACCTTATTCATGTCATACTCCTGAAGGCCAGTTTACTGCTGTTTTCCACTGGTGTCCCGGGAGTCGTGAGCCTGGGTCAGCTGGGGGGATGCAGCAAAGCCCTCTGTGAGCTCCAAGAGTTTCTAAGACAAAGGAGCCCTTTCAGAGCAGCCTCATCCATTGCAGCAGAAAGCTCCTCTGCCCTGCTGCCAGCAGAGCTCAATCAATAACCTGGTGAGTGGTGGGCCAGCCTGCCATTTCCTGCGCCCAGCGCTCTCTCCCATCCATCATCCGTACACGCACACGCCCCAGCGACTCAGCGGGGCTCTAAGGTGGTGGAGCTGCCCAAACACAGCCCAGGGCCAACCCTGTGGGGCTTCTCTGATGCTGCTCCTTCTTGAAGAGGAGCAAAGACCTGGTAAGAGCCAGGCTCTCCTCCTCTGCAGATGGTTTCCCAAGCCTGGAGGGGAGCATTCTAACAGGGCAGGACAAAGGAGACAGACAACACCAAGAAAAACATTTCTTTAGGTCGCGGACAACCTTTGCTGGCCAAAAGGACTGCTTCATAGACTCAATGCTCTCACACGGGCAGCTGCATGTTTTTTTGAAAAGGAGTTTTCCGTTTTCCTTGTCCCCTCTGCCTTCCTTTCCCAGAAGATTTGTTGAACTTCCCCAGAAAATAACAACATGGCCGAGGTTCCCTGAGTGCCGATATGTTATGAAGTCATTTGCATCTGTTATCTAATAATCCATAAGAGCCAGACAATTCCCTCTGGAGCTTAGAGGTGAGTCCACAACCAGAGCAGGTGAGTTACTACTTAGGTAACCCAAGGTTGCCCAGCTGGTGAGGCCTGGGGCAGGCTTTGGAGCCAAAACGTATAAGCTTTCACCTATTGCCTCCTCTGCGTCATAACCGAAGGAATAAACAATTTTTTAAAACCCTTCATTTTGGGGTGTTTATAGGTTATTGTGAATTTCTTTGGTTTTCAACTTTCTAAAGCCCAAAATAACAGTGGAGTTATTTTAAAATCTTGTTTTCTTTGTCTCCCTTAGGAGATACGCATGGGCCCTTCCTGTGCTCTCTCTGGTTCGGGGCAGGGGCAGAACTCTGGCTCACTGGGCACCCTGGCCAGGGAGGGTTGGGTAACCAGCTGACTGTTAGTTTCCTGTTGTGCTGCCGCTCTGCTAAACTATGGAAAACTTACTGGCTTGAAGTAGTACAGATTTATTGTCTTATAGTTTTAAACATCTTAAAATAAAATAAAGGTGTGATCTTTCTGGAAAGTCTAGGGGAAATCCATTTCCCGGTCTTTCTCAGCATCTTGGTCCCTTCCTCTGGCTTCTAAACCAACAGTGTAGCATCTTTAGTCAGTCTCTGTCTCTCTCTGTCTCTGTCTCTGTCTCTCTCTGTCTCTCTCTGTCTCTCTCTGTCTCTGTCTCTGTCTCTCTCTCTCTCTCTCTCTCTCTCTCTCTCTCTCTCTCTGTGATCTCTGTTTCTGTCACACCTCCTTCTCTGACTCTGACCCTCCCGCATTTCCTTCAAAATTATGCTGGACCTAACCAGACAAACACAGGACAATATCTTCATCTCAGAATCTCTAAGTCACTCCTGCAAACCCTTCGCTGTGTAAAGCTAACACTCTCAGGTTCCAGGGGACATCCTTGGAGGGCTGTTCACTGATCACGCCACCATTTCATTCGTGCGCCAAGGACTAAGGTCTCTAGCTAAAACCAAAGAAGTCCCTAGTTAACTGGCCAGCTAGATACCCAAGGAGAGAACGTTCCTTCTAGGAAGATCATCTTCCTTAGAGAAGCAGAGGGAAGATGAACCCAAATGGTAAAGCCGTGGAGGAAACAGTGTTTTCCAATAGCACTGAATAAGGCACATGCAACATTTAACTTTTAGAAACATCCCAGAGAAAATAAGAAAGAAAAATATCCTAGCCCCCTAGTCTCAGCGTGACCACACTCTCACAGAAAGGAGCTTTCTGTGCTTAACTCACTCCCACCTGTTTGCCTGATGGAAATAAAGCGAGGCCTGAATTAGCCGAAGTGAGAAGCTGAGCGGCGGATTTGTGCACAGAAAGGCTAATGACGTGAGTATGAGACCTGGAGTTAAGAACAGAACCCGAGTCCATGTGAAGGACGCAGGCTTGACGTCCCAGTGTGGAGCGGCCGGGTCCCCATGGCGCCCTCTTCCTGCCCCTCCCACACCTTCCATTCTTTCCTTCTCGGCCCACCCACCCACACCCACCCAGGCATATTTCGTATACAGTCTGTAGGTTTCTAAAATCATGCTCGCATGTGTTTTTGAGTTTCACTGACGGGAGAACCTTCCTTTCTGTGTCATACTTTTAGGTATATATTTAGTTCATGTCATTATTTTTATGTATATATGTGGGTCATGTCTTGTTTTTATGTGACTACTTAGCTTTCCACTTCTGAAGAAATAAATATTTGAAAAATTTTTCTCAACAAATGAGTAATATCCAAGAGGCCAAGAGCTTGGTTTAAAGTGACTGGGTAGGAGGTCCCATTTGACCCAGTTATTCCCCTTCTGGGTATCTTCCCAGAAGGATTAAAAACATTGTACCACAGTGATATATGTGCACCCATGTTTATAGCAGCACAGTTTGTAATAGTTAAATCTTGGAAACAACTGAAATGCGCATCAACCAAAGAATGGGTAAAAAAGATCTTTATACAATGGAATACTACTCAGCCATAAAGAAAACGAACTTGAGACTTTTATAGATAAGTGGATACAACTAGAGACCATACTCATAGGTAAAATAAATCAGACTCATGTGTAAACATCATATTGTCTCCCTAGTGTAAGAAGCAGAAAGAAATTTTTATATATAGTTATATATATATTATGTATAATAGTATAAGATAATTAAACTACTAATTTCTCTTAGTTCATTGAAAAGAGTGGTTTATGCTAACATTGTTTGGACAATTAAATGTAGATGTCTTATACTCTAATTTGAAGATAATATGCAATGTATTAACCATTATTACCCTCTAATTATCTTGCATTGAGGTTTTTTTGTCTTTAAAATAAAAACAAATAAATAAATACACACATACAGTGGCTGGGCAGGATGGGAACTTGGTCACTAGCATGGTGGGAAGGCTTTGCATGGAGCCAGACTTCTGGGTAGCCCCTTCTGGCTGGGGACAGGTGAGAGGTCTGCTCTGCAGGGTGGCGGTCAGAAGTGAGGATTGTGGAGGTGAGGGTCATAAATTATTTCCCAGCTGTGAAGACAATGGGACTCATATTGTCCCCAGCTAGAGGGAGAGGAGCAAGTAAAATGAACAGTAAGGAGGGAGAACGTGCCACTCTCCGTCACTCCCGACACCAGCACAGGGTGACGGTTAGTGGCTGTGAAAACCAGACTACCTGATGGAAACCGAAGTAGAGGAAATCAGGCTGCTGAGGGCTTCTGGGAAGTCCAGGCAGCCTGAGGCAGAGCGGGTGGCGGGCCTGGAGGGAGCCTGAGAACTGGGTTCCGCATCTGGGGGGCTTGCTGCAGGCTGCTCTGCACACATCTGTGAGGCGCCTCAGTCTGATCCAGCCTCGTCCACACCCGGTCTGCGCCTTCTGCTGCTGCCGCGTGGGCAGAAGAACACAGCAGATCTGGAAAGCCCAGCGTCCTCTGGGAGAACCTGGCTTCTGCCTCACTGCCTCCTGAGTCAGAGAAACAAGACAAGGAGGAGGTCTTTGATGCTGAAGAAAGAACTGCAGCTTCATTTATTGCTTCTTCTATCATCAGAGTTAGAGGTATAAAGGGGGAGAAGGAACACCGGGCTGGGGATCCACAGCCTGTGCTCTATTTCCTCAAGTCTGAGGATAAGCGTTTGTACATGGCAGCACATGCAAGTTATACCAGCACTTGGGAGGCTGAGGCACAAATTCAAGGCCAGTTTGGGCCACATAGTGAGTTCAAGGCCAACCTGCACACTTGAGACAAGGGAGATCTTGTCTCAAAAAAACCAAAAAGAAAAGTTTTACAATTTTTTAGGGCTGTCCAGGCTAACAAATCGAGAGGTGACTGCCAGTGAAAAGAAAGTTTATTATGTTCAAAGATCCTAGGTGTGGGGGGCACCCCATCATCTGGGGCAGCATGGAAACCCCAGGGTCAGCTAGGGGCACAGGGAGAATGGGGGACATGGCGAAGGCCTTCACTGTGGTTACTGTGGGAGGAACAGAAGCAGGTGTGCAGATGTGGCTATTGTTGAAACGTTTTATGGCTCTGGGACCTGAGTTTGCCTCTAATCTGTCGGTCTTAAGCCCAGCCTCAGAGTGATTAGAGAGGGGAAAAGAAGCCCCCAGTGGACAGCACGAGAGAGGAGGCGGCCGAGGAGTGACTAATGCGGAGGGTTGGCTTGCACTTGAAAGGTGGGCATGAGGGCCTTGTAGACTACTGCATCTTGAGGATCTGGCTCAACTAGCAAAGAGCAGTGCTTCAGGGTTCCCTAAGGTCCTCAGCTCAAAACGTTGGCTACAGAAGACCAAGAGACATGGGTAGCACATCCTCCTCTTTTCTGCTCAGGGTTAGTGGTCAAGGCCACCTCATCCTGTTGGACGATCCTTCTGTGAAGTCCCGTAGCCCTGAATGATGCTGTCATTCATTTTGATGTCTATTTGTGTTATCTTCACCCATCAAAAACCCAAGTTCCTTGAGGAGGTGGATGGCGTCCCATTTATGAAACTCCTTTGTATCAATGAGTGCACACCCCCGAACGTAACAAACTTTACTGCATTTTGTTAGGGAAAGCTCGAGGTTCAGTTTGGCAGGCCACAGGGATGACTCCTGTAATGTTTTTCTCTTTAATACCTAAGTAGAATTTGCGTAGAGGAACTCGCAGCTTGATTTGTTCCTCATTATCCACTGCTTGATCTTTCCACAATTTAGAATATTTACAAACCCACAGAGCACTTGTGAGATTCACAAACAAGGAAAATACAGGCAGCTCCAGCTGTGACTACAGCTGAGAAGGGGTCATTTCTAATTGCCACTGAAAAGGAAAAATTGAGTTCGTGTGGATGCCCTGACCACAGCGTTTCCTCCATTAACTCCTGGGAAGGGGAGAGTGGATTGCATGTCAGCCCGGCTCACTGAGCTGTCAGGAGGCAGAGGGGACGTGTCTGCCAGGCGGATGTTCATTAATGAGCAGCTCATCTGTGCCGAGGCTGCTCTCAGCTGCTCATGCCAGTCCTGGCTACCAAGCAGAGAGATTTACCTGGGTTCAAGCGGCCTGGAATGGACCGGGGGACACACTGGACGCTCAGAGTACTGAGGGCAGCACCCAGCAATGCTATTGTGGGCCTTGGGCTCCTCCTCCAGGAGAAGAGGAGCAAAGAGCATGGACCAAATGAAGAGTGGGTCAGACCTGAGTGTAAAATGTCAAAGCAATTTGGCTTCTTCCGTGGAGCAGAACCGATGCATGAAAATAGACTACACTTTGGGAGGCCTGGCATGGAATCAAATTCCAGAGCCCTAGCTACACCTTTGCCAAATGGGCTGGCTTCCTGCCTATGTCCAGAAATGCCCTTGTCATGCAAGGTGGAGGTTGTGGTGGGGTAGGCAAGGAGAGCTTTTTCTGTGGGTACCCAGACATTGCAGGGGGCTGCCCCATCTGTCATTAGTCTTCACTGGTCAAAATGATCTGCAGCCAACAGCATTAATCTCATTTGGGAGCTGGTTAAAAACTCTAGGTCTCAAGCAAGACCGAGTGAGACAAAGATGTAAAACCTAAGGGGACACCTGGACAGTAATGGAGACAAATCGTATTTTAAAATACCCCAAATTCATGATGAAAACAATGCCAACATTTAAAATAAGGGTAGGATCTGACCTTGCACTTGAATAATCCTGCCACACTCACTGCACCTGAACCTTGGCCCTGACCTCATGTCTTCCTCCGACCTGCAGAATCAGAATATATATTCTAACAGACCCAGAGGAATCACATTCACATCAAAATCTGAGAGGCACAGCTTTAGATGATGCCATAGCATGCCATAACAACCCCAAACCTTGGAACCCAGACAGCAGCAGAAGTGGAAGGGAATATTTACAAAAAGATAAAGATCCAGAAGCACTGAACTAAAACCAGCTTGCTACCATTTGCCTGACTCTGCACAAAATCACCTTAAAATTGTAGCATTTCACAGCTTACCACGGACCTTTAAAGAACATTATGTTTTGAAATAATTACCAAGGCATAGAATTGCAAGGATTATTGGGAAAGAGCCCATGTACCCTTCACCCAGTCCCTATCAGTGCTCTCTTAGTCTCTTTGGGCTGCTGAACAAAATACCTTTGACTGGGTAACTTGCAAACCACATAAATTCATTGCTCACGGTTCTGGGGGCTGGGAAGTCCAAGTCAAGATGCCGACAGATCCAGTGGCTGAGGGATCTGTTCCTCACAGATGGCACCTTCTTGTGTCCTTTCATAGTGGCAGGGCTACCAAGGAGGCATATGAGCCCCTCGAGTCTGTTTCATAAGGGACCCAACAGTCACGAGGGCTCTGCTTCCATGAGACTCAGCTCTCCATGACTTCCCCTCTTAATATGAACATATGAGAGGTCATAGGTCAATATAGGCATTTTGGAGAGACACAAACATTCAAACCATAGCAGTTACATTTTTTGTAGCTATGGTACAATATCAAATGAAGAAAACAGACATATAAAATGCATGTGGATCCTTGCATAAGATATGTGTCATTTTAGCACATATCTGGATTTATATAACTGACACAGTTAAAAAAAATAACTACTCCATTACCACAAAGATGTAAAGTTAAAGCTTTTGTCATACCCACCCCTGTCTCTCTGCCCTGCCATCCCCAACCCCGGGCAATGACTGATCTTTTTGACATTATGTACATAGAGTGGCATAGTATGTGATCCTTGGAGACTGCCCTTTTTTCACTAAGCATAGTAAACTTTATCCACATTGTCACCTGTACCTCCGCTTTGTTCTTTTTTATTACTGAGCAGAGCTCCATGATATTGATGTACCGGAGTTTCTTTAGCCATTTTCTATTATAAGACATTTTGGTTATTATCAGTAAAGTTGCCATAAACTATTTTAGTTCTTTTGCCTTTCCATATAAATTTTAGATTATGTTGTCAATATTTATATTAGATAATCTTGCTGCGATTTTGATAGAAAATGCATTGTTTACATATAATTTTGGGAAGAATTAACATCTTTATTTTATTGAGTCTTCTAATCCTTAAACATTATTTATTTCATAAGCTTATAAGTGCTGTATATGATATATTTATACCTAAGTATTTCGTTTTCTGAGTGATTACAATTTGCCTTTTGGTTTTATTTCAGTCCCTATTGTTAGCATAGAGAAATATGGTTAATTTTCTCATTATATTTTATATTCTGTGACCTTCTAGGGGTTTCCTTGTAGATTCCTTTGAATTTCTAAGTAGGCCGTAATGTTGTCCACAAATAGATTTTTTTTCTTTTTTGATCCATATGTATGTATGTATGTATGTATTTTTTTGAGACAGGGTCTTGTTATATAGTTCAGACTGTCCTTGAACTCACTTTGCAGATCAGGCTGGTTTCAAACTCACAGCAATCTTCTTGCCTCAGCCTCCCGAGTGCTGGAATCACTGGTATGTGCTACTATGCCCAGCTTCCATGTCTTTTATGTCCTTTTTGCCTTAGTGCATTTTCTAGAAGCCCTAGTGCTACTATGTCCAGTAGCAGTGGTAAGTGTAGACATCCTTGCCTCCTTCCTGATCTTAGGGAGGACGCGTTCAGTCTTTCACCAGCAAGCATTCCATTAGTGGTAGGTTTTGTAGATGCTTTTCCCCTGGGCTGGAGACTGAACCCAGAACTTTGTGCATGCAGTCAGGGACTCTACCACTGAGCCACGTTCCTAGCCCTATTGAGATTTTTTATCAAGTTAAGGAACTTCCTTTTTGTCCTACTTTAAGGACTTTTCTATCATAAATGAAGACTGAATTTATTAACTGCTTTTTCTGCATCAATTGACACAATTGTGTAATTTTTTTCTTTTTTCTTTCTTTTTTTTTTTTTGAGACAGTCTAGCTACGCAGTTCAGGCTGACCTTGATCTACTTGTAGCCCAGGCTGGTCTCAAACTCACAATGATCCTCCTGCCTCAGCCTCCATAGTGCTGGAATTATAGGCATATGCCACCATAATCAGCTTATAATTTTTCTTTTTTAGCCTATAAATATGGTGGGCTACACTGAGTGATATTTCAAATATCAGCAACATTGAAATCCTGGAGTACATGCTAGTTGATCACAGTGTCATTCTCTCTCTGTCTCTCTCTCTGTCTCTCTCTCATAGACTAATATTACTTAGGAATATCCTTAACAAAATATCCAAAATTCATAAGTGATATTAGCCTATAATTTTCTTCTATTGTAATATCTTTGTCTGGTTTCGAGATCAGTATAATGTATAATACTGGCTTTATAAAATGAATTGGAAAATATTTCTTCCTTTCCTATATTCTAGAAGAGATTATGTAGAGTTGGCTTTGGTTCTTTAAGTGTTTAGTGGGATTCTCCAGTAAAGCCATTTGGGGACTATGCACTTTTATATTCATAATTTGAGTTGATTCTCATAACAACCTTACAAAGAAGGAAAGTTCTATATGGATATAGAATTTAAGGCTCAGGGGAACTATGAGTTGCCCAAGATTTAGACGTCTTCTGATCTCAATGTCATTTGCACTGTATCACAGTTCCTGGGTTAGTCTAGGCAGACTTTTCAGCAACTGGAAGCTCTTTGGGAAAAAGGAAAGACAATAATCCTATCTGCTCCTGGCCACTTTTGTTTAGCTGAGTGCCCCTTCTTACCTGACATTGCACTCAAGTTGAAGAAACAAGGCAACTAGTGAATTGCAAAGTATAAAACCTAGTACTGCTAGCTCAATTATAAAATCTAAAAGACTGATGCTCAGGTGGGATGACGGTGATATGTCCAACCTCAACAACCTCTAGTGGCCAAACGAGACAAAACGTTTGGGTGGAGGAGGGAAATCCTGCTTTCTGTGGTTCCTGGCCATTCCTGGGAAGTTGCCGTTGGTCACTTCCCTTGTCCATCCTGCTGTCAGCCACTCCAAAATTTCCAAGTTGAAAGGACTGTCTGTTTTAAAGTAGGATTACTTCCTAGGTGTTGTCACCATCTTCATCCCCTATGCCATCTCTGAATTTGTCTTCCAGTTAAGAGCTTATCACTTCAATAAGCATTGATGATTCTCTACTGTCTATAGATGTGAACTGTCTGAGTGTTATCTTTGTATGACGTGGTTCTCAAACTTTTCAAAACAGAAGATCACTGGAGAAACTGATTTAAAATGCAGAAGGTGAAGTTCCAACCTCAAAGATTCTGATTCAGTAACACTTTGGAGCAGGACCAGGGAGTATGCATTTAAGAACCAGCTGCCCCACACATCCCAGGTGGTTCCCACACAAAATACACATTGAATTCACACCATTTAGCTTAGTTTTCAGAGTAATCTGATTCTAACTGATGTGGCCCACAGCACCCCTTACTTTCAACCATACTCCTACAAAGTCCTCCACAGCCCAGCCACGTGGAGGAGACTAATCCAGTTGGTGGACACGCCTTACACTGTAAAATTTCTAGGCATTTGCTAGAATTCTGCTTAGAAAGCTCTTTTTCACTTTGTCTGTTGAAATCCTATCTTTCCTCAAGGCCACACTTAAAATGTACCTTTTCCAAGAAGCCATTTCCATCTCCCCCAGGAGAACTGAATCTCTTCTGGTGCTTTTCCTCCTTGCCCTTATCACCATAACTGTAAGACTTGTTCAGCTATAGGTTTTCCACCTATCATAGGCTGTGACCAGCTTTCCATTTAAATTTATAGTAACAAGAATAGAATACAAAAAGCTGGGCGTGGTGGCGCACTCCTGTAATCCCAGCACTTGGGAGGCTGAGGCAGGCAGATCTTTTCAAGTTCAAGACAAAGTGAGCCCAAGGCCAGCCTGAACTGCATAGCAAGACCCTGTTTGAGAAAGACAATAATAATAATGTAATAGAGAATATCAATGTGCAGTCTTGTGGTAAGGTTCTCATGATGTATTTCTTTCCATTAAAGCATGATTTACATGTATTTTGTGTGAATTGGAATAAAACAGGAGAAACATTAAAAGTCATTGCTATGGCACTCATGTCGCCTTGCCCCTCACTAGAATCATTTGTATGACCCTGTGTCTCCCTATTATTGTAGACTTGTGGAGAATAATAAAGTCATCCTTACCCTGACATCTCTAGCACCCATCCTCAGGTTTTATGCAAATAAATATGTACTAAACTGAGTCGAGCTGTATGATACAACTCTTCCGGGATTAAGTATAGCAGATCAAGGTTGGGGTTACACCTTTCATAAACTGCCTTTTCTCAAGACAGTGGACTCTAAGGCATTGCCGGGGAGCAGGCCCTGCTTCTTGCCCAGGAGAAAAGGGTGACCACTTCTGAGGCAGGTCACTGAAGTAACAGATGTCCCCTGGACATTCTAGAATGTGTTCAACAATGGAGTGGGCCGAGGAAGGACCCTTTACAAGTCTTAAGTGTAGGAGTGGCAGCTCCATGAGGTTTCTAGGTGTGGGCATTTACTGAGCAGCTACTACACAGTAAACCAGTCATCCTGCTGGGTGCTCAACAGCCAAAGAAGTCTTCAGCATGGGCGACAGACTGGGCCACAGAAATATTTTCCTAAACCCTCATGCGTGGTGGTCCAAAAGGCAACATGGACCTTACCTGACTTATGCGCACCTTGCTTTTCACTTGTGGGTTAACTGTGCGTATCCTGGGGCTGTAAGTTCGGAACCACTTACCTATGGCAAAGTCTTCTCCTTTGAGGAGCTCACAGTTGGGAAGAGGAGTGGCAACAAGAACTTTCACAGGCAAGTTCCAGGTCCGTCAGACTGGGTGTAGTCGGACAGTTTAAGTCTAGAGGAGGTGATGTAGGACGGAGCAGAGATCCTGGATCCAGGGTCAAGATGGGCTTCAAATGAAGTGGTTGAGTAAGGGAAGAGAAAAGAGAGGGCACTTTGGGAGGCAAAGAGTAAGGAAGGGTTGGCTCATTGTAGCAGAGAGATTGTGACAGCCTAGGGTCATGGCCCTGAGGAGGACGGAGCTATGAAGGCGCAAAAGAAGGAAGGGTGAACTGTGAAATTCATTCAGCTATCGAAGAGTTTTGTTACACAGCCTTTAATTTACCCTCAAAATAAGACTGGGAAGTGGGGAAGTAAGATGGCGCTTATAAAAACCTACGGCGGGGCTGGGGAGTTAGCTCAGCGGCATAAGTGCCAGCCTGGCAAGTGCAAGGTCATGAGTTCAATCACCAGTACCAAAAAAAGAGCAATAGTGATGCATTTATTAAAATGGCTACAGTCCCAAAACATGACAACATCAAATGCTGATGAGGATGTACAGCAGAGGAACTCTCATTCCCAACTGGTAGAAATGCAAAAGGCACCACCCTGGAAGACACTGCTGCAGCATCTCACAAAGCTGAACACACTCTTACCATAGATCCAGCACTCCTAGACCAAATACTGGAAGTGACTAAGATATCGTTCAGTGCATGGGTGGGTGGGTGGATGGATGCATAAACAAACTGAAGTACATCTGGACAGTGGAATATTGCTTAGTGGTAAAAAGATTGTTGAGACAGGAAGACACATGGAGGGACCTTAACAACTTTAAATGCATACTGCTTAGTAAATGAGGCCAGTCTGAAGAGGCCACAAACTGTATGGTATTTTAGCAAAGGCAAGTCTCTAGGAGTAGTAAAGAGCTGGGTGGTTGCTAGAGATTGATGTGAGAAAGCGGGGATGAATAGATAGAGCACAGAAGAATTTTAGGGCATTACGTATTTGTCAAATCCCATAGAGCTCTGTAGTACAGAGTAAATCTTCCCTTTCTTCCTTCCTTCCTTCCTTCCTTCCTTCCTTCCTTCCTTCCTTCCTTCCTTCTTTCCTTCTTCCTTCCAAGTACCACAGAAATGGTACTTGGGATCCACCTCAGGTTCTCACACATACTAGTGCTCACTCACACAAGTGTTGTACATGAGCTGCATCCTCAGCCCCAGGACGAAATCTTGATGTAAACCGTGAACAGTAGTTAACGGTAACGTGTTACTATTGGTTAATCAAGTGTAACAAACGTGTTTGCTATGCCAGCACAAGTTCATTCATATCATAGGGAATCTGTGGAAGTGGGGCTGAGAGGAGAGGGGCTGAGTATATAAAATTCGATGTATCTGTAAATCTGCTGTTATTCCATAAATCCAAACATGTTAAGATAGCCCAGTAATTTCTTTAAACTAAAGAGATGTCAAAAGAACAAAAGAAAGCAAATGTGGTGCGAATTATTTTTTAATAAGAGAGTCAGCAAGGAGATCCTGGAAACTTGCTTGTAATGTAGACAGTCAGCCTTGCTTTCCAGCTTCTCCTTCATTTCCAGATCCCATCAATATAAAATCCACGCTGGAGCTGGGCCTGGTGCCGCATGCGTGTGATCCTACCACTTGGGAGGCTGAGGCAGGGGGATCCAGAGTTGGAATTTATACAGTCTGTTCCTCTTGGAAGTAAGACTTCGTGGTTTGCTGAACTTTATCATAAAGTGAAATTGGGCTTGGCAGGTTCATTTGGATAAGCAACATCACATTCCTTCCAAAGGAGAAAAGACTTTTCTCTGGCCAGACTTTTTCCCAAGGAACCATGATGATGGCAGACATGTGGGGCTGATTGTTAATTCTCCATAATTATATGAGACCCTTTAAATTTGTTTTGGTGGTTTATCTCTCCCGAGTAATTAGATGAGGCAATCAGCACATCTTTCATATTATAAAGAGCCTTTCTTTCTTAAAAAACTACTACTCCTCTTGGAGTTTCTGAAAATAACAATAAGGGTAAATTCCAATCAGTTGCTCTACGGGCTCTTAATGAGGAGCTTGTTTTAAGCCCTTCCGAGCTACACAGGGCTCCTCCAACGGAGAGCCTTTAAAACTGCATTAATCCCCTTCGCTCCAAATCTGTTCCCTTTAAGAACTGAAAGCAGCTTCCATAACCCTTTAAACCAACAACATTTGCTTTCAAAGTTGACATTTTCTCTTTAAATGGCAAAAAGTAAACCCTAGTGTTACAGAGCTGACGTACTGATCTCAGTCACCAGCCTTACGTTTGCACCTTCCCTCTCAGTCATGCGTGGTGTTCTTCTCTTAATCAGAAAGAGCCAGAGACTATCTGCACAAGACGGGAAGGTTTATTGTGATTGGCGGCATCGTCTCCCCTGTCCACGACTCCTATGGGAAACAGGTGGGTCGCTTCCTGTGCCCCCTTCCTTCACTGTCCCTCACTTAACAGTGCCCAGAGAAACCCTGCCCTCTCTGCTAAGGTTCCTGGAAATGCAAAATGTCCCCAAGCAGGCATCTGCCTCTGCCTGTGGCCCACATCCAGACCTGAGTGAGTGGGTGTCGGGGCGGGGCAGCAGCTGGGAAGAGCAGCTGCCCATGACAGGCAGCCACTCATGCCAGGCCCAGTCCATGCTCATCGAAAGAGACGTGCCAGACTGGGGTGGCTCAGTCTAGATGCCAAATCCATGGCTGGTTATGGGTTGAGCTGCATGGGACAAGATTTCCCTGGGATCTGAAGGGAAGACATCCTTTGCCTCTTAGTATCAGATTTAAATTCATTTCCCTCCCCCACTCTCCATGCTGCATGCCCCAGAAAGTTTAGGAGCATCCTGCTCATTCCTGCCTTGTCGTGCGGATATTGCTGGGCTCTGGGAGAGGTCACCTCACCAGCCAGGCCGAGGCCTCAGCAGGGAGCGTTTAGTGAGTTAGGTCTCAGGTCTCTGCAGGGCATACCTTGCCTGCCCCACCTGAGGAGGCTCATCTCTGACCCTGCTGGGGTGGTACATGCCACACACCCTTCACCCTTCCTCTTCCCCTCACCGCTTCATGCCAGTCTGTGTGGCAGATGGAAAGTAATGGGGTCACAGATCCTGTTCCCTCTTACTGCCAGCAGCTGACTGCTCTCTGGATAAGAGGTGTTTGAGCTGGTGGCCGGGGGTGGTGGGGGTGGAGGGAGGCCGCTGTGACCCCTCTGTTGCTTCCCAGGGCCTCGTGTCAAGTCGGCACCGTCTCATCATGTGTCAGCTGGCAGTGCAGAACTCCGACTGGATCAGGTAGGCTGGGCCTGAAGATGGCAGAAGCAGGTGGCCCTGCGCTCACTGGGGTTGGGGTGGGGAAAGAGGAAGAATCCAGCAACACTTTGATTCCCACAAGGATGGGGACACAAAGGAGAACTATCAGCTCTGTGCGGGCAATGATTACCTAGACTTCAAGGGGTGACTCAGTGGGTACCTTTGTCTTTTAAGCCGGCTGTGGTGGTCAGGAAACTAATTGCAGTGAAATTGCAGCACAAATGGTGTAAGAGGGAGCCCGGAAGGGTTTTGTCTGCATAGGCACCCCTGGGTCCTGGTGCGATTCCTAGAGCTTCTGAAAGCATCACTGGGTTTTGGAGGAGGCATGGCTAGCAAGTCTGAACTGCCCCCAGCTTGCATCCCATGAAGTTCATTAACTCTCACTTGCTATCCGCCAGCCAGTGTTGCCTGGCCTGGGCAATGGCCCCTTCCCAAACTCGGGCTCTGAGCTCCAGACCAAGTCGTAGAGGTGCAGGCACTGCCCTTTCCCATGTCCACATCGAATCACACCCAGAGTGCCTTCCGCTCGCTGCCTTTCCCAGACAGATGTGCCATCGAGATGGCAGCCTGTCCCCCATAGGGTCGCCTGTGCTGCTGGTATAATTAAAGCAAGCATCCACTAATTATGCTAATGATGCTCCCCCAAGTTCCTACCATTATAATTTGCATGATAAGATGATTTTTTTAAATGAAAATAATGGCACACCATTTGTGCCTCAATTTCACCCTGTGGAAAAATAAGCAGCATCTGGAGGTTTCCATGAAGTGAGGGAAATGAGGGGACGGTGACCTGAGAAGGGGAGCCCGAGTCACTGGGGAGGGTGGACAGGAGGAAATGAGAGTGGTGAAGGGAAGCAGGAGTGATTAAAGGGTGATCCTTGCTTCTGGAGCGCAGTGATTCGTGTGAGAAGCACACACGCTTTGCAGACTTTCTCACCCCCTCAAGGTGCAGGTAAGTAGGGACATAGCTGCTTTTCCTCAGGTGGACACAGGCCCAGAACTGTCCAAGCACTCAGGAGACAATGCAGCTGTCATCACATCAGGATGAGAAATGAGGCCATTCCTGACCTGCTGGGAAAGTAGGAGCTGGTGGGGAAAACATTGGGCAAGAGACTGCTTTTGTTTGGATGTGCTTAGAAGATTCTGGACTAAGTCCCTCATTCATTCAGTAAATATTTACTGAGTGCTGGTGGCCTGCCTCACGCTGTTCTAGGCACTTGGAAAATCAGGATGGAGAGCACTAGGGAGTCCAAGAGCCAGTCCAGAAAGGGGAGCTGCTACTCCTCTGAGACTCTTATGTGCAGGGGGGAAGGAGAGAAGGTCTCGGGGAACCAGCTCAGAGCAAGCAGACTCCCTCACCCTTTTTAGTGAGATCTGATCTGTGGAACCCAGAGACCTATGCAGGGCAGGAGGATGGTGGCTAGGGAATGCTCAAGTTCTAAGGAAGTGTCTGAGAAATGTCCCGATTTAGTAGCTCATTAAGCTGGCAAGAAAGTGTGCATCACTGGGGGCTGGATCCCTGCTGACTTCCCAAGCCAGCATTGGGAAGCGGTGACTGGTCTGTGGGTCTGTGCCATCTGGTCTGACTGCTGTACCTCACCTCCATGCCCGCAAGGCACCTGGAGGCACAGGCAGGCAGCCCGGGCAGATGCTCCAGGGTCTGCAGCTGACCGGAAACCTCAGGTCCCTCTTGCTGAGGACTTGGCTCACTTAATTCTTATCACACTCCTCTAAGGGCCACAGGAGAATTCCCTTTTGCAAGTAAGAATAAGAGCAAGACACTCTACATATGCGTATAATATTTACTGAGTCCTGACAAACCACAAGACAATCAACACTGTTACATGCATTTTACAGGTAGAGAAAGCGAGGCACTGAAAGATCACCTGACTTTCCCTATCTGGCTTTCGCACTTGGAAAGGGCTGGGGCTGGAATTAAACCCGGTAGATTGGCAGCAGCATCTTTTCTCATACGCCTATGACAGACTTCTCTCAGTGTACAGAGGAGGAAACTGAGGCTCAGGAAGTACTTTAAAGTCAGGTTGTAACTAATACAAGATCTAAGCATATAACACGATCAGGTCTGCTAAATTCCCTGAGCTGTGATCACTGGAAGGAAATAATACAGAACCAATGGGAATGGAAACCAAGGGAAACTTCTCTCCCATGACGTTAGGGTGGACCCGTGGGAGTGCTACCAGGACACCTGGCAGACGACCTGCAGTGTGCTGGAACACCACCGGGACCTCATGAAGGTGAGCCGGGACACCACTGGGGGGGGGGGGGACTACAAGGATGCAAAACGGGGCAGGACAGGAGATTGGGGGCCTACAGACTTGGTTGCAGTTTCCTACTTCCTTGCCCTCTGTGAGAAAGTCCAGCCTCTTAGTTGCGCGAAAAAAGGCAATGAATTAGGACCCGGGAGCACACTGGGGCTTCCCCTGGTCTTCTAGCCTCTCACTTGGCTTCCCACCTGGATGTCATATAATACTTCTGCTGCTTCACATGGCTGGGGCAGCTTTCGTCAGCTGGGAGCTAGTTCAGGCTGGGATTGAGGAGATCACAGTTATAAAATTTAAGATAGTGAGAAGAAGAAGAGGCTGGAGAAAGGCAGGCAGGAGAAAAGAGACTGGAGTCGGTATGAGCAGCCAGGCCCTCTGCACCCTCTGTGAGGGACCCGTGAGTCTCTCCCTCCAGGGAAGGTTGCTGCAGCTAGGGCACTGTACACACCTGCTGGCCATTGCATCTCATCCCTGCCTTCCTCCTCCACGAGAGCTTCAGGGGCAGATGGTATCTCATCTGTGTTTTCTCAGTGGATAAAAGGGAGGACAGAGAGGAACCCACATGCTGGAGGACATGTCATGGGCCTTAGTGAACACAGATGGACAAGAGCTCCTGCATTCTGGACTGGCGCCCTGGGCCTGCGTGTGGGCTTCAGAGGCCCAAGGGCTGGCTGCCAGGTAGAAGGGGATACATCCAGTCAGCAGCACCAGCCAGCGTGTGCAGAGAGCGCCCTTCCCAGATCAATACCGACCCATAAACCCCCACAGTGGAAGGAGAAAAAGCAGCGCTGTTGATTCAGAGAATTCTGAGTGACCAAGACAACCAAACATAAATTGCATTCACCTCCTCTGACTCTGATGTACGTAGAATAACAACGAAGCGTGGTGCAGAGAGCATGTCCAGCCATCTCTGTTCCTGCTGTTGGAAAGCCTCCACTCCTTGGAGGGTAGCGCCTGACCACCACTTCTGCCAGCCACAGCTGAGTTTCATTTTTCTAGACCTGGAGCCAGGAGCACACGAGCTAGAGCTGACCAGCTGGCTCTTGCTCGGTGTACTAAGGGACCCCACCTTCCCTCGTGGAGCTGAACAGAACTGGTCTCCCTTCCTCTGCATTCGGAGTCTTCACATACACTCTGAATCTTTGCTGCTTCCCTTGAAAGGCTTCTGACTTAGGGTCACATTGACTTGTTCCTCTGTGCTGGTTTTAATAACATAGTAATATAAGACACCCCATCCTACTATATAAGAACGTATCAGTCAGGATAGGTTGAGATATCTGTGGTGACAGGCATCCTTAAAAATCTCACAGGACTTTACACAGGTTTATTAGCCGGCCTGTGGTAGTCGGGGTATTCCTTCTAGTCACATTGGAGCCTCAGGCTTCATGATGGAGGGGAGAAATGAGGGACCCCTGCAAGCATCCCTGAATGTCGGCTATAATGGCTATTGTTTTGTTGTTCAAAAGCCTCGTCTTCTGTGAATACCCACTCTGTTACTCTCGCCCCAAGCATAAGTCTGAGCCAAGGAAGCTCAGCCAGGAGTCCCAGCTGTTGCAGTGATGGGCAGAGGCTGGCTGACAGAGTTGGTCACAGATGGCCCCCTGCCTGGCAGTAAGAGCCCAGAGCTGCTTCCTAATAACCTCCGCCTTCCCTGGCATGGCGTGAGGCCTGCGCTCCCTTCCACAGAGGGTAGACCTGCCAGAGAGAGAGAAGCACTCAGGGCTACGTTTGGAAAGGCCTCCAAGAACCAGGACAGGATGGGGCCCACAACCAGTCATATCTTCATATCTTCTCCAGGACAGAACATGCCAAATGGGACTTGTCCAGCAAGAGGAAGGAATCCTTCAGCCACTAGACCAGTTATTAAATGAAAATGGGGGATTTTACCTTCTGGAGGTGTAATAATAAAAAAGAAGGAGACTACTCCTTCCAGGGCTCAGGGCAGAGAAACACATAAAGTAGACTGAGAAGATCCCCACTGGCTCCCGGATGTGGCTGGATGCTTCTGTGACCTGCTCCTATAGGAGCATTCTGAACATGACAGGTTGTGTACAAGATGAATGGCTGCCATTTTTTAGGGCTCGGAGGGCTTGTGTGCTGCTGTGCCTCCAGGGTAGCCTGTGGGCGAAAGTTAGAAGGTCACCTCAGCCTGGTGCTTGAGCATCCTCTGGCAACAGGACTCTGACCCAGACAGGGCGGTGGACAGGGCACCAGCCCTGCTGAGATGCTGGCTTTCAGGGAAGGAAACTGAACAAGCTACGGCCCTTGTGAAGCTAAACAGATTGAAAATTGGGCCTTTGCTTCTTAGTTGCCCAGAACTGGCTTCCCACTCACCTTGGGCAAGGGAGGGTTACTTCTAGGTTGGCTGGGAAAAACACCGCATTATCAGCTCTATGCTGCAGCCCTGGAGAAAGCAGGAGGCCTGATAACACTGGATAATGGATAATACACAGTGAATTTCCCCTTGGCTCTGGAATGTGTATTCACACCATTGAGCAGGCCAGAGAGGGCTCAGAACCCACCCACCCACTTCCTGCAACACAAACACATCCTGCTCAGCCTGGCACCACTTTCTCACTGAGCTCTGTTACTGATATCTCTGGCCTGGAGAGGCTGCAGGTGGTGATAGTGCCTTATGTTTGCATGACCTTTCCCAAGCTTGGAGAGCGCTTGCACAGACATGATCTCATTTTAGCCCCATGAACCAGGCAGGGAGGCCAGATAGGCACGATATGCAGAAAGCTACGCCCTTGGCTGCCACTTACAAAGTTCCTGCCATCTGCCAAGCTCTCCAAAGACAATGTGCATATGCTCGCTTGCCTAATCCTACCCCTGTCAAAAAGGCAGGTATAGAGTTAGACTCCAGTTGAGGTTCAGGAGAGTTTAATTACTGTCCAAGTTCGCACAACTGGAAAAAGATTGAATCTGGGTTCAGATCTGTGCTGTATTCCACACTTTTCCTACTGAACTATCCTGTTTCCTGCCAGCTTACCTACCGCATGGGGCAGCTGTGTCTAGAAGCCACCCTCAGGGATCTCCCTGAGATCTAGGCTGCTGACCATGATGGACAAGCAAGTATCCCTTTGGAGACAACTGGGAAAAGTCCCTTGACTAGTGACGCTGACTCAGTATCTCTCCATCTCCCTAGAGGGTGACCGGCTGCATCCTCTCCAACGTGAACACACCTTCTATGACGCCTGTGATCGGACAGCCACAGCACGAGACCCCCCAGCCCATTTACCAGAACAGCAATGTGTCCGCCAAGCCCACAGCAGGTAGGGGACTGTTGGTGCTTCCCACTCACTCCTTGGGCTTCTTAGAATGCCGACTGCTGGGCGCACCCCAGAATCGGATTCAGCAGGTTTGGGAGAGGGAGGAGGATTTGGATTTTTAATAGGGCAAACCTAATGCTGCTGGCCGAGGAACTGTACTTTCACAGTGGTATAAAGAGCACTGATAGACTCACAGAGAGAGAGGGAGGCAAGAGAGAGAAACGGTGGGGTGCATTCCTTATGTGCATTTAAATAGAAAGTTAATTGCAGTAACTGTGAGTTAAATATACAAAAGGGACCATTTTCACTGCCTCTTTCAGGGAGGTTGAGGTTTGGGGGAAGGTCACACAGTGAGGGAACAGTCACATCTAGGCCGTCTGCATCCAGAACCTCCCACATTTAGTCATCTCATCGGAGCCAAGGAATAGGGGTCACCGACACTTACCCGACTCCTAGTGCAGGGTGTTTGGGGGTGCTCAGCACTTTTCACGTGTTCTCACTTGCAGCAGAAATTCTGTGAGACAGCTGTATGCTCCGGTGTCAGGGACTCGCCCAGGGTCATTCTGCTTAAAAGCAAAATGGCTTCAATTCATGTTTGGTCCTGTTGGCCTCCACCGTCTATGTTCTAAACTCTTCCAGACCAGCTTGAAGAGGCAGATGATGCTATGCTTTTTGAGCCTAGGGACCGTAAGCTATTGTATTATTGGTCTGTGATAACCAGGGTAATACCCAAAGAAGAACCAGAATTTCACAGTTTGTATATAGCTCCACATGGGGGTTCAGAGACATTTTCTGGACTAGAGAGAGGATTGAGAACCAGAACCCTCTCAGCCAGATAGGATGTAGGTTATAAAACCCACCTGCACGGGGAGGAATGCTTCACCCAGGGTGTGCTTTGCCACAGGCTGGATCCCTTCTGGATGTGGGAGTCACTGTGCAGTGTGGGGATGGCTAAGAACAGGCTTGGGGCAAGCCTGGGGGGAAATGCTCCTGAAGAAGAAGGAGAAGGAGAAGAGAAGAAGAAGAAGAAGAAAATGAGCAGCATATATGCTCTATAAATGTAGAATCTGATCTGATTTATTTAACCATACCTGCATAGTACACAATTTTTTTTTTGTACTGGGGATCAAACACACGACCTTGCACTTGCCAGACAGGTGCTTGTGCTGCTGGGCTACATCCCCAGCAATACACTGTATTTTTTAATTAATACACATTTTTTAAACAGCAGAAAAAGCGCAGTACTACATTAGCAGTTATCTCTAGAGGTGGAACTATGGACGCTCTTTGTTTTCCTTCATAGATATTTTTCTCTTTTAATATTTTCCAACTTTCAAAAATGTAATGAACACAACCAGTAAATGGACTCTAGTCCGTGGCTCCGAATGCTTGTGCCTTGGGCTGAGACTGGGCAGGAGAAACTTTGGCTGTCATATTTCTGTTCTTTCTCTCCACCCTCCTCCTGCTTTCCACTCCCGTCCGCCTTCCCAGTGTCCCCCCGCAGTGTAGAGTGGCCCCAGTGCTAAGCCGGCACGGTGTAAGTTGTGAGTGGTTCTTTCCCTCTGTCCCTGTCTGTCTTGCTCTCTCCCTCAGCCAAAATCTTGGGGAAGGTGGGAGAGAGCCTCAGCCGGATCTGCTGCGTGCGCCCGCCAGTGGAGCGCTTCACCTTCGTAGGTAAGCGAGCTCTTCCTCAGTTCTGTCTTCTTTCCCCGCACCCTTCATGCATCAGCAAATGCCCTCAAGTGCCTGTGCTGTGGTCTGAATGTCCCTGTCCCTCAGATTCATACACTGACATTCAAGCCACCAAGATGACGATATTAGGGAGTGGGGTCTTGGGAGGGTGATTGGGTCCTAAGGATGGAGCCCACATGAGTGAGAGTTCTGCTCTTATAAAAGAAGCCCAGGAGGTAGCTAGTAGTCTCTTCTATCATCTTGAGGACCCGTAAAGAGATGCCACCTAGGAACCAGGACACTGGCCCTCTCAAGCTACAAGTCTTCCAACACCTTGATCTTCCAGCCTCTAGAACTGTCACAAATATGTATCTGTTGTTTATAAGCCACCTGCCTATGGTATTTTGTTACAGCAGACAAAACAGACTAAGGGATGACCTTTTATAGAGCAGAGGCTGACAGAGACCAGAGGTATGCAGGAATGTGACCAGGCCTCCCTTCCAACATACAGAGGATCACGTTAACCTGGGGTTGCCTGAGACCTTTCACGAGCACCACCCTCCCCAGCCCATGCTCATTCCTTACCCTGCGCTCACACAGAAGGACTCAGCGTACCTACAGGCTTTTGGTGGGGCCCGAACCCTCCCACAGGTCCTCCCTGCTCCAGCAGTACGCGTCCTCCTGCGAGAGGCAGGTGTTCTTCCCCTATTTCCCTCTGTCTTTTGCCTGTTTCCCCAAAGACTCAGCGGGGTGGGAGTATCAGAGTGTCTGGGTCTGTTTTTCCTCCGAGCCTCAGATTTAACTGTGCGCAAGAACTGCGGGCCTGGACCTTGTTCCTTTATCCCCTGCTGCCTCTTCCACCATGTCTGAGATTTCCATTTTCTGGCACGTTGAAAGGCTCTAAGAAGGTTGGTTGAGGAGGCAGAGAGGCAGGCAGCTAGACAGCAGCTTGCAGGGGTGTGTGTGTGCGTGTGCTGTGCATGCACGTGCACTTGTGCCCCATGTGTACCTCCACAATGACGCCACACCCTGAGAGCCCTGCCTTTCACATCTCTCTGTGGCTCTTCTATGTCTGCCACAGAAAAACCTCCACGTCCCCAGTTTTGCTAGTTCTTTAAACCAAGAGGCCCCTCAAAAAAGATGGCCACCTCCCATGACTCTAAAAGCTGTCCCATTAGCTTTCAAGGACACTGCTCTTGTGAGCAGACCCCCTTAAAATATGGGAAGAAATCGCGAGTGTTTGGCATGGGTATGTGCATTTGCCTTTGATCCCCGGGCAAGGCTGTGTAATTCTGAAAACCCCAGAAACGTAAAGCGTGCTCCCGGTCCACCTTAGGCAGCCTGTGCTCTCCATTCGCCCTCCTTAGATGTCCCTGAGCAGGGAGGCCTGTGTCCTGCGTCCCATTCCTGCTACTCTCACCCAGGAGGTGCTCTGCTCCCTAAAGCTTTTGTGTCCCCTCTTTCTCCTTCAGATGAAAATGCCAATCTGGGCACGGTGATGCGGTACGAGGAGATTGGTGAGTGGGCTGAGAGACTGGAGACATTGGGAGGCTCCTCCCCCAACCACTGGCAACTTGGAGAATGGTGGAGGCTTGAGAATCCTGCACTGTTTGAAGCAGGATCTATTCTCAGAAGAACAATCACTCCGAGCTAAGATCACATTTTTCCCTAGTTCCCCTTTAACATCTCCGAGCTGGATTCAGGCCAGGGCCCAACAGTGTTCCGCAGCTAAAAGAAAGGAAGTTGAGCTGCAGTTCCAAAGAGAAAGACTATGCTTTAGCCCACAGACAATGCGCATAGACAAGGCAGCACGGCGTTCCTGCACCCTGCATTCCTTATCAGATGTTTCCAGTATTTGCAGGTAGAGAAGGAAGGGGGACTGAGATCCACTCCTGCTGGCTAAGGCCTCCCAGTGTCTGTGTGAGAGCCTCATAGCCCGCCTAAGGTGGGTAGAGAGTGGTTACCCAGAGCTGGGATGGGAAGGACCTCACCCGTGTAAGCTGAAAAGAAAATCAACAATCTAATACCTTTCCAAGGTCCCAGAGCAGGAGACGCAAGTGAGAGACCCAAGTGGCTAAAGCTAGAGAAAGGACAGACAGACACCAGAATGGAGCCGGAGTTGGCACAGACACCAGGTGATAGGGTCAAGGGCAATGACGAAGCCTGGCGGTCTAGGATGAGAGGCGGGCTGGTGTCCAGCAGACACACTCAGTCTTAATTGAAGCTGTGAAGAGAGCGAAGCCCCTCTTTGGTACTCTGTCCGATACCTGGAGGGCGGAGCTCCTGCCATGATCCTGAGAGGTATGGCTGTGCCTGCGCACTGGTTCTCCCAGGAGCCTGGCAGACGTGACACTGTCTTCAGCTGCTTCTCTGGGTCTCATCCTCTGACATGAAGTGCAGTGCTGCGCCTGTGTCGGTGCAGTTTGGTTTTGTTAAAACCATTTGAAAAAGTTTAAGGAATTGTGGAAGCCAAAAGCTAAACACAGTCATAAAAAAAAGTTATATTAACACAATTAAATGAATTGCATAAAACAAAGGTAACAAATAGATGTCTCACTTCCTAATTATTTTTTTATTTTGAAAAGAATAAAACTAAATGAGAAAAGAAAAAAAAACCAAAATGGAGTCATTCAAAACAAAAGAATGGACATAGTACATAATTTAAAACCACAATACAAGGTGATCTACAATGGTTACCATGATGTCTCTTGTTATCTTCAATAGAATTGCCCCATCATCAGGTAAATAAAATTGAACATAGTGGTATGAAACAAAATCAATAAAAACAAAACATTGGAGACTTTATAGGACTTCAAAAGAGGGTAATAGTCAAACCAGAATGGGTGTCATAGTTCACTTCCTAATTATTTCATTATAGTTTATTGTTCTTATTCATCAGCACAGCATTCTCTGAAGCCACCTGGCTTCACCTCCCCAAGCAGGGGAACTTGGTTCCCACTTCCCCAGAGCCAGAGCATCCAGAACAGAAATGGGAGTGCAGGTGCCTCCTTCCTGCAGCACCCAGGGCTCATCTAGGGCCACTCTGCCTCTGCTCAGGGAGGCCCCCCTGCTGCAGAGAGGTCAAGGCTGCTTGCTCTTGCACAGGAGCTATTTGTCCCCTGCTGCTTTCATGTAGATGACCTAGCTGTGGGGGCCGGAGGTCGCCAGGCCCATCTGGGTTACTGTCCTCACCTCACAGCAGGTGTGGTGAGCGGTCCACCAGTGACTAAGGAGGGAGCTGGCCAGTGACTCTCCAGGCTCTGCCCTCTGCTGTCAGCAGAACTCGTGGCCTGACAAGGTGCAGGCAGCTGCCCCGGTGTGCTGTGGGAGCTGGGATGGGCCATAGGGCCTGGGCTTCACATAGCCAGGATTCCTGGGCGGGGAGTGTAAAGGGAGAGCTAGTCTGGCTCTCGCCCTGGATCAGGGTGACCTGGGGAAAGAGGTGGGGCCCAGTGGAGAGCAAAGCTTGTGATCTTCAAGGCCCTGGGGCCCCGCTTGTTAAAACCCTCTTGCCTACTTCATAAGGAGAAGCGATTTTCTTCTATCTCCATAGCATCTGTAACCTCCATCTCCGTGTTCCCAATAGCTAGCTGCACCTCCTAGGCTGCCTCAGGACAAGAGTTAGGAACTACAAACACCTTAGGCACCCCACACCCTGGAGAAATCACTGCTGCCCCCTAGTGGTCACACATGGAACCTCAAGGCCCTGCTAGCGCCACCTGTCTGTGACCGATACATCTGCTCTGGTCCTGTAAGAAGAAAAGGCAGAGACCTCACTCACTCACTCACTCTAGAACTTCCCGTACTTTGGCATATAAAAGAAAAAAAATTAAATTCCCACATTACACTTGGGTGGGAAAGTGAGTCTCTGGCTTGAGAATCAGAAACAGACTAATTGCGAAGGCTCTCAACAGTTTTCAACCTTGGCACAACTGACATCAGTGGAGCGAGATGATTCTGTGCCATGAGATTGTCCTGTGCACTGTAGGATGTTTACCAGCTCTACCCACTAGATTCCGTGAGCAAACCCCTCCTCTCCCAAGTCCTGACAGTCAAAAATGTCATCAGGCATTGCCAAATGTCTCTTGAAACTTGCAAAATTGCCCCCACTTGAGAACCACTGATGCAGACCTTGGGACATGGCTGCATCACTGAATCTTTTGGCAATCAGAGGGACACAGCGTCAAGTTTTCAAAACAGAACTGGCCTAAGCTCTAGGTGGTGTCAAGTGGGATGAGCCTGTCTGGCTCCTCTCAGCCATACCAAGTCTGTTCACCTCCACAGTGGGGAGGGACCCACGGTCCCTAGCCCCACTGCAGAGGGGCACAGCTTTCCCCTGGAAACCTCCACCACAAAGCAGACAGGGAGATCACAGCCCTGCAGATTGCCC
The DNA here is from genome assembly GCF_034190915.1 of Cavia porcellus. Taxonomy (NCBI): domain Eukaryota; kingdom Metazoa; phylum Chordata; class Mammalia; order Rodentia; family Caviidae; genus Cavia; species Cavia porcellus. The sequence goes on from NW_026947512.1 coordinate 3,335,062, forward strand.
AGATGGCTCTTGGGCAGCCTGCTGGCTCTCCCATTCACCAAGACTGAGTGCCTACTATGTGACATCAATCCAGCAAGCCCTAGGTTAAGGTTCCTGCACAGAAATAGATCCTTAGACTGCAGTATATTAAAGAGGAGAGAAGAGGGGAGGGGAGGGGAGGGGAGGGGAGAGGAGGAGAGGAGAGAAAGGATGCAGGAGGAATGTTGAGTTCCTAAGATTCCAGCCTCAGTGGAGATCCTTGAGGAGAGTGAGCTGCCCAGAACCTGGAACAGAGTGCCCTGAGCACGGCTGGTCGCTCCCTCGGGTCCCGGTAGCAGCTGTCCCAGGAAGCCTGGCCCTGAGCTCAGCGAAGGGTTATGTCTCAGATCAGAGGCTTCATAGCCTTGGACTCTCCACGGAAGGGCCTGGGCTCCTTGAGTCACATCCTGGGCGAGGACTCCCCCCCACCCCACTGTGGTGTTCCAAGAATCCCTGGATTCCCTCCCTCACATTGCTCAGTTTTAATAAGCAACAGTTTGCTACATCTTTTAAATGACAGTGGGCCTCCCTGGGATCCTTCAAGTTGGTTAATGAAGGAAGAAAAACAACTGACAAGAGGAAGTGTGCCAGGACGCCAGGAAGAGCAGGGAGGGCAGGGAAGCGCCTCAGTCTCACTTCTCAAGCCCTTGCTGAAGACAATGGCCTGAGCACTCAGGGTGCACCTGGCACCCCCTCCCACTGCACTGGCACTTGTGCCAGGAAGCAAACTCCAGATAATGAAGGATCCAAGCACTGTGGATCTTTTAACTTGATAGGAAGCAAAATAGAGCCCCTTAGACCTCAGGCAAGGCGGAAAGCTGGCTCAGTCTCTATTCGGGTGACTGGACACCATAATGTAACCCCCAAAAGACCCCTGTCCGGGGGGTGGCTCCCCTCTGCACTCTGTGCTCCCTGCACCAGTAAATCCCCCAGAAGGCCAGGGTGGCCGGTCCATGAGCCAGCAGGGGAGGGTGCAGAGATGCCTATGCCACATGCACCCTGGGGAGGGGGCCCATCTAGGAGATCTGGGCGCCTCTGCTCCCACGGGGCAAGACTTCCTGTTCATCAAGAGAAGGAGGCTGAAAGGTGACCTTCTCAGGCCTCCACTCACTCCCTCTGCAAACCTGTTCCCCCGCAGAGCTGCGGATCTTGCTGCTGTGTGGCAGTGACCTGCTGGAGTCCTTCTGCATCCCGGGGCTCTGGAATGAGGCAGATGTGAGTAAAGCCGGGGGGCCCCACACAGCTGGGACCTGGGACGGAAGGGTGGGAAAGGGACACTTGACTTTGGCATCAGAGCTTCCCTCCCCCAGCTGGGCTCTCTTTCCTCCTCTCTACTCCCAGGAGGGCAATCGATTCACATCACTGTGAAAGGAAATCTTCACCCCCATCCCTCCCCAAGCTTTATCTCCTTTTGCATTTTTACAGGCTCCTGTGAAGCCTGGGAGTGAGGGGTAGAGAAGCGAGTCACAGATGCTCCCAGGGGTTCTTTGGGGGGAGTGGCATGTCGGAGGTAGAAGAAAGGGGGGCTTAGAAACCTTTGCCTTTTCAAGATAATAGTGTGTTACATTTTCTTTTGATTCTTTTGATGACATAGTCAAATACCACCCTAGAATCCTCTTAACAAGAGGAAAGGGGTTAAGAGGGGCCACCTTAGTGGCAAAAGTTCAATAGGAACTTTCTGGCAATTGAGTCAGGCTATAGGGCATGGGCCGTTAAACTTACATCACTCAGAGCTCAGGGGCATCTTTTTTTGTTGCCTGACCTGAGATGGTCCTTAAACCAGCTAATCCATAAAATTACTCTTCACCCATGGATTTATTCTTGTTCGTTCATTAGTTCATCTGACAGCATAAGCTGATGCCAGCTCTCAACCCCAGAGCCCTGTGCTGACTGAGTACCAGGGTAGCAATTCTAGACCTCGTGCTTTTTCTGTTCACTTGTTGTGTGACCCTGTAAATCACCCAACTCCTGTGGTCACCAAACAAGACTAGTTTTGCCCAGTGTACAGCAGGCAGAAAGAAAAGTTTATTCACTAGGCAGCCAAATAGGAGGCAAGAGCTCCAAGTGTCAAAGAGTTTCAGGCTCTGTTCAGGATAAAAAAGCAGGGCACAGTGATCCGAGGTGAGGCAAAGCGAATTCAACCGTGTTATCACCTTTGTGGCTCATCATGGGCTGTGTGTTTAGAAATTGGCTATGTTAATGTGCACTGAAGGTGTAGTTTGGGCCTCTGACTTTCGAGAAGTTGGTAGTTTCATCTGGTTTTGCCCCCTTTAAGTTCCGCACACATCAGAGCGTTGCCTGTAGCACAGCTGCTGGGAGCCTGCAGCTTGGCTGTGAGACTCTAGGCTTGGTGAGGAAAGCAGGTAACTAAAAGCAAGTGAGACTGGGGTTACTCAGGCTTTGCCCTGGTTTCCTGCTGGTCTTCAGTTGTTTTTACAAATCCATAAAAATCTATAAAATGGTATTGTGGCAGTCTGAGATCCTAAAGAGGTATACAATATAATCCTTGCCCTCAAGTATTAGGAGGTGTGATGTGTACATAGGGAAGTCTTTTCATATATGTTTATATTTGGAGAAAGATAAAGAGGCAAAGGAGAAGAGAAGAAACCTTCAAGATCAAACTCAAGTTTTCCAACACAGCTTATAAAAAATACATTTTCAGTTTCATTTTTTTCCATCTCCTAGTCTCAAAACGGGGCATAATAATAACATCTGGAAGATTGAAGTGACATTATCTATTTAAAGTTTCTACCTGGCCTAGCACCTGTTACACAGTTACACATAACAAATGGTGTAAGAATTGAACAATTTCTAAATACATTCCAGTGTAGGGCATAAATGCTGACCTGCCAGTGGATAACCAAGAGGGGCGGGAGAGTTTCAGGGAAACAGAAGATAACTGTGAGGTCCATCTTCCCCGGAACGCTTTTCTGCAGGTGAAATTTTAAACCTCTTAGTTGTGGACTAGGTGATTTACTTAGCTTCTGTTTCTTTGCTACTTTGCAAGGCCCAGTGAAAATAAAAAGTAATGTGGATTGAGTTCTGCACAAGATCACTGTAAAACTCTCTCAAGAATCCAAGGAAAGCTGGGATCCTATGCTATGGGAACTCAGAGGAAAGAGCCTGCTTGCCTGAGCAGACAGTCCTGGGGCTCCTTGGGCTTTTTACTAAGTAGGACCTGGTAGGCGCTGCCTCTCAGGGACAGACCCCAGCTTCCTAGTGCTTGGCATTTACATGAGTTGGGTCCCTGGCTGCATGGCCAATTCCTATGAGTCCTTCTAGTCAGGTCACCAACTGCAGATCTTCTAACTTCTCTCCAAAGTGATTGCTCTTGGGACCACAGCGGAGGATGAGGGGGAAGAGCCCTGCGTTTCTCTAAGACCAGGGTTGGTTGGTTAAAGGAGGGAAAGCTCAGAAACCAATATCTGTTGATAAAGACCTTGTCTATTCAAATGTGTTCCAACCTGACCACTTGATCTCTTCTAGTCCTGACCTTCTCTCCTTTTTGGACTCTAGAGGGAGATCAATATCTTATGCAAACAGGAAAGGGATTCTCCTATCAGATCCCGACCCCCAATCTGAGATGGATGACTTACAGCAAGTGGAGAAGCCAAGATTGAATGAGACAATGAGCAGATAACAAGGTGGGGTGACTAGCTAGCCCCAGTTTTCCTGGGACTTACTTTGTTTTAAAACAAGGTCCCACAGCTAGGGGTGTAGCTCATCAGTGGTCAGCACTTAGCATGCAGGAGGCCTTCAGTTCAACCCTCAGAAGCAGAAAGTCTCAGGCTACCTTGTGTGGCTGGAGCCCTAGGACATCCAGCCCGGCTGCTACTCTCAGAGGGCACAACAGTGCAACATCCGTCCTGTGCAAGAGTGAGATTTGTGTGCCTGCAAGGAGAGCAGGAGCCCCTCAAAGCTTGCCCCGCAGGGCTTTCCCCGGCCTGGAGCAGAGCTCACTGGCACCCACCAGGCCAACTGCCATTCCCCTCCTCACCCACAGCCAACAATCTGTGAGGTCCTTGGAATCACTGTGTCCAAGAAACTGTTTCCTTGCTTAATGTGCATGAAGCTTAGCCTTATAACAGAAGCATGCCAAAAACATCACTTTTAGTTTATTTAAATCAAGTTAAAATTCCACTCTAGATCCTTATCCACAAGATGGTGGAAGTTCTGTCTTAGTCACGGCTGATGAGCAGGCCCAAGAGGATCTTGTGTGTTAGTTCACCCTGGTCACCACATCTTCCCTGCCTTTCTAGTCTTCGAGGGTGATGGTACTCTGGTCCTTGTCCACTTGGACAAGGCTCACCCTGCTGAGTCTGGAAGCCTGCACCACCCCCAGCCCATAATCTGCAGGGTCCGTCTCTTCTGATGCCATCAAGGAAGTGACAGAGGGTGAACTTCGCTGACCTTGAGTCTCTTCCTGTCTTGGGGAAGTGCGCAGAACAGCAGAACCCTCCTCTTCCTTCTTTCTGTTCTGTAGGAAGTATTCCTGTTTCCTCAGGATTTTAATAAAATCTCTCCAATAGCTTTAAAGCCACCAACTTCAAAACATTCTGTTTTTGTCCTGCAGTTTCCTCTTGTAAAAGCTGTCTGCTAGAAATAGAGTTGAGCAGGCAAAGGCAGATATGAGGAACAGGAAACTAGTTGGTAACTTTGTGAGTTACTCCCCACTCCTCATCTGGGGGAGCTTGGACCTCAAGCTGGAAAAGAAGCATCCTTCTCTCAAAACTGGCCACAGGGTGAGCCCTTCTTAGGCTACTAGCAAGTTCAGCCACGCAGGGGACTATTTTGGAGATGGCCTATTTCGGGGATCCCAGCTTCTAACACAAGATTAGAAGGTATAGAAGACCTGTCCTGTCCTGGGCTTCATTCATTCACTCTTTCACCCGAACACATCTTGGGCCCCAAGTGATACCTGTTTAGCAGTACCGCTTGACCCGTGATCGGAGACAGGAGGTGGCCAGGAGAGCACAGCTTCTTCTCAGGAGTCCCAGGCTCTGTTCCCACAGTCCAGACGCCCTCGTGTCTTTTGTTTGGGATCCTCGGAAGCAGAGAGAAGCTGCTTGTTTCAACAGGTGTCACAAGAAAAAGGAGGCTTCATCCTTCTATAGAGAAACTTTGAAGGGGCTGTGAAGCGGCCTTCCCTTCATCTTGACTGGGATCCAGCCAAGAAAGCCTGTTGAACAGCAAGACTGCAAAGGCCTCTCCGGTCTCTGCCAGCAGAGTCAGACCATTGAGTCAGATCTGCCCTTTTGCCTTGACATCCTAAACCGAAGGTTGCCATCTAGGAGCCTGACTTACTTCAAGTACAACCCCGCCTGACCCGAGCACATCCCTTGTGGCATTTCCCATTAGGCACAAAGATCCCTAAGCCCACAGTGAATTCTGACCTCTGACCAGTGACACTCCCTTCCCCTCACATTCCATGGGGAGAAAATTCCACACATATTCATCGAGTTACTCTTGAGTGAGATACAAAAGAGCTGCTGTGTGGCCTGGAAATTGGCATTTTCATTCTTGATTTCCAGGAAAATCAGGATCTAAACTCTTGGAACAGCCTTTGAGATCAGGACCTGGTGCCGAGTTCTCCCCAATTCCCCGTTCTTTGGTAGAGAGCAGATCTCCCCCAAGAGCCCGCCCCTTTAGTTTGCTGCATCCTGGCACAAGCACGAACACAGGTCTCTCCAGACATGGAACAGAAACTGTGGGAAACCAGGACCAAAGGCCCTGGGTGAGCCGGCCGGTTTAGGATGCAGGAAGCTTTCATTCTTCTTCCCATCCCTGAAACAAAACCCGCTGTGTAGGGATCTCTGCTGCCAGCTGCTTTGTCTGTCATATGATCATGGAAGGCAGGCAAATTAATTCTGATTTAAGCATTCCTTTCTTCAATCAACCTTTCAACGGTGCCCATATTAACATGGCATGTATTTGCCCTAGAGACACTTGCAGTCTAAAAATACCTTACTTTTATTCTATTATTTCTTTAAATAACATAAAATTTTAAAAACATGCAGCATTTAAAAGAATCTTGAACTCAGCAATCACTCAGTAACTGTTAGTTGTTATTCATTCATGAATTATAAAATTGTCATCAAGCACTTGCCACGTGGCAGGCCCTGTTCTAGGGCTGGAGTAACAGAGAAAACAAAGTATTCACCAGCACTTCACTATCTAATGGAGGAGACAGAGAATAAGCACTTTAATTATGTTTGATGGATTATCTCATTTAATTCCTAGAACACTCCTATAAAATAGAATCACTATTCCCATTTTAAAGATAGGGAAACTGAGGCTTAAGTGGATGGTATGGTGGTTTGTCCGAGACCACAGACTGACAAAGCAGGGCTTCCTGCAAGTCTTCAGATCCTCATCCAAAAGAACCAGACAAATGAAAGTAATGACTAAGTCACTCAAAGCAGGGCATGAAAACAGAGAAAACAGCATGTGTGCTATGCTCTGAATCAGGGGCAGGACTGGGTTAGGTGGGCAGAAAAAGTAAAGCTCTTTGAGCAGCAAAGAAGCTGTTAAACATTCAGTGGTGGAAGCAAGACTTTTGGGGAGCAATTTCTGGCTGATCAGAATAGGGTTTTGTTTATTTATTTATTCTTACGGGTGTGGGACCCAGGGCCTTGTGTGTCACAGGCAAGTGTTCTACCACTGAGCCACATCCAGAACACTGAGTCTGTCTGAGAAGGTATGGGCTTTTGCACAAGCAGGTAAAAATCGTTAGGTGTAATGATTGCCTGTATTTGCTGCTCTCAGGAGTATTTGCATTTTAAACAAGTAGAGCCCAATATTTAACCCGAAGAATGAAATGCCAGAGATGAAACTTCAGGCACTGTGACAGGCCAGTGAGGGCGCAGGTCAGAGTTGAGCTAGCATTTCCCCTTTTCTCTCTGCCTCCTCAAAGCCCAGCATTCCACAGGCTGGTCCTAATTGGCCATACGCTACATTTTTCCAGCCAACCAGTCATGGGCTCACTGCTTCTTCTATCCACCAGCTATGGGAAAACCACCAAAGAAAATAAACAGAGGAAGAGCCTGGGGCATGAGCTACTCCAGAAGAAATCCCAGGGCCCCAGGATAAATGGAGCGAAGACAAACATTTGGTTATTCAAGCTCAGATGGTTTTTATCAGACAGTTCAGCCCCAGTCAGGCCTGGTGGACTCTGCTGCTCAGGGATTAGGCCCCCACACTGATAAGGCTGAATTCACAGGCACAGGGAAGGGACCCTAACTCCCACTGTGTGGGACTCGGATTGTTCTCGTGTGAAAGATGCTATTGTTTGAGCCTTTAGGCTTTTGGCTTCAGTCTGGAACCCCGGCCTCTCACACTCCTTACTGACCTGGCGTGATAGAAGGGTGATTTCCTGTGGGAAGCCCCTCTGAAGAATCATTTGCCATCCTGGAAATGCATACCTGGAAATGCTAGTTCAACACTGACTGGACTAACCCCCATCCAGACTTCTCTCTGGGGCAGGAGCCAGAACATTGTAGAGAGTTCTCTGCTGAAATGGGTGGAGCAGGTTCCCCAAATTCTTTACTTACTGGGTTGCTTCTGCTGAAAGCTCTCTCCTTGCACCCGTTCTTAACCATACAGAAAGATGTATGACCACACTCTAGGGGGCGATATAGAGCAATGAATTAAGCACTTGGCCTGTGGTAAACCTGAAGAGCATATTTTCAGTCAACATTTTCAAACCAAAGAAGTTTTAACCCACTAAAATATGACTCTTATCGATGGATCTATCTGCAAGAGGTGATAGAAAGAATCCTTAAAGGGCACCAGAGTGGGTTCAAAGAACTCACTAGCTATGCAGCTTAGACAAGATAATGAATCTTCATTGCATCTTGGTTTCCTCATCTGTGAAATTAGAGCAAAGGCTCATGTCTTGGAAGACAGGGGTTATAGAGATTAAGTGTATTAATAAGTAAAGGTCCGGGGGCTGGGGATTTGCTCAGCGGCATTAAAAAAAAAAAAAAAAACAAAGTAAAGCTCCTAGCACTGTGCCCCGCAAATGGCAGATGTCTTATAAATGTGTCTTTACATCCTTACTGATTCCCTCATCTCTGGCTGTCCTCCTAAGTCCCAAGTTGGCCCAAGTCACTGGTGTCTTGTACCTTGATTCTGACCCCACGGAGACTCTTACCACTTGGGCCTGGCAGGGCAAGTCAGTATGCCTTGGATTCTGTGGCTCTTGGAGGTGAAGCCTCTCTTTAGGACACTCTAATGGCTTCTCTGCGATTAAGAGGAAACCCACTTTCATCATGACCTGGTTCTTGCTTGCTCTGCCTACCTCTCTGTGCTCCAGGCCTAACTGGTTTCCTTTGTGTGACCAGCTTTCTCTCTTAAAGGCCCTGGCCTCGCTGGAATGTTTTTCCCACAGTTATCCTTATGCCCACCTCCTTGGCGCTTAGCTTCCGATTTAAAGACCATGTTATTTTATATTTAATATCCCACTTAGCTCTACCTAATTTTTAATATATTTATTTGTTTATGATGTTTCCCCCTAGAAAGTAAGCTCCAAGAACATATTTTTTAAAACACTGTTTTCACCAACACAAGAGCAGTACCCACCGTGTCACCACTCACCATAAACGTTCAGTGGAACTTCTCTGAATGACAAAAGTGGAAGGGTACAACTTGATTAGAGAAACGTAGCCCATGAGATAGTTTGCTCCCACAGTGAAATGAGGTCCAAACTTTTGCCAGGTATTAGTCGCCCATTAATAATTTTCCTTTAATAGTTATAGATAAAATTGAAAATGATCTTTTGTTTAATGTCACCCAGTAGATTAGTGATCTATCCATGAGATCTATCCGAAGCTATATCTGTGTGTTTTTAAGTTTTTTGAAGCCATATCTATCTTGATCAGCCTTGTTGTCTGGTTTCCAGGGAAGATCCTGACTAAGATCACAGGGCATCTACCTACTCAACACATCCCAGAAATGCAGCTCGGCATGTCTTAAAATTCATGTCCTGGAGGGGTGTTGATAACGCCACATTTATTGCAAGAGATTTGCTGCCTGGCTCATGAATGTTCTTTCTCCCAAGGCCAAGCTGCTTCCTGCCTCAAGATGTCTCATATCCTTCCCTCAGATTCCCCACACTTGGAGAAGAGGGTCTGCCTCCTCCCACTTCCTCTCTCCTTTTCCACCTTACCTCGCCCCAGGAGCCTTTGACCAGAAGATGAAAAGATACGATCAAAGTTATGTCTGTGAGCAGGAAGCTAAGCAGGATGAATGTTACAGACCCCCGCCTCTGTGGCAGAACACAGGCCGGGATAAAGTGAGACGGTCACCGTGTGCCGGGAGAGGACACCGTGCCCCAGTCCTGCCCAGTGACGCTGGACAGCGTGAGGGCACACTGGTCACTTTGGGAGGGGAATTTACTGAGCAGGACACTGTGCTATCTTGACTGCTCACTCCCCACCCCCAGGGCAAGACCCACTGAGAACTCTTCAGGCAGACAGAAGATATGGCTCATGCTAGAGCAGATGCTCAGTCCTAGGGCTCTGAGCGCCCTTGGGTCAGGTGTCTGCTTAACCATTCCTCAGGGACAGGGCAATGACTCACCCTTGCTAGAATCCCAAGCTGCTGAGGCATTGGTCCTGTAGGGATCTCATTTTGACCTCGTCCCAAACCAGCTCAGTGTTAGCAGTTTAGGCAATCACCTATGTGATTTAAAGCAGCAATTTCCAAAGGCAGGTGTGTATCAGAAAGAGTAGGAGTAATATATTTTGTTGGTGATGGGTTTATTTTGTTTATTTATTTTTCACAAATCAGACTTTTTGTCAGTGTAGGTGTGGTGGCACATGCCATCCTCCTATGCACTGTGGGAGTTTGAGACGGAAGACTGCACCTGCCCAGTCTGGGAAATTTAGCAATTTAGTAAAAGCCTGTCTCACAAGGCGGGCTGGGAAGTTTCTGGGTTCCATTTGTAGTACGACACACACGCACACAAGATTTTTCTCCCTGTTAGAATTCAGAACTTGAATTCAGACGCTCCGTCTGCTGCCTGCGGCCCATCGGCTTGCTCAGCCTCTCCTTGTATCTCCCACCAGGAGCATTTCGGGAACTCCCGCCTTCACCCTGCAGCCCCGCGAGCTTTCAGTTCAAACTTGGGTTTCTACAGCACTTCTACTTTTATAACAAAGACATTGTGAAGATGATGTTAGGAGATGGACAGACCTTTTCTTTGCCATTTCCTGAAGCATGTCTGGAATCAATTTCCTGACTGCATGCTTCAGGTCACTGTCTGCATCCCTCTGGCCATAATTTCCATCATCTTCTTCGGATCTGGCAGACTTAGTGCAGAGCATAGGAAGCCTTCCGCATCTGACTGCTGCATTTGCAAATCAAAGCAGCACAGAGAGGATGAAGCGCGTAACCCCAGAGCCTTGCAGCAACATGAACTTCAGCCCGCACCTTCTCAAACAGATACTGTTTACTGTGGAGCACACATTTTGTCCCTAGCCAGATCCATGCCGTGGAAGTCAGGCAGTGTTTACCATAAGCACCCGTAGTAACTAGCGTATAGCTTCAGTCTCCTAAATGCAGATTCATCACTCTGCCAGTCAGCAAGGCTCACTTCAAACACACAACCCTTGAAGAGGTCAGAAGCGATTTCGGTTACTTAAATCATTGTGACTGGTGCTTTTCCAGTCTTTACTGCATTGAACACAGCTGGGACTTTCATTTTATACAATCTTTCTAACAAATGCATGAACGTTTTCATCTCAGCTCCCCTTTTGCTGCCTCTTATAAAGCACTTGTTCTTGCCAACCACTGTGGTGCTGCTCAGAGATTTTAAAAGGTGGAAAATACAACTCTCATTCTCAAAAATTTAGGTCTATGGGGCATAAGTGATGCAAGCATAAATAGCACGGCAAACAAGGTTTCCCTGAAAAGGGAATATTTAATAAAGTAGAAGGTTTTGAGCCAAGAAACAATGTAATTTGCCTAACTTCTTAGCATTACCAATCTGGGTATTGGAAATAGACTGAAAGAGGCAAGAGAATAACAGGGAAACTAGAACAAGCCAAATGAAAGATGCTAGAGGTGAAATAGCATCCTGTGGCTGTGAACTTGGTGCTTCAAAACAACACGTTTATTCTCTTACAGCTCTGGAAGCCAAATGCATGCAATAGGTTTCACTGAGCCCAAACCTAGTGTTGGCAGTGTGCTACCCTCCACAGAGGCTTGTGGGAATCTGCTTCCTTGACTTTTCTAGATTTGTAGAGCTACATTTCTTGTTTTCTTGTACTGATGGCCCCTTCCTCCATCCTCAGGGCCAGCAGTACAGCATCTTCAAAGCACTCTCTGCTCAGTCTTTACATCACCTTCTCTCTTCCACGTCAAACTTCTCCCTTGCTGCCCTTCTTAAGCACACTTGTTTTTGCATTAGGGCCTGCCCAGATCACCAGGCCAACCTCAAGATTCACAGTCACATCTGAAAAGTCTCTTTCCATACAGATTAGTCACAAGTCCTAGAGCTCTGGACCGGGACCCTTTGCAGGCCATTATCCAGAGGAGGCTTGAACGAAGGTAAACATGAGAAGTGTCCAGAGTCTTACATTTGTTTTGAAGATAGAGATAATTGGATTACATGATGGGCTGGATGTAGGATGTGAGAAAAGAGAGGAAAGAAGAACATGCTTCGAGCATTACTTCGAGCCATTAAAAGAAATGAAAATAAAAAGGAAACAAAGAAAGAAAGTTATTTATTTATTTATTTATTTATTTATTTATTTATTTTGGAGGGAGGATTGGCTACCATGTTAGGAAGTCCAGGCCTCAAATGTATTAAGTCTGTGTGTCCCATCCAAGTGGCATATTAAGAAGACAACTAATGTATGAATTCAGGAAATAAGTGTATTCTGGAAATATTGATTTGACAGTCATTAGTGTATCTTTAAAGTCTTTAAATGGGATGAAATCATTAGAGGCACGAATGTAAACAGAAAAGAGATCCAGGGATTGAGGTCTAGTGGAGTTCAGTGATTCATGGTCAGAGAGAAGAGGCAGAATCTGTAGACAGAGACCAAAAAGAAGAAAATGCAGAGATAAGTGGAGGAACAGGAGAGGATGCCACTGGAGCCTTGGTGATGAGAGAGAGAAGCAGGAGTTGGGTGGAGAGCTAAGCTACTGAGTAGCGCGGGTACCTTGGGACCGAGGACACACTTCACCAGCTCTACGTCCACGCCTCTTCCCACCCACACACCCTCTAGCATAAAAATGAAGCCACTGCCCTAGTGTCGGGGCAGAGGTACAGAGAGGATCTTCTGTCTCCGACCTGAAGCACTGCAGAGAGGCTGCTGAAGCTGTGAATCTTGTCTCAAGGCCCCTGTCTCCCTCACTCAATTAGTGATTTCCAGGGACAAGCCTGTCACCTATGTGTAGAAAAGAGAAATAAGCAGCAAGGTCTCCATCTGCCTGCCAGCCACTGAGCACCTGGCACCACGACTGATTGGGTGTCACATCGTCAGATCCTGAGTGGAGAGCAGCAGCTAGCTGCACAGATGTTACCTGCAGGGCAGTGTCCTGTGAGGGCTCACTGCTGTTCTGAGCCATTTACAGTGCAAACACTCACATCTCATATGCAAAACATCCATCACACTCTCAGAGTCAGCTGGAAGGCTGACCCTACACTATGCAGTCTACACCAAACTCTCTCAAAACATCTACATAACCAGGCAGCTTAGGAGTCTTCATGTGCACCTGCTTAAATGAATTCTGGTTTGTCTTCTCCCCTCCCTCCTCTCCTCCTGTTCTTTCTTCTCCTTTCTACCTCTTTCTCTGCCATTCCAGTTTCTTCCATTTTAATTCAGAACAATGACTTTCAAACTTGGTTGTATGTTGGAATTGCTTGGAGAATTTTTAAAAACACTGATGTTTGGGTCCCATTCTGAAAGAATCTGGTTTTAAGTGACCTTGAAAGCGAGCTGGGTTTGGAGAATGCTTTTTAAAGCCCCTTAGCTAATGTGCAGACATGTTTGAGAATCAGTTACTGTATAACTGCTTTCATTACACATGACACTATGATCCACATGATGGCCTGAAATTCTTGCCTGCAATTTCCATGGCTTCATAGCCGCCGTAAGATTTGGAACCTCTACATTCCCCGGAAAAGACTTTCAATAACCACACTTCTTATGTCTGACTACACCAGACATAAGAAATGATGTGCCACAGGGCTAGAGAGGAGAGGAAAAGATGAAATGGCGAATACTGAGAAGCCCAGTGCAAAAGTAAAAGCTGTGGTGAGAGGCTCCTACTACCGCCTTGTCCTTCTCTAACATTCCCAGTTGATGGAACAAAGGATTCGGTGCCAGGTTCCTGGCTCGAACGCCTCCAATAGATGCAGTGCATTGTGGAGTGCTTTGTAGCTTCCAAATGGCATGATACAATGGGACTCTGATACGTTACACCTCACTTTTAAGTGCTCTCCACAGCTTCCTCCTGGAGCACTCAAGGCCTTATTTCAGCACCTGAAATTCCAGTTCATTTCTAGGTTTAGCTATAAGCAAGAGGAAAAGTCGAGTAAAAATGAATGGAAATATTGGAGAATTGTGGGAGGAAATCTAGATTCGTTGCTCGCAAAGCAGACTTTGCTCAAGGAGCTGTATTTACTTGGAAGCAAGCTATTTCCTTTTCCCTTCTCCCATCTGAGATCCAAAATTGGAAAGAGCTACAGGGAAACGTGTTCAGGCTAGAATCAAGTCTATCAAATGCCAACATTTCTTGGCTCCTTGAAAATAAAAATTGGCCCAAGTTTCCAGAAAGCAATTTGGTAGTATGTCTTAAGAGTTTGAAATATGTTCGTATCACATCCTTTTACCCAGTTATTTAACATTTTATTTTAAGGAAACAACCAGAGATCTGATAAAAGATTTATGTGTAAAGATCATCAAAGTGTTTATGCATAATTGCAAAAAATCAGAAGACACTGTGTGCTTTCTACCATATAGAAAGCCAGTCTTTCTACTAGCTTATTCTGCTGTGGAATATTATGCTATAGCAAACCATAAAATATATCAATTGTTAAAACTTTTGTTTTTAAATAATTTTTATGATGTGAGCAAATGCACATATCATGCTACATGAAAAAAGTATAGGTAAAAATTTACTTCTTTTGTAGTTCAATCCTCTTGCGAATACATAAACCTAGTAGAGGGGAAGATACTGGACAGAAATATACTAAAATGTTAACAATGTTTACTTGGAAGGTGTGGTTCTGATTAATTTTCTCCCAGATTTTCCAAGCTCATGTTACCTCTATTATCAGAAAAATGTAGTGAAAATGTATTTTTTTTTTCAAAGAAAAGGATATGCTATGTCTTACTGAGGCACCAAGCTTCACTAGGGGATGATCTCAAAAGTAATCCCAGTTATAATCACCACCATCCTGTCACTGCTTGTGCACAGTGACGATTCCAAGCACAGCTGTACTCATGACTGCTCTTGATTCCACAGCAGCTTTGGTGTGGGTGAGCCTGGGGAGCACGTCAGTCCTCTCATGAGTCCAGTTTGGGAAATAATGGTATCTCTCTCACTTATGAGGGTGTCTGCTGGGTAGGACTATGTGTCAATCATGTTATTCTGCAGCCTTGTGAACTCAATAGCTGTCTTAGGAATCAAAGAGGTCTTGCTCAGACATGCAAGAGTGCATTTATTCATTTAGTCTATGTATGTACTTATTCAGCATCTTCTGTGTGCCAGGCAAGATTCTCACTCATTCTACTAATGCTCTTAGGGCTTGTTACTGAAAGTTGCTGACTCATGGAGCTGAGCAGGCAAGTTGAGAACTAAAAGTTCAAGTTCCACATGAAAGAATGGAAGATAGCTCGACCCTACTTGGTGGGTGATTTGGGTCATAGGTTTTATCAAAGGGCTCTCTCTCTCTCTCTCTCTCTCTCTCTCTCTCTCTTACTCTACCTCTCTCTCTCTCCAGATGGAAGTGATTGTTGGGGACTTCGGGATTGTGGTAGTGCCCAGAGATGCAGCTGACACAGACCGAATTATGAATCACTCCTCAATACTCCGCAAATACAAAGTGAGCCTTGTACCTCTCTCCCTGCTTGTGTATCTGTGTGGTGGCTTTTCTCTTGAGAGTCCTGGGAGGGCTGGAGAAGTGCGAGAACAAAAGAAATTTAATGAGAGATGCTGGCAGCCTACTTTCTCTGTTCTGTTTCCAGAACAACATCATGGTGGTGAAGGATGACATCAACCATCCCATGTCTGTTGTCAGTTCAACCAAGAGCAGGTATGTTTGACAAATGGCCAGAGAGACTGGTCACACTGGCTTACCACTCTCCGTGTAGTTTTCCATAGCCAAAGGCTTAGAGGACACATCAAGAGGTCTCTTGCTGACCTAGTATTCAGCTTCCCTGTTTGGATTCATTTATTTGTCCCTAACCTTGTCACTTACCTTCAAAAGAGAAAATAGAACATTAGCTAATCTTAGCTAGTTTGAGAGGAAATAGGATGTTTTTAGTTGTTTATTTTAGTGTGAGATCCTACAAGATAATGTATTAATAAAGATACAGGCCAAGCTGCCATAACAAAAAGATCCTGATATATAGAGTTTTTATAAGGTAGGTGTTTAGTTCCTTCCTGTGAAAGTCCAAAGGAAGTGAATCTCTGGTCTCTTCAGTATGAAGCTTCCATCTCCGGCTCCACAGCAGCTGCTGTGACTGTTCTCAACAGCAGGAGGAGAAAACCTGACGCAAGAAGCTTTGTTTTCAGAAGTTGCTTGTATTGCTTCCCCTTGCATTCCACGGGCTCAGCGATGATGGAGGCTAGGAAATAGGATTTATCACTTGGCAGTCATTTATCCAGATAAAGGAAGAGGCTGTATTACTAACCCAAAGAGGAGATGATTACCAGGAGCCAGTTAACATCTCCACCACAAACCCCAGTGGAAATGTCCAGTGCTATGGTGAGATATTTAGGATATGGAGGTTTGGAAATATAAAACTGAGGGCCATTGGAAGTGTTATTCCCAGTGTGGATGAGCTCACAGAGAGTGTCAAGAAGAGAGAAAGAGAAAGCATCTATAAAGAACACTGTAAGCATGCTAGCATTTTGAGAAGATTAAGGGGTAGTCACCACCCCTGGCAATGACAGCTCAGGAACTAAGGCAGAGTAGCTCCCAATATGGAAAGCGTTGTCATCTGTGTCACATATCGAGAAATCTAGTAAATCCCTGACTTAAAAGTCTACTGGACTTCATTCCAGAAAGGCAATTATGAAGACACTTATAAGGGTGGAAACAACTGGGAAATGAGGGCAGAAGCCCAAAGACGCTGGAAAATGAGTGGACATGGAGGAAAGAGTGTGGTTCCAAACATGACAGCACCTTAGGTGCACCCTGTTACACATGGATCCGAATTCCCATGACCACTGAATCAGAATGTTCTCAGCTTGGGCTTAGGAATGTGCCTCCCAGATGAGTCTGATGAAGTTGGAATTGGTGGGAACCACCTAGATATGTTTATGAAGTGTTTTATGTGCAAGGTAACCCTTGGGACCGGCCTTATAAGGTCAGGACAGTGTGTGTGTTGAAAATGAACCAGTCTCCAGGGAGATCTCACAGGGCAGGGCTCTGAGGCCTTTTAGAATCTAGATATCTGGAGGAGTATACGTCTTTTCACAAATAGCTCCTTAGAGTCTAACATTCCCAAGACTATCATAGACGCAGAGACAAGAAGCAGCTAGAGACACAATGAAGAAAACTGTGTAAACTA
Organism: Cavia porcellus; assembly: GCF_034190915.1. Taxonomy (NCBI): domain Eukaryota; kingdom Metazoa; phylum Chordata; class Mammalia; order Rodentia; family Caviidae; genus Cavia; species Cavia porcellus. The sequence continues at coordinate 3,351,831 of NW_026947512.1, forward strand.
AGTTTATCTCTGGAACCTTCATACCTGCCAGAGCTTTCCCTCCACGGGCTTCCAGCCAAAGGCTCCTATAGGAAAAAGCTGTGGTCAGTCATAAGAATCTCCTGGGAGACTGATTTTTGTGACAGCAGCATGCAAAGAAACACAAGAGATGGATAAGTGTATCTTAAATATACACGTAGAAAAGTATATTTTAAAAAAACCAGGTAATATATTAAAATGCCTAGTGTGGTTATTAACATTCTTGCATAATGACTCTTTTAATCTTCTTAATAGCTGAGTAGAATTGACTTAAATATCACTTCCTTTTAGAGAAGCGGGACTAAAGAACAGTGAGTCTTCAATAACTTGCCCAGGGTCTCTCACTGTGGCAGAGTCACAATGTCCCTGGTTTGGGGGAAGATCTGTGGAAGGAAGAGGGCACTTCCTAATGGCAATACTGTTTACTCAATCTAAGCAAAGGATGGTGATGGGGTGTTGGGGAGACACCTGTAAGTGTTTCCCCCGAAAGACAGAGTGCAGGCCAGTACCACTGTCTTGCGTCAGTTTCAAGCATGGCTGTTTCTCAGATTGACATCTCTTTTCCTGCAGGCTGGCCCTGCAGCACGGGGATGGCCATGTCGTGGATTACCTGTCCCAACCAGTCATCGACTACATCCTCAAGAGCCAGCTGTACATCAACGCCTCTGGCTAGCAGCCGCTCAGCTGTCTGCTCCACTCTCCCCTCGTCCTCTGCCGACACATCGGCCCCTCCAATCTCTGTGGGTCCCCCAGTCTCTCTCCTGCCTCTGTTTCTCCATCTTCTCATCTTGACTGTTCTCTCTACTGCTGACTTAACCCCCCACAGTGTGGGGGACCTGCATTCCCCATTCCACAGTCATCTTTGGACAAACTTTCCTCTAGTCTCTGGGTTGGGGGTGGGAGAGGGAATAGGGATTAGGGATGGGAGTTGGGGGAAGTGCAGTCCTTGGAGATGTACTGATACTCATTTCCCAGCATGCTCTAGAGAGGCGGCTCTGGGGCCCATCCTCCCAGCGTGTTCTGTGGAGGCGGCTCTGGCTCTCGCCTTCCCAGCATGCCCTTTAGCACAAAGGGCTATTTTTTTTCTTTCTATTTATTTATTTTTCCTGTTCACTTCTTGTAGAATTTGGATGAAATCAGTGTCTATGGTTCTTTACGTTTGTAGTAGTCCTAATGCACTCCTGTGGTATGACTTCCCTTCCGGTAGGACACTGTAGCCAGCCTCAGCACTTGGGAAGTGCGTGAGGGCCATGCCCAGCAGGGAAGGCTGAGCCACCTCCACTTCCCCCACACACGTCTACACACAGCAGCAGCAGCAGCAGCAGCAGCAGCAGCAGCAGCAACAACCTTTAGTCAGGAGTCAGATTTCCAGGTTCCAAAACCTGTAAATGAATGCTGGAATGGTAGGGCTTCTCAGACTTTGAGTTCATCCCCTTAGTTTCAAAAGACCAGTTTCCTGATGCCTTAGAGCTATAATTACACAGAGCCAGTCTGTACTCATTTCAGTACATTGATCTACATGGGCTGTGGCCAGTTGTCATTGTGTGGGTTTCAAATGTCAGCCCAGGAGCCTCAGCCGTTGGATACCATGCTTAGACCTGTTCTTGCATCTGAGAAAAATCACATAGGCAAAGCCAAAAATCCTGATAACCAAGGGTGTTTTTTTTTTTGTTTTTTTTTTTTTTTGTCTAAAAAAAATGCTAGGAATTCACTCAACCCTCAAGATCTTCACTAATTAGAATTATTTATTGCCCACTTGGCTCGGGATTGTCTCTGTCATAATGGAAGTCCAAAATAATCTAGGAGAAATTTGTTGCCTTGAAAAGAACTGATCTGTCTCAGTCACTCCTTAGGTTGTGTTGAAGTCCAGTTTTTTTTTGAGAAACAGTACCTGGTTTGTGGGCCTGGTCCCAACTCCTGCACAGCCCAAGGAGACCCTCCTGATGAGGGAATGGATTCAAAAAAGAGAGATCGCAAAGGCATCAGGAGCCACTGAGCTATTTCACTCATTTCTCCTTCATTCTTTTCTTCCTCTCTGGCCCTGGAGAAGCATTCGATAGATTATGTTCTGCATATTAAGCCTTCCCTCATGTCCTTCTTAGGGAGCTCAAAAGAAATGACTCTCTTTGTATCTCTCATGCAGTCTCTGGCTGTTGGGTTTCTGGTTGTCCTCAGTGGAATAGTCCCCAGGTATCTGGTGTGAACTGTGGTCCAAGTGGGGCTGGAAAGTAGGGACAACAGTGATTGCCACTCATGTCACATCTTCAGCATTTTTCAGTTGTCTCCAGGAAAGAGAAGTGAAGTCAACAGGAAAACATGACAGAGGAGCATCCCAAAGGGTGTTGTGTCTCTTGGATTATAAAAATAATCTTCAGAGAAAGGAAGGAAAACCTTATTTTGGGGCCTCAGAGTCTGGCTAGGAATCGTGGACTAATGAACAGGGGGGAAAAATGTTTAGAGGTCACTTGCTCCAACATTGTCCTTTATAGGCAAAGGAGCAGAAATCTGTGGGTTAAATTGCTGGTCCCAGGCCACACATCAGGTGCAGAAACAAAAGGGTGAAACAAAAAAAGACAGGGAGCTGCAATTCCTAGAGAAAAAAGGTGTTTGGGGAGTTTATGGACAAGGTTTATGAGATCCTGCATGAGCAGACCTGAGAAAGACTGTAGATTCCTTCTGTTCCTTTGGTCCACTCTATTATTCTGCTGGATGCTGGTCAGACCCCATTTAGTCCACGGACCCTGGGAGGGCCTGAGCTGGCTCTTCACCCTCTGTGTGGGGAGGACGGAATGTGGGAGCTGGGAGGGAGAGTGAGGGGAGTGAAGAGGGGCAAGCGAAGTCGGTTTTTCAGAATGAATGTGGCAGGTCATATGCAGGTATAGCACAGGGGTGGGTTAAACACAGCTTCCCTTTAATGACAGGAAAGTGAATTCCCTTTCAGGTAGAAATCCTGTTTCCCACTGTCCTCCATTCTGCCGTTGCTGGAGGAAGATCAGAGTACCTTTCAGAATCCAGGGCAGGGCATGGACTGTGACCAGCAATAGCCAATGCCAGAAAGATGGTTCACAATTTTAAATGGTAGCCCAGGTGCCACCAGATGGCCTCTAGGCATAACTCCCTTCCGGGGCCCTGCTCCTTCGGTTCAAGGCCAACCCATGCCCAGCATGGCCGAGAGAGGGCGAAAGTATGAACTGGAATGATCATGTCAAGAGAGGTCTGAAACCTCATTTCCTGCAACTGATAGAAAAAGATCTTTTCCATTTTTCTGAATGTGGCTGATGAAAGAACAGCCAGGAGGAAAGCCCTTTGTGCTGGTGATGCTCTCCTCAAGAAACGGGCTCCAGGGCGTTCTGTGCTGCGAGCAGGTACCTCAGTCACACACATCCCAGCCCCAGGCCGCTGCTGGGCCTTTAGCTTTCATTCTCCTTGCATGTCTGTGGGATCAGGGAAGAAAGTCTCTTACTGAAGTGCCTGAAACCAGAGCTAGAGCTTCTCGAGATGCGGGTCTTCCTGTCTCCTGTCTCGGCGTGGCTAGCCTTTCCCCAGCAGGCTCTAGTCTCAAGCTCCAGCTTCTCAGAAAGAATTAAAGAACTTGCTGTTCAAATTAAGTTGAAAGTAAGACTAAATAGTCAAAGTACAGCAAAAGGCAGAGAATTACAGGGAGAAACTCGTACTACTGTCCAAATCTACTCTCCCCAAATTGATACATACACACACTTTTTGGGAACTAAAGAGAGAAGCATATTGTGTATCTTTTATTCATCAAAAGAGTAACGCAAAAACAAAACTGCAGAGTATGAAAAGCTCAGGATCTCTCCCAAGGATACAGCAAGGGAGCCAACAGGTGAGATGGGAAGGAAGGAGGGACTGATTTTGTAGCTCAGATACTTAGGACACCTTAGAAGTAGCATCTTGTGATGATGAACATGCTCTGCCAAATTCACCCAGTTTGCACCTCCCTGTAGCTGCCCAGTAAACTCCACTCTTCATGTGTAGTGTAAATTTGGAGTGTCCCAGGGTCTGTCCAGTTAGTTAGAAATGAGTTACAGCTCTTTCCCTCTACCTTCCGTTGAGTCTCTGGGCCCAGAACTCAACTTGAGCTTCTTGGCCCCTTGGGTTGGCATAGAAAGGAGGAAACATTTTTAGAATCATTTTTTTGGATCATATAATTTGCCATTTTAAGAGTAAAATTTGTGTTCTGGAAAACAATTAATGAATAAAAACTACATTCGAGTTGCAATACCATTTCACAGTGAAATATTTTGAGTAAAATTTTGTTGCTAGGATAGTCATGGACAAGAGTTTTATCAGCAAAATGTTTCAATTATGTTAATAAACAAGACAATGCTACTGGAGTGGTGTGTCTCTGGTCCTTCTCTGTGGGTTCTTCTGAGAAGTAACACTTTTTTCCTTTATTTTACTTGACAGAAGATAACAAGTGTAAAAATATACTTAGAAGAGGAGATTTCCTGCCTGGTTCAGTGGATGCCACAAGTATAATGTAAAAGTATTTATAACCACACCCAGGAACTACAAAAGAAAAAATAACTTGCAAATTTTTAAGTGATACCTAAGTTTTTTCAGGCTATGAATACTAGATCTTAGGTCAGGACTAGCCCACACCATCTGGCCTTGGTTAACTTTGGGTCTTTACTGAAACTAACACTGTATTAAATAAAATTATATTTGCTAAAATATATGAAAGATCCTAAGAAAGAAATTGTTAAACTCACCATTTGTTTTGCAATGTAAATGAGCACAAATTAATGGTATGTTAATTGTTCAATCCTGCTGTAGTTAATAGCTCTTATTTCATCTTTAGTCATCACATATACCCTGCATTGGTTTAGCTCTAGACAGTGACTGTCATTAGCTAATCATTAATCAGGATTCAGAAAATTAAGCAGCACTTGCCTATTAGATCAGTTCAATGAGGAGTAAGACAGTCATAGGGTTAGATACTTATTTATTGGAATACATTTTGGGTTCTTGTTTTGTTTCTTAGTTATTTTGATTCTTAAGATTCTTAGTATTTTCTTCACTAAAATTAGCCAGCTTGGTGTGCACCCTTGTGGATTGTGTGGTGAATCACAATAATGTTTGATATACCTTGTAAATCTATCACTTAAATTTGTATTACTGGTTTGTTTACAAAGCTAAATACTGTTTTTTCCTGTCCTATGAGTGCATAATAATGAAAGTATGTTTAAAATTGAATATAAACACTGGCTTAGTTTGCTAATTTATATTAACAAAAATATACATAATAAATATAAATTAATATTCACAAACACACACATTTCTTATAGCCATGAATAAGCATCAGACCTTGAGATTTCCTAAATCCCACATGGCCAATAGCATATAGTATAAAAATATTCTAATCTCTGTTTTCCAAGTAGGAAAATCAATCCACAGCAAGAATCTATAACATTCCCATGACCATGCAAAACATTCAAAGAAGACGCGATAAACATATCCCTGGGTCCTTGAGACTTTGGCCCAAACACTGGACGGTGTACTTAGTACCTCCTTACCCTTCCTTCTAGCCTCCAAAGAGTACTAAAAAGAAACTATATCCTAGGATAAAATGAGAAATACAGTTGCTAAAAAGTTATAGTCTATGTGCTTTTCATTTCTACCCCTCTCATCTACAGTGAATCAAAGAAAATGATAGTGAGGGTGTAATAGCATCCCCAAAGCACAGTGAATCAGAAAACTCTGAGAGGAGACATAGAACGTTGTCATTATAGTGATAAGAAATTAGTGATAAGAAGCCAGGAGAGCCCCTTAATTTGGCAGGGTCAGGTCAAGGCTGGCACCAGGAGCTTCAGTAAGCTCTCTCTACACCACATCGCCTTCCTTTCTCTCAGGGTTAATTTGTAAAGTCCTTAGAAATAAGGGGACCCTTTCTTTACTAAACGAGTTCCAATAGCCATTTTCCATCCCCCCTCCCAACTCAGGTTCATGTTCTATCTGTCAAAAAGGACATTCTTAAGATTTTCTTATTAATCTATCCCACTGAGGGACCCTTTTATAGCTGCATGTACCATGCTTTATATAGTTGTGAGACCCCTCGTCAGGTTCCCTAGAACATGTACTGTCTAATCCGATGCTTAGTAGAGATGGCCAATCACCAACAATGCCACTTCCATTTAGTAATGAAGAATTGTCCCTGGGCAACAGCTTTCCACCGAAGGACTTGGTGGCACAGATGAGTTCTAGACCCCTCTTAAGTTAAATATGATCATAATAATGGGTTTTGAACAAATGGCACATAAGATCTCCCAGAGCTGGCCACAAAGACCTCTCTTGGTGCCTCCATCATCCACGATCCTCTCCCTTACCCAGCTGAGTGGTGACAATCCCTCTCTCACACCAAATACAACCTCAGAAACCACTTGTTATAAATGACAGGGCCTCCTTGTGAGGGCCATCCTGCCAGCCTGTTCTCCATCCAGTTATCAAAGGACAAAGAAACATTGGTCTGTGTGTTTAACTTATGGAATATTTTAAGGTCTTCATGACACAGCAGTTACTTTAATTAATATATATACATTTCTCTGGACATTAGTTAATTACAACAGGAAATTTATAGGATGTATGATTTAATATGCCAAGACAGAGTTATGAAATGACTTCTACAAAAAAGACAAAGGGATCAGATCTATCAGAATTTAGGGGTCAACGTGGACAGGAGCAGAATGCTTTCCTCAATCCCCTGAGCAGATAGCCAAGGGATTTTGCTTTATCTAATTTTAACTAATTAAAAGTGTGACATATGTGCAACAAGCTATCGATCTTACCTTTATTTTATATGGTGAAAGAATAGTAATTATACTCCCAAGAATATTTTTTATACTCTCAATCCAGCTTGGACTGCTCTAGAAAAAAATATTCCTTATGTTTAAGACACAGCAACAGCTAAAAAAATCTCAAGGTGCTCTTGTAGTTGGAAAGAGCAAAATAATATACTCAGAAACAGGAAATAAAGATGCTAACCCTAAGCTTCTCCTCTGTCTCTCTGTCTGTCTCTCTCTCCTCTCTCCTCTCTCTTTTCAATGCTGGGGATGGAATTCAGCACCTCCAGTCCACTCCAGCAGCGCTTGCATTTCCACTGTTTTTGTACTTTCATCTTAGAGTTTAGTAAAAATCAGGAACTGGTCCTAGGCATCTAACAATTGCTCTTTATTTAAAAACACGTCCATGAAAAGCCAAGGAAATAAAGAAGAGAGCTGCAGGAAAGTTCCCAGCTGAGGTGAAAGTGCCTCTGGCTCCTTCAGCAATTCCCGCTGGTCATCATGACTCAACAGTCTGTCGCAATCCGCCGTGGCCTTGGCCGGGGTGGAGGAACAGCTGCAGCGCACAGCTCAGAGCGGGGTCAGCTTTGTCCCGACTCAAGTGCCCCTGTGGGACTCTCTTGCAACACAGGTTCTGTTGAGAAAAGAGGTTGCAAACTAAAGGGTAACTGGAGGAACTACCACTCATGATGAATGAATTTGTCAGACTTAAATTTTATTGTTTTTAATGTCAGTCTTCCTCACCAGACAGTCAAACACGTAAGAGCATTTCTGTTCTGGCACACAACACAGACTCAATAAATGTATGTTGAAAGTGTGGATGGAAGGATGGATTCTACCCAGCTCAAGTGCAGTTGGGGACATTTTCTGCTACAGGGAGAGAATAAGATATAATGTTTAGTGTTTAAAAAGTAGAATTGAATTAGGACTAGTGAAACTTTTTTTTTTTGTACTTTCACCTCTTTCAATACCCAAGTAACATTTTTTTGTATCACTTTGAAACCAGAAAACAAATTCCTTTGCAATATCTGATTTGCTGGTTAAAAAAAATCCTTTAATAAAAATACCATCTCTGGGATGCCATGGCATTATTATGAGAAAGGATGTCCCTGTTAGCCTAGAGCATGAAGGTGACAGTCACCAGCCAGCATCACTGCTCCCAAATGGACCAGGTCATGCTTCCAGGCCTCCAGTCTATCTCTGCTGACTTCTAACTTGCAAGTGGAGTACATGCTCATGTAAGGGATAGTGAGTGGGAGGAACTGTGGTCATAAAGAAGCCTGCAGTGGACACAGGAAAGGTTTTACTGGCCATGTGTAATTGGACGTCACTCTGTTCTGACATTAGGAAGAACTTTTAATGCTTGGGAAAAGTAAAAATGGTTCTATTAGTCACATTACTCAAATAAGATGACTGTAACCCAGCAGCACTTATCCAGATTCCAGAACTTTGTTTCTGTTTGGAGGCAAACGTCTGCCTGTGCAGTTTTTCCTTCCAGCCAGTGTGCTCTTGGGTGCCCAGGTCCTCCATCAGTCTCGCACTCCATGCCAGCTGCCTCATTGCCTAGCAGTACCAGGGGACAAACATACCAAACCGGTACAGTAAGACATCCAGGGGGCCACAATCTCAGGGATGGAGTCAGGTTCCGTTGACCTGAGCGCACCCATCAAACATGTTCCAGTTCCCCATCCCACCCCACCCGCACACAATGGCTCCTCAGTCCCTGAGGCCTGGATCCCAAGAATCTCAGTTGAGTTCAGCTTCACTGCTGCTCCAGAGCCTGTGTATTATAGCAACCCGGGGGCAGGTTGTCCCTGATGTTCTCCAGGTTCTTTACATCAGCCAGAATCCCATCTATGCTCATCTCCAAGAAGTGGAGGTGATTCTTCTGTCGACGTGCCCTCTCCTCCAGCTCTGACATCAAGGGCCGCAGTTGGCTGTTGATCCGGGTCTTAGTTTGGAAAAGCTCCTGCTCCAGTAAGGCCAGTCCCTCTTCATCCACACTCCCAGGCTGGTCTATTTAGGAGATGAGAAATGCATTAACATAGGAAAGCTGTGGTTAGATCTCATGGAGCACGTGTATCCCCTTCTATACTCTTACAAATTCCTGTTTTTGCCTGCCCCAAGCAAATATATACCACGAATTATAAAGGCTTATTTTTTTGTTTTTAGTACATACTTACAGTACATAATCATTACATTTATTTATTTATTTATTTTGTCTTTTTCATTTTTACTGGTACCAGGGATCGAACTCACGACTGCCTGCTTGCAAGGCAGGCGCTTATGCCACTGAGCTAAATCCCCAGCCCCAATCATTGCATTTATTACGGGAAATTGGTACATGTATATAAAGACTCATTTTAAATTAGAAATAATCTAGGAAAAGTTCAGAGAGCACTAGCCTTATTTCTGGGCTATGAACAACTCGTTCAAGACTCTGAGATCTATAGTCAAGCAGTATGAATTGGAGCTTACTTTTCAGGTTAGGGCCAATAGAGCATGCTATGAAAAGGTCACAGGGGACTGAGCACTATCCAAAGTACCTGCCTACCACAGCTCATCCCATGATCAAAATCCACTCTACATAAGCTCTTTTCATTGCCCTTAGGAAATAGCTTGCTGTTTTCTAGTAGAAGATCTCTGGAAACTGGCTGAGATTCAGTGTTTACAGAGGTATGCTTTGCTTTTGGGGGGATGGATTCCAGCTGTTTGAAAATGATGTAAGATTTAATTTTGGACCGAAACAGTGGGAATCTGGCTAGGTATCAGTTTATTTCCAGTGTGAAATGTAATCACATTTGTTCAGTTATGTTGTACCCATAAACAATATAAAGCCAAAGTTAGCATGAAGGGCATCAGGCCAGACCCGTTTAGTTCTATTACATTTGAATTGCCCTTGGTCAGTTCAAACTCAAGGTCACATATTTCAGCTGCAGAGATGGTATTTGAGTGCATGAGTCTGTTATACCTAGAGCAATTAATCAGTTATTGTTCCAGACCTCAAGAGAGGACACAGAGTACAAACATATCATAACAAAAATTCTGAGCCAATGGACCTGCACTTTGCCTGAGGACAAGGAAGAATTCAAGAATTGAGGGTTCTATGACATGCAAGAAAGCTGAACAAAATAACCAAGTCCATGGGGAGGCAACTTGACCTACTAGAAAAGAACAATAATGTTGAAGCCAAAGAGCTCTCTCACTTTGCACGCTGTCTCCACAATTTCAGTTTATTCCTCTGTGAAATATTACAAATAATAAATCTGCTGTGTAGGACCATGAAAAGACATGGCATTCAAACACAGTAAATGTCTAACAGTTCCCGCTGCCCTTCTCTGTCTGCTCTCTCGTATTCTCTTTAAAGGCTCCATTAGGTTCATTGTCAGTTTTAAAATTTTTTTTTTTTTTTTTTTTTTTTTTTTTGTATTGGGGATCGAATTAAACACTTCGCGCTTGCCAGGCAGGTGCTTGCGCCACCAAGCTAAACCCTTGGCCCACCGTTTTTAAAATGATAAACATTGCTGCTAAAATCTCACCTGAAAAGGTTTATTTTATTTTATTTTATTTTATCCTTAGAGGGTATTTTACTGTTTGGGGCTACAGGATCACAAAGTAGATCCATTAGTACACAGAAAGTACTGGTGTCTCAGGGAGATTATGACATTCTAAAGAAAAGTTGGGTTGTAAAGTTGTTCTACTGAAGTAAAAAACAAAACAAAACAAAACAAAACCCCCACAGACCTAAGTCCTTTCCTGAACACCTCTAGAATCTGTTGTTGTTTTGTTTTTGTCTTTTTATCGGTACTGGGGATCGAACTCATGACTGCCTGCTTGCAAGGCAGGCACTTATGCCGCTGAGCTAAACCCCCAGCCCCTCACCTCTAGAATCTGTGACCAAGTCTGTATTTCCTCATCTAGTGCAGCCCAAGCCTGATTAAACAGACCAAATGACACTTGATATCAGCTCTCCCTACACTAGAGGTTTTGTTTAATCAGTTTTCTAGGAGTGATTCTTTGGGGGAAAATCTGGTTCCTGCTGTCAAAGCTGTATTACCCTACAGTTTTGCCTTATCTTATGGACATAGGCCCACGATACTTGTGTATTCACATTTCTTCCAGGTCATCTGCTTGGGGAGTTCCAGTCCCCCCAGTGGATAACATCAAGGATGACTATGATTTGTGGAGAAACAGACAGCAAAATCAGCAAGTAGTCCTTGACCTCGCGGACAGAGGACCTTCCTCCACATCTTCCCCTCCCACTTCCTTCCTTGGCCTCTGAGCAGACTCCGTCATCTTGCTCCTGAGTCCTCCATAGTATCCTAACTCATTTCCTGTACCTCAGATTAATTTCCTAAGTTTTCTTCCATTCAGCTTCACTCACGAGCCTTCTAGATATAAAGTAGTCTGCTTAAAACGGACCACTGTCTTCTCAAGACTAAGGCCAGGCTTTCCTAGGACCCTCAAGCTGTCCAGTCTTCTCTGAAGCTCCTGGAAGAGCACTCTGAGCTCTGTCACCCCAGATCTCCATTTCTTAGTGCAACAGTTGCTCAGTGACTCATCTGTAGTAAAACAGAATGCAGAAACCATAATGCAACTTGTCAAGGTCTCTTGGCATGGAAACAAAGCAAACTGCTGCATACCCTAAGGGCAAGTTGAGATTGCTGTTCCTCGGGGCTAGAAATAGTGAGTCTTCAGACCCTAGAAAGGGGAAAGACCCTAGAAGAAGGGGTTAAAAGTTGTGGAGACTCCGCAAACCTATCAGGTGTAGGATGCTGTCCAGTGAGTTGAGAGCGTCTTGGATTGTAACACCTGCATTCTTGGCTCTGGCATCAACTCTCTGGGCTTCAGTAATCACCTGCAGAAAAATAAGAAAGCTGTCTCAAACGGCTAATCTTGCTTTTGACAACTCTGAAGGGCTGTCCCATAGAAAGCAGCAGTCACTGACCATCTGCACCGCATCCATGTCTGTATCAAACTCCAGCTCCTTCCTGGCCAGCTCTCCTTCCACCTCTCTCATCTCACTCTTTAGAGTGGCCAGTCCCTTTTCCATGGCCAAGGCCCCATCTGCTGTCACATTGGCTTCCAAGTTCAGACTCCCTATCTCCTGGGAGAAGAGAAGGCGCCAAGGACGGAAAAAGAGAAGAGGTGAGACTCAAAAACATCCAACGGAAAACTGTAGAAAAAATACAGCTGCAGCCTGGCTCTGAAGAGCTAAACTAGATGGACAATGAGAAAGTCAGACATGAGGACGTGCTCTTCCCGAGATCGGCCGCAAACAAGCTAATTCTGGGAGGCGTCTCCAGGGGACAGGAGGGCCGGTGCTGAGACACCACTTTCCTCTCAGTTCTGTGCTAACCAAACAATCACATACAAGCCATTTAAGAAAACCCAGAGCACCAGAAACTGGCATGCTTTGTTATGTTCCTTTGCTGCCATGGTCTTTGAATGACTACTCAGATCCTCAAGACAGTTGAGTATGGACCACGGAGTGCAGAGAACAAATGGCAACAGTGTAGACTTTGTGTTTTTATAAGGACAAAGCTTATCCACATTTTTTCTCAAGAAATTACCATCAAACTGCAGGTGTCTTTATTCTAGAAACTACCTTAATTACAGGAAACTAGTCTCTTTCTCAAGGAACTTAAAATTAGAAATTATTTTTATAGTTTACCAAATGGTCTAAAAGTAAGGTCAAATTGTCCGGATACCAAGAGTTTCTACTGTTGCATAAACTCTCCAGAAACTATGCCTAATTAAGAGCTATAAAGTTCTTCGCTGGCAGAGAAGCACTCCTTCCACTGTAGCATTTAACATATGGGCTGCAAATGGAGTTTGACTGTCTGCTGTTGCCCTGAGCGCTCCTGGAAGAGAAGCAATGCATCTTCCTTATCTGTGTATCTCCAGCACCAAGCACAGTGCAAGCAGACAAGAGAAAAGTAAGTGGAGTTTAGACACCGCGCACAGACTCAACCAATGGATTTAGTTTCACAACTTCGGAATCTGGAATCAAAACAAGGATGATAGTTGTTCAGATTGAATGGTCTCCCTCTGCAGAGACTTGCTGAAAGCCTAACCCTCGTACTTCAGAATGTAGTTCTTGGACACTGGTTTGTTGAGGAGATGATTAAGCCATGATGAGGTCATACTGGAGTAGGTCGAGTCCTTAATCCAACATGACTGATGTCCTTCTAAGAGGAGACAGAGACCCCAGGGGAGAACTCCATGGTTTCACACAGGCAGAGATTAGAGTGACACGGTTGCAAACCAAGGGATGGCCAAGGATGGATGATCACTCTCAGGAGCGAGGAAGAGGAAAAAGGACTCTCCCATGAAGTTTTCCAGGGGAACAGCGCCTTAGCCTCTACAACCATGACAGAAAATTTTCTGTTGCCTTGAGCCATCTGGTTTGTGGTATTTTGCTAAGCAGTCTTAGAAATGAATACAACAATGTACTTAAAAACAGTCTTGCACGGTTCTCCTCATGGTTGTCCAAATGCAGCTGAGAACCAGCACTCTAGCATGTAGTCCCTGCAGCCTGTGACTCAACCCCACAGAAGGAGTGGCTTTGTGGATCCGCCCCCGCCAAGAACCACCACAGGACTAGGAACCACAAGGGTCAAAGTGAGCCCAGTGCTCGCTCTGTGTTTGCCCCTGCTTGTCCCAGCCTGCGTCTCCATGGCTCCTTACCTGTTCCATTTGGCCACTGATCTCCAGTGCCTCCCTTGCAGCACTGTTTGCCCGCTGGGCATCAGCAGTGGCACTGCCCAGCGCGCTTTCGGCTTGCTCCGTCTTGTCACTGGCGTCTGCAACCTTCCGGCTGATGTAGGAGAGTCTCTTCATGGCCTCTTCCGCTTCTACTTTTCTGTCTTCTACCTGCAGGTCAAACTCTGAAATGAAAGGGGAAAATAACGGCCATGAAAAGCTCACTTACAAATGAGTGAAAAGGAGCGATGAAAAACCCCTCTAAGAGTGTTAGTTCTGCCTGAGGGTGAAGAAGTGAGGAAGCTGTGGCTGGAATCACTCTCTTTATCTAAGAGAGGACCTCAAAAGGGGCCTGGTGGGGGCACAGCTAGTCCTTAGAGAAACAGACTATCAGCCTGCCCTTGGTCCCCACCAACACAACAACATCAAAACTCCAACGTGGATAAAAAGCAGGTGAGATCCCTGAAGCCCAAAGCTTGAAGCCAGAAGCTGCCAATGGTAAGAGTTGGGGTTTTGGGTAGAATGAATAAGAGGAAGTTTTTATAAAGAAAATCCCAAGTCTGTATTATTTGTTAGTAAAGAATACTAAAATTTTAACCAGATTTCAGCAAACCTTGACCTAGACCTCCTGTAGTCTAGATACCATGACGAAGGTGACTGCGTCATCACCACGGGGCAACCAGGTTACAAGAGAAAAGGAAAACTACCTTTGCAGTAGTGAGCTGTTGTATCTATGGGGAATCTTTGAGATCTCTTAGTTCAACCTTTTCCCTTTAAGGAGCAGGGTTTGAGGGTGTAGAGAGGTCATGTGATTTGCCTGTGGCCACACAACAAGATTAGGCTGTTTACCTGGCCTAACAGAGATGAGAACATAAGTCATCTGACATTTAGTTCGATTTTTCCACCACCACTATCAAATATTAAAAGGACTTTTTCTTTAGAAAGATATTTACCAGGCATCTATTAATATCCCATATACCTATTCCCTAAAGGACTATGTGAAAATTCAAAGCAAACCAGTTGTTTTAAAATACCTAAGTAATCTGAATCATGAAGCACTAACCTCTGAGGTTCTTTAGGATGTTCTCAACTTCATAAAAAGTGGCATTGCCCATACTTAGTGCTTCTTGGGCTCTGCTTTTAGCAAGGTTGGCACGGGAAAGCAGCTGACCCGCTTTCTGTAAATAGAGAGAACAAGATTAGAATAAGTGCATTCCTGCTAGCAAAATCCCTCTGACACATTCTCTTAATGACAACAGAGAGCTGCGGCTCGGTCTAAGGGCACTGCAGCAAAGCTCCTACAACATGGGACAGAGCGAGCCCCATCAGCCGCAGAGTGAACCATCTTCAGTGCGAGCCCCCTATCAGTGACAAGAATAGTTTTGCAAACCACAATTTTAAACTCATACTGCAGCCAAGCTAGTAGATAGACCAAAATTAGAACTAGGTGGCTTCAGTCCTATTTCCACTGCTGATTTAGTGGATGGAGCTAATCACAATGAGCTCCATGTCTCTATAAGCAGCAGCTCCATGACCTTCGGAGAACTTTTGAGGTCTCTTCTTGACATATTCCAAATGGCTTGTTGAGTAAACAAGTTAACAAAAGCATACCTGTCTCCCGTTCTTTCCATCCTGTAAGAGCTGCTGGGTTTCTTTTTCACGGTTTCCCAGATTGCTTCGCACCCGCTTGACCTCATCTGTATGCCTGGCCACCAGGCTCGAGAGAGAATCAACTTTCTGTTGGATCCTCTTTGCTTCCACCTGCGGGCCCAAAGATGTGGATGAGTCTGACTTTCTGCTCACCAGTCACCAACATGTTTTAAGGCCTGATATCATTGTATGAAAACAGCAATTCCCTTAAAAAGCTAAAAAAAAAAAGTCACTAGTCATCCAGTCCCGTGCCTGGCAGAAATAAGGCAACACATCCAGGGGACGTTAGGGAGCAGGTCCCCCAAGCATCAGTCAGGTTTTGTCTTTGTTCTTTTGTTGCTTTTTTTAAAAAAGTTACATATTAGCTTATATACCCATGGGAACATGCGTCCATGAGCATTATTGTGAGTGCTTTTTTCTATAAAGTTCATAGAAACAGAATCTACTTAATCTAATAAATTTGGAATAGTTAAGGGAAGATTAAGGCAGAAGCAATTCAAATCTCTTGATAACAAAAATCTTCTCATTGGTGGTACATACAGATGCACTGAACTTGATAATAATTTCTCACAGATTTCAACAGTCCCCAGAGCTGAGAAAGAGATATAAAACTTTTACCAATAGTTTGAGAATGAAAAGATCTTTGGAAAGACGAGGCTCAGAGTTCAAGAACAAAAAAGTGATAATAAGAAAGACACATATTTGTCCTGCCCCGAAGCATGAAGAGTCAATACCATGGTGTGACTGTGAGTGGGGTCCCCTTCTGCTAAGACTTGGTTCCCAGGGAGGCACTATCGGTGGTGATGAAACCTTTGGGAGGAGGATCTTAAAGGAAAGTCCAAGGGTCATTGGGGTTGGAGGTCAATTTATGCCCTTAAAAAGAACTGTGCAACCCTTCCATTCTCCTCTCCATCTGTTCCTTGTTCAAGATGTGAACGTTCACTCTGGCACAGCTCCCCACCACTGCCATCTGCCATGCTCACCAGAACTGAGCCAATGCAGAACCTTCATGAACTCAATATACTTTTTTCTTGATAAATTAGCTGCCTCGGATATTTCATTGTAGTAATGCAAAACTGACTAACAGAATCAACACACAGAAGAGCTGAATGTGTGAGCAATGTTAAGAAATCTCTGGGGAAGAAAGTACTCATGTGCCTTTATCCGTGTATTAAGCACACCTTGAAGGACTGATCACTGACTCCCTGAAGCTGAGACACTGAATCCAGAAGGCGGAGACTATGCTGATGAGACTGATCTGCCTCAGTGTCAGTCTGAGCAGCCTCCCTTGACAACTGCTGGGCCAGGGACTTGGTTTTCTCCAACCTGTGGGAGGAAGGGGAGATGATTAAATAGGAAGAGATCTTTGAGAACTTACTCTTTGTATAGAAGCAAAAACTCCTACTTTAAAGGCAGGTAACTGAGGCAATGAGAAGAACCAAAGAAAGTTATGAGCGAGGCATGAGACTCTTCACAACATAAACACATCACTATACTTGAATGAGAATCAGAAAAGTTCATTTCAAGCTTCCCAATTTCTGATAATACAGTACACATTATTCTTACATTCTTTATAATGCCAGACATGGTGTCCTTCAAACACCACAAAGAATTGCAATCACTTAAAGCACAAATTTTACTCAGATTAATCACTTGGTCTTCCCCCAGTATTAAAGATATTTACTTTGCCCAAAATACTATAATATTATGCTCATTCTCTTGTTCCTGCAATTTTTAACATTAGGAATAACATACATTGTTAAAAGAATCATGGTGCCTCTGATGTATGATTTGCATTATACCCTGGCAGAATCCAGGTTTTACGATGCAAGTGAGGACCCACTGAAACATACTTTCCCATAAGTCCTTGTACTGCGTGGTTGTCAGTGATGTCACTTCCGACACCTCCACTCTGAGCCTTGCTGGCCAGTAATAGTGCTTGTTTGGAATAATCCGCAGTTTCCCTTACCAGTTGCTCCATGTTATTGGCTGACTCAACGTGGCTGAAAGGATTAAAAACAAAGAATTAGAATGTCCCAGCAAAGGATTTGCATGTAAATAGAGAAGAGTAAGGGAACTGGCTTGGCTTACAATATCCAACAGATCTAACCCAGGTTGGATAAAATCAGAGGAACTATCAAGAAGCAGGTGCTTTGGAGGATAAGCCTCATGTCATAGACCTATGGTGGTCTTTTATGACAGGCTCAGTAAAGTGGGAGCCATCTCAGGGTGACAAACCATTGTGCCTGTTTACTGCAGGAAAAAACCCCTAAGTATTTCATCTCTGGTCCAACTCTCTACTCTATTTCACTGCAACTCTAAAATGAACCCATAGCCAGGGGAACAAAGTCTTAAAAAAAAAAAAAAAAAGTCCCTTATAAGCTTCTGTACTCCTGGTTCTAGGAAGTGACATTTTAAAAAACAACAAAACACAGGCTCAAGAGACAGATGTGCTACAAAAACACAGCCCGTTTCACTGGCTGAATTCCATTTGGGATTAACAAAGCTTGCCACCCTGCTGAGCACTCTGCTACAAGCAAGCCTAGTAAACATGATAGGATTTAGTCAGAGGCAAAGACCCCAGAGCCACCATTTACCACTGGTGTGCTGCAGAGCTGGTTTCCAGGAGGAAGTCCCCCCTCTACGCACACGCACACGCTGCCCCAGGCTAGCAAGTTACTTGTTGCTACTTGTTCCCAAGCTTGGTCTGGGAGGCCAGGAGTCCCTAAAAGCTGCAGAACATCGTTTTCCAAACGCTGATTCATTTCACCTGACCCAAGGGATTACATCTGACATACACCAAGGCCATGCTGTGAGTCACAGAGAAATCTGAAGGATGAAACACTGCAACCTCCAGCTCCTGCCAAATGACCCTACCCAGTGACATACACTAAAAGCCAAGTGGCTAAAAAATGACTTTAAGGCAGGGGATGGCTTTATGCGCACAGAGGTAGTAACTACGATACTTGGGTTCTGAATACCCTACAGTCTTGTTCAGGTTTGCCTCACAGGGATGGACTGGGTCTGAGGTGCTTTCTGATGCTGCTTACCTGTCTGCCAGCCGTACCGCCTCCTGAGCCAGACTTTTAAAGCCATTTGGTCCCACATACTGGTCAGAGGAAGGAATGTCCTGTGGCAAAAGAAGAACTAGTGAGGACCTTGCACTTGGCCATGGAGCCCTTCTCTATGCAGGTATGATCCAAGCATCCACTCGGACACATCCGGAGTCCCTATTCACCAGAGTTACTCTGTTTTAAAAAGTAGAAATAGAGAAGTACAAATCCAAGCTCAAAAGAAATCTGTATAAAAATACAGACGCATTAAAAATATATCATATAGGGACCCGGGGATTTAGCTCAGTGGCATAAGCACCTGCTTTGCAAGCACGCAGCTGTGAGTTCAATCCCCGGTACCAAATATATATATATATATAGTTTGGCATGGTAGCACTCTTGTAATCTCAGCACTCTCAGAGGCTGAGGCAGGAGCATAGCCTGGATAATTCAGTAACTTAGTGAAAACTTTTCTCAAAATAAAAGAATGAAAAAGGGCTGGAGATGTAGCCCAGAGTAAAAGCCTTAGGTTAAATCCTCAGTATTGAGGGGAAAAAATGTGTATATACAAGCACATGAATATATATTTAAAGTCCAGTAACAATCAAGTTTAACAGCAGTTATTTAATAGTAATGGTATCATAGGGAATTTTTAAATTTTCTACAATAACGTTTTTGTAATAAGGGGAAATCAATACACATTTTTAATGTGCTTTCTTAGTCATCTGACTACCTTCTAATTTTCTTTCTTCATTTCCTATCTATCCACTTCCATTATTGTCACCAGAGACTTCTTTAGAAATAGAAGAGGACTCAATCAAATCTCTCCCTCCTATCACACTGTAAACCACATCACTAGGAAAATCATAATAGCAGCAATTTTTCCCCCATTTTCAGAACGACTTCAATGGGTTACTTCCTGAATCCTTTCCAACTTTCTTCTCTTCCTACCTTTTCAATCATTCATTCATTCATTCCCTAATCCATTCGTTCATTTATGCCGCAGGGATTTACAACAGCCCCGCTGTGGACTGAGAATACAAATGAAACAAAACTAAATCCTACAGAAAGGAGAGAGAGAGAGGATCAAGTTGAGTACATGGTCAGAAAGAAAGGAGCCAGGGAGGAGAGTACAAAGCATCAAATAGGAAATTTCAGGCCAAAGACACACAGAATAGGTTTGACTGTTACAAGGAATGGAAGTCCAACTTCCTGCCAATAGACCAAACACCCTGAGAGGCAGAAAGTGGGCCCGTGAAATCTCAGGTGGGTCTCTGAGCAGGGCAGCGGTTCTCAGCACCATCATCCCTACCGAGTTTCTCAGGGAAGCTTCATTTTCTGCCATGCTCAGGCGCATTTGTGCAATGAGCCTTCTAGTATCCCGAACTCGGTTCTGATACTGATTGCCCAGGGCCTGAACCCTCTCCACGGTCATCTTGAGGTCATCCAGGCGGTTCCGGTAACTGCTCTCTTGGCCCCTTGCGTTGGCCAGCTGGAGCCTGAGAGATCTACTAGCACCTGGACACAAAGAAAGCAAAGGAGGTTGAGTACTTTCCCCATCAGTGTAGCTTTACCTAACCAGGGGGTTGCCTAGCTCATGGTAAATGACAAAACCAATAGGTGAGTAAAGACACACCACTGCTTTTTCATCCCCATCACTCAGGCCCAGGAGACCATCACAGCCCCCCTTCCACCTGGGCAAGGGCTGCTGGAGACCTCTGCTGCACCGACGTCCACAGGAGATTCTGGGACATCGTGCGGTGATTCTCTCCAGGACATGGCCCCTCTCCTGTCTGAAGGGAAGCTGGCCTTCCTCACCTTCTGAAATCTGGGCTTCTCTCAGAATATCCTGAAGGGCCTGCTCAGCCTGCTGCAGCCTGCCTTCCAGCTCTGAATTGGGTATTGTGCCGCCACCACCCTGTGCCTTTGAAATCAGGGCCTCCAGGCCCTGAAGCTGCTCCATAAACTGGGCCATCTGAAATCAGGCAGAAAAGAAGATCAGAACAGAGGATGAAGACCCTGACCCAACACCAGAGATAGGACCTAAAAGTCCAGGAATCCTTGGTAACATTATGGAGCCTGTGTGAATTCTGTTCCTACTACTCTACCCACAGAGTCATGGCCAAGCTATTTCTTTATCTATGAGGTAGAGATAATGAACACAATACTACTGTCTCATAGATTATGACTTGAACTAAATGACATAATATTTGTAAAGTGCTTAGAATAAAAGGTGGCGCTGAGAAAGTGCTGCAAGTCTTGCTCAATAAAAGTCAAAAAAACTTGAATGTATTCTACTTTTAATATTATGTTTCGGATCTTTTTATCTCCTCTCCCTCACTCCAGAAAAATAATAATTAATAACGTCAACAACATCAAGTCTGCTCTTCTCTGGACTATAAATGAGAAATTTCTGGAGGTCGTAGTCCTGCTCAGACAGCCTGGACCCCTCTTGGACTACACAAATCTTTAATATGTGTATGTTTTTCTGAATTTGCTTTACAAGGACATCTTATAGGAAAAAAATTAGTTAGAAGGGGGATAATACAGTGAGAGCCCAAATTCAGAGAGTTAGGGGACAGCATGACCTCCCAGTTTCCCCTGGCCAAACAACTTTAATTTCAAAGGCTTTATATGACTAGTTATCAGAGGATCAAACAAGATGGTACCTGCAAGAGGGGTCTGAGAATGGCATATGTAGGAAGATAAACCTTACTGTTAGAGTAAATAATACTTTTTAGTACAATAAGTTTTTTAAAAAAGAGACGGTAACCTCCCATCCACAGGAGATGTGGGGGAGTCCTCAACCTGTGAGGGAATCACCTGGGGACACTCACAGGTTGAGTCTGGGTGGGCGAGCGGTGGTAAGGAGAGGAAGGCCTACCTTAGTATTCACTTGACTGTAGCAAGCTGGACAGCTGGGTAATGCTCTGTGCTCACAGTTGAGACCACCAAATCCTGGCTTGCAAATACAGCTGCCATCACTGCGACACTGTCCTGGCTCTGAACCCACAGGGCTGCAGTTGCAAGCTAGAGAAGAGAGACAGACAAATGGAGGATTTACATCCATCTCATCCCAGAAACTAGTGTCAGTAGCAAAAATCTTTATTTGCCCTCATCACTCACGCTGTGTCAGAGTCGCCCTTGGCTACGCCCCCAGCACCTTCCTAGCACAGGTCACCCTCAGTGCTCACCTCCCGCTCTGTTCAGTGAGTGTGGATGAAAAGGGTTCACAACAGTTCCTCCTCTTTTTCTTCTCACTAAACTATAAGCCTGGTGACCTGGTGACTATCCTGCTATGACTCTGGCTTTGCTTACAAGGTGGACAGCATTTCTTTGGCCTGTCATGTGCCAGATGTAAACATCTTCCTTGGTTTTACAGATAAGGAAAGGGAGCTCAAAGAGGCTGAATTATTGGCCCAGTGTCCTACAGCAAACAAATGGGACGCTGCCACTGGAGCTGAAAAACTGCAAAGCTGTTTTCCTTCTGCTGTTGCCTTTGATGTAGCAAACTCAATGAGAAAGCAGTACCATTACTGATTCATCAAATGTATTGTTCACCTCGTGTGTGCCAGGTTCTGTTTTAGGAGCCAACGGTATAACAGTGGACAAGACACTGCTGTGATGCTTACAATGAGCCTCTGGATTGCTTTATGTTAGTGTCCACAAAACATTGATCTCATGTCTAAGGGTACCATCATGATTGGTGTATGTGTTTGTATATCTTCCTTATTAGCATATAAGTTCTTTAGGTGCTGGAACTGATTCATCCTTTATTATAACCTTAGTATCTAAGGTCACACTATGAATGTGGTAGGTAGATGAATGAAGAAATACGTATCCTAAACCAGGCATGATAGCACACGCCACTAACCCTAATACTCCAGGAAGTGAGGCAGGAGAATTATGAGTTAGGGCCTTTGTGAGATCTTGTCTCAAAATAAAACGTAAAAGAGCTTAGGATGTAGCTCCATGCAAAGGCCCTGGGTTCAATTCTCAGTAAGACAAAAAAGAAAAGAAATATATGGTCTAAAGCCAACAAAACCTCTATTAATGATGCCTTATGGCTCTAAGTCTGGGGAGTTTATAGTGTGCTTGCTTTCTTATATTCCATTTTGTTTTATCTTTGCAACCATTTTGAGTTAAATATTATTCACATATGTGAGGAAGCATTGGCATGATCAGCACAATCCCATAGGTTTATTACAAAACTGGACTTGAGCTCAGTATTGAGAAGAGAGCTGAGCTCAAGGCCCGATCTGTACACTTACGCTCTGATCTGAAGCAGCCCTTAGGAAGGCTCCATGATATCTCCTGCTTTGAAGTGGAGTCTCCTTTGGAGAACTTTCAACATTACCTTCTATGATCAATTACATTCACTTCCTGAGAGGATCTCTTGAACTTCCTTACACCAGCTCCCCTCTCCGTGTAGTTTGCTCAGACTTAGTCTGGAGTCATTTATTACTCTCCCACAACAGCTCCGGCGCCCACTCTCCTGCCCGCCTGCCTTGGGAGTGGGCATGGGCGGTCATTCCCTTTTATCTTCTCCTCCACTTAACAATGTAAACCTGACCTTTGTGGCTTCTCCCACCAGCTCTCACCATCTGAAAGCTTCCAGCCCTGTGCTCTAGAGCCCTCCACAGAGGAAACTGTTAAGGCCTCTGACAGGTGCAAGGTGCAGGCTGTCCATAGGCCACTTGGCTAGAGAACTAAAGTTACATCATGTTGTTAACCCCCCTTGCCATACACGTGTACATACTAGCAAGCTTGTGTACGCACACACACTGACACCTCTTGTCTGGTGTGCTCCTACCTCGACACTTGTTGGCTGGATTAGGAGCCAGTGGATCTCCGAAGTAGCCTGCTTTGCACTGGTCACAGTTGAAACCAGCCGTGTTGTGGATGCACTTCAAACACCTGCCTGTCAACCCATCACAGTTTCCGGAGGCACTGGGGTCCACGTTGTTGTTGCACTGACAGGGCTGACAAGGCCTCACTGGGCCACGTTCCCCAAAGGGGTCCCCAAAGTAGCCATCAGCACAGAGCTCACAGCGTGCACCTGGGAAGAAACGGAGGAACAAATGACCCAGCTGTCACTGGCAGCAAGACCAGACACAGAGGCCTAAAATAGCCAGATGCTCTGTAGAAGAACCAGGGAAATGCGCTTCCCTCAGAACCTCAAAACAATATCCTCGGGAGCAGGTGAACACTGCAGGGGGCTGGTCCTTGGTCACCGAGGGGGTTAGAGCACAGCACTCCACTGGGAGGCTTGACCAGCTGGTGGGGAAATACCAGTAGCAGCGCAGAAGTGGTGCGGTTTTGAACAACGGGTTGCCACTGGAATGAATCCTTCTAGACTGACCTGCAGAGGCTGTGACATCCAAGAGGTCACTACATTTTCCTTCTTTACCTTGAGTCATTAAAAAGCAAATGAAACCACATATTTGATCAGAAAATATCATCTCCTAATTGTAAGCCTTTCCAAAACTGTGTTAGGTGTTTCTTCTGCTATCTGTGCACGCTCTCCTTGTTCTGTCCACGTCACCCCTTTAGAAGGGACGCATCTAGCTAGACTAACCTGAAGTAACCTGAGTTTCCTAGAAATTCCTTGGGATGAGCACTACTGACAGGAATTCGGACCTCGGGATGGGGAGAGCGGCCACAGCTTACCTGTGACCCCCGTGGGGCAGTTGTTGCATACCACCTCCTCTGTCTCCGGCATCACAGAACAGCTGAACCCATTGTGACAGGGGCACGGTTTGCAGCTGCGGGGGTCATGCGGATCATTGTAGAAACCAAGGGGACAGTCGGCACACTCGATGTCAGGGTTTTCATCCCCTGAATAACAGTCTCCTGGGAGGCAGAAGGAAAATGGGGGGCAGAGAAATGAGCGGGGTCAGACAACACATGCATCGGTGAGGATGGGGTGTGTGGATCAGAGTGCAGAAACCTCAAGCCTTCTTTTCCAAGGCTCTCTCCAGTTCTGAGCACCTTCTTCCCTGCCTTTCTACCAATCGGAAGACAATCAATCCCACCTTCACTCTTCTGCCGAGTAGACACGCATCTCCTTTGCTATTCACGACTCAACATTGTTCCCCTGTCCTCCGTGGCCAGACACCATTTGTTCGCCCATTCATTTTAGCCCCTGACTTGCCTTTGATCTCCCCAAACAAATCTTGCAACTTGACACCAATCCCCACTACCACCTTGCACTGAACCATGACAGCCATTTCCTGCAACCCAACCCCTTTCTCACAACCCTGTGGCATTTCCATAATGAAAAGGATTGAGTGTAATAAGGCACCGTGTCCATCTTCCCTGACTCCTGCTGTAATTTCGCTAATCCCTCCCCATCTAGGAAATGAGTTCAAGCAGGATATTTCTTACTCAAATCTACCTTTCCCCAGGTGACCCTAGTTACCCACCTGTCCCCACCTCCCGCCACCTGGTCCAAGTGTCATTTCACTCACCTGTGTCTGGATCACAGGTCCCTCCCCCTTGGCAGTTACACGGAATACAGGTACCAAAAGGCCCCAGGCTTGCTGCATCTCTTTTGTAGCCAGAAGCACAATCCTGGCAGAACTGGCCCTTGTACCCAACAGGACACACACAGTGCTCAACCCAGGGTGCTGGGGCTCCAGAGACGGGGCGGGCAGAAATCAGAGTCACATTGTCAATATACCCAGTACCTGCAATAGAAAGAACGGATTAGAAGGAAGTGTAAGGCCTAAGGGTCTGTAATCAGGCCGCTCTGGATCTTGTTTTCAGTAACTCCCTGACAGATGGTATCCACACATCAAGCCTGATGGAGGGGTACAGCTCACAGACCAGCCTGGGGACTGAGCGTACAAACTCTGGAGTCAGGAAAATCAGCAGTACAATTCTGGCTCCATCCTCATGAGCTGTGTGAATTGAGTGAATCACTTCAGCTCCTCATGAATACTTTTCCTCAACTGTAGAAGAGAACACTGGTATTTCCTATACATGTGAAAATTAAATGGTACAGTGCATACTACAAAGTGATGAGTACACTGTGCTAACAGGCATCTTTTCCAATGGAAATGGTACGAGTGCTAAAAATCTTAAGAAATTTTCCTTTCAATGATTCCAATTGGAATTAAAAAGCTCCAACATATCCTAGGAGATTGAAGCAAGAAGTTGGCAAGTTCAAACCCAGCCTTAGCAAGATCCTGTCTCAAAATAAAAAAGGGTTGGGTACGTAGTTCAGTGGGAAGACCCTGAGCTCAATGTTTAGTAGTAAGAACAAACAAAAGCTCTAACAAGCAAAATTCAAAAAGGGAAATAAGGGAACACACGATGATGTTCCAACTGGTAGCATTAGGTATAACTGCAAAGGAAAAGCCACTCAAGAAATAAGCAGGGTCATGTTGTAGATGCAATTCCCCAGCTAAGGAAATGTGCCTGTTTGGTAGATTATTTCCTTCAAATAATCAACTTTAGTAGAAATTCAGGGATTCTTTTAGTGTGATAGCATCCTTCTTTGTTCAGTGGTGCTGACCTCTTTTTAGACAAACATATTCTTTTAAAAAACTTCTGAAATGCAATAATTTAGACTCTAAGTAAAAACTATTGAATAATTTTTCTATTTGTTGGGAGACTGCCACCACCTGAGACAGCTGAAGCAAATCAAACTAAAGCCCAAGAGGAGAACTTCATTTCTCCTAGTCCCTTACTGTACTCTCCGTACGTAGCTCGGATCCGGAGGGCTGTGAGGTTCCGAAGTAACCTTCGATACTCAAAATAACTCAGCTGGGGGCTCCAGTTACTGCTTGGATGTTCGTTTAATCTGTGCAATTTAAAATTAAAAGCACATTAAAACCCAACCCAGATCACATTACTACCTGATACAACTTATACCTGAAAATGTGGGAACAGCTAAGCTTCCAGGCTTTTCTATTGAAAAGGGATGAGGGACTGCTAGCTTCCTCTTCACACTTCCTCAAGTACAGACTTGGAGATTCCCCCTCACAGGAAAGGTTACAGCCCACAGAACTCACGGAGGGCGTGCAAGGTGGAAAGTTTGGCTCCAGGAGTCGTACTGCCTGCCTGAAGTAATGTTGGTCCCAAGTCCTTAGATACACATTGTATCCTTGGCCAGGCAGACCCAATGTTAGAGTTACCTCAGAGATCCAGAAGTTTGGACCCTCGAGAGCTGCCATTTGTTTGGGTTTTGGTTTTGATGTAATTTGTTTATCATCTGAGCATGTCTGACTTGGCAAAACCCAGTTTCTATCTTCATTATTCACGTCTTCTTGAAGTGTCTCACCATGTCATGTTATCTCTAGTTCTTGCACTATTCTTTTAAATTTTGTTTTGCTTTTTTACTGAAAAATTGCTTCCAAGAACAACCCTACATCTTTCAATGGTCCAGTTAAGGACCTACTTGAACAATTCTCTGATAGTTATTCTCCAATAGTTGCACCCAGCCATCACACCTGACCATGATACTTCTCAGTTTATAATCTCTCAGGGACTTTCCATCGTCTTTCTGGCATGGACAAGATCTCAGTATCTTACAAGGCCAATGTGCTTTTCCAGTTTCTTCAATCTCATTTACCATATTGCTTTTCATCTATAGTATGACTTCCCACAGGTCCATGTAATTTCAAATGTGGTGGTCATCCTCCGACCTTTCCTCCTGGATTTGTATTTGTCTATTCTCAGCCCACAGGTTGCCTTTTATTGAAAGCTTTTCTTGACTCCTCCTCCTCCTCCTCATTAGGCCATTTTCAAGACTCTATGAACATGTTTCACCATAAAACTATTATTGTGCTCTGTTATGCTTATTTTTTGTGTGTTATATACCCCATTAGACTGCTCCAGGAAAGGAGCCACATCCTATCTCAGCACATAATACCATGCCCAGTGAGCAAAAGATCCTCAGGAAGCTTACTGAATGAGTGAGTCTTGGTTAACAAATGAACAAAAGATTCAGACTTCAACCACCGTTTGCTCTATTTGTCCCACTTGTGGACACTCTCTTTACCTGAATGTGTAAGTCTTGGTGATTCCGCAGGGCAGTATCTTCCCATGAGGAATCAAGGGAGCTGTGATCTGCAGACCAGCACCTTCCAGGATCACATCATGAGCAGATGAGTGTCTGCCTCCCCTGTCCACACGGTAGTCAAAAGACAGGTTTTGTCCATAGCTCACTTGCTGGTTCCCAAGGAATTTGGCTATGAAACAGAATTGTTAAAAAGATCACTTGTGAAGCTAGAAAGGCAAACACATGCAAGTTTGCTGTTTCTGTTGGAATCTTATGTTACCCACCACCCCACTGCCCTCAACCACCCCATCAGAAGCATCGGTGCACAGTACTGGGCAGGGCTACACCGTTTTGGCTGTGAAGCAGAGTTAGTGACTGCAGTGCTAAATTGGCCTCATTGTAGGACAGATCCATCTGCTACATGGGCCACAGCATGGTCCTTATGCTGATATATAAAGATTCCAGAATGCTTTCACAAACACCATCACATTTGATGGCAATAATTCTTGAAGGTGGGCATTTCCACTCCCATTTAATTGTTGAGATATCTGAAATTCAGGGGTTAAAGAGCAACTTGCTAAGGATATCAGCTAGGATTAGAATCCTACCTAGAGCTTTTCTAGCCAGACACATATCACTGATATGTATATATATTATTCATACATGTTTAAAGCTTTAAGAATACTTTGCTTTTGCTTTTACATGTGCTTCTCATGTAGATCCACATAATTCACTGTAGTTTTTGGTTTCTTGACTCAGTGGAAACCTAGAAACTTCCCATTTAATTAAAGTAGGAACTCCAGCCACAGTCTGATCCCCAGGACATCCCTTTCCGTCCTACAGTGCCATCTTGCTTGGACCTCAGCTGACTCCTGGGGAGACTGCGGTCCTGACACCAAGGTGTGTGGATTCACATTTTCTAACTCAGTTTTCCCCTCCTGACTTTCTAATCTTACAAAGCGATTTCTATAAGAAAAATATCCCTCATGTACCAGGAGCCACAAAAAAGACAGGGTCTCTTCGGGCTGAGGTGTACACATCCCGGTGACGCTGTGACCAATGGAGCTTTGCAGAAGACCCGTTTCTTTGGACAGCCTTCCAGCCATCAGCATCTGGAACACAGATAAAACCGCTCTGCGTCAGAGACAAAGCTTCATGGAGCTAAACGAGGCCAGGATTGTGTGCCAAGAAGGCGCAGTGGGAGTCGAAAGGGGGCTTTCTGAGTTTGCACATTCTCTTACAGCACCCACAATTCCCCACGTGCTTCTCGACACAGGTCTCACCCCCACCCCGCTCCCCACCCACAGCTTCTTTCACTTATCATCTTTGGGTTTGACTCTTGTGGTGAGGGAGTGTGTTTTCATCTGCTTGCAACTTGGATTTTTGTTATATTTGCATAAATGAGGCCAGACCTTAGTGAGGTGAATGGCCCCAATATATTCAAACAGAAACTCATACTGATTGAAATAAGATCAATGCCCAATATTTTTACATTGCTCTGTAGCTTGGTAACTAATTTCAGATACATTAACTTATTTAATATATGTACAAGCAATGTTACTAGTAGACATACTCGTCTACTAGTGTTCCCAGGGGAACACTCATAAACCCACCCAATCCAAATGAATCATTCTTTTGTATTTTCAAATGTAATTTTTTTGTGTGTGTATTTGTTTGCTTCTTGCTAGGAGGTAAACTGGGAGCATTGTGCATGTTGTGTCTCCTGCCTTTATTTAAAACTTGATTTTGAGGGGCTGGGGACTTAGCTCAGCAGCATAAGCACCTGCCTTGCAGGCGTGGAATCTTGAGTTCTATCCCTGGTACAAAAAACCCAAAAAAACAAACTTGATTTTGAGATGGACTCCTGCTAAGTTGTCCAGGCTGTGCTTGAACTTGTGATTCTTCTGAGTCACTTCCCAAGAAGCGAGGATTACATGTATGTGTCACTACCTCTGGCTCTTTAGTATTTTCTGTTTTTTTGTTTTCTTCTAGTACTGGGATTGACTCCAGGGCCTTACACAAACTCTTTCTCTTGTGGCTTTGGAAGAGACTGGGGAAGTAAGTTCAGGGAGATAAAAAGTTAGCCTCTTTTCAGTTATTTAAAGTCAATTGGTCAGCTATAACTTTTTCAAGACATCAGGGTGTCACTCAAGATATGGATGGTGGGGCTGGG
The DNA here is from genome assembly GCF_034190915.1 of Cavia porcellus. Classification (NCBI taxonomy): domain Eukaryota; kingdom Metazoa; phylum Chordata; class Mammalia; order Rodentia; family Caviidae; genus Cavia; species Cavia porcellus. Next base: position 3,381,237 of record NW_026947512.1, read on the forward strand.
GATTTAGCTCAGCGGCATAAGCGCCTTCCTTGCAAGTGTTGTGCGGTCGTGAGTTCAATCCCTGGTACTAATAAAAAAGGAAAAGACCAAAAAAAAAAAAAAAAAAAAGATGTGGATGGTACGGGAAGGGAGATGGAAAGGGAACAGGAGATGAAAAAAAGGGAATTAAAATGTATTATGTGCATATACCAATTCCTCAGGAAGAATGTAGCACTACAAACGTGTACTAATTTTTCTTTAAAAATCAAAGGATAAAACCACCACAGGAGTATTGCAGAAGGTGACTCGGGCGCTCATCGTGTCGATGAGAAGGTGGTTACAAGTGTGAGGCCCTCCCCACACACAATAAAACCGCAGCCGTAGAGACTGGAACACTGTACCTTGCTGGAAGGTAGATGTGATCTTATGGACGCTGTAGTCTGTGGAGCCATGGCAGCTGGCTGAATGGCCGTAGCAAAAGCACTGGGTACAGCCCTCAGGATTTCCCGCATCCAGATGATAGTACCCTGCCCGACACCTGCAGCAACGTTTTAGACACTGAGGTAACACTACTAGTTATTCCTTCTTCCACACAGAGAAAACAATGGCTGACTCGGCCTCTTTTTCTTTTCTCCCGGACTCAGTCCTACTAGTTTCCTGAGGAGGGAAAGGCACGTTTCATACACCACCTGCACCGCTGTCCACCTCATGGACAATCACAGCCCTGCCAGTGACAGCCGTGCGAAAAGCTCATCATCTGATCCTTGGGGAAGCAGAACACACTCACCTTGGTGGCCTGGACAGTCAGTGAGGGCCCACCCTTGGCAATGGATGGAGGTCACTGGGTGGGACAGCAAGCGGTGGGCCAAAGATGCAGAGCAGCCCCAATCTGGAGTAAGGGCTTATTGAAAAGTGGGGTCCAGGAAAGGCAAAGCCCCTGTCTGAACGCCTCAGCTGACTCATAGGCCTGTTAGGTGTCAGTCACCTTCCCTGCCCCTCATAGCTGGCTCTGGCCCTGGGAGAACAGGCAGGAAAGGAGTGCCAGAGACACTCCACGGCAGCACGATGCACCTCTGCTCCCCACACAGTTCTGCCAGAAGCTTCTCAGAGGAGTGATGTGAGGAAAGTCTTAGCAGCGGGGACAGCAAGGAAGAGGGCGAGGATAGCTCAGAAGGATTGGTTTTATCTCTGTCCAAGTTAATTACCTCTTTGCACATGAAATAGTGATAGTTTTGATGATAACTTACTTAACACTTAATTTGTGCCAGGCACATGGCCCAAATTATAACATGAGATGGGAATTATTATTTCCAGTTTGCCTAGACGAGGAGACCCGTGAGGTTAAGAAACACGTCTGTGGTTATGTTGGCAAGTGTTAAGGAAAGACTCATATGCACCCCATACTCTACTCCAAATCATGCAGTCTAAGCCACTGGACCATCAAATACCGGGATGTGTTCGTTGGCCAGCAGCACAGAAAAGCAGGCTTTTAAAAAGCATTGGTTTTCTAACGTGTTAAAAACATTATGGTTCTATAGAGAGGAAGCCTGCAGATGGAAAGAGAGTTTAAGACAGGGAAAGAAGGAAAGGGAAGATGGATGAAGGGATGGAGCAGGGAGGAAAGGATAATAGATGAGAAAAAACAAAACAAACCCAAATGGCAGCATCTCAGAAGGCACCAGAACAGTAGTGGTGGACCCCAGCACACATGCCACAGCAGACTGTATCATCGAAAGCTCTAAAAAGTTCGCCATCACCAAACTAGGATAACAAATCATGAAGCAAAGCAAGGAAGTGATTAATCACCATAAATGCAAGAATCATGGTCACATCTAGGGACCCTGGATGTCACTGGGGTGACAAAAATTACAGAGGTAAGAAGTAGAGATCTACTTCTTATCAATAATAATTGTATTTGTTTAATGTAGCTTTCCATTTCGTATTTTAAAGTGCTCTGGCTTGTAGAAAGTGGCTCTTCTTTCACCATGTCAGCTAGTCCTCCTCACCCTCACCTCCACAGCAGAGAACCCCCTAGAAACACAAGCAAGGAATGTATTTGGCATTTCCTCCGCCCAGGTGGGAGTGATTGGCAGGGTGCCAAAGAACCACTCTCTTACTTTTAAGGAAATGAGGAAGTTTCTACCTCTGGGTCCAACCTCACCGCCCCTCTACTCGCAGCGATCTCAGAGGGAAACAGTTCAGTCCAACCACAGCCTGTCCTCGAGGACTGTCCTGCAGTGACGACTGGGCTGCTTGCTGCTCCAGAGCTCAGCCCGGAGAGCTCTTACATCGTGCCCTGGATCATGTGTGTGCTTGTAGCCACCATCCCATCCCCGAGGCGGCTCTTCTTTAGAGCGCGATGGTTATATATGGCCATAGGCAGCAATCCTCCCTCTTACAAGCATCGTGTAGCCTGTTTAATTAGGCCAGGCGTTTCCCAAGACCAGCCTGAGTCATGTGATCTCATTATTGCATACCACCCTGTACCTGAGCACCTGGATCCCGGGCCAGCTGGCAAGGGGACTCTCCGGGGCCCCGAGCCTCTGTCATAGTACAAGCAAAGTGAAGGAGCCCACAGCAGAATGCGGGGTGCAAGGAGTTTGGGGACTGGGTCACATGTTTTTAAAGTCTGGTTTTGGAAGACACAGAGCAGGAAGGAGGGCCCAGCCATTTGTTCAGGACCCCCTTTCCTTAATGACCCAGAGGATTAATTCTTATGCCAGTTGCCAAGGCCCTCTCTTGCCATCTGTAGGGATGTGGTTCATGTACCTGTCACAGCGCTCTCCGGTGACAGCCGGTTTACACACACAGCGGCCAGAGTCGCAGGGCCCCGCAATGCCAGCTGGGTCACAATCACACTTGAAGTCTCTGGGAGAGAGAAAAAAAAAAAAAAGAAAATTAGGGATGGATTTCCAAATGCTCTGCAGCAGTAAGCACAGACCGACTGCTCATAAGCAAGTATCACCAAGCTGAACAAGGCCTTCTTCCTGTGGCTTCGCCTGTGACACTCGTCAGTCCCGCTGATCTCTCTGCACCCTCAGGACTCAACTGTCTGTGCCAATGCCACTTGCAGAGTGGTCTGTGGGTGGCGGCTGGTCCCTGAACTGTTTGCCATCAGCCCCAACAGGAGGTTTGCCAGAAAGCAAACTAAGTTCATTATTGAACTGTTTAACCTAGTTTGTTTAACTGTTTGGTCAACTTTTTTATTTATGGGGGGTACTGGGAATTGAAATCAGGACATTGCATTTGCCAGGCAGGCACTGTACTGCTGAGCTGTACCCCAGGCACATTTTTAAAGAGATTTTTTTTGTGTGGGTACCGACCATCAAACTCATGACCTCACACATGCCAGACAGGTGCTGCACTTCTGAGCTATATAAGTTGGGTTTTTGTTTGTTTTTTGTTTTTTGTGTATGGTGGGGATCAAACTCATGACCTCGAATTTACCAAACAGGTATTTTCGCCACTGACCTAAACCCCCAGCCCAGTTTTTAAAAAAATATTTATTAGTTTCTGTATTGATTTCTACTTTTATTATAGTTGATTTCATCCACCTGAGATTTTAGTTTGTTCAGTACTTTCTTGCAGTGACACCTCTACTGAAATATAATTCATAAGCTATGGGAGTCACTCATGTAAAGCAAACACTTCAATGGTTTTTAGTCAGTTTGAGTTATACGACCATCACTACAAAGATCAATTTTTGTACACTTCTATTGTGTATATTTTATTTTATTTTGGTACTAGGAATCGAACCCAGGACCTTGAGTTTGCCAGGCAGGTACTGTGCCCCTGAGCTACATCCCCAGCCCCTTAGTCTTATATTCTTTAGTAGTCACCCTACGCCCCACTCCCAGCCCTAGGCAGCCGCTCATCTGCTTTCTGTCTATAAGTTTTCCTATCCTGGACATTGCCTGCTAATAAAATCCTGCCACCTGTGCTCTGCTGTAATTGGCTTCTTTCATTTAGTGTAGTCCTTTCGAGGCTCATCTCTGTCATGCCATGTGTCAGAGTGTGCATTATGAGGACTGAATAAAATTCCACTGCATGAATATGCGTATTTTATGTATCCATTCATCAGATGATAAACATTTTGGTTGTTTTGATTTTTTGCCATAATGTGAACAATGCTTGCATATGAGTTGTACAGATACATACATGTTTGCTTCTCTTGGATACATACACCAGAGTGGGACTGCTGGATTTGGGTGGCTTCTATTTTATTTTACAGCAGGACTCTCAGTGCTTTCATGCGATTCTGGCACCATTTCCCCAACTCATGATCAGCACTGATCTCCGCCACTCATTACGCCATAGTCACTTAACCATCTCGTCTCGTCTAAAACTAAGATCTGCTTCCTTTTCCTTACTGATTTCCTTTCCTTACTCTTTGACTCCATCCAAATCCTGCCCAAGCTGGGAGCCTCTTTAACTCCATCCTCTCCTATGCATTCCCCATCTAATCAGATCCTAGGTCCCCTCAGGCTCACAGTCACGGCCAAAATTCCTTTCCAGTCTCATGGTCTCCTCCCTGTCTTAGGTCTCTCCACACCACATATCTGAACTGGTCAACTGTAGGCTAAGAACCAAAACTACTGAAAGAACTAGAACTTGCCCCTCTCCCCTTGGGTCTCAGGCAAAGCAATGCGTGAACAGCAATGGTAAAGTGCTGCACGGCTTTGTGCCAGGAAGTCTGTTCCAGGGGCCACAGCCACGCATGCATGATTTCTCGGAACAAAGACAAGGAGGCACTGTGGTTGGAGCAGGGGGCCAGCAGAGTGGTGGGAATGGAACAGAGCTGTGTGCGGAGGGCAGCAGACCCTGCAGGGTCCCACAGGCCTCCTGGGTGGGAAGGGGCGCTCATGGAGCTATGTGATCTACTTTGGTCTACTCTGCATTTTAAAATGGTTGCAAAGGGGAGTTGCTGGAGGTGTAGCTTCAGGGTACACACTTGCCTAGCATGTCCAAGGTTCCAGGTTCAATCCCTAGTACCACATAGAAGAAAGAAGCTTGCAAAAAATGAAGGTTGGGCTCAAGGAAAGTTCTCTGGCAAGGCACAGACAGTCTAGAAAAAGAACAATCTATGCAATGGTCCAAAGATAAGAGAGCTTGAGACAAGAATACAAGACTAAGAGAGTGCAAATCGGACCAGCGGCAGTGCCCACTGGGTGAGAGGCTGAAAATGTGGGCATGTAGAACCAGGCCCATGTCACCTTTATTTTCTTTCCTTGAATTCACAGCTAAAAGTCACCCAATTTTAAAGAACGCTGCGTGTGGGGAGGGAATTAACATTTCCCTTCATTTCAAAGGGTAGGCAGGGCTACTCAGAAGTAACCCTAAGGAATGACATTCTCATCCCCTAGGGTTAGTGTGAGGATTAAATTAGATGACGCAGGTGAAGTTCTCGGGGCAGTGTGCGGCACACCATGGGTACTTAGTAAGGGAGAGGGCTTGCCGGTGCTAATGTAATTGTCATCATCCCATTAGTGACTGCAGTGGGGCTCTGGATGCTCACAGTTGTCTCTGGTCCTGGGTGCACCCAGCATCACCGAGCGTGTGGAAGCCTGGCAGACATCGGTCACACTTGTCTCCTGTCACACCTGGCTTACAGCTGCACCATCCAAAGTTGTCACATAGTGGACTGAGAGAACCTATAACCCACAAGGTGGGGGAGACAAAGAAGAAAATACTTACAAAGGGTGAGAAAGCAGTGTCTATCATGAGAGTTCAATACCCACTAAGTAACATCTACCACCTACCACCCATTGCCTTTAACAATCAGTTCATATCATCTGAGTATGTGTCCACCCAACAGCGAAAGTTTTGACAGCTGAGCATGTCTGCTCCATGGAAAGACATGAACTTACTCATAAAAGCAAGTATCTTTATTTACATATCTGCTCTGATCTTTCTGATTATTATTTATTTATTTTGTCAGTACTGGGGATTGAACCCAGTTGATTTGCATTGAGCTACATCCCAAACCTTTTATTTTCCTTGATTTTTAAATTTTAAGTAAGGATTTCACTGAGTCACTAAGCTGCCTGGGCTGGGCCTGAATTTGTGATCCTTTGACCTCAGCCTCCCAGCAGGGATCACAGGCGTGATCCATCACGCCAGCCCAGTTTAACATGAGGGAGCATGGAGACCACTGTTTTGTAAAAGAAGTCCATCAAGTCTTGAAATGCAAGAAAGAAAATCCCTGAATGAGCACACCCACCTCCTGGGATAGTGATGTTCTCTCTTACCTCTGACAGACAAAAGCCATCTGTCATGGGTCAGTTATTGCATGGTATGATGTTGTAAGAGCACAGAACGCCTCCTAACCAAAAATGCCTCCCTGTGCTGGAGTCTCACTTGCGCAGCATCATCCCCGTGGCTGGCCTGCTTAGGGCCCCGGAGCGCTCCTCTCCCCGTGGCTGGCCTGCTTAGGGCCCCGGAGTGCTCCTCTCCCCGTGGCCGGCCTGCTTAGGGCCCCAGAGTGCTCCTCTCCCCGTGGCCGGCCTGCTTAGGGCCCCGGAGCGCTCCTCTCCCCGTGGCTGGCCTGAGTGCTCCTCTCCCCGTGGCTGGCCTGCTTAGGGCCCCAGAGTGCTCCTCTCCCCGTGGCCGGCCTGCTTAGGGCCCCGGAGCGCTCCTCTCCCCGTGGCTGGCCTGAGTGCTCCTCTCCCCGTGGCTGGCCTGCTTAGGGCCCCGGAGCGCTCCTCTCCCCGTGGCCGGCCTGCTTAGGGCCCCGGAGCGCTCCTCTCCCCGTGGCCGGCCTGCTTAGGGCCCCGGAGCGCTCCTCTCGCCGTGGCCGGCCTGCTTAGGGCCCCGGAGCACTCCTCTCCCCGTGGCTGGCCTGAGTGCTCCTCTCCCCGTGGCCGGCCTGCTTAGGGCCCCGGAGTGCTCCTCTCGCCAATCCATTTGTGCTTTATCTTCTAAGGTTGGGATGTTCACGACTTCTCACTTCGTGCTTTGCTGCCACCCACTGCAAGCCTCTGTCTTCCTTCACCTGGACTCCACCTAAGCTCTCCCCCTGCCACCCCCACTGAAAAGAAGTTCACCCTGGATAGCAGATCCATTTTAGATAGGGGGCTCTCAGTGGAGGTGAGAAGTTTAGAAAGACAACTCTAGGGCAATCTGCATGGGCCGGAACAGCATGCATCACCCCACAGCACAGTGGCCTGGCTTGGGGGAGGCTGAGGGAGAAGAGAAGAGAGGTTCTGTGAGAGTCGCTGTGGATGCAGGATACACAGACCAGGGGACGCTCTTGCGTCACAGATGATGATGGGGAGAAGATCAGCTGGGGATGCCTAGAACCCTAGGGTGTGCAACTAGCTATGATTCTATGGCAAAGGAGGGACAGAAGCTCAGGATGAATCATTGAGAAAAGACAAAGACTCGCTAACATCATATCCCGCTGGAAATGTTCACCTGGAGGACAAGAAAGAGACTGGAGTGGAAAGATAGGAGCCCCCAGCCCCCTGGCTGAACAGAAAGTACAGGGAGTGTGAGATCACTCCAGGAGCAGGCAGAGAGCAGTGAGCACAGGTCATGGACAGGAGAGGAGGCTCGTGTATTGTGGGAGGCGGTGACCAGAGAGGAAGAAGTCAGGACAGAGTCCAGCTGAAATGGGAAGGATGAGAAATTGTAGGGTTTGCATTTGAAGATGGCTCCACTCCATAAACAGAGTCTCCTCCTCCTCCTCCTCCTCCTCCTCCCTCCTCCTCCTCCTCCTCCTCCTCCTCCCCCCCTTCTCTCCCCCCCCCTTCTTCTTCTTCAATAGGGTTTCACTACATAGTTCAGGCTAGACTTGAATTCACTTTGTAACCCCACTCTCTCAAACTCTCAGTGATCCTTCTGACTCAGCCTCCTAAGAGCTAGGATTACAGATATGTACCACCCTGTCCAGTGAGAAAATTAATTATATAAACGAAGTATAAAATTTGGTCTCTGATGCACATTTTCCCATTCAAATTAATGGCAATTATGCTTTCAGGGTCTTTCTTTCTTTCTTTCTTTCTTTCTTTCTTTCTTTCTTTCTTTCTTCTTTCTTTCTTCTTTTAAAATCTCTCTTCAGTGGTTTTCAAGCCTGAATTGTTCTTATAAAATGCAAAAGACTGAACTTTGTTCTGGGTTTGGAGCAAATAGCCCCAAATGGGGCTTTCATCCCATGAAAATAAATACTCTGTGTTCAAAAGGGTTTGAGAAATGGTCACACTAAATCTTTCAGAAATTTATAACATTAATATTACATTCAGTGGGAAAAAAGCTTATTTAAAACACTAGTGTTCCTAAACATTGTTTGACGCTCTAAGGCAATAACTAATGCTATCTTGAGGAACACAATGTCCTATAGTATATGAAAATGCTTTGGAAAAGTGTAAAGCCTAAGTCAGATCTTTGGAAATAATATATGCACAAACTTTTTCATGGGCACCTCACTGTCTTCCTTTGAGAGAAAAGAGCAGCATTCTTTACGTGTGTGTGTGTGTGTGTGTGTGTGTGTGTGTGTGTGTGTGACAGAGAGAGAGAGAGAGAAAGAGAGAGAGAGAGAGAGAGAGAGAGAGAGAGAGAGAGAGAATGTGTGTGTGTTACTAGCAAGTGACCTCAGGGGTGCCTTACCACTGAATTATAGCCCCAGATCTTTCTTCTATTTTGAGACATGCTCTCACTGAGTTACTCAGGCTGGTCTAGAATATGTAAAATCCTGCTTCAGCCTTCTGAGTAGCTGGATTACAGGCAGGCACCACCGTGCTCGGCCCTACAGGGCAGCATTCTTATTGTTTTCCTCTTCTGTGGTGGAACAAGAAGTAACTGTTTCAGGCAGAGACCTGGGTTATAATTTTAGTTCTGGTGGTCACCTTCAGGCCATCGGTGTTTCCCCACTGTTGAAAAATATTATAAAATATTCACTGCCAACTAGAGAATGTTAAAAAGTAAAATGCTAACTAGTTTTAGACTAAATGTATGGCCTCTACAAGACTTCCTTCTTACTGGAAAATAATTTAAAAAGCGACCTTGCCCTCCATCTTACTAAGAACGATTTGCATAGTTGTCTACCACATGCTTCACAAACTTCATTTCATCCATGCAAGACACTGTGACGTAAACGTCCTCATCACCCTTCTAGTTGAGGACACTGGAAGAGGTTAGGGAACGTGCGACCCAGTCCCAGTGTTGGTTGCAAGATGTGAACTTGGGCTGTTGGGCTCCAAGCCTGACTCTTCTCTTCCGCACGACGATCTTTGATGTCAGCAGACCTCACCTTTGCCAACCCTTGCTCTGCTCCTGCGCTCTACAACCTTGAACAGATTTCTCTGTCTCTGTATGTAAACTCCTCATTTGTAAAATGAAAAAGAATAATAAAATGATTTGTGCTGGTTAATTAACAGATGCACGAAAATTCAGCACCTGACATGTTAGCTGGCACATGGAATCTAAGTCAGCATGGACTCCACTACTTCCTGCTGGGCTCCTCGTCCTGAGTTTTGGAGGCCAAATGTCCATAGAGAAAGAAAGACCCGGGCTCCCACTGCCAAGTAAGCAGGGGATGGCGGTACACTGAGAAAGAGGAGATGGCAAATCCTTCTCCGCCTTCTTGGTTTTTGCTCGGCAGCAAATTCCTCGTCTCCTCTGGAATTATAACCTTGTCTTCAGGCCAAGCTTTCTCATGGAGCCAACCACGTCTCTAATTACAAAGATTGCTGGGTGACCCAACTCCGGTGATTCATGGTGAAGCTGCACATTGGAGGGGATCTGGGCTCCTCAGAGAAGTTAAATACCCATTAAAATGGATTAACTTTTCTTCTAATTTTCTTCATCAAGTTTTTTGAGTGCTGGGAGAACTGCTAAATCCAAAAGATACTGGATACAGATGCCATACCATGAAATTAAGCAAATCTAACCCAAAACACATTATAACAGACACATAATGCATTGGGGACTGCCCGCTGCGTACAGGTCCATATCTCTACAGGATACTCCAGTTTTCTACAAGGCTCCTGCCACACTTTGCAGCAACTCAGCTCAGCTGCATCAAAATCTGCTCATGTTTCGATTCTCTCAGCTATAACTACAAATTGCCTCCACAGAGCTGCCCTGAGCCCTGGCGGGCATTAAGGCTATACCCATTAAATGGATTAGAATTTATCATATTATGCTGTTGAACACTTTCTGGCAAAGAGGAAAGTAGATAATGCCAAGAAATATAATAGACAAAGAAGTCTCAACTCATTTACAGAACTGCCTGCCTCTGCCTGCTATGTTTACCAACGTGCCTTGACTGTCTGCCCGAGACACAACGCTTACATCCACCAACACAACGAACACCTGCAGTTCTGTGACGAGGGCCCTGGGCAGGGCACAAAAAACAACTGGGGTTTCTGTGAGCCTGCTGCTCCTGAGGTGCTTTCTGCTGGTTATTCTCTTCTTTGCTCATACTCTGTGAAAGGTTCTAATCCTTCTCTCTCTCTCTCTCTCATCTTCTTATTAGTACCACTTCACATTGCCAGCATCTATTACAGCGCCAGAGACAGATCTTTGAAATCCCTGTTTACCAACAGGTTGGTCAAAGGGAAGGTTATGGATATGAGGAAATAGACACGGGAGGAAGCAACTTCCTTTGCCTCTACCTTGAAAAAAATCAATCGCAGGACTCCACAACGACCCCAGCTGCTTCCACCAATCCTGAGGTCAGAGACGCACATTCTTTCAGTGAAATTGTTGCAAGGGCCAATGATGGTGGGGTGTCAATTGTCCCTGGAGCTGAATACCTCCCTCTTGGCTGCTTGTTCCCCACCCTTCTCTTTTCTCTCCCTCCATCCTTTCCTTCCTCGTTCCTTCTTGCTCTCCCTTCTCACCCCTCCCACCCTGTCAGCTACCTTTGGAGTGACAGTTGCAGGGCAGGCAGCTGTCTCTGTCCGGGCGCCGGTAGAAGCCCTCCCTGCATCTCTCGCAGTGCAGGCCATCAGTGTTGTCCTTGCAGTTGAGGCACCGGAACCCATTGCCTGTCCGCCAGTGAAGCTCCTGGTCAAAGATGCATTGCTGGGACTTCCCATTGCAGTCACAGACTAGGGAGAGAGGAAGAGAAGACGCCTTCAGAATAAACCCAGTAGAAACGTCCCCGGAGGTGATTTAATTATCATGAATATTAGTATAAGTGGTGTATGTGTCCCAAATGTTAGTTTAAACTGCTTGTGGATAACTGAAAGGATGCAAAGAGGTCCAATGGGGACCGCAAGGACTTTGTTCCACCTAGAGAAACAGTTATTCTACAGAGCTGGTGGGTTGATGAGTTCAGTGTTGCCAACTATCCAATTCCTTAAGAGAAACAAGTATCTTAAATAATTTGTTATGTGAAAATTTATGAGTTAAATATCTGCAAGGAATTCATTTGAAAATACAGGACAAAGTAACAGAACGAGTCTAGGGGCTGGGAGAAGACCTGAGGACCACCGGCCACGAGCACTGGCCTCTCCATCACGACTGACAGTGTCTGCTGTTCAGGGCACACAGTACCCACCCCTCCAGGGACCTCTGGCCCAAGGAGCTAAGGAGACTCAGTGAGCATCTGTTCCTCTCCTCACTTGTGCCCTGAATGTTCCCCTCAAAGCCAGGAGCCAAAGAGAACCATGACCTGATGTCAAGGTCCCATGAAGAGTGACCTTCCCTCATCCTTCAAATGTTCCAAGGGTACTTGTGGGGTAACTAACGACTCCATGAGGTATATGAACAGCCAGTGAAACAGCAAACAAATGGAAATACTCCACACAGCACTTGGCACGTAGGAGACGCTCAAAAACTTTCAGCCACAGTTTAGAAGACAAAGGTGATGGGCGCTGAGGTGAAGAGAATGAGGCCAATGCTGCTTGCTCTTCCCTTGGGCAAGGTACCTTGATTTTCTGGATCTTTCTTCTCCAATCCCCATTTCCTCTCCCCAACGCCTGCCTCTCCACCTCTTGCTTCCCTGGGTTGTTAATAGGGTCTCAATGAGAAAAGAATACCCAGTCATTGCATGTGCTACCCTGGCCCTCACTCATGGGAGATACATGTCAGTTGGAGAGGGGAAAAAAGAAGCCAGGAAGGTTAACTTGACCTGCTGAAGGCCTGGCTTTGAACCTCCAGAGACCATGCAACCAACCACACATAACCCGCTTCCAGAGTGACCAGAGGGCTGATGGCACAATCAGCAAGTGCTGAGCAGTGGCCCTGTGCAGGCCTGCACCACATGATGAAGAAACAAAGGGGAGGAAGCAAAGCTTGTGAACACCCGAGGCACTGCGTCAGAGTGATCTCTGCTGATTTGGAGGCCACCAACTCCAAGGGAAGTTGGTAAGATCTGTGCAGAGCCCACTTGGATTCTGGGGCTTCACACTTACCAGCTCAGTTACTTCTCACAACAATGTTTTAACATCAGTGTATTAAGAGCTGGGGATTTATCTCATCTGCACAAGTGCCTGCCCAGGAAGCATGAGGTTGTGAGTTCAATCCCCACTCAAAAAAAATCAGTGTATTTATCCTCTCTTAAAGGATGGAAAATGAATACTTAGAGAGAGTAGGTACCTTCCCCCACATAACTTCACATAACTGAATGGCAAAGATATAATTTGCTCTAAGGTCTGTCTGACTCCAAAGCCTTCATCTTTCTATCGTTCCCTACTTCTCAAGTATCTGGTTTAGAAATGCATGTAGGTATTTTTTTAATAAATCTTTAATGCAGGCTCCTGTAGCGTTTCCTTGAGTCCTTCCTAATGTAGCAGAATGTGCTGCTCCTCCTCAGATAGCACTGTGTAGCAAATCGTTGGTGTTTGTTTGTTTGTTTTTGGTGCCAGGAATCGAACTCATGCCCCCACACTTGCCACACAGGTGCTGTGCTACTGAGCTACATCCTCAGCCCGAAAATTCTTTTAATGGAATTTTAAATCTACATCAATCCTTGTGCTTTACACACACACACACACACACACACACACACACACACACACACACACATAACCTGTTTTCATTCATTTATTTATCCAACAGATGTAAACTTCAGATGTTTTACCAGACCTCACATCAACAAATCCTCTGAACATCTGCGGACAGCCCCAGTATCCCTCTGCTTAGTTTCCTCCTCTTCGGGTTAAACTGGAGACCTGACACTTCCAGTCTTTCAATCATTTCTTATGCCATGATTTCTAGATTCTTTTCGACCACCCTCAGCAATCTATTCTAATTTTCAATACCTGTGTTAGTACACTACTTAAAGTATATTTTGAACAGCTCTGTGTGTAACAGGACTAGATATTTTTATTCCACGGATAAAGACTAATGTTTCACTAAACTCACAGCATATTAAGCTTGTACTCAATTCAAATTACCAGGGATTTTTCACAGAGCTAACACCAAGCTAAATCTTTATCAAATAATGCTTGTGAAACTGATTTTTTTGGATCACCAACAGATGTACCGCACAGCTGCCATGCACCATGAAATGTCGGCTGAGTTCAAAATTATGCCCATGACAAGATCTAAATCCCCCAACCAACAGTCCTTGTGAGATTCCTCAGCTGAGTCCCCCAGTGAACCAGGGTCACCCTGCCCTGATATCTGTTAGGAGCAGCCTCCAAGTCCAGCATGGGCAACTTAGTTACACAGTGAGACCATTTCTCAAAATAAAAATTTTTTAAAATTTAAAAGGGCAGGAATTGTAGTTCAGTGTAAAAGGTCCTGGCTTCAGTCCCCAGCATCACAAAACTAATTAATTAATCAGTTAATTAATTAAGCCATCATTGATATATTTGAAATATTTCTCCCTCAAGTTATCTCCCAAATTTATACTAACTTCCTTAAAACCAATTACTATTTATTTTCAAAAGTGAGTAAGGACAAATTTTTACACGTTAAGAGAGAGAACAAGGCCACCATCAGGAAGCAAGCCCCATCTGGGAACCAGCATCATGTGCAGACCGCTGTTGGACTGGGGACAGCCAGTTCCCAGGCCCTTCTGACGCATGGGCTGACAAACAAGAAATAAACCCCATCCCCTACCCCACCTCTGTAATCAACTGGCTGATCTGGAGAAACACAGGCTCTGATGATAATTATCGAGGTGAAATACAATTGGATGCCTGTGGTGAGCTAGTGTTTCACTGACTTTGCAGGTCTAGGGCCAGTGGTCTGATCATCAGTTCAAAGGACAGTGGTACACAGTGTGGCATCTGGGGTCGGCGGGGTGGGGGGGAGGTGGAATCTCCTTCTGAGGGTTGCAGCCATTGTTGATTCCCTGTGGTCTTGTTTTGAAGCCCTATATCATTGTCATTGTTTTGTTAGGTTGGGTTTTATTCTCTTTTGTTTGATTACATTAAATCCAATGGTAGGAGCAGCTATTTCAAAAACAGCAAGATATATTATGGTAGCCATTTTGGATTTACTATTGGCTTGTTTTGAAGCCTTTTATTGCATTTATTGCTTTGTTTTTACTGTTTCTATTTTATTCTGTTCTATTTTTACTGTGTTTGAAGGTATCTGCAGCTATTTTGAAGACAACAAAAGGCGTTATGATAACTACTGTTGATTTCATAATGTTTTGAAGTCCTGAATCACTTACACTGGTTTGTTTTGATTGGTTTTATTTTGCTTTATTATCCTTGGTTTTACTCTTTAAAATAAAAAAAACTTTTATATGTTATATTCTAGAATATTCCTGCACTTGTGTTTAATAAAATGGACACAGTACAGATCGCGTACGGTCTTTTTTACTCTGTGAGCACCCTGTCCTGCTCAATGCTACTGGCTGCCAAATGGCACCATCAAGAGAAGAGTAAAGTAGCAGCGAGGGACGGAGACTAAGCCAGAAGTGACGAGCAGGAAGCACTCGCTGCCAGCCATCCACAAGCCACAGGAAGTTGATGCCTACTAGCAGGCATGGTGGCGCATGCCTGTGATCCCAGCTCTTAGGAGGTTGAGGCAGGAAGATTTCCAGGAGTTCAAGGCCAATCTGGGCTACATAGAGAAAAGCTGTCTCAAAAAAAAAAAAATGTTGGCCAAAACTCCATACTTTTTTTTAATGTCGTCAAAGCTCTATACTTAATTCTGTACTTTTATTTTATTTTTTATTTATTTATTTGTTTATTTTGTCTTTTTGAGACAGGGTTTTACTATGCAGTTCAAGCTGGCCTTGAGCTCACTTTGTATGCCAGGCTGGTCTCCAATTGGTAATTGATCCTCCTGCCTCAGCCTCCCAAGTACTGGCATACAGGTGTGCGCCACCACATCCAGCTATTTTATTTTATTTTAAAGAGAAAAAACAATCATATAAAATTTCAAAACAAGGTAATAGGATATTAACAATGGTTAATATTGCATATTGTTATCTTCAGCATAATTGCTCAGATTACAAGGCATAGGGTGCAAAATTGATCAAACAATATAAGCACAAATCATTCTTTTCAATGAACTAAAAAAATTAGTATTTAATTATCTTAGCTACAATATATATACATACGTATATGTAAGAAATAGATACATATTTCTTTTCCCTTCCTTCTTTTCTCTCCCCCCCCCCATTATTTGTATACAGGCAGAAAATACATCCCATGCTTAAGAAAAGAGATATAGACACTTAGAATACAAGTATCTAGTCTGCGGTAACTATTTAGTGGTGTATATGT
This sequence comes from Cavia porcellus, assembly GCF_034190915.1. Taxonomy (NCBI): domain Eukaryota; kingdom Metazoa; phylum Chordata; class Mammalia; order Rodentia; family Caviidae; genus Cavia; species Cavia porcellus. The sequence goes on from NW_026947512.1 coordinate 3,396,851, forward strand.
GTTAGTTTGTAGTACTGGGGATTGAATTTACAGCCTTCACATTGAGCTACCCCCAGTCGTTTTAATGTATTTATTTTAAAATATATCTATTTTTGAGACTGGGTCTTCCTCAGTTGCCCAGGATGGGCTTGAATTTGCAATCCTCCTGCCTCAGCCTCATGGAGAGCTGGGATTGCAGCCATGTGTCATTATACCCAGCTTATTTAAATGTTTCTTTAATATACGAATGAATGAATGTTCTTCTGAACTTTAGGAAACTCATGGATGTGTTTCTACCATTTAAAGCACACCACACATTCCCACATACTCAGACAAGCCTTTAAACTGGCAAACACAAACTATAACAGTCACTCTCTTCCCCCTTACTCGGTGGAACACTGTCCTCTACAGCATCTCAGCTCAAAAAATAGCTTTTGAGTAACTTGTAATTTATTTAGATTAATAGACCTAAACACGAACCCATAACAGATTTTAAACTGAAGAAATTACCATGTCTATCATCTTTGGATCTTATTTACTCTTTCAGTTTCTTATATTAGCAAGACAAAGAAACTGCTTAAAGGGAAATTACATTGTTTGGTCAGTCTTGCATGCCTGTATCTGATCACCTGAGCAAGTATTTTGAAGAGTACAATATGCACTATAACAACCATTGTTAAATTCCTAACCTCTTGTTTGGAAATCCTGAATTGCTATTGCTATTGTTGTTGTTGTCTTGTTTTTGTTGCTGTGTTTTATTTTCTTTTTGCTTTTTCTGTTTTCTTCCCTTTAGAATAAAAATATAAATTAAGCAAAAAAAAAAGAAATTCTAAAAATCTTTACTATACTTGCTTTTTAACGCTTAGATATATTCAACTTTTTGCCTAGAAATTTTGAAAGATTATTTTTATTAAATAAACTTTGTGATATTCTTCCAAACTCTGGGCCAGCTGCAAATTCCATAAATATGCTGTCTAGTTTTCATGAGGGGGTGTGGGCACAGGTTTAAGTGACAGCAATGCAGAGATGAGGGTCTTGGACCTCCAAGGAGTCAGCTGTAAACCATCTCCCAGCAGCCCCCTCCCCCTGGCCACTCAGCAAATGGATGCTGAACATTTACTGTGCGCCAGGCCCACTCTAAGCCTCAAATACAGCAGCAAACAGCCGTCTGGGAGCTCAGCCCTCGAGCAGTTTGCATAGTGGTGTGCGGTGGGAGGGGAAAGATAAGCAAGGTGAGCAATATGGAGATAAAATACTAGGGTAACGATATTTGTCAAGGAGAAATACATACAGCAGTGGAAATAAACACAAAGTTAGAGGTGCGCAAAATGGGGAGGAAAAGAGAGGTGAAAAGTACCACACGCTGGTTTGTTGTTTTATTTCTGTGCTACCAATGAGACGTACACTTAATTTGTTTTACTTAGTACATACCACTATCACTGATAAGGAGGCAAGATTTCAAAACACAAGGCAAGTGCTGAGTTTGTATTTTGCCTAAAAAGATATTGACTATATCTTTGACCAAATGATTGACTTCATTCGGTTTTGTCAAACACTTTTGACATTATCTATCTTTTCCTGCTTCCTCACAGGCAGGTGTGAGTCCGGGGCCTGGCATCAAGAAGTCACAGCATCAGAAAATACAGACACAAATCAGAGGTGAACTCAACAGACCAGGAGCTCCAGGATCTAAGAATCAGCATAGCCAGGTATTTTTCCTCCCACTGAATTCTTTACCATCAGTGCTAGGTTCCATCCATTATTCTTTATTGGTTTTTTATTTATACCACACTTGTTTTTTGTTTTGTTTTGTTTTTGAGATAGAGTCTTGTTATGTAGCTCAGGCTGGTCTTGAACTTGGAACCCTTCTGCCTCAGCTTCCCAAGTATTGGGATTATAGCTTTGCACCACTATGACTGGCTTTTACTATGCCATGCTCTTGCCACAGCAAGGACACCCCTTAAGGTTTCCTCTTCCCCTCCCTCTGTCCCCTCACTCTACCTCTCCACATCCTTGTCTGCCAGTCCGGTTCTCCCCACAGTAGAAAGACTGTAACTCACGGGGTTCACCTCAGATCTACACAAAAGCTTCTGAAATGGAGTCGTTTCACCAGGATTTTCACATATTTTTGTAAGTCTAGTAAAAACGTGGGTGGTAATTGTGTCTGGCTACATGGGATGCTCTGCTTTGGCACTGAAGTATTTATTATAATAATAACCATAATAGCACACAGTCCCTGACCCTCAAGGTGCTTCTTAGGAAAGACAGCCAGGCAACCAGACAAGACTGGCCCGCCCACCGCCCACCGCCACCCACACTCACAGGAGACACAGATCAAAGGAGCTGGAAGCCCTCGGTAAACAATGGAGCCTGGCTGCACAGAATCCCTGGGAGCATTTGCAGCACGCCCACCCCTCACTAAACACACCACTCAACAGGTTAGGACAGGAAACAAGCTCTTTCCAAGCAGCAGACTTAGGAGAATGAAAGGAAACAGAAAATATTTCCTAAGGTTGCACTTGGGGCAGACCTTGGAGCAATCACCCCACTGGATGCATGTCATCAAGAACACATTTGAAATTTCCCTTAAGAAATTTCAAGGCAAGCATTTACCAGAAATGGCAATCACTTGGCATAAATATGACCATTTGTGTTAAACAGATCCTCTTTCTATTGTTCTAAACTTAAAAACATGCCCGGCTTTTCCCCAAGATGGGTAATTTCCATCGTCATACAACGTGTGAAATCATCTTGCTTTTTAGTGTGTTAGCAGCAATAGCAAAATTAAAAATCCAAATTCCTTTCAAAACGCTGCAGATTTGGCCCTGTGGGCCTCTCCAACCTTCTTACCTCACACTTGTTTCTCAGTCTCGTTCACTGGAGTCTTGCAGAGGTTCTCTGTGCATGACTTCTGGGACACACTAAGCCCTTTGCCACCTCGGGCCTTTAGGCTTCACTCCCTCCCCTCTCCCTGGGGCACTCCCAGGACCTGGTCTCCCTAAATCCATTTTCTACACAACCTCCAGGATTCTTTTTAAGAAGCGTAAGTCAGGTGTGCATTTCTCCGTGGTAACTGCCATCCCACTGCTTCGCTCTCCTCTGAATGTGAGCAGTCCTTGCCTCTTCTCTCTCTAGTGGCGTTTGCCACTTTCTGTCCCGTGTCATCATTATTTATGCTTTGTGTAGAACATTCACACTTTCATATTTCAACAGTCCCAAGTAGCTGCTTGGAACTGTTAATAAGAGATGGATGGGTGGGTGGGTGGATAAATAGATGGATGGAATGATAGAAAAAGGAAAGAAAAAGGGCTAAATACAGGCAGTAGAGCACCAAGAAAAGCTGAACAAAAACCTGAACACACAGAAATGTCCCAGAAGTCTGAGGACCTCCTTTGAAATTTCACCAATACAATTTCCAAATTACTCCAACATAATATGCAGGTTTTTGTTGTTTACACAGTATTTAATATTTTTTTTAAGCTGATGTTTCAAAATCATGTTGAAAAGGGAACAAAGACAGTGTGAGAAGATGTAACATTTTCAATGTAACCTCTTCAGGTTGCTGCTCAAGCAGGTGAAGTCTTTCTGTCTCAGCACACAGCGCGCTGTGGCCTGTGAGCCTTGAGCTGCAGGGTGATGGTGGCGGCGGTGGTGGTGGGCTTCTGCCTGCACCCAGGAGAGCAGCGAGCCCAGGGCTGCGGTGGGGGAGGCTGAAGGCTGGCTGCAGGCTGGGGAGCATGAACTAAGAGCAGGATCAGGCAGCCTTGACAGGTACTGTGCTTGGCTGGGGCACACAGCCACCTCAGGCGCTAGGAATTCAGGCGTCCTGTCTGGACCTGACGGTGTGAGCTGCTCGCTGTGACGTAGCGCTCTGCTGCTTTGCTGCTGTTTCAGCTGCTTATGCGCTAACACCAGCCCAGTGAGACAGCAGCGGGCTTCATAAGTTTCCTGTAATCCCCTGTGAATGAATCCAGGTATGAGCCACCTCAAGACGACACGCAATTCTCTTCCTTATCTAGAGGAAAGATGCGGCCCTGTGTGTCCTGTCCTGCTGTTTGGGCTCCTCTTCCCTTTCTGAGTTATCAAATCTTTGCCTCCCCTTTCTTTTCCCAACTCTCTCCCCTTGGACACTGTCACACCACTTCCTCCCGGTATCTGACTTCCCCAATCTAGTCCTGGTGGCTCCCTTCCTTCCCCCTGCTCTAAATGCTGGAATTCCTCAAGTGTCAGTTCAGGACCTCCAGGAAATCCTCACTCCCTCCGTGGGTCACCTCGTCCAAAGGAAGCATTTCATTACCATGATGCATGTTGACCTCCCGAGGTGGTTCCTAGCCCTGACTTCATTCTCAGCTTAGGTGTCCCTGCCTAGACAGCCACTCTACTCATCCGACCTCCTAGCCGAAAGCTCTTTAGACTAAAGCTGTTTAAACCCAAACTTATAATCGTTGTGACTTCGAATTGAAAAAAGGCAGATACCTCTACAGTTTCCCTCTACATCCTGTTCAACATTGAATCTTATTGATAATTAACCAAATAAGTGTATCAAAGCCACCCAAGTCTGTCTCCAATATGGCCTTTCTGGATCAAATTCTACTCATCTCTTGACTGACACTCTTTCTGACTGAATTCCCTACAACTTCCTTGCCTCTACCACTTTGGGGTCAGAAAATCTTTGCAAAACACAGATTTTATCAATATCTCTCTCCTTAAAGCTCTCTGAAGCTTTTCCTTTCCTTTTAGGTTAATCCCCAGAATTCTTTAGTATTGCCCACAAGGACTACTATGAATTTACCTGTTTTTCCAGCCTAATCACATACAATGCTGCCAACTGGGATGTCATGTATTTCATTTCATGTCTATGTTTCCTCTGTTCTGCTTAAGTTTATTAATTTATTTTAGTACTGGAGATTGAACCCAGGGAGATTGAGCCTTTGCATGGAGCTACATCTCAGTTTTTTGTTTTGTTTGTGAGAAAGGGTCTTGTTAAGTTGCCCAGGCTCAAACTTTTTATCCTGCCTCAGCCTCCAAGAATGGTGAACTTACAGGGTGCACCACCAAATCCATCTTAAAATTCTTGCTTTGTAAAAGAAAATCATCATGGTGAGGAAAGAAAAATTGAATCTAAAAATCTCAAACAGCTCCTTCTTTTGTTTGTTCATAGAATTTACACTAAAAAGTAAATGTCAATTTACTGTATCGGGTACTATTCCCCTCTGCAGAGTCTAAGGACTGGTCTCATGTAAACCAAAAGTTATTTTATACTCAAAGGTAGCAAGTGTTACCTCCTTCAATAAGAAGTCCAGTGGTAAATAGCTGGACTGAACAAGGTGAATCAAATTAGCATACTCACATTTTAAAATCTGGCAAAACTTCTTTTCATTACAAAAGCAGTTATAAAAGTATCTTTAAAATTACAATCCATCCTAATATATTTTTAAAATTATTTTCACAAATATTCAAATTGCTCATCACTTATGAACTCTATGGCACAATATATCCGTTATGTATCAGTATGGTACTGAGACATTGGAAGCTATGATTCTGTTTGCAAAAACCACTCTTCAATCTGAGAAACTAAAGATGAAAATATGTATATTTTGAATCCTACATTTATGTGTGATAATGAAAATGGTTATGAGTTTTTCTAATTTTAAAACCTACTCAGGGCTGGGGATTTAGCTCAGTGATACAAGCACCTGCCTGGCAAGTATGAGGTCATGAGTTTGATCCCCGGTACCTTCCCCAAAAAATTGTAAGAAGAAATAAATAAAACTTCCTACATGAGATTTTTTTCTAAACAGTGATACATTTCTTAGTTTGAGGGAATACACTGAAAGAAAATCTGAACATTTCTTTTAAACTGATGGATGGAGACTGCACCAGGAAGCCACATCTGGAGATGTCTCCTCTAACAACAACTGGACGACGGGGCCCAGGCAGACAGTGCGGAGAGGGAAAGTCTCAGTAAGTAGAACTGGGGGCGTCGTTTTCTTTTGTCTGACCACCAAAGAAATTTCATGAGGGTAAAAATATAACAAGAAGACTCGGTCTGGGTGAGTTCCGAGGTGAAAGGGGAGGAGGGCCAAGACACTTGGTACCTTTAAAGACTCTCCTGCTGGTGATATAGCTCAGGGACACTGGGCATCCCTGGCAAACGCAAGGTCCTGAGTTCAATTCTTGGTACAAAAAAAAAACTATCGCAAAATGGCTGGTGGTAGCTATAGGTTAGAGAGTCACCAAGCATCTAGAAAATATTCAGCCACCCATTTGTAACCCCACATCCCTCTGATCACAGCAGTAGAGATTTCCATACTTCACTGAGGTTATCTACAAAGAAAAATATGTCAATATGAAAAGGACTTTGACTGAGATTCAAAGAGCATCATGTCCTTTGAGCACAGTCCAGAAAAAAATATCTGCATCCCTTTAGGAAACCGTTGAAGTAAAAGAAATTCTCTGGTTCAGCAAGAGGTAACATCTGAAGCAAAGAGAACTAAAGAAAAAATCACATTTAAGGAAGATAAATAGAGAAATGTTTTAAAAGAAATTCTGGTTTTTAATCATGTAAGTTTGTTTTTGCTAGCTCCTTTAAAAACTTACCTAATAAATAAATCTCTTTAAATGTTTTATTGCTCTAATGAATACTAAAGATTTTTGCCATCACAGCATCCCTTCACAAACACAACTTAAGTGTGTGTGCACTTTTCATGTTTTATTATAGTTCTGTTTTTCCAAATAATGGGAATTTCGATGCATTTTGCAATGTTAGGAAAGTATTATTAAATGCATGTATAATATCTTCCTTAAAGACTATTTTCTGAAAAATTCCATTTGAAAAGGATAAATGAAAACTATATTGCTTAAATTCTGAAGAACAAATTAAATGGGCACTTAGGAGCCCAAACACCTGTATACAGGCATGAAGAGAAGTAACAAACATCCTAAGAAGACATTGAACCGCAAAGACTCAACTAGGGTACAGGACCAACATCTCAGCAGGACAACGTTCTGCTTCTCCTTTGGGACCTCTCACCCAAGTCACGTGCAGTGTTGCCACTGGACCCCACATATCTAAGCATCTCAAGATCCTCTCATCTCAGTGCAACTTCTTGGATGAAGTAAGAGCAGTGTTGTAGACAGTTTGCAAGCAGACCAGATGGAGATGAGAAATGACCTTTGACTACTGGGAATCATTCTCTTTTACCAAGAACAAAGTGGGAATGATCTGAAATAGAGGCATGTATAAAACGTAAGTGGTCAATGTTCTGGCCAGGAAAATGACTCATTCCTCCTGAAAGGCCCCAACAGTCTCCAATCTAGAATGAGAAATAACCTGTGGACATGACTCTGTGTATACAGATTCAAAATGTCAACAATTCATGAAGAATAATGACGATAAAACAGAAAGATTTATTCTCTCTCAACTGCTCTCTCTCTCTCTCTCTCTCTCTCTCTCTCTCTCTCTCTCTTTTCAACTGATGTCCTTGGTCAATTCCAAGTTTCATGATAATCTAACAAAAGAACAGATCAAACAAGAGAAGACATTTGGTAATTTGAAATCTGTTTTCTTGTCACTGGCCCACAAATTAGGTCTGTGCTTAGTTTTAACCTGTGGTTCTCCGACATTTTTAAAGGAAAGGCCAGTATATTTGACTCACATCACAATAGAGGCTTCTTATGTTTCATCTAATGACACAGGAGCTGTACTTATAAGAGATGAGGATTCTATCGAACACTACTTTAAATGAATATAATAAAAATTAAAAATTTATAATAAAAATTAGAAATAACCCTGGGAGTTATTTTAGTAATACAACACTCAGCTAGCAGCTGAAACATGGCATTTCCCTAACTGCTTGGCTCTGGTCAAGGCAATCACTCTCTGGTGCCTCAGTGTTCCAGTCTCTGAAACTACTGTGCTTTCTGGAGCCCAGCTCTGCTAGGACCAATTGTGACAACCCTAGGTTGGTGTCATCCTCCTCATCTATGAGCGGAGAGGCTATTGTAGAAACCCTTAAGGCCCATTCTCATTCTAGTTCTCTGATACTGTGGTCAGAAAAAAAACAGAAAGCAATTTTTTTGTCAGAAATATTCAACATAAGTGCAGCTGAACATTTGAGTAATTTGCTCACTTTTTAATTTTTAATCTGGGAAATGATTTGGCTGCAATTTTTTTCCAATGTGAAAATTTACATTCCCACAATAAATAAAAATAAAATCTATAAAGACAACTAGAATTCTGTAAGTGGCCAACAAAGCAGCCCTGAAGAGGCCCAGGACATGAACGCCTTTGACAAATTGGTCTCCACCTCTCCTCCAAAAGAATGGAAGGAAAAATTTCCAGCCTTCCATTGATTAGTGTCTGCGAAGAGCATTCTCTTCTACTTTCATAACTGGGATATACATAAGCACACATTTGTCCCAGCAGGAAGGGACATACGCAGACACACAGTCACCCACAGATACTGAGAAGAATGTTTTTGGCTTTGGATAGGGTTCAAATATTACATCATCTATCTGGGAATTATATTAGAACACAACCCCAGTAATGATTCAGTAATCTACTAGGCTTACTTTGTGACTAAATTAGAGTATTCTAGAATCTAGTGCTCCTATTTCTGCCCCAGTCTTGATGTTTCAAACTTGTCCTTGCAAATTTCTCCAGGAAAAACAAATGTCAATATGGCAGAGCCACTAAAAATGTAAATAAGAAACCTATGGCCAGGATTGCCTTAACACCTTGACACTTTTATGTCATGCCTTTCTCAGAAACACTGATCACAAATCTACAATTTCCCCAGTTTTTGGAATAGTGGAGTTTGCACCAGCCCACTGGCTGCCCCAGTTTAGGACATCCAGAATTTATGCCTATGTGGGAATTACAACTCAAAATCCAAGGTCTAACCCAGCTCTATATTTTTGCTTACTACATGGGCTTAGAAGTTTTTACTTGACCAAAATTATCCCTTGGGGGAAAAAAAGGATCACATTTTAGGTTCTTCTAAAATCTCGTATATTACAGGTCACTTTCTCAATTATTTGAGTATTGTTTGGGGAAGACACACTAAGCTGAAATGATGTCAAATGATGTGATAAATACTTGTTAATAAGAAAGAGGCCAAGTTATCTAGCATATTTCTTGGTGTGCAGTATCTCACAATCGTAATGTTATAAGTTGTCATAAAGAAATTCAGAATAACTACAGGAGGACTACAATGTGCACTTCAAGATAATTTCCAACCCCGTTTTGAGGGAGAAGTACTGGGAATCAAACTGATGACCTTGTGCTTGCCAGGCAGGTGCTTGCACCACTGAGCTAAATTCCCGTCCTCAAAATTTTAAATGCTTTGAAAATGTTGTACTTTTCAGGGACAGCATCAAAAAATATATTTTAAATAGGATTGCATCTCAAGTTGTCTATTTTAAAGAAAGATTGAGGGATTGAGCTCAGCAACACAAGCACCTGCCTGGCAAATGTGAGATTGTGAGTTTGAACAATGCTCCCCCCCCAAAAAAAAAATAAAAGGAAGAAAGAAAGAAGCCTTATGAAAGCAGCTTTAGAAACAACAAGTGTGTGAAAGCTGAAGGTGAACAGAAAGAGCGAACATAGCTGCTTCAAAGAATGTAAATGAATAGAGACTCCTGTTAGTATATTATTATGTAAATTATGACTTTAAATATGCCCATGTGACTAATGTATTACTAAATTATGTAAAGAGACATTTGACTGCTACATCTATATTGCTTTCATAATCAAGTTGGCCAAAACTCTTTTGGAAAGAGAGACGCGAGAATCTGTCCACGGAAAGTGAAAGACCATCTTTATGGGGTTTTCTTATGTTTGGGGTATCTTCTAGAGTGACAGAGCTGATGACTCTGCATATGATCAGGGGTGGTGGGTGATAAAAGGTTAGGAAAAGGAACAATGTGAAATTGCATCTTGAAGTTGTTGTCCTCTTTGGTTCCTTGCCAGGTGCTGCACTTGTGTTACTGGCAGAGCTTGGAGCACCCTTCAGTCTGGGCAGAGGGCTCCTCAGCACTTTTCTTGGGTTGATTCAAGGAGAGTAAAGAAGAGCCCTGCTATAGTTTGGATTTGAGTGTCCCTCCCTAAAAAGCTGGATCCCTAGCCCCATGGTGATGTGGAGAGGTGATGACTGGTCTGGCCGATGGAGGTCTTAGTGGTTTAGGGTATGCTCTTAAAAGAGACAGATCTCTCTCTCTCTCTCTCTCTCTCTCTCTCTCTCTCTCTCTCTCTCTCGCTCCCTCCGTCTCTCTTCCCACCATAAGGAAAGCAGTTTGCTCCACCCTGAGTATCCTACCATGAGATACTGCCCCACCATAGACCTTAAAGAAGTAAGGCTATCCATTCCTATACTAAAATCCCTGAAATTTCGATCCAAATTGTTTCCTCTCTTTGTTACAATAATGGAAAGTGGTCTAACACAAGCCTTCAAAGAATTTACCACCTAAAACTCAACAGGCAATATACTGACCTTCAGGACTCACAGGGCAGCTAGCTGTGACTGAACACATACTGAGAGCTTGCTGGGTCATTTGTAAAGTGTTTTCCCTGTCATGATCACAACGCTTCATTATTCTCATTTCACAGATGAGTAAACTAAGTAACACACAGAGTAACTGGAAAATGTCCCACAGCGGTCAACAGCAGGGCTAATATTTCTACCTGGGTAGTCTTACTCCAAAGCTTGCCCTTTTGTGCATGCTACAGCATTTCACCTCTTTAAATAATCAACTCTACGAGGGAGCCTAAGCCTTTACATGGATCCTTTCTACTATCCACAGCATCTCTTCCCCAAATTCAAAGCAAAATTAAATTCAGGATAAAGCAAATTAAAGATGTATAACAAGCTTGGATTTAGAATTCACCAATCTTAAAGAACAATTGCATTACTAGTGTCTCTTAGATCATTGAAAAAGGAACGATTATGCTAATATTAGTTGGAGAAATTTTTATGCCCATATCTTGTACCCTGAGCAACTGCCTTAAAGATAGCAACGTGAATGGATTCACTATTGTTATTATTTTGTTATGAAATTTTGTTTTACTTTTTTTCCATAAAACAGGAAAAAGGAACAATTGTGTTAAAATGCACTTGATAACTGAACCCAACAACATCATTTTAGTCACTGTTTTTTCTGCATACATTTAGGTATCTGATACCAACTGTACTCCTATGTTGCTGAAATTGTGCCTTTGCCGGGAAAATCGGCTCATCTTTCTTGACTCCTGTCTCTCCTCAGTGCTCACTCCGCCTCCTTATCCTGCATTTTCCTCTCTCTTCTTTGTAGGTGTTGAGCTTTCTTTCCCTTCTGCATCTCAAGTAATTCCATCTGTGGTCAAGGCTTTTCTTTCCACCTATGGATTCTCAAATTTGTATCTCATATTTCTCTTTTAAATTTCAAAAGTCAAAGTTCTAGCTCTTCCCTGGGATTTCAGGATGACTCCAAATGCATCTCCAGTTCAGTAGGTCCCCACAGGAACTCCCTCCCTCCTCTCCACTCGCTGCCCAACCTCTCTCTCAAATCTGAGCCTTCTTTTATAGTCTTTCTTTCCTTCAACAACTTCACTAACCAATCACTTGTTGCCTTGGCTCTATCTTGGACTCTTATTGGACGGTTCTTTTTTCAGACCATTTCTCCTTACTTGTGAGCCTAATACACACCAATTGGATTGTCCAATCATTTAGATTTTACCTTTGAAGGATATAGTGTTTGTGTGATCTATTTCTGTTTCTGTTTTGTTTTGTTTTTCCACAAATAAAGCCTCTTGCACTATAGGCAAATACTCTACCACCAAGCTGCATCCCCAACCTATAATGCCTCTTCTAGGCTGTTTTCACCGTGCTGATGAAAACCTTCATCACCCCTCACTTGGATCACTGCATTGGACATTTATTTGGCTCTTCCAGCTCCTCTGGGCCTGTTAGTGAGCTTCCTGAAACCTAGACCCAGTCACGTCTATCTCTGCTTACAAAACTTCCACAGCCCTTCTCTACCTACAAGGCACATTCTATTTGTACAGACTGACACACACAGTCCTTCACAACCGAATTCTCAGCTATACTTGTAGTTCACACTTTTATCTGCTTCTCACGTCGTCTCCAGCCATTCCTCCCCATATGACCCAGACACTGGAGCTACCTGCTGCAACCTTTCCTACTGAGCTCTGAGCTCATGAAAAAGAACATCTTGTGTTACTGATTCTGGGCATCTGAGTTCATGATACCTGTGCTCCTGACTCTAGACTTCTTAAAGAAATGTGGTTGTGGATGTTTAAGGCAGCACATGATAATTCTTCATCTTTTCAACAACTCTACAGAGTTACATAGTGCTATCACTATAGTTTAACAAGTGAAGAAGCAGACCCCAAGCATCTTCACTTGAGGAGCCTGACAGATTCCTAAAAAAAAAAAAAACTAGTGAATGAATTAACCAAATTTCAAGCGAGGTCAGGCTGACTGTAAAACCTATGCCTTAGCTGAGACCAACCCTTGCTGATTACTTCTATTACTGTAATTTCATTTGTAGGGAACAACCAGGAAGCGATACCTCTCTGCTTCAGGCTCTTGTGTGTGCAGCCATACCATGCCTAGGTGTAGGTCACTTTGGAACAGGGCCAGTACCATACCTTAGAATTCCAGCACATCCCAGCATCCTGTGAGTGGAAAGTCCGATATGTGGGTTCTACCCTAACCCGAGCGTGTGACATTCTCAATGAGCATCCAAATGAAGCTTTTTAAAGAGAAAGGATAATATCTTAAGCAGTCTATCTCCAAGGAAAGGGAACGTCTGAAACGATCCTGGACACTGGCTCTGATGTGCCCAAATGTGCATCCTTGAGAGGGGAGAGTATTCACTCTAGGCTCTTGAGTCTGAGTTTATTAAATTACTGATGACACGTGACATATTTATTTTTGTTACCTAAAGCTAACACATATATGTATTCTCAACTGTGGCCAAGGGGAAAATGAATTCAGTAATCACCTATCATGCAAAAATATGTACCTTGTTCCCGTGTTAATTTGATAGTCTGGTTTAAAAACTCCAGCCTAAGAGCCCCTAGATCAAAGGCCAGCCCTGTCTCTGCCGGTAGCTGCCTGCGTGGCCTGGAGCAAATGTACTTCCAACTACTCACTTTTTATTTCTAGGGATTCCAATTAGCTGATCCATGAGCAGTCTCTTTTAATTCTAATATTCACAGGGTATTCTTAGTTTTAGAATGTTTTCACCAATTGCACTTTTATCTTAACCCTAAGGAAAACTATCCTACATGTCCACTTTCATATATTTAATAAAATATATAATTTTAAATTATAGCTACTTAAACCCTACATGTTTTGCTATACTTTATGAAGTGGCTATTATAATCAAAAAAGATTAATACACTCATCACTTCACATAGTTATCTCTTTTTTGTGACAGTCATACACGGTTTCTGAAATGTAGTCAGGGACAATGGGGTAGAAGCAAATTCCAAGACTGTTTTACAATGCAAGAACTATAATCAATACACTTTGAAAACTGCTCATGGCCTTGAATCTGATGAAATGCCTCAAATGCGCAAAGCAGTGTAAACATAATTATACAGGAAAACATGGTAGGTAGACGTTAGGAGACATGGAAAGCCCCGTTATGCGTTGTCTAAGCTGACATACACATACAGCAAACAGTTGCTAGGTCCTCAGACAGTTTTGTTTACATGAAAGTAATTTCTCACCACATGACAGCCACTGGGTGTCTGCGATAAGATCAAAAGACATATCCATAGGTGCTACAAATGCCTCTGGAGTGACTACTACCTGCAAACACTATGAAAAGTACATGATGCAAAAGTTAAGAGCAGTGCCAATGCTCTTAAAGCTCATTTTCCATCACAAAAATGAACCATGAGTTACAGAAGAACTACCAAAGAATTCCTTTTCAATCTTTGTGGGGCTGCCAGTCGTGAAATACTTCCCATCAAAATCCTACTAGTAAAAACACACACTTTGAAAACAGTTTATATACCAGCGTATTACAGCTTAAACAGGTCCCCTTGGGAAAAAACAAAACCAACAACAACAAAATTAAAGAAACAAAACAAAACCAAAAATATCCTTCCTTTGGCGCACTTCACATTTTTAAAAATGGGGCAGCTTTACCTAACATTCGTGTCATCTAAACCACCCGGGAAAGCCCCAGATGGGGAGGAGAAAGGGTCTCCCACAGTGACCCCGGCAGTGCGCTCAGCCACCCCACTGGGGCTGCGGGGAGGGCGGTCCGCGGCCCGGGACGCGCGGCCGACTCACCTTCGCGCCGGGAGGTGGCCGCGGCCGCAGGCAGGAGCAGCGAGGCGCAGAGGCAGCTCAGCCAGAGCGCGGGCATGGCCGGCCGTGCGGGGCGGCTGCCGGGCTCCGGGGCAGCGGCGGCGGGGAGTCCTCTGCGCCGGGGTGCCGTCCTCCTCCGGGATCAGGTGGTTTTATCGTCTCTGCTACCTGACTCAGGCCTGACAGGAAGAGAGCTGTGTTTCAGGGCGTGACTCACCTGTGAACAAGAGGACCCAGCCCTCCAGGCAGGCGGACACACACACACACACACACACACACACACACACGCACGCACACACACAGCCAGCGAGCTGCAAGAGCGCGCACCCCAGCCCGGCTCCCCGCTGCGCCGCCGCACAGAGGGCGCACACCTGGCCGGGCCCAGGGTGTGGCCCAGGGATCCCACTCCTGGAATGTGCCAGAGCCGTCCTTTTCTACCTGGGCTGGTCTAAGGCAGAAATCGTGAGCAGCCACCCTCTTCCTCAAACTGGGAGGCCTAGTCTCAGGGCGCAGGCTGAGGACTCCCCTGGGTTCTGGTGTAAAAGGCATCAGGGGAGACTGGTCAGCCTGGGGTCCCAACAGCTTCCTCTTCACCTTCCCAGTTGCGGCCACCCAACCTCTGAACACGGGAGCCCTCCCCCAGCTCACCATCGCCAGGCTGGACCAAGTGTCCTGGGTTTCCCTAACTGTGTATCACCTGGCTAGTGGCTCCTGAAGTCATTGGCCAGACCAGCTCCCTGATGAAGACTAGATCACACATTGCTAACAATGAGTACAGCATCTAGCACTTTCTGTGCTTAGTGAATGTTCTGTTCAATTGTGTACAAAAAAGAAGATCCAGGTTCTGTATTCCTTTGGCATCCTAGAGCGTATTTTCTAATTGCCACTTACTACGGTTTCACTGAAAAATGTTTCTTGAGACTAGCTGTGTCGTCCAAGTTCCCTGTGCTAGTGATATCTAGAAAACTGCAAATCTTGGTAGGTTCTACTTTGTCTCTCCTCACAAGGAGGCTGGTTGCAATAATTCAGAGAGGTAGCTATCAAAGAGAGTACTTTGGAACCTACTACAGCAGCCCAATCCCTATAATCCACTATACTGTGAGGTTGAGGCAGAAGGATCACAAATTCAAGTCCTACTTGGGTAACTTACTGACTTCAAGCAAGAGCCTGCCTCAAAATAAAAAAGGGCTGGGGATATAGCTCAGTGTGAAGGCCCTGGACTTAGTCTCTAGTACTGCAAAAAAAAAGGGGGAGGGTGTTTCCTGTGAAGATACAAATATTACTAGAATTTATGTGTACCAAATCTATCCAATGCAACTAACTATTCCTCTTTCCCATCAACAAGGCCTATAAATCTTCCAGTAAATGCCTATTCAATGAATCAGTGATAACTGTTCTATGGATAACAGCTAACAAACAATGTGCTACATGTAGGCTGAGCTGATGGCTTGTACAGAACGTGGAGCATGACCTAAATGCTGGGTCATAACCAAGATCTGAATACAGCAGAGGCAGGCAGGATCCTGCAAACTGGCCCTTACCTGCTCTACAATCTGAAGCACAAAAATAATTAGTAGAAGAATTCCAGTGTTCTCCTGGTCCCGATTATCTTCTACTCACTCCAGTATTCAAACAAATAAACTAAAGATTCTTCTCTCTCAAAACTCAGTGTTCGGTGATTGCTAACATTTTAGTTCCTAGAAATGAAATATATCTAGAGTTTTGCTTTTCAGTAGCTGGTGTAGTAAGTTGGAGACAGAGTGCTGTGCTCAATGCATAGCTACCCATCCTTGGTGTGCGATGCCTGGGAGTCCTGCAGAAGCAAGGAACAGGGACCTGCAAAATAAAGCCTTGAAGGTGCATTTTATTTAGCACAGATTGCTATAGTGGATCATACTTAAAACTTGGAACAGAAATTTTTGTCCACAACATTTTGGGGCAGTGATAATACTATACATATTTACTTTCTATTGATCGTCAGTCACCATTGCAAATTCTTTATCAACGCTTTAGTCTTCAAAAGAACCCTACAAATCAGGTTATTGTTAGTTTCCCCACCTCACAGATAAGAAAACACAGACATGCAAAGGTCAAGCAGTATGCTGAAAGTGGCAAAGCCAAGACTCAACCCACCCTGGTTTCATAGTTCTAAAACTCGTTAGTTGATTGAAAAGCATCATAAAGACAAATTCATGACAGGGAATGAATTGAACATACAATCAAAGGTTGTTTATCAACCACCATTACAACCTGGCCAGACCATAGACTTGGCACACATGCACAAAGCCGAGTCACAGAGCACTCTGACAAACACTACTGATTTTCCCAGGTTATTTGCCATGGAGGACCCTTTGAGGGCACCAGAATCAGGGGCAGAAATGGGAAGCAGGCCCCTGGGGTCTATGCCAGCCATCAGCCTCTTGTATTTGTAGAGTACAGAATTTTAAACCTTTCTGTAAAATGTAAATACTTTTAGGCCCATGAACAGGCCCTGTGCAGGTCCCTTCCTCTTTGTCTTCTTCTGAGTTTCTTCAGACATCCAAACAACCTGCCTGCTCTGGTTTTGTCCCCAACTTTGTTCAGGGTCATTGTCAACTTCCTCCACTAACTAGTGCATTGCTGGGGCCTAGAGTATGCTCGTGGTCAAAAGTCAAGGCTCTGCAGAGATTCCCAGGGTCAGATTCTGGCTTCCCTACTGTCAAGGCGCTTAGTTTTCTCTGCGCCTCAGTTTCTTAATCTATAAAATGTAGATAATAATAAAATGCTGACCTACCAGTTGTAGGGATTTTTTGAAAATAGATGAATTAATGATTTATCTAGCCCTCAGAATATCAGGCACGTTCTTGCACTATACAAATGTAGCTATAATAGTAATTTAAATTATTGTTAACTATTAATTGTATTGTTACTATTGTTATGTTTATTGCCATAAGCAAAGTACCAGTTTTTCCTTGCTATAATTACTAGCAGATGAGAAAGATGAGAATTTTAGTTCAGTTCTTCGACTAACTGATTATTTAATTAGAATTTTAAAATTCTGTGGAATTCTTGGCCTAATCTGGTTCCTGCCAGATTCCCAACATTTACTTTGAAGTTGTTAATTAAATTGTGATTTTGCTATAAAATGAGATATTTCCTTCATACACACAGTCTTTGCCAAATGTTCTAAATATTTTGCATTATTTAATAAGGCAGATTGAGATCTTATTTTTCAGGTAAAATGTAAATGTAACATGGCTTTAAAATAATTCCTATGATTAGCATATGATTTTCAAAAAAAATCAACCAAAATCTGCTTGCTTTTCTATATGATACAAATATATCTTTTTTCAAATCTAGATAAAAGTCAACTTGATACTATTCTGCAATAAAAAAGATCAAACTATTTGGAATACCAAAGGAATCTCAAAGCACTATGCTACGTTAAAGAAGCCAAACAGAAAAGATCAAATTGTATGTGATCCCATCCATATGAAATTCTAGAAAAGATACAACTACAAAGTGAGAAAGCAGATAAGTGGTTTTCAAGAGTGGAAACTTACAGCAATGGGGCATAGGATATTTTTTGGATTGAAATATTCTGAAATGTGATTATGGTTAAAAGTAAGCCAGTTGGGCCAGGGATTTAGCTCAGTAGTGTAAGTGCCTGCCTGGCAAGCACAAGGTTGTGAGTTTGATCCCTGGTACCAAAAAAAAAAAAAAAAAAAAAAAAGTAAGCCAATTATATACTTAAGATTTTTAAATTTACTTGTGCATCAATTATCAATTACACTGTAGTAAGTTGGTATTACAACAGACAGACTCTCAAAGAATCTATTTGATAATTAAAATGAGATTTCAAATGTGCAAGGCAAAGCCGCCACACAAAACACATCAGTGTTTGCATAAATTGTGACAAAGCCATAGCTTGGCTTCCAGTCCTGACAGCTGTGCTCATCCTGATTAGCTCTAAATTGCCATCTAAGGTGTTTAGGCTGAAACACACTTCCCTCCGCCCCAGCCCTATAGAAGGACCCTTCCCTAGAAACTTGTCTCTTTTGTCAATTTACAAAAGGTAACAGATGCCTTTCTGACATGATTGCTGAGAAAGCACCATTTCAAACCTATCTTAAAGTCTGGTTCTAGGAAGTCAGCCCTTTGACTTCTGTCTCATCCTCTTCAAAAGCACCACGTTCTTGCAGATTGTAACTCCTGGTGTCAGCAGGGTTAATGCCTTTCAGAGATGCTCCAGCCACAGCTTTGGGAAGGTACCCAGACATTCTCACAGGATGTGGCAGGCAAGGCCGTGGCCCTGGAAGTCCCCTTTGTCCACTGTTGGATTTACAGTTCAGACTCACCCACGAGACTTTTTTTTTTACAGTGCTGCATAAATCAGTTCACGGAAGTATCACCTCTCCCCTGCAAAGCCCCAAATTGCCATTTGGCATTACGAGTGACATGTTGATTTTTGCTTTGAGTTCCATCATTACCCTAGTCAACTTTCAGAAGGAATGTCTGGCATGTCACCCACTTTCAAACTCGCTTATGATAAAAACTGAAGCACTGGCTGTTAATGTGCCAGCAAGAGACAGAGCTGCTGTCCCTGCCCTTTGAAACATCTTCCCAGAGAGTTCTCTTTATGTCAGCATTTGCATTAAAATTTTAAATGTAAAATACAGCACTCAGAGAAAAAAATTATTTTAACTTTGCTTCATTCTTAATAGGCAAAGGAAAATGTCCATAAATGGAAATGGTTCAGTGTTTCCTGGATCAGCAGCATAAATTCTCCAAGGTTGGCCAGACTCCAGAAAACCATGCTCTCTGAAGCAAAGCCCTGGCTGAAGTGGCAAGCTTCCATTTCAAGCAGAAATGTATGGAGTGTGCCCACAGTGGGTTTTCAGAGAGCTGCAGTGGCCTGGTCAGAACTAAAGTAATTAATGCCTTTTACTCATTAAGAAGACCTGATCCTTGTCTTGTTGTTGGCTAGTGATACATCCGGATGGGAATGTGTGGGGAATCGGTGCACAAAGAACAATCTCATTCACAGCTTTTTTGATGTAGCTGTTACAGACAGAAATGTTCAAATTCATTGTTTGTTTTACAATATAACAAATGAGGAGGAACAAGAAGAGGGACACATATTTAGAAAAAGACAAAGCAGGCAAAGAAAACACAACAAGAGGGCAGATGTATTCTTAGATGGGTTTAGTAGATTTCTGGGTGTTTCCGTTGTTGTTCCCTTAGGCTGAAATGTGGTCATCAGCTTGACTGTGAAATGTGGTTAGCAGGTAAAATACTGCCCCTGGTTCCTAACCACCCTTGCATGCAGACCGCAGCTCCTCAGGTGTGAATGAGAGGGAGCAGCAAAGGAGCCCCAAACTGTCAACATTCTTCTCTCATTGCAGTGGTGGGGACCAGCGTGTACCCCAGCAGACTTGACAAAAGCTGGAAGCAAGAGGTGGCCGGCCTTAGATCAGAGAGCCCACCCTGGCCTTTGGAAGGAAGAAATGAGAACAGGAAACAGGATTTCTAAATGAGCTTCTAAATTTAAATCTGAAACATTGCCATCTTTCATAATTTTAATTATCAAATCTTAAAAGCTCTGTAGCACTTAGTGTCCAATTCTGTCTTAAACAAGAAGCTCTGGGTGCATTTAAATATTTAATAATTTAGACAATTATAATAAAGACAGCCAAGCTGTACTAAATATCCTGCTTGTGTCAGGAGCCTTTGCAGCGGTCTGGAGTTCATTCCCAATCACTCACTCTTCTGTGAATAGGGTGCTATTATTATACACAGGCTCTTTCACAAACCCATGCCAATACCTTATTCATGTTATTATCCGTCTACAACATAAAAACAAACTCAGGCTCTTACTGGACTTACATCCTCTTCCAATTTAAAAAATTCAGTTAGCATTCAAACAAAATACAAGATGACGAGTCATTATTATAGTCACTATGTTCTACAGTGACCTCCTCCTATAGATCAGCAATACACAAGTTTGGCTCTCAGGAAAACATTTTCCTTCCCACATTACCTGTGGTCATTCTTCAGTGTAAGACTTCAGGTTGTTATGCAACATCCTTTTACTTCAACCAATCAGGTCCTGCGTGGTTTTCTTTTGACTTCGCATCTTAATCCAGGTATAAGAGTACTTTATTAAGTAACTCAGTTAAATACCTTAGAATAATTGGAAGATATTTTCAGACAGTTGAAAGACCTAAAGCAATCTGAAAAAGCTCAAGAATTTAGTAACTATATCCTCGGATTCGGATTTTGCACAGCTTGGTTGCCCAGAAATCCCCAAACATTCCGGGTGGTTCTTTTGCAGGAAGTCTCCAATTGGATGTGATTTTGTTTAAAAGGTGGAACTGCTCAATGGCACTGCCATTATGGAAAGATCCACGATCACAGAAAAAGAATCACTATCCCAAAATTTTCTCCCAGCCTCAATTTGTCTATCTAGATTAATTCAT
Organism: Cavia porcellus; assembly: GCF_034190915.1. Classification (NCBI taxonomy): domain Eukaryota; kingdom Metazoa; phylum Chordata; class Mammalia; order Rodentia; family Caviidae; genus Cavia; species Cavia porcellus. The sequence continues at coordinate 3,417,615 of NW_026947512.1, forward strand.
AGAAGAATTAAGCCAGAGTTTAAACAATTTAAACCAACAGGTCCAGTACCCAACTATTTTAAATGAGTGTATTTTAGGTTTCAATTATTTGGACAATTTTTCTGTTTTTTGGACAATTTTTCTTGCTTTTTTGTATATACAGCAAAACAAAGTTTTTCATTGCTTTATCAAATCTGTTGACGCCTTTTAATAGAGTCTCTATAAACACAACTCTTGGAAGTAACTTAAACTCAGTTAAAGCAGGATACAACCACTTGATTTTGCAATAGAATTGTTTGCACAGAATTGCATACATATGTCTCAGACAAATTTAAAATGTATTCCACCTCTAGTAAAGATGCTACATCCTTGGGGCTGGGGATTTAGCTCAGTGGCATAAGTGTCTGCCTTGCAAGCAGGCAGTTGTGAGTTCGATCCCTGGTACTGATAAAAAGGAAAAAGACAAAAAAAAAAAAAAAAAAAAAAAGATGCTACATCTATGTAAGGATATCTAGCACCTGAACTTTAGGTAGATCAAACTTTTCAATAAGGTTTTGGGGCTTTTGTTTGGTTGGTTTGGTAGATTTTAATCTTGCATTCAATATTTTTCTAAAGATAATTCTGGAAGAAATTGTCCTAAAATTATCTGCATTGTAGTCTTTTCTGATGGAATTTTCTGAACAATTTTTATTAATTTTATGAATAAAATTGTTTTAATAAAAATTAATGAGCACCATTTCAGGGAGCCTTTTCAGGTCCAATCAACCAGTGTTGACTTTTCTTCAGCGCTACAGACAGAGCTGCAAGAGTGACAAAGGTATAAAATGCCATCATCTCCTTATTAGTGGAGGAGCACCAGTGGATGCTTGGCGGGGGGTGGCTCCTGTGACACCAGCCTTATGTGTTTAGGCAAGCAGTCTTAAACGTCCTGACATTTTTAGTTAACATACTACGGAACTGTCATCTTTACATTTAACCAACTCTGAAATATCTATATGTTCTGGAAGTTTTTTATCCACTGTATAAAATCAACTTTCTTATATTAAAAGATGTACTAATATTCACCAGCGTTAGTACCTATGATTTATGAATCCTTTTTCCTAGACGCTTATTACCTTGTAAACTACATTATGACATTCTTTTGCCTTTCTGGCTGAAAAACTTCATCATCAGACCTTTCTAGGAGCCTGTTCTGGCGATGATTTTGGTGTCCCTAGTAGCAGTTTCCAAGCTTTCCCACCTATGTGTTGACAAAGACCAGATGGTAAAACCTCCTTACAGAGGATGCTCTGCAGCGTGCACGCGGCAGGATAATGCTTTCTGGAGAGCTTCATGGAGGTCATCTTGGAGGGTTATGCTCAGCACCTGGGCGTCTGGTGGAGGAAAATTCAGGTGGTGGGATTGGTAGAGTGCAAAACTCCAGTAAGTCAGTTTCTAGAACTAAATGGTCATACCAGAACTTACAGAATAAAATGAAAGCAGTTCTAGGAGGGAAGTTTATAGTTGTGAATACTCATATCACAAAAACAAAGTGAGCCTAAACAACCTAACAGAGCTTCCCTTGCTGAGATGTACACCCTAACACAGGCCTGTGCACATCTAAAGGAATTTCCACCAGTAATGCAGAAGGGTTCTTTTCTCACTGAAACCTCACCAGTGTTTGTTATTATTTGCCTTTTTTTTTTTTTTTTATCGGTACCGGGGATCAAACTCACAATTGCGTGCTTGCAAGGCAGGCGCTTATGCCACTGAGCTAAATCTCCAGCCTATTATTTGATTTCTTCTTGACTGCCATTCTTTCATAGTGTTGTTTTAATCATAGTGTTGTTTCAATTTGTAATTGAACATTTTTCATGTATTTATTGGCCATTTTTACTGTTTCTGTGAAGTGTCTATTCATTTTGCTTTCTTTCTTTCTTTCTTTCTTTTTTTTTTTTTTCCTTTCTGAGACAGGACCAGAGGTAACCCAGGTAATCTTAAACTTGCAGCAATCCTGCCTCAGCCTCCCAAATGCTGGGATTACAGGTGTGCACCACCAAGCTTGGCTTGCTTTCCAATTTTTGATAGGGTCTTTTATTGGGGGGGGACTTTTTAGTCCTTTATACATTCTAGAAATGAGTCCTCTTCCTGATACATCAGTGGCAAGTGTTTTTCCGTTCTGTTGGTAGTCTTCTCACTCCACTGGTTGTTTCTTTTGCTCTGCAGAAGTTTTTAATTTGATATGACTTCATTTGTTGATTATTGGAACTATTTTCTGTGCAACTGAAGATCTGTTCAAAAAGTCCTTGTTTATGCTTACGATTTCCAGAATTCTATTTACTTTGTCTTTCAGGAGGTTAAGCGTTTGTAGTTTAACATTCAGATTGTTGGTCCATTTTGATTCTAGTTTAGTACATGGTGAGATATACGATGGCAGAGTCAGTCTTCTGAATGTAGATAAGCAAATTCCCGGCACCATTTATTACTATCTTTCCTCCAGTGTCTGCTGGGTGTTCAGGAATACTATGTTTTTGTGTGTTAATTTTATATTTTGCTATATTATTAAATTTAACTCTAAATATTTTTTGTGGGTTTTTTGAGATCTTCTATGTAGAAGATTATGTTACATGCAAATAATGATAAGCTGACTTCTTCCTCTCCTACACAAATGCATTTTATTACTTTTTATTGCCTAATTACCCTTGCTCATGATTCAAGTACTACGTTCAACAGGACTGATCATAGTGGACATCCTTGTCTTGTTCATGGTTATAGAGAGAAAGCTTTCCTCATTTAGTAGGATGTTGGCTGCAGGTTTGTCATACATTTTTTTTTTTTAGTAAAATAAGGGCCTTCTATACCAAATTTTTCAGCATTTTCATAATGAAATAATGTTGGATTTTGTCAAAAGCTTCTTTCTGTGTCTATTGAGACAATCATGTGATTTTGGTCCTTGCTTATATTTATATGGTGTATTGCATTTATTGATTTGCATATGTTGAACTATCCTTGCCTTCCTGGGATGAAGCCTAGTTGGTCATGATGTCTGGTCTTTTTGATGATTCATTGCACTGTTTGCCAGTATCATGTTGAGGATTTTTGCATCTATATTCATTAAAGAAGTTGTTTTAGAATTCTTGTCTGGTTTTAGAATCAGAGTAATGGTAGCTTCCAGGAATGACTTTGGGAGTACTCCTTCCTTTCAATTTAATTTTTAAAAAATCTGAAGAATATTGGTGTTAGAACTTTCTTAAAAGGAAGAATTGAGCAGTGAACTCATCCAGACTTGGGCTTTACTTAGTTGGTAGGTCATTTATCACTGCTTCAATTTCATTGCCTGTTATTGGATTTGTTAGGGGTTTTCAGTGTTTTTGGCTCAATTTTGTAATTCATATGTATCTAGGAATCTGTTTCTTCTGAGTTCTCCAATTTATTGGTGTGCAGGTTTGCAAAGTAGTTGTTAATGTTTTTGTTTTTGTTTTTGGTTTTTTTTTTTTTTTTTTGGCAATGTCCATTGTGATGCTACCTTTTCCATACCTAATTGCCTTGATTTGGGTCTTTTCTCTCTTTCTCACTCTCTTTTTTTTGAGACAGGGTCTCATTCTGTAGGCCAGCCTGATTTTGAACTCGTAGCAGTACTCTTGCTTCAGCCCCCTGGGTGCTGAGATTACAAGGTTGTGCTATCACACCTAGCTTTCTGATCTTTATAATTTCATGTATTAGCTGGAGGTTTGGATCATTCTTAGTTTTCTAGGTCCTTGAATTGCAATGTTAGGTTGTTTAGGCTCACTTTGTTTTTGTGATATGAGTATTCACAACTATAAACTTCCCTCCTAGAACTGCTTTCATTTTATTCTGTAAGTTCTGGTATGACCATTTAGTTCTAGAAACTGACTTACTGCTTTCTTGATTTCTTCTGCAACCCATTGTTTAGTTAAGAATGCATTATTTAATTTCCATGCATTTGCATATCTTTTGTATTTTATTTTCTTTGATTTCTAATTTCATTGTGCTATGGTCTGATAATATGCAGGACTTAATTTCATGGTATAGTTCCATGTTTAACTAAAAAGATGTGTATTCTGTTAATGGGTAGAACACTGCAGATATCTATCAACTCCATTTGTTCAAAGGGTTTGTTCAACTCTTTCTTTCTTGATATTATTTTGTCTAACTCATTTATTTGTGATAGTGGAGTACTGTGCTTCCCTACTATAATTTTGTTTATATTTATTGATATTTTTGTCCAGTAGTATTTGTTTCATGAAGTTGGGTGTACCATTATTTGGTGCATATATGTTAATAATTGTTACCTCATACTGCTGGATTGTTCCCTTAACCAGTGCATAATAACCTTTTCCTCTTTTGATCAGTGTTAGCTTGAAGTCTACTTTATCTGATTAGAATATACTTACACTTGCTTTTCTTCAGGTTCCTGTTGTATGGAATATTTTTTTCCATCTTTTGGTTTCTAGTCTATGAGTTTCTTTTGGGGATAAATTTGTTCCTTGTATACAGCATACTGTAGGATTTTGTTTCTTGATTCAGTCTGCCAGTCTGTATCTTTCTATTGGAGAATTAGGACCATTCACATTGAGTTATTACTGGTAGGTGTTGACTTATTCAGGCCGTGTCTCATTTTCTTGTTGCCAATTTCCCCTGTTTCCTTCCTACTTAGCTTCTCATTCTACCTGGTGTGTTCATTCTGTTAAACCTTTTGTCAATATTAGCTTCCTTATCTCCTTTTTCCCTTGATAATTATTTTTTGAGTGCTAGTTTGGTGGTCATGAATTTCTTCAAGTGTTCTTTTTCATGAAAGTATCTTATTTATCAATTTTTCAAAGAGTTCTGCAGGATAGGTCAGTCCAAGTTGGAAATGTTTTTCTTTTAGAACTTGAAACACTTCACTACAATCTTGCCTGGATCTTAAACTTTGTGTTGAGATGTCTATTGTAATTGTCATGGGTTTTCCCACATAAGTGGTTCATTGCATTTCTTTAATCACTTTTAAGATTCTGTTCCTCAGTTGGGTTTTCAGGACTTAGATTATGGTGTGATGTGGAGAGGCTGTTTTCTGGTTGTGGCTATTTGGGGTTTTATATGCCTCATATATCTGTATGTTAAATTATTTTACATTATTTAGAAAATATTTGGCTATTATTTTAGTAAAGAGGGTTTTTATGCCATTTGTGCTACCTTCCGATTTTTAACTAATTATAATTAGTCTTAAAGTAATCTATTTTTCATGTTCTCTTGCTGTTTTTAAAGTATGTCTTATTAACTGGTCACTAAGAACAGCCCTGTCTTCTAATTCTGAGACTCTGTCCTCATATAGCTCATCTGCTTACACTTTAATAAACAATTTTAATCTCTTGCATTTCTGTTTGGAGCCCTTTTATGGGCTCTAATCCTTTTTTTTATGTTTATCATTCATTTTTTTTAGCCCTTCTATCTTTTTATTATTGCCTTCCTTAGACTCACTGATGATTCTCTTTAATTAACCTAATATCTTGTTACTTATATCTTCTGTGAGACTGTCAATTGCTTTATTGAACTGTTTCATTATCTCCCAGGGTTCTTGCCAAATCAGCAAGTAGATATAACCATTCACAGGTCTTAAATACTGAATTATTCTGTTCCATCTAATAAGTGGTCATTCAACTGTTTAGGACTTTACATCATCCCAATGAACAATAATAGATCACAGAAGGGATTTCTGGGGACAGATGAGTTGTAAGAGTGTTTAGGCTAACGACCTGTCTTTGGTTTCCATCTTTCTCAGAATAAAACTCAAAACTGTTACGCATCCTCTGAGGTCATCGGTACATGCGCTGCCCCATATCTCCAAACCACCCTCTGAGTTCTGTACCCTCTCTATGCCAGCCACTGCAGTCCTCCTATTTTTCAAACAAGGAAGCACATACCACCTCACAGCTCATCCCCCTGAAGATGACTATTACAGACACGACTTCCTACCCTGCCCGGCCTTTCTCTAATCCTTTACTTTGTATTCATTCTTGTCACTTATCACCTCCTATCATAAAATTTATCTCTACTTGTCTTTCACTGTAGACTATAAACCTCACAGCAGCAGGAACTTTTTATTATATCAATGCCTAGGACATTGCCAGGCTCTTTACAAATCCTCAGAGATATCTCTATGAATGAATAGATGATATATGATTAGTATTTATTTTTCAAAGGTAAATTAGTCACTTTTACCTCAATTTAAACATTAACATAGCAAGAGAAATTATATTTTATCTATTATCTTCTTAAGAATGTTAGGAAGTGTCTTGTTTACTTTTCTTTCATTAAGATAAAATACCTAATGCCCAAAATAAAGGAAGGATAAGTTTATTTAGCTTATAGTTTTTGGAGGCTTTAGTCCATATCAGCTGTCTCCAAGGCAGAGTGGCATGGCTAAGGGGCAGCTGTTCATGGAGGCCGCAAACCACAAGAGTAAAAAGGCAAAAGGGGAAAAAACACGCCTCCTTCCCTCCCTTATATTATATGCTGGCTACCCACCCCTGGGTAGACACAGCACTCACACCACCAATCCCAGTGCCAGACAACAAACCAATCACAAATGCTAGATTCAGCCACCTCTATGACTTCTTGAGACTTGGGGAGCCGTTCAAACACAAACCATAACAGGAAGATTAAGCTACAGATAATAGTACTATCTAATTGGAGACATTTTAATATCAAGTTCACTTATTAAAACAAAATGAACTCATGCAGGGAAGCAATACTAAAACACATAAAAAGGAATGGTATATAACTATAATATGAATGGTATTAGAAACACTATACCAAAAAATAAGATGATGTTTATGCAAAGTACTTTCATTTAGGACTTAAAGGTTACAAGGGGAAGAGAGTTAATGGAAGTTGGGGAAAATATCTTCCAACATTAATATTCCATAGTTCCATAAATTATTTAATCAACCCTTCTCTGTCCCCTGAGAGACCCATATTCATTAAGGCAGGCAATTACAAAGAGTTTTAATAGTTTTATTTCCCACTTTCAATATTAACTTTTCATGATGAGGAGAAGTTTTATGGCAGCAGGTATTAACTCATTACAAACTTTGAGAGTTATAAACTTATTTTAAAATTTTCCATCAGGTAGGATACATTTAGTTGCAAGTAACAGAAATCTTCAAAGTGCTTTTACAATAATCATATTTATAGGCTTATATAACTGAAAAGCAAGAGGTTAGGTGGAAAATAAGGTTAAATTAGCTTACAGTACAATGGTATCATCAACAATCTAATTTCTAGCCTTTGTATCCATCATCCAGGGCTTATGTCATACAAAGGCTAACTTCCCCCATAGGTATGGACTGGCTGTGAGTTACTACTGAATTATGCATTTCTTTATTTGTGTGTATGTGAGAGATCAAACCTCTCCTCCAAACATCAAACAAAAGCTTTTCCCCTTCCTGAATGAATCCATCCATCATATATCTATCTCCAAACCAGTAAATACCATAAGGAAAATGTTCTGTGCTAACTGGTACTATAGCCTAGGTAACACATCCTGGCAAAAAGAATGGGATAATTAAAAATTACTTATGCCAGAGGTCAGAAACTGTGACAGTGGGCCATATCCTGCCTGCCCACTGTTTTTGGAAAGTTTTATGAGAAAACAGTCATGTTCTTTCTCTGCATGTTTTTATGGCTAGCCTTATCCTACAGCAACAGAGTCCTATAATTGCAGCACAGATCATAAAGCCTCGAGTATTTACTATATGGCTTTTTATGGAAGAAGTTAGCTGCTACACAAATAGAAAGTTGGACTTAATGGGATAAACATAAGTCCCTAAAGTGATTTTCTCTCGTTTCCTAAGCAGAGCTGAAAAAGAGATGAACATGCTAACTTCAGAATGAAACCCCTACCCATTTTTGCAGCACTGGGGTTGAACCCGGGATCTTGCACATGCTAGGCAAGCCCTCTACCACTGAGTTGCATCTTTTGATCCCCTTTTTAAATTTTACATTTTGTAAGAGTGTCTTGCTAAGTTGACCAGGCAGATTCTCCTGCTTTTGCTGCTGAGTAGCTGGGAATTATAGGTAAAGGACTTTGTCCTTGAAGTGTACTAACTCACCCTCCAATCTCTCTCATAGATTGTTGGGTATGAGCTCCTTACACTGATCTCCATCCAGCAATGGATGTACATTTTTGGCTAAATTGTCTCTAAGTGTTTTTTTTTTTTTCCTTTTTTTTTTTTGGTTCTATGGAGCCAGACTACCCAACTGTCCATCTGATTTTCTACCCATCAAGTGTTCCATGGAATTTCCCAGAATCCTGCTGACGTCCTAAAACCTGGTCACTGCTTTGCAAAGCCTGCTCAGCCTCACAGACGGTGGCCACTCTGCACATTCACATCATGATTTTCCAGGTGGGTCACTTCCTGCTCATGCAGCCATCAGTTCTTTCTTTCTTTCTTTTCTTTCTTTCTTCTTTCTTTCTCTCTCTCTCTCTCTCTCTCTCTCTCTCTCTCTCTCTCTCTCTCTCTCTCTTTTTTTTTCTTTCTCTTTCTAAATAACTCTTCTTATTTATTTGTATTACAACATGCACAACCCACGTCCATTGTGGAAACATCAGAAATACAGATAACCAAAGGAATGAAAGAAAACTTGTCACCACACCACCCCCGCTCCACCCAGGGTACTTTTTAAACAAACACTGTGTTCCGGAGGCACAGTCTTCCCTCCAAGTGGTCTGAACTGGCCTTGACTTTTACAGCAGGAAGTCACGATGGAATAATTTTTTTTAGCCCCTATATGAAGTTACTGAATGGCTCTATTCTTTGACTAGCTTGTCTAAAGATCTTTATTAAATTTACCGACTTTCTGACTACTTACAGAAATGTATGGCAAAGGGCAGAGGTTGAGAAGTTGGTATTTCCAATAACTTGTCCTATGTACATCTTCTAAAGTGTTATGTGCACCTCTTGCAAACATGAAAGAGAACTCACCTCTTCATTTGGGTTGGCACACACCTCGTTTTGTAAATAAAAGGGAGGCAATCTTTCTGAAATACTGGGTTGGGAAAATGTTCAGCTTCGTAAGTCCTCATTTAGGCACACCTGTGGGTTCACTATCGCTCATTACAGAAACCTCTTGCAAATGCCTGAGGTTAGGTTGTTTCCAAGACATCAGACAGCTACAATGTCAGGACTAGAATGGACTATAGGGTGGGATTCAGTGTCCCAGGCTCTGGGAGTCTGAGTAGAGGACTCAGGCCAGCACAAGGATCCGAAGCCAGGCGTTGCTGCAGAGAGGGGCACCCTCTCCACTCCACACCTGTCTGCTTCCACTCTTCCCTCACGAGTCAGGACAGCTGGCACCAGGTCTCACACCAACTTGGCCATTCTTATCCTCAAGGTAAGTCCTGCTGTGGCTAGTAGGAGCCCTGACTGAGAAGACGATAACGAGGGGGTAGGGGAGGGAGGGCACATGTGATCCAGGTTAAAAGTCTCTGGCTCTGGGGCCCAGACTGGGTGAGTTAGGACCCTACTCCACAGGAAATGTGATCTTGGATGAGGTCTTCAACTCCTTCTGCATGAGTAAATAATGTTTGCTCCTCCTATTTCATAGTATTACTAAGGGTAAAAGGCAATAAATGGGCTAAAAACCACAATACACATGTAATTCAGGTATTAGCTCTTATCTTTATGAGGGAAGGGATTCCCAGAATGCAGAGCAGAGAGCTTTAAAACTTAATTCACAGTGCTGCCGCTGCAGCAGCCAGATGGACGACCGCTCAGAACCGGTCTGCATCAGTCTGCATCAGACTCGCTCGACGAGAGCAGTGGAGCATGTCTTTCACTCAGGCAATTTTTTTCTTAAACATATTTTATTTTTTAGAACCACTATAGATTTTGCAGAAAGTTGAGATTCTAATACAGAGAATTCCCTTATATCCCACCCCGAGTTCCCATCTTAGATCAGGATGGTATGTTTATCACAATTTTTGTGGCAGCTTCTCACTGATGTATTCCTGGCCTTGAACTCACTATGTGTTCCAGGCTGGCTTCAAACTTGTGATGATCCTCCTACCTCAATCTTCTGAGTGCTGGGATTATAGGTGTATACCACCATGTCTGGCCACTTACTACAATTAATGAACCAAAATTGGTTCACCTTTACTAACTAAAATTCATACTGTATTGGGGCTGGGAGTTTAGCTCTGGCACAGCGCCTGCCTAGCAAGCCTGAGGTCATGAATTCAATCCCTGGTTCCAAAAACAAAATAAAAATAAAAATAAATCTCCTACTGTATTTAGAATCCTATCTATCTGTCTACCTGTCTATGCATCATCTACCTATTTATTTATTGGTGCTAGGAATTGAACATGCTAAGTATGCATTCTGCCACTAAGCTCCACACTTACGCCCACTCAATGCTCTTTTTTAGTTCTGGGGTCTCATCTAGGATATTGAGGTATACATCCTCGGATTCCTCTTGGCTATCATGGTCCATGTTTGATAATTTTGAAAAGTCTGGGTTTTGAGCAATAGCCCTCCACTGGGATTTGTCTGATAGTCTTCTCATCATTAGACAGAGGTGATGAGTCTCGGGGAAGAAGACCACAAAGGTAGTCGCCCTTTTCATTCCACTGGGACCAGGCCACACGGTGCCCATGACAGCCGGAGGTCCCTCTTGACCACTTCCTTATAGCTGAACTCGCCAGATTGCTGCACTGTAACATCACCCTTCCAGCCCCTTCTGCATAGCTTTATGAGTATGGTGAGTTATTTTGTTTTGTTTTTGTGATGCTGGGGCTCAACCCCAGGGCCTTACCCATGCTAAGCAAGCCCTTCTTAAGGCTGGATGTTTATGAGAATTACTTGCCATTTTTCATGTAGGGAAAATTTGGCTTTTTTTCCTGGAGTAATTTTTGTAGCCTAATCTTTGCTCGAATGAGTCTTTGATTTTTACTGAACACCACTGAGAAAAAAGTCTATAGCCAACTTCCTCCATATTCATGGAATTTTCTGTAATTAAGTACTAACATTTGGAGTTTTCTTAAACTGGGCATGAGGGAAAATACAACACAAAGCAGAGTTCTCAAACCTGACTTAAGCTTCTGGTTAAGTGTCACAAATGGAAGCTCCAGGATTAGCAGCTCCCTGCTATCCTTATATGGAAAGGCTTGAAAATGAAAGGAGAATTAAAAATAAAACGAGTGGGATGGTCAAAACCAATCTGAATGAATAGCTATGAGCCAAAGGGGAAGGCATCCTTTGGCAAGTTTTAACTGGTTACCTCAGCATGTCCTGAAAATGTGCTGACTGTCTTCCAAGCCATCGGGCACCCTTTTTGGCAGAAGCAAATACCCATTTTTAAACCATCGACTTTACAGGTAGTACTCAGAAAAGAGGCCTCTGTTAAAGCACACATCTTTAGAATGACCTCGCATTGGCATGTGATTAAAACTATACACACACATACACACACACCCCATAACAACTTGAGAATAAAATCCATATCTTAGAATAATTTGTTGAGTAGCTGAAAATCCATTCAACATTTCCTTAGAGAGATACCTCCTGCAACTAAAAATTGTATACTTGGGATTGCTTATTGTGGAGATTATTGTTGGATCAGCCTGCAAGATTTATACATTGTCTGGACAGAACAAATTCTAGCCACAACTTGTTTCTAGTCTATCAGGAATATATTTTTTTTCCCTGAAAGCCACTTAAAGTTTCCTTCCAAAGCATGGACAAAAAGAAATGGGTGAAGTCTGCCTGTTTCCCCAAAGCATTCCTCCATATTGAAAGAGTTGTGCTGCTCCCGGTGGGTTCTTGTCACCCGGCCTGGGTCAGGCACAGCCCGGTCACAGCTTCCCAAGGCTGAGACCATGACTTCTGAAACCCACCCCTTGCCTGGTACCCAGCCAAAGAGCCTTAGCTCCTGACTTCTCCTGGCCTGCTGTGCGTCACAGTCAGCTGAGAACAGGCCTTCCTTTGGATCTGTGATCTCAGGCCATTAAAACAAGCAGAAAAATTGTTGGAACATCTGCAGGGTAATTTGGTGAAGAATCTTACAAAGCAGTACCTTGGCTGGGTCAGAGCCTTTTGAGCCTCCCATGCCCGTGGATGCAGCAAACAGAACACGGCCCTGGTTAAAAGAAAGATCAGAGAAGAAAACACAGCTAACGTGTCGGTTCTGGCCGACTAAAGCCTTTGTAACAGTTTTCTAACCGGAACACTGGCTTCTTGCTCTCCAGATCAGACACAGTATCTCTGTTTGACAAGTCAGTTTCCTTCTCTGCGAGCCCACATTATCCAAAGCTGATTAGGTTCACCTTTGGGGAAGATTTTTGGATCTTGCTCATTCTTAGCTGTTTTTATTATTTAGCCAAATTTTTGCTTACATTTGACTTCTCTTGGAAATTTTGCATAGTCCTTTGTCTTTTGTTTTTTAAAAATTATATTAGTGGTAGGAGCTTATAGTCTTTAAGTGTTTTCATTTAGCTCATTTGCTGAAAAACAAAATCTAAGCAAATTAATTACAATTTAATTACAGTTTTCCAGCTGTACATGGTCTCCTACCTTTTTGTGTGCAGAAATACACCTAAGAGAATTCCAATGTGAGTAGAAAGTGGTGGCACAGGCCTGTGATGCCAGCCTCTCGGGGAGCTGAAGTAGGAGGATTACAAGTTCAAGGTCACCCTAGGCAATTTTGTGAGCCCCTGTCTCAAAATAAAATTTAAAAAGAGCCAAAGATGTAGCTCAGTGTCAAAGCCCTGGGTTCAATCCCCAGTGCCACCAAAAGGCCGTGTGGGGTTGGGGACAGAGTTTGGTGGTAGATGGGGCAGTGCACTGTATACACTACCCATGGCAACCACAAAAGGAAATGTAGTAATCTGTTATTTGGTTAGAGGAAATCAAATATCCCTGTTTAAACCATTGACTTTACACATATTACTCAGGTATACTTCATCACCCCAAATGTTCATTTGGGACTCAAACTCATTCTTTTGCATCAAAGAGTCCTATCTGGCGTCTTCGTCATGTGTCTGTGTACAGGATGCAAAAAGCCAAGATGGCCATGAGTCATGATGTGTCATGCATGGCTTGTGGATCAAAAATGTCATTAGGCTTCACTTGAGAAATAAAACTTCAGGACAGTTTACTGAAGTTGCTTCAACAGGGGCACGATGGAGAGAGAGGGAAGTGTCACTGCTTCCCCAAGTGTATTCCGTGGTGAGACACCTGCTTTAGGCACTTCCGGAACCCACCACATCCAGATGGCGCCATTCTAACTTCACTCTTCCTAAGCTCACTTCCAAGCACCCTCTGTAATCACCACCTGCCGTTTCTCCAGCACCCAGACTTTACAGACACCTCAACCCACCTGGGGCTACACTCTGTCCAGCCTGCCACATCTGCACCTCTCTCACCCGCCCTTGTTCTTGCCGTTGGCCTCGTCCACTTTACAGTCCACGATCAGTCATGAGATCCTCTCCCCACACACGCCTGCCTCACTGCGCTTCGCTCCAGCGTTTCGTGCTTCTGTCCCCATCAGTACTCAGGCTCCAATCCCCTCGTCCAGTGGTTTCCTGCTCTCGGAGACTGTTTTTCACATTCCCCGCTTTCTTTCAGTCTCCCACACCTCCTGTCACTCTGTGTTATTAACCCATTTCCAAAGACACTGAGAAAGCGGGACTGTTTAGAAACGTCCCTCTACTGGTCCCTCTACCCCGAGTCTCCTGACCGCCCTCCTTCCCAATGGCACACACACCGCTGGCGCCACAGAAGAGCTCCGCCTTTGCCTCCATCAAGGACAGCACTCCAGGCTTCTCCACTTCTCTGCGGCATCACTAGTTTTCCTCTCTCTTCTAGAACTTCCCTGTATTCCCTACAAATATGCTATTATTTTTCCCATCCTAAAAAATAAAAGCAAGTCCCTTCCGTTCATGTTACATTTAGCTTCTGCTCTAGTTTTCTGCATTAAAAAGGACTGTCCATGGTCACTCTCCTGGCTCTCTCCACTTCATTGCTCTTGAAATCGCTGCAGATAGGCTTTGAGAACCTCTCTGACATCGCAGTAACGCCTTTGTCTCCAGCATACCCCTGAAACTGCCCTTGCCATGGCTCTGGGGACCTCTGTGCAAACCTAGTGGTCAGTTCCCAGCCTTGGTCTTCTTGGATCTGTTAGCATCATTGGACATAAGTGACACTTTTCCTTCTTCCTTAAGACACTTTGTCTCTTGGTTTCTAGGGCATCACACACAGAGCTTTTCTCCTCCTCTACAGATCATGCCTTCTCCGTCTCCTGTGCTGGCTCCTCCTTCTCTCCCTGATCCTTTAATAGAAAGGTGCCCTCTGAATATAGAGGAAGGCTCGGGACCTCATCACACCTCTTTAGTCTACATTCACTCCCTTCGTCTTCTGAAGTAGTTTCCTAGCTTTAACCATATCGGCTTATGACTTCAAATCTCTATCTTCAGCCTGTGTGCACAGCTGTTCTGGATTCTATGTTCATCTTTTAGCTCCCCGTTGAACTCTCCATCTTGAGGAGTAATTATCATCCTGGTGTAATACAAAGTTGAGTTCCTGCTATTCTGTCCCCGTAGACTTCACCTCAGTCTTCCTTATCCAAGCATCTTACTCATTCTGATTTTATTTTTTATATTTTTGAGATGGGGTTTCACTATGCAGTTCAGGCTGGCCTTGAACTCACTTGGGTATCCAGGCTGGGCTTGCCCTCACAGAGGTCCTTCTGTCTCAGCTTCCTGAGTGTGTGCCACCATGCCTGGCTTTAAAGTCATTCTTTTTTTTTTTTTTATGGTACCAGGGATTGAACTCACAACCTTGCACTTGCCAGACAGGAACTTGTGCCACTGAGCTATGTCCCCAGCCCTTAAAGTCATTCTTGACCATTTTCTCTTTCTCAGAAAATAAAAATCATATCCATTACTGTACCTTCAGATCATAATCAGAACTGGCCGACCTCCTGTCATCTTACTACGGTCACTTCGATTTAGCTTTTATCTCCTTTCACCCTTGCCCTACTTTAACCCATATTAGCACAACTACCAGACCACTGTGATTATGTGTGACATACCCCCTTGTCAAAGGGGCTTCTGGTAGCAGTTTGTCTCACCTCGAGTAATAGTCAAAGTTCTCTTAGTGGCCTCAAGATCCCATTCCTCTGTCTGTCCCGATTCCTTGACTGTCTTCCCTCTGGTTTGGTCTCATCCGTATGACCAAAGCTTTCATTTTGTAACCTGTGGTTTCTAGGACATCGCACTCATGGGGCTTTTCATCTTCATAATGTGCTTTCTCCAGACTCAAATGTGGTTCAGGTCTTCACGCAAATGCCGTCTTTAATGAGCCTTTCCTGTCTCAAATAAAGTTGCACACTCCACCCCAACTCCCAGCACTGCTTCTTTCCAGGACTGATTTTTCTTCATAGAACTTTCCACCCCACTGGACATCCATGTGCCGCCATGTGGTGGCTGAGATCCTTGCAGGTTCTGAGTTCAAGGTTGCACTGTCACTTACCAGGTATTCATGAAGGAGTCTGTTTTTCGCTTTTCTCATCTCTAGACAGTGAATAATAATAGCACCTATCTCACCAGGTGGTTGGCTTAGTATTTATATAGCATTTATAGGTGCTCAGAACTGCATCTAGAAACTATTCAGCTCTACTAAACTCTCCCTGATTAGCTAACACAGTGTGGGTCTCATCTATTTTATTATGCCTCCCCCATTGGAATGCCAGTTCCACAAGGGCTGGGCTTTTGCACGCTCTGCACACAGGACAGACAGTGTCTCATGCAGAGTTGGCTCTCACTATATATTCATAGAATGACGGCACATTGTACTTGGTTGGATTCTCAAGCGCCAGTAAAGAACTTTCTATAATTGTTTTAATATAATGGCATGCACATGAACAACAACCAGGCTTCTCCTATTGCAGACATTGACACCGGCCTAGAAAAATTTGTGTTAATCATTCACAGGTAAACCTGTCAGCTTGTTTTGGAAAACCACAGAAAGACCCTGGCCTGCTAGTTGGACATGCACTAGCGCCATTTTAGTACCAAATCAATAGCTATCAAAAAATCATTTTTCTTCGATAAAGAGGAACTGAGATGGTCTAGTCTTAAATAAAAATAGTGTGCTGTTTTCTGACTGGAATATTCTCTATGGTGTCACTACGGGCAGTAAATATGGAGACTCTGGGACCCTTGGTGAAATGGGCTCCATAAAGGTGGGACATTGCGCTTTTTCTGCACCCTCTTGTGGGCTCAGGAACAGATTCACAAACTTAAGACAAACTTGAGAATTGATATCACTTGGTGAAACACTGTCTCAAAAAAACAAACAAAACACATACAGGGGTTAGAGATGTACTAACTCAGAGCAAAGGTCCTGGGCTCAATCCTCAGGATAGAGCGGGAGTGTGGGGGATTCAGTTCTCACAACTCCTAGAGATAGCACCGTTTCGGTGGTCTTAACTGGTTACATTTGTGTTGGGACTGGTATGCAGTCAGACGAGGATGAGGCACGGGAACTCAATTAGGCAGTAGTCCTAAAACCTTGAGTTTTGCTCTTTCATTCTGAGAGGAAACAGTTTCTGAATGGAGTGATGGGTCCACCCAGTCCATCTGCCACCATTGTGCCCAAGAACCAGCGCCTTGGGGTGCACTTTCCTCCCCTGTGGCCGCCACTCCCAGCCGGCCGCGCCCGCACTCGTCACGGTGAGCACACCGAACAGGTCCACCTGGCTAGACGGTGGCTGAGCTGTCTGTGGGGAAGTCCAGTCATGCACACGCCCGCGATGGGGAGCCCAGTGACGCCAGGACCAGGGGCAGCCACGGCTCTGCTTTGTCCTGGCTTCAAACAAACACTGAACAACACAGAGGCCATAACCAAGGCATGGGCCCCCTCCAGCCCACATCCGTAATACTATACTCTGTAAGAGGACTCCAAGTTGTATCAACTTCAGGTCCCCACAATAACCATCTGCCTGAGGGCTAAATTCTGTGTCCCGGTTCATGAACCATCATGTGACTACCCCCTGGACCCTTCCCACTTATAGGAAAAGCAGGCCAGGCTGAGAGATGGACCCCAGCACACAAAGCTAAGAAGTTCACACACTGTGCCACTTGGGAGAGCCTAAGGTCTCACTGAACTTCTTTTGATGTTTTTAAATATATTTATTGATTTTCTTCATTTTAAATACAGCACTTCCTACCAATGTTGGCTTTTATTTTCTTTTTGCAGAACAGTTCAGAGTAAAGCGACCAACTTCTAGAATAAAAGCGAAGCACATATGCACACACACACACACACACACATACACACACACACACACATACACACACGCACTCACATACACACACACACATACACACATACACACACACACACACACACCTCTTTTCCCCAAGACCGTCTTCACTAAACACAGGTTTGAGCTCCTTTGGTCTTTGGAAGGAAATGACGTGAAACCTGGTAGTCGGTAACCAGTTAATTTGCATCAGTCTTGAAGAGGAGAAGCAAGATTAGGGAAGTTTTGGGTAGATCAGCCTTGTGTTGCTGGTTGAAATGACTAAACATGGCTGTGTGCTCAGGAAGGCACAGGGTCTGTCTGGCAAAGGATAATCACAGGTGTGGCTTCACCACAGACTACTACCGATGGGGTGGTAACTGCTTTTTATCTCAGCATGGCAAAGTAATGAGTACTTTGAATAATCCAAAACTTGCCATTTGTTATTGGTCTTAGAGATGGTAGCCTCATTCTGTGGGAGTAGTCAACAATAGCCCAGCAAAGTGACTAATAATCAGTCAAAAACTGGAAGCTGGAAAATGTTCTCCGTGGGACTGGAGACCGCAGGGTTGGGGCTCCAGACCACCTTCGACAGAGACATGGGCCCCAGGAAAGCCCCACAAATTCGCCTTCTCAGCTGTAGCTCATTGAATCTCATTCACGCATTGTCACATCTGGATCACTGCCCCCCAGCCCATTTTCCGAATCTTGCTTTCTCCAACACAGCTAAAAACACAACCCTTTTTATGCGGCTGAGCTAAATCCCCAGCCCCAACACAACCCGCTTCCTATAATGAGTAGGCCTGAACATTCATTTTATATGTAATATATATGTTCTATGGATCTGTTTGCCAACATGCTCATGTATTCCCATTTTATGGAAATATGCCTTTCTCTAATTTTCTTTGGACTATTCTTTATATTTTGTTTTTTGGTTGCCTTTCCTATTTAAATGAGTTTCTAGGTGCTTTTGTCACAATGTAATTCCCATGGGTATCAGTACTAGGTGGTCTATAAAAGCAAAATGTTTACAATAACGCATAAAAATGACAGTC
The DNA here is from genome assembly GCF_034190915.1 of Cavia porcellus. NCBI lineage: Eukaryota > Metazoa > Chordata > Mammalia > Rodentia > Caviidae > Cavia > Cavia porcellus. Next base: position 3,435,933 of record NW_026947512.1, read on the forward strand.
ATCCATGAGGCAAGAATAGGTCATGTAGGGCCAGGTATTTAGCTCAGCAGCACAAGCTCCTGGCAAGCAACGTCATGAGTTCAATCCTGAGTACAAAACAAACAAACAAACAAACAAAACCCTCCAGAATGGGCCATGTCGCATAAAGGCCATGAGCCTACTGAACAATCTTTTTTAAAATGTAGCACCATTGTTGAGAGTTCTTGCATTCATTTGATCAACCTGTTTTTCTGTTATTTTTAGCTATTTATAGTTTTGAGAATTAATAAAACTTAATTTTGTTTTTTATAGAAATAATTGCTTCCAGGACTGGATCATGGAAAACTCAAGATTAGCCTGAAATGTCTTGATGTGCCAAAAATAAGACAATGCTCAAAAATGAAAGTTGTCTATCAAAAGATCACAAGGTCCAGCTTTACAATACTCCAGTGAACTCAATAAGGACAATTAAGAAACAGAACAAAGGGGCTGGGGGTTTAGCTCAGCGGCATAAGCACGTGCCTTGCAAGGAGGCGGTCGTGAGTTCGATCCCCGGTACCGATAAAAAGGAAAAAGAAAAAAAAAAAAGAAACAGAACAAATATTAATGCATCATAGTCCATTAAGTAAAATAGGATTCCATGAATCTCAGATAATATAAATAACAATGTAAGTAAAAAAATAGGCAAGAAGGAAAAACTGTTGTTTAGAAGATAAAATCAAATAGTAAATATAGATAGAATGATGATTCAGAAAAATCTCCATTTGGCAGCCATCATCAATACTAATACTAGTGGGTAAAAATGTGAGAAGTAACAATCTGTCTCCTCACATGATACTTCCCGAGGTAACAGAGCAAGGCGCCAGTGGAGAGCCCTGGAGGGTGCTACTCTGATGGAAGAGCGTGGCTAACATTGCCAGTAACGACTTCTGTGGCTTCTGGCTTACTGTGTCATTGAAAAAAATTCAGCATCACTTCTGTGATTTCCCTGCTGAAAGTGTGTAATCTGAATCCAACCAAGAAAAGACATCATGCAAACAAAATTGAGAAACGTTCTTCAAAATACCTTCCTGTATTATGCTAAAATATCAGCAAAATACACAGACCAGGAGATGGTCCAGATTAAAGGAAACAAAGGAGATGTGAAACACACCGTCTCGGTTTGTTTTTTTGTTTTGTTTTGTTTTTGCTACAAAGGATATTGTTGAGACAAATGGCACATTAGTTTTCTATGGTAGACATAACAAATTACCTAACAATCGTGTAGTTTATGAGAACACAAATTTATTATCTAATGGATCTAAAGATTAGATGTATGAAAGGGGTCTCCCTGTGCTGAAAGGAGGGCCCTGTGAGGAGGCCCTGTGTAAGGAAGCCCTGTGTAAGGAGGGCCCTGGAACTCTAAGGAAAAATCCATTCCCTACGGCCCCACATTCCTCCTTTCTGCCCCTAAACTGGGGATTGAACCTAGGGCCTTCATATTGAGCAACAGCTACAGCCATTCTTATTTAGAGATGAGGTCTTGCTGAACTGCCCAAGCAAGACTCGCATCTGAGATCCTCCTGCTTCAGCCTCCCAGAGTGCTGGGATCTCAGGCCTGGCCGCCCACCGGGCTTGGCCCACATTCCTGGACTCATTCCTGCTCCAACCAGCCTGTAACCGTGGGCAGAGTCCTCAGCCTGCGTCTGTGATTGCAGTGGGTTTATTTCTCCAGATTGGAAAATAAGGTCCTTATTTTCAGATCAGTTGATTAGCAGTTTAATGATGCCACTAACATTAATCTTCCTTTGCCATATTAACCTAAAATATTCACAGATCCTAGGGATTAAAATTTGGCCTGGGTGTGTGTGCATTGTTTTTCTTACCACAAATAGTAAAATGTAACTAATGGCAGTACCAATCAATATCTGCAATAAGTATTGTCCCAAACGAATTTCCTTATCTTAATAATTATGCTAGAATAATGTAAGAGAGTTCTCGGTTTTTAGGGAATATACTTAAAATATGTACGTGTAAAGGGACCTCACTTTTACAATTTAAAACAGTCCTGGGGTAGGGTATTTAGCTCAGTGGCGTAGGCACCTACCTGGCAAGTGCAAGGTCATAAATTCAATCCCTTGTACTAAAAACATAAAAATAAATAGTCCTGACCAATGATATAGCTCAGTGGCATAGTTACCTATCTGGCAAGGGCAACATTCTGAGTTCAATTTCTGGTACCAAAAATCAATCAGTCAAACAGTTCTGGTCTCTATTGCTCCCTCTATTTCTCTCTCTCCCCCATCTCTCTTTTTCGGAGTGTGAGAAAGTGAAAGCAAGAGAGAGAGAAAGGTAATCAAAAGTTAACATTGGGGAATCTGGGCAAAACAAATCTGGGAATATTTTTGCACTATTTCCTGTGAGTCTGAAATTTCATAACAGAATTTAAAACAATCTATCTAAGTAAATTTTCGACGTCTGATAAATATTAAATGCTGTGCACATTAAGAATGACATGTTTATTCAGATGGATATCTTTATCCTTTTGAAACTTAATATTTTAGCAAGTCGTGTAATGACCTTTTTTTTTTTTTTTTGCAATTAACTAAGTTATACATTGCAAAATCTTGAGCCCATATTTTGGATTCCGTACTGCTGTTGCCCCATAACCTGGGTATTAAAGTTGAATATTCTCATTTTCTGTTATAAAAATGGCCTTGAAAAGGAAGGTATTTAAAAATAGACAAGTGGGGTATGGTGGTGCACGCCTGTAACACCAGCACTCAAGAGGCCGAGACAGGAGCTCTTGGTTCACTTCAAGTTCAAGGCCAACCTGAGCTACATAGTGAGACCTAGTTTCAAAAACAAACAACAACAAAAAAAGTAGACAAAAGCCTGTTAGTTAATGGCATTGCACCATGTTGATATCTCAGTTAGACAAATGTACCATCATTTACAGTTATGCCCGATGGGAATGTTAGGAAGCTGAGGGTAGAGTACGTGGAAACTCCCTGTCTCTGTAACTCTTCTGTAAATCCAAAATTAGGTCAAAACAAAAAGTTTGGGGCCAGGGATATAACTCAGGGGCACAGCACTTGCCTGGTAAGTGCAGGGTCTGGGTTCTATTCCTGATCACCCTCCCCCCCCCCCAATTAGAGAAGAAAAAGCCTTGAATATAAAATCTCATTCACAAAGTACTGTTGGCAGGATGGGGATATAGCATAGCAGCACAGCACCTGCCTGGCCAGTGAGGGGTCCTGAGTTCAAATCCTGATACCAAAAAAGTGCTATGGCAAATGGACCTTGTTCAAAATTCTCAAAAGTGGTGAAAATTATGAAAAACAAAAGAAACAGGAAGAAAAATGGTGTGGTAACACCCAGTGAGTTAAACCTCAGGTGAGTTCCTCAGTAGGCAGAATTCTCTGGGGGACCTGGCCTTCCTTGTAAACATCCCTGAGCTGCCCAAGCAAGGGAAAGAGGAGGCATGGGATGTTGGGGGCATCAAGAGGCAGGAGCTGAGTGAAAGGGCCGGTGGGAGGAGGCTCCAACAATAATTCTGTCACTAATAATTTTGCCCTGCAATTTCCAAAGGAGGGGTTTGTGGCAATTTACGAAAAACTACAAATGTCTAACAGTTTTTAAAAAGAAAAATGGACAAAGAAAGGGCAACTGGTAAACCAGGGGATGGCTGTTGGAGCACTCTCACCTTGGTCAGAAACTCAGCTCAAACCAGGCACAAGTGAAAGAAAGCAATCATGAAGCCACTTTTAAAAACATGGAGCTATCTTGATAGTGCCTGTCGTCCCGAGTCCCACAGGACCTTAATGAAGGCAGCCCATCTGAGGTCTTCATGGCAAAGCACATCCCTCCCGCCAAGGTCACTCCTCTGTGCCAGCGCAGCCCAGCCCAGCCTAGACAAAGCACAGAGCGCCGTCTGGAGCGGGGTGGGGGGTGAGGGGTGGAGGACAGGGGTGGGGAGCAAGCCTCGACATCAGCTCTGCCCACGCTCAACAGGTAATCATGGAAACCATAGCTTTGCCTCCTGAGCGCCTTTACCTTGGGTGCTGGCTCAGCAGCCCAGAAACATGTAATCCACTGTGGGAAGCACATCTCCCAGACAGCTCTGCTCAGGGCTGAGCTGGTGCTTACATGGCACAAAACCCCACTTAGAGGCCGCAGAGGGAGGGGAGGAGTCCGTGGAAAAGGTGGCTGGGGTGGGCTGTGGAAAACAACAGGGAGAATGGGGACTGTATATCTTAGAAGCCAGGCACGGACTATCCAGAGACTGCGGTAGACATTTTCAACTCTAATAAAATTAGCACACAACGAATTTGACGGTTGCTTTTGGCCACTCAGTGATGTGGGATTTCTGTACAAGGCAGACATCATAGAAAGAGCCGCAAAAGCAGTGGTGTGAGGTTGAAGTAGAGATGTTATTAGCCATCAGGGAAAAGCATGACGGAAGGGTACAGGGGTGCTCCCCAAAGGTTGGACACTTATTTCACTCACTGACTCGCGGGAACAATGATGTAATAGAAGTCCCCCTACTCTCTGTGTTTTTTTTCCCCAGTACTGGTGGGGACTGAACCCAGGGCATTCACACGGAGCTACATCTGTCATCTCTTTAAGTTTTCAAACAAGGTCTCATTAAATTGCTAAACTGCCTAGGCTGGGCTAGAATTGGTAATCCTTCTGCTTCAGCCTCCCAGAGTACTGGGGCTATACATGACATCACACCATAAAAAGGTTACATTCTCTTTTTTTTTCTTTTGAGACAGTCTATCTAGTTCACGCTGGCCTTGAACTCACAATGTAGTCCTGGCCTGGAATTTAGATCCTCCTGCCTCAATCTCCTGAATGCTGGGATTACAGGTGTGAGCTACCACACCCAGCAAAGGTTATATTGTTTTTTTTTTTTTTTTTTTTTTTGTACTGACGATTGAAATCACAACCTTGCACTTGCCAGGCAGGTGCTTACGCCATTGAGCTAAATCCTTGGCCCCAAGGGGTTATATTCTTAAGGGCCTGCTGCTTGACTTTATATAGTGAACACAAATTCTACGGAAAGCCATTTTTAATACCTATATGGTCTATTTCCTTATAAGGCTTATAAATAACTGATGAGTTGAAATTTATTGGGCTCATTCCCAAGAGCAACCGAAAAAGGAGAAATGTGCACTGGACTACAGAAGGGCTTGCTACAGCCTGTAGATACAAATGTCTAGCAGGAGAGGAGCTCAGTGTGAAGCTGAGAGCTAGAGCAGGCCTGCAGACCAAGTCGTGCTGGCTGGTTGCAGTGCATGGTGTGTGCTGCGCATTTTAGTACAAGATAACGGTTTTGTTCATTGTCCTGCAAACAAGAGCCCACCTGGGGCCCAGGTGGGAGTGTTTCAGGAGCAGCATGCAGTGGGAAGGTGAGAGCACAGACGGTGATAAGCCTCCCTCAGCTCATGAGGGAAAGAAACAGGTATGGGAGAAAAGCTGGGTGTTTCCATGACTAGACCTAGACGTCCAGATGACTACTGTTGGCCTCTCTGCTTCCAGGATGTGCTCAGAATAACACAGACCTCAGCCTTGAGGTGGGCAAGACTGACGAGGCCAGGCGAAAAAGGCGGCAACTGGCTGACTCCAACATAGACCACATGAGGCTGTGCTGCTCTGGGTAAAGAAAGAACATTCTAGACAGAGAGAAAAGTTAAAAGCAAAGACAAGGAAGGACAGGTTTCTTTTGTTTTGATTTTGGTGCTGGAGGTCAAACGCAGGACCTTGTACACGGTAGGCAAGTACACTACCATCGAATCACAGTCCCAGGCCACATGATGGCTTTGGAATTTTGAATTCCAGATCAGACTTTTGATTTTTTTTTTTTTTTTTTTTTTACCGGAATTCTGCTCAGTCTTTCTCCTTTCCTGAACATGAACTTGACTTTAATTATTATTAGTGCAGTTTGGTATACCCACTCTAGAAGACCCAATACAAACATAAAGCACCATAGCGGGTAACAGATCTCTAGAGCTACAGCGCCTTCTGCTAGATAAACTATTTACCAGAAAGGTTATTTTTCACTCTGCCCTTCAATAGTTCATTTAAACCTACCTGGAGTCAACAGGCACAACTATCTGCTACTCATAAGGCTCTTCTGCTTCCCTAAGCACGGGCCTGGAGGGATTGATCTTTCCTTGGGCTAGGTCCTTCTGCCTCTGCTTTTCCATGTAATGGTGCTGTTGGGTGCCAGGGGTCTTCTCTGGGCACTCCATTTCAAGGTTAAGGGAAGTGGAGCTGGTGAGTTCATTTATCACGTGGTTAGAAAGCTCATTCAAAGAGTAAACATTTAGGAGTGTCCAGTCAGACTATGCTGGTAGCAACTTTTGAGAACATTAACTCTAAAGTGACAGATGGAATAGGAGCAACTTTAAAAACTCCTACTCATCACTCTGACACAGTAAATGACACAGGGTTTATTCACATTCATATCTCAACTGGATCCTACCAACAGGGTGGGTGAGCGGGTGGAGACTAGGCAGGTGCAGGTTCAGAACAGGCTAAGCAAGCTAGCAGCTAGTACCCTCTGAAGCGTCTCCCAAGAAAAGTCAATTAAAGTTCAGATTCTTCATGGGTATCATGGATAATAATTTAAGATTTCGAGGTGACATGGCATCCACGAGGACTTAGGGCAGTAAGTAGAGCTCCCAAGGATAGAGAAAAGGCCTTTGCAGGCCCAGCCTTCCTGCCCTCTCTGGCTCCAAACAGGTCTCAGCTGCTTCGGGCTGGCACAGCACCGGGCTGAGCAGGCCTGCCTTTGTGGCCCTTTGCTTACTTTCCCTTTGATTCTATCCAGAGATTCATGAGTATTTCTCATTTGAAGAAAATGCCTTTAGCTGAACATGTGCATACGGAGAGTAAGATGACTTGCATGCTTCTGCTAACTCAACAAGTCCAAATCACTGACAAAATAGTACTCAGTCACTGCTAATCAAATACAGTATTGAGACCACATCAGGGGTCCAGTAAACTCCAGCTTGGAGACCTATGCCTGTTTTTCAGAGAGGTTTATTAGAATACAGTCAGATTTATTTTTTTATATATGGGCCAAGTCTGCTTTTGTGCTCCATGAGCAGAGATGAACAGCTATAACTGAGAATGTATCTGTAAAGTCTAAAATACTTGTGTAGCTCTTTACAAAAGATTTCCAACTTCCGGGTTATATTGAAGGATCCCAATTTGACAAAGGTTAAAAAAAAATTCTCAAAAGTCACCCAAAGACACTACAAAGCATCTGCCCATTCATTACAGTTTTAGAACAAATACCTTATGTCCCCAGCCCCACACTCAGGCCACACCAAATATAAAGGGTTACAAATATTCAGATTTTATTATAAATAAAATACTGGTTTTTTAAAACATAAAAAATGCCAAGTGTTGCATTTTATTAAACACCCTGGACAGCAAGACTGCAGAGGTTAAGGCAAACAGCTAAAGTGAAGGCACATATAACAGGGCCACAGCTGGAATCGAAAGGAAAAATTCCAGGGAAAAGAAACAGGATTTTCCCCCCTGTGACACCCAACATTCTGCAGCAGCCATTCTGTCAACTTGATTACACAAAATACAGATAACTGGAGCTGTACAATAAAAATAATGGCTATATTGCAGGACCGACTGTAGTTAAGGCATCGTTTTGTAAAGAATTTTCATTTCAAAAATATACTTCTGTTTAAAAATACACTACACAGATGGAAAAGAAAAAAAAACCAAATTAAAAAGTCCCATGAGGGACTAAGACTTGCTCGAGCATCCCTGGCAGTCTATTTTTAATTGTTTTCCTGCAACTAGGACCAAAATGCATGTTAGGATATGGCCACTTAGTAAGAGAAACTAGCCTGGAAACGTCAGTGTAAAAACTTGGCAAGAAAGAGCCACACCTCCTGTGAGAGTTCAAGGCAGGAGAGAAGTGAGTGGAAATCTCAGGGTGTGCCAGGTCAAAGCTTTTATGGTAAACTATGGTGTACCCCAAGGACATCCAGGTCCATGTACACCAGCTCTTCCCGTCTACCCAGCAGTTAGCACTGTTCCCGATGCCCTAAAAGTACAAAGTCATGGCACGCTCCCCTACAAAACTGGCTCAAAGAATTCCCAGAAAGGGCATTTCCAGCTTATTCCTGGCTAGAGCCACAATGGTGTCAAAGAGTCCCTTGGCAAACTCTCCTGATCACGCTGTACCCTGTCAAGCGGGCATTCCCGCTCCAGCACAGACGTCGCAATCGGCGTGAGGCCATGGCTTAGGATCATCAGGACCACAGCGAAGATGTCCTGAGTCAGGGCAAGGGGGAAAGCCGGCTGATACTCATGTTAGACAGTGGACATGCTGCGAAACAAGGCAGAGAACAAAGTACAGCAGAAACAATGCGTTAGAGCTCCAGATGGAAGGCAAGACGGTATGGATATTGTGCCAGTGAAGAGGGAAATGAAGCAAAGTGGACAGACAGTGCCATTCTAGAAACAGGAGCAAGTATATTTACATAAACTCCTTACTCTATAATCATGATAAAACAAAAAACAAAAAAAACCATTCACACAAAAATATAAATTTGAAATAATTAATAGCACCAGTGTGTCAGATAATAGTTTCTTTCCCCCGCTACGCAAAGTACAAAGTTGCATAGTGTTAAAGGCTATATATGAATCTCAAAGGCAGGTCGGTAGGAGGAAAGGGGGTGTGTGGCAGGATCTGTCACACTGTGGTCTCACAAGAAAACCACAGAGCTGAGCACTAAGGGTGAGAAGCCCACTAGGAAACTCCACATACGGTTCTTCCTCGGCGTGCGGAGCAAAGGGTCAGAGTGGGTTGGTTCACAACGTGCGGGACTAGATGGTGTCGGCAGCTGTGTGAAATACCGACAGCAAGCATTTGCCACCAGGGCTTGGCAAACAGTGTGTGAGGAATTCCAGAAGATGGAAACATCAGAAGAAAACTGGAGCTAAGGGTCAAACGTTTCTCTCTCCAACAGAAGGGAAAAATCCCACATTAGATTCTGACACTACAACTTGTGTGTGTTTGATCCCTTTGTTAGAAGAGACTGGGACATTTTTTTGTTTGTTTGTTTGTCCAGATCTTAGGGAACAATTGTTCCCTTACAGATATTTTAATACTAGTTCCAAGACTAACATACTTAGGAAAAAAAACCCTAAGAATTAAAGTTGGAAAAACTTTTAGTGGTTATCATATCCCTGTTGTTTCTTCTGTGTAGCTTTCACTTATCAGAACATTAAAAGATGTCTACTAGTCTAGTGGTGAGTGTCAGCTGCCCAAAGATCTGAAAAAAGTTCGTCCTCCTAGTCATTATGAATACATGAGAAAATCTTCAGTTGACTTCTGCCAGGTTCTCCTGGAGACTCTCATACATCACCGTATCCTTACCCGTGGATGGCTCAGTGTCCTAAACTCAAACAGCTAGCACGACTGATGGATGGCTACTGACATTCTAATGACCAATACCTTTGGCACAGATGTTTATTTCCTTTTGCTTAAAAGGAGTAGGGTAGAAGATGCTGATGCATTTTCTTTATCCATGGACTGGGTATACTGGCCATCACAGTGCTACGATGAGTAGCCAAACTTTTCCTTCATAGAAACAAGGGTACTGAGGCTGAGGAAGTTCTGCTGGTATCGATGCGAGAGGGGGCAGGCTGCCTGCTCTGCCCTGGCACTTGCAGGTTCACAGAAGTGTTTAGGCCACTGCAGGATGCCATGTCCTCACGCAAGTCAGGAGAGAAAGTGTGGGTAAGGTAGCGACATTAGTGGAAGAGAGACTTTATTACAGATAAAACCCTTTGTTCCCGGTTCAGGATGTGTAACTTGCTTCTCTTTAAACTCTGTGACTTTTCTGGTTCGAAAGGACAGTGATGGAGAGCAGCAGAGAAGTGGGGGTCTGAAAAATGTCATCTTTGTGTCAAGGCACTCTGTGGCCTCACAAGCGTCCCCCTGTCAGGGGATGCTGCCTTCCGGCTCGCCCAAGGCTAGGGCTTCTCAATGGATGGGGTGTTGAAACAGCCAGACGGTAAAGTCTTCTTGATGTCCTCCAGGTTGCGAATGTCCTTCATGATCTCCTCGATATCTCGGTTATAGTCCATGATGGCAGCCTCCTGCTTCCTGGCTTCATTCTCCAGGTCTGACACTTTCCTATCAAGGTCATTGGCCTTCATTTCATCTTTGGCTTTGCTCAAGGTACCTTCGATCTCATTTATCTTATTCAGGTCCACTGTGTCCAGCTGCCCTGTAAAGCCAGAGGGAAAGATGCATTCGGTAAGAACATCACTTCGTAACAACTGCCACTAGCTTCTCTAGAAACTAAGCCAGCAGCTGCTAAGACATGAAAATCGTCCTGCCTTGCAGGTGGCTATTGTGTACTGGGGAACAAACAATGCGAACAAGGCACACAGTGGGGGAGGTCAGAGACAGCATTAATACTGAGCCAGGATTTGAGGGTTTTTTCTGAGAAAAAGATTTTAAAGAATGTTTTCTAAATGCACAGCTACAGTGTTCTAGACCTTCAGCTTCCCTTGTGCTTCTGAAGGTCACCTGGTGACATCTCATTCCTTTCAGGTTTATACATGTAATCTGTATGTCACTTTGGTGTCATCTGAAGAACAACAACAAAAACCCTCAAGACAGAATTCCGAGCTCTTAGATTTCAGGAAAGATAGGTTGGTTTTAGGATTTACCTTTTTTGAGGAGCCAGGCTCCACGGAACCTTCTCATGGAAAAGGACCAAGGTTGAAATGCTGAAGTAACTTCAGCGAAGCTTTACTTTTTAAAAAAGTAGCAAAAGGAGAAGTTCTTTGGAAAGAAGTTTCTCCACAGTAAACAAAAGGAGACACAAACAACAGCACTTCATGCATATTTCACTTGATTAAATTTTCCTAAGACTATTTTACCTTCATGGTTTTCAGATGTTAAATAATTTGCTAAATTTTGCGTAACTTATAAGCAACAAAGGCAGTCTAACTTAAGCCTGATTAATTATGAAGTCCTGCTCTTCTCTCTTACTTTCATTTTAGATTCATCTTCTCATAAATAATTATTCTTGATATTTGAGACAGATAAATCTCCTTCACCTAAGAAAAAACTCCACCAAACAAAACACACCGATCTTTAGCAGCTATGTCTAACCCGCAGCCTGCCTTTTTTCCTTTTTTGTGTGTGAAAAAGAACTGCCATGGGCCACATATAAAGCATGTAAAATGGTTAATGTATGTAAATAACAAAACTTCCTCTAAATATTTATTATAACATACTTAAAAAAGAGGTCTAGAAAATTAAAATATAAAGAGTCTGGCCTATAGTATTACTACCTTATTATGGAATCTGGTAAAAGTATATCTGTCCTAAAATAAACACTGCTCCTATTCTAAACACCCTAGATTAAAAGAATGTCTTAGTGTGCTTACATTTCCTTGAAAAATGAAGGTCTTTTTTCTTTTTGGACATAAAAGCTTTCACCTAATCAAATTGTCTTTTAGTAAGCAAATAAAGAGAATTCTTGGCAATGAAATCATGGCCATGTAAAAGTATTTTTATTCTAACACTGAAATTCTTTTCTTTAAGTCCTTAAAACATGCTCTTAGGATGAGTTAAAATTATTGTTTAATTGAACCAGGAACCTGGACCACAAATGAACCTCATTAGCCAGCAACTTATACACAAAACATGATGACAGCCCTAAGAGCGTGCTGTTTCATTTAGGGCAACATCTATGAGAGGCACCTCGTAAGCTCTTGCACAATAATACAATTTAAAGTCATGGTTCAGTTCACACTCTGAAGCTGCTAAACATACAAAAAGTATTATAATTCAAGTCTTTCTTGAAGGTCCTACCATGAAAGACACATACTTATTTTATAAGGCATTTATTCATTTGCTTATTTCAGTGGGAGGAGGTTTGTGACAGGTTCTCATTATATAGTTCAGCCTGGCCTCAAATGACTGTATAGCCCCGCTGGCCTTAAACTCGTGGTGATCCTCTTGCCTCAGTCTCCCTAGTGCCAGGATTACAGGCATGGGCCACTATGCCTGTTTTATAAGGCATTTTTAAATAAGCAAGAGATAAAAGAAATGTGAGTAACTGATGAATCACTTCAAAGGGATTTACATACTAATCTTCCTTTCAATTAACTACATCAGATCCCAGAAACAGCACAAAGGGTACAGAGACTGACCAACCCGACCCTATGGCCACTTACCCAACTGCTCCAAGAGGTCATTAATCATGCTGAGGAGATTGTTGACGGAGTTTTTGGCCTTTCTGGCATTGATCTCAGCTTCCTGCGCGGCCTGTGATGCCTGTAAGGAAAAAGGGATAAATGATGCAAATAGTTCTGTCTTCTTTGACTATTTTCCCTACAGTGAGCCTACAAATCTCATTTCTAGATGCTTTCCCCTTTTCCAACTCATGAAATTATAAGTTCTGACCGCAGGTTTTGTTATTTGGGGTGAATTTTTAGGTTAAGGATGTTGCCGTTCCTTCTCTATGGAACAGTCATAAACAATCAGTGTGCCAGTACTATTAAATCTGTCTTTAAAAAAATCAGCAATATCTCCTTCTTCCACTTTCTTACATACGAATACATGGAGGTAGATTCATAATAATACTCACCAAGCAGAAACAGCTTATTTTATAAAGATGAATTTTAGAACCGAAAACATGTCCTTCAAGGCATCCTTAGGAATTTGATTATTAGAAATGTCCTCTACTTGGAAAATTTTCATAAATAAAGGAACTTTTCATGTAAATTCCCCCTCTATTTGCAACCACCTAACAACAACCCTTCCCCAGCAACTCATTTATCGGGCTGATATACTTTACAATTTCAAAATCAACCAAAGGTAAATATATTTGGGAAAATTCCACGAAACCTGAACAAACACTCTGTGCATGAGTCACCAGGAAACAGCAGTGGAAGAGGAAATGTCTAAACATCAGAAACCAGATGCTCTTATAAGGAAACCTAGTCAGGATACAAATGAGTGGCTTTGAGCTCTCACCACAACACCACATCCCCTAGTTTTGAGGTCAAGACAACACAAGCATTTTGGGGATCAAAACAATGTGAAAATGTTAAAGAGAAAAAGAAGGGAGGCAAAAAGCCTTCCCGAGTAAATGATTAGTCTCCATTCACACAGCGCTGTGCCTGCTGAGCCAGCACAGACCTCCCGCACTGCAAGGGAGAGTGGGACAGGACAGAGAACTCATACGTGTTCAACCTGCGGGTCCCAGGCTGCAAGAACAACCATAACCCTCACACTCTGCATTAAAACACACACTGTAACAGACTCGGGCAATGCTGGAAGAAGGAAGGCTCTCCTTTCTAAGTGGTAGTACTCTTTTTGCTTTCTTTCATTTTTTTGGTATCAGGGATCACCGCATGACCTCGTGTTTGCGAGGCAGGTACTTGTGCCACTGAGCTACATTCCCAGCTCCCCTTTTTCTTTTCTGGTACCAGGAATCAAATTTAGGACCCTGTACTTCTATGTAAGCTAGAACCCAAATCTTGACCAGAAAATGCAATGAAAAGCAGAAGTCCGTATGCTTCCTTCACATCTAGCCATGAGCAAAAAATGCCGTGGCCCTTACCATGCCCGCCATCATCATGTCCTGGTCCGCGGCGTCCTGCTTTCTCTTCAGCTCTCCCTCTGCTTCCTGCAGCTGTCTCAACATGTTGTTCACTTCATTATCCAGATCTGTAACCTCTGTGAAGGTCTGTTCTGCCTCTGCCTTGGTGCTGGTAGCATTCTGAGCACAAAATAAGCACGTTGCAGATTTTAAAAAGCTTTTTCTTTTTGCAAGTATGCTTCTGCTCTTTTTATAAGTTTTGCCCTTTGATAATTGTTGAAAGGACTCAGAAAGCCAATCCAGAAAAAGTAGTACAGTAATTCACACTATTTTATGATTTATTTGGGCTCCAAGTTAATAATTACAGAAAATGATACCTAATGATGCTATTTAATATCTAATAATATAATACTACCTAACATCACAGCATTTTATATTTTATAAAGCACAATCATTTCTATTTTCTTTTTTCATCTTTGAAATTACTTGGTCTACTACATCCATTTTTAGTTGAGCTCACACAGCTAGCAACTAACAAACATTCTTTCACTTGGATAATTTTAAAGTTAGCCTGCCTCTTCTGGGCAGTTCATAATGTACAAAAAGGCCACAATCCTGAAATAGGAGTATTTCATAAAATATTGTATAATTAACCCCAAAGCAAACTGTCCTAAAGAAACTAAGACTTTTCTATAGTTCTTTTTTATTTATTTTTTGGGGTCTCTTTGAGACAGGCTTTCACTATGTAGTTCAAGATGGCCTTGAACTCACTATGTAGCCCAGGCTGGCCTTGAACTCGCAGGGATCTCCTGCCTTAGCTGCCCAAATGCTAGGATTACAGACATGTGCCACCATGCCTGGCATTTCTGTAATTCTTAAACTAGTTTTAGAATTGGCTCCAATCTCTCTTTTAAATAAAACAAGAAGACTGCTCTTTCAATATGAAAAGGCCAGCATAAATGAATGACTCTTCAAGATGAATGTAAACAGCCCTGCAGGGTCACTACATAAAGTGATACAGGAGGGGCTTGAGTAGGGCAAAGAGGGATTTAAAAGTTGTGTATAGCACTCTGCCTAAGACTAAAAAGAAAGGTTACCTGTCTAGGTCCAAAAAACACATTTATCTAGGAAACACCTCATTTTTTTTGTGGAAAGGAGCCCTATGGCCTTGGAAACCCTACCCCTAAAATAACTTAAGACTGCCACACTAAGACCTGGAACTTTTTAAGAGCCTTTTTACTGCTTTCTTCTACTCAATGTAGTTACCTGCTCTATCTAAAAGACTAGATTAGGGTAGGGGTGGTGGTAACCGGGGATCAAACTCATGACCCTGTAATTGCCAGCAGGCACTTATGCCTGCTGAGTAAATCCCTGGCCTCTCAAGGCTAATTAAAAAAGGAAGCAGACAAGCATCGATCACGCCCGTTTTCCTGGAACCCGAGAGCTGGGAGCGGGTGGCGGGTGCCCGCACCTTCTGGACGGCGCTCGCGATCCTCTCCGCCTCGTGAGCCTTGTTCTTGGCCTCGGCGGCGTCGGCCGCGGCACTGCCCAGCGCCAGCCGCGCCTCCCGTGTCTTCTCGTCGGCCTCCGTGATGGTCTGGTCGATGGCGGGAATCCGCTTCAGGGCCTCCTCTGCGGCCGTCTTGTTATCGTTCACCCGTCTATCGAAATCTAAAGTTCAAGGAATGCACCCGAACTGAATTCCAACAAGTGAAACAGCGAGCCTTTCTGGGAGCTGCGCATGGATTGTTTTACGAGCAATAAAAGTCAGCCAGAAAAATGAGGAACGGCCTGGGTTGAAATTTTAGAAGAGTAAAAGCACATGCGCATTGCTGCGTGCAAGGTTTCCTGGGAGTGGTCCCCTGAACACCACGTATTTCGGGAAAGAGTTCTTACTGCAAAGTCTAAGGCAGAGCGAGTGCGCCTCGAGCACTAGCGAAAGCGTGTTTGTGGCATGTCTGCACGGAGCTAAAGCCCTCTGGCCCTGTCTGTAGGTCTGTATCATGTTATAAATGATCGAGGCTGATGGCTAAAGAGGTTTCTTTGTGGAGCAAGGATTTAAATGCAGGCCCACTGACACCAAGGCCCATACTTTCAATCACTACCCTACAGTGCCTCCTTTATAGAACCTATGGTTATTCTATCAGAGGTGAATCCAGAGCTACACAGTGAATCTGGCACATTTCGTTTCTAAGTAGGGTAAAGAAAGAGAAAAACAAAGAATTAAATGTCACTGCCAGAGAAAGGCTAAAGCTCTCCATTTACCAATGTGAAGTCAGTTGAATAAGCAGATTTTGATTACAGGAGTTAGTTCAACAAAAATATGCCTTTTTCTAGTTTACATCTTCGAGTATATACAGGGGTAAAATGACACAAGCACTAGGATTCTTTCTAAGCACTTCAGTATAAGAAAGGGAGGCTGGGACTGGGGATACAGTTTGATGGGGATGCAGAGGGCTAGCCTAGCACTCGTGAAGCCCCAGGTTGGATGCTCAGCGTAACAGCAAAGCGCAGGATGTTGATGAAGTACAATGAAAATCATGGTAACTGCTAACTGTAAACAGGCAGACAGGGTACACTATTATTTTTCACTCTGTGCATGCGTGAAGAGCATTATGCGAACACTAAAACGACATGAAAAAGAAAAGAAAAAGGAGTGGAAGAAGCAAACGATGCGCCCCGTTACTTGCCGCTCTGGTACCTTTCAGGTTGTTGAGAATGTCATTGGCTTCCTGCAAGGTGTTTCTTCCCTTTTTAGCAGCTTCCTCAGCAAGAGCCTTGGCAGCATCGGCGCGGGCCAGGAGCTGGTCGGCAGTCTGCAAAGGTACGGCAGGTCAGGAGACAAACCCTCGCAGGCCACTCCTGCCCTCTCCTGACACACAGGCCGCCTCGGAGCGCTCTGGGTTGCTGTCTCCGTGACTCTGGTGCCACGAGAGACACTGCTTGACCAGGGTGCAATCTCTTGCCTCCAGAAAGGAAGTGATCTGAAAATCAGACCGACCTGCTGTTCAACTTTTCCACTCTCCAGAAGTTTCTTTACTTCCAGTTCCTTCCCACTCATGTCTTCTCTTAGGTCCTCATAATCCTTTAACTTCTGATCAATCAGACGATCTAGATCTGCAGCTTCTTTCTTTATTTTATTGGCTTCATTCTATGAAAAAGCAAATAATTTTCAAGCTTCCCTTGTATCCCCTCTCCTGTCACCTGCCTCCCCAGCCCTCCCTCCTACAACTGCCACTGTTCTGATGGCTATCACTGCAGAGTGGGCTGGAATATTTTCAATTTCAAACACGTGGAATCAGTGTGCATGTATCTGAAGAGATCTAAACTCTCAGGATGGCAAGTCAATACCTCACACACAAAAATGACATTTAGAAAGGTATAGATAGTAAAAGATATAAATTGTAAAAGACAACGTAAGATAGTAAAATTTTAAGTCTGATTTTTAATGCAAAAATAAACTTAAACAGAGTTTTGTAGAAGGAGACATGACTAGAGTACAGACATGAAATAAAATGCTACCAACTCGCAAATGTTTAGCCTCCTAGCATCCTGATACAGCTCTTTCATTTAAACCATCCTTTTGTTATTGTTCCCAGGTCTCCAGCAGATACGATCTGGAGTAAGGGGTTATAGACATTGTGTTCTAAGTAATTCCAATGTATTATAATTTGGGTGCATATGAAAGATTCAGGATAACACCTATCACCAAAGTATCCCTCACTAATGTTAATTAATAACTTTTATAGTTATCAACATTAAATTATAGCAAGATTTTTTTTTTACCTCAATGAGTTCTACAAATGTACTGAAAACAGAACTCACTGAGTCACCTGAAGGGTGGATGAGGGACACTGGCCATCAGTCAGGCTCTTACAGAGACCAGAGGGATGGGATGGGTGTGAGGGTATCGGTGACAGCCAGCACAGTGCATACCTCCAGTGCCTCTGAGTCCACAGGGGCCAGCTGAGCCACACTGGCATAGATTTCCACAGCTTTGTCACCAGCCTGCTTGGCCTCCTCATGGACGCGGGCAGCTTGCTTTTCTAGATCCTCTGAGATGTTCTTTGCTTGTTCATACCTAAGGAACAAATTATATGCTTTAATAAAAAGACAACTGCTTTTAGCATATTAATGTTATTCAGTTTCAATATAGTTTATATCATGATAATATTCTCAAAACCGCAAGGGAAATGTTACATTAAAATGCTTTCACTTAATACCAACATTTGACTGAAATTTACATTTCATCTCATTACTTGAATTTATAATATACAATATAGGTTGAGCATTTCAAAGACAAAGTAAAATTCAAAATGCTTCAAACTCTATTAAATTCTTTATTTTATTTTATTTATTTATTTTTTGGTCTTTTTCATTTTTTATCGGTACTGGGGATCGAACTCACGACCGCCTGCTTGCAAGGCAGGTGCTTATGCCGCTGAGCTAAATCCCCAGCCCCTTAAACTCTATAAATTCTTGAGTACCAACATGATGCCATAAGTGAAAATTTTCACATCTGGCCTCATGTGATGGGTCACAGTCAAACTTCATGAAAACATATGAAATTTTGGCTCTGAGTATAAATTGCATATGAACATAGGTGAATCTTGTGTTTCGACTTGGGTTCCTGCCATGAGACAGCTCATTATGTATATACAAATATTCCAAATTCTGAAAACGAATCCAAAATTCAAAGTTCTTGTATCAAGCATTTCAGATAAGGGATTCTCATCTTGTAATTTCTTATTTTAGACCTCTGAAAGATTTGTAGTTCATGTTTTGTCTACTTGATCATATTTTCTGTCTTAATTTTTCATTTATGCAGAATTTTAAGCACTGTAACTAGTCTTGTTACCATTCTCCACAGGTACTGTAATAGGATCAAAAAAAGAATCTCTGTGGCTCCATAGTCCCTGTTGGAATTACTCTTCTATTTCAAAAGCATGATTAACAAAAGAGACCTTACTGCATGAATGCGTGCCTTGAATCCGTAAGTCTCCATTGAACTAGTGTTACTTGAACAGTATCAAAAGGGCTGTAAACCAGCTTAAAATTATACTCACTTCCTATTAAGCTCTTCAATCTCAACTGCTGTTTGATTTTCTCCTGCCAGAGTCCTCAAAAGTAGATTATATGCCTCAGTTGAGGTATCATTGGCTGTCTTTGCTACTCGTACGATGTCATCAGCTTCTTGTTTATGGCTGTACACAAGAGGAAAAATAAACTATGAAGCAGATTACCTGACAGGGAAAAAAGTGAAGTTTAGGTAATTTTTATTTTATTATAGAGTCTGCCAAAAATTTTATATACACATTAGCAGTTCACCATACTAATAAATGTCTGGAGCTAATGGCCACCACTTTGAGAACCTCTTATAATTATAGAGGCCAAAAGTAACTTGTATTAATCTCATGATCTCTCAATACATTTAGTATTAAAATATTTACAGAAGCTTTTCTTCTGATACACACATTTGTTATGGCTTGTGGTTAGATGTCCCCTAAAGCTTCATGCTTTAGGAGGGGTTTTTTCAGAGGTGACTGGATCTAGAGTGCATGACAGAGTCGTGGTACAAGGGTGCGAGGATTTAGGGTATGAATGCAACCACCCTTCATGGGGCCCACTGTAGCCTGGACAAAATGTAAGGGGCAGAGAGAGGCTTACTGCTAGTTATTTGCAGTTCATGGCTTGATTTGCCACCTTCTGTCCCATATGAACTGCTTCTCCTCTGCAGTACCTATCGGCCACACCACCCTACCCCGGAGCCAGCCAATGATGGACTGAAACCCCTACAAATTGGGGCTAAACAAACCTTTCCTCCTTTAACTTTGGATGTCAAGTATTTTGTCTCAGCAATGAAAAAAAGTAAGAGAACTTTTTTTTTAGATACATACTAAGGTGGTCAGAAATCTAAAAATACTGAAAAGATCTCATTCATTTGGAACTTTGCAATCCTTCTGGTGGAGCTAAATTTATAAACATTACTCTCTAAACTGAGAGTGAATACTGTCCACATAAATTAGTGGCATAAAATTTATAGGAATAAACATTTATATTTACTTAACCTTCATGGTTTTGAAGTTAAAAGTCTATAAAAAATAGTAATCTTTTTCTTCAAACTGCTGCATTCTAATAAAACAAACATTAAATTTCAAAGTAAAAGGAAGATGGGACGCATTTCAGAAAGGAGAGCGAACTGTGCTTTGGGAAGTATCTGTGAGATGACACAGGACCACAAGGGGAAGGAAAGTTGCGCCCTGACAGCCAGAGAGTGGGGGTTTGCAGGTTACCGTTCAGCAAGCTTCCGGGCCTCCTCTGCCAAGAGAGTCATGTTGTTCGGGTCCCCCGTTGACTCTGGTTGAGTGATTGACTAAAGAGGAAATAAAGCATTTAGTCTGGAAGGACTGAACTGTTTAAATTTCACAAAGCGAGGGTCAAAACTAAATTTTTATTAGTGTTGAGGGCAAAAAGAATGCTTATTTTCAGAGGTATTTGACATCAACACTTTTCACTGCAAATTATTGCTATTTCCAGGAAGGGTAAAGATGATGAATTTTCTCAGTACCAAAAAAGGAGCAAAAGTGGGGAGAAAAACCCTAGACGCCACTGGGGGATTCTTTTTGGTTGTTTTTGTTTTCTGATAAAGGGTTAAACTTACTATGTAACAAGGCCAGCCTCAAACTCTAACAATCCTCCTGCTTCAGCCTTCTGAGTGCTGGAATTACAGGTATGCACCACCACACCCAGCCAATTTTTTATCCTATCTATATTATTACAGAACGAATGTGAGTAATATGGTTTTCTTTCTCTACAGAGGAAGATGAGAGGAGCAGAAGAACCACTCCATTGCCATTAACAGACTTGTAGCAACACATGACCAAAGGGCTCCCAAGCCTCCCCTGAGATCTTTCTGATCACTCACCACATTGGCAACGGCGACTTTAGCTTTCTCGAGTTCTCTGGAAGCGATTTCAATCAGCTGCTCTGTGCTCTCTACTCGGGCACGCGCCTGCTCAGCCAGGTTCCCAGTCTCTTCAATGGTATTGCGGATATTCTGCAAACGGCTAATCTGGCTGTGCAAGGTGTTATTTACTCTCTGAAGTCGACTCATCAAATTTTGGTCTACATCTGAAATGGTATTGCACAAGAAAGTACCATAAATTAGCTGCATGAAATCTGAGGCACTGGGTATTTTTTATTTTTCAAAACAGCATCTGTGTGACAAGTTTTCCATGCTCCTTCACACCTACACTGTTAGATTTCTTACACCAGGCTCCAACTGTATGTCTCTCTGTCCTACCTGACTCTAAGCCCCCTTCTTTGTCCATTTTTTTTCTACTGAGGAGTGACTCTAGAGCCTTTACACTGAACTACATACCCAAGGTATTTTTAAATTGTTAAGCAGGGTCTCACTAAATTGCTAAGCTGACCTGGTGAGGCTCAAACTTGTGACCTTCTTGCCTTGGCTCCCCAAAGTGCTAAGATTACAGCATGCACCACTACCCCTGGCAAGTCCTGTCCTCACTCCTCACTTATATACCCACATTCTTACAGAGCGGTTGACAAAGAGAAGACAAGTGAGGAATGTCTGATGAAGGGAAGATTGATTTTGATATTCTAGCACATGCCAGATTTAATCATAAATACACGAAGTTGTTAAAAAATGCTGCCAGTCCTGAAAGCTAAATATATTTTAAAACTTGGAAAAATCTGCATTTAAAATAGACATTGACCTATTTGCCTGTTGGCAAATTCAACTCGCTTTGTATTTTAGGTACTTTTGGACTATCCCTCCCTTATGCTCTGCATATATAAGTAATTTCTTTCAAACTGATATCTGCTGCTAAATAGTTTTTCAAAGGGTCCTTTATTAATTATGTTCATTCAACTTAAACCTTATACTTGGGTCCTGAAAAAGCAAAGATAAAAGCACAAACAAACCAAGCCAGTCAGTATTAAATTCTCACATTATGAGGTTATATTCATATACAAAACCCAGTAATCGTATTCAAAATTGACCAATCCTTGGAACAAATAGAGAACCTAGAAGTAAACACACATTATCTACAGCAAACTAACTTTCAACAGTGTCGCTAAGGACATACACCAGAAAAGGGCAGTCTTCAATTAATGGTGTTAGGAAAGAAAGTTGGATATTCACACACAGAAGAATGACACTAGATCCCTATAGCTCAACTCATGAATTAAATGTAAGACTTGAAACAATAAACTGCTAAAAGAAAGCGTAAGGGAGATACTTTAGAACATCTGAATGGGCACAAGTTTTTTGGACAAGATCCCCAAACAACAGGAAGCAAAAACAGAAATAGACAAATGGGACTATGTCATACTGAAAAGCTTCTACAGTGCAAAGGAAAGAAACAACCTACAGAATCAGGAAAACATATGTGCTAATTATATATCTGACCTTGATATCCTGAATATGTAAGGAACTCCAAAAGCTCAATCACAAAGACCCAAATAATGAAATTTAAACACAGACAATGGACCTAAATAGACATTTTTAAGTGACATACAACCAACCAACAAGAACATGAAAACAATGTTTAAAATCACTAATTGCCAGAAAAATGTATGAAACAGGTATATAAAATTCTTTAAATTTGAAGATCAAAGTTTTTGGTATGATAGAAAATTACTTTATAGTATCTTAAAGTTTAAACTGATGTGTTGGTTTTCAAAATATTGCTTAAAAAACAAAATAGTTCATATTCTGCAAGTTTGAAAAGCCAGGTATGATGGCACACACTTGTAATCTCAGCACTTGGGAGGTTGAAGCAGAAGGATCTCTGTGAGTTCAACGCTAGCCTGGATACACAGTAAATTTTTTCACCACTAAATCCATTTTATTTCAATGAGAAACAAACTGAACAAGAAAATTTCAAAATGTCAGTCAGGGCAACAATGGTACACTGTACACTGTCATCCCCAAATCATTCACCCAGAGCACAAGACATCTGCATTCAATTGTCCAAACAATACCAGCACAAACCTTTCTCTTTAGTAAACTCAGAGATATCAATAGCATAACTACCTTAACTATTTTTTATATACATATTCATACACATACGCATGTTGTTTCAGCTTCTCACACTGAGACAATACATACATAGTAAGTTTAAGACCAGCGTGAATTACAGAGTGAGAGCTTGTCTCAAAAAGCATTAAAAAAAGTAAGAAATTAATTTATAAAATCATACTAATTACCTTTTAAACCCTGAATTAGGAACCACATCACAGATTTACCCACAGTTTACGTGCATTTACCTTTGACACCCTGGGCCTCACGAAGGAGGTCATTGACCTCTCTCTGTGCTTCCTTCAGTCTATCCTCAAAGGCTTGATCTGTCACCATCTCATCCCCCGTTCCTAGGTTTGCTATAAGACTCTCCAATTCCTGGAGTTTCACTCGATGATCAGCAACCTACATATATGGAGGAGGCAAAGAGAAAAAAAACTCAGCTGTATTTGCTGCAGGAATGACAGGGGCACTCTACGAACAGGTGGGTCTGAGGGCTCCAGATACACGGGTAAACATGTGACAAGGGTAGTTCTTCTGTATTTCTCTGACTTCAAAAAAAAAAACAGGGCCATTCCTCCGACTTTAAACAATGCCTGTTGATAATTTTTCAGTTCTGACCTTTCTGTTGAATATTAGATTGCTGTCTTAATTTTTCCACTGGGCTCTCTGACAACTACCTCAAACTTACCCAAATTTACACTTAAATTTCTTTTCTCTGGGTTATCTCAGTACAAAATGTCTGTAGCTACCTTAAGCAAAAATCTCAAGACTGATCCTGATTCTTTGCTTTCCCAATCCAAATCCAACCTGATTGAGGCTTCCTGTTTTACTCCACTCCTCACCTCACTCTTTATATTGCAGTCACAGTGTGCACCTCTTAAAAAACTGGATTTCTAAGCTTCTGGGAATTTCTTCAGTATACTTCCATCAGACTTGAGGTAAGACATAAATTCCTTATCAGTGCCATCAGTCCTGTTATAACCTGTGCCCACCAAACGCTGTAGTCTCATGAACTACGCCCTCTCCCTTCAGCAGGCTCTGGCCACACTAGTTTCTAGGCCCTTTACACAGGCTCCCCGCTGCCTGGAATGACCTTCTATTGCTTCTTACGTGGCTCATTCCCTCACACCCTCAAGAGCTTACCACACAGGACCTTAGGCCTTCTCCTTAGTCCTTTTCCAGAGTATTTCCCACAGTCATTCTCCATTTGTTATTCTTTCTAGCAGTTATCTCAATGTTTCTTGCTGGTTCATTTACTTTTATTATTTACCTGCAGACTGCTGGAACGTAGCCTTTGGGAATGGGCCCTATCTGTCTGTGTCACCACCGTCTCTGGGGCTTAGCATAGCAGGTTTCCAAGCAGCGTCTCGGAATGAACGAATGCACGCTGGCAGCTCACCTTTGCCTTTACCAGCCGGTAACAGGCCGGGCACTCCTGGCAGCCAGGCCAAGAGCGGTTGTAAAAATAGTTCTCTTCACACTGGTCGCAGCGGTTTCCCACAAAGCCTTCTCTGCACTCACAACGACCATCGTCTTTGCACTGGAGTGAAAGAGACCCCTCAGGATGACAGTCACAAGCTGTACAACGAGGGGAAATAGTACATAGTAAATAAAAGGAGGCCGCCGCATGCTTTTTCTTTATTCAAGACTCGTAACAAGAAGCTGATTATTATAATCATTATAAGTGAACTTTTAAAAAAAGGCCTATTCATGAGACATTACATGATTAAGTTCCCCTCTCAGAAAAGACATGTTTTTAAAGTAAAAATAAGCTTTAAAATAAAATGTCCATCCTTTGGGGCACATTTCATGTTATTAATAGTTCCAGAGATCATTAAACTAATTAATGCCCTTTCCATGCACTTCAGGAATTCATCTCTGCCTCCGACTATCCATTGCTTAGTAGTCCTCTAGGGACTGCAAAAACCCAAATGCTAATGCCTCTTACATTATTTTATAGTCTGTTTACTCACTTTGTTCTCTGAGCTGAGCAAGTGACTTTTGCTCCATTCCACAAGAGAAATCAAGGAATTCAGAAAGCAAAAACACCAAACTGTTCTAATTCCAGGCAAGTGTTTATGCCAAGGAGAAGCAGATGTTTATACGCAACTGTAGGGAAAGGGCCCCAAGGGTGGGAAGCAACTGCAGCCAGTGAGTCAACAAACGCAATGCAAAAAGAATTCTTCACTGTTTCGTTATCTCCATGATAAATGTGATCAATACGAAAGTTTCATTAAGCACAGTGGGCAAGCTCACTAATCAAAGGGAGATTCTTCTTTGGAACAACAAAGCATCAAAAATGCCATAAAAGAAAATATAAATAAGGTGGTTGCAAAGAGACTAGAGAGGTTGTCCATTTCCAGAGTTCTAGAAAAGAGCACCATTTCATGGACAAGAAGGTCCATGATGACTTAGGTACGGCTCAGACTCTAAAAGTGAGGTGGCTAGTCAGAGGTGCCAAAGTCCCTTCTAACTAGACTCAGAGGAGACTTAGGATTGCACGCCAACAGCAGCAGGCCTTACGTTTGCAGCCTTCAGGTCCGAACCCAAAGTGGTTGACCTCACAGCGCTCACAGTGCTGCCCAGTGATGCCAGGCTGGCACTCACACTGGCCAGTACGAATGTCACACTGCCCATTGGTGGAACCTAGAGCATGGCAGTCACACCTGAAAAACAAACACAGAATGTTTCTCGAGTAAGGAAAACAGACCTTAAGTAAAAGTTGTTGTTTTTCAGCACAGGACTGGTGTAATCTCTATCAGAAAATAGAATGTAGAAGGTTACTAAGTTTCTGAGGTTCAAGTTAATTTCTATGAGTGCTATTTAGGACCTCATTTTCAAGACTACCACTGCCACTGGTATTCTGAGCAGAGATGGTACTGTACTGTCATCGACTGGGCACTCAGACTTCCCGGGCTGCAACCCAGTAGGGTTTATTCTAAGCATCCCAGAAAGAACCTTGTGTTACTTTAAAAATGTTGTTCAGCTGATTCTGATATAGGTGGAGCCATTATGCTCCATTCCTTCATCCCATTAGCTTACTATAATTTCGAGTACGACCCTCAAGGATACATTTCCTGTATTAGGTATTCAAATCATTTGGAAGAAAAATCAAGTGAGCTAACAAGTGTAACTTACAAAACCTCACTGCCCGCACACAAAAAGTAAAGATGATGTCCACTAAAGGCACCGACGTCTCACCTCTCGCAGCCTCGCCCACTCTGCAGGTTGTAGAAGCCGGGGTCACAGACAGCGCAGTCCCGGCCAGACACATGAGGCAGACACTCGCACTGCCCAGTCACGGGGTTGCAGTCCCTCTGCTGCTTCACCGTCCCATACGGGTTACAACTGCAGTCTACGGCAGGAGACAGAGACAGCGCAGGGGACATCACCAGAGGAGAAGACTGAACGGCAAGCTACCCGAATAGCAACATTAGTGTTGCTCCATACAGCAGCCACTGCTCAGTCGGCTAGGAAGCATTGGAAATGTGGCTGACTGACCCGAACTGAGATGTGCTATAAATGTTGAAAATGTGCTACAATTACTGGATGGGGAGAAAAAATTTATATCTCACATATTTTACTCATTACTTATTAAAATAATATATTGGCTATTTTGGGTTGAATAAAATATATTAACTTCTCCTGTTTCTTTTTATTATTTTACTATGATGGCTGAAAAATTTTAAATTATACAAATTTTAAAATATAAGTCATCCTGTATTTTTAATGGACTGTACTACACTATATCAAACTATTGTCAGTATTCCAAAGGACACAGATGAAGTCACAGAGTACAGAAATTAAAGCACCTGACCGATGGCCGTACCTTTGCATTTGTCTGCTGGATTGGGAGCCAAGGGATTTCCAAAAAACCCATCCTTGCAGCGATCACAATAGAAGCCGGCAGTGTTATAGATGCACTTCAGGCACTCCCCCGTCAGGCGGTTGCAGTTCCCCACTGCGTTGGGGTCGATGTTGTCATTGCACTGGCACAGGCGGCAGAGCCTCACGGGGCCATTGTTACCCTGGGGGTCTCCAAAGTAGCCGTCATCACAGAGCTCACATCTCTTACCTAGGGATGAGACAGTCCATTGTTACAAAAGAAAACACTAGGGTTCCACAGGCAGCCTAGCGTGTCTGACAGCTGTGAGGGCAGCCGGGACCTGGCGGCAGCTGTGGCGCTGAGCCAGATCAGTGGAGGGACCTCCCACACCTCTCTATTTCCTCCTTAGAAGACAGGCAACCACGGTTATCCACCTCTCTTCAAATACTCTGACAACTAACCAAGACCATGTATTCAAAGCACTTTGTAAATGAATCAGACCCAAGGTTTATTCACCTCCAGTCCCCAGGAATGGCACATTCATATGCTTGCTTTACCTGATAATATTTTTAAAAGATGACATGCCACTTCGACCCCTGGAAGTCCCTCAAACAGAGAGAGCAGGATAATGCCCTGAAAATATAAAAGGCACCTGCTACCTCTCACATGGCAGTAACTAGTATGGAAACGGATATCTAGAGAATAATTTAGAAATCATCCATGGCCACCTGTTTCTGTTGGAGCTCAGGGGACAGAAAGGGAGACAGTCACAGGGCAAGTGCCCCAGAAAGGCCATTCACAGTGCTCAGCCAAGCAGCACTCAGAAGCCCCTACAGCCACGATGCAAAAGAACCTGGAACTTGGCTGCTGCTCAACATAGCTGCAGACCTTGGCATCATCCAGTGGTGCTGGTTTTACTGGCACATAGAAAATAAGGGTTATGGAGCCATGGAGGCTTCCACCAGATTTTAGAAGAAGCGCAGGTTAATAAAGATGCTATCACAGACATACAGGCAGAGTGTAGGAAACTACAAGGAGAATAGTACCTGGGATAGGTCCAGAGCCTGCACCTCAGCTACCAGAAACAGTCAGAAAGTGCTATTTGGATAAGGTCACCTGCCACAAGCTGAGACCTTTGATTTGAGGTCACCAACCCAAAGGACTTGTCAGAGAAAAGGCCTTGAAGTAAACACTCAGCCTTCACTGTCCTTCTCTCTGTTCGCCTCTATGTGCTTCCTGTTGTCTGAACCCCACAGAGGTGGGATTCGATGTAGCACACAGGTTTCATCATTTGGAGACAGGCAGAGAACAGATGTGGAGGGGTAAGTAAAGGCTTCCAGCCCACCACCCAGGCAGGCTGCAAGTGGTTACTGGTGCTCAGGAGAGAATGTTCAGGACTGAAGATGCAGATGCTGAAGTTATAGGCATCAGGAGGCTTTTGAACCCTAAAGAAGAGATCTGATCACTTAAAGGGGGAACACAGACAGCTTGCTATGAAAGCTCCCAGCCGACGAGCAGAGGTGATGGAAGGATATCCAGGAGAAGAACGGTTATATGAAAACAAGGAGAGGAAGTGGTACAGAAGGGGAGAAGGATGGGAGACAATGTTTGGAGCAGCTGAGAAAATGGGCAAGATGAGCACTGAAACGAACCACCGGATTTGACAAATGCAGACTGATGAGGCGAACAGAGAGTGTGGGTGGAGGTGGGGCCGGAGGGGAAAAAACAGGGTGTTGGAGAGGATGAGACACGAGGGACTCTTCTGGCCCTGATGTGAACAGCCACCAGACTCTCACTCAAATCTGTTTCCAGATTAGCATTCTGGCAGCATTTCAATTATGCTTTTTCATCCGACAATTGAGCTAGTCTAGAGATGTTTCATATTTTCAAAGTTATAAAACTTGCTTTGAATAAAATGCAAAACTAAAATTAGGTAGAAAAAGCTAGAACAGGGATCTGGTAGCCTATAAAAAAGCCCCTCCAAAATATGCTTTGGTAGCTCTGGCTAGTCTACCCTTTAACCGACAGTCTAGGATCTAGGTTTAAATCCTAGCTGTAACTTGTACATGACTCTGTGCAAGCATCATATATTTTCAGCCTTAGTTCCCCTTATCTTCCTTCCCCTCACTGGGAGATGTGCCTTCCTTTCTTCTCCTTTGGTACCCATATGTACATTCTTTTATCTGAACTAATCATGCTGCATTAAAATCATCTATATTTCCCTCCATAATTTATTCATCTTTGTATTCCCAAAGATATGCACTCAAGTTTATTGGAAAAAACAATTGTTAACATTTCTTTATCTTCAAAGATCATTTAAAAAGATTAAACTGTATGCATAAGAACTCAGTAACTATCACAGTTATTCATACATAATCTTGGAAAATCTGCTAAATGAGAAACATCTTTTACTCCTTATAATCTACCTCCTTCCAGTTAGCAAGTGCTTCCACTCACTCAACAAATAGTCATGGTTAATACTGTTCTTTATTCACAAACGAATAAAGCAAATTGTGTGTTTATAGTGCTTAAACCTGGGGGAAAGAATAAAAAGGAGATAGACAATAAACAAATTAAAAGTGTTATTAAAAAATGAAGCAGTGTATAAAGATAGCATTATTTTGATAAGACCTATACTGTTTTCATACAGACCTCTACCTCCACCATTCTCAAGAATTGCTATTCATCACTGTCTTCAAGCCAGGTGATAACTAAGCAAAATAAGTATATATCACAAATCTTACATAAGACAAACACAGTTAGGGACTAATATGTTTACAGCATTTTCCAAGATCTCAAGGAAAGGCTTCCTGTAGAAGAGATGCTTCAATTCACCCCATAGACAGGTAAGAGCTGGCAAGGGGAGGGCAGAGAAAGAAGTGTAGGATAGCATGCTGAAGAGAGGGAAAGCTTGCAGCAGACCAAAAAGCCAGTACATTTGAGCACTGGAGCCCAGGAAGGATGCAGCAGACACAGGTGCAAGGGCGGGTGGTAGGACCAAGGTTGCAGAAGTCTGTTGGGGTGGGACTGTGGAGAAATGATTTTTTAAGAAGTAGGACACAATACATATGAATATCAAGACATCACATGTATATCAAGACATTACTATGTATAAATTTATGTATCAGTTAAAAATCTTATTTTAAAAAGGCAGAAAAGTCAGAGATACGAAACTCTACACCAATTCCTATTCCCTTCTTGCCCAACTACCTTAAACAAATGACAGACTGTGAGCTGTAATTCTCTTGTGCTAAACGTGGGGTCACCAGGACAGTGGGTGGGAGCTATAGGAAGGGGACTCCTAATGACCACAGTGTCAGTGTCCTCTCACACAAAGCCTGCAATAGAGCCAGGGCTTTACGGGAAGCCCAGATAGAACCTCTCTGTGATGGTGTGGGTGATGGGAGAAGGCAGCGGTCTGCATGGAGGAGCCTCGGTCTCCTCAGTAGTTCAGCACAGGCACTGTTCTCTTAGCTAGGAAAGATCTAGTTGTATGCTCTTTTGAAAAAGAACACAAAAAATCAATCTGTTTTCCCAATTACACATGATGATATACTGAGAGGACTATTTAGGGAATTTTAAAATGATTACTTTATTTCAAAAATCCCAGGACAGCCTCCCAAACTGAAAAATCAAGTTTAGCTTCTCATTTGATGAATGAGAACATGCTGTGGCCATCATTATCTCTGGAGGTACACTGGCTGGGCTGGGGTCCCAGCTTGACCAGGGAGGGGCCGTGCAGCCTTGGACATGAAACTCACTGTCTCCATGCCTCAATTTTCTTAGTTGTCACAAGGTAATAACAGCAGAACTCACCTCAGTGTCATGAGGATTAATAAAAAGTTCATGGAACATACTTAAATAGTATCTGGCCATAAATAATACATATTAGCTACAATGAGTAACCTGATACGTATTTCATGAATTCCTAATTAACCTAATTAACCTAATTACCCTTTGTGATAAAAAATATGGTGAATATTCAAGTTTTTAAAAAATGTAGTACATGCAGTAAAAGACACATTGTCATTAATCCCTTTCAAAATAGTTCCCCTCACTTCAAAGACACTTAACCCACCGTTCTTGCCACGTCATAAAGCAATTCTAGAAGTCCTCTCTCATGTCTGTAATTGTGCTGTTGGGCTTGCCTTGCCATCCTGAATCAATCCAAAACATTTCCTTCCCATGGTCATCCTGACTTTAGGAAGCACAACACCAGCTGTGGACAAGGGCTGTCACAGTGCTGTGACGGGCCGTCTTTCCCTGGGACGGCACTGGGCAGGCAGCAGCACTCCCCATATTGTCAATCACAGCGCATCATGACGGGAAGCAGGACTTTCAAAACTTCTTCAGGAAGTTGTGAAGATAGGACACTGAGTTTGAAGTGAGATAAGAGTATTTCGAGGGGGATGAATGGTAATGTGTCTTTTACCGTAATCAGTTAAAAAAATTTTTATAAACATTCACTGTATATTTTCATCACACTTTGCATTTTCTGCAAAACTTCTGACTACAATCACTAACCCAAACAAAAACAACTTTAAAAAAACAAACTCAAAACAGAACAAAACACCAAAGTTGCTACTCCCAAGTCTTCCATAAGATGGAAAGAGCGGGCAGACTCACCAGTGGTGCCGACTGGACAGTTGGTGCACACCACCTCCTTTGTCTTAGGGACAACAGCACAACTTGAGCCCCCAGGACACGGACACGGCTGACAGTCAGAGGAGGCGCCCACGGTCGAGTCCCCATAGTAGCCATCACTGCACCTCTCACAGTGGGGACCAGCCGTGTTGTCTCTACAGTCACACACACCTACGTGCAAAACAGGTGTGAGAGGAATACACAAGTGAGTAAGACAGGGAGCATCTCTTTCCCAGCCGCTAAAGGGAAGTCAGGCCCGGCAGGGACGGAGATCATCTTCTCACCTGTTTCAGGGTCACAGGTCTCACTGTGTCCATTGCAAGTACAAAGCACACAGGGACTGTATGGTCCAAGACTCGGGGTTTCTCTCCTGTAACCTGAGAGGCATATCTCGCAAAACTGCCCTCCGTATCCCGCTGGGCAGGTGCAGGACTCCACCCAGGTTGCAGCGACCCCAGGCCCAGGACGAGCACTCGCCAGGGTGACATCATCCAAATATCCAGCACCTGTGCAGGGCAGAATGGAGAACTGCTGAGATACCTTTCATTTTCCAAAAGCCCGTGAAAAGTCAGTAACTAAGAGTCACCAGACCCAAAATGTCAACAAAAGTCAACTACTAAGTTTGATTTGTGCACTACAGACTAATTATAATTATAATTATAATTATAATTGGCTTATTAGTTATAAAACAGTATCATTTACTGATTTTAACAAATTTTCTTCCGGCTCATGAAAGTAGTTTTTTGTTTGTTTTGTTTTTTTGTCTTTTTGAGATAGGGTCTTGCTAAGCAGTTCAGACTGGCCTTGAGCTCACTCTGCAGCCAAGGCTGGTCTCAAACTTGCAATGATTCTCTTGCCTCAGCCTTCTGAGTGCTGAGATTACAGGCACATGCCACCACACCTGGCTTTGAAAGTAGTTTTTGTAAATACATTATTTTTATATATAATTCATATACAATGTGGTAGTTTATATTAGTCCTTTGAAATCAGTGCTATAGTATTTGAAGAGATAAGCTTCTGCGTTATCACATATCCTTCTATCTAATCATTCTCTTAAACAATACTTCTGAATTGCATCATTACTTACTTCTCTCGCTGTATGTCCCCCGGATCTTGATAGAGGTCAAGTTGTTTAGGAGCTTCTGAAATTCAAAAGGGGTAAGAGTAGGCCTCCATGGATAATCTGTTGCTTCATGGAGCCTGGAGAGAAAGCAAAAAAGGGGCGTTAATTTCAGATGCAGGGATGCATTTCTCATTTGTGCCACCAACAATGAGATGCTGACAATCTAATCAAAGCAGAAAGGAGATTGCTGGGTTGACAGCAAAACTGGAAAAGGAAATGAAGGAAAGGTCACTTTTGCAAAGTCATCATGATAACCTACAAGTTTTTCTTTAATCAATGTCCAGAGGCCAGATAAGCTTAGACAAAAAACTACTTTTTGCAATGCCAGTCCAAAATGACAATGCTTTTACAAAGCAGGTAATCTTACCTGAAGACATACTTCCCTGAGGTCTCACTAGGATAGGAATTGCCCTGAGCGATCAAGGGCACAGACACTCTTAGACCTGCTCCCTCAAGCACAAGATCCTCTGCTGAGAGGCGCGTGTCTCGTCTGTCCACTCGAAAGGAGAAGGAGAGGTTCTGACCGTAACTCAACACCTGGTTGCCCAAGAACTTGGCTGGAATACAGACACAAAGGTGGGCAAGAATGTGAGCATGAAACTAGAGAGAAGCGCCCAGGAAGTCACTGCAACTTCCAGCCTCACTTACCGGGGGCAACGAAGTAGCGAGGGAAGTAGCTATCAGAGATCACAGAGATATCCTGGCTCTCGGAGGACCACTCCAGAGATGCCTCAGAGCCATCTCTCTGCTCCACACGCCACCCGTCCTCATCTGCAGGCAGAGAACAGAAACGCAAAAACTATTTACACTGTAAACATCCTGAATCCAGATCCTCTGTGTCTTACAAAAATGCAGAAGATTGCATCTTATCTACAGAAAGTCAACAATAAAAGTTTTTTAATAAAAGGCTCCTACAACAGTACATATACATGTTACACTCTGGTGTACTCTTCTCTATATAATGTTTGTAATCACTGATCACTAAGTTCTATACAAATACAAATGTTTTCATTAAAGAGTCTGATGAGACTCACGCATATTAATGCCATGCACATGAAATGGTTCCCACTATCCAAAAACCCTTGAAGTTACTGACTTTAGTTACACATTTAAATGTGATCTTGGGGTTCTAGGAGGTGGAAGGGTAAGATGAAATTTACCAATCTGAAAGGTAGAGGACACATCATAAGCACTGTAGCCAACTGCATTTGTACAGACTGAGGAATGCCCAAAGCAGAAGCAAGGTGTGCAACCCCTGGGATTGGACGATTCCAGATTGAAAAACCCAGGTTTGCATCTGAAAAACATAAAGTCGTAGTTATTTTGTTAGCTTGTGATATGATAACAGGCAAATCATATCACGGCTGCAGGAAAAATGAGCTACCTCTCACAATTGAAGCCTTCAACATTGTCTTTGCAAACACATCTTCCTGTTTCCACATTACATTCATCTGTGCTGCCGGAAGGATCACAGGAGCAGGGCCTGGGCGATGAAAACATGGAGTAAGCCAGTGAGGGAAGAAAGGGTGAAACGAAGTTCCACTCTTCAGTCAATCCTTTGCTTCACATGTTAACAGAGTAACATTCCACACAATAGGATGAAATGATACCTACGAGCTTTTAGATCTGGATTTTCACATCTAGGTATCAAAATTCTCCTTATTCTCCATACAAACCGATACCCCAGAGGCTCATCATACCAGTTATTCTTGATTCTTACTAGTAACTATTATGGAGGAAAATGTTCATGCTGCTGTCAATAATTCAATATATCTATTATTATGAGTTTACTATAGACAGACTCTGCCCCTGTCCCTTTTCCTGGTTTGAAAACAATTTACCTGCATCCTGCTTCAGTGAGAGAATGGAATCCAGGCTGGCAACGGTCACACTTGTCACCCATCACTCCTGGCTTACAGCTGCATCTGCCGTAACTATCACACTGTGTGCTGAGAGAACCTAAAATTCAATGAGCTTCCCATCAACCACAAGTCCAGGGGGAATCAAAACCAATGCATCAAAAGACTGACAAGTGGTAACTAAAAGCCACTGTTAAACCAATAAGTAATCTCTAGATGATCACAACAGTGGGTGGGAGATGATCATATTTTAAACCATGAGTCTTTCAAAATCATACCTTTTAAAACCATATTTTAATTTTCCAGACACAGCCTAGATGAGTCTATTCAGTGCTGAACAATGCTTGGTAACTGTCCTGTACCCAACAGTACCCTATACCCAAAACCAATACTTCTCTGGGAAGGAGCACAGGCTCTTTAAGATCCATGTCTAGAACTTAAGTCTATGCAGGCATAAATATGAAGTCACGGTAAGACTCTTGACAAAGTAGGATGGTCCTTAGACCTCTAGACAGACATCAACATACTTAAAGCAGTTCAGCCAGAGCTAAGGAGATGAGACTAAACAAAATCATTAACAGGGAAGATGCTTACACAGTCAAAGTTCAAACAGTCTCCGTGACCTTATTGCTAATTATTTACACAACCACTACTCAGGCCACCTCCACCTTTTCACACGCACCAGGAAATCATCAGAAAGTTCAACTGGGTTAGACAGAGTGAAGGCAGATGCAGAATAATCTACATAATGTGCATCTCCCATACTCAGCTGTGCAAATGCCCAGGAAGCAAACCTCTTCTTTCCGGGGATACAGGGAACATTCATCTTGTGTCTCCTATCAAGCTGAATGAGTCCTTCTTGTCACTTACCAACAGGACTGCAGTGGCAGGGAGAGCAGGCTTCTTTGTTCCCAAGACGGAAGAAGTTCTCTCGGCACCTCTCACAGTTAGCACCGTCTGTGTTATCCCGGCAGTTGGTACAGTGGCCACCATGGCCAGTGGAACGGTACAGTTCAGGGTCAAAGTAGCACTCTTGTGATCGACCATTGCAGTCACAGGCTGTTGGCCAAAATGTACAAGTTACATCAGATGAATACACCTTTATTATAGCATTTTAATAAACCCTAATTCCCTACATCTTTGACAGAGGTAGTGGCTGAGCGTGACCACCAGATGCCAAAACTAAGCAAAACAAAACAGTGTATCAATAAAACGGTTATGCAACTAGATGAGCTGCTTGCTACAAAATAGCCTTATAAAAAACACCAGAAATGCCTGTACTCAGAAAAAACAAATCCATCTCCACAGAGGTAGATTCATATAAACTAAAAACTGTCAAACTACAATTTTCTTGACTCTTTATCCTTGCTTTTACTACCAATTCAAAGAACAATGTGCTAATTTATGTGCAGCCTTCAGTTTTAAGGTTTAGGTTGCAGATGGTTCAAACACACCAAGACACTAACTTTCAAAGTGTAGGATGACTTGCGTAACCAGGTAAGAAACCAAAGATTCATGGGCTCAGATGAGTGCCTTTGAAGATCAAAGTAGAATTTAAGGGAAATGCAGACCCTTCAGATGCTTCCATCTCCTAGGAAGCTACTGGGTCATCTATTAAGCATTGTATGTTAAGAACAAGTGTCTATAGTCATAGAAAGTTTTGGCTATATTTATATTAAGGTGATTTTTCTCACTTTTATTGATTCTACTCAAAGTATGCAGAGTATCTTGAACACTAATGTTTTATTTGAATTTGTACAAGGAAGTTAACTATCTTTAATATCTTAATACATGTAATTTCTTTTTTTCTTTCTTCCTACAATCTGCTTTTAAACATAACACAGTAACCGAAAGCTTAGAACACCTGACCCGCTGGCATCAAATCTTAAGAGTTTTGTTAAGTTAGTTTGGTAGCTCTCTTTCTCTCATTCACTGACTACTTCTCTTCCCTCAAGCCACCCTGGTCCATCGCACCTCAAACATGTGGTGCTCTGAGACCAGGAAGCGCAACAATCCCCGAGGTCTCACTCTCTGAAGGCAGAGCATCAACAGCTGGGGTGAAAGGAGGCAGCTGTAATGTTCTCCTCTCTGGCCTCTGCATCCTGACAGCACTGTCACAACATCCAGAGGCCTCACTCCCTGAAGCATCTCAATCCTGAATACAGATCAAGGAAGAAGCAAACTGACTTAGTTTCTCATCAGTCTTTGAGATATAGCAGTCAGTTCATTTGCTTGTGACGAATGTTTTATTTGTTGTTCTTACAGTTTCCTGCCTAGACCAATACTATGACATCATTAAGCAGAGCACTTCTCTGTGTTTGTTTATTAGGAGGCCACATCTAAGGAAGATTTCATTTCTTCTTCTGCCAGTCTTTATCAGGCAGCTTCCAACCCTGCATAGTTCAGCTCAGTAATGGAATTAAAGAAGCTCAAACAAGTCTCAGAACTGTTAGAGAAGGCTGTAAATTTTATCTGTAACTCTGGGATTTGCTGAAGGAAAAGATGAATAAGAGAATCTGTTCTAGGCAGCTCAATGAAAATAGTCATGAGTCAAGGTTTCTGCCAGTAAGGTCTACAAACTTAAGAGTGTTTTTCTCTTCATTCACTTTATATTCAAGACAGTCTGATGCAGCATATTTATAAAGATAAAGAACATTACAGCTGCCTTGAAAGTTTGTTACTGTGAAGTCCTTGGCAAACTGTTATTGCATGGTTTCTTTCTCCTTGGTTTTCTTTCTCTCTCTGCTCAGAATAAACCATGGCTTTATGAAGGGATAAACAATGTGGCAACTTTTCGTTTTGTCATCTTCTAGGAATACATGCTCTATTCTTCCTCCCAAAGCCACCGGGCTCTCCAAGAGAATGGGAAAAATTCTTCCCACTTCACTCTTTAGTGAGACAGAGGAAACTAATTTTGAGAAATAGTTTTTTGGACAGCAGTCTTACTTTTGAATTCACTGTACTTGACACATGCTTGAGTAAAAGAGCACTGACAGGAAAAAGCACACACAGTCAGCCTTCTGTACTAGCAGGTTCTGCTCCCACAGATCTGACCAAGTGCTAATCAAAAATATTTGGAAAGGGGCTGAGGATTTAGCTCAGTGGCAGAACGGTTGTCTCAGCAAGCTGAAAGCCCTGGGTTCAGTCCTTTGTGCACATACACATACACACACACACACACACAAAGTTAGAAAAAAAATTCTGTGTGTTCTGAACACATACAGACTTTTTGGGGTCCTTATGTCCTAAACAATACCGTATATTGGTTACTTATATTTACATTGTACTGGGTATTAAAAGCTTGAGATAGTTTAAAGCACACAGGAATACTACACCACTGTATATAAATGACTTAAGTACTCACAGATTTTCATATCTGAGGAAGATTCTGGAATCAATCTTCCATGGCTACCAACAGATGATTACAGCTTAGAGAGCAACAAAAACAAGGCTAGAGGAACCGTCTTTAGAGGGGCCATACTGGTTTCTGAATCTAACCAAATAACCAGGACAGTTTGTCTTCACAGCCAACTGCTTTCCTCTGCAACCTTCCCCTGACGTGCATGCAGTTTACTGCTCTACTTTTCAAACTCTCAAAGGAGCACTGCCTTTCGGAGCATTCCTTCTAAGGAAGAATAAAAGGAAGCCACCCCTTCTTCCTTCCTTCCTCCGTTTCCAGATTCCTCCAGAGGAATAGACAAGACAGCGCCCAGGCACTCACGCAAGCATTCACTGGGACTTTGAGCAATCGCCCTCCTCCACGGCCGGTCATTGAAGAACGGAAGGCACTTCTCACAGTCTACTCCATACGTGTTGTGTTTGCAGTTACACACCAGCTTGCCAAATTCATTCTTCACACACTCGCTGGCGTGTCCATTGCATTTACACCTGTGGAGAGAGGAGACATGCCCAAGAATGGAACCGTCGTACGGTCCCAGAGATGACACAGAAGAAATGTGTGCCCAGAAAACTGACAATACTTTTGAGTTCTACCATTCAAACACCAAAACTGAGGAAGTAAGCAAGAATAAAGTGGTAACACATGTCATGGGATGTGCCATTCACCAGGCAAGAGAGAAACAGCCCCTGACGGCTCCTGAGGGAGCACATGTATAGGATCAATTCCTGAAGTCAACTGCAGGCCAAGAGGCAGTGGAGAGCAGTGTTCAAAAAAGGATGGGCTCAAGGTTCAGGATGCCCAGGTCTGAAGCCTTTCACTGTCCCTCAGTACACCTGAACCTCCCTGCAGAGCAGGGAGGATGGTAACGCCTACCTCGTAAGACTATTGGGAGGAGGCCAGGGATATAGCTCAGTGGTGCAGAGCCTGCCTGGCAAGCATAAGGTCCTGAGTCCGATTCCTGGTATAAACAAAATAAAACTCTTAAAAAAAAGATTATTAGGAGGAGCTTCATGTATGTCTCAGGATTGCACAACCACACAATTCAATGTATCTCAGTGACAATCTGCCATAAAGAAAATCCTGTATTTCCACTTGAAGAGGGGAAGGCACTGAATCAGACACATCCCCCTCCATGTGGATGAGCACATTCCCTCAGGCGGCTTGGGCAAGAATCCCTGACGGATCCCAGATGCAGGCACTAGCCTAACACAAGCACTGAGGCAAACTCCGTGAGAACTAATTCGTGATAGAGACAAGTGACACTTCCCTTGCTTGCTTCCAAACATGGCAATCACTTCTACAGTTACAACTAGCATTTAAAAATACATATAAATACTTTGAAGGTATTCATAGTATGCCAGGATGAGGCCCAAATTTACATCTCCAGCTCTCACCTTTCCCCCCAGGTCCTGTCCTCAACTGCTGCACAAGCTGATACCTAAAGTTTGACATGGCTACAGCTAGCTCATCTCCTCCAAGTTATCCCATCTTCTTCATTATTCGATCCCTTTACAGGCAAGTGCATCTGTACGCTCCTCTCTGTTCTACTGTCACCAGCTGATCACGTACTTATTGTCTAAGACTGTTCTGAAGCGTAACAGTAGTCTACTTTCGCCATGCTTGTATACTAAACTTCCTAAACTGGTGACTTGGTATCACAGTCCTACTCCAAAAAAATTTGCCTGATTTCTCATTGTTTAGTTTCCAACAGCTTCTGCTGAGTATCAATCCTATTCCAGAAATGCTAGATATAAAAATAATTTTTCTGGTCAAGACCTCATAGTCTAATACAGGGAGAAAAGTTCAAATGCTTAGCCTGCTGAAAAAGTCTCTGGTCAATAAACTAGCTTTCTGGTTTACGGTTCTATAAACTCAGAAAAGGTTTTCCTTCTGTTAAATAGGCTTATACTCCACCATGCCTGCATTTTATGTTCCCTGGCTATCCATGTTCCCAGACTGATATTCATCCAACCAACTCAACTGTCTTCTCTCCTTATCAACTCCTACCTATTCTTCAAGACCCAGCTCAAACCCCATCTACCTGTCTAGCTGCCATTTCTGGATCATTCCTGACATACAGCATCTTTTCTACTGCTAAGTGATCCTCTCATTTCATACATGTGACTATGCTAATACAGGGTAAGTATTTCTTATTCCTAATGCGTGGAACCAGAAGTGTTTTTTGTTTCAGATTTTTAAATATTTGTATATACAAAATGAGGTGTCTTGGGAATTTATGTGTCATGTATATTTAATACACAAAGACTGAAGGTAACTTTATATACTGTTTTTAGTATGCCTAAAACAGTAACTCATTACCTGAAATCAGGAGAACTTTCTACTTGACGTATCATGTCAGTGTCCACGGTTTTAGCTTGGCAAGCATTTCAGGTTTGAGATTTTTAGATTAGGGGTATTGATCTGTATTTAAGCTCTCACATTGTCACAAATGGCCTGTTCCATTCACTTACAAGATCCGAGAAGGTGAGGCTTTCTTAGGGGATGTTCAGTCTCCTCAGTCAGCAGCTTCCCTAACCTACCATGGAATTCTGTGCTTAAATAGTCAATATGTATTCACAAAGGGTACTGATTCGACAAGACTGAAAAACCTAGTTGCTTAGTTTTGACAAAAATGAGTAGATTTGACAAGAAAGATATTCTAGGTTGCTGCCTCTTTTTCCAGATATATATTATCCCTACATCTTCCCTTTCCTGTTGTAAGTAAAGGTCCAGTAATAATAGTAATACAGCTGTAAACAAGTTGCTACATTCACTTTTACAACAAATCTCTAATCATGTCTGTCATGGTTTATGTCTGTGTCCCCCAGGCCTCATGAGTTTGCATTGTGCATTTGCATTGTCTAGTGCTTGGATTGATGGTGTCAGTGCTCCACCCACCTAGGGGTGGAGCCAGGATGTGATGTAATGGCAGGAGGAAGGTGTGTCTTGCTCTTTGCTGCTTCCTGTTTGCTGTTTGCGGCCGCCAGGAACTGCAGCCCAGCCATGCCCACCTGCCTTGGAGCCAACTGAGTGTGGACTGAAACCTCCAAAAGCTGTAAGAAATAAACCTTTCCTTTCCCAACTTTGGGCTTCAGGTATTTTGTCTCAGTGACGAGTAAAAAGTAACTAAGACAATGTCCAAAGCTGATTTAATAGTTTACTTACCTGCCACCTACAGCAAAATCAGAGATTGCATAATAATAGGATTTGAGGACTTTGGGGTCATTAAATACTTCATCTCCAAAAGTGTTCAGGCGATTCAGAGTTACTCTGATGTCAGTGGCAGTAACCCAGTCCTGTCAGGCACCAAAAACAAAACATTAGAGAGAAGTAGATACGCAAGCACAAAGCTTTAAGTCATTACATTGGTCTCAGACCGGTGATGGCGAACCTTCCA
The DNA here is from genome assembly GCF_034190915.1 of Cavia porcellus. Lineage (NCBI taxonomy): Eukaryota > Metazoa > Chordata > Mammalia > Rodentia > Caviidae > Cavia > Cavia porcellus. The sequence continues at coordinate 3,476,796 of NW_026947512.1, forward strand.
GAACTTTCAATGACACAAACAGCCCACTGTGGCATACATGCCATGGGTCCCTCACCACTGGTCTAGACCAACCAAATGCAGTTTGTTTTTGTCTTCACCTCTCCTACAATATCACCTTCTCTGTGAGGTTTTCCTTTACCTAAAATTGCTATCCCTCTCCCACTCCTAATTTCCCTTTCCCATTTTAGATGTATCATCTGTTTTTTTATTATAAAAAAGAAAAAACAGAATTTCAAAACAAGACAACAGTAGAGTAACAATAATTAATACATTGCATATTGTTATGTTCAGAGTAGTCACTCAGTGTATAAGATATAAGCATGAGATACTGTACAAAAAATATTAGCACAAGCCTTTCTTTTCAATGAACTAAGAGAAACTAGCAGTATATCTACCTTAGCTATCAAATTTATATATAAATTATATTATGTGATAAATTACATTATATTTTATTATATAATATATATATATATATATTTTTCCCTTTCATCTTTTCCCCTTTCCCCATCACAGTTTCTTCTTTTGAACAGTTTCTTCCCAATTTACAGTATCTAATGTACCTTTTGGGTCCTCTTTATTTTTCAGTTTCTCACACTAGTGAGACCATATGATGATGTTTCAACCAGAAACACTAAATCTACTGGAAGAGAAAATAGGTAGAAGTCTTGAAGACACAGGTAAAGGCTGAAACTTCATAAACAAAACACAGACTGCATAGAAATACTACAAAGAGTGAACAAATAGGATCTCACCTTACTAAAAAGGTTTTGCACAATATTCTCTATTTCCACACATCCTGCCCCCATAATCTGACTGCAAGCACCAAGTGGCAGGAAATGTGTATCTGTTTTCTTCATTGTAATTTCCCCCTGCTGTTTACCACCCTGTATGTGTGCAAATAGTATTTGCTAAGTACATGAACAGAAAAAAAAAATCCTCTGATCAAGTTAGTAGCTGAAGAATGAAAGTTATATAATTTCCCCCCAAGTTTTATGGGCACTAAGCCCTAATAATAAATGCCCTTTCACTGAGCTAATTTTATCAGACGTTACATATGTGGTAGACTATTATCACAATAATCCCAATGAATCATATTGGCCAGAACCACACCCTGTGCAACCCTTTTCCACATGTTGTGTGACTGGTTTTGGAAAGAGAACAGCAGCAAATGTGACACAAGCAGAGGCATGATAAGCACTTGTGCCCAGGGACTTGCTCTCCTGGAGCCCTTCCCTCACCACGAAGAAAAGCCTGGTCTTGTCACTTAAGGATGACAACCAAGGGAAAAAGAAACCTGGCCTGCTTGGCTAATCTGCTGGGTAAGATACCCAGGCTAACAGCATCATTAGAAAGAACGTACCACAGTATTTTAAAAGCACTATGTTGGGAGTAGTATACTGCGTACGACAATCCAAAGACACCCTTTCTGCTCTTAGCCTCAGGGATCTTCCTGGGCATTACATGTCAGAATCACCTCTAGGGACATAAAACAAGCAAGAGCAGAGGTAGAGGCATCTATGCTTTCCGAAGCTCAGTGAGACTGGAGGAACAACCCTGATTAAGAACTACTGCCTTAACCCATGCCAGACATCTGGCATACTGAGCAATGCAGAGAACTCATAAAAACTAATCTCCATGCAACTCCAGGTATAATTAGAAAGAAGAGATGATGATTTCACTGTCTCCAAACTTGGAACTCAATAACAACTCCCACTCATGGCCACAACTGGAGGAATCTTGGTCTTCTGTAATATGAATAGCTAAATATATCTCTGTCTAAAGCCTACTATATCTTCTCCAGGCTTCGTCTCTATCAAGGCTCTCCTTGAATGGATGCTTTTTTTTTTCACGTCAAATGGGTAATGTGCCGATATCGTAACAAGGTTCAAAGGAGGCACATGTCATGCATGAAGCATGAACACCCAATCATCACGCTTATGAACTTGAGGATCTGAATGGATGCTTTTTAAAGGCTGACCTAAGCTAGCTTTTTTCATAAAAATGAGCAGACTCTGGAGCTAAACCTCACAGGCCTGGAATCTTAGTTTTGTCACTTAAGATTGATTCAGGGCAAGTTATATCCTCTCTGGACCTCTGATTCCTCATATGTAAAACAGAGATAACAGAAATACCTTACAGACTCATTATGAGAGTTGAAAGAGTTAATATTCTAAAGCGTTTAGAACAGTGCTTGCCACATCATAGCACAGTAAGTATATAATGAATGCTAATTATTATTCTACACAGTATCAACACATGCTTAGGATACTCATACATAGTGAAACTGGGAAGGAACTTCTCTGTCTGGGAGACTGCAGCTTTTGGAGGGAGAGGATGTCTGCCGTCTCCTCATTGTCAGATCAGCTAAGAGTCAAATCCACTTACCATCCTTGGCAGTAGCATTATGAGAAGCACAGCTCTTAAACCCAGAAATATATCATTAAAGCTACTGCACAATGAAAGGAACCGGCCAATGTATGCAGGTACACATTGCATTTTTACCACATGTAGTCTCATTAGTTTCTATGGCATAAAGAGTAGCAAACCTCAGAATTTCTAGAGCTGGGCAAGATGCTCAAGACAGGCTGATGGGCACACAGTTAACAAAAGCACAAGAAAATCAGTCTCTTTATAAAACCGTTTTTCTTATTGTCTCCAGTATAGTTTGTCTACCCTGGATGTAAAAATACAACTTGCTGTAGGAAGAAACAAGGCTGGAAAGTGTCTGCTCCATTACTCCTCCCTGAGGATTTCAGTCCTCTGCTTTTTCATCTCTACATCATTTATTTTGAACATACCTGATCTTCACTGCAAGAAACATTTTTCTAAAAGGCCTCTGCAAACAAACTTATGTGCACCATAACCTCAGAGTTTTACCAAGCGCTTCCATATTGACCATCTCCCAGCAGTCAAAGAGGAAAACTGGACCCACAGAGAAATACAAGATGTTCTCATTTTTTTGGCACTGTCCAAAACCACACAACCAAATCAGAAAACAAGTCCCTGAAAACAGGAAGTTCCAGAGAGACAAAATGGGAAAGCAGAAAATAGAAAATCCAGAAAGACAGAAATCATAACAACTTTTCATAAAATGTACACAGCATTTGCAAGCCTGTAACTAGTATTTTTTCTCAGTCAATGAACACAGGTTGCCCTCACTGAGATGCTAGCTTCAGCCCTGTGACAATAGCATCTGGGTTCCTTCTGGGTCAATGCACTGAGAACATGATGGGTCTCATTAGTCCCAACAGTCACCTAGCTGGAACAATGAAAATTCACAGTAACCTCAGCAACATCAGAGAATCCATGTAAACGTATATAAAGAATGCACACACAGGACTGATTTTTAAAAGCAGCTTTTAGTTCTACATGAAGTAGGGAAAAACTTTCTATCGTGATGCTCAAACACAATACCACAGGCACGTAACTGATACCTGTCACTAACACTTGCTTTTCCTGGTGATGAAGAATTCTCACAGTGTTTGGCAATAAGGCCAGACAAACCCAATCAAAGTTTCCTTGCATAATAATGAAGGAAGAGAGCTGGGGTTTAGCTCAGCAGCATAAGCGCCTGCTTGGTTAGCCTGAGGTCCTGAGTTTGATCCCCAGTACCAAAATAATTATAATAATAATAATAATGAAAGAAGAGCCGGTGAAGTACCTCAGTGGCACAGCACCTGCCTGGCAAATGCAAGGCCCAGTTCAATCCCAGTACACACACACACACACACACACACACACACACGCACACACAGTTCAATCCCAGTACACACACGCACACACGCGCACACACACAGTTCAATCCTAGTACACACACACACGCACGCACGCACACACAGTTCAATCCCAGTACACACACACACACACACACATACACGCACACACGCGCACACACACAGTTCAATCCTAGTACACACACACACACACACGCACGCACACACAGTTCAATCCCAGTACACACACACACACACACACGCACACACAGTTCAATCCCAGTACACACACACACACACATACACGCACACACGCGCACACACACAGTTCAATCCTAGTACACACACACACACACACACGCACGCACACACAGTTCAATCCCAGTACACACACACACACACACACACGCACACACAGTTCAATCCCAGTACACACACACACACACACACGCACGCACACACAGTTCAATCCCAGTACACACACACACACACACACACACACACGCACACACAGTTCAATCCCAGTACACACACACACACACACACACACACACACACCCCAGAAAGAAGGCAGCATTCTTTCTTTCCTTTTTTTGGAGAAAAGGTCTTGTTATATAGTTCAGGCTGGTCTTGAATTCACTACAGAGCCCAGGGCTGGTCTCAAACTCATGGTGATCCTCCTACTTCAGTCTCCCCAAGGCTGGGACTTCAGGCATCTGCTACCATGCTCAGCCAGAAGGCAGCATTCTTAAATATTTTGTTTTCAATTGCTTCCGCTTACTAATTAAAAAAATAGTAATTTTTTTATTTTATCAACTCAAAGAGGTACAAAGTACCAGGCCTACAACCTAGCAGTTTGGGAAGCTGAAGCAAGACTGTAAATCTGAGCCCAACCTGAGCAACTCACAGGCTTAGTGACAGTGTGTCTGAAAACAAAACATAAAGCAAAAAAGGGCTGGGGACGTCACTCAGTGAGAAAGCCTGGGTTCAACCCCTATTAAGGAAAAGAGAGAGACAGAGAGACAGAGACAGAGACAGAGACAGAGAGACAGAGAGAGAACACCAGAAAACAAAAAGTCAGAAAGAACACTAGAAAACAAAAGGTCAGAAGCAACATGTTTCCATCTCAAATACAGACATTAAAGTTAAACTTTGCACAAATTTTAAGCAATGTGTAAAGTTTATATCCCAGGATATATCTGCATCTCAGCACGTAAGTGCATCCAGGATCTATTCCTCCTGCTCACACAGGAGTGGGACCTGGCCTTGGTGCCACAGGCTTCCCGCACCTGGCGTGGGACAGAACTGGTCCTTCTGCTGCCTGGAAGGGCCTACCTGCAGTACAGGGCTGTGATCAAAGTTGTAGGCACTGGGCCTGCCTTCCAGGGTGGAGAAAGCCACATTGCCCCCAGTGAGGGGAGAGATGTCACTGAATTCATCAGTGCACAAGGCCTGCTGCTCGTCCTCTCCGGTCCGGATAAAGCCGCGGTTGGCCTTGGCGTAGGTGTTCTCACAGGAGCCACTGTAGTACTGGTAAGGTATCCAGGGTCCGTCCTCCCGAGTGCGCTTGTAGATAGCGAAGCTCTCTGGGCGGCTGGTATGGAACTTCAGGCGCACATAGGTGATGTCAAAGGCTTTTCCTGTAGGACAAACACATCACAGTTCATGTGTCATGTGAATGAAGGTACGAAATTCTTCCATTCCTAGTCAGGAGTTTGACAATGAGGCTACAAATTACTGTAGGTGCACTACATTGAGGAGACCCCAGAATACAGAATACACTGGTTTTGTTCAACAGGCTTATTCTAAATCAGGAAATAACACACATTTCCCCCACAAAATGACAAGCTGCAATTGGGTTGTGACATTGGCTTCTACAAGCTTCTTCAGGCACTGTTAAAATTTTGTTTGAAATGAAAATTAGGAGTGTAAGTAATAATATGTTTCTTTAAAGTGAATAAAAAGTTCATTTATTTTTAATGCTGGTGTTCCAGCAAAAGCTTAATTAAACATATAAAATTATTTGCTGATTTTTTAAATGAGCTGAGACTAAGGATCACAAGTGAGGGCCCAGTCTGGGCAACTGAGCAACACGGGAAGACTCTGTCTCAAAAAATTAAAAAGGGCTAGAGATGTAGTTTGGTGGAAAGGCTCAGATTTAATCCCCAATACCAAAAGAAAGTGGTGTCATTTGGTCACTTTAAATCAGTGAAGGGGATTGAAAAAAAAAATTAAGATGTGTTACTCACATATACCCACTCCCATAAGGAATATAATCATTATGTACTAAACTACAAACACATACTAATAAAAAAAAAAAACTGTGACACTCGAGGTAGAAAGAATATTACCAGTTCTATTCTTTATTTACTAGATGAAGAGACAAATTTTAGAAGGGGACAAAACCAGTGTTTTGGAGGATGGAGCAGAGAGCACAAGAAAATTGTCCTTCAATAACAACTAGAGATGGGGGGAAAGAAAGAAAAAGGAAAGGCAGAAGGAGGTTTATAAAGGTGGTATTTTTGGAAAGCGAATCCAGGAGAGGTGAGCTCTGAGCAGGGCAGGGCAGGCAGAGGGAGGGCCAGGAGCCCAGTCACTGGGACAGGCAACTCCTGCATCAGCCAGGTCTCGGGATCCAGGCGGCACAGCTGTGATCAGCCTGCCGTCAGGTGGACAGCAGTAATGTGCAGCTGTTTTGAATCACAATCCATCTACACACTGGACCTTTCTGTGTGACAATATGTATACTTTGCTATTTCCATGTTATTGTGAAGATCACAGTCTGTTCAACATGTATTTGCTGGATATAACAACATGCTCAGACTTATGCTATCCACACTGGGGGCCAGGAGGTATTCCATAGAAGAGCTTGCTTGTCCTTACAGAGGTTATATTTTCCCCCCAATCAAATCAGCACCTCACGAAGAACCAACCTGACCCTCTCCTACACCCACACAACAGGAACTCCTGCGCTCCCCCAAGCGGTGGGTGACAGGGGCTGCTGCTGTGTGCTCGGGCTGCATTTTTCAACCCAGCTTTGTCTACAATAAAACAGGTAAAATGAGTCAGATGTGACTGGAGTTCTCAACAGGTTCAGACATTAGAAGAGGTCTGATTAACTGGTTTGATTAACTATGTGCATAAAATGCACTGGCACACATATGACCTTGAACATAAAGCTACATGGTATGATGGAAAGAACACAAGACTGGGCACAGTGAGTTCTTCATTTTGTTATACAAAAGTCTCATGATTTCTATTCAGCAAAAATGAGGGTGATAATCCTGGTTCCACCTACCTTGAAGAGCTATTAAAAGGTCAAACTAAGATCTGGCACACACTTGACTAACTATAAAACATTATGCAAGTATAAAGCATTATTACAATAGAGCTTATGAAGAAAATTCTTAGGGTTCTGAGTATGATCACACATAAAAACCTGACTATAACAGGGATTACTTGGTGAAGGTACCTAAGAACATTATATAATATATGGGGTGCAGTATAACACTTTGCCTGAATACAGATCACATAAATGCACTTCACTTATTGAGAAGAATGTAAATTTAACCCTTATCTCTTTATTATGTCAAAATGTCTAGACATCACTTTTGAATGAAGGTGAGGTTAGTACAATTATCTACCGCATTCCAGAGACTCACTATCTAAGACATTCCTGAATGGTAAAAGAATTTATTTTACTTAAGAGTAAGTGGCTTGGGATGGTCAAAGCCATAATCAGTAATCTGGGGATTACAGATTACCTTTGCATTTTTTCTCTTTTACCTTCTGTACATTCATTGTTCTTTAGCAACATGACGTACAGCAGACAGGGCCAAAAGAAACAAGGTAAAATGGACCAAAGGATTCTCTGTTCCAGATCAGTATCTGCACCACAAAGCCGAGTTCTGAAATAATTGGGCATATGTGGCCACTCCCACTGTGACCACAGCCATAAAGCACCATGGGTGGCCACACATCCTTAAAGCAATTCCAGTAGCATTAAACTGAGACTGCCTCACACACAGACGTCAGCCTAGCCTTGCCAGCTCTGTGCCTCATTTTCAGAGCCTCCTTCCTCATTCAAACCTTTAGCCACCATCGGAAGGGGAAAAGGACCTCTGTGTAACTGGACAGAGGCAGACACATTTCCTCTCAAGAAGGCAGTGCCACACTCTGTCTCAGAGTTGTGGTCAGTCTACAGTAAGCATAGACAAGTACAGTTCTATGTGGTGATTCCATGACAGGAAAAGCACAGAGTACCAGGGGAATTCGGAGGAAGTTAACCTAATTCAGGTTTGGGAGGTCAAGAAATATTTCCGAGAGGAAATGGCATCTAAGACCTGAGTAATGCTTAGAATTAGCTAAGCAAACAGGGGCTGGTTGTCCAGGCAGATGACATACCATGCATGCAATACTAAGAGAACACAAGGAGCGAGTTCAGAGCAATGAGAAAGTTGCATGATATAACTAGAAGTAGACAGAGGCTGCACATAAGTGACAAGCAAAATGACTACAGGCGGTGGTCAGTCACTGAAGGGCTTACACCAGGAAATGCAGGATCCTACTGGGTGGTCCGGCCACCTGGGGTAGGGGTAGAGATTAGGCTGAAAGGGACAGGACTGAAGACAGATAAGTAAAGTAGATTGGATAATAACCCAGATCAGATCGTAAGAGGCAAAACCAAAAACAGGAACACTGGAATGGAGAGAAATGAATGGAGCCCAGTGAGGTTCAGGAGGTCAACATCAACAGTAAGGTTAGGGTTAGGAACCAAGAGCCACTCCCAAAGGACTCCTCTACTCACACCCATTAGCACTCTGCTCCCTGTCAACATTCTCTTTTCTCATTCCATGAGGTGGAGAGACTAAAAACAACCTTTGTTCCTTGGTTTAAAAATAAAATAGGCAGGTGTGGTGAGGCAGGACTATAATCTCAGCACTTGGAAAGCTGAGGCAGGAGAACTACTGCAAGTTCCAGGTCAGTCTGGACTACATAGTGAGTTCAAGACCAGCCTAAATTGCATAGTGAAACCCTGTCTCAAAAACACACCCAAAAATCTAAGGTAGTACCATCCACTAAAACAGAAAATGGTCAGTAAGCTGGGCTGAGATGATGGCAGAGAGCTAACGGGGACATGGGTTTTTGGCTATAGTAGATTTGAGTTGTCTGAAGGTCACCCAGATAAGAAGAAATGTCTGAAAGAAAGCAGGATGTGAACGACCTGAAGGTCCAAGAGACATTTGAGTTAGGAATATAGATTTGGGATTCATTAGCATGATGTAGATGTCACTGAAGATTTGGGTATGGCAAAGATCAACGAGGAAGTGTACTGTGACAGAAGAGAGCAACACCTCAAGGAGCACCAGTATTTAAAGCACAGGTCAGGCTGAGGTGACAAAGCAGACTGTGTACAAGTGACCAGGGAGAGCAGAAGTCAAGGTAGAGTCAAGTGTGCAAGACAATGACTAGGAGGCGCTCACGGACTTGAAGCTAGTGCAGAGGTCACTACTGCACTTGAAAGAGTAGCAGGCACAGAGACCAAAGGCCCTGGAAACTGAGAACCAATGGCAGACAGGTGCAGGGAGTGTGATCAGCCTGCTGGGACCCCAGCTGAAGGGAGCAGCAAGAGAAGACAGGGCTTTTGGAAGAACACAGGGCCAAGGCAAGACCCTTCCCCTCTCCCTGCCTTTTTTTGTTTTCTTAGGTAGGAGAAGTGAGTGTGTACTTACTTAACGCTGGTGTGCTCAAGTCTGCAGAAAGGAAAAGGCTGAAAATACAGGCTAGGAAGTAAGAACAAGATTCGATGCTCAGTAGGAGACTGGCTCTGTACAGGAGAAAATCCACTTCCTACTTCCTGCTTGGATGCAAATGCAATTGATTTTGTAGGTTCTAGGGAACAGAAGCTTAAAGAATTCTAATAGATGACTTTTTTATTATATGGAACATTAAGAGTACCTGGGCTAAGGGGTTGAGGGTAAAGCCAGTGGAGTCGTTGAGTGGTGAACACTAGGAAAGTACAGAAACTTTATAGGACCCACTGTAAAGACCAGCAAAGAAAGCTGGCTAGAGGAGGAAAGAAGGTTCACTGGGTAGTCAGGCAGTCAGGCCACTGAGACAAGGGTAAGAGGTCGTTAATTTGTAGGGCCATTTCTGCACAGGTGAGATTTTCTTGTTTGTTTGTTTGTTGTTTTTTGAGACAGGGTCTTGCCATGTAGTCCAGGATGGTCTCAAACTCATGTGACCCCTGCCTCAGCCTCCCAAGTGCTGGGATTAGAGGCATGCACCATCATGTCCAGCAGAGGTGGGATCTTCCACAGCAATGTGTCACATGCCCTATACTGGTGTAACAGAAGGAAAAGCAGACACAGGGCACCGATGTGCCAACTTCAAGGAAATTGGAATCTAGGCTGGATAAGAAGGAAATACAGAGAATGGGATGGAGGAATAAAAGTGTGAGTTCTGCCTGTAACCATGGATAATCAAGAACCGGAAGCCAGGCGATGAGGCACATACCTACAACTCCAGCACTCTAGGAGGCTAACACACAGGAGGGCTGCAAGTTTGGGCCCAGCCTAAGCAACTTAGTGAGGCCCTGTCTCCAAACACAAAATTTAAAAAGGGGTGCAGATATAGGTGAGTGTGAAGGTTCTGGGCTCAATCTTCTATACCAAAAAAGCAAAAATCTAACAAACAAAAACTCTGGAAAACTAAGGATCTTATTTTTATCCTGTGAAACAACCAAGAGCTACTGTGTCCCCCCACCTCACACGTCCCTATTCTCCCTGCATCCCCCTCCTCTAACAAAGTCAGAAGATACAGTTAATTGGCAGATGAATAGAAAACTGGCCCAGGTCTTCCAGTGAGCTTGTCATATCATCACTGTAGCTGGAAGCAAGCAGAAGTGAAGTAGCCAAGCCGAACAACTAAGGCTGTCAGCAAGTACATCTGTAGATGTCACCCAGCAACAGTACAAGGACCGCATCTTCCATTCCTCACCTCGCATTCCCACACATGGAGAATATCCATGAATATACACACCCTGGAGAAAATATTTAGCTACCAAATGTTCTCCTGCCTCTCCCTCTCCCTCTGCGACATTCCTTCCATAAACAAAAAAGAAAAGGAAAAAAAAAAAAAACCCTCAAGTGCAGATGGTCAGAAAGCAGAGCACAAACTCAAGGGCTACTTTTTGCTCAGAATCCTACCGCGATGCTGGCTGAGTCAGTGAGCAAAGGGGAGGAGGGGGCTGCCTGGACAGGGAGATCCAGCCTTTTTCCAGGCTGGGCCATCGAAAACAGGAATCCGTCTTAAGCCGCCTACGTGGCGAAGTATTTCTAATCTCTCTGAGGAAGGGAGAAACTCTCTCTGTATTAGGACTGGATTCAAACACTCACTGCTAGAAAACATAAATGCCTCTCTGTTATATGCAGCTCCACAGAATTCCACGAAGAGCTTGTGAAACACCATCCTATACAGTTTAGTGAATGATAATGGCCATAGAGAAATTGTCAAAATTTCAAAATGCCCTTCTATGGCCTGAACAAGAAAACAAAAGCCAATTTACTCTAAAGCATCAAAGTAAAGAGTCCCTGGTTCACTACTGTTCTTTTATGTTAACTCTTTCAAATCAGAAAAATCAGTGTTCTCCTTGCAGTGAGCCTCAGGAACACAGAACTTTAATAAGGCTGTACTACAGAGCTTATCAGAGATGGTGTATGTTTAGACTATTAAACAGGATTCTCCAAACAGTTATCACAAACAGTAGACACAGAAAGCAACTATTTGAAAATGCTTTCAATTCTGTTACCATAACTGCTGGCTGAAACAAGAGTTCCCAGGACAACACGTCCAGCTGCATACCAGCTGTTATTGTTCCACCTCAGCAGACGGATTACACAAATAGAGCCTTCCCAATTAAGATGACCAAGAGCCAACTTAACGCTGAATCTGGGATCCTCAAGCAGACAGACAGGCAATCAGGAAGCACTGGAAAGAACATCTCAGCATACAGAGAATGTATAGAGGAGATGTGAGTACATTTCAACTGCCAAAACACCCAGTCCTAACTGCCTGCCAAACAACTAGTTTCTACTGCCTCAAATTCATTGCTGAAGCAGACTGCTTTAAAAAAAAAAAATGTACCCTGTTCCTTTCCCTTACATTTCAGTGCTTCTTGTTCACGGCCTCTCCCTTGTCCACCAGCCAAATGCCAACAGTGCAAAGGCCAGTCCCATAGGAAGCATACTTTAAGCGTGCACAAGTCACAAGTGATGAAAAGTAACCTTTATAACTTTACAGAAAACAGTAATTTTTAACTGAACTTATTACAGCAAATGCAATGGAACTCCCTATTTGAGGACATGTCCCTTTCAAATGATGAACAAAAGGCTGACAATCTCAAGCAGAGGCAAGAAACCCTCCCTCTCACATGTGAGCTATTATTGTCATTAAGAACCTACGATGAGCAGAGCTGGAAAATGAAAAGCATCTCAATTCTATGCTGTCACAAGAAAATATAGCAGAAGTAGGTAACCATGCTAGCATTTTTTTTTTCCGGTACTAGGGATCGAACTCACAACCTTGAGCTTACCAGGCAAGTGCTTAAGCCACAAAGCTATAAATACCCAACCCTCATGCTAGCATTTTTAAAAAGTTAGTACGAACACCAAAGGTATGGCTTTGGCTAATGGAGCTAAAAGGCAGACAAGTATTGAAAAACGGTGTAATTTAGAAGAAGACAAACTCATAATGTCTTATGAAACTGGATTTTTCTGTAAGGTACAAAGTTTAAAGCTTAAGGCAAGCAAACAAACAGGTTAGGAAATAAGAACAAGATTCGATGCTCAGTAGGAGACTGGCTCTGTACAGGAGAAACAAAACAAAACCCCCATTTAAAAAATCCAGTTCTACTCTCTCCCTTATAATCTATAAAATACTGCTTGGCCCCATTACTGAATAAGACCACAGCACTAAACTAATGGAGCAGTCCTCACTACCCAAATGCAGTATCCAAAAATGCCAGATCTTCAGCATACTGAAGGCTCACAAATGATTTGACTTAACATGATAATTCTGGTTCTCTAAGACGGCTATTTTGTGACCAGATTATTTTTTTATTTTTATTTTTTTGTGGGAACTGAACTCACAACCTCGTGCTTGCCAGGCAGGCACCTATGCCACTGACCTAAATCCCTAGCCAACCTGAGAATTCTTAATACTAGAGTGTCAAACAAGCTTGGAGGTAAAATAGGTTTAAAGTAGGTTTAAATTACAGTTAGAGGTAATAGACATTTTCCATTATCAAAACGCAAGGGTAAAGGTACCCTAATCCGTGGGATGTGTCTTTGTTATTTTATGTGATATCTTCACCAGAAGAAATAAGAGTCTCAAGTAAAAACTCCAAGCCGAGAACTGGCACATTTGCCTTATTTGCTCAAACTTCATGCTTACAAGACTCAATACCAGCCCTAATTCAGGGTAGTAGGTCACAAACATGCCTGCAGTCCTGAGCTGAGCTAAAAAATGAGGCCAACGTTTACTCCCACACATCCAAGCTAAGGCAAAAAATGCACTCATGCTGCTGAACAAACTCCTAGCTATGGGACGTGACATGAGGCAATTACTGGAAAAAAGTCACAGAAAAAGGAAAATGCGTTATTTGTAACACTAAAGAAATAAAAGGGCAATGATATATGAGATACATAAAACACGTATTTTTAGAAAATATATACTCATTAAAATATACAAAAGACAAGTTTATATAGGAAGCTATTTCTTGTTGCATGACATTTATAAACTATTAAGAATTATCTATAGTTTGGTTTTCAACCACATAGAAGGGTGACAAATGAGAAAAGGAGACAAACAATAACCTCATTATGAAAAATGTTCTAATATCTAATCATAATGTTAAAATAGGCTAAGATCTTCTGTCTCTCACAAAGTGGCAGGAAATTGATTGATAGTTTACTTTTATTTATTCAACTATTCGCTAAGTGAATCTACGCCAAAGCCCTCTATGCCAAGCCATTTGGAATACTCCAATCCTTCATTTTGCTAGAATGTCTTTTAGTTTCTAGTTCTTTTAATTCCTAATAAACTTAGCCCTTAATTTCCCTAGATCATGTGCTATTCACATCTCTTTTTAAAGCAAGAAATTACAACAAATAACCGATATATCTTAAATACGCATCTTCCTCAGTTTTTACAGTTGCTTATTAACTTTCTTACCACACCACCCATCGGATCAAGTTTAACAGCCATGACTCTTAAATTGCTCAGGTCCGAATTCTTCCATTCATTCAACAACTATTTACTTAATACTACTATACCACCCAGTCAGTGTTCTAGATACTAAGGGCACACCAGTGACTAACACAGATATACTCCTAAACTAGGACCTTAAATTCCAACCCTGCAGTCCAGTGGGGAGGGAGCAGGGTTGGATAAGGGATACATAAAATTAAAAATAAAAATGTTATGTGTCAGAGGATCATGAAAAAATTGGGGTGGAAGACATCAGAGGAGGGGTTCTCTTAACACTGCATCATTGGAGACGGCCTCAGTGACAGAGACGAGGTGACATTTGAGCAGAGAGAAGAGCAAAACCAAGGCAACAAGTGGGGGAAGAACAAGCACAAAGGCAGGAGCTCGCTGCGGGGCGAGGTCAGCCGGCCCGGGGTAACAGTGAGAAAGGTGGAAACATTAGGAGAGAAGGTCAGAGGAGCTCCAGGGCAGGGAGGAACTGCAGCCCTGTGGAGCCTGCAGACCCAGCTTGTACTCTGAAAGAGGTGAAAAGCCACAGGAGACCTTTGTACAAGGAAAAACATGCTCTGATTAGTATTTTAAAAGGATTACTTTGACCACTATAGTAGCTTAAGACGACAGAGGACACAAAAAGGTGGGCAGGGAAGGGAGTTTTGACAATCTAGGCAAGAGATTCCCGTAACTTGGTCCAGGGTGGAGTGGAAAGTAGTGACAGATTCTCAGCGTATTTTAAGAGCAGAACAGATCAGTTTACTAGTGGACTGGGTACACATTATAAGCTCTGGCCTGCACAATTAGAATGATGAAGCCACCATTTACAGAAACAGGTACAGGGATGGCCTGCAAGGAAATCGGGAGGCTGGTATTGGGTATGAGAGTTTTAGATGCTTATGAAACATCATTATGGAAATGTCAAGTAAGCAACTAAGATATTCAAGGACACAGTTCAGGGACAGGTCTAGGCAGGGGAGAAAAATCCGGAAGTCATCAGCATAGAGTCAATATTCAAAAGCTATGGGAGTAGATGAAAATGATTACAGATAGATATAGATAAGTGAGGAGTAGACAGACTGGGACTTGGGGCATAATAAATTTTAAAGTTGGGGAAGATAAGGAGGACCTAACAAAGAAAACTCAAGGGAAATCTCTACTGATGGAGAGGAGTATGAACAGTAAAATTTCAGGAACAAAATTTTTTTAAAAAACTACTTCAGGAAGAGAATAATCAACTGAAGCAAATATTTCGGAGATGTCAGAAAAGATGAAACTAAGGACTGGCCTCTGCTTTAGCAAACTGAAGGACACTGCTTCCTTGACAAGGGTTTGGTAAAATGACAGAGCTGAAACCAGAGGGAATGCTGGGTGCAGCAGGGTGCACTGGGAACTGGAGCCAGCTAATAAAAACAATTGCCAAGTATTTTGCTAGGAAAGAAGAGAGGGAGGGCAAAAAAAGAAAGAAGAGGAGAGAAGAGAAGTCAGTCAGAAATAGCTGGTGAGGAAAAGAGAGGTTCCAAAAGAAACTGCTTTTCAAGGTAAAAAGACAAGTAGTAAGTGAATGATCCAACCGGCAGCTAGATTTACAGTTATCATGAAGGCTTTCTCTGGTGTGGGTTCGTAAGTCTCCCAAAACTTTCCCTTGCAAAGCAAAAAATAGTCATGTCCAGGATCAATGTAAGTATGTAAACATTTAGTACCCAAAGAGTTCAAAACTCACAGAGTCTGGAAGACACTCCCCATCAGAGCCGGCCTTGTTCTGGGCCTTTCTTCCCCCGTTAGTTCTCAAAATCTGGTCCAGTGTCAGGTCTCAAACTGGCTGTCAGCAAACTTCTGATCCTCATTCTCTATATGTTCCATTCTGGTACATTCTGGGTAATGTTCCAAAATTTATATTTTTTAAAGCACTAGAGATAATTTTTATGTACTGTCACATTTGAGAAATATTTCTTACTATAAATTCTTCTCCATCCTGGTTCTTACCCTTTAAAGATTTGGGTTGGGAAAAGATTCTGACCTTAGCACTGCATTACAAAATGAATTAGGCTTTTGTAGGTGATTCCTTTGGCTTCATAGGCCAAGCACTGCAAAGTAACATTTATTCCAGTGTCCATGTAAGCTTGAGCAGTGAACCAGAACAGCAGCAGTCGATCTTCTTTAAGGCACAAACAGGTGTTCAACGCAACACAAGCTACACTTGCCATATCCCAGGGGGCTTAGCATGCCTGGGCCAACCGAACCCCAACTCCCCAACACTTTTCTCCATGCCAGTTTCCTCTCTCATTCAACCGATATCCTCCAGGCCCCACTTCCCAGACAAGTAAAAATAAACATTTGATTTTTAGAAAGTTACTGAGCATTTCACATGGTATCCTTTACATGCACACAGTAAAACCAAATCCCCCCCCCCCCATACCTGTCCCTCACCGCATTCTTAATATCTGACAAAATAATGCAGGACCACCAGCATATCTCAAAGGCAAGCGATAAATGTGGAAGCAAAGAGTTAACTTTTGCCTCAGCACACACAAAATGATAAGAAAACACTCTGTGGTCATCTAGAAGCCTAGACTTGTTTAACCCCAGTCTGTGTTGGGTAGCATTGGCATTTTCAGGCAGGGTGTTACATTCTGCTGGTTAAAAACCAGCATAGAAATATTTACTTTTCAAAAAAGAATTTCAGGTGTTTATTTTAAAAAATACACACAGGTGTGTGTGCACATACACATAGATGGTTTAAGAGAAAGTATTCAATAGTCATATAGCAATAGAGAAAAAGAACAGAGCAGGGGGAAGATAGGGAGAATATGACACTTAAGAATTAAGAACGTTCTGAAAGTCCAAACGGCCCGTAAATTGGTTTGCATATTCTCATCAGATCTACAGGGGAGACTTTCTTCCCATTTTAAAAACACCTTGCATCACTTAACTCACCTCTTTCCAGAATCAAGCCTTAGGATGCACCTTCAATAGTTAGAACTTAAGACAGAGGGTAGCAAAATATGGCCTGCTCACTGATCTATTTTATCAGCCTTTTATAAAAGTTTTACTGAAACAAAGTCACATCTACTTGTTTACCTACCTACTGTCGATAGCTGCTTCCTGGCCGTAACAGCAAGACAGAGCAATTGTAGAAAGCCCAAAAAGCCTAAAATATTTTCTGTGGCATTCTATAGATCTAAGAAGACAATGAATATAAAAACAAAGATTTCTACAAAAACCTCTCCCAGCTCCCTAGTGCAGGGCACAGCATTTGAAAATTTGGTCCAAGGAAACCTGAATTTTCTCTCTCTCTACACACACACACACATGCAGAAGGGAGTCTATTCAGAAACTGTGCAAGATTAAGGGCAACTGAAATCCATTTGATATCTAGAATTACTTATTCATATAAAAAAAGATTAGTAGTTAAAAGGGAAGGGAAAGAGATCTGAATCATTCCAAAAATCGAATCTGTAATAATATCCTTAAGCTCTTACACAGCTCACAAAATGAACCAACCAAGGAGAAAGACAAGGAAAACAATACTATTGGAAAAAATGGCACCATTTTTCCAATGACGCCTCCTCCCAGACCCAGTCCAAGAGGCAGCAGAGAAGGAGGGAAACTAACTAACCAAGACGCGCGGCGACCACAGCCGGGAGAGCAGGGGAATGACGACATGTCGAAAACTGCAAATAAAATGGAAGCTACCATCAGATCTCACTTAGATCTCTATGAGAACGTCCCTCCCCTGTCCTCTGGGTAGGAATTCAGTCCTTCACACTAGGCGTCCTTGTCCTTCTTCTGAGTGGATGGACAATTTACATCATGAAAATACCCTCCCGGCTGGCACTCGCTCTACAAGTGACTGATTGTGAGCAGATGCCTTCATAAAGTAAGTATAAACGAATACACCCCTTCTCCATTCTTCAGTCACCCACCCTCTGAGCAAAAGAACAGAAATGCGTACTCCACACCCGCTGCGTTAGAAGCCAAAGCCTGTGTGTATTCTTTGCATCCCTTCACATCTTTCATTGGCCTTGCTTTTACATCCCTGACTAGATAATGCACCCTATTAAATATCTATTAAACACAATCTTCCTACACTAGAGCTGCATAATCTTTACTATAAGATGCAAGCATTTTCTTTCCACTTATTCCACTTAAAAACTAAGAAATTCCTAAAACAGCCTCAATTCAGAATATTTCAAAATCTATTTCAAAAAGGAATCAACACCTTCAACTGAAAATCAGTCAAATTTACCACTGTATTTAATGGTACAGATTAACACTAATTAAATCAATCACATTCCCTTGAATATACATTAGTATTTCAGAAACTATTTTAAATTACTCTTCAATTGGAAAGCAGTACGACGTTTGACAGGTAAACATTGCGTCCTCTTTCCACAAAGAGAAATTTTTGGTGATTATTCCCAAAACCCTCTCACAAATTATGTACACCAGATTCAGTGAGAGTGTGCTGAGGGCAAAGAGGTCATCAGCCAAATACCTACATACCACATTTCAGGTAGGTTCCCAGTATTTCAAAATCCTGAGCTCTCTTTATCTGCTTTTCCCTCTACATTGAGGGCAAACATTCAGCAGTGATAGCAGAAGAAATACTCTTTAAGTCCATTCTTTACCATATTTCAAAGAGACAGCTCGCGACTCCATGCTGCTCGGTGGAGTGTTTCACACGCACCCACATGGGACTTGCTTTACCTTTCTATTTACATTCTGGAGAGCAGCCAAAGTCCTTTCTAGTTCTCTTTGATCTGATGCCAGAGACTTGGTATCCCAAAACCACCTAGATGAAATTCCCTTAGGAGTGCTCTAACTGAAGTGGAGTATGAAGGAGACAGAAAACATTCCATAAACGCATCCTGTATCATATCACTCTTCAGCTTCAAACTCCTTGCAGTTACCTGATCTAATGCAGACTCCTCAGGCATGTTATTACAAAGCATCCGTAAGTCTGAACAATACTTCTCTTTCTATCTCCAAACCATACACTAAAATTCTCCGATGTAAACTTCCTCTCTCTCTCTCTCTCTCTCTCTCTCTCTCTCTCCCTCTCTCTCTCTCCCTCTCTCTCTCTCCCTCTCTCTCTCTCCCTCTCTCTCTCTCCCTCTTTCTCCCCAAGGTCTTGCTATGTAGTTCAGGGTGGCCTTGAACTCACAATGTAACCCAGTGGCCTTGAAGTCACAGCAGTCCTCCTGCCTCAGCTTCCTGGGTGCTGGGATTAAAAGCATGCACCACTATGCCCAGCTAAACTCTACTTGCCATCTATACTATCCATATACCATTTCTCTAAACTATTCTACCTCACCCCTTCCAAATCCTACCTACGTCTTTGGGTTTAGTTCAAGTACCACTGTCTCCTGAACACTTTCAACCTGTATCATCATCTCACTTTTGTGAATACATAGCATACAATAAAAGATTAGCTTATTCAAAAAGAAATCTGTATTTCTGGTATCTTCTGCAATAGTACAGTTCAAGGTTTTCTGACCATCACACAAAGTAAAAGAGACACTTCGGCCAGGAATGGTGGCAGACACCTATAATCCTAGCACTTGGGAGGCTGAGGCAAGTCGATCCCTGCAAGTTTGAAGCCAGCCTGGGCTATACAATGAGTTCAAACTGCAGAATGAAACCTTGTCTCAAAAAGACCCCCTCCCAAAAGACACTTCATATTGGAACCCTCAAGATATACACATGATGTTAAAACTCATTTAATCAAACAAAATAATACTATCTATGATGTAATTTGATAGTTATTCTATTTTTCATTTCATTTGTTAGAAAGTGCTGGTTGCCTATCACTAAATTCCTTTTGATACACAAGGAATTGTTGCCTACAATTTTTAAAATGCTCCTCTACAATCCTTAAGGCACTGTCTTTGGCAAAAATCGAGCCCAGTAAATATCTGATCATATTGACTGACACATCCACCAAAGACACAGGTTAGAATCTTAAAATGAAATTACGTTTTTCTAGTTATGGCCATAAAGCTTGATGATGAAGTCTTTTGAGATCTTCTTCCAAAAAGATCTTCTTAAAAAACAGGACAACATAAAAAACAGAAGGAGGAGGAGGAAAGAGGAAGAGGAAGAGGAGGATGAAGAGGAAGAGAGGAGGAAGAAGTTGTTTTAGATAAGACAGCCTTTAATAAAAAAAAAAAAAAAAATCAAAGAAAATATTCTCTTCCCTAAACCTAAACTGAAAAATTTCATTCACATACACGGCACCCCCAAGGGAGCCTAAAGCCTCCAATTTCACATAAGTAAATCTTTCCCACTTAGCTGGTTTTAGCAGTTCTGGTCTCCAAGCCTCCTTCAGCCATGAGCATATGATAAGCCTTCATAGTAGTAGCAAAGTTTTCTCCTCTGTGAGGTAGATGCCCAGTGCCTGTGGTTAAATTTCCAATAAAGTAAAGACATCTGGATATTTACTGGGAAGTTCAATTTGCGACATACCATGTTCATGGAATCATCTAGATTTGTTTTTACTTTTTGTATATATTCTTTGCTGTGGTAATTATGACACACACACACACAACTACAGATTTTTGAGATCCAGGTCTCTTGTTCCCTGCTATTCCCTTACTGAACTTTTATAGGAAGAAAAAAGCCTGACTTCTAAAATAAGCAGTAGCCCAATGAGATAGAGTAAACTTATTGTCTGGTTCATTCATTAAATGATTCATTCATTTACAAACATATCCTGAAACTTAATGTGTACCAGGCAATAGGCTGGGTACTGGATAAAGTAAAAGCCTCTGCCCTAAAGGAATTTCAACGGATAGGTGAGGACAGACACAAATAACTAAACATAAAGTGAGGTAAGTTCTATACCAGGAAGTAAAGAGTACCCACATGTCTATTTTCTCATCTGTAAGACAGTTTGTACAGATGAATTGTAAGAGTGTACATCCAGGGGCTGGAGGTTTAGCTCAGCGGCATAAGCGCCTGCCTTGCAAGCAGGCAGTCATGAGTTCGATCCCTGGTACCGATAAAAAGGAAAAAGACAAAAAAAAAAAAAAAAAGAGTGTACATCCAGCTCCAAAAAATCCCAATCCTACAATCTTACTGTCAGGGACATTTCTAAGAATACCTCCTTCATCCATCCTTTTCAATATATTACTTTCTCATAGTAGCATTATAAGGAAATGTTAAAATGCCACAAGAACTGATTTGACAGAGCTGAGTAACATCCGAGATATGAAATATCAGTAAAGTTCAGTTCCACAAAGACTTAAATAATTTCCTGACTTTCTACCATGCTTTTGCCAATAATCTCTACTCAATTAAGTTCTGCATGCCTGCTTGTAGGTAAGCTTGTGTTGGACAATTCGCAAAGGATAACAGAAGTTTTCCCTTTAAAAGTTAAACAATTCATAATTGAGCACAAGTTCTCAAACAGTTGTTTCTGTCTTTGGATGAGAAAAAAACAACTCTTGGTTTCTGTATCCGCACAACATCAAATCTCCAGGCTCTCAACATTTCAACACATATTTAGCCAAGAGAGTAAGTGACATGTAATGTTTTAAAGTTGGTTCTTCAGATGGAGGGGAAAAAAATATTGTTTCTACTGCTTGCAAAAGTAAATGTCCGAATCCCTTTGAAAATTTGCCCAATCTACAAAGCAGTGGAACTAAACTGAACTCCCACTACTACTTGGCTCATGCATTTTTCCACAAGTCGAACAAAGACCTCATTGACTTCTGCATGTAGGCGGCTTAGACCTGCAGTGCAGCCATGCAGCACGTTACTTAGGACAGTGATTCCACCCTGATAAGTCAAGAGTCTTCTCTACAGCTGCTTTCCTTCTTCCGCAGAAGTATAATTTTAAGCTTCCCATGAAAAAGTCGTATGATTTAGCATAAAACAGGTCTGCCTATATATTTGAAACCACATATAGAACTGTTTTATTTGCCTGTTTATGTTTAGTGGTGTTTCCAATCCTTCTTAGATCTCACCTTAAAAAACAGACTAAGTGGACACAAAGGTATGCCAAGAATCAAACATTCCAAGTCCTTACGCGTCCAGTGAAAACCTAACAGAAAAATATTAGTATGCAAAATGACAGTATGACAGACCAATCATCACTAAAGTGCCCTATCTTTAGAATTTATAAAGCACATTATAAAAATTTTAGTGGCACTTTCTAATTCAATATCCAAGCATGTACTGAAAGCCCTCAGTAATGGATATAAAGATGAATGTTTATAACCCAGTGGAACCAGGACAGGATGTGCTCAGGGTTACAAAGGACACAGAGAGCAACTGAGTCCAAATGGATCATTACAAAAGCTTTTCACAAGAAGCTGCCATCAAATTTATATTTCTTCTTCTGAGCAAGTGATAAAACAGAAGTGGATGGTTCTGACATAATAGTGCAGTAAACAGACATTCTCAACTTCATCTTTCAGCGCTTCTGCTAATTTACCACTGTCTATGAATTTTAACAATATTCACACCAAGTAAAATACTCGGCACTGTCACGAGATGCCAAAATAAAAATTTAAAAAAAGAAAGCACTGTAAGGAACTCAGAGAAAATACATGGCTATATGGAAAATAAGGACAGAAACTAACTCAAAATACCATACATGCATGGATATAAAGGAGGTATTTCTCCTTTAAATATCTTTCAGAAACAGGAAAACTGCCTTATATTCCAATTCTTACAAACTTTCCAGTTACTTCATTTGTATACCGTGCATTATGATAAGAAATCAAATTAAGTCTAAAATGACCTCAAATAGTACAAATTATTGGAAAATTATATATCATATACAGTAAAAGCGTTTTTGTTCTCTTGTTTTTAAGAGACAAAAATGCTAACTCATTTATACAACTACCTCCTGAAAGGCATGGGTTTAAAATTAAAAGTGCTAAGATTTCTAAATAAGCCTCTAAAGAACATAAGACAGGACTAATAGTAAGGAAAACAAAAAAACTATTCTATGTTACATGAATCAGCATATAGTGTATATTGGTACAAGAAAAACTGATACCTTAAACCAATTTTTTTAAAAGTACCAGAACGTAATTTCTTCATACAAATGTATATAATACAATCTGGAAAACTACTACTGATGATTAAAAAGTGACTTTAATAATCACTGATATCAAAATGCATATTTAAAAAACTGGAAGCAGGATATGATGGTACAAATCTATAATCTCAGCACTCTGCAAAATGGAGGCAGAAGGGTGGCATGTTTGAGACTGGCCTGGGCTACACAACAAGTTTGAGGTACCTGGATCACAGCAAGACCTTGTCTCAAAAAGAACTGGAGAGCTGGAGATGTAGTTCAGTGGCGCAGCACCTGCCTGGCAAGTACAAGGCCCTGAGTTCGCTTCCCAGTACCAAAACAAACAAACAAAAATTAGAATAAAACTGTTCCACAAAATATAAGAGTACAGATGGGTATGGTGGCACATGCCTGCAATCCCCACCCGCCCTGGGGAGGCTGAGACAGAAGAATCACCACTGAATTTGAGGCCAGTCTGGGGTACTCAGCAAGTTCAAGGCCAGCCTGAACTGCACATCAAGGCCTTGGGGCGGGGGACGGACAGAAAACAATCCTAGTTTTCCTATATGAGATTTAAACTATACAAAATTAAGTGAATATTTTTAAAAGCTATCTAATTATTTTACCTATATCCCTAATTTTTCCCCAGTACTAGAGGCTGAAACCAGAGTCCCCAAGCTGCAGTCCCAACCACTTTTTTATTCTTAAGACAAGATCTTGTTGAAACACTAAGTTGGTCAAACATGCAAGCCCACTACCTCAATTTCCCAGACTGGTGGAATTATAGTCAGGCACCATCACACCCGGCTTATGTTCCCCAAATTTTTATACCTTTAAGTTGGCCAAAATCGTTATACAAAAATATTTCAAAGGGGCCGGGGCTTTAGCTCAGCGGCATAAATGCCTGCCTTGCAAGCAGGCAGTCATGAGTTCGATCCCTGGTACCGATAAAAAGGAAAAAGACAAAAAAAAAAATTTTTTTCAAAGATAAAACGATAAGCTTTTTATCTAAGTTTTGATGCTGTCTTGTATACAGAATCGTGTGGTAGACTTCGTGTTATGATTAAAAAGAAAAAAGATGGTAAAGCAAATGGGATTCCATACGTGATCTGACCGACATTTAACTCTGCAGAAGCCACACCAAACTTCCAGTCCAGGAGGGACAGGCATAGGGACAGAGGCAAGCAGACAGGCAGACCAGCCGCTCTGCTCTGCGGAGCGCGACACTCCCTCCTCCCAAGCTACAGCAAAGTCATGCCGGGTTCCTTGCTTAAGATGCTCCCCCCCTCTCCCACTTTATTTCTACTTTACGACAGAAAAATCAACTTTAAAGGCAGATCGATCACCATTCTCACTAACACAATGAAAGAGTATCTGTATTCGGCAGTAGCACAGACTCTATCCTTGATGGTAATAGAACACACACACGCACACACATCAACCTTTTCCTTGTTGTTTTACGTCAGTTTAAAAAGTTACTTAACCTTTCTTCTTCCAAGTTTTTCCACCTGCACAAATCACAAGTAAATGACAAAAATTTCAGTGCCACAGACAGCAGGAAAATGACGCCAACATGTGCTATTTTAAAGGCCAGAAGAGTCCTTTCCCCAATACCACTAATGATACAAATGATGACACGGGGTGGCCTGACAGGAAATTACCCTGTGTCCACAACCCTGTGTCCACACCAGTCTTCACTCTGACTCCTAGCGCTGGCTGTACGTGGCTGACACTGATCCTAATCTGCTCCAAGGTAAGTCATCTAACCCTAAGCCAGTGAAGTCACACCTGAGTGACAGAGGTATTTCCATCATCAGTACTAATAAAATGAAAAGGCATCTTGTGCCATACAACATGACCCCTTTCCCAACAATGATTCTAAAATGTAAGACCCAGTTCCTGGATAGACAGAACTGGAGTAATGTGGAGAATGGATCAATGCCGGAGGTCCCTGCCCTTCTGCTCCTTTGTTAGGCACCTCCCCCTCCCTGTGCAGACTTACAACCCACACACTTGTCACACATCACCCTGACACTCCAGATTTCATAGTCTCTTGTCACAATGTCCTCATGAAGAACTGATCAAAAATACATTTAGCATACCAATTTCTATAGGCTTCAATAAAAGCATTCTACTTTTTCATTGCTAGGAATGCAAGGTTACTTTGGAAGACAGTTTCACGCTCCTACTCATGTCTACGCAAAAATCTGCACATGGATGTTTAGAGCAGTTTTACTCACAGTTGCCAAAACTCAGAAGCATCCAATTTATCCTTCAGTATAAATGGCTAGATGAACTGTGGTAAATCCATACAACACAATTATTTAGCACTATAAAGAAGTAGCCTATCACACCACGAAAAGATATGAAGAGCTGGGACTGGTGGCACAGGCCTATAATCCCAGCACTGCAGGAGACTAAGGCATAAGGATAGCAAGTTCAAACCTTGCCTGGGCAATTAAGCAACTTAGCAAGACCCTGTCTCAAAATAAAAAATAAAAGGAGCTAAGGGTGCAGCTCAATGCGAATGTCCTAGGTTAAATCCCTAGTCTCAAAGAGGAAAAAAAAAATTATGGAGGAACCTTAAAGGCACATTACTAAGTAAATAAATGTAACAGAATTACACATTGCATGATTTCAACCACAAGACATTCTAAAGTGACTGAGATAATCAGGGATTGCTGGGAGTTTGGGAAGAAGGATGAACAGGCAAAAACCAGGACTTTTAGGAAAATAAAACTATTGTGTATAATATCACAATTGTACAGGATGAGTGGATGGATATAGGTAGATAGATATCAGTACACATTTGCCCAAATTCATAGAACATACATGAAGAATGAACTCAAGTATGGACTCTGGGAATAAAGTCTTATTTTGTTTGTTTTTTTATTAAATGTAAATTTTATCAAACATATTGTCTTATTCTTCTTGTTGCTAAGACAAAATATCCAACACCCAAAGTTAAAGGCAGAAAGATTTATTGACTCCCAGTTTGTAAAGGTTTCAGTCTATAATCAACTGGCTCCCAAGGCAGGTTGGCATCAGAGGATAACAGTTTATTGCAGGCAGAAGATAGCAAAAGCAAGCAAGAAAGGGACCTTAACAGTGACATTCTCCCCCTTATAGCTTATCTAGGCTAGAGAGGGTGAGTAGTACCCCTACCCTTAATCCTAGTGCCCTTGAGCCTAGCACTGCACCTTGAATCAGTTCTTGTGTCACATACTGTAGACCTATCCACCTCTGAAAGAGCCCCACTTATGACCACATGAGGCTTTGGGGGCCATCAAGACACAAGCCATGCTGATAGTCCAAGAAGCTGGATTTGAGGGGGGACATACTTTGAACTCAAATTTGATTGTTAACCCAAAAATGTTCTAATCTATTACTATTTTCAAAAAGAACACTATTAAGTTTCATTTAAAAGACTTGTTTTAGAAGTCAAGTAAATTTTGCTATAGCCTGTCAAAGGTAGGTTGCATTCAAAAACACTAAAATCCAAGAGCATTAGTACTGCCAAAATGTCCTAAGGCCAGCTTTTAAATCTCAACAAGCAAAGCTAAAAATAGTGCTGAACAAGATCAACTAAAAAAATAAAGTCTTATTATGCAGTCTAACAACATACATGTCTCTAGTACAGTATTCTAAGTATCAGCATCAGGCTGAAGGTATAGCTGTGTTAGAAGTATGGTTAGGAGGGTTAGGATGTACAAGGCCCTGCATTCAATCTGCAGTACCAAAAAACTCAAAAAAACAAAACACTGGACCAACGATTTAGGTCAGTGGCATAAGCACCTGCCTCGCAAGCACAAGGCCATGAGTTTGATACCCAGTACCAAAAAACAAAAAAATAGAAAAGCAGGCGAGGTGGCACACTCCTGTAATCCCAGCACTCGGAAAGCTGAAGCAAGTGAATCGTTCCAAGTGTGAGACCAGCCTGGACTACAAAGTGAGCCCAAGGCCAGGCTGAACTGCATCGTGAGACCCTGTCTCAAAAAGACAGAAAGGAAAAAAAAAAAAAAAAAAAAAAAACTAGCATCTAACTGTAATAGTTAAGATTTAACTAATTACTGTATCTAGAAAAAACAGGAAGAAACAAAACCTCGAGTCCCCAGAAGTTTTGACTCAACTCACTGACCTCTAAGTATTGCTAGAGGGGCTATCAATGGGCCTCTGCTCTAAGGCTGCAGGCTAAAGAGCTGAGATGCACTCAGAAGTCTCAGGTTCCAGAGCACCGGAGGGAGAGGCACGCAACGTCCATCCTCTGTGGATGACAGGGCCCATCCTATTCCATCTGCTCCAGCAGAAGCTACAGCTAAAGCAAGTATAGTATCCCCATCTCCAGGTTTTACACTTGTACATGTCACCGCTGGTCAGCTCTGGATCATCAAGCATGCTGCACACATTCTAGAAGCTGTATCTTGTATTTTAAATATCACTGATATCCTTAACATCACTTAAGTAGCAAGTACAATTTTTAAAATCTTTTTTTAAAAAATTGTATGGCACTATAACTACTCAGTGAGATAACCTGTCATTATAAACTGACTACAGAAATAAAAACCTTTATGTTTCTAATCAGCAGAATGCTGCAGAATTTAGCATAACGGCTGATGACACTAATATTTACTGTAAGCAAAATCACCTGATCTACAGATTTTCAAATTCAGAAATTTTATTTTCATCAGCCCATCAAATGTTCATTAGGCTTTAAAAAAGTAACCTGTGTTAACCAAACACAACCTAATTGGTTTAAACGCCATAAGCCACAGGTAAGTTTTCAATGAAAGCTATTTTTGTCAGAATGATGGGAGCAGATATCTGCACAGGGCAAGTCCTCACAGAAGACAAAATTAGAGATCAGAAAGTTGCTTGGTCTGCAGAGAACTGAAGCAAATGAGAGCTGAACATTCTTAGGCAATCATTCTACCAAATAATGGCAAACTGCCCTCCTCTCCTCCAATGATGGTTTTCTAAAAATAATCAGGCTACTTGTCTAAAATTAGAGCACTCTCCCAGAGAGTGTGACAGAGATGAAGATTTCTCCTTTTTCAATATTCCTTGTATGTCACTACAGCTTCTGTTATCACAGTTTCTTACATTAATTACATGACTCCAGAGCCAGGCGTAGTGGCGCACCCCTGTAATCCCAGCACTTGGGAGGCTGAAGCAGGAGGATCGTTGTGAGTTCAAGGCCAGCCTAGGCTACAAAGTGAGCTCAAGGCCAGCCTGAACTACATAGAGACCCTGTCTCAAAAAGACCAAAAAAAAAAAAAAAAATTACATGACTCCTTTATCTCATGGTGTTGTTTTTAAACCACAATGTAAGCATAAGTGAGAATTATTCTAGCTATTAAATATTTTGTTTTCTTACGTTGAATCCAGATTTTGGGGATGGGAAGATCCTATCTTATTAATTTAGCATTTGGACTTCAGTATATTTTTTGGTACATGTGCTGCCGAAGTGAGCACATTAAGCATATTTTTAAAGCTAATATTCCAATGTGAAATATATCTTTCCAGTAAACACCTTATCTCCAGACATACAAAATCCTTAACTAGTCAAGAATAAAAAATATGATAAAATTCCTCTTATGAATAATCTTCCTGAACTAAGATGCTTTATAATTTCAATTCACATCCAAGATACCAAAGAAAAAAAGCACATTAACATGCCCAGACAAAAACCAAAACATAATTAATAGATTAATAAAAACATAATGTCCAAGCTGAAGAAATTTAAGAGAGAACTCCAAGCAAACTCCAAACAGATGAGAGAGAAAACCATTCCGCAGCTACTCATCAGAGCTGCTGAGCATACACCTGACATCCAGGATAGAGGGCTCAGGAAAAGGCTTCTTGTCGTCAGCGCTGCTGTGACCGTACTCTCCCTATCCAGAACAACTCAGGAGCTTCCTCTGGGATCAAGGTGTAGAAAGCAATGGAACAGAATTATTCTGGCAAGGTACTTCAAAGAAATCTCCACTGTCCCAAGACTTTCAGTACATATATAAGCTAAAAATAAATAAATAAAAGACATAGACAGAAGAATGCCAGAATAATTTAGGGTTAAAATTGCTTTTGCTATCTAGGTACTTTCTTCTGCTCTCTTTAAATCAGAAAAACACAACCCACATTGTTCTTCAAAGTAGCTCTTAATTATACTTTACCAAAGCAAACTCACGAAGCACTATGTTGGCTACAAAAAGACAGTAATGAAAAGCCAGTCACTGGGTAACAACTAAAGCCAATAGGTCCTTCCTTAGCTTGTTGGGCATGAGGTTAAACTATTTTGGGGGGTTTAAATACTTAGGGCAAGAGTCTGTCGGTAGTATGGGCCTGTAATTCCAACACTTGGGAAGCTGAGGCCGGATGATCAATGTGATGTCAAGGCCAGCTTGGCCTACATAATGAGTTTAAAGTCAGTCTGAGCTATGTATGACTGTCTCAAAAAAAAAGTAAATAAATACATAGGGCCAGCTATGAGGTGATCAAGAATGACATGCCGATTCTAAGAAGAAAATTTTGTTTTGCATATGCAGAAGAAACTTTGCAAACGCTAAGTGTCTCTTCCTAAAGATCTAGTAGGACATGCTTATTTGTGAAGGCAGGTACTCAGTCATCACTGAGAGAGAAAGGAGAGAGAGGAGAGAAAGGCAATTAACCTCTCCTGCCTTTCCACCCCAGCTTGGTTCCACTGTTTTCCTAAGCTGATGGACAAAGATGGTAAAGAAGATGAACAAACGAATAGTCACAGCAATCACCAGTGGAACACAGCACACCGTTTATTCTCTCACGCTTCTCACTTTTTCATAAAAAAAAATTCCCCCACAACACTCCTGCTACTAAAAATTACAAATGCCAAATTTCGACAGGGCAAAATATCCTTCTTCTCTGATAAAGGCAAATGGAAAGCAGCCAAATGCACTCATCTGCAGTATGCCTAAAAATCTCAGAAAGGATTGGAAGCACACAGCCTTTCTCAGGGTGAATGGATTCACCTTTTCCATCTTATGCCCACTGTGAAGTCATATTGATAGATTCCCTGTTAGGAAACACTTGGTGAAGGCAAAGTTTTCTATTTCTTCATCACCATAAGATCCAGTAAAATGTAAAATGAGGGCTTATGATACATTTCTCTTTTTTTTTTGGTACCAGGGATGGAACTTAGGAGCCAGTGCTTGCCAGGCAGGCACTTGTGCAGCTGAGCTAAACCCTTCCCTATGATACATTTCTTATGACAATGCAGAAATGACTCCAGAAACTGGCCAGCCCACACAGTGTCCTATACGATGAGTCTACATGTCCTGCATGTCCAAGGGTGCCAATGGAGTGGGACACTACTCGTTGTTCTAACTCTAATTCTCCCTCTCTACTCATGAGGCAACTGAGATCCATAACCCCAAACATTTTAAGCACCCAGAATTTGAGGATTTGTTTCAGAAGAAGAAAACATTAGAAACACTATTTGTATTTTACTTTATCTCATCCTTCTATATTTTCTATATACTGTACTTACATTATTACTAGACAGCATGTGCACATTTTTAAGTATAAATCAGTAAGCAGGTATTTTAAGTGTACACCAAGAAAAATGTCATTAACGGTGTGCTTGAACAAAAAATACTTACGAGACCATAAGGACAGAGAGTAGGTGAGAACTCGTGTCTATGAAGGGGCTGAAATCAAAGTATTCACTTCTATCATCTTTATTTCTCACTCAAATGTATCTATAAATGTAATAACCCACTTTGGAAAATATTTTCCATTAGAAGAAAAATATTAGGAGTAGACAAACTCGGTCTCAGTCCTTTTTCTGGTCTTAAGGAGGAACAAGGTTGTCATCAATTCAAGAGGAAGTAAGTTTTGGGTCTTTCTGTCCTTGCCTGGTGCTTGGGATAGGACCCAGGGCCTGCAGGACACTAGGCAAGGGCTCGACCACTGAGCTACAACCCAGCCCAAGTTTTCTTTTTAAGACTAGATGAAGGCCAATGTATGCACACTAAACAGGTAAAGAGAAGTTTCAGTTACTTCTATTCTATTCCTGACACTCAAGTAAAATTTCATCTTTCAATACTGCAGCACTGAATAGAGATTTTCCAATCTTTTTTTCTATAGGCACCAACAAAATTGTGAATTAAAAGCATAAAACAGGTCAGAAATTTTGTTTTGGATTTTGCTTTGTTTTTTTGAGACACAGTCTCACTATGTAGCCCATACTGTCCTCAAACTCTAAGTGATCCTCTGCCTCATTCTCCCAAGTGCTGGGATTATAGGCCTGAGCCACCACGCCTGGCTCAGGTCAGAAATTAAAAAAAAAAAAAAAAAAAAAAAAAAACTTCTTCTAATTCATATAGTTTTCCCAACCCTCTGTAATGAAGTAAAGGGGAAAAAGTAATCTATGTCCTGCTCTTCTTTAGGTCAGCATTCTGCCTTTTTCATTTATAAAAGCTGTGACTCAGGCTCAATTTTACTGTACAATTATGTTAATATAGAAAACATCCTCCCTTCTCCAGGTCCCCACAGGCCAGAGTCCTTCACATTCAGTATCACACCAAGACCCTGTGAAGCAGGGGAGCATTTTAAAAATGCTACTTTCCTGTTCTTGTCTTCATTATCCAAGGGTAAACACCACACTACTGTAAACTTTCATGATGCACACCTTTTTGGATAACAGTGCTTGTTATACACCTGCAAATGTCATTCCTAGACTGAGTATTTGGCCTTTCCTAAATTGTAGATTCTATGAAATTATAAGTGCTATTAAATTCATTGCTTTTCTGTATAAAAATATATGATCAAATTTACATATACTCAATGTTACTAATCTATAAGTCTATAAAAACACACAACACTAACATTACTAGGTATTAATTTCATCATTAATATCCATTAAATTTCTCATTTGAATAGAAATGTAAAAAACAAAACAGCTATGTTTATGTTCAAAGAAAAAAGTTTTGAAGATTTTTTTACAATTTACATTATGGAGCTGGTATATCTAAAGCAAATCAGACAAAGGCAGGAAGAACAAGGAAAATTATAGGCCAATACCATGTATAAATGCAGATAAAAGTCCTATAAACTGAACCAAGCAACTTGGCTTTTAGTTCTAGAATTACAGTATGTGGTTGTTTTATAGTTCGTCTCTTTTTTTTTTTCCTGATTGTTTCCAGTTCCCTGAAGAAATTTTTAACATATTTTTCTTTGAACATAAACATAGCTGTTTTACAGAGTGTGTTTACTAATTTCCATACCTGAAATACGCCTCCTTCTCTTGCTTATTATTTTGCTGCTTTGATTTCATTATACACTATTTACTGATATGCGTGGGTATCTTTGCCTATGTGCTTGACATTGTATTTCTAAAAATATAAGTGCACATATATGTGTGAATAATTTGAAATCTAGTGTCTTTTTCCAAAAGAATGTTTAACTGCTTATACCAGATTACATGGAAGTAAAACCAAACTGACTCAAGCCAAGTCCCAGGCTTGAGCTCCTAGATTACCCAGGTGATGCAAAAGTAACTCAAAGTCTATCCACCAGAAGGTGAGAGAACTTTCTGACAAGCCAGCAGAAAGCTTTATGAAGATATCAGATGCCTACCTCTGAACACCCAAAACTCTGCTTTGTAAAGACCCTGACCTCTGCATCTTTTGACCTATGAGGATGTAACATTTTTTGTTTTGTAACTATTGTTTTTAGATTAGAAAATAATGTACTTGGGACTTATTTTTGTGGTTCCAGTCTCTTCCTAGGTTTATATCCAGAAATTCCTGTTTTGTTCGCTCTTCTGAGATTCTGTCCCACCCTGTAGCCCTCATAGGGTTTAGAGCTAAAATGGCCCTTAAGATGGCTTGCATTTAAACGTCCCTGAGAGTCTCATGCATGCATGGGGTAAGGGGGGGTGACTGGTTTCTGAGGGCTTATAGATGACTTGCAGTTAGGAGGCAGAAACTGACCAGAAGAGGCAGTCACTAAGGGTATGACCTGGAAGGGCCTGTCTCCCTTTCCAAGCTCCCCCTTTCATTCTCTGCTTCTGGCTGCTATGAAGTGAGAGCTTCTTCCACTGGACCCTTCTACTTTGCAACTTCTGCCTCAAGCCCACCAATCATGCATGGAAAGAAACATGAGCCAAAAAAACCCTCTCCTCTTTTAAATTGTGGGTGCCAGGTGCTTTGTCCCGGCAATGAGAAAAGCCTCACATGTTTGGAGGTCACTGGACGACAGCGGTAACATAGCCGGCATGAGGTGGGATTTGATGGAGAGCCAGGTCACTGTAAGGCTATAGCTCCCTTTCTGACTCCTCCCTTTTTGTTTTTCTTTCTGGCTACAATTAACTTTTTTCCTTTAATCTCAGTCTCATGAGAAGTCTCAGGACATGAGCAAAATGTAGACAAATTTTCTGCCAGCGCTTAACACACATGATCTGAAGTCCAATTGTCAATGGAATCCTTGTTCCCAACTGAAACTTTCTGAGCCTGGTCTTTGTTTATCTCTTTCTTTTTTAATCAACATTCTAGTCTTCTGAGTTCCAATTAGAATCTCCCAACACTTGTGGCTTACAGCATTTTCGGGCTGCTCTTCTAGCTATTATCTCCAAATTTTTCCAAACTCCCCGTGCAAATCAATTCCATCTAATTCAACTTGATGTTAGGAACTGAAGCAAAGACAGCCCAACATTCAGGTTGTAATATAAGTACTTCTGGCAGCTTTTAACCAGGTTTGTATTGAAAATCAAGAGCAAAAAACACTGCTGAGTGATTCAAAAATTTCTCAATTTGGTGAAAAAGGAACTCTGATACAGTTGGAGCCTGCAAAGTTGGAGGATGGAGAGCTTGGTTTCTAAAAAGAGTAACATTTTTAAAAACCAAGTACTTTTAATCAGGACAATAGGAAAGATGACTTAAGGCATGTGAGGAATCTACAAGGCTCCTAGGCTCAAGGGTCTAAGTGTGAAAGGCTTCCTTTTAAGAAAAGAGCCCCAGGGTATCATACTCCTGAAAGGATGATGAGGAAACTGGTTTTCCAGGATTTCGTTCATAGCTATCCAGAGACTCCTAGGCCCTGCAGCCAGAATTTGAACAGGACTAGTAACTGCTCAAACTGGCTTCAGACCTTGGTGTCATCCACATGAAGCTAGTTTTACAGGCATGAATATACAAAAGTTGTGGGGTTAGAGAGACTCTACCTAGATTCAGGGTAAGACCTGTGAGGCAAGCCAGGGGGCCCCTGAGAAGATAGCGTGTGAAGCTGTGAGAGTGAAGTACAGCAGAGACCCCAGAAAGTTAGAGAAGCAAAGAACATGGAACATCTGAAGAAAGTCCAGACAAAGAGCAAAACCAATTCAAAAGAGAGGCTTAAGGATTTAATGAGAGAGGCCTAAAGGATTTAATGTTTGCCTACTAGGTCTTGCTCTGATCCCACTGCTTTCTATCCCCAGTCCTTTTTCTTCTGAATGGAGATGTTTATACTGTACCACTCTTAGTATCGATTCATAGTTAAGAGTTTGCCTTAACTCTAAGAGAAGATTTTGGACTTGGATTTTTCAGCAAGGCTGGAATTGCTCAGAGTTCTGCAACCTTTACAGACGGACCAAATATACTTTGCATAAAGAGAGACACACAAATTTCTTTGGGGTATGGGATAAAATGTTACAGTTTAGATCAAAATAGAATGTTATAGTTTAGATCTAGATCTGTTGTGTTTGCAAAGTGATTAGATTATATGGGTGATACAGCTGACTTGCTGTTAGGAAGCAGGGTTTGGTTAGAAGAGGTAAGTCACTGTGGGTATGAGATGGAAAGGTATCTCTCTTCCTAACTCCTTTCTTGATACACTGCATCCTGGCTGCCATGACATGAGCAGTCTTCCTCTGCCAGATCCTTGCCTGCCTTGGGAATGGCCAACAAAGAACTGAACCTTGAGCCAAAATAAAGTTGCTGGTGCCAGGTATTTCCTCTCAGCACCATGGAAACTAAGACACACTCAAAAATACTGTTTTAAAATTTTTACTTCATCTGGCCCAGGGATTTAGCTCAGTGGTGTAAGTGCCTGACTGGCCTACGTGGGGTCATGAGTTTGATCCCCAGCACCAAAAAAAAATTTTTCCTGACCATCATCATAGATAGAAATTAATCTTCTCTAATAATATATACATAAAGACAATGTATTATGCCCAAGTTGGCTTATTACTAGAAAGCAACTTTGTTTCAACAATTTTTAAAAATTTTATCATCTTTATTATCTTTAAAAATTAAAGAAAATAATATACAAAAGAAAAGCTTCAATAGGCAAAGAAAAAGGATTTAAATTTAATATTCTTCATGATAAAAACTTCAGAAACTAGGGATAAGAGAATTTCCTTAACCTAATTAAATGGTATTGCCTAAAAACAATTAATATTTTTAAAATTACTAATCATGGCAAGGTAAATGCCTTTTAAAATGGAAAAAATTAAAAGAATACCTAACTCGCTGACATTAAAGCAGAGAGCTAGCTAGTGCAACAATTTAAGAAAAAGAAGAGGAAGATTAGGAAAAAACACGGCCAAGAAAAGATGTTCGGACTTGTAAATAAATAGAATAAAATATAAAACCCAGACTTTACATCCTCTAGCTAAGAAATAATCTATTAAAATAAAGTATCACTGAATAGATAGCCCTACCGTGTCTTATATATAAACGAAGAATTCCATTTCATCCCATCTGGGTAGTATACAGTACAGTTCTGACACTAACCTCCTGGAGTTTATGTTAGACACCACAGCTTTAAATCTCAGTCTTCCACAACACTGCTCTTTCTTCAAATGCCAGCTATACTTCAGGAGTCCCAGGAAACCTCCAGTCCTGACCAACAGGCTGTAAAAAGAGGGGCTCTCACAATCCCTATGGGTTCAAAAGTTCACTAGCACTAAAAAAAAAAAAAAACTAAAATTCATACAGAACCAGAAGAGGAAAAGCAACCCTGGGCAACAAGAACAAAGCAGGAGGTATCACAATCTGGGATTTCAAATTATATTACAAAGCTAAAGTAATTTTAAAAAACAGCATGGCACTGGCACAAA
This sequence comes from Cavia porcellus, assembly GCF_034190915.1. Lineage (NCBI taxonomy): Eukaryota > Metazoa > Chordata > Mammalia > Rodentia > Caviidae > Cavia > Cavia porcellus. Next base: position 3,512,869 of record NW_026947512.1, read on the forward strand.
AACAGACACACGGATCAGTGCAGCAGAACAGGGGATGGCATATTCAGTCATCATATCTTTGACAAAGAAATAGGCCAAAAATATACACCAGAAGAAAGATAGCCTCTTTAACAAATGGTACTGGAAAATCTGGTTACCCACAATGCAGATTAAATCTAAACCCGTATCGATCATCACATACTAAACAAAAGCACATTGGATCAAACATCTAAATATTAAAACAGAAACAATCTGCTGGAAGATAAAACAGATAAACTCTTAAGATACTGGTGTATGCAAAGACTTTATGAACAGAACTCCAATTACAAAAGAAACACCAAGAACCAACAAATAGGATCATATCAAATTTAAAAGCTTCTGCACAGCAAAGGGAACAACCAGCAAAGTGAAAAGACAACCTACAGAATGAGAAAAATTTTTGACAGCTATTCCACAAAGGACACACAATACCTTAGAAGCTCCAAAATAAAAGGCTCAACCAAAAAATAAGCAACAGAAATGAACAAACTTCTCCAAAGTGGTACAAATGGCCAATAAATACATGAAAAAAATGTTCAACATGTGTGGCCATCAGAGGAATGCAGAGATAACACTTGAGATTCCATCTTAATCCAGAAAAAATAGCTACCATCAAGAAATCAAATACAAACGCTTGCAGGAGAGAGAGGTTGCAGAAGAAAGGAGAACTCTTCTATGTTGCTGGTGGGAAAGTACACTAGTACAACCACTATGGAAACCGATGTGGAGATTCCTTTAAAAACGAAAATTAGAAATTGCTGTTGACCCAGCTATTCCCCCTTTAGAGTAAAAGACATCACATTATAGTGATACATACTTACTGATACAATATTTATAGTAGCACATCTCTTAATATCTAGATCTTGAAAACAGCCTGTATGCCCATAAACAGATGTATGTGCAAAGAAAATGTGATATTTATACACAATGGAGTACTACTCTGCTATGTGAAAAATATGGTACTTAAATAGAGTATGAAAGGAATATTTACTAGGTACAAGCATTGAAACATGGCAGTGTTACCTCCTTTGATGTGAGCTGAGAACATGCATAAGTAGACTCACAATTTTCGCTGCTCTGTCTGTACCTATCCCCAAATAACCACAACAAAAGCCATGAATATTGGTATAGGGGTTGGAAATAGTTTACCAGCAGGCAAAATTTGCAAACACTAACCTGCACATAAGAATAGACACTAGGGTCTACACATACTTCAAAAAGCAACTGCCACCAGGGTAATCCTAAACCTTACCACTGTCCATAAAAAGCAAAACATAGGCTATCCTATACTATTATTTTAAATTACAGTGTATCTGTATATGGTTTCAATTTCCAAGTGAGAAACCTTGCAGGTAACAGCTACAGAACAGTATCAAACACTTTCCTCCACCCACATATAGATAAAACATCTGCGCACACAAGAGTCCAAGTTATTCATTATCTCCCTTCCTGTGTCATTCACCATTTCCCTGAGAGGGACACACACAGTCACACACACACATACACACACACCCATCAGTGTTCAAATAAAGAGCACTGGGAAACACTTCCTGGATCAGCCTTTTGTGAGACCAAAATAAAAACAAAACAAATAAAAAAGAAAAGAAATCCCCCAAACTGGTATTTCCTGACATATAAATATGATTTCCTAAACAGCAATCTTTGAAAGTATTGTTACTTTGTATAGTGACACAGCAGGTGGCAGGCTGTGATGAAACAGGAAATGAGAACAAGTGTCTCCCCCACACAGCAGCAGACGCCCAGGGAATGTATGGCACACGCTCCAGTCCTCTACCCAGCCACCATCTGCAGGACTCTCCTTCCTTTAACTGGCTCCTGCCCCCTGCTCAGTCACCCTCCCACCTGTCCGACAATTCTTTACATATTAATGGAAGAAACTGCCAAGGCTAACATTACAATGGGAGAACCATGAACTATTTTGAGAGATCCTACTGAATTTAAACAGGAAAAAAAAACCTCTAAAAGCTTATCTTCTCTTTCAGCACCATATAAAAATTTACAACACTACATTTCAAGGAATGGTTAAATGTTTTTTTTTCTAATCACCTCAAACAAGGAAGATTTTCCAAATACCGACTAGATTAACAGTATTTATTCCAGTTACAGTTTTATAAAATATACATATTTCATTCCCTTGTTTAGAATATTTCCACAATTACCCAAAACAGCCCAAAATAAAAAGTTCTTTATCATATGGCATAAAAGTCAAACCTAAGAACCTCTTACCTAATTCTACATATAACAATCCTGCGCACATTCATTCCATCTATATAGGCTGGAGACTTAGCTCAGTGGCATAAGCACCTGCCTTGCAAGCGTGTGGTCATGAGTTCGATCCCTGGTACCAGTAAAAATACATTCATCTATATAAGCTCTCAATCATTCACTAATTCCTTATTAACAGTCTCCATAGGCACTGTGCCATCCCAAGCTCAAAGTACTCGACAGAGCCATTCTCTTTTTACGTACAGTGCCCCTGCCCAGGCTACCGAGCTGGAAAACCCTCACTATCTCTTTCTCCTTTTACTTTTAGTTCGATAATACCCAACCACTAGTGGCAACTACCTTGGAGATGTCTTCTACAAACAAAGATAGGCTCCCCAGGAAGCAGGGGCAAGACTGGCAAATGAGACCTGGTCCAGGAGGTGCCAAAAGTACTGAACTCTTCCTCAGACTCGCTGACTTACTGAAATCTCTCGATAATAGTTCTGTAAGTTGGGGGACTGTCTGCTCTCTTCTTCTAACACGGTAAACAATCCAATTAAGTTTACACATTCACCTGTAGAAGGAAGCACTCCTCCCACACTGGACATCACCTGCCTGCTTCCAAGCTTTCTATGTAACCTGTCTTCTTCTCCTACCAGAACAGTAGAATAAACAGAATATATGCCACCAAATGGATAGTAATCTTGAGGAGGGTGATTAGACTTTGATCTTTCCTGAATTTCCTACCATGTAAAACACAGTAGAATATGAAGCGGTTTTCATAATTAAGTTGTACATATCCTGATGAAGAGATACCATCTGTCTTATTTTGAACTGCATCAGCACAAGACAAATAAATTGTTTTCAAATCCCAGACACATACAATTCTGTCATATGACAAAAACTATAAGTTAAATGCCTATATGACAGGGTACAAAAACAGGAACCTAAACACAATCAGTTCTTTAGAAGACGCTGTAACATGAAATATAGTAGATACAGTCAGTATAGTTTATAATATACATATTAAAATTTAAAACATGTCAGGCAGAGTTTAACTCTGATTTTTAAGTATTTTAAAAGAACAAATAAAAAACCATTAGTTCACTGCCTATCTTTCTACAGTGTGAATATAGCCAACATTGAGTGGCTCAAGATAAAATGTATTTTTCCTGAAGTTTAACCAGTAAGTGACAAAGTCTCTACTAATTTATCAAAAATTATAACTGCATCCCACCACCTGGATACCATTCCAAATACCCTGATACTCTAAGCTTAACTACTACTTATAAAAAGTTACTCCCGGAAAAGAGTTTGTTCTTTGGGTTTAAGGAAAGTAAGGCTTAAAAAGGGTAAGAGCTCCAGGTCAAGGTCATAATATCCTTGAATAACACAGGAGACATCTGAGTTCTCTTTTCCCTCTCAATTTGCCAAACCTGAAAGCCTCCTTAGCTTCTGTCAGTAAAGAACCTCATATTTAGAGATTATGCTGCACCTCCCCTCCTCCCTCCCCCAGTACTGGAAATGAACTCAGGTAGCACTGATCTATGCTGCCAGCCATATTTTTGGACAGTGTTTCATTAAATTGCTGGGGCTGGCCTTGAACTTGTAATCCTCCTGTCTTAGCTTCCCAAGTAGCTGGGATTACAGGAGTGTGCCACCGTATCTGGTCACACTGTACATTTCGACCAACCTTTTTTTATTAATATATGTTTGCTGTACCTAATGTTTACATTTCTTAGGTGGAGTTGGTACATGGACATAACACATCTTAACTCCTTTTTTGACTCCTTCCCCTCTCCTTCTCCTCCTCCTCCCTCCATCTCTTCATCCCCTTCCCATTTGAAAAAGATCCCTCTCCCCACTTTTTAAATCTGTATTTTATTTTGCTCTTTATTTATAATGTAGGTTTTCATATAATAGAAACCATGTAACATTTAAGCTGGTGTATCTGATTTATTTCACTGAACATTATGGTCTCCATTTTCCAAGTTTATCTTTCTTTATAGCAGAGTGGTACTGCATTGAGATAAACACCACATATTTTTTACCTACTCATCTACTGATGGACATACAGGCCATTTTCAGGAGTTAGCTATTATAAATTGTGTTGCTATAAATGTGTGTATACACATATCACGGTAATATGATGATGTCTTTAACTCTTTCAAGAAGGTATCTAAAGTGATACCTTCTGGGTCAACTTCGAAATATAATTTTAAAAACTTTTCATATCTCAAATGAGGCAGTATCACAGTAGGAAAGGCACAACTTTGAGATCATTATTTCCCAGAACTTAATCAGAAAGGCTTTGAGGTAGTAGTTTCCAATTTCTGTCATCCAATGAATCTCTCATTTTAGATAAGCTACAGCCAGAAAGTACTGGGTTACCAAAAGAGACCAAAAAACAAAAACAAACAATTGTATTTGATAATCCCTCTTTTTTCCCAGTGCTTCCAATACCTCCAACTAGGAAACCACGGGAAGGATTCCTTAAACTGAAAAGGCATCCCCAAAAAGCCTGCAGCAGCATCACACTGTCATGAAATACTGAAAGCATTCTCTTATTTAAACTCAACTACAAGATAAAGAATGCCCCACTGCTACCTCCTTTCAAAAGCCTAATTCATGGCTCAGAAATACTCTGGCAGAGCTACGCCCATGGCACACACTTGTGCACAGTCAAGTGAGGCAGAATGGAAAATTCACCCCAGCTTGGGCTTCCACCACAGCTATGCTCCGCCCAGTGTGGGAACTTGAGATCCTCTGGCTTTCCACCCCAAGTCCCGATCTTCTAAACAGCAAAATGGGGGCAAATCATTGCAGCAACAAAGCATTTCCTACCTGCTACTGAACAAATACATAATGACTTTAAAAACATGTAAAAAAACTGCAAATAAAAAAAAGACATAGCACAGTCAAGAAAAACACTTTCCAAAACACAGACAAAGACCCAGTTAATTCTGTCCCACTTAAACCACAGGATTATAATAAGGACCAAATGAGGTAGGACAAGGGAAACTTACCCTTTCTAAAAAAATGACAAATCCTTCCACAAACATGGTTTACATCATCACCAGAATATATAAACTGGCATCTTTTTATTCCCTAGAGTACCTAGGACATAGTAACTGAACTAACTCAAAATGTATTATATGAAGTTAAAATGTACAAAGATGACATTTAATGTGCTCAGTATAAAAATACATTATAAAAGCTGAGAATGTTCTTTTTAACTGACACATGGTATGCATAACATAAAATTCACCCATTTCAAGTGCATGACTCAGTGAGTTGTGGTGTATTTCCTAGACTGTGCAACCATCACCACTAATTCCAAAATGTCTTCATCACCCCAAAAGAAATTCCAGGCACTAGCAATCACTCCCTATCCCCTCTTCCCCCAGTTCTAAGTAATCAATACTAATGTATTTCCTGACTCTATCAACTTGCCTACTCTGGATTTTTTGTATAAATGACACACTATATGCTGTACATACAGCTTTTTTTGTATAAATGACACACTTTTTTTGTATAAATGACACACTTTTTTTGTATAAATGACACACTATATGCTGTACATACAGCTTCTTTCACTTAACACTGTTTGGAAGGTCCACCCATGCTGTAATCCATATCCATATCCAGTTTTTATGGCAAAAATAGTACTCCATTGTATGGATATGCCACGATTTCTTTATCCATTCATTCAGTGATGGGTGTTTGGGTTATTTCCATGTTTATTGACTATTACAAGTGGTACTGTGAACATTTGTAGACTTTTTTGTGTGAATGTGTTTTCATTCTCTTGCATATTTTATAACGATTTCCCAGAGAAAAGAAATATGAGATATATCTCCATGACCATATCCATCCTACTGAGAGAGAGAATTTTTTAGGGAATTAGCTGGGTGGCTTTAGGCACAACCTAAAGCTACAGGGTAGTTAAGCAGATAAAGAGACCCAGGAACGAGATACTGCTGTAGTTTCAGTCTGAATGTCATCTGAATTTCCTCCTAAAGTCTACTAAAGCATTCAACTGACTGGATGGGGACACCCTAGAGTACAGAGAATAATTTGCTTTATTCAAGGCCTACAGATTTAAATGTTCATTTCATCCACAAATACACTCCCAGAAAGACCCAGAACACTGACCAAATACTTGGGCTTCATGCCAGAGCCAAGTTGCCACAAAACACTGATACACCTAGGAACAGGATACTGACTCATAGAGAACTGTATTTAATTTAGCAGCCAAAATGTTGTAGGGGCCAGGGATTCAGCTCAATGGCACAGTGCCTGTCTGGCAAGTGTGACGTCCTGAGTTCGGTTCAAAAGGTTTCCAAAGCAGGTGTACATGACACATTCCCACCAACAGCATAGTTACAACCTGTATCCTCACCAACATCTGTTATCTATCTTTTGATGAGAGCCAACTTATCCGGTATAAAATAGAATCTCATTGTATTCTGATTTGCATTTTCCTAATGACTAATGTTGAACATCTTTTCATGTGCTTAGTCTTCTCTGGAATAATATTTGTTAAATAATTATTCATTTTAAATTTGGTTATCTTTTTTTTTTTTGTCTTTTTTGTTTTTATCGGTACCAGGGATCGAACTCACGACTGCCTGCTTTCAAGGCAGGCGCTTATGCCGCTGAGCTAAATTCCCAGCCCCGTGTTATCTTTTTATTGTTGCATTTATAAAAATTTTCATACATTCTGGATTTTCGACCCTTATCAGATATATGCTTTGTGAATATTTTCTTCCAACTTGTGGGCTGTCTATTCACTTTATACATGGTGTCTTTTGAAGCACAATGGCTTTTAATTTTGATGTCCAATTCATCTGTTTATCTTTTGGTTGCTTGTGCTATAGGTATCTTACCTAAGAAATCACTGCCTGACGTCACTAAGATTTTCCCTTATGTTTTCTTCACACTGTCCTTTATGTTGTGTCTTTACATAATACATGCTCATCTTTGCACATGGCATGAGACAGGAATCTATCTTCAGTCCTTATTCACATGCATGTGAATATCTAGTTGTCTCAGCACCACTTGCTGAAAACACATTCTTTCCCCATTGAAAAGAACACTATTTTTACTACAATTCTCCTTAGTGATCAGGCATTCCTTTTTACACCACTGGTCCAGACAGGACTGAGATGATGACATCCCTCAAGAAGCTAGAACGATATAACTCCTAGCCTTTCCTAACATCCTTTGAGTTGTTACCTATTTCTGTGTAGGCAGGCACAGTGCTTTCCTCCTGCACTTACCCAATTGTGTAAGAGTTCCTCTTCAAATAGCTGCAGTTTCCCACAGGACAACACATTGCTGGCTTATAATCAATATCTACTCAATGTATCATGAATGTTCTAGAATTATTTAAAGATCGAATTTAAATACTGAGGGTATAAGTATTTCTTTCCACCTCTGTCTCTTCCTCCACTCGAAGAATTTTTTAAAATTGGAAATGGTATTTCACCAATTGTTATTTCCGTCAATTACTCTTGCCAGCCAATATGTGAAACAGATATTCAAGTGTACCATTATTTTAAAATCTTAATTTTGCGGTAACAATAAGAATATGGAATGCCCATAATGGGGTAGATATGATTCTAAATCTAAGTGTCTCCCTCCCTAACAAGACTTTGATACAAGTAGTATAAATAATCTCATTTTAAATGTAAGTAATTGAGAAGAACACAGGATTTGAACCCAGGCAGCTGGGCTATAAGACCTTCAAAATCTTTCCCCTGACATCACAGTTCTATTCTGAGTTTTCCCAATTTTTTCCATCCAAATCAAGAAGGTACACAGAACATAGTAGCACATGCCTGTAATCTTAGTACTCTGAAAGACTGAGGCAAAAAGACTGTAAGTTCAAGCCCTGCCTGGACACCTTAGTGAAAACTTGTCTCAAAATAAAAAGTAAAAATGGGGTGGGGCATAGCTCAGTGTAAAGGCCCCAGGTTCAATCTCAGTACTACACGGAAAAAAGTAAATGCAAATTATGGTTAAATATATTCTAGTTAATTCCCAAGGAAAACACTAATGGGTATATTTAGAGCCCTAAAAGACAGTAAAATTTTAAACACTATATTGTTTCTCTATACAAATTAGTAAACACGCACCAGTTTATGCTCAGTTATACTATTTTTGTAGTTTGTGAAAAAGACGAAATTAAGAAATCAGAAAGAGAAACTAGCAGTGCAAAGTAGCTAATAAAATGTTTCCATGGACAAAGATTGTAAGCTATAAAGAGCCTTTGAGGGCCTGGGATATACATCAGTGGCATAAGCGCCTGCCTGGTAAGCGCAAGGCCCTGAGTTAAATAACCGGTAGAAAATAAAATAAAGAACCTTTGAAAATGTGTGGGATAAGAACAATACATGTCAGGTTTTATAGAAAACATGAATACAAACTGCATAATTTCATCCATAGAATTCTTCCAGTATTGAAGTAAAGCTGGGTCAAAATGCACAGTAGGTCGGATGGAAAATGAAGTAGGAAAGTCAATTATTTACTTACTCCCTGAAGTTCAAAGACATATAAAAGTCTCAGACCACTGAGGCTATGACAGATGGTAGAGAGCAAACGAAGGGGCATTAGCTCTGTATACCTCTTACTCCAGAAACACCACATCCTACTACAACGAATGGCAAATGCCATGTGTGGTTTCAAGCATGGTCAGAAACTTATTAAACTTTTCAATGTTGTTACTTTCTTCATTATAAAAACAGAAATACCAGTCCATAGCCCTTACCCTCAAATCTGAAATCTAACAAGTTCTGTAAATCAGGCGGCTATTTTGTTTTTGTGCTTTTAGATTAGCAACAAACTCCTCTGGCAGGAAATTCATTTATACCAAAACTTGGCCTGGTATGACATGGACCAATTTTTAGTTATTGCCCCCGAAAAAAGTGTGGATTTATCAGCTGAACAACCACATGTTCCATTAGGGATGTAGAATATGTAAGGTATACAGTGTCACCTTTTTTTCTAAAAAGTCGTCAGTTCTGAATACTTTGCCCAGGAGTGTTTGCTATAGGACTTGCAAGCCTGCGATAATTTAAGTCCCATTTCATAAAATATTTGTGATAATAAACATCAAACATAAGCACACTGCTTGCCCTTAGTAGGTCCTCATTAGGGGTTGTTAAAAGCAAAGACAGAGGTTCCATTAAAAGAAATTCTGCCTTGCTGTTGTTAGAATTTTGAGTGTCTCCAAAAAGTCCGTGCGTTAGAGGTCTCCAGCTTGCCCCTTACCAGGAGGCATGAAAGTCTGGGCTGGGGCCGAGCAGGAGGTTCTGTTTCTGTGACCATGTCCTTGAAGGAGATTTGGGACTCTCATCTTTTCCTCTCTGCTTTACTTTCCAGTCCTAAAGCAAGTGATTTTGCTTTGCCATGCACTACTGCATAATGTGTTCCCCAAACTCAAAGCAACAGGCCAAGTGGTCAAGGCCCAGAGCCTCTATAACTGAGCCAAAACGACCAGTTCTCTTTCCGCCGATGACCTCCAGCTGCAGTGCCGGGAAGCTGAGGACACCGACTCCAACTGCCTCACTTGAGTTTCTAGCTTTCAGACTCCAGACTGCAGCAATCTCCCAACACCCTGCCTGCTGGCCTGCTCTGCAGACTGCAGACTGCAGACTTGTCAGCCCCTGCAACACAAGCTCACGAGGCACTTTCCTAAGACAAATTTGTCGTTCTCTGCATGCACATGCGCATGTGTGTATAAAACGCTCTCCTACTGAGGTGTTAGAGATCCTCTGGGTTCTGTTTCTCTGAGGAACCCTAATACCTACACTTAAGATATTGCACACAAAATTTTAACCACCAAATGCATTAACTTGCATTGAAAAGCTAACTGAGGGAGATGGAAAAATCTCTTCAATAATCTGAACTTACAAACATGCATTTAATTGGGTAGCATGTCTTCAGGTGAATTCTTTTAAGACACTCATGTACTATTTTGTAAGCACATACACCACTATTACCCTTGTGCACCCACACTGAATCCCTTAACCTGGAGTCTGCACCTGACACAGTTAAGAGACTCAATTTACTATAATAAAGTTTACCCACTGCAATAGACTTCTCAAGTTTCCAGCCTCATTGTCTTTTGTAGTTAAAAGCTGACAATAAAGATTTAAGTACTTTGTCACACTAAGTAAATTATTTACTTTGTAAATATACTTCTGTATATTACAGAAGGAACTATGCCAAAGGAAAACATTATCCAAAGAAAAACTATAACAAGTCTCCTGAATGAGCAAACTATTATGGAAATAAAATTAATAGCAGTATCTCCTATTACCACCCAGGGAAGATTCCAAGCAAGAGAACGCTTTGCAGTTGATGCCTGAAACTGAAAAACTCTTTAGAATGATTTAAATGCTTTGATGAAACAGATGTGCCTCTCTGTCTTGCGGTAATCTGTTTTTGCAGAAACAATGTAAGGAAGAATTACAAGCTATTACACTACACTGTCTAAGGCAATGCAAGAAAAGATAATGGAAGCCGCCTGGCCCACACCAAAGCAGCTGCTGAGGACGTTCCAGTGGTCAATAAAAACATCAAAGGTCAGCATCTTCCAGATAGTAACACACAGTATCACTACATAAGCTGTAAATTCCACTAAGGCATCTTTGAAGTGCTCGCTTTCAGGTTATCTACAGCCACACATAAAAACTCCTACTTTTTCTTCATACTTCAGTTTGCTATTTACTTTATGGTTATGTGTTGATCTGAATATTTTAATGAGTTTTTAAAATCACTTTAATTGATGTTATATTAACAATTTGAAAACACAAATGCATTAATTTGTCTTCTTGCTGAACAAACTCTGACTAATCTTAATGCTAAGAACTGCAGGAAGGTGTTCAGTTAAGACTTAACATACAAAACAAAACAAATCTGACTATTCAGTTTTTTGTTAAGGAGACCATCAGAGAAAATGTCATTTAAAACTACTCTATGATCCTACCCCAGAAAAAAACAGCTTTCACCAAAAATATAACAAATGCTAGCAAGGATGTGGGAAAAAGGAACTCTACTGCATTGCTGATAGGACGACAAACTAGTATAACCACCAGGAAATCAATGTGGAGATTACTTTAAAAACTAAAAGTAAAAATTACATTTGACCTAGCTATCCCTCCTCCTAATTATCTTCTCAAAAGAATTATAATCATAGGTTAGGGATGTAGCTCAGTAGTACAGAGTTTGCATATTACGCACAAGGCCCTGAGTTCAATTCTCAGTACCACACACACACACACACACACAAAGAATTTAAGTCATACTACAGAGATATATGCATACACATGTTCATAACAACATAATTTATGATTTTGGAAATAGTGTATATGGCCCATCAACAAATGGATATAGAAAATGTGATAATTATATACAATGGAATACTACAGTGTCATAAAAAAGCGAGGCCTTCATAGAAATGGATACAACTTGAGATCATAACGTTAACTCACAGGTCTGACTTGGTATCACTGCCTCTCTTACATGAGAAACACCATAAATAAATAAATACACACAAAGAAAGCAAACTAGAAGAGGCATAATTAGGAAAAAAGGAGACCTTCAAATACTTTCCCAAATTACATATTCCATTGTTTTAAAAATATTTAAATATATGGAAATGTGTTTCATTCATAGTTTGTTGAAAAGAAAGTCTGCATTATCTTTTTTGTAAAAATCTTTTTGATTTATCTTATACTGAATATTCTGAAAATAACAATATATAGTTTAATCACTACTGTTATTATGTTATTTGGTTATGAAAATTTATTTTCTTCTTTCATAAAAGAAAAAAGAAACAATATCTTAAAATATAAGGTATGTGCAGAAAACTTGCCTGTCAAACAGCGAATAGTGAAGCTGGATATGGAGATTTTTCCAATTCCTTGACTACTTTCCCAAAGTGAATTCTGACAAGTAATAATGCAGATGTTAAGTAGAAGTAATTCAACAAACAAAATTTAGAACAAAATTTCCTACTAATTATCATTCAAATTTTCTAGATCAGTATAGTCAAACACTGCCCTGAAACTGTAAGACGGCCACTCAAAAATATATTGACCTAAAGGTCCACATTGTAAATTTTGGCTTTTCTGAAAATAATCATAAATAATGTTAACGCAGCAAAAGAAAAAAAAATGCTGTTAGGATTTGTGCAGCCAAATGGCTCTGAACTCTTTGCTTTGCAAACAAAATATGTAGAAATAAGTTATAAGATGAAACAGATTGAAGATGCAAACATGACTCCAGTGTCCCAACAGCTGTAACAGAACCCTGTCCTCACCTGTTCTATGGACTGCAAGTCTGACCGCACCAGGCTGCAGGACTGCTGTAGACAGACGTGCAGACGAGGGCCACCCCTCAGAGAAAGCCAGGCCTGCTGCCTGCCGCTTCCCGCTTACGCCAAGGCACTGCTTCCTTTTATAAAGTAAATCACTGATCTTTACCAGGTGCTGCGAGCACTCACTATAACTAACGTGTGGAAGGCCTCTAACTGGGACCCAATGGCCACTCATTAGTTCTCTTTCCCCTCTTACACGGCTTGTGTGGATTTACTTCCTATGAAACCAAAGTAAGAGAATTTATTAATTAGATCATTTATGTTTCAGTGTGGAAATTCACGGAGCAAAACTGCTTTCTGAGGGGACTCTTTTGACATTTTTTACCGTCTGTGGAAGAACACCTTTCGGTACTGTTTTCCCACAAGCACGCGAGCAACAACTCAAACAGAATGTCAGGAAGCCATGCTATACCGAGACTATACCAAAGAGAACTGAAGAACTGGTTCCCGAGTTTTCTTCTGGGCCCAGAGCCCAACTGAGATGAGCCTGGGGCTGGGGATGGGTTAACAACCACCAACAAAAAATTCTAAGGACGAAAGTTATTGGGGAAAGAACTTCTGTTCCCCTTTGAAAATCAGAGTAGAGAGTTTAGGGTTTAGGTGGGGCTTGGAGACACTAATACCAAAAGCCTCGAATGAAAAGGACTTCACTTTTGAGGGGTGAAGACCTTGGCAAACCAAAATGTGCAAAATCTGAACGTGACCGAATCCGCCAGTTCTGTGGCTGCTGTTCGAAGTGTTTCCTTTTGCCTTTCTGATTGGCATCACCAAGTCCTACTCCACATTAACTCACATCTAGTACTGTAACACTGAACCCCTTTTCTAGGATTCAAACTTCTTCCTGCTCCAAATCCTCCAGCCCCTAGACTAATTTTCCTGTAACTCTGCTGATCCAACCATGTGACTTTTGTGACAAAAGCCCTTCTTAGGTCTTTTGCATCAGAGACAAAGCCTTCCACAGAGGGATCACACCAGCCTTATACAAGTCTCCCTCCCTCTCAAGCCAAATCCTTCATTCCAAACTGTCTCCATTCTTCCCATCAAAATAAAGTTAATTTTGTAGTCTTTTCTTTGCCCATGCCGACACTGACTTGGGGTAACCTCTATTTTGCTGTATTTCACTACGTCAGATAGGCATCTAGTGAGCACCTACTATGCGCTTGGCCCCAACCTACTGCTAGGAATACAAAGATGACTCAGGCCTAGTGCTTGTCCCCAGGGAAGGTAATGATAATTAAATGACTCAGACACATGAACAATAGCTCAGTAACTGCTGTGATTCTGTGTACAGGGTGCTATGGAAACACAAAAGGAGTTGTGATTCACTATAAAAGAGACAAGAGACAGAGAGAGCCTGGTCCAGGAGACTTCACAGAAGAAAGCAGAGTGGGACTAAGTCTTGCAGGGGGAAGTGACTAACAGGGGGTGGAGGAGGGGGAAAGGGGTGACCATTTAAGAGGAAAGTGCATTCCATGAAGCAGGGAACAAGGCGCAGTGGGGAGTGGGAAGGGAACATTCACGAGCACTTAAACTTCTAGGTACCTGGTGGGCAGCCAAGGATGATTTTTAAGCAGGGAGTGATTACTGGATGTGAGAGTTTTGAAGGCTTGCTGGGAAAGGGCTCTCTTTCAAAATCAGTAGAGCCAGCAAGGTTCCCCTTCTCTCTCTGCCTCACCTTTCCAGCACTGTGGGTCTCAGAACAGTAAGGCTGCCACTATGGAAAACTTGATGGAACCCACCCTCCAGTTCCATCATCTCATTTGGTCCTACAGCACTTCTAAGACAGAGGACCTTAGCCACAGCCGGGGGAATTACACTATCTCGCTCTAACGTGACACCATTTGGGAGTAGATGGCATTAAGCCTACTTCCAGACTCTGTGGTCTCCTGTGATGCCACACATGGTCCTACCCTGAATGACACATTCCCCGGTCCTCTACTGTTCCACACTGGATCCCCCTCTATTTTACTCATCTGGTAAATTGCTACACCACCTGTTTCTCTATTGCCAGGGCTGCCATAAGTAAACCGCTGGCCTAAACTAGGTAAGACACCTTCCTTGGCTGGTTTCCTAAAATGAAAGAGGGTCTCTCGGATCACTAATACAAGTGCAGGAATACAGAGAGGCAGTGAGCCAGTCCAACCTGGAATGCCACGTTCCACCACGCTACACTTTATTAATAGCCCATGCACTAACATTTACTGAGAATATCTCCCAAACCAGGGCCAAGGAAAAAACTTCCTCCAACCAGGAAGCAAAGCTGCATTAACAAAACCACCAGCCGTGACGCCTCCCCTCTTCTCTATGGGCTTCCTGCCCTGGCTGCACCATCTCCCCAAAGCGTGCATGCTCAGCTGGTGAAGACCTAAACTGGACGCCAACTCACTACCAGAAGATTCTAAGAAAATACCCAAGACCAGGGTGCAGAGAACACAAGGAGAGCAATTACCTACACTTAAGCTTCCACTAAATTAAGAAACCTAACAAAAACCGACCCTCTCACAGCACAACTATTTTTCAAGTAAATCTTATCTATTTTTCCCAAGATGAGAAATTTTTCCCACGTAAAGAGACAATATATAAGTATCATTTTATTTAGCTGCTTAGCTTGTAACTGATGGGTTTACCTTTTTAAAACATATAAACATAGCATATCTTTTTGTTGCTGGCTTTTTTGTGTTTTGTTTTGGGTTGTTGTTTTTTTTTTTTTTTTTTTACTCCTCCACTAATCACTTTCTCACCCTCCAGGAAAACCAAGTAGGTGGGCAAAAATTCCTGGATGTTTTTTGAAAGGTACTTAGAACACCCACACCCTCAGACAGAAGAAACACTTCAAGTCTACATAAACAGTCAGGAGACAATTTAGTTATCAAGAAACATTAATATGAACAAAGACAAAATATTTATATATTGAGACATAAGAAGATGTTATAGGAAAATGGAACAGATATGTAAGTACTAGAAAATCTCAATTTGAATCCTTTGCAATGCATTTTCCAATGATCCATTTACACATCAGTCTCTCAAGTCACCAAATACATTCTTCACTTCAATGAATGTTTTCCTAGGGGCAAAAAAAAACACAACATGAACCTTTATTATCAAACTGCTGCAGAGAAGATCAGACTCAAATATATTCCTGCCAGGCAAATTCAAATAGCCACAGTCTTTGTCACAAAAAGAAACGTATTCATCTCCAGGAGCAGACAGACATAAAGATGCACAAGATTGCAAAGAACTATAAAACTAAGGTAACCTAACATCCCTCCCCAAGGTACAGAATACAGCACACCAAAGCCTCACATCCACTCAGGCACACACGCTGCAGTCTGAGGCAAAACTATTTCTTTAAATACAATTCCAAGAATTCTCTATGGCTGCAACAGAAATGAAGCCGCTGATAGAGATGAATCTTTGGAAAACTACATCACAGACAAAAAATAAATATGCTCCCATGTTAACGACAGAACAGAGACACCCTCTTTTTAGATAGGTCAAATATACTCCAATGACATAAACTGATGCTTATTTTGAAAAACACATGAAGTCTGCTATCATTTGCAAACCAAAACAAATTCTTCTAAAGATAACTTTATTAAGAATCAGTTATTCATTTGTTGAACTGTACATAAAAATATGTTTCGGACACATAACATTTACGTAAGAAAAAAGAAAAACCTGAATACAGGAGGTGATAAATATATATACTTTAACTTTCCAACCCTGACAATTTAGGCTACAACTCAAGCTGCTAAAACTTTTAAATGAATGTCTCTATGGTTTGGGATGATTCAGGAGGTTTCCAGAGATAGGCATGAAATCTCTTTACCCAGCACAGATAGCTAAGACTGAGGCTTGACCAGGAAGTCCCTGGCCACACCCAGAAGGCTATGAGGTGGACATGACTTGGCTCTGAAACATAGACACTTGCTATGATCAAATATCTACCCTCGGTGCAGCTGAGGGAGAGAACAAGGTGAGAGCGCTGCTCAAGGTTTCTCTGGACTCGCCTCCTCTCCAGTCTCATGGGAAAATAATACTGCAGCCAGCTCAAAACCTCAGTCCTACTCCACAAGCGTTCTTACCCGGGCTTGGGGTAAGAGCATCCCCGTGGGCCGTGAGCTCCCTCAAGGCAATGACTCTAATAAAGCTCACAGTAGATGCTCAGTAAACACATTAATCTAGCATTATGGTTGCAATTAGAAGTACTCAAACATACCTTATCAACTGAAGTAAAAGCTAGGTAAAGGGTGAAGAGGCCCCAAACCCAGAAGCACTCTATACCACGAGACACAAGTCTGTCTGTGTAACCTGCCTGGGGGAAGGGGTTGTGTTGACTAGCTGAAAAACTGGCACACAGGTGGTGAACAGAACAGGAATCCAGAAGAAAGAAACCTGGCCTCTGGCAATGACTACCTCTCTAGAGCTCAGTTTTCTCATCTGTAAACGAGAGTGACTGATTAAATTACTTGTCAGGGATGGTTATGTGCCAAATCAGGCAGTGATCTGCTCAGGCAGAAAGGCAAGATCACACTCTGTGTGTGTGTGTGTGTGTGTGTGTGTGTGTGTGTGTGTGTGTAGAAGTCCTCACGATAGAAGACCACTCAATCAGACTCTAGAAGGCAGTGGGACTTATCCAGTAGACCAAAATGGTACCACACTTGGTGAGGTCATGCAGGAAAAAATGGATACTGAGACAGAGAGGCGCCTACATGTAATGCAACTTTAGGTGTCAGGAGCAGAGGGCAGATCCATCATTCGGCAGAGGCACTGCTAGCTGTTCTGTGCTCACTACTTGACTTAATCTTTACAGTATTATTTGAAGGAATCAAATGGGCAATTCTATATTACTTCTCACTCGTGTCTTTTTGGGTTTTTTGTTTGTTTTTAGAGATAGGGTCTTGCTGCGTAGTTCCGGCTGGCCTTGAACTCCCAGAGATCCTTCTGCCTCAGCCACCCAAGTGCTGAGATTAAATGTGTACATCATGGTTGATTTTTTTAAACCCAGGGAAATTAAGGACTGCAATGCCTTTGGAGACCTGTCAAAAGTCACAGGGAAGCAAGCAGCTGAAGCAAGACTGGCACAAGGTCCCCTGATGCCACAGCCCATTCTCTGCCCATGGCATCACACTGCACTCTCACAGCGTCAGGCAGCCACAGACAGGCAGGCCTACATCAGTCCTAGCCACACCCTCCTATATAAAGAACAGGAATACAAAATATGAAAATACTACTTAATTTTCATTCCATACATGAAAGATGTTTTAATGCAACAGAGACCTTGTAATATCTGATATATCCTTTAAATATCCCTGGCTTGACTTTCATTAGTATAGTGGTCATTAAAAATCCTTAAATGTTTGGTTTGTGCCAAACACCAGGTAAACTATTAATGTGTTTATTTCATTTAATCTCATATCATGAATTCTACAAAGTAGATGCTATAATTACCTCTTTCTTTACAGATAAGAAAACTGAGGTTCAGAGATGAATCACCCTCAGCAAGTGTCAAGAGCATGGCTGAGCCATCAGTAGATAATGGTAAAAATACCTTCCGCCACGTTCCACAAACTAGTAAACGAAATGCTGAGGAGAAGAGCCATCGAGTGTCACTATGCAAAGGCACAAGGTGGCAGGAGAGAAGGCCACACGATGGAGCATGACGAATAAGAGCGGCCAAGGTCCTCTGGCTGAGGGCCTGTGAGCCTAAGTGACAGCAAAGAGTCGAAGTCTCACGCTCTGCTCAGAGCCAAATGTTCTACACGTTGACGCTCAGTCTCAGAAAAGAGCCAGCTACGGTATCTAGCATACAGTGGACACCAAACAACTAAAATGTTCCATGTCTTTCAATCGAGTAAACTCCAAGCTAAGAGAAACTTCAGTATGGCAATGCACAAGACAGATTAATCTTGTTCTAAGCCACAGCATCTGCTAACATACCACCCAAGTTACTTATCTCCATTTTATTCTCAACATGACCCTAGAATATCAGCAGTGTGGGGGTTGTAGTATTGCATCACTGCCATTAGAATGTGGGACATGAAATCCAAATGAGGAATGAGCAATAAATAGTACCAATTCCCAGAGTCCTAAAGCGCATAGCCATATTTTATGGAAAGAGCTGGATTCTGAGAAGTAAAGCCACAGACTGACTCAGGAAGGAAACCACGCAGCCGGCTCGGGGCGCGTCTCATCACAGATGCGTGGCCTCCTAGAGACTCAGCTCCCCTGTCAACTGGGAGTTTGCTGGGAGTGATCTGAGGGTTAAGAGAAGACAACAAATCAGCACCTTTCAAGTAACTACAACCGTCTAACAATGTTAACTCCCAAGCGCCGCAGCTAAGAGTCCTGGTGCTGTACACAGAACTGAAAAGCAACAACTTTAAAATGAAAACTGAAGGAGATAAAACTATGTAGAAGAAACAAAACTGGGGTGGGGGGACCCTGCTCAGCAGCTCTTTCAACGTGAGAGAGCATCTGTACAGCACTAATGGTGATGCCGAGAGCAAAAGCATTGTTGAGCAGCACAGATTTACCACCTTATATTCCTTCCCGATAAGAACTTACCTTTTTATTATGAAAGTTAAAGGTTGCAGGTGGGTATGTCTCAAAAAGAGAAAGTTTAAAAGTTTCAAATCTTACAGGACATGCATACATGATCATTGTGGCCAGATTCATCCACCCATGCCATCTTTAGGAACACTACTCCTACTGGGTATCATGGTGCACTCCTGTAATCCCAATACTTGGGAGGCTGAGTCAGGAGGATCAGTGAGTTCCATACTACATAAAGAATTCCTGTGTCAAAAAACAAAACACTATTTTCCTCTGGAAGGAGCTGACTGGGCCTCTAAATTTGATGCAAGCACTGATCATCTAGCTGTTTTTTTCAATTAACTCATTACTTTGAAATTTTAAAAAAGCAGATCAAGACAAGACTAGCATTTTAAAAACTTAGTGAACAACAGTACAATATATTTTAAAAATGGGAAGACTTCATTTGAGACATTTATTTGATCATATGTACTGGCTAGGAAGAAACGTAAAATGTACTATATTTGTTTTAATGGGCTACAGTCAAAAATATCCGTGAAAAACTGATTGAACCATTAAAAATGAACAAGGAAACCAAGTTCTTCAAGTTTTTACATTTAACATACTTATAAAACCCTACCAACAGATTTGATTTATAGCATTCTTCTCCCATAAATTCAAACAAATAAACTGAGAAATGACTGAACTTTCCCGCTGCAAGACAGGAAGCAGAATCTGAGATCTCCAGCCAACACGAGAGAAAACAGAGGAATCATTGTGGGAGCCTCTTGCCTCCTTTACCTGTGTTTGCATTAGGAAATCCACATGCTTTCAAGACAATCATTTTTTTTTTCAGTATGTACTGAGGGTTGAATCTAGGGCCTTCACCCTGAGCTACATCCAGCGTGATTTTACTAAAGTTGCCAAATTTCCTGGGTGAAGCTGACACTTGTGACCCTCATGCCTCAGCCTCCCAGGGTGGACCACCATACTTAGCTGACAATAAATTCGTGGCCCTGGGGGAGAGGCCATGTAGCTTCACGTAGCTCTGTTTGACAGAATGAAATGCAAATATAGAAAAGGTTTCTACTTAATCAGAATAAGCTAATGAATACGACTGTGCATTATAAATGAGTAATGCCTCTGTTCTCAAGTTGCTTATAATCTATTAAGAGACATGGATATAATAAATGACGCCCCAAAAGCCAAGCAGATTAGGCTCAACATCAGGGAAGGGGAGAAAGAAATGAAAAAAAAAAAAAAAAAAAAAAAAGGCAAGTTGGGGGTGTAGTTCAGTGGCACAGTGCCTGCCTGGCAAGCGAAAGGTCCTGAGTTCAATTCCTGGTACCTCCCTCCCAAAAAGGCAACTAAAATTAGCTTTCTGGTTAGTATGAGTAGAGTAACAATTAGCACAGTTGGGCAGAGGCAAGCTGAGGGTGCAGGGTGCATTGCCTTTGGGGGAGGAGACAAGAGGCAAGAGTGCCACAAACCCGGATGAGCAGCAAGCCGACCACATGCAAGAGGAAGAGCTGAGGCCATGGTCACTCCACTTGGCCTGCAGCAGAGCCCACAATGCTGACCAAGACACCAGTGCTTTCTTTTCCAGGTGAAGAAATGGAAGGTTTGGGATCAGGGAGACTGATACCAGGAAGCTGAATATGACCTTTTTTTCTTATACTTACCCTCATTTATGGCTCCTTGAGATCATCCTTAACATGGATCCCTGTACTTATCTCCCACTACGGAGGCACAAAAAGATACTGACCAGAAAGAGTCTGCTATCGCAGACACAGGATTGCTACGATTGTAACTCAGTCTGAAATTCCTGCCAAGCTTCAATTCTCACACAAAAATGCGTAACCTGGGGTTACCTCTGGCTCCTCTCCCATTGCTCTCTGGTTGGAGCCAAAGAGAAAAGCAGTTTCTGCTGGGGTCCACAGTTCTTTTTAAAACAACCATTCTAAGAAGGAATAAAAGTTCAGTCCTCTTGGGGAAAAAACAATTCAGTATCTTCAGCGACTCAGTCATCATTCCAGGGTCTGTACTACCAGCGACTCCAAAGCTCCATGGCTTAAAACACCACGTTTATATAAAACCCTGACAGTCAGTCATTCGGAAAAAGCACAACTGGTGATTTTTGTAGTCTCCATGCCATGGACTCAAACCAGCTAGTGGTATTCAGCTGGCAACTGGGCTAGTCATGCGAGGTCCCTTAAGGGTATGGAGGGAAGGCTGGGCACAGCTGAGAAGGCTCGTTAGACTGCCTGCTCATGTCCTTTCAAGTAAGACAGTAACCGGTTAGTCAAACTTCTGCCTGGTGCCTGGGGTCCCAAGCCCTAGAAAGAAGCTGCCAACCTTGGAAATGCCACATCACCATATCTGCCACCCAAGATGTGTGAAAGCAGTTGCAAGGCACTTTGGCCATCTTCAAAGGGAAAGCACAGAAAATTGGCGGTCACCTTTACGTGTCAAAAACACCTAAACCTCTGCGGCACACTGGCAGCCATGATTTGCCAACTACTGAATACAGGGGATATGAAAGCTCAAACAAAGAAAAATGACATTAAAAGGAGAATAAAGAAATTCCCAGAGTAATAGATATTCGACTGTAAGACCCAAGGGTATCAAAAATATCCGTGTCTTTTAACTAACTCCACCTTTAAGAATTAAATCTAAGAAAGCAATCAGAAACAAACACACATAGGCAAAAATATCAAATAACTATTTATAATAGTTACAATGTACAAGTAATTTATATTTCTAATAAGGGGTAGGTTAAGTATGTAAATATAGACCAAAAATATATTTTAAAACAATAAAGTCTGCGTGTAGCATGAACGAGTAATACAACCCTACATGTGTGAATCAACAGCAACTCTTCATTGGTAGAAAAGCTGGGCACTGTGGCACATGCCCAGCACTGGGGGGCCTGAGGCAAGAGGATCACTGTGAGTTTGAGGCCAGCCTGGCTACAAAGCAAGTGCAAGGCCAGACTGAACTGCAAAGAGAAACAAACAAAACAAACAAACCAAACAAACAAACAAACGAAAAACTCAGTTGGTAAAAAGTATTAGCTAGAGGGCTGGGGATTTAGCTCAGCGGCACAAGCGCCTTCCTTGCAAGCAGGCAGTCGTGAGTTTGATCCCCGATACCGATAAAAAACAAAAAAGACCGAAAAAGAAAAGTATTAGCTAGAATAGGACCTGTATTTCTAGTACATACTAAGATAAAATCAGGCAAATAGATGGATATAAAAGAATGCAAAGAAACACATATAAAATGCTACACCCTACAGATCTGACTTACTATTGAGACTACCCAAATTGTTCTTGCTATACCCATTTAAAATACCGCAAGTGATGCAAAGGAAAAAGATTCAGAATGATTTTTTAATTTGGTGAAAATGACAGAGTAGGTACTTAAGGCAATAAGAAACCAAGTCCCTCGCCAGGAAATAAACAAACCAAATAGAATAAGTCAAATTTGAAATTGGAGAAAATAGCTACAAAAAAGTCAAGAATATAGGACTTGTTATCACAACTTATTCTAGTGCTGTAAAGCCAATCCAACCAGTTATCCACCGCATTCCCATGTGTTTTCTCTACATCTGTGGTGCTGTGGATGCTATTCCACCAAGACAAATATTAAGATGCTACTCACCAGGCAGACCATTTAAAGAGCCGCTGTTACATCAAATGCAGATCATAAGGAAACACAAAGACCTTTCTTCAAACCTAGAGCCTTCAAATAGGCTAGAGATAGCAGCAATCATTTCTTGACTGCAAACTAAATGTAAAGAACTATGGTAATAGCAGTACAAAGAAATTTATGACCCAGTCCCACCCTCCATGTCTCTAGGTGGTGAGACGACAGACGACCAGAAGTCAGCGCGTTTGAACTGGGAAAGGATGTGTGGTACTTCAGAAAGAAGTTTCGGCCCCTTGAGTACAACAGAGTGGAGGGGTGAGAGCCATAGAGGCCAGAGACTGGCTGGAGACACAGGGGTGAGGATGAAAGGCTGCAGGCCTCGGGGTCTTCAGCCCACAGAACTCGGCCCCCTTCCTATAACAACTACAGATTTTATGATGCCTCCCTCTCTACCAACCCAAAATAGAACTGCTACAGCATCAGTAACATGCATGTGTGTGTAGAGCAAAAATTAAAAGAAAACACATGTTGGGCCTCAGGTAACAGCTCAAGGATCACTACACTAAATGGCATTAACACAGCCATTAGATACCTGCTCCTTAATAACTTATAACAAGTATTTTAAAAAACAGCATTAGACGACATTTTGTATAAAACATACAAGAAAATGAAAGGGCAGAGGCACAGGTAGACATTGCAATAAACAAATGAAGGTTAGGGAAATTAGTAACAGTGCCAGTTTACCTGCATGTTTTAAGATACAAAGGAGTGTCACTTTAACTGAATAGTACAACATGTCAGGACAAATTACAGACTGTCAAAGTGAGAACATGAGGAGGAATGATGTGTCTCTGCCAGCTTTATCGGCATGTTTCCTTGTAAAATGTTCAATGGCTCTTAATGATTTCACTGCTAATAAAAAATAGGTGACAAGTTAGTAGCTATTCATGGATAGGAAAAACAAAAAAATTAAATTTCAAATTTTCTACTGAAAATTATCAATACTTTTCTTTATATTTACGACTTTGGAAGAAAAGATCAAGTAAGAATATAAAATCAGAGTCACTCTGATTGTGAGGGTCAGAAGAGCAGATGGATTTACACCTGTGTGGGCATCTCCAGCCCTTCGAAAGGCCCTGCTGGCAGAGCAGTGGCTTTCCCCATTGGTGAACTCTTGGAAACTTAAAAACCTTATACTTAAAAAATATCTATGTGGTTGTATTCAGTTGTATTCTAGTGGTCACCTAGTCTAATGCAAACATTCAGGAAAACAGTTTAAATTATGTCATAGAACTAAAGAAACACAATATTATGACCCAGCAACCCAATCAGAGACACTGTCACATGAAAGTACAAGAATTTGGGGTTTTTTTCCCTCATTTGGTTTTATTCCTTAAAAATAAATAAATAAAAATAAAGAAGGTACAAGGAGACAGGGATGACAAGGTACACCGCAGCATTATTCATAAGACAACAAAAAAGTCTACCAACAGAATAATCACTTAGCTGTGGCACAATCTTAGCTACAGGGAAATAAAAATGAATGAGTCCCAGCTACATTTTACAAATGTAGCATTGAGTTTAAAGTGCAAATAATCAATACACACAGAATACCATTTTTACAAGTAACACACTGTTGTTTAGGGATGACAAATCAGTTTCTAAGAGTCTTGGGTAGTAGATGGCTGGGATGAGGACAGGAGGAAGAAATGCTCATAAGGTTATTAATCTACTTCCTAAGAAAGTTTTCATTCCATAACATATTCCTGAATGTTAACACAGGCTACTTGCTGTACAAACAACATTTCACTTTATTTTTACCTGTAGGCACAAACCAACAATTCATACCAATCAACAACACAAACTCCTAAGATGATTCTATTTGTGCTTGTGAGTACTGGACGATCATTCACAGATGACTAGGATCCTCCCCTGAAGAATAATTCCTGGGTTCACTGGCAGTCTGTATTAAGAAGCTACACATGGTGGTGCACATCCATAACCCCAGCACTCTGAGAAGCTGAGGCAGGAGGATCCTAAGTCAGGCCCAGTCTGAGCAATTTAGTAACCAGGTAATACTGAAAATTACAAATGAAAGGACCATAGCACAGTGCCAAGGTCGTGGGTCCAATCTCTGGTGCTGCAAAAAAAGAAGCCACAAGGGAAGCACCACACTTAATAACTTTAAAATGCTATGAAAAAGGCTTCAATGATTCTTTAAAAAAATTTATTAATAAATTTTTATCAATAAAAAAATCCAACCTTGTAGGATTTAATTTTTTTTCTGGGCACTGGGCATTGAACTCAGGGCTTCACACATGCTAAGCACATGGCCTACTGCTGACCTACACCCTCAACCCCAGGCCTTTATAGTCAGTAAAACAGAAACTCTTACAATCCCAGTGTGAGAAACCCTGCTATCCTAAAAAAAGAAAGGTATTTAACTTGGCACTGTGGATCTTGGAAAGAAGAGGCTTCTTGAAAAGAAACAATTTTATGGTTGATTTCAGCTATTTTCTTGCTCTTAAAAGAAAGTTCACTAGAACAAATAGGCAGGTCTTCCATTATTACTGTCCACAACAAGGAGGACGTCTTAAATTTTGAGAAAACAGCTCTGTGGCCTTTCTCCAAAGACCAGTGAATACCGCTCTTTCAAGTACACTACCAAAGCAATGGTCTGGGGACATCTGACTGGTGAATTCACCCTGTGCTTCTCTGTCAAGTTTAGAATTAAGTCCTTCTGCTTCATCAAAACAACCAAAGAATATTTAAATGCTTAACATTTCACAAGTCAAGTACCGAGTTCTAAATTACTGACCTAATGGTTTTGTTCAAGTGACCAACAAATTATACACTAAGCACTATTGTATCACACTTTCAGAATGTAGAGAAGAATGGGTAGGGAAGGGGACTTCCTTTCAAAAGAAGTGGGATAATAAAGCCCAGAGAACAACATGGTATATCTTGGGGAAAGTGGGATGGCAAATCGCAATGAGCATATAAAGAGATTGACTAAGAAAGAAGAAGAAAAAAAAATCAATTGCAGGACACCACAATATTTTAGAAAGCACAAACTATGCTGAAAGAAAACCAGCAAACACACTCATTTATAACCATTATATAAGCATCTTCTGTCCGAGTGATTATTCAAAAGTTCCTAGAGATACTGATTTAATTATGGTTTTGTTAAAACTGGAAAGAATGAAAGAAAAAAAAAGATGGGAGGGAATACAGAGAAAAGACACCGACATCACTGAAATTACCTGCTTTTGAGAACAAGAATTAACTTCAAATTCAAAAATGTATCTTGAAATAGTTTTAACATAGCCAGATTCCTAACAACATTATGCAAAGACATTAAAGATGAAATTGCCTTTTTACAAGAACAATCAAAAACCAAAAAATAAACTGATGTCCATACAGGAATAGAAATACTTTTCTGTTGGAACAGGTAATTTTTTATTAAAAGTATTTCTTTTCCTCCCTTAAATATCAATTAATACCCTATTTATAGTTCTAAAGTATTATTATTGTAATTGAATAACTGATCTGCTTAAATTGTTTTAGAATCTGTCACAACTCATTATTTCAGTAACATTCTATTGAAACACTTTATCCCAAAAAAACCCTTTATCCATTTACTTAGATAATGACTGTTTATGTGCAGTTTTGGTCTTCAACAATTATCATCACTATTTATAAAAGTGCTATAATTTATACTATATACTCGAATGTGATATAAATCCATATTCCTTTATCATGGCTCTAAAACAAAAAGTTTTAAACAGCAGATGTTTCGTTTGACATATAACACAGCTCACTGAGAGGCTCATCCTTCAATCAGCTCACTGCATGTGAACGTATTTAACTGCAAAAATATTAAAGTTACCAATGGGGTATAATGGCAGGTATTTTATACATATACACATTACTAAATTTACTATTATAAATTTTAATAAATTTACTCTTATAAGTACTTAGCTTTAAGATTCCTGAAAAAGACTAATCAAGTGATCAATAGGTGATATTGCAATAAGCAATGCTTATCTCTTCTGCAGTTCCCATTTCTAAAACACATCTGAATTTTAAACAGTTTTAGTTCATGTGTCACAGCTAAATATACACATGATCAGAACTGCGGAGTACATAAGCGCTTCATGATGTGCATGGGACGTGCTTCTCCCAGACAGGTCTGATATACAGGCCATCATCCATAACCCCAACGTCATGAGAGGCTCTTCTAAAGATCTGAATTTCTGAGTTTTCACTACAAGTGAGTCTGCAGTTTTTTCCTAGATCACCGTCCTAAAACTGCTATCCACAGAACAGGGTCCTGTGAAGACAGCTCTCTGCTGAAAGATCAAAACTTAGGAAAAACAAGGTTCTGCAGTGCTGGAGCAGGCACACACACCACCAGCACGCAAGTACTGCCACCCATGGAAGAGATGCCAAGATCCATTTCCCTTCCGTCATTTTCATAGACAGGTGAAGCAAATGCCGCTGTGCCACCTTCAGGACTCAGTGTCAATATTTAGGCACATAACTGTTCAACAGCCTGTTCCTGTAGCCACACAGGTGGCCACCACCAACTTCAACCATACACAGAAGGACAATCCCCTCAGGGATGGCAAATTCTACCGTAAAAGGTTCCCAAGTCCCAGGTCGTCTGTGTGAAGCACAGCAAGCCTGCCCTGAACCACGTGTCCCACAACTATCCAAGAAAAGCAAAGGTCAATGTTTTCTCAGCTATTATAGGGCTCTGGTACAGTGGCTTAGTCTCACCCGCCAATGCTGGTGAGAAAGCTACCCTGTGAACTGGCCATCCCATTCCAACTATGCAGTTTCAATAACCCTATCTAAAAGGCAGATGTCCTTATGAGAAAACCTAAACAAAACTGCTGCTTCTTATATGCATCCGCAATCTATGGTCGTGCACATCTGTAATCCCAGCATGTAGAAGGTTGATACAGGAGGATCGCTGCAAATTCAAGGCTAGACTTGACTACATAGCAACACTCTATCTCAAAAAAGACCAAAAAAAGTAGGAAGCCTTTCGTTCAGCACTTTTTGGAGCACCTGCTACCACATAAAAGGTATCATGCCAAACATCAGTGAGTAAAAAGCTAGTAAAACTCTCTCTGGGACAAGGTCCTCCATATTATATGCCTCTTACTCAGAATTTCAACTCCACTTTGTCTTCTCTGCCATGTCCCCAGCACTTTTCAGTGCTTTTCCCATAACACGTGCTCAAATTTGGTAAGAGAATTAAGAACACGTTGACTTTGTCTTTTCCTTAATAAATTGAGTCTAAAAGGAGGAAATGAAGAAAACAAAACATTGTAGCACCAGTCACATCACAGGCACTCGCATTAACTGAATTTTCCGAATGCAGGGACGTGTGCACATGGAAAGACTGTGACAGTGGTATGCGGTGCAGAAGAAATCAGAACTCAGCACACCTTTCCAGGGAGGAGCTGAGGTCTTCATGAGCCCATTCTGAAGGACAATTAGCAACTGCAGAACAGAAAAACAGTCAAAAAAGACAGAGCACCAAAGCGATATGAATGTTTACTATGACTGAAACTAACAATGGGGAATACAATGAATGGAGCTTTGCTTTGAATATTTTCACCCCCACTAATCAAACTAACACTTTCTTCAGCATTTGCGTCACTCTGTGTGGGTAATATGAGTTGTGAAATCAAGAGATCCCCGTCCTTTACCTTCAGTTTTAATTTTATTTCTTAAATCTATAATCAGAATTTATTTGACTAGTTCTGGCAAGTTCTTTGTCATATAATCAAAGACTGTCCAGGTGGGGAGGAATTTCAAAGGTTACTAGATACTTGTTTGTGGAAGTTACCTGTCTTGACCAGCTATAACCCAATCTTCATAATTAAATGGAATTTCTGCCCTGCTCCTATGGCAATTCACATTTCGTCTCCTAATGTATTTGATGAAACACACTCCTGCTTTCCCGTCAGCCTGTATGCTTAAGTGCCACCTACTCTCGTCTTTACCTCGTACTCCTCAGTGTTAATAATCACAGGCTCTGCATAAACTATCTTTTGAGCCAACCGTATAGCTCTGGTAGTCCCTTGAAATACCAGACATTCCTGGATCCTGGATGCAGCCTCACTGTCACCTTCAGTAAGGATGAGCTGTGGTCTATTCCCTAACACCCACAGTCATCCCATAGGCAGGGTTTCCTTCTTGTTTTAATATCAACGCAACATTCTTTCTTTCGTTCTATGAATTAGGACCTAATACTGCAAACATTTTTTAAGAAAATGGAAAATAGACTATCCCATGTGTCAGCTTCGGAATTACTTCTGAAACTGATAGATGTTTCCCTGCAGATGTTTTAGGCCTAGAATCATCAGTGGCCTTTCCTGTCCCATCTTTGTTCCTCTGACAAGGGTACTGTGCCTCCTTGAAACTTCCTGTTTGAATAACCACACACTTGGGTGTCCCAACTCCCCTGTGTCCATTACTCACCATAAAAGGGACCTGAGGAAGTAACCAGGGAACTGAACACAAAATGATCTATGAACAAAAACAGCTGTGTGCGAGCAGGAAGACAAAAAGACAGCAGGGATCTAGGCAATGCTGTGAATTTCAAAAACAAGGTCTATTTAGTCAGGCATGGTTAAAAGGCTGCTGATTCACAGCATTAGGGGCCTGTTTCATAACTGAAAATCAACTCGAAATGCAAATAAGTCCATTTTTAGTCGCTTCCAAAATCCCGTGCCCAACACCACATCTACCAACAGATCTGCTTCTCCTCTCTGTTACAGAAATGTCAACAGCAACTCAAAAGGTTTCCCCCAAAACTTAGTGTCTATTTTATTTCCCACTCCAAAAAGCAGACACTCTCCCCTACTTCCCTAACTGTTATGAAAGTAGAAAGGAAGAAGGCACAGATACACACAGACACAAGAAAAGCAGCCCAGAATCCAAGTCAACATTCTTTGGACATCTGGAAGGTATGTTTGTCTCCAGAATTAGCCCAGCTGGGGTGGCCTGGACTCACCACTGACATCTGGGCCAGGATATAACAGCTTTAAAGTGGATATAGATTAAAAATAAAACCTTATTAGCATGGTCATGGAATTAATGATTGCCGACCCTACCAAGAGCTGATGCTAACTTATTTCTTGGCCTGTGGCAAAAATGCTGAAAACAGCAATAAACAAATCAGCTTGAGTTGCTAAAGCCATCCTGATAAAGTAAACAAACTTTATTACAGCTGCATTACAGATGTTCCCACAAACTTTCATAATCTGTAGAATTCTAAGAATTTATAATCTCTAGGAGACTTTATATCCATTATCTAAAACATTTACAATAAATTCAAAACTATGTATAGAGCTGCCCTAAAAGTTAATCCAAGACACAGAAGCCTGTGGAACCCGACCCTTTTCCCATGAAGAAGGAATCGTGTGACCAAAGTAAATAAAAAACACAATCGCTCCTCTGATTTCTAAGTTCCCACAACCGCCTCAATAGTCTTCATCAGCAGGCCCTTGCTTCTTCTCATCTCCAAAAAGAACAATTTCAATGAATGTTCCAGGACATTCATTTGTATCAGACTGTGATCGAATGCAAAAATAACAATCTAGAAACAGCAACATTAAGCAGGTGAAACCAGCCCATCACAGTAATATACCTGACAAAGCTGGGCGAGGTGGCACATCCGTATAATCCCAGCATTTAGGAGGCTGGAGCAGGAAGCCAGCCTGGGCTACATAAGCAAGCTCAAGGCCAGTCTGTGTGAGATGGCAAGAGCCTGTCTCAAAAAACAAACTTGATGGGTAGGAACCACTGAGGACTGCGGCCCAGATGCATAAGCAAATACTGTGAGCTCAAAGTAGCTACAGCAACACTAACTTTTTTCCTAAGAGAGTAAATAAAATGTAAACCGATTTCTATCTCTAAAACACGTTTTACAGCTTAAATTCTCCTAAATTCTTTCAAACTCTCAAACCTCATAATTTTATTATTCTAGCTGGCCCATGGTATGCTGCTGTGACAGAACCACAGCCCCAGGAATTTCCAGTGAACAGAAACTCATATGGCTGAGAAGTCCAGGACCACGACGCTGGCATCTTGGAGCCTTCGTAAGGCACTGTAACAGGGCAGACGGCATCATGTGGACAGGAGCACATGCAAGAACAAGAGCACTATTGTAACAAACCCACTGCCAGGATGATGACATGAACCCTTTCACGGCAGCACAGCCCACACCCGAAGCCCCACTCAAAGGTTCCAATTCTTGAAACTGCCACACTGGGAAGTTAGCTTCTAACACTGGAACTTCGGAAGACACATTCAAACCACATCAACCGCATGTTTTTAAAAGTCCATTAGATGCCCACATTCCAGAAAACTAAGGGTCTGCCTTAGGGGATAGGGTCAAAGAACTGGTCTGAGGGCGTGAATGTGTTAGGAGTGAGAGAGAGAGTGTGTGTGTGTGTGTGTGTGTGTGTGTGCGCGCATGTGCATGTGTGTGGTACTAGAGGATGAACCTAAGACCTTTGCAGCAAGCTGCATCCTCAGCCGTTTTATTTTCTATTTTGAAATTAGGTCTCACTAAATTGTCCAGCCAGGGCTAAAGCTTGAAATCCTCCTACCTCAGCCTCCCAAAGTACTAGGATTTTTACACTCAGTTTAAATTCCATACCTTGATCTAAGCATTTTACATTAACAAGGTATATGATTTATTCGTTAACTGTTTCTGAAAACAACATAGTCACATGGATTTTGAGACCATGTAGGCAGATCATTCCTGCATCTGATCAGGGTTTCTGCTAGAAAAGCAGGATGTATCACTCCCAGTCCCTGTCAGTGAATAAAAACTCAAAAAGGCTGTTCTCATTTCATAAGGCTGTCCCCCATCCTCTCTCTAAAACCAGAGACTTTGCCTGAGACAGATTAAGGGCAGCACACTAGTTAATATAGCGGAAGAAATTTCAAGGCAGTTGAATGTTTCCACAGGGGCACAGCTACTGTTGGGGGCTTTTGGTCAGATTTATGCTACAAATCAAGAGTAAAGAGTCCAGAAGAATGATTTAGAACATTTTGAGTTTGGCCAGAAAGGAAGCTCCGGTAAAGCTGTGGACTGCAAAGATGGACCAGAGACTGGTGAGAAGGAACAGGAGAATAGAAAAGATGGCCTGAGGTCATCACAAGAAGCAGAAGACTCCACCTCTACAGCCTCAAAATTGCAAGAGACTTTGCTTTGAGGAAAAAGCCACAGAGCACTACATTACAGAATGGTGCCAGGCACACCACGTTCCAGAATGGCAGCAGCAAGGAAGATTTATTCCTCAGAATTGGATTCAAAGTGCCCAGAGATCCAGGCACTCAATCCCTATAGCCAAGAAGGAAGCTTGGCTGTTGCTCCAGCTGGCAGCAGACGTTGGCATCATCCATGTGGCACTGGTTTTAGGTGCATGCAGAATGGAAGAGCTGTGGGTTCAGGAAAGTTTCCACTCAGATTTCAGAAGGCCTAGGAGGCCAGGCAGTGTGCCTGACAGTATGTGAAGCTGTGAGTGTAAGGCCATAGGTGCAATAAAGACACCAGGAGTTCAGAGAAGCCAGAAGTGTGGATCATCTAAGGAAAACTGCAAGAAGGGAGCAAAGCAGACCCTAACGAGAAGCCATGGGAGATACTACCACTAGAAGTACCAAAGGGGCAGAGCTACTCAAATCCTTTTGAGTTCACATCTAGCCACAGATTATGGGAGATGCTACACATAGAACCTCAAGACTTTATGTCTGCCCTGCTGGATTTTGGATTTGCTTTGGTCCTCTTTCTTTGTATCTCCCCGTTTGTAACTTTTGGAATGAAAATGTCTATGTCCTGCCACTGAACACTGGAAGTATTACATTTTCATTTGTATAAGGCTTCAGAGCTAAGAGTTTGCCTTACATCTCAGAGCAGATTTGGGATTGGGACTTTTCAGCAATGCTGAAACTGCCAGGGGTTTGAGAATTCTTAAAAGATGGACTAACTGCCTTTTGTGTCAAGGAATATGCAACAGTCTTTAGGAGGCAGGGGCTGAATGTTATGGTTTATGTCTGGCTTCCCCTCAAAGCTTCATGTGGTTATGAAGAGGTGGGCTTTTTGGAAGTAGCAGAATCTAGAGCTTATGACTGATTCATGTTCTAATGCTGAGATTAAGGGTGTGAGTGCTACACCCACCCTAGGACAGGCCTCCTGCAAACAATATAGGGATGGGAAGAGGCTTGTTCTTCCCTTCTCTTGTGTTGCTTTACCACAGTGAATGGTTGCCTTTGCCACGGCACCCTATCTTAGAGCCAGTTGATTATGACTGAAACTTCTACAAACTGTGAGCTAAATAAAACTCTCCTCTTTAAAAAAAAAAAAAAAAAAAAAAAAAAAAAAAAAAACTTGGTAAACACATTTCCTAAATGGCAATTATGAACTCTTTTCCAGAAAAAGCTAAAGAAAAACAAAAATAATAAGGAATCCATGACCCGCTGAAATGAACTTTAGCTCAGTAATGTTCTTAGAAGACTAAAAAGGAGAATGATGGACTGACTGGTAAATATGCATATATAGAGTGCCCATCTTGGAGGCAGGCAGATCACCTCAAGTTTAAGGCCACACTAGGCTACACAGTGAGCACAAGACCAGCCCAGAATACATAGCGAGACCCTGTCTAAGGAAACAAAAGATGCTGAAGTGAATGGCATCACTTCTGAGCCTGAAAGATGGAAGCAAAGACAAGGAACGCTCTGGGGAACACAGCAGTCATCTAAAAATCAGTCAGTAAAGGGTGAGTTAGACCTGTTCAACCAGCAGACCTGATTAACAAAAAAATGCCACCACGTAAGGCATTTACGCGCAGCACAGGAGAAACCTGAAGATCAACAGACTGACTTATCTTTAATGATATCAGATAAGAAAGCAACCGAACTGAACTCAGCAACACTCAACTAGAAAGCAGGCATGGATAAGGTAGGAAAGAGATAAAGTGGCATTCCCCTGTATAACAGAGTGGGGCCACACTGCAGGAAATGGGGCAGGAGACACAGTTCCCACCACAGACACTGACAAAACCCAGGACCTCATTCTGGAATTCAATAAATTCTTTAGAAATTCCAAGAGACATTAATGACTAAATATTACATAATTAGTATAAGTACTCAAAACCTAAAATTCTCCCTTTGAAAACAATCCTCTGTCCTTTACAAATGTAACCCCCTTTTTAACAAGACAATCCCAGCCCAGAGTTCCTCAAGCAGAGACCTCTGTCAGAAACAGCAGGTTTAACTCTCAGTTTGAGACAGTCGTTTCTGTCCACTAATTCAGCCTCTCTACCATCACTCACCAGGTCTGATCTCACACAGTAGAGAGGCAAAAGCATAACCAATGTACCACGATGGGTCTGACTGCTGCCCACACACACCTGTGCGACTCAGTCATCCTACCCTGCTATTCCACAGGGGACAGCAACAGTCCTCAAGACTGAAGAACTCAGAAGTATCAGGAAGTGGTGCTCAAAAAAAAAAAGTACAGGAACTTACATTCACCACCCAGTTTTAAGCTCCCATTCTTTTCAGATTCCATGCAGCCCATCCCCATTACTCCGTGAAAGGCAAACAATGCCTTTACTATTATCTACGGACTTTTACATCTTTTTCAAAGCAACTCGCCCTTCCTGGAAAGCCCTTTACTCTTCCATTGCTTTTCTCCAAGACTCAAGCAGCTTTTCCTGACTGACCTCAGTCCATACTCGTCAATGTGCTCAGCTGGTCTTCCTTCAGCACTTTAAAGGGCTCCAACTAAATTACTTTTCCTGTACCTGCATTTTGTGTGTCTTATCTCCTCAAACACATTACAAACTACCTCAGGCTAGGGAGAAGGTCTTAACCAACATATCCTGTACAGTACTACAATGTCCACAAATGAAATTTTCTCCCAAACTGCCTTGTAATGCCTTTGTCCACCAATTAGAATCCCAATGCAACAAACCTGCCTCATTTGGAGCTGGTAGGTCCTTCACATACTTGCAAATACTTGCCAAAGTTTCATAAACTCTTCTAAGAAAGCCATACAATTCTAGCTTTTGACCTATAATTCTGAAAAGCTCAGTAACAAGAAACCACTATCTAACACATGTTAAAGGGATGAAGACGGGATAGTCACAGGATGTAAGTAATCTGTGGAACATTGTTTTTAGCTGAAGGTGGGAGCGCATACCTGTAATTCTGCCACTCTAGGAGGCTGAGTTAGGAGGATCATAAATTGAAGTCCAGCTTAGGCAACTTACTAAGACACTACATTAACATTTTAAAAAGTATTTTTTTAAGGGCTTGGTTATATAACTCACTGTGAAGCCCATATCCTCATTCTCCAGCACTGAAAAAAAAAAAAAATTGTTTCCACCAGGGAAATCAAATAGTTATTAAAAACATACAAACAAACCAAACAACCTAGGCATTGTTACCAAAGCACATGCCACACAAAGACACTATTAAAAAAACTCTAAATCTGTAGCAACCACTACAAACTTAACCATTCTACTACAACAAACTACAAAGGATCAAGCAAAGCACACTATCCGCTTGGAGAGGCAAGAGAAGCAGACAGGAGGACCCTGGGCAGCTCCTGTGCCGCTCCTCAGGCTTGGTAAACAGACTCACAGCTCCACTAAAATCAGCACGCTCGCTTGATTTTTTGCTCAATAAATAATCTGTTAATGCCTATATGTCAGCAAATTCCAGTCAAGAGTAGAAAAACAGTAAGAAAAAGAAAAATATTACTTAGGTGATCCAGACTAAGATTCTATGTTCTCCTACTTTAAGCCCAAAATCATACCAGGAAGAAATTACCTAAATTACCTATATATTAGTTAGTACTTAATTGGCTAAAAGTATCTTAATTCTTTTCTAATTTTAAGAATAATTTACATGTGATAAAATACATACAAATATGTATAGCTCTGAATTTCTCCATCCATGCTAAGATAATAAAGCACAGAACTATAAAGGCAAAAAAAAAAAAAAAAATACTAGGTATTAACCCAGTCTCCTTAAACACTGACAGGTGCTGTGCAGCCACGCCACATCATTGTGATTGGCAGAAACCTCCAGGTATACTATGGTTTAACATTCTGAAACAAAATTCACTGGGTCTCTAACTCTGTACAAGACCACATACCAAACTCAAGGAGGAAAAAAATGAAGGAGACTAAATTTGAGTTAAGCTGTCCACCAACTTTAGAAACAAAAAAGATAAAATAAAAACCTAAAGAATAAAACAATAATCCAATGCTGCCTGTAATACAACAGGAAAGAGCCATACAGCTGTAAACAGAGAACCAAAAAAAAGGAACCAAACCCCACCATTTTAAAAGAAATAAGGTAAATCCCTAATGTTTCACTCAGCCTTGCCACAAGAGTTTCCTCCCAAGCTAAGAAAGAGATAAGTCGCTTTATTTTATTTCATGAATATGTGGCTACAGAGGGCACCGGACTGACTGGGCCCAATTATTTTAGGCTGGCCCCTTGGAAGACAGCACGGGTTAATGAGTGTCCCTAACTCTTGTGCAAAGCTCAGGGCTATTTCTATAAGTGAACTTTCTATTAGCATTTTTGGTATGCTGTCAATTTGTGGCCCAAATCAAGAAACATCCAATCAACCTACAAGAAAGAAGATGCTTGCAAATTCCACCAACATCCTCTGACAAATCTCAGCACAAGCAACCAACACAGGGTAACAGAACCCCAATGCACAATCATCTTAAAACTTACCAGCTGATATTGACTATTTAAGTGACAGATTAATCCCTTGTTTTTAAAAAGTCTTCTCAGGAATTTCAAGCAGGAAAAAAATAAACAAACAGCTCTTCTCTAAACTTTGACACTTTTCCCTACAACTCAAACACAGCAGGGGTAGAGCTGTCAATTAAGTACAGCTGCAGGCTAGAAGCAAGTGAAGAAGCATGCATGTGTCCATCTGGCTGCCGGTTAACTCTGTACACACACAATGACTGTTTATCTGCTCCCACATGAGCCCCACTGTGATCTGCATCGTCCAGAAGTGAGGGCCGACCCTGCTGCAGTCTTCCAATCCTACTGATAACGGGCTTAACAAAAAAAGTAATGCTACCCATGCTAAGCAAGTAAGAATTTTTATCATAACCTTCAACTGGTTAACAATCATCTTTCAGAGCCTTAACAATGGACAAGTGAATAAATGTGTATTTTTTAAATGACCACTTAAAAAAAGAAAGAAAGAAAATTAAAGTTAAAATGTCAGAAATACATATAAGACTTTATGAACAGTGTTCTCATAAAATTTTTCAAGGCTGCCTGAAAGCCATATAAAAGTCTCACTTTTACCCAAAAAAGGACAGTCATCAATCTTCCAATTCCATATCACTTCCACACGTAACTTAACTACTTTACGTTCTGGAAATAAAACTACCACATACCACCATTTATTTAGTATACCATCATGATGCATACTTCATGAAAATGGAGACACAGCATGAATAAAAAGCAAGTTCAAAGGTATTTCCTAAAGAATTTGAACATGCATTGTTCGGGGACATTTAGAAGTCAGACCTCCACTCACTCCCCCTACATATATTTGTCAAACACAGTTGTTAAGTACTAGAGATACAGTTTCTCCAACCTTCATCCAAAAGGTAAGTGAAGCCTTTCCATGCCTGCTTCTCTCCCTTAGGACTTATATAGCATGAGCATACTGGTCTACAGCAGAGATCACCAAACTTGTACAGCAAGGGCCAGATAGTAAATGTTTTAGCTTTTGTGGGCTGGAACATAAGGAGTCCGTCTACATTACTTAACTATGCCTTTGTAGTGCAAAACAATCGTAAACAATTATTAAATGGGCTTAACTATGCTCCAATAAAACTTTGTGAATACTAAGATTTAAATTTCAAGTAATTTGCACAAGTCACAAAATATTCTTCTTTTGATTTCTAACTAAAAAAGTACAAAGCATTCCCAGCTCAGAACCCATACAAAAGCTGATGGAGAGGCCAGGCAGGATTTTCCCAGGCGGGTGGTAATCTGCCTACCTCCCAGGTCTAGAGCATAGAGGTCCTCATCTAGACCTCCTCTAAGCATGAGGTTAAGACAACATCCTATGAATCATCATCCATCCAGGAATCTGTATGGTGAGGCACAGTAAGCAAATAACAAGTGTTAGTTCTACTGAACTGAAAATGACTGATCTGCTAACTCTGACTTTGTGGCTAGCTGGTGGTATGTACCTATAGTCCCAGCTACTTTGGAGGCCGAGGCAGGAAAATGGCTTGAGTTTAAGAATTAAGAGACCAGCTCAAGCACATGGCAAAACCCCATCTCTAAACAAAACAGAAAACAAAAAAGAATCCTTAGTCTAGAAAAGTATAAATAAACAAGAAACATATCATGCGACAAGGCTAAGACAGATAAACCTACAGGGTGATGTGACTGGGACACCTAATTTGGGCCAGACAGCAGGGCTAAAAGGGCAGGGAGCTGGTAAAGGATTCCTTAAGATTTGACTCTGAGAAAAAAGTG
Source organism: Cavia porcellus (assembly GCF_034190915.1). Classification (NCBI taxonomy): domain Eukaryota; kingdom Metazoa; phylum Chordata; class Mammalia; order Rodentia; family Caviidae; genus Cavia; species Cavia porcellus. Next base: position 3,551,249 of record NW_026947512.1, read on the forward strand.
ATCCCAACACAGCCCTTTGTGATCATGAAATGATAGCTGGTCAACCTACAAGCTAACAAATAGCTTACAGGACCTTGTCTACCATACCAGAGAGTTTGGGCTTTATCCTAAAGACCTGAGGAACCACTGAACTTTTAGCTAAAACATTGATCAGATACACACTTCAGATTCATCAGTCAGTCTGAAATGGCTGCTCAAATAAAGATGGCCCCCAAATTTGGAGGGTTTGACTTAGATACTTTGGACTTCATAGTGATATGAAAGTGATATACATGCAGTAAAAACCAGACTGAGTTTTTCAGCATAATATTCTTCTGGAATAATGCTGGTTAGCAGCCAACAATCACAGCTCCCTGTCAGCTACTCAACATGGCAGTTAATAATCAATACCCCACAGTGTACTAGTTGGCTAAACTAAAATGCTCAGCAGGTTGGGTATATTAAATGGACTTTCAACTTAGTAATTCACAATTTATGATGGGTTTACTGGGACATAACCTCATCACACATTGAGATGCATCTGTGGAAGCAGCAAAACTGGAAGCAAAAAGACCATCAGTTTGTTAGGGCGCTGCTGTGGTAATACAGGTGACAATCAGTGGGCACAGGCAAGGAGGACAAAAAAGATAAAAAGCACTTGTGACTCTACAGCTTGACAGTGATGGCAAACCTTTTAGAAACCAGCACCCAAACTGCAACCCAAAACTCACTCATTTATCACAAAGTACCACAGTGCAACTAAACCTGAATACAGAGGTTTTAGTTTAAAAACTTAACTCATACGTTGATATCTTTCGGGGCAGTCTATAGGGAAGAACGGGTGGGAGAGCCAGGCAGAGTCAGAGCTGGCCAGACATGATCTACCCCACAGCGGTGGGTCCTCCCTGCTCACCAAAGTCATCCTTACCGATGAGAGCCTGTCAAGCATAACTGTGTTTTAGAGAAGACTTGGAAAAACTGGTTGAGAGCCACAGTGATGATCACTGAGACAGAGAAACAACAGCTGTGAGTTGGGTGACACAATAAGGACTGAATTTAGTTTTGGACATGACCTCTGAGCATACCAAATTAACTATATCCAACAAGTCTTTAGATTTAGAGAAAGAGCTGACCTACAGATGAAAATTCTGAATCTATAATCCTGCAAAGAGCAAAAGAAGCCTTGGGATTAAAACGTGTTCACTTGAGGACAGTGAATGAGATGAAAAGAGAGGGGAAATCAACAAAGAAGTAGATAGGAACTCAGGACCCAGTAGACGCAAGGTCCTGGGTTCGACTTCTAGTACCAAAAAAAATAGATAGAAACATACTGAAGAACATCAAGGAAGACAACCAAAGGAGCCTCTAAATCAATGTATATTTGAACTTTTATTTTAAAGTTCCCCTGAAATAACTCAAGCTTCTGAGACTTTATCAGAGAAACTATAACTTCAGGGTTAGTGTCCTTGACCACAAAGTATAGTCTAACTCCTCCAATATCTTTTACTCTGCCTTCACTGAGTTATAAAAATCTAATGAGCAATCAACTAGAGGCTTTATAAAAAGACCCCTTGGCCTTTACAACTGTATTACAACAGTAAGAGTACACGCTCCTGAAGACAGGACACGTGACCCTCTATACCTTTTCATCAGGCACAGGGGTATATATTTCTTTTTTTTGTCTTTTTCGTTTTTATCGGTACCAAGGATCGAACTCACGACTGCCGGCTTGCAAGGCAGGCGCTTGTGCCACTGAACTAAATCCCCAGCCCCCAGGGGTATGTATTTCTAAGGTATTTTTAAAATGCTTTTGGAATATTTCGTAGTAACATGAGAATGTGTGCACAGGAGAAAAGGTACACAGCAAAACACACACCTCACTTCCTAAAACAATTTAGAATAAAATAGTCAAATTTTATTCCTCCCACAAATGTGACCAATGACAAACTGACGGGGTGAAGGGATGCCTCATAGCTCCAATTTCTCCCCCCATTTGTAAGGACTTTTTTTTTTTCCTAAGTGCCTTAGAAAAATGGAAAAGGAATTCACAGAAAAAGCAAAAGAACTACAGAAGAAGAAAACAGCCAACAGCAACTTTTATAAAACTGTTCAACAAAATACTGGCCATTAAAGAACAGCTCCGTAACTTCTCAAGTTGAAACCTGCAAACTGAAAATCAGGCCTTTGTGAGACAAACTAAAATAGTGTCCCCTCGGGGTACACAAATACCACAGTGAAGTCACCAGAGTGAGCTATTGCTGACAAAGTAAGAGCCTACTTCGCAGGGAATGGGGGTGCTGCTTGTCTCATACAAACTCATTAGAAGATCAAACAGAATGCAGTGACTTATATAGCAATTATTCTTATTTATACACACGAAAACAGTAGTCAGCAAAGAGCTTCACTAAATCCACTGTAGATTACCACAATTTATGAGGATCTGGGAAACTAATTTGCACTTCATGTTAATTTGGGGAGTTCTATAAACTTTGAATCAGCTGTGTAAGCACTGTTTTCTTAACCTAGTTGCTTTAGGAAGAGGGAAAGATACCTTCCTCCAAGATTCAAGATTCTGTCTGCCAAATTTCTACTCACAATGATTATCAAATTAATTAAAGGGATTGTTTAATAAAAGGCCAAACCTCAGCTACAATCTTGCTACCAACTCAACTATCCCTGGACAGTGATAAAACTTACTGTAACTTGTTAGCATACAGCTTAAAAGCAAAACTTTTTTAAAAAGTTAACTGAGTAATACAAAAGTTACACAAGATCCAAAAGCTAAAAGCAACATAAGAAAGACTTCTTTTTAGAGAAGAGTGTCTGGTGAGCTTTCTTTCTACAGGAGAGAAAATGCAGTTCCAGTTCCCACAATAACTTCAGCTCTTTATATCTGCACCCCGCGCACCAGGGATTACGGTATGTGGATCTTAAATAAAACAGCAGCTTTTAGGATTAATGCTGATTTTCCTGGATTTTGTACAGGAAGATATGATACTGGTACAATGATCTAATTTGTACAGGACGTATGTTTGAAGCATGCCTCAGCCCCAACCACCACTACCACCACCCACCCACCCCTACCTCATTCCCACTAAAAAGGCACTAGTTACAATGATCACGTAACTTGGTGTGTGAAAATTTTGGAGGGTTTACACAAGAAATTGTGAACTGTTGTCTTTAGAGCATGGAACTTAGCAAAAAAAAGACACGCTTGTCATTGTACTGTTTAACTATATCATGTCATGTTTCTTTTTTACAATAAAAAAGGGACTTATGATCAGTGCCCAAACATATGTTTCTTGCAACTACTTAAGTATGATCTGACGTGGCTTATTTTAAAGTTTACTGTGTTTAAAGCTCAATACTGAAAGGAAGCCTACAAAAGGGGCAGCTAGACTGAATCACATTGCTCACGTTAGTTTCACATGCTTTCCAAGGCCAAAGCACAATATGCATCACTTGTTTAAGGGTATGTGAAATTTGAACTGGATGGGAGATTTAATGGATGCACAAAACAGTCATGGTCCTTGAATTCATGGGAAATAATTTGTTAGCTAGAACCTGTGGAATAAATGGAGTCAGGAAGTGAAAACCATGAATATCAAAACACACATGATAAATAAAAGCCTTGCCTACTTGCCATTAATTATTGATCCTAACATTCATACATACATAAATTATGCTCATCACTGAAATGAAATGGGGAGGGAAATCAACCTTACTACACATAAATCTTCCTCCCTCTTCCATGGCACTTAATTTCCCCCTGGACATCATTTCCAATCCAAAAACAAATATAGCAGGAACCAGTCAAAACTGTCTTTTTTCTTAAGAGTTTTAAACAGTTTTGTTCTGATTATTTTTTGAAGCACTAATCTTTATTAAAACTTTACATCAGTGGTTGGATTTAACCATTCTAGTGACACTTTTGTCACTCTACAAATATTTACTGAGTGCTTTTTTATGTCAGGGACCTAACTAGGGATACAGTGTTGAATAAAATAGGCAAAGTACAAGGTAAAAGAAGGCAAAAATAATAATAACCAGAGAAGGAATAAAAAATAATACATCTCAGTGCAGCATAATGGTGTCTCTGTCATGAAAGATCACATTTACAACAGTGGTCCTGTGAGATTATAGTGCACCTGAAGACATCACAACTTAAGTTAAACTCGTTTTATGAATGTCATTTAGCAAAGATATTACCAAAAACAAGAATTTTCAACAAAAACTAGTCCTAGTATATAATATTTTTGGAGTAAAAAAGTCATGTTGGGAGTGCTAACTAGGTAAATCTCAAGATCTCTTTTGACTGCTATGAGCATGGCCCTCCGTGACTGCTATGAGCATGGCCCTCCATTACCGTACCTGCTCCCCAACAGCAGCAACTCCATGTCTCTGCCACACTGTCCTGGGGAGAACAAAACGTTGAGTAATCTACCTACCTCTGCAGTCACCTACAAAAAAACCTTAGCTGCTTCCCACCACCAACAGAAAACCAGGAAATCCAAGATTTCAGGCACTCTGGTGCATCAAAGCAATGCCTTTTCTTTTAATTTTTTTAAAGTTTGGAAATGGATAAAATAACACTTCCAGAGTATTCAGAACTCAACAGAAACTAAAGTAAAAATTTTAGCAAAAATTGGATATAAGCTATGAAAAGAATTTCTGCCAATTTTTAAAATGTAACACAAGAAAATGGTTAAGGACCATTCTCACAAAATCTTGGGGTCTATGGCAATCTCTTTAGAAAAGCATCTGTCCCAAGATACTACTACTTCTAACATTTTCCAATTATCTTTTAAAAAACTGGCAATACAGTCTGTATCTTCAATCACTGAAAAGAAAGTGCCTGAGAGTTTTACTTTATAAACTTATTTTCAAGTTTCATGTAACAAATAAAATGGTATTTACTACAAAAGGTGCTAAATACTGCCAACATTTATTCCACATACAGTAATTTAATTACACTTTGCATAGTACTTTTTTGTAAATCACATTCTCTGGAATCTTGATACTTACATAAAGTTTAGTGTGTGAGGGAGCAGTGGGAAAAAAATACAAATTATGATCAAAAGAACCATTTGCCTATAAAATGTCCCTTTCAAACAATCCTAAATAATGTTATTAGCTCTACAGAATTACCCTGCTTTGACAGAAGAATGGCTCGGGGCAGTCTGTTCTCTCTGGAAGTTCATTAGTGCCAGCTACTGGTAAAATCAAGCCTCCCAATGCAAATAGGGATTGAAGTCCTCCCAATCAAATCTCAGTTTCTCACACGTATGCTACTCTGTGAAAGAACAATGACATTTTCTGTCTGTTACATGCCTCTGTAATGAAGAAAACCTTGGCTAGATAAAACCCCATCTTTAATTCTTTCAGAAAAGTATGTCCTTTCTCATCTACAGCCTACCGCTCAGTTTTCTGTGCATCACTTCACCGACTTTTAAAAGGTCACTATCACACGTTTCTATACTTGCTTTGAATTAAATCAAAAAGAAAAACAGCAAGAACTTTTTTACATAGGGACAATACTCTGTCCAGCAATTACAGTGAATACAGGCACTTCCTCTTGTTTCTTCTGTACTAGGGTTAGTGGTGGAACAACTTTATAGCTCTCATTTAAAGGAGAACAGTTCTAAACAACAGTATCTTTAAACGTGAATCTCTAGCTCACTTACACCAAGGTAATATATACAGCAAAGGCAACTGCGTCCCTAGAATTCCCTTAACTCAGCAGAGAAAACAGCAATCACTCTGAATCAGGGAGACCAGAGACATCTAAACATTTTCAAAGCAAAAGTGTTTAAAGTGGACCTTCCTGTCTTTATGCTCCTACAACGCTGGGGCGGCCCTGAAAGGAATGAGAAAAGCAAGGATGGGTGTTTCTGATTAACGCTTCAATAAAATGGACCAACATCCTAACAGCAGAAATGGTGCAAGCTCTCTACAAGCAAGAAGACTGGTAGGTTAGAAAGCACTGGAAAGCAGAGATCAATGTGGCGTGGAGCGTTTTGGCCCTCACCAGATGTCAAGAGCTCAATCAACTTTAGAAGTTGCAGAAATGAATTTCTGCGCGGCCCACGCCGGGAAGCAGAGAGCTCCCACGCGGCTGTCTAAGCCGCTCAAGCTGGAACACGGGTGGAGACAGCCTGGGAGCTGGGCTGTGGGCGAGCAGGAGTGAGGACGGGGCTGTCACCGCTTACCCAGGTGCAGCGTGAGGTTGATGGAGCTGGGGTACTGCACCCCAGACAGCATGGTCTGGCTTTGCCACCAGGTGGTGTCGGCCTGGTTGTTGTAGTCGGTCAGGAAGGCTGCCCCGTGCTGCAGGTGGGGCTGCCCGGCGTCGCACAGGTGACAGGACTTGGTCACCCCGGTCACCCCGGTCTGCACACAGTACTCCTCGGGCGGAGTCCCACACGTGTTGGTGGCCTCCACGGTCACGTTGAAGGCGGCGTTGACGAACTCTGGCATGCAGCGCTGCGGCCGCCCGTCCTCATCCGTGCACTCGTCCATGGCCGCCCGGGCGCACCCCGCCGCGGCGACCGCCAGCGCGACCAGCACCGGCCAGAGCCGCCCCCGGGGCCGCAGGGCCGGCTCGGCCCGCTCGCTGCCCCTCATCCCGCCGCGCGCGCGCCGGGCCACCACGAAGGCAAGGGCGCCGCGCGTACCCCCGGCCTGGGGTCTCCGCTCCGCCGGCTGCGCCCGGGGCGCCGGGCCGGACTCGCGCGCACACGGGCGGCGGTGGCGCCGGAGAGACGGGCCGGCCGGTGGGCGCCCCTAGCGAAGACGGCGCTGCTCTCCGACCGGTGCCCCGCGCGCCGCCTCCGCGCCTCGCTCACCCACCCGGACGCAGCCCGCACCGCGCGCCGACCCCCGACTTCCGAGCGCGGCCCCGAGCGCGCACCCGGGAGGAAGGAGCAGGGGGTGGGGTCTGGGGGCGGGGAGAAGCCAGCCCCGGCCCCTCTCGGCTGCTCCCGCGGCCCCGAGCGGCTCCCCCCCCCCGGCGGCGTCTCGCGCTCGGCCCCCAGCGGGTGGGGGCAGGGGGAGGGGACAGGAGGGAGCGCAGGGGAGGGGGAGGGACGCGGGCGGTGCATGCCGGGAGGCGAGGCGAGGCGAGGCGAGGCGAGGCGGTCGGCGCCCGCCATCCGGGCAGGGCTGGGGCTCCTGGGTGCCCCTCGGGCTCCGCGGCCCCGGGAGACTACGGATTGGGAAGGGGTAGGAAGGGCGCTTAATGGGGCGCCGCGGTCGGCGAGGTCGCTCGGGGTTGGCTTTTGGGCCGCTGGCCAATTTGGGCCCTGCGCGGAGAGGCCCCGCCCAGCCAGGTGTCAGCGCGCGGCCCAGCCGGACACCGCCCGGGGCGAGGACCGGGACTGGGCGCTGGCGCAGCCCGCGAGCCCCGACCCCACCCCACCCTGGAGCGCCCAGCCCCGCGCGCCCCGGCCTAGCCTCTCCGGGGGAGGCCCGGGGGTCGGGCTGGCTCGGTCCCTGGGGAAGAGAGGGCCTGGTCGCTGCATCGAAATGAATCTTGTGAAGCGATTTCCTGCCGCTAAATTAAAGTGTAACCAGGGGTTTAGCCCGGGTGAGGAAGGAAGTGAAAAGGCTGGGAATGGGATGACATTTTTCCCCTGGGGACGCAGACCCACTGCGATGTTTCCACTGTGTTGTTTGTGATCTCTGTCTTGCCTTTAAAAGACGAAATGATCTGGATTTGACATCCCCCTTTTCAGGCCTGCTGAGTCACGGAATATTCTCAGCGCCAGAATGACTCAGTTCGCAGAACCAGAGCCAGAAGATCATGAGTTTCAGTCCTAGATCAGAACCTGGGCACGGACCCAGACAAGAGTGAGCCAGGACCGGGCGAAGCGGTGCTGTAAAATGGACCAGCAGAATGCAGTGGTTCTTAGATCTTTGAGTCCTCTAGCAAAGTGGATGCACGAAATGCATACACGAGACAGATTGTTTTAACTTTTCAGAAAAGTAAGGATACTACACGGTTTTAGATCCAGTAATCTTGTTAAGACAAGGAGAGTGGGGATCTGAAACAATAAAATAAGTAAATGTTAGGTGACTGTGATAGGGGTCAGTGTTAGTCCCACAATTCCTAATTAGGAGAGCCTTAGGGGTAACCTCGTAGTTACACTGGGGGAAGCCTGCGGACTCCAGGGCACTTTGGCAGAACCTTTTGGAGTACATCATCACGAAGGGCTGTCAGATATATTGTTCATTTATTCGATGAGATGGATGGATATTGTACATGGCTAAACATCTCTAACCCTTTACCCCAGCACTTTCTTTTTGGGAGAAGAAAGTTGTGAGAGCAATAATGTTTTAATCGTTTCATACTTGAGTTGAAACAAAGTCAATATATTCACTCCTGAAGGAAATGATATTCTCAGTTCTTCCTTGTACTTGAGAACAAAGATAACAGTGTGAACAGTAAATAAAGCTACAGATACTTTAATGTATGTGTAATAAATATTAATGCATTTTCCTTATCTTATATTTTCAGGATTTTATGAATACTGACAAATTAAAGGGTGGGTCTCTTTTTGTCTTCTACCAGAAAAGTAAAAAGATAAAGCAATCACAAAGGCTGCAAGATCAATGTGAATGCGTTTCCTTTTCACTTTCCTTGTTGTGTCCTGAGTAAATTTCAAACTATTACTGTTGCTTATTTGCTACATAATTTAATTACCAGAATCTCATCTGACATTTGTAAAGCTGTAAAGAGACTTTGCCTATATTGCTAAAGCAGGAAGCACCTAATGTGAAGAGAGGGGTACACAGCCAGTGTGCTTGATCGTAACTGCTCCATTCTTCGGAATCTGATTCAAAGATTTTGTTAACATAATTTTGAAGACAATTTGGGAAAGCTAAACACTAGATGTTTGATCATATTAACAAAGTACTTAGGTACCAGGAAGATGTCAGAGTCGTTAATATTTTTAAATATTAAATATTTAAATATCTCATAAATATATGAGATTTTCTTTTACTGCAAGTTCTGTTTTTCAAAACATTCCAGAACCTTCTAAATAAATGTTAACTGCTTGAAAATTCCCTTATTTACTAAACAGATATATGTGTTTAGAAGAAAAATATGAAAATACAGGGAAAATTAGTTTCAGAGTCCTCAAAAGAGGCTGTTAGTGGCCAATCATCAGTGCCCCCATACAGCGAGATAGGCAGGAAGAGAGGATGTAGTTTACTGTACAGGTAACATAGTTTTTGTTTTGTTTTTTAAGCAAACAACACTCCAGAGAAAAGAGTTCTCCCCATCAGGATTTACGTAAATAATTTCCAGGAAGAATGCTCATTATCTCACACCCAGATAGATGAATAGAGGTACCAGCCCACCAGAAAACCAAGGAGCATGGGGCAAGCAGTTCAAAAAAAACCAACTTGCTGTTTCGAGAAGAGAGCAGTTTACAAGGCAAGATTAAAACAAAAATCTATCAGGATTAGAAAAATTTATTGTTTTGGGTTTGTTGTCTCTTTTGCTTTTTGTTTTTCTTTTCTGTCTTTTTTTTTTTTTCCTCTTAAATAAAGAAAAGAAAAAGAATTTGAAAGTTTGGGTTGACTTTTCAAGATTGCAACTCGCCAAGAGGCAGCCAGTGAGAATGGCTGCACAATCTTCAGAAAGGCCTGCAGCCCAGGCCCCGCGGGCCGAAACACAGACCCGCTCCCTGAGACAAGGCAGCTGCTGTCCCAGTACCGCGCAGAGCAAGAAAAGCTGTCTTCGCCTTGGCCTTGGGGGACTCTTGAGGTCCACTGACCTTTGTTGGGACTTATTAGGCCACATGATCGTGGGACAGGACAGGCCTGAACAGGAGGTGGGAAGCCTCCTCCAGGACGGGCACCTCTTTGTGGACAAGGCCACGAGCATTCTGGCCGACTAGCGGCCGGGCCGAGCCAGTTTGTCACAAAATCACCAACAGCAGAGCCCCTGCAACTCCCCAGGCTGCCTTCTTGGTGACTTGCTCTGGCTTCCTTCCAAGCCTGCAGTCATTGTTGGTTATTTCTCCCAGGCTAGGGACAAGACGGTCCCATTGCAGTGGTCTAGGAGAACTGGGCATAGTGGCATAGGTCTGCAAATGCAGCACTCTGGGAGCAAGAGGATGGCCAATCTGAAACCAGTGGGGCAAGTTAGGGACTTAGAAATTATTTCAAAATGAAAAGGGCTGTGGATGTAGATCTGTACAAAGGCCCTGAGATCAATTCCTAGTCCTAGGGAGAAAAAGATTGTAACTTGTCCTTTTTTAAAAGCCTTTTATAGTTACCAATGTTTATTTTTCCATTTTTTAGTCTTTCTGACCTCATTTCCCTGCATTCTTCCCAAACCTCAGCACTACTGTATTATATGCTTTATCTTTAGAAACATAACTGTTATGGATTGGAAACTGGTGGTCAACTTAATGCTAGCTGGATTACATCAGCATGGTGCTAAACGTAGATGTTTCACTTAAGGAAGGTTGCCAGCATAAATAGAGATGTAGAGAAGGAGAAGAGAGGCATTGAGGCATTGAGGCATTGCGGGTTCTTCTATGTGTTGCTGTTTGAGCCATGAGATTCTCCTGGAGAAACTCTGGTCCTCTCATCGAGCATTGCTTCCTGGCTCTAGAGGGGAAGATGTGTGCCACTTGGTCTCCAGGATGAACTCCTCAGGCTGGCTTCCTGGCATGTACTCAACTGTGCTAGTCATTGGAGGAGCCTGGGGCCTCCGTGTCACTGAGGGTGGCTGTGGTGCTTTTCAGGACAGCCCTGGTCTTTGTTGTGAGTGTGATTCTTGGCTCCAGCGTAGAACCCTCAACCTACCAGCACAGCTCCCTCACCCCACTGGCATAGACTTCCTAGCTTCCACCTCTGACTTTGGGCCTTCCTGGCACAGATCTGTAAGAGACTGGTGTGAGTCTTTCTTGTGGGCTCTGGACCTCCAGTTGGACTTGTGGGAGGCCTTGTCATGGGCTCTGGGTTTTCATCTGGACTCATGTGGGACATTGCTGTGGGATTCAGACCCCTGGTTGAATAGTCTATGTCTTTAGTGTTGTAGACAGATTTCCTGCAGTTTCTTATGTTAACTCTGTGTGACCATCATAAAACAATATTATAAATTCCATGTTCTGGCTTTAATTGTTCTCCACACAATCCCTAACTACAATAACTTATACATAACAATCATTAATAATAATAAAACAATGTTAGCCTATAATTACATATTCTTGTTTCTTTCAAAATTGCACTGAGCAGAGGATGGATGGTTTTTCCAATGGAAGGCTGAAGAAAGGAACGCTTGAAGAGATTAGGTAAGGGAGGAATCCAAGCCAGGGCGAGAGCCTGCTGTTTTTGGCCCCTTGTCCAGCCTGCTTCCTGTTCTATGAAAAGAGAGAGCTCTCTTCGCATTTCTCACATTTCCTAGGATTTTAGACTATTAAATGGAAATTTAAAATTAGCTAAAAATTAACATGATACTAGAGGAGAATTATAATATCCCTTTTCCAAGTTACAGTAACTACACTTACTACTCTGTGTTGGGCTTATAGATCCTGACTGGGTTCCTGGTCCAAGTCCAACCATAACAAGATAAGCTATCTTCTGCGGCCAGGCTCAGGTAAGGACAGGATTTCTCTTGCTTGAGTTAAAGTCCTTTCATGCTCAGCCTCCTGCACTGACTTCGAGTCAGCTTTATAGTGTCACATTAATGTTAAAAAGAAAAGAGAACACTCATAGCTTAAAACAACTTTATTGCAATATACAAATTTTTAAAAGGCAGTATTTACAAAAACAAATAGTGAAATCCATCCTCACACCTCCCCAAATCTTCCCATTATGATAAGACTTCAGCTCTCAAAATGTTTACTATTCTTAGCATGATGTTCTCAGGAATTTTGCTGCAAATGACATGATTCAATTCTTTGTGACTAATAGTCCATTTTGTGTGTGTGTGTGTGTGTGTGTGTGTGTGTGTGTGTGTGTGTGTGTATGCCACATTTTCTTTATCTAGTCATCTGTTGATGGGTATCTAGGCTGTTTCCAGAGCTTTGGTAGTAAGAATTGTGCTGCTAAAAAAAAATATGAAGCTGGGCGTGGTGGCTCACGCCTGTAATCCCAGCACTCAGGAGGCTGAGGTGGGAGGATTGTTGCGAGTTCAAAACCAGCCTGGGCTACAAAGTGAACTCAAGGCCAGCCTGAACTGCATAGTGAGACTCCGTCTCAAAAAAGACAAAAAAAAAAAAAAAAAAGAAAAAAGAAAAAATGTTCAACATCACTGGTTATTCAAGAGAAGCAAATTCAAACAACACTGAGATTCCATTTCACCCCAGAAAGAATAGTTATCATCAAGAAATCAACCAATAACAAATGCTGGCAGGGCTATGGGGGAAAAGGAATCCTTCTCCACTGTCTGTGGAAGTGTAGACTGGTTCAGTCACTGTAGAAATCACGGGGATTCTTCAAGAAACTAGGACTAGAGATTCAATTGACTCAGCTATTCCCCTCTTGCATATCTTCCCAAAAGAATTAAAAGTATCATACCACAGAGATATATGGATATCTATGTTTATAGCTGCACAGTTTGTATATCTGGCTTGTAAATATTTATCTCAGAAGCAACCCAAGTGTCCATGAACTGCTGAATGAATAAAGATGTGCTTGTTTATACAATGGAGTACTACTCTGTCATAAAGAAGGATATACTTGAGACATTTCTAGAAAAATGGATGCACTTTGAGATCATACTCTTAAGTGAAATAAATCAGATACACTTGTAAATACTACATTGTTTTTCTGGTTTGAGAAACTAAAAGTATAAATAAGGACCAAAATGTATAATAGGTATTGTGAAATAGGAAGAAGATTTTCAAATGGGGAGGGGAACAAGAGGGGGGGGAGAAAAGAAGAGAAAAATTTTAAAAATGACAAAAAAGAAAAACGTGGAAACAGAGCTTTTGTAAATGGGAAGGGGAGGAGGGTAAGAGGGTAGGAGATAGGGAAAATACAAGTTATATCACATACAAGTACAAATACAAATTCTCTGTGATGAATGTGATCATTATGTATATCTAAAATAACCAGCAAAATCTGACTGAAAAATAAATACATGCTGCTGATATAAATTCCATATGATTTCTCTTGTATGAGAAACCAAAAATATATATTAATTAATTAATTAACAAAGGGAGACGTGGTGGGAAACAAGAAGGCAGACATCTTGGAGATGAGGAAGAGATTGGGAAGAGGAGGAAGAGGGAGGGGAGAGAGGGATGAAGAGACTGAAAACTATCAAGATAAGTGACGTGCCTGGCCCGGTTCTCCAGACCAACATAACTGCCGTGCATTACAAATGCACTGATAAACAAGAATAGCCTAGGGGCTGGGGATTTAGCTCAGCGGCATAAGCGCCTGCCTTGCAAGCAGGCAGTCTTGAGTTCGATCCCTGGTACCGGTAAAAATGAAAAGGACAAAAAAAAAAAAAGAATAGCCCAATGCTGTAAAGAAACTTTTGCTTTTAACTCAAAAATAATTATTCTACCAACTAGATGGAAACTGCATCCTATCATTCAAAAATGACACACAGGGCTGGGGATTTAGCTCAGCATGTAAGGGCCTGCCTGGCAAGCACAAGGTCCTGAGTTTGATCCCTGATACCAAAATAAATAAATAAGACAAATGATCCTTTTAATGCAGAGGACACATTTTGATTGTGGGAACTCAGATGATTTTTAATAAGTTGTTGGCCCCAATGGTTACTGTTAAAAAGAAAATTCTTTATAATCAAATTATTATTGATAGTTTTCCCCAACATTTGTCTTATAATTTATTGCCTAATTCCACTACATAAGAGCATACTCCAACAGTTCCTTTGTTTTTTTTTTTTAATTTGGACAGTAAGCCTGGAAGTTATATTATTCAAGTTAAAACTAGAAATTCAGTATTCTTTTCATGAGATTGTTTTGGGGCTCTGATAAAAGATTATAACACTAAAACACCTGCCTTGCAAGTGTGTGGTTGTGCGTTCGATCCCCGGTACTGATAAAAAAAGACAAAAAAAAAAAAAAAAGATTATAACACTAGCTTTAGATTTTTTCCAATAGAAAAAATCTGGGCGTGGGTGATACAGGACTGTAACCCCAGCACTGTGGGAGGCTGAGGCAGGAGCCCTGATCACAAGTTCAAGCAACTGAACAAGATCCTGTCTTGACACAAAAAATTTTAAAATTGTCTGGGGAGGTAGCTCAGGGTGAAGGCCCTGGATTCAGTCGTCCAGCATTGCAAAACTCAACAACAACAACAACAAAAGTCCAACTGAAATTATTAGGGTCCTACCACAGAACTCAGAGACTTCTCTCTGTAATTTATATATATACTTGAACAATCACTTTTCCGTCCCATCTTTGCTTTTTATTATAATAACCAAATTAAAACAAGATTCAAAATGACTTTTTTATTTATCAGAATTCCTTTTCCTAGCCTATATATATATATATATTTTTTTTTTTTTTTTTTGAGGGTGCTGGGTACTGAACCCTAGGCCATGGCATTCTAGACAAGTGCTCCACCCTGAGTTGTGCTCTGGCCCCATTCTTCTTCCATTTCAATAAGCTTGCTTTATTAACATACAATATTCAGACAGACAACTGCACAGAATCTGAGATAGAATTCACTGGTTGGCTGAGGTATCACAGAATCCACATACCTTTACCATCACCGACCAGTCTAGAAATAAACTGTCACTTTGACCCAAAAGTTCATTCTGTCTCGTGCCAATCAGCAGCCCCATTCTGCCCAAATGTATATTTTATTCTTTCATCAGTTCCTATTTAGTAGCTTAAAACCTTCCGAAGCGTTAGTTTTTCTAGCTTTTGAATGCTGTTTAAATGAAATCCACAGTATGCACTTTGTGTATAAGTGACTTCTTTTGAGCAATATCATACTTTTGACCTGAATCCATACTGTTGTGTGCAGCAGTCCATTACTTTTCTGTGTATGGTATTCTAATGTGCAGATTATAATTTATTCACTCTACTATTGATGACATTTCATTTGTTTCCAGTCTGAGGCTATTATGAATAATTATAATATGAATCTAACAATATTCTTACTTGGCCTTTGGTGATATATTTTATTCACAACCTCATACGCCCACTTATTTTTGGTGGGTCTGCATCTCAGAATGGAATTAATGGGTCATAGAGGAAGGCATGTATTCAAATTGGCAGATACCGCCAAACTGTTTTCCAAACTAGTTATGTCAGAATGTTCTCCTGCTAGTTGCATATGAGTTGCTGTTTCAACCCATCCTCTGATACCTGTATTCACACAGATGATAAATTACGTCATTGAGAGTGTAGTATTGAATTATACCTTCAATTTCTAATGCCTTGGTTACTAATTGAACTCACCACTTTTCATGTATTCTTTAACCACCTGGATATCCTCCTTTTGGGGTGACATTTTTTGTTAATTTTTCTGTTGAGCTGTCACTTGCTTGTTACCTGTGCAATGATCTGGATATTGTTGTTGGTTTTGGCTTTTTTTTTTTTTAAATATTTGGCCTCTCACTATATTGCCTAAGCTGCCTTTGAATTTGGCCTCCAGCAGTTGGGTCTGCAGGCATATGCCACCATACCCAGCTACTTTTAACTCTGTAATCCAACTAGCGCTTACTTATGTGTGGTGTGAGACAGTAGTTGTGTCCATCAGTGTTACTAGAGAAACAGATGTAATACAAGATATACAAATATAAGAATACACAAGATTGGCTTGCAATGGCCACCCATAGTCAGGGGTAGAAGGGTGCAAAAGGCCCATCTGTGCTTTAGGGGCCCAAAGGACCAGTCAAAAGCCTGGAGCTCAGTATAGTGTCCCATGTGTGTCTATATTGGGAGGCCAAATGGTCTGTACCAGAAGGCTGAAGGGTTAGTGCTGATGAGAGAGGAGTGACCGGCGCAGCCCCCCAATGAGACAGAGGACGCTCTTGTGGGTAACAGGTAACTGCCGCTTTATTGTTGTGGGTTCTGGCTTATATATCTGACTGTGGCCAATCAGGCTGCCACGAGGGCTGCCACGAGGAGGCAGGGCTGGAATGAGACGCGGGCTCTGGCTAATATACCCAGCTGTGGTCAATCAGGGGTTGCCACAGAGTCAGCACGGGGCGAATACGAAGTGAGCACGAGGTGTGCACGGGGTGGCTAATTTGGAGAGGGACGTAGCGCATTGCGGAAGCTGGCGTGGTCCTTAGTCCCGGGTAGGGTATGGTATGTTGAGCGCCTGCGCCCAACAGAGGAGACCACCTCCTGGCGTGGAACTGGACAGCTACGGCTTAAATGCATAGCCACGCTCACTGGGGAGGGTGATGTAGCTGAGACGGATGGTTTCAACTCCAGCCAGGCATAAGGTTGAGCTGCGAGGTAATGTCAGTGGAGCATAGCAGACTTGGAAAGAGCTGTTTAAAGTCCCTACCCCCATCACTGTTTATTCCCTTTTAATCATTGCTTGGCTTTCGTAGCTTTGTTTTGAGCTGACTGCCAATGAAAAGTTGCCCATAGGATAGACAATATAAAACTGAAAATGGGGCTTTGTTCTCCACTCTCAGGTGGACACTGGTCCCCCAAGAGATGCAGGCAATCAACTGCTTCTTGACCTATTACTCTGCGTCTTGTCAGTTCTGTCAGAGGCTGAAGAGTCTGCACTGGAAGCCAGGAGATGACGTCCAAGGTGAAAGCAAAGGCTGGAGGAAGAAGAGACAGAAGCAATCCTGTAGGCTGGGGCTCCCACATCCACAACTATGCTGAGCCAATTTAGTTGGGTATTTTTCGCACAAGTTGATGCAATCAGTTAACTATCATAGAAATCAAGGCATATTTTTCCATGTGGCTACGCTATAACATCATTATTGAAAAGAATGTCTTTTCCACCATTACTCTATAGTGTGATCTTTCTACCAATTATGTACTTAAGTGGTCTGTTTCAGGTATCCATATTTTACTTCATTGTAGCTTTATAATAACAGTACAACTGGGTATGGTGGTGCACATCTATAATCCTAGCGCTTGGGAGGCTAAAGGGGAAGAATTGCTGTGAGTTCAAGGTCATTTTAGGCTACATAATGAATTCAAGGCCAGCCTGAACTAAATAATGAAACACTGTGTCCAAAAATAAAACAATTATTATCATTACTATTTAGTGTAATCCTAGTACTTGGAAGGCTAAGGCAGGAGGATCCCCATGAATTAGAAACCAGCCTGGACTATGTCATGAATTCAAGAACAGCCTGAACTACATGACAAGACTGTCTCAAAAAAAAAAAAATAGTGTTAATAACTAGTAATACAGGTTCTCCAACGCTTTTTCCAAGACCATCTTGGCTATTTAAATTTCCATATAATTTTAGGATTAGCATTAACTTCTAAATTTCCATCAGAAAAGCAACACAAAGTTTTGCTGGTAATTGTGTTCAATCTCTGCATTAAGCTTGAAGAAGTAACAATCAGACATTTTGATTCTTCCATCTGTATCTCTTAATGTACCTCACCATTTTACCAAGGCCTTAGATTTTCCTGGTAATCCTTTTAGTTCACCAGGTAGAATCTTGTACATTTTCCATTATTCAGTTTCTTTTTCCAGTACCAGGGATCAAACTCACAACCTCGCACTTGCTAGGCAGGCGCTTCTGCCACTGAGCTAAACTCCTGACCCCCACATTTTCCAGTAAATGTTTTGCTACATACTGGTGTCTTTATCCTGTCCGTATTAGAACATAGAAATACAACTTGTTTTTTGTACATTGGCCTTGTAGCCAGTAATCCAACAATCTTACAAAAGTCACTTCTTGTCACCAACATAGGGAAGAACTGGATGCCATAAAATAAATGCAAACAGATATCCAGGGGATTAAAAATTTTGTTGAAAGTACATGCAGCAGAATCAACCAATGTGGAGATAGACTAAAAGATCAGGAAGACAGGGCTGTAGTGGGTGATCATTAAATGAAAAATTTCTTAAAAATAGCAAGTGACCTTGAAAATAATCAAACCAACAGCTGCTGGACAATGCAAAGAAGAATATAAGATGAACTGGAATCAATGAAAAATCAAAAAACAACACAAAGCACATTTTTAAAAACTGTTCACAGAAGTGACAGGAGAAAACTTTCCAATCATGAGGGGGAAAGTGACATGCAGATAACTGAGGCACACAAAACCTCATTAGCCATGATCAGAAAAAAAAAAAAAATACACCAAGGCATATGGAAGTCAAGATTCCAGAAACTGAACACAAGAACAGAGTATTAAAAGTTGTTAGAGAAACAAATCACCTATAAAGGAAAACCTATGAGAATCACAGCAAACTCCTCAACACAAACCACTAAGTAAAGGAGAGCTTGGAGTAAAGTATTTGAAACCTTAGAAGAAACAGCCTCCATAAATCAGGCCTGGTGGTGCACTCCTGTAATCCCAGCAGTTGGGAGGCTGGGTAGGATGATTGTTGCAAATTCGAGACCAGCCTGGGCTATAAAGTGAGGCCAAGGCCAGCCTGAACTGCATGGTGAGACTCTGTCTCAAAAAGACAAAAAACAACAACAAAAAAAAGAAAGTAAGAAAGAAAGAAATAGCCTTTAACCCAGATTGTTGTACTCTACAAAATTATCTTTCAAAACTAATGGAGAAATAAGATACTTCCATGATAAAAAAAAAAAATCTGAATAAATTCATGACCACCAAACGAGCCCTCCACAAAGTTTTGAAGGATATTTTGGAAAAAGACAATGAAGACACCAATTCCAAATAGTCCAACAGAATGAATTCACCAGGAAAGGCAATCAAGTAAGTTGATGGGAAGGAAAGGGAGCCAACAACAGAAAAATAATACAATGATAAGAATTAGTTAATACCTAATGGTCATAACCATCAGTGTGAATGGTCTCTATTTACCAGTCAAAAGAAACAGGTTAGCAAAATGAAACAAGACAGAATCCAACAACATACTGCATACAAGAAACATGATTATTTCAAAAAGAAATTCATAGACTGAGAATCAAAGGATAGAAAACTATATTCCATGAAACAGGAACCTGGAAAAAGGAGGAGTAGCTACTCTATTTGTAGACAAAGTGAATTTCAAGCTAAGAATGATCAGAAGAGATAAAGAAGGTCACTATATACTTGTTAAGGAAACAATCCAAGAGGAAAAAGATAACAGTCATAAATACATACACACAAAACACTGGTGAACCAACTACATAAAACAAACATTAATAGGGGCTGGGGATTTAGCTCAGCGGCATAAGCACCTGCCTTGCAAGCAGGCAGTCGTGAGTTCGATCCCCGGTACTGATAAAAACGAAAAAGACAAAACAAAAAAAAAAAACAGTAATAGATATGAAAAACAAGTTTAACACTAATACACTAATGGAGAATACCAATACCCTATGTCACAAGTAGATAGATCAACTAGACAAAAAATCAGCAAAGAGCCAGGGATATAGCTCAGCGGCCTAAGCACCTGCCTAGCAAACATGAGGTCATGAGCTCAATCCCTGGTACCAAAAAAAAAAAAAAAAAATCAACAAAGAAGTATCAAACATGAACCAAACCTCTGAACAAATAGACTTAGTCTATAGAGTGTTCACCCAATGACAATAAAATGAACATTTTTCTCAGCAGCACATGAGTCTTTATCCAGAATAGATCACATAGTACCTCATAGAACATGGTTAAGTACATGGAAAGGAATTGAAATTATTCCATGTATATTATCAGATCGTTGTGCAATGAAATGGGAAATAAATGGCAAAAGAAACCTCAAAAACTGCAAAAACATGGCAGTTAAGCAATACACTCTTGAACAACCAATGAGTCATAGATGGAATGAAAGAAGAAACTAGCTTCTACAATTGAACAGTAATGCCGGTAAAATATATGAGAATTTATCGTGCAGTGAAAGCAGTCCTACGAGGGAAGTTTACAGCAGTGAATTCCCACATCAGAAAAAGAGTGAACTCAAATGTATAACCTAATGTCAAACCTCAAACTTCGAGAAAAAGAAAAACAAGTTAAACCCAACGCTCATATGAGGAAGGAAATTATAAGAATCAGAGCAGAAAGTAATGTAGTTGAGACTAATAATACAAAGAATCAATGAATCAAGGAGTTGGTTCTTTGGAAGATTAAATAAAATAGGCAAACCCTCAGCCACCCTCATAAAAAATAAAAGTAAAGACCCAAATCCATTCAGTAGGAATGAAAGTCTGTTGAAATCTAGAAAATCTTCAGCACTTATACTGAAAACCTACACTCAAAAAAGATGGAAAATTCAGAAGAGATTAATAGGTGCCTAGATACATAGGAGCTATCAAAGCTGAATGAAGAATATATAAAACTCCTAAACAATTCAATAGCAACCAATGAAACTGAAGGTAATTTTTTAAAATTACCAACAAAGGGCCAAGGATATGGCTCCATGGCACAGCACCTACCTGGAAAGCATGAGTTTGATTCTAGGTACAGAAAAAAACAAAGAAATGCCCAGGTCTTGATGAATTCTACAAAAACTCTGAAGACCAACTAATGCCACTCCCCAAACTCTTCAATGAAATCGAAAGGGAAGCAGTATTCCCAACATCATCCCTAAAAGCAAGCATTGTCCTGATATCAAAACCAGCAAATGATCCCAAAAAAGAGAACTACAGGCCAATGTAATGAACAAAGGTCCGGAAATCCTCAAAAAGATACTGGCAAACAGAATGCAGCAAATCATCAAAAAGATTGTATGCCATGACCGAATAGGATTCATTTCAAGGATGTGAGGATAGTTCAGTATACATGAGTCAATAAATGTAACACATCACATGAACAGAAAAAAGACAAAAACCACATGACTACTTCAGTAGATGCATAAAAAGCATTTGATGAAGTCCAACCTGAGTTTGCAATAAAAACCCTAAAGAAAATTGGAATAGAAGATCTTTACTTCAATCTGATAAAAGCCACCTATGACAAACCAACAACCACTTAGTATGATATTAAATGGTCAAAAACTAAAAGCTTTCACTCTAAAATCAAGAACAAGACATTATCACAAGTCCCCTTAAATATAGTTCTGGAAATATTAGCCAGAGAAATTATCAAAGGAAAGAAATAAAAAGAATGAGGATAGAAAAGGAAGAATTTAAATAATTATTATTTGAAGATGACACGACACTCTATATAAAACACCCTAAAAACTTCACCAAAAGACACCTACATTTAATAACCAAATTTTGTACATAGCAACATACAAAGTCAACCCTCAAAAATCAATAGCATTCTGAATCACAAATGAACTCAGTGAGAGAGAGATTAGAGAAAAACACCTTTCATAATAGCACAAGGAAAATGAAATATTGAGAAATTAATATAACAAAGAAAGTGAGAGACCTTAACATTGAAAGCTACAGTACACTGAAAAAGGAGATTGATGAAGATGTCAGAAAATGAAAAGATATCCCTTGTTCTTGGAGAGGCAGAACCAATAACTAAAGCAATTCTAGGAAAAAAGGCAAGGCAGGGGACATCATATTCCCTGACTTGAAATTATACTATAAAACTACCATGACAAAAACAGCATGGTAGTAGCTAAAAAAGAAAGAAAGAAAAAAATGTAGACCTGAGGATCAATAAAACTGGATAGAAGATGAAGAAACAACTCTGACAAATACCGTCAGCTACTCATCTTTGACAAAGGGACCAAATACCTTCATTGGAAGAAAGAAAGCTTCTTTAATAAATGGTGCTATGGATCAAACCTAGATCTATATCTTACTTTTACAATGCATTAAGCTAAAATCAAAATTAATCAAAGATCTAAATATTAAAACAGAAACATTTAATCTGCTTGAAGATAGAACAGGTAAAACTTTTGAAGATGTACATATGGCAAAGGCTATGAACAAAGTCCCAGTTTCACAGGAAATAGTACAAAGAATCAACTAGGATTATGCCTAGATTTTGTAACCTGAACAATATTTCTAAGATAACAATATGCAATATATTAACTAGTGGTAATTTCCTACTATTTTTTGAAATTCTAAGGGGCTGGGGATTTAGCTCAGCGGCATAAGCGCCTGCCTTGCAAGCAGGCAGTCGTGAGTTCGATCCCTGGTACCAATAAAAAAGAAAAAGACAAAAAAAAAAAAAAAAAAAAGAAATTCTGTATCATTTCTATCCTTTTATTCTGTTTTGCTTTTTAAAATAAAAAAAGAAAGTAAATTCATTTAAGAAAAAAAAGAATCAACTAAGACCACATCATATTAAAAAGCTTTTGCACAGCAAAGGAAACCACCAACACAGTGAAGCGACAACCCACAGAATGAGAAAAAAATTTTACCAGCTATTTTTCAGACAAAGAACTAATATCTGGAGTACATTAAAAACTTAAGGGTTGGGGATATAGCTCAGTGGCACACATGTCTGCCTGGTAAGTGCAAGGTCCAGAGTTTGACTCCTAGTACCATAAAAAAAAAAACAAACTCAAAACAATCAGATCCCCCAAATTTAAATATTGAATCCAAAAATGGGCATCTGACATGAATAGACACTTCTCAGGCGAGTAGTACAAACAGCAAATAAATACGTGAAAAAAATGCTCAACATCATTGGTCATTTGAGAAATGAAAATTTATACAACACTGAGATTCCGTCTTACTCCACAAAGAATGGCTGCCTTCAAGAAATCAGCAAATAACAGATCCTAGAGAGGCTGTGGGGAAAAAGAAACCCTTTTCCACTGTTGGTGGAAATCAGTATGGGATTTCCCTAAAACAAAAACCTAAAAACTAAAATTAGAACTTCCATTTGGCCCAGCTATTTTTCTTCTAGGTAACTTCCCAAAGGAGTTAAAAGCAACATACCATAGTGGTGCATATGCAACACTCATATTTATGACAGCACAGTTTATAATAGATAAATCTTGGAAACAGTCCACATGCCTATCAATGAATGAGTGGATAATACGGTTTGTACAAACAGTAGAGTACTCTTCTGCCACAAAGAAGGATAACCTTGAGACATTGCTAGGTAAGCTGATGCACAAGTGAAATAAACCAGACATACAGGTTTAAATGTTGCATTGATTTCTCATGTAAGAAATCCAAAAGGAGGGGCTGGGGGTTTAGCTCAGCGGCATAAGAGCCTGCCTTGTAAGCAGGTAGTCGTGAGTTCAATCTCTGGTACCGATAAAAAGGAAAAAGACAAAAAAAAAAAAATTAAAAAAAAAAAAGAAATCCAAAAGGTAAATAAGGACAAACTGGAGAATAGATACTGGGAAATGGGAAGAAAATGTTTGTTTGTTTATTTATTTATTGGTAGTGGGAATCAAACTCATGACCTTGTGCTTGTCAGACAGGTGCTGTACCACTGAGCTATACCCCAGCCCACCAAAAATGTTTAAATAGGAAGAAGAACAAAAGAGGGGGCAGATGAAGGTAAGGAAGGGAGTAGGGATGAAAAAAGTTAAAAAGAATGAAAGAAAAACAATATAACCAAAGCTTTGTAAATGTAGGGGGGAAGAACAATTGAAGGGAAGGGAGGAGAATGGGAAAAAATAATTAAACTGTATCATGTACAAGTACAGACTCCCTACAATAAATGAGATCATTATGTATGCAAAAATGTATCAGCAGCCTAGTGCGGTGTTGCACACCTGTAATCCCAGCACTCAGGAGGCTGAAACCGGGATTGCTGTGAGCTTGTGGCCAGCCTGGGTTACAAAGTGAGTTAAACTATATTATACTATATAATATAAAAAGACAAAAAGAGTACCAATAAAATTAATTATAAAAATATTTTATGGCTGTACATGGTGGTGCATGCCTGTGAGCCCAGCAGTTGGAAGGCTGAGGCAGGAAGACTGCCACAGGTTTAAGGCTACCCTGGACTAACTGGTGAATTCAAAGCCATCCTGAACTGTGTTGTAGAACCCTGTCTCAGAAATAATTTTCTTTTGTACTTCTTGATGCTATTGTAAATTTCATTTTTGAATTTTTCACAAATGTACAGAAGCCCAATTGATTTTATGTTCATGAATCTTGTACCCTGTAACCTTGTTGAACTCATTAAAATCTATTAGTTCTTACTGGATCCTTTATGGTTATCAATGAATGCATTATCACTTGTGATAATTTTGTTAGTTTCAACTTGGATGCCTTTTTTTCTTCTTCAACATTTTTTTGTATAAATCCCCTAAATAAGTAGCCTAGTAAAATGTTAAATAGAAAAAAATTCACTTATTTCCAATAGTTTGTAAATTCCTAGAGCTTCCATCTATACAATCAGATCATTTGTGCATAGTAACAGATCTGTTTTTTATTTTCCATGTTCGATACCTTTTAGATCTTTCCTTGTCTACTCGGACTTGTTATGGCACCTAATATAAAGATAAAGTAAAATGGGGACAGTGGACACATTTATCTCGTTCCTGGTCTCAGGGAATTTTCAATACCTTACCCCTAAGGAAATGTTTGTTGTACATGTTTTGTATTTTTCTTTTGTTTAATTAAAGACTCTCTCTTCACACCCTAGTTTGATAAATACTTTTAAACTGTGAAGGTTAGAATTCATTATGATTTTTCTGCATCTATTGAAAAGTACATATGATGCTTCTACCATAATATCATATAATATTATTTTGTTAATACAGAGAATTACACTGATGATTTAATGTTAAACCAAAGTCACATTCCTAAAATAAATTCAATATGATTGTATTGTTTCTAATATTTTATTTAGGATTATTTTGTCTATGTCAGATGAGAGAAATTGCCCTGTAATATTCTCTATTATCATTTTTCTAAAGAAAACCTAGGCATACCTCTCAGGATTTAGTATTAAGATCATGCTGACCTTTAAAACAAATTGAGAAGTATTCCTATTTCTCTGTTTTTTAGAAGAGTCATTTTAAGTATATTTCATTTAAATATTTGGAAGATTTAATCAGTGACACCAGTTAGGCTGTGTGTGTGTTAGTACTATCATACTATTTAAATTTTGTATTTCTTCTATGCTTAGTTTTAGGAAATTGTGTTTTTCAAAGAATTTTTCAAAATTCATTGACACAAAGTTTACTTTTTTCTTTTTAATATGGTAGGAACTGTATTCATTCCTGATGTTTGTGTTCTCTCTCTCTCTCTCTCTCTCTCTCTCTCTCTCTTTTTTTTTTATTGGTACCAGGGATCAAACGCACGACTACATGCTTGCAAAGCAAGTGCTTGTGCCGTTTAGCTAAATCCCCAGCCCTGTGTTCTCTCTTTTGCTTTCTATGGTTTATCAGGTATTTTGGTTTTTGCTGTTTTTGTTTTGTTTTTTGGTCTGGTGGGAGGGGGGTGCTGTTCTTTTGAGAGAGGGTCTTGCTATGTAGTTCGGGCTGTCCTAGGCTGGCTTTGAACTAGATGCAGTCCTCCCACGTGCTGGTGTTGCCAGAATGCCAAGGTGGTATCCCATGGTGACACTTCCACAGACAGAGGAGGTAGATGCAAGCAAATTTATTTTAAAATTATAAAGGGAAGAAAATAAAAGATACAAAGGCCAGGAAGTAAAGCTCCCACTAGCCTGGAGGGGGTTCAGAGTAAGACACCCAAAAAGGCTCTTGGTGTAGAAGTTTTAAAGAGGTTAGAAGGGTCTCACCACTGTGTGAGCAACATGAAATCTCTACCTTGTAGGAGACTGTGCATCTTTTAGGCTCCAGCCTATGCAGTGCTCACGCTGGGTCCGCACAGGGCCTGTGTACCCTTGAGCCAGCGTCCTGTATGAACATGCTCTGGGGAATGGGAAGGTCCCAGACAGCTGTAGGACACCTGGCAGATGATTTTGTAAGATACCTGGAAGGTTGTGACTCAGACCATTGCTTTTGGGCTTGCTGACTCCATTTTGGGGCTGCTGTTCTTACTACCTAATAGAATCCTAACTCTTGTCTCACTAATTTTGTTACACTGGGATTACGGGCGTGCACCAGCATGCCTGGCTGATCAGTTTTAATAGTTATTACAAATTACCAGTTTATGACTTTGCCAAAATTTTTTGCCAAAAGATTTCTCTGTTATTTATTTATTAAGTCATTTTATGTTTTTTTATTATTTCCTTCCTTCAACTTTGAGTTCAATATCCTGTTCTAACTTCTGGAGATGTAATCTTAGATAATTAATTAAAGTCATTTATTTCTTTGTTCATAGTCTTAAAGATAAAAGTTTCCCTCCATGTATTACATTAGCTACATCTTGCAAGTCTTGATGTGATTTAGAATTATTATTCAAAATATTTTCTAATTTCTATGGCAAATTTTATTATGGTCCTTACAAATGTGTTGCTTAATTTCCAAACATTTGCAGATTTTCTAGTTCTCTTTGTTACTATTCTGTTTGCTAACAACTGACACCTTGATTTCCTCATTCAGATCATAAAGACTGCTGTACATTAGGGAGATGAGGAAGAGGATTCTGGTTTGTGCGAACTGCAAAGGGAAACTTGGCAGCAGCACCTGTCTGACCACCACAATGGGCTCCATATGGGCAGCACTGGCCTTCCAAAAGAGCAAGACATCAGAGCTGACCCCTCGAGACTCACCGGCAGCCCCCGAGTCCTCGACTTAACAAGACACAGGAGCCAAAAAAAAAAAAAGCAAGACGTTCTTCTAATAAGCAAGACAGGTGATTGGGGTCACGTTACTACTAAAAATATGTGACCTTGGGGCTGGGGATTTAGCTTAGCGTCATAAGCGCCTGCCTTACAAGCGCACAGTCATGAGTTCGATTCCTGGTACCAATAAAAAAAAATTGTAAAAAAAAATATGTGATCTTGCTATTCTCCAAGCTGCTGAGACAGGATATAACATCCTTCATTTGATGCCATATTTATCACTTCACGTTGCATTTGTAAGTTAGGAAACATGTATGTGGTTCAGTCTCTCTAATATGGACATAACATCCACAGCCGCGATCTGCTCTGCACTTACTGTGTGCTAGACACACTTCTAAGCATCTTACCTCTACCATTGCAACTAGTCTTCATATTTGTAATAATCCCCATTTTCA
Organism: Cavia porcellus; assembly: GCF_034190915.1. Lineage (NCBI taxonomy): Eukaryota > Metazoa > Chordata > Mammalia > Rodentia > Caviidae > Cavia > Cavia porcellus. The sequence continues at coordinate 3,578,292 of NW_026947512.1, forward strand.
GGCAAAGAAACTAGAGCAATAGAAAGGAAGTTGTCCAGAGTCTTTCAGCTGCTGATGAACATGGAACTCAAACTCAGTACGTATGACCCACGGGCCAGCGCTCTTTGTGCTCCACGACAATAGCAAATGCTTATCTGGGTTTTACACAAAGCAATGACAGTTTAAGTGCTCTGCACATACACTGCCTCCTTTAGTCTCTGTGACAATCCTACCAGGTATGTATTTGTGATATTAGCTCATGCCCCTCTAGTAGATGACAAAATACAGGTGTAGAGGTTCAGTACCTCACTCAAGATGACACAGCTTGTAAGTGCCAGAGTTGAGTCTCGTCACGGCCGTCTACCTCCTGAGTCCTTGTCACCACCATGATGCAGTTCTGCCTCTGCCCCTGCACTGACTGGGGAACAGCAAGTGTCACACATCAGTTCACATGTATCATCTGTTCATCTCAAATGAACATCCTTACAGGTTTGATAATTATGTCCGAAATGATGAGTTATTTATTTGTGGCAATGGGAATTGAGCCTAGGGAACACTGAGCTATGTTTGTTTTTTTTCTTTTTGAGACAGGGTCTCGCTGTGCAGTTCAGGCTGGCCTAGAGCTCACTTTGTAACCCAGGCTGGTCTCGAACTTGCAACGATCTTCCTGCCTCAGCCTCCTGAGTGCTGGGATTACAGGCATGAGCCACCATGCCCGGCTACACTGAGCTATAGCCTAAGTGCTTTTTTATTTTGAGATAAGGACTCACTAAATTGCCCAGGGCTGGTCTCAAATTTTAAATCTTCCTACCTCAGCCTCCTGAATAACTGGAAATACAGGTATGTACCAGCATACATAGCTGTGACATTTATTTCTGAAGGGATGTTTTTGCTTATCAGTACCAGCTTTGAATATTTTTCAAATTTTTAAAATTTTAAACAATTTGTAGAAATAATCTACATACAGTAACACTGCACAAATAGCAATGCACAAAAATACACGTTCTATATTATAGTCTTAGTTTGTATTCTGTAACAAAAAGAAATGACTGTCACATGGGCAAGACCAGCTAGGAAAAGCCCATTACTCCTTCAGATTGGCAACATTGGCAGCTTCCAACCAGGAGAAGTACTTCAAGGAAAAAAAACCTTTAAATTATTGTTACAAACTGAATGTTCCTCCTCTGCCAGCATCATACGTTGAATTCCCAGCTCCGCTTTGGAGACAGGCTGTGAGGTGTTAATTAGGGTTGGAACAGGTCATGAGGATAGACACTGGTCTGCTGGGTTCATGTCCCTCCGTGAGAAGAGACACCAATCTCCACCAGCACCCCGCTGTGCCGCCTCCTCTCAGTCCACCACGTGAGGACCTAGGCGCAGGCGGCCGTCTCCAAAGTCTCCAAACCAGGAAGGCAGCCCTCCCCAGGAGCCAAACTGCCACGGCCTGATCCTCAACTTCCAGCTTTCAGAACATTGAAAAGATTAAGTTCTGTTTTTTAAACTGCCCTGCCCATGCTACAGTGTTTGTTACAGCAACCAAAACTGACCAATACAACTGTTTAAAAATAGCTTCCAGGTTTCAGGAGCTATAAAGTGAACTTGCTGTATCTCAGAAATTGTGGCTGTAAAGAGTCAGGAATTTAGCTCAGTGGCATAAGTGTCTGCCTGGCAAGTGCAAGGTCATGAATTTGATTCATGGTTCCACCAAAAAAAAAAAAAAAAAAAAAAAAAAAACGTATAGAAATTGTGGCTGTGTGTGCATGGGAAATGAGCCCTGCCTTTTTATTTATTTATTTATGAATTGTGAAACCTAAACATAGGAATCATTAAGCTCAATACCCAAAGTTTGGTACACTTAACAGTCGCTGCCCTGTAATATACCAATGAAAGCATTTTCAGTATTCAGTAAAGCTCAAGGAATTTCACCATAACAAGATGCCAAAATCCTGTATTTCTATGTCTGTTTTTTTTCCTCCAAAATGTTACAGTTTTACACATTTAAAATTTAAGGTCAGTAACTGCAAGGCAGGATTTCCTTCACTCTGCATGTATACCATTCGAACATTGTTCATGGGGGTAAGTGTAAGAACTAAGAAAAGTACTTTATCCTCATTTTGTGGATAAGATCCTTTTAAGCCACAGAGCAGCTTTATGTTATTCTAAAATGTCGGGATATTTTCTGTCCTAGAACTTCCGTCTTAGCACATTCTTTATGAAAACATTTTATCACTGTGGAGTGCATGAAAGAATCTTTCATCGGGCTGCTGTCCTGACCAGGCTTATCTCCCGTCTGTAATATATAATTACATGGCAACACTGAAGCCACGGAAAACAGAATGTGTCTCCCGCCACCACAGCAGAGCTGCCATGGGAAAAGATCCTCTTCACACAGGCAAGCACTGCAGTGGCCAATAACAAAGGATACATTCCAGGCATGTGCAATTCCAAGCCTCCCAGGTGTGTCTCATTCTAGGTCACCTGAAGTTAAAAACCAAGATTTCTTTTTTCTTTTTTATTTTTTGGAGTTTTGTTTTATTTGTTTGTTTGATTTTTCTTTGGTTTTAAATACTGGTAGCTGAGAGCTTAAAAGAAAAAGATTGAAAGTAAAAAGGCAGTAAAGCTAAACTAGATGTTAATATTATTTCTAATGAGTGGGTGTGGTTTATCTGACGTTATTAATCAGCTCTCCTATTGCTTGGATACAATACCTGACGCCACAATTTTATTTTTTTTGGTCTTTTTGAGAGAGGGTCTCACTATGTAATTCAGGCTGGCCTTGAGTTCACACTGTAGCCCAGACTGGTCTGGAACTTGCAACAATCCTCCTGCATCAGCCTCCAAGTACTAGGATTACAGGCATGTGCCACCATGCCCGCTGACACTCACGATTTAAAGGAGAAGTTTAATTTATCTCATGGTTCAGGAACTCAGTCCATGGTTGGCCGGCTCCAAAGCAGAAATACGGCAGAAATGTGCGACAGAATAATCTGCTTACTTCATGGAGGCCTGGAGAATAGAGCTGAGAAATTGCCAGAGAAGAACGGGGGAGGGACCATGCATGGTATCCAAGGCTGCACCTCCACAAGCCACCCAATCACACCCAGAAGATGGCTTACTAATCTGCCAGGTATTTTGTCATCCAATGAAGTTGACATATCAGGATTAATCATCACACTTGGGGCATTCTGGGTTTTTAATAAACTTAAAGAAACTGTTCTCTTCCACTTTTGTTTCTATTGTATCTTACGCCTCATAAGTGTTCTATTAAATATGGTTGGTTGTTAGGAAAAAATACACCTTAGGATAGAGCTCAGTACAACTAAGACAATGAACACCAAGCACTTTGTATCTCTAGCTCAGATCCTAGAAGTCAGCCTAAAAGTTCATTTCTACCTGGAGGCAAAGCCAGGGTCCATTTAAATACCTGTCTGCTGAGCATTTTCCCATTTATCTTTCCCATTCCTGATCTTCCAAAAGCTATCACTAAAAGATCTCTAGCAAAACACAATGAGAAGCAATGAAAGCTTAAGAATGTAAGACAGCAAAAGCAAGAGTTTCAAAAAAACAAAGCTCACGGCTGCAGTTCTGGTGGAATGTACAGTGCAGTCAAGAAGACTGGGTACATAAATGCAAAGCATCGTTCCAGCGTACTTACAATGCAGGATAAAACTTAGATGATGTTATGCAACTCAGCTATGGAGTATGAATTGACTTTTGAAGAATGTCCTTCCCCAATGAATAAGTAAGTGAGCCATGGATTAGAATTTTAAAAGTTGCAAGGCTTTTAACTGACATAGAAGGAGGAAGAGAATATTGGAAGTAAAAATATGTGTAGATAAATGTTTCAGAATGTATTGGAAATTCCTTTTTGCTCAAAGTTACGTGGTTGCTTATATATTCAGTAAATACCTATAAAGCATCTACTGTTTTCCTTGTATTTATTCATTCACCTCTATCCTAAAACAAAGCACAGATCCAATCCAGTATCTGTCATTCATTCAACAAATACTTGTTTGCTGCCAATTACATGTCAGAAACTGAAAATAGAAAGGTAAGGCAAGGAAACGCCTTGAACACACTTGAAATGTGGTGGGAAGAATAAAAATTTAAATAATTACAATGAACCAAAGTGGTACATAAGAAACACAGAGCTGGGTGTGGTGGCATCCGTCTATCACCCCAGCACTCAGGAGGCTGAGGCAAAAGGATAGCCTGAGTTTGAGGATAGCCGGGCCTATATAGTGAGTTAAAGGTAAGCCTGGACTACATAGGGAGACCCTGTCGGAAAAAAAAAAAGAAAGAAAGAAAGAAGGAAAGGGGCTACTGAAAATTAATGAAGAAAATGTTAAACAGCCAGGAATTTTATTTTCTTTCTTTGTCTGTTTGAGACAAGTTCTCATTATGCAGTTCAGGATGGCCTTGAGCTTACTTTGTAACTCAGGCTGGCCTTTTTTTTTTTTTTTTTGTACCAGGGATTGAACTCATGGCCTTGCCCTTGCCAGGCAGGAACTTATGCCACTGAACAAAATCCCTGGTCCCCCAGGCTGGTCTTGAATTCATAAAGATCCTCCTGTCTCGGCCTCTCAAGTGCTGGGATTACAGGTATGTGCCACCATGCTGGTGAGCCAGGAATTATTTAAGTATGGAAGTAATATGGTCATATTTGCAAATTATAAATTACATTTCTCTTATTGAAGAAAAAAATGAATCACAGCTCAGTGGCATAAGCACCTGCCTTGCAAGCACGAAGTCCTGAGTTTGATTTCCCAGTACCAAAACAAAACAAAACAAAACAAAAAAAGAATCACATAGGAGCAATGGAAGGTCATTTAACAAGCTAGGGACTACCATCCCTATAAAAGAGAAAATATGACAGATCAGAGAATAGAGAACATGACAAATTCAAGATGGACTTAAGAGATACGATAAGAACCTCCTAAGTATTTGTTAAATCACGAAACTTTATTTTTGCTGGGCACGGCACACTCCTGTAGTCCCAGCATTCAGGAGGCTGAGGCAGGAAATCACTGCAAATTCAAGACCAACTTGGGCTATAAAGTGAACTCAAGGCCAGCCTGAACTGCATAGTGAGACCCTATCTCAAAAAGACAAAAAATTTCATTTTTAAAAAATTAAGTTTATTGGTCTGTTTTAGGTGTACATAAAGTTCGCATTTATCATAGGGAATTTGTAGCTGTACATGATATAACTTGATTTTTTTCCCATTCCCCTCCCCTCCCTCCAACCCCTCTTTCCCCCTGCATTTACAAAAGCGCTGTTGCCATTTTTTCTTTTTCTCATCATGTTTTGTTTTCTTTTCCTCTCTTTCCTTTCTCCCTCTGCTTTAGGAAACTTTAGGACAATGAGAAAGGCGCTCCTGGTTTCTGGCTTGAATGACAAGGTAGCGGGGGTGCCCTGGTAACTGGGAGGAAACATGGGAGGCCTGGCTTTGGAAATGAAGTTTGCAGATGCTGAATCCGTTTTCAACAAGTTCGGCTTTGGTGATAACATTGTATTAGGTGTGAACTAAGGCACAGCATCTGAACTTGGACGTTTACAATATAGAGGAAAATTTATTGTAATTAAGCATAATAAAAGGTTAAACAGAGATATACAGCACCGACCAGGTTACACTACAGTAGCTAATAAAACTCAGAGCTCAAAGACTTCACCAACAAAAGTTTACTCGTTACTCAGATGAAGTCTAACACAGGTTCAGGGAAATCTCCAGCGTCCCCCCTTGTGTGGTGTGTGGAATCTCCATTTGGGGCTTTGGCTGTGCCACCATGAGACCCTCCTTGCCAGCTGGAGAGAAGCCTCATGGTCAGTTCTCAAGCGCTTTAGACAGTGGCCTCTGCCACTCCCACTAACCGCCCTTTCCCCCGAGGAAGCCTAGTGCTCTGCCTTACTGGGCATGAGCTGGGAAAGCGGACCTTAAAGACCACTGGGTGAGGCGATGTCTGTGCCGCAGGCGTGAAATGGGAGCACCAAGGCACCCCTGGCAGAAGGACCGCGCTTGTGCTGTGATTTGAAGCCAGCCCTTTCTAAGAGCTGCCCACATGATGAAGACAGAGGCGGGACTTTGCAGGCTAATGGACCATGACACACGAAGACACGAGATGCTGGAGATACGTGGGCATGGCAAAGTGAAATTGGCCGTTAGAGGAGATTTTTCAGGGAAATAGAAGAAAAGCTGATTACAGAGATGAGGAGGGCATAAAAATGCTAAGGAGGTTGTAGGCTCACCTTGAGCCGCGGAGATTTTTTTTTTTTTTTGGTCTTTTTGAGGCAGGGTCTTGCTACCCCGTTCAGGCTGGGCTTAGGCTCACTTTGCAGCCCGGATTCAAACTTGAAACAATCCTCCCACCTCAGCCTTCCAAGTCATTGATACTTTTGAGTGGAGAAGCTCAAGCTTTAGAAGAGACAGAGGAGATTCTGATACATACACATACAGCAGATGTAGAAGTAGATACACATTAGTAAGTTTATTTACTTAGAAGATAGGTTGGGTATATGAGGAAAGCCTTAGGAGGATGAGAGCAGGCACTGTGGAGAACAGATGTGAAGTTTCTGCCTTGATGAGGTCAATGGACAGTGAAGCCATGAACCAAGGTGCGAAGAGTCAGTGGAACACAGAAGGAGTAAAGGTAACTTCCCACAGCTAGAAACTCAGGTCTCTTGGATCACTGATCCTTCACTGAAGTTTGTTTACCAAAAACATCAATAACTATGCTGCAATAACATTTTTATTAAAAAAGCAGCCGTGCCCGCAGGAGCGGAGGCTTTGTTGCTCTCCGTGGAACGCCCCGTCTGCGGTGCTGCCAGCCTCTCCGGCCTCCAGGACCCGCGTGCGGAGCATGGAAGCATCTGGAGCAGCCACGTTTCCTCCCTCAGGCTAAAACAAGTAAACCCATCCGGGCTTATCTCGTATCCGCCCTGGGGATCTCATGGGAGGATGCAGCCCTTATTACTGAAATAATGTGTGGAAAACAAAAATAGCAGGGCACGATGCTTCTCAGCATGAGCCTTAGAGTGGATTTCCAAATTAACAGAGCCATAGAAAGTTAACACAAGTGAATGTTTTGGGTTTGAATTTTTGCTTGGTTTTCACAAAGGATCTTTATGGTTTTTAAATTTGCGGGGTATCCTTATGTGCATGAATTTAACTTTAGGGGGCTCTTTTTGTCATAAAAGACTCCTAGAGCAGTTTTTGGTTTTTTGTTTTTTCACCCCTGACTGGCTTAATAACTTGTGTTAAGTCACTTGGCCTTTTCACAGTTAAGCCCTTGATTGTGAAACAATGAAAATAATGTTGGACTCTCTTAGGAGGACAATACTGGGACTTAGCCAATCAGAGAGTCTAAAACGGTATCGTGCCCTTGGGGCACATGTATTCATGCATGCTAAGTATGAATAAATAATTACTGACCTTCATTTTGGATATAATTTATTGAGTTTGAATTAAATGACCATCTATTATATATTAGACATTGAAGATAAAGAGGGAATAACATGTGATCTTGCCCTCGAGGAATTACCCATTTTAGTAGAGAAGGTAAACAATGAGATCAAGAGGCCCACATGCATGGTCAAGGGAACCAGAGGAAAAATTACCTGAACAGTTACCTGCCCCAGCCATTCTAAAATCTTCAAGGATCCTGCTGGGCTTTTTTTCCCTCAGTGAGTAGGCTGTATAATTTCTGCAGTGCTCCTTTGAAGACAAGGGGTTTGAAAAAGGCATGTTTTCCAATCTAGTGCCCTGATTATCACAAAGAAGTGGTTAAGAGAGTGGCCCTGGATCTAAACCAGCTGTGTTTCATTACTGCCGTGTGACTTTGATCGGGCTTCTCTGTCACTCAACATCCCAGTTTCTTCAGCTGAAAAATTGACCTAATGATAGCAACACCTTAGAGAGTGGCTGAAAATTAACAAATTCCACATACAAAATACTTACATGATTGGCACAATCTGCCAACCAAAGTAGCTGAAAGTAGCTTTACTTCTTGTCTGGAATTTAGTGTTCTATGCTGAGTTAACCGAAATTTTTTGGTATTATTTGAAATAGTGATTTTTCAATCCTATTAGACCTAACACTTTTGTGAAAAATTTTTTGTAAATATTTTTATGAATATTGGTAGTCTCCCTCTATATTCTCAGCTGAAAACTAATAGTCCATACAAGCTATTTGTACATATTATTTTTAATCATATAAAATTCTAACAGTACCATACAGAAAAAATGAAGATATTATCTCATTGTATGAGTAGGTTAGGCACAAGCCTCCTAGGACACATGAGGAACAGTCAGGTGTCTGTGTCTATACATGGAATTACCTTGACTACAGCAGGGGCAAATGTAGACTGAAACGGATTATTGAGTTCAAAGATACAATCTTGAGCCAGGAATCACTTGTAACCTCAGCACTCAGGAGGCTGAGGCAGTTCACAACCAACCTGCACTACACAGCAAACCCTATCTCAAAACACTAAAAAAGGAGGAGGGGAGGGAGGGGTGACAGAGAGGGCATGGGAGGGGGAAAAAGTTCTAATTCAAGTTCAGATTCTCCATGATGAAGGTGATGATCATGTATATCTAAAGTACACCAATAGAATCATGCATGGTGGTGCACATCTGAAATCCCAGGACTCAGGAGGCTGAGGCAGGATTGCCTTGAGTCGAGGCCAGCCAGAACTGCATAGCAAGGCTCTATCTCAAAAAAAAAAAAAAAAGCATCAATAAAATCTGATTGAAACAAGAAAATAAAACTGGCATTCAATTTAAAAAGACAGTTTTGCAGACAGCATTGCAATCTGTGATGAGCTTTTTCCAAAATGATGAGATAATTAGGCAAAATTCTGAGTAAATCAAACAAATAAACAGACATAATAATGCCTTAATTTATATGCAACCTTGCATTCTAGAAAATTTAACATCCATTAAAAATCTCACAAAAACACTTTGTGTATACATATTAAATGGCATTTGATCTCAGTTCAGATCATTATAAATATATTTCTCTCACATAGCACCAATACATAGAGGTGTATCCTCCAGGGAACCTCTGAATGTAGTGAGGGCAGCCAGCTGACCGTTGAGTGAGTCTTCCCCAGAACTAATGTAGAATTCATGGCGCCTGCAAGCAAATGCCAGTGGTAGCATCATCACTCACTGTGACACCAAAAGTTTCAGCAGATCTCTAAAAGTTCTTCGAGAGCAATTCCATCCCCAGGATTATTACTGATACAGAAGAACAGACCTAAAAACTCAGACTCAACTGAATCTAGGGATGTTGAAGTAGATTCATCATGTATAACTGGATAGTTCCCTAACTGGCCCTCTCAGGAAGTCCCAGGGGATATTTCTTTTACTTGGGCAAAGTGTGATGATGAAGAGAGTGTGCCCAGTCTTAAAAGGTGCCATGAGCTGTCTTTTATAAGCTAGAGATGAGGAAATGAGCTGCTGCCTGTGGAATGTTCCTCAGTATCAACAGAGATGGCAGGGGCTCGGTCGGCAGCACCGAACAGAGGCAAGATGGACTTGGCTAGCATAACAGGAAGCAGGGCTGGAGGGACATCGGAATGGTTCTGTCCTTAAGGATGAACTGATCGTGAGCTCCTTAGAGCTAAGTGTCTGGGAATCACACTAAAGATTTTTATAAGCAAATTTTTAAAAATCTACATCTACACAGAGCCTGACTTGAGACAACCCAACTGTCATGATCTCTTCACAGTATTGTTCCAGATGTGGAGCTCCCAGGCTCTTTTCTTCTTTTTTTTCTCTTTTTAAAAGAAAACCACCCTGTGTCACTTATTGGGGTAACTGTTCAGTGTGGAAAGAGAAATGCCTTTCAGGGATTATTAGAAACAGGCCGCACCAAAATGCCTTGAATCCTTGGGAACCCAGAACATTGTTGTTGCTCAGTTGAGTTTACTGAAGTCAGATCATGAATAGGATTGTGTTTAAGCTTGTGTCATACAGCGCCTTGTTATTTACAAACCCAGGCTATGGTTACTTCTTTTATTCCATAGAGCAGAATACAAGATTGGCTCTCTAGCTCAAGGAGAGTGGGTTACTATGGAGAAAGGGCTAAAGAGAGGGTCTCTCCCAATCAAAACAGCAAACCAAAAGTACTATTCTATTCCTGAGAAAATCATAGATATCAGTGTTCGCAAGAGTTTAAAAGACCCTGGGCCAGGGCTGGGGATTTAGCTCAGCGGCATAAGCGCCTGCCTTGCAAGCAGGCAGTCGTGAGTTCGATCCCTAGTACCGATAAAAACGAAAAAGACCAAAAAAAAAAAAAAAAAAAAAAAGACCCTGGGCCAGGGATTTAGCTCAGTGGTGTAAGTGCTTGTCTGGCAAATGCTAGGTCGTGAATTTGATCCCTAGTACAAAACAAAAAGACCTTAAAAGAAAAAACGTATAATTCCTATCTTATCTCTATTGAATTTGACACTGATTTGTGCTGATGACAAATAGATCTTGGCATCATAAGCTTAATCAAAAAGTGTAAAATATTGTAACAGTAAAAAGAAAAAAGTAGGGGCTGGGGATTTAGCTCAGCGGTATAGAGCCTACCTGGAAAGTGCAAGGTCATGAGTTCAACCCCTGGTACCAGAAAAAAAAAAAGAAAAAAAGTAAAATTATAATAGTAAAAAGAAAAAAATTGTGGTTGGTTCAAATCAATAAAATACTACTTCTTACATGCAGCTGTTTATCTGATAATTTTAATCTTCACTAATAGGGAAACCATAAACCTTTACTTTCTTAATGAACTGTTCATTTGGTATACTTTGTGTACCAAAAAGTGGTACACAAATCCCTTAAAAGTCCTTGATCCTGGGGCTGGGGATTTAGCTCAGCGGCATAAGCACCTGCCTTGCAAGCAGGCAGTCGTGAGTTTGATCCCCTGTACCGATAAAAAAGATTAAAAAAAAAAAAGTCCTTGGTCTTGCATGTGCCATTAAAGCTTCTTGGATTTCAATTATTTGAGTCATATCAGGGCAGCCCCTCCAAAAAGATCTGAGCAGTGAAAAGTTGGGTGTGGCCCATTGCGTTCCATCACCAAGTGGAGGCTGCAGTTGGGAGCTGGTTCTGAAGGAACTCCTTGACATACAGATAAGTGGCATTTTTTCTAATACATCTCTTCATGCTATCTACATTTATAGCTTCAGGAAGAATGTTCAAGCCCGATTTATAGGTGATTTTGACACTGGCAAGAAGTAGACTGCTGTTGAATTAGACTTGCACCAAAAGTGGCCCTGAAAGACAATCCCCTGCCTGGTGGGAAAAACTGTAAGGGGCAACATGATCACCTATTTTACCAGGAAGGATAGGCGGCCAAAAGCTGAAACAGTCAACAATTTGTGGGAACCATCCAATAGTTTGGCTGAGTGGATACTGATGCCCATTGGGAAAATTAATAATAAGGAGATTTAGGTAAGCTACACACAGTATCAGAGCCACTTAGGTTCAGACTGGAATGTGTGATTATTTATGTCCCATATGATGATCACCTAACCCTCCATCCCACTCCACAGAAGATTCTTTAATCAGGTGAGCGAGCTGTCCTGCTCTGTGGCCTCTAATGGATGTGTTGAGGATACAGGATCTTTCCTGCTTCCTTTTCTGCCATTTTCTTGTTGACTTGTTTTGATATTTGTTCTGTACTTCTAGGTAGTCACCCTGGCTCCCGCACTCAGGTCCACATTTTAACCAGCGGAAATCAAGACGAAGGGAGAGGGAATCCCACTAGCCTTCACATGCATGAATCAAAACTGCACACTGCTCATACCAACGTCCTATTTTATAGGTATAACTTAACCATGTGGCCAACGAGCAAGAGCAGCGGGGAAAGCTAGTCTTTGCTTGGGTATCATGTGAGTTGCTAAAAAAACTAGGATTGTTTAATTAAGAAAGATCACACTGAGGACAACCGTGTCCACCAATTCTCAGTGCTGCAGGGCACAGAGGAGACCTGGAAATGGCCCACACTGAGGGGTCTGGCAGCTCACATTCTCTGCTATGGTGACAGTGAAGGCAAACCACATTCAGAACAAGGAAAGATGTCTCTCCACTAAGTATGCCCTTGACGGCAGTACTATCTCTGGGTTTACTGGCTCTCATAATCCTTGTCATGGCACCTATAGATATTGTTTCTGCCCAGATAATTCATCTTACAGCAAAAGAAACAAAACAATGAAGCGATACTATTGAGATATGCTTATCTTACCATGGACTCATTCCCCTAAAAGCTTATTACCATGTAGTATTTCCTTATTATCTTACAGCTGACCTTATAGGATAACGTAATGGACTGTTTAAAATCAACTCTGAACTGAGAGATAACACCTTTTAAGCTTATAATATGTTTTCCTAAAAGTAATCAGTATATGATGTGGTTTCTTCCAAGCCAGAAAACATGACCCCAGAAACCAAAGTGTAGGAGTGGCACTTCACTACACCCAGTGACTCACTTGCAAAATCTCTGCTTCCTACCCCTGCAAGTCTAGACTTTTCTGGGTTAGAAATCTTAATGCTCAAAAGAAAAATATTTCTTGGAGAGGTCACATTAAACGACTGTGAAATGCCATCTGTCCACTGGGTTACACAGAAATAGGGGAGTTAGTACGTTAGTTGAGGTGATCCATTCTTACTGGGCCAGGGAGGAGTATATGTCTGGAACCCAGCAAACTCTCTGGCATCTTCTGGTACTGCTACCAAGTGGTTAACAGAACCTCATCCACCTCCATACATAACACAGCCAGCAATGCTCAAATACTTCAACAACAAAGGTTTGACCACTCTAGCAGAGAAAAAACTCACCTTGTGGGATTGACAGGAATATGGCACAGTCATGGAGTCGGCCATAATGAAACTTAAACATTCTTCATCATCAGTTGCAAAAACTGGACAGGAGTAGCTACGTGTACTTTTTCCTATGAATATATTTTTATAAAGTGACCAAGTTTCCTTTTATCTCATTTTTTTCTCTTACTATTTTATATAGTGTTTAATTTATGACTTTGATTCAAAAAAAGGGGGTTAGGGGCTGGGGATTTAGAACTCAGTGGCATAAGCACCTGCCCTGCAAGCTTGTAGAGTCGTGAGTTCAATCCCCGGTACTGATTTTAAAAAAATTTATGACTTTGTTTAATGCACATGTTACAGGTTATTAAGGGTGAGATTGTGATAAAGGAGAGGAGGAACAACCACCTCGAGATAGGAACAGTGACAGAGAAATTTCTGGATCTCTTCTTGGGAGAAGACGCTGCAAATATTCTCACTTATACAAACTATCGGAGCATTGCATTAAGGTTAGTGGAAGTTACCAACAGAAAGAAAGGCATGTGTGAAGGCCAGGACACCAACAGGGCTGTGGGACGCACTGTGGAATGGCACGCACAACACCTCTCTTCTGCCTGTCTCAGGATGCCTTCCTGTAACACAAAGGATACAAAGCCAAGAGTCAAAACTCCCAGCGTCCCTTAAAATAGGTTTCCAGATCCAGATTATTGGCATTCAATTAAGCAGATGCATTTGGAAAGAACACAACTTGGAAATGCATTAGCTAAGGGTAGAAATGTAACTGGTGAGGTGAAATGTGGCTTTGTGCTGGTTCCCAGGTGTTCTCCCGATTTAGCAGGAGACTTTTCAGTTCTGGAACTTTTGATATCGCAGAGGAGGCCCTGGCTTGGTGCTGGTCATTGTGGAAGCTGCTTTCTGATGTGGCCACTTCCTGATCGTGACAGAGACAGCAGCTGCCTTGACAGTCCAGTGCCACACTGTGGCGTTGGGAGAACTCTGGAAGCTCTGCCTAGAGACTTCTCTCAGCCTTCACAGTGACTGTAAAAGTCAGGTAAGTGTCTTTGGTTTACACTAGCTGGAATGTATTTTCTGGACAGTTGATGTATAGTAATAAACATGGGAGCCAGAAAACAAGGGTCTACTACAGGTGAACAGTTGAAAAAAAGTCCCATCTTAACAGTTGTGTACCAGGCCTAGAGGTCATCAGTCCAGATGACCGTAGGATGGTGGCCACTGTGGTCTGAATGTTTGTGTCCCACTAAAATTTGTTCTTTAAAGTCCAGTATTCAGTGTAATACTAGTAAGAGTGGGGGCCTTTAGAAGGTGATTATATGGTGAAGGCTTTGTTTTTTGTCTGCTTGTTTTTGAGGCAGTGTCTCAATCTTGTAGTTCAGGCTGTCCTTGAACTCACCATAGAGCCCAGGCTGGCCTTAAACTTGGGGTAATTCTCTTGCCTCAGACTCTCAAGTGCTGGGATTACACATATGCACCGCCATGCCTAGCCATATTTTACCAATTTATCTAATAATTTCCAGCAGGCTTTTTTCCTCCATTAGGGGAAAATTGACCAAGACTTATATATTTAATTTTTCATAATTTAGTGTTACGTTATAATCGATCTTGACTAGATTTGTTTTAAATTTATTTCTCTTTCCCATTTGCAAACTGCTCCTTTCCAGCAGAAGCAAAGCCTATGACTGTACAGGTGGAAATGTCCCTGGAGCCAGAATCTAAGCAGACTTCTTCTTTGAGTGGTTCTGAGAATGGGACCGACTTGTCTTGCCTGGAGCAGATTTGTGAAGAGCTTTGTCCAAAGAAGGAAGCCAGTCGAGACTCATGGGCCAGCCAGTTCTCACAGCAAGCAAGAGTGTGTCAAAGCCATTCGTCTATCTACTAAATCCTTCATATAATCACATTTATTTCTATTGAATCCATTCCTCTAGACAACCCTAACTAATACATTGTCCTATATCCTAGAAAAATAGTACTAGAAGTCAGAATTTTCAGATTTAACTTTATACCCTTAGGAATATTAAATACCTTGCAATCCATCTGAGGAATGCTAAAGAGGTATTACAAGAATGAGTCAATGATATCAAGTATCTTAAAATTAGGGACATGGTTATTCACAAATATGGCAACTGTTCTACATGATAAAATACTTACAACATGACAGATTCTGTAGACCATTATTTAGAAAGTCCAAATAAAAGAATACATTGAAGATAATTCACTAGCTTCATACTGTAGCCCAAATGTTAGGCAAATGTAAATTGCCAAGAAGGATTGCTTGCTTATTTATTTATTTATTTATTTATTTATTTTGCAGTACCGGGGATTGAACTCGTGACCTTGCACTTGCCAGGCAGGCGCTTGTACCACTGAGCTAAACCTCCGGCCCTTATGTATTTATTTTGAGTCAGGCTCTCACTTTGTAGTCCAGGCTGGCCTTGAATTAATTATGTAACCCCAACTGGCCTTGAACTCACAGTGATCCTGCCTCAACCTTCTGAGTGCTGGGATTACAGGTGTGCACCACTATACCTAGCTCTGCTTACATGGCTCTTTTATTTTAGAATCTGTTTTAGAAAGCAGAGGAAATTTGTATCTGTGTTTTATACACCAGATTCCACATGCTTGTGCCCTTTTCTCCGTGTCTGCTCACAGGGCTGAGAAACATACCCGGGAGCAGGGGCAGCAGTGTTGTGAGAAAGTCCAGGTCTCAGCACAAAGCCTAGAATAAATGGAGCGCTCAGTAATATTTACTGCAGGATGAACAAGTGCTCACTGATGCCATGCCAGAGGGTAAATCCACAACACAGCTCCCGTGACGCCTGGCACTGCAGTAGACATGGGGCAGAAGGAAGCCTGGGGATAGAACAGACACACGTTCAGGGTACTAAGTATTTCTACAATTCCAAATTCTTTTTTTCTTTTTTCTTTTTTTCCGGTACCAAGGATCAAACTCACGACTGCGCACTTGCAAGGCAGGTGTTTATGCCGCTGAGCTAAATCCCCAGCCCCCTACGATTCCAAATTCTAATAATGTCGTTTTCAAGTTTTCTCTTTAGCCCCCATGTTACAGCACGTGTCCTTATTCATCTAAAAGTATACTCCTAAATTAATTTGAAAATCCGAATTAATTGGTATGATTTGTTCACCCAGTAGAAGTCATGACATATTAAACTCTTTTGCTTTTTTCAAGAAATTACTAAATGAATTGTTATGAGAATGTTATAGACAGTGTTTTGGGGGGGTTTTCTATGAGCCATTTGGCAATCACAGAAAATGTTCTAGAGTTTAAGATAGTAAGAAAACAGAAGTAATAATTAATATTAAGGGAATTTATATTTAATGGAAAATGTGCCCAAACACTGTGGGTCAGTGATTTTGCAGCAAGTCTTGAAAATGCCCACTGATTTCCCTATGGATCTTCTATATGTCACATTCTGTTCAACTGTCTTTAAAATGTCCATGGGCTAGGGATATAGCTCAGTGGAACAGTGCCTCCTGGCAAGCGGCGAGGTTGTGAATTCAACTCCCAGTACCAAAATAAAATGTCTGTTAATTGCCAAGTGTGATGGCACGTGCCTATAATTCCAGAATTCAGGAGGCTGAGGCAAGTGGATTGCCACAAGTTGGAGGCCAACCTGGGCTACTTAGTGAGTTCAAGGCCAACCTGAACAGCACAAGGAACCTTGTTTTAAGCAGGTCCAAACCCCTGCAAAAAGCAAAAACAAAAAGTCCCCAAGAATACAGAGGAATATTCATCACATTGCAGATGACACAAAGTTCCTTGAGATGACAGAAGCCTAGTTGTAAAGTTTTTGCAATAGACTACATTAAACTAAAACTTTTTTAAAGAAAAAGTTAATACACTAGTTTTAAATACAAAATTCTGGGGCTGGGCATGGTGTGCATGCCTGTAATCCCAGCACTTGGGAGGCTGAGGCAGGAGGATTATTATAAATTTGAGGCTAGCCTGGACTACATATTGAGTTCAAGGGAAGCCTGAACTCATAGAAAGACCCTGTCTCAAAAAAACAAAAAGCATTTAATTAATTAAGTTAAAAATCCAAGGTCAGCGTAAACTTCATAGGGAGACCCTGTCTCAAAAAAGAAGAAGAAGAAAAGAAAGAAAAAAGAAAAAAGTAAGTAAATTAAAAAAGAAGAAGAAGAAGAAAAGAAGGCTAACACGAGGGCTACAAAAATGGGTGGGTTTTTTTACTAGTTGTTCAGTGAAATAGGACATTTTCTAATAATTGTTGCCATTTAAAATGGAATAGTCTGGCTGGCTTGAATGGAACTCTTTCCCTTTCTGGAAATATTTATGCACAAGCTGGGTGACCACTTTCTAGAGAGACTAGAAGTTTAATCTGTAGCTTGTAGAAAACTGCGTTAGGTGACTCACATTGTCAACTCTGATATTTAACTGGTAAACTTCACAAAGTAAACTTTTCCACCATCAGTGGTAATACAGTGCTCATTCAAAGCAAAGATTTAAGAGGAGAGTTTCTAGTGCTATAGGATTTTTCAGGACCAAGAAACAGGAAAGTTAAGAGAAGTGTGTGTGTTAATTAGGACCCCTTTCCCATTAATGTGACTGTCAATTCTGAAAGATAGGGCAGCAGCCCAAGAGTGCAAAGCTTGCAAGTGTTGGCAGTCTCATGGACTAGGATGGCAAACATTGGAGTTGAGGGGCCAATGTAGGGGAGACGCTCCGGTAAATGCTAGCCTTTTGGCTAGTTTCAAAAAGACAAAAAAAAAAAATCAAAGGGAAATATTAGAACTGCATAACAACCAACATTAAGAATTCAAAGGATGGATCGCACCAGACTAAATAAGTAAGCTGGAGTAACACAGACCAGAAGAAAAAAGACTGAAGAAAGAATAAAAGAAAGAAAATACGAAAGTGAGCATAAATAAGTAAGAGGCTAATTTAAGAAGTCTGATATGCCTAAATGTGGAGACTCAGGAAGAGAAGAGGAAGAGAAAACTGGCGGATGGAATACAGTTGTCTGTCCATACCTGTGAGTCCCCTTCATAGGGTCAACCAAGTGGACATCGTGTTCTGTCACCTCGGCCTATGAAGCTGGCATCTGAGCTGAACATGTACAGCCCTTTCTTTTTCCCCTAAACAATACAGCTATTTATGCAACATTTGCACTATACCAGGTATTATAAGTAATCTAGTGATGCTTTAAAGCATATAGAAGGGAATGCAGAGGCTATATTTAATGGCTTTTTTGGTACTGGAAATCAAACTCAGGACCTAGCACTTGCCAGGCAGGTGCTGTGCCACTAAGCTACATCCGTGGCCCACTGGGGTTGTATTTAAATACCATGCCATTTTACACATTGGCCATGAACATCCAGAGGTTTTGGTATCCACAGGCCATCCTGGAACCAGTTGTCTGAGAATACTGAGGGACAACTACATTTGAAAAAATAATGGCAGAGAATTTTCCAAAATTGTTGAGGAAAGGCAAGTCACAGGTAGGGGCTGGGGATTTAGCTCATAAGCATAAGCGCCTGCCTGGCAAGCATAAGGTTAAGAGTTCAATCCCCAGTACCAAAAAAAAAAAAAAAAAAAAAAAAAAAAAAAAAGTCACAGGTTCAAAACACACCATGAACCTTCAGCAAGATAAATTCAAAGAAAATCAAACCTAAGCACATCCGAGTATAGCTTGTAAATATCAAATCCAGGGCAAGAAAACCGTAAAAGAAGCCAGATAAATCCAGATATCTACCATTAAGCAATACCATGACAATGGAAGAATAGAAGTCAAAACAGGCAATGATACTGTATCTTCAAAGTGATAAGGGAGATGTCTGCCAACCCAGAATTCTATACCCACTGAGAATAATCTTAATAAATATGCATGTGATGACGCACACTTGTAATCCCAGTTACTTACGCGGCCAAGGTGGAAGCATCTCAGTTTGAGACTAGCCTGGGCACCTCAGCAAAAGCCTGTCTGAAAAGATCAATGAAGGGCTAGGGATTTAGCTCAGTGGCATGTCTGGCATGCACGAGGTCGTGAGTGCAATCCCCGGTACCAAAAAAAAAAAAAAAATCAATGAAAAAATACATGAATATAAAATAAGAACTTACACACACACACACACTCATTCACTCACAGAAAAAAGCAGAAGACCATGCTTAGTACCGAAGAAAAATGGGTTAGAATTGAGAGATCATTTGCATATGGTGGCACACACCTGTAATCCCAGTATTTGGGGGGCTGAGGCAGAGGAGCTCAGTGAGTTCAAGGCCAGCCTGACCTAAATCGTGAAACGTTGTCTCAAAAAAAAAAAAAAAAAAAAAGAAAGAAAAACCATAAAAAGTAAAAACAAATGAAGAATCAAAATATAAGCAATGAAAATGTTTCAGAAAATATAAATCAATATTTGTGGTATAAAATAAAAATAACACTTGAGGGACTTCAAATGATACCTAGAGTTAAATTACATGATGGTAGCAGAGCATAAACAGTAAGATGGAAAATGAAGACCAAGTCTTCTGAGGTCCTTCCCTGTCAGGAAAAAAAATAAAAGTAATGATTTGAATGAGACTTTGAAAAGTCAGTGATGGAAAAAAAACAAATAAAGACTCAAATTTCATCACGAGGGGGCTGGGGATTTAGCTCAGCGGCATAAGCGCCTGCCTTGCAAAGCAGGCAGTCGTGAGTTTGATTTCTGGTACCGATAAAAAGGAAAAAGACAAAAAAAAAAAAATTTCATCATGAGGCAAATACAAATCAAAGCCACGATAAGAGTCTACTTCACTCCCATTAGAATGACTATTATGCTACAGCAGGAGCCTTGGTAAGGATGTGAATAAATGAACCCAGTGCACTGCAGTGGAAATGTAAAATGGTGCAGTCATGAAAAACAGCATGAAGTTTCTTTTAAAAATTAGGCATGGAGTTACAAGATGCTCCAGCAACTCCACTTATGGGTATAAATCCCAAATTATAACAGAGACTTGTAGAGGCCAGGGATTTAGCTCACGGTATAAGCACCTGCCTTGCAAGCCCATGGTCCTGAGTTCCATCCCCAGTACCAAAGAAAAATAGTAACAGAGACTTGGTGAGATGCCCATACATCCATGTTCATTGGAGCCTTATTCACAATAACCCAAAGGTGGGAATGAAATACATGTCCCTCGACAGATGAATGGGTAAATAAAATGTGGTTCTGTATACCACATTTTATTATTCAGAAAGAAAAGAATTCTGACTCATTCTACAACACGAGTGAACCTTGGAGACATTAAGTGAAATAAACCAGCAAAGAATAAATACTACATGATTCCACTTTGACGAGGAGCCTAGAGTAGTCAGATCCCGGAGGCTGAATCAGCATGTGGGTATGCAGGGACGCGAGTGGAGGTGTAGCTACCAGCAAGCAGGCGCAGAGTTTCAGCTTGGAACCATGAAGTGCTCCTGGAGATGAGTGGTGGAGATGGCTGCACAATGGGTCAGTGGTGTCCCTGAACTATGCACTGACAAAATGTCCCAAACGGTAACTTCGGAGGGGGTACTGGGGACTGAACCCAGGGCTGGCGTGGTGACATTTATGTTTTGTGTATTCTACAATAAAAAAATGAAATAAAAAGATCTGGGTGTAGCAGTGCACACCTATAATCCCAGATCCTCAGGAGGCTGAGACAAGAGGATCACTCAAACCCAGGAGTTCAAAACCAGCCTGGGCAACACAGTGAGACCCCATTTCAAAAAGAGAAAGAACGATAAAATAACTCAGTAATGCGCTTCATAATCTCTAGTGCAACTACTAGAAGAATAACAAAAGAACAAACACCCAGCATGTTTTCGAGGGGAAAAAATCAATTAAATTCATTTTTATATATCAATGTATAAATAAATGCACTGAAAGTTACTAATCAAAGTATATGCAAGTGAAAATATTCACTGCAATAAAAATGAAGATTGCATAAGGACACTGAAATTTTGGGTTTCTGGGTCGGGGATGTAGCTCAGTGATACACTGTTTGCCAAGTATGCGGGAGGCCTTGGATTCAATGCTTAGTACCCAAAGAAAAATGGACACTGTGGACGCTATGTTGGTTTCAGTCTTGTAAATTTTCTATACTATGGCTATCAGTTTATACTAGTTATGGTTAGTTACAAACCACCTTCATAATATAAATAACTATGCTTAAAAGAGTAATTTATTGTCAAGTAGAAATCAGTTCTGAGTTTTTGTGAAACAATTTTTAAAAGGACCATTAATAGAAGTCACTTAGAGATCTTTCACAATAGATTGTCTGTTTCTCCTAAGCATGGTTAGGTGTATATTTGATTATAGCAGGCCATATGTAGGCATTTTAAATAAAAAGTAGGTAACTCATCTGACTTACTCATAAACGTTCACTTACTACAAAAATTTTACCAATATCCAATCGGAATTTAAATGAAAATTAAGTCCCAGCAGAAATACATGATGTACGAAAGAGCAAGTCCCTGTCTTCTCTAGCATGAATTCTCTGTTCCTTTTCAGCTGCAACACAGATGCTCAGTTTGTTCAAGAACAAGTCCCCATCTATGAAAAAGCATGTTGTTAATTCTGCTCTGAAGTCAGAAAATGACAAAGAGCTATTATAGATGATCTAAAGTGTGGCATTCTATGGGCTTTCCCTGCCTCAATCTGGTTTTCTTCTTCTTAATAATATGCCTTGATTTCACTTTTTAAAAGAACAAAGCTGTCTTTTATTTGCCCAACTACCTACTAAGATTTATTTCTTTTTTTTTTTTTTTCAATGCTATCATAATCCCAACTGTGAAGCAAAGTTGAAGGGACAAGTAGGTAATGGAACAGAATAGAAAAACCAAAACCAGATTCACAAATATTTGGGAATTTAGTATACAATGGAAAAAGATATATAAATTAATGTGAGAAATGATGAACTGTACAATAAATGATATGTTGAGACAACTGTATAACAACTGTTTTCATATGTTTTAGAAAGCTACCAGATCTCTATTTCAAATCTCACACAAAAATTAGCTCCAGACAAATTCAGGATTTAAGTATGAATAGTAAAACCATAAAACATTTATAAGAAATTATAGGAGAAAATCTTTAAGACCTTGGAAAGGGGAAGTTGTCTTCAACAATCCATAAGCATTATAAATGACAAAGGGGGGAAAAATAGCAAAGGGAAATGGTAGTAAATTTGGCCAGATGAAAAGCAAAACATCTATACCACAAAAGATGCCATGAATGGAGTTAAAATATGTGACAGCCAGCCCAGAAGATTTCAGCACATATGACCCAATAAAGGATTAGTACTCATAATACTTGAAAACAAACTACCCAGTGGAAAATGAGGCAAAATATATGAATAGTAGGCTCATAAAAAATGACAATAAATTTTTTCTTTGTCTTTTTGAGACAGGTTCTCACTATGCAGTTCAGGCTGGTATTGAGCTTATTTTGCAGCCCAGATTGGTCTTGAGCTTTGCAATGATCCTCCTGCCTCAGCCTTCCGAATGCTGGGATTACAGGCATGTGTTACCATGCCCAGCTTAAATGATCAATAATATAGATGATCCAGCTCACTAGTAACTAGGGATATTCAAATTAAAGCAATAACAAAGCCAACATTTTCCAAGCTGGATGAACTAGGAAACTTTTATCTTGTAAGTGCCATCTTCACATTGGGTGTGTGTCCCCAAGCCCAAAGTCCTGCTGTTATTTTTCTAACGTTCTTCTTCTTTTTTTTAACTTTCTCTTTCTAATTACAGAATTATGATGATTTCAAGGTTCATATGTGTATGTGTATAGTTTTCTGTCACTAAGTTTGAGAGGAAACATCTATACATGCATTTATTCAATCAGCTACTTCAACTAATTAACTAACTTAAGTAATTTATAACTAAATTTTGTAAGAATATAATACATGTATTGAGAAAAAGAAAGCTTCTGTCTGAGAGACACTATAATTAATTTTCACCCCTAAATTAAACTCATTTTAAATGTAACTTTTAACAGAACTGTAATACACTGGTCACATACAAAACTACTCAACATATGGGCTGGGGGTTTAGCTCGGTGGCACAAGCACCTGCTAGGCAAGTGTGAGGTCCTGAGTTTGGTCCCTGCTACCAAGAAAGAAAAAAAAAATTCAGTAATTTATTTTTTTTGGTGGTGATGGTACAGGGAATCAAATTCATAACCTTGTGCTTGCCAGGCAGGCACTTATACCACTGAGCCCTCAGTAATTTCTTAATAAGTATCATAATATACTATCATAAGTTTAGACTCTAATTTCAAATTGCCTCCTGTATTTCATGGAAAATGCTAGATTTTTTGTGTCAGAATTACTGGAATGAGAGCTGTTAAATCTCTTTAAATCTATAGGTTCCCTCTTACGTTCTCATTTCTCCTTTGCTAGTTTGTAGTTGCTGTTCTTGTTATTGAAGAAAACCAAATGGTTTGTTTTTCAGATGTGAACTCCATGGATGGCAGATCCGTAGCAGAGTAGCTGTCTGTGCCCTATTTCTCCTCTGGAGTCTTGAGCAGGGAGGGTCAGGTGAGTGTGCTGGGCGGGTATCAGTCTGCGTTCTTCCATCAGGAGGTGCGTCATAGCTGATTCTCCTCAGATGACTGGAGCAGTGGTTGATAAGCAATATCTAATTCCATTGATCTATTTCAGACTGCAAAATGGTTGCATTTTCTCATAGGGGATTCTATAAATGAGACATCCTTCATTTACTACTTAGATAATAGTAATAGATTATATTAGAAAAACAAGACACGCGATTTTGATGTTTATCAATCCACTGCAGTAACTATCCTTACTGATGCTCAAACTTTCCTATTTAGCCCATGGGAGCCTCTTCAACTTGGTTTCTGTGTTCTTTTATCACATTTCCAGTAGCCCCCAAATCTTTCCTGTGCCTAAGACAAGATTTTCTAATATTCTGTATATTCTTTGTTCCATACCTGACCTTAGCTCTCTTCCCAAAGAGTTGTTTTGGTTTTTGAGACAGTCTTGTAATTCAGACTGGCCTTGAACTCACCAAGTAGCCCAGGCTGGCCTCAAACTTGAGGCCAGCCTCTCACGTCAGCCTCCTGAGTGCTGGAGTTACAGGTGTGTGCCGCTCTACCCCGCTCCCAGGGTTTTGTTCTTTTCAGTAGAAAATGGTATTTGGAGACCACAGTTTGGATGTTTGCAGTGCACTGATATTGGATTGGTCAGTGTATTTATGCATATTCAAGGAACAAAGCTAGGTACCTATTTCTAATGAACTATTTCATATGCATCAAAATGCATATATATATAGCACATATATAGTGTAATCCTTGGGCATTTCCATATTCCTTAGGTAGCAGTCCTTTTCAATTTTACTATTCCCTTATTTATGTGTACTTAAACAGTAATTTGTTTAGTTTTCCACTTTTGAACTTTATGTAAGTGAAATCATACTATAGCTATTCTGTAACTTTCACTGTTGCTTGTTTGTTTGGGGGCTATAGGGAACCCTAGCCTGTCCTCATCCTGTTCCAAGAAGGTTTCTAATAGTAATCCCAAGGAGAAGTCATTGGAATTCCAATGAGTTAACTCCAATCTACCACTTCCAGTGCAACCCATGGTGAGAAGAAAAACACTGAGATAGTTGTGGGCAGCTCAGGGTCCTAAGTCCAGCCAAGATGGTGGTTCACTGAAACAAAGGCAATGATACAGAGCCCAACCCAAGTTTTAACTCCATGAGGGGAGTGGCTCCGGGATGAGTGACAGTGAGAGTGGCAGGAAATATGTGACCACCATGACTACCACTACTGTGAGCTGGGCTAGACAGGAGTTCTGAGATCACCTCTGCAATATGCAGAGGTCACGAAATGCAGAGAGCGCAATCTGCATAACAACTGAGGTGGCAGCTAATAATTTGGGGTCGTGCTTCAGTTCTGATGTACAGTCCCTTTTGCCCCGGGAAATCATAGCCTCTTTCTCAAGGCTCAGTCCCAGCCAATAGCGTGGAGCATGGCCCTCCATCCCACTTGACTCAACTGCATATTGGAGCAGACGTTGGGCGTGGTAACATTGACCTGTGGCTTTGCTTCAAAAATTACAAATCAGCTCCTCAGCCAACCCAGTTTACATTGCTGAAAACCAACTGAAAGAACAAAGAAATAACAGCCAACTCTGCACGTATCAATACATGGAGACAGGGCCAAGTTTATCCAAAAAGGAGACAGTTTTCTTCTTTCTAAGGAGAGTCATCTGTATGGTTCCCTACAGTGGTAACATAAATTGAGGTCTACTGTCTTAGTTTCCCATCATGGAGACAAAATACCCAATACTCACAACTAAAAGAAAGCGAGGGACTCCATCTTAGTCAGCTGGCTCCAAGGCATGGCTAAAGGCCCTAGGCAGAGCACAGCTGCCCATCTGCTGGCAGCTGAGAGGCAGAGCAAGAAGGGAAGAGCTGGGCACAAGAATCCACCCCTAGTGACCACCTCCAACCAGGCTTCGCCCCCTAACAGCTCGTTCAGCTCCTGAACTCACCAGTGCGGGGGTGGGGTGTGGAGTTGGGGAGTGTCCCCTGATGAACACAGCGCCCCCAGGGATCCATCACCTTCCATACACATGAGCCTTAGGGGGGATGTTTTAGATCTAAACCGTAACATCTACTCGTACCAAAGCAATTATTTATCCATTCTCCCAAAGATATGAATTGGAGTCATTTCCAACTTCTTGTCCCAGCAACCAAAGTAGTTATGAATTTCCTTCATATAGTTCTCTTAGTGGGTTCCTATGGAAGTTTCTTACTTGTTACATGTTAGAGGTGGAATTTGGTTGTTATAGGTTAGAGGTGAGTTTGGTTGTTATAGGTTAGAGGTGAGTGCTTCTGTCTCTTCAGCTAAACTGAAACATCTGTCAAAGTTACCAAGGCTTCCACAGTGCTGGGTGGGCCATTTTTTGTCCTCCTCGTTCTTGGGGCCTCAGGTATTCAGTACAGCCTTTCCCTCCCGGAAACCCTGCCCTCCAGTCTTCAGGGCCTGGAGCTCTCTTAACATTGCTCACATTCCAGTGGCAGCCCCTCCTGATGGCTCCACCCCACCTCTGGTACGGGAGTTCCCAGAAAGTCCCTTCTGGGCCTTTGATTTGCTCAGTTTTCTCCCTGTATCTCCAGGAAAGCCCATCATTTCTATGACTTTAAATGTCACACATTTGTTTAGGCCTTTCTTTTATTTTTCATATTGAGTCTTCCAATTCAGTGAAAGTTTTTGTTTTGTTTTTGGAGACAGGGTCTCACTATATAGTTCAGGCTACCCTTGAACTCATTCTGTAACCCTGGCTGACCTTGAACTTGCAGCAATCCTCCTGCCTCAGCTTCTGCTTCCTTCTCTGACCTCTAACTGTGTGATAAACTGCTTAGATGGCTCCATCACCTCAAAGTTCACATGCTTAAAGTGGAATTGTTTTTATTCTAGTCTTCCTCATCCTAACAATAAATCGCACTGTCATTCTCTCAGCTAGTGAAACCAGACGCTTGAGACTCACTCCGGATGCTTCCCTTTCTTTTACTCCTCCATCTAATCTATCTCTGTGTCCTTCTGTTGGCTCTACCTCTAAAATATATTCTGAATCTGAATGCCACCGCCCCAGCTCAAGCTACCATCATCCTTTATTGGAGCTTCTTCAATAATCTGAACTGACCCCCAACTTCCATTTTTGTAATCTTTCTATTCATTCTTCCTACAGCAGCTGAAACAGTATTTTTATTTATAGATCATGCTTCTGTTTCTGTAAAGACTTCCCAAAGTTTCTCAAACTCCTTACCTTGCCCTACAGGGACATTTTCCATACTTTCACAAAATCTATAATCAAGAAATCAAGGAGATCAAACTCACAACTTTGAGTTTGCCAAGCAGGCACCTACACCACTGAGCCAAACCCCCAGTCCCCTTGGTCAGTGTTTTAAAGTGAAATTACAGAATAAAGACCACGGTAGCCATTACACATCATAAGGGAAAGGCCTTATTTTTTGTGTAAACATCTCTCTTGAGTCCTATGATATAGAATATACCCTACTGTGAGCCATGGTTAAAACATTTTAGGAAAAGCTACCCTACATGATCCATGGCCACCTGCCTCCCAGCCTCATTTCATGATGCCTCCCCTGGCGCTGAAGCTTTGGCCTCAGATCTTCCGCACCTTCTAGACGACAACCAACAACCCAGCCTTTATTCTGCAGGGATTTGAGCTTGTCCCACCCCTGGCCGAACAGCTCCTCCAACCAGGTTTCAGATGGCTTCTTTCACCTTTCAGGTGTCACATTAAAATGTCCCATTTCAGAGGGAACTTCTCTGATCACCCTGTTTAAGTAGCTCCACTCTGATATTTTTTGTGTTTTTCTTTCAAAATATTGGCAAAAATATATGTTAGGAGCACTCACCATCTCTCCCCTATACTGGACTAAAACTCTGTGGAGTAGGAACCCCTGTCAGGATTTTGTTTTTGTTTTTTCGTACAGGGGATCAAGCTCACAACTTTGCATTTGCCAAGCAGGTACGTATGCCGCTGAGCTAAACCCCCAGCAGGGTTTTTGGTTTTGCATCTCAACATTTTGCAGATTCAGGGTGTTACTAAACTTGTTTTACTTTGTTTTCAGGACTGGGGATCAAACCCATGCTAGGCAAGTGTTTTGTTCCTGAGCTATAATCTTATTTTTTTCTTATTTTTTCTTTTTGAGACAGGGCCGTACTAAGTTACCCAAGCTGGACCCAAACTTGTGATCCTCCTGCTTCAACTTCCCAAGTGACTGGGATTACAGGCATGTGGCACTGCATATGCTCCTTGGAATGAACATTTGGGTCAAGGTTGTGCCTCCTTGTTGACTTTATATCACTTCTGTTGGAAAGATGCAAACCCCAATGAAAAAATACATTTGATCAGTATATCAGATACTGAAATTGTAACACTTGCAATAAGACCCAAAGCACATCTCTGGGATGTGCCAAAGTGAATAACTTACTATTATTTGTAAAATATTCATCAGCCTTGACAATAGATGTATATTATGATAATGGAGGGCCACACAACTGGGCCATCAACTAACCAAGGGGTGTTAACAGATTTCCACCTGACTCAATAACTCTTGTTATTTTTCTTCCTTCATTGGAGAATGTTTGATGGTGGCTTCTAGAATGCCTTAATAGCCTTTGCAAGTTGGCCACAGTATGCTGATCAAGGTTCAGGTCTGAGGAAATGAGCGATCCTTTTTCTAGTGTGGAGGCCACCTGAACACTCAGCAAAGTCTCCTTGCTTGGGTGGATCCAGCTTTATGAATGAATAACCCCTCCACCACCAAACAATAGCACACAGCTGGGCCATCAACTAACCAAGGGGTGTTAACCTGCTCCCAGGTAATTAATTTCAGAAAACTAGCAACCATAAGAATGTTTTGATTCCTACTGTCGGCTAAAATTTAACAGAAGAAGTGTTTTGCTTTACTTTGTTTTTGGTACTGGGATCAAACTCACAACCCTGTACTTGCTAGGTAGGCACTTACGCTATTGAGCTAAATCCCCAGCCTCAGACAAAATGTTTTTAAAAGCCTCTTAAACAGTCTTTTAGGGGAAAAAATAAGTGTTTTAGGGCAGACTTTCTAATTTCAAAAATCACAATGTCCTATTAAAATTTAAAGGTTTTCAACATTCTCATGAAATCATTATGAATTTATAATTTAGAATATATGACCCTGACTTCATTTTTCTGTTTAATTCACTTTTAGCTCTTAAACGTGGGCACCGACACACTGCTCAAACACGTGTTTTCCTTCATGCCTTCACCTCCAACTGACGTGAAATGCAAGACTACACAGAAGCACTACTGGGAGCTGTAAATGTTTACCCCAAGAAGTTAAATATCATCCCCAAAACAAAGGTAAATATCATGTATTGCAAACATACACCAATAAAAAAAAGAAGGTAAACAGCACACCTTGAGCAGGGGTTAATCAATAGTGTATTTCTAATAGGTTACTGACAAAAGCAATTCTATTACCTCCTAAAAACCACTAAGTAGTTACAACTTGGTGGTGAAAACAAAACAAGCATGCCCTGTTCTCCCTAATAATGTGGAATCTAAGAAAAATGACAGAAAAGTGGAAGGGAAATTATTAGACAGGAGGAAAGGAACGGGAGGGGGAAAGGTGAGGGCAGTTAATAGGGAGATAGATAGCATCAAAATGTATAGTAAGCACTGAAGCCCCTCAAAAATATGAAACCGGGGGGAAGGCGGGGCAAGAAGGGATGGGGGATAAGATGATCAAAGTCTGTAACAAGCATGTGCAAATCTGCCAGAGTAAAATGCATTAATCTGTACAATCAATTTAAAAACTAGGGAAAGAAAAAAACTGCTTGCTACAATATAAAGAATGAAATTCCTCCAAAACAAAACAAACACGTCAAGTATGCTTGCCTCAAAGTCCTTGGAAACCAGAGTCTTTAAAAACTTAAAGTAAGAGGCCAGGGATTTAGTTCAGTGGCACAAGTACCTGCCTGGCAAGTGCAAGCTCATGAGCTCGATCCCTCGTTTAAAAAAAAAAAAAAAAAAATTTAAAGTAAATTTTAGAATGAGAAGAAAATCTTGTAAGTTTGATTTTTCTCCATAATTGAAGCAAACCGAGCCCCTTTCCCACCTCCTTGTGAACTGACACGTTTCGTACTCAGTGCGGGTGCGCTGGGAATCATGCTATGGGCTGTGGCTGAGAGACACCACATGCAGTGCACTTTCTCTTGATTGTCAAGCTGTGTTTACTTACTGGTTAGAAAGAATTTCCAGGCCAGTATCATGGCACATGCCTATAACTTCAGCACTTGGGATGCTGAAGCAGGAGGATCACCGTGAGTTCAAGGCCAGCCTGGGGTATAAGGTGAATTCAAAACTAGTGTGAACTACATAGCGAGGGGCTAGGAAAAAAAGGAAAAAAAGGAAGAAAGGAAGAATTTCCAAAGAATATTCATTCTTTCTATCTCTCCCAGCCTTGGACCTTTGTACATAGTGGTCTTGCTAAGAATGAAGGGCTTGAGTTGGTTTTGAATGCTGTAAAGGCCAGATGAGAATTACCTGAAATATGCTGCTTAAAAATACTATTCATGTCTTCCAGATGTGATGGCATACACCTTTAATCTCAGCACTGGGGAGGCTGAGGCAGGAGGGTCATTGTGAGTTTGAGACCAGCCTGAGCTACAAAAGTGAGCTGAAGACCAGCCTGCACTGCATAACGAGACCCTCTCTCAAAAAGACAATAAATACATACTATTCATATCTTACTATGTCATGGGCTCATCACTGACCATTTTAGGCAAAATTTCTAAACAAACTGCTTTAATGTTTAACATCGCCTAAAATCTCAAGTTAAAAAATGAAACATATGGGGGTGAGGATTTAGCTCGGTGGTGTAAGTGCCTGCCTGGTAAGTGCGAGGTCGTGAGTTCGGTCCCTGGTACTAAAAAAAAAAAAAAAAAAAAAAAAAAGAGTATTGACTTAAGCCATTAAATCTGCATATGATAAAATGTATCAAAGAAATACAAGTGACCAAAGGAATTAAGTGAGACTGATGAATACCCTAACAACAATAACGAAAACACCAGACAAAACTTCCCAAAGAAAATGCTGTCACTCCATGACTATAAATTACTCGCTCCTGGTTTTCAGTTACAAGCAACAGAGACTAACTCTGGATACTGAAGCATTTTACTGAAAGAAGTCTATTAAAAGGGTATTGAGTTAAAGCTGGTGAATCTTACGGTATGTAAACCAGATCTCCATAAACCATAAAAAAAAGAAAAAGAATGCAGTCAGTGGGAAGACTGGCTTCAGGCTACACTTCCAGGAGAACCCTGAAGATCCAGGAGGAACTGGCCTAGTGACAAACCCACTGTTGCTGGCTGTCCTCTCCCTGCCCTAGCAGGCCAGGTTGGGCCTCACCACAGGGGCTGACTGTTCAGTGTCCCTGCTGCTGGCCGGCACCAAAGCCAACTCCTGAGTGATAGCTCATCCTGGTGATCAAACCTGTCCTCTCTGCCTCTACTCTTTTTTGCAAAATGGGTTGTGCTGCCCAGGGTTTGTTCCTGACCGGACTGCCCAAGTAAAGTCTCCTGCGCCTATGCCCTAGCTGCAAAGGATCTCAGGGAATTCAGGTTTTGCTGTTCTTTATTTGTGGGTTTTTAATTTTTATTTTTGTTTTCTGTTTGTTTTTTTGTGGGGTTTTTGTTGTTATTGTTGTTTTGCTTTTTATGTTAGCAAAACAACTCTTACTTTTTTTTCCTTTGTCTTTTTGAGACAGGGTCTCACTATGTAATTCAGGCTGCCCGCGAGCTCACTTTGTAGCCCAGGCTGGTCTTGAACTCACAACAGTTCTCCTGCCTCAGCCTCCCGAGTGCTGGGATTACAAGTGTGTGCCACCACACCTGGTTTAGAACTCTTAATGAAGGCCAGAATTTACCAGAAGTAGCAACAAAGGGCAAAAAAGATGCTAGGCAACCTCAAAACGTATGCCTGTGTTAACAACTTTCAATGTTTGATGGACTTAACTATGTTCATACAAATTTTTCTAACCTAGTACTTAAAATATTAAAACTCTAGAATTCCACAGCCAGTACATGGCTTATCGAATCTTTGATTTCTCTAAAAAATATAATAATTAATATTAATTAATAACAATTGTATATACATGTCTTAATGGTTAAGAGGATGATGTCTGAATGAAGAATTTCTGGATTCAATTTCCAGTTTTGCTATTTAGTTTGGGATCTTAGGCACTTTACTTAATTGTACTCAATTGTAAATTACAATCCACTCAACAGTAATTTATTCAATTACAATTTTCTCCAGTTGTAAGCTGGGAATAATAAGAATGGTGAGTGCTGTAGTTAGAATCCTAAATGTTCCCCAAAGACCAAGGTGTTGAAAGCTTGTTTCCCAGGAAGCAATATGGGGAGGTGGTATGGACTTTGAGAGGCAGAGCCTGGCAGGAGGCTGTTACGTCCTGAGGAGGCCCCCCCTAGGGGCTCATGGAACCTCAATTTCTACCACTTGCCTTTTTCCTTCATGAGGGGAGCAATTCTTCTGAGCCATATGCGCCCTACCACAATTTGCTACCTCACCACAGGCTAAAATAACAGTGCCAAGTCATCACGGACTAAAATCTCCAAAACTCAAAGTCAGCAAGCTCTGGTATTTTTTTGTACCAGGAATCGAATTCAGGACCTTGTACTTGAACTCAGGGAGTTCAAGAATTGAACTCAGGGAGGCACTGCCCCTCTGAGCTATACCCCCAGCCCTGAGCTCAATAATTTTGCT
The DNA here is from genome assembly GCF_034190915.1 of Cavia porcellus. Classification (NCBI taxonomy): domain Eukaryota; kingdom Metazoa; phylum Chordata; class Mammalia; order Rodentia; family Caviidae; genus Cavia; species Cavia porcellus. The sequence goes on from NW_026947512.1 coordinate 3,610,417, forward strand.
ACAACAATTGAAAGTTAACCTACACAGTGACCTGTCTTACATCAGTTTTGTGCGTTTTAAATGAGACAATCTAGTACAGCTCTTTAAAAAATGCCTGAGTGAATTAGTGTGTGCTATTACCAGGGGTAGCAAATAATCCTATCAGGAAATGGGATGCTCAGAGCCCCTGAGCAAAGCTCACAGATGGAGGCTCATAAATAAAAGAGAAGTGAGCCTTGCATTGGATGACTGGGAAGAAAGCAAAGAAAACAAAAACAACTGTGCCATGGGGCAGCAAGAAGTGTATATGGGCTTACAAGACATTTTGGAGTACGTCAGGTTCGAGCAATCCATTAAATATCATAAAGTTTCAATCTGACCAGCAGGTATTGAGGGCAGGGAGAGGAAGAGGATACCCTAAGCAAGAACGGAGCAGATCACAAAAGCCCAGAGGTAACAAGCAGTAAGCAAAGAGCCCCAGGCGTGTGTTTGTATGGGATAAGGGAAGTTTCATGAGGATGAGGCTAGAAAAAGAAGCACGTACTAAATTCCAATGTGTCATTTTTATTTTGGTTTTTTGAGCCCAGGCTAGCCTCTAATTCACCACCCTCCTGCCTCAGCCTCTGAAGTGCTGGGGATTAGTCAAGTCGTGTGCTACCACACCTGGCTGTGACATGCCTTCAATGCTGGTCTGCATCCGACTACCAGTTTAGTTCCCAGTAGGCATGTTCTGTATTTTGTTTTGCCCCAGCACCAGGGACTGAATTCACAGCCTCACACTTGCCAGGCACTTGTACCACTGAGCTGTACCCCCAGCTGCATCTTATGCAGTTATGAATGCAATGAGATCTCTAGTTGTCTGGCACCAGAGGAGACCCAACCCATCCCAAATCATTTTAATTCAAATCACTTCATCATTTTCTAGTCTACTCATTACCCTCAGATTTTAACCTCTTTGGAAAGATTAACTTTTCAAGGCTGCAAGATAAAATTAATTACATTTATAAGACACACTGGAGCCTGTTTTAAACTAGCCTTGACTGGAGTATTCTAGTTCCCCATTACTCTATTCTTGCTCAAGACGGTTTTTATTATTTTCAACAGGCAAACGCCAGTTAAAACTATTTAGTGATTCAAGTTTTGCAACATTTACAAGCCAAGGATATGAGAGCTCTTTTCATTCACCTCGCCACCAGCACGCTTCTTTGCTCTTACTCACCAGCTCTGAGATCAAAGTGAACTGGTGAGGAGAATCTACCTTTAAATCAATTAGTTTCTTATCTAAAATATAGCTTATTTCCCCTTTCCTTAGTTTTAGGTATGTTTCCTCCGGCAACAAATCCGCAGAAAAAAGCATGGTGGGAGTTCCTGCACAGCCCTTGCTCAGGTAAATTCCCTTGGATCCTAGGTGCCCTGGGCCGCCCAGATCTATCAGGAATTCGGGTCAGTTCCAAGCCTCTGCACCTCAACACCCTGCCGTCTTCCGGTGAGACTTCCAGCCTAGCAGCCCACAAGGTGATTTACAAAATGTGTTCACCAGTGAAACGCACATGACCTAGTACTAACTTTACATCATATAGCATGAACCCCAGTTAAGATTACTCTGCAAAAAAAAGGGGAGGGGGCTTGAAATTCCTAGTGATAGAGAACAAACACACCATTATTAAAATCTTGGGGTTTACCTGGCAAGTACAAGGTCATAAATTCAATCCCTGGTAACAAACAAACAAACAAAAACCTTGGGGTGACTGCAAACTCTGGTTCTATGATTCAAGCCAAAATAAGAAATTCACCTGCCTTACTGAACAGCTGGTACCTTTACTAGTACACAGCATATAAATAGTTGGATATTTAAAAAAAAAAAAAAAACTTTAGGGATTTATTGGTTATGTAAAGGGAGAATCCAAGACAGGGCATGTAGCTCTGGGCATGGTGCCTGCCTGGCAGGGGTGATGTCCTGAGTTTGATTCCAGGTACCCAAAAAAAAAAGGAGAAGGAGAATCTTGAGAGAGTTCCTAGCTTCAGGCATAGCTACAGGCCTCTGGCTGCCCTTCTTCCTATTAGTGCTGCCCCTCCCTAGCTCTTCCTTCTCAGTTGCAAAGAAGGCTCTCAGAAGTAAGGCACTTGTTGCAAAATGACTTCATGATCCTATGCAGGCTTAATGAATTGTTTTACTTCCCTCAAAGGCTGCCCTACATGAAGGCAGGGTCTTTCACAAATGATTCTTCCAGGCTGAGGCACCAAACTTCTGGTGCCCTCCCCCCAGCAGCTGAGGGTTAAGTGGTCACGTGTGCTGTGGGTGTCCGGGCCTCCCTCAGCGGGGGAGCTCTTTTCTTGGCTTTTTAAAACGGGGGTCTCAGGGCTGGGGATTTAGCTTAGCGGCATAAGCGCCTGCCTTGCAAGGGCGCAGTCCTGAGTTCAATCCCCGGTACCAAAAAAAAAAAAAAAAAAAAAAGAAGACGGGGTCTCCTACGCAGTTCAGGCTGGCCTTGGGGTTCACCTTGTAACTGAGGTTGTTCTCGAACTTGCAACGATCTTGCCTCCGCTTCCCAAGTGGGGGGATTACCAGAGTCCGCCCAAGTGGTTACATGCCCAGCTCCAGACCCACACCTTTGCTCAAGTAGGAGCTGCGGGACTGGGAGAAGCCTTGTCCTGCTGCATGCCAATGTCCACATGTCAGTCCACCATGAGTTATGTTTCAAAAGTTTGGAAAAGCAAAGCATTAGATATAATAAAATATCAGAGCCAATTTCTATGGACACAAAAGATGCTTAAATATATATATTATATATGGTGAATATATATAGTTATTCTATTTCTGGTCCAATTGTTAGGTTGATGAGCTGATCTGTGTATCACTGGAAATAGCACTACAGACACTTTCTCTGCGGAACAGCCTGTGTTTGTGGTGGGTTCATACAGTACGTGTGGAGCGTGTGTGCGAAAGGGGGGCTAGGGATGTAGCTTGGCAATATACAGCCCGTCTGGTGCGCGCTAGGTGTAAGTTTGATCCCCAGTACCAAAAGAAAAAAAAGGAGAGAGGCATATGAGCATTAAATTCTGCTGCTGACCTGGGCAACCTGCAAGCTGACCCACGCACACCTAGGTGTCAAACATGATTTTAAGTTCCTTTTCTTTTTGAGACAGGGGTTCACCAGGCAAATCAGGCTGGCCTTGAACTCACTTTGTAGCACAGACTGGTCTTGAACTCACAGCAATCTTTCTGCCTCAGCCTCCCGAGTGCTGGGATTACAGCTTGTGCCTCCTTGCCAGGCATTTTAAAACTCTTTAAATGTACCATCTTACTTAATTCTTGTAACCACCAGTGATGTAAACTCTATTCTTACTCCCAGTGACAGATGGAGAAATCAAAGTTCAGAAAGGCATGTTCGCTTCTCAAGGTTACTTAGCTAGAAAAGGGCTCAATATCCCCGGTGATGCTAAGGCCAAGGTAAAGCACAAATTTGAGCTGGCAACCAGGGCGTTTCTGCCTGCGTGTACCTTCCAAAGTCCCCTCGTGGCATGACAGATGCCTCCTGCCCCCAGAAAAGCCCTCTGAAAAGCCCATTCTCTGGGAATCCCCAGGCTGACGTTTGGCGTCAGGAATAGCAGCGTCAGCCCCAGCCTCTTCCCTCCCGGAAATCTTTCATTTCCTCCAGTATAATGACCCTCTTCCCTTTTCACATAATTCAACAGGCTCAACGCTCAGACAAAGAGCTACTGTTTAATTCTTAAAATGCATTTTCCTAATTGTGAAATAGATGCAAATTGAAAAAATTTAAAAGCAAATGTGGAACTATTCAAAGAGACTCCCTAAAACTCCTGAGATTAAAAATTCTTAATTTTGCTGTCCATTTTCTCTGAGCACACTTAACTTTATTATGTTTTCTGTGCATGATTGTGTGATAAATATTTTCGCATAATTCTTGAGGTCAACAGCTGTTTTTATCTTTTTTTTTTTTTTTTTATCGAACTCACGACTGCCTGCTTGCAAGGCAGGTACTTATGCCGCTGAGTTAAATCCCCAGCCCCTTTGTTTTTTGTTTTTTTTGAGATGTTTTTATCTTGATCAACATTATAGTTTATCTTGATTCACATTATATTTTCAGGGCCCTACATAGTACTTGGCATATAGTAATTAGCACATAATTAGTAATATTTATTTGACTTAATAAAAATTTGTTGAATGACTGACATCTTAATTTCTTCCAACACTTTTTAAAGGGCCCGTAATTATGAATATATGCAACAAAATATAATTGTGAAATTATATTCAGGTAGTAGTACATAATTTATATTCAGAAGTTTTACCAGATTGAGGGGCAACATGATATGACAGAAGGAATCTGAGGTAAGAGGCAGGGGTAGGCTCCAGCAGAGCTCAGACACATGTAAACATAAAGCCACAAATATGATTCTGCCTAATACCTCAGTGTGGCCCCCACGGGAAGGAGCTGATCTGCCTGATTGTGAAGATTCCCTACTATACCATTTTTTTTTTATTTAAGGAGAAAAAGAAAAAAATAACAGAAAAAGGGTACAAGTTATACAGAATTTCAGAAAAAATAAATAGTAGGAAATCAATAGTTAATAGATTACATATTGTTATCTTAGAAATAGTTGTTCAAGTTACAAAATTAAAGCATATAAAGTGGACATTCAAACAGTGAGACTGCAAACAGTTCTGTTCAATGATCCAACAAAACTCAGTAATATAGTTAACTATCTTATACACTTAAATACATATGCAGTTATATTCTTTAGAGCACTTTCTTTTCCTTTCTTTTGTACAATGAAAATTACACATTTTGGGTTTTATTACTCCCACAGTTCTTACTACTTTTTTTTTTTAAGAGAATAAAACCAAATGTGACATAACAGAACAGAGTCAGTCAAATCAAAAGGATGGACATAATAGATAATGTAAAAACAAAATACTAGGTGATCAACAATGGTTACGATACTGCCTCTTGCTATCTTAAAAAGAATTGCCTATATCATCAGTTATGATAAAATTGAACAAAATAATAAAGAATAAAACCAAAACATTGGAGACATTACAAGACTTTAAAGAAGATAATAGTCAACCGGAATGGGCGTCATAATGAATCTTATTGTCTTTTTTTTTTTGAATCTTATTGTCTTTACAGTTTTGCCTATACTTTCGAACTTGGTACTATCAAGCAAAGCAGAATAGAGGAAAATCAGTCAAAGCAAGATGGTGAGGGCTATACGGGGTTTCAAATCAAGTTAATAGGAAATCAAAGTGGGTTACTGTACTGTATCCTGCTTTTTTTCCCCTTAATTAAAAAGATAAAAATAAAAAAGTAAATAATTTTTTAAAAGGAGACTGAGATAAAAGAATGCATAACAACAAAACAGCACAGGTCAAAGCATAACTATTTAAGCAAAATAGTGTTTCACCACAAGATATCCTGACTTAAAAGTAGTTACCATAGTGTCTCTTTCCTTGAAATCTTTGAGTATAACTTCGTGTACTGTAGCACCAAACATATCAAGACAATGTAAAACCATTCTAGAGAATGAGAGTATTACAGGGTATTTAGAACTGCCTATCCGAAAATGAACAATGGTTTCTGTATAATCTCCTTGTCTATAAAAGTTTTTGCTTATATTATCACATATAATAAAATCCAATAAGATACAACCTGTTAAGACTGATGGAGACAGAAGAATAAAAGCTTGATGGGACTTGAAAGCAAGATGATACTAAATCTGCACTAGCTATTATGATGTCTTGTTTTCTCCAAAATAGCTGTTCCTACCATCCAATCTTCTCTGCCTCATTTCTGTTGAGCTCTTTTTCTGTTGTTTGTTGTCAGTTTGTCTTCTTCATTTTGCTTTCTGCTCCATTCATTGTGGCCTCTCTGCCACTGTTTCTGAAGTCTTGGTATTTTCCTTTTTTAGAATATCCTGCAGTAGAATTGAGTTGAATTGGTGGTTGCAAATTCCCCTAGTTCCTCTTTATCCTGGAAGCACCTTGTTTTTCCATCAATTTCTAGGGACAGTTGTGCAGGATATATCAGTCTTGGCTGGAGGTTGTTATCTTTCAAAGCTTGAATTATTTCCCCCCACGCTCTTCGTGATTTGATAGTTTGTGCCGAGAAGTCTGCTGTAATTCTGATGGGTGTTCCCTTGTAAGTGATCTGTTTCTTGTCTCTAACGGTTTTTAGTATTCTGTTCTTATATTGGATTTCTAGAATTTTGATTATTATATGCCTGGGTGTAGCTCTGTTTGGGTTGTGGCTGGAGTCCTGTATGCCTCATATATCTGAGTATCTTTACCTTTTGCTAAATTAGGGAAATTCTCCTGGATTATTTTTGTGAATAGCATTTGTAGTCTATTTGTTTGTGTCCCTACTTCTTATGTTCTTAATTCTTAAGTTATAGATCCTCTTATCATCTTCTAGCCTTTGTATTTTTGCTTTGTTTTTTTTTTATTTTTAAGAAGTTTTTCATTTCATGCTCCCATATTACAAATCTGCCCTCCAATTCAGATAATCTATCCTTAGTTTCTTTCAAGCTGTTATGCCAGCTTTCGATAGAGTTTTTAGTTTCCTGGTAATCTCTTTGAATCTGCTTCACATATTCTATGTTTTCTCTATTATCTCCATCAAAGAATTCTCCCCTTTTTTCTGTTCTTCCATTCCACCATCTGTTTTTTCTTGGGCGGTGCTTAGCATTTCTCTAACTATTCTACTTACATCTTGCTTTATTTTATTAAATACTTCATTTTAAACTCGTCTATGAGGCTCTGGAGATATCGCTTTATGTCTGTTGGTGTCGTCTCTGATATTGCATGTTTTCTGTCTTCCTTTGCGTTTCCCTTTCCTGGATCAGTGTTCTCAGGATTGGGGACTGAGGACCCTTTCTTGTTGCTTCCTCTTCCCATACTTTTTGTTCCTTCCATACAAGTGAATGTAGGAGGCCCAATTTTTTTCTCTATTTCCGTTATAGTTTGTTTGAATTCCACTGGCTAGGTGTTCCCATACACTGAAGTGTACTAGGGAGATGCAGACCTGGGCAGCCTCTGCTGGGCACGCCCCTCCAGGTCAACCTACCTATGGCTTCACCGCTAGTGCGCCTCCCGGCACTGGGGCCTGATTTAGGATAGCCTACTGGGTCTTAGTCAGCGGCGTCACGCAGGCCAGGCACTCCCCACCAATCCCACTTGAGAGGGGAACATGCCACTAATGTCACTGCAGTGCCCTGTTCCAGGAAGTCTGCCCAGTCCCAGTAGGTCCTTTGCTGGAGCCTTCTACTCTATGAAAGGGTCCCCGTTCCGCTCACTCACCGCAAGTCGATGTAGGGCTCCCTGCTAGTCCCACTCTCAAGTCCTTTCACAGATTCCCGCTCTCAGAGCTTTCGCGTGTCTCTCTCCCTGCCCTGTAGATTTGGATGCTGCAGTGGCAGCAGGAAACTCAAATCACAGCTTCTAATGGCGCAGGTTCTAGCTTCCGTGCTGAGATTTTATCTGTTCCTGTTATAGCACTAGGATTGGATTTCCAGTTGGTTTCTCTTAGCTTAGTTCATTCCTGAGTCAGCAGGGTGTATCTCCCCTTGCTTAGGACTCCTCATACTGCACCCTTCCTTAATTTTAAGTGGGGTATCTCAGAGAGCCTCCGTAGCTGCTGCTATCTATCCACCATGTTCTTCCGGACTGCTATACCATTTTTAAAGAGTGTCATTGTCTTTCAAAAGATGCAGAATTGGTCCATAAATCTATTTCAATATGCTTTAGATAGTAAATGTCTCCCAAAGGCCAGGCCCTTGGTCCTTAGCCTGTGGCGCTATTGGGAGTGGCCAGAACCTGTGGACAATTGAAGGAAGTGAGGTCACTGGGGAAGCGAGGGGCTTCGAAGGGATATTCGGGCCCTAGCTGTATGGAGACCCAATGGTCACAGACCCGAGAGAAGGCGGCTCAGGCAGCGTGGCTTGAACCCTCTGAAACTGAGACAAAATAAATCTTTCCTCCTTTAAGGTTGTATACCTCAGCAATTTTGTTACAAAGAAAGCTAACATATTTTATTTCAAAATACTTAGAGAATGCAAAATTATAGAGGATAAAATATGAAATTCCCTTTACAACTACCTCCTCCCTAATACTGCCTCTTCATAAAGATAACAGCTGATCCACTTTGATGTCTTTTCTCTTTGCTTTCATGCATGTGCAAATACAGAATGTAGTTTAAAAACACACACCAAAGGAGTCATGCTGATGGCATTATTCTGAGAGTTGATCTCACAATTTGTCTTTGAAGCTCTTACCAAGCCAATGTATCTAAATTGACTTTTTTTCTGTCTTTTTGAGATGGGGCCTCACTAGGCTGAGCTTGAGCTCACATTGTAACCCAGGCTGGTCTCAGACTTGCAAGGATCCTCCTGCCTCAGCCTTCTGAGTGTTGGGGTTACAGGCGTGTGCCACCATACCTGGCTAGATTGACTTAATTTTGATTATATCATTGATGATTCATTCCAGCTAACAAGACATGGTTTGATTCTAGTTTACAGCATTGTAAACAGTGCTGTGATGAATCCCTCACGCTGAATGCAGTGACTAAGCTGATGAACTTTGAGATCAGGCTGCCTGCAGTTGAAGCTGTTACTTACCTAGTTTGTGCCTTGGTTTCCTCCTCATTATTAAAATGAGGCTGCCGAGCTGTCTTTTGTTTTTGTTTTTTCGGGCTTTCATTGAAATTACTCAACATAACATAATGTTCTTGAACCGCGTCTGGCACACACTAAGTGCTAAACAGGATTATCATCATTATTTCATTATTCTAAGTATTCTTAGGCACATGCATAAGCATTTCTGAGGAACTGAGTCCCAGAATAAGAATTTAAATATTTGAAAGCTCCTGCCACGCTGCTTTCCAAAGAACTTGAGCAGTTTCCATCTCTCGCGCCTGTGGTCTCACATTCGCCAGGCACTGTACAGGTGTGCTGTAAACTCAGGTAGCAGACATCATACTCTTTAACTGGTAGGCTACCTATCCCTTGTCATTCTCAGTGTCCTTTTCTATCAAGAATAAAATGCGAACCTGCATTTATAAAGGCGAGCTTGGGCCGCCGGCTCTGCCCGAACAGCTTCGGTGCAGCCGAGCGGCAGCCACCCTGCCCTCCCCCCTTCGCCTCCCCTCGCTGGGGCGTGGCACTTCTTTCACAAGATGAACTGTGAATCCTGCATTTACCTCAAAAGGACCAGAAACGAAAACAGAAGACAAAACAAGTATCAGGGTACACTTCGTAACGCCTGAAGATGAAGCAGAAGGTCACGCTGGAGGTTAAAGCAGTGCTCACACTAGACACGCGCCTCTGAACGCGCCCTGAGCGCAGCGCAGTGCCCAGCCCAGCGGGCGGCGGTGCTGACCCGGCCCAGAAGCTCTCCACTGCCCTCCGCTGGCCACAGCGAGGAGATGCACGCTCCAGAAAGCTGTTCCCGGATCTTGCCACCATCTGGAGAGCTCGTGGACAAAGTCAGAGAGATGCGGTAGGGAAACATTAGTGTTCCAAGACAAGGAACAGTTAAGTATGTTGAGAGTAAATCGGGTGTGAGGTGGCGCATGCCTGTGATCCCAGGACTCTGGAGGCAGAGGCAGGATTACCCTGAGTTTGAGGTCAGCCTGGCAACATAAAGAGTTTGAGGTCGTCGTGACCTCACTACATAGTGAGACCTTGTCTCAAAAAACCCAAACCACCGGGGATTTAGCTCAGCGGTGTAAGCACCTGCCTGGCAAGCGCGATACTGTGAGTTCAATTCCCGGTACAAATAAATAAATAAGCGGTGATGTACTCAGGAGGCTAAGGCAGGAGGATTGTAGCAAATTGGAGACCAGTCTGGGCTATAAAATGAGCTCAACGCCAGCTTGAACTTCATAGACCCTGTCTCCAAAAAAAAAAAAAAAAAACCAAAACAAATAAAAATGCCAAAAAATAAAACAAAAAATACTCTCCAGAATTCTCCAAGCTTCTGATAAGTATTTTCTCCGCTAGTGTGAACCTTATTTAAATCCTTATAGAGGAAGGTGAAAATAATACATTAGTAAAGTTAACAACTTTCTGGAATTTGTTACTCTTTATATTTGTGTGTTTTTGTATCTCAGTTGTTCCCTGAAAATGATGAAAAACCTTTACTTGCCACTGTCAAAGTTTAAGATTTTCCACATGACCGCCTTCAGATCTTTATTTAACTGTTGTGCTATGGGTGATACGCATCTATAAAATTGTATCTGCAGCCCAACTCCCAGCAATGCCCCCAACCCTGCTGTGCCCCATCTTCCTCACCATTTTCCATCCCACTTACTGCTCTGTAATCGACTATAAATTTTAATTTTCCATTTTTTTTTTGTCTTTTTGAGACAAGGTCTCACTATGCTGTTCCATTCTTGAACTTGCAACAATCCTCCTGCTTCAGCCTCCCCAGTGCTGGGATTGTAGGAGTGCACCACCAGGAGCAGCTAATTAAATGATTCTTTAGTTCTCAGAGTTAGACACTCATTACAGAACTCACAGTATGTTATCATCACCCCAGAAACTCTGGATCCATTAGCGGTCAGCTCTCATTACTTCTCAGACCCTGCCCCTCCTCCCCTGCCCAAACTGCAACAGGGCTGGGAAACCAGTAATCTACTTTTAGTCTTGATGGACTTGCCTATTCTGAGCATTGCCTCTAAATAGAAAAAGTATTTTACTTTTTTTTTGGTACTGAGGATCAAACTCATGACCTTGTGCTTCCCAGGCAGGTGCTTATGCTCCTTAGGTAAATTCCCAGCCCCTCTTTTTGTCTTTTTGAGACAAGGTCTATCTATGCAGTTCATGGTCTTGAGCTCACTTTGTAGCCCAGGCTGGTCTTGAACTTGCAAGGATCCTCCTGCCTCAGCCTCCCAAATACTGCAATTACAGATGTGTGCCACCATACCCAGCTACCTGAACTTTTGTTATTGACTTCTTTCACTCAGCATATTTTCAAGGTTCATTGATGTTACACAGCATATCAGTATTTTTACAGCCAAATAATAATAATTCTGTTGTATGATTATATTATGTATATTAATTAATGGACATTTAGGATACTTTCACTTTTTGGCTATTTTAAACAATGCTACTATAAGAATTCATGTACAAGTTTTTGACTGACATATGTTATCATTTTTCTTGATAATTTCACTTTGGTTTTTTTTTTTTTTTTTTTTTTTTTTTTGGTGCTGGGGCTGAACTCACAACCTCTCATTTGCCAAGGATAATTTCACTCTTAAAATTATTTTTTAATCTGTTTCCTCAAAAGGAATGCAAGTTCAGAGGTTTTTGTTTTGCTATATCATTAGCACCAAATAAATACCACGTCTGAACAGAGTAAGTGCTCAATGTATTCCTGTATAAAGACAAACCCGTTACCTCTGTTCTGTGGACACTCAAGACTGTTGCAAATGAGACCCGTCAGTTCCCCTTAATTCTGGTCCCAACTTTATACCTAAAGTGATCTTAGCAGGCATCACTGAAGTAAAGGCAAGGCAACTCTCCAGGTCATTGCTTCTGTCCAGCACATCCTTCTGTCTAGCACCCTGCCTCTGTACTGCTGTCAAAGGGGGGTCTGCTTTTCTGTTGGCCTGAGTCCCTCCTCCAGATAATAAGGAGGCCTCATAGAAACACTGAGTCTAGGTGAACCTCTGAAATGTCAGATTCTTATCTAGGTTTTGTTTTTCTTAGCTCTAGCTGTTATTACTCAAAAGTGCTTTGCTTTTCATTTCCAAAAAAATGTTCTTAAAGAGTTCTATGTCCAGGGACTGCTAAGCCAAAAAGAATTTACAAGTTTAGTTTTTGCTTCCCAGTGAGCCAGGATAAAAACAATTTTTGATTAGAAATATTTTTAGTGGGGGCTGGAGATTTAGCTCAGTGGCATAAGCACCTGCCTTGCAAGCAGGCAGTCGTGAGTTCGATCCCTGGTACCGATAAAAAGGAAAAAGACAAAAAAAAAAAAGAAATATTTTTAGTAGAACAGAGTTCTAAGCCTGGCATGGTGGCACATACTAATCCTAGCACTCAGGAGGCTGAGGGAGGATTCCCCAAGAGTTTCAGGCCAGCCTGAGCTACATGGTGAGGTCAAAACCAGCCTGAACTACCAAGCAACATCATGTTTCAAAAAAGCCAACAACAACAACAACAAAAAAAAACAGTTCTGAATTTTAAATGAGTGTTTTTACAAAGGCTTTAGATCCTCTATATGTTAGATGTAACCTAGCTTCCCCAGACAGGTCAACTCACTTAATAATAATAGCAATATTTACACTGATCTACAGAATTTAGCATATAAGTGTTAAGAAACTGGGTAGGAAAGCTGTATGCTAAATAAGCTCCGCAGTGACATAAAGATGTGCAAAACCTGAGCCTGGTGTCAAGGAAGTAACAACCTGGTGGGCAGAAGCATAAATGCATGTTTGAGCCCTGAAGCTAGAAAAAATATCTGTTGCTCCTCTACAGTTTTACAGTTCTTTTAGAAAATAAGACTGGGCCCAGCAGGCCCATCCCTCAGTTTTCTACTGTAAATTTGTATTTGAGTGTAATAGTAGCCGGCTGTGCATTTCAGTGCCTTTCCCTAAGGGATACAGAAGCAATCTATGCGTTTACCTATTTGGTACGACAAACAGCAAGGAGTGTGCATGAGGGCAGAAATGGCAAAACAGGACCTGGCACCTTTATGCTCTGATGACTGGTTTTACGTATGTTTACCTGAGCATCGGAGGGGGTCTAATAGAGCCACATCATTTTAGGATTTGTTGTTTGTTTGTTTTGTACTGGGAATTGAACTCACAACTTCACACTTGCCAGGCAGGTGCTGTGCTGCTGAGCTATATCCTCAGCCACAGGACTTGTTAAAAAAATTTTTTTCTTTTGATTTTTCTGGTAGAAGAACCCCAATTTAGTGCAATGACACATGAAAAAGTAGATTTGAGGAGGTCTCAGAGAAGATGGTGGGTTGATAAGTAGCAAGGTGGGAACCTCTCTGAGAGAAACAGCTTAGATGCTGGAATTTACCACCATGGAGAACAGATGAAAGGAGAGGGATTCTCATGACCCAGGAAGAAAACATGGACACAAGGCTGGAGCCAAATGTGCTCTGACTGGAGTCAGTCCGACTTTCAGTTGCAGTGCTCTCGCTGGAGCTGCAGTTGTGCTGAAATAGATGATTGGTGAGCCCAACAGAGAACAGAGCTGGTGTGGAGACCTGCACTAATCCTCGGTGAGTGCTTGGAATTTGGTCCTCCTAGGAGGACACACTGGAATTGGGCAGGATGGGCCTGAACAAGGAATGGCAGTGACTTCAGTCGGGCTCCCTGACCAGAGCAGATTGGTGGTATCTACATGGGCTGGGTCATACCCCTGCCAGGACCCAATAGCTAGGGACAAAATTGTCCCCGAAGTTGTCCCGAACCGGTTCTGTTGGTGCGGCACACACTAACGTGGTGAAGGTCCCTATGGTTGACTGGCTCAGAGGGGAGGGGCCAGCCTACACTGCCTCTGTTTGCATCCCAGTGACCAACAGCAAACTAGAGAGGGCAGATATTCCTAGATAGCATGCTTCAGAAGAACCATAACCCATATGGAAAGGGGCTGGGACCTCCACCATACACATATATGGAAGAAACCAGAAACATGACAATAGAAAGAAACAAGAAAAAGCCTCCAACCCAGGGAAAATGGGTCCAGGAGAGCTAAATACAGAAGAGATCAAGGGCAGCAAACATGCAATATCAGACATAGCATCAGCTGACATAAAGAAATATCTTCATGACATTATAGATGAACTCAAAACTGAAATTCTAATACAAGTGAAGCAATATATAAGAAGATTAATAAAAGAAATGCTAAGCACCTCTCAAGAAGACACAGAAGGAAAAAAGGAAGAACACAGAAAAAGAAGAGAAATCTTCAATGATGAATATTTTTAAAAATCTAAAGTACATGAAACAGATTCAAAGAGATTACCGGGAAATTAAAAACTCCATTGAAAGCTGGCAAAATTACCTGACAGAAACTAAAGATAGATTAACAAAACGTGAAGATAGGCTTGCATTGTGTGATTGTGAAAGGAAAGATCTTGTAAAAATAACAAAGAAACAGGCAGTAACAATACAAAGGCTAGAAGATAACAAGAGGATCCATAACTGAAGAATAAAAAATGTGAGTGAAGAAGCAGGGGTAAACACAAAGGAAATACAAAAGCTATTCACAGAAATAATTAAGGAAAACTTCCAAGCATAGGAAAAGGAAATGATATCCAGATGTATGAGGCATACAGAACTCCAGTCAGCTACAGCCAAAACAGATCTACACCCAGACATATAATAATCAAGGTCCCAGAAATTCATCACAAGAACAAAATATTAAAAGCCAGCAGAGAAAAGAAACAGATCACCTATTTAGGAAAGCTCATCAAAATCACGGAAGACTTCTCAACACAAACCATCAAATCAAGGAGAGCTTGGAGCAAAGTATTCCAAACCCTGAAAGAAAATAACCTCCAACCCAGATTGATGTTCCCTGAAAAACTGTCTCCCAAAATTAATGGAGAAACAAGATGCTTCCATGACAAAGAGGAACTGGAGAGTTCGTGACCACCAATCCAACCCTACAAAAAATACTGAAGAACATTCTAGAGAGAGAGAGGAAAAAAACTCCAGAATTTCAAGAACAGTGGCGAAGAGGCCTCAGTGAATGGGGCAGACAGGAGAATGAAGGAGAAAAGGAGAAAACTAATGGCAGAAAAATAGCATAGCAGAGAAGCTGGCTATAATCTTTAACATAGATGGCCTTGATACACTAGCAAAAAGAACCACAGGCAGAGAAGATTAGGAAATAGAGTCTATCGAGAAGCTCTGTATAGGAAATATAATTAACCTGAAAGAGGGTTTATGGATTGAAAGTCAAATATAAGAAAACAATGCTCTATGCCACAGGGAACCAGAGACAGCTGGGGACAGCTTATCCAGCAGCTGCAGATAGATTGGAAAGATGTGACACTTTTGTGCAGTGGAGAGCTACTCAGCTAGAATGAAGGAAAACCTCGAGGCTTTTGTAGGTAAAAGAATACAACTTAAGATCAAGCCCAGGAGTAAAAAGATTCAGAACCATTTAGATAAATAGTGGGTTGCCTCCTCCAATCTAAAAACTAAAGCGGTTAGTGGGACCCCAAATGTACAATGCACCCTGTGAAAGTGAAAGGAGAGGAACTGTCTAAAAAAGGAAGGCAGAGGACATTGTTAATAGTTTATCAGGATTTAAAATCTACATTATTCTCGCTTTGTTTCATTTGATTATATTCTGTACTAGTCTGTTTACTTGTACTAGATTTGAGAGCACAGACAACTATTCCAAAAATAGCAGGATATATTACAGTAACCATCCTCAATTTCCTATTAACTTAATCTGAAGCCCTGTATAACTTACACTGTCTTATTATGACTGATCTTCTTTGAATCTGGTTTACTAGATTGCTGTTTTGTCTTGACTGACTTTATTCAAATCTGTTATGACTGATAGTATCAAGTCTGAAAGTATAGGCAAATACTCTGAAGATGACAAGATTCACTAGGATACCCACTCTGGTTTATTATTATCTGCTTTTGAAATATTATAATGTCTCCAATGTTTTGTTTTTATTAATAATGTTATATACTGCTATGTTCAATTATATTATGCCTGATAATATAGACAATTCTATTGAAGGTAACAAGAGACATCATAGTAACCATTGTAGATCACCTTGTATTGTGGTTTTATGTCTTTTTTGGTTTGTGTTTTTCTAGGAATTTGTTTTGTTTTGCTTTGTCTTGTTCTGTTTTGTTTTTCCCTCTAATACAGAAAAGATAGACATACATGTAGAAACTCATGCATGCAGAGAACTTCTAAGCATTCTATGAGAACTGGTTATATAATGCACAATGAAATGAACAACCACTTTAAAGAAAAAGAGACACTAAGGTATCTAGTGCTGATTCCGTAGCACCATGATGTGAAATCCAGCAATACTATTATTCTTTGTTCAGAGTGATTTTTGTCTGTGTTGTTTTGTTTAATTTCAACATACATAAAGTTTTGGACACCTATTTTGAAGAGAATGAGAGACACTGTGACAGCCATTGTTGACTTCCTTATTGTCTGGTGTTAAAGACCTAAAATGCCTTCATCATCCTGTTCTGATCAGTTTTATACTCTTGTTTTGTATGAATTCAATGTATGTAAAGATATGGACAACTATTTGGAAGAAAACAAGGGACAATATGATTGATATTGAAGATCTCTCATTGTCTTGCTTTGAAATCTGTGTCTCTTACATTGTTTTCTTATGTTCAGATTTGTTCTGTTTTGTTACATTTAATTTTACCCTCTTTAAAATAAGGTTTTAAAAAACTAGATTTGAAAGTTTTGGAGGAGGTCAAAAGTGAATTGTCAGGTTATTCATGCATAGATGATGAAGGTGATGCATTATAGTAAAAAAAAAAACAAAAAACAAAAACATGCTTTCATAATGTTGCAGGCAGCTGAGTTAGTTAGAAATATTATAGGCAGTGAGAGAGGGCTAGGTCCTCAAAGGAGCCAGTGCAGAAATCCAGATACCTTGCAATTAAGGGAGAGACAGATACCTCCTGCTGTGGGCCAGGCTTCAAGACAAAAGATCAAACAAATGCATCCATATCCTAAGGACTGATATTCTAATTGGTTCCCTATCACCCTGAGGAAGTCAGGAGTCACCATTCCAACCCCCTAGGGAAGAGTCACTGCTCCCTAAAAATGTCTGCTTTCTGTGTGACTCACTTTCCCACTTATCCTTATTGTAATCAATCTTACCTGAACTTTTTTTTTTTTTTTTTGTACCAGGGATTGAACTCACAACCTCACACTTGCCAGGCATGTGGTTTTGCCACTGAGCTAAATTCCCAGCTTTACCTGAACTATTAATCTTACTAAGTATACGTCCCACCTTATGTACCACCTTATGCCCATCTGTCTTGTTATTTCCCAGTTTTCCCCGCCTTGAACCCATCTCACCCCATGATTTTACTCTAGAAAAGTCCCTGGAAAAGACAGAGTCCCTGGCAACCCGCTCAGGACCCCTTCTGTCTGTCTCAGACAGAAGCTTTTTTTCCCTCAATAAATATATATTACTCTTAACCTCTGTTGTTCCTGAAATTCATTCTTGGATTTTAGAGAACATGAATATGCCAGACATAATAGGTCAGGAGTTTCTTTCCCCTATATCATTTGGAGGTTTCCCACCGAGATCACTGGGCGGAGGTGAGAGTTTGCTTTTGCTTCATAGACTCTGGACTGGTACTCATTTAGGTAACATATTTTATGCTTCAAATTTTGTTTTGCTTTGCCAGTTGTTTATAAGTACTTGTTATTTACCCATTGTTTTTAATTGCTTATCTCACATAGTTTTATTAAAATAATGTAAATCTAAGTTAAAACATGGGAAGTTTATAAAGTTATGATATTTCTTTAATGGTATATTATTATAATTATTTTATTCTTATACAAGTTAAATTTAAATTAGTTGCTAAATTTACTGGTGCACTTTACTTGACTGTACTTAGACAACATCACTAGAGAAAAAATATTAGAACACCTCTGATAGGCTTTAATGTAAACTTCTATAAAATGGTTCTCTTAAATGGAAATCTAGCTCAGACTTAGAAAATATTCATGCTTACAGTAAAAACTGGGACTGCTTCCACCATTTAAACAGCACGAGGCTAGTGGCCTGTCTTCAGGACTTGGAGGACCGGTTTCACTGAGACAGCCTGGCTCTGATCCTCCTCTACAATCTAGAGGAAATGTCAAGCCTTTTCTATTCCAGTTTCCTGCCTTTGACTTTACCCCTCCTCATTTCCCACTTTGTACTTTCCTTATACAAGCATGTGAAATTAGGAAAAATAAGATTATTCCCATCTTTTCCTTCTTAGTTAAGTCCATAGAAAATGAGCATTTGCTAGTCATCTTAGATAAGGGTTACATGCACCATGAGGCGGGGCTGGGGATTTAGCTCAGCGGCATAAGCGCCTGCCTTGCAAGCAGCCAGTCGTGAGTTCGATCCCTGGTACCGATAAAAAAAACGAAAAAGACCAAAAAAAAAAAAAAAACAAAAAAAACATGCACCATGAGGCATTCAAATTATGCCCATCCAGGAGAACACACATAGGAGCCATGTCCCACCTCAGTGTTCTGGGCAAATCTCCTTTGGAGATTAAACCTGAGACACAGTGTGACAGTGAAAGAAGCTACCCCCAAAAGCAGCATACATATGGGACCTTAACACATTAGAATAAAGAGGCTTTCCAACCTCTCAAGTTGTGGACTTTAAAACCTTTGTTGTAAATTCATATAGCAGTAGGTAATGATCTTGCTCAGGCTTTTAACTATCCCTTATAGAATTTTAACAAGCAGTGGTTACTCTGCCAGCTAATTAATCTGGCAGCTAATAGAAGCTGCCACTCTTAAAAGCAGAGGACAGGTTTCCCCAGCATCTGTCTGGTAAATCATCATGGAAGCCAGTGGCCAAAGGAGTCAATGGAATGTTGGCTACACAGACAGCTGGATTCCTTTCTGGAGACTGATCTCTGGTTATCTGAGCTGATAGAAACTGAGAACTGAGGGTTCCTGGCTAGGGCAACTCTCTGGTGGACTCCCAAAAGTTCCTCGGTGGACATTTGCTCGTGACCACTCAAAATCTCCACTTTCTATCATCCTTATTTCTAAACTTTTCATTGGATTTTTAGATCACTTAGGCTACTCCCCCTTCAGTGATTAGACATAGGTAACTTACAACAGTTGTTTACATTTCACAGCAGTTAGTAGGGAAGGACTTCCATTTGTGCTTTACATGTATTAAGAGTTCATAGCCTTTTCCTTTTTTGTGCCTTTACTAGCTGGTAAAATGTAGTTCTAGACGATAATTTTTAAGTTTAACCTATGAGCTTCAACAAAATAGAAATTTAAATAAAACATAACCATGTCCCTCCACTAGAAAAGATTACCTAGGTAATTAGAGAACGTAAATGCCTTGGAGAATTTGCCTGAGGGACCAGGGCGAGTTCCTCACATTTACTTGTTGTCTCTATTCCCAAGGAAATCTCTCAGAACACAAATGCTTTAGTCCACCTTTTTATGATAAACAAAAAGTAGTAGCTTATTACAAAGTTATGCTTCCTTCTTTAAGCATTCCTTTTGGAAACAAAGTTCATGAGCTATCTGGGAAGACAGGATTGCATGCCAGGCCAAGGGTGGATAAGGCTAACTGAATCTATCTTCCATTCTCTCCAGATGGCATCCACCTGCCCTGGAGCAGTGTCAACCCAAGGGACACCTAGGGAATATTTATCGAATAGGAATAAAAAGGGACACCTCAGTTTATTTCCTTTTTTTTGTAACTAGATAGCTCAGTATCATTCACAGCTCAGTGAAAGGTCCTGAGTTCAATGCTCAGGTACAAAAAAGTTTCATACTTATGCCTTGCTTTTACATTACAGACATGGGCAACACAACGCCAAAGCCCCCTTACTCCTCTGGAATGCATTCTTAAGCACTGGAAGATGTTTGACCCTTCCATGTTGAAAAAGCCAGTTGGCATTTCTCTGCACAAGTGCGTGGCCTACCTACCCCCTAGAGCCGAAGTGGAACACAGAGGGAAGTAGTAATTATGATGCTCATTTACAACTAGAAACATACTGTAAAAAGGAGAGAAAATGGTCAGAGTTGCCTTATGTTCCAATTTTCTATGCATTGAGAAATACTCCTTATTTATAGTATAAATGTAAACATGAGCCACAGGAAAACACAGCACCTCAGGCCCTTAAGGCATTTAATACCCCAGAGCCTAAAATCACTCCTCCCAAACCTTTGGAACCTGAGAATAAAATAGTCTTAATTAAATCTACCCCCACTTTTATAGAACCTAAGGTTTCCCCCACTTGCCCTTCCAGCCTTGAGGATAAGGCTTCTAGACCAGCTATAATCCAGGCTTCTGCAGGACTATACCCATCCTTAGCTGAGTTTAAGCAAACTCCTCAAGGGAAATATCCTTTATAGGAAGTACAGGGAAGATCTGGAACTTCCACAGTTCATGTACCTTTCTCTCTTGGTGTCCTAAACCAAATGAAATTAGGTCTTGGGAAATTTTCAGATGATCCTGAGAAGTACTGTGAGGCCTTTAGAGGACTTACGCAGGTATATAAACTAGATTGGAAAGATGGAATGTTACTCTTAAATCAGACATTGACTTCTAGTGAGAGACAGGCAGCATTACAGGCTGCTATTGCCTTTGGAGATGAATATCATATTGTTAATTTTAGAAGGCCAGAAGATATACAGCCAGGGGAACTACCAGTTTACAAACAATCCCTATGCAAGACCCTTACTGGGTTAACAACCAGGTGGGTGATTGGATTAGAAAACATTTCCAGACATGTGTTCTTGAAGGTTTAAAAAGAGTGAGAACTAAACCATTCAATTATTTTAAGTTATCAGCTATTCAATAAGAAAGTAAGGAACCCCCTTCTGCCTTCTTAGATTGATTATGATTGATAAAACGTACTTCTTTAAATCCTGATTCTATAGAGGGACAAATTATCCTTAAAGATAAGTTTATTACACATCCTCAGATGTCAGAAAAAAGCTACAAAAGATGGCTTTTGCTCCAGATAGTCCACTTGATACTTTAGTAAAAGTTGCCTCCTCAGCATTTTATAACTATGATGACAGGATGATCAAAACAAAGAGACCGAGAAAAAGCAGTTGCTTTTACTGCAGCTTTAAGAGAAACAGACCCTAAATCTGATTCTCGGGGGCCCAAGAAGAGCTGGACAACGACACTTGTCTGCTATCACTGCCACAAGCCAGCTCACCTTAAGAGGGACTGCACTCAGAAGCCCCCCACCTTCCCCGACTGCAAAGTGACCACTAGGGGTCATGCCGCTGAGGCCAAGGCCCCAGAGTTCAGACCCATCCTATCAGTTGGTCCAGCAGGACTGAAGGCCCCCAGGGCACTCACTGCCTCTCCATCTGGCCGGACTGTCAGCTTCACAAAAGAGCTCCCGGTAGGGCCTGGGAGTTTAGCTCAGCGGCATAAGCGCCTGCCTTCAAGTGTGCGGTCATGAGTTTGATCCCTGGTACCGAAAAAAGGAAAAAGGCCAAAAAAAAAAAAAAAAAAAAAAGAGCTGCAGGTGATCATGACTACAGAGGGAAAAAAACAGCCTTCTGCTGAATACTGGTGCAAGCCTCTTTTCAATTCTGGCCTTCCTTCTAGTAACCACACCTCAGTGAAAGGAGTCACTGGCGAGGAGGTAATTTGCCATTTTCCACAACCCTTAGGTTGTAACTGGCATAGTTTTCTTTTTACACATTCATTTTTGATTATGCCTGAAAGTCCAGTTCTCCTCTTAGAAAGAGATATTTTATCATGTTTAAATACTATGATATATATATGCACCAGGTCAGGCATGCTGCCTTCCCCTTGTGGAGACAGAAATAAATATTGAAGAATGGACAGCTAAAGGTGTAATAGGCAGGGCTCCGGTATAGATACACCTCAGAGATTCTACTGTTTCCTCACCAGAGACAATATCCTTTAAGACCCGAAGTTAAGAGAGGATGAATACCTATAATTGATCATGTAAGGGCACGTGGCTTGCTTGAGCCCTGTAATAGTCCATGTAATACTCCAGTCTTGGGAATTTAGAAACCCAAATGGGGCATGGAGGTACAGGACGTTAGGCTGATAAATGAGGCAGTAGTGCCCATTCATCCAGTGGTACCCAATCCATACGCTCTGCTTTCTCAGATCCCAGAAGATGCCAGGTGGTTTTCAGTGTTAGATTTAAAAGATGCCTTCTTTGTATTCCTTTACATACAGATTCTTAGTTTCTTTTTGCTTTTGAAAATCCACAGGACCAAGCATCTCAATTGACATGCACTGTGTTCTCCTAAGGGTTCAGAGATATTCCACATTTTTTTGGACAAGTGCCTTCCCCATGACTTGGCATGTTTTGAGTTTTCCCAGGTCACAATCATGCAATATATAGATGACATACTCTTATGTGCCCCCTTAGAAGAGCTCTGTAGCCAAGGCCTTGTGCTCTGCTAAAGTTTCTAGCAGACTGAGGTTATAAGGTGTTATGGTTTGATAACTAGTGGTCAACTTAACACCAGCTGGATTACATCAGCATGCATTGAGAGAAGATGCTCCACCTGAGAAGGGTTGCCAGGATAAATAGGTGGAGAAGAAGAGAGGTGTGGAGAGGGATTGAGGCGTTATGGAGGCATTGTTAGTTCTCCTACGAGTTGCTGTTTGAGCTGTTGGTTCTCCTGGAGAAGCTTTGGTCTTCACATCGAGCATTGCTTCCTGGCTCCGGAGGGGAAGACATGTGCTGCCTGGTCTCCAGGGTGAACTCCTCACGCTGCTTCCTGGCATGTTCCCGACTGTGCTTGTCGCCGGAGGAGCTCGGGGCCTCCGTGTCGCTGAGGACAGCTGTGGTTCCTTTCAGGACAGCCCCACTCTTTGTTGTGAGTGTGACTTCTCAGCTCCAGTGTAGAACCCTCATCCCACTAGCACAGCTCCTTCATCCTGCTGGCATGGACTTTCCGACTTCCACCGCTGACCCTTGGGTCTTCCCGGCATGAATCCGTAAAAGAGACTGGCGTGAGCCCTTGTGGGCCCTGAACTTCCAGTTGGACTCGTGGAGGCATTGTCCTGAGCTCTGGGTTTTTATCTGGACGTATGTGGGACATTGCCATGGGGTTTAGACTCTTGACTAAATAATCTATGTCGTTGGTGTTGTGGATAGATTTCCTGCATTCTCCTGTGTTAACTTTCAGTGACCATTATAAAAATATTATAAGCTCCATGTCCTGATCTGAGTTGTTCTCTGTGTAATAACCCTGGACTACAACATAAGGTTTCTAAATCTAAGGCACAACTTTGCAGTCTTGAGGTAAACTATTTAGGCCTCATTATAACCAAGGGGACCCAAAGGCTAGGAAAGGAAAGAATTAAGCCATTTCCTCCATCCCACAGCCCAAAACTCTAAAACAGCTAAGGGGATTTCTAGAGGTTACAGGCTTTTGCCACCTTTGGATACCAAGATATGGGGAGATTGCACAACCTATCAACTTATAAAAGAGACCCAAAAGGCAGATACCCATATTTTATGCTGGGAACCTGATTCCCAAGCTGCATTCCAGAAGCTTAAACAAGCACTTCTGAGTGCCCCTACCCTGAGCCTACCCACAGGGTACCATTTCAATTTATACATAGATGAGAGGCCAGGCATGGCTTTAGGAGTGCTTAAGCAAGATGGAGGACCTGCTCAACAGCCTATAGGGTATCTGAGCTGTGAATTAGACATTTTAGCAAAGGGATGGCCTGCTGGCCTTAGAGCTATGACAGTTGTAGCTCTCTTATTACCAGAGGCAACCAAGCTGACTTTAGGCAAAGACCTCATTGTATTTACACTTCATGCGGCAGGACTCCTTTCTCCCAAAGGA
This sequence comes from Cavia porcellus, assembly GCF_034190915.1. NCBI lineage: Eukaryota > Metazoa > Chordata > Mammalia > Rodentia > Caviidae > Cavia > Cavia porcellus. The sequence goes on from NW_026947512.1 coordinate 3,633,955, forward strand.
AGTCTATGGCTATCCGACAACTGACTTCTCAAGTACCAGGTTCTACTTCTAGGAGGAGCAGCCCTTCAAATAAAGGCATGGTCTTCCTTAAATCCCGCCACCTTCTTGCTAGAACAGAAGAAATTGAGATTAATAAACTGTACACAGGTACTTCTTCATACATATACAGCCAGAAAAGACTTACTAGCCACTCCGCTTACTGACCCAGACTTAACTCTCTTCTGTGATGGGCAGCTCCTTCATGGAAAATGGAAAAAGAAAGGCAGAATGTGCCATGGTGATTTTACACCACACTCTTGAAAGCGTGTCACTTACACCTGGAGCTAGGGCTCAGCTAGCAGAGCTCATAGCTCTGGCCAGAGCCTTACAACTCAGCAAGGGACAGGAGGTCACTATTTATACTGATTCTCAGTATGCTTCCTAGTTTTACATGCTCATGCAGCATATGCAAAGAAAGAAACTACCTATCAGCCAAAGGATCTCCTATAAAATATCATAAGAAGACAGATGATCTTTTATTATCTGTTTTTCTACCCTACTAAATGGCAGTAATTCACTGTACAGACATCAAAAACCAGCTGGGCCTTCTTTTAAAGCAACAGTAACACAAAGTGTCTCTCAGGCACTGGGCACTCTCTATCACCTCCATTGTGCATGGAGGCCACAGTCATCAGGAAAAGTAGGAAAGGTATATGAGACCCTAAAAAAAATCTTCGTAAAATGGCTCAGGAAACCCACCTTCAGTGGCCTCATTGACTACCTTTTTAGTTCTTATCAAAATAAGAAATACACCTCGGCTGGTCCGAAGGTAGTGAGTTACCTCAATTGGTTGTTCACAGTCAGTACAGATTGAGCTCCTTGTTCTACTCTTTCCCCCCTTCTCACTACTGCACTTGACTAGTCTAAAAAAAAAAAAAAAAAGAAATACACCTCAAATCCTAGGCCTCAGTCCATTTGAAATGCTTTATGGACGCCCTTTCCTCACTAATGATTTTTTTCTTCAACAGAGAAACAGATGCCTTATTAAAAGATGTCACTTCATTGGCTGAATTTCAACAAACCCTTCAAGAGCTAACAGAAGCTCAGTCTACAGAAAAGGGAAATCCTATTATTCCACCCTGGAGATTTAGTACTGGTAAAATCCCCTCCCTCATCATCTCCTTCCCCAGGACCAACTTGGGAAGGACCTTATGCTGCGATCCTGCCGACTCCTTCCACAATCAAGACAACAGGCCTGGACTCCCAGACACATCACACCAGACTCAAACCCTGGGAACCAGAGACTGTCACTGGAAGTGAACAACCACCCACATACTCCTGTGAACCCACAGAAGACTTAAGATGCCTCTTCAAAAAGAAAACAAGGACTTCAGATAAGCAATGCTACTATTAGCCTCTTTACTGTTCACTTCACCACTCAAAGGAGGATGCAATTCCTTTTTAATATGGGCACAAGAATATGCCAAATCATTGCAACAAACCTCTTGCTGGATATGTGGCTTACTACCCTTGTCCAGTGCATCAGGACTTCCTTGGTGGATCTCCTCCTTTTCAAGATGACTGGAATAAATTACAAGACTATATTAATGAGTTACGAAGAAGCTCAGTAGTTCATAGTTCAGCCCACAAGTACCAAATAATAAAATGGCCTATAAATTATACTCTTAATGATCCTGAACATAATTGGATTTTTTCTAATAATGCCACTGAAGCTTCTCTACAGACACTAATAAGGCCCCTATTAGATAAAATTAAAGTACTATCCTAAAGGCCAACAGTCATAGATATCAAGTGGTTATTTTCAAATATGGGATGAGTATCTATGGTTAACTCCCACCATAGGATATCTCAGTAGAAAAGCCCATTATGTTGGGAACAAAAAACCCCATCTTATTCTCATTGGCCTAATGTCACTAAATACTTGGCGTGGACACCCCTTGAACAATGTGTACACACAGTAACTTTACAGGCTAATGACTGGTTTGCAACAGACTGGTTTAATCACCCTGGAATTAGATGGAGAACCCCCAATGGCACTCACTGGTCTTGTGGAACTAATCCATGGCCCTGGCTGCCCCCTGAATGGATAGGCAGATGCACATTAGGATTTGCATGGTTACAAGGCAGAAGTGTCAAAAACATTGACAAACCTGCAAATTTACCTCACCTACAACACTGATGATCCAGAAGCATGTTACACTGGTATGATCATCTGGTCTCTGTCTTTATCCCTTCCCTAGGATTAGAAGACGTCATGCAATATATTGAGGCCTTGACTAACTATACTCAGCTGGCCTTAAATGATACTGCTGCTGGTCTCTCTCACTTAAATGAAGAAATAAAATTTATGAGACAGGCTGTTCTTCAAAATGGCATTAGACGTTCTAACAGCAGCACAGTGGGAGAGGGCACCTGTGCAATTGCAAAAGCTGAATGCTGTGTATACATTCCTGATTCTTCTGCTAATATCTCAGGAGCTATTCAAGACATTAGACAACAAATTAACAATATGTCAGACTCTTAAGATTCCCTGGACCTTGTCTTTCTCCTTATGGAAAGCTATTACTGGTTCCTCTTGGTGGAAATCTTTGTTAGCTATACTTATAACTGTCTTATTAATTTTACTCTTTGGCCCATACATACTTAACTGTTCCTTTGGCTTTGTCTCCTCCAGACTTAAAGCTGTTGCACTTACCCACGATGAAAATGCCTGGTGTCTATCAAGGGCCCTAGACAGGATCTCTGCAGAAGTACCTCTGACTGCCTTTCAACCACCACAACCCTCTTCAGCCTGAAGAAACTAGATTAGTCATCACCATTAACCCCTCATGGCAGTTTGGGATACTTCTTCAGAGGGGGGATTGTTGCAGGCAGCTGAGTTAGAAATATTATAGGCAGTGAGAGAGGGCTAGGTCCTCAAAGGAGCCAGTCCTTCGAGGTGCAGAAGTCCAGACACCTTGCAACTATGGGGGAGACAAACACTTCCTGCTGTAGGCCAAGCCTCAAGACAAAAGATCAAACAACTGCATCCAATATCCTAAGGACTGATATTCTAAAATAGTTCCCTATCACCCTTATGAAGTCAGGAGTCACCATTCTAACTCCCTAGGGAGGAGTCACTGCTCCCTAAAAATGCCTGCTTTCTACGTGACTCACTTCCCCACTTATCCCTAATATAGTCAATTTTACCTGAATTATTAATCTTATTGGCTAATTATAGTTATGTCCCACCTTATACCCATCTGCCTTGTGTGTTCCCAGTTTTTCGCACCTTGAACCTGTGTCACCCCATGATTTTACTCTATAAAGTCCCTGGAAAATACAGAGTCCCTGGCAACCTGCTGGGGACTCCTTCTGTCTCTCTTAGACAGAAGCTTTCTTTCTCTCAACAAATACATTCTACTCTTCACCTCCGTTGTTCCTAAAATTCATTCTTTGATTTTAGAGAACACGAACTTGTACTGGGCATAGTAAGTTGGGAGTTTCATTCCCCTATATCAATAAGAGAATGGTGGTGAAGGTGGGTGATGATGATGATGATGATGATGATGATGATGATGATGCCAATGACTTTGACAATGGCCATATGAGCCAAAGTTTCTGTTACAGTGTGATGGAGACAGAATCAACAGATGCAGACGCAGGGAATGCAGACCACCTTGATTCAGATGATGAAGAAAATAGCAAGGTGGGTAAAAACTGACTGGGTGAAATGTTGTGAAATGCCCATGCAAGCAAATAGAACAATCCAATGTTAGACCTAGGTCTGCAAATATAGTGGGAGTGAAAGGTATTGGACAGAATGTCAGCAGTGCCATTCAGTGTTGGAAATTGTAACAGATAAAATGCTACAAGATGCTGTGACATATCAAAGACTGAAATGTAAGTAAAACACTCTATATGTATCAATAGCCATATTCAAAAATGTATTTATTATAACATCTCACTAGCTAAACTGAAAGCATTCATAGGTCTGCTATACTTAGCAGGGGTTTCCCATGGTAGCTGCAGGAATGTAAAAGATTTTTGGAAAAGCTATAGTCAAAATACGGCATTAAAAGAAAAACTTTTTTTTTTGGTACTAATTGAACACATGACCTCACATTTGCCAGGCAGGAGCTGTGCCACTGAGCTATATCCTCAGTCTGGCATAAAATTTATGCCCTTATAGGTGCAAAAACTTTTGTGCTTTCAATTTAGACATTTATCCTGGAACTTACTTATCAGGTCCTTATTCATGAAATAATAAATCAAATGCTACTGTGAACAGACTTGTTGCTCCCATCTCCCAAACTAACTGGATGTGACATTCAACAGGTGGTTTACTTATTTCCAACTGAAGTTGCATTTGCCAACACAGTACAAGTTGATCAGTGCAGGCAACTGTGCATATGTAGGAACAAAGCAGAAAGTCCAAATGAAATGTTGCAATTACAAAACAGAGAATTGTAAAATACAATCTTTGTATTTCAGAAATATATAACAATGACCTAGTATAAGGCAAAGAAAAAACGAACTGGTACTGCTGATGTCAACACTGTACCATCATGGAAATACTGCTAGAGAAATCTTCACAAAATGGAAGCCTGAGATGGAAACTTTCTCCAATAAAACCTAAGGTGGAGTAGCTGTTTTTAATGAGCTATGCAGCAAATATGATGCACTTGAAACACAAAGTGTTGGCCAGTGGTTGTGTTTTACTCACTCTTAAATATGTGTGGCATAAAGAGTTTGACAGTTTATAATGAAAACAAGTGCAAAATATCAGAGAAATTTTCTTAGATGACTGGAACTGGAACTATATGAAATCATTCACAACAGCAGAAAAACAAGATGTTTCTGCTTAGGGAACTACATAAAAAAACTGTGGAGCACACTGGTGAGCTGATGGGTGAACAGGCAGGTGCAGCATCACAAAGACCTACTATGACAACAGGAAAACAAAAAAGATGTCAACTGTGCCCTATGAGAGAGTACCGGAAAACAAAACATATGTGCTATCAGTGTAAGCAATGCTTGTGAATGGAACATGCAGGTGTTGTGTGTGAAAACTGCCTTAGGTCTGACAGTTGAAACAAAGTTTATTTCTGTGCTAGAGTTCTATTGGTTTTGCAAGTAAAGAGCTGATGTGATGATGTTAATGTCTATTCTAAGCACTATTTACATATGAAGAATTTATTTCTATATTTTATTGATATTTTATATTCTTTTAACTGCACATTGTATAATAAGAATGTCCTGACAAAACAACAAGACCACTGAGAGGTCAAATATGTCTTACAAAAAGGACAGGAAAGCAAAAGACATGCTTTGAGTGTAAATGATATGCGTGCATGGAATGTGCTATTTTCACATGTGCAGACTTCCTTGGGTATGACAGATAATTAAAGTAACATTTTTTTGGGGTGCAATGCTATTGGTGTTTCCGTGGTAGTTCATATAGGAATTTTTTTTTTTTGGTACTAGGAATCGAACTCATGACTGAGCGCTTGCAAGGCAAGTGCTTATGCTGCTGAGCTAAATCCCCAGCCCCTGTAGTTCATATAGGAATTTATTTCTGATTTTTTTTTACACTTGGTACACCAAAAGCTAGTCTATGTTGAAAAGTTTGATGTTTCTTTATAAACAATAAATATTGAAAACTTCATTTCTGTGATTTTTTTTCCTGTTACATAAACTCATAAAATTAAATTAATAATTCATTAATAGAAATATTCTAAAGAACAACATTATTAGTCTTATGCTCTACTTAAAACTCTCATTAGCTAGATGCCAAGCACTGCATTAAACACTGGAGGTGGGGAATGTAAATGTCATTGTCCCTGCACTGGAAGTGTTTCCACTGTAATATGATGCTGTACAGAAAGCACTCTGAGGATGTGGACAAAGGAGAGATTAGTTTTGGTTGGAGCCATGCATTACAACCTGACCTAGGAGAATCTGAATGTGGGAGACAAACAGGTGGGCCATGCTAGGGGGAAAAACAGAATAAGCAAGCTAGGGCAGCAGCTACTGGTCAGATTCCTGAGAACAAGAAATAAAATGCCCATGTCCTTAGAATCATCAAATCGAATTCAGCCATAGGAATCTATCCTGTTCAGGGTTCTTGTGGGACAGAAGATCAGAGCAGGGGGCTGGGGATATAGCTCAATGGCACAATGCCTGCCTGGCAAGCACAAGGTCCTGAGTTCGATTGATGGTACAAAAAAAAGAGCAGATTTTGGCCACAAAAACACAAAGTAGAAATTAGCCCACAGTACAAGGATCTCATTCTCTTGCTGCTCTTCGGCAGGTCTGAGCCCTAGAGCTCATGCATGCACACAGCAGCCTGCCCTTTCCTTGCATTTGACTAGCAAGCTCATGCATTTGCCACCTTAGGCAAGGAAGAGTCAATTTAAGGAAACACTCCCAAGAAGAGAGGATATGAAGCGGCCCCCTGCTCCCCATTGCAAGATGTAGAGCAGATATGGCTCCTTTTAGTAATCAGCCCTTGATCATTAGAATCACTAATCAGAAATGAGAGCTGTTTTAACTGCTACAAAAAAGCAGGGGATCATGGAGAGCTTTCCAGGGGTCAGGTACCATGCTACACACTGAGGGTCCATAATTTCAATACCAGAATCCTGTGTTTTAAGTCTCATTTTACAGGCGGGGTTGGGGGAAGATCTCACCAGGTCAGGCTAGGCTACATAGTGAGTTCAAGGCCAGACTAAACTTCAGAGTGAGACTTTGTCTCAAAAATCCAAAATAAGGGGCCGGGGGTTTAGCTCAGTGACATAAGTGCCTGCTTGGCAAATGCAAGGTTGTAAGTTTGATCCATGATACCAAAAAACAAAACAAACAAAGCAAAGAAAGACTTTTGAGTGAAAAAATTTTACTGTTACATCATAGCCAAGCCATTGATCCCAGGCAGGTCAGATTCCATGCTTTTTTTTTTTTTTTTTTACACAGGGTCTCATTGTGCAGTTCAGGCTGGCCTTGAGCTCACTTTGTAGCCTAGGCTGATCTTGAACTCCCAACGATCCTCAGCCTCCCAAGTGCTGGGATTACAGGAGTGAGCCACCACGCCTGGCTCTAGACTTCATGCTCTTGATCATTCATTACACAATTTTAAGGGCTGAGGATGTAGCTCAGTGGCACAGCACCTGCCTGGCAAGTGCAAAGCTGTGAGTTTGATTCCCAGTACCAAAATAATAATAATAATAATATTAAAAACAGCTTTCATAGCTGGCATAACAGCTTGAAAGAAACTAAGGATAGATTAGCAGAACTGGAAGACAGATTTGTAAGGTGGGAGCATGAAATGAAAAACTTCTTAAAAATAACAAGAAAACAAACAGCAATAATACAAAGACTGGAAGATGATAAGAGGATCTATAACTTAAGAATTAAGAACATAAAAGAAGAAGTAGGGACTCAAACAAATGAACTACAAAAGCTATTCACAGAAATAATCCAGGAGAATTTCCCTAATTTAGCAAAAAGGTAAAGATACTCAGATGTATGAGGCATACAGGCCCCCAGCCACCTACAACCCAAACAGAGCTACACCCAGGCATATAATAATCAAAATTCCAGAAATCCAATATAAGAATAGAATGTTAAAAGCCGTCAAAGACAAGAAACAGATCACTTACAAGGGAACACCCATCAGAATTACAGCAGACTTCTCGGCACAAACCATCAAATCACAAAGAGCGTGGGGGGAAATAATTCAAGCCTTGAAAGATAATAACCTCCAGCCAAGACTGATATATCCTGCACAACTGCCCTAGAAATTGATGGAAAAACAAGGTGCTTCCAGGATAAAGAGGAACTAGGGGAATTTGCAACCACCAATTCAACTCTACAGAGATTACTGCAGGATATTCTAAAAATGAAAAATACCAAGATTCCAGAAACAGTGGCAGAGCAGCCACAATGAATGGAGCAGAAAGAGAAATGAAGAGGACAAACTGACAACCAATGACAGAAAAAGAGCTCAACAGAAATGAGGCAGAGAAGGTTGGATGGTAGGAACAGCCATTTTGGAGAAAACAAGACATCATAATAGGTAGTGCTGATTTAATATCCTCTTGTTTTGAAGTCCCATCAAGCTTTTGTTCTTCTGTCTCCATCAGTTTTAACCTGTTGTATCTTATTGGATTTTATTATATGTGATAAACAAAAACTTTTATAGACAAGGAGATTATACAGAAACCATTGTTCATTTTCTATTAGTTGATTCTAAATACCTTGTAATACTGTCATTCTCTTGAACAGTTTTACATTGTCTTGATACGTTTGATGCTGTAGTATACGAAGTTATTCCCAAAGATTTTAAGGGAAGAGACATTATGGTAACTACTATTATATAGAGATTATCTTGTGGTGAAACACTATTTTGCTTAAATGGCTATGTTTTGACCTGTGCTGTTTTGTTGTTATGCCCTCTTTTTTTATCTCAATCTCCTTTTTATTATCTACTTTTTCATTTTTATCCTTTTAATTAAGGAAAAATAAATAAAAAATAGCAGGATATATTATAGTAACCCACTTTGATTTCCTATTAACTTGATTTGAAACTCTGTATTGCTTTCACCATCTTGTTTTGACTGATTTTCTTCTATTCTGTTCTGCTTGATAGTACCAAGTTTGAAAGTATAGGCAACAACTATGAAGACAATAAGATTCATTGTGACGCCCATTCTGGTTGACTATTATCTTCTTTTGAAGTCCTCTAATATCTCCAATGTTTTGATTTTATTGGTCTTATTCTTTACTGTTTTGTTCAATTTTATTATAACTGATGATATAGGCAATTCTTTTTAAGATAACAAGAGGCATTATGGTAACCATTGTTGATCACCTTGTATTTTGTTTTTACATTATGTATTATGTCCATCCTTTTGATTTGACTGACTCTGTCCTGGTATGTCACATTTGGTTTTACTTTCTTCAAAAAAAAAAAAAAAAAAGTAATAAGAACTGTGGGAGTAATAAAACCCAAAATGTGTAATTGTCATTATACAAAGGAAAAGAAAAGAAAGTTTTCTAAAAGATATAACTGCATATATATTTAAGTGTATAAGATAGATAACCATATTACTGAGTTTTGTTGGATCATTGAACAAAACTGTTTCCAGTTTCACTGTTTGAAAGTCCCCTCTATATGCTTTAATTTTGTAACTTCAACAACTATTTCTAAAATGACAATATATAATTAACTAGTGATTTCCTACTGTTTATTTTTTCTGAAATTCTGTATAACTTGTACCCTTTTTCTGTTTTTTTTTTATTTTTTCTCCTTAAATAAAATTTAAAAAAAAAACAAAACAAACAAACAAAAAAACAGCTTTCATTATACAATTTCAGGAAAAAAAAAATGTGCTGAGAGAAAGCCTGAGAGGGAAAGAAAGTTCAAAGCCATAAGTCCAGTGAGAGCAACTGTAAGGATGTTCAGAATTTTCAGGTCCTTTGCAAGTATCCATTCTTCAGCTACCTGAGTCCCAGTGTAATGGACAGAGTAACTAACACTGTAGAGTAATGCAGCCGCCTAAGCTTTGTAAATATCCAGAGCTAAGACGGATTAGATTCCAGGCAATAATTGCAAAGGCTGGAACAAACCCTGACTTCTAGGCCAGTAGCTCAGATGCTCAGATAAGTCAGCAGTTAAGTCCACTCTCAATAGAGTTCTATTCTATTTCCTATTCCAGTTCTGATAACTGTGTATAGTGACATGCTGCCCAAATCTCCCTTATAGAATTGAGATGTTCGCTCTCCCAGCTGCTGGGAATGTTGGCTGCTATAGACTCACAGCTAAACCTCTTTATTTTTATTTTTAGGTATTGGGGATCAAACTCACGACCTCACACTTGCCAGGTAGGCGCTTATGCTGCTGAATCCCGGCCTAAACCTCTCTTATTTATTTTACAGACAGTGTCTCACTATGTAGTTCAGGCTGAGCTTGAACTTGAGGCTGTCTTTCTGCCTCAGTCTCCTGAGTGCTGGGATTACAGGTATCAGCCACCTAAGTCTCTCTTTTTGCAAACTACCTTTTGTTTTTTCTTTTGGTATGGTGGATTGAACTCACAGCCTCATGCTTGCCAGCTAGGTGCTGTGCTGCTAAGCTAAATCCCCAGCCAAAGGGAGCTGCCACAACCAAGGTCATGTGTCCACTTTGTGGACAGCTCACACTTGCTAACTGGCAGGTGTGGAGATGTAAAAGCCCATCCCTTGATTTAATGTAAGACAACTGGGAAGGAGCTATCCTAAGTAGGCCGCGGGCAATTAAAGCACAGCTGTTAAGATCATCATCAGAGCAAGGGAAGAATGGGCTGGTAGTGTGATTATGCAAAGTTTAGTGAAAGTGATAATTACTGTAATAACCATGGAATCAGATGGCTCTTGCTGGGTTTTAGTGATTCATTGGCAAAAGACAAAGGAAGTCAGTTAATTATTCAATTAAAGGAAGTGTGAAGGCCAGAGGCCTCTGCTGTAACACATAAAAAAACTCTTGCTTCCCACCTCCCGCTGATTAGGAAAAAAATTGATTTCTAGGTTTTCATAAGGTTAACAGTTTCAAGACCAGCCCTAGTAGGACTGCTAAGCCAAAGTTGGATTCTGTTGGGAGAGTGAAACCCTGAGGCAGCTAGAGGACATCTTCGTCGGTGTAAAAATATTGAATCTCCAGATCGCCCTCCAGCCCTCTGAGCTCATTTGCCCCCATTAAAAGCCAGTCTCACTTGAGTGAAGATGACGCCTGTCTGCCCTGAAAACTCTATGAGGGAGGAACCCCTTTACCCCAGCAGCCCAATAAAGAGGGTTCACACATAACCTGGCTGGCAAATGGTAGCGGAAGTGGGTGGACTGGCCAGGAGCTAAGCGGGAAGAAGATGCTACACTTCAGAGGGCTACAGCTGGGAAAGGTGTCTGGGAATGGATGCTGAGAGTGCTGGATCAATTTTATGGTTTAACCAACTTGGAGACAAGAGGGAGAGTTTATCCATATGACTAAGTTCAACTTAGTAACATAGTGCACCTAGGTAACCCTTTGTGGTACACCGTTTCATATCTTGCCAACCTGAATTTGTGTCCCAATTTGTTCTCTGTATTTCAGTCGTGCCAAACTACATTCCTAGATCATAATCTTTAACCCCTCTGTAAAACCCCTAATTGCTCTCTCCACCTGAAGTATTTACCCTACTCCATTTTGCAGTTGTATGAGATGCCTATTGCTTTGTACTTCTCTTTCAAAACTCAACCGAGATGGGAATTTTATTTGCTAATGGAGAAAAAAACTAATTATTTTGGGGAAGTAATTTGGCAATACTGAGGGTCTTCAAAATGTAAAGAGAAACTGAATTTCTCCCTAAGGGAAAAATCTGAACCATAGGAACTGAAAAGTTCTTGCCCTAGTATAAATTACTATATTTTTATGGCGGTGCTTCTTCTTCAGCCCTAATTGCAGCTCCCCTTCCTGTTTGCACGCAGAGAATTCCAATCAGTTCCTCACACATAATCAATCTACCCCATGTGCCACTTCAATCGGAGGTCATATGACCCTCTGCCTCCCTGTATCTGGTCGAAGGAGACAGCCCAACTGCCATGGGTTGTATGCTCCTTTCCATGTCCTCAATAAACCTGTTCATTTTATATTTTTTGCTTCTCTATTGTGCCAGAATACCCTAACAGGAGCAAACTTATGCATGTATCCAAAGTAGCATACTTATTACTAAAAAAAATTAAATGTAATCTTGGGCTGAGGATGTAAGTCAATGGTAGAGTGCTTGTCTAGCATGTGTGAGGTTCTGGGATCAACACCCAGTGAAAGGTTCTTGCCCTCGTACAAATTCTTGTACAATTAAGGTGATGATCTAACGTGGTAGAAGGCCAAAGCAGGAACCTTTACCCTGACAGCCACTCACTCCATCTTTCCCTTAGGCCCAAATTGTTTTTTTTTTTTTTAACTTTTTATGGGTACCAGGGATCGAACTCACGACCGCCTCCCATTTATGGGCCAAGAAAATTCCAATCAGTTCCTCATACATCATCAATACCCGCCCCATGTGCCATTTCTGATCAAGGTTATACAACCTTCTGCTCTTCTGGATCCAGTGGGAGTAGAAAGCCAAACCCTGCAGGTTGTGGGTTCCTCTCCAGGTCCTCATATAAAAAGGCCACTTTCATTTTCTCTTTCCCTCTGCTTCTCTATTGTGCCAGAGAACTCTTAACACCCAGCACTGCAAATACAAAACAAAACAAATGTGACTCAAATATCTGGAAATATAGATATGCAAATTACACCCATAGAAAGAAATTGCACATAGCTAATGAAAATTAGGTTTAAATAATTGATTACATATATATATATATGCTTACACCACTAAATTTATTTATTTTTGTCTATTTGAGACAGGTTCTCAATATGCAGTTCAGGCTGGCCTTGAGCTTGTAGCCCAGATTGGTCTCAAACTTGAAATGATCCTCCTTGACTTAGCCTCCCAAGTGCTGGGATTACAGGCATGCGCTACCACTCCAGCTAACACTAAATTTAAAAATATGTTAAATTTATTGTAATCTAACTTTGCAATAACGTGATAGGAAAAACACTGAAGAAAAATAAAGAGAATCTAACTGCACATCACTGAGCATTGGCATTACAGCTGATTCAAGTTTTCTTCTTTCTTATGCCCTTCTGTTTTGCCCAAACTTCTCTAGGTATAGGCACTGACTTCTGTTTTTTGTTTTTCAGTAGTGAGGATCAGTGAGCTACATCCCCATTTCTTTTTACATTTATTTTGAAAACAGGCTTGCTAAGTTGCCCAGGTTAGATTTGAACCTGCGGGGTCTTCCTGTCTCAGCCTTCTCAGTGTTAGAATTTTAGAATGTGCAACCGCACCTGACACTTTCATTTAATGAAACACAAGGTTTTTTTTTTTTTTTTTTCCATTTTTATCAGTACTGGGGATTGAACTCACGACCGCCTGCTTGCAAGGCAGGTGCTTATGCCGCTGAGCTAAATCCCCAGCCCCACAAGTTATTTTTAAAAAGCCTGGAGTTTTTTTTTTTTTTTAATTTTTCCCTAGGACAAAAGGTATTTTCCTTCCACAGTGTAATTTAAAATACACATTTATAAATTATAACCATAGTTCTTATCAAACACAGTCCTCTATTGACCCATCTATATTTTTCACCAGGACTAGGAAGGTGGGAATTTAATCTTTCACTTCCCCGACTTGGCATCCATGCAGTGCCTGGTACACAACAGGCTCCTAACATGTCTTGCTCCCAGAGGAAATGAAGCTGTTTCTAAATTCTAGGGCAGGGCATGGGATCTTTATTATTGTGAAGCTAAGAATTAAAAAAAAACAACAAAAAAAACAACAAAAAAAACCCTATAATCTATTAAAAACGAATTTTTGGATTTTTAAAAAAATTTTTTTTGTTTGTACCAAGGATCAAACCTCACATTTGCCAGTCAGGGCCTTAATACCGCTGAGCTACATCCCAGGTCCCAAAACAAATTTTTTTGGAGGAAAGAATAGATAGTAATAAACTTCAGTTTAGGTCAGTGAAACCTATATATTAGGTTATCATTTTTAAAACCCCAGAATTCCTGACAAAAGGAATAAATTTACAGCAAAACATGATGCATGCTATAATTACTCCCAACTATTGTTCATCACAACCAATGTTTTCCTTAAAATGAACTCGGGATGTAACACAGCACCCTTCCAGATGAGCGTGAAGGAAGCCAGGTGCTTCCCTTTGTCCTCTCTCCTGGGAGCGGGGCGGGGGGGGGGGGCAGGGCCGTATTTCACAGCCGGCTGTAAACACACTCTTCCAGTTGGCGCCAAGCACATAGCAGGAAAATTGAGCAGGCTTTTAATGTGAAAAATGCTTTGCATACATTACACCCCGAAGAAAAGCTGTGTCCTTCAGCAGCACCTAATAGAAGCTCTCCTTTGAGGACTTTGAGCGCAAACCAGCCAGTCACAAACTCACATTCTCAGGAAAAATGAGTGCCCTGTTTAAAATGACAAGGGAGGAGCCAAGCGCAGTGGTGCATAGTAATTCTTGGAGGCTGAGGCAGGAGGATCACTGCAAGTTTGAGGCCAGCCTGAACTGCATAGTGAGATCCTTTCTCAAAAAACCTCAAAATTAACTGAAAAAACAAAATGTAAAGGAAGTATTTTACGAACCATCTGAACAGGAGGGAGAGGAAAACTCCTAGGCGGCTGGATTTGTCACTCAGGGTTTTTCCAGTATTAACCAGAGGGCCCCGGTTATAACTGCCTCCCAGGAGAAAAAGAAACTTTCAAGAGGCCTTTCCCGGGCTCTGCGAGCGCGGAAGCAGAAGCAGCACAGGACGCCTCACAAGCCCCCAGACCGCACACGGACCCGAAGCAGTAGCACCTGCGGGCGGGAACGCCGAAGGCCGATGCGCGTGTGCCTGGGGCTCGGCGTGAGCGCGCAAGACGCCCCCACCCCCACCGCGCGAGCCCCACACACTCGGAGGAGGCGCGGCCAACGGCTGCAGCGGGCCTGGGCTGCGGCGGCGATGGCGACGGGGCCGGGCGCCGCGGGACCTGACGACTCGGTCCCGGACACGGCCCCTGGCGGGGCGGGCGGGGAGGCGCCCGCCGCGTCCCCGGTGCGCACGGTGGTGGCCTCGCTGCGCCCTGAGAAGGCGCCCGCGGGGCGCGGCGGACGGCGGCTCCGGCTGCAGCAGGCGTTGGCGGCCGAGGCCGAGGGCGAGGCGGGGCCGCTGGAGGACGCGGGGCGGGGCCGAGAGGCGGGGCCGGGGGCGCGGCCCCTGCCGGCCGTGTGCGCGACCCCGCTGCGGAGCATGTGGCGCGCGGAGAAGGCGGCGCTGTACTGCGACGAGGTGCTGCGGGGCGCCAAGGTGAGGGCGAGGCGGAGACGAGGAGCGATGCGGCCGCGGTCCGGGTCGCGCGTCGCGGTGCGGAGGCTGAGGGCGCCGGTCTTCCTCTCAGGGCATGGGCCCCGATGCACCTGGATGCCGAGCCGCGCAGCTGCCGCCCGGGGGACCCCGTAGAGGGCGGCCGACGGCGGCGTCTGAGCGCCGGAGAGACGCGGGTATTCCCGGCTGTCTGGCCAGGCGAGCTCCTCAGGCTGTTGAGTTCGCAGCGACAGTGTGTGCCTAAACGTGACGGTGACAGTGCTTAGCCGTTACACTGGGGAAGAATGATTCGCGGATAACTGCAACGTGTTAATGTTTTGCATAGAGAGAGAATAACTGTTCACACTGTAGAGCTAATTTTTGTTTTTTGTTTTTTGTTTTTGTCTTTTTGAGACAAGGTCTCGCCATGCAGTTCAGACTGGCCTTTGGCTTACTTTGTAGCCCAGGCTGGTTTTGAACTTGGAGGGATGCTCTTGCCTCAACCTCGCCAGTGTTGGAATTCCAGGAGTGCGCCACTATGCTCAGCAATATTGTATGTTTTTAAACTACTTCGTTTTGCTTTTGAAAAGCTACATCAGGCTAGGTGTGGTGGCTGAGGCAGAAGGATTGCCCCAGACTACAAGTCCAGAAAGGCCATTGTGAACTACGCAGCAAGACCTGTCTCAGAAAAACAAAACAAACTACACCAGAAGAATTTGTGTACAAGTATATTCATTGCAGTGATATTTATAAATAGTTAAAAATTACAAACCGCCAACTGCAGCTTCATATAGTGGAAAACCATGCAGGGATAGTAATCATATTTCCTTTTTTTTTTTGTACTGGAAGTCAAAATCAGGACTTTGAGCTTACCTGGCAGGCGCTTGTGCCACTGAGCTATATCCACAGCCCCCATGTTTTCAAGAACTACAAGTAGCTATGTTATAAGAAAATCAAAATGTATGTGCATGGATAGATACATGTATAAAAGAAACACTGAAAGGAAATATACCAAAATGTTAAACATCTTTGGGTGCCAGGATCAGGTGTGATTTTTGTTTTCTTTGTATTTTCTGTATTTTTTTCAGAAGGTTTGCCAAATTTTATAACCAGGAGAAAATTTTATTTATTTTGTTTTTGAGACAGTGTCTTACTGACCCTGAATTCACTATGTAGCCAGGCTGGCCTGGGATTTGAAGTGATCTTTCTGCCTCAGGCTTGCAAGTGCTGTGATTACAGGCATGTGCCATTGTGCCCAGCTAGTTTTATATACACTATGACTGAAAAACTAGCACCGTGTTACAATCATTTTACATCTGATTTTGAGATTGGAGGAAGCCAGGTCTGTTAAAGGCAATGAAAAATATTTATATAAACTATTGTGTCATTAATCAGCTAACGTCTAATAACTGAGTTTTGCATACTCAGTGTCCTCCACATGCAAAGCCTTGGTCCCCAGCTGAGAGCACTGGGAGAAACTTTAGGAGGTGGAGCCTAGTTGGAGGAAGTTAGGTCACTGGCAATTGCCCTTGAAGGGGACACTTGGGTGTTAGTATCTCCTGTCTCTCTACTCCTGAGCTGACCTGGAATGAGCAACTTAGCTCCATGCCACACTCCTTGTCATGCTTTTCTGCCTGTCAAAGGCCCATAGTGGTAGGTTGAAGTGATCATGGACTGAAACCTCTGAAACTGCAAGCTGAAATAAATCTTTGCTCTTTTCAAGTTGTTTTTCTTGGGTGTTTTGTCATAGCAACAGAAAGCTGACTAACATAGATTATTCTTGAAGTACCTGTGTTTAAATTTAAAAATCGGATGGACAAATATGTACTAAATGCTTAAAACATTCATTTGTTTATAGAATGAATTTTAAGTTTTTATGTTCTGAGTACGTTTTAAGTGGGTCGTTTTATCAAAGTTCAGAAAAATAATATTGTTAATATAATTGTGTGTTTTAATGTGTAGTTACACAATGTGTAGTTTAATGTGTATTAATATATATTGATACATATTACATACATAATATGTGTAATTCTGCTTAGTAGTTTTATTTATTTTGGGGGGGGGGCTTTGTTTTGTATTGTTTTGTTGTTTGGTACCAGGACTAGAACTTGGATCTTGCATTTGCCAGGCAGGCACTTGTGCTGCTGAGCTATATCCCTGGCTTGCTTAGTAGATTAATAAAACAAACTACTATGCAGGCATAGATAATAAGTAGGTATCTAATTTCTGAATTATTCTGATGAGTAGATAAGTATTTTCAAACTTCTTTCTAATTTTTTAATATTTACAGTGTTTTCCATTAAATATTTTCAGTCAAAATCTATAATTTCTTATTTGAAGTGTTACTGGTTCCATTGTTTTTTTTTTTTTTTTTTGTCTTTTTCCTTTTTTTATCGGTACCAGGGATCGAACTCACGACTGCCTGTTTGCAAGGCAGGCGCTTATGCCACTGAGCTAAATCCCCAGCCCCACTGATTCCAGTTTTAAATGTAAGTAAAAATATTTAAGTTGGGCTGAGGATTTAGCTCAGTGGTATAAATGCCTGCCTGGTGAGCACAACATCATGAGTTCGATCCCTGGTACAAAAAAAAAGTTATAAACCAACAATTTAGTGTATTTATACTTTTTCTTCCTTTTGCTAGGCAGAAGATGCTGATGAGGCCATGAGTAAATACCTGTTAGAAAAATTAAAATTGAGAGACAGATGGCTTGGAGTTTGGAAGACTAATCCTGAACTATTCTTTGTGGAATATGAAGAAGCTTCTATCCCTTTTGTTGGTATACTGATCGAGGTAAAAAAAATTTTACTTGAGGGGCTGGAGATTTAGCTCAGTGGCATAAGCACCTGCCTTGCAAGCAGGCAGTCATGAGTTAGATCCCTGGTACCGATAAAAAAAAAAAAATTTACTTGATCATTCTGTTTTTGTTTTAATTTTTGAGACAAGAGTTCCATTGTGTACTTCAGGCTGGTCTTGAACTCACTTTGTAGCCCAGACTGGCCTCAGACTCACAGTGATCCTCCTGCCTCAGTGTTTCAAGTGCTGGGATTACAAGCACGTGCCACTATGCCTGGTCTGATTCATTCTTTGAATGAAATTATCAGTTCTTTTAAAGACTGAAATATGGCTTTATTAACTTGGGACTTTGATACTTACCAAGTTTCAAACAGAAAAAAAAAATTATTTCTGGTCTAGGTAAATTAATAATGTAGGCTCTTAGCATCCATTTATGTGTAGACAGTTGTCATTTAATGGAATCTAGAATACCAGACTATTTTTAACCTAGATTCATTTACTGCAAAAACAGCAAAAATTCATTTCTTGGAAAATCAGTAATTTAAGCTTTAACAAATTTGGGCCATGATTTTCCATTCATCTTCATTTATCTGAATTATGAGGTTTAGTTCAGATGAGGAAAGAGCAATGACTAAAAAAATATTGGCAAAATATGAAAGTTTTTCCTTTGAAAAGGATGCTTGTAATCAATTTCTAAGCTTTCATTTAATTTGTTGCTTTTTAGATCTGTAAACTAGATATTGTGAAATATTCAATATTATAATTTTAGTTCCTTTAAAGGCCAATTACCATTGTAGTGAAAGTTATATTTATGATCACCACTGTACCCTGCTCCAGATGGATATCTCAAATCTACTTTTAGTCACAAGAAAAACTTTGTCACTTATTACTTCATGCAATACTTGAAAATATTTCAAAATTATATGTTCTAGAGAAGTTAGTGGCAGTCTCATATATGAAGAATACATCTAAAGGTATAGAGATTACAAAAGAATATAAAAGAATCTTCAGTTAGTTAATTTTCCAACAGTACTATATATATGTATATATACTGGTAGATAGATTTACTCTTCAGAGTTTGAGTAGCTTTTCCCTGAATCATTTATAGCATCTCTGAACTTTTTCGTTTGAATAAGATAAGAGAAACTACACTATATTAGTGACTTTAACATTTTTTAGTGGCGTAAGCTTGGGGTTTTTCCAAGTACCAAGAAAAAAAAAATTCCACAAAGTATTCCAGAGGTCTGTAGCCAGGAAATTTGAGAATAGTGGGCCCAAGAAAAGGTTCCCAAAATTCCAGAGAAAAAAGAGGTTGCATTTTTCTTTTTTTATCGGTGCATTTTAGATATGTATAATAATAGCTTTCATCATAGGGAATTTGTACCTGTACGTGATACATCTTTTTTCCCATTCCCAACATGCATTTAAATACTGAATAAAAGTAATTTTAGAATATAAGCCTATCAACTTTTATAACTACTTTTTGGATATATATTTTTGTTATGTTACAAATATGGACTGTTGGTCATTTATTGTCTTCAAACATTCACTTTTATTTTGCTGTTTTATAAGTTTTTCCTATTACATAGTTACTTTGAACAGAATTTATTTTAAATTGATTATAAAATTTGTATTTCAAAGTTTGGATAGTATTTGAAGATCCTTTCTACATTTAAGTAATTGATTACTGTCATATCCATTACTGACATAACACTTAGCAAGTGAGTTTATTTCATCAATAAATGATGGCTTCAGCATAGATTTTCACACCATTACTAGAGATATATTTCAATATTGTGAAATAAGATGAGCAAATATGATATAGTATGTTGCTTATGACACTAACTTTATTCAAAGATTTTTAAAATGTTTTTTTTTTGTCTTTTTCGTATTTTTATTGGTACCAGGGATCGAACTCACGACTGCCTGCTTGCAAGGCAGGTGCTTATGCCGCTGAGCTAAATCCCCAGCCTCCTTAAAATGTTATACTTACCTTTTTTTTCATTTTGGGTGGCTTTTTACAATATATAATACATTATGTAATATACATAATATAAATAACAAATATATAGAATCCAGGGCCTTACACAGGCAAGCAATCTACCACTAAGTTACATTGCAAGCCCTTTTTTTTAAAAAATTTATTTTTTTAATTTTATTTAAGGAGAAAAGAAAAAAAAAAGCAGGGAAAGGGTACAAGTTATACAGATTTACAGAAAAAAAAATGAACAGTAGGAAATCACTAGTTAATGGATTACATATTGTCATCTTAGAAATAATTGTTCAAGTCACAAAATTAAAGCTTGTAAAGTGGACATTCCATCAATGATACTGCAAACAGTTCTGTTCATTGATCCAATAAAACTCTGTGATATCATTTTCTATCTTATACATTTAAATATACATGCAGTTATATAGTTTGGAGCACTTTCTTTTCCTCTCTTTTGTACCATGACTATTACACATTTTGGGTTTCATTGCTCCCATGGTTCTTATTACTTTTTTGGAAGAGAGTAAAACCAAATGTGACATAACAGAACAGAATCGGTCAAGTCAAAAGGGGGGACATAATAGATAATGTAAAAACATAATACAAGGTGATCAACAATGGTTACCATAATGCCTCCCGCTATCTCTAATAGAATTGCCTATATCGTTAGTTATAATACAATTGAACAAAACAGTAAAGAATAAAACTGACAAAACCAAAACATTGGAGACATTGTAGGTCTTCAAAAGTAGATAAAAGTCAACGAGAATGGGCGTCATAATGAATCTCATTATCTTCATAGCTGATGCCTAAACTTTCGAACCTGATACTATCCAGCAAAACAGAATAGGGGAACATCAGTCAAAAACCAGATGGTGAGAGTAATACAGGGCTTTAAATCAAGGTAATAAAAAGTCAAAGTGGGTTACTATAATATATCCTGCTATTTTTTTCCTTTAATTAAAAGGATAAAGATAAAAAAGTAAATAATGGAGTGGAGATTGAGATAAAAGAGGGCATAACAACGAAACAGCGCAGATCAAAACATAACCATTTAAGCAGAGTAGTGTTTCACCACCAGATAATCCTAACCTAAAAGTAGTTACCATATTGTCTCTTTCTTTGAAATCCTTGAGTACAACTTCGTATACTGTAGCATTAAGTATATCAAAACAATGTAAAACCATTCAAGAGAATGACAGCATTACAGAGTATTTAGAATCGACTAACAGAAAATGAACAATGGTTTCTGTATAATCTCCTTGTCTTTAAAAGGTTTTTGCTTATACTATCGTACATAATAAAATCCAATAAGATACAGCCTATTTAGACCATTGGAGACAGAAGGACAAAAGCTAGATGAGACTTCAAAACTAGATGATACTAAATCAGTATTACCTATTAAGATGTCATTTTCTCCAAAATAGCTGTTCCTATCATCCAATCTTCTCTGCCTCATTTCTGTTGAGCTCTTTTTCTGTCAGTAGCTGTCAGTTTGTCTTCTTCATTTTGTTCTCTGCTCCATTCGTTGTGGCCTCTCTGCCATTATTTCTGGATTCTTTGTATTTTTCTTTTTTTAGAATATCCTGCAATACTCTCTGTAGAGTTGAATTGGTGGTTGCAAATTCCCCCAGTTCCTCTTTATCCTGGAAGCACCTTGTTTTTCCATCAATTTCCAGGGACAGTTGTGCAGGATATCTCAAACTTGGCTGGAGATTATTATCTTTCAAAGCTTGAATTATTTCCCCCCACGCTCTTCGTGATTTGATGGTTTGTGCAGAGAAATCTGTTGTAATTCTGATGGGTGTTCCCTTGTAAGTGGTCTGTTTCTTGTCTCTGACAGCTTTTAATATTCTGTTCTTGTATTGAATTTCTGGAATTTTGATTATTATATGCCTGGGTGTAGCTCTGTTTGGGTTGTAGGTAGCTGGGGTCCTGTATGCCTCATACATCTGAGTATCTTTACCTTTTGCTAAATTAGGAAAATTCTCCTGGATTATTTCTGTGAGTAGCTTTTGTAGTTCACTTGTTTGTGTCCCTACTTCTTCTTTTATGTTCTTAATCCTTAAGTTATGGATCCTCTTATCATCTTCTTGTCTTTGTATTATTGCTGTTTGTTTCTTTGTTATTTTTAAGAAGTTTTTCATTTCATTCTCCCATATTACAAGTCTGCCCTCCAGTTCAGATAGTCTGTCCTTAGTTTCTTTCAAGCTGTTATGCCAGTCTTCGATAGACTTCTTAGTATCTTGGTAGTCCCTTTGAACCTGCTTCACGTATTCTATGCTTTCTCTGTTTTCTCCATCAAACAATTCTCCCCTTTTTTTCTGTTCTTCCATTCCACCACCTGTTTTTTTCTTGGGTGGTACTTAGCATTTCTCTAACTATTCTGCATACTTCTAGCTTCAGGTCGTTGATAACTTCATTCCTGAATTGGTCTATGAGGCTCTCTATATGGCGCCTTATGTGTATTGGTGCGGTGTCTGCTATTGCCTGTTTCTCAGAATTGGGGGCCGAGGAGCCTTTCTTGTTGCTGCCTCTTCCCATGCTGCCTCTTCTTCTCTGTTCCTTATATATGCAAGCTTATATAAGAGGCCCAGCTTCTCTCCCAGTCAGCCACAGCCTGATCAAATTGTGCCAGTTAGGTGTTCCCGCTCACTGCTGCGCACCAGGGAGTTACGGACCAGGCAGCCTACGCGTCTCCCCTCCTGGCCACTGTCAGGCTCTGGGATCTGGGTTGGGACAGCCTACCAGGTCCGCCGGCAGCGTCACGCAGGCCAGGCACTTTTCACCAATCCCGCCCGAGAGGGGGATGTGTGGCTGGAGTCGCCACCGTGCCCTGCTCCCGCAGGACTGCTCGGGCCCAGAAAGTCCTCTGCTGGAGTCAAACTGTGGTAGAAAGTCAGTTTCTCTCACTCACCTCACCACAAGTCAGTGCACACCTCCCTGCCGTTCGCAGATTGCCGTTCTCAGAGCTTCTGCGTGTCTCTCTCCTTGCTGAGCCACTGTAGAGGCAGCCAGCCGCCGCGTGGAGGGAAACCCAAATGGCGGCTTACAATGGCGCGGAGTCCAGCCTCCACACCGAGGCTTTTCTGTTCCTGTTCTAGCACCAGGACTGCATTCCAAGTTGGTTTCTCTCAGCCCAGTTCGTTCCTGAGTCAGCAGAGCATATCTCCACCTGCTTATGTCTCCTTAGTCCGCACCATTCCTGGCTTCTGAGCCGAGTCTTTCAGAGAGCCTCTGGTAGTTGCTGTTATCTGTCCGCCATGTTCTCCCGGAAGTCGCAAGCCCTTTTTATTTTATTTTGAGAGTGTCTCACTAAGTTGCACAGGCTGGGCTTGAACTTTCGATCTTCTTGGCTCAGTCTCGTTTGTTAAAATATTTTTTAAAAATATTACTATCCTATGAAAATCAAAGGTCTGGTTCCTTGGGGGGCGTGGTGGCACATACCTGTATTCCTTGCATTCTGGGACTCTGAGGCAGGAGGATTGCAAAAATGGAGCTCAGCCTGGGCAGCTTAGCAGTTTAGTAAGACCTCATCTCAAAATACAAAATAAAAATAGGGAGTATAACTCAGTGGGGAGGCCCTGGGTTAAAACCCCAGGGCCACAAGTATGACTACTCAAACTTAGAAATACAGTGTGTAATGTAGAAGGAGATACACAATTCCTTTTGGGAATATTAAAACTTGTTTGAGAAGTAGAGTTCAAAAACCTAGTGATATTTTATGGGCTATTTATGCAAGTCATTCTCTGTATTGATTGTTAGAGAACTCAAAAAATTAAACTTTATAATTCATATATAAGAAAAATCCTTGTGGTTTGCTTATATTTGGTACTATAATTTTTAATATTTGTTTTAGGTAACTTGTAAACCATACCAGAATTCATCGTCTTGTTTTGAAGTTACCGTTTCTGTTGCTGAGCCTTTTTCTTCTAACATTGCAAACATTCCAAGGGATTTGGTTGATGGGGTTTTGGAGGAACTGGAGCACGGTGTACCTCTCTTGGAAGTGTATCCCATTGAAGGACAAGATGCAGAGATATGGGAAATTGCTCTGGCCTTGGAGGTTGTAAGGTGAAAAAAGCTTTCTAATTCTGCAAGTTAAAATTACTATATTCAAAAATATACACTTATCAGCTGAGTGTGGTGGCTTACACCTGTAATCCCAGCACTCGGGAGGCTGAGGCGGGAGGATCCTTGCAAGTTTGAGGCCAGCTTGGGCTACGGAGTGAGCTCAAGGCCAGCCTGAACTGCATAGCAAGACCCCGTCTCAAAGACGAAAAACCCACAAAAAGCAAAAAACAAAAATACGCTTAATCTGTAAGTTTTGCTAGTATAAGCACTTTATAAGTATCTGTAATTTTTATTCTTTGATTGATAAATTTGCTCATTGTAATTAACATAATGTATTTGTAACTCTTCCAGTTAACATTTCGTTGCAGAAGTACTGTATAAGTAATGGAAAATTTGCTATTTTTTTATCTGCATTTTATAAAAACTGAGTTTAAAAGAATATCAGAAATAAGTAACATTAAAATCTGTTGATATTTAAGCATCTTTAATATATTAGGTTTTACTTTACTAAATGGGTTTTATAAATACTGGATGTCATCATCCGCATTGTATTTTTTTGTTTGCTTTTTAAGATGGGATCTCACTGGCCTCAAAATCACAGTTCTTTTGACCCAGCTTCTCAGATATCTGTAATGACAGGCATGCAGCACTGTGCGCAGTCCATAGCTTACTATAAGTTTATAAAGTGGGAAAGCTATTGATCAACTGAATACAGAATAATTTTTGGCTTTTGTTGTTATTTCTCTCTCCCTAAATACAAATTTTGTTATATATCACATATTTCTTTATTGAATGAAATCATAGTCAAAATCCATGAAGTTTAGATTTTTTGGGGGGGAGGGGGTACTAGGGGTTGAACTCTCAACCTTGCGCTTGCCAGGCAGGCATTTGTGCCTGCTGAGCTAAATCCCTGGCTAATCCATGAAGTTTAGAACCTGAGTTTTAAACTCCCACTTCTAGAAGTATTATTTTCTTATATGCAGTAGTCAAAGATAGCATCCAGATCATCTACTCTTTAAAGCTTTACCTGTTATTATTAGTTTACTGAAAGTTCAGTTAAAAACACTTTTCTTAAGAGTTAAGATCCAGGGCTGGGGATTTAGCTCAGCAGCATAAGTGCCTGCCTTGGGAGCACTTGATCGTGAGTTTGATCCTTAGTACTGATAAAAAATAAATAAAGAGTTAAGATCCATGTAGAAAATTCTGATATCAAAATATCTTAAATTCTAAACACTGTCTTAGGCTGTCTTTGATTGCTGTCATCTTCATTTGATTTATTGTAGGTTTTTTTATGATTTTCTTTGGAGAGATTGGGATGACGAAGAAAATTGTGAGAATTACTCTGCGCTTATTGAAGAAAGAATTAATCTGTGAGTACAGTTTAGAAAGCTGTGCAGCACATTGTAAAGGAGAAATATGGTAACCGCCTGGGTCCTTTCCAGGTGGTGTGACATACAGGATGGAACCATACCTGCTCCGATTGCACAGCGCTTTAAGAAGACTTTGGAGAAATATAAGAAGAAGCGTGTTGAGCTCATTGAGTATCAGAACAATATTAAAGAAGATCCATCTGCAGCAGAGGCTGTCGAATGCTGGAAAAAATACTATGAAATAGTAATGCTTTGTGGATTATTGAAAATGTGGGAGGATTTACGCCTTCGGTAAGAATTTGCTGTATTTTAAATAGAAACAAAAGACTCTACAGTCATTCTTTAAGCACCATGTATATTGTCTTCATCAAAACAGACTATAAAATTAGATGTCTAATTTATGGATTAAGCATAAAGTATAATTATAAATATGGGAAAATTATTTTTATATTAGCTGAATTCATTGATGTCATTTGCTTTTGTACTGATGTCATTTTTACCAAAAACTCATAAATCTAGCTGTTATCTTTCATCTTTGCCTTTTTGATTTTGTTTAAAGGATAAGAAAGGAGGAGATATGCGTATACCTTCTGCATATAATATATGAAGTAAATAAGGGAGAATTGATTAATTTGGCTATCTCATATCAGTTTCTCCAACCAAAATAAGCTGTTTTGATGATAAATGAAACAATACAGAATTAATCACTATCATTCTCTAAATACTTAAAAATGTGTGAAAATATTTTATACTGTTTCGCAGTGAAAAATGTATGTACTTCTGTCTTTTTTTTAACATATGGAGAAACAGAATTCTTGTTCACAGTCTGACTGGCAGACAATCTTGAATGGAGCCAGAGGAACTAGTCTGTGCAATCTCTTTCTATCCATCTTAGTGTATTTGCTGCCCTTAGGAATTTTGAACCACTGATAGCATAAATCTTTTGTTTTTTTCTCCAAATTTGACCTATTTTTGATTACTAGTAATCCCATTCCAGTACCTATTTTCGATACATCATTGCTTGTGGGATTCCTATAATGAATCTTGTGATAATTCAGGGAAAGAAACACAGATTTTAAAATTCCACTTACCTAGGAATCCATAAATTTAGTAAACATTAGATTTGAATACAAGTTATGGTCACTAGACTTCATATGGCATAGAACAAAGATGTCTCTCATTTTAAAATTTATAATCTAGCTGTGTGCAGTGACACACAAGAGGCTTGAGGCAGGAGGATCACTGTGAGTTCAAGCCCAGCCTAAATTGCAGAACAAGGCCTTGTCTCAAAACGCCAAAACAAACACCAAAACCTTATATTTACAGATTAGGTTCAGGAACTATGAAATGAATGGGTTGGTCAAACATGGCCAGTAGCTAACAGTTATAAAACTTGGACAAAATATATTAAGAGTAGCTGACTCTTGGAAGAAGCTGTAAAGTGACCAAGGAAATAATGAAGTTTTTCTTTGAAAGCGATTCATCCTTGGACTGGGCAAGAAATAGGAATTTGTAACTCTTTGGTCTAAAAATGATCCCAGTTGTTTTCAGCTCTGGCAGCAAAAGATAATACTGTTACTGTTTCAAGATGACAAAGGACAAAGTGGCTAGCAGTTTAGGAAAGCTATCCTGAAAGAGAGCTACAAAAAGCTGAGGTCCAGGATCAGAGCTTAAACCCTACCTAGGTCCTTTGCTGAAAAAGTAGAACTGATTAGAAGTGCTGAATGGCAAATAAGATAAAAAACAGTTCTGAGAAGTTAGACTAATTTGTCTAGGAGCACAATAGCTAACTATTTTACAGAGACCATATCCTTTGAAATCTATTAATTGAACATAGTATTTAAAATTAAATATGTCCCAAAACTTGATCATGCTTTAGTGTCACAGAATATAACTCATTTCTGTTTTGTGTAAGTTTACAACTCAGTGGATTATGAAATTACAATGAAGAAAATTGCCTGTTGTATTGGAAAATAGAGGCGGATGAGGTGCTGGTGGTGAGTTACATGCAGATTTCCAGGTACAGTTCATTAAAAAAAAAGATTTGAAGGCATAAACAGTTGTCTAGAAGATCTTATTACCGTGTTGCTCTCAAGCTGTTCATTGCCCTCAAACAGCTTACAATTAATGAAACCTCTTTCTAGAAGATGCTTAGTATCAAGTTTTTAAGGATAGATTGAATGTTTGCTTATGTTAATTTAATCACAAATAAATATTTTTAATCATAGAGTTCATGGGCCTTTTTTCCCAAGAATTCTGCGACGTAGGAAAGGAAAAAGAGACTTTGAGAAGACAGTAACACATATTGTAGCAAAATTGATGACTACTGAAATGGTAAGAAATAAATTTTGTTTGTTTAGGTTTTTGGCTGCATGTAATTAGAAAAGGAACTCCCTGAAGGTAGAGTCTGACTTAGTCTTACTTCCTGTATTTTACCCAGCTCAATGGTTGGCATATAGATAATAAATAAATGTTGACAAATATTTACTGAATCATACCTTGTTGGCAGGTACTATTCTAGTTGCCATGGTAACAGTGAGACATAGATGGGAGAGATGCTGCATTTGGGGGACATATGGTATTGCACCTGATCCACTCTTTATTCTTCATATATTTGACAGTTTTCAAGGACTATATAGTGGAGATGTGGTCAGGTAAATTAGCAACCACAGTTGTAAGGATGATAAATGCTCTCCCCTTGTCTCCCTTCCCTCTCTGTGGGTTTGTGGGTGATTATCTCCCAAAAGCAAGAGATTCTGGAGGATATCTTGTCTCTCTGCAGAGAAGGAGGAGAGAGAAAGGATAAGGAGTCCCTCACTCTTACTGAGATTAGGCAAATGTGTGGAATGTGGGAAGCAGTGCAAATCTTACAGAAAAGACCCACCCAAATAGCAGTGCAATCAGTGAATCTGTTTAGTGACAATCCATGTTGCATTTCCACAAAATCCTCAAAAGGAGTCAAAAGCAAGCATCATTGGATAGGTTCCTTGTCAAAACTGCATGAAAACAGGAAGATTCTGACTGGGCATAATCCCAGCACTCAGGAGGCTGAGGCAGGAAGAGTGCTGCCAGTTCAAGACTATGTAGTGAGCCCAAGGACAGTCTAAACTACACAGCAAGATCCCATCTCAAAAAAGAATTCTGTCGAGCCAATAGATAGCAACAATTCTGTTAGTGATAGTCAACTATCCTACACAATAACCTTCCCCTCTCTTATCCCCCCGCACACCAGCCACAGAGCTTTTCAAAAGTAAGTGCAGGTTAACTTTTTTCTTCCAAAAATCCATTTTATTTCAAAGAGAAAAATAAAATTTCAAAACAACAATCAAAAAACAACAATGTAATTTTTTCTTTTATGTTTTGTCTTTTTATTTTTTCATTTTGATAAACAAGTGCTTGGGATTACAAGCATGTTTCTGGAATGAATTATTCTCACAAACCAAGGTTTTACAGTACTTATCATCCAAAATGTACATAGCAGACTTATTCTCAGCCCCATGCCTGAAGGTCCAACTGCTTATTGCTCATCACCACTTCACTGTCTCCAGAGTACTTCACCTCACACATGTGTCAATAAATTCATGGTCCTATCCATTGACTGACCTGTATTCTAGACTTTGCTGTTTTAGTAAATGGCACCATCGCATAGTCAGTGGCTAATGACAATTTTCTTGGATCATATTAATATCCCTTTATTGCTCTCCTACACCTGCTTTCTCCTGTTCTAGCACTATGTCCTTGTATGAGCTGTATTGTTTCCTTTGTGTGTTGTCACTGCCCTCCATCAAATTTCAGTTTAAGTAACATTTCCACAGGGAAGACCTTCTCAACCCCCCAGAATGCTTCAGATTTCTGTGTACATTTATAGCTTCTTTCTTGGCATTTTTCTTCCCTGACACTTTTCCTTATCATGACAGTAATAATAATTTTTGTGTTTGAATGAATGTTTTGAATGTTTGTCTCTTCCTGAATATGAGTTCTCTGAGAGCAAAGACATTTGTATTTACTGCTCATCCAGTCACCAGGCATGATGCTTAGCAGATGGTAGGCACCCCACAGTTTTCGTTGATAAGTGAGTGGATGTGTGACAGATCAGTACATATGAAGGACTAAAGGAAGTCCCCCAAAGCGGTGTTTAACACCTAAAAGGAGAGAGTGAGACAGAAAGCAAGCTTATTTGAGTGGTGTCTGCCATGTGACCCACCCCTATTTCTGTTATTTTCACAAAGCCTGTTTACTCTCCCTCTCTTCTCCCTTCTGGGCTAAGGATTCAGCCCCAGGACTTGTACTGTACATGCTAAGCTAGCACCCTAGTACTGAGCCACATCCCCAGCCCTAAGATTTTTAATGTCTCATTGAGTCAGATTATGTTAATAAGATTAATTATCCCAAACATATTTATAAACATCCATTAAAACTTCTTTGTAAGAAGTATAAACCGGGCATGGTGGCACACTCCTGTAATCCCAGCACTTGGGAGGCTGAGGCAGGCAGCTCCTTGCAAGTTCGAGACCAGCCTGGGCTACAAATGAGCCCGAGGCCAGCCTGAACCAATAGAGAGACCCTGTCTCGAAAAGACAAAAATAAATAAATAAATAAAACCTCTTTGTAAGAAGTATAGATTTTGCTTTTATCATTTTTATTTTTCTCTCTTGTTTTTGTTTTAAAATGAGGACTGGCTTTATTATCTTAATTTTCCTGCAGTATGAAAGTAAGAAATTTCTTTGATTTTTATCCAAAGCTGGTTTTGCAATTCTGTCTTCATTTCTAAGTAAGTATCCCTAAATTACTGTGAGAAGGAAGCATTATCAAATGCAACTTTACTTAAACCTTTAATTTTAGATTTACCTTTGAGGTTGACAAAATATTTTAGTTTGATAGTTATCATAGCTATACATATCGCCTTTAATAACTTTCACAACTTTGAAGGCTCTTTCTTCTCAGTTTTGCTCAGTGCTCTCCTCTTAAACTGTTTCACCCACACCCAACATATTTATGTTGGGGTTATTACAAGTTGTTAGTGGAAAACATGAACTTTGCATCCAATCTAGTGTTCCAGTAACCTCTCAAGGGCCAGTTAATGTCAGTGTGACTTTAGGCAGGCTGTGTAAACTCCAGTTTCCTTATTTGAAAGGTGTTTAAAAAGAGACAGATAAAAATTACATGTATTGTGATAGAACTGTGGGGGACCGGCAGCAGCTGAAAAGATAAGAAGTATGAAATATAAATGACCTTTCTTTTGAGAATGCAGGGAGAGACACCCTCACTCCCCTGGGGCGCAGCATCCACCCCCACCTTCCCCCACCCCACCCCCACCCCCACCCCTGTCGGGAGTCTCTCCGTGGAACGCGTGAAGTAGGGGCATACATGTAGCTTAGGTTGGGGGTGGTGCCTGAGGGGCATTAAGGAAGCACAGGTAGCCCATTGGTATTCTTTTGGCGCCAGAGGTAAATTCCTAGGGGTGGGGAAGATACAGTGTTGGGGGGCGCGCCTGGGGATTTAGCTCAGCGGCATAAGCGCCTGCCTTGCAAGCAGGCAGTCATGAGTTCGATCCCTGGTACCGATAAAAAAGACAAAAAAAAAAAACAAAAAACATACAGTCACAGGTGAATTCCTAGGGGTGGGGGAGATAGGAGCTCCTTGGTTCCGCCTAAGGCTACAGTGTCCCGTCTGGGCCAAAACTCTTTCATATTGTGCTGGTTGAGAGCATGGGCTCTAAATCCAAACTGCCTGGATTCATGGTTTTGCCACTTACTATGTATGTAATTTTCAAGAAGTTATTTAATGCATTTGTGCTTTAGCACCTCACATATAAAATGGGTATAATTGCACTATGGTCCATATTTATAGAGTTGTAAAGTGACTTCATATCTGTAATATATTTAGAAAAAAGCTTAGGACGTTGTAAATGCTCAGTAAGTGTTTGCTACTTATCCCGGTGTGTGAACTGGCTGCACATGTGTCATTCTCCCCAGTTGGGGAGAAAATGTGGTGTCTACATTGCTCATTGCAGGCTTCTGTGGTGGTCCTCCTGTAAGTCTGGAGACCATGCTAGTGAAAAACAGAGTCACTGTCTTTTTTTAAACACCTCACTATGTTGATCCACCTCAGCCTCCAGAGTAACTGGAATTACAAGTGTGCACCACCATGCTCAGCTATGCATAAATTGCAGAATTAGCTGGGTGTGGTAGCACATGCCTATAATTCTGGAGGATTGCTGCGAGTTCCAGGCCAGCCTGGGCTACATAGTGTGCTCAAAGCCAGCCTGCACTACAAAGTGAAAGCCAATATCAAAGCAAAATAAAGCACAAAAAATAAATTATAAAAATCTGAGTTTGGTTTACCATTTTGCTTCTTAATATTTGTATTTCCAAGTCTGTACAAGAGAGTAATGAAATCTATCCCATAGAGTGTTCAGCTTAACTAATTTATATAAAGCTTTTAACAAAATGCCTCCCACATTGCTGTCAGATTTCCTTATAGTGCTACAAAATGTAGTAACTGAAAATAAAGCAAGTGGGAAGAATTATTTAACCAGTTCTCTTCCATCTGTATCCACCCTCTTGCTTCCTATCTCCTCAGTTACATTGTTCCTGGTTGTTCCTTCTCTTTCTTGAATCTTTTTTCCCTTTTTAGAAACAAGGATGAAATTTACCTGCAAAACTAAACCTCTGAAAGTGAATAATTTAAAAAGTGGGCAATTTAAGGGCATTTAATACATTTACCATGTTGTGTAACCAAACATTTGTATCATCCTGTAATAAACTCTATACCCTTCCTACGTTTTTTTTGCCAGCCCCTGATTACCACCAGTCTGCTATATCTGTGGATTCAACTATTCTGGGTAATTCAGATAGATGAAATCATACAATAAGTGAACGTTTACATATAGCTTCTTGGTTTTTGTTTGTTTGTTTTGCTTTTTTCTGGTACTGGGGATCGAACTCAGAACCTCATGCTTGCCAGGCAGGCACTTATGCTGCTGAGTTAAATCCCCAGCTCCTCATATAGCTTCTTTAGCGTAGCACATTTTGAAGTTTCATCCCCCGCATGTTATGTACCAGTATTGCACTTCCATTTTTTATGGCTGAATGGTGTTGCATTGCATGTATATTTATCTATTTATTTATCCACTCGTCAATTGATGAGTATTTGTTTTTACCTTCCATTTATTTATTTGCAGTGCTGAGGATTGATTCCATGATCTGCCACATGCTAGGCAAGGGCTTTACATAAGCTACAGCCCCAGCCCGTGTTTCCACTTTGTGACTGTTGTGAGAGTGCTGATTAAGAACATTTGTGTATGTGCTGGTGTTTGTTTCACTGTCTGTTTCAGTTCTTTTAAGTGTATACCTCAGTATACCTTAAGTGGATTTACTGCACCATGTGGTGATTCTATGCTATCTGTGCTAACTTTATGAAGAACCATTAACGTGCTGCTGGGGCCAAGCCATTTACATTGTCATCTGCAGTGTCTCAGGTTCTAATCTCCCCAGGCTTCACACAGTGGTTATGAACTTTTTTATTTTAGTTTTAGTGGATGGAAAGTGCTATCTCCTTTTGGTTTTGATTTTTTTATTTCCATAGTGATTAGTGATATTGAACATCCTTTCACATACTTGTTGGCCATTTGTATATCTTCTTTAGAGCAGTGACTATTCAAGTCATCTGCCCATTTTTAACTGGATTGTCTTCCTATTCCTTGTTGGTTGGTGCTGTACTTTTCTTGTCTTTTTTTTTTTTTTGTATCGGGGATCGAACTTGCAACCTCAGGGCTGGGGATTTAGCTCAGCGGCATAAGCACCTGCCTTGCAAGCAGGTGGTCGTGAGTTCGATCCCTGGTACCGATAAAAATGAAAAAGACCAAAAAGAAAAAAAAAAAAAAAAAAAGAACTTGCAACCTCGCGCTTGCTGGGCAGGCACTTATGCCACTGAGCTAAATTCCTAGCTCTGTGCTGTACTTTTCTTTCTTTTTTTTTTTTTTTTTTTTTGTCTTTTTCCCTTTTTATCGGTACTGGGGATTGAACTCATGACTGCCTGCTTGCAAGGCAGGCGCTTATGCCACTGAGCTAAATCCCCAGCCCCATGTGCTGTACTTTTCTTAGATGTGTGATTTCTAAGTATGTTCTCCCATTCTATTGATTGTCTTAACTTTCTTCATGTTACCCTTTGATGCGCACAGATACCTGGTTATAAAGAAATCCAGCCTATCTTTTTACTCATGTCATACATAAGAGTTTTTTGCCAAATCCAAGGTCATAAAGATTTATCCTCATGTTTTCTTCTGGATTTTTATGGCGTTAGGTTTGGCACTGAATAGCTATAAAATTAATTATTATAAGAAGAATTTTATTTCATCATTCCCCTAATTGACACAAGTGACACTAAATACATAAGTAAGTGTTTGGATAATATCATGTGTCCAGTAAGCGTCTTTAAGTAAAATGTCATGTTTCAGTTTAAGCTATTGTGTAAGATGTGCCACTGTATTTTTTTTCTAGGTAAAGGATTTGTCTTCAGACACACTTCTCCAGCAGCATGATGATTTGGATTTGGCTTTGGATAGTTGTTACAGTGGAGATACAATAGTTATTTTTCCAGGAGAATATCAATCTGCAAATATTGCCTTACTGACTGATGACATCATTATAAAGGGTTAGCAGGTTACTTTTTGTAGCTTTTTTCCAGAAATATGTACTGAACTGTGTATTATAAGTATTATTATAAGTATGCCTAATGACATTTTTAGACAGTAGAAGTTTATATTTCATAATCTGTATGCACCTTTCATAGATAATATCTGTGCATAATCATATTTTCCACAGCTCCATGTATATTTTTTACCAAAACTTTTTTCTCATCTATTTCTACTGCTCTTGATACCACTTAAGAATGAAGACTCAGATAGAGAACTATATTAAAATATACTCAGAATTTTTTCAAAAGTCTAATTCACCAAATAAACATAGAAAAAGAAAAATGTATTAAATTACTTTTAGGTTCGGAATATACTTAATAACTTTGATTTTGATTTTGTCCTTTTAACTTTGAAATAAGGGCATTCTCATTGACCAAAAAGCAGCAGCAATAAGAAAAAAAACCAGCTAATTATCAATTGAAAATTCAAACAAAGTATTCACTGTATCATGGTAGTTATAATGAATAGTACTTTGCTGAACTACATCTGTGATAAGGATGATGCATATGATTTAAACATCTGCACCATGTTTGATGTTAAATTTAGATAACTGCTTTGACTATGCTAGAGCAAAATTATTGGTCTGATTATGTTAATCTAAGTTAAGAATCTCTGCTAGTCTTTTTGTTTTGTTTTGTTTTTGGTCTTTTTGAGACAGAGTATCTCTATGCGGTTCAGGCTGGCCTGGAGCTCACTTTGTAGCCCAGGCTGGTCTCAAATGCACAACAGTTCTCCTGTCTCGGTCTCCTGAATTTTGAGGTTCCAGGTGTGCACCACCACACTTACTTTGCTAGTGTTTTTTTGTGTGTGTCTTTTTCCTTTTCATCGGTACCAGGGATCAAACTCACGACTGCCTGCTTGCAAGGCACGCGCTTATGCCGCTGAGCTAAATCCCCAGCCCTGCTAGTCTTTTTTTATTAATGATAATTACAGTTTTTAAACTAGACTAAGGTATGGTATATGTTTGTATCATAGATATTTTGTACATGACTGCTGCTTACAAGATATAGGGAAATATTTAGTGGAATGACTATGTTGAATAAATACTATAGGTACATTTAGACTGATTATATTTTATTTATTTATTTATTGGTACTGGGGATTAAACTCACAACCTTGCACTTGCCAGGCAGATGCTTATGCCACTGAACTAAATCCCCAGCCCCATTTAAACTGATTATAAACTCAGATTTTTTTCATCATAGCTTCAAGATAAGGAAAAAATTTAGATTAGTTAAATATTTACTTAGTTCATAATGAAACAGTTGTTACATTATGTATTATATATTGTTAAATGTATAAAATTATAATATAGTTAAAAATATATGAAAGGAAAAAATGATACTAACAAGTATTATTGAATAATTAAAGAGCTTTGAAACTTGGGATTATTGATTTGTGCTTTTTATCCTCTGTATCAGGAGTTGGAAGGAGAGAGGAAATTATGATTACTTCCAAACCTTCTCATGACAGTTTTGTGGTGTCCAAAGCTGACAGTGTGAAACTAATGAATCTGTCTTTGATACAACAAGGAACAGTTGATGGTATTGTGGTGGTAGAGTCTGGTCACATGACTCTAGAAAACTGTGTGTTAAGATGTGAAGGAACAGGAGTGTGTGTCCTTACAGGGGCTACTTTGACAATTACAGACAGTGAGATAACTGGTGCCCAGGTATTTCATTCTATAAAATCTATGGGTTTCCAAGACTATAGCTAACAACTGAGTGAATTGAACATACAAAAGGATAATAATACCTTCATTTGGAAATATACTTCAGCTTAGCAACTGCTAAAATTGAGAAAATAAAGAGCAGGAACCTGATCTTAAGATAAAGGAACAAGTTGAGAGTATTAAAAATGTTTAAAAATTATCCGTCTTTTAAAAAACAACACTGGGGGGCTGGAGGTTTAGCCCAGCGGCATACGCGCCTGCCTTGCAAGCAGGCAGTCGTGAGTTCGATCCCCGGTACCGATAAAAAGGAAAAAGACCAAAAAAAAAAAACCACTGGGTTCATACCTGTAAAATGGGCCAGTGCACTCTTGGGGGCAGACCACCTGTCTTGGCCTCTCAAGAGAAGCATAAATGTTCCCAGCTCCAGAAAGTAAGTGCCTCTTTCTCTCTTAAAGGCCTGTACTCTATCCCTTTTCAGTGTGTACTTTTAAATTTCTGTCTAATCCCTTTATAACTCTCTTTAAAAAACTGGTAGAAATCAACAGTGTGTCATTAACCACATAGGAAGAATGAACTATGTAAGTATTCCAATGAAGAAGTTAGCTTTACTTGTAATTTTAAAAAAATTAGCAATCAGATTGTGAATCAAGGTTTAGTGATTTATTTTTAAAGAAATAAGTACTTATAAGCTATCTGGCATTGCTTGTAAGATACTGTGATTAGTTCTGACTTTTTTTTTTTTTTTTGGGTATGGGGATTAAACTCACAACCTTGTGCTTGGTAGGCAGGTGCTTATGCCACTGAGCTAAATTCCCAGCCAGTTCTGACAACTTTTGAATTATGGAAACATAGGAAATTGTAGATTTTAGATTACAATCCCAAAGATCATTAAAATAACTAGAAAATTGAATGAGAAGGTTTTTAAAAAGTGGTAGAAAAACAAGCACTTTTTAGGGTGACTGTTTCTTAATCCCCATTAAAATGAAAAACTACTGTAGCAGTATTCTTAGGAAAGTACAGTGGATGTGAATGTTTATAACTACTGAAACAAATGCTTAATGAGATTTTGGTCTCCTTTGTATAGATCTCATTTGGATGAGAGAGTCAGATAACAGACTGACCTTGACTTTTCTTGTGTGGATGATTTTGTAAAACATTTAGTTTTCAACATTTAAAAACAATCTCTATCATAAATTGC
The DNA here is from genome assembly GCF_034190915.1 of Cavia porcellus. NCBI lineage: Eukaryota > Metazoa > Chordata > Mammalia > Rodentia > Caviidae > Cavia > Cavia porcellus. The sequence continues at coordinate 3,670,636 of NW_026947512.1, forward strand.
TGCATCCAGTGGTATGCATTTCCATGTAATTTGGTGTTGAGATTGCTAATACATAATTACACTTTTGGGGCTGGAGATGTAGCTCAGTAGTAGAGCACCTGTCTAGCATGTATGAGGCCCTGGGTTCAACCTCCAGCTCTGCAAAAAATAAATTATACAGCTTTCAAGTATACACAATATTTTGGAGTGTGTTTCATAAATTCTTTTATTTGCTCTTAATTTATAGGGTGCTGGTGTAGAATTGTATCCTGGGAGTATAGCCATTTTAGAAAGGAATGAAATTCATCACTGTAATAACTTTAGAACCAGTGACAATTCAAAAAGCACCTTGGGTGGAGTTAATATCAAGGTATCATTTTAGTTCTTATACGAAAATTATGAAAATTTTAAATAGTTATTATATAAGTACTAAAGCATTAGTTTTAGTATTAAAATTTAGTCTGAATGCTATTGATTTGGACAAGGAAAATAGTGTAATAAAACATGACTGAATGATGGCTGGTGGGAAACAAATTTAGTCCTGTAACTTACTAATTGCAGCTTAAACTCTTAGCAAGTAACTTGGAATGTGACAGCGTAGTTTGGTTTCTGCTCTTTCTTTTTTTTTTTGCCTGGGTTTTGCTATGCAGTTCAGCTGGCCTTGAGCTCACTTATTCTAGGCTGGCCTCAAACTTGCAGCACTCCTCCTGCCTCAGCCTCCCAAGTGTTGGGATTACAGACGTATGCCACCATGCCCAGCTTGGTTTTTACTCTAATAATAGTTTGTATTATTTATGGATTAGATCTGTAATGTCTTTTGAAAAGTAAAAAGGGAGCCAAGACAGTGGCATAAGCACCGGCCTGGCAAGCGCAAGGTTGTGAGTTTGATCCCTGGTACAAAAAAAAAAAAGGAAAAGAAAAGTAAAACAAACTAAACAAATAAATATTAAACACTTCAACTCCTTCAGAGTTGTATAAAGCAAAATAATGAAAACATTAATAGTGTTTTGTAGGCAAAATGTCTTCCCAGTCTTTCCTGCTTCTGTAACGCTATTTCCCTAGGTCACACTCTGAGCTTTGTAGTTAATAAATTTTATACTGATGAAGGTTTTTGTAGATCTCTAATTCTTTTATTTATTTATTTAGGTACTGGTAATTGAACTCGGGACCTTGCACTTCCCAGGCAGGCACTTATACCACTGAGCTATATCCCTGGCCCCTTTTTAAATTAACAGTGTACATTCTGTCTCCTCAAGTAGACTTTAAATCACTTAAGAATACCGCTTATCTAAAATGCTTAGAACCAAAAGTGTTTCACATTTGAGTTTTTGGGTTTTTGAATATTTGCATATACATAATCAGCTATTTTGTGGCTGGGAACCAAGTCTAAGGATGAAATTCTTAATTTTTCATATACGTTTTCTAAAGAAAATGTTATACAATATTTTAAGTAATTCTGTGCAGGAAAAAATGTTGCATGGTGTGAAATTTTCCACTGGTGTCATTTCAGCATTCAGAGTTTCAGATTCTAGAGCTCTTTGGATTAGAGATGTTCACCTTGTACTAGAAAACCTGCCTACCCTGTAGCATGAATTTAAGATATTAAATCAGATAATTGACTAAAAATATAGTACAAACCATAACTGGAACACCGTATGGGCAGCTTTGAAATCTCTACGTTAAACATCGTTTTTCGTGGGGTTTTTTTGTTTGTTTTATTTTTTTCTGTTTTTATTTTTTCTGAGAGAAATATTTTTTGTTTTATTTTTATTTTTCTGGCCTTAAACTTACCACGTAGCCAGGCCAGCCTCAAACTCATAACAATTCTCTTGCCCCAGCCTTTTGAGTGCTGGCTGGGTTTGCAAGCCTTAAGATTTTTTCTGTTAAGTATTTTTAAATTTTTCAGTGGCTCTCACATGTTAGCATGCATCAGAACCTCTCTTGAGTGACAAACCCTGGTTTCCAGTCCAGATCTGGGGTAATATATGAGGACTTGAAGGACTTGCTCTAGGAACTGGTCAGGTGCTGCCGACATTGCTGGCCAGCGCTTTGAGAACCGTAGCCCACTAACTCAGTCGGCCTTGGGCACAAGCACTGGAACTACCTGGTATCTTCTGAGAACTGCAGAATCTTGAGCCTTATTTCAAAATAAATCAAAATCTGATTTTAAACAAGGTCTCCAAGTGCCTTACATTATAAAATTAAGTATTACAAACTTTTATAAATGTTTGTAAAACCTGACAAGATCGCTCCCTTGCCTTCTCCAACCTTCTCTTTTCATTCTTTCTCTAATATGTTACATTAAAACTATACTAATGTTTTTGTGTTCTCAGAAATTACTAATCTTTTTTGGGCTATTACCCCACCTGAAATTCTTCCTGTAGCTCTGTAAGTAATGAACAACCACCTCCCTGTTTATGTATTAATATAGCTGTCCTCTTCAAAACACTCAGTACCATGAAGAGCACTCTCAGTGGTGACCTCTCGCTGCTCCCACCCAGCCATCCTCTATTGCTTTGCCCGATTTTATTTTTTCCGTATTGCACATTCTCTGCAATTATTTATCTTCATGTTTTATCATGTTCTATTAGAGGTCACCTTCATGTGCTGTTGCTGTATCCCCATTTAGAATCAGTTATTTTATTAAAAGCTGGTAAATACATTGAAATTTTATTTAATATTTTTATTCATTTAATATTTCCTCATTAAATGTTTGTATTTAATATTAATGTGAAGGAACTACATTTGTTCAATACTTGTTGTTGTATTGTTTTAAAGAAATTGTCAACCCAAGAGTAATTTCTGGAGTAATTTTATATGTTTATATAAATTCTTTATCAGAATTATTAAAAACTAAATTTTCTTAAATAATTTAACAGGCTCTTCCAGCGCCCAAATTGAAGATGACTAATAATCATATTTACAACAACAGTGGCTATGGAGTAAGCATTCTTCAACCAACTGAACAGTTTTTTATTGTAGCAGAAGAAGTTCTCAATGAAGGGGCTGCTTCAGGAGATAAAGTAGATGACAAAATGATCTGCAAAATAATGCAAAACCTGGATCTGGAAATGAATAATAATAAAATAGAAGCAAATTTAAAAGGGGATATCAGAATAGGCACTAATTAAAGCATCTGAATAAATGTTAAAGTTTTATACTTCAGAAATTTGTTTAGTAATTATTATATCCCACAGATATGGTCACTTTTAAGTTCAAAGCTTGTTACAATATTAAAATATTAAATGGTTTCATTGACTTTAACATTTTTAAAATAACTGCTTTATTGAGATACAATTCAAATACAATAAAATACACTCTTCAAAAAGTATATACATTAGTGCTGGAAATACAGCATATAGAGCACTTCCCAAGAATGTAAGGTCCTGTCCAAAACTCAGCACTGCCAAAAAAAAAAAGTACAAAACTATTTTTTAATGAATTTTTACTGTGTAGTTTAGTGATCATATTCAATTCCAGGAACAATATGGCTTTAAGTACTATGTTTTACTATTTATGTCAGAAAGTTAAATGTTCTATACAGATAAATTTATAGTTAATTTTCAGTAATCTGTGTTAGTAATTACATGAAGGTAATATGTCACTGTATAGGGGCTGAGGAGGTAGCTCAGCGGCATAAGTGCCTGCCTTGCAAGCCCGTGGTCATGACTTCAATCCCCGGTACCTTAAAAAAAAAAAAAAAAAGTCACTGTATGAAAATACTAAGTTTAACTGCAAGAAACAAGGATACCCAAAATAAAAGATTAAACAATATAAAAATGTTATTTCTTCTCATAAAGCCAAGGTATAGAGTTGAAAGATGTTTCATGTTAGCACTCAGGAGTCCAGTAGGTGTTTCGTATTAGAAATTCAAGCTTTTCCCATCTTATTTCACATTATATGGTTTCTGTTAAAAATTACCATATGGCCTAAGATAGTGATTCTTGTTCAAAATTATTAGGTTCAAATTCCAGCCAAGAAGAGCATAAGACCTTTCTGCTAAGCTGCACACATTGTTTCAGCTTGCATGCTGTCCTGATTACTTCTCTCTCATTGCTGAGACAAAATACCCCAATGCCCAAAATTACGGAGGAAAGGTTTGCTCAGTTCATGGAGGTTTCAGTCTGTAATTAGCTGACTCCATTGCACGGTGGCATGGCACAGGGACAACAATTCAAGGTGGCAGAAGACAGCAAAAGCAACAAGAGCAAAAGGGGAGGGCAGGCCTCCTTTCCTCCTTTATATTGTAAGCAGGCTGTCACCCATAAGGTGGATGTGGCACTCGCACCATCTCCATGCCCTCCTCTTGCACAGGATGAGGAAATTTAGATCTGCTTTGCTCCTTCCTTGCAGCTTTCCTTAGATGATCCACATTCCTAGTTTTTCCAAACTTCTGAGTCTCCACTGCCCCACTGGTTTCATACAGCTTCACACACTGCCCTCTCAGGCACACTGCCTGGCCTCCCAGACCTTCTAAAATTGAGGTAGAAGCCTTCTTAACCCCATAACTCTTGCATTCTGTGTGCACCTAAAATCAGTGCCATGTGGATAATGCCAAGGTATGCTGCCAGCTGGAGCAGTAGCCAGACTTTCCTGTGTCTTTGTTGTAGGGATTGAGTGAGTGAATCCAATTCTGAGAAATTTTCTATGCTACTGCCATTCTGGAATATGATATTCTGTGGCTTTCTCCTCAAAACAGTCTTTCACTTTTGCAGGTTTGAGGCTGCAAAGGGTGGTGACTTGCTGTTTCTTGTGATGTCCTCAGGCCATCAGCAATCAAAATCTTCTCAGTTTTATCTTTGCAGTCCACAGCTTTAGTGGAACTTCTTTTCTGGCCAAACTCTCAGCATTTTAAATCATCCTGCTGGGCTCTTTGCTCTTGATTCTCAACATAGAAACATAGATCTGGCTAAAACCTCCCAACAGTAGCCTTGCCACACTTTCAACATTCAGTTAGCCTAAACTACATAGTGAGACCCCATCTCAAAAAATGGTTAGCGAGTTCCACCTATGCAAAAGACTGAGCTGAAATTTTACTTTTTTTTTTTTTTTTTGAAACAGTGTCTTGCTATGTAATTCAGGCTGGCCTTGAACTCATTTTGTAGCCCAGGCTGGCCTTGAACTCAAGCTAATTCTCCTACCTCAGCCTTTCAAGTGCTGGGATTACAGGTGTATGCCACCACATCTGACGGAAGATTTTATAATTTAGAAGGATATTTTGTCACAAGTCCTGGGGATGGAAATGCTGAAATTGTACAGATAAGGACTGGACAAATCAGGGATAGATGAATGATCATGGAGTGGGATGAGACTGTGGAGGAGACACCTGGATGGCTCCCCTTGGACGAAGAGCAGTTACCTCCATTTTGGCTAAACCTGGCCCAGTCTCCATGTACAGAGCTGTCTAGGCCATGTCTTTATCCCTTCAACTGGCTTTATGCAACGTAAATACGGCTAGCTGAGGTACTGAGGCAAAATTTTTGAAGCTAGGCGACAGTGTTTTCTCCTCCTGTGACTCCCCAAAACATGATCAAGCCAGGTGAGATGAAGAGCCATGGTCCAGGGGCTGGGGATTTAGCTCAGCGGCATAAGCACCTGCCTTGCAAGCAGGCAGTCGTGAGTTCGGTCCCCGGTACCGATAAAAATGAAAAAGACAAAAAAAAAAAAAAAGCCATGGTCCAGGGCTGTCAATCAGGACTGAGTCTTGAGATAAGAGCTATGACTTCCCTGGGCAGAAAAGTTTTCACATCAGAACTGAAGTACCACCCGCAAAACATTAGATGCTACCTCAATTGTGTTACGCAGCTTGGTCTTTCTGCGTATCCTTTTCTCTGCATATTGCAGAGGTGTGTTCAGGCCTCCCACCCATCCTTGCTCACAATATTCATGTATTTCCCTGTCTTTCTTATAGTCACTCTTCTTCAAACCACCCTTCTTTACAAATTAATAAAATCCAGGTTGGGGACTGGTCAAGGCCTTGTTCCAATGAAACCATCCTGGCTGGGCTTAGGACCCCTTGGCTCCCCATAACTGTAATTATGTCATAATGTCTTTATTCTTACCAATGTCTTGCACTGGCAGTGGTAGATTGTTGGACTTGTTGGAATTCCAATAACTTTTCCAAGGGGTTATAAACATGAACTTCCCAGACTGAGACAAGGTCCAGGAAGGCCTATCTATATGATATGGAATGGATCAGAATCCTTTTTCATGATGGGCAATTTGCAGGGGGAGTGGAGATTTCCTTCACTCTCTTGTCATGCCAAATATCTGCGAGTTGTAAAACCTCACTAGAGAGCAGATGGAAACCATAGGACTAGTGTATCTTGTCAGTTTATGAAGAGGCAATGACAAAAATGGCAGGTGCCTGAAAGGTATGCCTAAATTGTACAAGATATATGCAAAAGTTTCTATGATAGGGCTGGGGATTTACCTCAGCGGCGTAAGTGCCTGTCTTGTAAGCAGGCAGTCGTGAGTTCGATCCCTGGTACTGATAAAAATTTTAAAAAATTAAAAAACAAGTTTCTATGATTATAGATGCTGTTTCCAAGCCAGAGACACATATATGTTATAAATCCAACCATTAAATAGTAAACTTGGAATGTCTAATTTTCTCAAAATTTTCAAATGAACAAGCTGTGACTTGTGCATTTTCAGTAACTGGACCAAATTGGATTGTCTTAAAATGAAGGACATGCACAGGTTTCGGAGTGTGAACTACTCAAAATTCTTCATAACAAATATGGAGCATATGCCATGTGGGTGAGTGTCCTTAGCTGAAAAACACTCCTCATCCCTCAAAACCACTAGACAATATGCTGTTTTTCATAAATATTTTTTTCTACAAAATACTGTAATGTAACTTAGAAACACTTTATAACTCATACTTAAGTGCCAAGTTATTGTTGGAGACCACACATTCAATGGCTAATTTTGCATATTTCGCTATGGGATAAAACGGAGGTTTGGGGTTATTGGTGCCATCCATCTGAGATTTCCCAGACTCTTCTAAGCATAAGATTGTCTATGCCTTCTTGAGTCATCTCAGGATTATACTCCAGGACAGAATCCTTCTTAGCATATGAACATCTATGCCCTCTGGAGTCTGTCTGCTGCTGAATTGTAGTCCCTTACAGCCCCACCTACCACTGTATAGACCTAATAAATAGTGGCTGCTTGGGAAGTGGAGGGGGAACCCACCGAGAGATACGGACTTCCCAGTCATTGGTGCATTATTATCCTTGTCTCTGTCTTTTATTTTCCATGCTATATTCTTAAGACACACAATCAGGACTCTTGGCCAGCTTCCCAATAAGTTATGCCATTATATGTTTGGTAATTGGATATTTATCACATTAATTTTGAGGCTATTTAAAATGAACATTTATTTATAAATAAAATTTTATAGCCATTACAGATATCGCTAGGATATTAGGTTAATTTGCAAATGCTCTGAACAATTATCAATGCCCCTTCAAAACTTTTTATTTTGATCAGCAAGTTAACTTAATCCTACATGCTTCCTATTGTTGTAGAACTATAAAAGTTTTAATCAGCTAAAATAATTACTGAAGTAATAGAAACAACCAATAAACATGCATTTTTACAGATATATAGTTGAGAATCATTGAATATTGGATTATGAAACCAATTCCTTTGTTGCCTTTATCTTTTAATTCTAGATTTGAAGTAAATATGAGGCTCAAAACTTTGAAAATTCCTAACAATTCTTTTATGTAAGATTAATCCTAAGAACACCAACTTGTCCTACTATGAGGAAGATTTTACAAGTTCATTTTTAAATTTTTAGTAGTACATGTTTGTGGCACATAATGATTATACCCATTATGGAGAATTGGTATATGTACATAACACATCTCAACTCTTTTTCGTGCCTGCTCTCTACCCCCATTTAAAAAAATGACACTAGCAAATTCATTTGTTTATTTTATGTCTTATCAAGTTAACTATCATAAACAGATTAATAGGCCAAAAACATATAAAGCACATATAATAATTATACTAAATTAAGGTACACTTTCAGATACATTGCTAGATTACAATAACTTTTTCTTTTCTATTGTCTTTTATTTTGTACTTTACTCATAGAAGAGAAGCTATACAATATTTTTTATTTTGAAAGTAGTAAAATACAACAGAACAAGACAGAATAAAGCCAACTGAGACTGTGTAGTGAAATTGGTACAGAACTTCACAGCAGGTTACAGGGATAACAGTAATAGATATCACAGCATATTTCATTACCTTTACAATAGCTGTTCTTTCAATCACGTATATCAAAATAAAACGAAATACAGAACATTATAGAACTTATCAAAACAATATTGAATAGAGCAGTACCATTAATCAGAATAAAGCAGTAATAAAAATATTTGCCTTCAAAGAAATGGTAGAAGGAAGTCCCCCTTATTTGCTATGGTCAACTTTCCAAGAGATGCTCAGATTTCTGGTTCCCATTTGCTAAGGGGCGGGGGGGGGGGAGACAGGGAAGGGTGGTTGGAGAAGGGGGATGTTTGACTCTAGGCCACGCATCAGTAAGTTCACTATTGCTTAGCAGGGAGGCAGGCTAGTTGCTTGGTTTCCCAGTGTCCCAATTCCAATATGGCACAGATCTTAGAAGACACTGGTGCTTCTCCCCCTGGAAGGGCCACAGTCTGCCACACCACAGCTGCTTACCAGGGATGCGAGCTGCTTGCTTGGTTTCCCAGCATCCTAAGTTCCAACCTGGGGAGGATCTCAGCAGACACTGGTGGTTCTCCCCCTGGAAGGCCTGCCATCTGCCACACTGCCACTGCTTACCAGGGAGGGGAGCTGCTTGCTTGGTTTCCCAGTGTCCTTACATGGCGCGGGTCTCAGGAGACATTGGTGGTTCTCCCCTGGAAGGGCCGCAGTCTGCCACACCACTGCCATTTACCAGGGAGGGGAGCTGGTTGCTTAAGCTATACAATATTTAAGCTTCTGTGTCTAATTTTATTTATCTGACATTATGGGCTCAAAGCCCACCTATTTTCCTGCAGATGACTCAAGTTTAGCCTTCTTTAGGGTAGAGCAGTGCTCCATTGTCAATAAATAAATTTTCTTACCTGCTTGTTGATGGACAAATAGGCTGCTTCAAAAACTTAACTATTATGAATTGTGCCGAAATAAACATGAGTATACATGTATCATTGTACTAATGTCTTTAACTCTTTAAGGAAGACATATACATATAAAGTTGGGTCAAATGGAATTTTTATTTTTATTTTGGGAATCTCCACACTGATTTCCATATTGGCTGTGCTAGTATACACTCCTACCAACAATGAACCAAAAGTTCCTTTTCCCCCATAGCTCTCCAGCATTTGTTACTGTTTGATTTCTTGATGAATGGCATTCTCAGTTTTTTTGTGGGGGGGCATTCTTTGAGTGAAGTTCAATCTCAGAATTATTTTGATTTGCATTTCTCAAAGGACTAGCGATGATGAACATTTTCACGCATATTTATTGCCTATTTGCATTTCTTCGTTTGTGAACCATTGTATTGGTCCTTTGAAGAGTAGGAATTTTATTGGTATTTTCATTGGGATTGCATTAAATCTGTAAAACAGTTTTAGAAATATGACCATTTTGACCATATTGGTTCTGCCTATCCAGGAAAGATATCTTTCCACTTTCTAATGTTTTCTTGAATCTCCTTCTTTAGAGTACTGTAGTTTTCATTTTGTTTTTCTTGATGCTATTGTGAAAGGTACTGTTTGTTTCCCTAATTTCTGTCTTGATGAGTTTATTATCAGTGAAGAGGAATACCGTTCATGTTTTAGTGTTGACTTTGTATCCTGCTACATTACTGAGTGTGTTTATTCTAGGAGTCTTTTGGTGGAGTTTTGGGAGTCTTCTATAAAGAGCATCATGTCATATGCAAATAATGATAATTATTCCTATCTATATCTTTTTATTTCTTTTTCTTTTCTAATTGTTCTGGCTAATGTCTCAAGAACTATATTGAACAGGAGTAGTGATTGCTGATCCTTACCTTGTTTCTGATTATAGAGAGAAATTTTCTCACCATTTAGTGTGAGGTTGGTTGTTGCTTTGTCATAGATGGCTTTTATCATATAGTTTGTCTACATCTATTTTGTTCAGAATTTTTAAATGGTGAGTGGATGTAGGATTTTGTCTAATGCTTTTTTTTGTATCTTTTGAGATAATCATGTGATTTGTTTCCTTGCTTCTGTTTATGTGGTATATTACATTTATTAATTTTTGTATATTGAGTTATCCCTGCCCCCTGGAATAAATCTTTTTTTTTTAATTCTTAAATTTCATTGACTGATATTGGATTATCCAGAAACTTTTATATCATCTTGGGAGTTCAGCTTTGGTAATTCATACATATCTCAGAATTTGTTCATTTCTTCTGAGTTTTTCTTTTTATTATAGTATAGGGTCTCAAAACAGATACCAGTGATCTTCTGGATTTAGCAGAATCCATTGTGATTTCACCTTTTTCACTTCCAATTGCATTGGTTTGGGTCTTTCTTTTTTTTTTTGATAAGATTGGCTGAGGATTTGTCTATTCTTTCAAAGAATCAACTCTTTGATTCAGTATTTATATTGTTTTATTAATCTCAATTTCATTAATTTCTGCACTGATCTTTATGTCTTTCCTAATATTAGTTTTGGATTTGGAATGTTCTTCTTTCTTGAGGTGCAGTATTAGGTTATTTATTTGAGCTTGTTCTGGTTTTCTGATGTGAGAATTTACTGTTATAAATTTCACTTCTTCAAATTGCTTTCATTGTGCCTGGAATGTTGCATTGGCATTATTGTTTGCATGTAGGAAATGTCCAATTTCTATTGCAGCACATTCAACATTGGGCTGTAATTCATATGTCTCCTGCCAGGTAGCTCTGATGGTAAATACCTACCTCCCCGCTGGTACAGTCATGCATGTAGCACCAGTGGTTCAAACCAGCAGGAACATGTTAATTTCTTCTGTGGTCCATTGATTTTTTTTTTTTTTGGTCTTTTTTCATTTTTATCGGTACCAGGGATCGAACTCATGACTGCCTGCTTGCAAGGCAGGCGCTTATGCCGCTGAGCTAAATCCCCAGCCCCCCGGTCCATTGATTATTGAAGAGAGTATTGTTTAATTTCCATGTCTTTGCATATTATCTGTGGTTTCTCTTGCCATTGATTTCTAGTTTTATTACATTATGATCTGAAAATATGCATGGGATAATTTTGATTCTTTTGTATTTTCTTAGGTGCAGTTTATGGGATAGTATGTGTCTATTTTCTTTCTTTTTTTTTTTTGTCTTTTTCCTTTTTATCGGTACCGGGGATTGAACTCACGACTGCCTGCTTTCAAGGCAGGCGCTTATGCCGCTGAGCTAAACCCCCAGCCCCGTATGTGTCTATTTTGGAGAAAGTTCCATGTACTGCTGAGAAGAATGTGTATTCTGTTGTTGGAGAGAAAACTGTAGATAATAATTAAATCCATTTGTTTTGAAGTTTGTTTCAACTTTTTTTTTCTTTTTGAGATAGGGCCTTGCTCTGCAGCTCAGGTTGGCCTTAAACTCATTTTGAAGCCCAGGTTGGTCTCAAACTTGAATCAGTCCTCCTCCTTCAGCCTCCTAAGTGCTGGCATGAACCACAATGTCTGGCCTGTTTCAACTCTTATATAATATTTATTTGTTGACTATTTTTTTGGTCTAGTTGATGTGTCCTTTTGTAACAGTGGGGTACTGTTGGCCCCCATTACACTTGTGTTCCTGTTTATCTGATCTTCCCTGTCCACTGGTGTTTGTTTTATGAATCTTATCACACTGGTATTTAGTTCATATACAATTTTTATCTCTTCCTGTTGAACTGTTCCCTGAATCCATTGCAACTGATGTTGAGCCTGGCCTTTGGCAGTAGGGGCGAGCACCTGTCCTTTACCTCAGATCCCTTTAGTGGGTCTTTTTCCAACTTGAATGTCCCCTGTGGCTGTCTCTCACCCATCACTGGAAATGTAATACGGGGAGCATCAAATGAAGTCATCCTATGACTACTCTGAGTCCCTGGTTTAAGCAGTCAGCTCCCCTGGAATGACATCCAACCACACATTCTTTCCAAGGAAATGGTGGGTTCTTGGACTGAGTCACTCACCAGCTGTTGCTTGTTGAAGGACTCATGTGGGAGCAGAATCCTATCTCTCCCTGTAGATCTGTCCCTGTAGATCAGGGCATCCCTGGAGATCTGAAGCCCTCTTGAGCTGCTGCTCTCACTTTGTCTCTAGTTTCCATCTCCCTTTTCTGCAAGTCAGGAGATGGAGAGAAAGTGTAAACTGTCCCTTAAACTGTCCCTTACATTCTCTATATTCTATTCTGTGCCTCCAATTCCTGTTTTGTAGGTTTTAATTTTCCTGTCAGATTCTTCCTGATTCCTATGGATTCATTCTCTCTCTCTCTCTCTGTGTGTGTGTGTGTGTGTGTGTGTGTCTGTGTGTCTGTGTGTCTGTCTCCCCCAAGTTATTTTCCAACGTCTGAACTCCAAGTCTCAGAAAGGCTTATTTGTTCTTGCTTACCACCACCATTTTTCAAGGAAGTCTCTCCATAATTTTCCCACTTTTAATATTTTATCTTAGGGAACTGAGACACTTGGTCACTCCAATTAGTATCAATAAAGATTCTTTTTTAAGAGAAGAATATATTTATTGAGAGAAAGAGAGATAGGAGTCCCAAGTGGGTTGATGAGGACCCTGCCTTTTTTAGAGTCAATAAAGATTTTTTTTTTTGTCTTTTTCATTTTTATCGGTACTCACAACCGCCTGCTTGCAAGGCAGGTACTTATGCCGCTGAGCTAAATCCCCAGCCCCATCGATAAAGATTTTTAACACATTTTTTTCTTTGTTTAATTTTATTTTTGTTAGGATGTTTGCATTACATAATGATTACATTCATGGGGGGTGGCACATGTATAATTAATTTTTGTTTTATTTTGAGGTCCAAACTGGCCTCAAACTCACAGCAATGTTCCTGCCTTGGCCTCTCAGTGTTGGGATTACAAGCGAGTGCCACATCTGACTACATTTTAATTCTTCTTTTAATCCACTTCGCCTCCCTTGTCTCCTTCCCTCCTCCATCTCTCCATCCCTTTCCCTTTTGCTCTTTAGAGGATTTAGCTCAGTGGCATAAGTGCCTGCTTTACAAGTGTACAGTCATGAGTTCGATCCCTGATACCGATAAAAAAAAAAAAAGCTATCCCTTTTTGCTCTTTGTATTTTTGGTTTCTAATGTAAAAAAAAAAAAAAAAAGTGAGCCATGAATAATCAATGGGTCATAGAAGAAATAAGGAAATTAAGCAGTTCTGAGCCATGCATGATGGCACACACCTGTAATCCCAGCACTCCAGACGTGAGGCAGCCTCACCACAAATTTGAGTAGCTAGGCTACTTAGTGCCGTCAAGGCCAGCCTGCACTACGTAGCGAGACCTAGTCTCAAAAAACCAACCCAAACCAAAGCAAAACAAAAATAGTGATATTTAAGCTTGTGTGTACCATTTATTATAAAGTTTTGGTCTAAAGGTGCATTCATTTTCCTACAAATGCCTCCGCTTACCGTGTGGTACAGTAGCATTCCACTGTGTGAATGCCACACTGTATATCTGCAGATGACATACAGGCTGTCTCCAGCATTCAGCGTATGCACGGTGCTGCTGTAAACATGAGCATGCATGCATCCATGTTATTCAACATCAGTAGCTCTTTTGGGAAGATACCTATAGAGGGAATACTAGGTCAAATGGAACTTGCAGTTTTAGTTTTTTGTGAAATCTCCATACTGATTTCCTTAGTGGTTTTACAGGTTTACACTCCCACCAACAATATAGGAAAGTTTCTTTTTCTCCATAGCCTCACCAACATTTGTTATTATTTGACTTCTTAATTGGACCCACGTTTTCTGGAGTAAGATGCATTACAGCGTTATTTTAATTTTCATTTTTCTAATGGCAAGAGATATTGAACATATTTCATGTATTTATTGACCTTTTAGATCACCAATTGCATGAATGTTTCTATTCATTTCAGTTGCTAGTTGTTTGGATTAGTCTTATACCTTGGAAAGATCCAAGATTTTTCTTTATATTGTAGATATCAGTCCTACCTGACTTTTCCCCATTCTTTAGGTTGTCTCTTCACTGTATTGGTGATTTCCTTTGCTTTGCAGAAGCTTTTAAATTTGATATAATCTAATTTGTTGGTTCTTGATAATATTTCTTGTGCAGCTGAGGTTTAGTTCAGAAAGTCATTGCCTACACTTGTGTTTTCAAGAGCTTTCCTGTTTTGTCTTCCAGAAAATTGGTTCTGTTTTAATATTTAGATCTTTAACTCATTTTGATTTTACTTTCATACATGGTAAAAGATGTTGGTCTAGATTCAGTTTTTGCACATGGCTAGTCAGTTTTCCCAGCACCATTTGTTAGGGAGGCTATCTTTCCTCCAGCATATGCTTTTTGTTCCTTTGTCAAAGATCAGATAGCTGGCGCTGGGGATTTGGCTCAGTGGCATAAGCGCCTGCCTTACAAGCAGGCACTCGTGAGTTCGATCCCCGGTACTGATAAAAAAAAAAAAAAAAAAAAGAAAAAGACAAAAAAAAAAAAAAAAAAAAACCAACAAAGAACAGGTAGCTGCTATATGTACCTTGGGTTGTTTCTGCATTCTCCACGCTGTTCCACTCATCCAGGTACTGTTTTCAGCAATGTTAGCTTGTAATATAACTTTAAGACCAGAATTCTGATATCTCTTGCTTTGGTCTCATTGCCCAGGATTGCTATTGCAATTGCTAGTATGTACCTCCACGTACATTTTAGGATTGTTTTCTCTAGTTCTGTAAGGAATGTTTTGGGTTTTTTTTGGTACCGGGGATTGAACTCACAACTGCATGCTTGCAAGGCAGGTGCTTATGCCAGTGAGCTATCTCCACAACCCCTGCTTTGGTATTTTTATTGAGATTCCACTAAATCTATTAGTTTGGGGGATATGTTCATTTTGACAACATTGCTTCTGCCTTTACAAGAACAAGGAATAGCTTCCATGTTTTGATTTCCTTTTTCAGAGTACTTTTTGTTTTAGAGGTATTTTACTTCAATGACTAGATTAATTCTTAAGTATTTAATATTTCTTGATAAAGTACAGAATTGGTTTTTTTATTATTTTCTCTTAGTGAAGTGTATTGTTTATTTTCTCTTAGTGAAGTCATTATTAGTGTACCAGAAAGCTATTGATTTTTGTGTGGAGGTTTTATATCCTGATGCATTGTCAAATTAGGTTTGTAATGAATTCAGTTAATTGTAAGACTCTTTTGGTGGAACTTTTGAGGTGTTCTATGTAAAAGATCATGCCATCTTCAAATAATGACAGTTCAACTTTCTCCTTTTGTGGAAGTAGATCTCTTTTATTTCTTTTTCCTTCATGACTGCCATAGCACTGTGTTGGAGAAAAAATGATGATAGCGTACTATTCTGATTGTTTTCATTAATTCCAATTAATCTTAGTTTTTCAGTCATCTAGCAGCTGCTGGATCCATTTTCCAGGTACTCATGTGGAGGTATGTGTGAGCTGGCCTTCGCAGAGATAAAGGACCTTTGGAGTCTCAGCCCAAACCTCCTGGAATGCGTGGTTAAAGATTATAGGAGAGCCTAAAGGCAGCAACACAGATTGTCTTAAGGAATGCAAGCTCTGGCCCCTGTCCTCCTCAGTACTCAGATTAGCTCTAAGGTTAGTCATGTCCTTTCCCTGTCCCCTGCGTGAATTCCTGCACAGATGTCCTTATCATTACTTCCTTTTTCTGGCAATAAAAGGCCATAAAAGCTTCAGTTTGGGACTGTTTTTCTGAGACTCTTTATGCTGAGACGCTTTGGCATAGCAGACCTTCTGGGTCTTCTTGGAGGTTAATCTGGACACGGACTTTGAGTAATTATTCATACTTAGTGTCATGGTTGTGAACAGTGACACACTTGTTTTCTTTTTTTTTAAATTATTTTTTTAAAGATGGTAAAAGCCAACAAAACAAGACAGAACAAAGCCAATCAAAACAATGCAGCAAAACTGGTACAGAACTTCAAAGCAGGACATCAGGAAAACAACAGTAGCTATGATAGAATATCTTGTTATCTTCACAAGTTGTCCATTCCATCAGGTATTCCAAAATCAAACCAAAAATAAAACACAATAAAACCAATCAAAACAGAATATAGAATCAAGCAAAATAATCAAAACAGAGCAAAACAGTGAAAACAACATTGGCCTTCAAAGAGGAGAGTGAAAGAAATCCCTCATATTTGCTATATTGCATGCGGTCATCCTCCCAAGAGATGCTCAGACCTCTGGCCCCAGGTCAGCATAATCAACCCAGCAATACAAGCATTTCGTTGCTTTATGTGCCTTAGTTGCTATTAACTCAGCCTGTCCTCTGAACCATCCAATTGCCTGGGGGCAGAGGCGCTGGCATGGATGGTGTTTGATTCTCAGCCCGTGTGCCGGTACCCGTGCACTGGTAGGCTCACAGGACATGCTATCTGACTTTTCTCTCCCTAGAACCCACATGGCTTGCGTGGCTTACCAGAAAGGCTGGCTAGTTGATTGCTTGGTTAGTCCCAGCAGGGCTGATTCTTGGGAGGTGCTGACTTTTCTCTCCCACACTTGTTTCTCAGTTATCTCTGAGTACATGATACCTGCATCAGTCCTCTTCTAGTTCTGGCACCTGTTGTCACATTGGTCAGTTTTGCTGCCCATACAAAGAATTATTTATCTGCTGGATTTGTGTTTGGCACCTTTTTATGGGCTCCAATTAGTTGCTAACCTGGTCATTCACGTTTGTATCATTTTGTTTAGCTCTGCTAGCTTTATATTAATGTCTTCTGTGAATTCACTGATGATGTTATTGATCTACATTACTTACTTAGTCATATAATCTTTGAAATTACCAAGCACATTTCCAATCTATCTTTTTGTGTCCACTTTTATCATTTTGTATAACTCAGCAGTCTGGCTTTTGGATTCTTCACAATTGATTCTCCATCAATCAGTTTGGGGGGATTTGGGCAATTTTGGAAGGCCTTTTGTTGCCTTCTCTTCTTTCAATGCATGTGTGTACATGCATGTGAGCATACATGTGCTAAGGTTTGCAATTAATTATTGTGGAAAAAGTTTGTTGCTAGTACAGAGATCCCTTTGGTGTCAGTTTTTCATTGGTACATTCTGGGGTGGCTAACTAGACCTTGTGTCTGTCTCAAGAGCGAAACACCTTTTTTTAAAGAGAATAAAACAAAACAATAAAATGAAAACAATAACAAGACAGTAGAAAACCAACAGTAGTTACTATATTGCATCTTGTTATCCTCTAAATAGTTGCTCAGACTGTCACATATAAGGCATGCAAAGTTAATCAAACAATATAAGCACTAAGTTGTTTTTCTTTTTTACTTCAGTTGCTATCATTTCAGAAATTTCAGGTGTGTGGCTTCTAATCTCTTCTATGTCTGTATCTCCTGGGGTCTGGTGAGATATGGGCATGTAAAATTAATCAAACAATATAAGCACTACGTTGTTTCTTTACTTCAGTTGCAATGACCTGAGAATTTCAGCTGTGTAACTTCCAATCTCTTTGTGTCCATGTCTCAACTGACCTGCCCTGGGTAGGCTGGAGGTCCGAGACTACACCCCACTCCCTGTCCCAACATTTTCCTGTGTTTCTCTGAATCAGGCAGTTGCTAAATCCTGGGCACTTCCTGCATTAGCTGCCCATCCACAGTTTGGGGACTGGGTTAGGTACCTGGGTTCCTCTGATCCAAGGCCCCAGAGGAGATGGACTGGTGAGGGGCAGTAGTCCATCAACACTTCTCCAATGGTGATGGAGCCTCTGGCATGGATTCTTCTCCCCTGGGCCTGTGTGGCTGCGGGCTCATAGGTGTGTGTCTTCTCCAAGGACCTTTGTTCATTTGTGTATAGTGTAATTAGCTGTAAGTTCTCTGGAAATGAACTGCAGTACTATTGAAAAGGACAAATCAGGTATACTGGCATACAGTCAAAACCAATTAATAAAAACTTTCCTACCCTTGCAATAGCAACAGCAACAAAATCAGCAACAACAGAATCAAAGACAAACTGGATATTAACATACCATAGAAGTTAATATAAGCTGTTACTCTACCATCTGTACCCATAGAAAAAGAGATCTACAATTAAAATTTAAATGTAAAGAGAAAGCAAATATGAGATACAGTATCTACTAAATTCACCAATTATACCACCATTACCAAGAGAAAATAATTCAACAGTAGAACAGAATTAACTAAATAACTAAATATTAATAAAGCTTACTAGTAATACTAATAAAGCTGGAGTGATGAAAAATAAAAGAAAAATCTGAGACATAAAACAAGAAGAGAGGAACTTCTGGGAAGATGGCAGAGTGGTTGGTGGGCAGCAGACAAGAGCCTCTCGGAGATTTGCTGTCTAGACACTTGTTATATACCTAGGTGAGGAAGAGAAGTAAGGAAGTGGGTCTCTAGGACCCAGAAAAGACCTGAAGTGACAACTGAAGCCCACTGGGAGAGTGAAGAGAGAAACTTGCACAAAGGAGGAGAGAGCTTTCTCCACGGGCCTGAATGCACTGTATGGGCAGGGCCGCTGGAACCTGCAGACGCATGGTGACTGTGGTGACTCGGAGGCCTCCACAGAGAAACACAGCAGTGGAACATGGTGGGTGCAGACAACTGCATGGCTGGTGAGTGACGCGGGTTCGGATGAGCTGCAGGGAAGGAACTGGTTGGCAGGCACTTTGGAAAGGGATCAACTACACTAGAGCTGAAAGCAACTACTGGCCCCACTAGTGGCTCCCAGCCAAGTTCAAGCCCACAGGAAGTGCAGGGACTGCTGCAGGCTACATGGGTCCAGCTCCAGCTGCATGGCCAGAAACCAGCCTGCACTTCAGGGGAAGTCAAGGTGCAGTCTAACCGGGATGATCCAGTACTCTGTTAGAAAGCTACTGCTGACTTGCTGGGTTCGTCAGCACGGACCTGGACTCTGCCAGCACTGTCTACCAGTAACAGCAAAGAGACACTTGAAGTGCACACTTTTTCTTACTTTTTTGCTTTTCTTTCTCTTCTCATTGCTGTTTTATGTTTTGCTTTCTACTCAGTTTCTTCTTGTTTTTATATGACTGTGAACTTGGGGTCTAGTTTTTTGTCTGATGTCCTCTTCTTGTTTTTATTTCTTCTTTTACTCCCGCCTGCTGCATCAGTTTCAAGGTTTGTGGGACCCCTTCATGCTCCAGCCTTTCTTTTAATCTCTCCCTCTACTTCTATTTACTCCTCTCCCAATCTTTTCTAAATTTTCTTCCTTGAAGATAAATTTACAGGATAAAGAGCTTTTTTACTACATACAGTTTTCTGGTTTGTTATAGATTTTGTTATATAACCACAAATCTAGCTCATTCAGTTAAAGGTACAAATTAATAGTAAGCTCAGTTTGTCATTCTCTAGGCTGTGTTTGATGCTACTGTTATTGCTGATTGTACCACGTTAGCCAAAGTGACATATTTGCCCTAACCAGTTATTCTTCCTAGTACACTAAGACTGAGATTGCCTAAGGGTCATTAAAAAAAAACTATAGGGGCTGGGGATTTAGCTCAGCAGCATAAGCGCCTGCTTTGCAAGTGTGTGGTCATGAGTTCAATCCCTGGTACTGACAAAAAAGAAAAAGACAAAAACAAAACAACAACAACAAAAAAATATATATAGACAGGTGCCATTGAACCCGGGGCTGAGCCAGGTAGGTAGCAACATCTCCCTAATAAATAGAAGAAACAGGATTTTGCCACAGACTCAAAAACCAAAAGCCAGCTACAGCTGGAAAACACCTCTGAGTGGTAGTCATTTCCTATGGGCTCCAAATACTAGCAATAAAGCTACTCACCATAGGGAATTTACAAACACCAACCAAGAATTAAAGTTAAAGAAAAAAAAAATGAGAAGACACTTTAACAATGAAATCGGAAATAATTTTTCAGATAACCACAGAGATGATGACCATAATGAAAGACACCGTAGGCGACTCTAGAGCAGTACAGATAAGAGTAGAGGAGTTTGGGAGAATAATGGAGACCATGAACGCCCAACATAGGAAAGAAATGGATCCATGAACTAGATTCATCAGCTATCCAGAAGGTTCCATTGAGAGAAAGCTAAGGCCTCGCCTGAGAGCCAGCTGGAGCATGGGATGGGGAGAACACGGAAGGCAGTTAAGCTCCAGCCCGAGTCAGCTGGAATACACAGCAAGGAAAACCAGGACTGAAGGGAAGCCCGGCCTATGAGCTGACTGAGGGCAGGCTGCGGGGGAAGAACAGGCCTCCTGCCACGCCTCTGTTGGTTCAGGTGAAACGTATTGTTGGATTAACTTTGCGAGCCTAAAGCTGAGCAGCTATTTACAGGACAATAATACGCAATATAGTACCTACTGTAGATTTCCTATTGTTCTACTCCTTTTAAAATTAAATTTAAAAATCTGAAAAACAAATTCATTGAAAGTATATGCCACAGAGGAGTTTGTTCAGCTGCACAAGCGCCTGACACAAGTAGTGATTTTGATCTCCAGTACGAAAGAAAGAAAGAAAGAAAGAAAGAAAGAAAGAAAGAAAGAAAGAAAGAAAGAAAGAAAAGAAAAGAAAAGCTGTGCACTTCCCTGCTGGTGACACCCTCCACAGGGCCCTGTGGAGCTGCACCCCTAAATGTACCCATCCGCGCTGCCTGCCAGGCCACGCCCAGCCCCCCCCTTCCCATCCTCCCACCCTCTGTCCCCCACCTGGGGTTCTCACTCCGCCCCCACAGTGCCAGGCCCAGGCCCGCGAGGCTGTACTCCACGCCAAACGTGCTCTTTCCAGCTCCCCCAGCCCTATGGCGCACCCCCAGACCCGGCCACCGCAGGGAGGGCCGTGGGGCACTCTGTCTTCAAGATCGTGGGCATCGCATCAGGGCTGGGGATTTAGCTCAGCAGCATAAGCGCCTGCCTTGCAAGCAGGCGGTCGTGAGTTCGATCCCTGGTACTGATAAAAACGAAAAAGACAAAAAAAAAAAAAAAAAAAAAAAAAGTATACACTTAAAATGTAAAGTAGGGATTATTGTTGAAGTAATTTGACATTGAAACTGTAGATTCTAGGTATTTTTCTATAACCTCTGTTCCTCCATAAATAATTATGAAAACAATCACATTTTATTCTAAACAGATGATGCGTCTTACACTTTGAGCTGCTCTGTCTATAACGTGAATAAATCGAGTCCTCTTCAGGTTATATTTTGGATATACATTTTAAAACTGTGATTGTCAGATGTCAGGTTTATTTGGGATTATTGTTGAAGTAATTTGACATTGAAACTGTAGATTCTAGGTATTTTTCTACAACCTCTGTTCCTCCATAAATAATTATGAAAACAATCACATTTTATTCTAAACAGATGATGCGTCTTACACTTTGAGCTGCTCTGTCTATAACGTGAATAAATCGAGTCCTCTTCAGGTTATATTTTGGATATACATTTTAAAACTGTGATTGTCAGATGTCAGGTTTATTAGCCATCAACTATTCATTCTTATGCTTGAGCTGTTTGTAAAAACCTGCGTTTCGTTTATGCCATATGGGTCACAAGACTGTACCATTTATGAAAACTTTTCTGTGCTTGGGGCTGGTGACCGAACCTGGTGCCTCACACATGCCAAGCAAGCTCTCTGCCGCGGGGCTCCCTTTAATGCAAGCCAGTGTGTGTGACCGTATTCTTAGAGAACTGCGCCGTGCTGTGCGGTGCAGGGCGAGGTGTGTGTGTTACTTTGGGGTGAGCTCAAAGAGAGAATATTGTCCTTTGTTGTAAACCGTAAACAAGCCCTAGGAATTGCTTTGTGGCAGCAAGTAAATTTTCGTTCTCCCCAGACCGGAGGCTGATCTTGTGCCAGGCCCTTCCCTGAGGACTCCCACCCCCAGCAAGTCTCCCTGGCTCGGACGCTGACACACACAGGAGCAACTCAAGTCAGACAGACCTGGCACCCTCTTTGTACAAGAGGTGTCTGGGTAAGCGACGGCACTGTCCTTGCATAGTTTCCCAAATCTGTTTGTAAAATGTTCCTGGCTGACAGTTTGGTTCTTTGTTGACAGGCAGATAAACAGAATTGAGTATCACCTTTGAAAAAAATCATCCTTGAGTTCTAACACTGAAAATAGTAAACTGTTGATTCCCACAACTGAGCTTAAAGCAATATAACTGTGTTGCTTGAGTAGGAAATATTGTTTCTAACTGCAGAACCAAGTTGGTATCTCTCCAGCACCTTGCCTCTGAGTCAGTCTTAGATTTGGGATGGACTTGACTGTATTTTATCAAATCACATTTTGAAATCTTGAATGTATCCATTGGGTCCTTGAAATGTATTGTGAAATTCTCAGATAGATATAAGAAAAAATTTATGCTGTAGATAAGAAACAAATCATCTATAAAGGAAAGCCCATCAGAATCACAAGACTTCTCAACATAGACCCTCAAGTCAAGAACTTGGAGTGATGTACTTCAAGCTCAAAAAGAAAACAGCCCCCAACTCAGATTGATATACTTTGCAAAACTACTTTCCAAAATTGATGGAGAAATAAGATACTTCCATGACAAAGAACCTGAAGAAATTCATGAATACCAAACCAGCATTCCAAAATGTTCTGAAAGACATTGTAGAAAGAGAAAACAAAGACTACTGATATAGGGGAGTGAAACTCTTTAATCTGCTATAGTCACGAATTTGTGTTCTCTAAAGTAGAAAAATGAATTTTAGGAACAACGGAGGTTAAGAGTAGAATATATTTATTGAGAGAAAGAAAGCTTCTGTTTAAAGAGAGACAGAAGGGGTCCTGAGTGGGTTTCCCAGGACTGTCTTTTCCAGGGACTTTTCTAGAGTAAAACCATGGGTTCAAGGTGGGGGAAGACTGGGAACTCACAAGGCAGATGGGCATAAGCTGGGACATAACTATGGTTAGCCAATAAGATCAGTAGTTCAGGTAAAACTGATTACACTAGGGACAAATGGGGAAGCAAGTCATGTAGGAAGTGGGCATTCTTGGAGTTGTGACCTTTCCCCTAGGGGGATGGGGTAGTGACTCCAGGGTGATAGGGAACCAATTTGAATATCCTTAGGATGTGGATGCATTTGTTTGATCTTTGTCTTGAGGCCTGGCCCACAGCAGGAGGTGTCTGTCTCGCCCACTGTTGTAAGGTATCTACACTGGCTCCATTGAGGACCTAGCCCTGTCTCACTGCCTATAATGCTTCTAACTCAGCTGCCTGCAACACAGTGTTAATGGGCATGAAAAATCAAATAAATACAGACATAATTGTAATGGGGGACCTTGGGGCTGGGGATTTAGCTCAGTGGCATAAGCGCCTGCCTTGCAAGCAGGCAGTTGTGAGTTCGATCCCTGGTGCCGATAAAAATGAAAAAGACAAAAAAAAAAAACAAAAAAAACAAAAAAAACAAAACCAGGGTAATGGGGGACCTCAATACTCCATCTACTAGACAAAAGATCAAGTGAAATATTAGCACTAAACCAAACTTTTGAACAAATGAACTTACTAGATGTCTACCTAGTGTTCTGTCTTATAACATCAGAATAAACATTCTTCTCAGCTGCACATGGGATGTTCTCCAAAATAGACTATATACTACCTCTCAGAACAGGCTTAAGTAAATGCAAAGGGACTGAAATTATTGTATGCATAGTATGTGACATTATACAATGAAATTGGAAATCAATGACAAAAGAAACCACAAGAACTTCATAAACATATGGAAATTAAATAACTCACTCCTGAACAACTAGTGAGTTAAAGGTAAAAGTAAAGAAGAAATTAGGTTCTACAATTAAACCATAATGCTAATACAACATACCGGAATTTATGGGATACCATGAAAGCAGTCCTATGAGAAATGTATAGTGGTGAATACTTATGTCAGGAAAATGGAGCAAGGTCAAATAAACAACTTACTGTGTTAGTTTCTTTTAAAGCAACCTAACATTGAAACTGAAGCTTCTAGAAAAAGAAGAACAAGGCAAGTGAAAAACTCACACAAAGGAGGAAATTATAAAGATCAGAAGAGAAATTAATGCAATGGAGACAAAGAAAATATGAAAAATCAGTGAACTGAAAAGTTGTTTTTTTGAAAGGTTAAAATTGACAAACTCTTAGCCAACTTTATCAAGAAAAGGAAAGAAAACACTCAAATCAATGTAGTTGGGAATGAAAAGAGTGAACTCCCATTAGATCCTACAGAATCCAGAAGATCAAATATACCTAGAATTTATGTTCTTACAAGATGGAAAATGCTGAAGAAATTCCTCGATATATATGAATTACCAAAGCTGAATCAGGAAGATATAAAAATTCTAAATAAACCAGTATCAGTTAATGAAATTGAAGATGTAATTAAAGATGCACTGTTATAAGCTAAGGCCCCCTAACTATTGCGCAGTAAGGTCTGTTCTGTATAAGCCCACCTGCTGCTTCCCCTCCCCTTCTCCCTTCACATCTAACTAGGTTAAGTTTTAACTTCCCAAAAGGCCACAAAACAAAGACCTGAGCCCGTCACAAATTGTGTTAATTGCATTAGATTGTATTAGATTGTACTATTCTTCACAAAAATAGCTTCGTTTGTATCATAGCAATACCTGT
This sequence comes from Cavia porcellus, assembly GCF_034190915.1. Taxonomy (NCBI): domain Eukaryota; kingdom Metazoa; phylum Chordata; class Mammalia; order Rodentia; family Caviidae; genus Cavia; species Cavia porcellus. Next base: position 3,695,360 of record NW_026947512.1, read on the forward strand.
AACTTGGCCTTACTGTATATGTGTTTTCCTTTTCCCTCTGAGTAAAGGATTGATATGTTAATCAATGCTCTCCTCTGTAAAGAATTGTAAAATCTTACCTAATTGATATGTTAACCATTGTTGCCCTCTACAAATAACAGTTGTGGTGCTGAAGTAGGGTAACTAAGGTTGTTAATTGCTGTTAGGCTTCTCTATTCTTTGCTAAGGAAAACAAGATTTCTTCTTATCTAAACTTGCTAGTATGCAGGGAGACTTGCAATTGCCGTTTCTGCTTTGTAGTGCGTCACACCCCCATCCCCCTCCTTACATTGTGTGACCAGCAGCTGTTTGTGGATTTACGAGATAAAAGCCCTGACTTTTAGCTGTGAGGTGCGCAGTCTCCAAATTGGCTCCTGGAGGCTGTGTCACCAGGCCTGGAAATAAAGCCTTTGCTTCCCAAATTTTAATTTCTTGCTTCCTTGGATTTTATACCGGGGTCTGAGTTATCACAGTACTAACAAAAAAAGTTCAGATCCTAATGGATTTACTGCTGAATTCTACAAGAAATTTAGAAAAGACCTAATACCACTACTTCTCACAATGGTAATGAAATAGAAAGGGAATACTCCCAAATTCATTCCTAGAAGTAAGCCTTAACCTCTAATATCAAAACCAAATAAAGAGCCAGATATGGTGGCACACACCTGTAGTCCCAGCACTCAGGAGGCTGAGGCAGGAAGATTATTGTGACTTTGAGGCCAGCCTGGACTACATGGCAAGACTCTGCCTCAAAAACAAAAACAAAACCAAAGCAAATAACCAAAAACAATAACCTTCCTGTACACAAATAAACTCACTGAGAATTTAGGAAAACAGCATACCTTTCACAATAGCAACTAAAAAACCAAAATACTTAGGAATCAATCTAATGAAGTAAATAAAAGATCCCTACACTGAAAACTACAGCGCTCTAAAAAAGGAGATTGAAGAGGATATTGGGAAATGGAAAGATTTCCCTTGCTGTTGAATAGGAAGAAACAATATAGTGAAAATGGCCATACTTCCAAAATTGTCATACAGATTTAATGCAATGCTGGTCAAAGTTCCAACAGTATATCTCACAGAATTAGAGAAAATAATTCTAAAATTCATTTGGAATGAGAAGAGACCTAGGATAGCCAATGCAATTCTGGGCAACCAAGGCAAGGCAGGCAACATAAATAGCCCCTGAAATATACTAAAAAACTACTGTGATAAAAACAGCATGGCGGGGGCTGGGGATTTAGTTCAGTGACATAAGCGCCTGCCTTGCAAGCAGGCAGTCGTGAGTTCGATCCCTGGTACCGATAAAAAAGAGAAAGACAAAAAACAAGCAAACAAACAAACAAACAAACAAAAACCAGCATTACACTGGCAAAAAACAGACCCAAAGGCCAACAGAACAGATTAGAAAATGAAAATCAACTCTGGATATACTTAACTACCTTATTTTTGATTAAAGTGCCGAACATCTTCACTGGTGCTGTAAAAGATGGCTTTCTGCATGTCAAATATTAAAAGTAGACTCATAACTTTCACTATGCCCTAAACTAAAATAGAAATGGATCCAAGATTTAAATAGTAAAACAGACAATCTCCTGAAAGATACAGTAAGTAGAGCTCTTGAAGACAATTGTGCAGGCAAAGACTTTATGAACAAAAACTCTGATCCCACAGGAGATATCACAAACAATCAACATCTGGGATCTCATCTTATTAAAAAGCTTGAACCATCAACAGAGTGAAGAGACAACCAACAGTGTGGGAAAAAAATTTTGCCAGCTGTTCCTCAGACAAAGGACTATTGTCTAGAATACATAACGAATTTTAAAAAATTTCACTCCAAGCCAAAAGTTGGTATCTGAAATAGACACTTCTCAGGTAGAGAAGAAATAGCAAATAAATACAGGAAAAATTGTTCAACATCATTATTTTTTTTTTACATCATTGGTTATTTGAGAAATACAAATTAAAACAATGCTGAGATTACTTTTCACCTTAGAAAGAATGGCTATTATCAAGAAATCAACTAATAATGAATGTTGGCAGGGCTGTGGTGAGAAAAAAACGTAGACTGGTAAAACCACAGTGCACATCAGTGTGGATAGTCTTCAAAAAACTAGAACTACATACATGTTCTATTCAACCCAGCTCTTCCCCTTCTTGGCACCTTCCTGGGAGAATTAAAAGTATCATACCCCAGTGATACATGAGCACCCATGTTTTGTAGCAGCTCAGTTTGTAATAGCTAAATGTTGGAAACAGCCCAAATGCCCATCAACTGCTAAATGGATAAAGAAGTGGTTTTTTGTATAATGGAGTACTACTCTGCCATAAATAAGGATAAGCATGAGACATTTCTAGGAAAATGGATACACCTGGAGACCATAATTTTATGTGAAATAAAATGGACACACATTTTTGTAAATAACAGTTTCTCTGGTGTGAGAAACCAAAAATGTAAACAAGGACCAAAATATGTAATAGATATTGTAAAACAGGAAGAAAATGTTCAAATAGGAAGGGGAACTAGGGAGGGAAGAGGTAGACAGGAAGAGAAAAGAATGAGAAAAGAGAAAAGTGGAAACAAAGCCTTTGTAAAAAGAGGGAAGGAAGGGTTGAAGGAAAATAGAAAATGCGAAAAAACAGACTCAAGTTATATCATGCAAAGGTACAAATTCCCTGTAATGAATGTGATCTTTAATTACACCTAAAACATACCAATAAACTCAAAAAATGATGAAAGAAAACTGAAACAAATGATCCTATTAAAGAATAGTAAATACAATTACATAAAATAACAGAAAAAGAAGGAAAAACAGCAAAATAGAGGATAAAATGGGGGGGGGGAACCACCAAAAACTGATGAAGAAAAAACAAAGAGAAAGTTTCCAAAACAAAACAAAACGACAAAAAGAAAGCATCCAAAAAAGATTTCCTCCATGTTTTTGAACGGGCAGTTTATTGCCAGGGCCTGCAGTACCAGAACGCACCAGCTATGGAGGAGGGCAGTGAATCCCTGGTTTGCTTCCACACTGACTGTTTTGTGGTGAATGCTGCATCCTGCCCTGCCCTTCCCACTGGCCCTGCTGGTCAGACCACCAGAACGGCTCTCCTTGAATGCACTGTTACCTCCACTTCAGCCAAACCTGGCCCTGTCTCCACGTACTGTGATGTACCGCACTGGCAAAGCTTTCCTTCAACTGGCTCTCAGCACTGTAAACAGGGCTAGCTGAGGTGCTGATGGGTAATCTTTTTTTGGATTTTTTTTTTAATTTTAAAGAGAACAAAAGAAAACAGAATGAAACAAAGCAAATCAGAACAGGAAAATGCAAGCAACACAGCACTTCACAACAAACAACTGGACATCAACAGTAGCTAACATAATGTCTCTTTTTTTTGATATAGTTGAGCATACCTTCACACACAATAATAGCAAACATAACAATATAGTATAAAACCATTCAAAAGAATGAAAGCATTACAGGGCTTCAAAACCAAGTAACAGGAAATGAACAATGGGTGCTATAATACCTCATTTTCCTCAAAAAAAACTGTCTATACCATCACACATAATAAAATCAAATAAAACATAACAGAATAGAACCAATCAAAACACAACAAAAGCATGGTAGGACTTCAAAACAAGATGATAGTAAATCAGCAATAGCTACCATAATGTCTTGTTTTCTTCAAAATAGCTATTCATACCATCTCACATAATAAAATCAAACAAAAACAAAATAAAATCAGACCAATGAATGAAGCATTATAAGACTTCAAAGCAATAGAAAACCATGATTACCATAATATTTCCCATTATATTCATAACAGCTGCCCTTACCATCTGAAAGCATAAAATCTAACAAAAGACAGAACAAAGCCAAACCTAATAAAATTGTGTAAACAATGCAAGAGTTCAAAATAAGACAATAAGAAATTGACAATAGTTTCCACCTTTCTCTCCCTTTGCTCTTTTTAAAAATTTTATTTAAAGGCTAAACAAAACAGAAAATGGGTAGACATAATACATACTTTCAAAGAAAGAATAAACAGTAAGAAATCACTAGTTGATATTTACATATTGCCCTCTTACAAATAGTTATTCAAGATACAAAAGTGGAGCACATAGAGTGGGGTTTCAAACAGCGAGAGTGCAACCAGTTCTGTTCAACAAAAACTTGGAAATATGGTTATCAATCCTATACACTTATACAGGCAGTTATCCATATCTTCATTTATGTTGAGATTGAACAAACTCAAGCAGGCTAAAATCACTCTGAGCAAAGAATATTGGGTTTCACATTATGATACTCCTGGATCAGCACTGGGTCTGATGTGTAATCTTTAAAGCCAAGTGACAGCCCTGTCCCTCACCTGTGTCCCTCTAAAAGGCTAAGCACAGCAGGAAGGCAGAGCAAAAGCTCCAGGAATGTCAATGGGTTCCAGCCTCAAGCTAAGAGGCTATGACTGCTCACGTTGGCAGCGCATATACTAAAACTGGAACAATACAAAGAAGATTAACACGGCCCCTGCACAAGGATGACATGCAAATTTGCGAAGCATTCCATATTTTTGTTAACTTTCATAGGATTGGAACAATTGTGCATATTACTGTATGGTGATCTGGGGAACTCTTGAAGATCATTATGTAAAATAACCCTAGTTATGCTCCTACCATCTTTTTGGAAGGCCTGTATTGTCATTGTTTTGGGCTCTTTGCTATTGTGGTTTTTTTTTTTTTTTTTTTTTTTGTCTTTTTCGTTTTTATCGGTACCGGGGATCGAACTCACGACTGCCTGCTCGCAAGGCAGGTGCTTATGCCACTGAGCTAAATCCCCAGCCCCTGCTATTGTTATTTGTCCTTTTTGTTTCATGTTTTTCTAGGAATTTTTGTTTTACCCTCTAATACAGAAAGGATAGGTATACATGTAAAAACTCATTCATGTGTAGAACTTCTAAACAGTTTTGAGAATCAATTATATAATGCATGATGAACAGCTACTTTGAAGAAAAAGAGACACTAAGGTACCCAGTGTGGGAGACAACTCCAGTGATTCCCTTTGAATCCAAAACAATTGTCGTGACTTTGATTACTTGGAGACTCATTTCCTTATACTGGTATGTAAAAGGCTGGCCAGGGCATTTCCTTCTCTCTTCAATAGGCTCTGAGCATTGCAAGGAAGGCTAGTGGAGGTGCTAATATGCAACATCCATAGCCACCAGACAGTCTTGCTTCCTTGCATAATGTTCTCCACAAGAGATGTTAGAGGAAATAGCTCCGGGAATGTCAACTGGGTAGGAGCCTCAAGAGAAGAGGCTAGGACTCCCCAGGGCACAAGAGTTTGCAAAGATAGCCCCCCTAAAACAATTTCACTGCTACCTTAATTGGGTTATGTAAATTGATCCTCTGCAAATCTTTACCTCTGCTGGCCAGCCAGCTCAAGTTACTCAGTAATCCCTGACATCCTATCATTCATCCCTGAACTACTCCACTTTCTTCACCAGACAATAAATGCTGAGAGGCCTAGGATCCAGGACTTCGTCCGTGCGCGTCCGCACAATAATTGGATTTACGACCCCTTGGCTGCCCTTAACTTGGATCATAACTTGGTGTTTTTATTCTCACCATGGGTTGCATTGGTGGTGGTAGATTGGAACTAAATTGCTAGGGTTCCAATGACATCTCGATGGGATTATAAATATAACCTTTTGGATGATGAGGAAAACTAGAAAGAGGATTACAGTATTTGGGTGACTGAACTCGATATTTGGGTTTACAATAATCCAGTGCTGATTCCGTAGCATCATGCTGTGAAATACAGCAATACTATTATTCTTTCTTCAGAGTGATTTTAGTCTGTTTTTTATTGTTTAATTTCAACATACATGAATGTATGGACAGCTATTTTGAAGAGAACAAATGACATTATGGTAGCCATTGTTGATTTCCCTATTGTCTGGGGTTTTTTCCATTTCCATGGGAATGATCAAGTGGAATTTATTTCTCAGATGCAGGGACGGTTCAATATATACAAATAATAAATGTGACACTCACGAACTGAATAAAAATTACACAATCCTTTCAAAACAATCAACAAACTAGTTATAAGAGTATACTCAATGTCCTTAGGGCCAAGCCCATGACATACTTTACAGTAAAAAGTTGAAGGTTTTACTATGAGAGCAGGTCAAGGCAGGGTACCCATTCATACCACTTCTGCTCCTTGAGAGCAGAAATCACAGAGAGAGTGACTAAGAAGAAAAAGCAAAGGACATCAAACCAGAGAGAAGGGAAAAATAAAATTTTCTGTTTATAGATGACATGATTTTCTATACTGAAGACTCCACCAAAAGACTGATAAATGAATTCAGGAAATTTGTGGGACAAACAAAAAAAAAAATCAATGTAGAAAGATCAGAAATACACTAATGACAAACTCTCTGAAAAAGAAATGAAAAAAATGATTCCTTTTCAACCAAAGAGCTAGAAGCAAAAAGAACGAAGATGTGTTATGTACATTTAACAACTCCCCACAGTGAATGTAATCATTATGTACTGCAAACATGTACTAATAAAAATTGAAATGACAATTTTACTGTCTACTATGGAGCTAAAAATACATAATAAAGAAAAACTATTCCACTTAGAATAAAACAGAATATAGTAGTGCACATATGTAACCCCACTTACTTAGGAGGCTGAGGTAGGAAGATCTCAAATTTGACCTCAGCCTGGCTAACTTAACAGGATCCTGTCTTAAAATAAAAAGTAAAAAGGGCTGGGGTTGTAGTAGCACAGTGTAGAGAAACTTTTTTCAATCCCCAATAACACACACAAATACACAAAGAAAAAGAAAACAGAATAAAGTACTTAGGAATAAATTTAAGAAGACAAAAATCCTGCACACTGAAAATGCTGAGATACAGGTAAAGGAAACCAACATGAACCAAATATATTAAAAATGTTGAGATCAGTAACAGTATCAAAATGGCCATACTCCCTAAAGTGTCCCATGGACTCAATGTCATCATTCTGTTCTGATCGGTTTAATACTATTTTGTTTTGTATGAATTCATTGTGTACGAAGAAATGGACAACTATTTAGAAGAAAACAAGAGACACTGTGATACCCAGGGAGATGTTGTCTTGCTTTGAAATCTGTGTTACTTACATTGTTTACTTCCTATCTGCTTTGTTCTGTTTTGTTGTTTAGTTTTGCTCTCTTTAAAATTAGGAAAAAAAAAAAAGAGAGAGGCTATGACTTCCCAGGTCAGAAGTTGTACATCACAACTGAAGCACCAGCCCCCTAAACATTAAACGCTACAATTGTGTTATGCAGATTGGCCTTCCTGTATACCCTTCTCTCTATATGCTGCAGAGGTGTTTCTGGTCACTCAGCTAGCTCAGCTCTTAATATTCATGTAGTTCCCACCATTCTCACCATCACTCATCTTTTACCCACTCCCCTCTTCACAAATCAGTACAATCTGGGTCAGGCCCTGGGTCGTGGGCTCTGATCCACATCCCTCATCTGGATCGGAGTCAGGAACCCTTGGCTGCGTATAACTGTAAATGTCTTAGTCTCTTTATTCTCATCAGGGGTTGCACTGGAAGTGGTAGATTGGAATTAACTCATTCGAATTCCAATGTTTCCATGGGATTACAAATATCAATTTCCTGGACCTCGAGGAGGATGGCAAAAGGGATTTCTACACAAAGTCGTGGTTTCTTTTGCTTAGTTTTATAGCCTATGAGTACCCACCTCTAGTCCAAGCTTCTATGTCCACACAATCCAAGCTGTGGTAATCATCCAAGCCAAATTATATTCCTATCAAACTGGTAGATGGAGAAACCAAACAGACCACTGAGTTTGCTGGACGTAGGTAATAGGGCCAGGATTCAGGCAGACCGCTGGATTTAGGACTGGCAGTTTTGGACTCAGACCACTCTGAAAGCCACAAAAACCCAGCCTAGCTTAACATGGATCCCAGTGACCTTCACTGCCTGAGTTTAAACTTTTTGGGGGTGGGGAGGGCAGTATCTCTGTCTAGTCTGTACCTTCTCCCTGACTCACAGTCACTGTGGCAGGGTAATATCAAAAACTATTCCATGGCTCACTTAAAATAATTACCCCCCAAATGCTCCTAGTCCTCAGATATGGTGGGCATAGCATTGGATATCTTCTACAATCCCAGGCTGCCTTGTATAAAGGTCACTTTGAGGGTAAAATTGCAGTTTGCATAGCTGTTGGATTTTCTTAGATGCAGCCTGCTTCTCCCTGGGGCTGTCAAGCCTCTCCATTAACTTTTTTTTGTCTTTTTTCCTTTTTATCGGTACCGGGAATCGAACTCACGACTGCCTGCTTGAAGGCAGGCGCTTATGCTGCTGAGCTAAACCTCCAACCCCTCTCCATTAACTTTTAAGACAGATCTTCCTCACTGGCTGCCAGGATCAGCATTCCAGACTGCTTCGTTCTTTCCTCTGCTTTGTACTGTGTCTTTGACTTCTATGGTTTCTAGCTTCCCTAACAGCCACCTCCAGATTCTCTGAGATCTATTTTTTTTTTTTTTCTAGCTATCCCAATTCTAGATTCCACAGAAACTGTTGTCAGTCTCTCTTTTTATCAACATCTTTTCTTTAGGGCTAACATCACTAAAACAGTCTGATAAAACTCATGTGACCTCTATCAGTTAACTATGGCTCAATAATAACATTTTCCCAAATTGCAGATTTTGTATGTATCAGTTCACAAGCACACAAATTTGTTACTTTGCTATTGCGAGGGCAGTAATTAAAAATCTTTCAGGTAAGTACAATGGAATACAAGAACAAAGTCCAAACTGAAATGTTAGTTCTAACTCAATTAGACATTTCGCTTGTGGTTTTACTATCTTTATCTATCCTAACTCCTCTCCCCAAATTCAGGAGGGAAAGCTGGCCTTCAGTGCTGTCTAGGCTGACCTCAAGGTGACACAGTCATCTATGTTCTCATCTGTTCCTCTCCATAGGTGATACTCAGAGGATTCTGAGCACAACTTCTTAAGATTCCATCACTTACGGGCTGGGGATTTAACTCAGTGGCATAAGCTCCGGCCTGGCAAGCGTGAGGTCACCGAGTTTGATCCCCAATACAAAATAATAATAATAATCCCATCACTTTTAGGTTCTTTCAAATAACTGCATTCTCTTGACAGAACTTTTAGAGCATGACACCCTGCAAGTGGTAGTATTCACTTGAGCATCTCTTGGGAGCAGAAATGGTCCCCCAAAAGCAGTTAGGCTGCACTGCCAACTCGACACTCAGATCATGGACAGAACAGATGCCAGTTTTCAGGTCCACATTCACCCACAACTGACCCAACTGCCTGTGTAGTCTGTATCTCAGAATCATCATTATGCACACGGTTGGGGGGCAAGTGAAGACACCTTTCCCTTTCACGTATCTTATTCCTAAAACTGCTTCCATACTTTTATATTACCGCCTGAATCAAAGAAACGTTATCAGCTGCCCTTTTAGATACTTTTTCATTTTTGGATGAAGTAGGGTCCTACTACATAGTGGCCCAGGGTGGCCCAAGTTCCACCTGTCTCAACCTCCTAAGCACTGGAATTACAGGTGTGTGCCAGGTGACCTGGCTGTAATATGCCATACAGGTCACAGAACAGTCTTGAAACAGCCCAGAGGAATGGTTGAGAAAAAAAATCCTGGGGACACCTCACAGTACTATGGCAAAGCCCTGGATGTAGTGGCACACACTCAATCTCAGTACTCAAGAAACTGAGGCAGAGTAGGCAGTTTTGGGACAGCCTCAACTACACAGCGTGCTCAAGGACAGCTTTATTACATAGCAAGGATTACTTATAGATTAGTTCATAATTGAGCGACAACTGTCTTTAAGTAGATTTCCACTCGTTACTAGTCTGCTACTTACCTTTTGGACACAATACTAGCAAAAAATTCCTTTTAGTCACTGAGCAAGTGTAAAACTGATCCTCCAGATGAGGAGAAATGAAAGCGGCAATCACAGGGTCAAGTCAGGAGAAAGAGCTGGTATTTTTCTAATTGGTTACACAGTAGTGTGGAGGGCGGTCTAAAGTAGGACAGGAAAAGAATTAAGGATTGTGTGGCCTTATGTTGCAGCTAACCTAGCCCAAAGAATCAGCTAGTTTATAAATGTACAGATGGAAAAGGTATCAAGCTAAGTAACTTTGAATTAATTACTATGATCAAAAAATAGCTGAGCAGGGAACATACAGGGCATGTACAGTGTACAGTAGGGTTCTTCAGCTGGAAAATACTGTTATTTTTCTGTAAAAAAAAATTAATCAGATATACATCCAGTAAACAGTTTATAAAATGGTGTGATGCTCAGAAAGAAAGTATCTGTAAATACCAACTGAATCATCAGCTTATGAATAGTAACAATTTTTTTTTTGGTCTTTTTGAGACAGGGTCTCTATGCAGTTCAGGCATATGCAGGCTCTATGCAGTTGAGCTCACTTTGTGCCCCCGCTGGTCTCAAACTTGCAACAATCCTCCTGCCTCAGTCTGCCGAGTGTGGGATTACAGGCATGAGCCACCATGCCCGGCTAACAATTGAAAACTCTAAAGAGTGCTTGCCTGGCACGTGTGAGGCATTGATTCAAATCCCAGCATTGCAAAAATAAAAGTTAAAAAAAAAAAAAAAAAAAAAAAAAGCAAGCAAGTAGATTGAAGATGTAGAAAACACTGACAAAGGTTTTTGAAAACCATCAATATGGTAGAATTAAAACACGGAACCCAGGTCTAAGATACTATGTTTACATACCGTGCTCTAATGCAAATCTGTGCAATTTTTTTCTTTTTGGTACCTGGGATTGAACTCATGACAGCATGCTTTTGCAAGGCAGCTGTTTCTGCTGCTGATCTAAATTCCTGGTCCCCATGTGTGACTGTTTAGTATAAAAATATTCTGTACTGGCTAGGGATGGTGGTGTACACCTATAATGCCACCATTTGAGGCTAAAGTAGGATTGTAGTGAGTTCAAGAAAACCCTGAGCTACACTGAGATGCGTCTCACAAAACTCCCCCCCTCCATAATCACTACTGTAACAGTTTAGCAAATAACCTTTGAAATATTCAAATAAACCCTCTCCTACCCAAGTTCTAAACTTCAAGCATTAGTGAAAAAAAATTTTTTTAAAGGCAGAGTTTCATTGTATCATTCAGGGTGCTTCCAACTTACAACCATCCTCCCTCTTGCCTCAAGTCTCCCAGAGTGCTGGAATCACAGGCATGTGCCACTGTGCCCTGCCAGGTGGAGTTTTATCTTTGCTCTTTAAGTATACTTTTTATTCAAAAAGTGATGATGTTTGTCCTAACATTTTTACAAAGCTTGAGAAGAGGCCAATGTTCAGCCCTAGATCAAGAGTTGTGTGGTTCAGGTTTATGTGACTTGTGTACTAGCCAGTCTTTCCACCACCAGTAATTCAATGCCAACATTTATTTACTTCAAGTACTAGTATCATCTTTTACTTGAAAACACAGAAGACTGCAACTTTTTCTATAATGTTTAAAAGAAATATATTAGCAGTGAAAAACTATTCTAACATGTATGTCAATAATCAACTACACAGGTAGTACTCAGAGTAGTACTTTTATTTCCTATGGTATTAAACAAAAGCCAAGAAAATATCAAGTTAGTTTAAAAGGCAAATCTTACTCCTGAACGAAAAAATACAAACTGGTACTTTTATAATAGATCATTGTATTTTACATAATATGAACAAAATCACTAATGTATCTATATGCTTGGTTTCCTTAAACTACAATGAACCACAGAATAAAAGAAAATGGGTTTATTTGGGGGGAGCAAATAAACATTTTGGGGAAAAACACATAGCATGCTTTGTATTTTTTAAATTGTCTATGCATCGGCACTGACATGTAAAGTTTTAATAGCCACCACCTCCTCTTCCTTGTCCAAAATAGCCGCCTCCAAAGCCTCCTCTGCCACCTCCTCGCTGGAATCCCCCAGACCCTCTGTAGCCTCCTCCACCATGTCCTCTGAAATCTCCCCCACCGGGTCCTCTGTAGTCTCCCCCACCGGGTCCTCTGTAGTCTCCCCCACCAGGACCTCTGTAGTCTCCCCCACCGGGTCCTCTATAGTCTCCCCCACCAGGTCCTCTGTAGTCTCCCCCACCGGGTCCTCTGTAGTCTCCCCCACCGGGTCCTCTGAAGTCTCCCCCACCGGGTCCTCTGAAGTCTCCCCCATTGGGTCCACGGAAGTCTCCCCCATTGGGTCCTCGGAAGTCTCCCCCATTGGGTCCTCGGAAGTCTCCCCCATTGGGTCCCCGGAAGTCTCCCCCATTGGGTCCCCGGAAGTCTCCTCCATTGGGTCCTCGGAAGTCTCCTCCACTAGGTCCCCTGTAGTCTCCACTAGATCCCCTGTAGTCTCCACCAAAGTTGCCTCTATAACCCCCCCGGAAACCTCTATAGCCTCCACCATATCCTCTTCGATAGGAATTGGAGCCCCCTCCATATCCTCCACCGCCATATCCTCCACCGCCATATCCTCCACTACCATAACCTCCACCACCACCACCATAGCCTCCAGTGCCATAGCCTCCACCACCATATCCAGAACCCCTTCTATATCCACTTCCATTATCATATCGAGCCATCTTGGGAGGACGTGGACCATCTCCATACCTAGGAAAAGCAAAAACCCACCAGTTTAGCACTTTTTGTTCATGGTTTTGGGGAATGAACCCAGAGCTTCATGAATGCCAAGACTGTAAATCACTTAATACATCTCAATTATTAATCCCAATGTACAAATTTAGTCATTAATTTGAACATTTAATGCATAAAAAAGCAAAATATTAAAAACACTCAAGTTCAATATACAGTTTTAACATTTAAATATTAGGTAATATATTAGGAAGAGGTCCTGGGACTAACAATAAATTACGTATGTGGCATTTACTACCAATTCTTTTCTAGCATTGTGGAATATGTTTTTAAAAACCATTTTTAGTAAACTGTTCACATCTAAATTTATCTCATACCAATCCATGAAATGAGGGCTAAAAACTGTAGAAATCAAGATGTCCTACCAATGTTCCAATTCAGTACAACCTAAAACTGCTTATTCCTCAGGGGAAGCTTTTTGTACAGACTGGCACTACAAACTAAACAGCTTTTCCAAATCTGAAATATGGCTGTGATTTCTTTTAATTTCTTCACTGCTTGTTTCCCCATACTAGTCCATCATCAATTCTTACTCATTTTACTGCAAATCTAATGTAGTCACTCTCCATGTTTTAGTTCTCCCATCTGTAATATGAGTCACCTCATATCCATATATCTTAGATTACCCACATATCTGTTTATTAAACTAGTTACTGGGCTCTTTTTGTTGCAGGAGCAGATTTTACGAGAAGGCTCCTTGCTTACAACTCTTTCTGTCAAAAATAGTCACTTCTCCCCTAAACATTCACAGGTACTTCATTTGTATCTATGACACTTGTTTTGTAACTCAGGACTGTGATGCTTGTTTTCTTTTTGAAGATTTTCTTTTCAAAAATCCTTCCAATCTCTGCCCAATTGGGAGGATCACAGAATAGCCTAACAGCACTGCTTCTAAAACTATGGTGCCTGGATTTGACTCCGGCTCTATTAGTTGCTAGCTGTATGACCTAAAGACTTAAGTAATTTTTGCCTAGTTTCCTTAGGGTGTTAAATGCACACTAACCAGTGTACATTCAGCTCAGTGGTGTGGTGCCTGCAAGTGTGAGATTGAGAGTTTGATCCTAGTACCCCCCCAAAAAAGTGTACTAATAGTTGTTAGTAATAGTTCATGACCAAATACATAAGTGATCCTTGAGGAGGTATTTCTTGATGATTAGAACAATATTTAAAAATCTGAGGGACAAGATGATAGCACTGTGTTTATGCACCTAAGATAAATGATTACAAATGATTAGGAAAATGTCACAAAAATGCTGCAATGCGTAAAAAATGAAAACCACATGTGATCACTATTTAACACTCAGCTTTTTCTGTAGGTAAATACAAGGTGAGGACAAATTACAAAATCTGAAACAAATGAAAACATTTTTAAAAATTAAGAAAAAAATTCTTTTTTAGCTTGAGATAGCAACAGCTAACCACACATGGTGGTCACATCTGTAATCAGTATTCTGGCAGGTTAAGGCACCAGAATCCTAACTTTAAGCCTAGCCTAAAAAGTAGCAATACCCTTGTCTTAACATTCTTTTCTTAAACATCAAAACACTACTATATCATTTCCTGTCCTATGATCCAGTCTGGACTACATATAAACTTTTAAAGGTCTCTATTTGTTAACACGAATTGCTGTTTCATCTAAGTAACACAAACAAAAGTAACACTCATCTGAGACCTAGTCAATCTAAATATTGTATTAATTCTGTCAAGAATTTTAATTTAGACAGTGTGAATTCTCTTATCAGCTAGCTCTGGAAATCCTAGCCCTGCATGAATACCTGCCTTCTGCTTGGTCGAAAGGCAACCTTAGGGCCAGAGATTTAGGTCAGTGGCGTAAATTCCTGCCTGGCAAGCATGAGGTCATGAGTTCAATCCCTGGTTTAAAATAAAAAAAAAAAAAAAGAAAGACAACTTGATTGGAAGAGACTCACCGTGCAGCACCAATCATAAGGCTTATACCAGCTGCTGAGGGCCGAGAGATTTGTCGGATCATGTTCAACATATGTTCATTTACAGGGTCCAATTGACTGATGATGTTAGGTTGTTTGGTTACTTCAACAACCAGAGCTTCCATGGCTGCCCGGAGGGCAGTAATACAGGCAGCTGCAGCATGAGAAATTTGCAGTCTGATCCTAAAATGAAAAACAATAAAAAATTAGATCATTATATTTCACACATAGTAAATCATGGGAATAAACCAAATTGTTTAACAATTACCAATACTACATCAGAGTGACTCTAGACTCAGGAAATACAGGTATGGAAAACTACACTAACCTCTCAGAATTCACTACTAGCTCAAAGTACGATTTTTAAAACTATAAAATCTTTTTTTTTTTTTTTTTGGCAATAGGTTCTCACTATGCAGTCTAGGCTGGTCTTGTGACAAGCTAGCCTCAAACTCTTGGTTATCCTCCAGCCTCAGCCTATTAGGTGCTGGGATTATAGGCATGTGCCAACCATGGCTAGCAAACTATAAAATCTTTCAAGTCAAACAAACACCGTTTGCGATATAGGTCACAGCCTCCAAAGAGACACTCAGAAAGTTTGCATTTTCAAGGGTTCCAAAATATGTTGGTTGTATTAACCATACTCGAAGCTCTATACCATTTCTGTCAGATGGTCATTGCTGATATGCAACCTATAATTTGGTGATGGCAGTATTTACAAAAGCAGTTTAAATATGAAACACTTATTAATTTACAAGTACAGTAAAACCTTGGTTTGTGAGTATACTTTGTTCCAGAAGCATGCTTGTAATCCAAAGCACTAGTATATCAAAGAGAATTTCCCCATAAAAAATGATGGAAATGCACATGATACGTTCCACACTCAAAATATTCATACAGAAATGAATACAATATTGTAATATAAAATAATACAAAGAAAAACTAATCTATACTTACCTTTAAAAACCTTCATTGGCTGGTGTGAGGGAGACAAGAGAGAGGAGGGTTATTGTGTAGGACAACTTTCACTATCACTAATGAAATTACTGCTACAATGGAATCATCTTCTTTCCATGCAACTTTTAATGAATCTATCCAATGACACCTGCATGTGCCTCTGAGGATTTTGCAGAAATGTGACACTGCATTGTCATTAAACAGATTTATCACTTGCATTGCTTCAGAGGTGGTACTTTTCTACAATATTTTGTGCTGCTTTTCACATTATACCCAACTCCCTAATCTCATTTGAGATCCAGCTTTTTCTCCTCCACAAACAAGATCTATTCCACAGCCTCCTCCTGTTGGGAGATGATTACTCACTATCTATCAGTGACAGTGAGGAACCACTGGCTCAGTCGTGGTCATGTGATGTCCAGTATCCCATGCTACTCATATTTCAGGCATCGCTGATTTATCAAGTTAGAATTAGAAATGTTTGCTTATCTTGTGGAACACTCACAGAACAAGTTACCCACAACCCAAGGTTTTACTGTACAGTCAATTTAAGAAGTTCGTTTATAGTAAACTATACTACCAAGATTTTTTCCACTCTCCAAGAAAAAATGGGTAAAGCACCTTATCTGAGTCATTCAACTGTGCTATGTTTATTTCACATATTGCAATTTTTTTTTTGGCCTTTTTGAGACAGGGGCTCACTCTGTAGTTTAGGCTGGCCTTGAACTTGCAATGATCCTCTTGCCTCAGCCTCAGCCTCTCCAGTGCTGGGATAACAGGTGCGTACCACCATACCTAGCCCACGTGTTGAGATTAAAGCTGACTTCTAACATATCACAGTTCTAAGAAGTTTTTAGTCCAAATTTGAAAATCCGTACCAGTCATCTACAAACACAATCTGTCCATCAGACTGGACTTTCTTGGAGGCAAACAGAAGCAACTGCAAGGGAGTAACTAAGGTCATGCCTTTAGCAGAGATGGCTCGGGTTCGAATCTGCAAATGGAAACAGAGGCAAAAGAAAAATACTTGGCTTTCCCATCAAATGTCATCTGATGACAATAAGTAATACTGTGAACATTAAAACTCATGTTCACAAAGATAATCTGGATTTTCTACACTCTTCTTACCTTTTCACCAAATACAAAGAAGGGAGAAGGGTACTTCATGTCTTGGCTGCTAAATGGACAATTAACAGATGACTTATGGATAAGTGCGTTACGCCCTTCAGTGGTAAGAATTTTTCTCTTTTCCTTATGATAGCACACATTGGGGTATACACCAAAAGCCAGGAGAGAGATAACAACATCCAAATTATTATCTGGTCCAGTGTTAGTAAACACTTGTGTCAACAAACACTCTGTTAGGAAGAAATTGAAACAAAGGATCAGTTAACTGAGTAATTATCACATATGCAAACTATTTCAGTGTTAGAACAAATGACTTCTCCTACAAACCCTACTTTAAAATAATCTGGCAGGGGCTGGGGATTTAGCTCAGCGGCATAAGTGCCTGCCTTGCAAGCAGGCAGTCTTGAGTTCGATTCCCGGTACCAATAAAAACGAAAAAAAAAAAAAAAAAATCTGGCAATAATACATTTTTTTTCTCAAAATACTGTTTATAGCTTGGATCAAGTTCAGGGAAAAAAATTTCCAAAATTAAAGCATCTGTATTCTCTTATAGATTCAATCACAATATAAGCTTGGGTAATTTTACAAAGTATATTTTATCTGCTTTTGTTAAGTAGCTATCATTTACATAAGATGGGTTGATCAACTAACAGGACAACCCTTGGAATGAAGGCTGATTTCATTAGACTATACCTTTACTTCATCGCTGACTCAAAATCCTAATACAGAGAGCTAAGAACAAAGATGTATCTTACAACTTAAATGCTGATCATAGTTTTACTGGGTAACAATATTGTCATCTCAGTACAAATGTTAAAGATTCTAAAATAAAAATGTTCTTTCTACTCCTTTGATTTTAGAAAAATTATTAAAACAGTCTACAATGGCTAAGAATGATTTTGCTTAGTCAAATTATATATATATTTAAATCGGTACCAGGGATCGAACTCATGGCCTGCTTGCAAGACAGGTGCTTATGCTGCTGAGCTAAATTCCTAGCCCCTTTAAATCATTATTTTTAAGAAACTCAGCATCTTGCATCTGTCTTGCAACCCACCATATTTTTTGGTTATGAATTATAGTTCTCAATGTTTAACCTCATTGAAAAAGAAAAATACTATAGCACAATTAACGTCAATTACGGTGGAGTATCCCTATAATCCCTGCACTGTGAAACCAAGGTACGAGGATTCCAAATTCAAGCCCAACTTTAGCTATTTAGCAAGTCTCTATATCTCAAAAATAAAAAATGAAAAGGGTTGGAGACACAGCTCAGTGCAAAGGTCCTAGAATTCAATTCAATCCCAAGTACAACAAAGGGCAAAGGGAAAAGAAGGGAGATTACTGCTGCTGTATCATAAATAATAAGATCCTCTAGGTTCACCAAAGTTTTAATTCAAGCCATTTAAAATTTACTTCTCTTCTAAAAATTAACATCTCTCAAAACCTTTCACCATAACTTTCTGCTTCCTTTATAAAATGAATGAATTAATGCAAAAACCTGCTATCACCATGTTCTAAGCTTTAGTGGCATATATGTTGCAGTGGGCTATTATTCAACTGTCAAAGGTTTGCCATCACTGAACATGAAAAAACAGAGTTAAATATCTGAATCTTAAATATATCATCCATGTGCTGCCTGCCAATATGTATGTAATACTTAAATGTTACTTTGGATATAGCTAAGAATGAAAAGTCTTACCTTCTGGAAAACCAGAATTAAGCAAAATTTCTTTAAGTTGAACTTTGGCCTCCCAAGTCATTCTTAATGTAGCCATATTGAGTCTTTTGTGTTCACAAAAACGTATCTCTGCTTCTTCTCCACCCATTCTGAAATAAATTAAATGGAGTACAAAGTCATTCACAAAGACCAGAGATACAGACTTAGATTAGGAACTTTAGATTGTTCACCTTGAGTAGTAACTTCAGGTTAGGTCCATACCTAGCATCATCCCAGGCTTGAAATACTGACAAAAGTGCCACATGGTCAGAAAATCTGTTTCCTGCAAAATTTCGATGGATATAGCCCAGTCTCTTCCCTTCACTGATGAAAGGCTCTGGAAAGCAGGTAGCAGCAGCAATGGTACAGACAGCATCTCCCACACTGAAACATACGTTAAATTAATACTATAATAGGATTTTGTTACCAGCAGATTGGGTCACTGTGGATTAGTCTTTCTTGGCTGTACTAATGCTTTCATTAGCACTAAAAATAGCTTAATGAAGAATATTATAGCTGCTTTCTCCAAAAGCGGAAAGGAAAATAGGGACTTCTAACATTAATGGCTACGTATCTTCCCCGCCTATTCTCTTTGTCCTTTTTTTCTTTTTGAGACAGGGTCTCACTATGCAATCAGTTCAGGCTGGCCTTGAACTCTTTCTAGGCCAGGCTGGCCTCAAACTCACAAACTCTTGCCTCATTCTCCCAAGCACTGGGATTACTGGAGTACACCACCATGACTAGGACATATTCTGGTAAAATACATCCCCTTTCTTAGAACTATTGTTTTTCAGGGGACAGTTATATTAATCCCTCAAGAAGTACTCTTCAACCTGGTAAGCAGGAGGTCTTGAGTTCAAGTCCCAGTATAGGGGGGACTCCCTTCTAAGAAATCTGCCCTCCCAAGTTTAATCTAAGTATCTGTAACTGTCTCCTTTTCTATTCTTAAAAAATTCAGTATCTAGATACACCACTTCTTTTCACCTAAAAATAACTTTTTATTCTATATGAGCTCACTTTGATTTTACGGGGACAGGGTAAGTTATTACACTACTTTGACTATCAGCAATAAAACAAATTTAAAAAGCACTCACTAGAAAATACATCCCATTATCATCATTTTTCCAAAACGGGGCTCAATGGGGAGTTTAGCCAGGATTCGTCCTAGAGGAGTCAATTCATCATTGATATCTAATGCATCAAGCTCTGTGGGAAAAAATTGTGAACAAAAATGGTGAAGAACACTTTTTAACCTAGATAAAGATCAAGCATTTGCAGATTAAAGCTATGGTAGTGCACTTAAGACTGCAAGTAGTAGGAACAGTGACACACACTAGTAACCTTAGTATTTGGCAGGGTCCAGCAACAGGATGGTTCTGAGTTCAGCATGATTTGACAATGAGACTGTCACCAAATCAAACCACATTCTGGAGCAGCAATATAAATGATACACTAGAATTAGGTCCTTTATATAGAAAATCTGACAGTAGTCCGAAAAGGCGACAAATAGTAACAGCATTAAGTACCTACATGTCATAAAAACCTGATACTATTTTAAAGACAAAGAAATGAAATGTGGAGAGGGATAAAGTTCACATAAATGAGTGCTGGATTCATAATTCAAGTACCTATTTTGGCTCCTTCAAATTCCTTACTTGTCCAGTATACTGTACGGTATCTATAACTGACTTAAAAACAGAAGTATATGTTCTAAGAGACATACTTGAATATATAATGAGTCTTACAGTTTTCTTATCTTTATTGAGATAACATTTGGCTTTTGTTCTCAAAATATGAGACTTGTCTCATCCCTAACACTGCTCACTCACTGTAGTAAGTGACAATCCTATGTGACCAAGGTAAACGCTAGAAATTCTACTAACACAGCCCTGCTGACTCTTCTTGAGTCACTGTTAAGTGTTTTGACAAGACAAAAACAAATGGTCTAACTAATATCTGTATTAGGCAGTTAAACCTTTTGTAAGTACCTCTAAGAGTATGCTCTGCTTCAATCACAGCATCCAAAGGTGGAGGTTCAATTGCTTTGGCCAAGAACTGGCCAATTCCTCCCAGACGCAGAAGTTTTATGCTCAAAGCAATTTCATGCAATGGTGTTCGAAACATCTCTGGTGTCATATGGGTTTCGAGTCTAAAAGAAAATAAGCATGAAATAACCAGCCTCCTTATGTAAATTTATCAAACTGTTTTTACAGACACAGAATTCAGGATACTGAGTTGCCCCTTCTTTCATCCTTTTTCAACTGAGAAAGTATGTCCATCTCAAGAAACAAGAGAGTAACATGCTAGTGAGGCTGTAAGGAGAAAAGAATCTTTCTTCATTGTTTATGGGAGGGTAAACTGATTATAACCACTATGGAAATCACTATAAATTTTTCAAAACAAACAAACAAACCCACCCCTAAACCTAGAAATTCTATTTGACTCAATCCCCTTGTAGTTATCTTCCCAAAAGGCTTCAAAAATGGATGTGCTCTCTTGAGACCATAATGTTTTTCTGGGAGTGTCCTTTTTTGGGGTTTTTTTTTTTTTGGGGGGGGGGGGGGGGACGACAGCCGCGCGGTACCGGGGATTGAATTCATGACCTTGTGCTTGCCAGGCAAGTACTATGCCAGAGCTAAATCCCTGGCTGGAGTGATTTTTCTGAGGCAGCATTTCAGCATTATATGGTTCAGTTCAGGCTGGCCTCAAAACTCATGGCAGTCCTGCCTCAGCCTTCCAAGTGCTGGGATTATAGGCATGCACCACCACACCCAGCTTGAGACAATGATGTTCAGTGGTGTAAATCAGACACACAAGCTTGAACATCACATGGTTTCCTCTTATATGAAAAGGATAATAGAAAAAAAATGGGAAAAACTTTTATTCTAAAAGTTTTAATTCTGTGTTTATGTTGTCAGTTTAGTGTCACTACATTACACTATGAACAATCACTTTGCAGGACTTCTATCTCTTTTTTATCGGTCCCGGGGATCGAACTTGCGACTGCCTGCTTGCAAGGCAGGCGCTTATGCCACTGAGCTAAATCCCCAGGCCCAGGACTTCTATTTCTTTGAGTATGTCTTTACTGTTGCTATTAGCATGGTCTATTTTGAAATAAACAAAATGAGCCTTTAAAGTCCAACAAGTTATTACAAATTAATATTAACAGTGAATATTTAGTGAACTCCACATAATATGCACAATTCTAAGTATTTTACACACAGCAACCCTGTATATTAGGTATATTAGTCTAGTCTTTTACTATGCTCCCCCTTCCTTTTGCGGTCTGGAAAATTTATCTGTAATCTCATGGAAATTCTGGTGAAATAATTTTAACCTATCACCTACAGTCAACTTACAGTGAGTATAAAGATACTAAGATATATTTATATAGTTAAGGGCAGCCAAGGGGACCTGAGTCTGGTCTAGACAAGGGTTTATGAAACAAAGGACTTGACCCAGGGCTTAATTCATGAAAAAGAGAGTAGCTCAAGGATAAGTGATGGTGAGAATGGCAGAAACTATGTGAGTAATAATGTGAGCTGAGCTAGTTAAGCCGCCAAAAAGTACCTCTGTAATATGTAGAGAGAAGGAGATGTAGAAAGACCAATCCTTTTAACACAACTGAGTTAGCATTTAATATTTAGGGGGCTGGTGTTGTGATGCGTAAACTTTCTTTGTCCTAGGAAATTATAGCATCTTATTTTGAGACTGAACCCAAGTGATGGTCCTGGAGCAACAGCTCTGTCACTTCACTGGGTTAAACCATTTAGTGGGACACTTTGATGTGAGGACATAGTGCTGTTGCTTAGCTTTTAAGATTACATACCAGAATCTAGCTATTTACATTGCTTAGAACCAGCTGAGAGGAAAAGGAAATGGTTTAGCCAGCTCTGTACGTATCAGCATATGGAACGAGGCCAAGTTTAGCTAAAATGGAGGTAACTGTTTTGTATTTAAGGAGAGCCGTTCATATGGCCTTCTACATCATCTCTGACTAAAAACTGATCAAAGAACACAAACCACTCAGTAAGAACCTATCTCAAAATACAAAAGGCTAGGGATGAGTAGCTCAGTGCAAAGGTGCTGCTTTCAGTCTGTGTTCCCAGCAGGCAGGTTTGTTTCTTACCTCTCAAAACGGGCTCGGCTACAGAGGTGAAAGCAAAATCCAGGCCGCACACGACCAGCTCGGCCTTTACGCTGTTCAAGGTTTGTTTTGGATGCCCAGACTGTAGCATAGTTGGTCATGTTGTTGTGAGCCGTAAATAGTTTCACTTTTTGTCTACATAGGAAAGAATGGTTAGTTCTAAGACCCCAATATATATGGACAGCACTATTGTATATTCACTGGATAATGTTTTCCAAACCCTACTGATAATATCTACTTTTGACCACCACAAATACAAACTGCATTTTTATTATACTCTCCCTAGCTATCAATCTACTAAAATACAACGTAACATATACATACCACTTACCAGCTGGATTATCTTTGCAAAGGTATGTAACATCTTTGCCTCATTTGAAAATTGATATTATGCTTCTATCTATACAAAGTTATGCATACATGGTTAAGTAACATAATGAACAAATCATTTAAATGGGATCTCACACACAAGAGTTAAGTGATAGTCACTCAAGCTACCTCTAAATCCAATGTTAAAAGTGACCGAATTTGTATGATCTAAAGGTTATATGGCACATATCATGGCATACCTCAAGAGGTGCTGGCAAAAAGTCTGCTGGAAACCCTAAGTAATCCTAAAATTCCTTACATACATAGGTAACTGCTACTAAGTAACTGGGATTAGCACAGAATGCTATTCACTATTCTTTAAAATAGCCACTAGCCAATCATTTTTAACTGCTATGACTGAGGGACTATGTACAGAAGACAAGGAGCACAAGTTAGACATAGCCAAGTTTTAACACTGTTGTTCCCTCTTGGATCAGTTACCAGTGTATTTACTTTCTATTTAATACCCCTCTCCACTCTTGTATTTCCCAGGCTCTCATAATATTATATATAGCCCTTTAATATGTAAATGATTTTTTAAAAGGTACAGTATTTGTCATGTGCTAAACAGTGGTTATCTCTGCACTCCAAATAGCACACTACTAGCACAGCAATGATCAGTGGAAATGAGAAACAAGTGAAACATCAGCTGATCTGACTGCAGTGGGAAGCACTCAGAAATTATAATGTTAAGTTTTGTCATTGTCTACTAATTTGTGCTGACAAACACAAAAAATTAATCTTGACTATCACAGCATGTGATAAAAAATATGGTGAATTTATAAAGTTACTACAGTTGAACAGTCTCTATTCTCCCTCACTTTGAATACACATCTAATTCTTGATACTTTCTGAACTGGTTCTGGAAGTCTTCTCTAGTTGTGCTATTCTGTATCAGTTTTATGTCAAAGTATCTTTAGTTGTGCTATTATGGTTGCCTTGATGTCCTAAATCAATTCAAAACATTTATCTTTCATGGTCATTCTGACTTTGGGAAGAGTTAAAGTTGGACAGCACCAGATCTGGTAAGGTGAATGAGGACACAACATAACCTTTTTAGAGCCTGCATATCTGTTGAACGCCACTTAGGAAGCATTCATTGTACTTTTTTATTGCGGTGGGTGTGTAGAGAAGTTCATAAAACAGGATTTTTAGAACTGCTTCAGAAATTGACCAGAATGATGTGATACTAAGATCAAAACCATTGTAGGGCTGTCAGGGGGATTAAACTGCAATGTTTCTTTTTAGAAGACATTGACGATATTTTTTGATTGTGGTCCGTAAGAAGTTCATGAAAAGACGATTTCCAGAACTGTTCAAGAAATTGACAAAAATGATGTGATATGCTATTCTAACGCTGTCAGGAGATTTCACTGTAATAATGTAAATATCTAAGTATTCACTGTATTTTTTTTAATCAATCTGTGCATGTACAGTAGGACAGCAGTTTTTTTAACTGTTCATTGACGAATGTTCCAATTGGAACACTGAAAGAGACAAAACAGATTCACTGAGAACTTACTTGCAAGAGTCAATGACATAAACAACATCATTTATGGTAATGCTCGTTTCAGCAATATTTGTGGACAAAATAACCTGCAAAGAAATGGTAAAAGAAAAACTACACTTCAGAAGATATTCTACTTATGTACCTAAGACTGATTTATTTGCTCACATAAAAATAGCAGATGTGCACTAGGGTTAAGAAAAAAATAAATCACTTTCCTACTTACTATGAAAAATTTTAGCAAGCTTAAACAGAGGTTACTTATTTCCATGTATATCTATGTATTTGATTTTTAGAGTCTGGGTTGTGCTACATAGTACAGGTTGTCCTCAAACTCACAGTGATCCTCCTACCTTAGCTCCCCAAATGCTAGGATTACAGGTTACTCAACCACACCTACCTTATTCCTCAATTTAGATGGGTCACAAACTTTGGGGGTGGCTTGCTGAAAGCCTATAATACTTGTTTATTATGTATGTTACCTCTAATCCCATTCTATAATGTTTAAAACTTACCTTGGTTACTCCAACTGGTACTGGATCAAACACTTTGCGCTG
Organism: Cavia porcellus; assembly: GCF_034190915.1. NCBI lineage: Eukaryota > Metazoa > Chordata > Mammalia > Rodentia > Caviidae > Cavia > Cavia porcellus. The sequence continues at coordinate 3,720,447 of NW_026947512.1, forward strand.
TTCTTCTCGTGGAATCTGAGAATGCAGAGGTAGAATCTGATACCTATGGCTTCCTACAATACAAAATAGTTAAGGTTTATTAAACATAGGAAACTGGAGGAGTTAAAACCATTCTTTACATGGCAGGGAGAAACTGGGAATCAAATTCATGACCCTGTGCTTGCCAAGCAGGCAGGCACTGTGCTGCTGAGCTATATCTGTGGCCCCTACTACATGTTGTAATTTAAAAACATGACACTAAATTTTTCTGTTATCACATATGGCCATTATTCACTCTCAAATAGATGACAATTGAGAGAAACATACCAAAATGTGGATTCATTTCCAAATGCTTCTGCATAGTACAGATCAAGTTCCAGCCAGGCAAAAAAACCAACACAGCTCCAGGAACATTAAGGGTTTCAATGTACTTAAGAAGAGCTTCAATGAGTTCAAAAGGAGTTTCCTTTTCATTCAACTGAGACATGCTCAACTTTGTTTCTGGACCATATTCATCACCACAGATCAAGTTGCAATTCGCCTAAGGAAAAAAAAAGGGGAGGCACATTTTCAATTATCTTGGCTCATAAATTTTCTAGATTTTTCATGTTCAATCGAATGATGTGAAGTGTAGCCAGGTGAGGTGGTACATGCCTGTAATCCCAGCACTTGGAAGGCTGAGGCAGGAGGATAGTTGCAAGCTCAAGACAGACCAGCCTGGGCTACAAAATGAGCTCAAGGCCAGCCTGAGCTGCACACTGAGACACTGTCTCAAAAAAAGGTGAAGTGTTACACATAAAGAATTTAACCTCCACATAGAACTTACATCAACCAATTGTATTTTTCTCTTCTGGGCTAGTTCACCTCTCTCGTTTTTTTTTTTTTTTTTTTTTTTAAAGTCAGTACCAGGGGAGGGACTCATAACCACACGCTTGCAAGGGAGGCGTTTATGCTGCTGAGCTAAATCCCCAGGCCCTAGTTCATCTCTCCTTAGGCAATCTGATGATCCCCCATTCCCAGGTCACCATACTGGTATTGACCTTAGTGTAGGCACTTGATCTGCATGGTGCTATGCAGCTCAAAAGGCACTCATGTCAGTTACCATCCATCTCAGCCTCCAGAGTAGCTGAGACTATAGGTATAGTCCATCTCATCTGGCTTATTCTGAACTTTCCCTCTAATATTCCCAAAGGACACAATTAAACTTCAAGAACTAAGTTTTTCAGGTATTTTCCTTGTTAATGAACTATTCATCATTAGTAATTTTTGATCACTTCATCTATTTCTAAAATGTTTTATATCTGTTCCATGTATTCTATTTTAAAGTCAGTGATATATAAAGACCTCAATGAGAAAATTGAAACACAACTGGTCTTTTTTCCTCAACCAAGTTTTCCAATATGCTGTACGTATTCTTTTTTTCTTTTCTTTTTCTTTTTTTTATCGGTACCAGGGATCGAACTCACGACTGCCTGCTTGCAAGGCAGGCGCTTATGCCACCTAGCTAAATTCCCAGCTTCTGTAGTATTCTTAAGAGGTTGATTCTCCGGATACTTTTTGTATCAAATTCTGCACTGTTGTCTGTTGTATAGCAGTCATTCTCTTCAAATTTCCAAGAGGAAGATGCTTTTTTACTTTCATTTGTCTCAGCCTCAAGCATATTTAAAATTAATGTCCTTTCTTTCCTATTTCTTGGTAGAAAAAAATCCTTGTTTTTCCCTGTTCAATGCTTTCTCTCTTGAATAGTTTTATTACTGCCCAATTTGGAAGGTGCTTAACCTTTGTGGTACAGATGACCAAGGGATCTTTTTAAAATACAGATTCTGATTCAACATATCTAGGATACAGCACAAAGTTTTCTCCTGTCTACAAGTTTCCCAGGTGCTCTGGTGTAGAGAATATGAAGTAAAAGTCTACTGTAAGATATAATTGTTTCTAGGGGGTGGTGCTTGAACATCTTACAATTTGTATGTCAAACAAAATTTAACTTACTTTAGAAAAATGCATAACACTGAATCTACAATTATTTGGATCAAAATATATTAATCTACAGACAATATAGTTTTTAAACAGTGTTCTATAAAGCTAACTCATTCTGTTTTTACTAAAACTTTTTTCTCCAAAACCAACTTGCCCACAATAAAAATTCTTTATTAGATTCACTTACATCATCATCCTCACCACTATCCTCTTCCTTATCCTTCTTTTTCTTGTCCTTTGGTGGAGGAACAAACTGGGTCATCTGAATACAGTCTTCCAAAAAATACTCTGCCAGAAACAATCCACTTAGGTTAAGTACAAACTATCAACTCTCAGAATACAGCAGTCTTAAAGCCATTTGCTAATTCCTATCTCACAATTCCTTACTATCTTTCAACTTTATTCTTTACAACTGCCCAGAAATTACGATAGCAATAACTTTTTTTTTCTTAAAACTTTACTATTTCACTCTTAGATCCTAAAGGAGAGCAAAATGTAAGTTATATCTATTCCCACAAAGTCAGTTCTCTGCACAACATTAAGCTAAAACTTTTTGGAATGCCCATCACCCATACATTATGTATGCTAACTGCAGATGCAACTCCTGAATACTAAAATGAAACCTGTATTTATTTCACTGAATTCACTGATGTATGATGAACTGTGATTTAATACTCTAATGTGGCCTTTATTTTAAATGCCCTTAATGATTACTACAATCTCTAAAAAAATCCAAATCCTACTGTATAAATATTTATACCACCCTTCCTCACTCCCACAAGGTTTACCTTGAACTGGGAAAGTTCTCCCATAAACTTCAATGATAGGGCAATTGAAGAAATATTCACAAAACATACTGGTGTCAATAGTAGCAGACATAAGTACAATGCGAACTTCAGGATAAGCCAGAACCACATCACGCAAGACCACCAAAAGAAAGTCAGTCTATTAAAATATAAAAACACATGAAAAGAAACTGTATGAAACATAGGGCATGAGATCCATCTAAAAGATTTATGTTACACAGCTACGAAATCCCTAAAATTCAGTGTCTTAGAAGGCTGCTGGCAGAAGTGCAAGAAAAAAAGGTTATTATGAAATAGTGACAGCATTTTTAGGGAACAGATATAGCCTAAAAACCATGGCAGTGCTGGGCAGAGGACTGTCACAAGTTTGAGGCCAACTGGGAATCACAGGTGAGTTCAAGTGTAGCCCAGACTACATAGTGAGACCCAGTCACAACCAAATAACTGGGGATAACTGAAAGAGTGCTATTTAGATAGGGGAAGACAAGGACACAGAGTATTAAGAACATCAATGAATCTATCTCCAGATTTTTAGTGAAATTTTAATTAATTAGAAAAAGAAAACAAAGCTATAGTGACCTATGAGACTCATTTTTTAAATGCTGAAAAGACACTCAAAACAATGGTGAAGAAATTTATTTTTTTCCTTTGTCTTTGAAATAAAGTGGATTGGGGGGGATAAATTTACTTTTCTTAAATATGAATTAGTTTTGAACCCAGGACCTTTGCACTGACCTATATCCCCAGTCCTTAAATTATATTGTAGTGTCACGGTTAAATTGCCCACTAAATTGCCCAGGCTGTACTCAAACTTGCGATCCCTTAGCCGACCTGCACTACTGAGATTACAGGTGTTATGCTGCCCTGTCTGCCTAAATATTATTAATTAAGAGAATATAATTTACTACCTTTGAGATTTTTTTTTGAACGACCACCACATTTTATTTTATTTATTTATTTTTTTTTTTTGTCTTTTTCATTTTTACCGGTACCAGGGATCGAACTCACGACCGCCTGCTTACAAGGCAGGTGCTTATGCCACTGAGCTAAATCCCCAGCCCCGACCACCACATTTTAAAAAGTCACTGACACATTACGCACATTCTTTCCCAGAGTGTGAATAAATCAATGAATTCACCTACTCTTGTAGGAATCTAGGTGGCTTCTAAGGTTTTAAACTATTTCCTTAAATCTGCTGGGTGACATGGTATGGAAAGGTAAACTTTTAAGAGTTAAAGTGAAGGGCTGGAGGTATAGCTCAGTAGCACAAGCACCTATCTGGCAAATGTGAAGTCCTAAGTTCAAGTCTCAATACAAGGGGGAAAAAGTTACAGTGAAACTATTTTCCTAACTGGCTCAATAATACACATTCTCCCACAAGCATTGCTAAAAAACAAAACAAACCAAACTCCTGCTCCATACACTTGGAATTGTCATTTAAAGTGTTATAAACCAAACTGATAAAGCAATATCGTAATGGGAGTTTGAACTGCACTTTCCTTATTTCCCAATGAGACTGAGTAACCTTACAAACTTATTAGCCAAATATTTTTCTTCTATAAATTGCCTATTATCTCATCTCTTATCTTTCTGAGTCACCTAGATATTTCTTACTAATTTGTGGTTGTTTATATTTTTATACTAGTAAATTGGAATCATCTGGCTTAAAAGGAATAAAATCTTAGTTTTAATATAAATTACATTAATTTGAAGATAGACTGACATATTCAGAAAAGTACAGAACTATCATTGAGTACAGTAACTATCTGGCCACATGTATCTTCCAAGCACATAAATGTGGTTAATCCAAATTGATATACTTCTGTGTAAATAAAATACACAACAGGTTTTAAAGAATTCATGTGAAAAAATTTTAGAAAAACAACCTAATTTTAAAATTGACTACAAGACTGCCTGTAATCTTTTTTTTTGTCTTTTTCCTTTTTATAGGTACTAGAGATTGAACTCATGACTGCCTGCTTGCAGTTGCTTTATGCCGCTGAGCTAAATCCCCAGCCCCTGCCTGTAATCTTGAATTCAAACATTGCTGTAACCTGGGTTACTTACCTAGTGAGTTCAAAGCCATCCTGAACTACATGGTGAGATTACCCAAAAACAAGACCCACAAAGTTTTAAAATTACATTGCCATTTAAGCCCTAAATCTATCTGGAGCTGATTTCTGTATCTTGATTATGAGACAGTAAACTAGTATCAACTAGTTCCACATGGATGACCACTAGTTTTCAATAACATTTCTCCACTACTATTTCTTTCAACCGTTAAGCCATATACATGAAATACCATAACTTCAAAGTAAGCCTGATTATCTGTAAGGCAGAAAGACTTCATTCTGCTTTTCTTAAGAAAGACTGGTTATTTTTAGCCTCATGTCATCCCAAGAGTATTTCCAACCATTTTAACAAATCCTATGAAAAAGTCTTCTGGAATTCTGATTAGACTTGCCTTTAAAAAAAAAAAATAGAAACAAAACAACCTGTTAACTTATTTGGGGAGAATTGGTATTTCTACGCTATTTAGTCCTTCTATTTATCATCCATTTTTCTAGTTTTACAATAAATTTTATTTTTCCTACATTGGTCTTGCATGTTTTTGGATTTATTCCCACGTATTTTATATTCTGACCACTGCAAAAGCATCTTCTTTTCAGTTGTTTGCTAGCTGCTTGCTCAGAAATGCAACTGACTTATTAATCGTTTAGCCAACCATTCTGTTAAATTCTATTATCTAACAAATCTGTAAGTTGTTAGGTTTTTTGTAAAAGTAGATAATTTAGGTAAGTCTCATCTGAGAGAGACGAAATAAAAAATTTCTACTCAGGCACGTGGCATATAGCTATAACTCTGCACTTGGGAAGCTGAAGCAAGAAGATTACAAAGTTGAGCTTCGTATACACAGTGAGTCCAAGGCCAGTATGGACTACAGAGCAAGACTCTCAAAAGATTAAAAACAAAATAAAATACAAATCTCTGCTAAGATTTTCTCATTTTTCATTGAAAATGGTACATTAATATAAACAATCTTAAAAAGCTATTTTTAGGATAGTGATGATGATCCATTAATATTATTGCAGAACTTTCAGTAATTTAAACCCAAACACCACTTGTATGTTAATATTCAAAGAAAATTCTGACACAGAGGGACTAATATCAAGTTAACCAGGAAGAAAAAAAAAGTAGGGGATGGCATCTGATCTCTAGAAGGGGTGGGGGAGAGATTGAAGGTATACTTTTGTGGTAAAGTACATGACTAGCTCTGATGAGGCCCTGAGATCAACCCTTGCAAACAAAAGTTACTAAGAGATTCTCATTGACAAAAACAGCAAAAATTTAGTTTTACTGAAGAAATATGTGATTGTATTAATCTAACACTCAAACTACTCTATTTGTTGCAGCTAAAAAAGAATTACAAGAATAAAAAAGTAACTGGTTCTAAAGGTATTTTCCAAAAAGAATCAAATCCAAGAACTGTATTATGTAACACAAGCTTGAATGAACAAAATAAACACTGACATCTTTCAAACATCATACAATTATATAGTTGAGGTTTTCCAAGGACCAAGACATAAGAACAGAAAGTAAATTCCAGTGTGAGCTGGGTATGGTGGCACACACCTGTAATCCCATCACTCGGGAAGTAGAGGAAAGATTGGTGCCAGTTTGAGGCCAGCCTGGCCTACAAAGTGAGTTTAAAGCCAGTCTGAATTGCATAGTGAGACCCTATCTCAAGAAGACAAAAGGCAAAACAAAACAAAATTGTGATATTATTTGACATGTATAAAAAGTAGAGCTATAACATTAAAGGCATCATTAATCAGGTTAAAAGAAAAATTTACAAATCACATAAACTGCCAATTAAAGAGAAAAATTATAATATTTCACACCAGCTGCCTGGTGTCCCAGCACTTCTGAGGCAGTCAGGAGGACTGCCCTGCCATGAATTGAAGCTCAGCCTAGGCTATATGGTAAGCTCAAAGTCACCCTGAAGGTGACCAAGGTCTTATACAGTAAGACTGTCTCCAAAAACAAAACAAAACAAAACAAAACAAAACAAAAAAAAACACACTAAGTAAAATTCTACTCAGCTACACAAGTTATATATTATTAGATATACCTGCTTACAGCATAAATTATACTTTAACAGTTCTTAGTTTTAAAATGAATTTTGTGCATATAATCCCCATAACAGGATGAGTTAAACACCTTAGTAACAAATGGTCACAAGTTTGGTAGATAAATTGGTATGAGTGGGAAAAGAGAAAAAGCGTAACTTCCAAGTTACTTACATTAATGTCTCTTTCGTGTATTTCATCAACAATTACATGACTGATTCCTCGAATGCCTGCTTCTAATTTTCTCAATAGAACACCTTAAAAAGAAAGAGGAACAACTAGGGATGTGTTTTTATGTTAATTAGATATAGGGAAGTACAAAACTGAAGAAGCTAGCTTTGCCATAACTATACTTCAGTAACCCCCTAGCATTTTAGGAACTCACATACTTAAAATTATGAGAAAGGCAACTATTTAGTCTAAAATACATTTGTTTTTCATTAATTTTATGGTTTCATCTTCTCTAAAACAACCAGCAGATCCATCATACTCTTTATGAAGAAAAAGTACCCCAAGTTCTTACTTAAGTGAAAATTCTAAGATTTGCTCATTATTTTCATGTATCTTATCTAGTTAACTTTGTTTACAAACTGGCAATACAAACCAAACGAAATCAAAATACTTCACTGACCTACAGTACAAAACATTATGCTGGCATGAGGACGGGGAAGTATAGACTCAAATCGAACACTGTAGCCACAGCTTTTTCCAGGCTCCTCTCCTCTTTCATACGCAACTCGCTCTGCCACAGAGACTGCACTGATCCTCCTAGGCTGAAACAAAAAAGAAAAGTTTTGTTTTGTTTTGTTTCAGGCAAATCATTATACTTAAGTCTAAAATTAATTTTTTAAAAATTAGAAAATGATTAATTTTATACCAGACATTTAAAAAAATGTTTTTAAAGATACTTTTTTTTGGGTAGAGAACTATGACATTCAAGTCAAACACACAAAAAGCAGGTTCTTCTAACTGCCTGCTACACTGAAAACATATTGAGGAAATTATTTGAGACATTATGGAAAGCAGGAGGAAGGTGGATAAACCCCTTTGGCTTATCTGCTGTGAATATAGTTACAGAAGTAAATTTAAGACCCTGAAGGATTAGAAGTTCAATCAAAACTTACCTGTACGCTTACAACATAACTTAGGAAAACCAGAGGCATTTAGAATCACTAAAGAGTAAAAAACTTGAATATTCATTATATTTTGACTAGTAACAAAAATTTCCATAGTTAAATCTTAAAGTATAGGGCTGGTAATACTCTTAGTTTACAATCAACTATTCCATATTTATTCACCAAGGAAAGAGACATTATGATACACTGTTGAACACACTGTAGAATTTTCCTGAACTGGTCATTATTTTAATGTACCCTGACTTAACGATGCCATCTTCTCTGACACTAAATTTAACTAATCACCTTTACTCAGAAAGGTCTATGAATTCTTCTAAGACATATCACCATTTTCTTGAATGTCTCCCTAATTCCAGAATTCAAACAGGCAAATTATAGATATTATATACAAGTTCTAAAAGTTCAACTCCTGTAACAGAGATCAGTTGTTTAAATATTAACATATATTGTTTGGTGTGGAAACACATGCCTGTGACCCCAGCACTCAGGAGACTGATCTGGGCTACAAAGTGAATTGAAGGCCAGCCTGAACTATAAAGTTAGACCCTGTCTCAAAAAAGTTAGGCATGCTGGTGCCATGTCTGTAATCCCAGCACTAGGGAGGCTTAGGCAGAAGGCTCCCTATGCGTTGAAGTCCAGCCTGGACTACACAGCAAGATCCTGTCTCAAAACCAAACCTAATCACACATTACATGTCCTTATCTACAGGTATATCAACTCAGATACAGAAGCAGTATTCCACATCTGAATGATTATGAATACTAATGTCACCGAAGCGCTCTGTATACTACAGAGTTCTGCCATGTGTGTTAAATCAGTAGATATGGAAAGGACATAGCATTAAAGGTATAAAATAATCACACAGTGCTCTGGGCTCTTTCAGAAGTCATTTGCATTCCATAAGCCAACAGGTAAATGGTCAACACTACCATCATCCCTTTTCCATTTTTGTTTTCTTCTCTAGTTTTTAGGATTTCTACCAGAAGTTAGCTTATAAAACTTTAAGTATCTGACTCTTTTTACGATATTGATATATTACTAGAACAAACTGCTTATTTTATCCCCTTAGAATTACTTCTCAGTCTGCCATCTTTGTAGTTTTCAACCAGCCACTAAGAGACATGGGCAGAAGGTGGCCTGCCACTACTATCTTTAAAAACAAAACAAAGCAAAACACAACATCTTCAAAAACGGAAGCACCACCAAAGAGGTGTAAAGGAGTACTACTTTACTAGTGTAAAGGGGTACTACTCCTAACCATAACCTTCTTGGAATAGTTCTATTCCATGAAGAACTTGACCTTTGTTAAATTCTTTTATATCCTAATTGAGAATGAATGTCCAATAACAATTGCAAGTCATCTAAAAAGGTAACTATTTTCTTCTGTATTTTCAAATGTTTTGCAAGCAACATCAGATTATTAAGGGACTTAGGTGTGCACAGTCCAAAGGCAGCCAATATACAATGGATATGTGTGAGAACTTACACTAAATAGAAAAGTGCTTCTGGATGAGATGTTAACTTGTAACATATGTCTAACATGTATGATTAGCTTTCTATAGAAAGACATGATTATTAACCTTCTGAAGAAACAGGTACAGTGACTCTAGTACTCAAGAGGCTCAGGCAGGAGGACCACTGCCAGTTTGAGGTTAGTTTGTGCTACACAGCAGAACTCTGTCTCAAAAACAGTCATTCACACAAAATCAGAATACAATGGCTTGCTAAGTAGTGCTTCCATGCTACTAGAAACTTTTCAGCAGGAGTCAAGAGAAGCATCTACTATAAACACTCCAAAAAGAACCAATGCCTCAAATCTCTTCCAGGTCCACAATTCTGTAAGTAAGAAATAAAAATTAAAATACCACTTAGAACCAGGCGTGGTAGTGTGTGCCTGTGATCCCAGCATTTGGGAGATCGAGGTGGAGGATTACTATGAGTTCAAGGCTACAGGTTTGGTGAATAAATGGTTTAAGTGGGAAAAGAGAAAACGAAGAAACTGTATTTCAGTTTCTCTTCATTTAGAAAAAGCCTAACATACATACACTTGTTCATTCATTGCTATAACTGCTCACACTGGGTTTAGACTTTCAATCCTCCTGCCTCAGCCTCCCAGAAAGCTGAGATTACAGGTAAGTGCCACCATGGCTGGCAAATGAAAGTATTTTTATACTCAAATGTAGAATGTTGGGCCCATGACCCACTGTGAAGCTCAATGCTGTTCCATTACAGAGATATCTGGGTATCAGGCTGTATGGATAAAACCACCAAGAACGTCTAAATTATTTGTGAAGGGACACTAACTAGTAAGCAAGTAAGACAAAAGTCAGGCTGAGAGGGCTAGGGATACAGCTCAGTACCATAAGTGCTTGTCTAGCAAGCACAAGGTTCTGAGTTTGATTCCCAGTATTAAAAAAGGAAAAAAAAAATGCTGGATGTGGTGAAACACCCCTCCAATCCCAGCAATCAGGAGGCTAAGACAGGAGGATTGTCTTAAGCTTGGCCACTCTGGGCAGTGAGTTCAAGAACATTATGGCAGGCTGGGGATTTAGCTCAGTGGCAAATCCCTGCCTGGCAAGCGTGAGATCATGAGCTTGACTCTCTGTATCTACCCTTTCAAAAAAGAACAGTGTGGCTGCATGGTAAGACACTTTCAAAAAACCAAGAGTACTCAAGTATCCTCTTCTGTCAAATAGTGCCTCTTAAAAAGGTACTCCCTGCTCCTGGAAAGACTGCTAAGATTAAAAACAACAATGTTCTGTTGGACCAGTGTTTGGGGCTGCAACTTTCACTTTAAGGCAGAAAGAGTCACTGTAAGTTTGGGGTATAGGAAGAGAAACCAAAGATTTCTCACTCAAAAAATAAAAGTGAAGGAACTTGCCATCCTTAAGCTATGGATTCAATCTCTAGCAATGCAAAAAACAAACCAACAATAGGATAATTATTTTAAAATTTTGGAATATTTGCACATATTTAATGAGAAATCTAGCGATGTAACTCAGGCCTAAACTTGAAAGTTGCTGAGCTATGGTGGCACACACCTCTAACTCTACCACTTGGGAGACTGGCTGAGTGGGGATATTCACTTTGAGTTCAAGGCTAGCTTGGGTTACACAGGGAGACCCGGTCTCAAAAAAACAAACAAACAAAAAGCTCCAATCAAACAAAAACCAACTCAACAGCCACCAAACACTAAATTCATTTACATTTCTTATCTATCTTAAACATAAAACCTGAAGGAAGGGCTAGAGATTTAGCTCAGTGGGGCAGCACCTGCTGGTAACCTCAAGGTCACGAGTTTGATTCTCCATAACAAAAACAAACAAAAAAAGTCCCAAGTATCCTAAAAGTAATTCTGTACAGTATTTTTAGGGTGTCTGTATTATCACTGAAATCCGCAATAAAGTTGGTATGAAGTTTCCCAATGTGATGGTACCACTGTACTTAAGGAGTTGCAAATTTTGAAGCACTTCAAATTTTTTAAAATTTGAAGGTATTTGCAAGCCTATAATGTCAAGAATCTTAAAAGATATTATTTATTCCTTATAATAATTTTAGGCCAAAAAATTCAAGTCTCAAAATACAATTTATAAAATGTACCTCTAGTTCTGAAATATTCTTTGTATACTTATATGAACACAATATTCACACTTTTTTTTGGTATTTCAAGGTTTGACACTAACCAAATGATGATTTATGCTACTTAGGAATTTCTATGTCAAAGTGTTTTCCTACCTGAGATAGGTGTGGAGCTTTTGGTACTGCCATCCTTCCAAGTGCTACAAGAACTAGGTTAGAGCTAAGGGCAAATGGCTTAACCCAAGAAAGTTTGAAAATGATACTTTGAGGGGCTAGGGATTTAGCTCAGTGGCATAAGTACCTGCCTTGCAAGCAGGAGGTCGTGAGTTCAATCCCTGGTACCGATAAAAAATGAAAAAGACAAAAAAAAGAAAAAGAAAAATGAAAATGATACTTTGTTTTTCCCTAAGCACTAGGACAAACTTGTCAGCACTCCTCAATGTGGGTAAGGTAGTACGATACAATAAGAAACCTGAAGGCACCTAACTTCTGAATACCTGTCCTATGCGTTTCTCTGGAGCTCACTGAAACATAACTCGAAAATAAAATAGTCCTTCAGCCTGGGTGATTATAACTTGCAACAAATGCTGGAATACAGTTAACCATTTAGTAAAAGGTCATTATTACCTGTTTTGCTGGCTTGCCTAAGCTTGCTCAAACTAGTTTTTTTCTCAACATTAATGTGTTAAGAAAGGGATTGCCATTATTTTGAAATGAAATGAAATGCAGGAGAAAGAATTGTATTCTTGAATTTGATTTTAGGCCCCGACACTCCCTTGAGCTTAGTAGGTATGATACAGGAAATTAGAAATGGATATAAACAATAGTAATCTGGCCTCTAAGCACTGTCAATTCTCAAACTGTCCATTCACCTCATAGCAGCTACTTACCTGAGTTACTACAATATTACACTCTGCTGCTCGATCATTCTGGATAAAGTCATCCAGGATAAACTGTGGAACCTGTGTGGTTTTACCACATCCAGTAGCCCCTCGGATAATAACAACTGAATTTTGATTAATTGCTTCCAGGATTTCACTTTCAAATTTCTTCACAGGTAGAGACTCTCTCTCCTGTAAGACCTGTATTAGGAAAGTTGTATATACAGTCAAATTTCTACCAACAGTTATACTAGGAGCAAGTATCTTAATTCTTTAGGAAACTAATCTATAAAAACTTTCCAATGGGTTAATACTCAAAATATTTTTCATAAGAGTATTATTAGTATCTGCAGTTGAAGTACCTCTTTTTTTCGAACTACCTCTTTTAACTAAATATCTTTAGAACTATATTTTTGACATCCTTATTTTCCTAGTTTTCTGTACATAGTCCCCTTTTATCACATGCTGTTAACGCATATACATTAATGTAACAATAAGCTTGTTTTGTCTAATAAATACTGAAAAGCTACTATCCAATTTTCTCTGCTTATATTAAATTGCATCAAGAGTGAAATGATATTTCTTCTCAGGACTTCAACTCAGAGCAACTGCCCCTGGAGTTAACTAAGATTAGCAGTTTGGCAACTGGTTTTGGTTTACCCTACTAAAAGAGTAAAATATTCATTATTTGCCCATACATATCTAAAATGTGCATCTCTAAGTACCAAATTTTAAATACTTCAAACTTACTGCTTGCAAATCTTGATCATGTTCTAGCTGGCACATTAATTCATTCTTAAGATCCATACTTATTTGTTCTGGAGTAGCCTGTAAAATGGGAAAGCAAATTCAATCAAGAATGCATTTTTTTGCCTAGGCATACTAATGAAATATATCTGGAATAAAACAGGATGTTCATCTTAAAAGCACTGTACTACTCACATAAGCCAGGGGCCCCTCATCAATGTTACAACTAGTCCAAGGATTCCAGTTGGATTGTGGAGGTGACCAAGGAACCACACCTATTTGGTTTTGTCGTTGAGATGGTTCAAAGTGAGCCAGTTTCCCAGTGTTGAATAGAACTGGCATAGAAGGATCAATAGGCTATTAAAAAACAAAAACAAAAACATAGTATCAGTTGCTTGTTCAATCACATAAATTTCCTAAAGCAAAGTAAAACTCTGCATACTTACTGGAGGCACAATTTCAAGATTTAGCTCTTGAATCACATTTATCAACTGATGCTCTAAATCAGGAGAAATGTTAACTCTGTAAGGCTCCACCTACAGGAAAAAGGATAACAAAAATCATGTAAAACACATGAACAGAAATCTACTATGGTGAAGCTAACGGTATACACTTAACACAAGACTACAATGCAATATCTCTAAAACAGCAGTTAGTTTTAAAACTATGGCTTCAATTATTATTCTCTACCCACTAGGAACACAGAATACTGGGCACATTTTTCTGGTCAATGTGGCCATATTATTTGATGTAGTCAGATTCTTAGAACTCCAAATGAAGCTTTTATAGCCAAATACATTCTAAATAAAGAGAGCCCTTGACTCAGGAGAGCTTATAATATCTTATGGGGGCACTAAATTCAAAGACTCACTCTCTCTCCTTCTTTCTTCTTTGTAAGTCCAGAATAAGCTTCAATTACTTCAAGATGATAGAGCTGTCTGACAAGTGACAGAGCACAGGACTGTGCTGCCAACTTTTTATTTGATCCATGTTCACGTGCAAAAATCCCTGTAAGATAAAAGTCAGGATTACCAAAGATGCAAAAATAAATCATCTGAACAAAGAAATATACAAAGAGGCACCAAAGTACCAAAGAAGCCCTATATGCCACAGGTCTTAGTTCCTTCTCAATTGGTGTATTAACTGAATACTCAGTTCTATTAACTTATAAATGATCAAACATTTTGATTACAGGCTGATTCCGAAACAAGCCAACAAGATGAAAGCAATTTATTTTTAACAAAGCTATCATTATCTGGCATTAAAACAGGAAGAAAACGAAAAAGTTTTTCAAAGAAAAAAACCTGACATTAATACGAGAAAACGAAACTTTTGCAAAGAGTCTAAAAAACAAATCATAAAGAATTGGGTCCAAAGTGGCTACTGAGACCACAAGTCAGAAAATCTCCAAGAGGTCTGGATAATCTCAGCCTCAGGAAAGCTAAGAGGATAGCTATATGAGACCAGCATGGGTTATACAGAGTTCAAGGTCAGATTGAACTATAGTGAGACCCTGCCTAAAATACAAAACCCCAAACCAACCAACTAAACAAACAAACAAACAAACAGTAAGGGCTGAATTGAGAACTCTCTCTCACTGGTGAAGTGGGATGTGAATGTAATCAGTTACTCAGGAGGTTGATTCAGGTGATAGCTTGAGCCCAGGAGTATGAGGCCAGCCTGTGCTGCAACATAGTAACAACTTGTTGCAAAACAAACAAAAAACTGAACAAACAAAAAACCAAAGCAACAACAAAAATAAAATGAGTAAGGCTCTGCAAGCCATGTAGTCTTAACTACCCTACTGACAAAACTTATATTAGTGCCATATAAATTATACTCCTGTAAACTAAAAATGATTTTTATGTTAGATTTATATATATTCTGAGAAGCTGAGGCACAAGCATCCTAAGTTTGAGTCCATCAGGGGCAACTTAGTGAGTCCTTGTTTCAAAATTTAAAAAAAAAAAAAAAAAAAATTTGAGGTTACAGCCCAATTTAAAAGCCTCAGATTTAATGCTAGTACCAGAGAAGGAAAATGAGTTGTAAAAACAAAAAGTTGAGACATCTGTGACTTGGAAAGCCCAAATATTTGCTATCTAGTTTTTTATACAAAGTTCCACGTACTTGACATAAAATACTGAATGTAGCTGTGTTATAGTAAAATTTTACCTATAAAAACAGGCAGTAAGCCAGGTGTGGTGGTTCACACCTGTAATCCCAACACTTGGGAGGCTGAGGCAGGAGGATCAACAAAAAAAAAACCAGGCAGTTAAGTTGCATTTAGCCATAGTAACACAGCTGCTGATTCCAGCTTTAGACTGAAACTATCACTGCTCACACTGTTAACTACTGAAAGCACTGATACATAATATAAAGTTGCCTTTTCTCTGGCACCATTCAGTTTTAGGACAGATGTCTATAAAGCAAAGGAGGGATATAAAAAGGGCTTTCTGCCTAGTCAGTCAATAGGCTGACAGAATGGTTTTATCTTCTTTCCCCTGATGCTTCCTTGTCCTTTTTTACAGACAGAAAGGATCTTGCAATACAGTGCAGGCTGGCTTTGAATTCACTGTGTAGCCCAGGGTGGCCTTAAACTTGCAGCTTTAAGTAACTTTCTAAAAAAAAGCCTAAGAAAATAAACTTAACATCACCTCCTGATGAGCCACTTATTGTTTTTTGTTTTTTTTGTTTTTGTTTTTGTTTTTTTTGACACAAGGTCTCACTATGCAGTATAGGCTGGCCTTGAGCTTACTTTGTAGCCAACGCTAGTCTCGAACTTGTAATGTTCCTCCTGCCTCAGTCTCCCGAGTGCTAGCATTATAGCATGAGCCACCACGCCTAGCATGTGATGAGCCATTTTCTATTTTTTTGTTACCAGGGATGGAACTCACAACCTTGCACCTAACAGACAGGCACCTGAGCCACTAGGCTAAATCCCCAGGCTATCATGAAAATTTCTCTATGTTAAACTTAAATCATTATCAGTATCATAATTGCAGAATTCTTAAGACTAGAGACAAACCCTTAAGGTTTTACTTTAAATTTCCAGGCAAGTAAATTGAACCCATGATGTAATGTATAATTTACTGAAGGTCATAAAATACTTGTT
Source organism: Cavia porcellus (assembly GCF_034190915.1). NCBI lineage: Eukaryota > Metazoa > Chordata > Mammalia > Rodentia > Caviidae > Cavia > Cavia porcellus. Next base: position 3,736,797 of record NW_026947512.1, read on the forward strand.
AGTAACAAAACCAGATAAACAGGGCTATCTGATCTTTCAAGCAAAATATACCCTTAAACTTAGTATCTAACAATAAAAAATATAGGCATCTAGGCCCTTTATAATTTCCAGAAGGAATAATCCCCACCTATTCAATAAGTGTTTTCTCAAGGTAACTTTCTCAGATTTACCTCTTGATTTTGACTACCTTATTTATAGACAACCCTTTCTAGGCTTTTAATCCTGTAACTTGACTCAATCCTTTTTAAATCTCACCTAGCAACCTTATCTAAAACTCAAAGAATGCTTTAACATTGACAGATGAAAACATTTCAAATTTTTCTGACACTAGCAAATTCTTTATCTTCCTACCGTTATTTGAGGTTTGAAGTATCACCTTAGTATGATACTTTTTCACACACAAACTGGAGAAAGCCTGTATTTCATGCAATTACTAATAACTCTAAAACATCCTAAGAAATTCAAAACATGACTGTATTTCTTTGGCATATTTCAGTTGGTATTCTATGAAACTAGACAGGATTGGGGCTGGGGATTTAGTTCAGCGGCATAAGTGCCTGCCTTGCAAGCAGGCAGTCGTGAGTTCGATCCCTGGTACCGATAAAAACGAAAAAGACAAAAAAAAAAAAAAAAAAAAAAAAAAAAGACACTAGACAGAATTAAATGAACTTGAAAGATTTCTTTGTAAAAGCGATTTACTTCTATAAAGAAAATCTCAGTCAAGTAAACAGCAAATGTAAATAGGCTTTTCTGATTTCCTCTTAAGACTTTCTCACAGGAGTCAGAATGAAGACTGACAATTGGCCACAGTTGACTGTCACCTTGGAGATTATTACCTGCACTAACATTTCATTGTGTATTTTCCTCCTGTTTCCTAGCATGCTGCCACTTCCTTCCCACCCAAAAGCCCGTTATATCCATACTTTTAATTCTATGTAATCTTTAACTACCTAGTCCTCATTGGAGCATAGTACATGAAATACTGCTGCCATGTTTCTGAATTTATGGTTCTTCTGCTATTTGTTCTATTATTGATTTATTACATACATTAAAACTGTCAATGCTTCACAAAGAAAAATTTGAAACTTTGCTACAGCTTTGCAATTCCAGTACTTGGGAGGCTGAGACGAGCAAACAGAGCTGAAGGCCAGCACCAGCTACATAGCATGAAGGCACAAAAACAACAAAGAAACAAAACCAAAACTACTCTCCTACAATGTTAGATCAATTTGCCTTTTTAGTAACATGGTTTTACATCCATGTGGCTCGAGACTTTATTGTGAAGGTTTCTCGTATATAAGAAAAAGGAAGTGCACCAAGGAAGCTATAGACACTTACTTCTGCCCAGTTGCTTGATATAAATGGTCATTTCGGCAATAAAGCTCCTATAAAAACACATATAGACAAGGTTAGGAATTTTATTGTTAGAAATTACTAAATGCAGGTCTCCTAATTAAGGCAGGCTTTCCAACTGCTTTAGGTTAAAAAAAAATCTAAACATCACTGTCCAATCCTAGAACAAAGTATATAAACTTCAAATTTATATCATGGTATTAAACAGTAAAATCAAAGTTGATGAGCCAACTGTTCAAGAAAGGAAAATGTTAAAGGGTTTTAAAGTCTACATTTACTTACTCTTACTCCAAAGGTTAGAGCCTGAATAACTAGAACACGTTCATTAATAAGGAATTTTTCATTTAAGCTTGGAGCCATGACACAGAATCCAAACTCTCCAAACTAGTTAGAATACCCATTAATTACTGCAAATCTCTTAAAACTATACATGTAAACACTTTGTATTAGTAGCTCCTGAGACAGAGTTCAGCATTTCCAGGTAGCTGGAAGCACCCCGTGGTAAAAGATAACTTAGCCTATGTATTACATTTACTTAAAGCAGGTCCTAGAGCACAAAACACACTTTTAACATGATAGCTAAAACTACTGGTAGATTTTAAGGAATAATTTAGGGATTTAGCAAGGGAAAAACTGTCCTTTGAAGCTAGGCATTCTGGTGCTTTCAGCACTCGGGATACACTCTAAGCTTAACTTGGTGCTGTAAAATAAAAAGTTAGGTGAAGCTTAAGAAAAAAATGTTAGACTCCTTCCTATACCTCTTGTGAACTGACCTTCAGGCACAGGGGCTTCAGGGGTCAAAGGCCACTGGCTTTGAGGGGAACAACATCCACCCTTTCATTTAATGACACCGATGACAGTATGTTTCTCAGCCAGGCTTAAAGTCAGCACTCAATCTCATTCTCCTCCACCTAGGGGGAACAGCGACACCAGAAATCAGTTTACAATAGATTCCCATGTGATTGCTTAGTTCAGCCTAAGCAGCAGCACATGTGTGTATGAACACAGACCTCTGGTGTTGCTGTCTGTTATGCCTTTCAATAAAAGACATACAAGGAGCAATGCTGTCCCAGCTCCCAACTGTCTCAGTCTCCAACATTACCATATCCTGAATTCTTTGTATCAGAAATTAATGATAAAAGTATTGATAGCAAAAAATAGTTTGCAACAATACGTTTCAGGCACACTTAGGTAAATTACTGTTCTTAAAGTCACTAAGTGTGGTTAAGCCCAACTAGGTCAGGACAAAATAGTAAAGGAAACAAATCGCCAATTACATATTTTCTTTATAACTTGAGATTTTCAAAGTCTGATCGCCAGTATGGTTGAGAATTCAGGATTGAAGAAAACAGTGGGAAGCAGGAGGAGCCATGCTCTGAACATCATTTTGACAGTGTCAAATTTTTGTTTTAGAAATAATTATTTTAGGTATTGTTAGATGCAACCAAAGAATAATACTTTGATTGTCAAGGAAAATATTTTCAAATTTGAGTAATTTATTCCGTGTAATTAAAGACAGCAAATAGAATCATCCAGAATATTTCCATTCAAACTTCCCCTTCTCTTCCAATAAAAATAGGGTGCCCCCCAGAAATGTCTAATCCATATGAGCCTTCCTGGGAGTAATAATTACTACACCCTGGAATGCTCTTAGGAAGAACAGCAAGCAGGCTGAGAAACATACTGTCACATAACAACTTCCCTTTATGCTCAACTTTATAAATTTAACAGAAAAAAATGCCACTAATTTACACCAGCATATGCTAATTTAAACCACACAAAGATCAAAGCTTTCAACTTTATGGTCCGTAAGTTTTAACAGGACTCTTAAAGACATCTGCAAACTTTCAAACTGAGTAAAATTTGGATCTAGACACAACACAATCTAAGAAACTTAACATGTTTAACCTGATCCATTAAAGAATATTTACAACTATCTTTAATGGTACCACACAGAATAAAATCACCTCTGGCTGGTATTTTAAATTAATTAACAACAAATCACTATTTGTGGTGGTAACTTAGGCTCTCAGATTCAACTGAGAACCTTAAAAGCATCACAGATTTTTTTTTCACACAACAACTAACATTATACTCTTATGTGAAAGCCACAGTAAACTACACATTACAAGCCAATGGTAATTCTTGTTCAATGTCATTTACTGCCTTTTCACAACTCACTACTGATCTATGTAATAAGCCAGGTAACACATACAAAAATAGAACACATCCAACAAGTATCAGAGCAAGCTTAACTTACTATACAAAGAAAAGAACGAAACAAGCAAACCTGTTGTGATCAGGACCCACTTGGGTGTACTTATATTCCCCTTGGATCTTTTCCTTTTGGAAATATTGGTTCAGGCGAGCCTTAGCGTTTTCTAAAGTCCAGTTTCCATGAAGCCCAGCATTTAAATCCACTTCTTCTGATTCTAGAGTCTGTGGAATCAGTGATAATGAAATTTGGCTGCACTAATTATAGTTTAGCTATGCATAAAATATTGGAATTTACAGTATTCTTTGTACTACCCTTTATATTGCAAGTTTTTAATTCTTTCTATTCCTAATCAAAACTGATCTAAAATGTATTTAATGCATCTACTGTCAAAATGAGTCATAGTTAATAATGTACTACATTTGTTTCTAAGAATCATTTAACAAATCTTTGTACTTTAACACTTCAAATATATTAAATGTAAATTAAACTGTCCTGTTAAAATGTATTTTTAGAGGCAGCAGGACTGCTCTAAGTTTGAGACCACCTCAACTACATAGTGAGACCTTGCTTTGAAACAAACTAAAAAACCAAGATCAAAACCAAAACACCCCAGCTATGGTGTTTAAAGAGATTTTCTGAGATAATTACATTTGCTACACAACAGAAAAGACCTCCTATTAACATCAGGAAAATGGTTTTTGGTTTTTTAAATGCAGTACAGGGGACTGAGCCCAAGTTCATCATACCAAGCAACATCCCCATTCTTTTTTGAGACATAGCTTAACTTCTTGTTAAGAGGTTGTGCATGCTGGGCTGGAATCTGCAATCCTCCTGCTTCAGAATCCCAGAGATCAACTGTGTGGCCAAGCCTAGCTAAAAATACTAGTTTTTTAAACATGAAATTTCAAGGACCAGATTTAATTAGCCTAGATTTTTGGTGACTTTTGTGAACAAGTAGTTTTAACCACTTAAAAAAAAAAATCATCCAACTACTTGTGAAGTAGTTGTGAAGGTCCTAAACCTTGCTATGAACAAAGTCCCTAATTATATTTCCAGAGATACAAATCAAGGTGGTAGCCTTACCGCTTCTACTTCTTGTTCCTCCTTTCTTGAGTAGTAGTCCTTCATATTGGTTCCCCGGCCTTCTCCGTCTGGGTCCTCCTTTTTTGGGAAGAAGTCCTTCACATCGGTACCCAGTTCCCAGGTGGATCCAGAAGCAGCACCAAAGCCAGATGCTCCAGCTCCAGAATCATTTTCTATTAAAAGAAATTGTTTTCCACATAAATCCAAACTTCATGTTTAGAAATTCAAGGTTTCAGTAACTTGTAAAGGAGCCTGGAATGTTTATGATTCACATGAAAAGTAATTACATCACTACAGTATAGCTCTAAAATACAAATTAAGATTAATAGAAACAATATCATAAGTTGCACACGTGTTACATTTTATAAAAAAAGATTAAGCACCACAACTGTTCCTTTACTAAAGACCCTAAAATGTTAACTATAGGACCAGTGATATTAAGGAAAAGCTAGAGACATAAAATGATGACTCTTGATGAAAAACCAGAATAGTAATAGCACTTAGCAGATTACTAAAAAACACTATATATATTTTATTGTTCAGTAATCCTCCATAACCATGAGGTTTTTGGTATTATTTCATAAAAACTGGAATTAAGACTAGCAATCTGACCTCCATCCTTGCTAGTTTACCCTGTAATAAGACATCCTAGTAAAAGTTTTGAGTATATCTAGATTCAGCAATGACTAGGACTTAAAAGTAGTTAAGCAAAAAAAAAAAAAAAAAAGTCTCCAATGTTTTTGGAAATTAGAAACAAGAATGAGGTACGGGGGCAGTAACTCAGTGGCAGAGAAATTTGCCTAGCATATTGCCAGAATTTGGGTCTGCAAGTGCTGCCACAGAAGATGGAGGATGGAGTATGGGGGTGGGGGTACATAGAGATCTTTTATTCAAATAGTGTAGTCTGAAATTTAAGTTTTAGTGAAAGATAACAACCAAGATTATGACATACATAAGAAAAACTAAATGGTCCAGTGATTATTTATAAGGCTCTTGGGTCATCTTTGTTATTTGGTACTGGGAATGGAACATGCTTGTACCATTGAGCTATAAATCCTTTGCCTTAAGTCACCTCTTTCAATATCAGGAGTTCACTACGGCTATTTTTTTTTATTCAAATTTTTAAAAAAGTGAAATAAATGACCAACCGAGTGTATCTTCTTAGTTCAAGACCCTTACCTGCCTTGAGAGCCAGATGTGGTGGAAGAGGTCCTCCCATGGTGGTTGGTAAACTTTCACTGTTTTTTCCAGCATCAGTAGTAGCAGTGTCAGTAGCTTCAGTAACTGGAGGTGGGGGAGGTGCAATCTGCAAGAGGAAAACTCGAATGTAGATTTCCTTCAAACTTATTACAAATGTATTATGAACCAATCTTTTACCTTTCTAAGGATTAAAAAATTCTTTTAACACCTCAAATAGGCCAACCTGTCATACTTCCTTCTCACCTTTAGTGACTGATCATAAACTATTCAGCTATTTGACAGAAAAGGAGCAGAAAAAACCTGCCACTTTGAAATGATACATACATTTAAGTACATTATATTACACACATAAATGTAATTTCTCATGAAGGTGCTATCAGCTTATGCTGTTTATATAATTTACTTTTTTGCCTTAGTAGGTTCATGAACACACTAAACATTCATTAAGTATCTTTTAGGAGATTCCATTTAGATTTCAGCTAGACATCTTTCTGGATGCTAAGCATACAATAATCAATTACGTTTGAGGGTTTCTCCCAATCTATTTTTATAAAACACTGCCCTTTTTTTTGTGATACTGGGGATCGAACTCAGGACCTTTCACTTGCCAGGCAGGTGCTTATGCCACTGAGCTGAATCCCCAACCCATAAAACACTATCTTTGTAAAATACACCAAAAACTTGGGAGAAATATAAAACAGAAGGTTATACAAAACAGAAATCCACTTTCTAATTAGATGAAAGCATGTAAAATTGATTTAAGAATTAAGAATGTTTCTGATTGTTTACTCAGTTTTGTACTCAGGTTCTCACAAACCAAGCAGCACTGCCCTGTACTTCCTTTCAATACAGTGGTTATTGGTACCTTTTAGCATGTCACACATTACTTTATTAGTAATAAATAATTAATTGTAGTAAAAGATATTTTTTGGCCAGGGACATAGCTCAGTAGCACAGCACCTGCCTGGCAAGTATGAGATCAGGTCACAAGCTCAATCCACAGTACAAAAAAAAAAACCACAAAAAATAAACAAACAAAAAAACAACAGACAACAAAAAACCCCAAGATATTAAATCTTCATTAAGATGATAACTGGGCTGGGGATTTAGCTCAGCAGCATAAGCGCTTGCCTTGCAAGCACGCAGTTGTGAGTTCGATCCCCGTACCAATTAAAAAAAAAAAGATGATAGCTGAAAATACCTTGTAATACTTTCATCCTCTTGAATGGTTTCACACTGTCTTGATATGTTTGATGCTATAGTATATGAAGTCATACTCAAATATTTCAAGGAAAGAGACACTATGGTAACTACTACTAAGTCGGGTTACCTTGTGGTGAAACAGTATGTTGCTTAAATTGTTCTGTTCTGACCTGTATTGTTATGGCCTCTTTTATCTCAACCTTCCCCCTTTTTAAAATTTTATTTATTATTATTATTTTTTAATTAAGGGAAAAAATTTTCTTTGAAATTAGCAGGATCTATTAACTTTTTTGATTTCCTATTAACTTGATTTGAAGCCCCGTATTGCTCTCACCATATTGTTTTGACTGATTTTACTCTATTCTGTTCTGATTGAAATTATCAATTTTGAGGGTATAGGCAACTACTTTCAAGGCAGTAAGATTCACTATGATGCCCATTCTGGTTTGACTATTATCTTCTTCTGAAGTTCAGTAATGTCTCCAATGTTTAGGTTTTATTGGTTTTGTTCTGTTACTGTTTAGGTCAATTTTATTATACCTGATGACATAGGTAATTCTTTTTAAGGTAGCAAGGGGCATTATGGTAACCAATGTTGATTATCTTGTATTCTGTCTTTATATCATGTAGTACGTCCATCCTTTGTTTTGACTGACTCTATTTTGTTTTGTCACATTTGGTTTTATTCTCTTCCAAAAATAAAGTAATAAGAACTGTGGGATTAATAAAACCCAAAATGTGTAAATGTTATTGTAAAAAAGGAAAAGAAAATGCTCTAAAGGATACAACTGCAACTGTGTTTAGGTGTGTAAGACAGATGACCATATTACTAAGTTTTTGTTGGATCACTGAACACAAACTGCAGTCTCACTGTCTGAATGTCCATTTTGTATGCTTAATTTTGTAACTTGATCAACTATTTCTAAGATGACAATATATAATCTATTAACTAGTGATTTCTTAACTGTTTTTTTTTTGAAATTCTGTATTACTTGTACTCTTTTACTGTTTTATTTTCTTTAAATTAAAAAAAAAAAAAAAAAAAGCTGGTCGATACTGTTTTCTTCTAAAACACAGAACGTTAAAGTTTAACTATGGGGTTTACCGAAAATATACTAGAGGTATACTAAGAATTTTAAGACAAGGGATGTGCACAGCAGGGCACATCAGTCATCTTAGCACTCTGGGAGGCCGAGGCACAAAGAACAAAATTTCAAACCCAATCCAATTTAGTGAGACCCACCTCCAAAAAAAGCTGCCAGGAGTGATGGTACACGCCTTTAATCCCAGCATTTTGGATCCTGAGGCTGGAAGATCACCACGAGTTTTAAGGCCAGCCTGAGCTACATAGTAGTACTATTCTTTAAAGGGGGGTGGGGGGGTGGGGGGGGATGATGACACACATGGGTAACTGGAATGAGAAATAAACTAAGAACTCAAAATAGTCTAAGAGCAGTCCTTAAAGCTATTGAAAATAGTTAAGTATGATTGGTTTGGGGTGTGCTCTGAAGGGGCTGATAATTTTGTATAGCTATGCTTTCTCCAGGAATGTGCTGAAAAAAAGCTAAGAAGAAAAAGAGCTATTTCTGCTTATGAAAATCTTTTTACCAGGGAAAATTTTATAAAATTAGAAGAATTAGGGCTGGGGATTTAGCTCAGCGGCATAAGCACCTGCCTTGGCAGTCGTGAGTTCGATCCCCGGTACCGATAAAAAGGAAAAAAGACCAAAAATAAATAAATAAATAAATAAAAATAAAAAGAAAAAAAAATTAGAAGAATTAGACACACTTAATCTAGAAGAATGACATCAAACAAGTTCATGAAAAGATTAAGTTGGCTCAGCAGGAGTTGAAATTGACTACATTAAATGATGTTTCACATAGAATCAATAGAACTTTTATTTTCCGTGCTAATTTTGCAATAACAGGTTACTCTCTTCGATCTTCTCCCTGAGGCTTTTCCTCTAACTTTGGCTCCATCTCATAATAAATTCATGGTAGTTCATGACAAACTGAAACTGTAAAAGTCACTGCAGAAAATGATCACTCTAACTATCCAATCAAGTAGGAAAGTGTAACTACTTTTCCAGTTTTTGGTTTTCACTGGGCATGTGTTATTTTCAACATAATTTTGTATTTGAGTGATTTCTTTTTCTCTGTATTTGTATGTTTTAAAACTACCTAGAATATGAGTAACTAATTGTAAATCTTCGGACAATTAGGTAGATACCTGAAATGTTTCCATAACCTAACAGATTGACCCACAGTACTGTTTTTCTTATTGTTTTCCCAATAGTTATAAATATAGACCATTGTACAGTAAACAAACAAAAAACTCCTCACACACAGAATGTATGTAAAAAGTGAGAATTATCATCCTGGGTCTCCATACAATGAAATTCTATAACCTTGTAACTGAAGTTCAAGAGCTACTACCCATAATAAGAGACTCTGGACTTCAAGATAAAAACTATGTGTGTGTGTGTGGGGGGGGGGGGGTGATATGCAAAGAAAAGCACCTCTCAATTTCCCTTATCTGCCTAAAGAGCAATGTGAACCGAACTGTCATATGTCACTCTCTGCCTTCAGGCTTATCAACTGATCAACCTGTAGAGAGTAAACAGTATTTCTTTCTTTTTTTTTTTTTGGTACCAGGGATCAAACTCACAATCTCACATTTGCCGGGGAGGAGCTTATGCCACTGAGCTAAATCCTTGTCCCACAGTAACAGTATTTCAAGAGAGGAAATTAAAGGTGGAAGCCAGATCCAGACTACCACCTATTGTGAGGACTTAGTGGCACTGTATGCCCATAAACCCATCATAAACTGAAAGTATAGGAAGTAAACTTTAGCGTGCTTATCCTACCCATCACAACTTATCAACACAGCACACTGTGTACTGCTGTGATAATATGGCTGAGAGTTTTGAGTTTCTCATACTGCATATTGGTAGCCCAGGGGAAAATTGCTATGATTTCTACTGAGTGCATATTACTTCCTCACCATGGCAAGTAGAACTAATGTAAGTTGGAGGCTGTCTGTATAAACTTCTAAAAACTCACTGGGTTTCTGATACTCATTTTCCTCTCATGTGATGCCACCATGGAGGTAATACTTCTGTAACTTCTCTTTTATTAATGGCATTCACTCTCCAAGAACCTAGAGATAAGGAAAGCCATTTCTGCACAATACACATTCTAAATACTTGATTTTATGTACATACCCCAACAGTTGGAACTTCTTCACTCTTTACTTCATTTATTCGAACCAAATAGTTAACAAAGTCTCTGGCAGCATTGCTCTGTGCATCTTTTTTATTAGTAGAATTGCCCATGCCAGTATAATTAAACCCTTCTACACGAACCTGAAAGAGCCAAGAAGAAGATTTTAAAGCTGGGTAATCCTGTAATTTCAAAAACCTGTAATTCAATAAACAGTCCATTAACAGATTACAAACAGTTCATTTTTAAATATATACTTTATGCAAAATTGGTAAAAACTAGCAAAACTAGAACATATAAGCGGGTCGAGGAAATAGCTCAGTGGCCCAGCACTTGGCTGACAAGCACTAAGTCCTGAGCTCAATTCTCAGTACCAATAAAACAAAACAAAACATTTGAAATTTAATGTCTTGGGCTGGGGATTTAGCTCAGCGGTATAAGTACCTGCCTTGCAAGCAGGCAGTTGTGGGTTCGATCCCCAGTACTGGTAAAAATGAAAAAAAAAAAAAAAAAAAAAAAAAAAGACAAAAACAACAACAACAAAAAAGAAATTTAATGTCTTGTGGTAACCTAATCAGAAAAAAAAATGAGTATTAATTTAAGTGGTACAGATATTCTCTTCTAAGAGAATGTTCTACATTAAAATCTCGTAACAGAGTCGGGGGTGCAACTCATTGGTACAGTGCTTGCCTAGCATGCACAAGGCCCCAGGGATCAACCCCAGTACTGTAAGAAAGTTGAATTCTAATAACCAAAAAACAAAAAGCAAAACAAAAGAAAAAACCCAAGCTGTTCACTTTAGGTACTGTACTAATTTTTTTTCTTCAATCTTTTTAAGACAGGATTTTGTAGCCAGGCGTGGTGGCTCACGCCTGTAATCCCAGCACTTGGGAGGCTGAGACAGGAGGACCTCTGTGAGTTCAAGGTCAGCCTAGGCTACAAAGTGAACTCAAGGCCAGCCTGAACTGCATACAGGCCCTGTCTCAAAAAGAGACAGGGTAGTTCAGGCTGTCCTCGAAGCAATCCTCCTGCCTCAGGGTTGTCAGTGCTGGATACAGGATTGTAACAACACATCTTGTAATCCCAGCACTCAAGAGGCTGAGGCATGAAATCACTGCAAGTTCGAGACCATTCTGGGCCACAAAGTTAGCCCAAGGCACCCCTGAACTGTACAGTGAAAGACCTCGTCTCAAAAAAAGCACTATTATTTAGTCTCTCCCAATGTACAACTGATTTTAGTATTTCCAAAACAAGAGGCATTCTTCCAAATCCAAAACAAGCTTCACAAATCAGATAAATGAATTATACCTCACACATGAACTTCTGACGGTTTTTGTTCCCTACTGCTCTAAATTCATAGGCTGGAGTCATCTTCCTTTTGCCACACCAGGCATACAGAAAATTTTTAATGTCACCCATGATTCACGAGTTTTCTTCAGACCCTAAAACACAAAAGTTTAAAAACACCATTATGACTGCAAAGCTTAGAAATAAACAATATTTGGAAAGCACTGACACCGAGGAGTTTTTTTTTGATACCGGGGATCAAACTCATCACCTCACGCTTGCCAGGCAGGCGCTTATGCTGCTGAACTAAATCCCTGGACACTGAGGATTAAGTATACAATTATTTTATCAAGATGTTATTAAAACGTCCTATTTAGAAATTTTACTAACAGGATTAGAACATCTAAGACATGCCTTAAAACACTGCAACAGAATTGTTCATAACACAAAAGAGGACTACCATAACTGCTCCATAAAGTGGCAAAATCAATGAGGCATTTGAAATGGGGTGGAGTATTTTGGTAGGAATTACTTGCAAGCCGGACATGGTGGCTCACGCCTGTAATCTCAGCACTCAGGAAGCTGAGGCAGGAGGACTGTTTTGAGTGCGAGACCAGCCTGGGTAACAAAATAAATAGAAAAATCCATCCCTGGTAACAAAATAAATAGAAAATAGGGAAGGTGCTTTCATTTGAAGAACTGAAGAGAGGAACACACTCAGACCGACCCATTAACTAAGAAAAGGGACTAGTTTTATTGGATGCTTTGTGGAAAGGGATCCGTTTGATCATTATCACAGTCCTGGTGTTGTAGCTTCAGATTCTGACATGACTATCACTGCTTGGGACAGACTCAGTTCAGTAGTCTGCTGCAAAGGGGACCGCTTAGGACAATGGCTGGATACTTCTGAGCAAAACTCAATGTCCCTGTAAATTCTCTATCTTGATGTTCTCAGTTTTGAGGGGGAACAAAGTAGTTTGTGTAAATTCTGGGCTAATCAACCTTATTTTGCCAATTTTAAGGCACTCCCTAAAAGATAAATATGCTTAATGCAAATTTATGAGAGGCAATTTGACTCAAAATTTACAAAGGTCAAACTTTGTTCCTTTTAGTTACCTATTGGGCAAAAGTCATCATTCCACACTCTAGTGATTTTAGTTCCCTGAATGCTCAGGACAACAAAAATCGTCTTTAATAAGTAACAGGTTAAGGGGCACAGAACTGAATCTGTCCTACCTATGTTGGTCTCTAATTGAGTCACTAGCAGACTATCCTTAGTTTCTGGTTCATACCATATTAGTAAGACCAAATACATCAAGTATTCATTTCTTGAACTGAAGATAGTTAAAGGTTCTGTACCACAGATTTCTTTTAGGTCTTCCTGTTCATCAGAACTGTGGTATATTGCTTCCTTGAACTGGACTGTGTCATGCTTGGCACTCTCCCTCTACCCAAATCTATAAAATATTAAACAATAGGGAGACTACCAGTCTAAACAGTTGAGTCTAAATCATAAACACAGAATCAGACCAAATTTGGGTTTGGGTAAATGAATCCAAAGGCCAATGGGTTCGTTGGAAAACTCTGCTGGGAGGCTGTGGTAAGGCCACACAGCAAGGCATCCAATTTTAAGGGAGTACCTTTCAATAGATTCTGGGATTTAAATTCAACAACCTCCCACGCACAATCTGGCCATTGAAGTCCTAAACTATATGGGCCGACGATACGCCTAAACCTTAGGGTTTTTTTTTTTTGGGGGGGGGGGGTACCAGAAATCGAACTCCAGACCTCGCACTAATAGCACTGCTCAGCTAAATTCCCAGCCATGAAATCTCTTAAACCTTGAGAGCCAAAACATATATTCTCAACTAGGTATATGGTGCACACCTGTAATCCCAGCACTTGGGCGGCTGAGGCAAGAAGATCTCTATTGGATTCATGACAAATCTGAACTGCACATAGCGAGACCATCTCCACAACAAAACAAAACCTTTCTCTCTCTACATCGATTATCTCAGGTATTTGAGCATTGATAAACCAGTAACGTCAATTTGTATAATCCACCCGATTCATTAAAAAAAACATGTAGAATAACAAAATACGAAAGAGTGCCTTATCAAATTTTTAAAAATAGTCTCATCTGGCCGGGCGTGGTGGCTCACGCCTGTAATCCCTCAGGAGGCTGAGGTGGGAGGATCGTTTTGAGTTTGAGACCAGCCTGGGCTACAAAGTGAGCTTAAGGCCAGGCTGAACTGCATAGCGAGTCCCCGTCTCAAAAAACAGGAAAAAGGGGGCTGGAGATTTAACTCAGTGTCATAAGCGCCTGCCTTGCAAGCAGGCAGTCGTGAGTTCGATCCCGGGTACCGATAAAAAGGAAAAAGACAAAAAAAAAAAAAAAAAAAGAGGGGGAAAAAAAGTCTCATCTGACAATATTCATACTAATGCATGTTTATAGAAAGTTTACTCCTTTTTTTTGGAAGCTCCGAAGTCAACTTCATCCAACAGAAACATTCATACACTCATCTGTATACTAATTTAGCATTTTAGTAGAAAGAGAAAATTACATTGCCTCCTCCAATCTGTTCCAATCCTCAATTTTTGGCTAAAATAAAACATCTAATCTGTTCCAACGGCCGTACATACATTCTCGTCAAGCTATCTAAATCACAACTCTGGAGTCGGAATCCACCTCTTAAATCCTTTTTGGCTAACCTAGCAGAATACTGTGTGTTAGAGATTTAGCCTTGTTGGAACACAAAACATTACTACTCCCTTTTTAGCGATGAGAAAAACAGTATCCTGGGGGATTTAGATCAGTGGTTTAAGCGCTTGCCTGGCGTGAGGTCGCGAGTTCAAAAAAAAAGAAAAAGAAAAAGAAACACAGTATCTTGCCGTAGACGACAGATTCCAACTGGAGAATGAAGAATTTCAAGGACCCCAAATCTCCTAAGCACCACTCCTACACGGTCTCCAATCCCTTTCTTCTCCCATCGCCCCGCCTCCACTACTGCTCATTTGAAGCAGCACTGCAGTAGTACACTAGTTTCCACCACCGCCAACCTCAAGCCTGTCGCTGCTCTAGACCTCACCACCCTCCACATACAGCGCCCTCTTTCAGTTTCTGGCCACTCTGGCCGCAAGATAACAACCTCCGCACTTTGCAAGCGGAAATAATTCTCGGCCCTAACGCTAAGATGCAGGTTTAAATAGCCCTGTCCTCCGTAGCGCCTTTCGCATCCAGAGCAGGGCTCTATCTAATCTTTAATGCCCGTTTTTTACCGAATCAGACATTTATTTTCACACCGCCTGCTTCTCACCGAATCCTAGTCCGCCGCAACCATACAGAAGGGCAATAATGCCCTGAACCTACGTGTTAATACACCCACAGGTCCCACAGGACATTTGTCACACGAATAGATTAACGAAAAGCCATAGGCGCTCGTGGCGTGGCGGCCGCAGCCACCACAGGCGACTCGGTCTCCCCTTTCCTCAGCCGCGACGTCGCGCAGCGTGCTAGGCCCAGGAGGAAGCGGACCTTGCGCACCCGAACAACTAGGAAGACGCGCGAAGGGCGGGGGCCGCGCGTGGCCGCGCAGCGCCACCAGGCTCCCGCGCACGCGCACACCACTGGGCTGCCGCCCCTCCCCCACCGGCCGGCCCGCGCCTCACAACAAAGCCGCCTAGGCGGTCACAGCCCGCCCGCTCCGCATCCGCGCCACCCCGCACGGCGGCCACAACTTTTCTTTCTTACCGGCCCCTGCTTCCCGGTGCCTGACAGTACAGCCCTCTCGCGACCGTCCGTCCGTAGCTCTGGCCTTCCACAGAGAAACTGCGGAGAACACCGCAACCCGCGTGGAGGAGGCGGTGAAATGGCTCCGACCGCTGTGCCAGGGGGTGGAGCCAGAGCTTACGCATGCGTAGTAGGCCAGCGCGGGGTGCGAGGGCGCCTTGAGGGAAGGGGCGGGGCTTCAGCCGCCCGCGGGGCAGTGGGAGAAGGGTTGTTCCACACCCGGTGTACCCTGGTCCCCTCCATGCTATCGTTTGCCACCCGCGCTTGGAGTTGAGAACCTGTAGTATTTTGATACAGCGAAGTGTTTTGCAACTTTTATCCTAGAGACCCAAAATACGCCACCTCAAAATACATTTCTTTGACGTTTCAAAATGGCTGTTCGGGGCAGGGCGTGATGGCGCAACACTGTAATTTCAGTACTCTCGGAGGGGAAGGCGGAAGAAGGACAAATATCAGCCCGGCATTGGCAATTTAGCAATTCAGAGAGACCCTGTCACAAAATAAAGGGCAACTATAATCTGTAAGGCTGCCCTCTTGTAAAGTAAATTTACATCTAGAAAGGAGATCCCCCCATTCCGGAAGTAGACGCATGTAAACAGGCTTTTCTATCTGATACACCCTCTTTGTCTAAGAAAGGTCTTTTCCCCGGGAAAGGCTGGGTCAGAGCCTCGGCGCCGTTCACCGGCTGGGCGCTGCCCGAGGAGCTCGGGTGCCGAGAGCCCGGGCCCCAGCCCTCCACCAGCTCTGGGTGAGCGGCGCCTGGAAGTTCTCCTTTGAGACTCATACTGTGTGATTTATTAGACTGTGTTTTGTACTTTAATGTTTGTCTTTCTACTTGTTAATCTGTTGTCTATTTTCCGTACTAGAGCCTTTTTATTAGTACATGGTTGCAGTACACAGCGATTACATTCCTTTGGGGAGGTGGTCCATGCACATAATGGTACAGGGGAATGAAACTCCCGACCTACTATGTCCGCGAGTTCCTGTTCTCTGAAATTGAAGAATGAATTTTAGGAACAATGGAGGTAAGAGTAGGATATATTTACTGAGAGAAACAAAGCTTCTGTCTGAGAGAGACAGAAAGGGTTCCCAGCGGGTTGCCCAGCACTGTCTTTTCCAGGGACTTTTGTAGAGTAAAACCATAGGTTCAAGGCGGGGGAAGACTGGGAACTCACAAGGCAGATGGGCATAAGGTGGGACAAAACTATAGTTAGCCAATAAGATCAGTAGTTCAGGTAAAATTGATTACATTAGGGACAAATGGGGAAGCGAGTCAGGTAGAAAGCAGGCATTTCTACAGAGCTGTGACTCTTCCCTAGGGGAGTGGGAACTATGTAGGTATCAATCCCAGGGTATGGGTGCATTTGTATGGTCTTTTGTCTTGGGGCCTGGCCCACAGCAGGAGGCGTCAGCTTCCCCAGCAGCTGCCAGATGTTTACACTGGCTCCATTGAGGACCTACCCCTATCTCACTGCCTATAATATTTCTAACTAACTCAGCTGCCTGCAACAGTAACACATCTTAATTCTTTTTTCATCTTCTTCCTTTCCTCTACTCCCAACTTCTATTTATTAAGCTGAGGCAGGAGGATCCCAATTTGGAGCCAAACCTGGGCAGTTTAGAGAACTAGCAGGACCCTGTTTAAAAGTGAAACAAAAAAATAAATAAATAAAAGTGAAACATACAAAAGAGTTAGGGATGTATGTAGCTCAGTGTGAAAACCCTGAATGCAGCTTCCAGTAGTGAAAAAGAAACCCACCAACAGTTGATGTGTGTGACTTGTTGGTAGTGTTCGCCTAGCATAGTCCTGGGTTCTATGCTCAGCACTGTAAAATGCAAATGCAAACATATATATCAAAACTTCAGAAAGAAAAAGAGTTGAATGTAAAACTTTCCTACAAACTTCTGGTGAGAGTAAGTCCCCTTTGAAACAACAGTGAATCTTGCCAGTAACTGCATAAGGGGTGGCCACTGAGGCTTTTGGTCAGGGGCAATTCATACAGCAAAATCACAGTGAGAATTAAATGAGATGGCAAGCTATCTCATTGAGATAGACAATTAAATGAGATGGCAAGCTAGAGTGTAGCTTACTGGTTGCACACGGGCTTACCATGCACAAGACCATAGGCTAAATACTCGGCACCAAAAAAATACGGATAAATGAGTAAATAAATATGTAAATGAGATGACATATGAAAAGGATTTACTTCAATACCAGGCACATAACACATGTAAAGTGAATCAGATACTTTGAAAGTCAAGGTTGAAAGGGTTGCTGGCCCAGGCCGGATACTGTAGCCGGTAAAGCCAGGGAGCTCCTATCTCCCCCCACCCTTGGAAATTACCTCTGGTGCCAAACTAAGACCAATGGGCTACCTGTGCATCCCTAATGCCCCTTGGGTTCCACCCCAGGCCGAGGCTACTTATGTGCCTCACTCCACGTGTTCAACGGAGAGATCGGAGAGATCGCTGGCCCCCGGGTGGAGATGCCATGCCCCAGGGGTTGGGGGTGTCTCTCCCTGCATTCCCAAAATAAAGGTTACTTATATTTTATACTTCTTATCTTTTCACTTTTATCAGATCTATCAAAGGTCTCTCAAAAGAAGCTCAGTGATGGCAGGGACACTCCACAGCTAGCCATGTGCACTCACTGTATTATAGGCAACTATGTTAGAAATTAAAATATGATCAGAGAAAGACTGTGTGCTCAAGGAAGTCCCAACAAAAAAAGTTGTGGCTAGAGGCAAATCTGAAGAGAGCCAGGCCTCAGGACAGAGATGCAATAACCAGGCCAGCAAGATAAATAGCCATTTGAGATTACTCTATAATTACCACCAGTTGGTCCTGTGGACCCAGATACATATCACTTGTATAGTTGGCTGACCAGACCATCCAGATCCATACTCTCTTCCTTTCTCAAAAATGCCTTTGTTCTTTCCACGAACTCTTGCTATGTGACTCATTTCCTTATGGGATCAATATCAGCTAAGCGGCTCTACTTGTAAGCCTGTAAATTGATTGTAATTTGACCCATATTACATTCTCACTGTGATTTTGCTGTATGAATTGCCCCTGACCAAAAGCCTCAGTGGCCACCCCTTTCAGTGCCTCTGTTGTGTTTCAGGTGCTTTCTTTTAATAAATCCTTCTTACTCTTAACCTCCTTTGTCCTTGGAATTCATTCTTCAGTATTTGGAGGACACGAACTTGGCACATCTGACAAGAGAGACTCTCATCCTGAGGCACGGTGGAGAAAACTCATCTCTGGATGACACCAGAAAGAGTTATTTCCAGGAGCACAAATATTTATGTGCTTAAGGAGTGTCTTTAATCTGCTCTTTCATATTTTCTCTAAAAAGTTAGAAAGTCTGTTCAGGCCCCTTGGTAACTAGTTTAATTTTCCTTTTTTGTGTGTTTTTGTTTTTTGTCCTTTTGAGACAGGGTATTGCTTTGTAGTGCAGGCTGGCCTTGAAAGTGCACTATATAACCCAGGCCAGACTTGAATTTAAGGTGATCCTTTTGCCTTGGCAACCCAAGTGCTAGAATTAGAGGTGTGCACTACCATACCAAACCATACTGTTTTTTTTTTTTTTTTCTTCTTTTTCAGGGAGTTGTTCTGTTTTGTTTTTGTCTTTTTCTTTTTTTATTAGTACCGGGGATCGAACTCACAACTGCCCACTTGCAAGGCAGATGCTTATGCCACTGAGCTAAATCCCCAGTCCCAGTTGTTCTGTTTTGGATTTTGCTTTTTGAGACAGGTCTTGCTATATAGTTCAGCCTCACCTTGAATTCATTATGCAACTCAGGTTTGAATTTTTTTTTTTTTTTTTGGTACCTGATAGAACTGTGGGGGACCGGCAGCAGTGGCTGAAAAGATAAGAAGTATGAAATATAAATATAAACCTTTATTTTTTTTTTTTTTGTCTTTTTCATTTTTATCGGTACCAGGGATCGAACTCCCGACCGCCTGCTTGCAAGTTGCAAGGCAGGCGCTTATGCCGCTGAGCTAAATCCCCAGCCCCTAAACCTTTATTTTGAGAATGTGGGGACAGACACCCTTGATCCCCTGGGGTGCGGCATCTCCCCCTGGAGTCGCTGATCTCTCCCTGTGGAGGCATATATGTAGCTTAGGTTTGGGGTGGAGCCTGAGCGGGGAGATGACGCACCCCAGGGGGTGGGGGGTGTCTCTCCCTGCATTCTCAAAATAAAGGTCATTTATATTTCATACTTCTTTTTTTTTTTTATTTTTTTATTTCATACTTCTTATCTTTTCAGCTGCCGCCGCCGGTCCCCCACAGTTCTATCATATAGTTCCTTGACTGGGAACAGCAGACGAGACTCCTGGGGTTCTCCCAGTTTGAGTCCCCTGCCATTCAGGACCAGGACCGGACTACGTCCTGCATTAATTCCTCACTTCTACACTCGAGAGCTGTAAACTTGTTGCTGCTGGCTCGCAAACAACACCAACCCAATTTACCACAGGTGAGGAACCCCCGAAGATTGCTTCTGGGCCAGGCCCCAGGCGGGTTTTCTCCCCCTTTCCGTGGGTTCGCGTGATGCTCTCATGTCCTTAGATAGCCCAAGGCAGAGTTTTTCTGGGCCAACCTGTGTCCACACTGGAAGATTCTTCAGAGTTGGGCTGGGGATTTAGCTCAGCGGCATAAGCACCTGCCTTGCAAGCAGGCGGTCCTGAGTTAGATCCCTGGTACTGATTAAAAAACGAAAAAGACAAAAAAAAAAAAAAAGACTCTTCAGAGTTTTTCAAGTTCTCACAGACAGAGCTGTCACTAACTCCACGGAAAAAATCCATTCGTATATATATTGGTGACAGCCAATTAGTATGAACTTTAGAACCAAAATACCAATCGGTCTAAAACAAGTAAAAAGTGATGACTTAAACTTAGCAGACCACAGTCCATTGCCTCATCTGGCTATAACTCTGTAGGCCAGACCCCACACCAGATTTTATCTTGGGGACCACTTGCTGTTCCCATCCCAAAAAAACCATACCTATCTGTGGTTTATCACACTGATGACAACTTTACAAAACTCTCTATCTTTAAGCCTCTCTATCTTTGTTTTGAGAATGTGTGTCCTTTCCCGCCAGCGTCCCCTTTGTCTCCTCGCCGCTTCCCCTTTCCCACCAGGCGCAGACCCATTCCCCTCCGAGATGGGAGGTGAGCCCAAACAGTGTTGAGAGATACGCTCGGGCTGCTTTGAGCTTTCACAGGCTGCTTTAAGCTTTCACGCTGCACCCTAATCCGCACGTGTGCCCTGCGAGCAGTTCTGGCTCCACGTGGCGGCTCAGCCCCCCGTAAGGTCGCAGCGTGTAGGGTCCCAGCTCCGCCTTCCAGCTCTACCCCCCATGTGTCGTGCGCCTGGCGCTGCCACCGCCACCACTCCCCAGCCCTGCATGCATTTCCGGGGGCAGTTCCAGCCCCACCCCACCTTCACTCTGTATGCCCCACCCCCACACTGGGCGTGCTCTGCCCGCGTGCCGGATCACAAACAGATAAACAGCAGCTCGGTGGCTCAGCTCAGAGATGCTATTTTTTACATTCTCAAACTATTTAATCAAGATTAAATAAGCTGGCAATAGACAAGACTTTTGCTGATAAACGGGGAAGTGGCCACCTGGTAATTTTACCAGCTTTGTTTATCAATTAAAGCCTTTGATAATCTCCTAAATGTTTAACACCTAAAATTAAGAGGTATTTATAAATTCCTTTTGCTGTAAACCACCAGTAATGTTCTATGTTAAGCTTACTGCCTATATTATACTGTATTGTCACCGACCTCCTGTTTAACAACTAAAATTAAAAAATAATTATAAATTCCTTTTGCTGGGAACCACTAGCTCTTTTCCAAGATAAGGGTTGTATGATACATGGAAAACAACAAGACCAACACTGCAGCAGAAGCCAAACTTAAACCTTTCCCAGCCTGTCTACCTGCCCTGGCTCAGCCCTCCATCGAGCCAGCATTAGCTATATTCAACTGATATTAAATAACACCATAGCTGATTTCTCTCCTAAATAAAAAGATAAAAAATTAATTAAACAGGCCATCCTTCAAAAATCAGATGGCATTAGACATTTTAATAACATAAAGAGATACATAAATGACATGTCAGTTCCTAAAATTCTCTGCACCTGTCCTCCTTATGAGAAGCCATTACTAAAATTATAAATACCCTGTTGATTATATTTGGCTCCTGTATACTTACTTAATTCTACAGATACCTTCTACTGTAGTCCAAATCCCAAAAAAAAAAAGGCAAAACTTGACCTTCAAACGCCACAGAGACCTTCTTTTTTTTTTTTTTTCATTTTCTGTTTTGTCTTTTTCGTTTTTATCAGTACCAGGGATCGAACTCATGACTGTCTGCTTGCAAGGCAGGCGCTTATGCCACTGAGCTAAATCCCCAGCCCCCACAGAGACCTTCTTAATATAGCTTTTTGTGTTTTCAACAACAGAGATAACAATAACACTTGTGACGCTAGACAGGTAAACCGACACAAGGTGGCGCTGTCTGCCCCCCCCACAGACCATGCCTCAAATGCAGCAGAAGACATCGGGCAAGAGAGTGCCCCATCTTGGTGTTCCTTTGGGACCTTAGCCCAGGGCTATTGGACTGTCCTAGCCATCAGGGAGTGGGTAAGCCATCCTAACTTCCAGCCCTCATAGGAAATGCCAACACTGCCAGATTCCTCGCCGACAGATCTGCTTAAACTTGCTGCTGAAGACTGACTGGGCTCAGGGCCAACAACAGCCCCCTTTATGGGTGTCCATCTCAGA
Organism: Cavia porcellus; assembly: GCF_034190915.1. Taxonomy (NCBI): domain Eukaryota; kingdom Metazoa; phylum Chordata; class Mammalia; order Rodentia; family Caviidae; genus Cavia; species Cavia porcellus. The sequence continues at coordinate 3,758,949 of NW_026947512.1, forward strand.
GTCCAAGTCCCACTAAAAGTCTCAGGTAAGACATTCTCTATACTTGTGGACATAGAGGCCATATGTACAGAGTTCTTCCTGAGCTTTCATGCCACTATAATAAGTTCTCAAACTCTAGGGGGTATTGAGGGTCAACCTATGCCATTTACAAACAGGGCCTATTTCGTGCAGGTCCCAGACTGCTTCTTCCCAATCCACCCAGTGGTGCTGAATCTTCCCTCCACCACTCACTCTACAGTCCTCAATCTTAAAAATGCTTTTTATTCCCTTGTGTTTATATAGGCTGACCCAGACACTGAGGCCTCAACAGCTTACGCCTGTTATTGCTAGTAAACCTTTCCTCAATGATATTAAACCACCCCCTTCCTTCTTACAAAGTTAGGTAATAGTGTTAAGACTACAAAAGTGTAGTACATGCAAAGGGACTACAGGTGCTGTCTTTTACACAATATACATCTAGAATTTAGATACACAAAATGATAAGAATTTGGCATCTCCTTAAACATGGTCCCACCACTTAAAATTTAATCTACATCTGTTGGCTTTGACTAAACAGCATTTGGTTATTGTATAAATGACATACACTTGTAAATTGGATAAGTCTATTTGCAGTCATTAACACTATTCCCTAACTTTGTAAGAACTCATCTTTTGTTGTTTTTTTTTTTGGTCTTTTTGAGACAGGGTCTCTAGGCAGTTCAGGTTAGCCTTGAAACTCACTTTGTAGCCCAGGCTGGTCTCAAACTCGAAATGATCCTCCTGCCTCAGCCTCCCAGGTGCTGGGATTACAGGTGTGAGCCACCAGGCCCAGCTTTTGTAAGAGCTCTTCTTTATAAGACTTTGTCCTTAACTCTTGTTACTATAGTTATGCTATGTAAAACCTGTTAAAGGAGTCTAAGATTTGCCTTTAGTAAAAACTGAATATACATGAAGAGTTCTTTGTTCTTGTACTGAGAATTGAACTCAACCTCACACTTGCCAGGAAGGTAGTGTGCCACTGAGCTACATCCCCAGCCCTATGTTAGGATTTCTATATAGCTGTGTTACTAATTATTTTAAACTCATAGTGTACTAAATGATGTATGTGTTTCCCAAGTGTATGGCCTTCAAAGACACAAAACTGCAAAACATTTTATGCATTAGTGACTTCCAGTTAAAGTTGTTTATAAGTATAAACTTTTTCAGGGTCAAGCATCTGCTTTTCCTCCTTGTGTTTCAACTATTTGTTATGAAATGTGCTTGCCATACTGACATGAAACCACCAGCGATATGATGTGAATTCTTTTTCAAGGCTTATGCTCATGTGATTGTTATGTAATTGTGTTATAACTCTTAGTCATACTTAAACACTATGCAGTTCAGGCAATGTTACGCTAATTTTTTTAGTTTATTATTATTATTTTGGTACTGGGGATCAAACTCATGACCTCATGCTTACAAGGTAGATGCTTATGTTGTTGAGCTAAATCCCTGGCCAACAATGCTACTCTAAAGATCAAAGCTGGGATATTAATAATCTGCAAAATACTTCTATAAACAAATATATTCTACTTAAATGACACTCTATTAAAAAATAACAAACATAGGTAAAAGTTTATGTTACTAATATCTTGTAATTCAGTTAAGGCACTTACTAAAAAATTTTCATACTAAAATGGAAATTTAAATGTAATTCAAAAATAATAATAAGACCTAGTGGTTCCAGTATAATAATGCCATCATGGTTAACATGCCAAATGGTACCTTGCCCTTGTTTACAAACTTTCTCTGTAAAATTTTATAATTGTTATCTGCTAACATTTTACAGGGACTCAACTTCTAAGATAACCATGACGGTAAAGCAATAACAGTTCTCTGATCACAGTTATCTAGTTATAACTAGTTCTATCTAGTTATCTAGATAGAAGTGTGATTGTTAAATTTACTGTTTTTACTACAATATTAGTATAACTATTTCTTGGGTATTCAACAACTGAGATTTGGAGTCCAAATTTCTTTTTTCTTTTTTTTTTTTTTGGTACCAGGGACGAACTCACAACCTCACGCTTGCCAGGCAGGCGCTTCTGCCACTGAGCTAAATCCCCAGCACGGAGACCAAAATTAAGAAAGATTCTTTTCTCTTTTTTTCTAAATTTTTATTAATTTTAAGAAACTCCATACACTAAAGCCTTGGCCTACAGGGTGACACTGATATAGGGGAATGGAACTCCCAGCCTACTATATGTCCCGTACAAGTTCATGTTTTTTAAAATCAAAGAATGAATTTTAAGAACAACGGAGGTTTAGAGTAGAAATATTTATTGAGAGAAAGAAAGCTTCTGTCTGAGAGAGAGACAGAAGGGGTCCAGAGCAGGTTGCCCAAGAAAGATTACTGAGCTAAGAGGTCAGCCAATATTTTTGTCCTGATTGTCCAAGGGAAACAAAACCCCAGCACATGAGAGGATCTTTCTACAGGAACCTATAACTCTGGAGAAGATTGTTGGGTCTCAGAAAACAAGAGGAAAAAAAGATAGAAAACATAAGGAGACCAATGTACAGTGTGCTACAAAGAGGATCACCAAATTAAGAAATGTCTCCCATGCTTCCACAAGCAAGACCAATCCTGACAGCTGACACTGATGGAGAAGCTAAGAGGCTCTGTACATGATCCTGTGGGTAACCCCTGAAGAACCTAACATCAAGTATAACCAAAAGATATGTAGAGGAAAGATAGTAATATAAGCTAGACATAGAAAGGGATCACCACTCACTACACTTACCCGGTCTGGCAGTTTCCAACTATACCTGTAGCTGATCACGTATGATTCAATAAGCTTACGAAGCTACCATGGCAGCTATAAAGGCTCAGCAAGAGTCTTTAAATTCTTCAATTAATAATATCTTTCAAAACCACAGAGGCTGGGTGTGGTGGTGCATGTGTATAATTCCAGCACTCAGGAGGTTGACAGAAGGATCACGATAAATTCAAGGCCAGCCTGGACTACATAGCAAGCCCAAGTAGAGTTTGAATTGCCTAGCAAGATTCAATTTTGAAAAAAACAAGAACCAAGCTGGGTGTGGTGACTCACAATTCCAGCATTCAGGAGGCTGAGGCAGGAGGATCGCTGTGAGTTTGAGACTAGCCTGGGCTACAAAGTGAGCTCAAGGCCAGCCTGAACTACACAGTGTGACCCTGTCTCAAAAAAACAAAAATAAAACAAAACAAAAAAAGAAAAAAACAATAACCAAACCAAAAGGAAAAATACAAAACAAGATGACACCAAAACCATTCCCCCAAAAACCCCAGCAACCACCAACAGCAAAACTCTTGATCTTACAGCTTGTCATGGTTTATATCGGTGGCCCCCAGGCCTCATGTGTTTGCATTATGCATTTGTGATTGGTTCATTGTCTAGCACTTGGATTGGAGGTGTGAGTGCTACACTGGCCTAAGGGTGAAGCCAGGAGGTGATGTAATGGCAGGAAAAAGGCGTGTCTCTCTCTTGCCAGTTTCTCCCTTTCTGTTTGCAGCCATCATGAACCGTGGCCCAGCCATGCCACCCTACCTTGGAGCCAACTGAGTATGTATTGAAACCTCCAAAAATTGTGAGAGACAAACCTTTCCTTTCCCAACTTTGGGCATCAGGTGTTTTGTCTCAGCGACAAGTAAAAAGTAACTAAGACACAGCTAATACTGGAGAGACTTGTGCACTAATAAATGAAACTTGTGGTCTTTAGATAAATAATTCACATCAGGTGGTAAAAGATCTTAAAGCAGTAAAAGATATATCAGACTTGTAGATAATCTCCATAAGCAAAAGGTCTAGAATCCAGCTGATTACAATCCTTGTTGAGTCCCTTATGAACAGTGTCTGGATTTGGCTCTTTTCTCCAATCTGTCTTTCCCTTCTGGTGCTTATGCTTTTGCCATACATGCTCGCTCTCATTCATTCTCACCTAGAGAATTCATAACTGCTAAACTCCAGTATGACTTGTATCCATGGGCCCTTATATTAGCTCTCTGGAGAAAACTCCTGATTTCAGTCTTCCCTACACTGACATTTCTCAGCTTGAAGCAGCTCAACTGAAACTTCACTGCAGTTAAGGATACATCTTCAGAGGGAAAAATGCTATAGGGAGCTAGATTAGATGAAAATTAATATACAGTCAGAGCAGGATTGGACTCAAGGGAGTCAGCACATAAAAATATTAGAGACATCAAAATTGTGGCTGGAGGCAAATCTGAAGGGAATCAGTCTTCAGGACAGAGATGCAATAACCAGGCATAAAAGATAAATGGCAGTTTGAGATAATTAATTACCACCACTGGTCTGGTGGTTCCAGATAGACATCAGATTCATAAGTGAATGACCAGAACACCCAGACCCATACTCCCCTCCCTGTCTAAGAATTTCTTTAATCTTTCCATGTACCTTTTGCTATATGACTTGTTTTCCTATTGGATCATTACTAGCTAAGTGGCTCTACTCATAATCCTTTTTAAAATTTTGGTACTGGAGATTGAATTCATGACCTCGAGATTACTAGGCAAGTGCTTATGCCACTGAGCTAAATCTCTAGCCCCTCTACTCATAATCCTATAGTTTGACTCACATTGGATCTGCAGTGAGATTTTGCTGTATAAATTACCCCTCATAAGTAGCCAAAGTTTCAAAATCTTTCTCTTGATATTTTTTTCATATTCAGGGGACGTGAATTCAGCACAACTGACATCTAGAAAGCTGGAAGTTATATTTTTCCTACTTCAACTATAGGGCCTAGAACATTGTAAGATGTCAGTAAATATTACTTCAATGGATGAATAAAACCTGCAAGTTTTTTTTATTGTTGCTTAAATTGGATATTTGTCTTCAAAGTTTTTGGAATGATTTGTCATCTTGCTACTATAATACTCTCTATTAAATTTTGAACACTAATGCTTCCCATTGTCTTAGGAATTTTTTTTTATCTTTTTGAGACAGGGTCTCTATGCAATTCAGGCTGGCCTTGAACTCACTTTGTAGCCCAGGCTGGTCTCGAACTTGCAACGATCCTCCTGCCTCAGCCTCCAGAGTGCTGGGATTACAGGTGTGAGTCATCACGCCTGGCTTGTCTTAGGAATTGTAACTCAGGAAACACTAGTTCTTTGGTTTTTTAAAAAATGTGTTTTTAAAAAAATTTTGTGTTTTGGGGTACTAGGAATTAAACTCAGGACCTCGCACTTGCTAAGCAGATGCTACACTGCTGAGCTATATCCCCAGCCCCTATTTTATTTTTGTGAGACAGGATCTCACTACATACTCCAGGCTGAACTTGAACTCACTATGTAGTGTTGGAGACCACTACCAAGTGGCTCGGAGCAGGATTTAAATTTTTTTTTTTTTGTCTTTTTCATTTTTATCGGTACCGGGGATCAAACTCACGACCACCTGCTTGCAAGGCAGGTGCTTATGCCGCTGAGCTAAATCCCCAGCCCCTCAGGATTTAAATTTAACTAATTGGCTTTCTATGTTTATCTGTGAGTCTGTCCTAGGCCTTGGCCCCTTGCCTGGTGATGGGAGCTGATTCATAGTAAGTGAACTTCTATGAATCACTGGTCCTGACTGAGGCCTGTAGTGGCCTGTGAGGCCAGAGATACCTCCAAGGGCAAGATAAGGCTACAGCTGTGGACATGTGGCTCCAACCCCAATTAACAAGGCAGAGACTGTGGCTACAAAAATTATTCCTACAGTCTCACTTCTACCATGCCTTCATGATAAGACAGTGCTACTAAGTTGACTTGATTCATTACTTGGAGATGTCCTTGAAGTGACTTCCAAGGTCCTGCTCATTGCCTGAGCTTTCCTCAGTTTCCCTGCCTTTTGTCCTTGGTCCTAATAAAAGTGGCTAATCCAGAGAAGTCTTTGTCATCGCCCTCGGAGTCTCAAGCTCAACCAAAGGGTTTTGGCTCCCCTGGAGTCCTAAAACCATACAATTTGTCTCTTTTTATTTGATCTCTGCTGTACACTCATTTGGGAGATTGGAGATCTAGGTCAGGACCCGATAATGTAGCCAAGCTGGCCTCAAACTCATGGCAATCCTCCTGCCTTAGCCTCCTGAGTGCTAGGATTACAGGCATGCACGAGCACTCCTGATCAAAGCACCAGTTCAAATAACACTGAATCAATGTTCTGAAGGCAGGAGAGTAAGCGGCAGCATGTATAGGTAAGCAGTGTTGGTTCATATACTTGATCTTAGCCAAAATGCCTAGAAGTGATGTTGTTGTTTCATTACAAAGCAGCAAAACTTCCATTTGAAGAAAGTAACTGCCAGCCTGCTAGAGGTGCTGAGTTCCTGTCTCAGAACACTGAATAATGGAGTCACAAACAGAGGAGATTAAGAGTAGGAAATGTTTTATTAAGAGAAAGTTCCTGAGAAACAGGAGGGGTCCTGAAAGCGGGATTTTATATTGTAAAAGTAAAATCACATCACAGGTTACCACAGGTCAAACTGTAGTCGACCTATAAGCCAATATTGCTTTAATAGAAAAACAAGATTGTCAAGAGTATGTAGCATGGAGGGAAACAAAGGCATTTCTGGAAAGGGTAAGAGTGCAGGGCAGTGTTCTGGTCATCTATCTACATGTTCATTATGTTTCTACATGTATGTTGTATTGTTCAGGCTCATTAGTACAAATGGTGCTAGTTAGAGGACAGTTTTGAGTTGTGGTTTATCTCTGGGAGGCTCACAGTCCTGACAATCGTGTCTCCATTCTGTGCCCTAGTTTCTGCCAAGTCAGGCCTTGACCACAGGCCTGGCTAGCCTTATCTCTACTCTGATTCTTTCTTGAGCCTGGTCCTCTTCTTTCTTTTTTGAAGAGCAAAATATGTATTGAGAGAAAGGGAGAGACAGAGGGGAGAGGGAGAGACAGAGGGGTCCTGAGTGGATTGCTAAAGACTTTGCCCTTTCTAAGGATTTTTAAAGAGCAAAACCCAAAGTGAGGTAGGTCTAAGCTGGGGGGAAATGGGAAATTACAATGTGGGTGTGGATTGAAAATGTATGGTCAATTTAAACACCACCTGAGATGAATCGGAATGATGCTGAGTATAAATAGTCCAACTGAGGATTGTTGCAACCATTAAAAGGAGACCTAGGGAGGAAGAGTTGTTGGTTCACCTGGAGGAACTTGTCGAGTTTTTTCCTAATATGGACTTGACTGTTATGATCAGAGGAGATCGGGACCTTTTGTTGCTGAGAATGGCTGTGGTTCATTTTGGGAGGGCTTACATTGAGCATTCCTGGCTCCAGAGTGGATGGAAGATGGTGTGCTGTTCAATCTCCAAGAGAAACTTGTTACATTGGCTTCCTGATATGAACTTGGATATTTTTATTGTTGCAGAATCTCAGGCCCTCATTGTTGCTGAAGATGGCTGTGGTACTTTTCAGGGAGTATCTGGTTCTAATTTTTAAAGTTGCTTCTTGGCTCCGATGCAGATCCCTCAGCCTGCTGGCAAAAGATGCTTCAGCCTGCTGGCGCAGACATTTTAGCTTCTACCACTGATCTTTGAGTCCTCCTGGCGCAGATCCCTGAAACAGATTTTCATGAGCCATTGCTGTGGGCTCTAGGCTTCCAGTTTGACTTATGGGAGGCACTGTCATGGGATTTAGGTCTTTAGCTGACCTCATGCAGGTTATTGCCATAGGATCTGGGCCTTCAGCTGGATTCTCTAGGTCTTCAATATGTGGACAAATTTCCTGCACTTTCTTTGTATTTGACTCCTTGAGTGGCCATTATAGATAAGTTATGTGTCTGGTATGTAATTGTTTTCCTTGTAATTCCTGACTACAACAGTGGCATGAGGTAGGCCAGTACTATGGCCAATTAATAAGATTACCAGTATAATTGCTCAGGTAAAATTGATTAAATCAGGATCAAATGAGGAACCAGACACTTAGCAAGTTGGCATGAATACAGAACAGGGCCTTTTTTGTAGAGGGTTGGGTTAGTAGCTTCTGGCTTCCTCAAGGTGATGGGTACCTATTTAGAATATCAATTCCTGATGTTTATCCTTAGGAAGTTTGATTTATCTTTTGTCTTGAGAGCTGGTCCACAGAGGGAGGTGTTTATCAGCTGCAAGGTCTTCCCCACTGGTTCCTTTGAGGGGGCCTGGTTCTTTTCTAACCGCCTGTCAGTCTTTACCTAACTCTGTAATACTTTACCTAACCATCTGTAATACTTTCTTTGTTGGAAATTTCTATTAAATGTTGAAAAAGAATAAGAGCTACATGATAGGGTGACCAATAGAGGATAAAGAAAAGCATTGTATACTTAATAAAATCTCCATAAATTAAGTCTGATGATCTCTTGACATGTATCTCAAGTTTCTGGACACATATAATTATCTGGTTGCCCCAGATGCCTGAAGGCAAAAGGCCAAACTAATGAAAAGCTCACATTTCTAGGTAGCAGATTGAGATGTGTGAAATCTGTAACTGGGACTTAGAGACTAGACCTCTACATGTCCAATGGGTAACTAAAAGCAGAATGAAACATCACTACCTTTATCTATTTTTGTTTTTGTTTTTTATTTTTTGAGAGTCTTGGTATGTACTCCAGGTTGGCCTTGAACCCACTAAATATGAAGCTTTGCCTCAACCTCCCCAATGCTGGAATTATAGTTATATGCCACCACAGCTGGTTTCCACCTTCATTTTTTGTGTCTGTCTCATAAATTACCTTAAAACTGTGGGTCAGATGCCTGCTCACCTCTGTGGGTTTGTATGTTACTAACACAAGTAGAGTCTATAGTGCAAGGTTTTATCAACCTAAATTTAACTAGCCTGTTTCATCTCCTTCAAGGCTGAAGACACCAAGATAAGAGTAACTATTTTCAAGATTTATGGAAACATCTAATTGCCAGCTCTTCCATGTCTGCTTCCAGAGTTCACGCATGATGCCTAAAAGTTTCCATGGTTCAAAAACTGCAGTCACCCCAACTTCCAGGAAAAGCAGAACCTCAGAGACCACGCACAGGTCACTCCCCATATGGGAGCACAGAAACCAAGGATGCTCCCCTAAGCCAAGCTTTGAGCTCAAGATGAGAATCGACCTCCTTCACTTAAGTAGCTGTCCCAGAACTTCACAGAGCTGTACTTAAGAAACAACTCAGCCAGACCACAACTAGAGCAGGAGGCAATGAACTGCAGCTATGCAAATTCCAGCCCTCACCTTTGTTCCCCTTTTCTATAAACCCCAAGATTCTGTCAGTCCCTTGAAGACAGATCTGAAAACTCACTCTGCTTTGCACTATGGCCACATTGTATAAATTTCCCTTGCTGGTGTTTATGACTGCTCTTCTTTTCAATTGGCTTTAAGGGACCTATGACTGAGCCTGGTCCATTGGGGGCTTTTGCCTTAAACTCCAGTAACAGTGCTTTTTTTCCTTAATGACTTCTGAACTCCATTTTGAAAGGCTCTCTGAATGTTACTTTTAAGGAGATTTTCACTCCATAAAAGTAACAATAGCTGGGAATGGTGGTGCATGCCTATAATCCAAGCATTTAGGAGGTTGATGCAGAAGGATCATCACAAGTTTGAGGCCAGCTCAAGGACACCCTGAACTACATAGCAACTACTCCCTTAGCAACAACAAAAAAGGTGACAATAGAAAATATTTCAAGTTAGAGTTGTTCCTGAGTATCCCTTTCAATCAATCATCTGGGCCCATTATATCTATCTATCCCCTTTTATTCCCTTATGCTTTCATTGTATTACATTGTTCTTAACCCTTTTGGTTCATAGTGATCAATTCTTTTAAAATTTAGTTACCCCTGCTCACTGTTTGGAAGGGCAGCTCAAATCTGCAGGTGCACAGTGTTATGGTTTGTATCTAGACATTCTCCCAATGTCTCCTGCAGTTTTAGATGGAGCTTCTTCAGAAGTGGCTGGAGTGTGTGTGATTGATTCACGGTTTAATGCTAGGACTAAGGATGCTGGGATTGAGGGTAGGTGATAGCTGGATCAGTCTACTGATTTGATTGGCCTGCAAATCAGTAGATTGAATAAAATATATGGGACAGAAAGAAGCTTATCTTTCCTCTCTCCAGTGTTGCTTTTGCTGTCCTCTGCTGGCTTTTTGCCATATGTCACCCTGCCTTGGAGTCAGCTGATTATGGACTGAAACATTAACAAACTAAATAAGCCTTAACAAGCTAAATAAGCCATAATAAGCTAAATAAGCCTTTCCTTCTTTTGGGTGTTGGGTATTTTGTCTCAGCAATGAGAGAAAAGTAACTAAGACACACAGTGACTCCTGGTGAACTCGGAGGCCTCCCCTGAGAAACACACCAGTGGAATGCAGCAGTGGACACAGCAGACTGCGATGTCATCTGGGTTCAGACATTCCCCAGGAGAGGGCTATTGGCTGAGATCCATCTTGGAGAGGAGCCAACTGAGGTTGGAACTCAGAGCAGCTAGAGGCTGGCATCATATACTGGCTCCCGGTGTCAGGCTTGAGGTGAAACCAATTTCAGGTTGGCAGGAGGTCAAGGAGCTGAGTTCAACAGAAAGTACACAGTTTTGCAGGCTGAACAAATCAGATTCCAGCCTCATAGCTAGAAACCAGCCAGACCACACCCAGTTCAGTGGAACCATAGGTGCAGGCTTGCTGGGATTATCCACTATCTCACCATAAATCTACAGCTGGTTTTCTGGGATTAATCAGTGTAGCTCTGGACTCTGCCTGCTTTGTCTAGCAGAGACAGCAGAGACATGCCTTCCAATGGACATTTTTTAAAATTTTCTTTTTTTTTCCTGTTTTGGTTTTCTTGTTTCTTCTTGTTTTTATATGAATGTGAACACAGTTTCTATTTTTTTGTTGTTGTTATCCTGTTCTGTCCTTTTTATTTCTTTTGTTTTTACTACTTAATACCACCACTTTTACTTATATTGGGTTGAAATTTTTGTTTTTGTTTTGTTTTCTGAGGGAAAGTCTCACTGTACAGTCCAGGCTTCATTCCTCTTGCTTCAGCTTCAGAGTCCCAGGATCACAGACTTGGACCACTGCACCTAGCAGTAATATTCCTTATTATATATATCACAACTCTTCTAAACAATGAGTTCTGGGTTGCAGAAGAGGATTTATTTTTTTGCACCTGTCCATTAAGTTTTAGATCACAAGTTAAAAAGAAAGAACAAACAAACAAAAACAACACACACACACATACAAGTCCACTGTAGTTCTTAATTTCTTTCTTCTCTCTTTTCCTCTAGTTTCCCAAAGTTTGTGTAATCTTCCTTTGTTCTCCAGTTTTGCTTCTAATGTTTTTCTCTTCTTCCATTCCTCTAACCCCTTTAAACTTTTCTCCCCTGAGTGTGAAATTGCCATAATGAGGGCATATTTACTGAATACAATTTTCTGGTTTGTTTTAGATTTTATTTTATAACCACAAATATAGTTCATACAGTTAAAGGTGGCAAATTAATAGTTACCACAGTTTGTCATTTTCTAGGCTATATCTGATGCTATTGTTATTGCTGATTGTACAACTTTAGTCAAGGTGACATACTTGTTCTAACCAGTTGTTCTTCTTGGTATGCCAAGACAGAGACGGCCTAAGTGTCATAAAAATACAATAGGCCAGTGCCAAAGAAACAGGGGCTGGACCAAATAGGCAACAACTTCTCCTCCCCAAAATATTGAAGAGGTGGGATCTTACAACCTATTCAACCCAAAAGCCAGATATACCTGGAAGAAATTTCTGAGAAGTAGTTATTTCCTAAGGATAGTAAATACTAGCAATAAAACTGCTTGCCATAGCAATTTACAAGCATCAACCCAGAAATTAAACTTTAAAAAAGATAGAAAAGCAAGAAGACACTTAAGCAAGATGAACCCTAGATTTCCAGCTTGCCAAAGGCAAACCCAATGGGCAATGAGGAAGAACAGTTTCAATGCCACTCACCTTGACTCTGAAGTGTTAACAGAAGAGTAACAGAGAATCTGCACAAGGATCTAGAAAATATTAAATCAGAAATAATTTCTCAGATAAACAAAGAGATAGTAACCATAATGAAGGACATGGTTAGTGACTCTAGAGCAGACAAAGATTTTAAACATAGAAGAGTTAGGGGATTGGGGATTTAGCTCAGTGGTATAAGCACCTGCCTTATAAGTGCGTGGTCGTGAGTTCGATCCCTGGTATCGGTAAAAAAAAAAAAAAAAAAAAAAATAGAAGAGTTAGCCGGGTGTGGTGGCTCATGCCTGTAATCCCAGCACTTGGGAAGCTGAAGCAGGAGGATTGTTGCAAGTTCAAGACCAGCCTGGGCTGTAAAGTGAGCTCGAGGCCAGCCTGAACTGCATAGTGAGACCCTGTCTCAAAAAAAAAAAAAGAGTTTAGGAAAACGATGGAAACCATGAATACCCAACAACATGGAAAAGAAAAGGAATCCATGAGACAGATATCCAGGAGATTAACTATTACATGTATACTGTAGAATGAGCCAATATGAGGACAGAATATTCGATGTAGAAGATATGATTATGCTTCAAGATTATTGGAAACCCAAAATCGAGTTCAGTCACCCAAGTATTGTAATCTTCTTTCTAGTCTTCCTCACAATCCAAACAGTTACATTTGTAATCCCATTGAGACATTATTGGAATCACAGCTGGTAAATTCCAATCTACCATCACCAATGCAACCCATGACAAAAGACATCAAGACATATTCCAAGTTAAGGGCAGCCAAGGGGACCCAAGTTCATTTCCTGTGAGGACATGTGGACAAAGGCCTCGATCCTAGGCCTCCCAGCATTTATTATCTTGTGAAGAAAGGGAGGGGTCACCCAGGGATGAGTGATAGTCAAGATGTTGGGGATTACTGAGTAACTTGAGCTGGCTGGCCAGGTGCAAGGATGGCATCTCTGTAATTTGCAGAGATAAAGACATGCAGAAGAATCAATTTACATAACCTGATTAAGGTAGCAGTAGAATTGCTTTGGGGGGCTACTGCTTTGGTTTTGGATATGCAAACTCTGTGCCCTGAGGAGTCATAGCCTCTTATCTTGAGGCTCCTACCCAGTTGACATTCCCAGAACAAAATTGCTCTATGTCTTGCCAGCTCAATCCTGTAATGTGGAGAGCACCATGTGAGGAAACAGGACTGTCTGATGGCTAGACTTTGCACACTAACAGTTTGGCTAGCCTTATTTGCAATGCTTAGAGCCAATTGAAGAAAGAAGGAAATATCCTAGCCAGTCTTTCACATATCAGTATAAGGAAATGAGTCCCCAAGTAATCAAAGTCACAGCAATTGTTTTGGATTCAAAGGGAGACACTGCAGTTGTCTCCCACAATGATCATGAAAACAAAGATTTCCTAAGAATAGCAAGGGACCATAAAAAATCAACCCAACAGCTGCTAGGTGATGGAAAGAAGAATAACGTAAGATTGATTAGAGTCAATGAAAAATAGGAGACAGCACAAATGACATAAAAACCCTGTTCACAAAAGTCATTGCAGAAAACTTCCCAATCAGGGAATAAGAATTTGACATATAGATAACTGAGGCATATAGAAGTACATAACCATGATAAAATAAAGTCTAGATCAAGGCATGTAATAGACAAGAGTCCAGAAGACAAGAACAAATATTCAAAGCCGTTGAAGAAAAGAAATCATCTATAAAGAAAAGCCCATTAGAATCACAAGACACAAACTTTCAAGTCAAGGAGAGCTTGGAGTGAAGTATTTCAAGTCCCGAAAGAAAACAATCTCCAATGTAGGCTGATGCACCCTGCAAAACTATCTTTCAAAACTGATGGAGAAATAAAATATTTCCATGACAAAGAACACCTAAGGAAATTTATAAATACCAAACCAGCACTCAAAAATGTTCTGAAGGACATTTTAGAAAGAAATAACAAGGACTACAATTCCATGAATCCCAACAGAATGAATCCATCAAGCTAGGCAACTAAACAACAGGGAAAAAGGGAACCAACAACAAGAAAATAACATGACAAGGATAAATCAGTATGTATCAATTATAACCATTAACATAAATGGTCTCAATTCACCAATCAAAAGAAGCAGACTAGCAGAATGGATCAAGAAGCAAGATCTGAGCCCGGAGTGGTGGCTCACACCTGTAATCCCAGCATTCCAGAGGCTGAGGTGGGAGGATCCTTGTGAGTTCGAGACCAGCCTGGGCTACAAAGTGAGTTCAAGACCAGCCTGAACCGCATAGCAAGACCCCGTCTCAAAAAAAAAGACAAAAAAAGAAAAAAAAAAAAAAAAAGAAACAAGATCCAACAATATGCTGTGTACAAGAAGCACATTTAATTCAAAAAAATTCATAGAATTCATAGACTGAAAGTCAAAGGATGCCATGTGACATGTGCCAATGTGCCACAATATGCCATGTCACAATATGCCATGTGACAGGAACCTGTCACCATGGAAAAAAAAGTGACGATATGTATTCTATTTGCTGAAAAGTGAATTTCAAGGTAAGACTAAGAAAAAGAAGGTCCCTATATCTTTGTAAAGGGAATGACCCAAAAGGAAGAGATAATAATCATAAATATATATATATGCATCAAATACTAACATACTTAACTATATAAAATAAGTATTAACAGACATGAAAAATCAAATAAGCACAAATACAACTGTAATGGGGGGGGCTGTAATACTCTGTTGTCACAAATAGATCAACTAGACCAAAAAAAAAAAAAAAAATCAAAGAAACATCAGAACTGAAACAAACTTTTGAACAAATGGACTTAGTAGATGTCTACAAAGTGTTCCACCCCACCACAACAGAATACACATTTTTCTCAGTTGCACAAGGAACCTTCTCCAAATAGACTACTTACTAGCTCATAGAGCATACATAAGTAAATGGAAAGGAATTGAAATTATCCCATGCATATTATCAGACCATAGTGCAATGAAATTGGAAATCAGTGGCAAAAGAAACCACAAGAACTTCAGAAACATATGGCAACTTCACAAACATGGAAATTAGATGACATCTTCCTGAACAACCAATGGTTCACAGGTGAAATTAAGAAGAAAATAGATTCTACAATTAAATGATAATGCTAATACTGTAGCAGAAAATGCCCTCCAGCCAGTCTATTAGTTGCCTAGGCACCTCCAATCTACTTCACTTCCTGTTACTGGTCCTGTTACTTTTGTTTCTTAGAACTAACTGGTCAATGTCATGCATAGCTAGTCACTATGATGCATATTGTAAGAATCAATCAGGGCTGGGGATTTAGCTCAGTGACCTAAGTGCCTGCCTGGCAAGCACGAGGCTGTGAGTTTAATTCCCAGTACCACCAAAAAAAAAAAAAAAAAAAAAAAAAAAAAAGAATCAATCAAAGACAGATAAGTATTCTGTTTCTGTACTTCCTGCTTACAGACTATATAAAAATGCTAGCCCACCACTGTTTAGGGCTTGATATCTTGAGAATGATACTGATTAAGTACCTTGCTGTCAAATAAATCTGCCTCCAAATCCTGGATCATATTTCCAATATTTCTGTTGCTGTTGCATTATAACAAAATGGAATTTATGGGACACAATGAACGCAGTCCTATGCAGAAAATTTGTAGCGGCGAATTCCTGTATCAGAAAAACAGAGCAAGCTCAAATAAACTAATGTTGAACCTGAAGCTTTGAGAAAAAAAAAAAAGAACAAGTCGATCCCAAAAACTTGTACTTGGGAGGAAATTAAAAGATCAGAGCAGAAATTAATGCAATGGAGACTAACAAAACAACATGAATCAATGAATTAGAGTTGGTTCTTTGAAAGATTAAATAAAATTCACAAACTCTTAGTCAACCTTATCAAAAAAAGAAAATACTCAAATCCATACAATTAAGAAAATGGTGAAATCACTATAGATCTTGCAGAAATCCAGAAGATCAGTATCTACTTTGAGAAACTTTATTCTAATAAGATGGAAAACACAGAAGAGATGGACAGATTCCTAGATACATATGAATTACCAAAACTGAAACAAGAAGTTATAAAAAAATTTTTTTTCTTTTGGTACTAGGAATCAAACTCATTTATCTATTTTTGGTATGGGGAATCAAACCCATGACCTTGTGCATGCCAGGCAGGTGCTTATGCCCTTGAGCTAAACTCCTGGCCCTAGGAACTGAACTCATGACCTCATTTGCCAGGCAGATGCTGTGCTTCTGAACTATAACCCTGGCAAAACTTCTAAATAACTCAATATCAGTCAATGGAATTGAAGATGTAATTAAAAATGACCAAAAAAAGAAAGTCCAGATCCTGATGGATTCACTGGTGAATTCTACAAGAAATTTAGGGAAGGCCTAATGCTGCTACTTCTCAAACTTTTAATGACACTGAAAGGGAAGCAATACTCCCAAATTCACTCCTGGGCTAATAAGCTAATCTGGAAATAAGACGATTATTCTGCTTCATCTGGGTGTACCTAAAATAATATAGGGCCACTTAAATTTGGAAGGGAAAATGAAGCAGAAGGGTTAGTAGAAGAAAAAACAAATTAATTCCTGGAAGCAAGTGTAACCCTAATTTCATTTTATTTTTATTTTTATTTTTTTTTCTTTTTCCTTTTTATCGGTACCAGGGATCGAACTCACGACTGCCTGCTTGCACGGCAGGCGCTTATGCCGCTGAGCTAAACCTCCAGCCCCGTAACCCTAATTTCAATACCAGAGAAGAATTCAACTAAGAAAGTCAATTGCAGTTCAGTCTCTCTAATGAACATAAATGCAAAAGTCCTCAATAAGATACTGGCAAACAGTATGCACAAAGCTTTTGTAAATAAAGAGAGGAAGAGGGATTGAACAGAGTAGAGGGGAATGGAGAAAAAAAGCCAGAAATATCATATACATGTATAAAATCCCTATGAAGAATGCTATCATTATGTATATGAAAAATGTACCAATAAAGAGAAGAGTTGGAAAAAAAAGGAGTGCAACAAATCATGAAGAAAATTACATAAACTTGTCCAAGTAGGCTTCATCTCAGAGATGCAGGGATGGTTCAATATATGCAAATTGATACATATCAACAGAGCCAAGGACGAAACCATATGATCATCTCAGTAGATGCAGAAAAAGTGTTTGACAAAGTCCAATACCCTTTCATGATAAAAACCCTACAGAAAATTGGAATAGATGGACTTTATTTCAATCTGATAAAAGCCATGTTTGACAAACCAGCAGCCAGCATCATAATAAAGGGACAGACTGAAAGCTTTAATTCTAAAATCAGGAACAAGACAAAGAAGTCCACTGTCATCACTCTTATTCAATATAGTTCTGGAAACATTAGCCAGAGCAATTAAGAGAGAGAAACAAAAGGAGTAAGGATAGGAACAGAAGATAAATTATCATTATTTGCAGATGATGACAATGTATATAGAAGGCTTCAAAATCTCTACCAAAAGACTTTTAGATTTAACACCCAAATTCAGTAGCATAGCTGGATACAATTTCCACACTCAAAAATCATGGCCAGGAGTAGTGGTCTATGCTTGTACTCCCTGGACTTGGAAGGTTGAGGTAGGAGGATTGCCATAAGTTCAAGGCCAGCCTGGGCTACATAGTGAGACCTTTGTCTCAAGAAACAAACAAACAAAAATTGATTGTCTTTTTGTACATGAATAACAAACTCACCGAGAGAAATTAGGGAAACAACACTTTTCAATAGTATCTAAAAATGAAATATTTAGGAATCAATCTAA
Source organism: Cavia porcellus (assembly GCF_034190915.1). Lineage (NCBI taxonomy): Eukaryota > Metazoa > Chordata > Mammalia > Rodentia > Caviidae > Cavia > Cavia porcellus. Next base: position 3,776,666 of record NW_026947512.1, read on the forward strand.
CAAAGGAAGTAAAAGACCCCTACACTGAAAATTAAAGTACTTGAAAAAGGAGATTGAAAGATTCCCTTAGCTCTTGGGTAAGAAGAAACATTATGGTGAAAGTGGGCATACTTCCAAAATTGTTATAAAGATATAATGCCATCCTGATCAAAATTCTAACAGCATGTGTCACAGAATTAGAGAAAACAGTCCTAAAATTCATTTGGAATGAGAAGAGACCTAGAATAGCAAAATGCAATTCTGGTAAAGAAAGGCAAGACAGGAAGCATCACAGTCCCTGATTTGAAAGTATACTACATAGCTACTGTGATAAAAACAGCATGGTATTGGCAAAAAAACAGACCCAAGGGTTAATGGAACAGATTAGAAGATGCAGAAACAACTCCAAACATAGTCAGCTGCCTTTTTTTTTTTTTTTAAACAGGGTCTTGCTATATAGGTCAAGCTAGTTTTGAACTCATTATGTAGCTCAAACTTGCCTTGAACTAGCAGTGATCCTTCTGCCTCAGACACCTGAGTGCTGGGATTACAGACATGTGCCACCACACCCTGCAGCCAATTTATGTTTAACAAAGGAACCAAACACCTTCATTGGAAGAAAGACAGCTTCTTTAATAAATGGTGCTAGAAAAGATGGCTTTTACATGCTGAAGATTAAAAGTAAATCCATATCTCTTACCATGCACCAAACTAAAACTGAAATATCAAAGATCTAAATATTAAAACAGAAACAATTGATTGGAAGATAGAATAGATAGAACTCTTGGAGACACTGGTGTAGGCAAAGACTTCATGAACAAAACCTTGGTTGCACAGGAGATATCACAAATAATCACAACTGGAAAACTTACTTTATTTTATTTTGTTTTTTTGTCTTTTTGAGACAGGGTTTCACTATGCAATATAGGATGGGCTTGCACTCACTTTGTTTTTTTTGTTTTTTTTATTTTATTTTTTTATTTTTTTTTTATTAATTTTTATTTAAGGAGAAAAGAAAAGAAAGCAAAAAAAAAAACAGTGAAGGGGTACAAGTTATACAGATTTACAGAATAAAAAAATGCGCAGTAGGAGATCACTAGTTAATGGATTACATATTGCCATCTTAGAAATAATTAAGTCACAAAATTAAAGCATTGTAGAGTGGACATTCCAACAATGATACTGCAAACAGTTCTGTTCAATGATCCAATAAAACTCTGTGCTATCATTTTCTATCTTATACATTTAAATATACATGCAGTTATATAGTTTAGAGCACTTTCTTTTCCTCTCTTTTGTACAGTGACTATTACACATTCTGGGTTTCATTGCTCCCACGGTTCTTGTTGCTTTTTTGGAAGAGAGTAAAACCAAATGTGACATAACAGAACAGAATCGGTCAAGTCAAAAGGGTGGACATAATAGATAATATAAAAACATAATACAAGGTGATCAACAATGGTTACCATAATGCCTCCTGCTATTTCTAATAGAATTGCCTATATCATTAGTTGTAATACAATTGAACAAAACCGTAAAGAATAAAACCGACAAAACCAAAACATTGGAGATATTGTAGGTCTTCAAAAGTAGATAAAAGTCAACGAGAATGGGCGTTATAATGAATCTCATTATCTTCTCAGCTGATACCTAAACTTTCGAACCTGATACTATCCAGCAAAACAGAATAGAGGAACCTCAGTCAAAAGCAAGATGGTGAGAGTAATACAGGGCTTCAAATCGAGATAATAGAAAGTCAAAGTGGGTTACTATATTATATCCTGCTATATTTTTCCCTTTAATTAAGTGGATAAAAATAAAAAAGTAAATAATGGAGTGGAGATTGAGAAAAAGGAGGGCATAACAGCGAAACAGGGCAGATCAAAACATAACCATTTAAGCAGAATAGTGTTTCCCCACCAGCTAATCCTGACCCCAAAAATAGTTACCATATTGACTCCCTCCCTGAAGTCCTTGAGTACAACTTCATATACTGTAGCATTAAGTATATCAAAACAATGTGAATCCATTTAAGAGAATGACAGCATTATAGAGCATTTAGAATCGACTAACAGAAAATGAACAATGGTCTCTGTATAATCTCCTTGTCTTTAAAAGGTTTTTCCTTATACTATCGTACATAACAAAATCCAATAAGATACAACCTGTTTAGACCATTGGAGACAGAAGAACAAAAGCTAGATGAGACTTCAAAACAAGATGGTACTAAATCAGCATTACCTATTAAAATGTCATTTTCTCCAAAAAAAAGCTGTTCCTATCATCCAATCTTCTGTCTCATTTCTGTTGAGCTCTTTTTCTGTCAGTAGCTGTCAGTTTGTCTTCTTCATTTTGTTCTCTGCTCCATTCGTTGTGGCCTCCCCGCCCCTATTTCTGGGTTCTTTGTATTTTTCTTTTTTTAGAATATCCTGCAATACTTTCTGTAGGGTTGAATTGGTGGTTGCAAATTCCCCCAGTTCCTCTTTATCCTGGAAGCACCTCGTTTTTCCATCAATTTCCAGGGACAGTTGTGCAGGATATCTCAATCTTGGCTGAAGATTATTATCTTTCAAAGCTTGAATTATTTCTCCCCATGCTCTTCGTGATTTGATGGTTTGTGAAGAGAAATCTGCTGTAATTCTGATGGGTCTTCCCTTGTAAGTGATCTGTTTCTTGTCTCTTACAGCTTTTAATATTCTGTTCTTGTATTGAATTTCTGGAATTTTTATTATTATATGCCTGGGTGTTTCTCTGTTAGGGTTGTAGGTAGCTGGGGTCCTGTATGCCTCATACATTTGAGTATCTTTACCTTTTGCTAAATTAGGAAAATTCTCCTGGATTATTTCTGTGAGTAGCTTTTGTAGTTCACTTGTTTGTGTCCCTACTTCTTCTTTTATGTTCTTAATCCTTAAGTTATGGCTCCTCTTATCATCTTCTTGTCTTTGTATTATTGCTGTGTGTTTCTTTGTTATTTTTAAGAAGTTTTTCATTTCATTCTCCCATGTTTCAAGTCTGCCCTCCAATTCAGATAGTCTGTCCTTAGTTTCTTTCAAGCTGTTATGCCAGTCTTGGGTAGACTTCTTAATTTCTTGATAGTCCCTTTGCACCTGCTTCACATACTCAATGCTTTCTCTGTTTTCTCCATCAAGCAATTCTCCCCTCTTTTTCTGTTCTTCCATTCCACCATCTGCTTTTTCCTGGGTGGTGCTTAGCATTTCTCTAACTATTCTGCATACTTCTAGCTTCAGGTCATTGATAACTTCATTCCTGAATTGGTCTATAAGGCTCTCTAAATGGCGCTTGATATATATTGGTGCAGTGTCCACTATTGCCTGATTCTCAGGATTGGGGGTCGAGGAGCCTTTTTTGTTGCTTCCCTTCCCCATATTTTCTGTTCCTTATAAAATGTAATCTTACACAGGAGGCCCGGCTTCCCTGCCTGTCAGCCACAGCTTGATCAAATTGCGCTGGCTAGTTGTTCCCGCTCACCGCTGCGCCCCAGGGAGTTGCGGAGGAGGCAGCCTACGCGGGAGTCGGTCGCTCCTCTGGGCCACCGTCAGGCTCTGGGATCTGGGTTAGGCCAGCCTATGGAGTCCGCGAGCAACGTCCCTCCGGCCAGGTACCTTTCACCAATCCCGTCCGAGAGGGAATCGTGCGGCTGCAGTTGCCACCGCGCCCTGCTCTTACAGGACTGCCCGCGCCCAGAAAAACCTCCGCTGGAGTCAAACTGCGGTAGGGAGTCAGTTCCTCGCTCACCTCGCCATCAGTCAGCCTTCCTCCCTGTCCGTCGCGTTTCCGACTCCGTTCGGAGACTCCCGTTCCCAGAGCTCGGCAGTCGCGTCTCTCCTTGCCAAGCCGCTGTGGACCAGGCGCCGGCCTCCGGGCGGGGCGGGAAATCCAAACCGCGGTTTCCGATGGCGCGGGAACTACTCCCGTTCCCAGAGCTCGGCAGTCGTGTCTCTCCTTGCCGAGCCTGAGCCGCTGTGGACCAGGCGCCGGCCGCCGGGCGGGGCGGGAAATCCAAATCGCGGCTTCCGATGGCGCGGGAACTACTCCCGTTCCCAGAGCTCGGCAGTCGCGTCTCTCCTTGCTGAGCCCGAGCCGCTGTGGACCAGGCGCCGGCCGCCGGGCGGGGCGGGAAATCCAAATCGCGGCTTCCGATGGCGCGGGAACTACTCCCGTTCCCAGAGCTCGGCAGTCTCGTCTCTCCTTGCCGAGCCCGAGCCGCTGTGGATCAGGCGCCGGCCGCAGGGCGGGGCGGTAAATCCAAACCGCGGTTTCCAATGGCGCGGAGTCGAGCCTCCACACCGAGATTTTTCTGTTCCTATTTTAGCGCCAGGACTGTATTCCAAGTTGGATTCTCTCAGCCCAGTTCGTTCCTGAGTCAGCAGAGCATATCTCTACTGGTTCGTATCTCCTTAGTCCGCATCATTCCTGGCCTCTGAGCCGAGCCTTTAGAGAGCGTTCAGTAGTTGCTGCTGTCTGTCCGCCATGTTCTCTCCGACTGCCCCTTGCACTCACTTTGTAGCCCAGGCTGGCCTCGAACTCGCAGCAGCAATCCTTCTGCCTCAGCCTCCCAAGTGCTGGGATTACAAGTGTGTGCCACCATGCCTGGGAAGATCTCATATTATTAAAAGGCTTTTACACAGTAAGAGAAACCACTAACAGGGTGAAGAGACAACCGATAGTGTGGGAAAATTTTTTTGCCAGCTGTTTCTCAGACAAAGGACTAATACCTAGAGTAATAACCACAAATCAGACCCCTCTGGCCAGGAATTGGTGCAAGTGAGTGCCTGTCAAGCAGGAAGTCATCAGTTTGATTCCCAGCACACACACACACACACACACACACACACACACACACACACACACACACCAGGCCCCTTCTCCCAATTTAAAGACCCGCTCCACAAATGGGCATCTGAAATGAACAGACACTTCTGAGATGAAGTGTTATGGAACATGGGCCAAACATGGGAAGAAACAGCCCTGAAGAGGTTAAGGTTTATTAAACCAGTGAGCTTTTGACTAGGATCTCTCAAAGAGCCAGAGCCCTTTCCTTTGAGGTTTTGGGGCTTTTAAGGGGAAAGTGAGCAGGCAGGTCCCATAGGCAGATTGGGCACATGTGATTGGAGGGTAGGGTGACAGCACGAGCTGTTGAAGGAGTTTAAACATTTCAGGTTACATCATCAGGCTATCAGTTAGTTATATAAAGCCTGGGTTGTACAGAGGAAGGAGTGTCCTGTTACATTTTAAACTACATTGTAAATCCATCAGTTACACAAGGGCAGTAAAGGTGGACTTGCACAAAGGAAGAAGTGTTCTGTTATCAGGCCTCAAGACATAACCATTTGCTCTTGGTGGGCATCCCAGGCAGGCTTCTATTTAAAATTTTAACTGTCCCCCTTTGGAAGAAGTGGAAATGTCAAATAAATATTTGAAAAAATATTCAACCTCACCAATCATTCAAGAGATGCACATTAAAACAACACTGAGATCCCATCTCACTCAAGAAAGAACAGCTAGGGGGAAGAAAGAATCCTTTTCCACTGTTGATGGGAGTGTAGATTGGTGCAACCACTGTAGAAATCTATGTGTAGATTTCTCAAAAAACCAGGACTAAATATTCCATTTGACTCAGATACTTCCATTCATGATATCTTCCCGAAAGAATTAAAAGCATAATACCACAGAAATATATGCACACCCATGTTTATAGTGGCACAGTTTGCAATAGCCAGATCTAGGAAACAACCCAAATGCCCATCAACTGGTGAGTCGATAAAAATATAGGTTTTTTTTTTTTTTAAAATACAATGGAGAACTACTCTGCCATATAGAAGGATAAGTCTGAGACATTTCTAGGCAAAATGGATGTGTCGAGACCGTACACTTAAGTGAAATGAATCAAACACACATGTTTAAATACTACATTGTTCCTCTGGTGTAAGAAACCAAAAGTATAAATAAGGACCAAAATATACAATAGATATGGGAAAATGAGAAGAAAATGTTCAAATGGGGAGGGAAACAAAGGAGCGAGAATAGGGAAAGGAAAGAAGGGATAAGAAAAAAGAGAAGAAAAAAATGGAAACAAAGCTTTTGTAAATAAGGAGGGAGGCAAAGTGGTTGAGCAGGGAAGGAAATGGGAAAAACAGCAGCAAGACAGATGGGGAATGTTACCATTATGAACATCTAAAATGTACCAATAAAATAAAAAAATATAAAAAATATTTAAATCCCTTCTCAGTACTGAAACCTTTGCACTGAGCTACATTTGTAAAATTTTTTCCTTCTTGCTATGTCACCCAGAAAGGGCTTGAACTTGCAGTCTTCCTGTCTCAGCCTTTCAGAAGGCTGGAATTATTACGGGTAACTAAATTAGATAAAAATTAATATACAATCAGAAAGGGGGTGGATTCTCAAGGAAGTCAGCAGAAAAATAAAGACATCTTTATGGCTAGAGGCCAGGGATATAGCTCAGTGACACAGTGCCTGCCTAGCAAGCTCAAGGTCATTGGTTTGATGTCAGATATCAAAAACAAACAAACAAAAAACAAAAACAAAACAAAAAAAGAATTGTGGTTGGAGGGGCATCTGTCAAAGACCAGGCCTCAAGATGAAGATGTAATGACCAGACCTACCTGCCTGGGGTAAGTCAGGATTTATAAGAGAAAAGATTTAACACAACATACATAATTTATAGAATTATTTTGTAATATTCACCCAAAGAGTCAAGCGCAAAAGAGTGTAGGAGGTCTGAACACACACTAGGACAAAGAATCCAGCTGGAGGCCGAGAGCCCACGGCAATGTCTCATGCAAGTCTGTATCAGAGATCTGCACTGGGAAGACCCAAAGGTCAGTGGTGGAAGTTAGAAAATATGCGCCAGCGAGATGAAGGACCTGTGCCAGCAGGCTGAAGGATCTGCCAGTAGGCTGGAGCCAGGAAGTGATCTCCCTCAAAAAGAACTGCAGCCGTCCTCAGTGAAAATGAGGACCTGAACTATCCCAACAATGTGAACAACTGAGTTTATTTCAGGAAAATCAATGTGACAAGCTTCTCTAGGAGAATCAACAGGGCACCAACTCTCCCTCCAGTTCTTTTTAAGTTATTGGCCACATCCTCCAGTGGACCCTCTACATCCAGCGCCACACTGATTCAGGTCAGCCATGTGTTACAAATTGACCATTAGTTAATCTGCCACACTGCCTCCCAGGGGAATTAATACTATAATTGGTATCACCTGTTCCAGAGCTAGCCATCAGACACCCAGGTGGGTGATTAGAGCACCTATCTCTTCCCAAAATGCCTTTGTTATTTCCATGTACCCTTAGTACATGACCCACTTTTCTCTTGGCACAATACTTATAATCTTACTTGTTGATTATAGTTTGACACACATTGTACTTAGCTTGTGAATTTGTTCTATAAAACATTCTTAGAGTAGTGGATCTCAGTGGCAGCCCAATTTTTGTCTCTCAGGAGCTATTGCTCAATAAACCTACTCTTAACCTCTTTTGTTTCTTAGAATTCATTCTTTGATTTTGGGGGACACAAACTAGCATATCTGATATCTAGCGGGTTGGCTGTTGTATTTTCCTCTATATCATGATTATTAATGTGCAATATACCATGCCTGGCCAACACTTACTCTTTTTTTTTTTTTCTTTTTGAGACAAGATCTCTCTATGTAGTTCAGGCTGGCCTTGAGCTCACCTTGTAGCCCAGGCTGGTTTTGAACTCACAATGATCCTCTTGCCTCAGCCTCCTGAGTGCTGGGATTACAGGCAAGAGCCACCACGCTCAGCTTCTTTTTTGTTTTTAAGACAGAATCTTGTTATGTAGTCCAGGCTGGCCTTGAACTCACTGTAGCCCATGCTGACCTCAAATTCCTTGCAATCCTCCTTCCTCAGCCTCCAAGTGCTGTGATTACAGAAGTGTTCAACCACGCCTGGCTCAGTTACTCTTAAAATCAAATCTGAGGGTGTAGTTCATTTGTTTACTGTGTACCTCACATGCACAAAGCCCTGATCCACAGCACTGCAAGGGTGGGGGGAGTAAAATGTTTAAGGAAAGAAAAATGAAAATATCATTTCTTTTGTACCTATAGGGTGCTGAATAGCATGTGCCTTACAATCAGTAATGACAAGGGAAACTCAACCGACATAACTGGATTGCAAGTATTCTAGAAGATAATGAACACAACAAAAGTACCAGCATATTCAGAGTAAATTTTTTATAAGTGAATCTTTATAGTCTAAGGATTAAGGTGGATTTTGTTACCAACTTGCTTCTTAATTTAGGTTCTGCATCTGAGACTCAGAGCCCCCAGGGGATTATATTCCATAAGTAGCAACACTTTGGTAAGTTGCCTCTGGCAACTAGCACTACAATCTTCCTTAATGTTTTGCAGAGGAAGCCTCAAAACATGCTCCAGAAGTCCATTTTAATGTTTTGCTGAGGAAGCCTCAAAGCGTGCTCCAGAAGTACATGAAGTGGACAGATTTCAGTAAAACTCTCACACATTCTTAGTAGATGTCAGGTTAGCAAAACAGCACAGGACTGGGTAGGAATTTTCTTTAAGCCTAATTAAAAAAATAGGGGTAGATAATGTTAGCTCAGTAGTAAGAATGAGCATTTACCTAGCATGTGTGAGGCCCTGAGCTCAATCTCCAGGACCATAAATAATTAAATTAAAAATAATTGGGAATTGAGACTGTAGGCCATTTATAATGATCAAATAGTGAAAGGTCGGTTGCAATTGGACTACTGAACACTTCACATTAAACAACTATGGATGAGTTCTCTTAGTTCCTGAGTTTTGTGGAAAATAAGAGATATACTTTAGAGAGCTCGGTATGGTGGTACATGCCTGTAATTCAAGCACTTGGGAGACTGAGGCAGGGGGAATCACCGTGAATTTGAGGCCAGCTCAGTCTTACATAAGTGAGTGCAAGGCTACTCTGAATGATATAGTGAGATTCTGTCTCAAACACACACACACACACACACACACACACACACACACACATTAGATTTACTCTGTTGCCTGAGTGAAAGGGATGGGGAGGAGCCAACAAAGCCTCTGGCATTTGTTACTCCTGCTAATCTAACAGGCTGAGGTACAGTTTTGGGCCAAGAGAGTAGGATTTTTATAACAGTTACATTTGAAAACATGCTGCGAAGCGGAGGAGGTTTTGGTCCATCATTTAACTCTACTCAAATAAGCAAATGGTAGAGGCCTGGGGAATGAAATCTGCGTGCCTGGTACCAGAACTAAGACTTAGTGACCTATAACTGTTTTGTGAAGGACACCCCGGTGACACCTGGGCCCACTCAGAAACTTTTGAACATCACTTTGTAGGAATGCAATTGTTCCAATGTTAGTGTGTGCACTGCTGAAGTGACACTTGTTGTACCCTAAGAAAATAGCTTTGTTATATGTGTATTATAGCAAACCTGTATAGGGGCTTACTAAATGTGTTTGTTTTATCTTTTTTCCCTAACTGATATGTTAAGGGACCTAATTGATCTGTTGAGCAACACTCTCCTCTGTAAAGAATTGCAAAAATCTCACCTAATTGATATGTTAACCATTGTTGCTCTCTACAAACTACAGAAGCTGTGCTAAAACAAGCTAACAAGGGTTGTTAATCACTGCTAGGAGCCTCTATTCTCCGCTAAAGAGCTAAGAAAAACTAGAATGGCAATTAATTTACATTTGTTTAAAGTAACCTGCTTGTGTGCAGAGAGATTTGCGTGTGAGTTTAACCCTTTACCCTGACCTTGACACATTACCGCCGTTTTCTGTTCTGTATGGCGCCTTATTGCCTCCCTCTCCCCTCACCTATCTATCTAGGCCATAAAGAATTTGGGTTTCTGGTGACCTCCCCCTGACCCGGTGATGATCTGTTGTAAAATGAGCCTGCCCCAATTTTAAGAACTGCTTAGCTTAAAACAAATTACCGGGTAATACTATGGCCCAAACCCCAATCGGTGCTTTCCTTTTGTTCTGTATATATCAAATGAGTTAGATATCAGGTCTTCGTAAAACTTAAGTTCCAGCGTCTCATAACTTGTGACCCCTTCGCACTCACTAGCGAAGACAAGCTGTCCTGAGATAATTAACTGTCCACTTTCTTCTCCAAATATTGCTGCAGACGTGCCACTCTGAGATAATGTCAGTCTGCAGGATGAAAATAATTTTTAAAAAACACCAGAAACTCCCTAGATTGTCAGAGCTAAATAGACAGCAATACAGTTTCCAGACTCGGGTCAACAAGTTTGATGGCTCTACAGGTTTCTTTGTTTCTCTCCCCCCCGCCCTTTCCTCCAGCCCCTTTTTAAAGTCCTCCCTGCAGCTTCTAGGGGACGGTCTCCAAATTGGCTCCCGGAGACTGGTCGCCAGGCCTGAAAATAAAGCCTTTGCCACTAAATTTTCGGTCTCTTGCCTCCTTGGATTTTATACCGGGGCTCAAGTTATAACATTTGGGGGCTCGCCCTGGATGGAAGCAAGACCCCAGACTCATTTCTAAACATTTGAAAGTAAGTGCTCTGGAGGATTTGTTTGGGCCGCGGTCAATTTGTAATTTTGAGGGGACGCCCTCAATTTGGGAGCGGGAACCACCCAAGGACAGAGTCAGTTGGTTTGTAGGACAAATTCTGTCCATTTGTGACTCTGCCCCGGGTGGGGAACAGCTCCGTTTGGAAGGGGACGCCCTTAATTTGGGAAGTGAAACCTCCTGAGGACAGAGTCAATTGGTTTTTGCCATTTGTGACTCTGCACCGGGTGAGGAACCACTCTGTTGGTTAATTTGTTAATTCCTCCAGATCCCAAAATTTGACTAATTTTTGGGCAAAGGCCATTTTTGCTGCAGCTTGTCTCGTCTTGTATGTCTGTTTGTTTGTCCATTTGTTCTAATTGTTCTCCTTTTGGTTACCCTAAATCTAACAGAACATTCTCTCCTAGGAACCCCTTCTACGAGCCCAGAATGGACAAAGGGATTGCAGTGTTTTTGTTCTTTAAAATTGTTTGCCTGTTTGGATTTGTTACTAACTTAGGGGCTTGTTGCCCATTTCTGTTGCAGGATCCATATGGCTTATTAGATTCAAGCTTCATAATAAGAAAAATTATTTCCTTTAGCTCACCAAACTGTGCAAAAAGCACCCTTTGTTTATGTCTTTAATGTTGTGGCGCCTTGTTTAATATGTAAGTCTTCAACTGATTGCTTGCAACCTTGGCATGCCTTTTAAAAGGAATATTTTTCTTTCTGGTTAAAAAGTAAATATATGTGCACATATATGTGTATATTTATGGTTTTTAAAAATCATATCAACTTTACCAAGTAAAAACCAGGTCATACTGTAATTGAGCCAGTTAAAAGGTTATAGCTTTAAAAAAACCCAGCATTTTAATGTGGTAAAAAGACATAAAATTAATTAAATATGTTTTAGACTACTAAAAGGTAACTTCAAGGGTTTTGTTGAGAGTTTTAATGTTGTCTGAGAAGCGAAAAAAAAAAAGATAATTGACTGGTGATAGTAAAAAGGAGGGACAAAAAAGGTGGTTTGTCTTCAAGTAAAATGTCTGCTGTGCCAAAATGTAAAAAAAGATAAAACTTAGAGGTATATTATAAGTTATAAAAAGCTTGAGATGATATAAATTTTGTCTTGGTTTATAGTACTGAAGACAACAGGTTTGACAAGAAGTAAATGTGTTCAAAGTTTGACAGTATTAGATCAGTTTTGATAGATTTATTTATAAGATTCTAAACCTTTGCTGCAAAGTGTTTCCATTAATATGAGATTATAGATGATAATAGAGATAAGATATAAGTTTTCACATGTGCTGTGGACCTCTGGGAGATTATATGGCACAATTTTGTTACCTATGAAAAAGCTTCTTTTTGTTAAGTATGTAATTTCAGTAAAATGATGGCCTGCCAGGTGGCACCCTGGGACAAAAGGTGGTGTGCCATCCAGATAAAGCCTGCTCTCTGGTATGGAATGCCAAAACCATGTTGTCCTTTTGTCCCAAGCCGATTGGACATCCAGAGGTAAGGAGGTTTCCCTAGTATCGCCAGTTGGTCTCTTTGCAACTCAGTCGGCCCCACATGTTAGAAAAAAGATTACAAAGGTTTGAGAGTTTAAAAAAAAAATGCCCCTCAGCCAGTTGATAGAGATAGCACAAAAGGTCTTTTAAAACTAAAAAAATTACCGTCTACTGGGAAATTTGTCCAGCGTACCTGAGTCCTCACAACTGACTTAGAGTTAAAACTGTTGGGCAAATGGAATCAGGAGATTCCAGAAGTCTGGGCAGAAGACAATCCTCCAGGGATAGCAGTCAGCCAAGTCCCCCTTCTGATGGAGCTCTTACCCCAAGCATGCCCCTTCTGCTTGTGACAATGCCCGATAAGCCTGCAGGCCCGGAAAGGGATTTAAAGTCCACATGCAGAGGCTAAGAGACAATGATATTCTCATTCCTTGTGTCTCTCCCTGGAACATGCCCTTGCTTCTAGTCACTGAAGCCAGGGACAAATAACTATCGCTCTGTACAGGATCTCGGAGAGTTAATACATGAGTTCTGAGTCTATACCCAACAGTGCCAAATCCTGAAAACACCTGGTACTCTGTTCTGAACCTGAAAGATGCTTTCTTCACTTTGCCACTTACTCTGGTGAGTCAACTCCTTTTTGCCTTTGAATGGACTGACCCAGATACGGGGGTAAAAAAACAGCTGACCCGGACACATTTACCTCAGGGTTACAAGAACTCTCCCACTCTTTTTGATGAGACATTAACAAGAGATCTTTTAAAATTTAAAAAAAAAAAAAAACCACCCTGAGATAGTGCTCCTCCAGCACATAGATGACTTGTTAATAGCCTCGACCCCCACAGAAGCTTGTAAGCTTGTCAAGAGACAACTGAGAAACTGTTAAAGACTTTGGGGCAATTAGGCTATAAAGTCTCGACTAAAAGGGCACAATTGCGCTGTCAGGCTGTGACTCATCTGGACTACAAATTGCAAAAAAAAAAAAAAAAAAAAAAAAAGGAGGATTTTGTCCAAAAAAAGTGTCCAGGCTATATTGCAGATCCCATTCCCAGAAACTAAGAAACAGGTGCGCGAATTTCTGGGAGCTGTCAGATACTCCAGGCTGTAGATTCTAAATTTTACTGAAACAGCTCACCCCCTGTAGGGCTCCCTTAAGGAAAAAACTCACTAAACTGGACTGATAAATATAAACTGGACCTTGCGGCAGCTCAAGTGGGCCTTGACAGAGGCCCCAGCCCTGGGACTCCCTGATGTTACCAAGCCATTCACCTTGTTCGTAGATAAACTCAGGGGCATTGCCAAAGGAGTCCTAACCCAGGACATTGGCTCTTGAAAGAGGCCTATAGCCTATCTTTCCAAAAGGCTCAATCCAGTATCAAGAGGGTGGCCTCCATGCCTAAAATTCTGGCCGCTGTGGCAATGCTACTTAAAAGAGGCAAAAAAAAAAAAAAAAAAAAAAAAACCTCACTTTTGGACGGAAGATTTCTGTAGTGACCTCCCACAGTTTAGAGACTCTTATCAAAACCCCTCCTGAAAATGTGAGTGCTAAAATCTCACACTATTAGGCCCTGCTCCTAGACCCAGAATTGATAGTTTTCAAGACTTCTTCAGTTTTAAACCCAGCCACCCTTATGCCTGACAACGACCTGAGAAATTTCACAGATGGAAGCAGCTTCATCCAGAACGGCAGAGGCAGATGAGTGGCTGGGGCAGCAGTGACCACCAAAAGGAGGTACTCTGGGTTAAGCGGTTAGAGCCTGGCATCTCTGTCCAAAAGGTGGAGCTCATTGCTTTGACTGAGGTACTAAAACTAGCCACGAAAAAGAGGGTAAACATCTATACAGATAGTAGATATGCTTTTGCTACTATACATGTACATGGAGCAATCTATTAAGAGCGAGGTCTCTTAACCTCGGCCAGGGCAAAGATTTAAAAAAAGGGGGGGTGGCTCCACAGATCCTAGATTTGCTGGCAACAGTCTGGCTGTCGGCAGATTGCTGCTATTCACCTGAGGAAACAATTTGGCAGATCAGGCCTCTCAAAGAGTAGCAATCACATCAGAGGGGCCAGCCGAGAAAGTAACTGCTCTGATGCGAGTCCCCCCGACCTTGTCAAAACCAGTCTACACAAAGAAAGACTGCACTGGTTGTTGTGAGCCATCTAACAGATTCCAGTCCCTGTGACTAAAAGACAAGTGCAAAATTTCTAGGAGCCACAGGACTGATCCAGAGTTTGGGACCCTGGCAGAGGTCTGTTGTCTACCTTTCCAAGACACTTGATTCTGTAACAACCAGATGACCACCCTGTCTGTGGTGATTTCCTCAGTGGCCCCCTCATAAAGGAAGCTTAAAAATTGACTTTTGGACACAAACTCTTGTTTCTTCCTGTTCCCTGGAGACTCTCATCAAGGCCCCATCAGACTGCGGATGTCTAATTCCTGAGCCATACATTATCAGGCACTATTTCTGGAAACAGCGGCTTCAAACTCTGGCTACTTTGCTGCCTGAGGATGACCCCTCGTTGCCTCACTACAATTGTACTGAGGTCATTGATCACCTCACGGGACTTCGACCTTATCTAGTGGATAAGCCATTATCTAGAGTTCCATCCTACTTCTCTGATGGAAGCAGCTACGTCTATCAAGGTAAGCGGGTCTTGGGAGCTGCCGTTACACAAAATCTTAGGTTCTATGGGAACAAATCTTAGAGCCAGAGACATCAGCATAGTGGGCTAAACCCATTGCCCACACTGAGGCCTCAAGTTGTCTTTATCAAAAATGGGGTTTATTGTCTTCTGGAGTCAAAGGATTAAATTGCTCCCCAAATTTGGACTTGTTGGCTGCCATTTAGATGCCAAAGAGAATGGCTACTATCCGCTGTATAAGCCATTGGGCAGAAGATGATCTTGTTATAGAAAAAAATAATTTGACAAATGCCACCTTCCAAAAGATAGCCAGAAAGCCCCAAAATCAGTGGGGATTGAGATAAGCTTGACATTACTGCTGATCCCACCTATTTTCTTTGTCAGAGCCCATTTACACTTAAAAAGACCAGCATCTGGCAGCTCAACTTCCAAGAGATTCCCGGGGGCTAATATCAAGCTAGCCCAGTCTGTGAGCTTCAGATGCCCTCAGTGCCAATTGGTAAATCTAAAAGTACTGCAACAAATAAAAACCACTGGTTATCGTGAGACTATGCCTAAAAACACTAAAAAATAGATTTTACAAAAATAAAAAGCCTAAAACTTCAAGGATATAAATGTTATAATGGTTGATACTTTCATTAGATGAGTAAAAGCATTTTCTACTTAGTCTGAGTCAGCTCTGATAGCAGTTTCCCTGATTTGGTCTCCCTTTTTATCCATGGGGTCCGACAATGGCCTGGCTTTTATAGCCTAATAACTCAAATTAACCTAAGCTTTGCAGATCAATTAAAAACTCGATTGGGCTTACCAGCCTCAGAGTTCAGGAGAGATAAAAAGATAAGTTAGATTTTAAAGACTATAATTACTAATGGCCTTAAAAACTGGCGAAAACTGGGTAAGTCTCTTTTCCTTCTGCCCCTTTGTGTGCGTGATGCATCCCCTATGTTGCAGATATTTCCTCTTTTGAGGTTTTATATAAGAGATCTTCCTCTTATCATTAAAGGTTTCTAAAAATTAGCTGATTTAACTAATCAAGATCTTATTAAGTCTCCCCCAGACTCGTTAGCCAGCTCTGACTTCCATCCACTGGTTATTTCGCTGCTGCCCACTGCGAGCTAAAGAGCCTAGGCACCTGGACAAGCGACCTCACCATAAATCACTTGAGCTGCAATGGACTGTCAAAGTAGCTGAAAGCCTGCCTGGATTCAACGTTCCCACTGCAGACAGGTCCCAGCTTCAAAAGACCATTAGCCTGCGGATAAATAAACTGTCATTTCTTCCAAGGACACTTTAAAGCTTAAGATTGTCTAATATAACTGATAATTTTGTGTTCTCCTCTTTTGTAGAGACCCCTAAGATGCCTCTGTCTGACTTAAAAATTGTTACTTGCATGATAAAACAGAGTAAATTTAAATGTTGGTTTTCTTTCTCCTTTTGGTTAACAGCTTTAATGACAGCTACAAGACCTTTGTTAATCCTCCTACTGGGCCTTGTGTTGTAAACAAGTTGATAAACTATGTCAAAGTTCTTAAAAACTTATAATTTTAAAGACACATACAAGGTTATAAACAGATGCTAAAGAGTCAATGATTTGACACACTGACTAAAATCAGTGGGGAATGTTGTACCCTAAGAAAATAGCTTTGTTATATGTGTATTATAGCAAACCTGTATAGGGGCTTACTAAATGTGTTTGTTTTATCTTTTTTCCCTAACTGATATGTTAAGGGACCTAATTGATCTGTTGAGCAACACTCTCCTCTGTAAAGAATTGCAAAAATCTCACCTAATTGATATGTTAACCATTGTTGCTCTCTACAAACTACAGAAGCTGTGCTAAAACAAGCTAACAAGGGTTGTTAATCACTGCTAGGAGCCTCTATTCTCCGCTAAAGAGCTAAGAAAAACTAGAATGGCAATTAATTTACATTTGTTTAAAGTAACCTGCTTGTGTGCAGAGAGATTTGCGTGTGAGTTTAACCCTTTACCCTGACCTTGACACATTACCGCCGTTTTCTGTTCTGTATGGCGCCTTATTGCCTCCCTCTCCCCTCACCTATCTATCTAGGCCATAAAGAATTTGGGTTTCTGGTGACCTCCCCCTGACCCGGTGATGATCTGTTGTAAAATGAGCCTGCCCCAATTTTAAGAACTGCTTAGCTTAAAACAAATTACCGGGTAATACTATGGCCCAAACCCCAATCGGTGCTTTCCTTTTGTTCTGTATATATCAAATGAGTTAGATATCAGGTCTTCGTAAAACTTAAGTTCCAGCGTCTCATAACTTGTGACCCCTTCGCACTCACTAGCGAAGACAAGCTGTCCTGAGATAATTAACTGTCCACTTTCTTCTCCAAATATTGCTGCAGACGTGCCACTCTGAGATAATGTCAGTCTGCAGGATGAAAATAATTTTTAAAAAACACCAGAAACTCCCTAGATTGTCAGAGCTAAATAGACAGCAATACAGTTTCCAGACTCGGGTCAACAAGTTTGATGGCTCTACAGGTTTCTTTGTTTCTCTCCCCCCCGCCCTTTCCTCCAGCCCCTTTTTAAAGTCCTCCCTGCAGCTTCTAGGGGACGGTCTCCAAATTGGCTCCCGGAGACTGGTCGCCAGGCCTGAAAATAAAGCCTTTGCCACTAAATTTTCGGTCTCTTGCCTCCTTGGATTTTATACCGGGGCTCAAGTTATAACATTTGGGGGCTCGCCCTGGATGGAAGCAAGACCCCAGACTCATTTCTAAACATTTGAAAGTAAGTGCTCTGGAGGATTTGTTTGGGCCGCGGTCAATTTGTAATTTTGAGGGGACGCCCTCAATTTGGGAGCGGGAACCACCCAAGGACAGAGTCAGTTGGTTTGTAGGACAAATTCTGTCCATTTGTGACTCTGCCCCGGGTGGGGAACAGCTCCGTTTGGAAGGGGACGCCCTTAATTTGGGAAGTGAAACCTCCTGAGGACAGAGTCAATTGGTTTTTGCCATTTGTGACTCTGCACCGGGTGAGGAACCACTCTGTTGGTTAATTTGTTAATTCCTCCAGATCCCAAAATTTGACTAATTTTTGGGCAAAGGCCATTTTTGCTGCAGCTTGTCTCGTCTTGTATGTCTGTTTGTTTGTCCATTTGTTCTAATTGTTCTCCTTTTGGTTACCCTAAATCTAACAGAACATTCTCTCCTAGGAACCCCTTCTACGAGCCCAGAATGGACAAAGGGATTGCAGTGTTTTTGTTCTTTAAAATTGTTTGCCTGTTTGGATTTGTTACTAACTTAGGGGCTTGTTGCCCATTTCTGTTGCAGGATCCATATGGCTTATTAGATTCAAGCTTCATAATAAGAAAAATTATTTCCTTTAGCTCACCAAACTGTGCAAAAAGCACCCTTTGTTTATGTCTTTAATGTTGTGGCGCCTTGTTTAATATGTAAGTCTTCAACTGATTGCTTGCAACCTTGGCATGCCTTTTAAAAGGAATATTTTTCTTTCTGGTTAAAAAGTAAATATATGTGCACATATATGTGTATATTTATGGTTTTTAAAAATCATATCAACTTTACCAAGTAAAAACCAGGTCATACTGTAATTGAGCCAGTTAAAAGGTTATAGCTTTAAAAAAACCCAGCATTTTAATGTGGTAAAAAGACATAAAATTAATTAAATATGTTTTAGACTACTAAAAGGTAACTTCAAGGGTTTTGTTGAGAGTTTTAATGTTGTCTGAGAAGCGAAAAAAAAAAAGATAATTGACTGGTGATAGTAAAAAGGAGGGACAAAAAAGGTGGTTTGTCTTCAAGTAAAATGTCTGCTGTGCCAAAATGTAAAAAAAGATAAAACTTAGAGGTATATTATAAGTTATAAAAAGCTTGAGATGATATAAATTTTGTCTTGGTTTATAGTACTGAAGACAACAGGTTTGACAAGAAGTAAATGTGTTCAAAGTTTGACAGTATTAGATCAGTTTTGATAGATTTATTTATAAGATTCTAAACCTTTGCTGCAAAGTGTTTCCATTAATATGAGATTATAGATGATAATAGAGATAAGATATAAGTTTTCACATGTGCTGTGGACCTCTGGGAGATTATATGGCACAATTTTGTTACCTATGAAAAAGCTTCTTTTTGTTAAGTATGTAATTTCAGTAAAATGATGGCCTGCCAGGTGGCACCCTGGGACAAAAGGTGGTGTGCCATCCAGATAAAGCCTGCTCTCTGGTATGGAATGCCAAAACCATGTTGTCCTTTTGTCCCAAGCCGATTGGACATCCAGAGGTAAGGAGGTTTCCCTAGTATCGCCAGTTGGTCTCTTTGCAACTCAGTCGGCCCCACATGTTAGAAAAAAGATTACAAAGGTTTGAGAGTTTAAAAAAAAAATGCCCCTCAGCCAGTTGATAGAGATAGCACAAAAGGTCTTTTAAAACTAAAAAAATTACCGTCTACTGGGAAATTTGTCCAGCGTACCTGAGTCCTCACAACTGACTTAGAGTTAAAACTGTTGGGCAAATGGAATCAGGAGATTCCAGAAGTCTGGGCAGAAGACAATCCTCCAGGGATAGCAGTCAGCCAAGTCCCCCTTCTGATGGAGCTCTTACCCCAAGCATGCCCCTTCTGCTTGTGACAATGCCCGATAAGCCTGCAGGCCCGGAAAGGGATTTAAAGTCCACATGCAGAGGCTAAGAGACAATGATATTCTCATTCCTTGTGTCTCTCCCTGGAACATGCCCTTGCTTCTAGTCACTGAAGCCAGGGACAAATAACTATCGCTCTGTACAGGATCTCGGAGAGTTAATACATGAGTTCTGAGTCTATACCCAACAGTGCCAAATCCTGAAAACACCTGGTACTCTGTTCTGAACCTGAAAGATGCTTTCTTCACTTTGCCACTTACTCTGGTGAGTCAACTCCTTTTTGCCTTTGAATGGACTGACCCAGATACGGGGGTAAAAAAACAGCTGACCCGGACACATTTACCTCAGGGTTACAAGAACTCTCCCACTCTTTTTGATGAGACATTAACAAGAGATCTTTTAAAATTTAAAAAAAAAAAAAAACCACCCTGAGATAGTGCTCCTCCAGCACATAGATGACTTGTTAATAGCCTCGACCCCCACAGAAGCTTGTAAGCTTGTCAAGAGACAACTGAGAAACTGTTAAAGACTTTGGGGCAATTAGGCTATAAAGTCTCGACTAAAAGGGCACAATTGCGCTGTCAGGCTGTGACTCATCTGGACTACAAATTGCAAAAAAAAAAAAAAAAAAAAAAAAAGGAGGATTTTGTCCAAAAAAAGTGTCCAGGCTATATTGCAGATCCCATTCCCAGAAACTAAGAAACAGGTGCGCGAATTTCTGGGAGCTGTCAGATACTCCAGGCTGTAGATTCTAAATTTTACTGAAACAGCTCACCCCCTGTAGGGCTCCCTTAAGGAAAAAACTCACTAAACTGGACTGATAAATATAAACTGGACCTTGCGGCAGCTCAAGTGGGCCTTGACAGAGGCCCCAGCCCTGGGACTCCCTGATGTTACCAAGCCATTCACCTTGTTCGTAGATAAACTCAGGGGCATTGCCAAAGGAGTCCTAACCCAGGACATTGGCTCTTGAAAGAGGCCTATAGCCTATCTTTCCAAAAGGCTCAATCCAGTATCAAGAGGGTGGCCTCCATGCCTAAAATTCTGGCCGCTGTGGCAATGCTACTTAAAAGAGGCAAAAAAAAAAAAAAAAAAAAAAAAACCTCACTTTTGGACGGAAGATTTCTGTAGTGACCTCCCACAGTTTAGAGACTCTTATCAAAACCCCTCCTGAAAATGTGAGTGCTAAAATCTCACACTATTAGGCCCTGCTCCTAGACCCAGAATTGATAGTTTTCAAGACTTCTTCAGTTTTAAACCCAGCCACCCTTATGCCTGACAACGACCTGAGAAATTTCACAGATGGAAGCAGCTTCATCCAGAACGGCAGAGGCAGATGAGTGGCTGGGGCAGCAGTGACCACCAAAAGGAGGTACTCTGGGTTAAGCGGTTAGAGCCTGGCATCTCTGTCCAAAAGGTGGAGCTCATTGCTTTGACTGAGGTACTAAAACTAGCCACGAAAAAGAGGGTAAACATCTATACAGATAGTAGATATGCTTTTGCTACTATACATGTACATGGAGCAATCTATTAAGAGCGAGGTCTCTTAACCTCGGCCAGGGCAAAGATTTAAAAAAAGGGGGGGTGGCTCCACAGATCCTAGATTTGCTGGCAACAGTCTGGCTGTCGGCAGATTGCTGCTATTCACCTGAGGAAACAATTTGGCAGATCAGGCCTCTCAAAGAGTAGCAATCACATCAGAGGGGCCAGCCGAGAAAGTAACTGCTCTGATGCGAGTCCCCCCGACCTTGTCAAAACCAGTCTACACAAAGAAAGACTGCACTGGTTGTTGTGAGCCATCTAACAGATTCCAGTCCCTGTGACTAAAAGACAAGTGCAAAATTTCTAGGAGCCACAGGACTGATCCAGAGTTTGGGACCCTGGCAGAGGTCTGTTGTCTACCTTTCCAAGACACTTGATTCTGTAACAACCAGATGACCACCCTGTCTGTGGTGATTTCCTCAGTGGCCCCCTCATAAAGGAAGCTTAAAAATTGACTTTTGGACACAAACTCTTGTTTCTTCCTGTTCCCTGGAGACTCTCATCAAGGCCCCATCAGACTGCGGATGTCTAATTCCTGAGCCATACATTATCAGGCACTATTTCTGGAAACAGCGGCTTCAAACTCTGGCTACTTTGCTGCCTGAGGATGACCCCTCGTTGCCTCACTACAATTGTACTGAGGTCATTGATCACCTCACGGGACTTCGACCTTATCTAGTGGATAAGCCATTATCTAGAGTTCCATCCTACTTCTCTGATGGAAGCAGCTACGTCTATCAAGGTAAGCGGGTCTTGGGAGCTGCCGTTACACAAAATCTTAGGTTCTATGGGAACAAATCTTAGAGCCAGAGACATCAGCATAGTGGGCTAAACCCATTGCCCACACTGAGGCCTCAAGTTGTCTTTATCAAAAATGGGGTTTATTGTCTTCTGGAGTCAAAGGATTAAATTGCTCCCCAAATTTGGACTTGTTGGCTGCCATTTAGATGCCAAAGAGAATGGCTACTATCCGCTGTATAAGCCATTGGGCAGAAGATGATCTTGTTATAGAAAAAAATAATTTGACAAATGCCACCTTCCAAAAGATAGCCAGAAAGCCCCAAAATCAGTGGGGATTGAGATAAGCTTGACATTACTGCTGATCCCACCTATTTTCTTTGTCAGAGCCCATTTACACTTAAAAAGACCAGCATCTGGCAGCTCAACTTCCAAGAGATTCCCGGGGGCTAATATCAAGCTAGCCCAGTCTGTGAGCTTCAGATGCCCTCAGTGCCAATTGGTAAATCTAAAAGTACTGCAACAAATAAAAACCACTGGTTATCGTGAGACTATGCCTAAAAACACTAAAAAATAGATTTTACAAAAATAAAAAGCCTAAAACTTCAAGGATATAAATGTTATAATGGTTGATACTTTCATTAGATGAGTAAAAGCATTTTCTACTTAGTCTGAGTCAGCTCTGATAGCAGTTTCCCTGATTTGGTCTCCCTTTTTATCCATGGGGTCCGACAATGGCCTGGCTTTTATAGCCTAATAACTCAAATTAACCTAAGCTTTGCAGATCAATTAAAAACTCGATTGGGCTTACCAGCCTCAGAGTTCAGGAGAGATAAAAAGATAAGTTAGATTTTAAAGACTATAATTACTAATGGCCTTAAAAACTGGCGAAAACTGGGTAAGTCTCTTTTCCTTCTGCCCCTTTGTGTGCGTGATGCATCCCCTATGTTGCAGATATTTCCTCTTTTGAGGTTTTATATAAGAGATCTTCCTCTTATCATTAAAGGTTTCTAAAAATTAGCTGATTTAACTAATCAAGATCTTATTAAGTCTCCCCCAGACTCGTTAGCCAGCTCTGACTTCCATCCACTGGTTATTTCGCTGCTGCCCACTGCGAGCTAAAGAGCCTAGGCACCTGGACAAGCGACCTCACCATAAATCACTTGAGCTGCAATGGACTGTCAAAGTAGCTGAAAGCCTGCCTGGATTCAACGTTCCCACTGCAGACAGGTCCCAGCTTCAAAAGACCATTAGCCTGCGGATAAATAAACTGTCATTTCTTCCAAGGACACTTTAAAGCTTAAGATTGTCTAATATAACTGATAATTTTGTGTTCTCCTCTTTTGTAGAGACCCCTAAGATGCCTCTGTCTGACTTAAAAATTGTTACTTGCATGATAAAACAGAGTAAATTTAAATGTTGGTTTTCTTTCTCCTTTTGGTTAACAGCTTTAATGACAGCTACAAGACCTTTGTTAATCCTCCTACTGGGCCTTGTGTTGTAAACAAGTTGATAAACTATGTCAAAGTTCTTAAAAACTTATAATTTTAAAGACACATACAAGGTTATAAACAGATGCTAAAGAGTCAATGATTTGACACACTGACTAAAATCAGTGGGGAATGTTGTACCCTAAGAAAATAGCTTTGTTATATGTGTATTATAGCAAACCTGTATAGGGGCTTACTAAATGTGTTTGTTTTATCTTTTTTCCCTAACTGATATGTTAAGGGACCTAATTGATCTGTTGAGCAACACTCTCCTCTGTAAAGAATTGCAAAAATCTCACCTAATTGATATGTTAACCATTGTTGCTCTCTACAAACTACAGAAGCTGTGCTAAAACAAGCTAACAAGGGTTGTTAATCACTGCTAGGAGCCTCTATTCTCCGCTAAAGAGCTAAGAAAAACTAGAATGGCAATTAATTTACATTTGTTTAAAGTAACCTGCTTGTGTGCAGAGAGATTTGCGTGTGAGTTTAACCCTTTACCCTGACCTTGACACATTACCGCCGTTTTCTGTTCTGTATGGCGCCTTATTGCCTCCCTCTCCCCTCACCTATCTATCTAGGCCATAAAGAATTTGGGTTTCTGGTGACCTCCCCCTGACCCGGTGATGATCTGTTGTAAAATGAGCCTGCCCCAATTTTAAGAACTGCTTAGCTTAAAACAAATTACCGGGTAATACTATGGCCCAAACCCCAATCGGTGCTTTCCTTTTGTTCTGTATATATCAAATGAGTTAGATATCAGGTCTTCGTAAAACTTAAGTTCCAGCGTCTCATAACTTGTGACCCCTTCGCACTCACTAGCGAAGACAAGCTGTCCTGAGATAATTAACTGTCCACTTTCTTCTCCAAATATTGCTGCAGACGTGCCACTCTGAGATAATGTCAGTCTGCAGGATGAAAATAATTTTTAAAAAACACCAGAAACTCCCTAGATTGTCAGAGCTAAATAGACAGCAATACAGTTTCCAGACTCGGGTCAACAAGTTTGATGGCTCTACAGGTTTCTTTGTTTCTCTCCCCCCCGCCCTTTCCTCCAGCCCCTTTTTAAAGTCCTCCCTGCAGCTTCTAGGGGACGGTCTCCAAATTGGCTCCCGGAGACTGGTCGCCAGGCCTGAAAATAAAGCCTTTGCCACTAAATTTTCGGTCTCTTGCCTCCTTGGATTTTATACCGGGGCTCAAGTTATAACAACACTGAGTAGAGTCAGTATGCGCTGTTTTGTGTCTGGTTTGTTTCATTCAACATAGTACTTCTGCTATTCATCTGTGTTGAGGGATGTAGCAGCACACTGAAAATTGCTGAAAAGTGTTCTCTTTCAGTCTCTCCACATTCTGTTGACGGTCACTTGGGTTGTTTCTGGTTTTGGATAATGTGAAGCGAGCTAGTATGAATATTCTTGGTGAAGTCTTTGGAGCTTCTGGGTTTTGCTTGTTCATTTTGTTTTTTCTTTTCTTCTCTCTCTTTCCTTTCTCTTTTCGTTCTTTGCATTGTGGGAAGACACAGCCCTTGGAATTGCTTACAATACTGAGATTGTGTGAAAGCAACATTTAATAACCACAGCCCCATGACTTCAGTCTGATCTTTTCTATCATCCATAATGGGGGCTAGGAATAGTGGAGCTGTCTGATTATGATTGGAATGAACATAAAAGACAGAGAGAAACATAAAAGGCTTACAACACTGAACAAAAGAGATGTATTTCCACAAAAAAGTTTGAACATAGCTATTTTAGTTTTCTATTTCTACATAATAAGTTACTATAGACTTAGTGGCTTAATATAACACCCATTCAGAGCTATCTCACAGTTCTACAGGTCTCATGCTTCAGAGGATGGCCAAACATTAAAAGAGTTGTGGCCCCCTTTGTTCTTAGGAAGGACCAACACATTTTACGATACCAAGTTTAAAGTGTCTGAAGTACCTATTTAAGAGTCCATTAACTCAGGCTGGGGATTTAGCTCAGCAGGCATAAGTGCCTGCTTGGCAAATGCAAGGCTGTGAGTTCAATTCCTGATTCCACACACACACAAATAAATAAAAAAATAAAGAGTCCATTAACTGGCAAGCAAATGATGTTTTTCCTATTGGATGGCCTCAAAGCATTTGAGCAGTGTGCATGGACTGGAAACGGGGGCACAGGCTGTGGTGGCAGAGTAGCAAATGCTACAATGCGGGGCTCCTTCTCCCCCCTCTCAAGAGCCAGGCATTGCCCTTTGCTAGCCTGTCTCTGACCTCTGTCTGGGCTGTCGCTTCTGCTTTCCATCTAGGCTCCGTGAATCTGAGCAGATGCTTCAGTTGCTCTGCTTTGAGCAACCCTGTTCTCTTCCGTTTCCCCTTTTTTTGGGTGGAACTGGGGAAGAAACCTGTAGCTTTCAAATTGAGCTGTGTCCCCAGCCCCTTTTTATGTTCTTTATTTTGAGACAGGGTCTTGTTAAGTTGCTATGTTGCCCAGGTGGGGCAGTTATGAAATTGATTTTTTTGTCTCATTTTCCCAGCCTACTGGGACGATAGTTGTGTGCCATGAGCCTCTACTGAGCTTCTTTAAAAGGGATGGGATAGGGACTGGGGATTTAGCTCAGCGGCATAAGCACCTGCCTTGCAAGCAGGTAGTCATGAGTTTGATCCCTGGTACCGTTAAAAAAAAAAAAAAAAAGGGATGGGATGGATGCTGGTCTTCTAGTTCTGTCATCTTGTTCTGTAGCCTGGAAAACCCTTGGTGAGTCATGTTGTTTCTTTTATTTGTTTCGTTTTAATACAGGGTCTTGATATGTACTGCAGGCTGGCTTGAACTCACTTACGTATCCTGGGCTGGCCTTCTGCCTGTAATCCTTCTGCCTCAGCCTCTCACGTACTGGGATTATAGGCATGTGCCACCATGCCCGGTGAGTCATGCTGTTTCTGGGCTGTGTTGTAGCATGTGTCCTGAGACTGGAGCCTGGGATGGGGGCAGGAGATGCCAGCTTCTGTATAACTAGCCTGCAAAGTTTCTGGGATTTGCCACATTACAAAGAGGCCTTCAGATGTAGTTGGGAGACCTTGAGCCCTTCAGGCTTATGACCCTTGACAACTGTGTACTTTTTTCCTGGCTTTACATTGTCCTCCAAGGATGAGACTCCTAAGCCAAATGGTCACCAAGCACTACTGTCCCTTAAACTTGAGGCCTTTGAACACTTCTCTGTTCTCGTGTCTAATCCCTTCATTAGACTTCTGTGCAGCTTCTCTTCCTCTGTATCTAGAGACATGCCAGTCAGGCCCGGGTTCTGTCCCCAGCATTCCATATTCTGTATACCATACTAGACGATCTTCCTCTCCACATGATTTCAACTGTCTACAGTGATTTTTCTGCTACAGATTGTATACGTATGTCCCAAACCCTCCGCCTTGCAAATTCTTATATTAAAGCCCCAATCCCCAATGTTTTGGCTTTTGGAAGTGGGACTTTTGAAATATAATTGTGTTTAGATGAAGAAGAGAGTGGAGTCCTATGATGGAATTAGTGTCTTTATAAGAAGAGGATTTGAGACTTCCAGGAAGATGACAGAGCAGTGAGCAGCAGAGAAAACAGTCTCTTTAAGAGTCATCATCCAGACTGTAGAATAGAGCATCGTGAGGAAGACAAGAAGGAACTGGGTCCCCTGGACACAGGAAGAACCTGAAGTGTGAACTGAAGCCCACACAGAGAATAAAAAGAAAGACTTCAATGAAAAAGAAGACTCAAATTCATGCAATTGGGAATAAAAAGAGTGAAATCACAACACACTGCAGAAATCCAGAAAATCATCTGTGGGGGATGAGGAGTCACTTTGAAGGCCCTGGCCCCTTTGGGACCTGCAGTAAACAATAGCCCCCAGTATGCGAGACAGAGGCGGGACAGGAATGCCTGTTCTCAGTGGGGATGTTCCCCCCCTCTGAACCCATGCTGTGTGACTTGGCTTTGTTTACAGAGTCATGAGGAAGTGGCCAACCACCATTGTGACACGAGGAACAAACATAATTAACAACATTCTTGGGCTAATGAAGTTCCTCCTGGGTTAGAGGGGCTAGAAGAACTGATTTTGCTTGTTTGCTTCACTTAGATAGTTTAGATAAACATTGTAGTCTGTCACATTGTAGCTTGTCATAAAGAATGCTTTTTCACTAGTTAATCGTCTGTGCTCTGTGAGTTGATCCGGTTTACTATATAAGAATCCTGGAATAAAGACTTGGTGTGCAGTGCAGTGCAGTGCGGTGTAGTTGCAATTGCCGTGTCTCTCTGTATCTTTTCCTCGCGCTGCACCCCCCATGTCCTGACTCGGTGTGTGTGTGCCTCTTCCCGGGGTCCAGAGTGCACTAGACACTCCCGACAATCATCTATACCTATTTTGAAAACTTGTATTCTAATAAGATGGAAAGTACAGAAGAAATGGACAGATTTCTAGATACATATGAATTACCAAAGCTGAATCAAGAAGATATAAAAATCCTAAATAACCTTCAATATCAATAAATGAAATTGAAGACGTAATTAAAAACCTATCAACAAAGAAAAGCCCAGGCCCTGATGGATTCACTGCTGAGTTCTACAAGTAATTTAGTGAAGACCTAATACCACTACTTCTCAAATTCTTTAACCAGATTGAAAGGGAAGCAATACTCCCAAATTATTCCTGGAAGCAAGCATTACTCTGATTCCAAAACCAGAGAAGGACCCAACTAAGAAAGAGAATTACAGGCCAATCTTCCTAACACTGATGCAAAAATCCTCTCAAGTGATAAAAGCCATCTATGACAAACCAATAGCTAACGTCACACTAAATGGATAAAAACTGAAATCTTTTACCCTAAAATCAGGAAAAAGACAAGGATGTCCACTGAATCCATTCTTATTCAATATAGTCCTGGAAACTTAGCAGGAGCAATTAGAAAAGAGAAAGAAATAAAAGGACTAAAGATAGGAAAGGAAGAAGTTAAACTATTGTTATTTGACATGATACTTTACTTAGAAGACCCCAAATATTCCACCAAAAGACTTCTAGATTTAATAAGCAAATTCAGTAATGTAGCTGGGTACAAAGTTAACACTCAAAAAGCAATAGCCTTCTTGTACATGCAAAACAAAATCATTGAGTGAGAAATCAGGGAAACAATATGTTTTATAATAGCATGCAAAAAAATGAAATTCTTAGGAATCAATATAACAAAGGATGTAAAAGACCGCTACACTGAAAACTATAGTACTCTGAAAAAGGAGATTGAATTGAAAATTGATTGATTACAAAATGGAAAGATATCCTGTGCTCTTGGGTAAGAACCAATGTAGTGAAAATGGCCATACTTTCACAACTGTTATACAGATTCAGTGCAACCCCAAACAAAGTCCAACAGCATATCTCACAGAATGAGAGAAAACAATCCTAAAATTCATTTGGAACCAGAAGAGACCTAGAATAGGAAAGCAGTCCTGGCAACAAAGACAAGCAAGAGAAGGAGCATCATAATCCCTGACTTGAAATTATACAATAAAGCTACTATGGTAAAAAGTATGGTACTGGCAAGAAACCAGACCTAAAGATCAATGGTATAGGTTAGAAGATCAGAAACAACTCCCGACATACTAAGCCACCTTACCTTTTTTTTTGTCTTTTTCGTTTTTATCGGTACCAGAGATTGAACTCACGACTGCCTGCTTGAAAGGCAGGCGCTTATGCCGCTAAGCTAAACCCCCAGCCCCTAAGCTGCCTTATCTTTGACAAAGATGCCAAACACATTCACTGGAAAAAAGATAGCCTCTTTAATAAATGGTTCTTAAAAAACTGGCTCTACACATGCCAGAGATTAAAACTGGACTCATATCTTTCACCATGTACTAAGCTAAAATTGGAATGGATCAAAGATTTTAATATTAAAACAGAAATGTTAAATCTGCTGGAAGACAAAGTAAAACTCTTGAAGACACTGGTGTAGGCAAAGACTTTATGAACAAAAACCAGATTGCACAGGAACTATCACAAAGAATCAACCACTGGGATTTCACCCTCCTGAAAAGCTTTTGCACAGCAAGAGAAACCATGAAGAGTAGACAACCCACAATGTGGGAGAAAATGTTTGCCAGCTGTTCCTCAGACAATGGACTACTGAGAACATATAAAGAACTAAAAAAAAAAAAAAGCAGCCCTCCCAGATTTAAAGACACAATCCAAAAATAGGCACCGAGATGAACACACACTTCTCAGATGAAGAAATACAATCATCAGAAAAAATGTGAAAAATGTTCAGTGTCACTGGTCATTCGAGTGATGCAAATTAAAACAACACTGAGATTTCACCTTACCCCAGAAAGAATGGCTAGTATCAAGAAATCAATCAATAACAAATGCTGGAGGGGCTGTGGGGAAAAAGGAACCCTTCTCCACTGTTGGTGGGAGTGTGAGTGTAGACTGGTGCAACGGTTGTGGCAATTTGTATGGAGATTCCTCAAAAAACTCGGACTAGAGGTTTCATTCAACCAGCTATTTCCCTTCTGGGTATCTTCCCAAAAGAATTAAAAACATCATACCACAGTGATGAATGTGCACCCATGATTACAGCAGCACAGTTTATAGTAGCCAGATCTTGGAAACAACCTAAGTATACATGGATTGAGGAATGGATAAAAAAGATGTGGTATTTTTATACAATGGAGGTCTGCTCAGCCATAAAGAATGATAACCTAAACACTTTTATAGGTAAATGGAGAACATTCTCATTAGTGAAATAAATAGACACATATATAAACTTCGTATTGTTTCATTAGTGTGACAAGCTGAAAGAAGAAACATATGTATATGTGTATGTATATGTATGTAAAAAAAATTAAGGTAGTTATGTTACAGGTAGCTGAGCTAGTTAGAGGTATTATAGGCAGTCAGACAGGGCTAGGCCCTGGAAGAAGCAGGCACAGAGAACCAGATGTCTTTTATTTTTGGTGTTGGGGGTTGAACTCATGACCTTGTGCTTGCCAGGCAGGCAAACGCTTAAGCTAAATCCCCAGCTAAATCCCCAGCCCCAGGACCAGACGTCTTGTGACCTTGGAGGAGACACACACCTCTTGCTGTGGGCCAGATCTCAAAACAGAAAACAGAAGGCAAAACAAATGCAACCACATCCTTAACTATAAACCTTAGGGATTAGGTATGCATCACCTTGAGAAGCCAGGAGTCACCATCCCAACCCCCTACAGATTTACTAATCTATAAAGAATGCTCACTTGCTAGCCTCCCCATTGTCCCTAATTTGGTCAATTTTACCCAAATAATTAAACTTATTCATTGGCCATAGCTCTGTCTCACCTCATGTCTGTCTACCTTGCAAATTTCCAGTTTCCCCACTTTAGACCCACCTCACATCACGGCTTTACTCTATAAAAATCCCTAGAAAATACAGAATCTTTAGCAACCCACTTGGTACCCTTTCTGTCTCTTTTCAAACAGAAGCTTTCTTTCTCTCAGTAAATATTTCTGCTCTTAACCTCCATTGTTCCTAAAATTTATTCTTCGATTTTAGAGAACACAAACTCGTACCAGACATGGTAGTTCAGGAGTTTCATTGTCCTGTATCAGTTATACTACTGATTTCTCTGAGTTCACTGAAGAGAAAGATTTATACTGATATTGTTTGGACAATTGAATACAGATATCTTGTACTCTGGCTGAATGATTTGGAGATGACAGTGTGCAATGTATGTACCATTGTTGCTCAATGATTGATGTGTTTTGAAATTTATAGTTTTTTATTTCCTTTTATCTTTGAATAAAATGGATTAAAAAAAAAAAGAATTTGGGGCCAGCCACAGACAAGCCTCTCTCTGTGAGTGAGAGCCACTCGTGGACTGTGGAGGGAACCAGGACTCCCTGGAAGAAGATGCCTGCCTTGAAACTGTATCATTTTCATTGTTTTCTTGGGTTGGGTTTATTCTCTTTTGTTTGATTATGTTAAATCTGATGGCATGAACAGCTATTTGAAAGACAGCAAGACATATTATGGTAGCCATTTGGGATTTACTATTGGCTTGTTTTCAAGTCCTTTATTGCATCACTATTTTGGCTTTATTGTTCTGTTCTGTTCAATTTTTACTATGTCCAAAGGTATCTGCAGCTATTTTGAAGACAACAAAAGGCATTATGGTAACTAGTGTTGGTTTTGAAGTCTTGTATCACTTATACCAGTTTATTTTGATTGGTTTTATTGTTTCATTTTCCTTGGTTGTATCCTCTTAAAAAAAAAAACAGTATTTAAGCAAGGTGTGGAAGCTCATGCCTGTGATCCCAGCACTGAGAAGGCTGGGGCAGGAGGATTGCTGTGAGTTCAAGGCCAGCCTGGGCTATATGAGTAGTTCAAAGCCAGTTGAACTACACGGCAAGACTCTGTCTCAAAAACTAAAACAAACAAAGAAAAATGAAAGGAGAGGAAGACTTGGATAGAGCCCTTTTCCTTTCATACGAGGATGCACCTGCAAACCAGGAAGTGGGCCCTCACCTGGCACTTTGATTTTGGACATACCAGCCTCCAGAACTACAAAAAATAATTTTCATTAAATCATTCAGTCTAGGGCCGGGGATATAGCTCAGTGGTATAAGTGCCTGTCTGGCAAACACAAAGTCCTGAGTTTGATTTCTAGTACCCCCTTCCCCCCCAAAAAAACCCCACAAAAAATCACTCAGTCTACCTAAAAATTAAAAAAAAAATTGTTATCCAGAGCCTTTACATTGCACTATGCCCTTTTACTTTATTTTTTTCTAATACAGGGTCTCATAAAATTCCCTGGCCTAGAACTTGTGATCCTCTTTCCTCAGCCTTTGAACCTCCCAAAGAGCTGAGAGATATAGGAAGATGTGAGGAACAGAAACTGTGAAGGGCATCTCTTAGGGCTCCATTTTTACTCTGAGGCACTGCTGTCTGCAAGAAGAAATTGCTGAGGCTGGAAATGAACACAGAAACCATGCAGAAGTCCTTCTGGTTTTGTTTTTTGTTTTGAAATGTTCTGCTTTAAGTAATTCTCTATATTATATCATCTTTTTTTGTTGTTGTTGGTACAGGGAATTAAACTCAAGACCTCACGCTTCCCAGGTAGGTGCTGCACCACTGGGCTAAATCCCCAGCTCTGTTCTCTATATTACTGCACAAAGCAGAGACTTGAATTCATCTTTGGAGAAGAATGAAGAGAAAAAGCCTGTGAACTGCTTTTAGTAACAGATGCTTTAGAAGGGCTACCACTTAAGCCCTGATGATGGATCCCTTTAACTCTAGTCCACGTTCATTTTTGGTACTATAGTAAAATATCAGAGGCTGAGTGTTTATAAAGAAAAGAAGTTTGTTTGGCTCACAGTTTTAGAGGCTCCAGGGTGCAGTGTCAGCTCTGGTGAAGGCTTCATGGTAGATGGCAGGAGTACTTACAAAAATGAGATCACACAGACAAAGAGGAAGCTGAGAAGCAAGTCAGGGCTCAGGCCCAGGCTTGTATAACAAAGAACTCCAGGCTCTCCTTTGTGGGAAGCCCCTAGGGTTTAAGGACCTCTTGCCAGGCCTGCTCATAAAGGTTTACCACCTCCCACATCTGGAGGCTAAGGACCAAGGTTTCTGCACATAGGAGTTACATCCAAACCACACCACCATGCTCATAACCCTTTATTTACAACAGCTGATGTAAGTCCTAACTGGACCCAAGGTTTTTCATTTTTTTTGTATCAGGGATCAAACTCATGACTGTGCTTACAAGGCAAGTGCTTATGCAACTGAGCTAAATCCCTGGCCCCTGGACCCAAAGTTTTGGGGGATAATTGTGCATTAAAATTAATCTGAAAGCAAATGTTCTAGAGTTAGATTAAGTGGCCAAATGAACTGGTGTGTGAATTGTATACAGTTGAACCAACCCTAGCATTTAGGAGGCTGAGGCAGAAGAACTTCAGGGAGTTCAAGGCCACCCTGGGCTACATAGTGTTTCAAAAAACAAAACAAAACAAACATATATATATTTGGATCACGTTATAATTTGGTATTAAAATTAAATTGCTTGCTAAATGCAACACATGAGTTTTCCTGGATTCCAAATGAGTATTTATTAAAATGACAGTACATTATAGTAGTTTAAAGTTAGAAAACCTTAAAATAAGACTAAATCAAGATAATGAGTGTTCCCAAAGACAGGTGGAATTAATTAATCATAATTTTCCTCTTAATTCCATTTCATCCATATAAACAGAAATTTCTCTGTTAAAAAAAAGCTGTGAAATGAAAAGCTGGGGTTCATGACTCCTTTTAGAGTTTTTACACCTTCACAAAATAAGAAATTTTAGGCTTGTAGTTAGATACTTAGATACTTGTTGATTGATGTGAGATTTCATTTGCTAAGAGGAAGTTTAATTCAAGTTCATCTAAAAAGTCCCTGAGGAAAGAGTGTTATTCAAGGTAGAAGAGTTTTCAGTGTATATAGCCTGATTTATAGAAAGGTCCTAGCTATAGGCTCCCAAGTTTCCACCCTTTAAATCAGCAAAGGGGAGGAAATCCAGGCTCTTCAGCTTAGCTGCAGCGCTGTCAGTAAACTCCCTGGTGGCTTCCTGCAGTGGGAGCCGGGGTGGACCCATTGGAATCCCAGACACTAGCGTCATGATGGCTTTGGTCTGTGCCACTCCGAAACCTAAAGAGAAAATATAACCAAGGAAACGTATCTGATACTGTCCACTTTATAACAGACTTCCCAAAGAAAAGTTCCCGTGCTAACAAGGATGACCATCTTAGGAAAAGGTGAAAATGAGAGATAGGAACATTTATAGTCAATATGACAGATTAGGAGGACCCAGGAAATCTCTCTTCCTCCTTGAAACTCACAGAAGTGCTGGAAGATGTTAACACATTGACAAACCATAAAATAAAAGAAAGACTTACAGTCAGTCTTACGATCCAAGAAAGACAATCAGGCTTACGATCCAAAAGGAGGAACCAAAGAAAGGTGTCAGGAATATAGGGGTGGGAGAGATGAGAGGGTCAGAAAGGAAACAGCCCTTAAGGACAGTCTGATTTAGGTACATACTGTGTCTTTTTGTTTTTTAGTACATAATGTTTCCTGCTAGCACAAAAGTTACTTAAAGTTTATTTGAGAGGTCTCTGAGAAATTGCATTGTTTCAGGTGACTTATGACTCACTGCTGCCGTTTAGTGCTAGGGTTATAAAGCTAGCACATGAATGGATGATAAAGCCTTGACTTTGGGCATGGATTTAAACTCCCCGTAAAAAATGAGTGAACTGCCTCCTAACGTGAAAAGCAATAGAAAGCAGCAACCACAGCGCCACCCACTGGCCTGGGGGTAGAGTGGCAAGGAAGCATGATTGCTGCCAGGGCTGTTAACGGAAAAGAGCTCATGAAAGAAATCGCTCTTGGCTGGGAATGTTGACACACGCCTATAATCCCGGCAGGTTGAGGTAGGAGGATTGCCATGAGTTCAGGAACACATAGAAAGAAATCCCAGGCCTATGCCACCAGTGAATACTGAAATCAAATTTGCACTCTGCACTTGGTATAGATATCGGAGTAAGTTACTGACTTGATGACTGGTTAGCAGTGGTAAAACTGAACTGTCCTAGCAGTGGCAATGGAAATTAACTGGTAGGGCAGCTTACAGCCAAGAGTACTGGAGAGTGGATTACCTAGAAAACAACAGTCTCTGAAGACCAGCTGAGTACAAACTGCAAAATACATGAGAAGGATTACACGAGCCCCCAAATGCACAAATGAAAAAATTCACATCCTAAAAAGAGATGATAGAAAATTCTAAAGGAGACCTCATAGAGATAAAGTAAAGAATACAAGTCATAGGCTAAAAGATGAGCACATGGATAATGAACAGGTAGATCTGGGAAAAATGCCAAGAAGAAATACTGGAAATGGAAAAATACTGTATAATGAGGGAAACTAAACAGTGGAAACCATGACTAAAAAATTGGTAGTTCTAGCCAGGTGCGGTGGCACATGCCTGTAATCTCAGCACTCAGGAGGATCACTTTGGGTTCAAGGCAAGCCTGCGCTACACAGTTGAGTTTGAGGTAGCCTAAACTACATAGTGAAAACCTGTCTCAAAAAAAAAAAAAAAAAAAACCCAAAAAAACAACAACAACAAAAAGAAGGCATAAATTTGAGATGACCTAAAATTCATCTAATAGCCTTCCTTTTTCTCTCTCTCTTTCTTTCTTTCTTTTTTTTTTTTTTGAGACAGGGATCTTGCTGTGTAGTTCAGACTGGGCTTGAACTCACTATGTAGCCTCTAACTTATGATTATCTTATTTCAGCTTCTCAAGTGCTGGAATTACAGGCCTGTGCCACTATGCCCTGCTTGAACAGGTTTTCAGAATGAGAAACTTGAGTGCAGTTAAGACAATATTCACAGAAAAGAGCAGAGATTTGGCCAGGAATGGTGGTGCACACCTATAATCCCAGCACTTGGGAAGCTGAGGCAGGAGGGTGGCCACAAATTTGAGGCCAACCAGGGCTACATAGTAAATTCAAAGCCAGAATAATCTACATAGCAAGACCCTGTCTCAAAATTACCCCCCCCAAGCAGACTTTTTCTGAACTGATGAAAGATAAAACCTTCAGTCTGAAGCAGATAAAAAAGCAAGTAATTATTAATATGCAGCAAATATAGCTGAAAATTACCTATCACTGTTATTTTTTTTTAAGCTGGCTATTGAATTCCAGATAATAATAGGAACTAACTTCCTAACTTCCTTCCTTTCTTTCTCTGAGGACTGACCCAGAGCTTTGCACATGGTAGGCAAACTCTATCACTGAATTATATCCTTATCATTTTTAAAAACTTTATCTTGATATAGGGTCTCACTAAGTTGTCCAGGGTATCTTTGAATTTGCAATCTTTCTGCCTTAGCTTCTAAAGCAGCTGGGATTACAGGTGTGCACCACTATGCTTGGCAACTTTCTTTTATTAAATTAATTACAGTAGAAACTGAGCAATGCCTCCCGCCCTATCCCTACACCTAAAAGCGATCTAGCAACAGTGAATTGTTTCAGATAACATCTTCCAGGCGTGTTTTATAAAACTGTTGCAGTACTATTGCTGGTAAGCAATGCTAACTTAAGTGGTACAGAGGCAAGCTTTTAGTTCTTTCAAGATTTTAGTATTCCCATATCTATTTTAATGTACTTTAGGAGCATATAACTATTACATCATACCCAAGATCTTGGGAAAAGTATGCTTAGGACATGGAAATAATAAAAGATAATTAACAGAAAGTGTGGCACAGAAATCTGGCAAAAATGATAAAGGGGGGGAAATGGAAACATTGCTCTGAAGAGACGAAGAGGGTGAGCTGAGAGTCCTGTGGGAAACAGGGACACTGCGTGTAATGGCTGCTTAGAGAGGGTGATGCTGCCAGGACACGGCTGAAAGGCTGCATAGGATGCGGGATGTCTGCCAGGAGTACACTTGAACATTAGCTGGACTTGACCTGTGTCCAACTGGCCCAAGTGCCAATCTCTTGAAGAAGTGGAATGAATAGTCATTTGTTCTGGAGTAAGATTCTGGAGCGGTTTTTCTGCTCAAATTCACTGTATTTCCCTCAATTTCACTTTGGTATATTCTCTAACCTTCCACTTACGTGTACTTGTGCTAATGAACTCTTTTTAAATTTTCAGATATTCTTGGGAGAGCTGTCAGTCATTTGGTTGAGTAAGATTGTATTCAGATTGCCATCTTCCAGGTTTAGCGGTAGAATTTTAATGTGCAGAGGAATGGGAAGGAAGGAATTGCTAATACTGTAAAAGAATAGAAAATAGAAAATGGGTGTGCCTGTGGTGATAACAATATACTAAAACGCAAGAGAAGCTGTTAGAAGACTGACAAAGACTACTGTGTGAGTTTGTCTCACCATTTTATATGGTTGGCCCTGAAGGTTTGTATTGGAAACAAAACCCTGCTTGCAAAAGAGGAATAGAAGGTGTTCTTGTTAAACTCTTGGGGAAAGTGATGGAATTCTATTTCCTTGACATTTGGCAGCTGCAGGCAGAGCTGGAAGAGATGTGACACTTACCTAGTTTGATCACAAAGTTGATAAATCGCTGGATACAAAACTGAAAGAAACAAACAAATCTAGAGTCAATATTGCTGAACTGTGAAAAGAACTCAAGGAATTTAGAAGTCAAATTATAGAAACTGCACAGTCTACACATCACATTTTCTCTCTCTCTCTGTGTGTGTGTGTGTGTGTGTGTGTGTGTGTGTGGTGAAGTCAGGTTAGGATGGATTGCTAAGGTAGGATCTTTCCTCACACACAGGCTTTACAGAACTGGCCCATGCTGAGAAAAAAGCTGCAATGACAGACCACCCCAGTGAGGGAGGTGGGAATGCACCCCTTACCCATCCAGCTCTCGAGGTAAACTGAGTCCTAGTGCAGTAGTTTTCAAATAGGACCACTCATGCTTCTGGGGGTACCTTCTAAGATACTTAAAGGCACTTGGCCAATGCTTAGAATTTATGACAATCAACTTCTACATCAACTTCCACAAGTGCTGTTTTCTAAAGCTTATCAACATAATGGAGGTGCAACTTGTCCTTTTCTATTTCCCTTTCAAAGTCTTGTCCTGATTTTGAAAAAATAGGCAGATTGCTATTATCCCTGACTTAGGATACTCTTAGGGCACCAAATAAAGGAACTAATTAAAATGTTAGTGCTGAGAAGTGGGGTATAGCTCAAGGGTAAAGCGCTTGCCTAGCATTCATGAGGGGCTGGGTTCCATCCCCAACACAAGGTGGGGTGGGTGAGGGAACCACACACACCAGAACAGAGTGTGGATACTGATAAGGAATGTAGGATTCCTTAACTAATAGACAAGTACTCTTGAAAATCAGAGTTTTTGATCCTCTGCTTTCAACACTGTGCCCCAGTTTGTCAGGTGAAAACCATTAACAATCAAACATTCTTTTTTTAAAAATTAAATTACATTTAATTTAATTTAGAGAGTAATACAGAATAAGGCCCATCAAAACAAAGCAATAGGGCCAGGGATTTAGCTCAGCAGTATAAACGCCTGCCTTGTAAGCGCATGGTCGTGAGTTCGATCTCTGGTAAAAACAAAAACAAAAACAATAAAAGTGACATAGTGCTTCAAAACAAGATAATAGGAAATCAATAATGGCTACCATAATACATCTTCTTATCTTCAGAATAGTTGCCCATACAGTCAGACATAATAAAATCAAACAAAACAGGGGCCGGGGATTTAGCTCAGTGGCATAAGTGCCTGCCTTGCAAGCAGGCAGTCATGAGTTTGAGCCCTGGTACCAATTAAAAGAAAAAAAATCAAACAAAACAAAAGATAATAAAACCAAACCAAACAAAGCAATAATACAGGACTTCAAAACAAGATCATAGAAAATTAACAATGGCTACTATGCTTCTTGCTCTCTTAAAATAGCTGTCCAGACCATCAGACATAGGCATGTAGGACTAACCAAACAATAGAAGAGCTAAGTGACTTTACTTATTATCTTTACAGAAATTTCAGGTGTGTGACTTCTAATTTCTACTATATCTGTGTCTCCTGAAATTGTTCTGTGTGGGCTGGAGGTCTGAGATTGTATTTTGCTCCTTCCTCTTGACATTTTCCTATGTTCCTCTGAATCAGTCCATTGCTGCATGCTGGGTTTTCTGCATTGGCTGCCAGTTCCTTGGTATAGTGGATTGGACTAGGCACCTGGGGTCCTCCAATCTGGAGTTCCTGGAATAGTGGACAGACACAGGGTAGTGGTTCACCAGTGCTCCCCTGATGGTGGCAGGGCCACGGGGTGTGGCTTCTTCATACTAAGTCCATTTGTTCACAGATTTGGTTCAGCTCTGGTATTTCTTTGCTGATTTTCAGTCTCCTTGATTTGTCTCTCTGTGACAATGGGGTGCTGATGTCTCCTATTATAACTGTTACTGTTCTTTTCTTTTCTTTTTTTTAAATTTTATTTTGAAAGTATACAACAGAACAAGACAGAATAAAGCCAACTAAGATCGTACAGTGAAACTGGTACAGAACTTCACAGCAGGTTACCGGGATAACAGTAATAGGTATCACAGTATATTTTATCTTTATAATAGTTGTTCTTTCCATCACGTATATCAAATTGAGATGAAATATAGAATACTATAGAACTTATCAAAACAATATTGAATAGAGCAGTACCATTAATCAGAAAAGAGCAAAACAGTAATAAAAATATTTGCCTTCAAAGAGATGGTAGAAGGAAGTCCCCCTTATTTGCTATGGTCAGCCTCCCAGGAGACGCTCAGATTTCTGGTTGCTAATGGGTAGTGGTGGAGGGGGAGAGAAGGTGGGTAGGAGAAGTGGTATCTTTGACTCTAGGCCGTGCATCAGTAGGTTCACTATTGCCTAGCAGGGAGACAGGCTGGTTGTTTGGGTTCACAGCGTCCTAAGTTCCAACGTGGCGTGGATCTCAGGAGCTGCTGCTGGTTCTCCCCCTGGAGGGGCCGCAGTCTGCCAGACCACCATGGCTTACCAGGTGGGGGAGGTGCTTGCTTTGCTTCCCAGTGTCCTAAGTTCCAACATGGTGTGGATCTCAGGAGCTGCTGCTGGTTCTCCACTTATTTCATTTTCCATGTCTATCAATAACTGTCTTATATAGTTGGGCGCTTCTATATTAGGTGCATCTATATTTATGACTGCTATTATAGCACTTGTGCGGATTCCAATTTTCTCACTGACCCTAATCAATCTTGTGTCGTTCTTTCTTTCATCTTGTAGTTGTTGGATGGATTTCTCATGGTCTCTTGCTATTTTTAAGATATCTTTCTTTCCATGATCACTAGCTGCAATTCTGTCTTCAAAATCTGAAATTCTATCCTTTCCTTTGTTCATTCTCTTGCATATACTTTCAATGGATGTTTTCATCTCCTAGGTCTCTGTTTGGATCTGTTTCACAGACTCCTCTTCTTTACTGTGTTGAGCATTTTTTATTTCCATCTTTTTCTAAGTTCATCTATGCTTTTATTTATGTCTTCTCTAATATCTTTGATTTTAAGCATCGTTTCTTTTTGTACCTGTGAGATCATTTTCTCTATAGCATTTTCCACTTGTTTTTTCACTTCTGTTGTTATTGTTCCGAAGCTTTCAGTATATGACTTCTAACTTCATGCATCTCATTGAGTTTTATGCCTGTCCTGGGTGGGCTGGGGGTCTGGGGGTCTGGAGTTGCACCCTGCTTCTGCATCTTGCCATTCTCCACCTTTTTTTTCTTTTTGTCTTCTATGTTGATGCCCCAAAACCTCCCATGATATGTAGCTCTACCACTAGCACTGAGGCCTCTCTCAAGGAAGAAAGGAGGTGTCCATTCCTCAGGGATGTCCTTCAGATGTAGCTGATTCTTTATAGCTATCCCAAGAACCTACCTTCTGGCATTTATGGTTCTATGATAGAGTCCATGTTACACCCCAGAGATGTGCTGGGTATGGAGCGGATCTTGGCCTCTGGATGTGGGGGTGGGGACTATCTGTTGGTGAAGTTCTCCAGAGTCCAACTGCGTTTCTGCACTCCTGTTTCACAGGCTTCCAGTTACTAGCCGAGCCGATTACTTCACCCTTCAAAGTTATGTGTGTGTCTGCACGCTGGACTGTGGTCCGGGGTCTTGGATTCCCATTGGTCTTACACTCTTCCAACTGGCCTTGTAATCCAGGGTGGGAGAGGGGTAATGGAAGAGGCTGGGAGCTGAACTCAGTGTCTTCCAGCTGGTCTGCCTTCCAGGATGCCTGGAGCACAAACTTACCCAACAACTGAGCATTCTAATTTTGGCAGATGACACAAAATTGTTCAAAGAATTGAGTGACATCACTGTAAACAAAACTATTTCCATTTGTAATGTACTATTTTCTAAGAACAGGGTTTTGCAGCACTTATTTCTTTAAAAACACAGCTGAATCCTAACTAATTCTGGTATTTAAAATCACCCATATATCCATGAACAAACATAAAAAGAACCTCAGATACCTCTTTAAGAGATACAATAACATTTTACTTTTATGTTGAAAAGTATTTATCAAAATGTATAAGATATTTGTGCTGTTTTAACCAGCTGTCTACCTGAAGTGAAATTCAACACAGAATATAATCTTTTTTTTTTTTTTTTGGTACCAGGGATTGAACTCATGACTGCACGCTTATAAGGCAGATGCTTATGCCGCTGAGCTAAATCCCCAGCCCCAGAATATAATCTTAATATTAAAAACCTTATAAATACACGCTCTCCCACCACCATGTATAGTGCAATACATTTACTATCCTATATCGTGCTGCTTTTTTGTATCACGTGAATCTTTCCAGAGCAGAACAGAGATGTCATTCTTTTAATTGCATGCAATTGCATACAATTTCATGGTATAACTTGGGGATAACGTATTCAACCACTGGCTTACAGATGGATATTTGGGCCGTCTCTGTCTTTTGCTGTTATAAACACAAACTGCAAGGAATATGTTTGTACACGTGTCATTTCAGTCTTGTAAAAGTAACAGATGGCACTTACATCCACAAGAGTAAATGGGGCTGAGCTAACTTTTCACCTGTCTGCCTGCACTGACTGAATGCTTTGGAGGTGGTAACCAGCTTTACTGAAATTTTGCCCCTGGCGTAAATGATCGTATGCCAGGGTGGCCCCTGGCACATGAGTAAATGAGTCCCTGTCACACTTGCCTTCTGCAAGACGGCAGAGCACGTGGTGAACTGAATTCCTTACCAACACTATTTGAATGAGATAATTTGAGTAGGGACAGAAGGGAGAAAAAGACAGAAATGGAATCAGCCTGAGGAAGAGCCATACAAGGGAGGCTCACACCACAGCTACTTCAGTTTACACCGTTTGTGACTATGCTGTCCTTCATCTTGGTGCAGGTTGGGACTTCCAGAAATGACTCATACAAAGCTAAGGAAACAAGAACAGCAAACAATGCTTGCAAACAGATGGTAGCGCTTACACAATCTAGACTTGCTCCCTGAATTTTCTCTTTTTTTGCAGTACCGGTTATTGAACCTAAGGCATTCTCATTGAACTACGACCCCACCCTCTACTCTCTTTTAAAAGTTTGTTTAAATTTTGAGACAGAGTCTCATTAAATTTCCCATCTGGGTTCAAAATTACCATCTCCCTATTTCATCCTCCCAGAGTCCTGGGGTCATAAGCAGGCACCATCATATACGGCTGTTACTCTTACTTAAAATCTAGTCAATGATTAGTTTAGTTGATATAGCCTCCTATCCTGCTCCTGCTCGTGGCTTCATTTGGTCGGGGGCTGGACAAAGATAAATATTTAACCATAGGAAGCTGTAGAGGCCTGCTGGCTCAGGCCTGAGGGTGGGATGCCTGCCATGCTCAGCACATTTCCAGGGTGGACAGGAGCATCTGCCCTGACCTTGGATTAAGCTTTCCTAGTTTTAGGTTCTCATTTCACAGCTTCCTCATGCTCTCTGATGACTCAAGTGTGACATTCTCAATGTGATGGCCATATGTGGTCATTTCCCCAGAAACTTGTGACTGTTATTTTATAGTTAAAAAAGTATAGAGTAAAAATAAGATCCTCTTCAGAAAGAACAGAAGACCCATTCCTATGTGAGGCCTGTCTTGATTAGTCATACGGGGACAGATTCAGTTTTTTTTTTTTTTTTTGTCTTTTTTGTTTTTATTGGTACCAGGGATCAAACTTAAGACCGCACACTTGCAAGGAAGGCGCTTATGCCGCTGAGCTAAATCTCCAGCCCCTAACAGATTCAGTTTTAAGCTAGTAAAAGTAAGAAACAGAAAAAAGGTAAAACAAGGGAGGCAGTGAGGCCACATTAAGGGCAGCAGATGCGCCAGGAATGCAGAAGGAGGAGGATAAAGGATCTCCAAGTAGGGGAGGAAAACGGCTGTGATTTATGTGATTCATGTGAAGGGAAGAAAAAGCTTACCTGATAGCTCAGGGCTGAAGAGAAGTCCTTCCGTTCAAAGGCCTCCAATAACTGGTTTGTCTTTTTTCCCAGGTAGTTATAAGTACTGGCAAGACAAAAGCAAGTGTTGCAAGCTCAGTAACTCAATGAGGAAGGTCAAGATCTTCACACTTTTGTTGTTTGAAAAGGCAAACAATTACCCAAGAATCCCATATTTTTATTTTGAGGGGATCAGGCTGTCTTCAATTCTGAGTGCTCCAGTCACATGAAACAGTGCAACAGGGAAGGCAGATAATACCAAAAGAATAAGAAAAGAGGAAAATGGAAAAGAGTTTTAAAAAAGATGAGACATATTTGATGGGGAGGCATATTTGAATGAGGCCAACAGTTGGCCCAGGGCATACACAGAAGTGTAGTGTGAGAGAACTGTGGATAAAATGTAGCATCTGAGTCAAGTCCTAAATCACTAAATCACTGTGCTGAGAAACTGGGTGCAGGGAGCACCACAGTAAAAGTGGAAGATGCCAGCGAATTATCTAAATGCCTCCCCTAAAGGTTTCCATGTGAGTAGTAATATAGTAACAAGATTAAGGACCATTAGTAAGTGCTTATCATATCCCCGGGACTTAACATAAATCATGTTCTCAAACCCCTAGAAAGTGTCTA
This sequence comes from Cavia porcellus, assembly GCF_034190915.1. NCBI lineage: Eukaryota > Metazoa > Chordata > Mammalia > Rodentia > Caviidae > Cavia > Cavia porcellus. The sequence continues at coordinate 3,820,361 of NW_026947512.1, forward strand.
ATTTCTACTTTTCTAAAAAAAAGACTGCCGAGGGACAGGCATGGTGGCCTATGCCTACAGTCCTAGCTGTGAGGGAGGCCAAGGCAGGAGGATTGCAAGTTCAAAGTCAGCCCAGGAAACTTAACAAAACCTATTTCAAAGTAAAATAAAAGCCCTGGACATGTGGCTCAGTGGTAGAGGATATGAGTGCGATGACCTTGGGTTTAATTCTCAGCACTAAAATAAAACAGTTACTGCTTGGATTTTCTTTCTTTTTTCTCTGGTAATGAGGATTGAATATAGCACCTTCACATTACCCTACATTGCCAACCCTTTTTAAATTTTGTTGTTGTTGAGGCAAGGCTTCATTAAGTCTCTAAATTGTCCAAACGAGACTCACACAGAGTATGGAATTCTAATAGGTGGGATTACAGGACTGTGCCACTATGTCCAGCTAATTTCCCAATATTTTATTAGGATATATATATTTTTTTACCAGGGACTGAACGCACTACTTCGTGCTTGCCGGGTAGGCGCTTCCACCATTGAGTTAAATCCCTGGCCCTTTTTTTTTTTTTTTTTGAAAGAGTCTCACTATGCAGTTCAGGCTGGCTTTGAGCTTAATTTGTAGCTTAGGCTGGTCTCAAACTCGTAATGATCCTCCTGCCTCAGCCTCCCGAGTGCTGGGATTACAGACATGTGCCACTGTGCCTGTGCTTTCCCAATATTTTAAAAACAAAATTTATCTTCTTCTACATGATCTAGTTTGAGTGGATTTTTGTTATCCATAATCAACTTTTTTTTAAAGATACGATCTCACTATTGTAGCTCAGGCTGGCCCCAAACCTGCAGGAAACTCATAGTGACCTTCCTGTGTCAGCCGTTCAAGCGGTGGGACCATAGGTATGTGTCACTATACCCAGACAGTGTTTTTGTAATCAAATTTCTGGCATGGACAGTGTGTGACTATCCCTGAGACGCTGGTCACCAAGGTCCATAGAACTCAGGTTGATTCCAGTAAGTTCCAGGCCCTGTGTGTGTCTCTGCTCAAGTCTCACCTGTAACTACAATGACTGGTGCACCATGTCAGATGCCTGGGTTTCTGACACACAGCCAAGCCCCACTTAATTCCATTCCACTAAACAAGTATGGAACCAACGGCAACTTCTACTGGAAAGGATGGACACCCAAGAAGGTAACCATGCTGGAGGAGCGTGCCTCTAGGAGAAGCAGGGAGTTTATAACAGCTGGGGAAACAGGCCATGCTTACCTGCCCACTGCTCCCGTTGCCCCCATCACCAGGCCGCTCAGCAGTTGCTAATGAGACACAGAGAGAGTACATTCGCTTTATTGAAAAAACGAAAGTAAAGAGATGCAGCCACATAAACAGCGACCATATTGAAAGAGTTGCTGGCCCAGACCGGACACTTTAACCAGGAAAAGCTGCAGCCAAGTTAGGGGACTCCTGCCTCCCCCGCCCCCTATAGATTTACCTGTAACCCTATACCCCCATCTCTAGGAACCTGTCTCTGGCGCTAAACATGTGCCAATGAAATACCTGTGCATCTCTAATGGCCTTAGGGCACTGCCCTAAGCTTAGGCTATTTAGATTCCCCCACGCCACGTGTCCGAGAGAGAGAGATCGCCAGATTCCAGCGGCCAGTGCGCCAGTCTCCTCTCCCTGTGTTCCCAGAATAACCACGGCCCCGGGTGCAATGGAGATGCTGCGCCCCGGGGCCGGGGCGGGGGGGTCTCTCCCCACATTCCCGAAATAAAGGTTACTTATATTTTATATTTCTTATCTTTGCAGCCACAACCGCCCACTACTTTCACGGCCATCCACTCCACTCCTTCCACGGACCTCTTCCTCTCCCTCTTCCCATCCTCTTCCCCCTTCTTTTCAGACCTAACACATATAAACACGAATTGCTTTGGAGAGAACCTGCCCTGCTGCGATACACCCAAGCATGACTTACCTCGTCCACCCCAAAGAGCAAAGCAAACTGTCGCTGGTGATTCTGATCCACACACTGCCCGAAGTCTAGGAGGTCGGTGTCACTGAATTTCAGACCTTGGAAGGTAGGGATCTTATCCTGAATGCCATCCAACAACTCCTCAGCACGAACTGTTCAAAACAGAAAATGCCCCTCTAATCTATCCAGCAACAGAGAACATCAAATAAGATCTGGTAGGGTCCCGTCAGCACAGAGCCACTCCACCTGTTGTTAGCCAGAGATGGCAGCAGATGGCGCAATTGCTTGCCCCTGCCCAGCGGATCCTGTGTACCCCTTAAGTTACAATCCTAAAATTTCCCTTCCTTGAGGATACCAGCTAGATACAATGATAGTGGGTATATATATACTTGATCTCTACCCCCAACTCCTGTGAAAGTGTTCCCAAATTCCTTGCATGTGTAAGAGTCAGGAGGATCTTTTGTTTTGATATTTTAGTGATGGTGAACCTTTTAGAATTATCAGTGATAACAAGCAGCCTGCAGGGGACCTGTGATGTGGGTTTGTCACCACTGTGATATTTGGTTTTTGACTCTGGTTTAGGAAGTGGTGTTTCTAAGACCTTTGGAATTTCTTGAGTGATAGGTACATCTGATGATTTCTAAAGCCTGAGGAATGTGTTGGGTGACAGAAGCATCTTGATTATACATATATATATATATATATATATATATATATATATGGGGGGTATTGGGAGTTGAACTCAGTACCTCACACTTTCTAGGCAGCATTTTAGTTTTTTTTTTCTTGTTATTTATAAATAAGGTCTCACTTTGTGGGGCAGGCTGGCCTAGCACTTATGGAGGTTACAGGTATATAGTACCACACCTGACCCAACAGAAATGTTTTGTGACGTCTGGTGGGCTCCTGGACATTTTGGATGTCAGGAACTAATCATGTGATAGAGGGTTGGGACTTTTAGTTCCATCCTCCAGTATCTTGGGAGAGGAGAGGTCTGAAGATTGAACTGATCATCACTAGCCAATGTAATCAATCATGCCTAATTAATAAAGCTTTCATAAACCCCACAGGACAGGGTTTAGGCAATTTCTAGGTTGCTGAACACTTGGAGACTCCTGAAGAGTGGTTAAACTCAGGGAAGAAGTGGGAAGGCCCTACCCCTTTCCACGTCTTTCCCTATGCATCTCCTCATCTGTATCCTTATCCTTTGTAGCACATAGACAATGTAGGTACAACATTTCCCTGAGTTCTGTGAGCTACTAAATCAATCAAACCTGAGGAGGGTGATGGGAAAACTGACTTACTGCCAGTTCATCAGAAGCACAGATCATAAGCAGGGTCTGAAGTGGGGACAATCTCCTGGGACTCAGCCGTCGACCTGCGGGATCAGATGCTATCTTGAATTAGACAGTGTCAGAATGAAACTGAGTTACTGGATGCTCCATTAGTGTCCAGTGCAGAAGTGGTTGTTGGTGGGGTGAAATTCCCACACTGAGTATCTCATTTTGGTGACCAGAGGTGAAGTATTTAGTGTTGAACGTGTGAGAGTAAATAAGAATACTGACAAAGCACAGTCTCCAATTTTTTTTTGTAGGAGGTAGCAAATAATGGGTTTTAAAAAATAATCTAATAAATTTCATCTAATTATAAAAAAGTCATCTCATTGGAGAAGTATAGCAATACTAAAAAGAAGCTAGAAGAAAGTCAGCAAAGATCAGGGTATCTTCCTGTGGGCTGAGAATACAGCAGGTACAAGGTAGACAATGTCCGGCCCTTGCTGGGCTTTGATCTTGTGTCTTCTCATGAGAATCGGAGGCCTATGTGGTGGAGTGACAGTGTGCGCTCTCAGTGCCTGGAGGTCACCTTGCACTGCAAGGAGATGTAAATGGCTGATGAGGGCTGGGAGAGGGCGACGGCATATCTTGCGAAACTGAACTATCTCCTCAGTGGTACTGTGTGTTTGAGGGACAGGGTGGATGGAGTGGAGGACTTTTAGTGAAAGACGGTGAGATACAGAGTCAGGAGGAAATATGAAGAGAAGCAGTACTTACTCTTTACCCCTGTTAGGGCAGGAATGTGATAGTAATAAAAGGGCAACGAAGGAGCAGCCGCCGCCACTTCCCTTAGAAAGTTAATCAGGACGTCTGAAAGAACAGGAGGACACGTCACGGCGTAAACAAGTGGGAAACAGTGGCTTTCCGTCATAAAAAGTGAACTATCTGATGAAATGCAGCCATCTACCCTGGAAGTTGATATCGCTACTGCAATGTCTTTTCAACCATTTCATTTTTTTTGTTCTGTGGAAAGGCCAAAATATGATGATTTTTTTCCCCTCTCATACTAAACTACCATTAAAAAAATCAAGGCTGAGGGTGTAGCTCATTGGTAGAGCACATACTTAACATAGCCAAGGTCCTGGATCCAGTATTTAGCCAACTGTGCTCCTCCAAAACAGTAAAAAACACTGGTGCAAACTTCCCTCTATCGTAGGAGACAATCATTTGATGCTCTTGTAAAAACCTGAAACTAGTCAGGTAGGACTCCTGTGCTCTTAACGCGTGTGGCAGAGATTATGCCCAAGAATCAAAACACTACAGTTGTTACTGAGAGAATGATAATGAAAGTGTAAACAACATCTGCTTCAAGAAAGAAGTTATAAGACTGGTGGCACCTTTTATACAGATTCAACCAGAGTTCGATGGTTTTCACCTGGAGGACAGATGCAAACAGATCAGAGCATGCTCTTTACTGAGGAAGAGCGCTCCCTGCACTCTCAGGTGAGCTCCCACTGTGAATTACTGCAGATGACAAAGAACTGCTTATACTGTAGATGTGACTGTAGGAAAGAGAATTTTATGGACTTTCTCTTAATACTGTGATGACTTAAGTCTCTGATACATATTTCAGATAAAATTATTATGTATAATTCATTATTTTGCTTTTTAGAAGTTCTGCTCTATAAGAATGTATAAAGTCATGTGAAAAAACTTTTAAAATGTTCATTCTAACTTCTTAAATTAGACTGGGTGTGGTGGTTCACACCTGTAATCCCAGCACTCAGGAGGCTGAGGCAGGAGGATCACCATGAGTTTGAGGCAAGTGGGGGGGCACATAGTGAGTTCAAGTCAGCATGGACTATGTAGTAAGACCCTGTTTCAAAAAAACAAAACAAAGCAAAACAAAATCTCAAGCAATATTTAAATTACTTATCAACATTAAGAACTTTGTATCTAATAAGAGGTAATATTTCATGATGATTTTGAACTATTATACTTTTACCCATGGATTTAATCATATATACAAATAACATCTGGTTTTATCCTTTTAAACTTTGCATTTCTTTTATTACTAATCAATAAGGATCAAAAAATCAACCGAGACTTAGATATATAAATAGTTTCCAAGAATGAAGAAGGAGGTAGAGAAGAAAGTTCTGATGTTTTGGAAGACAAAGGACATTTCTGTTAAATCTCTTTTCAAATTTATCATTGTTCATCAACTCTCAATAGGACATATAGTTTCAAAATGCCATTCTCTTGTCCTCCCTTTTTTTGAGAAAAATAGTTCCATGCTTTGGCATGTGATTCTGATACACATGTAATTGACCAGATAGGCACCCGCCAACTGGGCTCAGTGGATGAACCAATCAGATTACTGGCAAAAGACTTGAGGTGCTTTAAAGCAATGCATTTGTGCATCCAGGGTGAGCAAGTATTTTAGACAACCACTATCTACCATTGCAACTTCGGCCTGTATGATTTCATGTATTAAATATAACCACTCTGAATGGAAGCAAGAAGCCAACACGGTGAGGCACGGTGCATTCAGACCCACCTATTTACCTTTGTTCCACGGCTTGAAAAAGAAAGGTGCAATGACAGCAATGCCGTCAGCTCCTATGTCCGCTGCATGCTGGGCCTGCACAAGAAGAATGTGATTTATTACAGTCATCTGCAGCTTAGATAGCAGAGTTCCATTAGAGTGAAAACATTGGCCAAATTAATGAAGATATAGCCAGGAAAATCACAGGTTGCAAAATAGAGATCCTTAGTGGAGAAAAGCCATGCACTTAATCAATACTTCTGTAGATTCTGTCAGTGCAAAAAAACCTGGCTAAGGAAACATGTGTTCCATTTAAATTATAGCTGTGAGTACAGGATCTTGCAGGTGTAATTTCTCTTCTACTGGTCAGCCTACTGAGTGATATTATCTTTCCATCTAGTGGCACATTGGGAAGGCAGCTGAGAAAAGTTAAGATTATACTCATAACAAGAGTTATATTATAACATGCTTCTGCTGTTTTCTAAAATTCTCCTAGAAAAAAATTAACATTTCCCTGTGCACCCATTTTTAATCTACCTCAAGTAGAGCACCTAAACCTATACCACACTGCGGGAGAGCTGCATGTGGTGACTGTCCTCCAACTAGAGTGTGCATTCCTTGAGGGCAGGACTCAGATCTTCTTTACCGTTGTGTGCAGGTCAGTCACAGAGCTGGGCACATAACAGGGCCTTGGCAGATACTTGTTGATTGCTTCTGAAGGTGTTTCACTACCGAGGGGAAAAGGGCTTCTTGGTGAAATGTTAACTTGTAATGTCTGTATCTAATAGAGATGATTAATTCTCTGTAGGAGTAAGTTAGAGCCAGGTGTGGTGGCACCAGCCTGTAATCTCAGTCAGCACTCAGGAGTCTGAGACAGGATGATCACTGCCAGTTCAAGGTCTAGTGAGTCAGCCTGAACTGCATAGTGAGACCCTGTCTCAAAAAACAAAACAAAAAAACAAAGAAACACTCAAAAACCAAACAGAACATTGGTTATACTTTCAGTAACACAGAATCAAAATGTGTTTGTTTGTCTGAGACAGGGTCTTGTTATATAGTCCAGGTTGCTCTTGAACTCACTGTATAGCCTGAGCTGGCCTTAAACTTGCGGTGAACCTGACTCAGCCTCTGGAATGCTGGGATTATAGGCATGTGCCACCACATCCGACTAAATGGGATGTATTGAAATTACTTGTTTAGTATTCCATTTAGGAAAAGAGTAGAATAACATTAGCTGAAAGGAAGAGAAAAAAAATACCCACGAGAGGGTAAACACAGTGCCTATTCAAGGGTCATCTAGGGGACAGCTGTACATCAGTGGACAACTGTATTATCGCTTCCTTCTGTCCTGATTCCAGGTTATTCTTACACTAAAGGATTAGCTCCAAGATGACCTCTGTACTGTCTAGCAGTCAACCCAGTGGATGACATGATCTTTACATCTTGATGGAACAGTATTTTAAAGTGCTTAGCACACATCAGAAATCAATTGAAAAGAGAAAAAAGCCTCTCTACTCCATAGACTGTAGTTGAAAGAGGAAACAAAGGCTCTCAGTTCTGATTCCAGCCTTATCCACTCTAGTAATGTGTCTTTCCTTGTGGTTTGCCTAAGGGCACCAAACTCTTGTCTTTTATCCTAACTTGTTAATCCCTGAACCCACAGCAATCCATATCTGCATTCTTGTCCCTGTCTTCTAGCTGAAGAATGTCCTGGGGATAAACTTGCACAGCTCTGTGAATGGTTGGTAGCACAGATTTACCACTGGCAATTGGTGCATTTCCATCACCCCGGACAGTCCTCCTGGGTTGTAGATTTCTCCCCGTTCTCCAAAATAGCACGCCAGTTACCACCCTTCTTTGACCTCCCTTTTCCTCCTGTATGTCCAGCAGATGGCCTTCCGCTTCCCAGAGAAAACGGAAGTTGGATCAGGCTTTGCTCTCAGCCTGCAAATTTAGTTACACTCACATCTACCTTCCTTCCTCTGGAGGAAAGTCCCATGGTCTCCCGTTCCACTGTGGCATCCCCATGGGTCCCGGTCTTTCTATGGCTCAAGGCCTGCTACTAGATGGTGGCTTCCTGGAGCCCCACACCTCTCCTCCTCTGGCAGAGCATCGCACATGACAATTCCGGTACTAACACTAATGTCAGCTAAGAGTGGAGGATCTCCGTGGCCTCTCCCGTGTGGATCTGCACACGTACCAGTTCTTGTGACTCCTTCAAGCTCAGTGCCCCTACATGAATCACCACCTGGTCCAACCTGCAAAAAGATAAAATACTGACAGGTCCCTTGAGGTTTAGAAACGCAGAAGGATTGCATTGTCCACATTAATGCTGGTTTTCCTAGTTAGCTAATACTTTATTAATCTCAATCTCAAGACTGTTCTACAGTGATCTGTTATAAACGACTGTAATTCAGAGGTCTTACTGTGATTTTTTTGCAAATTAAAAATATTTAATAACTCCAAAAATCACAATAAAATCAAAAAGTAGTAAAAGCATTACCACTGGGCGTGGTTGGTCTTTGGCTGTAATCCCAGTACTGTGGGAAGCTGAGGCTGGTGGATTGCAATTTCAAGCACACCTGGCAATTTAGTGACTTAGCAAGCCTCTGTCTCCAAAAAAAAAAACAAAACAAAACAAAACAAAACAAAAAAAAAACAAAAGCAAAAACAAAAACAAAAAAACCCCAAAAATCCAAAAACCCAAAAAACTAAAATACAAGGTGGGAGGGGGTGAGGTGTCTCAGGATGCAGGTGAGTGTGAAGGCCCTGGGTTCATCTCACAGTACCATCACCATCAAAGAAAATCATTATAAAGTGCAAATATTAAAAAGACAGAAAGCCAGGGATTTAGCTCAGTGGTGTAAGCGCCTGCCTGACAAGGATGAGTTCAATCTCTGGTACAAAAAAAAGATAGAGGGTTATTCACTGGGTGTGATGGTGCATGCCTGTAATCTCAGCATTTGAGAGGCTGAGTCACGAGGATCATTGCGAGTCTGAGGCCAGCCTGGACTACAAAGTAAGACCCTGTGTCAAAACAAAGCAGAACAAAGCAAAACAAAACAACCCTCCCCAAATACAAGGTTATTAATTTAGTGCTGATAAAATCAGAAAAGATACAGGAAAATGCTCTGTTCTCATTTAGTGAGTGCACTGGCCACCACTCAAAGTTATTTTAAATTGCCTTTTTCTGCCCACTTCATTTGCTACTGTTGTTAACTGTGACTACCTGATCAAAGAACTTGGAAAATGTTTTCTGGCACACATTTTATGCTGCCTACTCAAGAGTAGGAGAAAGAATTTTTGTACATCAAGACCACAGCATTATGTATTATAAACATATCTTAATAAAACTTAAAAAAAAAATAGCCACACTAAGCTGGACATGATGGCACAAGCCTTTAATCTCAATCTCAGCTATTAGAGAGGCTGAGGCAAGAGGATCACAAGTTTGAGCAGGCATTGTGGCTCATGCCTGTAATCCCAGCATTTGGGAGGCTGAGGCAGAACAATCACCTTGAGTTCCAGGCCATCCTGGGCTACCTAGTAAGTTCAAAGCAGCAGTTCTCCCGTTAAAATGTTTTTTTTTTTTTTTTTTTTTTTTTTTTGTCTTTTTCCTTTTTATAGGTACCGGGGATCGAACTCACAACTGCCTGCTTCAAGGCAGGCACTTATGCCGCTGAACTAAATCCCCAGCCCCCATTAAAATGTTTTTGAGGGGGGTAGGAAAATGGCGGCGAGCTAGGGGATCGAGCGAAGAATCTCTCCAGAGAATTCAAACTCAAAGATAAAAAAAGACAGCATGGAGAAGACCAGACAAATCGATAGCGATTCTTATTAACCAAGACAGTACAACTGGAGGATTTAAAGTCGTGCTGAGACCGGAGGCTACAAATCCCGCGCCCTTAAATCAACAAACAGACTCGTGGACCCAGCACGAAAAGCTGAGTTGCTTTTGGAGACCGCGGGAAACTGAGACCCAGATCGAGACTCCAAGTAGCAGCCAGTTCTGCACCGCTGCACCAGCGCGGATGTACAAAGCTCTGGCGATTCAAATCTAAACGGTGCACAGAAATCTGACCGGTCAGCGCTGAGCCGCGAGTGGGGGAAAAGTGGACAGCTTGGTGTGCGGCGGTCCCGGAACGAGGACTTGCACCGGACTCTGGTGAGTACAGAAAACCCCGCCACTGCTGGGTTTGGCCAGAGAACAGCTGGCCCGCCACCACGGGGAAATCAATAACACAGAGTCTGGTGCAGACATATTAGCCTGGCGGCAGAAATCGCAGCTTGGTGATATCACCAGATCCCCCTGTAGGGAGGGCTGGTGGAAGACATCTTGAGTCCTGGCAGAGCCTGATTACTTGTTGGCTTCAGCTCCACAGAGAACTTAGTGGGAGCCATCTTTGTTTTGGGCAGATCTGCTTTTCTGGTGCACCTATCACAGAGAGGTTTGGAAGAGAACGGCTGGGACCTGGGCAGAATCCTGTGCCATTACTCAGCTGCTTCTGATTCAAAGAGAACTGGCAGGAGCTACTGGGGCTAAACCAAGCCTCTGCTTGGGGCCCAATAAGCAGATACAAAATAGTCACAACTCAGTGACAACCAGAAAGTACAGCCTAATTTATGAACTAACTGACACAGAGGCTAGAGACTAGACTGTACCGCCCCTACATCCCAGCCTACCCCAGATAACAGCAAATTGGGGAGGACAGCAAAAACTCAAGCCAGCACGCTTCTGAAAGGCCCTAAGCAATTCGGAGAGGGCCAGAGAACTCCAGGACAGTCTGAAAGAAACCAGAAACATGACAAGAGATAAAAATAAAAAAAACCTCCAGCTGTTCAACAGGAGAAATTAAACCCAAGAGAACTAAACACTGAAGAGAACAAGCACAGTAACCATCCTCTACTCGACACAGCATCAGCCGAAATTAAAAAGTACTTACATGATCTCATAGAGGAATTTAAAGATGTACTCCTGATCCAAGTGAGGCAAGATATAAAGAGATTAATTAAAGAAATGACAAGCCCCGCCCAAGAGAACACAGATGGAAGAACTGAGGAAATCAGAAAAGAAAGAGAAGCATCTGAAGAAGAATTTAAGCATAACTTAGAATACATGAAACAGATCCAAAGAGAATATCAGGAAACTCAGAACTCCATTGAATATTGGCAAAATGCCTTGACAGAAACTAAAGACAACCTTCTGAAACTTGAAGAGAGATTTAGGGCTTATGAACGTGAAAGAAAAAGCCTCTTAAAAATAACAAGGAACCAGAAAGAAGCAATTCTAAAACTGGAAGATGATAAAAAGATACATAACCTAAGGATAAAGAATGTGAGTGAGGAAGCAGGAACATCCAAAAATGAAATACAAAAAATATTCACAGAGATATTAAAGCAAAATTTCCCACGTATAGCAAAAAGAAATGATATCCAGATAAAAGAAGCATACAGAACGCCAGCTACCTACAACCAAAACAGATCTATGCCTAGGCATATAATAATCGAGATCCCAGAAATCCACCAAAAAAACAGAATATTAAAAGCAGCCAGAGAAAGGATGCAGGTTACCTATAACGGGAAATCTATCAAAATAACAGCAGACTTATCAACACAAACTCTTAAGTCAAGAAGGGAGTGGGGAGAAATATTCCAAGTCCTGAAGGAAAAAAATATGCAACCTAAGTTCATATATCCATCAAAACTCTCTCTAAAAATTAATGAAGAAATAAGATACTTTCAAGACAAGGAGGAACTGTGGGAGTTCGTGGCCACCAATCCAACCCTACAGAGAGCGCTGAAGGACATTACAGAGAAAGAGAGGAAGAGATATCAGGATTACAGCTACAGTGGCAGAGAAGCCTCAGTGAACGGGGCAGACCATGGAATGAGGGAATAAGGTGGACAAATTATAGCAGAAAAGTGGAGTAGCAGACATGAGGCAGAGACGGTAAGCTAGTCTTTAGTAGAGACAGCTCTGAAACTATATTTAAAAAAAAAAAAAGCAGAGGTCATTGCTAATGGTGTATAACGATTTAAAAGACAGTAGTCCTAGTGACATATTTAGATTGAATTAAATTTGTTCTGGTCTGTCCACTCATATCAGATTTGAGGACACAGACCTCTAGAACCAAAAATAGCAGGTTATACCACGGCAACTATCCTTACTTTCCTATTGACTTAGGCTGAAATTCTGTATTACTTACATTGTCTTACTATGACTGATCTTAATTGTATCTGAATCATAAGACTATTGGTTGGCCTTGACTGATCCTATTTGAAATCGGTATGCATGTTAGAATCAACCCTAAAAGTAGAGGAAACTACTCTGAGCATGACAAGATGTAAAGGATATCCATACTGGTATGAATCAGTAACAGCTCTCAAATACTACAATGCAGTCAAAGATAAGTTTTTATAAAAATAGGTGATAGTATGTTTAACTATAATAAGCCAGTGTTGTCGACAAATCTATTGAAAATAACAAGAGAAAACATAGTAGCTATGGAAGATCATTTATATTATAGTTTTATAAGTCCTATCCATTGCATGTTTATCTAGGAAATTGTTTCGTTGTCTTGTTATGACTTGGTTTTCCCTATAATACAGAGAGGATAGGAACAAATACTCTGAGGAAGAGACCTGAAAAACCCGAGGCTTATTTTGTAGCATTATAATATAAATTCTAGCAATCTATTGCTTGCTGATTAAAATGACTCTGGACTGGCTTCTTCAGCTCAACTTCAGCATATGCAGAGATGGGGACGGCTATCACAAAGAGAATGAGAGATGCGATGGTAGTTGGTATTGTCTTCCCTAATTTGGAACTTGAGGACCTAAAAAGACTCCATCATCCTGTAATGATTTGATTAGTTCTATAATATGCAATAAGTATAGAAAGTGGGTGAAGTTAGGGACAACTATTTGTAAGAAGCTAGAGACAGTTAGATAAGGTAGATCTCCAGTGGACTTGCTTTGAAATCTGTATTTCTTTAAATTGTTTTTTATTTTTTTTTAAATGTTCTGTTCTGTTTTGATATGGTTAACCTTATCCTCTTAGAGATGTAAAACAAATAGGTGGGACTGATAATCATATTACGGAGCTTTTGTTCGGCCATAGAGCAGAATGGTTTGTAGGGTCATTTTTTTTTGAATGTCATTCTATATACTTTAATTCTATAACCTGAACAGCCATTTCGAAGATGACAATTTGTAACTTATCAACTGGCAATTTCTTACCTTTTGTTTGTCTGTAATTTAGAATTATTTCTGCCCTTTTTTTTAAATCTCCATGTATTTTTTTTTCGTTTCCTTTTCTTTAAATAAATAAAAAAAAAAAATGTTTTTGAGAGCTAGACCCAAGCCTCTCCACAGACTGTGGAGGAAAAGACCAAGACACCTACAGGGAGGACATTCCCCCTCCCCCCGCCAAAAACGTATCATTTTCATTGTTTTTTCTTTTGGGTTGAGGTTTATTCTCTGTTGTTTTGTTTAATTCTGATGGCAGGAGCAGCTATTTGAAAGAAAGCAAAACATGTTATGGAAGCCATCCTGTATTTACCACTGGCTTGTTTTGAGGTTCTTTATTGCATTCCTTGTTTTGTTTTTATTGTTTGTATTCTGTCCTGCTCTGTTTGATTGTTAATATGTCTGAAGGTATCTGCAGCTATTTTGAAGACAACAAAGCCACTGTGGCAGCTATTGTTGATTTCAAAAGGTTTGGAAGTCTTGTATCACTTACTCTGGTTTATTTTAATTGATTTTATTCTTTCTTATTTTGTTTTTTTTTTTTTCTCTTTTGTTTTCTATTGATTTTACAAGGTGGGAAGACATTAAAAAAGGAATCTTTTGCTTTTTAGTGGAAAAAAAAGTGAAAAACGAGGCAAACTACAAAGGAAAAAGAGAAATCCTCCTGTGGGAAGAGCAGAGTTGAGCTCAAGCTCTGAGTGCAGGGACCACGGGAGCTAATTTCTTATGTTCCCTTTGCATCCACAAAGGGAGCCTCAGTGACAAGCTGTGACTTACTAGGCTGGAGCTGTGACCCACAGCTTCCTTCCTTCCTCACGGCTGCCATAGAACCCGTGGCCTCACTGAGGCAGGAACATCCTCAAGCTTGGTCAGAAGAGGAGTGTCATCTAAAGATGCTGCAGTTACAGACATTCACAGTCATGCAGCACCTGGAGGTGGTAACTATGAACTAAGAGGACTTAAATATGACAGTGAAGGACAGAGGGAGGAGGGGGAAATGTCTGCTGACATCAAACACAACCAACCTAATTACTGTTGATACTCTAGGAGACAGAGGTGGGCAACTTAGCAACTCAGAGAGACCCTGTCTCAAAACAAAACAAAACAAATAAAAAGAGCTGGGGAGATAGGTCACTGTGCAGGTCCCGAGTTCGATCTCCAGTACCACAAATAAAACAAAACAAAACATGAAATGGAATGGAGCCAGCAAAAGCTATTAAAATAGTAGAGAAGAATCCTGAGCATTGTACAAAAAACCAGCAAAACAAAAACAAAAAACTCCTCAACAGTCCAGGCTCAACCAAACAGCAGAACTTTGAAAAATAGTAACTGATTAACCCATACTTGAGTATTTATATTGATCAAGTATTGTTTTAGCCTTGTGTTTGATGGTGTAAGGAACCTGACAGTAGGTAAAATGCTGAGATATTCTTGGTGGGAGAGGAAACTGAAGAGGCACCTCGAAGGGTAGAACCAGGGAACTGGTCCTGTGAGAGATGCATCTCTTCTAAAAGCTGCTTCCAGGCTGCAGATGCAGCTCTGTGGGAGGGCGCTGGCCTAGCAGGTGAGGCCCTGCGCCGAATCTCAGGACCACCAAAAAGAAAAAAGAAAAAGAAAGCCATTTCTACCTTTTAACTCCTCAGGACATTCTTAGGAGTTTTGCTCCGAGTCCTTGTGGCTGGGGGAGCAGCCACAGTTAGCCCTGCAGCAGCGGGCTAAGAGCTCAGCAGCGCGTCCAGTCACCGGGGTCAGGCTTCCCAGGGGCTCTGCGGGCCTCTCGCTGCCCTCTTGCCACGCAGACCCGCATCCCGTTCACACCCAGGCACTGAGTCTCCAGGCACTGTTGCTCTGCTGTGTCTTAGGTAAGGATGCCTAGCTGGGGGGCGACACCACAGATGTCTGTTTCCCAGGGATAACGGGAGACTTCCGAGTGGAGGGAGGAGTCACCAGCAGCTTCACTCACCCCTCTGTCCTCCTGCTTCTAGGCCATCATGCACTTACTCCTCTGGCCTCCCCAGCCTGCCAGACACCACCTGGGAGAAGCGCCTTGGGCTGCAATATGAACCACCCAGTGACTTCCAAAGTCTCCTGGCCAGGGTGGCCACTTCTCACTTCCCTGTCCCATTCTCACAGTGGCTGCTCCAAGTTGACTCCTCTAGTCAAGCTTGAAATTCCACCCAATGAGATGTCCTTGCTCCCCAGATGCCATAAATATAGCATCGCACTCAGGCTCCTGGCCTCTCTGCTCTGCGCTCGGCTACACCCCTACCTACAGGTGCACGCAGTACTGCATTTCTCAGCTGTGTCTACAGGTGGTTTTTCCTTTTTAGCCACTTCTCTGACACCTTCCTGAAAGTACAGAGACATGGCTCTTTTCGGTATCTGTCCTGAAGCAGAGCCCTTTCAGCACACACGATGTTCAAGCTTGCTGACTTTAGGACACCCGCTCCTCCTTAGTCGCTACTCTGTCTCTCCTTCCTTTCAGTCTGGGAGGATGCCAGGCTCTCTGCCCTGCCACCCACCTGCAGATCACTGCAGTCTGGATTCCCTGCGGAAACTGGCCAGGCCCCCTCTTTCTCAAGTCGAAGATGACTTCCTCGTGTCAAGCTAAGGGTCTCCTTGGGCCTCCTTCTCCTGACTTTCATGGCATCTAATAATGATTGTAATCAAACACACCATCCATTATAAACTGTTATCTTAGTATTATGTGTTGTAGTCTTTATCACAATGCCATAAAATAGGTTTCTTTTTCTTCTTGTGATATTGGAATTGAACCCAGGGCGTCACAATGAGCTATACCCCACCTCTTTTTTATTTTTGAAACAGGATCTTACTAACTTGCTAAATTGCTGAGGATGGGTTTGAACTCTAGATCCTCCTGCCTCAGCCTCCCAGAAGGCTGGCATTACAGGCATTCATGACCACACCCAAGTAAAGGCACTGGTATCATCTCTCATTTACACAGGCAGGGAGGCAGTCCCTCAGAGCTCTGGGTCACTCTGCCACACTGATGCTCCTTCTCCTTACCAGCAGTGACAGGGTTCAGCCTCTCCTCTGCTGCCCTTCGGAGGGCTTTTTGTCCTTGTTCTCACCTCTATCCTCCGTTCCTACTGCTTTCCTAACGTTCAGCCTTCGCCCTCTTCTTTTCCCACTTTGCCCATGGCTGTTAATCTTTCTGGGTCCCAGATCTACCTCCAGAACAGCTGAAAGCAGAAGGATTAGTTCCACAAACGCTTCTGGGATGTACACTGGAATTTGGTGCCTAATTTCAAGGTATTCAAGGTGCTCAGAAGCCCCATAAGGACCCCTGAGGAGGGTGTGGGCTGACGTGGAGACCTGTGCTCCAGGCCTATGTGGGATTTACCTCCAGCCTTTTCCCTCCACTTGAGGCAACTCCAAGCACTCCCTCCTCCCCAAGTGTACACTTATCAGAGGGTCGCACGGTGGTTTTCATCATGTGACTCCCTACCAGATAGGAAGCAGGCTGAGGGCACAGACTTGGTTTATGTTCCTGGGGCCCTGCTGAGAACCAACACATGACAATCTAACAGCCAGTAAATACGGCTTGGTGAACCGATGTGCCTGTGGAACCCTGCTGTCCTGCTTGTTTTACCATGGCGGGAACGGAGCGCTGTAACAAAAAGCTTCCACTACATAGAAGTGTAGAGGGTATAGAAAGTCCCCCAACTATGCAACAGGAAGCAACTTAAAGAACATGCCAAGCCATATATACATACACACATGCACTCTCGCACGCACGTACACAAATGCAGAGACCTGAGAGAAGGCGAAAGCTGTCCTAAGCATCAGGCACCCTCCTTCAGGAGGGAAGGAGTGGGACCGGTTTCATGGGAGAACCAGGCACTCCACAGCCCCCAGCACCATCCCTGCCTCCCTCCAGCCCAAGGACAGGGAACCCTCTAGAAGGATGAGAGGTGGTTTCCAGATGGGAGCCACGTGTGCCCAGCAGTGTGACTGGCCTTCCACACAGGAAGGGAGGGCAGGAAGGAGCACCTGACCACTGAAGGCAGGATGCCCAGGTCCCTGCTTGTCTTCCCCCCAGCTGACCGCTGGCCCAGCAGGAAGGCTGGGCCACTGGGGAAGAGCCTCAGTCAACACAGCTCTTGTGAATGTACCGCATTTATTTCACTGGAGCCACTCACTTGTTCCTCCCTTGTGTCACCCATTCCTCTGCGATCTGGCGACGTTCAGAGACGCTCAGGGACAGGCCTTCTCCTGTAGTGCCATTCACTGTTCCAAACAAAGAGTCAGTCAGTGGGAACAGCCGATGCCTTTATCCCCTGCAAGCACAGGCTCAGAGACTGCTGCCTGAGAGGAAGAACCTAGAGAAACATGGGAATGAAGCGGGGTGGGGAAATGCCACGTGTCCATTTTCACTTCAGCCTCTGTCTTTTTTCTGCCTGTACCTTGTCAAGAGCAGTGGAAAGGCAGTTGTGATCTATAATTACAAATCCAGCCTGGCCTCCAGAGATAACTACCCACATCTTAGGCCGATCTCCAAGTACACCATCCAGTTCTATACCTGGCCTCTCACTGCAGGAAAATCAGTCCCCTTCGGTAATGGCAGGTCGAGCAGGTTCTAAGTAGGATTTCCTCTGCATACTATAAATCAAAAATTACTTTCTAGTTTGACATGGTGCGACTTACAGAAATCATTCGTAAGCAAGCACAGAGTACACACCTTTTGTAGCAAGCACTCATGTATGCCCTTTCTCTTACAACTCAGTAAAGCAACAAATGATTCATCTTCATAGAGGAAAACATGATGCCTGAAACAGCAAATAATTTACGTGTGACCCAGAACCATGTGATTCCTAAACTCATTCTCTTCCGTCTTCCTCCTACTTAACCATCTCGTGGTGAGGGTAGGCAAATGCCAGTGGCAGCAGGGAGCCTCACGAGGCCAGGCCACACTCTGAATCTCCAAGTGCGGAGCGCTGGGCTGGATAGGGAGGGCTGGGGAGGCAGGGGAGAGGGGAAGCAATGTTGTTCTTATCTTTAGGGGCTCAAGATACTTCAAGTACGCCTTGGGCACACAGACCAAGTTCTTGCTGAGGAGTACATGTCTGTCTTCCCCACTGTGGTTTGGAGCCGCAGGGGCCACGGAGTGGCTCCCTAGTCAGATCCAGGTTTTGACATGAGGTTTGGGTCACTTTTTCATGCACGTGTTAACTGGTTTGATTTCTATTGTGGTGTTTCTAGGGCCCAAATATGGTGTCCTCTGACTGAAAACCCATTCAAAGCTGGGTGTATTGTCGCATCCATTTACCTATTGAAACCTCCGTGTGATCCTTAATAGCTGAGTAGTATTCCATTGTATAAAAATACATCTTTTTTATCCATACTCATAGGTGATATAAATCAAACTCACGTGTGTAAATATTGTATTATCTCCTGAGAGTAAGAAACTAAAAGAGTAAGTAAGATACCAAGTCTTCAATAAATACTGTGAAAAGGTAAGGAACTGCTCAAAGGGGGAAAATAACTCAGGGAAAAAGAGAAAAGGAGGAAGAGAAAATTAAAAAAAATAAATTTGTATATATATACAAGATAGCTGAGATGATTATACAACTATTTCTATTAGTTCTTGGAACAAAACAGCTAACATTCATAGGATTAGATCAATTTTGCATGTTTATATCTGATAATCTGAGTAACTCTTTTGAAGATAACCATGCAAAATAACATTAGTTATGTTCCTACCACCTTGTTTTGAAAGCCTGTATTGTAATTATTTTGGGCTCTTTGTTATTACTTATTTGTCTCTGTTGTTTTTTGTTTTTCTTGCATTTTGTTTTGTTTTGTTTTTCCCTTTAATACAGAAAGGATAGATGTACCTGTATAGGTTTATACATGCCTTGAACTTCTAAAGGATTTACAAGAGTTGATTTTATTACATGTAATGGTATGAACAGCTACTGGTATGAAAATGAGACATTATAGTAGCCACTGCTGATTTTCTATCATCTTGTTTTGAAGCCCAATAATGCTTTTATTCATTTTTTGTTGGTTTTAGTCTGTTTCCTATTATTTGATTTCAATATGTGTGAAGGTATGGACAGCAATTTTGAAGAGAACAAGAGATGTTATGGTAGCCACTGTTGATTTTCCTGTTGTCTGGTTTTGAAGGCTGGTAATGCTTTCATTCTTTTGTTTTGATCAGTTTTATACTGTTTTGTTTTGTTTGAATTCAATGTATGTGAAGGCACAGACAACTCTTTTGGGGAGATCAGGAGACACTTGGTAGCCATGGTTGGTTTCCTGTTGTCTTGTTTTGAAATCCCATGTTGCTTGCACTGTTTTGTTCTGAACTGCTTTGTTCTGTTTTGTTTTGCTTTATTTTCTTTATAAAAAAAGAAAAGACAACAAAAAACTAAGCTGGATGTGTTGGCAAATCCCAGCACACTGGGGGGCTGAGGAATGAGGAGGAGTACAATTCCAGCCCAACCTGGGCAATTTAGCCACTTTGGGAGATTTTGTTTCAAAATAAAAAATAAAAGGAAGGCTGGCTTGCAGCTCAATGCAAAGATCCTGGGTTCACCTCCCAATATTGGAGGAAAAAAAAAAAAAAGAAAAAAAAAACCCTCCAAAAAACCCATCAGGGAGCTGAGAGCCCAGAATGCCATGTAAGGAGCAGCTCAATTTGTTCAAGATCTGCCCCTCCTGCCCCTACAACCTTCACTGCTTCTGAAGTGAGCAGAGACAAATGATAGAACTGAGGTCCCTCTGTGTTGCGGGAGTCTTTCTTCCACTCACAGTTTGCGAGCTCAGATGCTGACAGACCAAATCTCTTTCCTAAGAAGCTAAGAGGATTTTGTTCTTTCGAGAGCTGAGCTACCACTTCTTGGTTGAATGGCCTAATCAAAAAACTGGGCTACAGACTTTTATTTCTAAATGGCAATAAAAACAGTACCGTACCAGTTGGCACACTACCAAATGAGATCCTGAGGTGCTTTGTAGATCAAACACAGGTGGGCCCACAAATGCACATCCTTTAGTTAGCATAGCCTGTGACACGGTGATTCTATGACTGCCTGGTCAGTAGCCAGGTGAGATCTATCTTCAAAAGACTGAATGAGAAATACACAGAGAAAATGCAAGGTAACTTACCAAAAACATTCTTCACTCCCTGTTCTTTCACAAGATAATCCACATACTGACCAATTACTGAAAAGTTGATTTCTCTAAAAGGCAGGGGAAAAAAATTGAAAAGAGTGCACATTTAGTCTTTTAGAGGACTATTCCAATTCCTATGGCTACACACTGCTCTATCTTGTTAGTAGACATTAAAAATCCACTTGGCCAGTTAGCGAATTCTTGGACTGCTCTGAATAACGCCTTTGTTTTGCTGCTGCTTTTCTGACTCTAGTGACTTCTCCTCCAGATTCCCTTGTGCTGAGTGCCTGACTTAAGTGAGCAAAACACTACCACTTATCAAGAGAGGTTCTGCATTTAAACGGCACCTCTCGTAATATTTTAAAAGTGGTTCTCTCTTCTCTTGTTCTTTTTTAGGAAGAGTGATGCTTGGGGACAAGGATGTGATGAGAACTTAATATTTTCTATTTGGTGGGCAACATTATTTCTTAGGCTTAGATTGGAAAATTCACTCAGTAATATAAGAATTTCAGCACTTAATATTGGTGATAACACAGGTAGATTTAAGTCCATCTGTATTTGCTAGTTTCATACTGAAAAGACTAACAGCTGGAGGGGAATTTTGCTGCCATGTTGCCCCTCAAAGAGAGGTCTGGGGAAAGCAGCATTGGTGTTCTTAAAAATGCAGGCCCAAGGCCATACAGTCCTCCCCTCCCTGGGCCAGGCGCTTGATCCTAAAGGCGACAGGGAAATTTTTCCTAAAATCACACTGACTTGAAAATCTGTAAAATGGGGCCTGGGATATAGCTCAGGGACATAGAGCTTGTCAGGCAAGCTCAAGGTCCTCAGTTTGATTCCTGGTTAAAAAAAAAAAATCTATAAACTGACTCAGAAAGACTGTATTATGTGATTTGTCCCCATGTAACGCACAGATGGGGAGGATGGGCGACAGGCGATGGTGTGAGAAAATACGAAGGGACACGGTGCGGCGAGTCTGGGTTAATGTGGCAGCACCACGGTCACTCTGCCAAGAACACTAAGTACTAGTTGGCTGCCTTTTGTACTTTTGTTAGTAGGAACCGAGACTCCTAATTTAACTTTAGCCTTATTAACATTCTTTTCATCTTTACATATTGTGTTCTTTAAACAACAAAAATAGAGCAAAAATCTGATGCATTTAGGAAACAGACATCAAAGGGTATTTATCAGAGAATAGGAACAAGGAGCTGAACACGGCTGACTCGGAGATTAGAAGCAAAGACGTGGTCAAGTGGGAGGTAGGAGGGGAATGAAGAGAAAAAAAATGATGAGGAAAGAAGGCAAAAATGGACAACGCTTTTGTAAATAAGGAGGGGAAGAGGTGTTGAAGAGAGGGGATGGGAATGGGGAGAAAAGAGTCAAGTTAGATCACGTACAGGTAAAACTCCCGATGACAAAAGTGACCATTATGTGTACCTAAACTTAACTAATTTAGAAAGGGAAGCAAACAGACTAAAAACAAGGACTGCAGAGGCGAACACTGCCCATGGTGTGCTCAGAGAAAAGGGAGAGAAAGGTTTGCTTTACTGAGGTTAAGAGGGAACAAAGCCCTCCACGTGGCTCACGTCACAATGCCACAGCACTGCCCCTCCCTTCCCTCACCTGTGCCTGGCACAGAGCAGGTGCTGAACCAAGGCTGTGCAAAGAGTGGGGATGTGAACACCTAAAGGATCCCCGCCTTTACCAGCAGTTTCTACCACTGCACGAGGTTTTGAAATTTCACTATTATGGTAGCTGAGTAAAAAATATAGTGTAGATATGGATAATGAACTAAAATAGGAAAATACAATAGCTTTGACTGAGTCAAAAATTAAACATGTAGGGGTTAAGAGGGACTGATGAATGCCAAGCAGGGAGGCTGTCAAGGAGACACCAAGGAACTAGGTCTGGACGGGGAAGAAGGGCAGCACCCTCCGACTCCCTTCCTCCCAGCGGTACTCAGGGCAGCCATCTGGCCCTATCCTGGTGGTGCTCTCTTTCTAGGGTGTTGGCTGCAGCCTCAGGTAGGCAGACCTAGGTCCATGTGTGAAACTCAAGACTCCTTCTATTTCTTCAGAGAACTTCACTCGTCTGCTGATCTCGCTGGGTACAGCTCCCACGTACACCCTCTCCCTTCCCTGCCACAATCCCTGAGCCTGGCCGGGGAGAATGCTGCCTTGTCCATCAGTTCCTCTCAGACCGAATGGTAATGGGTGATGAACTATCTGTCCCTTCAAGAATGGAGAAAGCAGCTTGTCTTTTTCTTCTAACATGCCTCTAACCTACAGGAATGGCAGCAATAGTAAAATTCCTGGGCAGTGGCAGAGTTGTAAAGAAAATGACTTTGCACCTATGGTCTTTTGGGAACTATTAAATATCCTTAGGAACACTGGAGATTGAAAAGTGGCAACCTCTAGATATGTTCTATTTGACTCTCATAAGGTCAGAATTTTTTATGTAAAAGAATGTAAATGTAAAATATAAAATGTAAACAAAAGTGGCTCTGTTGGAAAAGCCAGGATATCTAACGATGCCCAGGTTACACTTCTATACTGTAGGCAAGAAAAGTGGCTGCCCCGCCTGAGGCTCAGGGGCTCCCCAGGACATCTGAGGCCATTCAGAACCCTGCCTGGCTCTGCAGAGACCAGGCTGCAGCCCTTGGCAGAGACACCCAGAGGCCCAGTCACAAGTGGACCCAGCGAAGCCAACCGGGCGGTCATCAGTTATCACAGTCATCTCATGTGGTAGGGTTAAAGTGTTCATAGTTCTCTTTGGGGACTTTGTCCCTTTCCCTGGTTCTACTTCCACAGGATCCTCTACAGGATTCCTAGGTCTCACTTGATGGCCTAAGGTCCTGTACTAATTAGCAGGAGGTCACTAGAAAGAATGCAAAATGAGGAACTTGCATTGTTTGTCTCTCTGCGCATTTGGGGCTTGGTGCTCACAGAAGTGAGGTGTCATGTCAGCTTCCTGGTGCAGGCTGTACTCTACCTGTGTCTCCTCGGTGAGCCGTGAGACCACATCTAAGCACAGCTAGCTCAAGGGAGGATGACCGGCCCTGAACAGCTCACTTGCCATTCTCCTACTTAATCCCAGGCTACGGTCTTAATTCCAAGTCTTGTGAGTGCAGATCCTTTGCCTTGGCTACATGACATATTTAAAAATAAAAAAATAAAAGTACTTAGCTGTTTTCTTTTCCTACTACAGAAACTACATAGATCATTTTAGAAAATATACACAATAAAAAAGAAAAAACTTGGAAATGATTCTTCCTGGAGTTTGATATTTTTCTATTCACAAATATACAGTACCTGACCTCTTATGTGACTATAATGATATTATAGAAGTTCTATAATATTTTTCTATTTAGGACTCTAAATTGGGCATTTCTCCACATTCTTAGATAACATATTACTATACTGACAACACAATACTCCATCTTATGGCTGAACATAATTTAGCTAATTTTCCTAGCATTTAGTTTACCCATAAAAGGAAGGAACTCTTATCAAATTATTTTTACCACAAATTTAGGCCCTGTCACAGTGGAATTGTAAGAGAATTCTACAGCTCTTTTCTCAGGGCACAAAGATAAGACAGCTTTATATATATATACATATGTATATATATATATATATATATATATATTTTTTTTTTTTTTTTTTTTTTGTCTTTTTCCTTTTTATCAGTACCGGGGATCGAACTCACGACACTTATGCCGCTGAGCTAAATCCCCAGCCCCAAGACAGCTTTTTTGAAATAGCTTTTCAGACAGAACTCAGCATTGCTGTTTTTCCCTCCTGGCACATGACACAAAACTCCCTGGGCAGCAGTGTAGGGAACGAATGTCCCACCCTACTGGAGGCTGATAATACTCTGATCTGGGAGCCTGGCCACCTATCCTCCCAAATATTGATAAAGAGACAATAACGAATGCAATTCTGCCAGGCCCTCTCTGACAGTGGTAAGAGGTTTATTTTTTTGGCACTGGGCATCAAACTCATGACCTCACACTTGCCAGGCAGGTGCTTATGTCACTGAGCTAAATACCCAGCCCCATGAAGTTTGTTTCAGAGTTGTAAAAATTTTCATGTTGAAGCCAGACACATTTAAGAAACACAACTTTTTTCTTGAAAGTTTGGCCAATCTAAAATACTTGCCCAAAGGGAAAAATGCCTTCCTGAAGTTACAAAGGAAAGCAAGAGTCTTTCTCTTTTTTTTTAGTGTAGACCAAGGAGACAGGCCCTGGGGGTATACTTCAGTGATAGAGTGCGAGCCAACATATATAAGGACTGGGTTTAATTCTCAGAATTGAAAAAACAAAAACACAAAAATAAAACGAAGGGAAAAGGAATTAGGGAAAGGTAAGAAAGAAAAGGTAAAAAAAAGGGATGGTTAGGTGTTTGGGATGGATGGAAAAACACCTTCCCTTTGCAGCTATGTGTCCTGGGGAGAGGGTGCTAGCCTTTAACATCCCAGCTTTTCCAAATGCAAAAAAAGAGCTTTAGCTCTGTTGCATTGTCAAGATTAGTTGACCTATGTCAATGAAAATGCCCACGGTGGTTTTGTTCAGCGGCACAGTGCCTGCCTGGCAAGTGCAAAGTTGTGAGTTCAACCCTTGGTACTCACACTTACACACACACACACAAAGAAAAAAAGAAAAAACAAGAAAACACAAGACCCAGGGTGATTTTCAATCAGGGTAAACTTCTTTCCATTTTTTCTCTTGACTATCAGCATGCTATCTCTATATTATATTCACTCATGAAATAACAAAATTGTGGCATAACTTTGCTAGATACTGAAGTTACAAGGCTAAATAAGATATAAGCCAGGCCTTCTACAGTACCTGGCACTCAGCAAATACCTGTTAAATAAGGCAAGACAGCTCAAAGCCAGCTGGAAGACCCAGGCACATAACAATCTTATTTTAATAGTTATTATAAATAAATAATTTCAATACAATGCAAAAAGGTAATCATAGGTGCTAGGGGATCACAGGGGAAAAAGAGCCTCTAAACTCTCTTAGGGGAAATGGAGAAGAATGACTAAAGGCTGATGTTGGAGCTGGAAAACTGTAGCTCAAGGTACGGCACTTTGGTATGCTTGGCACTTTGAACTAAAGGTAACAAAAAAGCTTTAGAAGCATCTAGGTGTGGTGGCACATGACTGTAATCCTGGCATTCAGAAACTGAAGCGAGAGGGTCATGGCAAACCTGAGGCCAATTTGGGTTATATAGTGAGTTCAAGGCCAGCCTGGATTACAAAAGAAAAAGGGAAAGGAAAGAAAAAGGGAAGGGAAAGGAAAAGAAATTTAAAAAAAAAAAAAGAAAGAAAAGAAAAGAGAAGAGCAGAACATTAGAAACGGCCTTAGAGGCAAGAGCTTTCCGGTCTCCTCCTGCTTCGTCCCCAGGCACAAGGTGAAATGCATTCTCTAAAGCTTCCTTGGAGGAAGCCCCTAAAGACTCCAGGAGGAACACAATTTCTGTCTTTATCATCTGCCTAAACTTTGTTGACAAGAGAAGATTAATCTGCCATCACAGGAAGAAAGACTGCACATGTTACTACACCTAGACATTTTATCACAGTTACTGTGTGTTTGGTTTCATTTAGCTTCTAGGGAAAAATTTACAAATTATTTTCTACTCCTTCAGCCCACTGATTTCTCCTGAAAATCATTCATTCCTTCTAGAAGTGCCTGGACCCCTGCTGCCCACTACCTCTGACAAGGAGATGTAAGCTTCAACCACCTGGTCCCGTTTTGCAGTGTGTATTCTGTATGGCTCCTGTGCACAAGTGCATGTTAAATATATCTGTATGCTTACATTGTTTATTAAACAGTAAGTTTATTTCAGCAGATTTAAGGACTCAGACTTTTAGAGGGGGAAAGAGAAATTCCTTTCAGCCCTTTAGTGGTTTGATGGATAAATAGAAATGTCCTCACAGAGAGAGGAAAGTGGGTGGTGGAAAGAGGCAGATGACACAGAATCCATAAAGACAGGAGCATCCTGGAGGGGAAGAAAGGGCACCTGCAGAAACAGAAATGAGGCAGCAGAAATGAAAGACAGATTACGAAGGATTTACCAAGCCCTCCCAGGGAGCCTATGCTTTAACCTTTATTAGTTTACTTCAGACTTTAACGTGCTAAAGAATCATCTGGGGCCACTATTAAGATGCAGGCTCTGATTCAGTAGTATGGGGTAGGCCTGAGATCCTGCAAAGTTCCCTTATGACACTCAGGTACCGGCTCCCTGGATCACGCATAGCAAGACTTCAACAAAAGAAAATTAACAGTGATCTCTCAAGAGGAGAGCGACGCGACCAGATGTGTTTACTGGGAAGCTCACTGTGATGCAGGGTGAAGGAAGACTGGCTTTCATGTACTTTATACAGTCTCAAATGGTTATATAGAGTAGCTAATGACAGTGCCACAGAACTGCACTCTCAGAGTCAGAATCGCTCCTAGAGTGACCGTGACTGGTCTCTTTTCAGAGTATAAAAGCACTCAATGGGTAAAAAGAGGTACTTGGTGGCAAAGCTGGTGATACTCTATTTTATCATTTTGTTCTTCTTGAGACAGGGTCTTGCTGCGCAGTTCAGGCTGGTCTTCAAGTCACTTTGTAGCCTAGGCTGGCCTTAAACTCACAGCAATTCCCCTGCCTCAGCCTCCTGAGTGTGCACCATCACACCTGGCAAGCCAGATACATTAACCAAAATTCATTTACCAATATTTTTTCTGTTATCTTCCTTATTTTGAAACATCAACTTACAGTAAGCAGGCAGAATCATTAGTGAATAGACTTTGGAATTAAGAAGAAAAAGGGTTTCAGGAAAACACTGTGTGTTTAGCCCCTGGGAATTACAGAGGCAGTGGTTTTCCTGACAAGCCATGTTAGGAACACTTTCACAACAGCACATCAATCGGTAGTATTTCCAGTTATTGTAGCCAATGTGCCCCTTATGTCTGCCTGATCTCTTATAGTCCAATAGGTCAATGCCCACCTGTGCTCAAGGGGTACAAACCCATTTGTACACATAAGAACTGTTTTTCTCTTAGTATTAGCATTTGATCTGAAGGAGTATTGAGCTACAACTCAAGTCCTTTTTTTCTTGGTCTTTTTGAGACAGGGTTTTGCTATACAGTTCAGGCTGGCTTTGAACTCACTTTGTAGCCCAGGCTGGTTTTGAACTTGCAATCTTCCTGCCTCAGCCTCCTGAATAGTTGAGATTGCAGGCATGTGCCCCCACACTGGCTAGGAATGTTTCATAGAACAGATGAGAGAGAAAAGAGCTAACACAGCTCACGTATCTGTCATGTGCTACACACTGTTTAATACTCCAAAAGTTCCTACAAACTACATATTCTCATTTTGATTTCGTACTTCAGGAAAGTAATGTTCCTCAAAGAGAAAATAAGAATTGATGGAGAAAGAGGAAAGGGTGAAATAGAGGCAGTAGGATTAGAGAATTTGGGGAAGTTGAAAAGATCCAGAAGAGCAGAGCCCTTTGAGTTATTTGTAATTCACAGCATCTGGATTTCCAGGAAAACAGCAGAACAAAGAGGAAGAACTCACTTAGACTCTCAATGTGTCCCAGTGAACAGCAAGACTGTTTGAAGGAGCCACTTCCAGACTGAGAGGTCTTTTTCAGAGGTTAAAGTGGCACGAACCACATGGAGTGTGCTGAGCCTGCAGACAGGCTCTTGCTCTGTGGCAGGAAGTAAACCCTCCCTGCTCACATGGTCACTTGTCTCCGTTTTATCTGCTCGACCAATAGCTGATGCACTGAGAAAAAGCTGACTTCACTGTTTCTCAGAAGTTGCGGAAAGGGAAAAGGAATAGAAAAACAATTTTTAACCAGCTGAGTAATCTAAATGCTATCTCAGCACGTTAGACCCAGTAAGGGTATGATTTTTCATGAACCATACACACTAGAAGTCTAGCAGTCTAATGACCTGAGGAAGAATTGTGATAGGTACACAGTTAAATGAGAATACTAAAAGGTCTAAGAAATTTCATTTAAAAAGGTAAGGTTTACAAATTCAGTAACAGTACATGAAAAAGAAAAGCCTTTAAAAAAATCTTGAATAGCTCATCTTCCTTTTGCCCTTGTCCAATGCCGTGATTGTTAAACTTACTGACCTAAATGCATTTTGAGCCTGTACTAAGCATTCTTGTGTTTAATGTTCATAATTCTATGACATAGGTAGAACACTACGGACAAAGAAAGAAATGAGATGCTTGAAGAATTCAGAATTCTATTCAGTAATTTGATGCCCCTGACAGGTCAAAACCATGTAGATCCAGGGGGCAGGGGAATTCCCTCTTGAGGCAATGTTCAAGGAGGAGTTATATATAGCACAGGACCACTTAGGGCACAGGACCATTGTCCAATCACACAAATAAGGGGACTGTCATAGTATTCATCTGCAAGTCCAGAAGCCTGGGTAATGATTATTCAAAAGTCACCTACTGTTTCCTCTGTTCCTTTGCATCCCTCCATGTCCTAACATTTAACCAATATTGAGAAAAAGATTATAAACATGCACAAGGGGCCTATTTCGTGGATACTCTCCCACTTTCTGCAGGATATAACCTTTTAATGAAGTCTGTGAACAGCATGGCTGAATCATGCAGAAGTCTGGCTCCCCTAGAGGGGCAAGGATAGTGCTTGATATCAAATCATGTCAAAATAAGATTCTCCTCATGCAATTTACTGGCCCTACTTGGGAGATTCAGAGCTGTGGTGAAAGAACTTGCTTCATGGAACTACAGACACCAGGAGAATGCAGATACAAGGTCCTTCTCGGACTTGGAGGTTAGGGACAGTGCAGAGGGTGAGTCATGGGAGCTGCCACCATTTGGCAAGAATACTGCAGAGGAGCCGAGCCTAAGGGACCTTATCACCAGCTTCTGTCCTGTCAGTTGAATGAGAACAGATCCCTTTATGGCCCCAAATGATAGTTACCCATTCTCAGTCATTGGTGTGAGTGTGGCAGCAACCAGGCCCTGAAGCTTCTTCCTTGGGGAGCCCATTGAACTGCTGGAAAGTCTGAAAAAACACACAAAGTCATTCCTGTCTTCAAGAAATGTCAATTAATAACCATACTCCCAGGCAAAGTCCATTCCTCCTTTAGAACTATAAAACATGCTTAGAAGCACACAAACACACATTGTGAAATTTTCAGCTTAAGTCTAAATTTTAGAGCTTAAGATAAAACTTTAAGAACAAGGAGAGGGTGGACCCTGGAAAATGCTATCTGGAAGGCCTCCTGTTTTAATTACAAAATGACCCAGGCAGCCCTAAACTTCAGAGTAGTGATAACAACACTCAAGAGACCCACGTGAATCCAATATAAAAGGTTATTATTTAAATTAAAATTTGTCAGAAAAAAAGCAAAAAGGACATTCTGCTCTCTTTTCAGCTAGTCTTACCTAAAATCAACACTTACAACTAGTACTTAAAATTTCAGCACAGTTTATATAACTATCAGATTTACCTAATTATTCTTTCATATTCTAATTTTGCCAAATTGTGCCAAGTTTTCCTGATTCTAGGAGACCATGTACACTACATATTCAACTCTCTTCTCCATCTCAGCAAGTCCCCAGAAAGACCCCAGGAGTGGGTGTTCCACTCACCCCGAGGTCAGTGTAGGTGAGTGCGTGAGATGCTGAGCCCGTAGCTGGATGATGACTTCCCAGACCTGTGCTCCCTGTGCAGAGCCAACCCTGGGCCACAAGCTGCAGCCAGGACAACCCTTTCACCTGGCAGAGCAAACCCGTCTGGGCAGTGTCGAGGGCTTAACAAAGGCCATGAGAGGGAACACGGCACACCAGGTAAGAGCCTGGATTCGGAAGGCAACTTTGCCTCTTCATAGTTATAGTTATTATTATTTGAGTTGTAAAATATGAAAAGCCACAAATCCAACTTGAAGCCACACATGCCGTATCAAACAATCAAAGATGAAAGTAAATGATCATTGGCGTTTTGTGGCAATTATACAAAAGTTAATGGGCATATAACAATTATAGTGATCTCTATCGGTGATCAACAAGAAGGTATGTTAAAGTTCGATATCATGGGTACATTTAAAAACTCAATGCCCACTACTGAAATATGACTCCCACAATGTAGTACTTTTTTTTTTTTTTTTTTTTTGGCTTTTCGAGAAAGGGTCTCACTATGCAATTCAGGCTGGATTGAGCTCACTTTGTAGCCCAGGCTGGTCTTGAACTTGCGATAATCCTCCCGACTCAGCCTCTCAAGTACTTAACTATGAACCTATCCATTTTGTTTGCTTTTGTCATATAATTGTTAATTTCATCTCCTCAAATAGAAAATAAATCTCTGGAGTTCAGTAAGGACACATTCTATTTCTTCTGTATCCCTTCAGGGGAACTTTTGAAAAATACATCCTGCTTCTGTGCCAAGCTAACATAACACTTCTTGCAAGCAAGACATGTGCCCCTCAAGAGTTGGTCTTGAAATCAAACTCAAATCCATTGCTTTGTATCAAGTGGCAGTAAAAAGGACAGCTTTAAAAAAGGTACAGGATACTAGGTTTTATCGACATTTCCCAGTTCATGTTGGAAGTCTCCAAAGATAAATGCAATCACCTGGCCCAGAAGGATGACACAAGACATATCCTAAGACAAGCTTCTGACCCCCGAGCCTCACGTGACCACCTTTCGTACAATAGCCAGGCCACCTGGCCTTTGGGCCTGGTCTACCCCAGGAACATCTGAGCATCACATGAGATCAGTGCTATGCCTGCTGCCCATCTTCACCTGGTACTGCTGCACACATCTTAACTCAAGCTACCCAAAGTGAACCTGCCTTCTTGTCCTCTGAACAATTTATCTGTTTCTTATCGTGGGGGAGTTAGAGAGGCCCAGCTCTGGAGTCAGACTTCATGGGTCTGCATTCTGGCTGCACCACTTTTCGGCAGGAGGACCTTGGGCCTGCTACTTAACACCTCTGGGCTTCCTTTACCCTACTGTGAATGGGGGTAAAAGAAACTGTGTTTCTTGGGGGTTTTGAGAAATACAAATGAATCAATTCATGCAACATGACTGACAACAATGCCAGGTACACAGCCGTTAACTCTTCAGTGCATGCTACAGTCTTGTCTGGCAGGTGCAGGATGGGCGTGGGTGTTACTGTTCCCTTATCAGCACCACCTCCCTAGTCACCTCTGTTCTGCTGATGCCTTTCCCCAACCTTCGCTGCTGGCCTTGGACTCACTGTAGCCCAAGCTGGCCTCGGACTCATGGCAATTCTCCTGCCTCAGCCTCTTGAGTGCTGGGATTATAGGAACGTGCCACCACACTCAGCTCCCTCACCACTCTTGTCTATTCTGAACCCAAGTCATTTCAATTCTGCTCTCTCCTTCTCTGGCAGTTCCTCCTCCTCCACTACTGTGCTTCTCACCCACTCCCTTGTTAACGCTTACTTAGCTCAGTGGTCACCACTCAAGGTCCAAGGGTTCCATCAGGGTGCACAAAGGTTCCAATGATGAAAGTACTGAGAGTTTCAAGCAACATCAACAGTCTCTTAAACACTATTGGCCTGCTCAGGCACATTCTTATGCTTTTGGCTACATTTATTTCCTACTTAGCAACACTGATATCCCATAGATGATCAAAAGCTCAGACTGGCAGTTATGTATCTTTTTTGTTTGTTTGTTTGTCTGAGACAGGGTCTGGCTATATAGGTCAGGCTGGCATGAACTCACTATGCAGTCCAGGCTGGCTTCAAACTCATGGTGACCCTCTTGTCTCAGCCTCCAGAGTCCTGGGGTTACAAGCATGTGCCACAACGCCTGGCAGTGATGTGCCTTTAATTGAAGGAAATCAAATTAATTGGCACTTAAAAACTGTTGGAGTAGTTAAATAAATTATGGGACCTGTAGGAGAACAGAACGGGGGATGGGAATTATGGTCCTAATCTCCATTCTCCTGTCTTCCTTTAACCCACAGAGGATGCCAGGTGAATCTTCCACTAACAGTGACATTTCTGTTCTTATTCTTGCCTCCTTTCTGGTCTGTTCTCTACACAAGGTTCTTCGGGACTCCAAGGTACAAGCCCACACTTAGTTTCTGGGACTATCCAGCTGCCTTTGTTCCCAAGTTTCTCCTGCTGCAATTCCTTTCAGTCCAGCCAACTATTTTTCCAGCACTCAGAACTGGACCCATGACCTTCACAATGAGCTATCTCCTCAGACATTTTTTAAAACTTTGAGACAATGTTTTACCAAGTAGCTACACTGCCCAGGTTATACTGAATTTGCACTCACCCCAGCTCAGTCTCCCAGAGAGCTGGGATTACAGGCACACACAATCATGTTGGCCAACTTTCAAAACTCACCTAAGAATTCTTGCCAGGTATCCTGGTACACACCTATAATACCAGCACTGAGAGGTTGAGGCAGGAGGATCACTGTGAGCTCAAGGGCAGTTTAGGCTACATAAGTGAGTTTAAGGTCAGCTTGCACTACATAGCAAGACTCTGCCTCAAAAAAAAAAAAAATCTTTGATCTGCCAAGATGAAAATTATTTCTTAACTCTTCAAGAGTTGGCCCCTCAACACTTGCTTTCTACCAAAAACCTCATACCAAGCCAGGCAAAGGGGCATGGACCTATAAGTCCAACACTCCAGAGGTTGAGGTAGGAAGATCTCCAGGACTTCAAGGTCAGGTTGGGCTACACAGCACGACCTTGTCTAAAAACCTTACTAGATTCATAAACAAGGCAGGTTTGCAATTCTGCTGGACTGCAAGCCCTTTAGGGCCAGGAATAGCTTTAACAATTTATCTTTGCACAGAGCAGTACACTAAATCAGTGAAGTTTGCTGGTCTTATGAACTGTTAAAATTCCACAAGAGTCCACAATTTTAATAGAGAATGATCAATATTTTATAAATCTGAGGTTTGCAATAAATTTGGCATTGTTCCGCTCTGAAATTTTCTATAGCTTGTATTGAGAACAAATGGTTAAAATGTTCTCCAGCCTAAGTTTTTATGCGAATTTGGAATGTAATTCCTGAAACATGAGAGGGGATATGCTTGACATCTTATTTCTACATCTACAGATAAAAACGCTTAGTGCAAAGAATTTATAGTCTAAGTCACAAGTCGCAATTCTTTTTTAAAAGGCGAAGTTAAAGGGAAGAAAAAGGAAGGGGAAGATGCAATTTTGCAAGCAGAATGACTTGAAACAGTAGGGGAAAAAACAGATACACGAAAAGACAAAAATACAACAAAAAGCAGAAATACAACCAAATCCTAGTCAAACGAAGGCCCAAGGTGGACGAGATTGAATCGCTGATCTCCGTTCGGCTCAGTCGCTAACCGATTGTTTGGAGACAGAGATCCCGGACGACCGGCTGTGCGGTGCGCCCAGATCGCGGGGCACGCGGCCGCTCCTTCGCTGCTCGCCCAGCGCCGGCTGCTCCCCCGGGGACGCCGACGGTGGCACGGTCGTCCGCGGCCGCTCGGCGCCTCCTTCCGGGGAGCCCCGCCCCGCCCCGCCGCGCCCCAGCCGGCTCTTTTTCTCTGCGGCCGCCGCGGGGCGCAGGACCGCGGCCGTGCCGCGTGGGGTCGCTCGTCCCCGACGGCCCCCGCGCGCGCCCGACCCGGGAGGGTGCGGCGGGCAGCCGAGTGCCGGGGCGCCCGCACCTCCCCTGCTCCGGGTCGCGCGCGTCCTCCCGCTGGCGACGGCCTCCGGGGCTGCTGTTGCCCCGGTTCGCTGCGAGAATGGGCGCTCCGGGCTGTGACCTTGACATTTGGGCAGCTGCTGCAGAAACGGCGGAGGACCGACTGCCCGGCAGCCTGTGGCTTTTCAAGCTGACTCTGCGCCCCCAACCTAGCTCGTTCTCCTACGAAATGAGATGAGCAGGTTTAAAAATGAACTAGCTAGTCGGCCTTGGTGGTACAAGCCTGGGAGGCTGAAGCGGGAGGATCGCAAATTCAGTACCAGACTTCACTCTTTAGGGACTTAGCGTGACCTTGACTCAAAAAGAGAAGCTCATGGGGATGTTGCTTAGTGCAAGGGCCCTGGGTCAACCAGTCCAAAAGAAAAGGGCGGGGTGGGGGTGCAGCTGGCAGTTACTGTGAGAGATGGGGTCCAGGGCAGGTTCCGAGGTTCTTGCGCGGGCTGGTAAGGAAACAGCATCGAAGTTTCTTAGAGCGGTGTTAGCTCCCGGCGAGCCGGTTTGCTGGCAGGCAGGGCGCTAAGGGAAGGCTAGGGTGTAGGGTTTTAAACTGTTACCCAGTGCTTAGGGCACCTCCCGGTGGATGTTCCAGAGCAAGAATGAGACGTTGTAACTGAGTTCTGTCAGTTGCCTCTACTTCAATGTCCTTTCCCACACGTAATTCAGTGTAATAACTGTGTGCATGAGATGCTTTCGAGGACCTCCAAGGCAAGAAAGGTCACCAGAGGTCACGTGTGGGAGAGAGGCAGACTGGCCGGCACGCATCCTGGTTTAGAATATTGGAATTTTTCATAAAAGGCTTGGAGGTTTGTGTTTTTCTTACATCTAGAGCTTTCAGTGATAACAAACAGTCGGCTGCAGCACGGTTGCCCAGAGGTTCGTCCCACTGGCCCAGGACAAGGGTGTGAGGCAGGGGTTGCCCTGCGGCATGGCCCAGGTGCAGTGCAGTGGTCTGTAGCCTCCGATCATACTATGTGCATTATTGCCCCCCCCACCCACCTGGCCCCCGAAATCTGTAACGGACGTTGAGTCTGGAATGTTAGTCTTCTCCTGCTGAGCAGGTGTTTTGACACTAGCTTGCGTAGTGTGGAAGTCTTGCCATGCAGGATCTAGGGGCTCAAAGGACCGTTACCTCTCCTCCGAGAATTGGTTGATCAGCACTAGATCCGAAGGTGGGTGTTGGTCCTTAGTATCACTAGGTCTGAGAGGAGCCCATCCTTTTGTAGAATGTTTACTGGGTTGCTGACTCCTGTCATATAAAAAGGATTTTTAGGACGCTTCAGTAAGAGGAACGGAAGGTTTTTTAGTTAGGGATTTTAGGACACACTCAAGAGCGGAGTTCAGGTGCTCAGAGAAGTAAGGCACCTTATAGTTTGGAACTGGGAATATTTGTAGTTTTGGTGGTGGAACTCTGGAATTTGGTAATCTTGGTCTGGCCTTGGTCTTGGTCTAGTGGGTAGGGGAGGATGGCTCACCCATAGAAAGATCATCTTTATGTTTTAGGTAGTGGCCTAATTTGTAGGTGAAAAGATGAGCAAGTGAAAGAGGACCATTTTCACGTACAAAGAGGATAGCTGAACATATTTGCAGATCAGAGGGAATTGCCCTGACTTATTATGTACTGGGAGAAGAGAAACAAACAAACAAACAAACAAACTGAATTATGTCCTGAAACTGCAATTTTTGTTTTAAAAATTATTTCCCTTGTCTCCTTTCTACCTAGCTTTTGGTGTTTTTTTTTTTTTTTTGTCTTCCCACATTTGGTTTGTTTCATCATCTGTAGTTTAATAGCCATTGAATGAGTAGAAACAAGTTTGATGTACAGATTGTGTGCATGAAAAAAAATTTTTTGGGGGGCCAGGAATATAGCTCAGTGACACAAGTGCTTGCCTGGTGCAAGGTCCTGACTTTGATCCTGGTACCAAAGAAGAAGAAGGAGGAGGAGAAGGAGGAGGAAAAACAAAAGCAAAAAACCAAACCAAACAAACAAAAAAACCCTTCCAAAAACATTTTTTAAAAAAGTACTTATAGTACTAGTATTAAGGCCATGGGATGCAGTAACAAAGCTTTCATCAAGGGGAGTAACCAGAATGTCCAATTCTAGATCTTTGTCCCCATAACTCAGCTAGTTCCTGGGAGGCTTAGTAATGCAATCAGCTGGCTTTTGCCCCGTATTTCTTACTACTCCAGACTAATTGACATAAAACTAATGCTTATCTAGAAACAAATATAATCCCCCTTCTCAGCAGTTCCCTAGGATTTTGTAGATCCACCTCTGCCAATGAATCTGTTTGATTCTAGAGGATGACAGTCTCTGGCAATTTTGTCTAGACTGTCAGGCCCTTGGGTAACTTTGGTAAAAGAAGAGAGATGTGGCAGGTCCTCCTATTCCAGTTGCTATGCCCAGGTCCACTAGTAGAAGAGTGAGTTCTATGGCTCGCTTGGCTGTTGTCCTGGTGGCTGAAGGAGCTGACTGGGATTGGGTTTTAGGTGCTGTGTTGATCTTTGGGGCCAGATAAATGAGAGTGCATGATCCTGTCCAGTTTGCTCGAACACACAAGTAAAATTAGAACCACATATGTAGAAAAGTACCCGTGTCTCAAAACAGCAATTGTTTTCCATAGTAAACATGTGTGAGCTGATAATTTTCATTTCCCCACATGGATAAGGTCCCTGCCAACGTAACTCTCTTATAGACAGCTAAGTGAGAGAGAAAGTGGTGTACAGTTGGAGAGGTGCCAGGCTCTCAAGGAAGTCAGTACAAAAGTAAGGACATCAGCACTGTGGCTGCACGTGCATCTGAAGAAGGCCAGGCCTCAACATGAAGATGCCGTGGCCAGGTTTATACCTCCCTGAGGAATAAACAGTGACATAGATTATGTTGTAATTAGTATCACCTGGGTCACTAAGAGCAGCTAGGCATGAATTGTCCTGGCTGGTGACTAAAACATCTGGACCCATCCCTCTCCCCAAATGCCTTTGTTCTTTCAAATATCCTCGCTGCATGACTCATTTCATCACTCGATCTGTATTAACTAAGTAGCTATGTTTGTAATCCTATAGATTGGTTGTAGTTTGACCCAGATTGTACCCACATTGTCACTTTGCTGTGTAAATTATGCCTGACAAAGTGCCTGCGTGACCACCCATTCAGGACCCCTCCTGGAAATCCAGCAACTATTCTTCTCTATTTCCAATAAAACTCTCCTAACTTTGTCCTTTGGTTTGTGACTTCTTTCCTCAATGTTGTGGGACCGTGAACTTGGTACATTTGACATCTAACAGGTCAAGAGTTATGTTAGGTTGGAACGCTCATAAGTGTCTGGAGAAGTTTTGTAGTTCTATTTTTCTAATGTATGAAACTTCTTGCTGAATGTGGTGGTGCATGCCTGTAATTCTAGGACTTGGGAGACTGAGGCAAGGGATGGATGTGAGTTCAAGGTCAGCCTGAATTACATAGTTAGATCCTATCACAAAAAAACAAAAAAATTTTTTTTTCTTTTTGTATCCACCAAAATGTATGCTAATTTTCACAGTTGGACACAAGCAGTCACTGGTCATGGGCTGAGCAATCTTCTCATGTGATATAGAAATATGATTAGAGGGTCCCCTTGGCAACAGTGTGACCCCCTGGTTTTCTAACCTCTGTGTCCAGAGACAGCTTCCATGAGAACCATGTCAGGTTTTAAAGGGATATGGCTTGGGTTACCTGCATACTGGCTTGGTCTTGCAAAGGTTATATTTTTAGGACTTGTTTGCAAAGGGGCTCCTAATTACCCAAATCTTAACTCTGTTCTCCGTCTTGACTCATTGTACATGAAATTTGAGCTGCACCTGACTGAATATTGGGCCCCAAATGGGTGGTTATTCTGATAGGATCTGAGGAGTGTAGCAGCCTTCTGTGTTGAAGTCATTCCTTGACCTGAAAATCATACAGGACGTCTAAAAACATTAGCTGAAAGAGGCGGCTCCCTTGATGTTTAGGGTGGAAGGTCATCGTTCCTGAGGCCCAGAACGGAGCGGGTTTATCACCAGGCTGGGTCTGAGAGATTCCTGAAGCTGGTTTCACTGTAGCAGCCTCCACTGAGCTGTTACAGAAACATCACAGGAAAACAATTTTCAAGACACTTCAGTAAACGGCACGAGAGAAAGATTTATTAGAAGTTTAGGACACGCTTGAGAGTGGGATGTGGGTGCTCAGAGAAATGAGACACATTGCAGTTTGAAACAGGGAACATTTACACTTTTCTTGGGAGGTAAGGTGGAAAGCCTGGGGAAAAAAGTAGCCCACACTCCTCCCCCAGAAGTGTACTTAGTGTATTCCACAGACATGGGCTTTTTTTTGGATAGGTGATTCAAACATTCTCTGGCTTTTCTCAGCCTGCTACTTGCATTCCTAATTCTGCTGATTTAGACAGAAAGTCTCTTCCTGAGGGATGAGTAGTTGTGACACGACGTATTTAAGGAGAATAAACTTGCTGGAGACTGGGCTGTACAGGATTCAGTTGCTGAACACAGGGACCTCTGGCTGTGCCCATGGTGCTCCAAAGTCAGGCTGACAATTCCTCTGCCATGGCCTATTCCAGAGCAACAACTCTGCCAGTTAAGAGAACTGGTAAGACAGTTCTCTTAATTGGCAAGACTTACTATGTGGAGAAGTCTTTGAACTGACTCCCAAGGTCCCACTCAGTTCCTGGGTTTGCCTCAGTATCCCTTTCCTTCATGTGAAAACCAAATAAATACGGGCAGCCCTTTGAATTTCTTTTCCTCCATCTCCAGGGAATCTTGAATTCTGTTAGAGAGTTTTGATCCTCCCAGAGCCCTAAAATCGTACCATTTGTCCCTTTTAGTTAAGCCATTCACCATACACTTGTTTGGGACATTGAGGCTAGGTCAAGACCCCGATATAAACTTAGCTAGTTTATCTTGAATCAGCCTTCTTCTTCTTCCTGACTACAGCATGCAAGTCCTCCAAAGGCTCGCAGAAGTGTTCATCACAGGTCTCTGTCTCCTTGACTTCTTGACCTGGAAAAGTCTCAAAAGAAACAGGTTTAATTCTTGATAGATGAACCCAAGATGTGTGTTCTTGCAGCTTGAAAGATGTGGTAAAGCAAAGGTGGAGGCTTACTTTTTTGTTGTTGTTTCAATAGCAAAGGAGGAAAGTCCTTCTGACTTCGTGAATAGTGGATTCAAGGATTTTCCCCCCCAAAAGCATGTTTGACTGAGGTGGGCAGGGCTTCTCTTCCTAGATGGTGTGAATCATGATTCCTTTAATAATTTTCCACTGACCATCCAGAGTTAATAAAACTTTGTGCTCTTTCTCCTTGTCTACCAGCCATCCTTTTGTGGTTTACATCCTCACTGCCTTGCCATTCCTTTTTAATCTGAATGGGAAGGGGTTGTACTCAGGCTCGGAGTTGAGGTACCAAAGCCATCTGTGAGGCTGCCTGTTTGGCACTGTGAGCTGCTAAGACATTTCCCTAGATTATGAGAGAATTGCCCTTGACATTTTCTGCAGTGTATGACAGGTCAGTAACCACACTGCTTCTAGGAGAAAGAATCTCAGGCTGATGCTTAATTGGAGATTTTTCTTTATCTGTGAAGAGTGCCCTTTCTCTCCTTATCCCTGCATAGGTGTGAAGCACTAGGAAAACATCTGGAGTCAGTAGAGATGTTGGCTTCCTTGCTTTCTCCTAATTGTAAACTTGGGTAAGGGGAAGGATGTTTGAAGGAGGCAGCTTTGTTTCCTTCACCTCTGGGAGGCAGAAACTTGCATAACCTGCCTTCTAACTCTCATTATTTGGGTAACTACTCCCATCGGAATCTGCGGCAGGTTATCCAAGAACTGTTCTTTCAGGCCTGCTGGAGTAAACCTGTTCTACAGTTTTCACACTAGAGTGAAGTAGGCTGTCTCCTGGCATAGAAGGCAAGGTTCCTGAATTTAAAGTTTGGCAAACCAATCAGTAGACTGAAAAAAAGAAAAAAAAAAAAAAAAAAAAAGGAAACTTTGAGAGTAATCTCTGGAGATTCTATCAAGAAGAGTTTGATATTTAGATAGCCATCCTCCAGTTAGCTATGGGTGTCCTTTAACTTTAAGAACATTTTGAACCCAGTGACAGTCTGTACCTCCAGTGGATGCTCTGGAGTTAATTTAGTGACTTTATTAAACACAGTGTTGGGCATTCAAGCTCTCCAATGACACAGACTCTAAATATTTAGAAAGGTAGGCCGCAACCCAAGGACTATCTCCCAGGCTAGGAGTGGGGATGCCCTCCTTTCAGGCTATATAGAGGGTAAATAGCTTATCTACATCAGGAATTCCTAGAGTGGGAGCAGATGGCAACAAGTCCTTGAGTTTTGAAAAGCCTCCAGCTTTTAGTCCATTCTAGAGTCTCGTGGTCATGGCCTTGTGTGGCTTCATGGAGAAGCTTAACTATGAGTCCTAAACTGGGAATTCATATCCTGCAAACACCAGCTATCTCTAGAAAGATCCTAACTGTCTTTTGTTTGGAGGTGGGCTTAGTTTGAAAAAGTTTCCTTTTTTTTTTTTTTTTAAATCTTTTTATCCGTACCGGGGATTGAACTTGCAAGGCAGGTGCTTATGCCGCTGAGCTAAATCCCCAGCCCCAATTTTCTTTTTTTTTTTTCAGGGGTAAGAGTTTGTTTCTCCAGTGTCTTAGATACTTTACTGCTGAGACAATATGATTCAGTTCTTAATCCAATGGACCCAAGGCAGGGCGGCATGGCAGAGGAGAAACCGTTCACAGCAGGCAAAAGACAGCAAAGCCAAGCAAGCAAGGGACCTTAGCAATTTTTTTCTACCACAAAAGGAAGTATAGAAGGACTCTTATCTGGGCTAATTGGATTAGAGTGGTCCCAAGCCAATCGGTAGACTGATTTAGTAATTACACACCCTTAATCCCAGCACTGCATATGAATCAATCACACACTCTAGATCTAGCCACCTCTAAAAAGCCCACCTATGACTAGATGAGGCTTGGGGGGGACATCTAGATACAAGCCATAATACCTGGGGATTAAAATATGTCCTTATATACTTACCTCATTGCTGAGCTATCTGGGCCTATTGTGGGGATGCTTGGTATGCTGAACCATGAGAAATTTAACACGAGTTGTGTTTTCATCAGAGTCTAGCTTTGTGGAGTTACAGATAAGAAGTTTACCTACATACTGGAGCAGTGCTCCATTTTTAAAACTTAGATTTTAATTTAGGAACAGGAGTCTGACCCTAACATAAAGAAAATTCACGTCAACACTCCTTGGGTTAGATTTATATTCCTTCTCTACCAGACATCTCTAAAAGGTCCAGTCAATAATGTAAACTGCAACTGGGTGTGGTGGCTCACACTTGTAATCCCAGCACTCAAGAGGCTGAGGCAGGAAGATAATCACAAGTTTGAGGCCAGCCTGGGTTGCACAGTAAGTTCAAGGCCAGACTGAACAGCATAGTGAGACCCTGTGTCAAAAAATAAAAGAAAATAAACAAAACAAAAATGTAAGCAGCAGGCTGAGAAAATTCAGAGAATGTTTAAATTATTTATCAAGGAAAGAACCCTCCCAAAAAACCCAAAATCATCTGTGGAATGGACTAAGTACACTTCTGGAGGAGGGGTGTGGACTACTTTTCCCCAGGCTTTCCACCTTAGCCCCCAAGAAAAGTGTAAATGTTCTCTGTCCCCAACTGCAGTGTGTCTCATTTCTCTGAGCGCTCACACTCCACTCCAGAGCGAGTCCTAAACTTCTAGTAAATTCTCCTCTTGTGCCTCTTACTGAAGCATCTTGAAATTTTCTCTTTTCTGCGACAGAAATCAGTGAAGCTGCTCCAGAGGAGCAAATTAAATTCCTTATTTCAGCTTCAGGAGTCTCTCAGATCCAGCCTGGTGACACTTCTCTTAGCTCGTAAGGAGGTCAAGAGACATCAAGAGGAAGGGTGCCTTTGGAGTCTGCAGTCAAAACCATTATTATTTTTCTTTTCCTTGTCTTCCTTTCTTCCCCATGCCCTCTTGCTCTCTGAAGCGTAGTTTATCTTTTCCCTGTGCTTTTTCCCTCTTTTTTTCTCTCCATCTACAAACTTCCACAGCACTTAGAGACCCCAAAGCACCTAGAAAATGAATGTGTGTACATAAAAGCTCTGAAAGCAAGAGACACTCTAAACAGAAATGGGGAGAGAAGTCAGGGGCACTCTCCAGGACATGTGGTGGGCTCTTTTAGATGAGCATCACACCACCTTCCTGGGTTAGATGGGCCTTGGAAAAGCTTGCTCACCCAGGAAAAGCTTGCTCACACACACTAAGGCTGAGGCCCCATCCAGTGTCTTGAGCAACAAGCATGGGAACCTCAGTCCTCAGATGTGGACAGGGCCAATCTCCAGAAGACATCAGAGATACCACTGTGGATCCTAAACGCGTAGACCGAGGCAGATCCTCTACGCTGCTCTTTCCCTCTCTCTTTCTCGCTCTCTCTTAAAGGGCGTATGCTTGGTCCAACTGATGCTGCAATTCCCCCTTTTGGGTGTCAGAACCATGTCCTAAGCTGTGCAGATTCAAGTGGTGGTTCAGGTGATAACCAGCATTACCTACGGGGCTCGGGGGCATCTATAGACTCCACCTGAGAAGGAGCCTGCTGGTTTACTTTTCTACTTACCTTTTCTCTGAGAAAGCCCCAGTCGCCTTCTTACCACATTTTCATTTGTCAGAAAACTCACTTGGAGAGCCAGGGTGGTGTCTCACGCCTGTAATCCCAGCACTGGGGAGGCTGAGGCAGGGGGCTCGTTGTGAGTTGGAGACCAGCCTAACTTACAAAGTGAGCTTAAGGCCAGCCTGAACTGCATAGCAAGACCCTGTCGCAAAAAAGACCAAAAAAAAAAAAAAAAAAAAAAAGAAAGAAAGAAAGAAAATTCACATGGAAGAGGGGAGGGGAAGTGTTTGGCCTCCGTGTTTTCCTTGATGTGTGAGCCTTAGGTGCATCTGTAGGTGCTGAGTGACATCTGTGGACTTTTCAGACTCTCTGAATTCTTTGTATGTATTATAAGTCCCTAGATAAACAAATACTTGGGATAAATTTTTGAGAAAAACTAGCTTTTTTTTTTGAGACAGTTCTCTCTATGTAGTTCAAGCTGGCCTTGAACTCACTTTGAATCCCAGGCTGGCCTTGAACTCAAGTCAATCTTTCTGCCTCAGCTTCCCAACTGCTGGGATTATAGGTATGTACCACCATGCCTGGCAAAACCCAGTTCTTTTATTTTAAATTTAAAAACTCTTTTAATTTTTAATTTTTATTTTAAAGAGGGTAGAATTAAACAGAACAAAACAGATCATGAGGAAACAATTTTAAGAAACACAGATTTCAAAGCAAGACCACTGGAGATCTGCACTGTCTATCATATTGTCTCTTGTTTTCCTCCGCATAGTTGTCCACATCTTCACACAGTGAATACATACTGAACAATATAGTACTAAACTGATCAGAGCAGGATGATGAAGGCATTTTAGGTCTTCAAAACCAGACAGTAGGGAAGTCAACAATGGCTGCCATAATGTCACTTGTTCTCTTAGAAACAGCTGTCCATATCTTTATGTATGTTGAAATTAAACATAAGAGACTAGACTAATATCACTCTGAACAGTGAATAATAATATTGCTAGATTTTATATCATAATGCTACAGAATTAGCACTGAGTATCTTGTGTCTCTTCTTCAGAGTATCTGTTCATTACATCATGCATTATATAATCTATTCCCATAAACTATTTCAAAATTCAACACGTGTGAATCTCTACATGTATACACATCCTTCCTGTATTATAGGGAAAAACAGATCAAAACAAGACAACAAAAAAAATTCCTAGAAAAACATGAAATGAAAAAGACATATAAAACCACAATACTAGGTGATCTACAGTAGTTACTATGCTGTCTCTTGTTATTTTCAATAGAATTGTCTACATCATCAGGCATAATATAATTAAATGTAGCATTACATAGCAATTTTAATAAAAACACAACATTGGAGACATTGTAGGACTTCAAAAGCAGTTAATCAAACCGGAATGGGTATCTTATTACATTTTGTCATCTTCAGAGTAGTTGCCTCTCCTCTTAGACTTCATACTATCAAGCATACCAAATTCGAATAAAATCAGTCAAGACAAAACCGCGGTCTAACAAACCAGATTCAAATAAGATCAGTCATAGTAAGACAATGTAAGTAATACAGGGCTTCAGTTTAAGTTAATAGGAAATGAAGGATAGTTACCATGGTATAACCTGCTATTTTTGGGATAGCTGTCTGTGCCCTCAAATCTAGTATGAGTAGACAGACTGG
The DNA here is from genome assembly GCF_034190915.1 of Cavia porcellus. Taxonomy (NCBI): domain Eukaryota; kingdom Metazoa; phylum Chordata; class Mammalia; order Rodentia; family Caviidae; genus Cavia; species Cavia porcellus. The sequence goes on from NW_026947512.1 coordinate 3,864,575, forward strand.
AACAGAATAAAATCAAACTAAACAGAGTGATAAGACTAATGTGGTTTTTAAATTCTGATACACTATTAACAATGTCCTCTGCCTTCCTTTTTTAGACAATTCCTCCCCTTTCCCTTTCTCAGGGTGTTTGTATATTTTGGGTTCCACTAACTCCTTTAGTTTTTAGATTAGGGGGACAACCCATTATCTATCTAAGTGGTGCTGAAACTTTTTAGCCCTGAGCTTGATCTTGAGCTGTATTCCTTTACTTACTAAAGCCTCAAGGTTTTTCTTCCTTATAGCTGAGTAGTTCTCCACTGCACAAAGGTGTCATGACTTTACACCCTATCTGTAGCTGCTGGACGAGTTGTCCCTATTTCTCTCTGGTTTACTGTCACATAGAGCATCATTTTTTCATCTTTGACTTTTGGTTTACTAACCCTCTTTCAGGTTGTGTATATTTCCTATTCAGAGCATCTGGATGGATCCTATCTCCTGATTTACTCTGCCTGTGTTTCTTTTTGTTAGTGATCAAGACCATCTATATTAGAGATTATAGCCAACCTTCTCTGTCTCATCTCTGCTATTCGATTTTCTGCTGTTATGTATCCACTTTTCTCCTTCATTCTACTGTCTGTCCCATACATTGAGGCCTCTCTGCCACTGTTGCTGGAATCCTGGTATTTTTTTCTATCTCTTCCTAGAATGTCCTTCAGTATTTTTTTTTTTTTTGTATTTTTGTATTTTTACTGGTACCAGGGATCGAACTCATGACTGCCTGCTTGAAAGGCAGGCGCTTATGCCGCTGAGCTAAATCCCCAGCCCCCTTCAGTATTTTTTGTAGAGTTGGATTGGTGGTCACAAACTCCCACAGTTCCTCCTTGTCTTGGAAACATCTTGTTTCTCCATTAATTTTGAGAGAGAGTGTTTCAGGGTATATCAATCTGGGTTGGAAGCTATTTTCTTTCAGGGTTGGACTACTTCACTCCAAGCTCTTCTTGATTTGATAGTTTGTGTTGAGATTTTGATGGATTTTCCTTTATAGGTAATCTGCTTCTTTTCTCTGACCACTTTTAATATTCTGTTCTTGTGGTGAATTTCTGGAATCTTGATTATTGTATGTCTGGGTGTAGCTCTGTTTTAGTTGTAGTTGACTGGAGTTCTGTATACCTCATTTATCTGGATATCATTTCCATTTCCTATGCTTGGGAAATTTTTCTTAATTATTTCTGTGAATAGCCTTTGTATAGTTACTTCTGCTTCTTTGCTCACGTTTTTTATTCTTAAGTTATAGATCCTCTTGTTGTCTTCTAGCCTTTGTATTATTACTTCCTGGTTCCTTGTTATTTTTAAGAGGTCTTTTCTTTCATGATCACACATTGCAAATCTATCTTCAAATTTTGAAAGGCTAATTTTAGTTTCTGTCAAGGCATTTTGCCAGCTTTCAATGGAGTTTTTAATTTCCTGGTAATCTCTTTGGATCAGTTTCATATATTTTAGATTTTGTTTATGTTCTTCACCAAAGGTTTCTCTTCTTTTTCTGGGTTCCTCCATTCTTCCATCTGTGTTTTCTTGAGAGGGGCTTAGCATTTCTTTTATTAAGCTTTTTATATCTTGCCTCACTTGGACTAGAATTTCAGTTTTAAGTTCGTCTATGAGGTCACGAAGGTATTTCTTTGTTTGCTGAGGCTGTGGCTGATATTGCATGATTGCTGTCCTGATCTCTTCTGTATTTACCTCTCCTGGGCTTATTTTCCCAGGGTCAGTGGCTGGAGGCTTTTTCTTATTTCTTTCTCTTGTCCTGTTTCTGGTTTCTTTCAGACAGGTGGATGGTGGAGGTCTCAGGCTCTCTCCATATTGCTTATGGTTTTTCTGAAGCATGCTGGCTGGGGCCTTGCTGCCCTCTCCAGCTTGCTATTATCTGAGGTGCACACAGGGACAATGCGGGCTGGCCCTTCTTCTCCGAGCCAGTCAGCCAGTGAGTGCCTTCAGCACGTTAGTCTGTTCCCTGAGGATATCACAGGTTCGGGACAGTTTCGTTCCTGGCTGTTGGGTCCTAACCAGGGGTGTGACTCAGCCCAAGCAGATCCCACCAGTTCTGTTTGGACCAGGGGTGGCTGACTGATGGTTCCAGGTTCAGGCCTGTCCCGCCCAACTCCAGCATGTCTTCCAGCCAGCCACACCTGCTGCGGGACCCAATTTCCAGCACTCACCTCGAATTAATGCAGCTCTCCACCTTGGCTCCACTGCCCTCCACAGCACCACGTCCTCCCGCCAAGGGACCGGGGACTCACCAACTCCTGTTATTGGCAACCACGGCTTCAGTGCGACCGTGAATTGTCTGACTCCACGGTGCGTCCAGCACAGTGTGGGACTGGTCCCAGTGAGCGCATCTGGTTCCAGCCTTTCATACACGTTTTTCCTTCCTTTCTTTCTTTCTTTCTTTCTTTCTTTCTTTCTTTCTTTCTTCCTTTCTTTTTCTTTTTCCTCAGTTTCTTCCTGGGTCATGAGAATCCCTCTCCTTTCATCTAGTCTTCTCCATTTGTTAAATTCTAGCATCTGAGTTGTTTTTCTCAGAGAAGCTCTCTACCCTGCTGCCTATCAAGCCACTATCTTCAGAATGCCAAAACCCAGTTCTTGTATACAACTCCTTTTCTCCTTTTTTGATCTTTAATAAAGGTTGGAATAGCTGTATGTCAGGAACAAGGAGGTTGATTCTGGACTCGAGTACCAGATTTTGGTATGACTAATTTAGAATGCCTGGGCTAGCCAGTGACTGGGCAGAACTGCCAATCATGGGCGGTTCTGATTCTAGGGTGACAGGGTGGAGGTGCTGCATTCCTTGGGTGGTTGTGGTTCCAAAAATGGGGCAAATGGATGTGGCGTGACCTGGTTTGGGCAAGTTGCACTATGTGGCCGGGCTCTGTGTAGGCGGTTGCAGCTGCATAGCGTGAACCTGCGTGGCGGCAGGCAGCTCACACAACCTGAGCCTGGGGACCTAACTAGGCTCTCATCTTTTTCTTTTCCTTCTTTATTTTTTTTCAGAAGTACACAGAGGAAATCTTGAAAGTGTACAGCACATCTTGCTGGCATATGGGTAACCCAATGTCTATCCCAAAAACATCATCTTTAGCTTATATTTTGTGAAATTGGGATCATTTAAAAATAGAGGATTTAAAAAAGAAACAGATAATCTTTGTTTGCAACTCTGTGTGGGGTCAATATAAGTTACAGAATGGGGAGACATAGTTTCTCAATGGGACCCTACATTTTTAAATGATGTTCCAGCTTGATTTATTCTGTGTGTGTGTGTGGGGGGATGGATAGATATTTTGTATGTCCAGGTTTTTATGTACTCATATCAAGACCCAAAATTCCATGGATCTTGTATGATCTCTTATGTTCATGTGCCAGTAGGACTAGTCAAAACCAGTCCACAGACTCTATGGAAGTTAAACTGTCTAGTGCCTTGAACAGAGCACTCATAGCACCAGCAAGACACCCATAGCACCAGCAAGTGACCCAGTAGAGCCCCCTGAAGAGGGCTCAGAAGTTATTTCAGTTACTTCATCCTCTTCCAGGGCCACTTCTCACATTCCAGCTCCTTATTAGCTATCTACCTCCCTTACCAAAAAACTCGAGTCCTGCTAGTGTAAAAGAAGCAGTCCTTCTTACCACCTCAATGATTCAAAAGTTAAAATGCATTCACTTTGAGAACTCTTGCAGGGAGGGGGCCACATACATGGAGAATACGTTCCCCTTCTCCACGAGTGCTCTTCCCAAAGTAAACCAAAATAGACATTTCCTGGAGGACCCAGATAATTCTCAGAAGACCCAGATAGATTCATAGACAAGTTTCAGATTTTGACTGTAACTTATTATTAGGTGGATGGGGGAGTGAGGCAACACCAGAGACTGAGGCTGTGGGAAAGATCAGATTTTATTCACCTGCCTGCAGGCAAGGCTGACCTCAGAGTGACAGCAGCAGCTGTCTGGAGGGAAGGCTGAATATATAGAGAGTTTTAGGGTTGGCTTCAGGATTTTAAAGAATCTCAGAGTCTGGATGGAGTGTTGAGTTCTAAGCTGTAAGACAATCAGCCCAGGTTGATATGTAGAGTTGGCATCAGGGTGACTGCAGGTCTTGTGTTTAATTTCTTTATTGCTCTAACTTCGCATTTACCAGGGACAACCTATTGTTCCCCATTGTTTACGAGGGGAAGGATGGGGTCTTTCAGGTCATTCTCAGTTCCCTCTCAGCCAGTCTTGACATGATCTAACTTGGATGCGTCTGTATAATATACTGTCGTCTGTTTGATGCATCCCTGAAGAAAAGGCCCATGTAGGGGCAATGGCACAGGCTAAAGGCTGTGAACAGGCTGACAAAATGCCTGTCCCAAATGGTGCCAAAGGTGTGGATACCATTACAGTGCCCATGAGAGATCCTGGTTGGTAATACCAGATTGGAAATGTGCATTGTTAGACACATGATGAAATGATTTATTTGATTGAAAGGATGATAAAGTGTGTAAGTGAGCCAGTCAGTTATGGAAAGTTAGGGAAATCACCAAAGACAAAGAAGAAAATTCTGCTTATTTCTTGGGCACTTAATGGAAACCCCCTATAAGTATACTAATAATAAGATCAACTCACAGGAAATACAAGTTTTATTGGAAAGGTATTTTATTAGCCAATCTGCCTCAGGAATTCACAAAAAGATACAGAAGCAGGCTAGGAGTCCTCGGGCCTCAATTAATGAACTTTTAAACTTGGCCTTGAGGTCTTCAACAGCTAGGGAAAAGTAGCAGCAAATACCATGGCCCAGTGGAAGTGACTTGGCCTAGTGTATTGCTCGGCATTAGAAACCAAAGCCCTACCTTCTCAAAAAGACCCCAAGACTCCACACACAAAGAGGCAGGATAAGAGAACAGATGGCTGCTACCACTGTGCAGAGGCTGGACACTGGTGAAAAGTGAGGGCCTCCTGGCATGCGTCCCCTCTGTGAAGAGCAAAAACACTGGAAGCAAGGATGCACTCTCTTCTGAAGGGAGGAGAGGCCACCTACTTCCATTTTGGCTGCTGTGGAAGACTGAAGATGCCCACATTCTCTCAAAGTCCCTCTAAAAAACGTGGACATCAACCCGGAGAAGCCTCAAGTAACTCTTGACATGGCAGGTAAAAATACTGTGTGTTGGGTAGTAGGACATCAATATCTGTCTTGCTCAAGTTGCCTGGGCCCTCATTTTGTTTTGTTTTTGGCTTTTGGAAACATGGTCTCATTATTTGTTCCAGGGTGACCTTGAACTAATTGTAGAACTACAAGATTTGGTTAGCTATTTTAGATCGTAAGGATGCCTTCTGTGTCCTGTTGCATCCCAACTCACAATATTTGATTGCTTTTGAATGGATTTATCCGTACAAAGCAGAAAACTGCCCAGTGTTCTTGGACAGTACTGCCTCAGGGATTCAGAGACAGTCTCCGCTTCATTGGAAGTGCTCTAGTGAAAGATGAGAAAAGGAATAGTCAACAGTCCTCGGCCAAATTGGGGTTAAAAGAAGAGGAGACGGATTAGAGTTAAGGTTCTGTGTAGGTAATCACTATATATTATTATTATTATTTTTTTTTGTTCTTTTTAAGACAGGGTCGTGCTTTGTAGCCCAGTCTGGTCTCGAACTTGCAAGGATCGTCCCATCTCAGCCTGCCGAGTGCTGGGATTACAAGTGTGAACCACCATGCCCGGCTCTGCAGTACCAGGGACTGAACTCATGACTTCATGCTTGCCAGGCAGGCACTTATGCCGCTGAGCTAAATCCCTGGCCCCCTATTTATTCTTGAGTCAATCCTTCAGTTACTCAAGGGGATCCTAGGCCAAAGAAGAACAAAATAGGCCAAAAGAAGTAATTTTACAACTCACGGTGAGTATCTCAAGATTGAGTCACAGCAAGCAAGAGTCGCAAAACTAGCTACACAAGATACTCAGGGAGGAACTGTATACCCAAGATGGGGCTGATTTTTTCCTTTTTATCTAGAGGGAGCAAACCGGTTTACTTATCTGATTTAGCAGGTTAATGGGTGTTTTCTTTTTCATAAAGAAACTTGAGGCCATTCACCAGCTCACAGTTGTAGATTTGTGGTGTCCCTTCTTTGCTGGTGCCTAAATGGGTTGAGTGCTACCCTGGGAAGGTGAATTCAGTGATCTCTTTCCTGTGTGTTGATGGCAGAGGGTGTGGTAAAGAGGCTTTAAGCAGGTGTATGTAAGGGACTTCCCATTTGGGGGTGAGTTGGTCCTGGGGCCTACCTTCCTTCCAGATCTTAATTAGAATCTGGCCACTGGGGCAGATCTTGAGCTGACAACTGTTGTTTTCATATTCCTTAAAGACCTGTTGCAGGCCTTGAATCAGATCAGATGTCAGGAGGAGTCTAAATAAACCATCTCAAATCGGCTGAGATTAAGTTTGGATTTGGGGGCAGCCTGACGTCTCATTAGGGCAATTCAGAGATCTATTCACTTATGGTGGATTTCCTAGCACAGCTTGGCTTGGTTAAGGTCCACTTCAAGGTTTGGTTGGCTAACTCAACCTTTTCTGAGAACTGGTGCTCCTAGGTAACGTGGAAATGATATTTAATGACTAGGAATGGGTAAGTACCCATGAGTGTCAGATGTGAGGGAGGCTTCATTCTCATTTTGGATGGACCTACTAAGGTTTCACTTCCTTAAGAAGAAATTTTACCACCTCCAAGATTTAAGCCTCCATTCATGCAGTAAGGATATATGTGCCTTCCAAGAGATGCCTATACCCCTTACAGGGAGGCATGTAGGTAAAATCTATTTGCTAGTCTTTCCCAGGGGTGGCCCTGTTGTATTCAGGGGTTGTACACAGAGAATAATTCAGATCAGGACATAGAGTTTATAGTATTTTTATAGTGGTCACCGGGAGTTAACACTGGAAAATGCAGGAAATTTATCCACAACACCAAAGACATAGATTATTTAGTCAAGGATCTAAACCCCACGGCAATGTCCCACATAAGTCCAGATAAAAACCCAGAGCTCAGGACAGTGCCTCCCACAAGTCCAACTGGAGGTCCAGAGCCCACAAGAAGGACTCACACCAGTCTCTTTACGGATCCGTGCCAGGAAGACCCAAGGGTCAGCAGTGGAAGCCAGAAAGGCTATGCCAGCAGGATGAAGGAGCCGTGCTAGTGGGATGAGGGTTCTACCTTGGAGCCGAGAAGTCACACTCACAACAAAGAGCAGGGCTAGCCTGAAAGGCACCACAGCTGTCCTCAGCGACATGGAGGCCCCGAGCTCCTCCAACCACAAGCATAGTCGGGTACGTGCCAGGAAGCAGCGTGACAAGTTCATCCTGGAGACCAAGCAGCACATGTCTTCCCCTCCGGAGCCAGGAAGCAATGCTCGATATGAGGACCAATGCTTCTCCAGGAGAACCAGCAGCTCAGACAGCAACTCATAGTAGAACCCACAATGCCTCCTTAACACCTCGATCCCTCTCAACACCTCTCTTCTTCTCCACCTATGTATCCTGGCAACCCTCCTCAGGTGGAGCATCTTCTCTCAATGCATGCTTATGTAATTCAGCTGGCATTAAGTTGACCACCAGTTTTCAAACCATAACAGGCCCTTTACTATTATATTGGTTTAGGCAATGAAGTAGATGGATCAGTGGGTTATGGAGGGCACAGATAGGGCATACCTTACATGGGGTTAAATGTTATGGACCTCAGGCCCTACAGAAAGGATATGTGCCATACCATAGTGGTGACAGCATCCTGCCCAGGGTGAAAGGCATCATATCGGACTTAATGACTTTCCACTGTGTTCACTGCAGCAAGAACAGCCAGGCCCCACATATCACTGTTTTATCTGGTGGAACTCACCTGGACCCTAGTCTCCCCTCATAAGGTTTTGTCTCTTCCTCTAGTACAAGAAGAGGAAGAGGAGTCAGAGAAGATGAGTGCAAAAGCAAAACTTTTATTGCAGGGTTTGCAAGAGGCAGTACAAAGCCACTTTAGGGGAGGAATAGGGGCACTCAGAGCTGAGTCACTGCTAAATCTAGGGCTGTGGTCCCGTCGTATGGAGTTGGAGTCCTGTTTCCACCTCCAAGAGGGTCAACACTTAGTTGACTGCTGTTGGGCTTGTTCCTAGGGGTATGGTCTTGTTGGCTAATAGGGAAACTTGGGTAGGCATGGGAGGGACAGTGTTGCCTGTATGCAGGCAGGTGTCAAACCTACAACCTGTCAGCTTTAATCCACAAAGCTGCTTGCAAACTGCTTGCTGCTCATAGCCACACAGAGGCTGCTTTTTCTACCCTCTAAAAAGGACCTGGGTCTTTTTAACCTCTCAGGGGTTTCTTCTGTCCTTATATACCATTGGCCCTTTGAGACTCCTCCTCCTCATGAAATTTTTGAAGCTCTTCTGTAGAACACCCTGGTTCCAAGTGAAGATCTTGGAGGGGGACCATGGGGACAGTTATTGATGGGCCAGAGTTATTTTGGAAGGCAACCTCTTTCGCATCCAGATCTGCCTTTGAATTATCCTTAAACCTGACCCTAGGAGGCTTGATGTCTTTGGAAATAGACAGTTGCTACCTGACTTGAACGATTTACTGCTTTGATGAGGTCGAGGATCTCTGGTTCATATTTTATTGGTGATTGGGGAATAGTCAAAAGTTCCCTTTCTTTCCAGTGTCAGTATGTGCATGGAAGGCCAGCAGAAAGGCGTGCTTGGAATCAGTATATATATTGACTTTTGTCCTCTACGAGTTGAAGAGCCTGAGTCAGGGCAATAAGTTCTGATCTTTGGGGCAAGTACTTTTGCTTTCAATGCTCTGGGTCAGCAATGTCTATTGCACATCCACTCTCCTGATGCCACCCTTTGTGAAACTGCTGCCATCAGTGGACCATGCATTTGCTGTCCCCATCAAAGAACTCTCGGATCAGAGAGGCTGCCGTAACTGTGGGTGATGGTTTGTTTGCACGCATGTTCTACCTGTTGGTTAGTTGGGAGGAGAGCTGAGTTTAGAGCTGTGCAAGACTGAAGAGTAATGTCTGGTTTTTGATAAGGGTAGCCTCGTGTTTAGTGAGCCTTTCTCAGTGATTCACAAAATTCCACGAGCTGCATTGGTGTGGGGTTAGAACCAAGAACTTCTGTCCCAATGTTACTTTAGAGGCTTCCTCTATTAAAAGTGCTGCAGCAGCTATTACTTGTAGGCAATTGGAGCAGCCCTGTGCTACCCCATCTAATCATTTAGAGGAGTAGACCACCAACTAGGTTTGTTAGTGTTCCAGTGGCTATCCTCTGCTTCTCAGCCTTAAGAGAGAATAAGGCTTAGCAAGTGCTGGGGCCTGCATCAGGGCCCATTTCAGGGCCCGAAAGGCCTCCTTTGTAGCTGGGATGCATTGTAGGCATTTTGCTCTGACTGCAGAATGAAGTGTATTTTGTGCAGATCCTGGAAAGCATTATCTTGTTCTTATACCCCTACTTTGCAATCACCTCAAAAAAGCCCTCCGCCACTGTTTAAACTTTAGAGGATCCAGCTGGGAAATTGCCTTTGTTTTCCATGAAAACAATTCTCTCTGTCCCAGTGTTAAAATGTACCCCATATGGATTACTTTTTGTTGAGAAATCTGGGCCTTATGTTGGGATATCTTTGCTAAGAGATTGAGGATTTTAACAGTGTTTTCATCAGTGATGTATTGTAATTTATATAATTTTTTTTTCTTTTTTGAAACAGTCTCTTCATGTAGTTCAGGCTGTCCTTGAACTCACTATGTAGCCCAAGCTGACCTTGAATTCACAGTGACCCTCTTGCTTCATGCTTCTGAGTGTGGCCTCATGACCTGCTTGGTCACCTACACATTGTAGCGGGCCTCCCTTCTCAAGCGTCATTCAGGTCTCTAACATCTCAAGCTGAGACCCACACAAACAGATGGGGACTATCTGTAAACCCCTGAGGAAGGACAGTCCAAATACACTGTTGGCAGAGCCCAGTTTGGGGATCCTCCCACTGAAAGACAAACAAGTATTGGGAACTAGGGTCCATGGGAATAGAAAAGAAGGTAGGACAAAGCACAAGGTAGTGTCTGTGTAAGGAGGGTGTATGGATCTGTCACAAAGGGGTGAATTGGTACTACTGCCTCACTAATGATGCTGTACTCTTGTAGTAAGTGAAACTCTCCTGATGGCTTGAATACTGGTAAAGTGGGTGTATTGTACAGGGACTGGCAGGGCACCAGTAACACTGCAGGCCAAAATTTATCAACAGTGGGCTTTCATCAGCCTAGCCTCTCTTTTGAGGGAGTACTGCCTTTTATGAGGATATACTATAGGTTAGAGTCCTTGGGCTGAATGATTACTTGGGCGATCTTGACAACCTGCTTTTGGGGTGCTTTCCTACCACACTTGGGGATCAACTCCTGAGAAAGGAATTGGGCCTATTTGGGCCAGGTTGGCTGGGCCCCTAGAAGCTAGGACACAGGTTGCCAGAGGTCTGAGTGACAGAGTGGCCTTTAACAGTCTGGCGTGTGCCTGGAATGAGCAAGCAAGGACACAAAACATGGGAAGAAGAGGAGAATAAATACAATTATTTCTAAGATTTCCTCAGAGGGGCCTAATTCCTGTCTGGCTTGCCAACCTGCTACTCCTGTGAGTGCTGTGGTCAGGGATGGGTTCCTGGATTCTTGTGTGTAACAAACAGGCAACTGGACATGGAGCTTGATGGAGGGAAACAGCAACAAAGTTTATCAAGGCAATAGTGTGCTCAGAGTGAGCAGGCTCATACCAGCGAGGGAAAATGGTAGTCCCAAGGGCACAGGGCGTGAGGTTTAAACTACTGTGCCAGTGCTAGGAGTCTCCCAGTAGGACGGTCCAGAGCATGACTGACAAAATGATTGACAGGGGCTGAGTCTGGTCAGCTGGGTCTTGAAGTGTGTCCCCATAATTCACTGTATTATAAGGTATATATGAGATGCGCTGTATAAGAAAGAAAAATTTAAAATGTTTTTTTTTCAGGAAAAGATCTTTTAGCCTACAGATGTGCCTGGGGCTATAAACCTGACAAGGTCTCTGTACAAAGGGGTGTATGTGTGTGTGTGTGTGTGTGTGTGTGTGTGTGTGTGTGTTTGTAAAAAGTTAAGTATAGAATTCACTAAGCAAACTTCGGAAGAGTACTGGCAGTTAAGAAGTTAACCTCTTGCAGTTTAGTCATTTGCTTTTAAAAACCTACAAATTGCTTACAGAGGGAGCAGGGTAAGGAAGTTAGGTGCCAGCTAAGTACAGCATTTGGGCAGTGAGGGAAGGAGGAGAGAACGGGGGAGGTTAGAAGGGGGAGGTACCTGCACATTAGGGTTTATGTGGCTCCTTGTGATCACTCTGAGGGTGTCAGTCTGATTTTTGGGCTTGCATCCATGTTGCAAGGATGAGAAATAAAAGTCTCAGTTTTGTTACTCATCCTGTCTTAAAAGGCTATTCTTTGAGTTTGGACAAGTGAACACTCTCTCACAAATCTATGAACATGAACCTTCAGTGAGCTTTGGATGAAGAAAGGTTGTTGCAGGTCATGCAGGGGATCTGGTGAGCATGCATCCGGGTTGGGAACTTGAGAATTTTCCAGGGCAGCCTCCAGTGGGCTGAGGTCTTTGCTTTTCTTATCTCTGACTCCATGAATTAAGCTTTAGGACAGTCGGGGAGGGGCTGGCCTGGGGCATTGTCAGAGTCAGGCAGTGGAGAGGTGTGGTCCCACAGTGAGTGGAGCAGAGTGGACAGGTGGCCCCGACTTATATTATCTGTATTAAAGCTACTAACACAATAGCTTTTCTGGCTTACTGGGAGAATATTTGAAAGAGTTTTTAAAGGGAAAACTGTTTTTAGCTGAAACATATTTACCTGCCCCAAAGTAGAGTATTCTTTCTAAGTAATTATGTACTGTGTTCTTCAGTCAGGATCATACTCATAAACAAGTCCTCAGTTTTCTTCCACGAGTGTCAATTGGTCTCAGTGTGAATTGACTTCATAAAAGGCAATGGCTTGATGCTTGTTATTTTAGTTAGAGAAACTGATTTTCCAAAACTTTCTAGTTTGCAAAGTGAAACTGTTCAAATGAAAAGGAATACAAGGGAGTGGGGAGCGGAAAACAAAAGGAACAATAACAACAACAACAAAGAATGGGGAGAAAAAGGGAAACAAAGCTTTTGTAAATAAGGAGGGAAGACGGGTTGAAGGCAGGGGAGAGGGACGGGAAAAGAAGAAACAAGATACATCATGTACAGGGCAAGTTTCCTGCGAATGAATGTTATCACTGTGTATATTTAAAAGGTACCAATAAATAGTTCTTTCCATGGGTACAACACCAACGATAATAGCAAATCATTGTAAATACCATGTTCAGTTCTTATTCTGCCTGTGCCATTGTAGCTATTTATAAAACAATTCCACATGGTGGGTACTTTGAAAAGTTTTCATGTATTATAGATGAGAAAGCATCACTCCCTTTTATAGCTCGGAAATAGAGATTTAAAGAGCTTAAGAAGCACCAACGACCATAGTGATGCCCAGTGGTTGAGTTTGATTTGACTTCGCCTAGTCTGGGGGGCTGTACTTTTAACCACTGTTCTGTGTTATCATGTAGAAGGAAGGAAGCTTTGAAAGAAGGAAAGCAGGAATGGAGGGAGAAGGAGAGGGAGAAGAAAGGGAGAAAAGGAGCAAGGGAGAAAGGGAAAAGGTCCTAGTGACAGGAAACAAGTTCTCTTGAGGACTGAGGATCTGTTTTTGTCATTTGTTAATACCAACACAAATATTATACCTACATGGGACAGTATAGGTCCCATGTAGGTATAATATTTCTTCCAAAGTCACACTTTAATATATGTGAAACTAAGTAATTTTGTACCAAGAAGGTATAGATTATTAGAAACCATTATTAATCAATAAACCAACATTCTAAATGCATAAACAAATTATTAGTTGCATAAATATCATAGAGCAAAATAATTTCTCATATTAAGGTGTTAGCATTTGCTAAGAAGCAGATTCTAGTATCGAATTAAACATACAAGAGACTTATAAGGGAGGGAACTGGAGAAAGCAGGGACTGTCTTAAGACTGCCATGCAGGGGTGGGAAGGGAGATGCAGGGAAGGTGGAGGGAAGGAAAGAAAGTGGGCGGAAAAAGTGTCACTGCCCCACGGAGTGCCCTTAACAAGCCCAGGGCCTGTACTGTGAACACCATGGTGTGGAGGAGATAGCAAGCTTTAAAAATATGGTTAAGGGTAGTGACAGCCTTGTGTGGAGGTCACGAGAACAGTGAAGTGGGGCTGAGGGGTGTGTGTGTGTGTGATGGGGCAGGAGAGTGTTTCAGAAAAGACCACCGAGGGGAAGTGACGGCCCAGGAGTAGGGCAGAAGGGCTTAGGAAATGGAGAGGCAGCAAGGAGCCCGCATTGGGCTGCAGCCCTCCAACTATTTTCTGGTAATGCGGAGGACTCTGTGCTATTTTTCTATTGTCAACCAATGTCTGTTATTTTTACCTATTTATTTTTATTTTAAAGACAATAAAATCCAGCAAAATAAAACAGAATATGGCCAATCAAAACAAAGCCATGAAACTGCTGCAGAACTTCCAAGCAGAATACTAAGAAGACAACAGTGGCTAGCAGAGCAGATTTCATAGCAGGCATTTTCATAGCGCTTGTCCATTCCGTCATACATAGCAAAATCAAATCAAAACAAATCAGAATAAAACCAATCAAAACAGAGCATTGACTACAGCAAAAACAATCAGGGCAAAACAAAACAATGAAAACAATATTGGATTTCACAAACAAGAAAGAAGAAAACCCCCCATGTTTGCTCTAGGGCATCCTGTCATCCTCCCTGTGGATGCTCAGACTGCCGGCCCCAGGCCTGCAAAGTCAGCCAAACAGTACAAGCATTCACTTGTTCTTGTACCTCAGTTGCTATCAACTCAGCCTGTCCTCTGAATCAGCTGGCTGCTGCCGGGGCTGAGGATGTATGTGTGTGTGTTGGTGGGGGGAGCTGGTGATTCTCAGTCCACGTGCCAGTAGGTTCATGGGAGGTGATATCTGACTTTTCTCTTCCTGGACCCCGCAAGGCTTGCATGCTTTACCAGAAAGTCTGGCTAGCGGGCTTCTTGGTGGGCTCCTCCTAGTCCCAGCATGGCTAATTCTCAGGAGGCATTGATTTTTCTTATAATCAATGTCTTTCAATCATTGTTGTCTAATTTTTCATGTTTTAATTTATTTTGTTGTTTTGAGATAGGGTCTTGCTACGTAGCTCTGGCTGGCCTTGAACTCACCACATAGCCTGGGCTGCTCTCTAACTCATGGTGATTCTCTTGCCTCAGCCTCTCAAGTGCTGGGATTACAGGCATGTGCATCATGCCCTGTTGGATGTTTTTGTTTTTTGCCTCTGACTACACTGTCGGGTGCTCAAGGCAGGCACCATGTCCTATTTGTTTGTTTACCCCAAATGCAGATCATGGTGCCTATTTACTGCAGGCCAACGGGGAGACATTTAGAGACATTTACTCCCTCAATTCTCCTTTTTAAAAAAAATCCATATATATTGGGGTTCCACCTTAGATTTCATTTGTCACAATTCAAATGTGAAACCCAGTGATGCAGAGGAAAGAGCCTGGGGGACACGTTACACTAACACTGGTCATGTGGGCTACATGTGTGTCCATAGAATCCCATCACAGGCTCCTGAACTGACTGTGGGTGAGGGTGGTCTCCCCAACAGACCCCCCTTTATTTCTGAAAGAAATGTTGTCACCAGAAGGACGCCCACGAAGGAAGGAATGTACTTTGGATCTTGAAGAGTCACTCTTTGTTGTGGTCCAATAGAGCTTGTCCATGGGCTGCAAGGAGTCTTCTTCCTTTGGTGGAAAGAGCATGTCACAGCTGTAAGAGTTTCCTCTGGAGACCCTATCCTGTATGCTGTGTCCGTGAGGCTGGTGGTAAAGATAGGTTATATTGTATCACTGAGAAGATATCAAAACCTGAGTAGAAGTTGTATCGATTGTTGGCCCCAGGGGCATAAAGCTCCGGTCTTTCAGGGTTTATTTTTGGAATATGAGTGTCAGTTAAGAGACTTGTGTTGAGGTCCTGTGCATTGCCTGAAACTTTGAGGGCCCACAGCAGGGGCAGTTTTGAGGGCAGTGTAGTGAGTGAGCAACGCTCAGCTGTCTCCTGGCTTTGTCCTTAAGAGACGCATGCTGGGTTCCTAAGGAGGGTAGGGTGGAAGGGGAAAATATTTGAGTGAAAGAAATGTACTTTATTTTATTTTGAAGGTAGTAAAATACAGCAGAACAAGACAGAATAAAGCCAATCAAGACAATGCAGTGAAATTGGAACAGAACTTCACAGCAGGATACTAGGATACCAGTAATAGGTATCATACTGTATCTCCTTATCTTCAAAATAGTTGTCCATTCAACAGGTATAGCAAAATCAAACCAAAACCAGAACATTATAAAACCTATCAAAACAGAGTATTGAATAGAGCAATGTGATTCATCAGAACAAAGCAAAACAGTGAAACAAAGAGATGTGTCTTCAAAGAGGTGGCAGAAGGAAATCCCCCATATGTGCTATATTGCATATGGTCAACCTCCCAAGAGATGCTCAGACCTCTGGCTCCCAGTTGCTAAGGGGGAAGATGGGATGCTTGATTCTCAGCCTGTGCGCCGGTAGGCTCAGGGGAGATGCTGACTGGTTTTCTTCCTGGTTTGCCTGGCGCTCGCTTGTGAGCTGCTTACCAGAAAGGTAGGCAGGTTGTTTTCTTGCTCTAAGTTCCAACATGGCTTAGAAATGTACTTTAGTATTTGGCATTCTTTTTTCATCTCACTGTAGCATTCAGGCTAGTTTTAAATTTACTGCATAGACTATTATCTTCTTTTAAAGTTCTGTAATATCTCCAATGCTTTGGTTTTATTCTTTACTGTTTTGTTCAATTTTATTATAACTGGCAATTCTTCTTAAAATAGCAAGAGGCAGTATGGTAACCATTGTTGATCACCTTGCATTTTGTTTTTACATTATCTATTTTGTCCATCCTTTTGATTTGACTGACTCGGTTCTGATATGTCACATTTGGTTTTACACACTTCAAAAAAAGTAATAAGAACTGTGGGAGTAATAAAACCCAAAATGTGTAATTGTCATTGTACAAAAGAAAAGAAAAGAAAGTGCTCTAAAAGTTATAACTGCATATATGTTTAAGTGTATAAGATAGATAACCACATTACTGAGTTTTTTTGGATCATTGAACAAAACTGTTTGCACTCTCACTGTTTGAAAGTCCACTTTATATGCTTCAATTTTGTAACTTAAACAACTATTTCTAAGATGAGAATATGTAATCTATTAACTAGTGATTTCTTACTGTTTATTTTTTAAATTTTGTATTACTTGTACCCTTTTTCTGTTTTTTTCTTTTTCTCCTTAAATTAAAAAAAAAAAAAATTTACTGCGTAGTCCAAGCTGCCCTCTAACTTGTGGCAATCTTCCTGCCTCAGCTTCCTGAATGCTAGGATTATAGACATGCACCATAACTTCTGGCTGGTACTGTATTTGGCATTTTTTTATTTTATAGAGGATAAAACGAAATAAAATCAATGAAAACAAACCAGTGTAAAAGATACAGGACTTCAAAACATTATGAAATCAACAATAGTTATTATGATGCCCCTTGATGTCTTCAAAATAGCTGCAGATAACATTGGATTACCAAAAATCAAACAGAACAGAATAGAACAGAAAAAAAATAAAAAAACAAAACAATGAATACAATAAAGGATTTCAAAACAAGCCAACAGCAAATCCAAAATCAGTACCATAATATATCTTGTTCTTATTGAAATAACTTCACCTGTCACTGGATTTGGCATAATCAGACAAAACAAAACCTAGGAGTAAAACTCAACCCAACAAAACAATGGAAATGATGTAGGACTTCCAAAACAAACCGTAGGGAATCAACAATGGCTAAAATCCTCAGGAGGAGATCCCCCCTAGATGTCACGCTGTGTACTGCTATCCTCTGAACCTATGACCAGACCACTGGCCCTAGACCTGCAATGTTAGTGAAACCCCAAAGCACCACAGGCGTCCAGTTGCATTTCCCTGTCATAGCTATCATCACAGCCTGCGTTTCTCCAGATAAGCCGGTCACTTAGGGTGGTAGTGGTGGGAGGATTGATACTTCTTGTTTGCCAGCCTGTGCACTGGTGGCCCATGCATGGTGCTGGTTCCCAGACTGGGCTTGCTTGCTGATATGGCCTGGTTCTGTCCAACCCTGGTCCATGAATGATTCACGAGGAGAGGCTGGGGTCTGTCTGTTCCAGTCCGGCAGCAGCCTCACATGGTGCTGGTTCCCAGACTGGGCTTGCTTCTGTATTTGGCATTCTTAGCCTGGGATCTGTGATTCTAGATTTTTGAAAAAGAACTTTATTGAGATACAGTTTATATATTGTGCAATTTGTCTATTTTAAGTGTGCAGTAGTTCAGCGGTCTTTAGTTTATTCAGAGTTGTCACAATCACTTTTGGAACATTTTCTTCACCCCTCCCAAGAAAAACACGGCGTCATTAGCAGTCCCTTCCTTTTCTATCCCTTCCTCCGTACCCCTGCCCCAGAACAACTACGAATCTTTCTATTGCCATAGATTTGACTACTGTAGACATCTCAGATCAATAGAACCATACCCATGAGTCTTTTGTGTCTGAATTCTTTCATTTAGTCTAACGCTTTCGAGGTCTGTCAATAGAGTAGCAGCGATCAATACTCCATTCCTTTGTATGACTGAATGATAGTCCCCCGCACGGACAGACCACACGCTATGTATCCATCCATCTGCTGAGAGACCTTTGGGCTGTTTGATTATTATGATTATCATGACCGTAACTGTATCATTGACTGTAGATTTAAAACTCAGAGTTTTGTGGTGCCTTTTTTCAGTGGAATTAATCAATAGCGTTCTGGCCTCTTTTCAGCTCTGCAGAGGCTGAAATTTCTTACCAAGACCCCGGCTTTCCTTGTGCCCAGCATTCTATCTGGCTGACTTTTTGAGAATCCCTGAGATTCCGGTTTAAAAGTAATGTTCCTGCGAGGGACCTTGCTTCAGATGCTTCCAAAACAGGTGGTATCCCGCCCCTTCTAACGCCCAGTGCTTTCCCTTCTGGTCACAGCTCACGAGTGTGTCTGGGCTCTGTTCTGTCCCATGTGATACTTAGAGTCTCTGCATCTCACGAACAGTTACACTGATAGGAAATGCAGAGCCGAGTAACTGAGGCAGTGTTCCAGCTCTTTGGCCTGATGGGATTGCCTTCATGGGCATTATGCCCTTGGAAACACACAAGTGAGTTATATTCTACTTGTTACTATGAAAGTTCTGAGATCTCAGAGTAGAGTCGCCTAGTAACATCCTCAAGTTCAGTATTACCAACGCTGTGTGGTAAAAATTCACCACTAGGTGGAAGCCTGCCACCTGAAATGGCTTTCTCCTTTATGACATGCAGATTGGAAGTTTCTGGGAATATCAGGAACTCACGAAAATATAAGATTATATTTCCTGCTGTCATTTTCCTTCCTCTCCAGAATTCTATTTGGTTTAATTTTAAATATTCTTCAATCTGTCTTTAATTAATATTAAGATAATGAAAAGATACAAAGAAACATGCAAATTTGACATAGAAAATTAATTTTCTTCCTTAAATTTAGGTTATTTGGGTATTGAAGATAAAAATAGCTATAAGAAAACTACACTAAATGCTCTTGACTTTTTGATAAGTACAAGATACTTAACAATCTTGGTTTTTTAAATTTATTTTTTAAGAGTAGAAAAATTTGGGAGGAGCTAGGAATAAGTCCTGAGAGACATGAGAGGACCCAAATGGGTTGCCAATAAGCCCACTTCTCTGAGAAGGTTTTACAGAGCAAAGTCATGAGGGGTGGGTACAGTGTGGGTCAAATTATAATCAACTGGTAAGATTACACATATAGTCACTTAGCTAATATTGACCTAATAGTAACAAGGGCATATGGATAACCCCATTTATGGTTGATAATCTATAGCCTTAGTCGTGTTTTTAGTTTTAGTTTTAGTGGGTGGGAGAGGATGACCCACCCCTAATGACATAATGGTTTATTTATATGTGAAATTTTAAGTGTGGTACCAATAATCTCAAGCTTTCTTAGGGAAGAATGTAAATCTGGCCATTGTGACTTTATTTATTTTTTTAAGAATTGGGAAATGTATTGGTGAAAGGCATGGGGAATAGGAATAGTATCTAAGGCACAGGATAGGTCTTGAATAGGTTGCCAAAACCAGCCTTTCAAAGGAGGTTTGATAGAGCAAAACCGTGAGGTGAGCACAACATGAGTCAAAATTATGATCCACCGTTCCGGGAGAACATGGCGGACAGATAACAGCAGCTACGGAGGCTCTCTGAAAGACTCAGCTCATAATTCAGGAATGGTGCGGAGTAAGGAGTTATAAGCAGGTGGAGATATGATCTGCTGACCCAGGAACGAACTGGGCTGAGAGAAACCAACTTGGAATGCAGTCCTGGTGCTAGAACAGGAACAGAAAAGCCTCAGTGTGGAGGCTGGAGCCCGCGCCATTGGAAGCCTGGATTTGGGTTTCCCGCCACACGGCGGCTGCATCTACATCAGCTTGGCAAGGAGAGAGACACGCGGAAGCTCTGCAGGACGGGCTGGGAGCCGTGCACTGACTTGTGGTGAGGTGAGTGAGAGAAACCGACACTCTACCACAGTTTGACTCCAGAGGAGGACATTCTGGGACTGGGCAGACTTGCGGGAGCAGGGCGCTGTGGCGACTTCAGCCACGTATCCCCCTCTCAAGCGGGATTGGTGAGAAGTGCCTAGCCTACGTGACACTGCTGGCTGAGACCCACTGGGCTAGCACAACCCAGATCCCAGAGCCTGAGGGTGACCTGGAGGGCCAGGTCCCGCATAGGCTGCCTGATCTGCAACTTCCTGGTGTGCTGCGGTGGGCAGGAACACCTAGCTGGTGCAATTCGATCAGGTTGTGGCTGACAGGGAGGGAAGCTGGGCCTCCTATATAAGCTTGCATATATAGGAATAAAGAATATGGGAAGAGGCAGCAACAAGAAAGGCTCCTCGGCCCCCAATCCTGAGAAACAGGTAATAGTGGACACCGTACCAATAGACATAAAGCGCCATCTAGAGAGCCTCATAGATCAGTCCAGGAATGAAGTTATCAATGACCTGAAGCTAGAAGTAAGCAGAATAGTTAGAGAAATGCTAAGCACCACCCAAGAAAAAACAGATGGTGGAATGGAAGAACAGAAAAAGAGGGGAGAATTGTTTGATGGAGAAAATAGAGAAAGCATAGAATACGTGAAGCAGGTTCAAAGGGACTACCAGGAAACTAAAAAGTCTATCGAAAACTGGCATAACAGCTTGAAAGAAACTAAGGACAGACTATCTGAACTGGAGGGCAGATTTGTAATATGGGAGAATGAAATGAAAAACTTCTTAAAAATAACAAACAAACAGCAATAATACAAAGACAAGAAGATGATAAGAGGATCAATAACTTAAGAATTAAGAACATAAAAGAAGAAGTAGGGACACAAACAAATGAACTACAAAAGCTACTCACAGAAATAATCCAGGAGAATTTTCCTAATTTAGCAAAAGGTAAAGATACTCAGATGTATGAGGCATACAGGACCCCAGCCACCTACAATCCAAACAGAGCAACACCCAGGCATATAATAATAAAAATTCCAGAAATTTAATACAAGAACAGAATATTAAAAGCTGTCAGAGACAAGAAACAGACCACTTACAAGGGAGCACCCATCAGAATTACAGCAGATTTCTCTTCACAAACCATCAAATCACGAAGAGCGTGGGGGGAAATAATCCAAGCTTTGAAAGATAATAAACTCCAGCCAAGATTGAGATATCCTGCACAACTGTCCCTGGAAATTGATGGAAAAACAAGGTGCTTCCAGGATAAAGAGGAACTGGGGGAATTTGCAACCACCAATTCAACTCTACAGAGAGTATGGCAGGATATTCTAAAAAAGAAAAATACAAAGAATCCAGAAATAGTGGCGGGGAGGCCACAATGAATGGAGCAGAGAATAAAATGAAGGAGACAAACTGACAACTAATGACAGAAAAAGAGCTCAACAGAAATGAGGCAGAGAAGATTGGATGATAGGAACAGCTATTTTGGAGAAAATGACGTCTTAATAGGTAATACTGATTTAGTATCATCTTGTTTTGAAGTCTCATCAAACTTTTGTTCTTCTGTCTCCATTGGTCTAAACAGGTTGTATCTTATTGGATTTTATTATGTACGATAGTATAAGCAAAAACTTTTAAAGACAAGGAGATTATACAGAAACCACTGTTCATTTTCTGTTAGTTGATTCTAAATACCCTGTAATGCTGTTATTCTCTTAAATGGTTTTACATTGTTTTGATATATTTAATGCTACAATATACGAAGTTGTACTCAAGGATTTCAAGGAAAGAGACAATATGGTAACTACTTTTATGTCAGGATTATCTGGTGGTGAAACACTATTCTGCTTAAATGGTTACATTTTGATCTGCGCTGTTTTGCTGTTATGCCCTCTTTTATCTCAATCTCCACTCCATTATTTACTTTTTTATTTTTATCCTTTTAATTAAGGGAAAAATAAATAAAAATAGCAGGATATATTATAGCAACCCACTTTGACTTTCCATTACCTTGATTTAAAGCCCTGTATTACTCTCCCCATCTTGTTTTTGACTGATGTTCCCCTATTCTGCTTTGCTTGATAGTACCAGGTTCAAAAGTTTAGGCAACAGCTGTGAAGATAATGAGATTCATTATGACGCCCATTCTCGATGACTTTTACCTACTTTTGAAGACCTACAATGTCTCCAATGTTTTGGTTTTGTCGGTTTTGTTCTTTACTGTTTTGTTCAATTTTATTATAACTGATGATATAGGCAATTCTATTAGAGATAGCGGGAGGCATTATGGTACCCATTATTGATCACCTTGTATTATGCTTTTACATTATCTATTATGTCCACCCTTTTGATTTGATTGACTCTGTTCTGTTATGTCACATTTGGTTCTACTCCCTTCCAAAAAAGTAATAACTGTGGGAGCAACAAAACCCAAAATGTGTAATTGTCATTGTACAAAAGAGAGGAAAAGAAAGTGCTCTAAATGATATAACTGCATGTATGTTTAAGTGTATAAGATAGAAAATGATATCACTGAGTTTTATTGGATCATTGAACAGAACTATTTGCAGTCTCACTGTTGGAATGTCCACTTTACAAGCTTTAACTTTGTGACTTGAACAATTATTTCTAAGATGACAATATGTAATCCATTAACTAGTGATTTCCTGTTTATTTTTTTCTGTATATCTGTATAACTTGTACCCTTTCTCTGCTTTTTTTTCTCCTTAAATAAAATTAAAAAAAATTATGATCCACCAATAAATTAAATGTACAGTCACTTAGGTAATATTGAAACTATGGTAACAAGAGCATATGGATGACATCATTAACCTGGGTCAATAATCTGTAGTCTTGTCTTTAGTCTTAGTGGTCTTAGTCTTGGTACCAGGGATCAAACTAACAACCTTGCACTTGCCAGACAAGTGCCTTTGCTATAACCCCAGCCAGTGGTTTTAGTCATAATCTTAGTGGTTTTAGTCTTAGTCTTAGTGGGTGGGAGAGGATGGTCCACCCTAATGAGATAATGGGAAATCTCAAAGGGGTGATACCAATAATCTTAAGCTTCCATTTATTCCTTAGAAAAGTATGTAAATCTGGCATTGTAAATTTAATAGTCTTCAGATGCACATCAAAACACAGTCTCCATGCAGTCCCATCTTCTGCACTGACTTCTTTGAGGGCCCAGCACTGTCTGATGGCTTATAGTACTTCTGCTTAATTCAGCTGTCTATAATATGCCTCCCTCTGCAGTTAGGGGAGAAGGGATGTAGTTTCCCTTTAGCTGCTTTGAGCTGAGAAGGGTTGGTGTAGGAGAAACCGCAGTCAAGGACCTTCTCTAGAGAACTAATCTAATGGGCCTGGGATATAAGTCATGTTGCAATTTTGACTTCCCTTTACAAGGCTGATCTAGTGGATTCTGGTAAAAGGACCCTGGCATATTTGTTATTGGTTCCATCTGTATAATCACTTGGAGTTTGGCAGCCTCTAGGCAAGAATAAGCAGATTTTCCAAGAAATTAAACCTTGTATGATCAAAGCATGAGCACTAGAACGGGCAGGCAGGTTGGGGAAAGAGTCATGTTGAGAAACTGCCATTAGACTGGGATAGTGATGGCACCAGCTGGATCTGAGACCTCTGCTGATGGAGGTTGTCTGTAAGTTTCATACTTCTTACCATCTGTCCCTCTAGTTTTACATGTAAGAGGGTGGAGAGTTTGGTGGCTTGGAAGGACAATTGTAGCTAAGACATTTAAACACTTTTGCTGAACTTTTATAGATTCCACTGTAGTTTTTTTCTTAATGTACCATAACAGTGGTTGACTGCTGGTGTAACTGGACACTTCCAGAGGGGGTCAGTGACTGGAGCTCCTTTTTAATATCCAGCTTTTATTACTATGCTATTGTTTTTATATGTATTCTGGACACACTTTTCTGCAGGGTGTTTAAACCCATGTTAAAGTGAGACCTGTGTTAATCAAAATTAACCTCTTGTTATCTATCAAGATCACTTAAGTCTCCTCAGGCATTATGTTTGGAACCATGTTCAAAGCCTCTCAGCTCACCTGTCAGTGTCAGCTGCCAAGATGGATCACCAGCTTGCTTGACCACATTGCTTTCTGTGAAAGCTGGGGATACTCTTTTTGGAGGCCCTCTTTTGATACACTGTACAGTTTTTTTTCTTTTTTTCTTTTTTCTTTTTGGTACCAGGGATTGAACTTACAACGTCGTGCTTGCCAGGAAGGCATTTGTGCTGCTGAGCTCTGTCCCTGGCCCACACTGTACATCTTTTCATCTCTGTGTTCTGGAGTTAGGACTCCCCCTGCTCAGGAGGTTGGGTGACTCATCAAAATTGTAGGATCCTGTAGAACATTTTTTCTCTCATGTCCTGGATCCTTGTTGACCTTGCAGGGCCAGGGCCAAAACATTGACTGTTTCCTTAGCCCAGTTACCTTTTTAGTTCTGGTCTCCAAACTTCAGTTATTGAACATGTAAAAGAAATCAGTTACACTGCAGAGGCAGCAGTGAGTTTAACTATTTAACCTCACCTGGGAATCAAGCACTTTGAATTATAAAGTATAGCCAGAGGACTGTTATTTCATGGTTGTTTTATTAGTTGAATAACTGCATAATGTTAACAGACAACAATTATATAGTTTTATAGAGAAACCTTGAGAGCAAGTGTCACACATAATATTTCAGCATGACAGTCATGAAACAGATTTAATCTTTGAAACACATTTAAATGTCTATCTTAGTACAGAATAGTCTTTTTAATCAACCATCTCCATCTAGTACACAAAGAAGCGCTCTCTCTCTTTTTTTTTTTTTTTTCTTTTTTCTGATACAGGGGATCAAACTCACAGCCTTGCGCTTGCCAGGCAGCTGCTAATGCTGCTGAGCTAAATCCCCAGCCCTGAAGCTCACTTAATTGGTTATCCTTTAACAGGATGTCATCAAGAAGCATGTGACACTGTCTGCACTGCTCAGTTCCTGAGCATTTCTAAGTATAGTGACACATATATAACATATACATCATATAAGATTTTTTACTTTTATTTTTAATTATTTTGTTTTTTGAGACAGACTTTCACTATGTACTTCAGACTGGCCTTGAACTCATGTTGTAGCGTGGGTTGGCCACATACTCACAGTGATCCTCCTGCCTCAGGCTTTTAAGTGCTGGGAAAATAGGCATGTGCCACCAAATCTTTTTTTTTTTTTTTAAACTATCATTCTATTGCTGGTCTCATGCTGGCTTGACAAATATACACAAGTAACTGGAGCACAAGAGAAAGGCAGATATCTGAGTCTAATAGAAAAGTTATTGTTATAAACAATCATAATTTTACATCTGAGAAGACCTGTACACTCAGAAGACATGGATGCATTTAGCGCATCATGAAATTAGCAATAATGAATGTCACAGCTATATGGAAACCTTTATCTCTTAATTTAGTTTTGTACCAAAAAGATCTTTTAATAAAAAAACCTTATTGCTCTACCCACAGGAAACTTAACCTTTTGATGATAACCAGTGTAAACTTATTATAATAATATGTTTAGCGACATTTATTGGGGCATGTCTTCCACAGTGCTATGGAAATTATTGGGATCCCATTAGTGAATAGAGACTGGAGCAAATGTTTCTAGATGGTTGCTTCTTTATTCACCAAAGATATTCTCACCCAGCAGTTTTTCCAAGTCTAGGGGATTCTTATTTAATTATTTTAACAAAATTTTCAGATAACTTCTGAGAATCAGATTATAATCATTAACACATTTTTATTGACCAATTAAAGACTCCCAAGTTGTTGTACGTAGGCAACAATATATACTGCATTTATAAAACCTGTGTTGACATCATTTTGGTTAGGTGGCAACCTGAGTAGAAGTATGTCCTTAGCTCTAATGACACTTATCTATAAGTCAACTTAGGTTATAGACATACTTTAAAAATCCAAAAACACCAAGAGAAAAAGATTGTTAAGCTCAAACAAAACAGCTGTAGAAATTACGATTAATCACAAATTGAACAGACAGACAGGAACACATAGAGCAATTGTTAACAGATCAGAGTGCACTCAGATATGTTTGATCAAGTTGAATTACAATAATACTTTTATAGTTTTTAGGTTTGTAACTACAGATTAATCAGAACTCTTATAGATCAATTAACAGAGACCTGTTATTATAAGAATCAGAATGAATAAAAACCTTTTTTTACCTGTGAAAGCAGAGAGTTTTTAAGATGTGCCTTAGGTTTTTTAGTTTAGTTTATAAGTATTTTTCATGAACAAAAATAAACTTATTTCAGCAATTGAAGTGAAGAGAGAGATTTGGAGAAATATATGTTAGCTCTTTTATGAAAAATTCCATTTTTTTTAACAGAGGAAAAATATGCTGGAAAGAATTTTGGTGAGGTATGTGAGCTTTGAAATTTAATTTGCTTCTATCTAATGTTGGTTTGATGCTAGGAAGCAGCTGAATTTGAGGATTAATAGTTTGAGATTTGGAAGGCTTAGGTCTCCCCTCTCTACTTGGGGAGATTTCAGTATCTCCTCTCTCGTATTTACTTTGCATAAGCCTTCAGGGCATTGTTAACCTGGACTAGCATAGTCAGTATTTAGTGATTTCCATTGTCCTTTTTGGTCAGGTACACCTGGGGCTAATGGAAAGCTCCCCTTGTGTCCTATTCTGAGGTTAGGTGTCCTAGGTATGTACTAAATTGTGTTATCTCTGAAAGAGAAGCATGCCATCTATATTTAGCTACAGATTTAAAGGTGGACCAAGTAGAAACAAAAAAAGTGAAATGCCAAATAGTATTTATTCAATTCTCCTGCTTGTATTGAAAGGAAAAAAAGACTCGTGTATGGGGATGTACCTGAATATGCTTTAACAGTTCTGGGGAAAAAAACCCCAGTTATGTTTAAAATGTTTACCAGCTGGTTCAGCACTGGTAATCTCAGGTGGATGTCATCAGAACAGGTGGGGTCCTGGCCAGCTAATAGTTATGCTTCAAAACTTTAGTGATGCATGCAAACTCTAGGTCTAGCACTCCAGGGACTCTGAGCACTTAGTATGTGTACATGACACATCTTAATTTTTTATTTGCATCCTCTTCCAACCTGCTTCTTTCCTTGAATTCTATTTAACCACATGCGTGTGGCTAGAATTCCATGTTGTTCAGCTCAGGAGATAATCCATGTTTCTGCCTAATTACCTGATATCAGGGCCATTTTCGTTGCTTCTGTTTTGTTGGATCCTCCACCAAGAGCTTTCCTTAAGCTCTTCTACTTTTCCAGGAGTGAGGACGCGGTTGAACTCCCTTGGTGTTCCTGACTTCCTCTTTTTGTTGCTTACCTGAGACCCCTGGTCTCTCTACCTGCCAGAACTCACTTCCATTTCATTATTACTGGTATAGACATCACCTTACTTAATCTTGTGACCAGAATGTAGGTGCTGTGTGTGTTCCTGTAAGTCTCACATGTAGAACCTTTGCATCTTTAGCTTTAATCTGTGCACCAGAACTACTGAGCATAGTTATTACTTTAGTGGTACTAACCACATTGCATTGGCTTGTGCCTCCATTTGCTTAATGCAGACATCTTTCACTCCAAGTCTCCCCATTGTTTCTGGAAAGCATGACATGATAGTATTTCCTGTTCTTCCAATTAGAGCTCCTTGCTGAGCAGCTATTTGACTAGCTACATTTCATTGTCTGAGAGAGGACTACCTTAAGAGGGAGAAAAGTTACTTATGTTTTGTGGTACTGAGGATTAAACCCTGGACCTTCATATTTATTCTGCACAAGGACCTTCATATTTGTTCTTCATATTTAGATACACCCCCTGCTCAATTTTTATTTTTTAATTTGAGACAAGGTCTTGCTATACTGCTCAGGCGGGGCTCAAACTTGTGATCCTCCTGCCTTTACCCCCCAGATGCTGGGGCCATACGCATGAGCCACCATGCTTGGTCGAGAAGTTATTCATAGAAGGTGATCTCCTGCCTTACAAAGTAGCCATCCAGATCTCTCAGAGCAATGCAGGAGCAGTGAAGACCCAGGAATGGGAATGTTGGGAGACCAACATGTCCAGGAGAAGCTTAATTATTTTGTTTTGAGAAACTCACATGTTGGACAGCTATTTGACTAGTTTTGTTTTGCTGTGCACCTGCCAGTTGAAAAAAAAAAGTAAAACCAAATAAACAAGGACAAAGCATGAAAGGACACAGTATGGCAAAACACAGTGATCAGAAGTGGGGAAAGGCAGGTGATACACAGGGACAGAACATTTTATTTGCATCTTAAATTCTGAGAACTATGGTTAACTCAATGCTCAGTTCACCTAAATGTTTATAGCAGAGGGAACGTGGCAGGGCTCTGCTAATGCTGGACATGGCATGTCCTCTTACTATTTACTACAAGTGTACATGACTTCAAAATTGCACAACTTTGACTTTGTTTTCTGCGTATTCTGAAAAGCAAACCCATGAATCGTAGCCAGCAGACACTGTTCAAGGAATGTGTAAGACAAAGAGGTATTAATTAGATTTATTATGTTAATAATAATACTTAACACTTCAAGGCATGGTAGTGGTAAATTGGGAAAAATCAGAGTACATTTGTAGACTTACAGTGGCAATCTCACAAATAGTCATGGACACTGGAAAAATTTCAGAGACGAGGAGTCCAAGTTTTATTTTAAAGGGGAAGACTCAAGATTAAACAAACAGTTGAAGACCATGCAACTGACAGTAAGTCTGTCTAGCATAGCAGTGCTTCTTAAGTTAAAGAATAATTTAGAAATCTCAAGTGAAAAATATGTGACTTTAAAATGGTATTTTCCATAACACTATTTCATTTCCTTATTCTATTATACATAGAAAAATGTAGATAAAAACAAAATGACTTGCTGGCAACAGACTGGGTGGGACTGAAGGGGCTGTGTCTGGAATGACCACGGTGCATTTCCAGTGCCAGTAACTGATCTATTTCTTACTCTTGGTTCAGATTGCTCACCCTATTTAAAGCCCACAGGCAGCCAACGATGGGTTTCCCAAGCTGCACTCCCACCACCAAGCAGGGAACCTCGGCATTCATCGAGGGCCTCCTTGCCTGTGCCTGGTACAGTTTGGTGCTGTGGGCAGGACAAAGCAGGACCAGACAGGGTCCCTGCCACTCTGTGCTTGTAATCTAGGTGGAGAGATAAGACAAAAATACATGACACAGTTACAGAATCTGTCAGAATGTAACAAAGTGCTAAATTGTGTGGTACAGACAATTAGAGAACAAGACAGTATATAATAAAGTGCTAATTGTGTGGTGCAGACAATAAGTATAATAGGAGTTCAGGGAAGGGATGGCTGAGTGTGGGTGCAGCCTTCAGGGAAGGCTTCTCATCATGTCAGTGCTGCCGCTGTGCATGACGGGAAATGGAATATGAAATAGAAGATGGATTAAGAGCAGAATAATGGGGCTGTACTGGCATTGCTCTTCTCGGTCTGGATGAAGACAGAAAGAGTCCTTTGAGAGGTGGCATTTCCATGAAAAAAATAAACACTTTGCCCTCTTTAATATTTTTGTGATTTAGTTTGTTTTGTGATTTTTATTTAATTGGCATATTTTAGTTATACATGAAGATCACACTTATCCTAGGGAATTTGTACCTGTGCATGGTATATCTTTCTTTTTTCCTATTCCCCTCCCTTTCTTTCAACCTCTCCTCTGCTCCTTATTTACAAAAGCTTTATTTCCAAGTTTCCTTCTATTCTTTTTTTCTTGTCCCTTTTTCCATACAGAATATTCCCACAGAAGTTTAAAATCATACATAAAATTGAAAACTGTCCTAAGTGTACCAGGAGAGGTCTATTTTGTTTAAAGGAACCAGATTACAAATCCTTTTCATAAATCAAGACTATTTTGCTTTATAGATAATGACTCAATAGTTTATATGTATATTTGATTCCATAAAACAGAGAGTAAATAGGTACTCTTTTGACCTTGACACAGATAATACATAGGTACTTGCATATAGTATAGGTGAGACTGTAAACCTTTTGCAAGGTACTTCAGCAACGTGTGCCTTAGACCTTGATGTGCAATGTGTAACTAAAAGCTTGACAAACTGCATATTCTTCAGCCTACCAGTCTCACTTCTGGGAATTTATCCTAAAGATGTCATAATTATGGCTGAGTATATGAATAATTTTTTTGCAATAATCATTATCATGGAGTTACAAGGAACTAGGGACAATTTATTTTAAATGCTCTCAAATAGACACATATTTCTAAAGTGGAACCTAAAGTCACTAAAATGGTACTGTAAATACTTAATGTGATAGAAACTCTTTACATAAATTAAGTGAACAAAGCAAATTCTAAAACTTGTAGAGAATGACTATTTTTGTTAAAAATACATTTAATGCAGAGTGACATATCTGAGTGGTAAGGTTATATCTAGTTTCTACTTCTTTATGTTCTGTGAATTTTCAAATGTTTTCCAAGGTTAATGGAAACAAATCCTATGTTTCTCTAGTTTAATTTGCTTTTCAAAGTTTAGATATTGGTATTTTGAATTGTCACGCAATGAGTTTCCTCAGTGGGATAGACCTGTCTTAGATAATCATCAGAAGTATTATTTAATTGTCTTTTGAGTTGTAAAAATTCCTGCTAGCAGAATGTCTGCCTTCTTTTCTTGAACTCACATCCACGTAGGAGCTGTTTGGGAGGAATATATACTGAGGCTTACACAGTGTGGCTTTTAGTAGCAGACCACAGAGGGTGTGGAAAGCCTAAGGTATGGATCCTTTTTTTTTTTTTTGCAGGCAAGGTATCACTGTGTAGTTCAGCCTGGCCTTGAACTCACTATGTAGCCTGGGCTGGCCTCCACTCACGATGATTCGCCTGCCTCAGTGTTTCAAGTGCTGGTATCACAGACATGTGTCACCATGCATGGCTCATGGATCCATTGTTTTTTGTTTTTGTTTTTGTTTTTTTTAGAAAAATTTATTTTAAAGAGAATAAAACCAAACAGGACAAAGCCAATCAAAACAAAACAGTGAAAGTGACACGGGACTTCAAAACAAGATAATAGGAAATCAACACTGGTTACCATAATGCCTCTTGTTATCTTCAAGATTGCTGTCCATACCATCAGACATAATAAAACAAACAAAGCAGAACAGAATAAAACCAACCAAAACACAATGTTGAATAAAACAAAACGATGAGATGGAACAAAATGAAATAATGAGGACAATATTGGATTTCAAAAACAAGACAGAAGGAATCCCCCATAGTTGCTATATTACATATTATTATGCTCTAAATAGATGCTCAGACTAACAGTTTTAGGCCTGCAAAATCAATCAAACAATACAAGCATCAAGCTGTTGTTTGTACCTCAGTTGCTATCCACTCAGCCTGTGTTCCTCTGAATCAACCCTTTGCTTATGGGGGGGGGTGTTTTCTTGTCTCGAGCCCATGCTCTGGCTGGTTCATGGGAAGGGCAAATTGGCTTCTTGTTTCTCCTCCCGGGTTGGCTCATGGGACCATGGATCCATTTTTAAGACTTTTAGAATATTAAAAAAGGCTAGATGTGCCAAAAACAATTTTAAAAATTGGTGTATTTTAGCTGCTTATTTTGAGCAAATTGAAGCTTTTCACATAGAGACTATAAGATCAGACAGTAATGCTCCACTGTGAGACTATGTCAAAGGCCTGAATTTGAGACCTTTGCTGCATGTGGAATTCAGGCCAAAATTAGCCCTGCCTGGAAGCTGTGTAAGCCATGTGGAGGATGTGGTACTATTGGGGGGCATTGTCGGGAGTGGGGGGGAGAACAGAAAATATGTGGAGAGGATTTTTGGAATTTTTGTTCCAGGGGATTTTCCATGTCTAAATTGAAAGCAAAACAGTCTTCTTCTGTTCTGAGAACTTTAAATAGAATCTTCCTGAAAGAGGCCTTTCTCTGAAACATTTCAATACAAAATCACATTATTTTCTCATCCTGTGACTCGGTGTCTTCCATTACCTACATCTTGACTAATTTAAGGTCTTAAAATATACATGTTTCAATCCCTTTTAGTTGATCATTTTCTATTTTAACTTCCTCATCTAACTTCTCATCTTTTAGTGAAAATAAAATGAGGCAAGTTGGAATTTTACTTCCTCTCTTATGTTCAAAGAATGTAGAGGAAGGGAATCCTTGGGGATGCAGGCTTTATAGTCACCTTTAAACTAACTGTGGGATGTGCCTATGAGGGCTCCACCCTATAGAAAACTTCCTTCCGCTGAGACGGGCAGCACCCCCCTATTGCTCACGAGGATGCATGTCTTCCTGGGTATTTGCGCTCCTTGGCTCCTCTGTGCTGGCTTTTACTGGGTGACGTAGCTCAGTGTCCAACTGGAGAATGAAGACACGTGTGAGCAATTAAGGTGTTTCTGTCAACATGGGAGATTAGCTGACTCCCCTCCCTGACCTTAAATTAATCAAAATTTAGGAAATGGAAGAGTCTAGGTAAAATGTGGCAACCACTTATCATATGACCAGTACTAAAAAAAGTAGGGAGAATGCTTACTCGCAGTGAGGAACCGGAACTCTGCACCAGACACAGCTGAGTTGTTGGACCTATGATCTAACCCGGCACCTGGCCGCTGGGTGAGGTCCCTGAAGACACGGGACATGTAGCCTCTGACCCAGTGTAGGCTGCACACTGTGACTAGGGTTGTCAGAGTTAGCTGAGAAAAACTCAAGATGCTTAGACACATAGCAAGTCATTTCTTAAATTTAGCATAAGAATATCCTACAAGTCAAAGGGGATGTAATAATACTAAAAAAACAATTTGCTATTTATTTGAAATTCAGATTAACTGGGGGTGCTCTGTTTTACTGGGGCCCAGCAGGGGTGTCTCATCTACGAGGAAGGAACTGGAGAAAACAGCTGTGGAGAGGCGTCAGGAAGCTCATAGCTGGTCTGAGGCTGTGGGTTGGGGAAGTGTAAGCACCTGCAGGTCTCACTGTAGGTAGGACTGATCTTCACACCATCCAGGAGACATAGAAGCCACTCCCTCAAGGCCTTTGAGTTCTCAGAACCAGGAGCAGGCAAACTGCTGTACTGGGGTGTTTTAAAAATTCAAGCACATATCTGTTGGGATAACCAGCCCTGCTAAAGCTGATCATTAAATAAAACGTTAGGCACCAGGTGAGAGAAGGAGCACCCTGCAGGGGAAGCTGAAGATAAACAGGTGAATAAGCAAGGCAAGAGCTGGGCATGTAAGAGACGCGGGGGCTGGCTCTGCGATGGATGTCTCAGCGGTGTGTCTGGGGCTACCGTCACCGGATATCGTAGACTAGGCAGTTTATAAACAATGGCACGGGAGGCGCTGGGTGTGGTGAAGCACACTTCCTGGTTTATGTGACTTCACAGGACAGAGGGAGAGACAGCTACCCAGGGTCTCTTTATGAGAGCACCCTAATCTTCCTTAGGGCTCTTCCCATCACTTCCTGCAAAATGCACTTTCACGTTAGAGGTTATAATGTCAACATGTGAATTTGGGGAGGACATAAACATTCAGTCTATTGCAAGTATCCTTTATACGTCAGAGACATAAAGGAAGAATAGAATGGGAAAATAGTCTGTTTTAAAAAGAACCAGTTGGAACTATAGACTCTGGGAACATATTTGTTATTAGAAACTCAAAGGGAAACCCATATTAAGAAGCACATTTGAAATCTGAAGAAAATAAGTGAACCTGAAGAAAGAACTAAATACCTAGAATGCAACAGAGAGAAATAATGGGGTATAAAAATATGAACATGACTAGGAGAAATAGAGGTTCGAATGGGAAGGTCACACATGCATGCTTACTAAAGAGGGCGTACGGCAGGAGGAACAGAGAGAGTGTGGTTAGAAGTGATAGAAGACAGGGCGAGATACAGAGCTTTAATGAACACAGAAGTTAGTTTTTCTCCTATGTAATGGCTCAAATATCAAGGAATGGTAGGGTGGCTCTATTTTCTTTCTTTCTTTCTGTTATAACTTGGGCCCCAGTATAAAATCCAAGGAGGCAAGAGACCGAAAATTTAGGTGGCAAAGGCTTTATTTCCAGGCCTGGTGTCAAGTCTCCGGGAGCCAATTTGGAGACTGTCCCCCAGAGACTGAAGGGAAGACTTTAAAAAGAGGCTGGAGGAAAAGGGGGGCGGGGGGAGACAAAGAAACCTGCAGAGCCGTCAAACTTGTTGACCCGAGTCTGGAAACTGTATTGCTGTCCACTTAGCTCTGACAATCTCGGGAGTTCCTGGTGTTTCTCAAATTACTCCCATCCTACAGACTGACATTATCTCAGAGTGGCACATCTGCAGCAATATTTGGAGAAGAAAGTGGAGAGTTAATTATCCCAGGACAGCTCGTCTTCACTAGTGAGTGTGAAGGGGTCAAGAGTTACAAGAAGCTGAAACTTAAGTTTTACAAAGATCTGATATCTAACTCATTTGATGCATACAGAACAAAAGGAAAGCACCGATTGGGGTTTGGGCCATAGTATTTCCCGGTAATTTCTTTGAAGCTAAACAGTTCTTAAAATTTGAGGCAGGCTCATTTTATGACAGATCATCACTGGGTTGGGAGGAGGTCACCAGAAACCCAAATTCTTTATGGCCTAGATAGATAGGTGAGGGGAGAGGGAGGCAATAAGGCACCATACAGAACAGAAAACGGCAGTTATGTGTCAAGGTCAGGTAAAGGGTTAAACTCACACGCAAATCTCTCTGCACACAAGCAGGTTACTTTAAACAAGTGTAAATAAATGGGCCATTCTAGTTTTCTTTAGCTCTTTAGCGGAGAATAGAGGCGCCTAACAGTGATTAACAACCCTTGTTAGCTTGTTTTAGCACAACTTCTGTCATTTGTAAAGGGCAACAATGGTTAACGTATCAATTAGGTGAGATTCTTGCAATTCTTTACAGAGGAGAGTGTTGCTCAACATATCAATTTAGGTCACTTAACATATCAGTTAAGGAAAAAGGATAAAAAAAACATTTAGTAAGCCACATTTGCAGGTTTGCTATAATACACATATAACGAAGCTATTTTCTTAGAGTACAACACTTTTTTTTTTTTTTTTGTCTTTTTTGAGACAGGGTCTCGCTATGCAGTTCAGGCTGGCCTTGAGCTCACTTTGTAGCCCAGGCTGGTCTCGAACTCGCAATGATCCTCCTGCCTCAGCCTCCTGAGTGCTGGGATTACAGGGGTGAACCACTACGCCCGGCTTCTATTTTCTTTTTTAAAGACTTGCCAAATTAGGAAATACTTATAAACAGTAGACACTTTAAAGGGTTGTTATTGGTGGCTTCTGTTTCAGGATCCACTTTGGCCACTTTAGCTGCAACCTTCAGGTCTATGTCCCTGGTGCAGGGAGGGTAGAGATGTTTGTGAGGAAAGGAAAGGGGCGTGTGGGCCAGTTTCTTTTAAAGGCACTGTCTGAAACACGCGAGTATTATTTCTCATATCACAAAGCCATGAGAGAAAGGTTCCATTCATGTTGTCAGGAAAAAAAAGTCCTTGATAATTCAGTTCTTAAAGGAAAAAGAAAAAAAGAGATGCTGGAGCACGACTGGAGGTCAGTTCACAGAAGTGAAGCAGCTTTAGAATGAGCACTGACTGAGGACTTTCCGGAAGGAGGGAAAGACAAGGTCCCGAGAGTGAAATTCAGAGCGTGTCCCAAGCAGTTAAATAAGAATAAACCTCACACCGCGCCGATACTACAGACCTGCAGAGCACAATGAAAATACATATTAAACTGGAGAATTAGCAACAGAAGAGCAGGTAGATCGGTAGGAAATTTCTTATTAACTACAATAGAATTTATAAAACAATGGAATAATGTTTTCGAAGTGTTGACAGGGATAATTTTCGACCTAGAATCTACATCTAACTAAACTATCATTTACTAATGGGGAAACAATAAAGGTGATTTCTGATAAGTGATTAAAAAGAATAGACCCTTGTGGAAAGAATTATTAAGGGCATACTTGAGTAAGATGGAAACAGAATACAGGAAGGTGGGTGATGCAAGAAACAATGGTAATCTCCTTCCTGTATAACATTCTTAAACTTGCATGCGCCTAAGAATTAATCTCAAACTATGTAAAGCGTGACACTGTTATGAAGACAAGAGGTCTCATGAAAATCACATCAAGTTGTAAATCAAAAGACTTGTGTTGTGGCTTCTGGTTTTGGATACTTTATTGCTGCAAGCCTCAAGAAGATTGTCTAATTTATTCTAGTTTAAAACAAACAAACAAAGAAACAAACAAAAAAAAACCCCACCAAAATCCTCACCTCTGAGTTATGAGTTTTACGACCTTGTGATACACTCTTCCTAATTTCGCGTGTGGGCTTTGCATTTTGACAGTCCTGTTTCAGATCCTTGCCCTGTCACTGACCTTGAGCAATTCAACCTTTCAAAACACCAGTTTCCACGTCTGGGAAACAGGAAACATAATTGCATAATTACATAATTCCAGAAAAGCTGATTCTTTTTGAAAATATGGAAAGTCACTTTATTTAAAAATATTGGGTGGGTTCCAAAACTGTTGAGTAGACAGGAAAAGCATCTTGTGGGGAAGCCTTGAGGAGCAGAACCCCAAACAACCAAACAAAGGTACAGGTCTGACGGACAGCTGCTACTGTCCCAACCCACAACTTTCTTTTCCAATCAGATTTTATTTGTACATTTTAGGTGTATATAATAATCGCATTCATCTTAGAGAATTTGGGCTATTCGTGATACAACTTGTTTCTGTCCTCAGTCTCCTAACTTCCCCTCAATTCCTTCTCCTCTCTCCATTTACAAAAGCTTTGTTTTCATTTTTTCCTTTTCTCATTTTTTTACTTCCTTCTTTTTTTCTATCACCCCCTTGCCTTGTTCCACACCCATTGGAACATTTTCTTCCTATTTTACAATACTCATTTTGGTCCTTATTTACAGTTTTGTTTTCTCACACCAGAGAAAAAATGTGATATTTATACATGGATGTTCGATTTATTTCACTTAAGAGTATGGTATATAGGTGCATCCATTTACCTAGAAATATCTCAAGCTTATCCTTCTTTATGGCAGAGTAGTGTTCCACCTACAACTTTCATGTCAGAGACATCACACTGTGTAGTCCCTGGGAAACAGCTGCCACAAAAATTTGGACACCTCTTTGCCTCCCTGTCACTAGCCCAAAGGTGGAATGTCTGTGCAGAGTTTGTGCTATGGGTTAGATCTAAACTGTCCTCTAAAATTCTTATGTGCTCAGAGCAGGGCTTTTGGAAAGTGACTGGCTCATGGAGTTGCTATATTTATCAGTGGATTCATCCACTGATGAGCTCAGCAGCTGAGTGGGCTGATGGGAAGTGGGGGTGATTAGAGGCTGGTGTATGGGGCGTTAGGCTCATCTCCTTGTCTGGCTTCTCCTTTCTTTCACTTCTTCCTGGCTGCCATGACATGAGCAGTTCTTTTCGGTGCCAGGCTCTCTTTCCACCATGCTATTTCTGCCTCTGAAACTCTAGCCAAAATAAACTCCCCCTCCTTTAACTTGTGGGAGTCAGGTATTTTGTCCTAGCAATGAGATGGTGACTAAGACAGCCTTTTTCCTCTTGATGCTTCCTTTTGAGTGAGTATCTTAGGAAGCTTTGATGATGCTCTTAACTAGCAGCAACTACTTCCTGCACCTGAATCCTGGCTGCAAAAGAGGCTGCAAATTTGCAGTCCGATTCCTATGTTGGGATGGTGATGACTTACAATGGGGATATTTCTCTAAACATAGAGAGAAGACGCAGTGTGATATAGGTTGGCATTGTGTTGAATAGATAATATTACTTATGTTTCAGAATGTGAACTCCTTGTAGTTGGGGATTTACCATTTTGTGAGTCGTGTTAAAGGAAGGATTTTTAGTCTACGACAGAAGCTAAATATTAGCAGGCTCTGATTCAGTTGTAATCCTAAAAGCTAGTGTATGGGCATGATACCTCTTGCAGAGTGAACCCAGCACCTTCACCTTGTGCTATATCCCTAGTCATTTTAAAATGTTGAGACAGGGATCACTAAATCGCCTCGGGTGTGCCTTGAACTTGCAATCCTCTTGTCTCAGCCTTCCTGAGATGGTTGTGAGGTTGGCACAAAGAAATCAATGGCAATATTGATGACTCTAATAGTCAGTGTCCAGTGTCCAACAGTAGTAATAACCATAAAACCAGAGTCCATCAGCATTTGTCCGCATGAGAAGCTACTTTCTCTCTTGAAAATGGGTGTTCTTTAGAACAGAAGTGTCCAACATTTTGGCTTGCCTAGGCTGCACTGAGTGAAGAATAATTGTCTTGGGTTGCACATAAATTATACAATAAATATCAGCAAAAACGTTTCTTTTTTTTATATTTGTTGTTACTTTAGGAAGTGTTCAGTGGGACACATATTGGATGTGCCTGCTTCAGAGGGTATGTAAAAGGATTAAACAGGAATTGCATACAGGATGGGTCTCTGGGAACATCAAACCCTTACATATGCAACCTATCTCCAGTCCCAATATAAGCACAAGCCTTGGGGACATGGAAGAAAAAGAACAGCTCATATAAACTATAAAACAAGTAAAACATGAAAGCAGTAATAAAGGTCATTCATTCATGTGACCACTGTGGATTGAAATTGGTTTCTAGGGATAAATGACAGCCACGAGCAAATTTTTATTTCATCCCTCTCACCTATTTTGACAAGCTAGTTTTTTCCATCATAATATTTCACTCAATGTGCAATTGAGATGCTCAAATTTCAGTTATAATATAATTTTTGAATATATTCATGTAAGGCTCCAGATAAGGCTGAGTCAAAATTCTCTGGCATATTACAATTTCTTTCAGTTGAAAAACACTCCAGACACTTCACTGCCAGATCCTTATGTGGCAGGAATGTTCAGTTGCTGTACCAGAGGTTTTCGGTTCATCCTCATGTTGTAGCTCTGCTGTGATTCCCCCACCCAGTATCTATGTATGTGGTCAGTGCTTCCTTTTCATACCATCTAAGACGGACAATGACGCCTGGAGGGACTCTTAGGTCTTTGGAGACCAGTCAGTGTGTGTGGTAACCTGGACAATGGAGAGAAAACAAAACACTCTGCTTTGTAGAATTGTAGAAACAAATTCTGCTTTGTAGAATTTGTCAGCCACAATAGTGTAAACAATCCTACTGTGGTCAATTTTAAGTCACCGCAGCAGTATCACTGAACTCGGAGTTAGGAAGAGAGAACACAACTGGCTCACACCTGCTGGAGACAGCCGGCTCCAGGTTGTATCTTAGAAGTTTGCTCCTAACTTAAGGAAATACAAAGGCTGTAAGTGACACGGTGTGGGTGAAGGTTCCAAAGTTACAGTATATAAAAGCAGATTCTGAATAAAAAAGTTTTGTTCCATGTACATCTGTACATCTTCAAGCCTGTTGTCTCCCTTGACTCCTAAGAACTTGTTAATTTTCTTTTCTTTTTTTGAAGTACAGGGGATCAAACCCCTGGGCATTCTAGCATTGAATTATATCTTTTCTTTATTTTTTTAAATTTTGAGACAGAGTTTTGCTAAGTTTCCCAGGCTGGATTTGAACTTGTGATGTGTGCTTTTCAGGTTTCCAAGTAGCTAGAATATTGGGCCTGGCAAACCCTTACTAATTTAAATGAAAAAGAGGCAGAGATCATTTTTTTTTAAGGTCCCCACTAAAGAGGACCAAGAGGCTCTTTCAGGATGGGAAGGTTTTATGGGCACCCTTGGATGAGGGGCCTTTATGAACCATCTAGGAACATTTCTTACATCTGTTTAGTGCTTTACAGGTCTGATCTCCGTGTTAAAGTGAGGTCCTCAGCGCAGGAACTGGTATTCGATTCTTTGGACTCCAACCCTGGTGCTTTCTCGCTGTGCCTCAGCACCTTCCCAAAGCAGCCCCCCTCCCTGGCCCCCCTCTCATGCTGAGACTCAGACAGGATGTTTTCCTTTCATTGCCAGGAAGCTTCTGATTTCTCACTTTCACAAGGGGAAGTTCCTTTGGCCTTTAATAGACTTGCTATTTTCGGTGTCTCCTTGGGGTGAATTCCTGGCAAGACCCCTCTTCACTTGCAGATTGGCACTGAATGACCACTCGCAGATCTCTTCTGGGAGTTAGGACATTTTCCGAGTCCCAGGAGAGCTGCAAAAATTCTTGACAGCTGGCCCAGGAAACTAAATTTCACCTCTACAGGGTAGCACGTACCACTGGGCCAAGACACTCTGCTGTCCCAGGGATGATATTTATCCATTCTGCTAACAGAATTAATGATGAACTTTTCTCATTCCAGTGGTTACTATGCAGGCTTTTCTAGGGGAAGTTTGAAGAGCTTGAGTAGCATTTAATGAATGAATTTGTCCTATAAGTATTTATTGTGCATTTGCCACATCTGTGCCTGTACAGTAAAGTAGAAGGCGGTAAGGATAAAGTGATGGACTGCCTTCCTCATACATTTGCACAGAGGCAGGAACACACTTGGCCAGCTGGATGGAGCATGACACACACACAGACGGGAAGACGATGCAAGCGTGGCGGGGAAGGTGTGCAGCTCTCCCCAGCAGAGCCGAAGAATTTCCTCAAGGATTTAAGGCTTGCATTAAGATGTGATGGACAATGATGATGCCAATTATGTCATGCTTATCATAGGCCAGGACTAGTCCTATTCTACATATTCCCCATATATTAGCATATTTAATTTTCCCCAGTTCCCTGAAGGTTAATAGTTAGTGCTATAGGAACCTGCATCATGGAGAAGGTAAGTAGTTTGTCCAGTGTCACTTGCCTGGAAAATGGAGCAGCTGCTGTGAGTGGCTGAGGCCATGCAAGGACGGAGGGGATGGGAGCTGTGGATGTCATTCCTGGCTGAGGCACAGTGTTGTGAAGCCTTGGAGAGGTGAGAAAATGTGACTTGTTTGTGATTTTTATTTTAAATTTCTGTGAGAAGGGAGGATAGACTCATCGATCACACACACATCATTTTTTGTTCATCACAGAGATTTTTCTAGAGGACATTTGGAAAGTGATCTAACAATGCTCTTTTCTCCTATGACAGTGTTTTCAAATGGTTGCTGGTTATCTCCTGCTGACTTGTTGACTGAGAATTATTTTAAATACATCCTGAGAAGAAAGACTACAAATCTGTTGATTTCTCTAGATTCTTGGAATTCGTTTTTTTCTTGAGGCCAAGATTACAAGATTGATTTCCACAGAAGATAGCATTTCCAGAAGACAGTTATTTGGCATAAACACAAAGAGTATTCCTGATCATGACTGAAGTTCTTGCCAATATCAACTGTCCACCACCAAGTGGGACAATGTGCAGGCCACTTGGAATGCCCAGTACTGCCTCAGCAAGTAAGACAAGTGCCCAATGCATGTGCAAACAAAATATGTGATGGTAAAAATGAAACACGGCAGCATCCAGCCTAGATCAGCACCTACTCATAA
Source organism: Cavia porcellus (assembly GCF_034190915.1). Lineage (NCBI taxonomy): Eukaryota > Metazoa > Chordata > Mammalia > Rodentia > Caviidae > Cavia > Cavia porcellus. The sequence goes on from NW_026947512.1 coordinate 3,905,850, forward strand.
ATAGAGGGTAATCTATTGCCATTGAAGCCCTGAGCTCAGAACCCTGTGGCTGTCCATGGCCTTTTTCTCCAAGGCACCATAGGTCAATCTCTTCCTTGACCCAGACCCTTCATTCTCTCAGGGAGAAATCTCTTGTTCCTTTGGTTGTATTTTCTTCTTATCAAAACCTCTTTTCTTCAGTGAATTTTGCCCTTTGGAAAAAAGAAAGCAAATTATGAAGTGCATTTTATGTGGTTTTTTTCCCCTTCTTTCTTGCTATGAATCTCTTACAAAGTGAGAAAGCAGTAATTAGGAGAGGAAAAAAGCAACAAAAATAATAATCATAGGTCATTAGAATGGAATTTACTGTTGAACACACACCCTTCATTTCTTTTTATTCTCCTTCTTTACAAAATGTATGTAGCTTTATTTTTTAATTTCAAAGGATGCCATTCAGTTAATAGAAAAGATAACTACAGTTTGATGTATGTTTTTTCAGATGTTTTCATTATGTACATATTTAACACTAAAGAGATCATTGTGGGATGCTTACTGAGCCTTGTAATCTGTGATAAGGAGGTTAGATTTGTTTACTGTATTAGCCTGTGTGTGCAGTACCCCATGTTTACATTCCTTGTGTGTCTGCATATACATAACACATCTTTACTTCTTTTTCCCTCTTTGTCTTCTTTCTTCCTTTGTCTCTTGATCCCTTTCACTTTTTTTTTTTTTTTTGTCTTTTTGAGATGGGGTCTTGCTATTTGGTTCAGGCTGGCCTTAAGCTCACTTTGTAGCCCAAGCTGGTCTTGAACTCGCAAGGATTGTCCTGTCTCCGCCTCCCGAGCGCTGGGGATATAGGTGTGTAGCATCATGCCCGGCTCCCTTTCACATTTGAGAAAAATTTATTTCCTCATTTCCTGTTTCCTGTCTTTTATTTTGTTCTTTATACTTTGGGTCTCATATGAGAGAAACCATGTAATATTTAGGTTTGTGTGTCTGATTTGTTTCACTTAACAGTATGCTTTCAAGGTGCACTTATTTCCCTACAAACTACTCAGATTTCTTTATGGCAGAGTACTACTAGTACTCCATTGCATGTAAATACATTTTCTTTATTTATTCATCTGTCAAGAGACATATAGCTGCTTCCAAAATTTAACAATTATGAATTATGCTGCTATTACATGGGTTTGCATGTATCATTCACGGTATCTTGAGATTAGATATTTTTGATATGTTGATCCAGCAGAGATCTTCTCTACATGTCTTAGTGATCACAATGTCTCCTCTATGAAAAGTGGATTATAAGAACAGGGGATGGTTACCACAGTCCACGTAAGAGAGGGTGACGCATAGGCAGGGTGGTAGTTGTGGAGGTGGAGAGATGGGCGAGGATGCTGGGTCTGGTTCGAAGACACACAGACAGGCCTGGGTGGTCACTGGCTATGGAGGTAAGGGGTTGTGTGGAATCAAAGACGGGTTCTAGAGTTGGAGCTGAGGCAGCTTTGTGGGTAGTGCTACCATTACAAAGATAGGAAAGGGTAGGGGAAGATGATGTTCTTGATTTCTTAAATTTCTCCTCTGGAAGAGCACTTCCTACGTTCCAGACCTCCTAGTGTCATAAGCAATGCATCTAGGGGGTGAATCCTCTCCAGGGAAGGAAGGGTGACCCAAAATGCTGCAGGAAGAACATTTAAAACTTGCTTTTTGACTTGTTTTCCTTCTTATTCTTTTAAAAATTAAAATTAAATTTAAGACATGCACCTCTTATAAATATTAGTATAGTTTTTATATAGAACACTGTACTGATATGCACACCACTTATAAGTAAACAAGAATAACTGATTAAATGAGTGAATAAACTCCCAGGAAGCATACTAGAATGTGTGTGAGAAGTGACTCACATTACAGGAAGGACCGTGAATCAGCACTAACTTATGAAAGTGCAAACCGTTTGCACATTTTTTGTACAATAGTCTAATAGGGAGAAACCTTAGGACGCAAAGAACACTTGCTTATTTACCACTTACAAGTAAACAAGAATAATCGAACGAATGAGTGAATAAACAAAGTCGTGGGCGACAGCTCGCTGGTTAACAAGCACTACTTTTATTCCAGACTCTACAGTTCACCCAGTAGAGCTGCTGCCTGGCCAGAGGCAACTTTCCTACATCCCACGCAGGTGGGTGCAACCCGTTTCTCCACTGGAAGGTGAGTGGAAGTGATAAATGTCAGTTCTGCACCAGTCTTGAAGAGGCAGGAATGCCTCCTTTACACTCATTTTCCTTCTGTCAGTTTATATGCAAAAATAAAATGAGTCCGTAGGGACATTGGAGGCCCAAGAGGCAAGGAGGCTTTGTTCCTTCTGTTGGGAAGGGAGCTTCTTGTGCACCAAGAGTACTTGCTTTATGCTATTAAATGAGCAGAAATAAACTTAGGTATTTATACATGTTTGGGCCTCTTTAATATTACAGACTATTTTCAAGGGAGCATGCTTAATATTTTTTTTTCTGTCGACTGTATGCATTTTCAGACTATTTGAAGACTACTGGACTAAGCACCAAATGAAAATGAAATAGTAAAGGTTGTCTTGTCTGATATATCAGACCCAGGGGATAGAATAGCAGCTCACCAGCTCTAAGCCACATCCTCTTGTAATCAAAAGCTGTAATCATCATGGATATTGTCTAAGCTGGATGAGTTTTTTTCTGCAGAAGTGAAAAAAGTGAACATTTTAGGAAGATTTGAAAATTTCAATTATTATTAATTATAAATAATAATTACTTTCTTGGTAATCTAGGGATTATCATAGAAAATCTGGATGTATTCAAGAACATTATGAGGAAATATTAGTGAAACTCAGCAAAGTGGAGCATTTGTTTTGCATAGATTTTGCTTGAATTTGCAACCATCTAAATGTCCCTAGAGTTTAGCTTACCTTGTCTTTATTCAAGGCCGTGGGTGTTTAAGATTCACGTATTTCCCAGTTGCCTTTGCAGTGAGATGAGCGTTCCCTGCATTCCCCTTCCCCTCCCCACTGAATTTGGACACTGAGACTCAGAAAGCCTTCCTTAGAGCCTTCGGCTTAGGAAGAGAACAGAATGATTCATCAAGGCAATATTCTTGAAAGCTGAGACCAACCACCATGATTAAAGTCAGCTTGCAGTTATATTGGCTGGGACTGTCATGCCAGCTGCTTGTAAACCCAAGATGATAGATGTCTTTCGGTTATCTTTACTGCTCTCCAAAATTTATCAGCAAGAAAGAAAAATGGGGAAAGGCTGTAATTCCCAGAGGTTCCAAAATTCTCTTTGCAGTTGTAAAGGCTTTTTGGGAGTCAGTCATGAATCACTCAGCATTGGTTAGGTTCCTGAAGTGGCGGAGGCCTGACAGTGTAATCAAGAGCAGCAGGGGCACCTGGATGGGAGGGTGAGTGGTGTTAAGAAGGCTGCCACGCAGAGCCATTTGTCTTTCAATCTGAGGGTTTTAGCAGTGACTGTTCAGGGAAAACACATTAATAGGGAAACAAAATTCTGTAGCCTCACTGAATTCGGACAGATGAACGGCTCTGGGGAAGGGAGGTGCTAGGGCAAGGTGCAGGAATATTGGTGTCGTGGAAACAGAGAAAGTCTAGGTGGGTGGGGCCAGGGGCAGCTGCCTAGAGAGGGAGAAAAATAGATTTGAACCTGTCATCTTGGGTCTCGAGGCTGATTTCCCTCCTTTCCCCTACAAGTGAGCTAAGAATAAAATGCTGGAACCTGCTGTTTTAGTTTCCACTCAAGAAACTGATTAATGAGGGCTGTTGGGTTTAATCAATGGTTGTCTATTTCAGCTTAGAAAACACTATTTTGGGGAGTGGAAAAATATTGGCAGTCTTTCACCTTGTGAAGAGCGGTATTACTTTGCAAGTGGTTACAAGGACAGATTTTAGCAGTAAAGAAGCCAATGATAGATATGTGCTCTTCTACCCGGGGCAGGAGATTTAGAACCCGTGTGACCCTGAGTGGTAATTTCAGTCCACATGAGCCCTAGCCCCTGCACCCAGAAAACGGCCATAATAACACTTGCTTCTTAGGTTTGCTGTGAAAACTGAGCCAGAGCCTCGCACATATAATAAATGTTGCATAAATATTAGCACCATTATCTACATTTCTTTTCTCCTTTCATCGTTTTAGAAGATAGAAAGGATATTTGTCTATGGGTACTTTGGATTTGAGCCTCTGCTTTTGCTTAAATTTCTTGCTATTTTCTGAACTCCTATTCCTCATTACAGAATCTGGAGGGTTAGCATTACCCCCATTCCTGCTGTCTGAAGCACTCCTCCCTGTCTTGCCTGAGGAAGTTAAAATGAACTGATAATAAAGGGAAATTTGCTTTAATTTCCTGAAAAGTATCTGTGGAATAATACTTCGAATTTATTTATTTACTTTTTTTTTTTTGAGGTAGGGTCTTGCTCTGTAAGTCAAGCTGGCCTTGAACTCACTATGTAGCACAGGCTGGCCTCCAACTTCTGGTGAGCCTCCTGCCTCAGACTCCCAAGTGTTGGGACTACAGGCTTGCACCACCACGTCTGACTTACTATTTGTTGAGGCTGGGCACTGTGAGGGTCCCTTCGGTATTACAGAGGTTCAGAGGTGCCATTTTTTGCTTCAGGACTGTGTAATCTAAACCAGGAAAATAATTCTAGAACACAAAATCAGTGTCAGGTACACAGACAAGTAGGCAAGGTACACCAAGACCCCTGCTGTCCTAGTGATGGTTTGAGGGGTTCACTCAAGCTCTGTACCACTTTAACCTCTTGTAGCCTGACTGCTCTGCATAAATGGAAAGCAAAAAAAAAAAAAAAAGTCAGTCACTGTCTGCCTGGCCTTGGAAGCAGAAACTACTCCAGGTATCTGAAGTGGATTAATGTAGGAAATGATATGTCTAGAAAATTTTTGAAAGGGTTAAGAGGAGTGGATTTGAGGCTGGGCCTCTAAGAATGGTCCCTAGAGCATTGCAGCATTGACCCAAAATGGAAATGACTCATTGTGGCCCACTTAGCAAGGCCAGTCCTGGCTTATGCTGGCGCCACTGACTTCAGGGACACACGGGACAGCTATGATCTAGAGATCAGTACAGCATCCAGAAGTTGCCGCTGCTCCCTAAGTTGCTTGCACAGCGGAGTGTGGAACCTGGATGCACCCTGCCCACCCTCCTGTCGGCACCCAGGGACAGTAGCACTTACTGGGTGCCAGGAGCCCTGCGTCTTCCCAACAGCAGAGTGTGGCTAAGTAGCAGGGAGATGGCTTCTGCCCCTTTCTATGTTCCAGACCTTTGATGAGTAAATTCAATTGGCAGGACCTAAGTCATAGCTGGTCCTCTAACTAGGGAAACGGGATAATTCTGTCGCCCATACTGGGGAGGAGCTGCGCGGCAGACAGTGAGTGTCAGATGGAAGGTGGACGTGCCGTCTCCTCAGCTGCCTCAGCCCGGGGTCCTCTCTCAGAATGAGGCTCCTGCACTGTTACTTTGTGTACTATGGCCAAGTAAGTAGTGTGATTCAGGAGCCTTATCTGTGCCGTCATCTGGCCCAACAAAGGCTGCACACCTTCGTGTTTACAGGAGAACACGGTAAGCAGCACTAACAAGGATACTCTAGGAAGGGTCTGTGTTTTAAGTTGTTAATGGATGTTTACCATTCTGGTTGAAATTCTAGGCTCTTCCTCTTTACCTTCTGTATGATCTCACTTCACTGTAACTCACAGAGAATCACCGAGAACCAGTCAGATGAGCAGCCATGTGGAAGAGGCTGCTAACTCTGAAGGCCGACATAGTCTCAGGTTTATTTTTACACAGGGTGTGTCACTTGCTATGGTGCTTTTGATCTCCGTCTCTCTGTCTTTCTCTCCCCTCTCTCTGCCTCATTCTCTGTTTCTGTCTATCTATCTGTCTGTCTGTCTCTTCTACACACACACACACACACACACACACACACACACACCGGAGTTCTCTGTACCTAAGTCTTCCACATCCTTGGATTCAACCAACTATCAACTGAAAATATTAAAAAAAAAAAAAAACATTGTGCTGGTACTGAACATACCCAGATTTTTTCTTATTCCTTAAACAATATAGCACAACTGTTTATATACTATTTTCATTGTATTAGGTATGATAAGTAGCCTAGAGATGACTTAAAGTGTATGGGAAGATGTGTGTAGGGTATATGTCAGTGCTGTGCTGTTTTATATAAGGCACAGGAGCATCCTTGGAGTTTTGAGTTGGTGGGAAGTGGAAGGAATCAGTCCCCTGGAGTGTAGGGGATAATTAGAGATGTTTTTTTCTGAACACTTTGACAACAAATTTCATAAAGCATGATCCTATGCCTCTAGATACTTTGTTTTTTCTTCCCTTAGGATACTTAACACTGATGCAATAAAATACTTTTATCTATACCTCACTCACATTATGTTAATTGTTTCCATATATACATTTGATGAGGGTATTGAGTATGGAATTGCTCTAATACGGAGCTATAGTCCTGGGCCTTGCTAAATTGCTCAGACTGGCCTTTGAGGATTGACCTGTAAGCCCCATACCTCAGCCTCCCAAGTAGTTGGAATAATAAAAAAATAGGTTTTTTTTTTTTTTTTTTTTTGGGATAAGGTCTCACTACGTAGTGCAAGCCGGCACTGACATTGAACTCACATTTGTAGCCCTGGAAGACCTCAAATTCATGGTGATCCTCCTGCCTCAGCCTCCTGAATGCTGGGAATACAGGCGTGCACTGCTACACCCAGCTTCCAGTGGTTGGGACCATAGGCATGCACTGTTGCGTTCAGCCCTTGCTTTTTAAAATAGCAATGCTTTTTTCCTCTCTATTCAGGATACAGTCCAGATTCATACACCTGGAATATTTGCCTACCCTTTGTTTGATTTTCATGACCATGACATTTTAAAAGATTTTAGGGCAGTTATTTTTTAGTAATGTCACTCACATTGGATTTTCCAGTGTTCTCTCATGATTACAGAGGAATTTTGGTAGGAATATTAAATCGGCCATTAACATTGATTGAGCTAAATAGGAAACATAAACCCAGATAGATTCACCAAGCGGGGAGTCAGCCCAGTGTGGAAGCCACAGATTGGACCATGTTCTGCCTTTGCCATGAATTACTGAGTTATAATAATACAAAGGAGGACCATGAACATAATGACTTTATTTAACAATATATAAAGTGACCTTATGTGTTATTTCAAAGAATCCTTCAACTACCTGAAGAGGTGCAGTGACACATTATGGGTGCAGAGGGAGTTTGAGTGCCGTGCCCAAGGTCACCCGGGTGGAAAGTGGCAGAGCCGGGGTCAACCCAAAACTGTAAAGTGAACTTTAAAGCTTGTGCTTTTGAACTGGCCTCCCGAAGGAGAGTTCACAGTGCCTTCTTGAGAGTTCTTCTCTAAAAGGGGACAAGTGAATCAAACAAGTGTATAAGGTACGCACTCTGGATTTTACAGAGCAGTGGAAATAATCTTAAAAATTGGGCGCCAGACATGGACTTATAATGCTTTACACAGCCAAGTAAGGATATTAAAATTTAAAGAAATGCTATCAAACATCAATTCTGTTTCATAAAAGAAAGGTCATTTTAATATAAAAAAGGAAACGCATAATCTCAGCAAAAAGAGCATTCTTTGAAATTAGATGTGTTATTTTTGTAACATACTTGGGAAGCTGTTATTCATTTTCCCAGTTCACTGGGGTCCTGTGAAAGATCTGCTTAAAACAGCCCCAATTTGGGGCCTGGCATTTGGGGAGAACTGCAATAGTGTCTTGTGCTTCATGTTCTAGTGTCTTTATCCTACTGGACAAAAGTAGGTGGGCAGGAAGAGGACCGGTGTCCAGCGTTGGGTGGGGTAAGAAGTGGTTACTTTTTTCCATTTGTCGGGTGCCTTTGACTCCTCTTCTTTGGTGCACCACAGTTTCTTGTTCACTACTTCCTGCTCTTGTTTTTTTCTTCCCTTCCCTTCTCTTCCCTTCCTCTCCTTTGCCCTCCCCTTTCCCTCCCCTCCCCTTCCCTCTCCTCCCCTCCCCTCTCCTCCCTTCTCCTCTCCTCTCCTCTCCTCTCCTCTCCTCTCCTCTCCTTTCTTTTGTTGACCTTCTCAGTGTCTCTTCTTGATCCTAATCCTCACCATTAAAGAAGAATAGCTGGGTGGCCACAGCATCCTTATCTGGGTACAATACAAATGGAACATCATCTGTATTCAGAAGGATTCAGAAGTTTCTGTCAGGTAAGTTGGGCACATGTCCTGGCCCAGTGTGTGTCAGTGGTTGTTACTACTGTAATGTGAAACCTACAATCATACTGAAGGAAAGGCACAATTTCAGACAGAGGTGAGTGGAAATCAGGTATAAAAATTTCCCCTTTAAGTTCATGAATTCCTTGATTTGTATCCATGGGTCGGTGGTGGCTTGTGAGGTTGGATGTCAGGGCTTCAGCGTAAAGCCTCTGTTTTAAATATCTACATTCTCAGTCTATTTCCTTATCTTCCATTCCTGTCTCAGTTTTATGAGCCTGTGAATACCTAACTCTGTGTAACGATAAGCAACCTTCTGTAATACTGCTTTTACACTCATGGCCTGAGGGTTTTCTCATCAAAGTCACCAAGTCACCTATGAAGGAACTTTTCCCATCTTTGTGTTAGTTTGTTTCTGTTGAAGCCTTAAATTTCAAACCATCCTGTCTTCGAATTTTCTCTTTCCCGAGCTTCCATGACACCCTCTCCCACACGGTGGTTAAGCTCTCATGATGGAGGACCCACAGTGAGAGCCTTTTCAAAACACAGGACAGGGCTCTCTTCTCTGGCATTCTGAGAATGTTTGGATTGGGGTCCAGTGCTGCACAAGTAATTCCAGTTTGTACAGCTACTCATAGTTGAGAAACACTGCCTTGGTCATTATGAGTGCTCAGCATGTCTTCTGCTGAAACTGTCATCATCATCATCATCATCGCTATCGATGGTCAAATACTTAGATTTTTTCTCTTTCACTGTGTTTCAAAAGCACCACTCTCATTTCAGTCTTGTCTTGGCTTCATTTCTCACTTTAAAAGTAAAAACAATTACAAGAACCCCAGTTCCTTCAGCAAAGTGATGTACATATTAATGAGGAAATGTCTGCACAATACTTGCAATATCTAAAGTCAATTGTAGTTGATGAGAATAAAAATCACAGATCTGGTGATTTAGCTCAGCAGCATACACACCTGCCAGGCAAGCCCAAAGTCATGAGTTCAATTCCTGGTTTAAAAAAAAGAAGAGTAAGAACCATTATTTGGGAGCACATGAGAAGTCAGAGACAGACTCTAGGCCATGGGTGGCTTGTGCACTGCTAACTCTTTGGCAGTGATAAGCAATGTTTCTGGATGTGCAAGGATTGAGGCCGGGCAGGGAGTGAATTTTGCAGGTGAGAGTCGTCCGATCTAGCTAGAAGAACAGAGTCATAAAATGTTCAAGAAATGTTGATTCTCAAAGTGAGCAGGCACTTTGTGATTTCCTCCATCATTTACCCATGTTTGAAACCCTGCTGTAACATCCTGTTGGGGTCACTGGATGGCTTTCCTGGGCACCAGATTCTTTTGCTTTTGTAGGCTCTTTGTTCTATAAAATATCTAAAATTATATTTTGTGATTGCATTTTCATAAAATCAACCATAATCCAGGGTATTCATTATTACATATTCATTCTTAACTATATTTTTCTTTTAAATTAAAATTAAAATACTTTGTGGGATCCTAAAAGAATACTGGGCCTTAGGGTTTTTTGGCCTTCTATACTTAATGGAGAAGCTGACCCCATTTCAAGAGAGAAAATGGACTAATTTATGAGGGAACCCATATATTTCCATTTAAAGGCAATTTTGATTGATAGAAAGTCATTTCTTATTTTGATCTGTTTCAAGAAGAAATTCTTTGAAAACCTCTACCCATTTTTCTCCTAGCTCTTTTCCTCAGAGGGAGTATATTTCCTCTTCCTCAGGTCCTGGCACTAGCGCCTGGCTATCCAAAGTGCGCGCAAAGGACCAGGACGTTCACATTGCTGCGGGCTGACTGGACTTGTAGAGGCTCAGGTCTTGCCTCTTACTTGCCAGATCAGAATCTGCCTTTTAACAGGCTCCCCAAGGGATTCATGGGCACAGAAAAGTTGAAAAACTACTGTTCTGGAAAGAATACTGTTAGCAAATATTTATTGAGTGATATTCTCTGCTGGAAATCATTTAAAGTGCTTTATGTGGATTGTCTAATTGAGCAAGTTTACTTATTTTACAGCTGTGTAAAGTGAAGCATGGAGAACCCAAGTGACTTGTCCCAAGTTTACTCAGTGAGGAGTGGTGTAGAGGAATTCAAAGCAGCCAGTGTAATTCCAGGATCTCTGCTGGGAACTCTGAGTCAGTTGGCTCACCCTCCTGTGCCCACATCCTTTGTGAGGTTGCTGCTGTCCTCCTAACAGCTCAGATTGCCACAGTGGACACAGTTTTTCTTTTTGGTTCTTTTGAGACAAAGTCTCACCATGTAGCTCAGGCTGGTCTTGAACTCACAGTGATCCTCTTGCCTCAGCCTCCTGAGTAATGGCCGCATAGACATGTCCCACCACACTAGACTTAATTCTTTCATACCTCTTAACCCCACCCTCTTGTTTTAGCAAACTGAAGGACTGGTGGGTTGCAAATCAACAGCATTTCATAGCTATTGCTAATCAGTAGCAACCCATAGCTATTCTGCTACCTATTGTTCCAGAGATTTACTTAAAACAAACAATAAGTCAAGCCATTTGGAATTTTACTCAATTGTGTTTAAATGTTTTAAGGAAGTGAGTTGCTCATTGTGAAGGCAGCAGGAAATAGTGGATAGTGGATGGGTGGCATGTAATGAGTCATGTTAAAGTGACATACATAAAAGAGATATTAGGCTTCTGCTTTCTTAGTATCTAGTGTACTTTCCATCCAAATCCTCTCTCCTATTCACCTACCCGGATTTCTAAGCCTGATATGGCTCCGTCTTTTGAATTTCCTTGGGAGTCCTTTAATGTACCTTGAGACACCCTATAACAATCCCACTTTACTTGAGCTAGCTCAAGTCGCTTTTTGTTTGTTATCATAAAAACCACACAAGTGCACTTATTTCCAAGCACCTGCGCACCTCCCTGAGCTATTCCATTTCTGTGAGAAGCAACTGTCATCCTTTTAGTTAATGCTTTATGTCGTGTGTCCACTCATCCTCCTGGATTTTTCTCTCTGGAATATTATATACAGCCATCACCTTCAGAAATGGACTAACATATTGGCTGGAATTGGAAGCTATTTTTATGCAGAAATTTGATGGTTAAGGAGTGGGACTTCCAGGCTCAAAATTTTTTCCATCACACCTGGAAAGACTAGCCTAGAGCCTTAAAACTGGTTTTGTTTACAAGCGAGTTATGACTAACACCTGAGAGCAAGATTCTGTGCAATGGGAGTGGTTCCCTTGAAGAAAAGCGGCAGAAATCAGGAGAAATGGCCCCGAGGGGTTTTCCCCAAGGCTGCTCTTGAGTTGACGGCATTTCAGAGAAGCCCTAGTACAAACTCGTCCCCAAACACTGGGGGAAGGAGCGGTGTGCAAACAGGCAGGGGACTAGACGAAGCAGCTGAGAGGAACTCCGGCCCATTCCCCCTTGTGGCTGTCGTGTTCAGGTCAGTACTAACTTTAGCCCAGCAGTCCTCAAATGGGGACAGTCCACTAGTGGATTAAAGTCTCCTAAAATGACTAAGAAGCTTTTATCCAGAGATGAGAAGAAAGGAAAGAAAATTATTTCATCTCTTCTCTGCCTGGTGCATGATGACTTCCAGGGAAGCCATTCTCCAGTGTTTCACAGTATAATGACACTTTCTATTCATATAGCTTTGATCTCCCAGGAGCTCAGAGTTCTTCCCAAGCATTTCATCACCTACTTTCACATAAGATACTTGGCAAGGAGGGAGACAGTCAGGACAGTATTTGCTTTGTTTTCTTCTTGGAGGTCACTCCTTTAGCTGAGACCTCTGCCCCTCTGAAGAAAGGGGTGGGTGGAAGCAAACCCAAGGCCTGTTTCAGTGTTTAAATAGGCTCACAATATTGTCTCTCTCCTAACTTCAGGCTGGATGCTCAACTACCACCACTATGTAATTATCCTCATTCACTCATCATTTGTCTTATTTTTCCTCCTCCTCCTCTTCCTCCTTCTCCTTCCTCTTCTTCTTCTACTGTTTTGGTTTTTTGGGACAAGTTCTTACTATGTAGTTCAGACTGGCCTTGAACTGACAACATAGCCCAGGTTGCTTCGAATTTGAGGCAATCCTCCGGGCCCTCTGACTTCTTCCTGTTTATGGTGAGCTGGGGGAGGTCCCAGAGCTGAGGTAGATTGTGTCTCTATGGTTGTTTAAAATTTGTTACTAGAGATCAAAATATCCAGTGCTTTTCATTTTGAGATAAGATCTCAATAAGTCGCCCAGCTAATTTCAGACTTGTGATCCTCCTGCCTCGACCTCCCTCAGTAACCACTGTCCCAGCTTTGTGACACTCTTAGTTGGAGAACACTTTATCCCGAGGTAAGTTTCAGGACAAAATAGATGCACACTCGAGCTGGAAGGCAAGCCCTGTGTTTGTCAGCCATCTTACAGGGGCGGCTCCCCTCAGACCCACATCCTCTGCAGTTCTCATCAGATCGGGCTGCCTCTCTAGAACCTGACTATCTCAGAGAAGATCTAACCAGCCTTTCAAATGGTGCCGGGACATAAATAGATTTTGCAGAAGAATGTCGCCTCAGTGATGCGATGACTGACTCAGCGTCACTTTGAATTAGCAGCAATCTGGTGCTCAGGGTAATGGGGTGATGGTAAATGAACAATGTTACATTTTTATCTCGTGAATGAGTCCTTAGTGAAAAAGAGAGTGGCTTTCAGGTGTCTTGCCACAAGATTTCAACCACTGAGTCACACTCAGCTGGATGGAAGAACAAGAGATAGCACAGAACTCTCTTCATGATTCAGTGGCTGCGACTTGGACAGTCCCCAGTTCCCACTTTAGCATCTTTCTTTAGTCACTCTGCCGCACAGTTTCCTCTCTGTAGAAGCACAATAGGAGGAAATTCTAATGAAGGGACAAAGTTGCCACTGTCCCATCATATCAAGCATCTCCAGAGAGAACAGGCTACCCATGCCAGGAAAAGCTGTTCCTGAGAGGAACCACCTGTGGTGGTTATGTCAGGACTTTGGATTACTGGACATACACAGCAGGGCTGATTGATGTGCTGACTCTTCCGGTTGCCATGGATACCAGGCAATCCTTGCAGCAAGTCTGATCAGGTGACCTTGCTCAGCCTCTGCCGTTATGAGAGGAGGTGGGATGCAGTGGCAGGAGTACTGGCTTGGAAATCTTCTATCTGTCTTTAACTAACTATGTGACATTAGATGGATTAGGATCTCTCCGGATTTAAGGGTTAATGGCCAAGGTAGTAGACAGGCAGGAAGCAGATGATATACTCAAATGCCTCTAGGGGACAGAATGAATTTTCTAGATGTCAAACAATATGACGAGGAGGGCCTACAGGAAACTGGAGGATAGATGCCTTCCCTACACATATTTACGTGTAGCACGCACGCACGCATACATACACACACATACACACACACATACACAGAAGGCCACAGTATAAGCCACATAAAATGTCGAGAGGTTGACTTGATCTGATGACTAGGGTTTCCAATCTGTTCTCAAACTGGGTAAAAAGCTGAATAAACTCTCTAGCTCCATTTGATTCTAGTTGACATTAAAAATTTCTAATTTTAGCTGTATGTTGTGGAACATGCCCATAGCCCCAGCACTCTGGGCAGCTGAAGCAGGAGGATCACAGTTTAGTGACTTAACAAGACCCTGTCTTAAGGTTAAAAAAAAAAAAAAGACTGGGGATGTAGCTCAGTGCGAAGGTCCTGGGTTAAATCCCTAGTGTGAGTGAAAAAGAACCATGGGAGTGTTGCAGCTGAGCAATGTAATGTGTCTCCACTAGTTCTGCTGTGGATAATGCCTCTTGACCTGCGGGTCATGATGAGAATGGTTGCCCAAGTTACTTTTCAGGCAGAGGTGAAAGTGGTTTCAGGTGGAGGTGGTTTTCATCAAAACCACCGATCCTTCACTTGTGACTATGCCAATGTCTGATCTCTGCACCTTCAGATCATGCTAAGGCCTTGATTTTCTGAATGTGTATCCCTAAAGGAGTTTAGAGATTGATTCCACACTCAGACTACTGACGACGTCATCTCCCATCATCTTTTCACCCTGTTCTTTATCCCATAAGTGTCTCTGCTCTTGTGAATCAATTCTCTTGGGCAAAACTCTTTTCTTTTTTCAGTGATTGGCGGGCAAAATGGGACTGGTTTGGTAAATGTTGCTTCTAGCTTTAATAATGTAGGTTTTAACTAGAATATGTATTTTTTTATCTTTTTTTTATTAAGGAGAAAAAGAAAAAAAACAGAAATAGGGTATAAGTTATACAGAATTTCAGAAAAAATAATAGGAAATCCCTAGTTAATAGATTACATATTGTTATCTTAGAAATAGTTGTTCAAGTTACAAAATTAAAGCATATAAAGTGGACTTTCAAGCAGTGAGACTGGAAATAGTTTTGTTCAATGATCCAACAAAACTCAGTAATATGGTTATCTATCTTATACACTTAAATATATATGCGGTTATATAGAATATATATTCTTACATCTAAATTTCTAACTCAACTATTTATTTGGTATATCTTTATGAATGTGAGGCAGTGTAGGTATCTATACTGGAAATACAACTCATGGGAAATGTAGATTGTATAGGCTTTCACAGTGAAAGTCTAAATCATAGTGAAAATCACTGGATCAAGGTTGCTGATTAGAAAAATATATACAATGTAGGAGCTAAATGGTAATAGGATGTTCCACAGAGGTCATGTGAAGTCCTCTGGGCCACCACTCTGAGAAGAGAAGGAAAATAAACATTTCATCACATACTCCTGGCTGAAGCCTGATTACTACTCCATCTCAAAATTGCACAGGGGCACAAGTGCAGGGCCTGTATTTGTCTTGCTAAAAACAACCCTGGTGCCTGACACTTAGTAAAAGCTCAATAAATACATGATGAATGAGTGAATAAAAACAGCCTCTAGGTTGCAGGGTCTTTTAAAAATCATCTAATAAGATGTTGATTGTATAATTTATTTTAAAATACAGATGCAATCATGCCAACTCTGCTCAAAACCTTTGACAGGCTTCTCATTACTCACTCCACAAATGTCAAGCTTCTCGGCCAAGTAAGATTCCTTCTTTCTGTTTAGTTTTATCTGTGCCCAGTGCTGTTCTCCATTCCTCCTAGATTCTAGCCCAGCTTAGCCCCTCATTGTTCTCCAGACAAGTTCTGTCACTTCTATGGTTGTCCCTTTGTGATGCCCCTCACTTCTCTCTAGCCAAATATTGACTGACCTTCAAGATGCAAAAGTTCTTGCTCCAAGAAGCCTCCTTTTACACTGAAATCAGATTAGGAATCATGTCTTTTTTGTGCTCTTTCTGTGTATTATGGTTACAGAAAGTGTTACATTCTGCTTTGAGTTTTAGCTACTTATGGACCTATCCTGAAGTGAGTGAACTTCTTAAAAGCATAGACTACATACTATGACTTGTGTATTTCATAAATATAAAGTCATTCAATGTATTTATGTTGAATTATAAAATTTGAAAGTGCATATTTATTAGATTTTTTTGAGGCAGGAGGTTCATATATAATTCAGGTTAGCCTGGCACTCACTGTATAGCTCAGGGTGGCCTCGAACTTATGGCAGCCTCCTGCTTCAGTCTCCTAAGTGCTGAGATTACAGGCATATACTACCATATCCTGCTTTTCGTTTTTTTGACACACAAAAACAACTCTCAGAAGCAATTTAGCCTGAGGTATGGGGAGTAGTTTGCCAGAGGCTTACATATCTTTCTATTAATTATAAAGGAAGAAAAATTACATATAAAGTCAGAGAAGTGAATTTTACCTGGCTACTTGGCTGCATAGTCTGCAGATCTGGACATGAGAACCGTCATCGTATCTTTAATGCTGCCTAGAAAAGAGGGCAGCCCACTCTCACTGATTGGTCAGCCTCTATTCTTTAAATAGAATAGAAATAGACAATTCAATAGGCTCTGACAGCCCGAGAGATAGAGCCTTTGAATATCTGATGCTGTTCTAATTCTGTACTCATGGATTCTCTGACCTTCCATCTGTTAGTTACTACTGAGCAGGTACTGTGTACCTGGCCCAGTTTAGTTCATTTTATGTGCATTATCTTACCTAACTCCTAACAGCAACCTTTCCAGGCAAGTATGAGATGAAGAGATGAACGAAGAGTGGTTATGTAATTTCCTCAAAGTCGCTCACCAGAAAATGGTAGAACTGTGATTTAAATACAGCGTTGACTGACTTCCAGTGCTTGGTTGCTTTTCTGTGCATGAATGTCTCTGGGAAAGGGAGTGCTGGATGCTTCTGGCTTGTTCCAGTCTTGGGTCAAAGATAGCTTCTGGGCTAGAAGTTAAGTAGTAGCCACAGTTGGTGAGACACAAACCCCCAAAGCCACAGGGGCGTTGACAAAAATAGACTGCCAGTTTTATCCCTTCTAGCTCAGATTAAGCACCGGAGGCACATGTGAAAACACAAAACATTCTCTGTGGGAAATCTTTAAATGGGAAGGAAGCACAATAAAATTTACCTTTTCTTGGGAAAGCTCCAATTTAGTGGATAAACGTAGTTGGGTATTATTGCTTTTGTTTTCACAGCTGCTGAAATTGCCCTTGCTCTCCTGGCTTAATTCATGATAGCTTCAGTTGAAATTATATGTGTCTAAAGATAGGAGATGCAGGTCAGACCTCCTGAATGGATACTGTCTTTTGTTTGAATGGGACCAGTTCATTTTAGCTCAAAGTAACCCCTTCACCACAAATGAACGAGAAAAGCTTCCAAATGTCCCTAAATAGAGAACTTTTCAGTTATATACTCTCAACAACCTATATATTGTGCCTGTATTTATTTTGGTGACTGATAGGAGAGATGATTGGCCCCTTTTCATTGGAACATATTGAGAAGGTTCACAGTTAAATGAACCCGTTGCAGGCTGGTATGGAGGAATAGCTGTACATTGGAGGATGACAAAAAGATGGAAATGGGGGTAGGAGTGTATTATCACAAAGCCAATAGTGAAGTAGTATAGCAAAAGGGGGGTCTGTAAGGTGATTTGGGGTTGTTCACCCCAGGGAAGATTTCTTGGAGAGGCTCACTTGCTCTGGACAGGAGGAGATAGACCTCCTCCCTCACTCTAGAGGACTGAACATGGGCTACAAAAATATCAGTGCAGGGAGATAGTCATGCATAGGTAGGAAAAATCTTTAGTCTACTCGTAAAGATAGGAAGTTTGTAGAAGAAATAATAAGATGTTTGGAATGAGGGAAGGAGGTGCCACTGCCATGACCTTCTGGTCAGAGAAGCAGTGACAGGGATCTCAGCATTGGGGCAAAGGTTATATCTGAAGTTTCTTCTCATTCTAAGAACTTAGTTCATGGTTTGATGACTTACACACTGATACAGTTGGTCTTGTGTGAATAACTACAAATAACTTAGCAGTGTTTGTTGAAGAGTGTATCTGTGCAGTTAAACCTCATTAATTTAAGTGAAGGTAGAAATCAATTTGGTTGGTGAAGTTAATTATGAAATGTTTGAAGATAATAAGAGGCAATTTTTCTTTTTTAAACTATTTTTTATTAGTACATATTTGTTATACATATTGATCATGTGAAGTACAGGGAATTTGTATCAATATATATTTTAATTTTTTTCCAATTCCATTCCCCTTCCTTCAACTCTTCTTCTCCTCTCCATTTATTCAAGCCTTGTTTCCATTTTTCCTTCCATTCTTTTTTCTCTTTCATCCATTCCCCTCCCCCTCATTTGTTTCCTTTTCCATCTGAACAAGTTCTTCCCTACTTCCAATATTTAATCTTCTATTATGCTTCTTATTTACCCTTTGGGTTTCTCACACAAGAGACACTATGCAATATTTAAGTTTGTGTGTCTGATTTATTTCACTTAAGTTATGTAAGAGATAGTTTTTATTCTTTTCAAGATCTTCAACGCATGGAGTTAAGTCTATCAAAGTTACCTGACCAAGATCTTACTTTTAATGAACAGAGCTCCAGGTTTTCTGTCTCTCCTTAGATTAGAAATAAATCATGTATAATTCTGAGTGTCTGAAACAGTTGATTCTTAAGTAAATAAATGGGTCCTCAGCACTTCACTTAAGAATTTACGTGTTCTGTCAATTTTTCTTTTTTTCTGTGATAGGACGAAAGAGAAGCTTCTATTCAATACATGCCAAAATGTCACAATTAAAAAACAAAGCACATTATGGAAAAATAGATTTTTGCTGTATTTTCTGAGGCTGATTCTGTCTTCAAGATTGAATATTAGATTGCTAAAAATGCAGGCTCAAAACTTTCTGAATAGCTATTTGTATTTAATTGGTGAGGCAAGGAATTGCATTTAATAATTTGTCCATCAAACTTTAACATTCACATACTACATAGTGTATGACTGATTCCATTTATTTGAAAGATTTGGAGTAGGAAAACCTGTGTGGACAGTGCTGGTAAGCTGCTGCCTAAGGCTCGAGGTAGCTTGAGCGGATGGCTGCGGGCAACTGTGTGGCTTTCTTCTTGGGTGATGGCCGTGACCTGAAATTGATTGCAGTGATGATTTTCCAACTCTGTTAATGTACAAAACAGTATGGATTGTAGACTTTAAGTAGGTGAAATATATGGAATGTGAATTACATCTCAACAACTATCAAAAGGGTGCTAGGAATAGAAACTCTTCCTAAGTACTGAAAGTATCGTGTTGAACAAGAGAGAGCCCCTGTCCTCACAGAGCTCACACTGTAGTGGGAGGGTCAGGTAACAAACGTACAAAACATAGCTCATAGTAATATTCTGAATAAGATAAAGCAGGATAAGAAAATAGAGTGATGTGTGTCCATGTGTGCTTGTATATTTATGTGTATGACTATGTGTGTATGTCATATATATATATACATATGTGTTCATAACATATATATATATATATTCTGCTTTGGATTTGATGGAGAGAGGCCCTATCTGGAACATATTACTTTTTTTTAATTTTTAAAATGTTTTTTGTTTTATTTGGCATAATTGTAAATATATATGATGTATATGGTGTGACAGGTATTTCAAAACATGCATATAATGTGTATTAATCATATTGAGGTAACTGCTGTATACATTACCTCAAATATTTATTTATAACTTTTGAGTAAAGGCCTGAGTGAAATGAAGGAATTAACTATGAAGACAGCTAGAGGAAATTTCAAGCAGTACAAAGACTCTGAGACAGAATATTTTGGTTTGTTCAACCAAGAATAGGAACAAAGAGCTAGTGGAAATAAAGTTGGAAAGATTGGCAGGGGTCATGCCATACAGATAATAATATGGTAATATTTATTAAGAGCTCAGTCCTAGCACTAATGATTCTTATTAACTTTGCATTACATATATTTTACTCATTTTTTCATTGCTAGCGCAAAATACCTGACACTCGCAACTTGAAAGGAGGATAGGTTTATTTTGGCTCACAGTTTCAGACCATTGCCATCTGCACCAAGGCAAGACAGGGTGACATGGTGAGGGATATGGGTAGCCGTAAAAAGGTGCTCAACCCATGGAGCCAGGAAGCAGAAAAGGCAGAAGCTGGAGGCAAGAATACACTCTTTCAGGTCACACAGCTAGCGTCTGACCTCTAACCAGGTTCTACTGTTGCTACAGGCAGCTGAATTAGGTAGAAATATTATAGGCAGTGAGACAGGACTAGGTCCTCGAAGGAGCCAGTACAAAAACTCAGATACCTTTACAACTGTGGGGGAGACAGACACCTCTTGCTGTGGGCCAGGCCTCAAGATAAAAGATCAAATAAATACACCCATATCCTAAGGACTGATATTCTAAATAGTTCCCTATCATCCTGAAGAAGTCAGGAGTCACCATCCCAAACCCCATTTTTCCCGATTTAATAAGTTTTACAGTTAATCATATTGGCTAATCATAGTTTGTTCTGTCCCACCTTATGCCCATCTGCCTTGTGAGTTCCCAGTTTTCCCCACCTTGAACCGGTCTCACCCCATGATTTTACTCTATAAAAGTCCCTTAAAAAGACAATCTTTGGCAACCCTCTCATGACCCCTTCTGTCTCTCTCACACAGAAACTTTCTTTCTCTCAATAAATATATTCTACTCTTAATCTCCATTGTTCCTAAATTCATTCTTCAATTTTAGAGAACACGAACTCGTACCGGACATATAGTAGGTCAGGAATTTCATTCTCCTATGTCACTACTTCCTAACAGCACATTCAACTGCTGAACTCATCAATGGAGGGATCCACTGATAAATATGGTGCCCCCACAATCCAGTCGTCTTCCAAACATGTGAGACTTTGGGGGAGGGCATTTTTGATTTAAACCATAACAACATATTATTCAGTCCAAGAGTCTTTTTCATAAGCATTATCTTGTTGCAATGCTTACAGCAAGGCTGCAAAGTTGTTATTAGTGCCTGGAAATGATGGCACACACCTGTAATCCCAGCACTCTAGTGGTTAAAGCAGACCGGTCATAAGTCTGAGGCCAGCCTAGGCTACCCAGTGGATTCAAAGGCCAGTGGCCTGGACTGTATAGCATAACCTTGTCTCAGAAAAAAAAAGTTGATATTATTTTTTCTAGTCTGTAGGTAAGGAAAATATAAGAAATTGTCAATATTTTGCTCAGTGAGCCCTTGGACCACTTCGGGAAATGATATAAATTTAAATTTACTAATTTTATTTCTTTGCATCATAAATCAGCACTCTTTATTAGACACAGACATAGACCCAATGTAGATTAAATAAGTTTATTTCTTTGAAATCACAAAATGAGTGGCTGGCCATGTTGGGTTTGTTGCTGTTCATCTCACCCCAAAGACTGTGCTTTTTGTGTTGACTCACATGGCCATGTTACTATCCCTTTGATTCGCACAGCAATGGGATGACAGGGCCTTCAGGGATCACCTCCCCAGTGGGCTGGTGTTAACATCTTCCAAAGCCTGTGATGTTCATGGCTTCCCAGGACACTGCTGCAGCAGACTTGTCAGCCTTTCATATTCTACATTCCCACTTTAAACAGGGTGTTAAGTTTTTCTTAGCATATTTCTTTAGGTAACTTGAGTGTAATTAATTTTTACCATTTGATCCATATAGTTTGGTAAATTCTGTCTCTGCCTCACCAGTCAGGCTCCCTTTTAGCTAACCCTACCATAGCTTACCTTTAATTACTTAAAAAGCGAGTTAAGAATTTGAGTTAAATTCTGGCCCCATTTTCAATGGATATATAACCTTTCACAATTAGTCATCCTGAACCTCAGTAATCCTCACCTAAGATACAGAGAATAATCTTATTTGACTTGATATGTTAGTTTTAATAGTTAGATGTGCCTGTCCAGTGCTCAGCGCAGAGATGAGATTGGAGCAAACCCTCTCTGTGGTAGCATTTGCTGTAGAACTGTGGCTAGAGAGCCAAGAAGTCAGGGCATTTTTTATGAGTGATTCTCAGCGCATAGCATTTAGGATTGATTCTGTTATGACAGAACAGTTAGGTAGTCAAAATACACCTTTGGGCTGAACCATGATGCATCCACAGATGGAAACTAAGGTTGATTAACTCTATTTTAAGGGCTAAGGAGGGGTAATTATTGAGGCTCTCCAAGATACTATTTCACGTGAGTCTCTGGGGTTGTTATTACACTCTCCAGTTGGAAGTGGTTTGTACCAAGTGGTGGTGGATATTAGGGGTTGGATTGGAACAGGGAGTGTGTGATTCAGAAGGACACTTTGGGCAGGAATGAAAGCCATTGATAAAAAGCGAGCTCTCTCCCTTAAATTGTATAAGAGGTAGCCTCTGGTCTCTCTGCTGCTGTTTCCTTGTTAGCATGATGGTTGCTGTTGCCAGGTAACTGCTGATGCAAGGACTTTTGGGTCTGCTGCTTGGTGAGTGGGAGGGAGGTACAGGGAGACAGAGGTCAAGTCAGAAGGAATGGAAACAGCAGTGTCCATGCATACAAAGTAGGACGACTGTGATCTCTTTAAGGCTGATGGAAAACATGAAGATAATGAGGAAATTTTCAAATAAAAAGCCAGTAAATATATATTCTTGAAAAAAGATAAAGATTTTGGTTTCTCTTCCTTTATTCTTTTAAAAGGAAACCTTAATTCCTCATAAATCCCAGAAAACACACATGTATGTGTGTGGCTGCTGGTCTGTCTTTAAATCCCCCATTCGAAGGACATCAATTCCTCCAGCTCAGTGTTCAAGGTCAGGTGCCCTAATGATACACTCTGTCAGCATTTGAGAGAAAATAAGTTGTCTTATTAGACTCGGAGAGCCCCTGGAAAGCCGTCACTCATGTTCTTTTTCTCTCACACATTAAGCCCTCTTCCTAAGTGAGGAATAACGTAATGATGCAGAGAAAGAGCAGAAAGCAAAGCCAAGGAGCCGCTGACTGCAACCAGCCTATTTCATTGCACATGTGAGAGCAAAGCACATGTGTGAGTGTAACCCATTTTTAAAAAATATGATCAGAAACGATGAATGTTGGCTAGAAGGGACTTGGGAGATGGTCCAGTAAGATTATTTATTTCAGGGGTGAGGAAAGATAAGTGCTTAATTAAGTGCAAGGATGAGACTGCAGATCAAACCTTCTATAAGACAGATAGGAAATCTCTTTAATTCCTTGGCTTTCACGACTTTCACTGTCCTGGCCATTAACCTTCAGCCTCATGCCCCACAAAGTACCTCTGAAAGTCCCCAGCCTGCCACACAAATTGACCTCTTCACTCTGCTCAGAGAGAAATGGGCCTGTGACTAATCTCTGAGCTGTTTCCCAGACTCATACTCTGCCTCAGCATCCTTTATTGGTTTATTCATGTTAAGTGATTACATCAGCTTTCTCCATCAATACATGTTTCATTGACTGTAGCTAAAACAATTTGGTTTTAATATCTTCATGCCTTCATTTTCTTTTTTTTAAATTTAAAAAATTTTATTTTAAAGATAATAAAACCCAACATGCAAAACAGAATAAATCCAATCAAAATAAAGCAGTGACATTGGTACAGAACTTCAAAGCAGGATAATAGGAAAACAATAATGGTTACCATAGGATATCTTATTATCTTTCCAATAGGTGTCCATTCCATCAGATACAGCAAATCAAAACAAAACAAAACAGTAAAACCAACCAAAACAGAATATTGATTAAAGCAAAATAATTAATCAGAATAAAACAAAACATTGAAAACAATATTGGATTTCAAAAACAAGACAGAAGGACATCCCCCACATTTGCTATATTGCACAGTCATCCTCCCAACAGATGCTCAAATTGCTAGCCCCAGGCCTGCAAAGTCAACCAAACAATATAAGCGTTCAGTTAGTTACTTTTTGTACCTCAGTTGCTATCAACTCGGCCTGTTCTCCAAACCAACTGCTTGCTTATGTGGTATGGGAGCGGGAAGTTGATGATTCTCAGCCCGCGCACAGGCAGGTTCCCAGGAGGCGCTGTCTGACTTTTCTCTTCCTGTGTTCTCATGCGTCTTGCACAGCTTACCATAAAGGCCGCTAGCTGGCTTGTTGGTCGGCTCTTCCCAGTCCCAGTATGGCTGATTCTCAGGAGGTTCTATCTGACTTTTCTCTTCCTGGGCCCCACATGGCTTGTGTGGCTTACCAGAAAGGATACTTCCATTTTCTGACTCCAAACCTTAATTACAAGGTTGGCTTTACAAAAGAATGCCCACAGTGTAGCTAGTATAGCCCACAGAGATGGTGACCAGTGTAGAATGTTTTAGATTCTTTCAATTCTTAAAAATAACACCAAATAATTGACCTTAGAGAAACTATAATTGCATGACAAACTCTAAGCTGATAATTCTAAACTGCATTTAATGCTATTTTATTTTAAAATATATATTTTCTTAAGCTACTTACAAATAATGTAGGCAACTATCGATTATTTATTATATGGTAGACACTTAAGTAGATACTTTCTATATGTCATTTTAGTAAAAACTATCAATAATAAATTGGTTATCTCCACAAGTAGAAACAAAAGTTAAACAATTGTTTCAAGGCCACTCAGGAAGTGGGACTTTTTTAAAAAATTAACTGTAGGTCAAGCTTTTATTACAAAGCAGTTTGACTTCACTAATAAAATGTTTTGACTTAATTGTCATCTTAAATAAATGCAACTACAATGTAATGAGTTAGGACTTTATGGGCCTGTTAGTTACCTGTTGCTGTATAACAGAATTCCCCAACATATAATTATTTAAATTAGCATTTCTTTTCTCAGGAATTAGTATTGCTTAATGGACGTCTGTGGCTCTGAGTCTCTCATAGGCTGCAATCCAAGTTACAGTTCAGAATCAAATTTTCTCTAAAAGTGGAAGAAAAACAAAGATACCCCATTGAAGAGAAATAATTCATCTAGACCTGATAATGTCACTGAGTTTATGTGAATTGAATGAATTGTTGTGTCACATTTTTTTTTCCTCTGGAGAGGTACAGTCTATGGAACATTGCATTGGTGGAGCTGGTCCTCAGACCCCTGCGCTGTTCTCTTTATTAAGCCCTGTTTCTATTGAAGGGCTATAATCCAGGGCATAGCTCCTCACATCTACTGGTGTGGTATTCTGTGTCCCAGGGTTTCTGAAAGTGTGTTTTGCTGATCCACTAATCCTAATCAACTAAAGAACTTGATGAAAATGTGGATGTTCAACTCTACTAAATCTACTAAATATGGTGTGGGATCCAGAAACCTTTCTTTCTCTGTCTCTCTCTTTTTATTTTAAAGAGAATAAAACCAAGCAAAATGAAACAGAATAAAGCCAATCAAAATAAACCAGTGCAAGTGACACAGGACTTCAATAAGAAATTAATAGTGGTACCATAATGCCTCCTGTTGTCTTCAAATTAGCTGCAGATACCTTCAGACTTAGAAAAAAAATCAAACAAAACAGAATAGAACCAATAAAAACAAAGCAGTGAATGCAAAACTTCAAAACTTAAAAACAAGACAATAGTAAATCCAAAATGGCTACCACACTATATCTTGCTATCTTTGAAATAGCTGCCCATACGATCAGATATAACAAAATCAATCAAAACAAAACAGAATAAAACCCAGCTCAAGAAAACAATGAAAATGATACAGGACTTCAAAAAAAGATGATAGGGAATTAACAATGGTCACCACACTCAGAAGGAGATTCCCCATTGATGCCATAGTATACTATTATCCTTCAAATAGATGATCATACCACTATCTCTCCTTTTTTAGAAGTTAGATTTTATTGGTACATCTTTGATACACATAACAATGATCACATTCAGCCTTCTGCATTTTAAATAAGCTTCCCAGGTGATTCTTATACACATTAAAGATAAAAAGTACAGCCTTAACACTATTCCCTACTCAAGCAATTTTCATAGCTAGCTCTTTGTGAATACAGAGAGCTCTGTATCTACTCTCTGATATTCATGTTTCACCAATCTCTTTTTGGAAAATGTATCTTACTTTGATTCTCCTAGTCAATGGCAATCAAAGGGCTGGAGGTAGGCAAAATGATTTTAGGCACTATATGCATGATCATTTAAAATTTTAGCAGTGATGTTACCTTTAGGGCACTTTCCATTGCAAATTGCCCTGGTTTCTACTTTTTGATAGTGATGTAAGTATTTTTATAGTGTATTTTTGTAAAAGAATGGAGTTGAAGAAAATATGAATTCCATCTGGATAGAATGCAGATATTATGAAAATAATGACAGATGTAGTTCAATACATTGTTGAAGTTTGGGAAACACTACAGGAATGAATCTGAAAGAAGGCTGTCTGTGGACGCAGGCCTCACTGTCTAGAGTTAGGCATGTGGGGGCAGAAGGACCCTGGACAGGTCATTGCCTGTGCCTTTGTGTGGGTTTGGCTCTATGATTGGCATCAATCACGAAGCAGTTCAGGTGAGCAGGTCAGTATGGTTTTCATGATGCAGGAAAGAAAGGGTCAGAGCAACAGATGATCACAAGCTAGTCGATCAGGCTGTGTAGAAAGACATAAACTTAACATCAGAACTGGTTCTTGACAAAAATGCATGGAGATGAAGTCTTGTTCCCCTCAGCCCTCAACAGGGTCCTCTCTGTGTCCTTGCATAGCATCTTACTGCTCCCTCATTTCATCCTGTTTTCCTTTCTTTACTTCCTTGCTGACTCTATTGAATGTTGCTCTCAAGATTTTCATTTTTCAAAACTGTAAATGACCCATGTCACCACAAAGTATTACCCCTTTTGATTCTGTTGGGCCAAACCATTTTATCACAAAAATTGACTAATTTAACATGATCTTGAACCCCTTCCTTCATTTTTTTCAGCCTGATATTAAATTAAAAACAAAATATAGTAGTGATTTTTTCTCTTGTTGTAAATACAGTACTTTCTAATAATTTAATGAGACATATTGTATGTTAAAACATTTGAATGTTTTTGAGAATTTCACTCACTATGAGATATACTCATAAGTGCTTTTATCCATTTGAAACTCACTATTTATTTGAGAGCTTAGGGCTGAACTGCCCACTATACCACATGGGGCACTGAGCCCATAAAATAGAGTGGTCTAAATGAGGTGTATTGACACTGAATATACACACTGAATTTTCAGATTCTTAGTATAACTCGGGATGTAAAATATTCCTAATTAAAAACATTGTATATTGAAATGATAATATTTTGGTTATATTGTGTTACAACACACTGCAAAATTAATTTCATCTGTTTTTAATAAGGCTACTAGAAAATTTAGAATTACATATATAACTCATGTTATGTATTTCTATAGGCAGCATTGCCTTAAAGAATACTGAAGTTCACTTGTAGTAAATGCTGACCTTTGGCCAAATGCAAAGTTGTCATAGGCTCTGAACCTCTCAGCATTGTCCCTGTGCTGACAAGAGTTCCAATACCTCGGCTCCTAACT
Organism: Cavia porcellus; assembly: GCF_034190915.1. Taxonomy (NCBI): domain Eukaryota; kingdom Metazoa; phylum Chordata; class Mammalia; order Rodentia; family Caviidae; genus Cavia; species Cavia porcellus. Next base: position 3,933,016 of record NW_026947512.1, read on the forward strand.
TGAGTATTTAGGTCAATGCCCTAAACTTACTGGCTGATATTAGTAGATTCTATTCTAGGAAGATTGTCTTGGTCAAGCCTTAATCTTACATAACTATATCTTATAATGAAGCAACATAAAAATGCATGCAAAAAGTTTAGGATCAGCTACAAAGTCAAAGAAAGTATAGGAGAATCAAGATCTTAATGCCAGTCTCAAGATCAACTATTCTTTTTTTTGTTATTGGCTGATTAGACTCATCTAATATTTTTAATTAGGTAAGTATTACCATCTTTTCAGGTGGCATATTTTTTAGGAAGCTGTTTCTGCCACAATACCATACACTATCTATTCAAAATTATGACTACCATGATATGGGTAAGTTCTTTAGCTTCCAGTCAATTAATATCCACCTGTGTACATAGAGAATCACATCATATTGTGATTGGTTTGCATTTTGTTTACTTAAATCTGAAGTAAATAGAAAATAATTTGGCACTGATGGTTACATTTTCTTCTGGCCACACCATTAGACAGAATAGTATTGACTTCAAGGATCTTGTTAGTTTGTCAGGCTAGCACCTGCATGTGTTCCTAATGTCTTAGTTACTTCCTTAACATTCACTACGTGAAAAAGGAGAGATTTACTCTGGCTTACAGTTTCTGTGGTCAGCTGGTTCCAAGGCAGAAATAGGATGCCAGAAGGGCCTGGTAGAGGAAAATGTGTTCAATCTGTGGCAAGCTGGAATCAGAGAGAGAGAAGTGAGGAGCCCAGGAGGTAAATGCACCTTTTTTGACCAGGCCCCACTTCTTGACAGCACATTCAACTATGCACTTATGGTGGAATAATCCACTGAGGACCTCTGAACACAGGAAGATTTTGGGGTCGTTCTAGATCTAAACTATAACATCTAATTTTATTGGAGCATATTGATGAATACTAGAAGCAAATCTGTTTCCTTTGGTTACTTTCCTCTTTGCCTGGAACTCTATTTGGTCCTTGACAACATCTTTGGGCCTATCTTCCTCAGTGGCCTCCTGGGGCTCCACTGTAGCACCAGGTTTGAGATATGGGGGAGAGATATATGAACACATTCTTCTATTCCTGTCCCGGCCTAAGCTTATGCCTGGGTCCAGATTGGAGTCATGAAAGGCTGCACTTGTCCTGTACTGTCAGATTTCTTAGTCTTTTGATATTTGATGCTCCTTGTCAGCTAATAAATTTTAGCAGAACAAATCAACATTAAAATCCAGGACTAAAATTTTTGTAGTCCTTCATGAGTTTTCCTGGGTAATTAATTTCCTTGAATATCAAACATGTCATTTCCTACTCCAAGCATGGGAATACATAATCTTGCCTCAAAATTATATTAATTTTTGTTTTTATTCACCAAAAAAACCTACAGTTGTTGATTAATATCTTCAGGGTAGTTGTTCCAAGCCTCTCCTACTCCTGCCCCACAAATACCAGAATCCTCAGATGCTCAGCTTTATTGTATAAAAGACATGGTGTTTGCATAAAAACCTATGAATAGCCTCTGATGTACTTTGAATCATCTCTTCATTACTAATAATATAATGTAAATATTATATAAGTAGTTCTTGTGCTGTATTTTAGGGTGAATAATGACAATATAAAAAGTCTTTACGTGATTAGGACAGATTCAATGTTTTAAAACTTTTGATCTTTGGGTGGTTGGATTCACAGATGTGTAACCTGCAGATATGGAGTGCCGTCTACATAACACACACATCACTGATCATGTGCCATCACACCTATAAACATAGCATTTGAATATCTGAACATTCCCTTAGGAAATACATTTATCTCACTCACAAACTTTAATTTTTTTATGAACTTAAATATTTAAAATTTTTTTTTCACAACAGACAGTGAAACCACAAAGTGTGTTTAAGTTCTCAGAGCAACCATTCAACTTGGTAGCATTAAACTGTGATGGTATCATTTTGTGATTTCTAGAAAGCCACAAAAGCATTTGGGTGTCTTGCCAACACTCCACTCTGCATATATACAAGAAATCATCATCTAAGTTCCCAGGACTCTAGGCTCTTTCCAAGGTGGCTGCTGTCTTGCTTTTGATTCAAAGACTTCTCCAGGCCTTCTACTCAAACAATCTTGCTTTGTCCTACCGTAGTATATCCCTGCATATCAATCCTTACCAACATAACAGACAGCAGCCAGTCTCTAATACATTATAACCTGCCCAGATGCTTCACGATGACTATTATCACTCTAATTCCCTGCCACCTTGAAGAGTCAGGGATTTTTCTTCTTTAAAATGAAGAACAGAAATTTATTTCCTACAGATTTGGAGACTTGGAAGTCCAAAACCCTGGGGATGTGTATCCAGTGAGAACTTTGTAGCTGGCCACTCATAGCTAAGTTAGAATGGTGAGGAACAAATTTTTGTTTTACAAGAACTCAGTCCCATCATAACGGAATGAAGTCCTTTGTAAGAGCAGATTCCTAATGGATTAGTCACCTCATGAACAACAGTCATAGTTCTTAGTACTATTACAATGGCAATTACATTTCAACATGAGCAGAAAACTTTTTTTCTTGAAATTATATTTTCTTCTTTTTTTGGGAAGAGTACCAGGAATAGAATTCATGATCTTGTGTTTGTTAGGCAGATGCTTATGCCACTGAGTTATATCCCCAGCTCCTATTTTCTCTTCTGAAGGAGCAGCTGAAGGCTTGAAATTCTATTAAAATTGTAACATTAGTCAATAGGAGAAAGAATTTGGAGTGAATGGCAGGCATCCTTCCTAGGCTTCACATATCTTATCATCTAATTGTTTCCCTATTTGCTCATTTATTCATTAATAAATATTTAGTACTTAATGTTGGACAGGTTCAGATACTGGGAGTGTGGCAGAGTGGAGGACAGTTCATGTTTTAAGTGTGTTAAGGTTAGTCTCAGTACGGCTACACTGGGCGTGTTTCTGTGTGTTGGGAGCACTGCTTATTTTATAACAAAATCTCCCTGTTCTTGGAAAATGGAAACCATAGTTCCCACAGAATAACTGTTCACATCCTGGGAATGTAGTTTGGGAAAACTACAGCATTGGTGACCCAGGTCACCCATCAAAGACAATTTCTGTCTAAAGTCTGCAGTATATGTTCTTTTTTTAACTCCACTTGCCACTAGTCACCCTGTCCTAACCCTCATCTGCTCATTGCAGTAATCTCTCACCTGGTCTTCCAGTCTTGGTCTTTCTCAGAGCAATTTATGTTCTGTGCTATGATAACACTGCTATAACTGGAGCCAAGGTTCAGAGAGATGAGCTGCCATGAACAGGGTCACATAGGTAGCAAGTGGCAGTGAAAAGAATGCTGTTATTACTGGATTTTATATGCGTGAGTTCTAAACATATGCTCAAGCACTCCATGAGGATTTGTGAACTTTTTCTCTTCATTTAAATCATAATGCATTAACCTCATACAGTTTGTAGATCCCTTGAATGACTCTTTCCTGAGAATTTTCACAGCTTCACAAACTATATTTGTCATGTTGTGATCAAGAATGTTACATTAGGATGGGCTTCTGAGGAAAAGCAGATTGAGGACTTTTTTTAAAGCAGTTGTTCCAAGAATTTCATAGACTTTCTCATCTTTCCTGGCTCAGTAGTAATGAGTCTACTCTATTTCCTTGGGTAAGGGTGGACCCAAGGCCTTGACAATAGGTGAAGGGAAATTACTTTATTATATCAGTAAACAGAAATAGATTTCAACAGAAACCTATTAATATACCAGTAAATAGAAATAGATAGAATTCAGCTGCCAAGTGCAGCCAACAAATAACAAATTGGAGACACTAGAAATCATAATTTTGAGCTGTAGGAGATCATTTGAGCAACTCCTCTTGAATACAGAACAATTGCTACAACATTAGTCTTATTTCCACATACTGATACGTGCAGAGTGGGCCATGCTATGTCCTTCTCTCTTCAATTGGCTCAAAGAGATGCAAATAAGGTCAGCTGAAGTACTGATACGTAATTTTTGGGGTCAATCTGACAGTCTCCTGTTTCCTTGCATAGTGTTCTCTATACAAGATTGGATAACAGCGGGAGGCAGAGCCAGTCAGCTCCAGGAATGTCAACAGGTACCAGACTCCAGACTCCAAATAAAGAAGCTATGAGTTCCCAGGGCATGAAAGTTTACATATCAGAAACTAAAGCAACAGCTCCAAAATCAATTCAAATGCTGCCTTAATTGAATTATGCAGATTGATCCTTCTGCATGTCATTCTCTCTGCATTTTGCAAAGATACTTTTTTCCCCACCTGTCTAGGCAGCTCAAGTTAATCATGTAGTTCCCGGCATCCACACTGTCATTCATCCTGAAACCACACCCTCCTTCACAAGATAATAAATTCTGGGATAGGCCTTGGATTAAGGTCTTTGTCCATATAACCTCACTTGAATCAGGCTTAGGACCCCTTGACTGCCCTTAACTTTGAATATGTCTTGGTGTTTTTACTCTCGCCATGGTTTACATTGGAAGTGGTCAATTGGAAATAACTTGCTGGGATTCCAATAACATCTCAGTGGGATTACAAATGTAACTTTCTGAATTGTGAAGATTAGAAAAGGGATTGCAATACTTGGATTACAATATTCAATATTCAGATTACAATACTGAGCTAAGTCACTTTGCATTGCTCAGCTTGTGGGGGCTAAATAAGGGTACAGGATTTTATTAGGTTAATTTCCATTTATATTCTCTAGAAACTAGTGGTGCTTGTCAGTGACTGTTGAAGGACTTGCCCAGGGTGGTGCTGATCAGTCATTGTGCCTGAAAATAAGGTGACCAAGGTCCTTCAGAATCATTATGGGTAAGTCAGGTGAGGACAAGAAGATAGAATGCAGGTCAGGAAAAGCCCTTTAGAAAACTGCCCTTGGATGGATTTTCCTGCAGTGGGAAGATGTGAAGGTCTCTTAAGTCCTTTGTCTTTTAGTGAAATGTGGTGATTTTCAAATGGTTTTTTTCAGAATTGTTTATAGGGCTGGGTAGAAATACAGTTTTATTGGTGTGAACCAAAATTTCAGCCCAAATAATTGGTCAGATGTAATGCTCCAGAAAATTCTTATGCATGTTAAAATTTGAGATCTACTGGCTAGACATGCCTCCCCTAACCTATTTGGTCCCTTAAGGTTAGAGTGAATGAGTTTCTTTTGGACTGTAGAAGGGAACTGGGCTGCTTGTGAATCAAGACAGAAGACATTGCAAGACAGTTCAAATAATGAAAGATAGCAAAAGAAAGGATAAAGACACAAATTCAGACTTCTTGGACTTGTGTATTTGTTTTTACTTCCAAGGCCTTTGCTTATTATCTCCTCCGCCCAAGTCTTCCCCAAACCTGACTCTTAGATTGCTGTTGGTCTTGCTTCCCAGGTTGGGAAATTTTCTTCTCTACCAGCCCCTTTTGGGTATGTTTGGAATTTTGCCTAAACAAGGTCTCTCAAACCTGGCCTGTGCTATTTTTAGTATCTCTTTTGCATATGTGCCCTGAGGAAGTGGGATCCTCCTTGCCTTCTTTCTTCTGATGAATATTTGATTGGCAACTTTAAAATTTCTCTTTGTGTTTAAATTATAAACTCATTGCAAGCACAAGGCACTTTTCAGTCTTTTAAACTGCATGTCAATATGTGTTGTAGAGCTGTAATTACCTATTATTTCATAGCTTTCTGAATTAAATATTAAATAAAAGTTAAAATGGTATTAAATCTATATAAAATTTTTACTGCACAAAAATTACTAATCAGTATGTTAACTTACCTTCATCAGAGTTCACTTACATGACAAGAAGGGACAGTGTATTTTTGAAATAGGGCTTTGTTTTTAAAAGCTCCCACAGTTCGGAATAATGTACATTTTCATGGACTTGTAAACTGAGGGAGTGACTTGTAAAACTGAGGGAGTTACTAAATGTAAATGAGAAATAATTTTAACGTACTGTCTTTAAAGGAAGGATGTAATTTTTAAATAAAATAGAAATTTTGCACTGTGGGCAATAATCAAGGTTACAATTGCTATTAGAAGGGGGACCAATTGCCTAGATGTAGGGAGAAGAGTGGCCCTTTGACACTAGGCTCATGGAAGAAACCTGTCGGACTCCACCAGCCCAAGATAATCTCACCCATCCCAAGGTATTCCATGGTGAGGATAGTTAAGTTATACACAAGCCAACATCTTACCCTGCATGCAGGCATAAACATCCTAGGGGTCTAATACAAGTAACCATTTCTTTAAAACTTTTCTTATCCAAGTAATACATGAAATTTGAATGTAAAAAATCAACTATGCAGAAAGCTTTACAAAAGAAGTAAATAGTTTGCCTCACCCCATTTCTTCTTGCCCAGGGCAACCATCTTTAAATGACTCCATTTTTAGTGATTTGGTAGTAATATACTTGTTAATTTTATTCCAGTTATAACTTACAGCAAAAATACATATCTTTATGTGCTTTATTCAATTAAACATTTATTATTAAAAGAGCAAAATTCTACAATTAACATAATTATGAAACTTAAATATATAAAACCACTAAAACTATCAGGTAAATAAGAAAGAATGCAGATTAGTATTAGTAATAAAATAAAACATTAGCTAGGGTGATTTTGAAAAAAAGTACATAATTTTTGAACTTATTAAATGAGTTATAATACAAAGTAGAGAAATACAGCATAGATGATATAATTCTCATCTTTATAGAGTTACTTACTATTCTAAAATTTCTAACATTAAACAAAATAACCTGTAGGAACTATATTTAACTTTTAGTTATCTAATTCCATTTAGGCCATGAGTTTTTCAAGGAAAGGTTCTACTTGGAAATTTTTCACATTTATGAGAATGAATAAAGAGCAGAATGTCAAGTTTTACTCCCTTGAAATGTCATGAAGGGAGAAAAAGCAAATTCATCATAAACCGTCTTCAATCCAGAGATGTGATTAGCTGATACTTAAATTGTACTTAGGATGTGCCAAGTACTTTTGACATATTTTCTCTGTATTAACTCACTTAATTTTCCCAATTGTTCCATGAGCCCCATTTTTAGCTTGTTCTACAGATGAAGAGCTAAGGCATAGAAAGATTAAGTTATACATACAAGGTCATACAGGAAGTAATGGAGCAGGATTTGAATTTAGACAAGTAACACCATGCTCTTAACCACAGTGTGACCCTTTAACTGAGGCATACCAGAGAAACGCTTAGATCAAGCTCTGGGCATGTGATAAGCATCTACTAAAACCTGCTGGAATGGGGAAGGGAATGATGGAAAGAGAGAGGGAGGAACTGACAAATTACTCACCTCGCTGTCCTGTCTCCTTGAGGATGTACACTGCCTTCGGAGGCCAAGAAGCCAGCTGTGATCAGCAGAACCCAAGACAACAGAAGTCCTTATCAAAGCCTCGTGGCTGCCATGGCTATGGGGGCTCTTGGAGGTCAAGGACTTGTGTAAATCCCAGGCCAGTGCTGCGGGGTTCTATCATGTGTTCTCCCTCTTTGTGTGACTGGCCATAAGGAAAGCTGTGACATTCCAGCTTTGTTAGTACCGGGTGCATTGCTTTGCAGGGGAGGATAGAGATGAAATGGAGACCACAGAGGAGAGGCTTTCAGCCAGAATGCTGGAACTGAGGCACAGCGTGTATCTATCTCTACCCCTCCAGGAAAAGAGGGTTATCTAGGGCTCCTGAAAGGATACTTTTAGCATCCTACAGAAAAAGGCTTAGTAAAACCCAAAGTGGGTTTTCTTTAGAACAAGGAAGTTTTGAAATCTTGAGGATTTTTCTGGAATTAGCATCACATAGTCAAAATGAAATTCTTTCCCTGGGGCACAGCACCAGCTTACTACAATTAACTAAGAACTATGAAATTCAAGCTGCTGGGAAGCCACAGAGTACTTCTACAAGACCCAGATGTTAATATCCAGAGGAAATTTAAGCAGTGCTAATAGCAGTTGTGGAAGCTGAGACAGTTGCTTTACTTGTGCCTAAATGTTCATAATTTATTGAGCATCTTTCCTATATTGTGTCTTTTAAAATGTGTGTAAATGTTAGTTATTCATGAATCGCTAACATTAATGTTTTGTTACTTTGATGGGATTATATTTAATTAATTAAATATTTTTTGTTTCACTGGAGATTGAACCCAGAGTTTTTTTTTATTTTGAGATAGGATCTCTGTAAATTGCTAAATTGCCTAGGATGGGCTCAAATTCATAATCCTCCTGCCTCAGCCTCCCAGAGCACTGAGACATAGACATGGGCTTTATTTATTTTTTAAACTCAAATAATGTGTCTTTTGTTCGTCTATAAAAGTGGAAAGCTTGGCTGATTGGATCACATGACTTCACTGTACGACTAAGCCCACCAGAATTCCAGACATAGAATCTAGTAGAAAATGCACAATCTCTGGGTTACTGAGAGTAGAAGTATTACAAACTGAAACTAATTAATTGGTAATTGAGAGCATCAACTTCAACTTCTGTATAATATGACTCAGGGAGGGGCAGGGAATTTAGCTCAGTGGCATAAGCGCCTGCTTTGCAAGCGTGCAGTCATGAGTTCGATCCCTGGTGCCAAAACAACAACAAAAAATATGACTCAGGGAGTCTTACAGCATACTTGGTACTTGTTGCTGTTCCTCCTTGGAGGAACTCTTGGACTTCTGTCCCTAACACTCTCCCCAAATCCGGACCCCATGTCTCTTCTCCTGTCTTCTTTCTCAGTCCATTGCAGGATGACCAGCTGGTTCTACTGATTTTGAAACCATAAGAAAGGTTGGGATGCTCTTCTTGATCTAAGAAGTGCTTGGTGAACAATGAAGATGCAGCCAGTCTTTGTCCACAGCAGTTAGCGGTCCTGCTGGGAGTACTGGGAGCATCTGCTGTATTTCTGGGTCTGTCAGCATACATCTGTAGTACTTTTAAAATTTAAATCATTGGTGATTCTGAGCAAAATGCAATTTAACCTGAAATTTGGGCATACGAAGAGATAGTTTAGATACTTTTAGAAATTGCTGCTCTGAATAATTGAGCAGCATTAATATTGTGGTAGGCAACCTCTGAGTTGGCCCCCAAGGATCTTCATTTTTATTTATTTTTTTGAGACAGGGTCTTGTTTTGTAGTTCAACCTGGTCTTAAACTCACTGTGTAGCCCAGGTTGGCCTCAAACTCATTGCGATTTTCCTGCCTCAGGCTTTGAGTGCCGGGATTACTTATAATGGCACATAGTGGCATGTGCCATTATGCCCAGCATTTGGTGTTTTAAGAGGCTAAGTTTTGGAGTATGTAATTGGTTGAATAATGTCCTCCCAAATTTGTGGTACCTAAAACCTCAGAATCTGACCTTATTTGGAAATAGGGTCTTTGAAGATTTTAATTAGTTAACTTGATGTCCTATTGGTGTAGGATGAGTCCTTAATCCAGTGATTTTATTCTTATTAGAAGACACATACGGACACAGACAAGAGGGTTATGTATACAAAGGCAGAAAATGCAGCGATGCTACTGCAAGTCAAGGGACACTAAGAATTTTCAGGAACTATCAGAAACTAGGGTGAGGCAAAGAAGGGTTTTTCGAAGATTTGGGAGGAACTGTAGCTTTAACAATACTTTCATTCCGGATATCCAGCATCCAGCACTGTGAGGAATTATTTTTCTGTTGCTTTAAGCCCATCTATTTTTGTAGTATTTGTTATGGTAGCCCTGGGAAACTCTTATAAGATCATTTGTGAAGTAGCAATGGGTAACAAATATAATTATGTAATCAAATCACTTGTTTGTAATAGTCATTGACTTTTCAGTCATTAAGATGTGAAAAAATGGTAGCTTCTTCAGGTCATTTTCCTTTTCTTTTGAGGTGGGCAAGTTTACAAATATTTTTTTCTGGAACTATCTTCCTCTTCAGGATGAGAGGGATCAGATAGGCTAAGACATGATATGTTAGGATGAATGAAAGATGTAATTTCATACACAGAAACCTAGAATGTCATTAGTCTGTCCTCAAAGCATGACAATTCTGATATACTCAATATTGCTTGTCTCCACCACGGAGGGGGAAAGTGTAGTGGGCTTTTATGATATATGTGCTGTGCTGAGTGAAGAGTGTACATCTTGATTAGATAATAACAAAACTAAGTTCTGAGCTTGCATTTTAAATATATGTGATTGAAATAATTTCACGTAGGTACATAGTAAGAGTCAAACTTCAGTTCTCCTGGGCATACTTCTAATGCTGTTCGTTATCAGGTTATGATGTAAACCCTTCACATTCTAAAGCTGACTGAATCACCACAGCGGTATTTCTGGAAGACATTCCTGCACCAGGCTGGCTAGAAATGATTTAATCTACACAGAAGTGACTGACAGACACATAGAAAACCTCACACTAAATGTCCTTGTCTCAGTCCTTGCTCAGCAGGTCCCTAAAATGCATTTCCCCTGGGAAAGGGACACTGCTTTCTTTGACATTATTGGATCCAGGAGGATGAAAGCCTAGTGCTGACAGTGGCCATTTCTATTACTCTGGGAAGAAATCCTGATAGACTGAAGGATACCCAATGAAAGCAGGATTAAAATAAAAACTTTGGGAGGAAAAGGTGAGAGATGAAGCGAGTCATTTCCTATGAATCTCTAGATCCAGTGGTAACTGAAACCAAATTTAGCTTTTCAGTTACATGAGCCAATACATTCCTCCTCCCCTGTTTTTGTTTAACTGTGCTTGGATTGTCTTTTTTTTTCACTGTGGTAGCTCAATTCCTAGAACCTGACACATGATAGAGACTAAATAAACATTTGTGGGGTGAATGAATAAACAGAAGTCTGTTATTTCAAAGCAGAGAAAGTCTTACCAAATCAGGATACTATATAATATATGTGCGTATGTAAGTACAGGTACACACACATATAAAATTATAATTAAGGCAGAGTTGAAATGCTACAGACCAAGCAACGGGTAAGTTGGATGGGGTAGTGATAAGCACACACAGTTAAGTAGAGTGGGAGGTACTCTGGATATATAAAATGACTGGAGCAAGAGATGCACTAGGTACGTTCAGAATGCAAAGTGTGATGGTTCTGGTGGATGGATTTTGAATTTCTGCGGGAGGATAGTGGAGGTAATGTTTGAAAAGTAGAGTTAGTCCATTTCCAAGAGCTTTGATGACCAGCTAGATAATTTAGAATTTATTTAATAGTTAGTTGAGCAACAATGGACAATTTTGAGTAAAGAAGTGAGATTTCTTTTTCCATGATCACTTTTATTTCAACAGAAAGCCAAAGCTTCTACCTAAAAGGAAATACTCTTACACAGGAGGAATTTGAAACTGTAAGATAGGTTAGAGATTAGTATGAAAGATCTTTCGAAATATACCATGCAGGACACTGCTATCTTAGGAGGACTGTTTTTCTATGTTGATTTGTGGTTAGATATAGTCATTTCTCAAAAATATATTTGTGATTTTGGTATTCTAAAATAGAAATATGAAGGCCCAAGAGAAGATAAAAGAAAACAAAATAAAAACCATGAAAAATCCTTTTTTCCATCTTCAGGTCTATTTTATCTTTTAGAAAAATGTAAAATGATGAACAAAATATTTGAGACATTTTCAGCAGTGGTAAATGAATCAGATTGTTGAAAAGAGCGATATCTTTTAAATATCTTTCTGAAGCCATAAAAATTGTGTGAATAACTCAGAGACCGAGGCCAATTATGTAAACTGGTTGAAGCTTAAGGTAAGTAAAATGGGTTAGACTGAAAAAAATAGTGTGGTCAAATCGAATAGGGAGTTCAGAGACTAAAAACCTGACAATTGCAAAATAATCCAAGTTATATAACACTTTTTATCCTTGACTAGCAAAAAATGACAGTAAATAGTATAAACGTATTTATTTTAATTTGTTGGTAACAGATCTTCTTTTTAGTGCATGTAAATTAAAAGTAGACTTTTCCTTTAGATTCTAAACATTTTCAGAAATTTTATACTAGAGAGTCTCAAGCAAGATAGCTCTTGCTATCTTTTCTACATTTATGTCAGCTAGCTTGTTTCTTTGGATGACACCTTCTAAAAATGCATTTATTACTTATGAATAAATTTTGAGGAGTCTAGTTTTTGTTCTCACTTAAAATTATTTTTTTCTGGTTTTGATTGCTTTAGTAGAGAAAAAAGGATGATAAGTATTATTTCTCCTTTTCCAGGAAGAAGGATATTTTCTGCTGTGCTGTCCTGGGCTTTGTGGTGAGTGCAGGAATGGTGTACTAGTTAGGTTCCCAACACTGAAGCACCTTACACTCACAATTTAAAGCAGGAAAGGAATACTTTGGCTAATGGTTTCAGGAGACTCAATACGTGATCAGCAGGCTCCATGGAAGAAAAATGGTGGAAGGATGGATGGTGAAGCAAAATTGCTTAGTTCGTGATGGCTGGAGGCAGAGGCAGAGCACAGAGTCAGAGAGGGATGGGCTAGGAAGGGAGGATAGTGCCAGGTCGCACCCCCTTGGTCCACTCAGGCACACCTAGGAGTGCCCTTTACTAACCTACCAGGTGTTTCTTCACCCAAGGGAGTTAAAAAATCAGAATTAATGGACACAGACCCTGGAGAAGACGTGGGACCAGGATTAAGGATGGATGGCGAGTGAGCTTTGAGATCAGAGAGAAACTGGGGAACCTGGAGGATTTCAGTCACTGGCTGTAGAGAGCTGGGGTATACCAATAGGATTTCCAAAAGCATTTTAAAGGAAATATTTATTTAGGAAAAAAGGTTTCACATTCACTTTTAAATCCCTTAGACAGCTGCCTAAAAATGTCCCATTTTCATTTGATGTTCTTAGAGCCAGATTTGTGAATGTGTGTGTTTTTCTAATATGTCAATGAGTTGAGATTGAATTCAAGGTGAGAAGGTGGCCCAATTTTATTTGGGTTACCTTTTTTTTTTTTTTAAAGCAAACAATTATTATGGCAATTAAATCTATAAAAAGAAGCCTTTCTGTAAAAGAGGGTCATGACAACCGGAAAACAGTATTTTTGTCCATTAGTTTTCTGATATTTCTCTCATATTATTTTGCATGTCCAGATCCTGTGTTGCTCTAGTGTGTGCTCATTCGTCTTCTAGGCTGTCATATAGAGTCTGCCCATTTTCTGCTTTTTGTGGGCTTAGTCACGTGACGTCTCCAAGGTTACTCTGATGTCATGGCCACCCAGCATGTCACGGGGCCACCAGAGTGCAGCTGACTTAGTGGGTGCTGCCAGTGACAGTGAAAGGTACTGCCATCACTTCCTTCTGTTTTTTTTAAAAATTTTATTTTAAAGAGGGTAAAACAAAACACATCAGAAGAAAACAATGTAAGTGACACAGATTTCAAAGCAAGACAACAGGAGATCTACAGTGGCTACCATAATGTCTCTTGTTTTCTTCTAAATAGTTGTCTATATCATCACACACAATGAGTTCATACAAAACAAAATAGTATAAAACTGATCCAAACAGAATAATGAAGGCATTACAGGCTTTCAAAAGCAGACAATAGGAAAATCAACAATGGCAATCGTAATGTCTCTTGTTCTCTTCAAAAGAGCTGTGCATACCTTCATGTACATTGAAATTAAATATTACAAAACAGACTAAAGTCACTCTGAACAAGGAATAAAATCATTACTAGATTTCATAGCATTACATTAGGGAATCAGCAACAGATATCATAATGTGTCTTTTTTCTTTAAAGTAGCTGTTTATTTCATCATGCATAATACAGCTGATTCTCTTAAACTGTTTAGGAGAAGATCTAGGCATATATAAGGCTCTACATATACACCTATCCTTTCTGCATTAGAGGGAAAAACAAAACAAAATAAAACAAAACAGATTACTAGAAAAACAAGAAACAAAAAAGATAAATAAAGTACAATAGCAAAGAGCTCAAAACAATGATGATATAAGCCTTCAAATCAAGGTGATAGGAACAGAACTAAGGTTGATATTTCACATAGTGATCTTCAAGAGTCCCTCAGATCACCAGACACCAACGCGCAGAGTCATCGCCGCCTTCTGAAGATGTTTCTGGTGCCTCTGAGGTTACCTGGGGCTGCCTTGATGTCCTCTTGGCACGTTCCCTTCCAGATGCAGGTGTTCCTTGTCCACCACTCCACTCACTGAATCCATTCTGTTTTCTTTTGGGTTTGCTTTAATTGCTTCTTTGTATGACTCAGATGTAAGTCCTTGGCTAGGGCAGAGCTAGAGAGAAGAACACGAACAGGCTCAGAAATGCTCCTCAGCACCGGGCCCTTTCTCAGCCCTCGCTTACCGTACACGCTCCATCCCAGGAGGTACTTTGGTCCTCTGTGTGAAACTTGTCACGCTCCTGGTTCCGCCAGGACATGTCTAAATCTCCAGCTGCACAGATACTCTTTCCTTTGATAAAATATTAACGTGTATATCACTAGGGTAATCGAGTCATGGTCTTCTCAACCAATAAGAACTCCAGCTTGGAAAAAGAGATGAGCTTATCTCTGTTATTTAAAGATTATTCATTTCTTCATTCATTCAACACATATTAGTATTTAGTTAGCACCTACCTCACACCAGGGACTGACTGTTCTAGGGATCGAGGGGATAGCAATCAGTGATCAAGACAGACAAGATTCCTTCTTTCTTGGAAGTTACCTTCTCATAGGGAAGGCAGATAGCAAGTAAACTGACGCTTAATTCTGCATGGTGGTAGGTTCTCTGGAGAAAAATATGTCGGAGACAGAACTCAAGAGTGACATAGGTGCAGGGTAGGGGGAGTCTTGCACTCAGGCCTCTTAAAGACCCTGGAACACAGACTTCTAGCTGTTAACTGCACAGGAGTCCCTTCCAGTGTGCCACTGATGAAATGAGCTGGCGTGCTTCTTCTGTCTGTGTGCAGAGGCTAAATGTGTTATCTCATTTCAATGACTTTGGTTCAAGTCATCGGTGTGTAAAAGGAAGGAGATACTCATGGTTTGAGAAAGAAAAATGAGCCTGACTCTCGTCCTCAGGAAGGTGACTGATGTGTTCTGTAGCGTCTTCTGCCCCTTCGATTCCGCTCAAACTCAGCCTCAGTTTTCACCTGCTCAAGTTGAAGATGAGGATGATTTTTATTTTCTTCTAATAGTGTATAGATAAAAGGAAGCTAACCAGATACTTTCTCGGAGCTTATTTAGTCTTCCTAGGTATTGTAAGGCCTTCCTTTTACAGATTAGTGTCCTAGGTCACAGAGATAGGAATAGTAATGAGAGCAGTGTGCCCTGCCAAGGACAGGGTAAAGTATTGTTCAATGTATTCTTTCTAAAGTTTTTGAGACACGGGGCTGGGGATTTAGCTCAGCGGCATAAGCGCCTGGCTTGCAAGCAGGCAGTTGTGAGTTCGATCCCCGGAACCGATAAAAAAAAAAAAAAAAAGCTAAGTTTTTGAGATACATATTACTCTGTTCATTATGCTTTGGAAGTTGAAATTGGACAGGTTAAAAGAATTCCAAATCATACAAGCACTAAGTATAATTTTCTGCCTCACCTCGAAGTGCATTCACTTTTCACTAAAAATTGTGAACATTCCCAAGGTGAAAGCAGGTGGTGGCATCTGCACTTAAATAATGATCTGAGGTGTAAAAGAGCCACAGGATGAGAGCCGCATCACGGCTAAGAGGACAGGCCACAGGAGTCATACAAATCTGAGTTTAAACACAGCCTATGGAAGTTGATAGCAGTGCCACTGCTGGCCACTTTTGGGGCTTTTCTGATTCTCAATTTTCTGATCTGTGAATGGGTATAATAATAACCTATGTGATAGTTAAACAATTGTGTCAATTTGAGTAAGAAAGGCCCAAATGAACTGGATCTGCACAGTTCTGGGCGTGGCTGACTGGGTTTACTGAAGACAGAAGACCGACCTTGGGTACGAGTGGCAGCAACCAATAGGCTGCAGGGAGCAGAAGGCAAGTGAGGGGGAAGGCTCCTTCTGTTCCTGGGTGGGAGGAGCTTCGCCTCCACCTTGGACATCGTGCCCTGACTTCCAGTGCAGGCTTTTCCGCCTCCAGCACAGACCCTTTGGCCTCCTGATACGGACTCACACTGGACACTACACTGAGCTCCAGGCCTTCAACTCTGACTGGATGCTTTGGATCTCCAGTGCGCAAAAAGCCATTTTGCATTCATCCACACCTGACTCCATGGCGACTCTCGTAAGCCTACCAGTGAATCCGAATATTTATATACCTTGGGTTAAATCTGTTTCTCTAGTGAGCACTGACTGGTATAACTTACCTCAAAGGATTTTTTGGGATAGTTAAAAATACACGGTCTGAATTTAGAGTGGTTTTTTGATGCCTCCGAAGCTTGTAGTATGTTCTAGCTATTATTATTCTGTTTCCTTGTGGGAGATTTTGATGTTGCCAGTGTACAGCCACCTTGTTTCTTGCCAGGAAACCATGGTTCTGTGTAGCTCTCAGGCAACCAAGATACCTGGCAGGTTTGGTTTTCTCTTATTTCTGGTAGGGTACACCCTGATTTATCTAAATTAGAGGTTTTAGTCCCACATGATGGTCCACGCCTATAATCCCTGCACTTTAGGAGACTGAAGCAGGAGAATCACAAGTTTGAGACAAATCTATGCAAAATAGCAGCTTACTGAGATCCAGCTTAAGGGGGGGGGGGGGAGGAAGCTAGGAGTGTAGCTCAGTGCAAAGGCCCTGGGTTTAGTCCTCAGTACTGAAGTGTGTGTGTTTCCAAAACTCGGCCTTATGATGAATAGCATAATTATCACCTGGCAGTTTATAGGTGCAACATGTACCTTATCCCAGATCTACTGAACCAACTCTGGTGGTAGAATCCAGCACGTGAGGTGACTAGGAACCAGTCCTACTCATTTTGTCACTCTGGGGACAAATACCTGACAAACACAATTTAAAAGAGGAGAGGTTTACCCTGGCTCATGTTTTTAGAAGTTCTAGCTGGTATTCAGCAGGCTCAAACATAGAAACTGCATGGTGAGAGGGCCTGGGCGAAGGAAGGCTGCTCGTTCAGGGTGGGAAGGAAGCAGAGAGCAGAGGGAGGACCGGGGAGGGGTGCACCTTCCCGGTTGCCCCAGTTACCACCTCCTCTGACAAGCCCTATCTTCTAGCAGTGCATGCAGTTATAGCACCTCCGTGGCTCAATTACCTTTCAAATGCCTCACGTGTGAGTATATGAGGCTCATGGGAGATCTAGATGTAAACCATAATAGTCTAGGAGAGTATGGTAGGCAGCAAAGCTTGAAAACTGCTGGTCTAAACAGCAGCGATCATTTCACTGCAATGACTGGGTGAAGTATGGATCTATGATCCCACCTCCATTGGGACCCGAGAAGTGAACTGGGGCAGGGGAGTGCCAAGGTTCCTTCGCTAACTTATAGAAGTGCATGAGACAATTGGCTTCTTTGCAGGATGCCATTTGTTTTATGTATGACACCTGGAACTATTTTTGTCACTTTGAATGTATGAGGAAGATGTTTTCCATGAAAGGCAGCAGTCTTTGTACATACTGCCGAGCTGCTGAATAAGCCAACCTCCAGACTCCCTCTTCCATGCTAAAAATCATTGATGCTAAGCCGCTTCCAGGGTTTTTCTTATTTATAGCTGGAAGTGGACTTGCTGATATTCCTATATAGTCGTCTTCTTTTATGTACTGGTTTGTTTAGGATATAAAGAGATGCTACATTGAAAATGTGGGTTTTAATTACACTATGTATTGTCACTTTTCTCTCTATAATGGTGGAAGAGCAAAAGTTCCATTTTTTCCCCTTTAGATTCTGATTACATCGAGATGCCAGACACCTGGATGAAGAGACATTCGATTGTTCTTAGGAATCCAATTGTAAGCACAGATAATGTTATGAAACGAAAGAAGTGTGCAATTGGTGAGAGTGACTGGGGTGATGCAATTTGCTATAGGAGGTCAGGAAAGGACTGTCTGAGGATGTGACATTTAAACTGCCACCTGCAGGGTGAGTGGGAATAGTGAGATTAAGTGTGGGGAACTGAGGAGGAGGAAAGGTCAGAAAAATCTCCTTATAGGAAGTAGCATTTGAGTTGAGTCTCAGAAGTCAAATTGAAAATGTCTATATATGTCACATAAAGAGGACGAAGAAATAGATCAAAATGCTAACAGGATTTTGTCTCTGGATGATGGGATTATGCGTGCTTTTAATTTTCTTGTTTCTGTTTCCTTTGTGTATACATTTTCCTGTATACTTCTTTGGTAATAAAAAATAAGTTACTTAGGAAAGTAAAAATAACAGGAAAGAGAGGTAAATATTTTTTCCAAGCAGGCCATGATGAGGTCTGCATTAGAGTGTGTGTGTGTGGGGGGGGGGGAGGTGGGGGGGGGGAGATGATATTTCCAGGCAAAGGAAATGGCTTGGGCAACAGCTTGAGTGTTTAAATAGCTGCTAGTTACTGATAGCACTTGTGGCACTGGGCACAGGAAGTGAGAGCTGAGACAGAAGAGCCGACAAGAGGTCAGATTCAGGAGGCCCTGTGTCATCCCACAGACAACGCTGAGAAAGTGGATCTGATTTGTGTTTTAGAGCAGCCCCCAATGGCCGCAACCAGGTAGAATATGTACATGGCTGCAGTCACCAAGGTCAGTGATGCTGGGCAGAGCAGGCAAATAGCTTTTGGTTTTGTTTTTTAAAGCAGTGTATCGAAGGGAGTGACCTGAGGTTTATTCTTAGCTGTTCTTTCATTGATGAAAATATTAAACTCAAATAATTAATATGACCAGTCTGCTGCTACATAGCTGGGTGGATGAGTTGGCTTGATCTCATGGTACCACAGCCTTGTCTCTGCCAGGAGGCCTATATGCATCTTAGGAGAAACTCATCTGATCCCTACTCAAGTGAGAGATCAGAGTGAGGTAATGTCTGAGGTGTGATTGATTTCCTCCGACACAGTGCTAAAATGTAAACTGGCAAAGTTATTTGCTTTGGTAGCAACTTTTGGTACAAATTTTAATTTTGTCTGCTCATTTCAACCAAATCTGAGGTCTCCATGACTACGACTGAGCAGAAGGAAAAGAATACTTTTGTGTTGGAACATCCTAAATGGTATTGTTTATTATAAAAGATGGATATTTTAAAGGATGCCCACATTTTTTAAAAGGTGTAAAGGCTGTTCATATGGTGTTCTAAGCCTGAGACATTTTTATGTTCTAGCCGTGGGTGATATGTGAATACACTGAAAATCAACATCAATAACAACTCTAGAAGGAGACTAAGACAGATGGATATTGGGGTCACATTCAGACGTAACGAGGTGTATCTGTTTTCTTACCTCCAGGTACAAAGTCTGAACTGTCGGTGAGCAGTTAGGAGTTCAAGTGTGACCACAAATGAATGTCCAAGCAGTTATAAGAGCTTACATTCTGAACATCAGAGTAAAACTTCAGGGAAAACCGTATTTTCAAGTTCTTCATGGGGAGCATGGGGAGCTTGCACGGCACAATTGGGACATGCTGACATGTCTAGAACTCTCCCAAAGGCAGCGGGTGTGTTTGAGGCAATGCAGTTAGATCTGAATTCCAGCTTTGCCTCTTACCATCTGTGTGATTTAGATTTCCTCACTTGTTAAATGGGAGTAAAAAGGTCACTTGCAGGATTATTGTCACGAGTGAAAAAGAGAGTATTTACAAAGTTCCTAGCATATAATAAGCTCTCAAAAACTGTTTCCATTGCTGTTGTTATTACTGATACTCTGAAACTACAGAGATCTGTGTACGCAACCACCTGAGAATTTTGATTTCCAAACAACACACATTAGAAGCCCTGGGGAACAAAGGAGAAGATAGGGATTCACATGTTGGGAGGATCAGGTTAGGTTCCCTGGTGTTCAAGGAGCTAGGATTGCAGGTGCTATGCAGTGGTTGGAGAGTTTTGGAATTTAGCCAGTTTCAGGGGCCAACACATTCCTGGCTGTCAATGTGAAAGGGTAAGTTCTTGGGCTCCCACCAGGAGGGCGATGCCAGCCTGCAGCCATGGCAGTTAACTGTATAGCTCCATAGTACCTGACAGGAGCAATGCCGGCTGACCCCGGTCCACCGAGTAGTTGTCTCAATATTTGTCACTTGTGTGTGTCCCCAGCCACTTCTCAGTCCTCCTTTTCTCCCTCCTGGGTCTTGTCCTAGTCAGGTGCTCTGCTTCCTGTCAGGTACACGGTCTGTGTCCTATTTTGGGTCTCAGTTTAAGGAGACCAAATCTCCGCAAAGGTGAAATATTCGCTGACAATAGAGTGTCCTTTTGAAAAAGAAAACTCTTGGAAATGGGAAGAGTGACACTTTATTGGCAAAACAATTAGACAACAGGTTGATTATTGGGGACAGAAGATTCTGTCTGGCATTTGTAATGGGAATGTATCATGCTGCTACAGCTGCACAGTTTACTAAGGAGGCCAATCCTTGCCAGAAATTGTGTTTTGAATTTAACCTGGAAGGGTTAAATAATCGGAGAATGGTTTGTAAGAGAGTACTGGGTATCACCAGCTTGATGTGTTTTAGGCTGGCAATGACTTTCATTGAAGAGCAAGGTGTTTGTGTGATTTACTCCCCGGTCCTCAGCTGCCTGCCTAACTCAGGAATCCCACTCGAGAGGGATTCCAGCGTCTTTGCAATGTTCAAAGATGCCTTTGGCTCCCTGACACTTATTTCTATGTACTACCACGAGGGTTCTGGGGAAAGGCTGTAGAGGTAGGGGCAAAATATGTTTTAAACATAGAAAATGATCTTGCCGGAGACTGTAATTACCATGACAATGTATAAAAACATTCCTGTGACTTAGCATTCAAAAAAATTAAACTGCTTTCTCTTTCTCAGGCCGTGTTAATCATATCTGTTGTTTTTTGCTTGTCCTTCATTCTATCTCATCTTCTGGTCATAGCACCTTGGCTTTCTTTTGGGGAGCTGCCCACACCCTATTGTGTGCAGTCCAGACTTAGTCTTAGTTGCTTCTTCTTCACCCTGTTGGTGAGGAAAGGATTCCTGATCCAGAGCTATGGAACTCGACAGACCTGAAACTGGATAGATGAGATCACCAGTGCTTTATTAGTCTCCTATACTCACATCCTGGGGGGAGGAGGACACTGCAAGCCACACAAGGCCTCATGGGAGTTGCACTGAGACTAGAATAAACAAACAGGATGTGTCGGAGGATGCTTTGTATTATCCAGAGGATGAGGTGCCGCTGGGACATGTGAGGATATGATTGGGTTATCTGAATAATTTCACAGGCCAGTGAGGACAAATAATATTTATGCTTCATTTATTTGATAAAGGAGGTCGCTTGACTAGGGGACCTCATTTGCAGAAGCATAGAGGGAGAAGAATTTGATGCTAGGTCATTTGAGGCTCATCCTGTTCTCCTTAGGTCAAGGCATGCATCATACTGGGCCTTGTATCAGACCTGCGGTCAAAGTTCTATGGTCCCTACAGGTAAAGAGGATGGATGTGTGACTCCCACTAAACCAACTGAGCTGTCTCTTTTGGAAACAGGATACATGAGTTGAGTGAAACAAGGGTGGAGAAATAATTGAGGTTGATTAATCCCCTGAAGAAATTGTCCACTTCCATAGCTCAGAAGCCTGGTGTTTCCCTGGTCTCTAGCTTTGGATCCTGGCTCTTCTAGGCACTGTCTCATGTGTGCCCTAGAGTCAGATTCAGAGGCTTAAAGTGGGAAACTATACATGTCTGCATGTTTATTTGCTGTAATAACTCTAAGGGATGAACAATTTTTATTATTCCTATTTTAACAGATAAAAAAATGAAGGGAAAATCTGTGTGAGTTCATACAACAAGGGAAAGGTCATGGGGAAAGTTAAAAAGATAAGAATTCACTTTGCTATTTTACAACTCTCCACCTTATTCTTAGAGACAGGAAACAGACAAAGCTTGTTAGGGCTGCAAATGCCATCTAGGCCAAGGAGGGCCACTGTGATAAACTGACATCCAATGATGATATCTGACTTACCCCTTGGTCATCCTTGGTCCTGTTTTGTCACTTACAGGTCACCGAGGGCTAAGGAAGCCCTGACCCTCAATTCTCAAGGTTGTGAGACATGAGATGCAATGCTGAGTCGAGGCCACTGTGGTGGAGAGAATGGTCTTAGTCTTTAGTGGGCTCTCAAGCCAACCGCACTGTGGGCTGTGTGGGAAGGGCCTGTGCCTGTGTGTACGTCACAGCTCTGGTTATTGCCTCTTTTCTGTCAGTAATCCCCTGCTTCTGGGCTTTGGTGAACAGGCAGAAGAGCAGAGGACAGCAAAACTGGCTCGGGTGAGAAGGAAGGATGCTAATAAGGTTTCCTTTAATGAGTAAGACCCATAAAGTTGGGAAAGTGAGAGAGAGGCCTCTGATGCCCTCAAAAGGACTTTAAAAGTCTCCACACACAAATAAAAGCACATCACAGAAAGAGAGAAAACAAAGCCATGAAACTGAAGGACCACTACAAAACTAAAGCGAGAAAGAGAAGGTGTGTGGGGTTGGGAAAAGGCATCTGGTGAGGCAGGGCCTTCTAGGCCAAAGGACACCATATTTCGGCATCCTGCCCTGGTAATATTTTCCTTTTCCTATCTTCTGCCAGCTCAGAGCTGCTCTGGTGGCCATGCATTGGTGAGCAGACACTGGGAGCAGCAGTGTCTCCTTGAATGTTCAGAGGTCACCACCTCATGCCTGAGGTCAGAGAAAGTGGCTTCCTGCTGAAGCTACGGCCCTGGAACACTGGCCAGGGCTGGTGATGGTGCTGAGCCCTGCTCCCCATGAGGCCCAAACTCACTATGAGACTTTGAAGTCTGTGGTTCTTGGCAGAGTCTGAGGGGCTCTATCTAGGAGCCAGCCTAGTGGCAGGAGAGATGGAGCTGGCCTAAGACGTGCGGGGCTCAAATGATCCTGCCCTTATTTCTGCAGCTGAAAGACTGTGAAAGCTGTGGGTATTACACTGTTTGTCCATTGAGGGCTTCAAATACCTCTCTCCATTATTCCATCTCAGGAGTGGGGGCCCCAGGTGGCCTCCATAGAGGATGCTGCGTATCAGCACAGGGGCTGGGGGCCAGGGCTGCCTCTCCTCATGCCTTTCCTTCAAAGACACCACGAGGCCCAGGCCAGTGTGTCCTTCCCATTGCTACCTGTGAGGGAGCAGGAGGGAAAGTATCTTTTTCAGATCACATTGTGAAGGAATGAGGCCCAGGTGGAAGACACAGATGATTTTCGATTCCTTGACAGACAAATTTTTCTTCTCAAAGTTGCTGCTGCTTAACCTGTCACTTTAGGGTCGAGTCGAAGCACCTGGGTTGGATCCAGCTGCATTATTTACAAGCGAAGTGATCAGAGCCTGTTATTTAACTCCCATATGCCTTAGTTTTGTCATCCATATAGAGATAAACTTATGTTAGAATGATCGAAGGAAATAATGTACAAGAAAACCTGAGCATCATGTTGACATATAGAAGTGTTCAGTAAAGATTATTTATTGATTGTGAAAACTGAATAGTTGTCCGCAGTGCTTTTGTCCTTAAAATTTTCTTGGCCATAGTGGAGATCATCTGTCTCCAAGTCAGCAGATTAATGGAATGGTCTTCTAGTTGGAGGTCGTAGGGCAAGAAAAGAGAAAGAAAAGAAAAGACGGTTTGACAAATAGTAATGCAATTACAGCCCTCAACTCCTCGGACACACCCTACCTAGCCTGGTTCACACTGGGATCTGGACTTCCAGATTCAAAGCCAAGCTCAAATGGCCAATATTCTAGAAAGCTGGCTCAAGCCACAGTTGGCTCCAGCTTTGTTAGTGGGCAAAGAGCCACGTTCCTCAGCTGGACCAGCTCTGAGCAAAGCGCAGTAAAATACATTGCCTTTGCCTTCTCCTGTCTTCTTCTTTGAGGCCTCATTTGTCATAAAGTATCCCTCAGGCAACACCTTTTCTTGTTCCTGTCTATACCTCCTTTAGAAAAGAATTTAGAATTCATACTGAGGTATAGAACACTGATGGCTTAATGTGTTAAATTCCTCAGTGGAATCTAAATTATGGTATAAATTGACATGCTTCTAGATTGACTGTTAGTCCTGGGTGGGCAAAGCCCTGGGAGGGGACGTCCTATGTAGGTGATTATCACCTGGTGCTTATTGATCTTTAATGCTGTCTTCTATAGCTCGCTTCTGTAGGTTGTATAGTCAGCAGCATCAGGTAAACAGAAGAGCTAAATTATTTCCCCATTTTTAAAAGACGCATCTCCCAAGTGTTTCTCAGGGGTACCAGGGAACTGAATCTGGTGCTGAGAGGAAGATCTGTTGTTCCAATGTCCTCTGCCCCCAAATTCTACTTGCTCCTAAAACCCTTCATGTATGGAGAAGCTTTGGCAGTGAGCAGCTGTTGAGTTGGTAGGGAGGGTGGTGGAGGGAGACATTGTGGACATGTGAAACCCACTGCGAAAACTGGAGGGGCTAATAAATCTCCCATTCATGGCCTTCTTTCAAAAGGAACTTACCTGAGCTAAGGAATGCCCACATATCTGGAAAATACTGTTACTGATTACCCCTGTGATGACCTTCTAGCTGAGATTAGTGTGAAATTGAAAGACCGAATAAAGAAGGTTGTCCTCGCTGATGCACGTGAGCATCATTCAATCTGTTGAAGCCTGAATAGAACAAGAAGGCAGAGGAAGGAAGAATTTGGGGTCTGCCTTGGATCCAGGTGGGTCTCAGATGTTTGGACTTGGATGGAGATGTAGAATCTTGTCCTCTGATTCTCAGATTTTCAGGTTTGGCCTGGAACTGTGTTACTGGTTTCCTAGGTCTCCAACCTATGGACAGCAGATCTTGGGCTTCTCAGCCTCCCTAGTCACATGGGTCAATCTAATAATAAATTTTTTCCTATCCATCTGTATATACATTGTGAGTGTTGTGTCTTAGTCACTTTCCTGTTGCTGGGACAAAATACCCTATGCTCACAATTTAAAGGAAGAGAGGTTTATTTTGCTCATAGTCTCCAGTGGGCTCTGTACAAAGTCTGCTTAACCTCAGCAGAATGGCGTGATGGAAGGTGGCAGAAGAAAGCTGTTCCTCCCATGGCGACCAGGAGACAAGACACAGAAGGCAGGAAATGGGGAGAAGAATGCATCCTTCTAGGTCACACCCCCAGTGACCCACCTCCTAACAGCAGTTCCGGCTACTGAACTCAGTAGATGAATCAATCAATGACCAGTCTAATCACCTTTCAAATATATGAGCATTTGAGGGAACATTTTAGATTAAACCATAACATTAAGCTTTTCTGGAGAACCCTAGTACAATAGTGATAGAGAATAAGACTGTATGTCAAGTATATGTAATTTCACATAACAATAGTCACTTATACTATACATCAAAAGTGTCTTTTGGTTTCTGAAGCTGATTTTGCAGGTTTCAGCCTGCAGCTAGGAGCTGGGACTCATGATTGTGCCTGGCTCCCATTCGGACATGTACAGATCTGTGTGTGGGGCATGAGTACCTTTGACAAAGGTGCTGGTGGCCCTTGGTGAGCCTGGCTGGTGTCTGTGAATAATTCATTTACCTCTAGCATGAGGTCATGCTCACTGTCATCAGTACGTCAAGGTTGTCTTGGTTCTGATGTAGTCTTGTGGGTTTATGGGCTGTGAGGGTGAGTTTGGAATTTATACCTAGCATGTGACCCACACAGTGCAAAAGGCCAGTTCCTCTTTCTATAGTGGACATGACAGACAGGGAGTAAAATGGGAACGTTTTGATTTATTCATTTGTATGTTGCATTTTTGGGGGATTTTTTTTTGAGACACAGTCTGTAGTTCAGTTTCCCTTATACTGTACTGACTACGTATCCCAGATTGGCCCCGAACTTGCAGCAATTCTCCTGATCAGCCTCCAGAGTTCTGGGATTACAGGCATGCTCTACTAAGAAGCAGTTTTAGCGAGGAGAAGTTGGACAGAAGGTCGGTACTGTGGAGCTCTCCTCTAGCCATTCTGCGCATGAACTCAAGACACTGCCCCCTTACCTGCGTTTTCAGCTTGGCACTTTTTCCTTCTGTGGGAGACACATCTGGGAAAGCTCCTCCTCCGTGTAGGAAATGCGGCAGAGATTCAGGGCATAAAGATAAAGTGAACGGAAGGCCTGTGATGGAGCCTGTCTGCGAGGGGGTAACTATGAACAATGTGGGACATTACTTGCTTCTTCAGCGACTAACACCTCAGCGCATTCAGACATGCCATCTCCAGGTGGAACCTCTCTGAACCATTACCGGGAACTCTCTTGTACCCTAGGAAATGATTCCTCTAATATTTTATGCAAGTTGAGAGACTAGTATTTTATTTTATTTTGTCTACCAGGGATTGAGTTCATGAGCATGAGAACTTCCCAGGCAAGTGCTTGAGCCACTGAGGTAAATCCAAAAATTACAGTTATAGGTATGGGGAGAGTCACTATCCAAGTCCTATAAAATCAAAAGCCGTTGGTCTCATACGTATTTGGGTTAAAAAACAGAGCTATTGGTACTCATAGTTGAAGCTACAGCAAAATATCAGTT
Source organism: Cavia porcellus (assembly GCF_034190915.1). NCBI lineage: Eukaryota > Metazoa > Chordata > Mammalia > Rodentia > Caviidae > Cavia > Cavia porcellus. The sequence goes on from NW_026947512.1 coordinate 3,959,591, forward strand.
GTGTACAGATAAGTCTTAATATAATATACTATCTTCCTAGGAAGATGGCAAGCCTCTTGTTTTTTGGTTTTTGGTTTTTTGAGACAGGGTCTCACTATGTAGTGCAGACTGGCCTGGAACCCATGGCAATGGTCCTGGCTCAGCCTCTTGAGTGCCGGGATTTGAGACGTGAGTTGCCGTGCCTGGTGGCAAGCTTCTTTTGGGGAAGACTCTGTCTCATTTTACTCACATCTTCTGTGGAGCAGGTGCCCTATCATACCATTTGTTGATGGTCAATAAATATTTGTGAAATCAATGATACAACTTGTAATTCAACTCCTGCAAAGTTTTATTTCAAACCAGCTTCTTACAACACTCTGCCCATTCCACATTACCCTGTCTGACTTCCCAGTGAATGTGTACTGAGGGAATGCAAATAAGTTAATTAGGAAGGTGAATCTACTTTGAAATATACTCATATAAACAAATGTAGGCCAAAGGCAAATTTAAATGATTTTCAGAATTGTCTGTGGTTAGTATCCATGACCCTAGGCTGGCCCAATTTTTTACAGATAATCAGGTTGTAGTTAATATTGGTTCTGTAGCTCACCTCAGAACAGAGGGAAAAGTTGGGGGGGGGGTGTTGTGAACATAGATTTGTAGAAAATAAAGTCATAAAAACCTTACACTTTTCTCACCCCTTCTTCTCCCCCAGAGGGAAAGTTCTGATTTACAGCTTTTTTTTTTTTTCCACATAAGCATTTCTCTCACAAATTTGGATTGCAGGAGAAAAAGCTTCTTTACCTTCAGAGGGAATTTGTAGAGAATAAAAGATCCTTGCAAAATTTAGATCAGGGCACAGGGTTGGAATGAGACATTTGGTCAGGGTCATGCTGAACACCATGTCTTTGAGGAGCGCTGTGGAATGCACTGTGCGTGACAGGTGCTCAGAAAGCATGCTGTGCTGGGGAAATGAATGAAAGGCGAGTGTGTGCATGACCTTTCTGGGGGCTGGTGGGGCTATAGTGCAGTGGAATAGTGCCTGCTTGGTAGCGTGAGGTCTTGAGTTTGGTACCTGGTACCAAAAAAAAAAATTTTTTTTTCCTGCAAAGTGTTCCTGCCTTTTTCGTTTCATTTTTTACATACTCAGTGATCCATTGCCCTTCCATTTAGAGGGGCAACTCACTGGGCCATGTACTTATAGTACGATGGACTGTGAATTAACTACATTAGGCGGTCATTTATTCCGTCCAAATTAAAGGATCAAAATTTTCATCTCCTTTAATGTATTAAATCATCTCACAGGGACTCATGCCTTTGACTTGAAAGTCCCATCATTATTATCATTTAGGAGTTAAATAATGTAGGAAGGAGTGAATATCTTAAAAAGTCACTGGATAAAGGTATTTATTTAGCAAGTCACAGATACTGCAAATATTTTATTTAGGATTGGGTCTTTAACTGTCTATCTATCTTTATTTTTCCGGTTAGCAGGTTGATATAAGACAGTACTGCGAATTTAAAGCCTAGAACCCCACTCCAAAGGAGGGAAGATCTGAGAGAAGATGACAGCCTAAGGGTTTCAAGTCAAAGATTGTGCTACTAAGATCAGCCGCACTCCCTCCTCATTCACCCCTCCAGGAGGGGACCTGTTTCGAGCAGCCATTGCTGAGTAGTGTATTTATTCTACACTGCTGGATAAGACGGGGTGTTCTAAATGACTCTGACTTAATATGCAATTCCAAGCTTAGTCCTAACCTATATTTTGGCAGGATGCCTTTGCCTCAGTCTATTTAGACAAGAGTCCTGCTTCCCAATTTCACCTAACTCTAGCTCCATGTCTGGCTGGAAGTTAAAATTTTTTTGTGAGTAGCATTTAGTGTTCCAGGCTGCTGGACAAGAAGGTACGTGTAAACAGTAACCTTGAGTTCAGCCCTGTAATTTTAGTTCCTCCAGTGGTGACTGCTTTTGATGTGAGTATTGTAGGATCTTCCTTTGTGGTACACTTTTAAGGGAGGAAAAAGTTATATTTGTCTCAATGAAACTTGTACAGAGATCTGATCCAAGGGGCTGATGACTCAGATCTGTGCTATCCTCTGGATGAGACATTTTGCTGCCCAACAAAGTTTTTAAAAGTGCTGCTGTTACAATGTCAGGACTGTGCTCAGAGACATCCAGTGCTAGCCCATTGTTCTTTTATTCAGATCCCAATTATTTCACCTGTGTGTCACCATTTTCAGTATATGACTTATTTGGGAAAGAGCTATAGGTAAGTGACGAAGACGACCTTAATGTCACGTGTGACACATTAAACATGCTCCCAAGAAAACATGCCAAACATATGGGAAATTTATATGATGGGCTTGTTTCAATGATTTAAAATGCAATTCAGTCACTAAAATTTATAAAAGAATTTTGGACTGAGATTTGGAAAACTTGAACTCAAGTCCGCATCTCTATTACTCATAAATCCTCATATAATTAGGGTTTGTTTTTTTCTGGCGTCTTAACGTTCTCTAAAGTAAGTTGTCTACTGGGGTGTTGTAACGATCAGATTCAGTGATTATGAAAAAATCCTTTTTGAATACACAATTTTAAGTTCAAATAATTTTCAAATACAACATTTCATCAATTAAAGCTAGAGATTACATTAGTTTTTAAAATGTATCGGTTTTATGTACTTACTAAAATGAGAAGTCTAACAAAAAATACTTCGTCTTCCTGAGACACTTGTGGCTTTTAGGAACTATTTATTTACTTCATGATGAAGACAAGGAGGTGGAAGACGTGTTCTATGCCTGCTGGAGCCTGGCGCAGCTGTACCAGGGCCTCCTCTGCAGTTCCACCTGGACTGGCCCTTCTTTTCCTTTAGAGAGAAGCCAGGAAAAGTGACGCTCACAGTTGCACTCGGGAGGAATGCGAAGGCATGGGGTTTGCTGCGTTCACTGCAACAAACAGGGACAAAGTAACTCAGCTGGGGGGTATTTTGAGGGTCAGGTTAGGGCAAATGGTCACACCTGCTTCCTTCTAGTTTCCAGGGCAGATGGCTTCAGCTGCTGCCCAGCAACAGCAGTTTCATAAAATCCTCTGAGAGGAGCTTTGAAAATGTGTCAGCCAATAGCCAAGCAGGACCTGGCCTAACAGCTGAGGCGTTCCCCTCCCCCTGGGTGGAGCAGGGAATTGGGAAGGAGCAGATGGAGACTTTTTCCCCTTGGCCGGCTCTAATAGGGCACATGGCTGTGCCCTCAGGACTCACGAGCTGAGACCCAGGCAGACCCAGCGCAGGTTTGGCCCGAGGCTCAGGCTCTGGAAGGAGTCTTAGGAGCCCTCTGCAGTCTCCTTTGCAGTATGAGGTGCCGGATCTTATCCAGGACAGGCAGCCAGTAAGGGTTTGTTCTCCTGCTAGATTTGCCTCCAGTCTTCTCTTGTGTCATTAATCAAGCAGCTGAACTGAGCTGGCACTGCTGCAGCACGACATTCATTACAGTCCCTAAGGGATCCCTTTCTTTAGGTCTCAGAACCTTCAGCTCCAGGAATAGAGACATCCGTCCTGCCAGGAAGGCCCCAGGCCTATGGCACATTGCAGGCCACTCCAGGGCTTTCCTTGCATTCCTCCTTGGGACTTGAAAGCCGCACTGTAATCCACTGGGCTCTGTGGATCCCTTTGGATTTTTAAGGGCCTTGCAGCACAGAGCCAGATGACTCTGGGAAGCCACAGCACAGGGAGCAGTGTTTCCAACAGGGATCTGTGTGGAAATTTCTGAGGCTACCAGCATCTGGTACTCATTTAGCCTGTCTTGTAAAGGGCTCCCCACTTCCCCTATGGCAGGTGCCAATCCCTGGGGACATCCTTACACCTGCTTGGCTTGACTGCCTGTCACTGAGACCCTGAACTAATCTTTGCTCCCAGGAGGCAGGTGGAGCTGTCTGTCTACAGAAGCTCACTTCCTCCCTCTACACTCCAACGCCTTTCACACACACCACAAAAGTGGCTTCTTTGATTTCTAAACACAGGGCTTTGCTAGGAAAACCCCATTCAGCATGGCTCCCTTTCAGTGTTGTAAAGCCTAGGTGAAGAAACAGAGCGGGGGTCTGCCTCTGCAGAACGTGGAAAGCTTGCTGACCTGGGATGGAGCTGTATGGGAAACGGAAGGCTGGCAGGAGACGTGGTTCAATCAAAGGTGCAAGTCATCCTCCCTCTCTGCAGTGACCTATCTTCTGCCGTAATCTATTCAGAGTCATAAAAATTCAGTCTCAGTTTTTCCCGATTGGTCTGTGGCTTTTCTGAGTAAGTCTCTGAGCACTTATGAGACATTTTGGATACATGAAACTACACATTCATTTAGAGACAGAGCACAATAATACACATTGTTCTAATTCATGCAGTGCATCCTGTATTTATGAAGTAAGACTTGTTTCAAGGTTAAACAAAATAATCATGCATACTTGGTTTGAGCAAGCATGACTCTACCCTTTTCATGTTCAGGATTCTTGAAATTTTGAAAAAGGAGAGCGCTCAGTAGCAAGTTTACCCTCCCTTCAATCCTATTGCTGGTTCCCCTTTTTATTAGTATATGTCTAAGATATTCATTGCGGGGCGTTGGTATCTGTCTATCTATTCATCTGTCATCTCACATCCTGACCCTTCCACTTCCCCTTTGCCTGCTCCTGCTTCTGTCTTCCCTTACCCCAGATCTCTTCCCATCTCCACGCGGTCTATGTTGCTGTTTGTTCTCATCTGTCTTTTATTGTATTTTGCTCATTAAATCATTCATATTTTTAGTTCCTTATATAAGAGAAACCATGATCTATTTAACCTCCTGTGTATTTCACTTAGCTGTACAGTCTTCAGGTCTCAAAGTTATTCTTCTTTATCAGAGCCCGCCATCATTAACAACTGTGATGGACACTGGAAAAGCAACCCAGTCAACCAATAACAAACCAAACAAACAATGCCAGATGATGTCAGCTCCTTATTCAAAGACTTGTAGTTTTACACGGTTCTGGCTTCTCCCTTTTCCTTGATTTTACATTTTTTCTCCATCCTATTCAACACCAGGCCCCATGTCAGAAAATATATACCAGGGGAGGGGGAGACAGGAGAACTCAAATGTATTCTCTTGCAGCGATCAGCAGCCATTCTAGTACATGTCAAGCAAGGAAAATGATTGGTTATTTGTGTCATCTTTTCCAGCATTCCCAGTATTACCTCTAATTCCTAAATTGGAAACATTACACACTGAAGCTTTTGGAAGCAATACGGGTTCTCACCACCTCACTTTTCCCTCCTTCAGTTTGAATCATCCTGATAAGCAGTCAGTTGGCACTTGGCACTGACGAGTGGCAGTTTGGAGATCCCATCAGTTGAAAGATGAATTACACTTTTAATGTAGCTTTACTTTGGTGGGGGTATTGGCTGGGGTGAGGGGTGGTCATGAACCCTATCAAATTATAGGTACATGCAATTGTGAGACAGTTCATCTATAGCAATGTTAATGTGTGGGGAAAAAAGTGTTTTAGAGCTGAGAAAAGATGGTGTTTTATTTCTGTCTTTCCACAAGAATTGGACCTGGTTACAGGAGCATTTTGTGAGGGCTCTTCTTATGTGGTCTGCCCTCTCTGGGTATCAGAATTTTGATTACATTTGTCAGCTGGAGTTCAGCTTGGTTCACATATCTATTTTTAATAATAGCTGAAGGGATTCTTTTTCTTTCCAAGATGAGAGAAAGATTACTTAATAATAAAGGAACTGGCTCATGGATGGGATCTAAATTTCCTTCTTGAAAGGAAAGAGCTGGCTCCAGGGGCTGCCCCCTAGGAGGCTGGAAATTGTGTGGAGATTTTTCCCTGATGGAAAGCCAGAGATATGGTTTGATACCACCTGTGAAAGATGAGAGATTCAGACTTCAGAAACAAAGTCAAGCTCCAAGAGCAGCCTAAAAATGGCCCCAGTTCTCTACCTCTCCCTATATTCAATGACTTTACAGGTTTTCTTATCAAGACAGGGGCTCTGTTTCCCTACGTCTTGAATCTGGGCTGACTTTATGGTTGGTTAAGTTGGTAAAATGTAGCAGAGTGAGATTGTTCCAGTTTCAAACCTGGACTGGAAGAAGCATTTGTGTTTCTGCTGTTTCTCTTGTGACTTCTACCTCTGTTTTAAAACAAAGCAAAACAAAACAAAACAAAACAAAACGTATGAGCCAGTTGGTCAATTGGCTGATGAGAATCATGTGGTCCAGCCACCAACAGACAGTTAAATGCCAAGTATGTGAGAAAGACAATTCTGGACCAGGTAAGCTGGTCCACCAGCCAACTTCCAATTTGTGAACTATCCCCAAGATCTGCCAAACCTGGCTTGGATAGGCAGAATCAAGCAAATGACTTAGACATACACAATCAATAACAAATAGTGATTATTTCACTAACTTTTTAAATGTATTGTTACACAGTTGTGGCACAAAGATAGACAGTAAAATATCAGGTCCAAGAGTTTGGAATTAGAGGCCAGGTTTGGAGCATCAGCAGGTCTCTTCTATGAAAGGAGCAACACACAGGGCCACAGTTGCAAGCAGCCTTGGAGTGCCTGTAAGTTGGGTAGTTGCTGGATCCTTAACTTGGATGTGGTCTAAAAGAGAGGCAAGTAGGTAGGAAGAATGAGAACTGAGAAGAAATGAAGATTATTTCAGTCCCAGGAGTCACCCTAGCAAGGGTATCCTCAGCACAGTTCCTGGCCCGAAGGAAGTGCTTAGTAAATATAAGATGATTAAATTTATAACTGTCTCCTTTCCCTGGTAAAAGACTCATTCCTTTACTCATCCATTAATTCACTCATCCTCTTAAACAGATACAGATGTCGGTGCAGGAGTCTGTGGAAGTGTGGAAATTCCATATCTGTCAGACACAGTCTGTGTATAACTACAGGTTTATCTTATCCACAGCCTGTTCTGATATTTACCTCCAGTCTCTTGTACCTAGATGAGGTGAATAACCCAGCTGCTGTGAACCAGGAAGTATTTTTTCCTTTCTGGAAGGAATTCTCTTATACCTTCACCAGTTTCTCTGTAGTCTATTTTCCACTTCTGCATCCAAGGCCATCCGTATCTGATGTTAGTCTGAGCTGGAAGAATGCTCCTGTAAATGGTTATGAAGAGTGACTGTTGGTAGTTTTGCTGGTTGGAAATTTAAACTTGGTCAGTTCCTCTCAAGAGCATTCCTGAGCTCCATTTGCAGCCTTGCTCTGAGGGTTCTGAAATGGAGCAAGGGCTGTTCTCCTTGAGGTGCCCTGCAAGATGTGGGTTGTGTATTGATTGCAACATGTCTCTTTTTGTGGTGCTGGAAACTTGTCTCTCTTGGATTTGCTATGGTAATGGAACAGGTCAGTGTGAGTTTTCTTTTTCTTAAAATTATTTTTTATGAGTATGTGTTTGTGGTACCATAATGATTATATTTGTGAGGAGCTGCAACACATATATAATACATCTTAATTCTTTTCTCATCCTTTCTCCCCCCCCCCATGTAGGTTTTCAGAGTCTATGTGAAAAAAATTAACCCCTTTCTCAGAACTTGTGAATGTGAATGCTAGGGTCTTCCTTAGGTGTTCTTTTCAGACACCCTTTCTGACCATGAACTTTTGACACTCAAGGTTTAAAGAATGTAATGATGCAAAATAGGGATTCCCAAGTACAGTTCATCAATAGTTGCCATGTAAAGACGATCACTGACCACAGCAAAACAGAAGAACAAAACTAACACAAAGCTGTGTGTGTGTGTGTGTGTCTGTGTGTGCCTGAGTACCCATGGATGTGCGTATGTGTGTATACATTCCTAATTGATACAGAGGAATGTATACACACATACGCACATCCATGGGTACAAGGTTAGCTGCAATCAACTGCAATGAATTATCCTTTATTCTGAAGTTATGTCTTTTATAGTTTTTTGGCATTAAAATTATCTTTGTTTCAGAAAATGTTGACAATTGAATATAACCATTTTTAATGTTCTCCTTTGGAAAAATAAAAGACTGATGATCCTGTGGTTGCTGCGTGGGAATTTAGGCAATTTCACTAGAAGCTGGGTGTGGAGATGCACACCTGTAATCCAAGCACTCTGGGAGTCAAAAGTAGGAATATCACAATCAAACTGAGCCTGGGTAACTTTGTAAGAGTTGGTGTCAAAATAAAAAATATAAAAAAGATATAGCTCAGTGTGAAGGCCTTGGATTCAATCGCTGGTACTAAAGAACAAAGCAAAACAACCCCTATCTCCCTAAAATAAAAACCAATTCACTAGACTGTAATTCACAAGTCTGGGAGTCACTGAAAAGCTACTCGAGGCATTACGAAGGAGATAAAGAAATAACATTCTTTCACAAGAGTAAGCACTTCCTTTGGGGAAATTAGACTGCTGGGCAGAATTTATGGGCATGAAGTTATCCCAAGGCTGTGTTTAAGTGGAATGTCATGATAGGTGAATAAATTAATGTACATATTACATACAAGAAAAAATGAAATTATCCACCTAGATGAAAAGAAGGTTGACCAAAGTTTTAGAGGACATAAACACAAATAAACTTTCTAATACAGTCCTGATTTTGTTTTACTTTCAGTGTTAGAAATGAAGTTGCAATGGGTAGAAATGGCTGGTATTTGGGAAGAGAGCTTAAATTTGGACTACTCCATGTGTACCACTGAGTTTTGCTGTGTAACAAAAAATCCTAAAATTTGGTGGCTTAAAACAGTAACCATTTATTATGTCAGTTGGACAATCCTTATGGTTTGAGCTGGTTTAGCTAATCTCAGCTACCCCACTGATGTCACCAGTTCGCTGTTGGATTAGGTTGTTGTTGGATTATCCATGATGGCTTCACTTACAAGTCTGGCAGTTGAGTGACTGTTCACTAGTGCCATAGTAGTGACTTGGTTGCGTATTTCTAGTTATCCAGTAAAGCAGAAGAGACTTCTTCACGTGGAAATTTCTGGAGCCCAAGAGAAGCAAGAGATAGTAAGCCTCAATGTATAAGTATTTTTTAAGCCTCGAATTATATCTTATTTGTTATTATCTCTTTGATAAAAGCAAATTACATAGCTAAATCTAGAGTCACCATAGAAGAGAGTACCTAACAGCATAGATACAGAGAACTGTGAACAAATTAAGGGACATCACCTCAGCCATCTGCCTCCTCTGTTAACGTTCTGGTAATGGTTTTATAAAATCGTTGTGTGACTTTTGTCCAGATTGTTTCAACAATTTATTTCAGATGAGGCCAGAGAAAGAATCAGGGAATTAGAGAACTGGAAACAATTCCATCCCTCTATCTAATTTTCTTTCTGCTGGAATCTTCTGACTCCTGCCTACTCCAGTGTATCACTGTCATTTCAGAAGAGGAGATGAAAACACAAAGAAATTATGTGATTTCTTCAAAAAGCCACAGCTAGGAACTGACACATATTTTAAATATCTATGCTTACATATCCAATCATCTCCATTTCATCATTGATATTTTAATACCTGGGTTAAGGTGAGAGTGAGATGAAATTTAGTCCTTGCTTTCATGGAGCTTTTGGGAATGACAAAGACAAGAATCAGATAATTAAAAAAATAGTGGATTGTGCTGGGACAATACAGTAGATTATCAGGTGTCTAAGGGCATGAATCATAAGTGGCAGAGAGGATATTATATACACACACATTAATGCTCTTAACAACCCCAAAAGGCAGGTACAGTGAGTATTTCTATTTCCCTGGAAAAGACACTGACTTGTACAAAGCCAAAAAACTTACAAGTGGCTGAACTAGGATTTGTACTCAGAGTACTTTTCTGACTTCCAGAGTCCATGTAGATCATTTCTGTCTGCTTCTTGTGTAAGGAGGCAGGAGAACTGAATGGAGAGGAAGGCTGAGGACTAAATCCTTAGATAAATTGCTTGAATTCTCTTCCTTGAAAATAACCTAGAGATACTTGCAAGACTAAATTCTGTGAACAATGCATGCATGTATACATGAGTGGGTACATAGTCACAGGGGGGCCTGTGCCCAAGTATAAATAGGGCTGAGCTCTCCTGGACTCTATATGAGTTACGCTCCGTTATAGAGTTCAGCAGGATAATTGTTCTTTTAACCATTAACTCTGTTTGTGATGGTTAAGTATAAATTGTCACCCTGACTGTATTATGAGACTCCCAAAAAAGTGATTAGGTCAAGGAGACGCCATCTTCTCAGTGGATGAGACTGCCCTGCTCATAGCTCAGTGTGCTGGTAGGAGGTGAGAGCCATTTGGAGCAGGCCACTGGTCATGCCTTCAGAAAGGGTATTTCTGGGTAGAGCTTGTACCCTGTACTTTGTTTCCTGGCTGCCATGTAATGGGCAACACGGCTCCACCATGCTCTTCTGCCATGTTCCTGCCTTGGAGCCAGCTGATCATTAGCTGAAAGCCCTGAAACTATGAGCTGAATTAACCCTTTCCTTCTTTAAAGGAGGCACAATTAAGTAGGTTGAACCAGCAATAAGAAGGCTCACTAATCCACTACCTATCAGTCAATCACTGATCCATCCACCTGTCCGATTTTCTTCCTGCGGAAATCTTCTGACTCCTTCCTACTCTAGGACAGGGTAATTTTGGCTATGTTTCTGTTGTTTGTTTACTTTCTTTCCTGCATCCAGCAGGCTCTGCTTCTTCACTGCCAGAGGCTTTCTTGTGAGGAGAGGTGGCTCTTTCTCTACTTTTTTTCTCTGAAATCTTAAGCACTAATGTGTTCCCCATGACAGACAGTATTGTACAAGAGAGCAAAAAATAGTGACTCATCAGTCAGAGAGATAAAAACCATTGTTTCTGAAAGTAAGATCTGCTCGGGAAAGGAAGGGAGCCCAGCTAATTATTTAAGACTCAAAATTCACTTGTGCACATGTGCCTGTATGCATGCATGCGTGTGTTTGTGTGTGTGTGTGTGTATTTTACTCTTAGGAAGATATTTAAACCTTGCATTTCACTGAAAGGAAGAACCCATATAATTTCTGATTTTGGTTCTCAATAGTCTTCTATATTTCTACCTTGTTTATTAATACTTTTTGTTTTTAATGTCCTTAATTCCACCAACATCAGCCATTCTGTTGTGTTTTCCATTGTTACCATGACAAGTTACTGGACACAGAGTGACTTAAATGACACACATTTACTATCTACAGTTCTGTATTTTGGAAGTCTGACAGGGGTAGCACTGGGCTAAAATTAAATAGTGACTACTCTGTTCCTTTCTAATGGCTCCAGGGAAGGGTCTGTTTCCTTGCTCACTTGGGTTGTTGGGCTGTTTTCAAGCCCTTGTGATTGCAGGACTGAGGTTCTACATCCTTGATGAATGTCAGTTAAGATTCCAGCTTCTAGCAGCATCTGTGTTCCTCAGTGCTTGACTATTTTCAACATTTCAAAGCCAGCAAACATGAGTCAAGTCTCTCTCTTGCTTCTACTCCTTCCTCTGTTTAACCCTTTCTTTTGTATTTCTTTTCCACTTTGAAGGATGAATATTGTTAGAATGAGTTTCCCTGGAAAAACCAGGATAACCTTCTCATCCCAAAGTCTTTTAAAAACTGCAGAGTCCCTTCTGTCATGCAAGGCAACACATGTACAGGCTCCAGAGGTTAGCGTGTGGATGTCTTAGGGGGCTATTGCTCTGCTGACCAGAATCTAGCTGTGTTCTTCCTGGCCTGCCTTCCCATACCTTGCCTCTCCTTTTCTTCTTTCCCATGTCTTTTACTCCTCATTCTTTTGTTTCTTCCTTAAAAACATAGGTGCTTTATTTTCTGGGAGAGACCCTTATATGACAGGGACTTCAGAGAACACGGGAATAAAAACACATGTCTCTCCTCAAATAGCTCACCATTAGATGGGAGGATTCACTTCAATTAAAAGAAAACAACAAGACAAGATATTAGTACAGTTTTGTTGCATATACAGTCTTTCATTTTCCCTTATTACTCATTTCCCATCCTAAGTAAAGATGAAATGTTCTAACTGAAAACTGCTAAGTGAGTTAATAGAGGAATTTGCACAACAATAGAAGGGACACCAAACCATCCATCTACAGAAGACAGTGTATAAACAGTTTAGAAAACACCTACAGAAAGGTCTTGCAGACCATGTTGGCCTGCTCTTCCAATCCCTTCTCACCAGGGAATGATGCTGGGATTTCTTGCCTAGGGACAGGTAAGGTTTCTGCTTTCTCAGGTTGGGTTTCTTTCTTTCTTACTTCTGTATTTTGTGTGTGTGTTGGTTCAGTTGGTGCTGCAGACAGTAATTTCTTTTGCCTGATTCTTCAAAAATAACTTCGCTCTAATTCTGCTTTAAAGTGAAGCCCCTTTTTCTTTCTCAGCCTTAACTTTTCAATTCATTTTGTTCTAAAATATCGTCCTCGCATACTAGATACTTACTTGGTGCTGAAGATACAAAGGTGGATGAGAGTTCCTGTTCTTGAAAGCAAAATCCATTTTTGTTACTATGACAGCATAGTCATCCACTCACATTTTACTATTTGTCACTTTTTCTTTCATTCCTCTATGTCAAACCACCCCAACCCTTTTGTTTAATCTATTCTTTGTATGCGGAGATATTTCTCTCATTGGACTTTGGGCAACCTGGCAGGGGCCTACCTCCCTTTAATCTAGGGTCGCACACAAGATTATTTTCTACCTGAGCCATGGTGTAAAAACCCAAGGTGTAGCAGTCTAACCCTTGTCATCAAGTATGGTCCTCAGACCAGTAACTTCAGCATCCTTGAGAATCCATTAGAAATGCAAATCTAAGACCTCATTCTAGATCTGTGGGATTGGAAACTCCGGTGTCTGGGCTCTTGCAGTGTGTGTGTGTGTGTGTGTGTGTGTGTGTTTGAGAGAGAGAGAGAGAGAGAGAGAGAGAGAGAGACACTGGGGACTGAACTCAAGGCCATCACAATGAACTACCTTCTTTTTTATTCTTTATTTTGAGATTAGGTCTCACTAAGATGCTAAATTGCCTAGGCTGAGCTCAAATTGCAATCCTCCCGCCTCAGTCACCGGTGTGCTGAGATTAAAGCTGTACACCACCATGCCTGGCTCTTGATTCACGTTTTAACAAGTGCCATAAAGGATCCCCATTCTTCTGATGTTTGAGACCCATCACTCTAAGCCAGGTTCTCAATGCTGAAATTAAAGGTTGGCCATCTTCACCTTGTTTCTCACCCACATGATTTTTCTGCAGTGCTTGACTATTTTTCAAGCTCATCTTTCCTGGCTTCTATAATACTTCATGCTGTTTCTCCTACTTTCCACCTGGTAAGTTTTTTTTTTTCTCAGCTATTTTGCTTGGCTTTTCCTTCTCTACATCCTTTAAATGTTGTCACTCATGGTTCTGTTCTCAGCCCCCTCTTTTCTTGTATCCTTGAGTGATTTCATCTATTTCTATCATCTCTTATTTTTAGGTACAATGCTCCATCCAGTGATGTATTTCTGTCTTCTCTCCATCTTCTGCCCTGGGATAGCAACAGAGTTCAACCAATCTCAAAGCAAACACATCACAGGGTTTCTATTACCAGCTCAAAGCTCCTGTTACTGCTAGGTCTCTTAACCCCTAAAAGTAGATCTTAAAAGACAAATTATAAAGCCTTCCCTAATGCTCACATTCTGAACTCACCTCAGCCTTCTGATTCAGTCTTCCCAATCTCTATATTTTGTCCTTTCTTCTCATCTCTGATCTTATGTGGTGCTTATGCTTTCTTACATAGGAATTTGTAATAAACTTTGGTTGTCTTCGCTTTCCTCCACTTCTTGAATTCTCAGTGTCTTCTCAAAATGTAGATCTGAGCAGGGTGTGGTGGCTCATGCCTGTAATCCCAACACTCGGGAGGCTGAGGCAGGAGGATCATTGCAAGTTTGAGACCAGCCTAGGCTACAAGGTTGAGCTCAACACCAGCCTGAACTGCATAGAGAGACCCTGTCTCAAAAACACACATACACAAAATGTAGATCTGAGAATGAACTTAATTTGACCAACAACTGAGGCCTCCACTGTGGCCTCATGTCTCACTTGAGTTTCTGCTCCTGCCCCCCTAAACAGAACACTCACAGTTCTCTAAGCATAGCAGGCCCCTCTAAATGCTGCCCTTTCCCCAAGCTGGTCTTCAGCCTTTAATTCGACATCCCAATCTGCTCTTCTTGTCAAAATCCTCCCATAATGGCCAGCATGTGGGTCAGATGGTGCCTTCCCCTAGAGGGCCTCTCTGACTTCCCAGCTGGGGCCGAGTCTCTTCTCCTCCACCCCCACCCTGAAATTCCGTGCTGCTTTTTGCCAATTGAGCTCACTCATTCATGCATTAGAGCCACTGATTTGAATCTCCCCCTCCTCTGTACCATCTGGCATGACAAGATTGCCTTTGTCATCTCTGCGTTTTCAAGCACGTAGTAGGTCCCCAAGAGTTGCTTGCTGAGTTGACCTGAATTTATTGCATTGCTGCAGTGTTTTAGGCAACAGAGAAACAGGGATATGAATGTGTACAGAGGCAGGGTCCACCGAGAGGGTCCTCCCCAAGAGGTCATCTCCTGGGTCAGTGCTCCTCAGGATGTCTGGATGATGAACACCAGCTTGCAGGGGAGAAGGATTATGTCTTAGGAATCTGTCTTGGTTTTGGTCCCCTGCTTGCTTTCTCCTCCCTCCCTAGCAAAGATTTCGTTTCCCTCCTCAGCTGTGGTGGTGGAGAGTTCCCCAGCTGCGGCATCTTTGGTCTGCTCTGGCTTGCACTGTTTGTTTATTTCCCTGGCAGCCTTGCTGTGGCTGTGGTTGCCAGCGGAGCTGGGGACAGTCAGCCCAGGCCTGTGCACAGTGACTCTAGGATCTACGCAAAGGGTTACTGCGAGTGGTCAGGAGTGACTCTGGGCACTGGCCCAAGCTGTCCAGAAGATTTCCCCCCTGACCATCCAAGAGGAACTTCAGACAGAAGTGTCACATGGCATGCTCTCTCCATCTCCTCCTGATCTCTCTCACTTTTCTTGCCACCACAACCCCTAAGTCAGAGGTTGGGCAGGCAGCTTTAGCAGAGGCGACAAGTGACACTGAGCATTTCCTGCATGATACTCATTCGTGCCTAATTTTTTTCTCCTCTTTGAGAAAGTTGACATTTCACTTGATATAAGTTGCCTAGCCATTCCACACCCTAGGCCAAAGAGGCTTTGCAGGTTGTAAAAGGTGAGAGACAACCCTGAAGCCAGGTCAAGGATGTGGGCTTTGTCTGCTCCCTTTCCCCATCTCATAAGGTGAATGCTTCCGCTCTGGTCTGATTTTGAGTAAAAGCAGGTCATTCTTTGTTCCTCCTTGTCAGTCACCTTGCCAGTGACCTCCTGTCTCACCTATACATTCTGTCACCCCTTTGTGCTCTGCTTCTCCCTAAATTCCAGAGAGCCACCAGCCCCTTGGAAGCAGCTGCGATGAATAAGCTGCCAGCAGGAGAGCCACACAGGCAGTGCCATCCTGCTGGAGCCCGCTGTCCTCCCCCACTGACTGTGCGGCAGTGCGCATCATCTGTCAGAGGGTCCCCTCCCCTCCCTCCGCCTCCCCGCCCCCTCCCCGCTGCCTGCTTGCTCTTTCCTTTTTCATGAGATGCAAAGCCTGGTGCCGAGCAGAGTCAGCAGGAGCAGCATGGTACAGCCGCTCTTCTAGGGGGCTGTGCTGAGGGGCGCCTCCAACCACCACCCTGTCCCATGCACTACAAGGTGGCTGGCTCTGTCGCTCGGGGCCTCTCCGAGCCATGCCCAGCTGGGGTCCACAACAGCCACCTCTTCCCAGCTGTACTGCCCACCACCAGACAGGTAAGGGAGAGCAGCCGCTTCCAGCAGGCCTGCTTGGTGGAGCCTGCTTGGTGGGTGCCTAGGTCAGCCAGTCGAGCCTTGAGTCTTGCTGGGAGCTGCAGGATACCTTGAGGCAGAAAGGGACTGTTCTCCTGTCATAAACCCCACTCCTCCTCTGGTAGAACTCCCCAGAGCAGGGGAAGCTTGACAGCTTTGTCCAAAGCAAGGTGCAGGGAGGTACCCATCCTTCTAGCCGTAGGTACTAAGCTGGAAACTTCATCGTTGTTTTTATCACCCTGGACCCCAACTCCTCAGTTCCTCCGAGACTTGCTTTCTGGTTCAAGGGGATCCTGTTTCTAGGCTCAGATCCCTTAGGGGGCTCTGACACATTATGGGTTGATGTCTGGACATCGCACAATTTCTTTATTCTTAGTCTCATTCATGTCTTGTCTCACCGTTTGTGAATGGGTCACCGGCACAGCAGTCTGGTGGCACACGGCATCTGTTTTTGTTCCAGACAGCATGTAGGTCTCCAGCACTGCCAGAGACAAACATTCATGACACATTCTGATGCAGCAGACTCAAAACAAGTTGGAGGGAGATTAGGGTGTACTGGAGGTCACTGATTTCTAAGCAGCAAGCTGAGGACACAGGATCTACAGGATGGCGAGTCCTTGGCATGTCTAGATGGTGAGTCCCTTGGAGTGTGAAGGAGGAGGATGGCTCTTCCTTTTGTGTTAGAGCTACTTAGTATCAATCACTGTTTGACCACATATTGAAAACCTTGTAGGTCCTTGCCTTGGGATGCAGGCTGTCTACTGACACAATGAAGAAAAGTTTAACCCTATTCTACACCTTCGGGTGATTTTGGATCTCTTGTTCCTACAGATTTGGAAAACTAGGGTGTTCTTGAAGGTTGGAGGAGGTGCTGGAAAGTAGGAGTGAGGTAACTGTGTTCATGAGATTTTAATACTGCTTGGCAAAAGTTAAACACTGAACATCCCGTGTAGTATTGTGCTGAGGATGGCTGTTGCTGTCCTCTTGGGAATGATAGGTCCGTAAGCAGTCAATAATCTAGCTTTTATTAGCTGTTTTCTCCTACTCGTCAGTAGAATAGGTTTTCTGGAAGAAGCTGGTGTTATGGGTGGAAGGCCACTGGGAGTGGGTAGAGGGTGTGTATAACACTGTCCATGTCTTACTGTGACCAGGTCAAGGAAGCTGCTCCTGGGTATCAAATCTTTTCTTTAGCAAAATTTCACACAGTTTCTAACACACAAAGAAATCTAAAAATTCACTCATACCCTTTGTTGAGTTAAATTAAATCTGCTAATGAAACTAAGATCTTTCTCCCATCAGTCAGTGAGCTCCGACCCGGAGAACATGGTTTTTTAGCCACATTAGCCATGCTACAAATTCTAGGTACCCTCAGGGGACAAGTGAGAGGGTGGATGGATGGATGGATGGATGAGCAAAACCCATTATGCTTGCATTATGACAACCCCTACTAATGTGGCTCTCAGTGATGGAACAGCAGCAGCTGCAACAGTTGAACACGCAAAGATATAGAGTGATGGATAGCGCTGGAGGTCCTGAGTTCAAGACTTCTTGACCATTAACTGAATTACCCAGGGCCCTTTGCATGGGGTCACAGAGCACCTTCATTTTGCTACTCTGGGAAATGGGAGCACTAATAAGTGCTCCACTTATTTCAAAGGTTTTTGTAAAGTTTAGCTAAAGAAGTAATATAATGCTAGCTTCTCACAATCCAGCTTGAGGAATTTTGCTCGACTCTTTCCCTAAATTATGCCATATAATCCTCTAACTTCCCAGGACATAGTGGCCATAAAGACTCAAGGAGGCTCAAGTTGAGCTAGAGACATGAAAGAATTTTGTAAGTTGTGATTGTGCTATAAAAATAGAAGTTGTATTATGTGTAGTAACTTCAGGGCTTAGGGCATTTTCTGGATTAATCCTATTCCAGGCTTTCTGTTTTGTGCTTTCTCATTTCCTCTTTCTAGAGACACCTGCATCTCTAGAGATGCTAGAAACACTGCTTAGCTTTCCTCTGTTACTCGTGTAGTAGGACATTTTGCACTACCCTAAAATATCATCATTCTCATCAGGACTTTCGTCAGTGCTCTCTGTGTGCAATTTCGAGAGGCTTTTGAGCCCTTCAATAGAAGGTCCCAGGATGAGGGTGTCTTGGGAAAGCTGAGTGGCTTAAGGTTGATTCCTACCAGGGTGTTGCCTGTCAGGAAAAGTGTGAGGGAGAATTTGTTCAGCATCTGTGCATCAGAGCATGCCCACACAGCCCTCGTCCCTCCTCCCGCCCCCAGTGCAGACGTTAATGTGTACCCGCCACATGCCTGAAGGCAAGGTGCCTCGCTGAGAGTCCTCATTTCCCAGAGGGCTTTGCGGATTTAAGACCAGGTTCCTGTGGGGGAACTATCCCAGGGTGCCAGTCTGTGCCGTATTGTTTCCTGTTGGTATGGCTAAGTGCCATTCACGGCTGGGTAGCTGTGGAGTAGCCCTTCTTTCTGCCTGATCTGGGTGATGGGTTAGAAGGCAGCAGGAATGGAGGATGTGAAAGCCTTTGCCTGGAGTCATTAAAAATGGAGGATTAGAGAGAGCTTATTTTAGTCTCACTGTTTGAGTGTCCACTTTGTATGCTTTGATACTGTGACTTGAGCAACTATCTCTAAGATGATAATATGTAATCTATTAACTGATGATTTCTTACTGTTTTTTTTTGTAGTTCTGTATTACTTGTACCCTTACACTGCTTTGTTTTGTTTTTGTTTTTTCTCTTTTTCCTTTTAAATAAAATTTAAAAAAAGAAAGAGCTTATTTTATATTCAGCATAGGGGGAGAATGCTGAAGCCACCTTCTGCCCACAGCTGTGGACCCTGATGGCAAGTGGTGATGCTTTTATTACTAAGAAGGGGAGGAGATTGATAACTGGTGCCCTGGCATGCAGAGATAGGAGGAAGGAGCCACATTTCAATTGTGGCATCATCTCCTGCTTAGCACTCCGCCCTGAGGCCTTGAAAGCTGGGCCCTCCTATGTCCCACCTCCTGCAGCCTCCATCTCCACCCCCACTTTGGTGTTGGGCCTCTGCTGCTTTCAGTGTGCCTTTGTGTTTTCTTAAGGCTGAATAATTTCCCATCTAAGTTTGGTTCTCTGTCTCTGTAGATTCTTACCCTGTAACACCAGAAGTTAGCATTGTCTTAGTAATTCTGACTTCAAATATAAGAAAGCAAGGTCCTAAATTAGAGAGTCTGCCACGCGACAGCAGTGTTGGAGCCTGAATCCTTGTCACTGACCCAGAACACTGTACCATTTCTATGACTCCACTGGCTCAGCAGCCAGCATCCTGTTCCAAACATACAAACGTGATCTGCTTTGCCTTCCTGCTGGCTAGTTCAGGTCAGCTTAACAAACGTTTATGTGCATTTTCTTAGTGGCAAACACTGTGCTAAGTTTTAGAAATGTAGAGGTGAAAAACACACCCTTTGCTTAAGTAATGTACGTAGGAAATATAAGATATCCATGCCTGAAACACGACAGCACTTGGTACTCAGGGATACTTAAATGTTAGTGGAATGAATAAATGAAGGTTGAATACATAAGCATACTGTCTGGGACCTTGGTGGACTTAGGGTCTGGTTAGGTGGAGAGAGTTACGGGCACCTCTCTGCACCGAGTGTTAGGTTGAAATATACTCAGGAGCCATGGGAACTCATAAGGTACTTTACCATGGGGCTCAGGGTAGGCTTCTTGGAGGAAGTGCTCTTGAGGGCAGCTTGAAGGATGAATAGGTTTTAATGAGGTCAAAGGCATTCTAGGCAGAGGAGATGGAGCAGAGGAGGCCTGTGATGCATGTAAACTTGGTGAATAATATGGAGCTGTGGGATAGAGAAGCTCAAAATAGGGGAATGGCAGGCGACTCTCAGAGTAGACAGGACCCACTGGATTTGATGCTCATGCCAGGATATTTGTTAAGCTTGAACTTTAAGCTTAAGCCAGGAGGGCTTGGAGATTGCCAGAATGGAGCACTGTCATACTTGGGGTCTTAATAGGTGATTATAGCTGCAGGGTGGAGATGAACTTATGGACATGGGCTGGATCACAGAAATAGGAGACTGAGGACATCTACTAGGGCCCTTAAACTGGGACTCTGAGGACATGAATCAGGGCAGTGGTAGTAAGTATGGAGGGGAGGAGACAGATTTGAAAACGCTGAAAGAGATTTAATCAGTATGATTTGGTAATTGGTGGAAGAGAGGAAATGAGAGAAAAGGAGTCTCCTCTAATTACTTCTCTATTTCTGGCTTGACTTACTCAGTGGATGGTGGTGTTAGAAACTGGTATCAGCAATTTCAGAGGAGACAAAGGTCTGTGTGTGTGTGTGTAATGGGTGGGTAGAGTGGGGATGGCAGATAAAATGGGTAAGGAAAAGAAGGGGATATTTCGTGCATGATTTTTAGGCATATATTTGCATTTGTTGTGACTCTGGATTCTCTTTAGGGTGTACACTCAGTAACCTGCAAGCTGTAGGAGTGTATACAATTGGGAAAGGGACCAGAGTCAGTATACTTTGGCCAAAATGAGATTGTGCAGGCAGCGTGCAAGGAGAGAACAGCAGTGAGTCAAAGTTAAGAGGGGAAATCCCAGCATTTATGGGTTGGCAAAGGAGAGAGATCTAGCAAAAAAGCTGAGGGGACGAGCTGCCAGAGTGCAATGCCAGTGAGTTCAAGGGGGCAGGAATGCGATAAATGAATGGCCGTAGTGGCAAATAAGCCAACAGGCCTTAACAACAAGGACTGCAGTGTCCATTGGACCTCACAATATCAACGTGGCTGTTTCAGGAGATGCATTATAAGCCAGATTGCAAAGGATTGTGGTGGGATAGGAAATGAGGAAACAGAGAAAAGACCTTTTTCAGGCAGCCAAAGGGAGGAACACCCAAGAGTACACTTTTTTTTTTTTAATGAAATGAGCTTAATTGTTTTATTGCTAAGTGTAGAAATACATGGAGGAAGAAGAACAAAGACAGAGATTTGACAAAGCAGGACTCAAGTGAAAAAAGATGGCTCAAGGCCACAGGAGGAGGGACTGAATAGGCCCTCTGGGAGCAGTGGGAAGGAAGAGTGTGAGTGAATGCGGATAGATTGGAAGGGTTTAGATGGGGAAAAGAGGCCCGGCCTCTTGGTACTTTAGACCTCTTATCTTGATGAGCCAGGAGATGAGGTTTGGGAAGGATCCTACAGCTACGCCAGCTCTCCCCGCCATTCCCTTCCTTCTTGCCCTTCAGCTGCTTTCATGGAAACTGGCTGCTCACCAGGAAGCTAATCGGTAAAAACTTGAATTTAGGGTTTAAGATCAGGATCAAAGTAGGAACAGAGAAGGGCTGGAGAGGTGAGCAAAGAGGCAATCATATGTATCTTCATCCAGCGCTAATTTGTGGTTTGGAATTGGTGTTTGCAGACTGACGGCTCTGCCGCAGCAGAAGGATGAAGTTGGGACCTGCTCAGGAGCCATGGGTTTGGAATATTGACTATGTCTCGAAGAGATGTGGTCTTGAGCAATTTTTTTACAGTTTAATTTGTGCGGTTGATATCTAACAACCAATACCTGCCCCACAAGTGTTAGCACTACTCTCACGGAGGCAAATTATAGTTTTTTGGCTTCGTTTGCTCTTTTCCTGAAAACAGGTTTATTTGTAGGGAGGAAACTTACGGTGGAAGGGCCATGGGAAATCAATTCCCACTCAAATATCCTTTTCCTGTTTTTCACTTAATTGTCACTGGTCACACTGTTCTTAAAACTTTGTTATGCACAACTTTAAACATATACAAGTCAAGAAAACAGAACCACGACTCCCTATCCACGCACCCCCTCGCCCCAGTGTCCTCATGTCCCCTTCTAGAAGATGTAAAAGCAGTGCACAGATTGAAAATCATTTCAACCACAAACATTCCAGATCTCTAAATGATTCTCTAAAATGATTAGGTCTCCTAAAGGGAAACAGCCTCCATGTCAGTATCACACTAAAAATTTAACAGTGACTTCCTAAGATCATTAGAGACCCAATCAGTGCTCTAATTTGCCTCATCATCTCATCACATTTTTATAGTTTTCAATTTGAATCAGGAGCCAGCATAAAGCCCAGGATTTCATTTGGTTGATTTTTTAAATGTCTGTGAGGGGAAGAAGGTAGAGCGTGGAGGAGATAGCTGGGCTCCAGGTATAGTACTGAGCACCGTGTGGTCCTGTCTCTAATTTTGTACCATTTAATTTTAGGATCCTGGAGGAACAATTACAGGTTGTTTACCACTGCCTATAAAGTTTAACTGTAAAATTTCTTTCTAAACACCTTTAGAAAGCAAAAATACAAAGGCAGTGAATAAAAAGAAAAGGATACCAAGGAAAAAAGCCTATGGTGAGTAGAAAACCAGTAAGCTGGTGGCAAAAAATAAATACATACATAAATAAATAAAATAAAGAAAAAGAATCTTTGAATAAGGACATTCTGTTTATGTAGCACCTTTTCCCAAATAGCTAATCAAATTGCTTTATCTAAAGAACCCCTCTATGTCAAGCGGGGGAACAGTGGGAATTCTAGTTTCCATTTCACTGATGGTAAAACAGTGGAGAAGGCCAATAATGAATGGTGGTAGAGGTGGCTTACACTTCAGCATTTATCACTTTTCACGTATCGTGATGTCATATTACAGGACCAAATTAATGCTTACAGCAAGGTTGTGACATCAGTACAGTTACTACCAGTATCTTTTTTTTTTTTTTTTTTCCTTTTGGCTACCAGGGATCGAACTCATGACCTCGTGCTTCCCAGGCAGGCACTGTGCCACTGAGCTACACTCCTGATGTACAAGTATCTTCAAGCATTGTATTCGTCAAGTATATTCAAGTACAAGTATTTTACCCATGGTAGACATGAGGCTCAGAGAAAACAAGTAACAGATCTAAAAATTACAGAGCTGGGATTAAAACCTACAACTGTCACTGGACTTCCACATCCCACATCCATCTACTCTCCATTAAATTGATAACCTCTCTCTTTCTTCCTTCTTTTTCTCTCTCTCTTTCTTTTCTTTTTCCATTTATGTGCTCACTGGAAAAATTCCTTTTAAAGGAAGTGAAGATCACCTCCAAACATAATGTTACAGGGCAGGGTACTGGACTCTGCAGAGCATTTCCCATGGATTTTTCTCATTTCTTTCTTATGTTTACCCTGGAAAATAGGGCATGTGTTAGGATTTGTATTTTACATATGAGAAAAAGTTCAAAGCTCCTGGTTTTGTTAACTGGTGATCACAGAGCTAGTAAGGTTAGTGAGTGCCACAGAACTAGTTAATGACAGAATAGAGTCAGAGGCCTCTTCCTCTGATTCCAAATCCTGTGCTTCTCTGGCTTTCTTTGCAAACCTCATGGGTTCCCAGCTTTAGCTACTGACCTCTCTCCCTGTCCCCTTCGAAGTTCCTTAGGAGCAGTTGAAAAGGGTTATTACAAATTCAATATCTGGATGCTCGAGCTGATGAACAGGAAATGAGGCTGCTAATGCTCAGAGGAATGGAATTGAGATGCATTTTTTTTTTAAGACAGAATTTTGGGCCAAGTGGCCTCTTTCTGTCCTGCCCTTCCTTGTGTCCTTCCAGTCTCCATGGAAACCCCAAATCAATGCAGCATATGTTGATTCATGTTTCTGCTGTTACTAGGAAGCTATGAGGTGGAAATTGCTTTTAAAAGATTTGTGGAAGAGCCTGAGCATGCTGACCAGAATTCAAATCTAATATCCAAATGACTGTCTTATTAAAAGCTTTTAATGTGCTACTACCCAACTAGGTGGTATATTGATTAAATAAATACCCAAGGGCATTTGGCAATAAACCTCCTCTTCTAGCGTGGCTTTTCAAAATATTGTATTGCGGATTTTAATTCTCTTTATCTTCAATTTAATTGCATTTTCATGGCCCGTGTGACAACACCAGGTGCTCCTTTTGCTCGAGATTAATTCTACCATGTCCTGCCTGGGTTGTTGGGTACTTTAAAAAAGCCTTCTGTACCGGTGCTACTGGCCCTGAATGCCATTAATATTCTGTTGACTTCAGTCCTGACCGGGAGGCTGCAGAAGTCTAACACATTTCTGGTGTTAGGAAAGCACAGTGGTTTTTCAGACATTTTCATGCACTCAAAATCAAATTCAGCCAGTTTATTAAACACCTGCTCCATGTACAGCAGTGAAAATTGATAGCAAGGGAAGTAAGTCATGTAGTCTGTGTTTTCAGTGTAGACAGTCAGTTCTGGGGATCAGAAACCATAAATCAAAAGGGTTTGCTAAGACTGTGATGTGCTTACCAGAACCATCCTGTTAAGGTGGTGGGACTGGAGGAATTCCTACTGATTGAAGAAGTTCTGAGAAGGATTGGAAAGAAGAATTGTGAGCTTGGAGGTCACAGATTTTGAAAAGGAGCTGAGAGTTAAGCAGATCCAGGGGGAGACATCCTGAGCAGAGGAAAAAGCAGAAGAATCAGGTGCATGGTTGTGTATGAGACAGGGAAAGGATTGTAACAGGATGTAAAACTGGAGAGGCAAAAGGGGCCAACTAATGGCGAGGCACAAGGAGGAGCTGCAAAATACAGCAGACCCATCGAAGATTATTGTACAGATGATCGCTTTACGGTGCGTGCTCACCAGGTCACTGCTGGTTGTGTAGTGTGCAAGAAGATTTGCAGGTGGGTGGGGCAAGGGAGAGGTCATTTGGGGGAGGACATGCAGGTGCTGGGAGCTGACTCCCCACTGACACAATGCCAGTGAAAGGAGTTAAGGACTATTTCAGAAATATAACGAGATTTAAAAGCAATTCAGCAAGAGGAATGGGGAAAAGAAACCAAAAAAGTCCTTACTTGTCACCTCCAAGATGAAGTGATACTGTGGACAGAGAGAACCTTGTGGGAACTGAGTTCCAGGTGAGGAAATGTGGCTGCTGCATGGCAGACCGAGTGTGCGGAGCTGTCCAGCAGACCTCCGTGCTGCAGCCTGCAGCTCCGTGGAAGCGGACGGCGGGCTGTGGAGAGGAGCAGAGACTGACACGCGCGAGGGCGGGTTTTCCTGACAGGAGAGCTGTGGAGTGAGAAGAGCAGAGGGAAGCCGGGCAGCACAAGCAGCCAAAACAGGGCTCATCATCACCATTTTCCTGGGAAAAGCCACGAGTCTTGGCCAGTAGAAATGCCCTGTGCTATTTCCAGCCACTAGGTTGAGAGGAGCAGTCAGAAAAAAAATCTGGACCTTTGTATTGCTGCGGGGCTCAAAGCAGGGGAGTGCAGAGTCCAGGAGGACTGCTCCATTCTCCGAGCACGTAGACCCTGCCTCTCCTTGCCTGCTTCTTTTAGGGGAGATGAGCGCGCTGGAATGCTTTACTTTAGGCTCAGCTTGGTTGTGCCCTGGAGTATTTTATGCTCCTGTCTTTTTCGAAGATGATTTTAGAACTTTTCCACAAAAGGAGACTTAGGTCTGTGTTTCTCAAGCAGGACTGCTTTGTGATGATTCCTTGGTGTTTTGGTAGAAATGTTTGAACTGGTTTTAATTTTCTCTTTTTCTGCATGGTCGTACACTTTCATCCCTCTGCTCTTTCTATTCTTATATATCCTTTAACATTTATTAATTGACTTGAACATTTGACTTATTGACTTTCTGTGACTATATTATTTCTCTAAAGGCTAATTGCAGACTCTGATGGCTGGTTAATATTGACCAGTTTCCACTTGAGACTTGGGCCCATCTGCAGCCTGTCCTCCCTCTCTGGTGCCTTTTCAGCCTGGATATCAGACTCAGTAGCATGAGAGGAAGCCTTTGGCCTATTGTTGCAGCGCGGTAGAGAAGGGTACCTCGGTGATGCCACGTCTATTATACTGTGATGTGCTCAGTAACACAAGTTTGATATCAGACACCAGCCCTGTCCCTTATCAATGGCTTGTCTCATGTTTTCCACCTGTAAAAGTGTTGACTTTGTAAGTTTCTTGTGAGTTAGATAAGATAAATTCCAATGCAACTTGAGCATAGTGTCTGGCACTTAGTAAATGCTTATCAAAATTGTGCATAGCCGTGTACATTAACGATTAGCTATATAGATTCACCTTCTGGTATAAATAAGGTTTTATTTTATTTGTGCACTTGTTACTTATGGTGCAATGTACCAGACAAGTGTCCAGAAGTGAAGGATTCTCTGTCTTCTTAAATTCTAAATTCCAGCTAGCATCACGGTTCAAGATAAGAGACATAAAAATTAGAAAAATTTTATTTTGTATCATATCTCATTTTGCATCTGGGGCTTCCTTTGCCTGGCAGAGGGGTGCTGTGGACATCATGGGGGAGAGAGAGAGAAAGAGAGGGAAGAGAAAGAGAGAGAGAGAGAGAGAGAGGGATGAGTCACTATGGAGGCAGCATCAGAATTTTTATTCCACCAGACAATGAATAGCTTTGACAGAATCATTTCACTGTCACAGTATAGGTTATGCACCAATAGATGTGCCCAGAAAGTCTGGATCCGAGCGTGACGTAGCAGAAAAAAACTCTGTTGTTAGTCATAAGACACAAATTCTTGTCCTTGTGCTGACTTGCGTGCTATGTCACCTTGAAAAAGGCATTTACCATGTCTAGCCTCAGTTTTTCTATCTGTAGCATGGGATAATGAATAATACCTTCTTTACTGCATGGGATTTTACAATGACAGTGCATGGAAATGCTTCATACATTTTACAAAGTCACATATATGGAATCTATTACTTTTATTTTAAAGCCATCACTTTCTGTACAGATTTCCATTACCTTCTTGGTTTCAGAAATGACTTGCAGAAAAAGCTACATATATTTGGAAAAAGTTGGTTGTTCTTGAATAGATACAGAGACTCAGGTTTAGAAACCCAGAGTGAGGTAAACAAAATAAACTTTATCCCAGAACAGTGGTTTGCAAACTTTAGCATGCATCGGAATCACCTGGAAGGTAAAACCAGTTTCTGATGCTGTATGTCTGGCAAGGAGAGGTTGAGAACTGGCATGTGCAACTCATTCTCAAAGTGATGCTGAGCTGCTGGCCCATGCAGCAACCTTAGAAAACTACTACATTAGGACAAGCACGAGGAGTCTTCCTTCTGGAATAGAAGCAGGCAGTGTGAAGATCCATGTGGGCACGGAGGTTTGGAAGAGAAACTGGAAGGGACCGAAAAATAGGGATGATGTGCAGATGAGGCAGAACAAAGGGAAAAGTCTCACTGTCACAAACGCAAGGCGGGGGAAGTTGCTAGGTGATGGGTGAGGGAGAGAGGTGAGTTTCTACTGCAGGAAAAGCCAGGTGAGAGGCAAGAGCACAGGGTTGGAAATATGCATGTTTGGGGAGGCGGAGGAGGTGGAAATTTCTCATTAAGAAGTGGGAAGCAGGGTGGTTGGCACTGGTAGGGGTAGGCGAGGAAATGGCTTGGGGGGAGAGACGGCTCTGTAGAGTGAGGGACGACGGAGATGTAGTGGAGAGTGGTAATTTCAGGGCTGTGTGGATTGGTTTGGTAGTTGTGGCACAATAGAAATTGGGAGAAAGGGGGTGGAATTTAGATGTGTGACCTGCCCCACAGCTTTCTTGCTCTCTGCATTTATCACATCACATCACACCCAGCAAGACAGCCCCCTCCTCCTGGCTCATTAGGAGATTTGATTCGGCTTGGCTCCTGCCGTCAGCAGCTGTCTGGGGCAAGATCTTTATGCTCCCTGTGCAGCAACGGAGCCCTCAGCCAGCAGCAGAGCTCATTAGGAGGGGCCCCCTGGACACTTGATTTTCAGCTCATTGGTGGCCTGAAAGAGTTAATACTGACTCTTCGCTGGGTGCAGAGAGAGGCAGCCTGGGCTGTGGGGACTTCTCCCTGAGCTGCAGCCAGAGAAGCTTCAGGTTAGTGAGGCTGAGGAGGAAGGTGCAGGCAGCGTGCCAGGTCAGTCCGCTCAGGGGCACCTCCTGCGTCCTGCCAATGAGGATGGGCACGCAGACTGTGCCCGGGAGCTGAGCTGCCGCCAGCCGGGTGTAGGCTGCTTCAGTATTTACTGGATGTGACAAGCAGAGAGAAGAGCTTTCAGTGGGGCCGCTTGCTGCCTGGCTCAAGTGGTGGGAGGTGTGTTGTGTGCATGCACGCTTGTGTATATGTGTGTATGCATGAGCCTGTGTGTCCGTGCAAACGTGCCCTCCACCCGCCAAGAATTCCACTGCTAAAAAAAAGATCTGCTCTTTCCTCAGAGCTCCTTAACCCGCAGCCTCTCTGACCATCCAGTTGGCGAAGAACTGCAGGCCATGAGAACTGGTCAGCGACAGTGAGTACCGCTTTTGCTGTTCTCTTTCCTCTCCGGGGTGCCCTGGTGTGCCGATTGCATTATCCATATTTAATTAACTTGCCTCTTCATGCATATTGATTGCTTTCTCCCTGCTGAGGTTCTTAGTTTCTCTCTCCGTCTTTTTAAATCTTTGCTTTCTAACCTTTGTTTTTTTCTTGAGTTTTGTCTTTTCTCATTAGGTCTCATCCTGTCTGCTCCAGTCACCTGTGACTTGGGGCCCACTTATGTGGATGCATGCATGGTTGGGGGGCAATCATACCTTTGCATGTCCTGAGCTCTGGGTGATCTCTTACTCTGTCTCCCATCAGTCCTGAGCCAAATGGGATAAGAGTGCTGATGTGTCAGAATGGACCAGGCAGGTGGGACAGAGGATCCTGCTGGTTCTCATTTAGTGGAGCCCAAAGCTGGGCTCATCAAAGAGGTGCGGGTTAGTGGGCAGAACGAATTTGAAAGAGAGAGGCAGGCATCTGAACAGCATGGGCCAGCCAGTGTGAGCTGGCAGTGGAAATAGCTAGGGTGACAAGGTAGGGACAGAGAACTGCCCTAAATGACCCCTGCCTTAAATGACCTTGCTGTGTTCCGTGTGGGTAGTAGTATCTGCTTCTGCTCCACTGCAGGAGAATGAGGCCCCTCTGCTGGAAGATATCACACGAGCAAGAGGAAATAAGACGTAGGTGACCCGAACCTGATTTTCAAGGGACCCTTATAGCTGTAAAGGGCATTGATTTCCTGACTTCTGGCCAAGCAGGTACTAGTCTAGTTAGGACAGTGACTGAAGAAATGTCTCTGTTTTCAAGGGAACACAATCCATGGGGATGAGACCTGATATAAAACCTAATGTTTTTCTTTTTTTAGTTTTCATAAAACACTTATTTTAATTAATTATAGCATTCTTAGCAAAGCAGTTTGAAAAAGTATTTGTGAAATGTTCAGGCTAATATCAAAGCATTATTAATGGCGCAGCTCACATAGGTGACTTATCTATCTAAATTAGGTTTTCTTGAAAATGGATTTTATGCGCGGTGTCAGAGTCCCCCCAGGGGAATCCTTTATGGATAGGCTGTTCCCCTCATGTGTTTCTTCCTATCAGTTCTCTCTGTGGGAACAAAGGGCCTGAAGCACCGAGACCCTCAGGAGAGAGAGTCCAATCAACCTCAGTATCCCCTTCCCCCACCCCACGTCCTCCCTGCTTCCGGTCAGGAATGGGTCAGGAGGCTGAGGAGGGTCACACAGCCTCCACATGGGTGAGAAAGGATGACCTGCATGCTCGTTTCCTCAGTCTGTGCCAGGGATCCTTTGCAAAGGAGCGAGCCCTTGTGGAGAGGGTACCTGCCAAGGCCCCCTGGAGTCAGTCCCACCTCCCTCTGGTTCCCACCTTCCGCAGGTATCCACAGCCACCCACCCAGGGCAGGACACTTGGAGGGAGGTGAGAAGCACAGCAGGAGTCAATCAAGTTATTTTGGAGCAAGTATTGGCTCCCCACCCTCCCCTCCTGCTTGGTCACTTGGGCCCCACTCTAGTAAGAAAAAGACAACAGTAATTTTTGGTTTTCCAGGCTCATGCCTCCCTGGGGGCGCATGTCCCAATTTCTGTTGATGGCCAGTGGCTGGGGAAGTAGAAACTCCTGACCAACAGTCCGCAGTGCAAAGCCACTTATTTGATCTTCTCCATCCTTGGTTGGTTGCCCTTGCTGAGAAGCAGCGGGTGCTTGTGGGGGCTGGGGTGTTTGTGCATGGGGAGGAGTTCCTTTGGTAAAGAACCAGCTGAAGGACATGTTGGGCAGTCCAGTGAGAGAGGGTGGCTCCTCTTACAGCAGATTCTTTGATTTTAGGTGAGAGGAAGTGAAAGGGTAAATCCCTGAGCCCAGTGGTCTGGGTTCCTGCTCTGACGTCCCTGCAAACCAGCCCAAGGGTTAACGATAACCGAATGCCTGTATGGCTGCCTTACTGATGCCACGCAGGTAATGGATCCCTGACCTGTTTCCTTGTCCCTGTCTCTCTCCTCTTTCTCCACCTCCCCACCTCTCCTGACTTTTGGCCCAAGCCTTTAGACCTCTGGGTGGTCCTCTCATGCCTGTCCCCCAAGCCACCTGCATGAATTGCCCTGGTGATGCTGTGTGCTTCTTGCAAAGTCATGGCTTGCAAGCAGGGCTGACCTGAGCTCTGTGCACTGACCAGCAGGACCTCTTGGCAGTGACTTATGGGTGGGGTGAGGGATGGTGCATGGGCTTGTATGGAATCACTCAGGACCTCTACAAGTTTCTGGGCCAGGGGTTATAAAGAGAAGACATCAGAGGAGAATGCTACATGGAACTTGAACTTTGACACTTGCTTCTGTTCCTGTTGTTTTAGATCTATCTAGGAAGAGTCCAGTTTAGGTACCTGGAAAGATGGAAAATAAAAACAATGTTGTCTCAAACTGTATTTTGTTGAAGACTTACAAACGGGGAAAATCACGATGACTGGGTAACAAGTAGTAGCCTTACATTGGTTCCTGCTAAATCTTGTTAAGTGGCATCCATGGATTTGCTGCTTTTTGAGAGTTCTCTTAGTTGTTCTTCAGGGTTCAGTGAGCTGACTGATGATCCTAAGGCACTGAGGAATGAACTAGTTGACTGTATGTAGGGTTCTGGCCTCATGAGGCCTGAACAGGACCTGTCTTGGACTCATGGAAGGTGGTGGCTCAAGGGCCTTTGGTCAGCTGCTTGTGTGGCCTGGTGGTGAGTATCTGTGATTTTAAGGAGTGAGTGGACACATACATGCTCCTGATGTCAGCAGAAAGAATACCTATAGCCAGGGTATTGAAATGCCATGAAATAGATGGCTTCACAGAATGTCCTGGCTGACGAGGTGCAGGCCATTTTTCTGCAGGAGAGAAGTTATTTCTGGAAACTTGGATATTCTAGCCCTAAGAGGTTCTTCAGAGATGTGCTGTGGAATACAAATGTTGTCCATTCCTGCCAAATATAATGCCAGCCCAGTAGGCATTTGTTGGATAAGATTTCTGGCAACAAAGACAATTACCAGGATCAGGGATGGAAATTCATCTGAAGTATGTAGAAGTAACTGGATTGTATGACTTCTAAGGTCTCTGCTCAATTCTAGGATTTGTAAAAAAGGAGAAAAGTATCCAGGACTTGCTTGAAGGACTTGCTTTCAATATGGACAATGGCATCTGCGAGGACCCTTTCCCTGGCACGTTGCTACCAGTGCCCACGTGGCAGTTCCCTTTTATAAATCAGTCTGGAGTCCTGATTTGGTGACAGTTCTTCTCACTCACCTTTGCCTTCAACATGAGAGGTTACCGTGGTTAAAGGTCAGGGGTCTACTCTGTCAAGGGCCAGAGAGTAAATATTTTTTAGCTTTGTGGGCCACCTGGTCTGTGTTGTAACTACTTAACTTTGCCCTTGTATTTGAAAGCAGCTTTGGACAATATGGGAACAGTGATGTTATGTTCTAATCAAATTCCATGTACACAAACAGATGCCTTGTGGGGACGTAGCTTGCCAGTCCTTGGTTAAAGGGAAACAGGGGCTACTGTTAGAAGCAGGAAAGAAACATTAGTATGATTTGTCACTGGATCCTGTCATTGCGAGGGTCATTTGGAAAACAAAATTATATGAGAAATTTCAACATATACCTTAACATTTTAAAAGTACTTATTGAGACAAGTCAAAATATAAATAGGCATAGAAGAGTTTGGTTAACCACATAGAAGAATTGACAGAGGGGATATTGGTTCTTAATTATGGATTGTGTCAATTGCCCTCTGCCTCACTGCAGGAATCACTCTTGCTGGGCTGAGCCTTCTGTATCTGTGCCCTGTCCGGGTGAGGATGAGTGGGGAGAACCTTTGTGGGGGTCACTTGCCCCGAGGTCTGTGCTGCAGCTCTCTGCGCTGTGCCCTGTGTTCCACAAATCCTCCTCTACTCTGAGTGTGAGGACGACTTCTGGATTTTGCAATTAGGAGCTGCTGCTCCTTGGCCCTACAAGGGGGAAAGCAAAATGTGAACTGTTATTTTGTCACCACTGTGTTTCCTTTCCCCACAGAGAATCTTAGTTTAGAAATTTTTCCAAGCTAATGATCATCACTGACATATTAGTGACTACATCACTGATACTTGCCTTGTCAGCATTAGAAATCATTCATCTTCTAGGGACGGGACAGGGCAGGGGACCTATTGCTATGCCAGCGGGCAGGCTAAGGTGTGAGTCCATCCCTTGGCTCTGGAGATGTTCCTGGCCTGTTCTGCAAGCTCCTCAGGGGCCACCTGCCTGTGTGGGGACAGGGGATGCCCTTTGACACCTGCAGCAGCAGCTCCAGAGCCCTCTATAGAGCTGATGGCTATGATCCCTTCTGCCCCATGCTTGTTTCAGGAACAAAGGGATGAGGACTCGACTGGGATGCCTGTCTCACAAGTCAGACTCCTGCAGTGATTTCACAGCTATCCTTCCCGACAAACCCAACCGTGCTCTCAAGTGAGTAGTATGGAGCCCCAGTAGGATGCCCACCAAGGGCTGCTGAGTTGTATAACCTAGTCTTCTCTAGTGAGCTGGCAGCCAGATAACCAAGGACAATGCATTACTGCCTCTCAGCAGCTCCTGTGATATCCCTGATGTGAGTTGAAGGAAGGCGTAGCTTCACTGTGTCAGCATGGGGGCCCTTCTCCTCCTAGGAGAGCCGTGTCACGCATCTTCTAGGTGCTGGGGGTGTCGAAGGATACTGCTTGGTTCTACTTAGTTGTCAACTTGAGTTCTCAATCTGGAAATAAACATTGAAAGCTACTCTAAAAATATGCTTAGGTGCAGATAATCTGGATTCAGCGCCTGTTTTGTGCAGGAATTGTATTAAATGATGTCACAGATGTCACCTCGTTTCACCTTTACCCAGCTCTGGCATGGGCATCATTATTCCCTTTTCAGAGGCGAAGAACTCAAGGTGACAGCAAGAGACAGAGTCATGGGCTGAGTCTCGCTTTTCTTATTCCAACAGCAGTTTCTTTCTGGTGTTCCCATGACGTCTTTAAGTCATAATGTTACTTAGCTTTTGTTCAGATTGAAAACCAATACCCTGAATTTGCACCCTGAGGTTTTTCTAACCATTACTTAAGGATGTACAAATTTACAGCAACAGAATTGCAGGGTTCCAGCTGTAGTCTTCATTTGTCCCCCGTTGTTCCAATTTGTCCTCCTGAGCAAATCTTTGTGGTGGCTGAGGAGGAAGAGGTCATTTTAAAAAGATGTGTCTTCTTTCCTAGGAGATTATCCACTGAGGAGGCTACGAGGTGGGCAGATTCCTTTGATGTGCTTCTCTCTCATAAGTGTAAGTAGACGCTGGTCCCATTGCATGGTAGTAAATCGTCCAAGTGCCTCCCAGCCTCCATGTACTGGGCTGGGGTTACAGATGTTTTAAGTCCTGCGCTCACAGAGCCTCCTGACTAAAAGAACAGAAAAATAAGAAAATGGGTAATTTAATGCTTTGGCCGAGGTTTTCCTTTTCTATTTTCTGGTTCAAAGTCTAGTCCCAAAAAGCCTTCATCTTCTCAGCAATTTTAGTCAGAGAAGATTTAGTACCGGAGTCTGGAGTATAGGCTTTGATGAGCTGCAAGAATCTGGGTTCTATTCCAGATGTTGTTTATAAAATGAACTGACCCCTCCCTTTCCACCAGAGGACCTGGGGCGGAATCTTTACCTCCTAGGAATATTTTGTGCATTTCATTTTCTCTTGAGTTGACAGAATTTTGAATTGTCTTTTTTTATTTTTTGAGGGATTACTAACTTAGCCGCATTGTATTGTTTCTGAATAGAAAACAACTTCTGCTTTCCCTCATCTTCCATTTCTTCTTTCCTCAGCTGTTAATCTTTTGTCTCCTACAAAGACAGAAGGGCTTGTGGGTATTTCAGCGTGGGGAGGGTAATTTGTCATTAGTCAAACTTTCTTCTTTTTTCTCTTCATGAGCAAGTCTAGATTTGTTGGGCTTTGAAATCCCAGGCGGCATTCGGTGCACGGAGAGGCAGAGCAGAGGTGGGAGGAGAGAAGATGTTGTGAAGGGACAGGAAGGTTTCAGACAGACGTTCCGGGTTCCTCTTGAGTACGTCAGGCCAGTGCTGGGAGTCCAAAGTGATCTGGGAGCAGAAAGCTTTGAGCTGGTGTGTTGTTTCCACTTAGTTGGGGAACATGGTTTGGTACAATTAGGGCACTGTGCAGCTGGCTTAGTCACAAGATAGTTGAAGGGTCTTGACGGTGACACTGTGATTTTTAGAAGGTATTAGAAGTGAGTTTGCTTTCAACTTTTTGAACAGTTCCCTCCAACTCTGCCCTGATTCCTAATAAACTAATTAAAGAGTGCTTTTGAATAGATTTTAAAATCAAAATCTAAGAATAAGTACATATTGTAACAAGTAATTTTGTGAGGCAAAGAGTTACCTAAATATTTCAGCAGTTATACTTAGGCAGGAAAATAAAGTAGCATAGAAAAACAGCATATATAACATCTGGTCATACTCCAAACAGTACGTTTACACAATGAATTTGCCAAATTAATGGCATATGTATGGTAGATAATATTTAGGATTTGGCAGTAATGCTTTCTTAAAAAATGAGAATATTTTGATTATTTCTCTTGAGTCACATTTGGCTAAGTAAATGTCACTATCAATTTATACCTTCTTTTGTGGCTTGATTTGATTCAAGGTCATTTTGAAGTTCGATTTCTATTTCAGCCTCACAACTGATTTCACTTAGTTCAGATCCCCAAGGCTGTTTCTTCATTCTAAAATGGGGTTAGAATTACTTGACACCAGCATCCAGGAAATTTACTAAGTGGACAGTTAGAGGATTTGGGACTCTTTACTGAAAGATGTGTTGTAAGGGCATGGTGTATTAAAATAAATGATACTTTGCCATATGAAATGCAAAATAAATGTGCCTTGAGGATAAGGTTGTGAATTTTGTAGCCCATTTTTAATATTAAACTGTTATGTACAAGATTTATGGAGGTGAGGTTAGTGATTGGATGATTAAAATATATTTATGTCGTGGCAGTGGAATACCTGGAGATTTAAGAGATTTAATTTTGCTTGATTCAGTGATTTCTAGCTCTGAAGACACTTGGCTCTGCTTTGGCAGGGATGGTTTTGGTTTCTGGGAATGTAATAAGCCTTTTCTGAGATGAGGATTCTACTAAGGGGTTATGAGTTGACACCACTTTGTTGCTTTGTACAATGACTACAGAAACAGGCTTTTTGAACTTTGAAGTTCTATGATCTTTCTGGGAGTCTGATGTTCTGCTTTTTAATTTCTGTTTAGTACGGAATTTTTTTTAAAAAAAAACGGTAGTGTGAATGTCCTTGAGAAGAAAAGGATCTTTACTGAGGGATTCTTGGTAGAATTTAAAGCCTTAAACTGAGTGTTTACTACTCTGTGAAAGCTAAGGAGAGTTAGTGCCCAGGTTAGTTTAAAGGGTGTTGACAACTCTCTAAAAGTCTAAGTAATTTGGGTTGGTGTATGACTCAATTAGCCCGATTAAGCTTTTCCAGAGGGATTGTGCTTGTGCTGGTCCCTTAGGAGGTGCAGTGTTGATGAGAGGTGTGTGGAGCTTCTGATTAAGACAATCAAATGTCATGAGAAGTAAAGAGTTCCTGAGTGGGCTCCAGAAAAATGTTTGATCGTCTAGCAGCCCTCCTCGAGTTTTCTATTTAATAAAATCCAAAAGATTACTTTACCTGTTTCTCAATCCATAAAGCATCTTTGCCATCCTTGCTATGCCTGGGTGTTTGGGGCACTCTTTCGTTTTGAAAATGATGTGCTTAATATCAGTATGTGCAGAATCTGTGCTATGCAGCTGGGAAGGGGAACAAAGATAAAGAAGACACCGTCAATTCCTGATGGAGAAAGCACTCTGAAAAGCCTGGCGCGCATACCAACTGTAACAGGAAAAAAAAAAATACAGCGTGCTGGCTACACACTAGGTGGTCTCAAGATTTCAGACAGAAATCTGGCACCCAGCGTTCCTTCTAAACTCTGTCTTGTCAATATTAGAAGTCCTAATTGATCTGGGAGCAGAACAGTTGCTTTTAGTTTAGAGCATGGTTTCTATTTAATTCAGGAACCTGCTTTGGGATTAAATGCAGAGCACTAGCTGATAGGTGGCTTGGTGCTCCCGGTTTTGACCCAGCTCGGCTGCAGGATGGTGGGGTTACCTTGATGGAGCCCCCCAGTCTCTTAGAATTCCGTTTCCTCACCTCTATGTGGAGGATCAGGAGTAGGAGCAGGATGCATTGGAGGTTGGATTCTGTTCCACTCCTTTGTCCTAAGGTTTTCAGTGTAGCAAGCACCGAGCCTGGGCAATAACAGGTCACGGACAGCAGGTGGTTCGACTCAGTGCTGCCTGCAGGGTTATGTAAAATGCTTCAAAGCTGGAATGACTTCAGCAACCAGAAAAGGGACCAAAGGGCCCTCCTTGTCCAGGTCCCTTCTTAGCAAGGCACCTAGTGGGCTCAAATCTCAGGCAAAAAGGAAGTAATTTAGATAGTTTTTAAGGCTTAGCATTGAAATTATCTAGAAGGTAAATATTTGGAGTGGTTTTCTTTTCAATCGTATTTGTTTACCAGTGTAGTACAAAGAGGAACAGTTTCCAGGAAGGTCTGAGAGGAAATCACTTTCTAAGTGTTCTTTCTCTCTCCTTATTTAAGCTAACAAATGAAATGGAATTTGAAATTGCTGATAGCTTCATTGTAAGGATTTCTAATGTTTGTTAATTTGATATGTTTTTTCCTGTTTATCCAGTAACAATTAGACTTACCATATGAATTGTGCTTGAAGAATGCTTGAAGGGGTGTGTGTGTGTGTGTGTGTGTGTGTGTGTAAGCCTTTTCACCTGCCAGCTTTACCCAGGACAATGAAGACTTTTAGTTTATAAGAGATCTTTTGTGGCAGGTTGCTTCAGAACAGGAAGGAAACTGTGTGTCTTCCCTTTTATTCTTCATAAGCTTCAGGCATATGTTTGTTATTTTGTCCAGCTTTTAAGGGACATTCAGTCCTAAATGCTGAATAACTGAATAAATTCTCTCCTTTCCTCTTCTTCCTTCCTTCCTTCCCTTTCCCCTTCTCCTTTATTTCTCTCCGTCTTCTTCTTTGCCTTCTTCCTCCTTATTTTTTAGACTCATTCCCTTCTACTTCATGCCAAGGGCAGCTTACCCTGCATTTCTTCCCCTTCTCTCTCTTGCTTACCTGTGACCCCAGCACCTCACTGCCTTTATCTGGAGCTTAAGTCTTGCTTCTTTGTTTGTACAGGCACAGAGTGTCTATGCTGACTGCCAGGCCCTGAGGAACCTAGGTCAGTGGAATGGGACTGTTGAAAGCGCTTTTGCATTTGCAGTGTTATTACCTATCTCAGAGTTATTTTCTAAACAAAACCCATAAAGAGGCTTTTTGTCTTTAAAAAGTAGTCCATTTTGAGGTAATGATTGTGGTATGCAAAAGTACAATGACTTAAGTCAGTCAGAAAACCCACAACAATCAAAGACTAAATTGTCAGCTCATGAAATTCCGTAAATTATTCATCTAAACAGCCATTAGCACGAGAAAATATAGTTCAACAATTAGATTTCCACTCACAGGGCAACCCTGCCCGTATCCTTCTCTGTGTCTGAAGATTCTAGAACAGTGTTATTCAAAGAGTGATCCAAAGAAGAAGGCCTCAGTGCTGGTCAGGAGCTTGTGAGAACCGAACAATTTTGCATCCTGTCTCAGGTCTGTAGGCTCAGAATCCCTGCAGGTGGTCCTTGGGGTCTGTTTCCACCAAAGTGAGAAAAGCACTGCTCTCAAAAACAAATCAGCAAGACACAAAACTGGGGCATTCTGGTGGGGCAGGTGGCTGTGACTTTCCAAGACTGCAGCTTGTATTTCAGCTTTCCCTGGTCCTCAGGCATTGTGACCCTTTGTCCCTGGGAAGCTGGGTCCTGACCACTCGCTTCTGTGGTCCTTGCTTCTTTGTGCTCTTAATGAAAAGAATTTAGTAGAGATACCTAGATGGTTGTGCAGAAGTAGAGGTAGAATTTACTATAAAGGAGATATGTAGTGTTACACTTTCAAGGGAGAAGCTGGGCAGTGCCACGAAGGCATCTGAACTGAGTGCAGGTTTGGATACCTTTTTATGCACCTAAAAGTTACTTCTGGGTTCAGAGAACTGGAGTAATTATAATGCTTATAAGTTTTAAGACATTTCACTTAAAAGTTACTTTGGAACTGCAAAATGTCTTCCTGCCCTTTTCAGTTGGTCAGTGTTTGCTCTGGGGCTTTAATCATGTAAGAAATTTATGAAAGATTAAATTCTTAATTTAAACCAGGTTCCAGCCCGTGGCAAGAGGGTCTTTAAAGAATGTTTTCTTTCCTGATGTCACTGAGCTGTAGGCTATGACAGGCAGGAATGCTGTATGCCCTGTTTTGGAACTAGATGACCAGGTGGCCAGGTATGCAAAGGACTGTGCACATTGTGTAACTTTAAAATGTCACTGTGCTTTGTGGAAATGCTTTAGGTCTGAGACCTAACAAATGCTTATGTATGTATTATACTTTGAAGTCTTTGTTTCTTTACTTAACTGGAAATGCATACTATTTTGGCTCCCCCCAAACTCTCCCACCCTTGTCCTGCAGACCTGCTGGTGTCTAACTGCCTCCCCGACACTTTCAGTGGTATGTCACATGTCACAGACATGTGTGGAGGCTTCCACAGTGTATCAACAAATATGGCAGGAATGCTTTTGGAGAAACTGAGGCTAAGTGTTAGACATATTTATGTAATGTGGAGATGAGCAGGAAAGAAATTCCCTTACATGCCTGGCATTCTTTCCACAGCGCTGTAAGTTTATCTTGCACCGAGGCGGTGGGGTACTGTCAGCCTTTATAAAAGGAGTGCCTGGACTCTGTACAGTACCTCTTAAAAGTTTATTGTGAAAGGTCTGAAGGGAAGCAAATGGATAAGTTTTCAAAACCCATTTTGTCAGCGATGTGTCCATGGGCAAATTATGTTTTTTCAATAAACCTCACTTTCTTGTTCTGTAAAAGGGGAACATAAAAACTACTTTGAACTGTTGTGAGAGTTTGGTGTGACTGCTATTCAGAAATGCCAAATGTGGACTTGTACATAAAGGCATTTGATGAAGAATTAGCTATTTTTAAATTTTTTTTTTTTTTTTTTTTTTTTTTTTTGTCTTTTTCCTTTTTATTGGTACCGGGGACCGAACTCACGACGGCCTGCTTGCAGGGCAGGCGCTTATGCCGCTGAGCTAAACCTCCAGCCCCGCTAAACCTCCAGCCCCTATTTTTAAATTGTTTTTGCTATGACACAGTATAAAATGCATGGAGAAACCATGCGTTTTTGTGCATCCTCTATGTCCAGGAGCATGTCAGCTTCTTGATCCTAGAGGTAGCCTGAGGTAGCCAATTGCAGTTGGTACTAGAATCAGCAATGGGATTCATTCCAATCCATTTTGTTTACCCTTTGCCACCTGAGCTATTGGTGTCCTCTTCACACAACTTCCTGCTTCCTCTCCATGTGAGTGAGAGAAATCCATTGGAGATGGAGTTTCTAAAAACCCTGTAGGTAAATTTAACATGATCCCTTTTTAAGAGTCTGTACCATATTTCTCTGCACATCAACCTAAGAAATATTCTTGGGTACTTAATTTTTGAAATCCTTTAGGGTGTCAGTGAGTGTGTGTGAGGCTTGATAACACGTCTTCATTAAGGAAGTCATTTGTACATGTTAAACTTTCTCCTGTTAGGCTCATGTCTCCTCTGTCCCCCCGCTTAGTAGAGAGTTCCTTGCCAGTGTCTTACAGTAGTCACAGATGCAGGCCCTGCCTTTTTTTTGTTTTTTGATTGCTTGGCTCAGTTTCTGCTTGATAGGACAGGAAACACACACACACACACACACACACACACACACACACACACGAGAGAAAAACACGAGAATAGGAATTGTAAGGCCTAAGATCTCCTTCCTATTCTGTTTCCACATTCTAGGAATAATAAACTATGCAACCTCAGGGCATCATTCTTTGAGTGTAATGTAGGGTGTAATCACAGGGTCTTTCAACTCCTTTCTGGCACAAAAGAGCCTCACAGCCTTCAAGTCCTATTACAACCATAATATATCATTTTGCTATGTATATACTAACAAAGTAGAGATCATTGAAGAAAATTATGTTAATCACAAGACTGAACTATAATTAGCATACCAATTGCTTGCTAAAGAGTATCGAAATTGGCAATTGTTTGTTCCGTAAGCTCCCTACCTAAATCTTGCTTAGTCCCCAGTTATTTGTTTAAAAGCATTTACTTCATAAAATAAAACACACCAAAAAAAAAAAAAAAAAAAGCACCAACCCTGATGTTGTTCTCAGCACAAATTTCAAATCAGTGGCATGGTTCCAAATCAGAGGATTTGACTTCACTACCAGCACATCTATCTTGAATTTTATAAATGTATTTTCCTTTCCTGGTCTAAGAAAGACCTTGGAACCCATTCACTGTGCTATTTTCTCCAATTGATCAGGAATAAAAGATGACTGTGATCTTTGGGAGAGCACTTTGGTAAACACAGAGCTGAAAAAGAATCTTTTATTCTTGTGATCTTGTCTGGGAACTGAGCAAGGCTCAGGCCCACCCCAGTGCCAGCTAAATTGGGGCTGCTGGACCTTGAACTGTTACCTAAGTCACCCTCCCTGCCACACCAGCTGCACGCTCATTCATAGTGACCCAGTTTCTCTCCTTATGTAAGCACCCTGCATCAAAGAACTAGAGAGAGAAAGCCGGCAACTGGCAGCATGTGATGCCACGGTGTGCTCTCTGAGAGTCTGCGGATGCTCTACAGGATGCCAGTATTTTCTCCTCTGTTTCAGGAATCCATGATGCAAAGCTGGATGGGCACTTAGCTTAGAAAATTTATTGTGTTCTTGGAGCCTTGACTTCTCAGAGTGTCATTCAGAGAAAACTCAAATGAAACGAAGGTGAAATGACTACAAGGCAGATCTTCCTGCTCCTTTCCCAATTTCTTAAACTGCTCACCACCTCCCCTTTTAAGTCATCAAGGTTGTATTTGGCACTAGTGAAATTAGTTGCATTGTACAAAAATCACAGTCACTAATGTGGATTGGATCTGCGTTCCTTGTTTATGTGTCAGTTTCTGAGTGTGTTTGCATGTGTGAACTCCTCACACTCCTGTGACTTTCCAGAGGAGGTGCTAATAATCATAACTGCATTTTACAGATGAGAAAGTTGAGGCACAAATAAGTTAAATCTGTTGCTCAAAGTCATAGTTAGCTAGTATACTTAAAACCTGAACTCAATTCCCTGCAGAATAATTTTGGTGATCAAAGAGAAGTCACTCTTCCCAGTTGCCTGAAATCAATGGAAGTTGTGGTGCAGGGTTCTGATCCCTGAGAATCCTGTCCCTGTGTGTGGGGCACATGGGACCTGGCAGAAG
Source organism: Cavia porcellus (assembly GCF_034190915.1). Lineage (NCBI taxonomy): Eukaryota > Metazoa > Chordata > Mammalia > Rodentia > Caviidae > Cavia > Cavia porcellus. The sequence goes on from NW_026947512.1 coordinate 4,001,257, forward strand.
ACACACGGCCAATGCAAGACATGGCCATCGTGAGTGATGCCTGGAGATGCTGCTGGGCCTTTCAGAGCTGAGCCAGCTGCCTGCCTGTGAGCCATCTGCAGTTTATGACAAGCAGAAGGCCAGGAGAATGTCCCGGTAGAGAGAAAGGGGAATGAATGGAAGGACAGAGGAGAAAAAGGGCAGGGGACTGAAGAAAAGGGAGAGGGGGTAGGGCGAGATGTTGGACAGTCAGAGAAAGGAGCAGATAAAAAGCTTGCTGGGAGGACGTGTGAGGGAGATGGAAGGGGAGAAAAGATGTAGATTGGAAGAAAAAATCCCACTGGCCCTGGTCCCATGCAATTTGTTTACTGCATCGCTTCAGCAGGAGACGGGGCCAGGTGAGGGGCGTGTGGTCTGTACACAGGAGCGTGCTGCTGCCATCTGCTCCGTGTCCTGCTCCTGTGGGGTGGGCACCTCCCACCCCTTCCCACTTCCCCTGCTCCACGGTGACCCTCCAGGGCCTGCCTGCTCAGCACTGGCCTTGGGACCATAGAAAGGCTGGGAAGGAGCTGGGCCTGAGCGATGGGTGGCTGGAGAAAGTGGGTGAGCGGAGGAGGGGCTGAGGGAAGGTACAGTCTGTAGTCTGTGTAGGCCTTTGTGATCTTTGTCCTTTGGGACATCTTTGCTTCAATCTTTCTCTGCTGCTATTAGGTCCAGACCCTTCAGGAGGGCCCATGGGAACAGGAACATTCTCTCCTCTTCTCCATCTCTCAAGTTCTGTCTTTGAAATCCCCAGCCACTTCCAAGTGCCATATTTTGTTTGTCCTCCTGGTCTTTTTGAGCCCTAATTCTGGAAATGCAGGCTACCAGTTGGGCTGAGAAAGACTGAAAGAGCCAGCACCTTTGAGTATTCTGCGGTCCATGGTTGGGAAAGATGCCTGTCTGCTCTGGGGAGGGCCACAGCACCTCCGAGAGGATGATTTTGTGCTCTCTAAATGCAAGAGCAGAGATCGGGCTGGACATCAGTGCTGTGGGAGAAGAGAGCACTTTGGCAGGCTCCAGGTTCTTGGGGGTACCTGATGGCCTCAGTTCTCACCACAGAGAAGATGATGGCAGGTGTCCTCCTGCTGGAGAAGCTCCAAGTCTGGCAGCCAAATGGCACATTTTCAGGGCTGCTGTGTACATGTGTTCAGTGTGTTTGCCTGGTTGGAGTTACTGCCCATCCCTCCCTGGGGAGGTGACATTCTGAGACTTTCCAACCATTGCCAGAGGAGAGGCAGGTGGAGCGGACTTCGAAGCCATGCGGATGTGTGTGCAAACCCAATCATTTCCTTTTCCTAAAACAGAGACCACAGACAACTCAGTTCCTCATGTCTTGCTTCCCTTTTTTGCAAACAAACTTGTCAAAGAGCTAACATTTGTTGATTGCTTGTGAGTACTAGGCGCTTTTTGTGGATTGGCTCATTTGATTCTAGTAACAACCAAATATAGTAATTTCTGGTATTAAGTCCATTTTAAAGATGGTCTTCAAGATGTTCAGGTACTTTTCCAAGGTCATGCAAAATTCAAACCCAGGGTGTCTGGCTGCAGATCCTCTGTCTTCTTTCAAGAATAGGGTTGATGTAAAGACAAAGTTGGTTAATACAGGTACTGTGGACAGCATAGAATTTGTCTGGAGTAAGTCCTCAAGTTATAACTGATGATATCAGTGATGAGAGGAGTGGAAGTAAGAAATGGGGCCACAATCAGCTAAAAGCAGTGTCTGACATGAATGTATGGCGGGGCATAGAACCAAATGCTAACTCTACCTGGGAGGGCTCACCCAGTCCAGTGCCCCCTATGGATGAGAGTGCTGAGACCCAGTGAAGAGCAGTGCATCGTCTGAGGTGGCACAGCTAAGTACAGTCCTGGCTCTGATCAGGACTGGTGCTCCCAGCTGAGACCTGTGGTGTCTGCCCAGGTGGGACCTGTAGTCTGTAGTAGGCTGCCTTCTGAAGCTACCCGCTTCAGAGTGCCCACCTGGCTGTGAGTTTGCTGCGTGTGTTACTCTAAGCCACACGCCGCCGAGGCTCAGCTGTCTGCAGGGGAATTCTTTGACCTCTGCAGTCTAAGCCCATTCTTGTCGTGCTTTTCTTTGCCTTTCAGATACCTTCCATCCTTCTCCATTTCTCCCCACCCTGCTTGTTGCTGTCTTTCATGGCAGTGTCGTCCTCCGTGGTGTTTCTTATGGCCTTCTTGTCTTGCCATATATGGGGCTCTTCACTTCAAGGTGCACTGGCCAGGTGGTCAGTGGGCCCTCCCGTCCCCCAGACCTGGAGAGTAGACCACTGAAGCATACACGGATGCTGGCTTTGCGGTTCGGCATCCTTGCCGCTTCTAGCTATGGGAACTTGGGCGAGCTGTTTCACTTTTCTAAGCTCTGTTCTTCTCTCCTTTAATACGGTGAAAACACCAGGCCCTATGCCATTGATTGCTATGAGGAACAAGTACTGTAAGTCTCATAAGGCATTTGGTTTGGTGCTCATTAATACTCGCTGTGGTTATGGAAAATGCTTTCTCTGACTCCAACTTTTAAACAAATTCCTTCTATCTTTCTCCTCCTTTTCTTGATTCCAACTTCCAGTTCCTAACTCCGTGGTGTTTTCTAGGTTCAGGGTTTATTCACCAGCCTGGGTCGGATGGTCCTGTCTTTGAATGGTAGATGGGCTCCTAAGTTCTTACTCCCTTCTGGTGCATCGTTATCCTCTCCAAGACTCAAAGCCTGGGATTTTACAACTGTTTGCTTTTGCCTACCACACCCATATTCCTTCTCCAAAGGTTGCTCTTCCCAGTTCTTCCCACTCTAGGTGTCTTTACAAGGCAGGACATGCTACTCTTGTCATTGTTCAACTGAGTATTTTAAATTATTCCTTGATATTTGTTACGTTAGAGTAGCCTGAAAGTTCTGTGAGGTGGGGACGTTGTATGATTTGTTCATGCCATGGCTCTAAAATTTAATACCTTTAAAGCAACCTCATCCTAAACAAACAAAGATCAAGGCTGTCCAACTTGATGTCTCCCCACTACGTCTCCTTCCTGCCCATCTTTCTCTCTTTACCCACGGCTCTTTTTCCTTACTTCTGCCCTCAAGAAAAACAAGTTCTTCCACTTTTTGGTCTCTCTTCTCTAATATTTGTCTTCTTTCCAAATACTAGTATTTCAATTTTTGATCTCCCCTCTTCCCTTTCTTTTTTTGCCAAATGCTTCTGCAAAAATACTGCATTGGAGTCATGTGGGCACCTGGTTGGCACCCTGGCCCTACCAGCTGTGTAACTGGGCCATTTATTCAACTTCTAAGCTTTAGTTTTTTCCCAAAGGAAAATGAGACTGATATTATTTATGGATCAACATTGTTACAAAAATAGATTGAATTGAAGAAAGCATGGCAGATAGTAAATAAAAATATTTCTGCCCATACCCAAAATAAATAAGAAAACATAAAATCCTGCCTTCCCTACCTAGGCGCTTTGCTAATAGCAGATAGGAACTTTAGTTTCCTGCTTAAAACTAGTAACTTCCCTGCAGTTACACGTAGCCTTTCCTCTTGTCACCATCCTAATTTGGTTCCCAGATCTACATTTTCTGCCTTCTGAAGTGCCACATTTCCCCCTCTCTAGTCAGCCCCTTTCTGTCCTTTAACTTCAAGTCCTCATCAAATCTTTTCTGATCAGATCCATATGTAATATACCCAAAGCTATCTTAAAAATAAGCAATAAAACTCCTTCCTAACCTTCTGTTTCCTTCTGGCGATGTCCAATCGCTCTGATTCCTTCTCTGATGAATCTCTTGCAGGAGGCGTCTCAGTGAACTGTTTCCAACCTGTCCTCTCCTTTCCCTCTCCACTTACTGCAGTGTGGCCAGGGCCCATCACACCATTCACCACCACTGCCCTTGGTCACTGACTCTGTGACCCCTCTCAGCCCTATCTGGTTTGGCCTCTGGATAGAACTACACCCACTGGCCACTTCTCCCTTCTTGCAGTGTTTTCTTCCTGGCTTTCTGTAGTACCCAACCCTTTTATCTTTCTGGCTCTTTCATAGGCTGCTTGGTGTACATTTATTCTAAAATTATGTCCATATATATATACTTTTACTTTTAGATCATTTTTTAATGTTTCTACATATGAGAGAAAACATGTGATACTTGTCTTCTGCGACTTATTTTGCTTAACATGATGACATTCCAATTCCATTTTCCTTTAAATGATATGATTTCATTCTTCCTCATAGCTAAGTAACACCCCTTTGTGCATACACACCATATTTTCTTTATCCATTAATCTGTTGATGGATTTCTAGGCTGCTTCCATATCTTGGCCATTGGGAATAGTGCCTTGATAAGCATAGGAATGCAAGTATCTCTTTTGTATAATTTTTAGCTATCTTATTACTAGTAAACACTAGTCTTTCTAATTACTCAATAAACTTTCTTAATTCTCCCCTTCATGTATGTGGTTTCCTCTTCCTGAATTCTCCATATGCCTCTTCCTTCTTTTGTGGGGTTTCTTTGTCCTCACCTTCCTGTCACTATGTAGGAGCCTCTTCCTCCTGCAGGTCTTCCTTCCCTATTGAGAGGGACTCCAGCACCCCTGAGGATCCCTCCTTGCTCCTTGTACTTTACCTGTCATGTAACTTAAGGCCCTATGTCAGAATCACCATAACTATGCTTTCTTGCTCAGGCTGCCCTTTGATAGCAAGTGCCACGTGTGAGACCACTTTGTGTGGTCTCCCCATGCCTAACAGAACACCTGGGTTGCCCAAGGGCTGGATGAGTCAGTGGAATGGCCTCGCCATGACTTTGGATCTGGAGAGAGTATACTTTGTCTTAAGCTTTCTGCTACCTCTCATTAGTGATGTGAGATCAGGCCAGTTGCTTCTTTCAGCACCAGCTTCCTCCTCTATAGTGGAAGGAGCACACCACATTCCCGGGGCACACTCTTCAGGTGTAACCTCTGTAATCCCCGCAAAGACCCATCCACGCAGGGGCCATGATGAAAAGAGATTATCTATGTACCTGTCTAGCTTGGGGCAGACAGAATTTCCTTAGCAGTCAGTACCACAGAGGAACGCAGGAATGCGATATCTGTTCTTAGTTGAACTACATTCAACTTGATCAGGAGCTTTTACTTTGTTTAGTGAAAAAAAGCAAAATCTGATACAAATGGCAGACTTTAATTCTCTCATTCAAGGAAGTTAGTTTCTTCTGACTTAAAAACAGCAGGCTTGGACTGGGGATACAGCTCAGTGGCACACACCTGCCTGGCAAGCACAAGATCCTGAGTTTAATTCCCCGTACCAAAACAAAACAAATAAAAACAACAACAACGTCACAGGCTCTTGTGAGTCACTTCTTTCCTTTTCTGGATAAATTTAGAGATGTGGACATCCTTGTTCCCCTTTGCATCCCACTCCTTGACTACCGCAGAAAGTGTGTAAATACGGAGCACGTAGTGCCTGATCACACTCAGATGTGGAAGATAAAAAAAGCTGATCTCATAGACGTTGTGAATAGGATGGTGGTTAGCGTAAGTCAGATAGAGAGGGGAGAGAGACAGACAGAGGGAGACACACACTCAGAATATGGAGGGGGAGGGATCAGAGAATGTTAACCAAGGGATGATGAGTTGCAGTTAGGTAGAAGTAAGGAGTTTGGTGAGCTAATGTAGGGAGTTGGGGAGATTGACCATACACAGCAATACTGTAATGTGAATTTTAGAAAGCTAGAGGAAAACATTTTAAAAGGTTTTACCATCAAGACATGATAAATGTTCAAGGAATTTATATTTAACCTAATTTGAACCATACAATGAATAGATTTATAGAATATCACTGTTACCCCATCAGTATGTATAATTTTTGTGTATCAGTTGAAGCTGAATTTACTTTAAAAGCTCACACAAATAAAAGGATGGAGGTGTGTGGGAGACCCCTGGCCTGTGGGCCTCGGCTCTACCCTGGGCCCGCTGCAGAGCACCCCTGAGTCCCTCGCTTGTTGAACCAGCACCTCCTTGGCCCTCGAGGGCACTGAGCCTTTTTGAAGGTGTTTCCAGCCCCAGTGTTTTTCCTTTGCCCTTCTGCAGGAGCCCCTTGGCCTGCCAGGCATGCTGGTTCAAACTATGGAGCCCATGGAAACATCTGCATCTCCTCCATGGGGAGGCTGAGGCTCAGGATATGGGAGGGCTGCCAAAGTGAACCCCCACAGGGACCTAACAGGCAGCCACGATAAGATTTCTTCTCTAATGCAGCCCAAGACTTTGAACAATGCTTTGTACATTAGTAATTTAAAAATCATAATGGAAATGAACACGTGATTCTCAGACCACCTCTGCCTTAACATTGCCTTGTTCCTATTGAATGCTCACTTTGATTCCCATTTATTGTGAACTCACGTTCTTTTCCCAGAACTTTGACCCTGGTGTGGGAATGGAGTGGGAGGTTCCCTAAGTAGACATCTCTTTTGGTTTGAAACCATGTCTCTCTCTTCTTCTTCCTTGCACAGGAATAATTTTATTTCCATCATGCCTGATGGGAAATGGCCCAATATTACTTTCTGCTTTCTTCACACCCCATGCCTTTGAGCTGCAAGACTGTGTCCTGGGGTTGCCTGTGGCCATCGTGGCCTAATCTGATCATCCCGTGTAATTAACAGTGGTTCACCATTTACACTCTGCAATGTCCTTGGTTGGATGATAAACTGCTTAGTCACTCTACTTTTTTTTAACATAATTTAGATTCATCCCTCTAAACTTAAATCTTCTCGGGATTTAAAGCTTAACTTTGGGAGACCTATGAAAACCCCTAACTCTTGCAATGAAAGGTCTTGGCTTTTATGATTACTGTTCTAGTGGGTATTAAAATATCTATGTTGAAAGATAAAGGCAGATGATGACTTTCATAGCTGTAGAAGTAAAAAATGTTTCAAAATAGCAAAATAAAACATCTCCAAACAGCATGGCACCCATAAGCTACTGGATGATCACGGCCAGCACACTGTCCTGGTACGTACTGGTGAACATCGATTAAGCAGTTCCATGATCATTTAGATTTAAATATTGCTAGCATCTTTGTCCTCCTAGTGAATTTTTAGAAAAATTAAAATCATTACTAGAGTCATTTTTAACCAGGGCAGCACTTTTTTATTTTAGGATATATCTGTTCTTCTTCTGAGGACAGTTTACAGAAGCCCATATAGGTAGCAGTTATTTGATTAAAGAAGAGCACTTTAAAGGCTAAAATACTTATTAAAAATGTTTAAAATAAAAGCATTAAGTTAAGATGCAAACTATAAATTAGTGTTATTTCCCCTGCTGTCTTGATGTGGCAACCCTGAACATCTTGTGCTGATCTGAAGATCTGTTTGGCAATACATATGATGTTGATTCCTAAGGATGAAAAGCCATTAATCATTAAATTATCTGGAAGAGCCAGGATATAGTTCAGCAGCACAGTGCCTGCCTGGCAAGCACAAGGCTGTGAGCTTGAGCCCTGGTACAAAAAAAAAAAAAAAAATCTGGTAGAAAAATTATAGTCAATCTCAATTAAAATATGTAATTCATAGCTAAACCTTAAACACTGCACAAAATAGAACATCAAAATACAGGGCCTCAAAGCTTTTCTAACAAAGCCTGGGGATACTATATATGCAACAGAGTGATATTAAGACTGACTTTCAATAAGGGGATTTACTTGGAGAGAGAAGTAAAGAATTGGCCTTGAGACATTCACATTTCCCTCTGGTTTATCTAACTTGTTCTGGTTTGTGTATGTGCATATGTTTTTACTGTGTTGGCTTGGATTGGGGAGGGAATAGATTACAGGCATTGCTTTAGCCTAATTAGCAAAACGGGCTCAGTGGGGGCTCCAGGAATAACCATCTCTGTGTTAGGAGAGAGGCAGTAAGCACTGAGTAATGATTAGAAGTGGCTGGGCCTTATTTTGATCATAACTTTATTTTTTTTTTTTGTCTTTTTTGTTTTTATCGGTACCAGGGATTGAACTCATGACTGCCTGCTTGCAAAGCAGGCGTTTATGCCGCTGAGCTAAATCCCCAGCCCCGATTATAACTTTTTAAAACGTTCTTCCCTGGTAGTACTCTAATCTCTGAAGAAGAGGTATAGCTTGCTCTGAGGATGTCTAGCCCTAAGGGAGTAGAGTTTTCAAGGGAATGTGGAGAAGCAGCAGGCCTGGACAGTTGCGGTCCCTCAGGTTATATTACCATCTTTCTCTTTCTTCTGTAGTCCTTGAATTTAAATTTCTTTATATCTTTCTTCTTCTACCTCCACATCCACAGATGGGGTGGCTGCCTTCCGTGCTTTCCTGAAGACGGAGTTCAGTGAGGAGAACCTGGAGTTCTGGTTGGCCTGTGAAGAGTTCAAAAAGACCAGGTCTACAGCGAAGCTGGTCTCCAAGGCCCATAGGATCTTTGAAGAGTTCGTGGATGTGCAAGCTCCACGAGAGGTGGGTAGGTCTCTGCTACCATTTTGTGAGACCTCAGTCTGTGGCTTCTGGCTCTCATCTCTTTCCTTGGAGGAGTTTGAGCCAGACTTGGTGGAGACTTTCTTCTACTGAGCTAAGCTGCGGTACTCTGGTGGCCTTTAACAGATGATGATAATGATGATGTTGATGGTGATGGTAATGATGATGATAATATTGGTGGTGATGGTGGTGATTTTGTGGTGCTGGTGTCTTGTGTATGCTAGGCAAATGCTCTACTGCTCAGTACATCCCTAGCCCAAAAGGACTGGAGGCTCCGAGCACTTGTCAAAGGAGCTGTATTAGGAATATCTTCACTGTCTGTCAAACATGAACTGGCAGGAATTGTGCTGCTCCAGGGTTTTGTAAGATTAGATACCTTCAAGTCCATGTTTATTTTCCTAGCAAAAATTAGCAGTTTAATACAATAAGTATTCTCTGGGATTTTGTTCCAATCTCAGCTCCTTATTAACTTCTGTGATCAGGGTCAAGTTACTCAACCTTTCTGAGTCTCATTTGCCCTGGTGTAAAAAAGGAAATTCTATAGCTGGCGTGGTGGCTCACACCTGTAATCCTGGCACTTGGGAGGCTGAGGCTAGAGGGTTGTTGCAAATTGGAGACCAGCCTGGGCTATAAAATGAGCTCAAGGCCACCTGAACTGCATAGTCTTAAAAAGACAAAAAAAAAAAAAAAAAAAAAAAAAAGGAATAATATTACCTTTCAAGACTACTCTGAGCATTAGAGATTTTACCTACTCAATATTTGCTGCTCATTAATGAATATTTAGTTATTTATAGTATTTTATTTTAAATATGATTAATTTCTATGTATTGCTATTGTGAGTTATATTACAGAATTTCAGTTGGGAGGATTTAATTGAAGAAAAACATTTGTTGTCTGTGAGTTCAGATGCATTGTATATCTGTAAGTCTTCAGTTGTAGTTTGACTTTGTATGCATGAAGTCTTTACCAGTGGAATAAGTAGGATGCTGTAAACCCCTTATAATGCTGGTTTGAATACAGATTACATTCTAACCAGCATCTCTCTCTACAAGGTCTCTATTTCTTAGTGGTTATGAAAGGCTTACTCTGGGGAAGCTCCTTGGATTAGGAGTCCAATCCAAGGATTTGGAAATTTTTGTCTTGGTTCTGTTACTAACTTCCCATACTACTTTAGACAGTGACCTTGTTTATAAGTTGAAACTAAGAATACTCAGTCTTCAGACTTCACAAGATTCTTGCTGTGATCTCAAGAGACAGGCTTCTGAAAGCAGCTTGAAATGCCCATATGGCATTAAAAATAGAAGATGTTGTTAATGATTATTCTGTTTCTATGGCCAGCTGCCAAGTGCTTTGGTCCTTGAGGGTCTGTAACCTTGTTCTCTGTTTCTCCAGGTAAACATCGACTTCCAGACCCGAGAAGCTACAAGAAAGAATATGCAGGAACCATCCCTGACTTGCTTTGACCAAGCCCAGGGAAAAGTACACAGCCTCATGGAGAAAGACTCTTACCCCAGGTTCCTGAGGTCCAAAATGTACTTAGATTTGCTGTCCCAAAGCCAGAGGAGGCTCAGTTAAACCTCAGATGGGGATCCTTGGAAATCACTGGCTTTCCCCTCCCCTTGCTGCCAAGACCATATTCTAATGGGAAATCTCATAGCTGTTTAAAGGTGGTGGCATTTGGGGTAGGAGGCAGGGGTCAAGGAGAAAATGAAGGGCCATTCCAAAGAGTAACCCAGTTGCCAGAGTTCAGATGCTCTTCCATTTTCCCATATTTGTGTTTAAGTTAGTGGTAGCACCTTGCTGGTGTCACCCTTCTGTGGATCAACAACTTGACCTTCATAATGTCTCGGGTCATCCACTGAGAAGGCAGAGTTGCTGTGCTAGGCTAGTCTGTAAATAATGCAAATGCAGTTTCCAGTGTAAAGGCCAGCCCCAGGCACTGAGACTTCACAGTATAGGAGAGAGGTCTCTGGAATCCCAGCCTTCTGGCACTGTCATGTGGAATCCCAGGTTTCTAGTATCACTGGCAGATGTCCTCTGGGACAGGTCAAGTTCTGTAGAGTCACCTGTTTCTTCCATTTCCACTGACCAGTGTGAGAATCTGTGACCACTGCCCATCTTAGCCTAGGAAATTTATAGGTGTTCCTTACCTTTGCATTTCCTGAAAGAGTCTTGTGAGATTTCTTTCATGACTTGTGAGAGGAGCTGTCATTAAGAAAAATACAGCTTGCAAATATTCCTCAATTCTACCAGGAACTTTTCTAGATGTTTTCCAAATGACCAGGGAATGTAAAACCTGTAGATGTTTATATAATGGGGCTCCATATAACCTGTTTGTTGCTTAATGTATTCTTTACCCTCACCTCCCAGTGACAACACATATCTCTTAGAAAGACAGCTTGGCAAAGGGAGGTAAATTCCCACAGCATGACAGCTCTCCCAGTGCCTAATACACTTTCCCTGTTTGCCCATCTCCCCCATTCCATGCAGGCCATGTCATTATGATGGGGGAGAACAGGGAGCCAGGCTGATGCTTTTTCCAGCTTGCTTCCTGGGAGCTTGCTTTCTTAGAAAGGCCCCTGTTGGCTATTGAGAGTCAGCGGCCTTCTCAGTTGCTAGCCTTTGGGATTGAACATAAAATATGCAGGTGTGGATAAGAAGATCACTGTGAACATTTAACTATGGATATCTTCCTAAAATGCTTTCATGTTACCCTGCGGCCACTGTTGGAAATGTTAGGAAATTTCCTTGGAGGATGAATGATGAAGAGCACAGAACTTCCTCCAGCTGTGCAGGAAACAACTGACTACCACAAGAGCAATGTGGAGTGGATGAATCCTCAGCAGGGAAGCCGGACTGTGGAAGAGGAGCCTGGAGGATGCTGGTCTCCAGGGGATGTGGATAACAAGAATGTGGTGGAGATATTACTGGGAATTTCTGTCCGATGCATTTAGATTCCTTGCAAATCTTCAGAATTGCGTCCTTGAAGAATGTAATGGGCATGAGATTAGGCAAAGGCCTTGGAATGTGGGCAATGGAGAATGAGCCAAAGCACTGTCCTTTGGTGGGGTGCTGGACGTTTTTAGATAATGTCCCTGCATTTGCACTCCTGTCTTTGTGAATCACTTTCTTCCTTGGCTATAGCCAGACAAGGCCAAGAAGGCCCTTGGGTCCTGCTAGTGTTAGTGCCTACTTCTCCGTGTCAGCCATTGTCATCTGCAAGTGAGGGTTGGCACTTCTGGATGAACCTCTGGAAAGAGAGAAATACCTGCTTCCTGGTCCAACATTGGACAGACCTGTGGGAGTTCATTGCTTAAGTACTCTGAAGCCTCAAATAGTGTTCATAGTTAGGGCAGATAGTATCTTCCCATCCCAGTGGAAAAAAGATCCATTCTTAGCTAAAGCTGCCAGAATTAATTTAATGATTAAATTATCTAACAGGGTAATATAAATGTTGTTTACATATAAAATGTGCATCTGCTGCCAACTCTAGTGTTGAAAATGAGGTGCATATAAATTGGAACCGTGGAGTTTTGTCCTGGGGAGGTTCTTTTCTGCACTTCCACTACCCCAAGGAGGAAGGTTGGAGCAAGAGTGTTGGGTGGGATTTCATTTGGGGCCTCGAGTTCTCTTCAACGTTGGTGGAGTGAAGGCTGTCAGCGGTGGTGTTATTGCGTCTTGGTGACTCCCTCCCACAGTGGGAGGTATTCTGAATTATGTAGATAGACAAGGGCATGTGGGCATGAGCCTGTGTACAGAAGGACATGGTAGCTCTACTTATGGTACTTCTATGGAGCATCTGTGTGTGTGACAATTGTGAGCACTGGACTAACACACTCCAGGCATGATCTTCCCATGTGGGTGGCTTCCTTCCACCCTGTACATCCTGCTTCCCACAGAAGGCCCAGAGCGCCCTGCTCTGATGCCTACTTTTAGGCACTTTGGTCATGCCAACCTAGATTTTGGTCTGTAATGAAACAAAGAGAAATGTTTACAACATCTAGAGCAATATCAAACATACCTCATCCCTAAGCTTCCATGTCTCTGGGTCCTGCCCCTGTGCCCTTTTTTCTTCATAAGCCTCGTTCACTTCACGGTGGGCATTACTGGAGCTGCTTCCAAGTTCCACCTTCCTTTGCTCCTTGTGCTTGGCCTGCTCTGGGCTGGCATCTTTGTAGACTCAAGGCAAACCCAGGCAGAGTTGTGGCTTTGAGTTCCTCTCGCTATGTCTCAGTGGCATTTTGGTTCCACTGGAGTGCTAAGCTGCTTGGGGGATGGTGTGAGGTTTGCTGTTGCCTTTGCTGGACTGAATAGAACAATTATTGACAAAGGTTCACAACCCAGGGCACCTTTGGGGAAGTGTTTTATTAAACTTTTGTATGCTCTACGATCACCCCCAAAAGCCTATTACAAATGCAAATAAATGTCTCACACCGAGACATGCTGAGCTGATAGATCTGGGGCAGGGCCTAGGAATATGTATGTTTCATAAGCTCCCAGGTGTAGTGACCCCATGGTCCCGGAACAAAGATGTTCTAAGACAGTGGCTCTCAACCTGCCTATGTATTTGACTCATCTGGGGGGTGTTACAAACCAAATTGTTCAGGTCTTGCCTCAGATTAGCTGAGTCAGAGAGCCTGGTGGGACCTGGGTGGCAGCAGTCTTTCAAGCTCTGCAGGGGGGTGCCAGTGTGCAGAGGAGGTGAGGAAGCACCAGTTAAGGACTAAGGAGACGCAGGCTAAGGCAAAATATAGGGTGAGAACTCACCCAGAAGCAAAAGCACAACCAGGAAACTTGCCAGCGCTGGAAGTGGACTCTTGGGGGAGCTGCCTCTCCACCTCGCAGTCTGACTTGTTTCTTTGCGATCCAAGGGCTGGATCCGAGCCACGTGTTTCCCCTGGCAGCAGGTATGCCAAGAGCGAGCCGCAGGGGTCCTTGGTCCAGAGACGCTTCCCCATGCTTTCTGAGTCATGCGCACAGTGCTTCTCCTAGGCTTGCCTGATGGGCCAGATCGCCTTTGTTTGTTTTCTGTTTTCATGTGCTTTTGTTTTTGGTCTTTGTGCGTCAGGATGTGCTCTGTACCTAAGGCCGTGTAGCGAGGGAGTTGGAACTCAGGTAGTGAGTGAAGCCCGTTGTGGTAGTGAAAATAGCAGTAACACAACAACTTTCACATTTCTCAGCAGAGGAGGCACATTCTGGGGAATATCGGAATCTGGGAGGCTTTTCCAAGGCCATGGTGGGTTTTGGGCCCTGATCCATGCCCTCCCCATTCCCATTTTGGTCCCAGGTTGCACAGACAGCTGGGAAGCTGCCAGGTGTTTCACTCAATGGTGCTCTCACCAGATCTTGCTGCTCTGACAAACCAAAGCTGTGAAGAGGCCTTCTGCCCAGGCTGTTAGGGCTGGCCTCTGGGCGTGGCCTTTGGGCATTTCTCCTTGGCCGGGCTGGGTGGTCCAAGTACCCAAGACCTTGGTCAGTGGAGAAGCAGACACTGCTGTGAGGAAATTGTGAGCGTATTGTGCTGAGAGCTGGGGGAGGGTGGGAATGTTGGAAGAGGAAGGAGCCAGGCAGGAAAGAGGATGCCAGCCATCAAGATGCCTGCTCCTCCCCCTCCCAGAGGGAAGCTGAGCACTTTCAGAGGCAGGATGGCCTCCCACTACCACAAGCACTGGGAACTTGGCCTACTCTGTGTGTGCCCACATGCAAGCCAGGCAGAGGAGCTGCGGCTTCCCGATCTCTTCTTCAATCTGCTAGTGTCAGCCCTCTTTAAATCTGTATCTTTCTGAGTTAAAACACGAGGTGGCACTGAGTGCACATGCCACCAAGTGTGCCGCCATGCCACTGGGCACGAGACTGTGGGGAGGCCACCAACAAAGACATCTTCTGGTCCCTGTGTTGTCTCAGGACTCCACAAGATACTGGCGGCCCTGAGAGACTCCAGGCTGTGGTCATTGGTCTTCTTAAGACGGGTGTCCAGTCCCCTCAATAAATTTCCTTTCTTGATTCTTCTTTCTTTTCTGTCCTTCTGCCCCCTCCCCTCTCTCAGGCGTGGAAAAGGTGGCTGGGCACCGAGTGCCACGCCATCCACGGTAGCATTCACTGCGTCACTCGCCAGCACAACAGATTTGTAGCAGCTCATCGGCGTACACACTGCTTGGCTGATGGAGTCTCACTGAGTTGTTTCATTTCCATGCAAAGTGGAATAATGTCATTCACCTTTACCATAAACAAGGCTGTGAGAACATAATAAACAGAACCTGAACAAGCTGCCCTTCGCTCTCTGCCCACATTTCTGGCTGGCTGACTCGATGAGCAGACTCTTCTCAGGACACGTGGAGTAAGGGAACATGCAGCCTCCCCCGCAGCGGACACGGGGCTGGCCACCAGGAAAAGCAGCAGTGTGGGTGGAATCGGGGTGTGAATGGTCTGGGGCTGAGCGTGGGGGCTGGAGGATGGCTTTAGGTGACGGAGAGTCCTCTGAAACTGTAAAGTGCTCTACAAAGGCCAGGTGGTATCTTTATTTGTACCACCTACTGCTTGAAAACACAGGGAGAGAAAAGGCTGGAATGATTTGTCTATTTGTTCAGCTGGAGCAATCTGGAAATGCAGTGGGTTGCTCTTGCTTATGGCTGCACCTCACTTTACACAGCTGGCATGTTCCCATATGGTCATCAAGTCCTTGACTGTCTCTAATGATCAAGTCCCAGAGAGCAAGGCACTGTATCTGTATCTGCTGCCAAAATCGCCTTCTTCAGGTGGTGCTAAGATAGACACACAAAACCTTAATTATCCTAACAATTTAAAATGCACCACCTAAATGCTATATTTAAAGGAAAGGTGAATCATTTATGTTAAACGAAAAAGGTTTTGTTATGCAAATGATCATCCCGAGAATTCCAGTACTGTAAACAAGCAGTGAGTGGGGAGAGGTGGGCTGCTGTGAATAGGAGACCCACCCTTGGGAAGGGATATGGCTGTTTTCTTTTTTTCCAGTTTTGTTTTTCTCCTCCTACCCTTATGTCCACCTGAGGTTTCTGTTCTTTACTTCCTGAGAATGGAAAGGGCAGGTGAGACCAAGGGGCAGGAGTAGGGTGGAGTTTTACACCTAGTGTGGATATTGTCTGGAGTAGGCCAGGGCTCTTGGGGCCAGGGAGGACTCTAGTGGATCCTTCCTGGGCGCTGTCCTTTAGGAATTCTGGCTGTGGATTTGCAATGAAGGGGAACGATTCCTGCTGTAGTGGCCGGCCTGCTCCTTCCTGGACAGAGCCCAGCTCCTCTAGGCTGCAGTCTGTTTGCCTCTGTAGTTTGTCTTCTTGAATCAGTCCTGGAGAGACCTCTGCCACTCCTCTCAGAAAGCACCTGCTTGCCCACTGTGAGCGCTGGGGTCTTTTTGGTGCTGGAATTAGAAAGCAGCAACTACATTCATCTGCTTTGACACAGGGCCCCAACCAACCCGCTGCTCACTGAATTGGTTTTCTAGGCTGGAGTCTGACACCTCTCTATTGTCCTCAATGCATGCCAACCTCTCCAGGGGACCAACTGCACCTGTTCCCTCTGAGGAGAGAGGCAGGAACCTACCCTTCTTCCAGGGCTTGGGGATCACAGCACCAGAATAGCTCTCTCAACAGACCTCACAGTTCTTTGGTCCCCTGTCTCTTCCTCTACAAGACAGGTCTCTAGGGCCTTCTCCCTGGTTCGCCACCATTCCCTGGGGCATTTGGTTGGTCTGGAATCTACTTTGGAGTCTGAGCTCTCTCTCCTAAGCCCTGATAGAAACTCTTACATGTGTAAGACACTTAGCACTATGTCTGGTCTTTCACTAACACATGGCACACATGGAAAAAAAATACATTTGATTATCTAAATCAACTAAGTAGGAGCTATGGCCAGATGCAAAAAAAGGTTTGAGGCTACACCTTCCATGGAGCCCTTCTTAGCTAGGATTTATCTGCTTTTGCTTGCTTGGGCCGCTGTAACAAATTCCACAGACCAGGTGGCTTGTAAGTCTCAGAAACCTATTTCTCATCATTTTGGAGAGTAGGAATCTGAGATCAGGGTACCTAAAAGGTCGTTTTGGTGAGGGCCCTCTCTGGGTTGCAAACTGCTGTCTTCCTATTGTCCCTTAACATAACAGAAGAAGAGCAAGCTAACTGTCTGCCTTTACAAAAG
Source organism: Cavia porcellus (assembly GCF_034190915.1). Lineage (NCBI taxonomy): Eukaryota > Metazoa > Chordata > Mammalia > Rodentia > Caviidae > Cavia > Cavia porcellus. Next base: position 4,017,918 of record NW_026947512.1, read on the forward strand.
GCACCAGTCCCTCATGACCTAATTGCCTCCCACAATTTCCACTTTCAAAGTGCATCACATTGGAATTTGCATTTCAGCATAAGAGCTTTTTGGACAGAGCATAAACATTCAGCTCATCTCAGTGGTTGATTTGATTCTCTGTTCAGCACATGGTGGACAAAGCCCTCAGGTTTAGGGGACATATCACAGGTGCCACCTTCCCTATTCTTGGCTCAGACCATAACATAGAGGGGTGTGGAGCCCACTCCCAGGTCACAGTGGCTGGATGTCTAGCAATGGGACTTGAAAGGCCACATTCCTAACAGGACTGCACCTTTGTTCAGGGTCACACCAGAACATGCTTTCTGATAATTTGGGCTCTGATTGATAATTTGAGCTAACTGATCTGGGCTGGAAGCAGCTTTAACCAGTACACAGTGTGCCAGCCTGAGCAAGTACTGCAATAAAAATAACTGAGTCTGCACTTGGGCTGCTGTGAACACCGAGTAGGTTAGCAAGGGAAGAATGTGGCACACAGAGGCACAGAGTATATGCCCAGTGGCATCACCAAGCAGTCAAACTACTGTGTTTCCCTGAAGTTCCCTAAGTAAGCAGCCCCAGGTGGTTGTTACTATGGTCATGGCCAGTGCCAGGCAGAAGATTGTACCTCACTTGTTCCACGGCTACTCTATCATGGCAGGAAAGGCAAGGGTAGGCTTGTCGGTGTCGCTCCCGGCCTGCAGGAAGAACACGCGACAGATTCTGACGGTGTGCAATCTTGCCTTTATTTGTCTCCGCGTGGGCCCCGCGAGGCCTCCGCTCTGCCACCAGCCCTTTCTCGCCGGTGGACTTTCTCTATCTCTCTCTGTGCTTCTTCCTCGTGGCGGGAGAGGCATTCACTTTTATAGGGTAACAGTGGCCAATCAGTTCAAAGCGCGCGATGCGGGCTGACTGGCTAACATCAGTTGTTGCTAGGCAGACTATCTTACAGAGCGGGTTGTTTAAGTCGCCAGGGCAATCAGGGGGCAGGAAGCAGGCGCCAACTTGGCTCACTCGATGGGAGGGGTAACTTAGCTCAGGCTTTGCTCTTTTCTACAGGCCTCACGTCCGCCAAGTAAAGCGACCGGTGTCGGCCGTGGCTCCCAACATCGGCTGATTGGGGCTGACATGTTTTATTGGAGGGTTAGGTCTCATTTTAAGGAAAATGTGTAGCATTTCTATCCTTAGCTCACTTGCTTCTTGGCTGAATGCAAAGGAAATACTGAAAACAGTGATATTACACAGACAGAATCCCATCCCTTCCTGCTAAACTCTAAACTCTGTGGACAGAGACTGTGTCTACCCTGTTTATTACTCTGGTCCTAGATATTTATTAAAAGACCAAACCCACCAAGTGTCTTTTCAGGCTCCTCTTACATATTAGGCACTTGGTAGGTTAGAGGTGGAAGCAAGATATCTACACCTGGGCCCTCAGAGAACTTGCTTAGTTCTCATGAGGACATAACCACTTTATAATCACTGGCATTACCAATTGAATGGTACTGACAGTAAGTGACTGCACAGTCACAAGTAGGGAAATGAATAATGTTTGGGAGCTAGGAACTTCACTGGGCAATTTTGATGCTTTGTCTACTTGGGTCCCTGAAACAATTCTATGTAGTCATGCATTAGTTTGTTAGAGCTTCCCCCCAAAATACCACACACTGAGTGCCTTAAACAGGGGAAATTTGTTGTCTCACAATTGTGGAGGCTGGAGTTCAAGGCAAAGGTGCTGGCAGAGTTGGTTTCCCCCAAGGCCTCCCTCCTCGGCTTGCAGATCACGCTTTCCTGCTGTGCCTACACGTAGTCTTTTTCCCATGCCCTTGAGCTCCTGGTGACTCTTCCTCCTCAGTCATATTGGATGAAAGCCTTGCTTTACAGTCTCTTTAACTCATTTACCACTTTACAAGGCCTATCTCCGGATTCTGAGGTTCTAGGATTTAGACTTCAATATATGAATTTTGGGAGAAGGCAACTCACCCTAACAGGTAAATACTGTTATTATCCCCACTTGTGCAATAAGAAGCTAAGGCCTGAGAGGTTTCACGACATTCCCAAGGGCACGTAAGGTGTTGGGGCAGAACTGGGTTTAGCATCCTTGAATTGTAAATCCAGAAATGGCAAGCAGTGGGGTGAAAATGGCATAAGAGGGTCGGGGATTTAGCTCAGCACAGTAAGCACCTGCCTGACAAGTGCGAGGTCCTGAGCTTCATCCCAGGTTTAAAAAAAAAAAAGGCACAGGAACAAAAGTACTACCGGTGGAGGATTGTGGGGATTCTGGAGCTAATCTGCTTGTGGGATGGGGTGAGGATACCTCAGGGCTGCTGGCTGAGGGTAAGGGTGGGAGTAGAAATGGGGTCAGTTTTCTGTCTGTCACTCGCTCAGAAGCCTGTAGAAACTGGTGGAAGATGATGGTGGTTGGAAGACATGCTGCCAAGCCCACTTGAAGCTAGATTGGCCAATTATGTGCTTAACCGTTCCTTGGCAGTGAGTACAGCCACGGGCACCTGGTTTGTTTTGTTCCTGTTCTGCCCTTTGTACTGTCTCCATTAGGACGACCCATCTGCAGCTGTCTCCCATGGCACAGTGCTTCCAGCATCCCCAGAGTGCATCTTTCTTCTTGGGGAGGCTGAATCACAGCCCTGCTCACAACCTGAAAACTCATGTTGGCTCTGTTTACTGAATCTGCCATGAGAAAGCACATCTGGGGCTGCAGGCTCCAGGCACACCCTTCACAAGGAGGGAGAAGTAGCCCTCATGCCCTCAGGCATTCATGCCAGCCTTGTGGGTACCACAGGGGCCTGAAATCACTCCAGAGCAGTGTGGGACTTGTGTGTGTATGTGTCCCTGAGAAGGTAGTTAGTCTCTCCTGGCCTCACTTTTCTTCTGGAAATGGGTAGCCAATAATGCTCACACTTCCAGGCATGTTGCTTCAAGGATTAGAGATAGATTGTGCAAAGCTCCTGAGGCAGGACCTGGTGTGATGGAGGTACTGTGAGGAGGTACTGTAAGGAGGTCGTGGTCCTGGTGAGCAGATGTCTCAACACTAGGTTTCTTGACCCCATTCGGGGTCAGAACCTGTGCCAAGGCGGTTGGCAATAGAAGATTTAGTGAGACGGGTGAAGGTAAGGTGAATCTGAAGCAAAACAAGGTCTCTATCAGCTAGACAAGGGCCTTAACTCAGGAGGATGCACTGGTCCAGCTGGGGCGTCAGCACCACTCCTTAGCTGCTAATATGGCAGAGATCATTCACTCGCCGCACAGCTTTTCAGTGCAGCACCCGAAGTACAAACAGATTAACTGCATGTTTGAGTTGGCAGAGGGAAGAGGCAAACTGCCTGAACCAAATGAACTGATCAGGCCCTTTCAGCGTGCTCTTATCTGACCTGTGTCACCAAGAGCAGCATGATACAGTTAGCCCGGAGGTGCTGGAGAATCACAGAGAACATGAGCGATGTGAAAGGTCCTTTGGAAGCAGCTCTGGAATGGCTTGAAACGCATCCCTGCTTGGCAACAGAACAACTGTTTGTAGGTCTGCTGGGATGCTCAAGGAAGTTATTTTAATCATACGCTGTAAACATGAAATTGTCAGGGTTTTCCAGTAAAGGCCTCATCAGGTCAGTTGTAAACAGTGAACAAGGATGACTTCAGCCCAGAAAATGGCAAGAAGAGTGAGAAGCTGGGAAACAGGACTCTTAAGTGAGGCTTCTGGACTTGCATATCATAATCCTATTCAAATCACGATGCTGAGAAGCCAGTGCGTGCCGGGTCAGGAAAAACTTCTCTGCCTGCAACTGGAAAAGAGCAGCTGACTACTGGGAGAGGAGTACAGGCAATTCTAGGGAGTGATCGTGTCCTCACATTGGCCAAGGCCTGGCTGAAGTGGGATCTGGCCCAGTGAGGACTGAGCCTTGCCGGAGGGCAAATAGGTACATACTTGTGTTGGCTGCCAGTGTTGCTAAGATACAGCAACGGGAGGAAAACGCACTGGGTAAGCCATGGAGCTGTGGGACCCTCAACCTCTTGCTGGCAAAAGGCCCTTTTGCAAGCAGCTCTGCAGAGGGATTTGTCTCTGCCAAGAGGAAACATTCTCACGCAGAGGGGCGGCATCTGGCCTGCTCTGCAGCAGGGAGACAAGCTTGCTCTGTGCAGGCAGCAGCTGCTGGCCACCTGCTCACCAGGCTGGACTTATCCCTCTTTTGAGTAGGAGTTGGGAGTCTGGCTCCCAGGATAAAGGGCCGGAGAGACGGTGGGGAGATGCCATGGTGTGTGCAGTGCCTCGTGGCTGGGCCACTAGCTTCTCAAGGTGAGCCTTCTGTGGCAGCCTAGGCACTGTCTCCTGCCCCTCCTTGACCTCACCGAAGGTCCCCATTCTGCACCCTGTCAGCACACTGGCAGCTGCCCAACCCGCTGGCCTTTTTGTCTTCCTAACACCTGCCTCTGCTCCTGTCGCCTGCAGTGTCTGTCCCAGAGCCAGCTGGAGAGTAGCAGGCTGGGCAGATGCTCACAATGCCTGGAGGGATTCCAGGGCTTCAGCTTACCGCCCTGTCCCTCCGACAGGACAAGTGTAGATTTTCCCGTGGTCTGCTGAGCAGAGCCAAGCACATTTAGGATGTCTGCGCTTATGTGATGGGGTGAGATATGAAAGGGGTAGAGAAGGGAGATGTTCTCTAAAATTGTTGAAGAAAATACCACTGTGTACACATTTACTGCCAATTGAAACAGCACAGAAACAGGCCAGAGCTGAGGAGTTTGGGTGCTATTAGCTGTGAGTTTGAATGGAGGCTTTGATGCGGAGGGCACGTTTAGTTCCTGATGTGGGGTGAGGCTCTTACAGATACCGTCTGTCTTACAAGTACTACGTGTTTCACCTTCACGACAGTGCCATGTGGCAGGCACTACTGTTCCCATATTGGGACAGGATAGAAGAAATCAAGATAGGTAGAAAGGACACGAGGGTCTTCACTTTTGAGGAAACAGTAGTGCTGTAGTCATGGTTTACAAGATAATAGATTTAACATAACTGATGGGATTGTTTATTAATATTTACCCAAAAAGTTTAATGCGGAAGAGTGCAGGAGATCTGTCCATGTACTAAAGATCCAAAGAATCCAGATGAGGGCCTGAATCCCACAGCAATGCCCTTCACAAGTCCAGCTGGAGGCCTAGCGCTCACAACAGTGTCTCATGAAGGTCTCTATCAAGGCTCTGCACTGGAAGCTTTGGGAAAACTGCAGCTTTAGGACATAATCAAAGCTAGCCACCATTAGGTAGGCCTTTTACTCCCCAGGCCTGTGTTTGTCTTCAAGGTGAAAGAGTTGCCGGCCCAGATGAAACACTGTAACCAGAAAAGGCTGCAGCTAAACTCCTCCCCCACCCTGCCCCCTGTGGACTTGATTGTAATTCTATATCCCCATCCTTAAGGACCTGTGCGCCAATGAGATACCTGTGCATCTCTAATGGCCTTTGGGGCACTGCCCTAAGCTTAGGCTATTTAGATCCCCCACGCCACGTGTCCGAGAGAGTTCGCCAGAGAGAGTTCGCCAGAGAGAGTTCGCCAGAGGGAGTTCGCCAGAGAGAGAGAGACCGCCAGATTCCAGCGGCCAGCGCCGGCCAGCGCGCCAGTCTCCACTCCCAGTGTTCCCGGAGAGACCACAGCCCGGCCCCGGGCTCGGTGCAGAGATGCTGCGCCCCGGGGCCGGCGGCGGCGGGGGGCCCCCTCCCCGCATTCCCGGAATAAAGCCACCGCTGACCACTACTTTCACGGCCGTCCACTCCGCTCCATTCCTCCCACGGACTTCTCTCTCCGCCTCCCCCTTCTCCCAGACCTAACACAAGGCTCCTCACACTCCTCGATTTCAAAGTCTTATAATACTGTAAGTCCCGTAAACTCAGCCTTTGTTTTTCTTCTGATATGGTAAGTCCATAAATTCCAAAAGTTATATCAAAAGACTTCCTTTCTCAAAGAAACAATAGTATTCATTGGGTACCATATCTCTAAACTTCAAATGTGTATAAGTGGTTTGTGTTTGAACCAGCTAAATGTTTATTTTTGGTTTTGCCCACTAATGGGCAAGCTAATCTTAAGAAAACAGATGATAATAAGTGACAAATAACTCAAAAAATAAACATCTTAGATCTCCCAACTTAGGGAAACCCCCAAACCACATAGATACCCCACTGTAGGCCACAGTATGTCTCACCCTTGAGGAGGCACTCTTTCTTTCTCTGAGAGTGTACTTTAATTCTGCCTGATACACCTCCACATTCCTCTCACCCATGGGTTGTCAAGAACCTGCTTGGGGTGAGTTGAGGTTGCCATCTCCTCCACAGAGAGACCTCCTCAGATGCCCTCCAGTGACACCATTACAGGAAAGGTAAATGAGGCCTCGAAGGCTACCTGATTCCCCAGCTGAGTGGTGGCTGGGTTGCAGCTCGTCTGTCTGACTCAACACATGCCTAGCCTCCTGTTACCATGTCATGCTTTGCCTTCTTGAAGTCCCCAGCCCTCTCTCAACCGTTTCTTCTAAGTCATTTAACTACATCTCTTGTTCATTCTTCTCTCTCCATCCACAGGATGAGCTCTCAGGAGGCTGGGGTCAAGTCTAACACTTTCTGGTTGGCAGCCAGGTGGGACTCCAGATTTACACCCAGATGTTCTGTAATGATTCAAGGTAGTGCTGGGAAGTCTTTCCTGAGCAAAGATGATGCTCCTCACACTTACCTGTAAGGCTTTGATATTTCATGATCTTTCCAGTTGGCATCTATAGTCCATTCTCTAATCTCCTCTTAAACCTTCAGCAAATTCTGTGGGGAGAAAAAGTTTGGGTGAGCACAGGTCAATGGCTGCGGGCAGGAGTGAGGCCCCTGGGGGCCTGGGGGCCCCCTGAGGTCAGGTTTTACAGGCCCTGCCATGACTCATATCTGAGAACCTGTAAGCCTGAGAGCAAGCAACAGCTGGGCCGCTGAACACGTATGTGCCTGGTAATTCTAATTTTATTTGAACATCCGTCCGCCCACTGGTAACATCAGGGTGCACCTGCAGGTTTGTTTTCCCTTCCAGCTGCATGTGCCTGGGGCATGGCCTTGCACACCACTCGGGTGATTTAACAGCTCTGTGGGTGGCCTCGCCCTGCTCAGTGTGTGCTGGATGGGGGAGGGCCAGAGGCTGGTGGGGATGATGGGCAGAGCAAGAACAGTGGGGAGGATCCGGCTTTGTGTCCTTGAACCCCCAGGGAGCCAGGGGCACCTCGTGGTAGGAGGAAGGCGGTACCTGGGAGCAGGCTGCCCCTGAAGCCCACAGAAGTCTTCACCGCCTGGAACAAAGTGCTCAGCCCAGGTGATCAAAAAGCCAAGTGACTCTTCATCCAGAAACAAGACCAGAGGTTCCCTCAGACGTGGGGCTTCCCAGGCCCAGCACAGGCCGATGTATGTGGGAAACAGGGTGAGGGTGGAGTGAGGGGAGCGGCCCTCCAGCAGCACCTCCAGCAGTCACATGTTCTCCTCTCAGGATCGGACTGTAAAGTATAAGTGTGCTTCGATTTCACCTTACATCCTTTGTCCTTAGTTTTTCTTCATTTCAGTTTCTCATAGAAGTCCTGGATTCAGATGCCGATTCTGGATATTTACTTGCTGTGTGATCTTGATAGTTTCACTGACCTCTCTGAGCCTTACTTTCTTTATCTGTAAAATGCACCCTGCAATTCTACTCCTTAATATATGAATCTTGAAAACATTTTCATGCAGGCACTCCAGAAAATATGTAGAAGAGTGTTCTTAGAAACACTGTTAGCATCAATGAAAGACTGGATACAATACAACAGGCAAGGCTCCAGACAAAAAGAATTGGTAGTGTGGGTTGTGGTGGTTTATATCTGTAACCCCTGCATTCTGGGAGGCTGAGGCAGGAGAATCACAAGTTCCAGCCTGGCCTGGGCAACTTAGCAATTTAGCATGACCTCACCTGAAAATGAAAATGAAAATAAAAATAAAAATAGAAATAGAAGGGGCTAGTAGTGTAGCTCAGTGCTAAGGGCCTGGTTTCAGTCCCTAGTATTGGAAGAAAGAAAAAGAAGGATGAGGACAGAAGGAACAGGAGGAGGAAGAGGAGAGGCAATAGTGACCCAGCCGTAAAAACAATCCATAGCTGTGAAAATGAATGGGCCATATGACATAGAGAGATCCCTTATGAATCCTAGCAAAACACTATGTGAAAAGCTTTTATGGAAATGCAGATAGAATAAAAATAAAGGGGTCGAGACTGACTTGGGTAACTGGACGCTGGGAAGACAGGCAAAGAGCCTGAGGACGGATGTAAGTTAACATCCGTGTTCTAACTCGTGGGCTGGATGTCCAAGCCTGTTCTTCCCAGCTCTAAACCAAATGATTGAAAAAAAGAATAAATAATGAAGATTCAAACATGGATCATAAAAGATAGTATAAAATGACTTAGTTATAAAGATGAATTCAATTTTGTGTGTAGTCAGGTTCATTAAAAATACGATTGATAGGGACTACAGGATTGCAGTCCATGAAATATTCTATTCTCTTAATGACTGTTTGGACTTTTGGCCCATTGTTCTGTACAGTCCTGTCCACTGTGTTTACAGAGCCTCCGTATCTTTTTGTACAGTACACCATGTTTATATGATACTGTAACTTTTACAGGTTGTACTGTTCTGTACTGTACTGTACTGCAGTTTTATGGTCTGTTATACATTACTGCATGTAGGAGTTATGCAAATAAAGGAAAGTCATCAAGTTGGAGTTTCCTTTGGCCATTTCTTTGTTCTAAATACTGTAGGGTGCATACTATACGTGTTTCTTCATTTAGTGACCATTTCATTTAATTGATCCACTTGCAGGAACTGAACTGTTAAATGAGGGGTATCTGTAACGTAAATCCCAGCCTACTCAGGCACTATGCATCCCCAGTAGGTTTCAGCTTATCAGCTAATCTCTCCATTCTCCCAGCGAAGCAGGGAACCTTATGATGGTGGTCCTCGTATCTTGGGATTCTGCTCCTGTGGGAATGAATTTTCAGTCTCTCACTAGCTTCCCTAACTTCCCTTCATTCTCTCTGTCTCTCTGTCTCTCTCTCCCCAGAGCAAATAAAACTTACTTCTCCTAAGTCATGGAGTTACAGAGACAATATGTGAGGCGGTTGTTTTTTTACGTGCCCTGCATTTCCTTAGGAGACGAAAGGAGCAAGACATGACTCCTGAGCCTGGGGGCATCTGGTCCTGGTGGAGGCCACTCGTCGGGGAGACAGACATGCAGCCAGGCCATCAGTGCTCAGAGCGCAGAGAGACTGATGTGCTCTGTAAGCATCCAGGAGGACGCTGGTAGGGGATGGACAGAGACTGCACCTGGAAAGTCACCTGTGGTCATGAAGAGAAACTTGCATGTGGACCAGGAATTGTAAGTCCTAGATTAGCATCATGACCTTCCCACTCTCTCACTGGCTGTGGGTAAGCAAGTTTAACCTCCCTGGGCCATGCTGTTTGCATCTGTGTGTTACAACTTGGAATATATGTTACACACACACACACACACGCACACGCACACGCACACACACACACACACACACGCACACGCACACGCGCACACACACACACACACACACACACACACTCTGTCTCTGTCTCTCTTTGCCTCCCCCTACTCACGATTGACACAGTGGACATTCAAAGAAGTTTTACTGCATTTGGATCCTATTTTCTCTCTAGCTTCCCTCTAGAGAACTGATATCTGATAACCAGAGGAAAATGGTTTAATCTAGATTTGGCAAAACTGTATGATTCTGAGTTCTAACACTGACAAATTGGTGGGATGCACAAGTAACAGTTCCTGGCCCCAGTCCACGCTTCCTGACCCCATACACATGTGACAAGACACAAGCCACATGCACTGCGTCTATCTTCTCAGCTTTGTGTCAGATGGAACCAAGTGAAGCCGACAGCCAGAGCAGGCCTAGACTGGAAAGTGAATCAGTAAAAGCAGTTCTGGAGAACTTTGATAGTAACAGAAGCTGGGGAGGAGGCTTGGAAGTATTGGTGCTTTGAAAAATTTTGCTTTTTAAAAATTGGTGCTTTTAAAAAATTGTTAGACATACCCTGAGAACATTATCTCTCTTTTCCTTAAAAAGTGACTTAGTTCGGCCCAGTAGCACTATTCAGCCTGTCTGTGACACAGACAGGAAGCGTGGGATGAACTTTGCTAGTTATTTCCAAAACAGAGATTCCCTGAACATACATTATGTGCTGGGCATGGTGCTAAGGATATATATTATATTTAAAAAAAAAAAAACCATCGTATCTAACTGCTGAATGTTTCCTATTACTCAGTTTCCTGGTAAAAAACAGACTTGGTGACAGTTTCTTAGGTCAGAGGGGGTTGTGCAGGGATAAATAGTGAAAATGTGGGTGCAAAAACCAGGAGAGGGGGTGGAGGTGACTGATGACAGTGGGTGCTGCTGGTCGCCACAGACAGGAAGTGCGGGTGTCCTGTGTCTGAGGTACATCAGCCTGTGGAACTCAGGCGGGGGTGGTGGCGGTGAATTTTGACTACATACCAGCCATGAGACTTGGGAGGAAGGCCCCTGGAGGTCACCAGCTTCCCAGTTGGAAACATCCTGTTACAACTGGTCTTTCTATACCCCCCATCCTGCCACACCGAGCAGTAAATGCAGCGGAATTAAAGTCAGCAGCAGCCCAGCTGTACTCACCTTTAGCTAGGATGAAAGCCTTATTCAGAAGGGACAAAGCTTGGTGAGACTTCATGGGTTAGAAATTGGGGGTTGGGATCAAGGATTTGCCAGGTGCCCTTTGGGAGCCCTGCTCATCATCCAGGGAGCGGAATTCTGTCCTCTTTGAAAATGTGACCTATCTCTCCCTCTGCTGCCAATATATTTGAAATTCTAGGGTATTTGATTATCTTTGTGAGCGTGGAAAGGCTTGTTACTTGTTTGAGGTTTTTAAACGATATATGAAAGTCTTTTATAAATAGTAAAGGTTACGTAAGTGTAAGGTGATGTCTGTGTGACGCCATCCCCTGCAGCAGCAGCAGCAGGTGAGGGTTCTGACCTCATTCCCACTGGGAGCTTCTCTCCCTTCTCCGAGCCTGACCCACATTGGATGCTGGCGAGGATAGCTTACGTAAGATTTGGCTAAATTGAATCCAGTCCCTCTTTCCAGTCCAAATTTGATTTGGCTTACTTCAATTAAAATTTTTACCAAGTATTCACTGCATGCCCAGGCACTGTGCATAGCTAAAGATATCCAGGACAGTAAGATATGCGTGGTTCCTGTCTTCAGGGAATTTGAAGTTCAGTAGAATGGCCAAAAAAAGGATGGAAATCTTTTTGTTAAATAAAATTTTAGTTAAAATCCAACACATAAAATCCAGAAGGTATTAATCAAGATGGAGATAGAGGAGAAGAGAGGCGAAAGAAGTAGAGAAGGAAGAGGGATTGGGGGCTCTGCAGGATGGCCCTGTCCTTCCTCCTTGAGGATTTTCTAAGGTTTCTCAGAGGCAGGTTGAAGAAGCAATGATCTCCGTAAGATCTCCAAAACATAAGAGAATACTTTCATGGCTCAAGAGTGGGCAAAGAACTCTGAGCACACAAAATATTAAGCATACAAGGAAAAAAAAAAAGATAAATTAGTACCACCAATGTACCATAATGTAAAACTTCTGCTCATTAAATGACTCTCTTAAATAGGGAAACCAGGTTGGACAAACGGTATTTGCCACACCTAGACCCAGATCTCCTACAACAAAAATAAAAAGCAAAAAGAATTAAAACATTGCTCAAAAGACTTAAACAAGAAATCCAGTAAGTGATATACATAAGTGGCCAATAAATCAAATTTTAAAAAACAACCAATAATCATGAGGGAGATGCAAATCAAATAGTTTGCCAATATCTTGTCTTATAAATAATGGTGCCAGAGTTTGAAACAGATTTATTACCTATCAGTTCTGTGGATCCTTGCACAGTCACTGTTTCATTACTGTAACTAAATACCCAACATAATTAACTTATACAGATAAGAGGTTTATTTTGGCTCATGGTTCTGGAGGTTGCAGTCTAAGAACCATTCCTCGGGCCCCTAGTGAGGGTAGCCCATCATGACTGGAGTGTGTGATGGTAAAAACCCTTATATCACAGGCCAGCAAGAAAAGCAAAGAGTGAGATCAGTGTGTACGATCTCTTTTAAGGCTCCCCTGACCTAAGCAACCCCCACGAATACGTCTCCACTTGTTAGTAGTGCCCCAGAGTACACAAGCCTTTAACACACTGCGGAGACTTACCCAAGCCATAGCAATACTCAAGTACATTTTTCATTAGTTATAAAACTTTTCCTCTCTCCCTTTCTCTGCCTTCATGTTATTTTTATCTGTGGTACGAATGCAATGAGAACACAGCTAGATTTCCATGGAGGCTAGTGGTTACATAATTTTCCACTTCTGGCCCTAGGGACTTGTTTTTTAAATCACAAATCACACATTAGTACTTCTTTTTTACTGGGGAGCAGCCTCTCAGTGGGCTCTAGTTACTCCTCCCTGTTAACACGTGAACCTGAATTTCTATTAGCCTTGTGTCATGGTGGTTCTCTCCGGCCCATAAAGAGCTGCATTTGTGAAGCATAAATGACAGCTGAAAAGAGTGCTAAGGGACCCCTGTTCAGAGTTTTAAGAAGCTCTCCCAGGGACCAGAGAACATTTCAAAAATAATATCAAAACCCTAAGTAAGATTGTTCTATAAACCCACTAGAATGTGTAAAACAAACACCCTGGTCACAAAAGGATCTGGCAAAGATGTGGTTTGTCTGAAATCTTTATACCACCCTGGTGTGAATGCAGAGTGGTATAAAGCACTTCCCAAAGCAGCTCGGCACGCTCCTGTAGAGCTAAATATATACCTACACTATGACCCAGGTACTCACTCGCAGGTCTGAATGTACACCCCCCTAAACGACTTGTGCAAATGCCTACGGCAGCTTTATTCACCACAGGAAATAATTTGAAATGACCCAAACAGGCAAGACAATAGATAAGCACATTGCAGCATATTTATATCATGGAGTATTACTTTGTGATTAAAAGGAAGGTTTGATAAATGTACCAACGCGGATGAGTATAAAGTGTGCTAAGTGAAAGAAGCAGACATGAAACACTAGTTTCTGAATAATTCCATTTTTTCGAAATCCTAGGTCAGGCAAACTAATCTATGATTTAAGAAATTCAGAGAAGTAGATGCTGGTTGGAGTAGCACGGGGTGGGATGAAGCTGGAGACTGGGAAGGGGTACAAGGGACCTCCCTGGGAGGGATGGGGACTAAGGGCTGTTGCATGTGTTGGAAACTCTTGAGCTACGACTGCTAAGAGCTCACCGTTTTGCTGTATGTCAGCTGTATCTCAGTGCAGCCCGTTGGGCATGACACTCCAGAAAGACAAAACTATGAGAAGATCAGCAGTTTCCAGGGATGGGGGAGGGGAAACACAGATGGCTGAACACAGTGGATGTTCAGGGCTATGAGAGTGCTCTGTATGATACCACAATGGTGACACAGATCATTAGATACTGCCCAAACCCGTACAGTGGACAACACAAAGAGCAAACGCTTATGTAAGCTGTGGGCTTTGGATAATCAGGATGGATGGAAGTAGCCTGTCAATTGAAAGTGAGCCACTCTCACGGAGGGTGTTGGTAATGCTTGAGGCTGTCTGTCGCGGCATGTGAGAAACCGCTCTACCTTCTGCTCAGTATTACAGTGAACCTAAAACAGTTCTAAGATAAAGTCTAATAAAAATGTGAGCCACATAAACCATGAGTTGCTATTTTCAAGAAGGCAGAGTTGACAACTTTTCAAATCTTTTCTCAAAAACAATCCACACATGATTAGTAGAAGATACAGAAAAATAAATGCTAGCTCAATGAAACTAGATAACATCTGTAATCTACAAGGTCACACAGAGAAGGAAAGCAGATGAAGCCATGACAAAGGACTTACAGCTAGAACTGAAGCCTTCCTTGAGCCCGGTGGGCGAGGTGAGTGGATGGCCAACAAGAGGCAGGTTCAGTTGCCTGGGGAATCCCAGAAAGGCTCAGGGCTTGGGGGCTGGTGAGATGGGGGCACACACAGGACTGTTGAAGAGCCTGCGGCGGAGCCTGAGTCACCCTCCCCTGGGCTGCCCTAAGGCACCATCTGTGTGAACCCACAAACCCCTTCTCCACTTACCTTTCTGCAAATCTGAACACTTTTAAAGGCAGGAGATCTGCAAGCTGTTTCTACTTCCTCACTGTATAATAGTTCCCTGACAAAATAAGATACAGAGCTAAATATTTACTTAAGTGGAGAAAAAAAATTAGGTAGGAAATAAAGGCTAATATTGCCAAATAGCATCTAACTACTTAACACATGCATTTCCACCATAAAAGAATTTGTAAGGTAGTGCTAACATTATTATTCCCTATCTGACTCATGAGAGAAACTGAGGCACATTGGATGATATGACCTGTCCAAGGTTACTGTTTAACCAGGATAATGAACCTAGTTTCTCCACTCCAAAAGCATTATGCTTTTACTATTCAATGATTGCTTACTGTTTCATTAAAACATGAGCTGACAGAAGGAGAGAGAGAGAGAGAGAGAGAGAGAGAGAGAGAGAGAGAGAGAATGGTGTCTGATTCTATTTGTATGCTAAAAAGTGTAAACTAGTGTACAGTGATGAGACGCAGATCTGTAGATTATTGATTACTTGGGAATGAGCAGAGGGAGGTGAGAAGCAGGGATTACAAACAGGCACCAGAGACTTTTTGGTAATGGATGTGTTCAGTATTTTGAAAGTGGTGACTTCATTGTGTTTACTAGTCAGATTGTCAGATTGTCCATTTTTTTTAACATGTAGTTTATTATATGGTGATTAAACCTTAAAGAAGATATTTAAAAACATATGGGAAGAAATACATTAGTTGCTGGAAGTTCATGCACTAGTCATTTCTATTTTTTTAACTTTGATGGAATTCCATCTGGATGCTAGACATACAGAGCAACATAGCACTTACCTTCATGGGGACTTACTTAAAGAAGAGAACTTCTTCTTTTGGAAATCAAGAGAGTAAATATTTACCAAGAGTCTAACATATTACCCTTTGTAATCTTCACTAAATCTTAAGTGATGAGTATTATCATCCAATGCATTTTACCAGGAGGAAATTCTCAAGCCAGTAATAATTCATGGTTGAAGGAGCCAATAATTGACATCTCCTTTTTTCCACCGGCTTCCGGATTCTATACCCTCTGACATAGGAGACAGATATCTAGTGATGAAAACATCAGCTTTCTTACTAATAAAGCTGCTTTGCAAGGCGTGGCTGCGAACTAAGTGCTGCCAGTTCAGTCTGCTAGCAAGTTCTCCAGAACTGAATTTAAGTCTCAAAATGCAGGCTTTCCCTGAAGCCCTGCTGAACTTGCCAGAGCAGGGGTGGGCTTCCTGGTCATTCCCAAGCAGAAGTGGGCATGCCCTGGGCCTTTTTCTGAACTCAATAGATAGAAAGTTACTACTTCCAATGGATGGGGCTCCCTAAATTTGGAGAGAATGTTGGGTTGAGATGCAACTTTAGGACAGCCCTTTTATGAGAAAACACAGGAATCAGAAAGAAATGTTCCCCCAAAAGTCAAGTGGGATTCAGACCCAGATTCACATGGGTTAGTACATCACTGAGCTTCATTCTAAAACTTCTGTGCAAAATAATTTCTGTACACTGGGTCCTAAATTAAATGGACTAAAGCATATTTGATTTAAAGGAACCCACTAGTTGCCCACCAGCAGATGAATGGATAAAGAAAATGTGATATATATGCACATTCAGCCATAATGAAGAAGGAAATTATGTCATTTGCAGGAAATGAATGAAACTGAAGATCAGTATGTTAGGCAAAATAAGCCAGACACAAAAAGACGAGTCTCATATATTTTCCCTAATATGTGGAATCCTAAAAGGTGAAGATGACATGAAAGTAGAGGGGCCTGTTCTTAAGCAAGAAGAAGGGAATAAAGGGGATGGTAATAGGAGGTATAAAAGAGGGCAAGAGTGAGGAATGTGACTGAAATGTGTTATATGCATTTATGAAAATGCACAACAAAGTCTAGCATTTTATAAAATTATTCTATGCTAATAAAAATATTAAAAGTAAAGGAACCCAGTGGTGAACTTTTGTTAATGAGATAACTTTCTACATCTTTTCCATTCATTTAGAGCCTTTCACACACCTCCTCTGCCTTAGATCCTCAGCCTGTCCCTAGGTAGGTGAGGGTGAAGTCATGGCCGTGTCCTTGGAGAGCTCAAGGAGTCACCAGCTACATCTAAATGACACCTCAGGCCTCAGTTTTTCTTTCTGGCACATCTTTCACTGATTGATTCTTTTTGTGCCTTCTATTACCCGCAAACACAGTTGTGTTCTCTATCCACCAACCTCACGCCCTTTCTCATCCCTGGCCTTGACTTATAGCATGCCCTACACCTGGAATCCAGTCTAAGTAAGCCAGAATTCTTTTCCGTCTGTGGTGTTAGCTCCAAGCAGTACAGTGAAGAATAATACCATCCATGAATGATATAGGGGAAAGAAACTCCCAACCTGCTAGATGTCTGATGGAAGTTCATGTTCTCTACAATCGAAGAATGAATTTTAGGAACAATGGAGGTTAAGAGCAGAATATAATTGCTGAGAGAAAGAAAGCTTCTGTCTGAGAGAGACAGAGAGAGAGAGAGAGAGAGAGAGAGAGAGAGAGAGAGAGAGAGAGAGAGAATGGGTCTTGAGTGTGTTGCCAAAGATTCTGTCTTTTCTAGGGACTTTTAGAGTGCAAAATCACAAAGTGAGGCAGCTCGAAGGCAGGGAAAGCAGGGAACTAGCTCGCTGGGCATGAGGTGGGACGGAACTGTGGGGATTTTATCTGCGCAGTAAGATTAATTGATTATAACAGGGACAAATGGGGAAGCTGCATGCATAAAGAGCAGAGACTCTTCCTGTAGAGGGCTGGGTTAGTGACTAGACCTATTTAAAATACCAATCCCTGATGCTTATCCTTAGGAAGCATGTGGGTGCATTTGTTTTATCTTTTGTCTTAAGGTCAACAGTGAAAGTGTCTGTCTGCCCCACAGTTGCAAGGTATCTGGTCCTCTGTATTGACTCCCTCGAGGGCCAGGCCCTGTTGGCCTATAATATTTCTGTCTAACTCAGTTGCCTGTAACACTGATATGGTAAGTTTGGCCTTTAAATGTCTAAATCCGTTCCATTTTTTAAGTCCCTGTCTTCCACAGAGCCTTCTCAAGTGTCCCAACCAACTATGATCTCTGGTATCTGCTTGCTGGAATATTGGAGTTGTAGCCTTGAATGATGCTTTCTCCTCCTCGCTGGGGGTTCAGTCACACCTACCTACAGAGGTACAATAGAAACACACTGTGATTCGGTGATTTACCTCCATTAATGGGTCCCTGAAAAGCGAATCTTTTATCCCCTCACTTAAACGCTTTTCCAGGGCTGGGGATTTAGCTCTGAGGCATAAATGCCTGCCTTGCAAGCAGGCAGTCGTGAGTTCTGTCCCTGGTACTAGAAAAAAACAAACAAAAAAACAAAACGTTTTTCCGCCAAGCTTACAATAGGCAGGAAGAACACTGTAGATAACAAAGACCACCACTTGGCTTGGCCTGCATTTGCATTTTGCTTGGTTTCCTTGGGCCCCCAATTCATCTTTGCCTCTGAAGCAAAGGAACCTTTCTGTTGCCATGGCTACTGTCCCCTCCATTTTAACCTCCTGTCCAGTTCTGCCCCTGAAGCTTGAACGAGCCCCTTCCACAGATGCACTCCACTCCCCTGTAATCTAGGATCTCAGCCTTTTTATGGCTCAGCCTTTTACACCCATCTTTTATCATTCCATCTCCATCGAACCAGCCCATCCTCGGCAAGCTGAAGCTGCTCAGTCCTGGGACTGGAGCCAGATCACATTTTGATGCAACTTTAGGGAACCCTTTGGGGTTTTCCAGGCTTGGACTAACCAATGTCAGTGACAAGGGAACAAGGTCAGATCTTTTCTTTTTCTGCCTGTATTAGAACAAGAATTTGGGGAAGCCCCTATTATTTACAGAAAGTTTGGTTTGCTCAGAAGTTCAACTCAGATGATCATTCATAAAAGGGGATTTTGGTTAGTATAACATCCCATGAGAATATTCCATGGGAACTGAATAGAGATGCAGCCCAGCTGGGATTATAAACAGTAAGCAGAGCCCTAAGAAACCTAGAAGCCCCGTGCACGTGCTGTACTCTTTTCTCCTGCAGACTATTTCTATTTCCCAGTTCACACGGCAGAAAACGGCCAGTAGCTGCCATGTTTACATACGTAACAGTCTTGACACTCAGACATGGCAGGGAGACCATTCTGTCTCTAAAGGTATCTTTCAGATCCTTGTACAGAGCACATAGAGATGACCACCCCTCTGAGAAAGTGGTCTCTCCCTATTCTGCATCCAGCCACCAGGACACTATAGCTGGCACAGTGTACTAAATATAACCATGTTTCCAATCATGGGTGAATCTTTACCCCCACCCCTATCCTGCTTAAGACCTGAAGGGTAGGGACAGGCTTAGACTCATTTGTACCTGCCGAGCTCAGCCAGTGCCTGCAATCTGTGGATTTACCTTGTGTTTACTGAGAGAATGTATCACTTACATGTACCAGGGACTGTTCTGGTCCTATTACATGTTAACTCATTTAATCCTTGAAATAGCCTCTGAGATAGAAGCTCATGAGATCAAGGCAGTTATTGACTTGTCCAAAATCACACAGCTGTAGATAACAGAGCCTGCATTCAGACCCAGGGGTCTGAACTCAAGTCTAGGCTCTTGGCTAGAGTCTGTGTCCTCTCCATCAGTGTCGGTGAGTGGCTTATTCTTGGGAGCCACATCTGGGCACCCACACTGGCAACAATACCCTTAGATAAGGAGGGGAAAAGGCATCAGGAAATACCTGGCCCTTATCCTTAGCCAGAGATGGCTATGCCCACATCTTACCTGTGCACTGGTAATTCTTTAATTCACTATAATTCTTTCTTTCATTGACCTGTTTAACTGTTTCGAATACACAACCAACAGAATTCCTTCAAAATATACTTAGCATACTTTTATTTTGAATAAAGCAATGCCAGGCAGGACCTGTACAAAAACAATAAAAGCTAGCTCTGGTTCCCTTCTCTGTCTCGTCTTTCTCCAGAAAAAACCACTTCCAACTTGAAGATTAGTTATTTATGGAGTATTTTCACTATATTCTAAGTCATAGAGCACGCAGCTTGCTCTTGATTCAACTTTAGACGTTAGTTATGGATTTCCTATTATGGTAAAGAGAATTTTAAACACGTGCATTCCTTCCTTCTCTCCTGATCCACTGTCCTGTCCCTCCCATTCCTGGTTAATGAAGTTTTTGTTATCTTGGTCAGTGATCCGGTTTGATATGACTATAGCCATCTTGCTCATAACTGCTGCGCTGTCTACCAGGTGACTCTGGCACACATTCCACACCCTACAGGACAAAGTCATTAAGAGAACTGAACATTTTGTGCAGGCCAAGATACTCAGACTTTGTAAACTCATGTTTGACATCCTACCTGTTTTGAGACAGCCCAGGGACATTCTGGTTGGCTGTAGTCCACGTTGATCTCTCTTAGCACGTAAACTGCCTTCCTTCTGCTTTGGGGTGTGGGGATCCTCCTGTTTTGCTGCTGCCTAGGACATGCTTCTGTCTATAAGTCCTTAATAAATTGCACTTGTGCAAATCTGGGTTTATTTGCCTCTTTTTAAAATTTTTATTCGTACGTATTTGCAGTACATCATTGCCCAAGAGAAGAAGTGAAGCAGCAGAGAGCTGCTGAGGGGTTTGCAGGCAGGTTTCTTGGCAGAACCCAGACCCACTCCTCGGCGCCCGACACTGCGTAAAGGCTCTGGAGCCTGGTGCCATTCATGAACAGATGTCTTTGGAAGGTCTGATTTATGGTTCTTTTTTTCTTCTTTTCTTTCTTTGCAGTCTGTAGAAGGAGGATCTCTCTGAAAGTACAGTCAGCCAAGGGAAATAAAGAAAACAGTAGTTTATGCACTCTGGGATTGTTAATTGGCATATGCTCATTTTTTTTTTTTTTTGGTCTTTTTCATTTTTATCGGTACCAGGGATCAAACTCACGACTACCTGCTTGCAA
Organism: Cavia porcellus; assembly: GCF_034190915.1. Taxonomy (NCBI): domain Eukaryota; kingdom Metazoa; phylum Chordata; class Mammalia; order Rodentia; family Caviidae; genus Cavia; species Cavia porcellus. The sequence goes on from NW_026947512.1 coordinate 4,038,186, forward strand.
GGCAGGCGCTTATGCCACTGAGCTAAATCCCCAGGCCCAGCATATGCTCATTTGCAAATGAACTATTTCCTAGTGTATCAAATACTTACAACATAACAACAATTCCTTGGCCCCACACAAGGAGTCTAGGTAGGCTTCTCCCCACAGCCCACAGTTTGTATTCTCCAGCATTGGAGGGGCTGTGGAATGTTTCTACCCATTGAAGTTATACAGCATCCGGAAATCACCAACTCTCCAGCCAGAAAGTCAAACAATTGCTGCTGAGATCACTGACATTTCTGGAGAGGTCATTAGTCATTCAGTTTAGGAATAATGTGTGGGGACAACTGTGCACATGCATGCCCAGATGGACTGGGTTTCTGACTGAAGTGATCCTGAGAACAATGAGGAGAGATAGAAGAACTAAGCCTACTTCCAGCTCGATACCTTCCCAGGGGTCTCTTAAGTAGAGCCCCAGTGTTTCTGGAGATGTTATCACAGTCCTCAGCAGGTGTCCAGGTCAGGAGTCTGATAGCCCCAGAGAGGCAGGGTGGGTGGAACAGAGGTGGAGTCAGAGTGGGGAGGTGCCCAGCAGAACATGGACGGGACTGGACCTCTCCTGAGCTCTGGTGAGAGCATCTCTCCCCTCCCTCCTTCTGCTCCCTCAAAGCCCCAGTGCTGGAGGCAACATGTCACCATATTTTCAACATTTCTGTTAAACTGTGTCTCAGAGAAACAAAAGACAAATCTCCAGAGGTTCACACATTTGATTCACACCTAACATGGCAGCTGTCTGCTGCTAAGGGGAGCACTTGTGCATGCGTTTCCAGCAACAGCCGGGACTGAGGCTTCAGCTTCATAACCACCTTGATTTTCTTGATTGGGCCTTGGAGAACATGTGAATGATGCAATGTCAGCTCTCCTTGCTGGGACTCAGGTACTGGCACTTTGGGAAAATAGCTACCTGGCCCAGGGGACGGCACCTAGAAGTGATGACCGCCACCTTGCATCATACCAAAAGGGAGCATCTGCTCTCTTCACAGGTGCAGGCAGATTGCATTCTAATAATACATTGTGCTAATCTTAAAGGGCCTTAAACAGACAGCTGCATTTAAACCTCATGGCAGCTCCATGAAATACACGAAAATCTGCTGGCTTCAGATTGCAAAGAAACAAAGAAAGCTGGCTGGGTACCTGTGAAGAACCAGGAATAGGAAGATTGAGAAGCCATCTTCACAGGTTCTTTTTCTCTCTATTTTCTTTGGTCAAACACCGATTTTAAAGTGCTGATTAATTACTAGATGGCTAAGTCTATAATTGATTAATAAGAACTACGATGGAAAAAAATCTAAATCACAATATGAATGTTGTAAGGAATAATCTCTCTTATCAAGCAGTGATTTTTTTCACTTTTTAAAATGATTTTCTCTGGGAATCATTAATGGTGAGCTTCCTTCATACATTTAAATATTGGCTTATAGATTTTTGCTTGCTGAGAAAAGTTGGGAAGGGAGGTAGTGATGAAACTTTAAGCAGAAGCACCCAGTTGTTCCTGAGAGCTAAGGAACAGCTGGAGGTTGACAACCATTTCTAGAATGCTGGTGTAAGCCCGTGAGTGTAGATCCATCCCCAGTCACGTCTGCGATCACACGTGTTACGGATTTAGCCCTGTAGCTATGTAAACCCAGAAGTATAGAGTCCCAAAAGGTTTTTATAGAGACTCCATGGGTGCACACTGTCTGGGTGGAGGGGTCTGCCTGGCTCTGGGAGTCCACCTGCCATGGGCAGCTGCAGTGGCCTCCGTATCAGGAGGTGGCTGCCGGTTTCAAGGCTCCTAGAGTCTGCAACCCTGAAGCCAGTTTTCCTCCTGTGTGTCACGATCAGGCTTCTAGGGGAGATAGGGTTCAATTCTGTGCTGGCCATTTGCCTGCCTTCCCGGTCCAGTTCCTGAGGGAGGATGTGCTCCTATGAGAACAACAAACCTGAGTTCAAGTTTGGTTTCTGCCACTTTGTTCAGAAAGCCAGGCTGCAGTGTTTAGCCTTCTAAGCCTTAAATTTGGGGGTGGAAAATGGGAGTTGATAACTTCCATACAGGAAGGCAGGTGTGATGTTTATGATGGATTTGCACTTAAAATTAGCAGCTGTTATTTTTATTGGAAGAAAGCCTGACATTCCATCAGGGAGAAAGAAAAAAAAAGTGGTATCAGCCAAACTAGGCTGTGTTTGTGTGTGTTGGGGAAGGAGGTTGTCTTTCAAGGAACAGTGGAAGGGTTGTCAGTTCCCTCTACCCTCTGCCACCACCCCACCACATGCTCAGCAGACTGGGAACAATGCCGGTGGCTGCATGTCTGACCAGCAGATTGGAACTTTGCATCAGCGGCCCAGGTGGCATAGACACACACCTCCTTCTGACACTTTGAGTCAGGAGATGGTGATGTACAGCAATGGGATAGTGTGGAATCCGCTTTGGAGTTAATAGCGGCCACCACATCCGGTTTCCTGGGGTAGCAGAACTGGCAGGGCTGTCTGGGGAGTCCCCATGTTGGTTGAAAGTAGGCTGAGGTGTCTCTTGCAGTCTGCTGTGGCACCTGCTGGGCTGTCGTCACAGTGGTTCTGTGGAGGGGTTTTGGCTGCCAAATTTCCTTTGGTTCCTGTCTGTATTCTGAAATACCCCAAAGATTCTGCGGACTCCCCCAAACTCCTTACGGTAGGTGTTTTTCCATTTCTGTCCTTACCAAAAGAAACTTGATCAGTACCCTCCCAAGCCACGCTGCTCACAGTCATTCTCCCTATTACTCTGTTTCCATAGTAGTGTTAACCATCGCTAACGGTATTTCACCAACTTGATACTTGCTTATTTTCTTCCATCATAGACTGTGAGCCCCCAGGGGCCACACTTGCCTCCTCACCACGCCCCTCAAAGCTGCTTGTCATAGACTGGTTACCTAAGAGCCCGCCTGCCACTGTGAGGCTGTAGATCTCTCTATGCCTCAGTTTTGCCATCAGGAAAGCGGGGATAAGGCAGTCTCTGTGTACTATACAGTTGCGAGAACTAAACAAGTTAACACAGGACTGCCTGGCACATGGTGTCTCTGAATGAACACATTTAGGAGAGTAATAGTTGTTTTTTCAGGATTTTAAAAGATTGGTCCCATCACCCCCCCCCCACCATAGTGACCCTTTCCCTATGGTCAGGCTGAAAGAGTGCCAGACTGGGATGTTGGAACTGGTTTTCCTGTCTTCAAGGTGGTGCTCCATTTCAGTGCACCAAACACCATAGCATTTTATTACATAAGCACCCCAGGTCTGGTCCTCAGAGTCTGGGAGTCAGGCTTCTCTGGAACCATTGAGTCACGCACTTTCCCCCTCCCTGTGGCCTCTTGCTGTCCTCTGGCTGCTAGGGCCAATGGATCCACCACTGCTTCCCAGAAGGCTGCTCCTTGAGAGCGCCCAGGACTCCAAGCCCACAGGAATTTCACAAGGTCTCAGCCAGCAGATGGGCTGCCAAGCCAAACACAACCTTTCTGATGCTGGCTCTTCCCTGAAAGGCAAGTATTACGTTTTCCACAACCTCAGCTCTTCTGGGGCAGAGGGCTGAAGGCCACATGGACCAAGTGTGTGTGTATTCTGCGATGTGATGGTGCAACGGAGCCTGGGGCTCTGAGCTCTGTAGATGTTTGCTACTCTATTTTAAGAATCCCAGTCTTGTCTGTTTCCTGGCAAGTGGCCCTTGGTCGGAGGAAAGGGAGAGCGAGGGGAGGGTCAGTGAAGCCCAAGCTACAGGGTGCAGGATTTCCAGCTGGGTGGAAATTCCCATCCTTCCTGGAAGCAAATTACTTCCCCTCCCCCACACACAGGCCACCACTGTGTGACTAAGAATTCTTCACTGGTTAGGGCAAGTCTTCCTTATTTTAATAACAAAATAAGAAGGGCTCACTGTTTGCACAGCATGTTAGATTCCCCAGAGCACTTGCAATCACTTTCTCCCACATTTGAGTAAGACAGGTATTATTATTACTCTATTTGCAATTCAGAAACCTGAGGCACTGCGAGGTCGGTGACCGCACGTGATCACATAGCTGGTTAATCATACATTCAGATCGCCTGAGTTTCAAATTATGTTCTTTCCTTTAGCGAACGGTCATTCATTATCTCTCCTCCACGCCGCAATGCTTTTCCTGTGCTCATGAGCATCTGTGTTGTGGGGAATGACGCAGTGATGGACCGGTGAGCAGTACCTGGCTTCCTACTCCTGTGGCTCTTTTCCCCTTGTAAGAGAGGGTATTTTTCCTTGCAAACCAACAATTACTGAGCACTCCCTTCGTGCTGCTACTGTGCTTTGTACAATCTATGGGAGAAAGTTTCCAAGCATATAATTATGATAAAGTGTGATAAAACTGCTGGAAAATACAGAATATTTTCTGTATAAGAAAGAGGCAATTTACATTGTTGGGGGCAATGAGGAACCTTTCAATGGCTTCCCCACAGTTTTTGTTTTCTGGTTGTAGCTATATTTATTTATTCAAAAATTTAATATTTTTATTAGTACGTGTTTGTAGTGCACAATGTTTACATTCATGGTGGGAAGTTGGTACATGTGCATAACATATTTTAATTCTTTTTTCATCATCTTCCTCTCCCTTCCTGACACCTTCTTTCCAGCTCTTGGTCCTTTTTCCATTCAACTTTTTATTATTACAAAAAAGGTCAAGCATTCTGGAGAATTGAGAGACGGCTACAGTGGCTACCATTTAAATTCAATCACCACTAGCATTTGTCATACTGACTTTGGCTCTGTTGATACATAGATAAGTAGATATGGACGCATAGCTCATATCTAAGTACACGTGTGTAGATTTACAGCTAAAGCATTTGAAAGGAAGTCAGGCATGTCATGAGCTTCACTCCTGAACATTTCAGGAATAAGGATAGTCAAAGAATTCTGAGTTGGGTTTTGCAAGACGAATAGTTCATTGAACAAAACGGGAGGACCCCTCCGAAAAGTGGCAACTGTATGTAAGTAGCATGGGGTTCTGGGGGGAAAATGTGTTGAGTAAGACAAGACATAGGGGTGGGAAGCAGCTGGAAGAGGAGATGGGAGCAACTGACTGTACCCAGAATGTGAAGGAACTGGATGAGGTGTGAGCTGGGGGGGGGGGGGGCTAGAGGCTTTAAGGAGGGGATGATAGCTCTGATTGATGTTTATTTGGCCCCAGAATGGGTAGAATCTGGAAGATGGGTTAGGCTGTGATGGAGGTCAGAGGGAGAGAAGTGCTGCACCATCACTGGAGAGTGAGGTTTCTTCCAAAAGCAACACACAGATGCATTGAGGTCATCCACGCTACTAAGCCAGGGAAGGGTGGTGGTGTGTACAGGACACTAAATTAATTTTGGGTAGGTATAAAGAAAGGCAATTTACAGGTGGAAATGTGATCAGCGTGCTGCTAGGGACCAAAGAGCTAGGCCTGGTGATGGTGGGGTCCTCTACGTGCAGACTGTAGTTGAAGTAATAGCAGTGACTCTGATGGAGGTTGGAGTAGGAACAGAAGTGGGTCCAGACCACACAGCCAGGCAGCATCACACAGAAGGCACAGAGGGGAGACTGAAGAGTCGCTTGGTGGTGGAGGAAGAGTCAGCATGGCCCAGCCCACCTGGCAGATTCTTAGTGGGCATTACCTGAGCCCACAGGTGTGAAATCCTAAATTCCTGGCTAGTGCTTCCTCACTGCTGGGTGAGTGGAAGGCCCTGGTTAGAGCAGATGGATGTTCTGGATCAGTGATGGAGAACCTTTTAGACTTTTAGTGATACAAGCAGCCCACTGTGGCACATGTGCCATAGGTTCGCCACCCCTGCTTTAAATGAAAAGTGTTCATGGACCAAAAGCTGCACCTAGAAAGCTGACAGTCTGCTTCTTCTGCTCCCTTTGGCCTTCCCAAAGAAGTGGAGACCAGACTGAACTAGAAGAGAAGGTGCAGTATCTCACAATGGAACCCAGGGCAGACGAGAGCTGTCGGCCCCTCTGGGAGGTGCGGTGGGGTGGTTTGCAGGAAGAGTAGTCAAAAAAAGGGACTCTGCATCAGGTGACCCAGGAGCACATCATGGCTCCATCTTTCTGTGTCTCCCTCACTAACCCATGCCTCAGTTTCCCCATCTGTGAGGCCACAATCAGAGTACCATTTTCAGAGTCCGAGAGGAGGACTATGGCAATCCTTGACGGTGAGCACGGAGAACTGTTCGCTATGTACACATCCACAGCTGTCATCGCCCCTGCTGCAGCCAGACAGGCTGGGAAGCCTGGGGATTTGGATCCTGAAGGTTCCCTGGTGGCTACACTTGGAGCAGCACAGGCAGATGCCCACGTGTGTGACGGGGAGGCTAATTCAGTCACACAGCTTCCCGCGTGTCTCCCCCTGTGCAGATGTGTGGGGCGCACTAGGGAGTGCTCACTTCTTTCTCTGCAAAACATCATGCGCTCCCCCGCTGTGCTCCTCCCTCTGTCCACCTGGGCCTGTTTCTAGGACAGCTGCTGTGCCGGGGCGAATGGCCAGGGAGCTCATGAAAGGACCACCTGTTCCTGTCGCTCCCCCAGCATCATCGCTGGCCCCAGCCTCCCCCTGCTCACACAGCAAACCACGTTTCTCTCTCCCTCTGCTCAGGTGTTGTGGGCTCATTGTGAGAGGCACGTTTTCTTACAACTTGTCACCACATCACAGCGAGGGCTGATGCTGTGGAGCCACCTCTGTTTTCCTGTGAAACTGTTTCTCTTCTGTGCTTCTGCATGGGTTCTCCCCACCCCCACAGCCCGCTCTTTTATTAACTTGCGGCTCTGGGAAGGTAACCGAGAGGGGGAGGGGCTGCACAGAGGGCAGGTTCCTAATTCCCAGGAGACTACGAGGTGTCCGTGACACTCATATGCTGGGGCCCTTATGCCTCCTGAGTGGCCTAGGGGAGCACCTAGAAGTCTCTTAGGAGGGTTTGGAGAAACAGCCAAAATTGGCAGCCAGGGTCCGCGGGGCGAGCTGCTCAGAGGCTGGGCATGCGCATTGTGTAGTCCTGGATCTGGCCTAAGTAGACCTGGATTCCGGTCCTACTGACCCTGCTTACTGGGAGTGGTCATTTCTCTTTAAAGGCAGGGCCTAGAGCAGGGACAGGTGTTAGCATGGACCAGCTGAAATGTCCTTCTTACCAAAGAGGACAGTTTGACCAGAAACCCCACTGGGTCTCCCCAGTGTCAGCATCTCTAGAACCCCAGGACAAAGGCGGGAAGGTGTGCTCGGGGCTTTTTTGTGCTCGGGGATTTTTTGCATCTGGGGCTGAGAGGAGCAGGGAGAACTGGCACCCTGTGTCCAGCCCCAGTCTGGAGCCCCTGATATCTGCTCAGTCCTGGACTTTGCTTCAGTTTGCACTGCTTGGGGAGATTCACAGCTGCCACAGTGGGCTGTGTCGAGGGAGATGCATGCAGTAAATTTTACCATGTAACCCAGCCCATCTGGTGAAAGTTCAGCTGAGAATGCTTGCTGTACACAGACCCTAGGGAGACAGGGTTGAAAATGATACTCCAAGGATATTTACTGCACCTAGCATTGGATTTTTATTCATTTGTTAAGCATTGAATGGCTATTATGTCAGATTCTGGGGTTTCTGGTCAAGATTGGGGTTGTGAGTCTTCCTAAGGCCATTTTAGATTCGCCTAAGTAACACCCATGTCTCAAAGGCAACTTGGAACAAAGGAGGTTGCCTCTGTGACTTTGGGACTGAGCACTGTCTGACTTTCTACTGTGTCCCAAGAGAGGAGAGTAGCTGGCCTGGGACATAAACATCTATGCATGGAAGTTTTCCCGGTGAGGCTCATTCAGCTCCCTGCCCCTTCACACACACAATTTGTGAGTGTAACGCACCTCCTCTCTACCTGTTCCATAGCCTTGTTCTAGACACAACTATTAGTTGTTTGCTGTGCTTTCTCCTGGTCCATGTGTCAGGCATCAGCACTGGCTGGTAACTGGTTGGAGACTAAAGTGGGGGTTGATGGTCAAAAGTCCTGTGCTCCAGCCCCGGGGGTGATACCTACTGGGCCCCCAGGATATGTTTCCTGCCTGGTGACAGAGGCAAAGTCCTGGATGCAATACCTGCTTGTTTTTTCAGTTCTGAGATAAAAAGAAAGGGGAAAAACGTTTCATCTTCTGTTTGCAAAGGAATAGGGAATTGGAAATGTAAGAATCACCTTTCATTCATTTGCAAATGCCAGGCCTTGCTTTTCCTCCTCTTCATTCTTTTGTCCTGAATGGCCTCTTGGGGACTTGGAAAATTTCCAAGTGAGAAAAATCCAGAGGTGGAACAACTGTGTGTCTCAGTCTTGATGAATGGAAATTAGATGCTCTCAAAAAAGTGACATTCGTGACTAAGGTGAAGAAAGGGACAGGGAGATACTGTGAGAAAGAGGAAGACATTCGGAAACCCAAAATTCTTAAGCAATTCTCCACTTTGGAAATAGCAGTATTGGGATACAATGGGGCCCATCAGTGCCGCTGATTTAGTAGGTTCTTTAGGGAACATATCAACACAGTGGCAGAGGAGGGGGGCAGGCGTGCTTGCAGGCAAGAGCTGAGGCAGTGTAAGGTGGGGAGGCAGAGCCTGGGCACTGGCAGACCCCTAACTTAGGGGTCTGGAGGCAGGTGACGGGTGGCAGCATAGGGTAAAGCAGATGTCACAGGTAGGCCACCAAGGCTACATGCATGCAAACACAACATAAACTCAGCATCTGAAGGACAGAGACAGCAAGAAGACCAAAAAAACATACACCCCAGAGAGCCAGGCTCCAACTATGAAAAGGAAGGAGCCCCGAAGGACAGGGAGGAACAGAGAGGTTCGTGAGACCCAACCCATCCTGGAGACTGTGGGAGCAGAAGATCTGGTTCTCCAGGAGCTGCTCCTTGAGTCCCTTCCAAGTGGGAACCAGGGTCTGCCAGGAGTAAAGGGAGATGGGAAAAGGTGATGGGGAATGCAGGGCTCAGATGTTAACCAAGCGAGTAGGCAAAGAAACTTGACAGCCACACGTAGGAACTGATACACAAGGGACTGGGAAGTGAGGCTACAGGAAAATCCAGGGTCAGAGATGACACCACAGCTAAGAGGAAGAAGAGACTGTGGGAAATGTGAGCAGGGAAGGGGGAGGAGGGTGAGCAAAGAAGCAGGCTGGGGAAGGACACAGGCCACCTCGTATCGCACAGATACTACAGAAGACAGAGGGATGAGTTATAGCATCCTGCCACTATTCCCCAAGGATATGCTTTGTTTTTCTCCTAGTGAGCCAAGGCTGAGTTGTAGAAAACACTGCACGGCAAGCTGACATGACGTGGCCTAGGAGCACAGGCTCTGGAGTTAGACTGTCTGAGATCAAAACTCAGCCTGCTGCCTCCTTCACGACCTTACGTGAGTTCCTTCCCTGTCTCTCGAGCAACTAACTTAAATGTAAACTGAAGACAATGTATTACCCTCTGAAGAGGTTAACTGTGAGAAGTAAGAGATAATTCGGGTAAAACAGAGGCTGGTACATGACAGATGTCCAGTAAATGTTAACTTTTATAATTTGTGTTGAATCACAAGCCACCTACCCAGCCAGTACTTACGGACTCGTATGCTAAACTGACGTGGTATCAAAGGATGAGACACAAATATGGGGAAGGCAGTGGTCCCTGCCCCCGGAGCACATAAGGGAAGCAGTGCAGAGCAATTCTGTGGGGGAAGATGGGCACCAGAACAATCAGGATGCAGGCACAGCTCGGAGAAGCTGGTCAACTCTGCTTGGAGATGGGGTGAACTGGGGAGTTAGGGAAGTCTATGAGAGAAGGTGTTATGAGCTGGCTCTCAGAAACCAGGTAGAAAATCCAGTTGGGTGCGGTGGAGCACTCTGCGAAGCTGAGGCAGGAGGATCACAGATTTGGGGAAATAAACAACTTAGCAAGATCCTGCTGCAAAATAAAAAATGAAGGTCTGGGCATATAGCTCAATGGGAAGGCCCAGGGTTTGTTTAATCACATAATAGCCAAAAGGAGCCAACATTAATCTATATTTCTAGGGCTCAGACCAGGGGTCACATGTGTTTGTGGGTGGGAATGGCTGAAAGGAGCACAAGAGAAATTTCTGGAGTGATACAATTTTTCTGAAACTTGACTGGATACAGGACATGTGGGTGTACACAAAAATCATAGAACTGTGCACCAAAGATCTGTGCATATTATTATGTGACTGACATCTCAATTTGTAAGCAAAGTAAGTTTACTGGAAACTGCTTTTGCAGTGGGTCATAGGGGTGTGGGGCCTGGCGGTATGCAGGGCACGTTGTGCTGTCGGGGACCTCGTGCTCAGCAGCTTGCAGTATGATGCTCCTGTGTGGCTGGATTTCAGGGTGTGAGGCAAAGGACAAGGGTTAGAGACTTCAGTGTCACGTCCAGGTGTCTAGACATCATCCTCTAAGCCTGGGGGAGGGAAGAGGAGAAGAAACCAGACAGACCCAGAGAGCAGCAAAGTGAACTATACCCTCTGCCCTACAAGGCAGTCAGGAAAAACAGTCATTTCCTACATCCAGGCTGCACGTAGGCCACCCCCCCCCCAGGAGTGGAGGGGCCCCAAGTTTTTGTCATGACCTGATAGGGAAATCCCCAGGGACTATTTCACATCTGCTAGCGGCCACCGCTGCCCCTTATCCAGCTGCTTCAGGACACAGGCTGTCGCCACTGATTTCATCCTCCTAAACCTAAGGGTGGTACCGCATTGTGCTCCCTGTGCCAGGGTCTCAGGGACTCCTAAATCCTTCTGCATGTGCACTCTACCCCCAAGCCTCATCAAGCTTTTCTTAGCTACCTCTTCAACTTGGAGCAGGCTCCCATGCCCCTGTCCCATGTCTAAACCGCACCGCCTGTCGTGACCGAAGCTCTGCCCCCACTTTTTAATACCGCTGATCCTTAGATAGCCTCCTCCAGCCACATCTGTTTCAGACAACAGACAATAGCTCCTTTCACATTTTCCCTCCCCAGTGTGGAGAGGTGTTTTCCAGGCTGGATTGTAGGGTCCGTGAGTCAGGGAGAAGCCTCACAGGCCGTCTTCCCACCAATTTGGGACTATGGTAACTTCTTAATGAATATTTATTTATTAATTAATATTTATGTGAAGGTTCCCGACCTCGGGAGGAATCATCTGTGTGGAATCAGATATTGAGTGTTTTCATTTCCTCTACTCACTTTCAGTAGACAAAGATGCTGTCTAGACTTCTGTTACTTTGGAAGGATGTTCTGGGGGCAAAGAGCAGAGAGGCTGACAGACATAAAGGGCAGCGTACCCAGGACATGTTGGGATGTTTAATCCTGACCCCAGCTTTGTCTAGATCCTGATCTCAGATGACCCAGGCTGCAGAGCTGTCCCCACACCCTCCATTAAGCATATCACAGCAGCGTTGGGTACTGGACAAAAGCGAGGTCAGGTTTTGTCAAAGCCAATGCATTTCAGAAGTGAGTTCAATTGGCTGGGTTTACAGCAACTGTCAGTCATTGAGGTTACTGAAACTGCAGACACAAACTGACCTGCTGGGAAGAGAATTTGGGATAAATTGTGAACTTCAAAAAGTTTCTGCCTGGAAACTGAAGAGGTAACCATGGCAACAGGGAGGCAGGCTGAACTAGAGAGGGCTCTTCATCTTCAGCAGGGAGGTTTGTGCTCTAATTCCTTTGTCTATTCGCCTTTGTTGAACTTAAGAAAGTACTGGCTCAGGAATCTGGAGGTGGGGTCCTGGTTTCAGCGGTTTCCAGTTCTAGCTTACTTAAAGGCACCTCAGGCACTGCTGCTTTGTTGTCTGGAAAATGGAAATTTAAAACCTCCTCTAGTCTGTTCAGAGGGACACAGAAAGGACAGAAAGGGTTGAGGGGATTCTCTGCATAATCAGTATTATTGTTGTGCAGCCATGTCTGGGCTGATTTAAACATGGGTTTGACCCATCCGTAAACTCATCTTTGTTGCCTGGAGAACAGCTGGCTCACAGACAACTCCCACATCCCCACCTGGCAGCTGCACAACGAAAGTGTCACTAGCAGCACCAGGTGAAGCATAAACCTTCAGCTGACCAACTCCACCCACAGTGTCCTGCTGGTGGGGCTGGGGAGGCTCCTTGCCTTGGGGACAAAGGACTGCTCAAAAACACGGTGTCCACAGGGTACCTTCCCACTCCTGGCTGCACCCCTGCCCTGCCCTAGTCCATCCGCGGGCCTGTGAGGAAGGTAGAAGAGCTGGTTGGCAGGACAGGAATGCGGTGGGATGCTGGCATCTGAGACCACCCGGAAAGGCTGTGTGGGGCTGGAGCTGCCTGCTGGCTTTGTTCTCCATGGAGCAACCAGGACATTTTCAAAGAGCCATGACTGCAACCCATGTGTGCTGTACTGAGTAACTGGGTCATTTTCCACAGGCTCTGGCTGCGGGCACCTATTATACGTGTGCCTCCGAGGGCACCTATTCCAGCAGTCAAGTGCTCTGATTCTGGCCTTTGTTGCCCCAGCAAACTTAGCTGCTAACTCACAAGCCTCCCTCTCCTTCTCCCCCTAGATGGTTCTTCCTTTTCTTCCCCTCTCTGCAGCCCTCTGGAAGAGCTCACAGACAGGATGTCTTCCCCCTTTGTCTCTCGTTTCTGACTCTTTACTTCCAGGAACACAGAGCATGCCTTCCAAGGAAAGCAACCTTTAAATGGTCCTTATGAAATAAAAACCAACATACTTGCTATTTTTCCTTACTGCCTAGGATCCCAGTATGCCTACCAAGTAAAACGGAACGCTAACATTTATCAAGAGTTGCCTGCATGCTGGCAACAAGCCCCTGATGTGGAGGCCTTAACATGTCCCTGGGTTCCCTCCTCAGGTCAGTGGCCGCCCTGTCTGTCTGGAGTCTGTCGTAGGCTCTCTCTACTAGTTACTCATGATGGAGGGCACACTGCTGAAAACCAGGCCACCTTTTTGGGCCAGTTCCAAGAGGGTCTCTGTAAGTTCCTGCCTGGAAACTGAAGGCATGGCCCCCTTGCCTCTGTGGTACAGTTTTGAATGGCTGCTGGAACTCCAGAGCAAGTCCTGGGCCAGCCAGGTGCTCCTTGAACCTCTCAGTATTCACCCCTCCCTCTGCCCAGCCCTGCTTTCCTCCCTTCCTCTTCCCCTGCAAACCTCCCCTGGCAAGCCTCGGCCTTACCATGCATTTCCTGGGGAACTCAAACACGGAATTTATTTAGGCCTCTCAACCGCCTTAGGAAACCAGTGCTTTGGTGACTTAGAGACAAGGAAAACAAAGGTATAAAGAGGAGAGGAAGTTTGCTCGAGGTCTCCCATCAGTCAGTGGCAGAGCCCTGGTTTGAGATCCGAAAGTCCATTTCTAAACCCTGTGCTCTCAACTCCCTTGCACCTTCTTAATAGCAATTCCAGACTGGACATGGCAGCACGTGTTTCTAAGCCCAGTAACCTGGAGGGCTGAGGCAGGGAGGCTGTAGGTCTAAGCTCAGCCGGAGACTTAGAAAGACCCTGTGTAGGAAAAAGAAAAAAAAAAAGTAAGAAATGTAAAAAGAACTGCAGGGCAATGGGCATGGCCATAATGCCTTCATGGGAGGTTGAGGAGAGGCAGAGTTTTTATTACCTTTATCTCAGAGATGGGGAGACCGATCAAGGGACTGCTCACCCAGCATTACCGCCCAGTTACAGTAGTGGGCTTATTTATTTATTTTTCTGCATTGGGGAAAGTATGCGTAACTCATATCTGAAATCTAAATTCTGGCACCACTTACAGCGATCTGTTAATTCTCAGAGTCTTTCAGAAAGTGCCAGGCACATAGTAGGTGTTCAACAAACCGCACCCTCCCCACACATCTGCTGCTTCCAACTCTGCCCTCGCGCGAGTTTCTTTCCTCTCCAACCCTCAGTTTCTTCATCTAGAAAATGGAGAGGATGATGATGGGGAGCTTACTCAGCCCGACGGCCGTCGGGGCAGGAACGCAGTGCATGGTAATTACCGGTACACTCATGACGCGGTTTTGCCCGGGCTGCACCCTGTGCTCCTGTCCTTCAAGATCTAAGAGACTCAGATTTTCCTGTGATCGCCTCCGTGTCTGCCTCCCCGACCTGCCACCTCCACGCAAACCCTCCTGACGCCGTTGCTTTCGTTTCCTGATTTTATTAGAGGTCGGTGGGTTTTTTCCTACCGAGCTGCCGCGCGAGCCTCGTCTCCGCAGCTCCTCGCTCCCCACGCGGGCGGCTCTGGAGGAGGAGGGGCAGCTCCCCCCGCGCCCGCAGGGCTGACCGCGCCCCGCCCGGTCGGAATGCTGGCCCCGCCTAGCGCAGCCCCCACCCCGCTCTGCGATTGGCCAGCGGCATCCAGCCCCGCCCCTCTCCGCCGCTCCGAGGGGATAAAAGGCTCGGCGGCGGCAGACCCGCGTGTGCAGCCCGCAAGGACCTGCGCGTGTCCTCCAGTCTGTAGCTGCGAGCTTACTGGAGCGGGTCACCATCCTTCCCAAGACGTGCTGTCCTGCGCCCGCAACCATGTGCCGCACCCTGGCCGCCTTTCCCACCACCTGCCTGGAAAGGTAAGGGCAGTCCCGCTCCTCCGAGGAAAAAGTGCAAGCCCGTCAACTTCGGGAGCGGAGCTGCAGGCTTGGGGACTTGGGCAGGACCCGGGCGGGTGACTTGAGTAGAGGGGCAGACATCACCATGGTGCCAGGAGGTGAAAGAAAGGGTGAGGGAAGCCCAGCTTCCCTGCTTGCTGCCATTCCTGTCCTGTGAAAAGGGCGCTTCTCAGTCCAAGTCCCTTCTGCTGAAGACTCTGCCTCAGGATGAGTATGTGGGCATCGTCAGGCTAAACTGAGGTTGTCCCGGTTTCACAAGCACCTGGTTTTCACTCCATGGCCCAGAGCTAGGGGCTTGGCCTCCTTTGCCCCGGGAAGACAGAAGAATCCATTCTGTATCCCACCGGCCAGAGATTTGCAAACTTTCTAGAAAGCTAATTCAGCAGCTTGTAACCCTTACTGAAACTGTTGGCTGAGTAGCAAGAGGTAAAGATGAAGGCAGGGATCAGTTTCCACACAGTTCCAGAAATATCCTGACAAGCCTGAGGAATGCTGAGCTGCTATCAAGCAGCACAAAGATAGATCAGTGTGACTTAAATAGGAACAGCCAACATATACAGTGTTGTAACCTTAAAAGTGTAAGACCTCCCAAGATAGAGCTCATACTTGCTTTTGTTGCTTCAGGCTTGATAATGGTAACAAGAAAAGCACACTTTTGGCTCTGGGAACCACCAGAGAGTAATGCTAGCTGAGCAAACGGAGAATCCTTCCATGTTTATGATTTGTCTTTCAGAGCCAAAGAGTTCAAGACGCGTCTGGGGATCTTTCTTCACAAAGCAGAGCTGGGCTCTGATACTGGCAGTGTTGGCAAGTTCGAGTGGGGCAGTAAACACAGCAAAGAGGGGTAAGTTTTATCCAGTCCGGGGCCCCCAGTGGGGAGGGAGCCCGAGAAGGAAAATACCAGGAGGAATTAGGGCACGCTAGATGCACCTGGGCCGCCCTTCACTGGGGCTTTTGTTGCTGTGGCTGCTTTGGCTCAGGGGTGAAAAGGAATAGGTATCTTTAGGGTTTTAAGTCCACCAACAGACAACTGCATTCCTGGCATGAGTGCCTGCCTACCAGACTCTCCCATCTGGAGGTGTCACCACATGGACATTTAGAGCTAGGACAGGGCGCAAGACCTCTGGAAGCTGTTATTAACAATTCTGCTTCCACTGGTGCAAGTACCTTGCCTAGACTATGATCAGTGCTGCCCTAGGGTGGTGGTATCCTCCTGTGAGACCTGTCTTTCCTTGGGGAGGTGTATAAAACACAGGTTGGAGAAACAATTTTGGACAGAGAAGAGACAGACTTAGAGATAATGACTGAGGCCAAAAAAGACCTTGGCTCATTGTCAGGTTGCCGATTTGTTCTTTAGAAAACATCCTCACTTACCCTAAATCCAGAGCTAAACTCCTAGTTTTGAGGAGTCAGCTTCAACAACCACTGAGCAAGTCTGTGCGTAAATTATGTGGCTTCTTATAAGAGCACTAGCTAGAATTTGTTCTATTGTTTGGTTTGTTGATTTAAAAACAGTTTTTTAAATCTTTTTTTATTGTTTAGTAGATGCATCTCCGAAGATGTGCTGGGGTGGAGAGAGTCCTTCGACTCATTGCTGAGCAGTAAGAGTAAGTAGGACTCTTGTGTCTGTCTGTGGGTGGCGTGTGCACACACGTGCTTTGGAGCCAGGGATGTTGAAAACACGGGAAAATACTCGTAATAGAAATAATCATAATGATGCCAGCCTCTATTCAACATACAAAGGCAGGCCCTTGTCCAAGAAGATTACGTTCTAAAAATAGAGCCATTAACTGCAGTTGCTATCTTTTCTTCTTTTATCCCTAGCTGTCCCCCAGTCTGACCTGTTTCCCTGTCTTTCTCTTCCACCCCAGATGGAGTGGCCGCCTTCCACGCCTTCCTGAAGACAGAGTTTAGTGAGGAGAACCTGGAGTTCTGGCTGGCATGCGAGGAGTTCAAGAAGATCCGATCAGCTGCCAAACTAGCCTCCAGGGCTCACTGCATCTTTGATGAGTTCATTCGCAGCGAAGCCCCTAAAGAGGTCAGCACCCCAACATGGTCTAGGAATCCTTCATCCTTTCCCTTTGCCTAGGAGAGTGGGGTGGGGCTGACACATGAAGGGGTGGTTTTGAAGTTGAGTGGGCTTGTCACAGGGAGATGGGCTCCTGAGGCCAGAGACTGGAAAAGCCAGCTCAGTGCTACTGCGGGACATCAGACTCAGATGGTACAGGATGGGCCAGAAAGATTTTTGGCTTGTGTCCACACACACCTTTCTAAATCATTTATATTTAGACCCTCAACATACTTAACAACTGGAGAGACAAGGTCATCATTGAGACCTTGTGCAGCTTGGCTTGGTCCCCTGGCTGACCTGTGGTCAGTGAACTTTTTTTTTTTTGCAATTCAGTCTTCCTTCTGGCTGGCTTTTCAGTTTGAATAAAAACGTGGAGTCCCCTAGTGGACAGATTGGAGTAGTGCCTCAAATTTGAATCTGTTACATTGTTCTCTGACTGCTTTTATTTACTAGTCTGTGTTAATTTCATAAAAGTTTATTGAACAGAAGTTATAGTCTCAGGGAATATAGTAATAAATAAAACAAAGTCTCTCTACTAGTGGAACTTATATACCAATGGAAAATTCCAATAGCCACTTAAATAAATACAAGCAGGTCAGATGATTTATGCTCTGGTACAGCAAAAGACCGCTATGAAATACAGGGAGCACTGAGGGCTGCAGTGGGGTGAGTGGACAAAGGGAAGTCAGGAGTGGGCTGTTTATCAGGTGTCCTGTAAGGGGAGAGATGGAAGGACAGAGGGAGGGAAAGACGTGCTAGCAGGGAAGTAGCAAGTGCAAAGGCCTGACTAGGCAGAGAGGGTTTTAAAAAGTGCATTCGGTCTGCCAGGACAGACAGACAGGGCATGAGGGAAGAAGAAAGAGACCAGTTGAGAGGACCTGGAGGAGAGAGATAGTGGTGACTTGAACCAGGGCTGTAACAGAAGTGGCACAAGGAGGCTGGGTTTGCATACTTCTAG
This sequence comes from Cavia porcellus, assembly GCF_034190915.1. NCBI lineage: Eukaryota > Metazoa > Chordata > Mammalia > Rodentia > Caviidae > Cavia > Cavia porcellus. The sequence goes on from NW_026947512.1 coordinate 4,055,832, forward strand.
AGCATCCTCACACTAATTCCAAGGGATTGGAAGAGAGACGCTAGATCTGCAGTAGGGACAGCCCCAGAGCCGAAGAGCTTGTCCTGACACGGGAGACTCCTGTGCTCTTTGCACAGCTCCCACCCGCTGACCCTTCTGCAACCCCCGAGCCCCTGTCTTGGCTCCTTCTGCACCCCTGACCCTATGATTGCTCCTTTCCACAGGTGAACATAGACCATGAGACTCGGGAACTGACAAGGACGAACCTGAAGGCTGCCACAGCCATGTGCTTTGACGTGGCACAGGGAAAGACACGCACCCTCATGGAGAAGGACTCCTATCCACGCTTCCTGAAGTCGCCAGCCTACCGGGACCTGGCTGCCCAAGCCTCTGCCACCTCCGCCTCTGCATCCAGCTGCAACCTGGCTGAGCCCTCGCATACCTGAACCTCCAGGGCAGTGAAGAAGCCAGCAGGAAGAGAGGTGGAGTCACCCATCCCTGAGGCGGCTGCCCCGGTCGGAGAGGCAGGTTCTGTCCAGCAAGTGCAAGGGGACAGTGGAGGGGAAGTGGCCCAGCAGCCTAGTGGAACACCCACTCCTCCAGATACTATGGGCCATGTGTGAGAACAACCCTCACGCCTGGGACCTGGGGCTAAGGTCTGGGGACAAACCGGGGTGCAGCTGTTAGCCCTGGCTCTTGAGCTTCCCTCTGGGGGCAAGGGCAGATTCCAGGGAAACTTGAAAAGGCGAGAGGAAGACAATCAGAAGTTTGCCTGTGGATCAGTTGACTTTGCTCACCTCTTGGTTCCCTAATTCTCTGATGGCTCAGAAGGAGCCCGGTTACAGAATCTTCCTGATCCGCCCTGCTCAGCAGTCCCCATCCCAGATCACCCCAGGGCACCTTGGCTTCAGCTTCCTAATGCTCCCCCATGTCCCTCCTTGCAGTCTTTTCAAGGTCAGCAAGTCCAAGATTCCTGCCCAGAATAACATATATATACCTCAAAGACTGGCCCATGAATCCCAAGAAGGGGCCACCTTGTGCATGTGAACACAGCCTGTGCTCTTGGTGGCCTCATGCAGGTGGCCCCAGCTCTGTGTGAGCAGCAGTTCCACCTATGAGCAGGCTGCTGACTCTGTGAGCCCTTGGAAGTGAGGCCCAGGGGGAGAGGTGAAGGCCTTGGGGAGCAGGGAATGAGGGGGAACGGGATCAAAAGAAACAAATCTCTTGGCAAACCCCAAAAGTCCTGCAGAAACCAAACCACTATTTTTTGTGGGCCTGAGCAGGGATAAAGAGATGCCTCAGGGTGGAAGAGGAGCCTTGGGTTTCTTTCCTGTGGATTTGAGATGCATGCTGGAGCGTTGGGAGAGACGGGCGGAGACTGAGATGACCCCGGAGCAGAGTGGAGAGGCTGAGACTGAAGCTGGGGCTTGGGGCTGCTCAAAAGGGCAAGGCTGGGATGGTCGGAGCCGGCTGCCTGCTCCGGTCTCACCAGACAAGATATTCTGAGCTGAGACTCCCAGCTGCAGAGCCGGGACAGGGAGACAGTGTACCTGGACAGCGCCCTCTAGTGCAGGGCTGGCCACCACTGCCCTCTGTGCACTTGAACTCCTCTGGGCGAGAATTATTTAAGTATAACGTTTTGGCGATATGCCGAGTGTCATGTATTATTTTTGTTATTGTTGTTGATTGTCATTATGTGTTATATATTTTTTGTTATCATTATTGTCCTTGTTATTTATTATTATGATTCATTTTCTCCATGGGAGAATCTTAGCAGGAGTTGCTGCCTGATTGTCCCCCTCCACCAGACTCTACCTCTGAATGTGCTGGGAGCCACTTAGGGGCTGTCAGGAATGCATCACTGTTTAAATATTTATTTATTGTTGACCAAGGGAACTGGGTTCCTTGATATGAGTGATGTATGCAGTCTCTGTCAGCATGCTATATTCTTATAAAATAAAAATAAAACTCAGATGCAGTGTCTTGTCTCCAAGGGCTGTGGATGGGCACCTGGGCTGGGGAGGTGTCCGGGGGAGCAGGGCAGGTGAGTGAACTCCCATTTCACATGTGACACCCGAACCGCGAGGGGATAGGTGGTGCTCAGGGTGGCCACCAGGGTGGGTGACTTGTGTTAGCTGATGACAGCTTAACTTGTGCCGGGCTCTTTGCAGACTGGGACAGCTCTGTGCTGTCCTTCAGTCTGTATCCTTTGTCCGTCTCACCAGGACTCAGCACAAGCTGTTCTGTGTCTTGTGAGAGCCTGAGTACTTATCACAGAAGCCCATAGAATCACATCCTAAACCCAGACCCACCAGAGGGGTGGCACCAGGAGGGATTCAGACATTAAGGGACTGGGAAGGAAGGCGGGAGCTCTGTTACACTGGCGAGCGGGCAGCTGGTGTGCTTGAGATGGGCAGAGGGCCATGAGCAGGGAAGAGAGACAGTACCTGGGTACTTTCCTTGAGTACCTCCTATGTACCTACCTGGTAAAGAATCAGAAACAGTCACCATACCATCAGCAGCAAGTAGCCTCATTTAATGGGAAAAAGGGGCTTGGAATAAGCTTAGACGCATCCTGTGCATCTTCTGAAGTGATGTGAGTCCCGGTAGGAAGCGGACAGTAACCCACGAGTGGAAGAAATGAACGGCTGGGCTGATGGAGAGCCGTGAAGGACCGGTGCTTGTGTCTGTCCAGCAAGACCGTTCTCCAGGCTCAGTCCCATTCTGCTAGCCTGCCTTTCCTTGGTTGGCCTTGGGGTCTGTGTTGTGTCCTGGGGGTGGCAGGTGAACATCAGAGATAAGAAAAATCGACTCTTCACTGACCTTACAGTTCCTGTGTGTCAGACTCCAAATAGCCCCATGCCACTTGGTCCTAGAGTCTGAGTGACTGAGTGAAGATCACACGGCTACACCATGACCTCTGATACCTTTAGCCTCACAGGCTCTGCCTCGGCCCTGTTCGGCACTGGCTTAACAGACAGCCGGGTCCCCAGCAAACTCCCGCAGACCTCCCAGGTCTGCCGTCCTGCTCCTCTCTCACCCCGCTCCACCCAGCTGCAGGTTTCTGGGTTAGGCCTGACCTCTTTTCCAGTTTTCTGTTTCCAGGGTCTAGCATGTATCAAGTGCTTATCAAACAACTAACCCTAGGTAAGGGTTAGTTTAAAATCCACGAAGAGAGGCCTGCCAAGCACTAGGTCCCGAGTTTGATTTCTGGTACAAAAAAAAAAAAAAAAAAAATCCATGAAGAGAAAAGTTGGGTTATTATTCTCAATCTCCTCCCCGGCTTCTCTTCCTGGCCATCCCACAGACCCTCAATATGTAACACATTCAAAACCGAGATCATCACTGTCCTCCTCAGATACCCTCAGCCTCTGGTGCTCAGATTAGGCACTGGACCCAGATTAGGATCCTCTAACTCTGCTCCCCATCACATGGATCCCCATAAAACCCAAATAATTTGGACCCAACATCTCCTCCCCTCAGGCTTCTATAGACAAGTCTGTCTTCTCCAACCTGGGCCGCAGCGACTTCCCACCTGCCGTCCTTACCCCAGTCACTGTGCCGGCTCATTCCCCCTCCCACTGCACCAGTCTCCCAAGAAAAGTGCAAATCTGAGCACTTCAGGGCGCATTAAAGCCCTTCAGTGGCTCGCTTTTGACCGGAAGATGAAGTCCAGCTGTTACCCCGCTGCAAAGCTCCCTCTGAGCTGAGCTGATTCTCTCTCCAGACTTAGCTCCTGTGCAGAGGGCCTTTGCTCAGACTCGGCCCTCCCTGTTATTGTGGCTCTGTACGTGCTCTTCCCTCTGCTTGCAATGCCCTCCTTTTCTTCCTCTTTTTTAAAATTGGGAATTGAGAGGTAAGGAGAATGCCAACTTTAAAAGCAATCAATGCCAACTTTATCTAGCAATAAATATCATCTTCTCAGTGGAAGCCTTCAAGACACATGTTCTTATCTTGATTGTAGTGTGGAGGATGTGGCTGGGCTCCTCAGGGCCATGGCAATGGGAGAGCACAGAAAGGCGACTCACAGCCCAGCCTGGGAGCCAAGGTGCTGGGGCTGGAGTCTTGGCCCTTTCACCTTGGGAAGTTATTTGAGCCCAAGTTTCAGAGTGCACCATGTTCATGCCGCACAGATACACCATGAGCTTTTATTTTTGCCTGGTTCTCAGTCCTTAGCGCAGGAAAATTAGTGAAGACAATTTATCGATTTTTTTTTAAAATAAAATGGCAGAACCAAGATTTGAGCTCAGGATTCTAACTCAACTTTTCTTTCTAGTGTACTAGTCTCAGCGCGGTAGTGTACAGTATATGATGTTCACAGCATCCCAGAATCTCAGACCAGGAAGTGTAAGGGTGGAGGTAGTCGTAAGCCAGTGTACTCAGTCAGTCAGTTGGTTTGTGCTGTCCTGAAACAGATACCAGTTGCTGCCCAAACGCGGAAGGCCGAGCCTCCTGTCACCCTCTGCTGCCTCCCTGTGGTTATGATAGACAATGCACCCTTTTGGAGGAATGAATTATTTGATTTTTGTCACTTGTAAAAGTTAACTTCTTTCTTTGGGATTATATCTAATACCTGTAATTCGTTTCAGTGTGGCTTTGTTCATTAATTCATTTTAATATGCATATAAATTTTAGTGAAACTAGAGTTATTATTAACATAGCTGATAATACAGCACAGCGGGCATAGGAGTTAAACCAAGATTTCTTTAGTCCACAGAGCTGATTAACTCTAAAATTAAAGCTCTTAGGAAAAGGAAAAGGTGTTCAGGGTCTGTTAAATGCTGATTTCAAGATGGTTCACTATCACTGATGCTTTTGCGTAGCCGAGTAATGCAAACTGCTTTAAGGAAGAAAAGCGAGGTTGGAAATTAAATAACCGAGCTATGACCCTAAGGGTAAGAGAGCCAAGGCAGTCAGGTGCTAGAAAGTAGAATGTGAGCACCCCATCATTTAGAAAGCTATCTTAGACTTACAGTGTCGGTGATTTCTAAACTGTGATTACTAACCTATATGATAATTTAATTTAAACTTAAAAAATGAAAATGTGTGGATTAACCTTCTGTTCATAATGAGTTCCAGCTTCAGGGATGGCTCAGTGCTGAAGTATAATCGCCTTTGCCAATTCCATTGTGCCCGTTTCAGGGGCCAACTTCGCAGCTCAGAGTTCCATGACTGAACCCAGCTGTGCCTGCTGCTTATTAGTGAACGCTTTTACCACATTATCAAATTCCTAGAACCTCACTCTTTGCTGTAAATTGTGAACAGCAATCACATCAGCTTCCAAGAGTTTTTGTGATGACAGAATGAAAAAGAATTTTGAAAAGTACTTATCACGGAGTTCACACCATCCCCCGACCCTTCTCACACTGCTGATGTGAGGACGCTCATCTTCTTCTTGATTCATCTTGGTGCCACTGACTTACCAGCAAGCCGCAGAGAAAGATGTTGGTAAGTGAAATGCAGTTCATTCCCAAACTCAGAGCCAATCTCCACAGTGTAGAGGGTGTCCTTGGTCAAAGGAAAGAAAGACTGAGGACACTGATCAGTTCTAACATCTTGAGTACGGCAGGGGGAGGCCCCACGTCCTGTGTTTCTCCTTGGGCTTGGCTTCTCTGTCTTTAGCTAGGTTCTCCCTTCGCTCCGGGGCCCGCCGTCCTCTGCATTTGGTGGTTCCTGCTTCAGCCTGGACCCCTGCACCCAGCCCAGTACTGGGGCTGTTTGAGGACAGACAGTCTCTCTTCTTACCAGAACATGGTCAGACTCTGCATCTCTTAGTTCCCGCCTCCTTGATTCTCCCGGCTCAAGATGGTCTGGGGCGACTCCTGGCTTCTACCTCGCGCCTCCCACGAGACTTCCCCTCTTTGACGGGGTGAGTTTTGGCTGCTTCTACTTTGGCCTTGACTTAGAGTTAATTTTCTATTGAAATAGGATAGTTTTCCTACTTTATTATTCGTGACTTTCTTACTCTTGTGTTAATGGTTAGGCTTTAATTGTATTTGTGCTTCTTTGTGTAAGTCACCTCAAATCCTGTGACAGTAGTGGTATGAACTTAAATTAAAAAACAACACTCAGCAGATTAGTTTAGCACAGTTCTGGGTGTGCCTGGATGACTGACTTACTAAGGAGGAAAGACTCACCCTAGGTGTGTGTGGCACCAACAAATAGGTTTCTAACCTAGATGGAGTAAAACGGGAAAGGGGGAGGAACTTGCACTCTTCAGAGGAGCCGCACTTCACTGCCTCTGGGAGTCTGTCTCCAGGCTTCCAGGGTGGACTCTTCAGACTCCAGTGCAGATCCTGTGACCTCCAGATACGGACTCTCAGCAGACCTGCAGCTTTTGGCTGGACCCTCTGAATGCCCACTCCTGACTCTGGGTGGCCATGGGAAGCCAGCCTTGTAAATTCTTTATACCGTATGGACTAAATCTGTTCCTCTAGTGAACACTAAATGATAGAAATCCTTTCAGGAATTTCAGAAAAATAAAAACAGTTTTTGGAAGGCCTGTCAATCTACCACTTAAAGAATCGGTCAGAAACACCTCCATGGGATCCATTGTGGGGGTCATTTCAGACTCTGCTCTGGAAAGAAGTGTTTAATTTAATTTTCCAAAATGATCCATTGATACCAGTTGGATTTTTATTCCAGTGGAGTTTATTTCCCATTATATAAAATCAATATCTGCTTTGGAAATAGGGCTGAACTCTAAATATGAGAACAGAGAAAACCAATAAACAAAAATGAGAAAAATGCCTGGGCAGCTGGCAGCTAACAACTAGCTGTATGCAGCGCTTCCACTGAACATAAACATCGATTAGATGAGGTCACCCCATATCCGTGTGGAACAAGACAAAACTGAGCCACCTCTTAATGAGGACTGAATATGAGACGGTCGGGATGCTCTGCCACCACAGGAGCAGCTGGGTGTCCACATTAGCAGGTGCTAATGTGAGTGGCTCTGCTTCTGTGTCAGTGAAAATGCCAGCTCCACTCAGTTCTTTCCAGATGTTAGCAATCTGGGCACCAATCATTTAATTGCCCGCTTCCCAATGACATCCAGTTAGGAACAAACCCCTATGTCCTGGAGCCCCAAAACAGCTGACACAGCCCAAACCCTGTACAAGTCTATGATGAACCATGAGATTCTCTGCAGATCCTGGGGTGAGCTCTCCCTGGAGGCAGCTGGTTATCACACCTAGCTGTATCTCATACAGCTGTGTTCCTTCTTATAGGGCTTCCACAAGTGCCCCTATTCTCCGGGAGTCTTGACCAATTCTCCTGCTCAAGACAAAGTAATAGCCACTATAATGGCTACTGTTACCAGTAGCTATTGCCCTGGTCTTGAACCACTGCTGGTTCTCAGCCTTTTATTTATTTATTTATTTGAGACAGGGTCTTACTCTGTAGCCTAGGCTGGCCTTGACCTCCTGGCACTCCTCCTGCCTCAGCCTCTGGAGTGCTGGGATTATAGGCAAGCACCACTATACCCAGCCTCTCAGTTGGATTACTGCAGTAGCTTCTATGAAATGAAAATCTTTAAACACATTTGACTTAGCAGGGTTTAACTGAGCCAAGAGTGTTTTATGAGTTGGGCAGCCCTCAAAACCAGAATAGCTTTAGACAACTCCAGCCTGCGAGCTGGTCAGGCGGCATTTATAGACAGAGCGGTACAGAGACATCTTGCCTGGTTACAGCTCAGCCTCTGCCTGATTGGAACATGGTCTAGGCTGTTGGCCACCTGCCACTGGCTGAAGACTTGCTGTGGATTGGCTGGCTTATAAAAGTAAGCTTGTAAGTTAGGCTTTTAGTTAGTTTCTATGTGCTAAGTTAGGCTGAAGTTTGTTATGTAAGGACTCAATATGGAGGTACCCTGAGCCTAAGTTTATTTATTTATTTATTTTTTTTGTCTTTTTCCTTTTTATCGGTACCAGGGATCGAACTCATGACTGCCTGCTTCCAAGGCAGGCACTTATGCCACTGAGCTAAATCCCCAGCCCCCTGAGCCTAAGTTTAATGTAACTCTAATCTCCAGCACTGAAAATGAATCTGTAAATGCATAACTCAGATTATATTTTTCCCCTTCTGCTTATCTCCAATGACTATCATTGTGCTCAGTGTTGAAACTGAAGTGCTTACAGTGGTCCTGAGAGGCCTTACCGCCACATCATTTCCCCTCACTGTGTCAGTTTCACTGGCCTCCATGCAGCTCCTTGATCACACCATGCGTGCTCCTGCCTCAGGGCCTTTGCACTTGTGGTTTCACTCTGATTTCTGTGCTCTTGCCCGTGAAATTTGTACTGCATGCTTCCATATCTTCCTTGAGTTTTTGCTTAAATGTCACCTATTGAAGGCAGCCCTACCCAAATATCCTGTGTTGGAAAATTACAGTTCCTATCTTTGCACTTTCAATCCCCCTTATTCTACTTATTCCCGTAGACTTTTCACCATAAAATATACTGATTTACTTATTTTGTTCATTATCTGACTCCATGAAGTATGTGTTGTTCTGTTATTCAGCAGTGTAGTTCAAAACTCAAGAACAGAGCAAGCTGCTTAATCACTTTCTGTCTCAGTTTCCTCATCAGCAAAATTATACCGACACCGCAGTTGCCTGTCAGAAAGCGTGAGGTGGGCTGAGCCTCGGGACCCTGTTCCAGCCTTGCTGACCACCCTCTCTCACCTGGAGGCACACGGCAGCTGCCCCACCTGAAGGAGGGAACTGGGCCAAGCTGCAGGAAACTGCTCTGACCTTGCCTGAGACCTTCTTTCGGCCTGGGGAGCTCAAGCACTACTGCCACCACCTGGAGGAGGAAGCAGCCCTGCTGAGGAGGAAAGCTTTGCTGCCACAGTGGGGAGCTGTGTAGCTTGAGGAGGCTTTAGGTCTACCTGAGAGGAGCTGGCAACCTTCTCTTATTGGGGGGCGGGGGGAGGCTTCACTGCCCAAGGAGGGAGCTACACTACCAGAGGAGTCCCAGGAGTCCAGGACATAAGAGACAATTTCCAACATGCCCAGGGGAAGCTTGGAACAACACTTGAAGCTTGGAAATATAGGAAAATGACAAAACTAAAGACCAAAATGCAATCTCAAACATTTAGCCCATCCCAAGAAAGCCTAGGAGCCATGTACATAGAAGAAAATACATGCCACATACCTGAAATACCTGAAATAATAGTAACCGAAATAAAGAAGCAACTCTGGGAAGCCTTAAAGGAATTCAAACTAGAAATAATCTCTCAGGTAAAAGAAGAAATGATAAAAGAAATGAAAGAGATGCTGAACATATCTAAAGAAGACATAGTTAAAAAATTGGAGGAGCTAAACAAAAAGATAGAATCCCTGGGTGAATGATATAAGAAACAAACAGAATATATGAAGCAGATGCAAAGAGATAGACAGGAAATCAAAAATTCCATTGAAAGTTGTAAAAACCACCTCAATGAATGTGAAGATAGAATTTCAGACCTCGAAGACAAGATCGCAGGCAGTGAACAGGAAAGGAAAGATCTTTTAAAATGACAAGAAATCAGGAAACAACAATTCAACCACTGCAATATGATGCAAAGAAAAACAACATAAAGTTGATAGGAATAAATGAAAAAGAAGGGGACAACATAAAGGATGTCAAGAGGATATTCAGAGAAGTAATAGCTGAAAATTTCCCAAACATGAGATTGGAAATGGATATCAAGAGCAATGAAGCATATAGAACTCCAAATAGCCATAACCAAAATAAAACTATGCCCAGACATATAATAATACCCATCCCAGAAATTGAACAAAAGAATAGAATATTAAAAGCTGTCAGAGAGAAAAGACAGATCACCTATAAAGGAAAACCTATCAGAATCACAGCAGACTTCTCAGCACAAACAATAAAGTCAAGAAGAGCACGGAGTGAAGTATTTCAGATCCTAAAGGAAAATGATTTCCAACCTAGACTGATGTACCCTGCAAAACTGTCCTTTAAAATCGATGGAGAAATAAGATACTTCCATGACAAAGAAGAGCTGAAGAACTTCATGATCACCAAGCCCACCCTGCAAAGAATATTGAAAGATAGCCTAGATACATTTAGGAAAAAACCACTAAACAAAGCAGACAATTAAACAGAACAGAAAGATAAAGATGCAACAGCAGAAAGATAACATGTCAACAATAAACCAATATACAACAGTTATAACCATTAATGTAAATGGTCTCAATGTGCCAATTAAAAGAAACAGCCTGGCAGAATGGATCCAGAAACAAAATCCAACCATATGCTGTCTACAAGAAGTCCATCTAATCCAAAAGGATACTCACAGACTGAAAGTCAAAGGATGGAAAACAATACTTCATGCAACAGGAACCCAAAAAAAAGCAGGGGTAGCTAGTCTGTTTGCAGAAATGTGAATTTCAAACCAATAATGATCAGAAGGGATAAAGAAGGTCACTACATACTGGTTAGGGGAAAACTTCAAGTGGAAGAGATAACTACCTTAAATATGTATGCACCAAATTCCAGAGCACCCAGTTATATAAAACAAGTATTAACAGAAATGAAAAACCAAATTAGCAGTAATACAATACAGATCTTAACACACCATGACACTAATGGACAGATCAACCAGACAGAAAATCAGCAAAGAAATAAAAGAACTGAATCACACCTGTGAACAAATGGACTTGATAGACATATACAGAGTGTTCCACCCAACAACATCAGAATACACATTCTTCTCAGCAGTACATGGGTCATTCTCTAAAATAGACCATATATTAACTCACAGAAAATATTTAAATAAATGCAAAAGAGTTGAAATTATCCCTTGCATGCTATCGGATCATAGTGCTATGAAATTAGAAATTAATGATAAAAGATACTGCAAAAATCCCACAAACACATGGAAACTGAATAACACACTCTTGAGTAATCAGTGGGTCACAGGGGAAAGTAAAGAAGAAATTCAGCAATACCTACAAACAAATGAAAACACAAATACAACTTACCGGAATCTGTGGGATGCAATGAAAGCTGTCCTCAGAGGAAAGTTTATTGCACTGAGTTCCCACATCAGGAAAAAATAACCTGATGTTACACCTCAAACATCTAGAAAAAGAAGAGCAAGTCAAGTCCAAAGCCAAAAGAAGAGAGGAAATTATAAAAATCAGAGCAGAAATCAATGCAATAGAGACTAAGAAAACAATCCAAAAAAATAAATGAATCGGGGCTGGTGATTTAGCTCAGTGGTGTAAGCACCTGCCTTACAGGCAGGCAGTCGTGAGTTCGATCCCCGGTACCGATAAAAAAGAAAAAGACCAAAAAAAAAAAAAAATCAATGAATCAAAGAGTTGATTCTTTGAAAGAATAAATAAAATCGATAAGCCCCTAGCCAACCTTATTTTAAAAAGGGAAGAAAAAGCTCAAATTCATGCAATAAGGAATGAAAAAGGCGAAATCATTATAGACCCTATAGAAATTTAGAAGATTGTCAATGCCTATTTTGAAAATCTCTACTCTCAAAGGTTTGATAACACAGAGGAAATAGACAGATTCCTAGAAGCATATGAAGCTAGGTCATGAAGATGTAAAACTGCTGAATAACTCAATTTCTATTAATCAAATTGAAAACGTAATTAAGTCCTTACCTACAAAGAAGAGCCCAGGCCCAGGCAGATTCACTGCAGAATTCTACAAGAAATACAAAGAAGGCCTAATGCCAACACTCCTCAAACTCTTCAATGAGATTGAAAAGAAAGCAATCTTTCCTAAATCATTCCTAGAAGCAAATATTACTCTAGTACCAAAACCTGAGAAGGACCCAACTAAAAAAGAGAATTACAGACCAATCTCCCTAATGAACACAGAAGCAAAAGTCCTCAATAAAATATTGGCAAATAGGATGCAGCAAATCATCAAGAAGATCATACACCATGACCAAGTGGGAAATCCTAGGCATGCAGGGATGGTTCAATATACGTAAATCAATAAATGTAATACAAAATATCAATTGAGCCAAAAATAAGAATCACATGATTGTTTCTATAGATGCAGAAAAAGCTTTTGACAAGGTCCAACATTCATTTATGATAAGAACCTTGCAGAAAATTGGAATAGATGGTCTTTAATCAATATAATAAAGGTTGTCTATGACAAACTAATAGCCAGTATCATACTAAATGGCCAAAAATTGAAGGACTTTACTTTAAAATCAGGCACAAGACAAGGATGTCCCTTATCATCCCTCTATTTAATATAGTACTGGAAGTACTATCCAGAGCAATTAGACAAGAGAGAAATAAAAGGCATAAAGAAAGGAAAAGAAGAAGTTAAATTATCATTGTTTGCAGATGACATGATACTCTACATAGAAGACCCCCAAATTCCATTAAAGACTCCTAGATATAATAAATAAATTCAGTAATGTGGCTGGATACAAAATCAATACTCAAAAATCAATAGCATTCCTATACACTAACAACAAAATCACAGAGAGAGAAATAAGAGAAGCCGCACCCTTTACACTAGCAACCAAAAAAAAAAATGAAATATTTAGGAATTACTCCTGCAAAAGAACCTATGTGGGGAAAATTATAATACACTGAAAAATGAAATTGAAGATGATCTCAGAAAATGGAAAGACACCCATGCTCATGGATAGGAAGAATAAATATTGTGAGAATGGCCATTTTCCCAAAACTCTTATACAGATTCAATGAAATCCCAATAAAAATAGCATCAGCATACCTCATAGATCTCAAGAAATCACTCCTAAAATTCATCTGGAGTGAGAAGAGACCTAGAATAGCAAAGACAGTTCTAAGCAACAAAGGCAAGGCAGGAGGCATCACAATCCTTGACTTGAAGTTATACTACAAAGCAACTGTAGTAAAATCAACATGGTACTGGAACCAATACAGAGCTGAAGATCAGTGGAATAGATTAGAAGATAGAACCACAACTACAAATACTCTCACCCACCTTATCTTTGATAAAAGGGCCAAATATGTTCAGTGGAAGCACGACAGTTTGTATAATAAATGGTGTTGGAAAAACTGGCTCTCCATATGCCGATAACTAAAACTAGACTTATGCCTATCACCATGTACTAAAATAAAATCTAAATGGATCAAAGTCTAAATATTAAAACAGAAACACTAAATCTATTGGAAGAAAAATTGGGTAAAAACCTTGAAGACATAGGAATAGGTAGAGAATTCATGAACAGGACTCAAATTGCACGGGAAATACTTCCCAGAATCAATAACTGGGATCACCTCCTATTAAAAAGTTTCTGCATGTCAAAAGAAATCTCCAGTATAGTGAAAAGAAAACCCAAAAACTGGGAAAAAAATCTTAGTGAACTGCCCCTCAGGCAAAGGACTTCTGTCTAAGACATATAAAGAATTAAAAAAAATCAGACCCCCAAAATTCAAAGACCCAATCCAAAAATGGGCATCTGAGATGAATACACACTTCTCAGATGAAGAAATACAAATGGCAAATAAATACATGAAAAAATGTTCATCATCCTTAGTCATTAGAGAAATGCAAATTAAAACCACACTGAGATTTCATCTCACTCCTGAAAGAATGGCCAAGATCAAGAAAACCACCAACAACAAATGCTGGAGTGGTTGTGAGGAAAAGGGAACTCTCTTGCACTGTTGGTGGGAGTGTAGAGTGGTGCAACCATTGTGGAGGTCAGTCTGGAGATTTCTCAGAAAGCTGAGATTGGAAGCCCCATTTGACCCAGCTATTCCACTTCTAGGCATATTCCCAGAAGAACTGAAAGCATCATACCACAGTGATATATGCGCATCCATGTTTATAGCAGTGCAATTTGTAATAGCCAGATCTTGGAAACAACCTAAGTGTCCATCAACTGAGAAATGGATAAAAAAAGTTGTGGTATTTTTATACAATGGATTACTACTCAGCTATAAAGAATGATCACATTGAGATATTTATAAATAAATGGATTCAGCTTGAGACCATACTCGTAAGTGAAATAAATCAAACTCACATGTGTAAATACTGAATAGTTTCCCTAGTGTAAGAAATGATAAGAATACATAAAAGTACGTGGTAATCATGATTCCCAATCATATTGGTTTGAAGCCATATAATGTTTTCACTCATTAATTAGAATGGTTTTAATCTGGGTTGTTCGATTTTATTGTCTGTGGTAGTATGAATAGCTATTTTGAAGAAAACAAGACATCATAATAGCTAGTGCTGATTTAATATCATCTTGTTCTGAAGTCCCATCAAGCTGTTGTTTGTCTGTTTCCATTGGTTTTAATATGTTGTATTTTATTATATTTTACTATATGCGATAGTATAAACAAAATTTTTTATACGCAAAGAGATAATATAGAAACCGTTGTTCATTTTCTGTTAGCTGGTTCTAAATACCCTGTAATTCTTTCATTCTCTTGAATGGCTTCACACTGTCTTGTTATGTTTGATGCTATAGTATATGAAGTTATACTCAAATAATTCAAGGAAAGAGACACTATGGTGACTACTATTATGTCAGGTTATCTGGTGGTGAAACACTATGATGCTTAAATTGTTCGGTTCTGACCTGTGTTGTTCTGTTACTATGTCCTCTTTTATCTCAATCTCCACCCCCCCCCCCTTTTTTTTCACTTTTTAAAAAAAATTAATTTATTTTTTCTTATTTTTTTTAATTAAGGGAAAACTAAATTAAAAGATAGCGGGATATATATTACAGTAACTTTTTTGTTTTCCTATTGAACTGATTTGAACCCCAATATTGCTCTCCCCATCTTGTTCTGTCTGATCTTTCTATATTCTGTTTTGTTTGATAGTATTAAGTTTGAGGGTATAGGCAACCACTTTGAAGGTGGCAATAAGATTTACTATGATGCCCATTATGGTTTGACTATTATCTTCTTTTGAAGTCCTGTAAGGTCTCCAGTGTAGGTTTTATTGGTCTTGTTCTGTACTGTTTTGTTCAATTCTATTATACCTGATGATATAGGCAACTCTTTTTAAGATAGCAAGAGGCATGATGGTAACCATTTTTGATCGCCTGGTTTTCTGTTTTTGCATCATGTACTGTGTCCATCCTTCTTACTGACTCTGTTTTGTTTTGTTGCATTTGGTTTTTTTCTTTTTATTTTTTTTCCTCTTCAGAAAAAAAAAGTTATTAGAACTGTGGGAGTAATAAAACCCAAAAAGTGTAATTGTTAATGTAAAAAAGAGAGGAAAAGAAAGTGGTCCAAAGGATATAATTGCATGTATATTTAAGTGTGTAGGATAGAAAACCATGTTACTGAGGTTTTGTTGGATCACTGAATAGAACTGTGTGCAATCTCACTATATGAATGTCCAGTTTGTATGCTTTAATTTTGTAATTTGGACAACTGTTTCTAAGATGACAGTATGTAACCTATTAACTAGTGATTTCTTACTGTATATTTTTTTCTTGAAATTCTGTATTACTTGTACCCTTTTACTACTTTGTTTTTTTCTCTCTAAATAAACAAAATGTTAAAAAAATAATCGCTACCTCAAGAGGTTTTGTAACATGTGTATGAGTTGTTATATACGCAGCGTCAGGACAGTTTCCGGAGCACACTGAGGAGCTATCACACACCACCCGCTGCTAACTTCCCCACCACCGTTCTAACTGCTGTTACCTCCTCAGGCGCAGGAGGCGGGACGCCGTGCTGGGAAAGTGGACAGTTGCAGTCAGCACGCTCACAGGAGGACAGCCAGGGATCATATCTGTGTCATCTTAACCTGAAACCCTGCTGAGCTCTGTTCAGCTTTGTGTGATCTGTTTCATTCCACTGATGAAGAAGTCTATGAGTGCGTGTGCAAATCAGCCTAGGGCAAACCACCATAGTCCGTGTTCATAATAACTGTCACGACAGCACTTGATAAAGGTTAGTTGAGTGCATAATGGGTTGTGCTTATTTTCCCTTCTTTCCTCTCAAATAGGCATTCCAGGAACACGGAGAAGATGCCAGTGTGTTGAATGGAGCCGGATGCCGCAGGCTAACCGTGCAGAGGCTGGAGGGTGTGTGGTATCAGTTTCCTCCTCCGGGCCAGCAGGAGCTTTTCCTCCGCCTGCTGTCCCACAGTGGCTGCGTGCTAACTCACGCCCTGCTCTTTGCTTTCCATCCCGAGGCCGGCCAAGCCCTGCTGACTCAGGACGCAGCAGGAGGAAGCGCTGGCCCCGCTGGACTGTCCCGGAGGGGAGCTCGGCTGCTGCTTCGGCCTCGGGTGCCTGGTCCCTCCGGAAGGTGAGCGGGGAGCCGGGGAGGGGGCTGGCCGGCTCCGTCCAGGAGGAGCCCTGGGTCAGGGCCTGGGGGACAGGCCGGGAGGGGAGGACAGGCCAGGAGGGGAGGCCGCCCGCTGCAGGAGCCTGGCTTTCAGGGGAAACTCACACATTGTTTCTTTAAACCGCTTCTCAGCTCCTCGGATGTCCCAGAGCAAACGAAAGTGAAAGCAGCGCTCCTTGGCGCTCAGGGCTGTATTTCCCGCGCTTTGGCGTCCCCCCAGGAGCCCCTTTCCGAGCCCTGCCCTCGTTCCTTCTGCACCCTGGTTGACGCTGGCAGCCTGTCGGTAACCAGCACCGCCTGCCTATCCCATCCCTGCCCGGTCGCCTGCTTATGTCGCTCACTTGATTAGTTCTCAGGCTGTTTTTGTGAATTTCGCGACAGATGCAGTTATTAAGTGATCATGTAACTACGTGGGGCTGTCTGGTGATTGAATTGAGTCTGAAGAGGTGCAGTTGCTTGAAAGTAGTTGTATTAGTCTAGTGCCTAGATTCCCTGTTAATTGTATGTGGGTGGAGAGAATAAGGATTCCTTGAAGCTGTTTTTTTCATAGAGCGACATAATTTTTCTACCATTCCTCCAGCACTCAGCATTTGCTACACACTTCAGTGTGCTCTGTGCACATGGCCATATTTATTGTTGTCCCATAGAGCAAACTGAAAATCGCACGCAGTTGTTGATACACTGTGTCAACTTGAAAAGTTTAAAAATTTAACTAAACGATTCCACAAGGAGCCAGGATCCTTACTTTGTACATATCCTCGGTTAGTGCAGGAGGAGGCAGGGAGAAGGTGTGAATGCCACACCAGTCCCAGAAAGGGTGGGAGGGCAGCCTGCTCACAACATAAAGGAGGACAAGAGGCCTGCTTCCGCCTTTTGCTCTTCCTGCTTTTGCAGACCTTGAACTGTCTGTCGCCCCTGTGCCCTGCCACTCTGCCTTGGGGCCAGCTGATTATGGACCGAAACCTCCACAAACTGTGAACTAAATAAACCTTTCCTCCCTTAATTTTGGTTTTGGGATATTTTGTCCCAGCCATGAGGGAAAAGTATCCAAGACACTCCACAAATCTAAAATGACACAATCAGGAAGTAACAGTCAAGAAAAATTATGTAATCAAGGCTCCAACTCAGAGCTCATTCAGGTGAGAATCGAAACTCTTGCTACTCCCATTGCAGAAGCACACAGTCATACAAAAAGGCCACACACAGGGTTGGGGAAAAAGCACTGTGACCAGCTTGCTGATGATGTAAGACATGCCATTGGCCAAAACCACAAAATACATTTTGCCTACCAAATAAGTTTTTTTTAAAAAAAGAATCTATTTATTGATGATAAGAGTATATAACACTGAAAAAAGTGGTTAATATAAAATGAGTTTTTAAAAAAATGTGTAGTTGGTAAAAGTATATTTATTAACACTGTAAAAAGTTGTTAATACTCAATGAGTTTTTTAGAAAAAGAATCCATTGCTGATAAGAGTATATTTATATAACATTGAAGAAAGTGGTTAATACTAAATGAATTTTAAAAAAAAATCTATTTATTGCTGGTAAGAATATATTTGCATAACACTGAAAAAATGGTTAATACAGTATAGGCTGAGAATTCTAAACATAATTATAACTCTGACCAGTCATAGGTTATGACTATAAGAAACCTATCATAAGAAAATAAGCTAAAAATGAATGTCATTGGGGATTGTTTAGAAATTTTGAATTTAAAAATCTTTTTCAAAACTTATTTTGAAAAACCACTCAGCAATAGACAAATTGAACAACTGTATGATGGTATATTATGGGATCATTAATATATATATATATATATATATATTTTTGGTCTTTTTCCTTTTTATCGGTACCGGGGATTGAACTCACGACTGCCTGCTTGCAAGGCAGGCGCTTATGCCGCTGAGCTAAATCCCCAGCCCCCCCATTAAAATATTTAAAAGGCTTTTTTAAAATACAGGGAATTATTACTTTTTGATATAAGGAATTATTTATAGTATGGCATTGAATGGAAGGAAGTGGGGTGCAAAACTGAGATACACAGCAAGATACCAGCTATTTAAGAAACCTATAGGAAGTGCTGGGCGTGGTGGCTCACGCCTGTAATCCCAGTATTGGCAGGCTGAGGTGGGAGGATCGTTGCGAGTTCGAGACCAGCCTGGGCTACAAAGTGAGCTCAAGGCCAGCCTGAACTGCATAGCGAGACCCTGTCTCAAAAAAAGACCAAAAGAAAGAAACCTATAGAAATATAATGAAATACTGTTAGTGGCTGTTTCTGGACTATCAAATAGTAATTTTCTTATTTTTCATTTACATATATTTATGATATCTACAATTTAGAATTTCTATAATGAGAAAGTGGATGTCTTTGGAAAAGGTTGCTAGTAAAAGTAAATTCTATGATTCAAATGCCTTCTCTGTATTCTGAAATTATTCAGCATCTCTTGTTTGCAGGGGGAATCTTGGAAGACTAAGAACATTGTTCTGCCTTATACTGCTGGGTGTGGCCAAGTTATACTCCAAAACGCTAGTCAAACTTATACTCCAAAACGCTAGTCAAATCCCAAGGAGATAAGTTGTATTTTATCCCAAGAAGATAAGTTGTATTTTCTCAAGGAAAAAGCAAAAAGTGGCCAGCAGCATTTACCATCATGGAGATTAATGGTCTGGACCATTCCTCCGAGAGTAGAAGGGCTATGACAGAAAATGGTTATTCATTAATTAATGCTATTCAGAAAGAAGATATCAGTCAGATAGAGCAATTGCTGAAAATAGGTGCCGATGTCAATTTCCAAGAGGAGGAAGGGGGCTGGACACCTTTGCAAAATGCGGTACAATGTGGCAACAAGGACATCGTGGAGCTTCTGCTTCGTCACGGTGCTGACCTTCATCAGAGGAAGAAGAATGGGGCCACCTCCTTCATCATTGCTGGGATTGAGGGAAATGTGGAGCTGCTTAGACTTTTCCTTTCCAAGGGAGCAGATGTAAATGAATATGATTCTAATGGTTTCACAGCTTTCATGGAAGCTGCTTGCCATGGTAATGTTGAAGCCTTAAGATTCCTCTATGAGAAAGGAGCAGATGTGAATTTGCATCGAGAGCCAAAGAATGATCAAAAGCTTCTTGGGAAAGGAGGGGGCACAGCTCTCATGGATGCTGCTAAAAGAGGCCACAGCGATGTCTTGAGGGTTCTCCTGAAAGAGATGGGGGCAGAAGTCAATGCCCGTGACAAAATGGGCAGAAGTGCCTTGATCCACGGTATTCAGAGATCTCCTGATGCAAAGGTGGAGGATGTTACCCGCCTCCTGCTGGACCATGGGGCTGATGTCTGTGTAAGAGGAGAAAAACAGAAGACGCCCCTGATCCTGGCAGTGGAAAAGAAGCATGTTGGTTTGGTGCAGATGCTTCTGGAACAAGAGCACACAGAGATTGATGCAAAAGATAGTGAAGGCCGAACAGCACTGAAGGCTGCTGTTGAGCTCAACCTGAAGGAGATTGTTGAGTTGCTGTGCAAGAAGGGAGCCAGCACAGATTGCGGAGATCTTGTCAGGATAGCAAAGCGTAAACATTATGACAATGCCCTTGTAAACTTGCTTCGCTCTTATAACGCCCAAGACTGTTTCCCTGACACTGCTGAAGACTGGAAGCCTTTGAGTTCACGCTGGGGGCAAAAGCTGGAAAAACTCCATAAAATGTGCCACCGTTACACTGGCAAACTCAAGATTCTTAAAAATGATGACTATAAGATTGCCAGCACTTCTAAAGGGGGCGTCTACCTGGGGCTCCACGAGGAGAGAGAGGTGGCTGTGAAGGTATTCCGTGAGGACAGTGAACATGCCCAGAGGGAGATGGACTGCCTACGACACTTCCGGGGGCACAGTAACTTTCTGACCTTCTGTGGGAGTGAGAGTGAGGGGGGCTGCTTGTATGTGTGTGTAGCCCTCTGCGAAGAGTCTCTGAAAGAGCACTTGGATAAGCCCAGAGCGGAAGCTGTGGAGGATGAGGAAGATGCACATGGCCGAAATGTCCTAGCATCTATATTTAAAGCTGTTCAAGAATTACACTTGCATGAATATGTTCATCAGGATTTGCAGCCAGAAAATATCTTAATAGGTGAGTTCCCTAGTCTTTTTTTTTCTTTTCTTTTTTGGTATTGCTATGCTAGAATGTAACAGACTGGGCAATCTAGTTAAAAACAAAATGATTTCTTTCTTGCAGTTCTGGAAGCTAGAAAGTCCATGATCAAGGTACTGGCTTCTAATGAGGACTTCTTGCTGTGATGTGCATGGCAGAAGCAGAAAGATAAGAGGGCACACAGGAGCACAAGGCAGCCAAATTTGTTTTTATACCAAGCCCACTCAGGATAATGATCCCACTCCTCTGACAGTGGCATTTTCCCATTCATTAAGGCAGATTCCTCCAGACCAAACCTACCATATAAGGTCCTGGCTCTCTACCGGAGCCATAAAGTATAAAATTCCCTGGAAGATAACATAGGAGAAAATGTGGAGGACCTTAGATTTGGTGATGACTCTTTAGATGCAATACCAAAGGTATAATCTGTGAAGAAAAAAATGATAGGCAATAATAATTGACTATATTACAATAAAAAGTTTCTGCTCTGCAAAAGACAAGGTGAAGAGTGTGAACAGGTAAGGTATAGTGTGAGAGAAGATTTTCAAAAGATATATCAGATAAAGGGTTGTTGCCCCACATATGCGTAGAACTTTTATAGTTCAATGATAAGAAAATAGAAGAATCTGATTTTAAAATGGGCCAAAGACATTAGAGGACTGAGGCTCAGAGCAGCAGCGGGGAAAAAGATTTGTTTGTAACCTTCTTTGACTGTCAGTGCAGAAACTAAACCTAAGAGTTTCAAAAATTTTAGAGTCCACTAACAATATCTGTTGAATCTAATAGGAAAGATTTGGAGTTTGTAAATTACACACATTTGAGTAGTCAAATGGTCCATTTAGGCACTTTCAGATTTAAGTGGTAGTAAATTTAACCCAAAGTGGCTTAAATTAGGAAAAACAATTATTGGTTCAAGTAATGAGACCAGCCCTTGTTGCAGGCCACTGTGTGACTTCATCCTTGCTCTCTGGACACTCCAAGTTGGAATTCTTTGTTCCTTGTGGCCTCAGGAATTCCTATCTGAAATTCTCTTCTCCTCTCTACTTTCTGAATTCAATTCAGCTTTTCCTTTAAGTATTTCATCCTTAAGGGACACCTTTCCCCTTCCCAGCTAATCATGAAGCTTTCCTATAAAATACTTACATAGCATTTTGCACTTTTGGCTAGCATTCCAAAGTTGCAATTATTTTCACATTGCTTTGTATAATTATTCACTTACTATTCTTGAGCTGGGTTCTCCTTCACCCATTGTTCTTTCAGTAGACACTTGTCATATAATTTAATGGATTCATTTTTTGTTAGACTCGATTCTCATACAACTTTAATGTTTACGTTTAGAATCCAGATGCACTCAACTCGACTGACCCTGACCCTATTGGAGTTATGCAGCCTTTCTTCTTCTCAGAAATCTTAGAGCCAAAAACAGGGGCCACCTCTTGAAGGATGAACTGCCAATTTGCCTTCCATTCATCTAGGTTCTGATTTCTCACATCCACTCATCCCTCTTTCTGTGGGCTGTGTGGCTTGTTTCAAGGGAAAAGGAATCTGAAGGGGACAAGGAAGCAATGACTCATTACAAGTACATCACTAATGCATGGTTACTATCCAGAATGTCAGCCCATCCAGCTGGGCTGTGGCTCATCTGCTCCATTTAGTGGAATTCTGTGCCATTACAGTCTTGGATTTAGAACTTTATTAGCTAATTGCTGCATCTCGGTAGACACCTCAAATGAAACTATATGTGTGACAGTTTCTGGGGAGTCAGTAGCATTATTATTTACCCTCCAGTGATGATGGATTGTACATCATGGTACATACCTACTGAGTATCACAATACAGACAATGAGTATTTCCCACGCCCCTCTGTAAACTATCCCTTAGATTACAAGAATACTGTTCGCCTGAGTGATTTTGATCAGAGCATCAAGTGGACTGGAGATCCTCAGGAAATCAAGAATGATCTAGAGGTAATGTCTACAGTTCAGTTTACTTTTTCTTCTTTCTGCTCCATTATTGGTTCGTTACCCTAGTTACTGTGATCAAATATAGGATATTTCTCTCTTAACCAGGAGGGAAAGAACTTTCAAGCTTTGCCCCTGCCTAATCATTGTCTTCAGTCACATGCCAACAAACTCCCCTATGGGAGTTTCAACACACAGAATGTCTGCTTGGCTTTTAATATACAGAGGAGAAGATGGTGTGCTGGGTAGATGTGTGCCTCACTATGATTGCAACCCCTTCCTGTGTCTCTTAGGATCTCCTCCTT
Source organism: Cavia porcellus (assembly GCF_034190915.1). Lineage (NCBI taxonomy): Eukaryota > Metazoa > Chordata > Mammalia > Rodentia > Caviidae > Cavia > Cavia porcellus. The sequence continues at coordinate 4,078,511 of NW_026947512.1, forward strand.
CCTCCACTAGCAAATAAGTAATGAATTGAGCATGCTGTACCTCTGTCCACACACTCTAGGGAGGTTTTTCCAAGTATCATCAACATTCCTCCAGGAGACCTTCTTCTGCCTAAAGATAAAGTAGATGAGATTTCTTTCCCCATTCTGTTCAAACTCTTGTGCTAAGCTCTGAAGAAGGCCAGATACTGAGGTCTTCAGAGAACTTCTAGGAGTGGTGGGGTCATCCTCAACTCAAAAAGACATGAAGCTGACCCAAAAAAGTTAGGATCCTGAAACATCTGTTGCTCCAGAGAGGACATGGAGCCTGGCTCTGCAGCCCAAAGCTGCTGGGCTAATTACGGCCCCAAACTGTTATCTCCTGGCCCATTGATTTGATTCTAGATTTCGGCTCCATCCCTGACTGGTGTCCAGGGGAGAGGCTCGGTGATGACCTCCTTCTCTGTTTTCCTCCCTGCTGTGGTCTGACTCCCTGACTGGCACTCTGACCCTCCCAACCTCAACTATGTTATATCCGCTTCCTACCAGGCCCCTGGACCTGAACTTCCCCTTCCCAGCCAGTTTCTCAGGATACATCTTGTTCAAAACAGTCTCACGTTCCCCGATTCACCTATAATCCATCGGTGTTCTCAAGGCCCAGTTCAAATCCCTGTTCCTCCAGGTACCCTGCCCTGACAACTCTGGCCCAAGGGTATCTTTTACTCTTCATAAACTTGAACCATGTGAACCACATATTGCTCTGAAGAGCTCTCTATGCACAGGGCTGCACCTTCTCTTCCTACCAAGCCTGCGGATTGCTTTTGTGTGTGTGCATCTTGGTCCACATTTTCTAAATAGAAAATAGAAAGGAGACTTATAATTACCTTTGGCTGTTTTGTGGCCCTTGCACAGGCCCTCGGACGGCTGGCCCTGTACGTGGTAAAGAAGGGACAGATCCCTTTTGAGCAGCTGAAGGCTCAAAGTAATGAACAGGTGCTCCAACTTTCTCCAGATGAGGAAACTAAGGACCTCATCCATCACTTGTTCTGCCCTGCGGAAAACGTAAGGGACTCTCTGAACAGTCTTCTGGCTCACCCCTTCTTTTGGTCTTGGGAAAAGTAAGTAAAACCTAAATGTATGTCACAGGGCTCCAGAAGGAGACGGGGAGGCGGTGAGGATGAGCATAGGGCTGGGAATCAGCCAATCTAGGATTTCCTTCCAATCCAGCATATTCTTGATTGTGTTTCCCTGGAGAGGTGATGTGACTTTCTGGTTCTGGCTTTCTCTGCTGCAGAATAAGAGGGAAAAAATATCAGATGCCTTTCTTTTCTTTCTTTCTTTCTTTTCTTCTTTTTTTTTTTTTTTTTTTTTGGTACCGGGTGTTGAACACATGACCTTTCAGATGCCTTTTCTATAATCAGAAGTTTTAAAGAGCTAGTATTTTTCTCAGAAAATAAAATCAATCAATTTTCTGTTTCTGAAAAGAGTGGGAAGAACAAAATAATCATGATAATTCTATCATCTTCAGCCGATATAGGACACTTCGAAATGTAGGAAATGAATCTGACATCAAAATGAGAAAATCTGATAGTGAGATCCTCAATCTGCTACAACTTGAGTCATCTGAATGCTCTAGAAGTTTTGCTAAGTGGACAGATAAGGTATGGACAATTGCTCTGGCCTAGGAGTTATTTCAGAAGTCAGTCTGTGTAATGTTTTATGCTAATGTTTCTAACTTATTTTATACCGACCTGTTCCAGCTAGGAAGGCAAAGAGATGATTTTCCTTCTCTTCCTCTCCATCCTAGACCCTCTTAGCACTTTCGGGTCCCTGGGCTTCCTTTCAGGACCTCATGTTTACCCCAGACCCAAGGCTCCTGATGGACTCATATTTAGGCTTCTGCTTAAAAAGGTCTCAACGCAACCTACGAGCATTTCCTTCAAGCCTAGCTATTGTGACCAGCATATTGGACTAAATAGACCCAGCCCAAGGGCGGTGCTCTAGCATGCAACATCTCAGCCAGGGGAGAGTCAGGCTGCCTCTGCCACGTGTGCATCCACAGCTCTGAAGACTCACACTCCTACTGATAGCATGCCTTGAGAAAACACCTTGAAAAAAAGATCTTTCATGGAAAATTTTCTCAAGAAAATTTCCACCTAACTTGATCTAAGTATAGTGAAACTTTAAAAAAATTAATCTGTATCTCTAGACTTTAGTATCAGAACTTTCATTGTTATTAATTTAAAAACATCTATCAAATGTCAGTTATGAGGTTGGCCAATGTGAGGATTTGGGTGCATAAAGCAGAAAATGCCTAGTGTGTATGCAACTGAGAGACCCCCAAAATGATGGGTGCGGGGCACCCTGAGGACACGTACAAAGCACTAAGGAAGGGTCCTTATCTTTAGGTCTTTGCAACCAGCAGCCTCCCTATCGTAGGCTTCTTCTCCAAAACTTCTTGGTTTCTGGCTCTTGGATTATTTCCTTCCTTAGCTGATCTCTAGATTACACCTCGTAATGTTGGTTTAATGTCTGTTTTCTTTGCTGGCCTGCAAGTTCCATCAGTGTCTATAAAATTTCAGCTCACACTTAACCTTTGAAAGAGCAACTTGAAACTAGAGTAGATGGTGCCAGCGATTCTGTAGTGCTAACTGACAGTCGTGGTTCTCAGGACTTCATAATGTTGTCACATTCAGTCCTCAAACAGCCTCTAAACTGAGGCACAGACCAACTTTCCAAAGGCAGAGAGCCAGGGAGTGGTGTGGAAAGATTTGAAGCTGGAATAGCTGCAGAGCCATGTGCTTAGGCTGCTGTCACCACAAAAGCTACAATACTATCAACAGCTCCAATTTATTTAATCCCTGAGGAAACTGAGGCTCAGAAATGAAGTACACCTGAAGTACCCAGGACAGGGCAGTCAGGGATTAGCAGTGCTGGAAAGCAAGACCTGTTTTTTTGTTTCCCAATTCACTGCATTTCTCCCTCTAAGTTTCATAGACTTATACTGCGTTTTTTTTTTTTTTTTTTTTTTTTTTTTTTTTTTAGGTTTTTGCTTATACTGAGTTTTGATTGACTTCAAGCCTTGCCTTTTAATATCCATTTTAGACTGTGTTTTTCTATTGATTTTAGTGACTTGCCCATTTTTGGCTTGCATGGTTTTGTTTTGCCATCATAGGTGCATGATCCAAGTTTTTCAGGGTACATTAATGTGGCCACCACTGCTTCGGGTTGCATTTACTCTCATTCTTTTGATTAATCTGTTTTAGTTATTAGTAGAGAACGTGTATTCAAATTTGTACTTTGCCTTTTGCATGCCATCAGATTTATTTTGTTCCCACCACATTTATGTGCAGTGTTTTGTTTCCAGATTGATAAATCTGTTATGAAGAGCATGAATAAATTCTATAAAAAAAAGAAAACATTTTACCAGGACAGTGTGGGTGACCTGCTGAAGTTCATCCGGAATATAGGAGAACACATTGATGAGGAGAAAAATAAATGGTAAATACTGTTTCCGCTTTTATAAATCATATATGCAATGTGAATAATTTAAAAATCCATTTCCAAGTACCTGTCTACATAAAAACAAGAAAATTTATTTTCATAGAAGAAGAGCAGTCCCTTCTGTGTTGAAAAAAGGGTGTCACTTGGCTTTACATTAATGATGGACGGGTCCGGCAGACTGTCGTCTCCCTTTTGACTTTTGCAAGGACCACTGCAACAGACGCTAGCAATTTCTTACATGAGTAACCAGGAGATTGGCCAGCGGGGTAAAATAAATCTATGTTAACGAAAGTTCAACAGCCCTATTTGGTAAAATCAGATTTTCCTGCCTCAAATGATTGCCATAAACACATACATACAAAAACCTCTTGGTTTGGGGCTTTTTTGAATTTGAGATTTGTACATAAAAGATTATAGAATTGTATTACTTCTGTTTTATTAGTGAAAAACTGGAGTTCAGGAAAATTAAATAGCCAACATTTACAGAGTTACTAAGAAATTAGAAGAATTGCTCAATCAGATTCCAAACCCTTTATTCATTTTGCACTTGAAATCAAGAGAGCAGTGCGAACTCTTGTATTCTGTGAAGAGAGGAGGTGCGTGAAGCAAGTATGCTAAATCATTTGTTCTTTCATTTCAGGATGAAGGAAATCATTGGAGAACCTTCCCATTATTTTCAGAAGACATTTCCAGATTTGGTGATCTATGTCTATACAAAACTGCGGGACACAGCATACGCAAGGCACTTTCCTCAAACCTACAACCCAACCAAGCCTCAGTGTGACCAAGGCATCCAGGCCAGTGCGTTGGCCAGATCTGAGTGCTGACTGAGCTTTTCATGGTCACATTGCTACTTTACTAGATGAGTGGTTCTTGGAAGTCACAATGCTTGGGGCCACTTAACTGACCCATTGCTCATGAGGGATGAGCTGGATGCCTGATTGTCAGTTTCTATCACGGTGCGCTCCATCCACTCATTTGAAACAAAAGCACTATTTCTTCAAACTTCTCTGGTTCATTTTAGTGGGTAAAACTTATTGGAAAGAAGTGGGAAACAACCTGTTAAAATTCTTCCTCTCAATTACATCAAAAGAGAGTGCTAAGCCTTCTAAGCCAGTATAATTTACTGGCAATTATCTCATTTAATTTTCCCAATGTCCTTGTAAAATACAGATTATTATCCCCACTTAAGAATTTGAGACTCAGAGAGTTTGAGCTCCTTGTGCAGGATGGTACGGCTTACACCAAGCACTGTTTAAATGGATGTTGGTGTTATTATTACCTCTCACTTGCCTACTTTTTTTTTTTTTTTTTGCGGTACCGGGGATTGAACTCATGACCTTGCACTTGTCAGGCAGGCACTTATGCCTGCTGAGCTAAATCCCTGGCCCTCACTTGCATACTTTTAAAACTTAATTAGCAGCCCAGGCTCTTCTGAATAAGACCTGAGAGAAATAGCCAAAGGGATTCCAAGAGGCTCATTCATTCATTCATTCATTCATTTTTGTTGAACACCAGTGTTAGTCTAGGTACTAGTTGCATGAATTCTATTCCTCTTAGAAGCACTTACACTGGTTTTCCATAACCTTAAAGCAGAAGTTCTGAACTGGGGGCAATTTAACTCCCCAGAGGGTTTGTGGCAGTGTCTGCAGAAGTTTCTGCCACAGTTTGGATAACGGCAGACACTGTGCCGTTTAGTAGGTAGAGGTATTCTGCAATGCACTAGACAGGCCCACAGCACAAATTTATCCAGTGGGGCTGAGTTGGCAAAGCCTGTCTTGAGGGGCTGGGACACTGGAACTGCTTGGGCCCAGGACAGTGGAGCATGTGGGCCACTTCACAGAGCAGTGATTCTGATTTATTTTGTCGCTGCTGAGTCTGTAATTTGGTAGCTCCTTCTAGTGTTAGCAACTCAGGAAGTCCTCCTTCAATCTCACTTCCATACTCCATTCTGACTCCAAGAGCCACATTAGCACGTGCTTCTTTCCACCTTGTAAATTTGGTTTCCCCGTTGGTATTGAAGCTTCTTAGAGCCATTGACTTACTTTGAATTTATATTTTTATTGCTTACAAAGTGTCTGCCTCATGATCATGTTTCATAAGTATCCACTGATTAATGAATGAGTGTGAATCATTAATCATTTGAGAATAATACTATCCTAGATTTTTATGGTGCTTTATGAGTTACACATTGCAACAATCCTGTAAAGTGTGCATGCTGGTCTTCATTTTGGTGATGAAGAAAATAAGGTTAGGAATATTTTTATTTACTTTAGGACATAGAGCTAGGAAGTGTCACTGTCTTGGTTTGAACAGATTTTTCTGGTGCTCAGTCTGATGTTGTTTCCATCTCATGGTGGTTAACCCAGTTTTGGAACAGGAACCAGATAGTATCTACAGTTCTTTTTTGAAAATGAAATGTTTAATGATGGATACAATATCACTGGGTGAAATTAAGATGTACTAAAAGATATGAACCAAAGGCTTTAAAATAAGGTTTTATGAAGATTGCTTTATGCTTTAAAGTTAAGCTTTGGTTGCCAAATTTGTAGTGAATATCTGGATATGTCAATCAAATGCCCACTGGGAAAACGTATTCAATAAAATTTTGAATCATCTTATTAAATCTGATTTTCTTCGAATGACAGTTCCACTTTGAAGATCAGTGATATCTACAATGGAAAAAACTAAATGAGAAATTCAAGAGTGAGTTCTAAGAAAGGAAAGCCTAGTCTTTAAAACTGTAAAAAGGGTTCTATTTTCTGCCCTTCAGGAATTCTAGAACAACATGGGCCCTGGGTGTCTGCTTGGGCCCAGGGAAGGAATCCATCATTTTACCTTGTTCATATTAGGCACTGTGTGAGGCTAGATTAGATTCTGTGCCTGGGCTTACCAAGCAGGAAGATCAGTTATTCAAAGAAAGAACTGCACACTGAGATATATTAGACAAGCAACACAAGTCAGATGATACTGATAAAAGTAACAGAGCTACTATTTACTGAGCACTTACTATTTGCTCCTGCCTAATGCTTTTCCATATAGTATCTATGTCCATGACTTCACTGTAAGATGTGGTTTCTCATATTTTGTAGAAGAAACAGCAACTGCTTAGAAAGAATCATCAGGGTGTTAAAGTTCACACTAATGGTAAACAGAAGAGCCTAGTTGCAACACAGGTCTGTGAGTCCGTAAGTGTCCGTAAGACAACTCTAGTGACTCCCCTTGAATGGAAAACAATTGCTGCAACTTTAATTATTTGGAGATTTATTTCCTTATACTGCTATGTAGAGAGCTGGCTATGGTATTTCCTTCTCTCTTCAATTGGCTCTAAGCATTGCAAATAAGGCTAGCTGAGGTGCTGGTATGTAATCTCTAAAGCCCACAGACAGTCCTGTTTCCTCGAATGGTGTTCTCCGAAAAGGATATGAACACCGTGGGATGTTAGAGCTAATAGCTTCGGGAATGTCAACTGGGTATGAGCCTCAAGGTAGAGGCTATGACTCCTCAGGGCATGAAAGTTTATATATCAGAAACTGAAGCAGCAGCCTCCTAAAACAATTCAGTTGCTACCGTAATTGGACTATGTGAATTGATCCTTCTGCATATCTTTATCTCTGCAATTTGCAGAGATGCTTTTCTCCTCACCTGGCTAGCCAGTTCAAGTTACATAATTCCTGCCATCCTCACTGTCACTCAGCCTTGAGCCACCCCCCTTATTCACAAGATAATAAATTCTGGGAGAGGCCTAGGATCAGGGCCTTTGTTCGTGCATCCCCACAAGGATTTGATTTGGGACCCCTTGGCTGCCCTTAACTTGGAGAATGTCTTGGTGTCTTTACTCTCGCCATGGGTTGCATTGAGGTGGTAGATTGATTACAAATATAACTTTTTGGATTGTGAGGAAAACTGGAAAAAGGATTACAGTACTTGGATAACTGTTGTCAATAATAAGGAATAGTCTTTCTGGAGTATCAAAGACAGTGAGTCAGGCAGCAGGAATGGTCACTGGTCAGAAGGACAAGGGCTTCCACCTGTTTCTGTCCCTGGAAACATAGGAGCTCAAGGTCACCAGTGACCTTCACAGTGCCAAATCCGTTAGACCGTGTCCCTGTTTTCATTAAGGAACCGACTGCAGTTTGAGTACCTGGCTACTCTCCGGCCTTTGCAGGTGTCCCCCTCATGTCCTCAGCACTACATTCACCTCCACACTGCTTACTCCTCCCTGTCTTTGCCCAGGCCATTCTCTGCTCAACTGCTAACCACTGAGTTCTCCCAACCTAATCCTCAAGAAATTAACTTTTTGTCATTTCTCCTTAGAATGTACACACAACATTCAGTTTTCACAATTGCATAAGTACCTCCTAACCCCTGTGCTGCTGTTAGAATGTCTAATGTCATCTCATTTTGGGGGATGACTTGTCTTATTAATTACTTTTTTTTTTATTGGTACTGGGGATTGAACTCATGACCGCTTGCTTGCAAGGCAGGTGCTTATGCCGCTGAGCTAAATCCCCAGCCCCTATTAATTACTTTTGATTTAGGAGAGAGACCAGCGGTGGTGGTAAGACCTGTTGAGGATAGTTAAGGCCTTGATATATGTCAATGCCTTCTCTCTGGATAACATCTAGCAGATCCCAGTAAAAGAAATATAAAAAGAATCTAGCACATTTATTATTGGTTTTATCTGTATGATGCCTTGGGGTTTGGCATCCTTGAGGCAAGAATAAATTTTCTGAGAAATTAGAGCACGTATAATCAAAGCCTGAGCATTAGAGCTGTGGGTAAGTTTAGAAACTTTTTCAGGGATAGCAATTGTAACTCACTGGTTCTTAGGTCCCTTTATTGATCGAGGGTGACATTTTGTCTTTTTGTCATAAGTCCCAGTAGCTTTAGTTATAATTATCTCTAAATTTTTGATGATATATGAGAACTAGATTAATACATTATCTTGACAAATGAAAAACTCTTTAAGCTTTTATACATGAACAACAATATGTACTATGTTTGTAAAAATTGGTCTCAATATCATTTTGATTAGTTTGCAACCTGGATATATATATATATATATGAAAATATTTAGACAGCATAAAATCTCTTCAGGATGGAGCTGGACTTCTGGGCATAAAAAGGGAATGAGTGAAGAGAAAGTTGTCCCAGTTACAGCTCAACCAAGATACTTTTGGTGACTATTTTATTGAGGTATGCTGTCTGGAAGGAAGGCCAGCTTTGGGGAGGGACAAAGAGACATGTGCCACTGTCCAGCACTAGGCTGTTTTATCCCTGTAGTCATAATTACTCAGGGCTCCCCATGGAGATGACAGGTAGAGATGACAGTCTGGCCAGAAGAGGGTAGAGAGCACTAAAGCCCTTTGGTCTTGCTAGACTGGGAAGGGCGAATCTGAGCTCTGGGGCCTCCACCTCTGGCTTCCAGTGCAGCCTTTGCAGTCAGGGCAAGGCTTGGGAGGCCTCTTAAGGCAGCCCTTCTTAAGGTAACCTTGTGTCATGGTTTATGTGTGTGTCCCTCAGGCCTCATGAGTTTGCATTGTTCATTTCAGGTATTTGGTCTCAGCAACGAGCATAAAGTAACTAAGACATCTTGCTTTTGGCAGTGGTAGTGGGCGAGTGGTCGCTAAGCTCTTTTTGGAACCTTGAGAATCAGACTTAAGGTCTACTTCTTTTAAGGCCATAACAAAGGTAGCCACTTTCTGGTCTCAGTTTTCTCTCCTTGGCTTTCTCCTAGTCTTGATTATAGAGTTCTAAGGAGGCAGATTTACTAAAGTATCAAGTGAACTATCCAGAGCAAAAGCTGTCTTTTGTAACTTTTTTCTAATATGTGAGGCTGACTGGGTAATAGACCTGTCTTTAAGCAAAATCTGTCCTATCAAATCAGGAGCTCTGGTCGTGTGTTTTACCAGTGCCTGAAATGATCTAAGAAAGCAGAAGGATTTTCATCATACTCTTGAAAAATAGCTAGAATCTATAATAACTAGAGGGCTTAGCTTTTGTCCTTCTTAGACCTTCAAGAATACACACATGAAAATGTGTCCTACTCTAATCTCCTGTCTGGTTGCTAATTCAGTGGGTTATTGGGTGGGATCTGCTTGTGCTCCAGTGGGAACTGGTTGTTCCCCTTGCTGTCAATCTTCTGACTGTTTAAAATTGACAATATGGTATTCATCTCCAAATGTAATAGCAAGCTTATAATGTTGCTTGTCCTCATTAGAAGACAATGTTTGACTTAAGATTAACACTACATTTCTCCAGTCCAGTTTATAGGTCTTAGTTAGACCTCTAAAGACATTGATGTACTTAAAAGGATCATCTGAAAATTTTCTAGTTCTAGTTTGATTTGCCTTAAGTCACTGAAAAAGGCATGTGAATGGAGTAGTCTCTTATAAATTATGATTATCTTTTGAGCATAAATAAGAATTATTTCTTAATGCAAATAAAGTTTGAACATTGAAAGGCAATTTTGATCATTTTTCTTCTTTTTTTACAGTATGATTTTAGTTGTAAAAGAACATCATAATTAATTCTTCCCTCTGCATTGCATTTTTGCTCTAGGGGGTAGACAGGCCATGCACACATGCAAAAAAAATATCAAACAGTTCTTTTTCGATACATAAAGATCAAAAGTATTTCACTGCTTCTTAAGGATGCATTTTAAAGGAGTAAGAGGCTTCAACTTTGAGCACCCCATGTGTGAAGTACAAAAAGAAATAATTCAGGCATCTCTTCTTTGATTTCTATTTGATTTCTGTACACTCAAACCGTCCCTTGAGTAGATTCCACTCCAGGGCAGATGGATGCTATCTGGAGAGAGCAGAAGATAAAATCTGACCATGCTATCCACCCTCAAAGTGGTGTGCAATTTTATTCTCCCAGGGAGCTTATGAACTTACTCCTATAGGACATTTACAAACACAAATTACAATTGGTCTTAATTGTGACAGGAATGTTTAAAGAAGGAAGCTAACTTTGTAATAAACTATTGGTTTTTGTTCTTGGAAGAGGGCATACATAAAAAGGTGAGTTAGAATTAGAGCGGTTTTTCCAGCTGTGCTGTGAAGGAGGTCATAGATAGAGATAGATAAAAGCAACAATTAACTTGGGAAATTCTGCCATGGGCCCTAGGGCAAAGAAGTCTAAGATATTCATGTTATCTATCTAATCACCTAGGCAATCTTTCCCAGCAGCGGGACAAGGCTATGCCTTATTTCAATTTTTGCATCTTTGAAGCTCACAAGTTAAACTTACATTTGTTATCTAGCAATCACATTTTGCATGTTGTAAAGGCCTATCAGTCTTCTCTCTGCACTTGAAAGAGAAGGCTATCTAACATCTCTTAGTTAGCATATAGAAGGCACAAATGTAAATCATTTCTTTGCTAGCTGCTGTGCAATGGCAGAAGCTGCTTCAACCTGACTTCTGAAGAGAGGGGTAGTCTAAGTGGTTTTAAGATCCACTGAAAAATTTAGGGAGAATTTCTAGTTTACTAGCAGAGAGGGATAAGTACAATAGATAAGTGGAGAATTTTCTGTCATTGGGAACAAATTTCTACTGAGGAAACGTTGGGTGTCCATCAGAGAGTCTCTAGCCACGATCCCGCAGTTGTTCTTAGTTTCTGTTGGCCACACAACCAGAGATCAGTCTCTTGAAAGGAACCCGGCTGTCTGTCTGGTCAACCTTCCACTGGCCATTTTTTTCAATGGGGATTCACCAAAAAGATGCTGGGGACACTTGTCCTTAGCTCTAAGAGCATTTAGCTGGCAGGGTAAACAGTGTTTGTCAAAGTTCTATATGGGATAGTTAAATCTTGAGCAACATTGTTACCTTTTGTAAGTTTACAGTAGAAGCATTAAAGTTCACAACTTATTATGAAAGTATTTTTCCTATATACATAAATGATAACTAGACCTAGGAGGAGAAAAGGTAAGGTTGAAGATCCTTCCTTAGGTTAAATGTGCTTTGATCCCATACATGTGTGCTTTAGAAACAGCTTCTTCTGGTTTCACCCTGACGTCAGTTCTACTGTGTCTCAGGGTCATCCGCCTGAAGGACACCTGCCCAGAGCACTAAGCCTGGACATAATCTTTATGTGTGTTCTCCTGGGTGGGCAAAATTTCACAGTTTCATCTGACCCAGAGAAGGAGTATATGTTCTTCATCTAAGATGACTTCCCGGTCTTCAGTGTTAATCAGTGCTCATTTCTATGGGCCTAACTTAGCTGTTGAGTAGGAGGAAAAGGTTGGGACAATCTCGAGTTCTTTTCTTTTTAATTTTACATATCTTGGAAAAGGAAAGTACAAAGTGGCAGGAAAAGATTAGGAGTAAGGCCAGAGAGAGGAAACTGAGGCAGAACAGGCTCGACGTTTCCTTCAGAGTGTAGAGGAGGATCAGAGCCATTCTGTCCCTATGAAATCTGCCCTCCAAGTCTTAAGACTAGCCACCGACCTAGCTTACTTAGCACTAGTCTTTTAACTGGTGGGAAGATTACTATACTTTATTACATAGATATGTATATTTTTGTAAGTCTGAGCTAGATTTCATTTAAACGACTCATTTGACAGAAGTTTACATTAACTTCCCCCTGGGGACATTCTAATGTTGCTCTTTCTCACACCAGTGTCTAAATAAAATCAAACAAGGAATACCAGTAAATTCAGTAACTGGTTCAAATGCAACACATACAAGAGCAAAACAGGAATAAGAAATGTCCCATTGAAGAAGCATCATCGCCATATAACCTTCTCATGTTTTAAGTTAGATTTATCATCATTTTAACACTTAGGTAATTTAAGAGACAAAGGACAAGGAATTATAAGCAATGGGAAAAGACATAACAAAATTTAAAGCATAAAAATGTTACCTAAACAAGTCTCAGTCTGTAGTCTATGAAACAAAAGCAAACTTTTACCTCTGTTCAATGATCTTGACAGAACATTTCCAAATGATATGGGGGAAAGAAACTCCCAACTTGGTTGATGTCCATTATGAGACTGTGCTCTACAAAATCAAAGAATAAATTTCAGGAACAATGGAGGTTAAGAGAAGAATATATTTATTAGAGGAAAGAAAGTTCCTGTCTGAGAGAGACAGAAAGGGTCCTGAGTGGGTTGCCAAAGACCCTGCCTTTTCTAGGGATTTTTGTAGAACAAATTCATGACATGAGGTGAGTCCAAGATGGGGAAAAATGAGAAATCGAAAGGTGGTGTGAGGTGGAACAAAACTATGGTCAACCAATAAGATTAGCAATATAATTGCTCATTTAAAGTTGATTAAATTCTGGCCTTGAATTAAGGCCAGCAGCTTCCTGATGCTTCTAGTTTCAAGCAGGAGCTTAAAGAGATGTCTTTCTATGATCTGTTGGCCATTTCAGAACTTGGGCAGTAAAATGGTCAATTCACTAGGAAGAAACAGCTTAAAGCAACCCCCCCTCCATGAGCAGCTGTGAGCGTGGCAGGCTCTGGTGGCCCAGGACTGAGCCACCAGGGTTCACTGGGACCCGTGCCATGCTCTGTTCTAGAACACCGGGAAACCAAGCAACCCCCCCCCCGCCCCGCCTATTTTGTTTTGTTGAACTTCAATATATATGAAAGTATGGTCAGCTACTTTGAAGAGAACAAGAGACTCTACAACAGCCATTAGTGACGTCCCTATTGTCTGGTTTTGAAGACCTAAATCACCTTCCTTATTCTGTTCTGATCAGTTCTATACTATGTTGTTTTGTATGAATTCTCTGTATGTGAAGACATCGACAACTATTTGGAAGAAAACAAGAGATGATATGATAGACAGTGAAGAACTCAGGTCATCTAGCTTTGAAATTTGTTATCTCTTACATTGCTTTCTTATGTCCTATTTTGTTCTGTTTTGTTGTGTTTAATTTTACCCCCTTTAAAATAAAAAAATAAAATTAATTAAATTGGGGTCATGTAGGGAAACAAGTCATGGAGCAAGTAGGCGTAAATACAGAACAGGGGGTTTTCCTATAGGGCATTGGGCTGGTGACTCTTCCTGGCTTTCTCAGGGTGATGGATACCTATTTAGGATAACAATCCTTGATGTTTATCCCTAGGAAGCGTGTGGGTGCATTGATTTAATCTTTTGTCTTGAGGTCTGGCCTACAGAAGAGGTATCTGTGTCCCCCATGGTTGCAAAGCATCCTGTCTTCTGCATTGACTTCTTCAAAGGCCCAGCCCTGCCTGACTGTCTGTAATATTTTTCTTTAATCTAACTTAGCTGCCTGTAACAGTATGTCATACAAGAAGGGGTGGAAAAGGGGAGAAAGAAAGGAAACAGGAAACCAGTGAGGGAGAGCGCCAATGCAAGCCCAGGCTTCAGGCTTTACTGGGTGAGATAGGAAGTCTTTAGCAGACCGTGAGCAAGGACTAGTGTGATGCTATTTAAATTTTATGAGAATCCCCCTGGTCTCTCTGTGAACAGATGGCAGAGGGTGAGAGTTAAACCACAGACATGAGTTAGGAGACTGTCAAGTAGTTCAGGCAAAAGATTGGTAGCCTCAGTGGAGTGAGAGCAGGGATGTTGGTTTCAAGCTGCCTTAAGGGTGAGCCACAGCATTTGCTGACAGAATGAGGGCCCGGGGGAAAGACAGGAACATGGACATCTATAACACACGGTCCCGAGCAACAGGAGGCTGCCGTTAACAGACACAGAAAGGTTCTGGGAAGAGCAGGTTCAACGGAAGACATTTTGAACATACCAATGTGATTCTCCTGTCAGACACTTCAGGGGAGGTGCCATACAGGGCTAGGTAGGGCATTGCAAGTTCAGGGAGAGGTTGCCAGGGCTAACTTTGTGAGTCAGCTAGTGATGACCTGAGTTGAAATGTGAAAAGAGAAAGAGGAAAGAAGCAAAGAAACGGTAGTAATTACTTCTGACCCTTCTGCTTACATCCTTTTGGCAGAATTTTAGTTTCCTGTCCCTGCCTCACTGCAAAAGAGGTAGGAATGAAGTTATATTTAGGTAATCCCTATGGAAATGTGGGCATTTTATGCCTAAACGCAAGAGAAGGCTGAGTGTGGTGGTGCCTGTAGCCAGTAATCCCAGAACTGAGGAGGCTGATGCAGGAGGATTGCTGGGGGTTCTGGATCAGCCTAGGTTATATAGTGAGTTCAAGGCCAGCCTGAAGTATGTAGACAGACTCTGTCTCAAAAAACAAGCAGCAACAACAACAACAAGAAGGGATACAGAGGTAGGATAAAACAGGCTCTGCACAGATAGTTTGGGCCAAGTAAAAGTAGGAAAAAAAACAAACAATAAAAGTACATCCTACAGCGTCAGGTGGGCTACCATGAAGAGGCATGCTAGCCTGGCAATTACATTCTAAAAGAGGCACATATGCCTTACAGGCACCACCAGTTGCCCCATTTGCATGCAAATGGACAGTGTACTGTTAACCAGGTCCTCACACTGAACTCACTTCACTGATTTGGAGGAGCACAGGCTGAGTGCTGGGCCCTGAGCAGACACGGGTGAGGACACACGGTACCCGGACTCAGAGGACTCAGTCCGTTAAAGGAGGCAGCCTATGTATACCCTGGCAACTCAGCAGAACATATCGCAGGGACAGAAAGAAGGCTGAGAGCCCTCTACTGGGGTGGGAGCACTAGAGGGAAAGTAACGCTGAAGGACAGCAAAATTCCCCGGTGCATGTGGGCGGGGCTTGGAGGTGTGCCAAGGTCCAGAGCTTGGGCCAAGCGGAGATTGGAAGGCAGGTAGGAAGCAAGATTAATGAGAGGGAAGCAAGACAAGGTCATGGGGCCTGCATCCTGTTCTAGTGTTACAGCCAGCTGAGCTAGTTAGAAATATTATAGGCAGTCAGACAGGGCTGGGCCAGATGTCTGATGACCGTGGAGGGGACACACATCTCTTGCAGTGGGCCATATTTTGGACAGAAAGCAAAACAAATGCAGCCACACCCTTAAGTGTAATCCTTAGGGATTAAGTCTGGATCACCTGAGAAGTCAGGAGTCACCATTCCAATCCCTTGGGAAGAGTCACTGCTCTCTAAGGATGCCCACCTTCTACGTGACTCACTTCCCCATTTGTTCACAATTTAGTCAATTTTACCTGAGCTATTAATCTTATTGATTGACCATAGCTCTGTCCCACCTCATGCCCATCTGCCTTGCAAGTTCCCAGTTTTCCCCAATTTTAGACCCACCTTACCGCATGGTTTTACTCTATAAAAATCCTGAGAAAATACAGAATCTTTGGCAACCTGCTCAGGACCTCCTCTCTATCTCTCAGACAGAAGCTTTCTTTCTCTCAGTAAATATTTCTGCTCTTAACCTCCATTGTTCCTAAAATTCATTCTTCGATTTTACAGAACACGAACTTATTCCGGACATAGTAGTTTGGGAGTTCATTGCACTATATCACTGGAGATTTTAGATTTCACTTGAAGATGACAGGGAAGATCACAGGAGGTCTTGCAGTATGGATGAGGCAGGACCACCCTCACTGAGGAAGACCACAGGGGCAGTATGCAAGGAAGGCGGGGAGCAGAGGCCTCGTGGCTGTTCTCCTCGAAGCTTATGGGAAAGGAAGGTAGAGGACTTCTGTGAGGATCACACAAGGGCGGAGCAAAAATACAGTTCATTTTTAAGTGAAAGGAAGTGTTGCAGTGAAAGACACCTTGTCAATGATAACTGGATCAGTGTGTTTGAAGAAAGAGGAAGAACAGTATATTGAAGGGAATCAGTGGCAATGAGTCTTTACTGTGATATATTTTTTAACTAAACATTCAACACAGTTTTAGATCACTTCATACTGATAACTGTTTATAGCAATTTCTGTCAAATAAAAGCACTGTGGTGTGTCTCTTCTACATTATCCACCAGACTGGGCACTGTGCAGCTTCTGGTACTTCCTCACAGTCAAAATGACCACAAAAAGTAAATGTTGTGAACTGATTGATGCAGGACACTGAGGCAGCCGTGACAGGGCAACTGAAGACTCTCATGAAAAGAGACGTCCGTGACTGCTTTGGTGACTAGAATGATGAGATGAGTATTTGGGGGTTTTTTTGGTACTGGGGATCGAACTCACGACTGCGCTTACAAAGCAGGCGCTTATGCTGCTGAGCTAAATTCCCAGGCCTGTATGAGTATTTGAAGTGTGTGTGTGTGAGGGGAGCATACTTTGAAGGTCTTTAATGGAAATTTGTCTTTTTAAATTTTTTTAATTTTTAAAGAGGATAAAACAGAATAAAACCAATCAAAACAAACCAGTGTAAAAGATGCAGGACTTCAAAACATTACAAAATCAACAATGGTTGCCATAATGCCTTTCAATGTTGTCAAAATAGTCGCAGATAACTTTTCATACAGTAAAAATCAAATGGAATGGAATAGAATAGAAACAATAAAAACAAAACAATGAATGCAACAAAGGACTTCAAAACAAGCCTATAGTAAATCCAAAATTAGTACCATAATATACCTTGCTATCTTGTAAATAGCTGCATCTACCATCAGATTTGACGTAACCAAACAGGACAAAAGAGAATAAAACTCAATCCAACAAAACAATGGAAAAGACGTATGGCTTCCAAAATAAGACTATAGGGAATCCACAATGGCTGTAACCCTCAGAAGGAGATTCCCACCCTAGATGCCACACTGTCCTTTGAACCTTTGATTGGACCACTGGCCCTAGACCTGCAACATTAGTGAAACCCCAAAGCACCACAGGTGTCCAGTTGCACTTCCCCTCCATAGCTATCATCACAGCTGTGTTTCTTTGCATAAGCCGCTGGCTTACAGCAGGGTGTGTGTTGGGGTGGGGTTTGCTACTTCTTGTTTGGCAGCCTGTGTGCGGGAAGGGGTTTGGGTCTGTCTGTTCCTGGGTTGCAGGTGGCCCATGCATAGCACTGGTTCCTGGATGACTTTTTCGATTTGTCTTTTTTAAAAATGTTTTTCAAATGCAAACGTTCATGGTATTTGTCAATCATACCTTTGTAATTCTTTTTTTTTTTTTTTACAGTTTTTAAAAAAATTTTATTTAAGGAGAAAAAGAAAAAAACAGAAAAAGGGTACAAGTTATACAGAATTTCAGAAAAAATAAACAGTAGGAAATCACTAGTTAATAGATTACATATTGTCATCTTAGAAATAGTTGTTCAAGTTACAAAATTAAAGCATATAAAGTGGACTTTCAAACAGTGAGACTGCAAAGAGTTCTGTTCAATGATCCAACAAAACTCAGTAATATGGTTATCTATCTTATACACTTAAATATGCATGCAGTTATATCGTTTAGAGCACTTTCTTTTCCTCTCTTTTGTACAATGACAATTATACATTTTGGGTTTTATTACTCCCACAGTTCTTATTACCTTTTTTTTTTTTTTTTAATCGGTACCTGGGATCGAACTCACGACCGCCTGCTTGCAAGGCAGGTGCTTATGCCCCTGATCTAAATCCCCAGCCCCTTTATTACTTTTTTTTGAAGAGAGTAAAACCAAATGTGACATAACAGAACAGAGTCAGTCAAATCAAAAGGATGGACTTTTGTAATTCTTGATTAGACTAAAGAGTTTTTTCTTTCTCTTTACTTTGTAGCAAAATTACATAGAACAGTCTGTCAACCGCCACACCTACTCCTGTTCTGAAAAGCATGACTTCTGCTGTACAGTAGCTCATACTTTATGAAGAGGAGAGACTCAGAGCTGAGCAGAGGCCCCAACAAGGCTGCTCAGGATCTCTTGATCACTGCCTCCTGCGAGGTCACCAATGAAATACCTAGAACCTGTTGGAATCAGGGAGGAGACAGCACTGAATAAAGTTTAACCTGGTCTCCCTTCCTTCAGTTGTGAAACTACTGCTGAAGAAAGGCTTTGACTTTTGCATCATGAGGACAGTGGTGCCACTTCCTTGATCAGATCTGTCACCATTGTAAGGTAGTCTCACTGGAGCAGTTTCTTCCAGCAGACTCAAATGGGAATGATTGGAAAGACTTCGTGGTATTTAGTGAAGCTGCATCTTTCCTATGGCCCAAAGAAAGAACAGAATGGGAAATGTGGGTGTGTGGCTTTCATGCATACAGTTAGCAATGATCTGCTAGCATGGTAAAGAGAGGCCGAGCGGACCTTGGTGATGACCTGAGCTAGACTACCCTGATCCGTGACAACTGTGGATCCAGTGCCTGTGTCTCAGGAGTTGAGGGATGTTAACCTGCGAGCCGATGTTGACAGATGACAGATTCCTCCTCACCTGGCAATGTCAAATGAAAGGCTGAGTTGCTAGAGAGAATCATGCAGGCAGGATGATGTGAAGGTAAAACAAAGTGAGGCTTCACAACCCTGGAATTTGTTATGACAGGAAGGCAGACAGAAGTCACCAGGTGGCTGTGTGGGAGGACCCTCTGTGCCGGCCCGGTTTACAGTAAGCTTCTGGCTCGAATGATTCTTAACTGCCATCAAAGTTTCACCTTTCCCCACTGTCATCAGGCCAAGGAGCAGCAGCAGACATGGACTGCAGCCGATCTTCAAGCCTGTGTGGACATTCAAGGGAGCCAGGTTAACTGAGCAATCTTACAAAGCAAGAAGTTGGAGGGGTCCGTAGGTCATCTGTCGTTCTGCTTCTGGTCTTGACACTCTCAGTGTTCTCTCTGTGCTTGCGCCAGAGAAGAAGGAAGTAAGCACTTTGAGGTTTTGCTTCCCTTGTTTTCTTGAACATTGCTCAACACTTCTGTGCTTTCAAGACCAGCGCAAGTTTGCATCCGTCCCATTCGTCTCTGGGAGCGCGACAGCCGCGGTCACTTCGCCAGCTTCTTAAAAATAAACATGAGGATTCATTTCTCCCAAAGAAAGATGCTTGTAACCTTTTGTCACACATACGTAGACCCTCCGGTTAGTACGGTGTGCAGCATTTCACTTGCACCGGTACATTTTTTAAATTTTTGAGCTAATTCGCCTGCCGACGAGACTATTTTACCATAGCATATTCTTTTGGTGTCAGGAATTGAACTCACAACCTCACACTTGCCAGGCAGACACTTGTGCCACTGAGCTAAATCCCTGGCCCCATGGCCTAACAATGTACTGAGGCTTTTATCAGCGTTTAACCAATCTGTGGCTGGGAAATACCCAGCCACAATCTTCTGTGACTATCCTGTGCCTCCTACTACAGTGACAAAAAGGAAAACCTAAATATTTTGAAGTTCCTAGTTCAGAGACTCAAACACCCACTGTAAGCTATGACCTAGTCACAGAGCTATGAAATGCTTCCCCTACTAAAAGATAGGAGACAGTTTGAGGAGACAGAAGCATCAGAACTCCATCCTCAATATGATGGGGGCTTGGAATTAGACTGAATTTAAAACAAAATGACTAATATGCTGAGGGCTCTGATGGAAAAAGTAGACAGCATAGAAGAAAAATGGACAATGTAAGCAGAGGCCAAAATACTGCAACAAAAATCAAGATGAACTCATTAGCAGATGATAGAGCTGAGGAAAGTATCTTTAAGCTTGAGGATTTGTCACTAGAAATGTTCAAAATTGAAAAGCAAATGGAAAAGAGAGTAGGTAACAAGAAACAAGAGAACAGAAAATCTGGGAACCACAGAGCACTACAAAAGGCATAACACATGCAAGACAAGAACAAAAGAAATGATAAAAACAATATTTGAAATAATAAAGACTACGGACTTTCTCCAAATTAATATCAAACACTAAACCATGGCTAGAAAACTCAGAGGCTACTAAGCAGAAGAGAGGACAAAATCTTACATCTGTGTACATCGTATTCAAAACATAGAACATTAAAGATAAGCAAAAAAACCCCCAGAAAAACAAAAACAACCCCCACCCAACATTGAAAGAAGCCAGAGCTGGGTGTGAGGGTACATCCCTGTAATCCCAGTATTTGGGAGGCTGAAGCAGGAGGATTGCTGGGAGTTTGTGGCCAAACTGAGCTACAAAAGAGTTCAAGGTCAGCCTGAACTGCATAGAAAACTCCTGCCTTAAAAAGAAAAAGAGAAGAAGAGGAAGCAGAAGCAGAAGAAGAAGAGGAGGAGGAGAAGGAGGAGGAGGAAGAAGAAGAGGCAGCAACAGCCAGAGGGGAAAATTTTTTTCTTTGTAAAAGAAAAAAAAATTGTATCTGATTTCTCTTTAAAGCATGTGCAAGCAAGGGGGTACAGGGAAATGTGTGATGTCCTGAGAGAAAGAACATTCATTAATGTTCACATCTGTACCCTGTGAAATTGTTCTTCAAAAGTGAAGGGCAAATAATTTCTTATGAAAATGTAAAATAAGGTAAAATTTTGCCAAGAAATGTTAAGAAGTTCTTCAGAGAGAAGGCAAATAATGAAAGCCAGAAACTTGATTTACATTAAAAAAGGACATCAGCAGATGAACAAATGGGGAGAGCAGAAGATCAGTTAAGTTAAACCCAACATTAATGAACAGTTTCATACATGTAGGATACTTTATATGGACCATCCTGTCCAAAACCAGCAAAACACACACTCTTCTCAGACTCACTCAGAGAGACCATACTGTGGACTCTAAAACACATTTTAGCAAATTCTAGATAATAAAAATTATATAAGCTATGCTCCTAAAGCACAATGAAAGTACACTAAAATCAGTAACAGAAAGCCAAAGAATCCCCAAATATTTAGAGGTTAAACAACAGATTCCTAAATGACATTAGGTGCAAAGAAGATATTTCTTTTTTTTTTTTTTTTTTGCTTTTTTAAAAATTTTATTTAAGGAGAAAAGAAAAAAAAAGCAGAGAAAGGGTACAAGTTATACAGATTTGCAGAAAAAACATGAACAGTAGGAAATCACTAGTTAATGGATTATATACTGTCATCTTAGAAATAATTGTTCAAGTCACAAAATTAAAGCTTGTAAAGTGGACATTCCATCAATGATACTGCAAACAGTTCTGTTCAATGATCCAATAAATCTCTGTGATATCATTTTCTATCTTATACACTTAAATATACATGCAGTTATATAGTTTAGAGCACTTTCTTTTCCTCTCTTTTGTACAATGACTATTACACATTTTGGGTTTCATTGCTCTCACGGTTCTTATTACTTTTTTGGAAGAGAGTAAAACCAAATGTGACATAACAGAACAGAATCGGTCAAGTCAAAAGGGTGGACATAATAGATAATGTGAAAACATAATACAAGGTGATCAACAATGGTTACCATAATGCCTCCCGCTATCTCTAATAGAATTGCCTATACCATTAGTTATAATACAATTGAACAAAACAGTAAAGAACAAAACCGACAAAGCCAAACCATTGGGGACATTGTAGGTCTTCAAAAGTAGATAAAAGTCAACGAGAATGGGCGTTATAATGAATCTCATTATCTTCACAGCTGATGCCTAAATTTTCGAACCTGATACTATCCAGCAAAACAGAATAGGGGAACATCAGTTAAAAACCAGATGGTGAGAGTAATACAGGGCTTTAAATCGAGGTAATGGAAAGTCAAAGTGGGTTACTATAATATATCCTGCTATTTTTTTCCTTTAATTAAAAGGATAAAAATTTTTAAAAAAGTATTAAAAAAGTAAATAATGGAGTGGAGATTGAGATAAAAGAGGGCATAACAACGAAACAGCACTGATCAAAACATAACCATTTAAGCAGAATAGTGTTTTACCACCAGATAATCCTGACCTAAAAGTAGTTACCATATTGTCTCTTTCCTTGAAATCCTTGAGTACAACTTCGTATACTGTAGCATTAAGTATATCAAAACAATGTAAAACCACTTAAGAGAATGACAGCATTACAGAGTATTTAGAATCGACTAACAGAAAATGAACAATGGTTTCTGTATAATCTCCTTGTCTTTAAAAGGTTTTTGCTTATACTATCATACATAATAAAATCCAGTAAGATACAACCTATTTAGACCATTGGAGACAGAAGGACAAAAGCTAGATGAGACTTCAAAACAAGATGATACTAAATCAGTATTACCTATTAAGATGTCATTTTCTCCAAAATAGCTGTTCCTATCATCCAATCTTCTCTGCCTCATTTCTGTTGAGCTCTTATTCTGTCAGTAGCTGTCAGTTTGTCTTCTTCACTTTGTTCTCTGCTCCATTAGTCGTGGCCTCCACTATTTCTGGATTCTTTGTATTTTTCTTTTTTTAGAATATCCTGCAATACTCTCTGTAGAGTTGAATTGGTGGTTGCAAATTCCCCCAGTTCCTCTTTATCCTGGAAGCACCTTGTTTTCCCATCAATTTCCAGGGACAGTTGTGCAGGATGTCTCAATCTTGGCTGGAGATTATTATCTTTCAAAGCTTGAATTATTTCCCCCCATGCTCTTCGTGATTTGATGGTTTGTGCAGAGAAATCTGCTGTAATTCTGATGGGTGTTCCCTTGTAAGTGGTCTGTTTCTTGTCTCTGACAGCTTTTAATATTCTGTTCTTGTATTGAATTTCTGGAATTTTTATTATTATATGCCTGGGTGTTGCTCTGTTTGGGTTGTAGGTAGCTGGGGTCCTGTATGCCTCATACATCTGAGTATCTTTACCTTTTGCTAAATTAGGAAAATTCTCCTGGATTATTTCTGTGAGTAGCTTTTGTAGTTCATTTGTTTGTGTCCCTACTTCTTCTTTTATGTTCTTAATCCTTAAGTTATGGATCCTCTTATCATCTTCTTGTCTTTGTATTATTGCTGTTTGTTTCTTTGCTGTTTTTAAGAAGTTTTTCATTTCATTCTCCCATATTACAATTCTGCCCTCCAGTTCAGATAGTCTGTCCTTAGTTTCTTTCAAGCTGTTATGCCAGTCTTCGATAGACTTCTTAGTTTCTTGGTAGTCCCTTTGAACCTGCTTCACGTATTCTATGCTTTCCCTGTTTTCTCCATCAAACAATTCTCCCCTCTTTTTCTGTTCTTCCATTCCACCATCTTTTTTTTCTTGGGTGGGGCTTAGCATTTCTCTGACTATTTTGCATACTTCTAGCTTCAGGTCGTTGATAACTTCATTCCTGAATTGGTCTATGAGGCTCTCTATATGGCGCCTTATGTGTAATGGTGCGGTGTCCGCTATTGCCTGTTTCTCAGAATTGGGGGCCGAGGAGCCTTTCTTGTTGCTGCCTCTTCCCATATTCTCTGTTCCTTATATATGCAAGCTTATATAAGAGGCCCAGCTTCTCTCCCTGTCAGCCACAGCCTGATCGAATTGCGCTGGTTAGGTGTTCCCACTCACCACTGCGCACCAGGCAGCCTACTCGGGGCCCGCTCCTCCCGGCCTCCGTCAGGCTCTGCGATCTGTGTTGGGCCAGCCTACGGGGTCCGCCGGCAGTGTCACGCAGGCCAGGCACTTTTCACCAATCCCGCCCGAGAGGGGAATGTGTGGCTGGAGTCCCCACTCCGCCCTGCTCCCGCAGGACTGCTCGGGCCCAGAAAGTCCGCTGGAGTCAAACTGTGGTGGAGTGTCAGTTTCTCTCACTCACCTCGCCACAAGTCAGAACATGCCTCCCTGCCCGTTCTGTTTTCGACTCCATTCGCAGACTCCCGTTCTCAGAGTTTCCGCGCGTCTCTCTCCTTGCCGAGCCGATGTAGAGGCAGCCAGCCACTGCGCGGCGGGAAACCCAAATCGCGGCTTCCAATGGCGCAGGGTCCAGCCTCAGCAGCGAGACTTTTCTGTTCCTGTTTTAGCACCAGGACTGCATTCCAAGTTGGTTTCTCTCAGCCCAGTTCGTTCCTGAGTCAGCAGAGCATATTCCACCTGCTTATGTCTCTTTAGTCCGCAACATACCTGGCTTCTGAGCCTAGTTTTTCAGAGAGCCTCCGGTAGTTGCTGTTATCTGTCCGCCATGTTCTCCCGGAAGTCGCAAAGAAGATATTTCAAGAAAAATGTAAAAATTTTGAGTTAAATAAAAGCAAAAATACCCATTATCAGAATGCAACTAAAGTGGTGCTTGGAGAACGAGGTTAGCATTTAGCCCATATATTAGAAAAGAAGAATGATTTAAAATAATCTACTTTCCATATTAGGTAACAACCCCCCCAATACCAAGTTAAAACCAAAATTAATTAAAGATTAAGTGAAAGAAAAGAAATAATACTGTAGAACTCAATAAAATTGAACACAAGAAGAGTACAGAGGAAAATCAATAAAAACAAAAACTGATGCTTCAAAAAGATCAATGAAATTGATAAGCCTCGAATCAGTTAATTAAGTATAGAGAAGCTAATTAAAAACATAGAGAAGGCACAAATTAACACTATCAGCAGTAGAGTATGGAACATCACTATAAATTTCACAGGAATCAAAAGGATAATAAAAATCACTATAAACAGTTCTGTGACCACCAAACCTGGATGAGAGATCCTCAGCACACAGAATCTGCCAAAATTCTCACAAAAAAATAAAAAAAATTAAATAGTCTTATATCTGTTGAAGAAATTTAAACAATAATTTTCCAAAGTGGAATCCACCAAAATTGACTGAACTTATTGGTAAATTATACCAAACATTTAATGAATGTTTCACAAGGTAGGAACAGAGGGAACTCTACTTTCTAACTCATCCTATGAAACAAGTATTATGTTAAAAGCAAATGTATTACAAAAAAGACAAGAAAAAGAAGAGAAAACTATAGTCTAATACCTCTCATACTCATAGATGCAAAACCTTAATATTTAATATTTTGTTAAATATATTAAAATATTAATAAATTGAATGCAGTAAGGTATAAAAAAGTAAAAGAATGAGACCAACTGAAGTTCAAGCAGTAATGCAGGGATAACTTAACAATCATGATCAGTTAGTGTACTTTGTTATATAAGACTGAAGAAAAATCACATGACCATATAAATAGATGCAGAAAAACATTTGGTAAAATCCAACTGCCTATTCATGATAAGACCTATCAGTAAACTAAGAATTCAGAATTATTTCGACTTGATAAGGAACACCTACAAAACTCCAGAGCTAACATCATGATAAAAGCACCACCACAACTAGAAGTTTTCCCAAGTAAGATCAGCTTCAGCACATGGATGTCCCTTGTTACCTCCCCTTCTCAACATCACATCAAAGTCATGACTAATGCAGCAAGATAAGGAAATAAAGGGTCTATGGGCTGAGAAGAGACAGTTTATAAACTGTTCTGTTTTGCAAATAACATGCTTGTCTTGTGTGTTGAAATACTAAAGAATCTAAAGACAACATCTTTCTGGGGGCCAGGCTGTAGCTCACTGGCACAGTGCCTGCCTGGTGAAGGTCAGGTTCTGAGTTTGATTCCCAGTACACAGAAAAGAAACTTAAAGAGTTTTTCAGAACAACCTGGTTCCCATGTTGGAGAGCTTGCTCTAGGTGCCATGAGGCTGAAGAAAAGGGGCAGACAGATCCAGGAATGCACAGAATAGATTCTTGGGACTCACAGACATATAAGCAAGGTCCCTCCTGGACAAGAGAAAAACTAGATGGATTGCCATGATTTGGACCAGAAAGATGGGAGCTCATCAAGCAGTCAGGACAAAAATAAAAAGAGAAAGAGAAAGAAAGAAAGAAAGAAAGAAAGAAAGAAAGAAAGAAAAAAGAAAATAAGTGAATTTATCTAAGCAAGAATGTACTTGGTTTCTCTTGAGATAATGTCAAGGAATCAGGCACATTCTTGGCACCAAGATCCAGTTTTAAGGCTTCATATTCCACTGTAAAAATTTTGTCAATTTGTGTATCCTGAAAAACCAGAGTTGCTTAGGGGTAATCATGGCAGTTAAAACTCAAGATGGTGAACTAGCCAGCCTTTCTGGTAAGCTGCACGAGAGATGCAGGGCCCAGGAAGAGAAAAGTCAGCATCTCCAGAGAGTCAGCCATGCTGGGACTGGGCGGACCCAACAAGAAGCTAGGCAAGAAGCTAACTTTCTGGTAAGTCACGCAAGCCATGTGGGGCCCAGGAAGGGAAAAGTCAAACAGCCTCTTGTGAGCCTACTGTTGTGTGGGCTGAGAGCTCCCAAGGAACCAGTTGGTTTGGAGGATGGGTGGAATTGTTAGCAACTTAATTATGAAAAGCAACTAAATGCTTGTATTGTTTGGTTGATTTTGCAGGCTTGAGGCCAGCTGTCTGAGCATCTCATGGGAGTATGACAGTGTGCAATATAGCAGATATGGGGGATTTCCTTCTAATCTTGCCTTCCAAATTCAGTATTGTTCCACTGTTTTGTTTTATTCTGATTGTTTTGCTTTATTCACTGTTCTGTTTTGATTGGTTTTATTCTATTTTGTTTTGGTTTGATTTTTCTACACCTGATGGGATAGACACCTATTGTAAAGATAATAAGATATACTATGATAGCTATTGTTTTCCTAGTATCCTGTGTTGAAGTTCTATACCAATTTTGCTGCTTTGTTTTGATTGGCTTTGTTCTGTTGGATTTTACCATCTTTAAAACAGGAGAAAAAAAAACCCTTCTAGATATTGTAGTTAGGTCAAGTGTAGCTCATCCATATAAAGCTCTTATAGTCTTGTATGCCACCCCACTCCTGCAATGTCCCTTGAGCCTATAAATGAGTGGTCTTAGCAATGTGTAGGCATACTATGAGGCCATTTGTCCAGCTTGTAAGCAAAATTCACCACAGCCATAGAGGCACAGACTTGAAAACAGATAGAGAAGTAAGGTACAGTGGTACATGCTCATAATCTTAGAACTCTGGGAACTGAGGCAGGAGGATTGTGAGTTTGAGCTCAGCCTAGGCATCTCAGCAACTTAGTGAGACCCTGTTTCAAAAGAAAATGGAGGAAAAAAGGCTGGGAATATAGTTCAGTATGAAGGTTCTGTGTTTAATTTCAGCACTGCAAACAAACAAACAAAATCAAAATGTAATGGTCATCAACTTTTCCCACCAGTAGTGCCAGGAACCAAACAGCCTATTACTCCCATAGAAGTGACAGCATCAGGCAAGTTATTCATATGGGGTTTTACATGCACCATTAGGTATGGGACATCAGGGATGCACACAAAACTTTTGTCTTGCTAATAGGACAAGGTCCAGGGAGAATAACAAACACAGTGAAAGACTGCAACTATTAGTGGAAAAATAAATGCTCAGGGCTTGTAGAGGTAAGCCTGTATCATACAGCAAGACAGTGCTTGTGGCATCATCTCTGTTAGGCAACATGGGGACAGCATCTGGGGACTGATGTGGTGAGGGATACCACACATATTGGCCAACAGGATGAGGTCCATAAGAGATTCTTAAAACTAATGATAAAATGGTAGGACAGGCAAGGAAATTGTAGCACCTCAAAATATTCCTTTAGCTCACTCAATGTGTAAGCACTGACCACAGGCCCAGAGTCCAGCAGGCTCAGTGGGCACCAAAGTAGAAAGTAGAAGGATTGGAGGTTTCAACATGTAACAATGAATAATCCACCTTGCAAGCCACTGTAGTTTCCACTGGATCATTCCCTGTTTTGAATTTAGCACTTGCATTGTGTTTAACAGCAGTATTCTCTGTCTATAGACTCAGGCAGCATAGCATCTGTATATGTAGCTTGGTCATGGGTAGTCTTAGAGGTAGAGGCCAGAGCCTCCAAATGCTTTCTGAGAGCAGACTTTCCAGTTAGATGGTTATTTAAATTTATTAATGCTTCTCCAAATACTTCAGTTCAGCCTACTAACTAAGGTAAATTCTCTTAATAAAACCATTCTTTCTCTCCATCAAGCCAGCTGCCTGAGAGTATATGGCAGATGAAAATGCTATGATAGATCATATGTTTGGACTCAATTATGGGCAGTGTGTCCTGTGAATTGGGTGCCCTGGTCAACCCTTAACAGGTGTTCATGCACCACACTTAAATTCCCAAAACTTTGCTAGTAGTAATTTTATTGATTCTCTTGCTAGAAAAGACTGAATAGGGCTAGTAGCTATAGCTATATAGGTTAAAGTATTTTTATGTCCTTTACTGCTTGGCAAATGGCCAATATAATCAACTGGCCAGTCCTGTGTGGGCTGGACAGCTTTGTATGTCTGCCTCTATATGTAGGTCACACAACAGGGCTGGAGCTTGAGCTGTCAGCCACCACCAACTCACTGAATTTTAGGGATGATCCCGCCTCCTTAGCTATGTCCCATACTTTAGCATTTTCATATCTAACTCATTCTGTGTTCTAACAGGAGCTGCCTGTGTCAGGGCCTGGCCCTGTACTTTAGTCAAAGCATTTGCCTCCATATTTCCAAAGGTGGAGTCATCCTGGGAGAGTGAACAATATATGTAGTCAATTACATCCAAAGTTCATGTGGCTATTTCCATACTTGTTGTCACAGTGAGGCTCCCCAGAGAGAGTCTCCCACAATAAGCCATTGTTTCACCTGCCATTTAGGGCAACACACAATGTACAGTTTCAATACACTGCCCAGTTGTCAGTACAACCGGGTGCCATGACTCATGGGTCACTGCCAGACATCTCACGTGAGCCTGTACCTCCTGGCTGTTCTGTTTTCCTTCTGTCTCAAGTCAGGTAATGGCAGCAGCAGGTTGTACTGTAGCAAATGGTCCTACACCTGGGTTTCCCCCACTGGACTCACTTGCATACTGAGCATTTTATGGTGTGATGTCTATCTCCCCTTGCACTTAGGAGATCAAGGACATTGGGAGAGCCATCTTGGTAGACAATGACAATGACACAGGTAACTGGGTTTTTGCAAATATGTACACCACTCACTGATTGAGAGTGGTGGTCTGTACTATAGGAGACTGAGACTAGTGAAGTGGGCCACCCCCCCCCACTTGTAGGCAGGTTAGTTCACACTGTGATTGGCAGTCTTGATCAATGGCTCCACCTGTAGTAGGATATTGTACACTGCTGCAAATGTTTTACATGGTTTGACTGGTTTAAGCTCTCTTCCAGAGCAGTGACCAAAATCCTAGAGCCAACTTTTGTTTATGTTGCTCTTGCCAAAAAGTCAAACTCATCCCATCCACTATTGGGGTGACATCTAACTGCACTGACATGCCAGGTATGGGGCACTGGAACCATCAAAACTTTTCCTTGAAAATGATTCCTTCTGAGGGGCATCCCAGTTTCACATAGATCCAGTCTTAATTAGCCAACACAGTGGGTATGGAATTGAGGTAGGTGAGTAATGAAAGCCCACGCATAGCCCAGAAGCACTATAGACTTCTATATATCCTTTGTCATTTGAGAGTTTGAGGTTTGCACTTTACCATGCTTGGGATCAAGTGATCCTACCCTATCAGACCACCTTTAAGGACTCCATATGTGGGCCAGACCTTAAATCTGATAGGAGTTGACAGCCATCTTCTTATGTGTAGGGGAGTACACAGTCATTCTAACATGTTGTGTAGAAATGGATGGTTTTCACCAGTTTGTTAATACCAGTAGGGAATGAGAACAGATAATGTCCTGATGCAAGTCACCATGAAGTGGGAGGAGAACTGTGTCTCTGAGGCAGTACCTGGAATGTCCACTACTTCCCTCCCAAGTGAAGGTAACCTAGTTTTACTGGTCTGCAGTCATAGGCCAAGTCCTATTTCTCTTTTTTCTTTATCAGATAGCTTTATTCAAGTCACTGTGGCTAGGTTGTAAAATCCCATTTTAGATTCTAATTCTTTTATGGCCTTTCCAATCTAGTGTGTCCATCTGGAAGCTTGTATTACCTGATATTTACTTCCCTTCTAGGTATGTGAAAGTTAACGGGGCCTCATTTTTCTTTCCTCTCAGTACCAGCTTTACCACCAGCAAATCCCACCACCAAGGTCTATAGTACCTTTGCTAATAGAACATCCATTTCTGGCATGTTTCCAAGGAAGGAGGAGGCTAATGACAGACGTGGAGAGGGGGGAATACTATACTAATTCTGATTTGGAACAATACTGATGTGGAACAATACTTGTTTTAATCTGTAGTCTTCTCTTTGTGCTTGGGGAGCAAGTAAATATGAGTTCCACATGTGGTCTCTGGTCAAATCCTGTGACCCTTATTTTGGAGTGACTGACTCTATCTGTTATCATAGGGATTGGGGAGAAACTGATCCAGCCAGCAATGCCAGAGTGTAAAAATTGCTCACCCTCCTCCATAGTGGAGCAGAGGAAGAAGATTAGAATCACTCAGGCTTAAGTTCCTTCTACAAAGCTAACAGGATTAGTTTAGGTTATTAATCTTTTTTCTGTGGTTCTGGCAGGAAGCAAACCTATCTATCCATGCCTATCTTCTCCCGTGTTATCATAAGCACCCAATTTCTATTATTTCCCCTGATGTTTATATATCCCTTTTTTCTTATCAGACTTTCTAGCAGGGCACCCGTTCCTGACCACATTTGGTCTGTCCAAGGTCAGCAATAACTTCTCTTACACTGTGAATATCCAGTACAAAACTGGGCTGAGAAAGGAGAGAAAAAGCACAGACCATTCTTGAGGGGTGTTTTTCATTCCAACTATTTAAAAAATGGCTTTATCGGGTCCTTGAGGCACTTGAGTATAAATGGTTTATTGCGTGTCCAATTCCCAGAGAGTATCCTGGGCTTCCTTAATGCTTTCCCATGGGAGTTCTTGTCCCGGAAGATTCCCTTAACTTGGCCGTGCCTCTCCCTTGCCCCAAATAATCCAGTCTATCAGGGCACAAGTTCTAGAAAGCATTGTATGAGATCCACCTCCAGGCTGGAACAGTGGTAATATTACTCATTTTCTCAGTTTCATTTCCTGCCAGAGAAATTTCATCTCCTGCATGTCTCAGAGTCTTTTTTTTTTTTAATTTTTATTTAAGGAGAAAAGAAAAAAAAAAGCAGGGAAAGGGTACAAGTTATACAGATTTACAGAAAAAAAATGAACAGTAGGAAATCACTAGTTAATGGATTACATATTGTCATCTTAGAAATAATTGTTCAAGTCACAAAATTAGAGCTTGTAAAGTGGACATTCCATCAATGATACTGCAAACAGTTCTGTTCATTGATCCAATAAAACTCTGTGATATCATTTTCTATCTTATACACTTAAATATACATGCAGTTATATAGTTTGGAGCACTTTCTTTTCTTCTCTTTTGTACCATGACTATTTCACATTTTGGGTTTCATTGCTCCCACGGTTCTTATTACTTTTTTGGAAGAGAGTAAAACCAAATGTGACATAACAGAACAGAATCGGTCAAGTCAAAAGGGTGGACATAATAGATAATGTAAAAACATAATACAAGGTGATCAACAATGGTTACCATAATGCCTCCCGCTATCTCTAATAGAATTGCCTATATCATTAGTTATAATACAATTGAACAAAACAGTAAAGAACAAAACCGACAAAACCAAAACATTGGAGACATTGTAGGTCTTCAAAAGTAGACAAAAGTCAACAAGAATGGGCGTCATAATGAATCTCATTATCTTCACAGCTGATGCCTAAATTTTCGAACCTGATACTATCCAGCAAAACAGAATAGGGGAACATCAGTTAAAAACCAGATGGTGAGAGTAATACAGGGCTTTAAATCAAGGTAATGAAAAGTCAAAGTGGGTTACTATAATATATCCTGCTATTTTTTTCCTTTAATTAAAAGGATAAAGATAAAAAAGTAAATAATGGAGTGGAGATTGAGATAAAAGAGGGCATAACAACGAAACAGCGCAGATCAAAACATAACCATTTAAGCAGAATAGTGTTTCACCACCAGATAATCCTAACCTAAAAGTAGTTACCATATTGTTTCTTTCTTTGAAATCCTTGAGTACAACTTCGTATACTGTAGCATTAAGTATATCAAAACAATGTAAAACCATTCAAGAGAATGACAGCATTACAGAGTATTTAGAATCGACTAACAAAATGAACAATGGTTTCTGTATAATCTCCTTGTCTTTAAAAGGTTTTTGCTTATACTATCGTACATAATAAAATCCAATAAGATACAGCCTATTTAGACCATTGGAGACAGAAGGACAAAAGCTAGATGAGACTTCAAAACAAGATGATACTAAATCTGTATTACCTATTAAGATGTCATTTTCTCCAAAATAGCTGTTCCTATCATCCAATCTTCTCTGCCTCATTTCTGTTAAGCTCTTTTTCTGTCCGTAGCTGTCAGTTTGTCTTCTTCATTTTGTTCTCTGCTCCATTCGTTGTGGCCTCTCTGCCATTATTTCTGGATTCTTTGTATTTTTCTTTTTTTAGAATATCCTGCAATACTCTCTGTAGAGTTGAATTGGTGGTTGCAAATTCCCCCAGTTCCTCTTTATCCTGGAAGCACCTTGTTTTTCCATCAATTTCCAGGGACAGTTGTGCAGGATATCTCAATCTTGGCTGGAGATTATTATCTTTCAATGCTTGAATTATTTCCCCCCACGCTCTTCGTGATTTGATGGTTTGTGCAGAGAAATCTGCTGTAATTCTGATGGGTGTTCCCTTGTAGGTGGTCTGTTTCTTGTCTCTTACAGCTTTTAATATTCTGTTCTTGTATTGAATTTCTGGAATTTTTATTATTATATGCCTGGGTGTTGCTCTGTTTGGGTTGTAGGTAGCTGGGGTCCTGTATGCCTCATACATCTGAGTATCTTTACCTTTTGCTAAATTAGGAAAATTCTCCTGGATTATTTCTGTGAGTAGCTTTTGTAGTTCACTTGTTTGTGTCCCTACTTCTTCTTTTATGTTCTTAATCCTTAAGTTATGGATCCTCTTATCATCTTCTTGTCTTTGTATTATTGCTGTTTGTTTCTTTGTTATTTTTAAGAAGTTTTTCATTTCATTCTCCCATATTACAAGTCTGCCCTCCAGTTCAGATAGTCTGTCCTTAGTTTCTTTCAAGCTGTTATGCCAGTCTTCTATAGACTTCTTAGTTTCTTGGTAGTCCCTTTGAACCTGCTTCACGTATTCTATGGTTTCTCTGTTTTCTCCATCAAACAATTCTCCCCTTTTTTTCTGTTCTTCCATTCCACCACCTGTTTTTTCTTGGGTGGTACTTAGCATTTCTCTAACTATTCTGCATACTTCTAGCTTCAGGTCATTGATAACTTCATTCCTGAATTGGTCTATGAGGCTCTCTATATGGTGCCTTATGTGTATTGGTGTGGTGTCTGCTATTGCCTGTTTCTCAGAATTGGGGGCCGAGGAGCCTTTCTTGTTGCTGCCTCTTCCCATGCTGCCTCTTCTTCTCTGTTCCTTATATATGCAAGCTTATATAAGAGGCCCAGCTTCTCTCCCAGTCAGCCACAGCCTGATCGAATTGCGCCAGTTAGTTGTTCCCGCTCACCGCTGTGCACCAGGGAGTTACGGACCAGGCAGCCTACGCGTCTCCCCTCCCGGCTCTGGGATCTGGGTTGGGACAGTCTACCAGGTCTGCCGGCAGCGTCATGCAGGCCAGGCACTTTTCACCAATCCCGCCCGAGAGGGGGATGTGTGGCTGGAGTCTCACCGTGCCCTGCTCCCGCAGGACTGCCCGGGCCCAGAAAGTCCTCTGCTGGAGTCAAACTGTGGTAGAAAGTCAGTTTCTCTCACTCACCTCACCACAAGTCAGTGCACACCTCCCTGCCGTTCGCAGATTGCCGTTCTCAGAGCTTCTGCACGTCTCTCCCCTTGCCGAGCCGCTGTAGAGGCAGCCAGCCGCTGTGCGGCGGAAAACCCAAATCGCGGCTTACAATGGCGCGGTTCCAGCCTCCACACCGAGTCTTTTCTGTTCCTGTTTTAGCACCAGGACTGCATTCCAAGTTGGCTTCTCTCAGCCCAGTTCGTTCCTGAGTCAGCAGAGCATATCTCCACCTGCTTATGTCTCCTTAGTCCGCACCATTCCTGGCTTCTGAGCCGAGTCTTTCAGAGAGCCTCCGGTAGTTGCTGTTATCTGTCCGCCATGTTCTCCCGGAAGTCATGTCTCAGAGTCTTACCATCCGGGCAGTCAGACTGTCATGAAGTAGTAGTTTAAAAGCTCATGCAAGGGGCTTGGGATTTAGCTCAGCAGCATAAGCACCTGTCTTGCAAGCTGGCAGTAGTGAGTTTGATTCCTGGTACCGGTAAAAAAAAAAAAAAAAAAAAAAAAAAAGCTCATGCAATATCATCCAAGTGTGGTGGCAACTTGGTAGGTTGAGGCAGGAGAATTGCTGCAAATTCAAGACCAACCTAGCCTAGTGAGTTCAACCCAGCCTGAACTATATAGAAAGACCTTCTTTCAAAGCCAAACCAAAACAAAGCAAAAAACTAGTGCAATATCTATCAATTCTGCAGCAGTATAACCCCAGTTTTAGTTTCTTTTTTAAAAATTTTATTTAAAGAAAGACTAAACAAAACAGAAAATGGATAGAGATAATACATACATTCAGAGAAAAAATAAACAGTAAGAAATCACTAGTTAATGTTTACATACTGTCTTTTTATAAATAGTTGTTCAGGATACAAAAGTGGAACATATAAAGTGGGAATTCAAACTGAGACTGTAACCAGTTCTGTTCACCTATCCAACAAAAACTTAGAAATATGGTTATCAACCCTATCCACTTAAACATACATGCAGTTATCCATATCTTCAATTATGTTGAGATTGAATAAACCCACGCAGGCTAATATCACTCTGAACAAAGATACTATTGCTGGGTTTCACATTATGACACTCCAGGATCAGCACTGGGTATTTCAGTGTCTCTTTTTCTTCAAAGTATCTGTTCATTTCATCATGTGTCAGAAGATCAGTTCTCATAAACTGTTTATAGGTTCTATACATGCATGAGTCTTAACATGTATTTCTATCCTTTCTATATTAGAGGGAGGAACAAAATAAAGAAGACAAAACAAAACATATTCCCATAAATACATGAAATGAAAAAGACATATAAGACCATTGTACAAGGAGTTCTACCATAGTTCCTGTGTTGTCTCTTGTTATCTCCAGTAGAATTGGCTATATCATCAGACATAGTATAATTGAATATATCAGTACAAAACAGTATTAATAAAAACACAACTTTGTATATAGTATAGAACTTCAAAAGCAGTTATCAAACCAGAATGTGTAGAGTCTTGTCATCTTCAGCGTAGTTGCCTACACTCTCAGACTTGATACTATTAATCATATCAGTTTTGAATAAAATCTGTCGATACCAAACAGCAATCAAACAAACCAGATTTAACTAAGATCGCATGATAAAACAGTATAAGTCATATACGCTCCAGATTAAGATAATAGGAAATTAAAGATGATTACTGTGCTATATCCTGATGTTTTTGGGATAACTGTCTGTGCCCTCAAATCTAAGGCAAGTAGACAAACTGGGACAGAATAAAGTCTATCAAAAAAAAAAAAGAGAATAAAATCTATCTAAGCAGAGTGGTGTGAGTAATGTGGGTTTTAAATCCCGAATCACTATTAACAATATCTTCTGCCATCTTTTTTAAGACTCTTCCTCCCCTTTCACTTCCCCTGGGTACACTGCATTTTGGGTCTGACCAAGACCCTTGGTTTTAAATTGGGGGGGGGGCAACCTGCTATTTACCTAAGTGGCTCCAAACCTTCTCTCCCCTAGATTTGATCTCTAATTGTATTCCTTTACCTATTAAAGCCTGTCTTTCCAACCTATCCACAAATACTGGTGTAGTTGCCCCTATTACTCTCTGGTAATGCTCTGTCACATAGAGCATTGTTTTCTCATATTTGATTTTCAGTCCATGTACTCTTTTTTATGTTAATTATATTTCCTATAAGTAGCATCTTGGTGGACCCTGCCTCCTGATCTACTCCACGTGTGGTTCTTTTTTTTTTAAATTTAGTGTATCAAGGTCTTCTATATTAGAGATTATAACCAACCTTCTCTCCCTCATTTCTGTTATGCTCTTTTTGCCATCAGTTGTCTGCTTATCTTCATTCTGTTTTCTGCTCCATGCATTGATGTCTCTCTGCCCTGTTCCTGGAATCCTAGTACCTTTCTCTCTCTCTAGAATAGCCTGCAGTATTCTCTGTAGAGTTGGATTGGTGGTTACGAATTTCCCAAGTTCCTCTTTGTTTTGGAAGCATCTGGTTTCTCCATTAATTTCTAGAGACAGTTTAGCAGGGTATATCAATCTGGTTTGGAGGTTATCTTCTTTTATGGCTTGGAATATTTTGCTCCAGGCTCTTCTTGATGTGATGGTTTGTGTCAAGAAGTCCGTCATTATTCTGATGGGCCTTCCTTTATAGGTTATCTGTTTCTTGTCCCTAACAGCTTTTAGTATTCTGTTTTTATATTGAATTTCTGGGATCTTGATTATTATATGCCCGAGTATAGCTCTGTTTTGGTTGTAGGTGGTTGGAGTTCTGTATGCCTCATACATCATAATATCATTTCCTTTTCTTATGTTTAGGAGGTTTTTCTTAATTATTTCTGTGAATAGCCTTTGTAGTTCCTTTGTTTGTACCCCTGCTTCTTCATTCACATTCTTTATTCTCAAGGTATGGATCCTTTTGTCATCTTCTAGCCTTTGTATTGTTACTGCTTGTTCCCTTGTTATTTTAAAAAAGTTTCCTTTCATAATCCCACATTGCAAACTGTCCTCCAGTTTGGATAATCTATCCTTAGCTTCTTTCAAGCAGATTTGCCATCTTTCCATAGAGTTTTTAATTTCCTTGTGATCTCTTTGAATCTGCTTCATGTATTCTATATTTTGATTATATTCTTCATCGAATTGTTCTCTCCTTTGTTTGAGTTCCTCCCTTCTTCCATCTGTGTCTGCTTGAGGGGTGCTTAGCATCTCTTTTATTAATCTTCTTATATCTTGCTTTACTTGGCTAAATATTTCACTTTTGAACTTGTCTATGAGGACCCAAAGATATATCTTAATGTCCACTGGTGCTGTGTCTGATATTGCTTGTTTGCTGTTCTCATTCTCCTTTGTATTTACCTGTCCTGAGTCAATGTTCTCAGGGTTGGGACTTGGGGACTTTTTGTTGTTGCTTCCTCTTCCCATCTTTTTTGTTTCTTCCAGGAGGCCCCAGTTTCTTTCTTTGTTGGTTACAATTCTTCTGAAGCATGCTGGCTAGGTGACCCTTCCCACTAATGAGTTGCAGACAGGGGCAGTGTATGCTGGCCCCTTCCCTCCGAGTCAGTCAACCTGCTGAGGCCTTCACTGTATTACTATGTGCCGCCTTCCCTCTGGGTTAGTCAAACTTCTGAGGCTTCACTGTGTTAGTGTGCACCATTGTTGTAGGGAATTGATTTCAGATAACCTATTGGGTCTCAGCCAGGTTACGTGATCCAGGCCTAACTCACTCCAATTCCTTCGGGAAGGAAACAACTGACTGAAGTCACTGCTGCCCCTTGTACTTGCCAGTCCTGCCCAGTCCCAGAACGTCATCCACCAGAACCCTCCTTTCTGTGGAATGGCTCCACTTCTTTCACTCACCATAGATCAATGCAGGCTCCCCACCAGCTCAGCTCTCCATTAGGCTGGCTGACACCCAACCTAAGTGTGACTGTGCCTCCAGTGAGCTGAAGCTGTGGAATCTTGGGTGGCTTGGTAAGTTGCCCGCTGCAATGGGAGCACTGATCCTTTAGCTGTTCCAATAGTAGCACCTGGACTGTAGGTTTCATTGGTTCTTCTCACCTTAGTTTCTTCTTGGGATGAGAGAATTCAACTCCCTCTGTTTGGGGCTCCCCATGCTGTATTATGTTGAATTCTAAGTTGACTACTTCAGGGAGCCTCTGTAGCCAGCTGTTATCTATCTGCCATCTTTGCTCTGCCCTCTATGGTTTCATATTCTGTATCTGAAAATCTGTGCCCTTGCTTTGCTTTGTACTGATGGTCATACAGAGAAGCAAGGTCACAGGCAGGAGAGTACCCTTCCTCTACAACTTCAATCTCAGCTGTCTCCTCTCAAAGGGATTATAGTTCTTCCCCTCTGGTTCTTATCATGAGCAGATTGCTCTCACCTGTTTTCTCTTTTAGGTTTTTTTTTTCCTCCAGCCACACAGAGTGACAAGCCAGGGTTCCTAGCATGGTGTCTGAGCCTTCCAGTTTCTCAAGCAGGCTAAATGCTAAGAGAGACGTAGAGAGGTTCATATCTGTTTCAAATTGTAGCCCTTTTTCTAATTTCTTTATTGTTTTAATTCTAGCCAGTTGGGCACTGGTGGCCAAGTGATCAGCCCAAGTGATCACTCAGGGAGTGACAACTTCATCAAAAAGATGTTTAACATCATATGTCATGAGGGTACTGTAAATTAAAACAATAATGAAACACTAATATAAAGCCTATTAGAATGGACAAAATCCAAAACACTAATAACACCTAATTCTGGTGAAAATGTGAAGCAACAGGAACTCTTATTCATTGCCAGTAGAAACAATCAGTTTTAAAAAATTTATTTTATTTTTTAAAATTTTATTTAAAGAAGGAAAAAAGCAAAACAGAAAAAGGGGTAGAAATAAAACAAAATTAGAAAATAAACAGTAAGAAATCACTAGTGGATAAATTACACATTGTCTTCTTAGAAATAGTTGTTCAAGTTGCAAAATTAAAGCATACAAAGTGGACATTCAAACAGTGAGACTGCAAATAGTTCCATTCAACAATCCAACAAAAACTTAGTAATATGGTTATCAATGCTACACACTTAAACATACATGCAATTATATCCTTTAGAGCACTTTCTTTTCCTCTCTTTTTTACAACAGCAATTACACATTTTGGGTTTTATTACTCCTACATTTCTTATTACTTTTTGCACTGGAAACACAATGTGATATTTATAAATATGATTCTTATTTATTTCACTTATGAGGATAGTCTTAAGTTGTCTCCATTTACCTATGAAGGCCTCAAGATCATCCTTTTTATAGCTGAGTAATATTCCATTGTATAAAAATACCACATCTTTTTCATCTACTCTGCAGCTGATGGGCATCATGTTTGTTTCCAAGATTTAGCTATTACATGCTGCTATGAACATGGGTGCACATATCACTGTGATATGACCTTTTCAGCTTTTCTGGGAAAAATACCTCAGAGAGGAATAGCTGGGTTGGATGGAACTTCCAATCCTAGTCTTCTGAGAAATCTCCATACTGATTTCTGTAGTGGCTCCGTACTGATTTCCACCAACAATGGAGCAGTGTCTTAGTTACTTTTTACTCATCACTGAGACAAAATACCTGAAGCCCAAAGTTGGGAAAGGAAAGGTTTATTTCTTACAGTTTTTTGGAGGTTTCAGTCCACACTCAGTTGGCTCCAAGACAGATGGGTATGGCTGGGCTGCAGTTCATGCAGCTGCAAACAGCAAACAGGAACCAGCAAAGAGCAAGACACAGCTTCTTCTTGCCATTACATCACATCCTGGCTCCACCCCTATGTGGGTGGAGCACTGACACCATCAATCCAAGCACCATACAATGAGCCATCACAAATAAACAATGCAAACTCATGAGGCCTGGGGCCACAGACATAAACCATGACAAGCAGTGTTCCTTTTTCCCTGCAGCCTCACCAACATTTGTTACCAATTGATTTCTTGATGGCAGCTATTCTTTTCTGAGACGAAATCTCAATATTGTTTTAATTTGCATTTCTCAAATCAACAGTGATGGTGAACATTTCTTCATGTATTTACCATTTGTATATCTTCATCTGAGAAATGTGTGTTCATGTCAGATGCCCATTTTTGGAGAAGGTCTTTGAATTTGGGGGGCTTGATGTTTCCAATTCTTTATATGTTCTGGATATTGAAGAGTTGCTGGCTAAAATTCTTTCCATTCTGTGGGTTTTGTTTTCACTCTGTTGGTGATTTCTTTTGAAGTGCAAAAACATTTCAATAATATGAGATCCCAGTTGTTGATTCTTTGAAGCATTTCCCATGCAGTTTGTGTTTTGTTCATGAATTCTCTGCCTACTCCTATGTCTCCAAGACTTCTACCTACCTTGTCTTCCAGTAGATTTAGTGTTTCTATTTTAATATTTAGGTCTTTGATCCAGTAAGACTTTAGTTTTGTGCATGGTGATAGGCATGGATCTAGTTTCAGTCTTTGGCATGTGGAGAGCCAATTTTTCTAACACCATTTATTTAAAGAGGCTATCCTTCTTCCAGTGAACATGTCTAGTCCCTTTGTCAATAAGGTGACTGAGTGTCTTTGTAGTTGTGTTTGTATCTTCTAATCTGGAACAATTACTTTGGAAGACAGTTTGATAGTTTCTAACTAAATTAAATATACTTGTACCACATGGTTCACTAGCTTAGCCAAAGGAGCCGAAAACTTGTTTATGCAAAAACATTCATATGAATAGTTATGGAATTTTTATTCATAATTGCTAAAGCTTGGAAGTAACTAAGATGTCATTCAGTGGATAAATAGATTAAAAAGTTGTGGTGCATCTAGACAATGAGGTATTATTTATCACTAAAAAGAAATGAGCAATCAAGACATATGTTATGGTTTATGTTTGGATGACCCCTCAAGCCTCATGTAGTCATGGAGGTGGCTGAATCTAGCATTTGTGATCGGTTTGTTGTCTAGTGCTGCATTTGGTGGTGTGAATAGCTGGCATACTATATAATATTGCCCCTTTTTACCCTGTTTACTCTTGTTGCTTGTGGCCACCATGAATGGCTACCCCTCAGCTATGCCACTCTGCCTTGGAGTCAGCTGAGACTCCAAAAAGCATAAGCTAAATAAACCTTTCCTTCCTTCACTTTGGGCTTCAAGTATTTTGTCTCAGCAACAAGAGAAAAGGAACCGAGATACCATATAAAGACATAGAGGAAATTTAAATGTATGTTACTAAGCAAAACAATCCAATGTAAAAGTAGTATATTCTGTGTAATTCCAAGTATATGACATTCTGGGAAAGATGAAATTATGAAATGGTAAAAAAATCAATGATTTCCTGGAGTAGACAGTGAGATAAAGGGTGAAAATGTCAAACATAGAGGACTTTTAGGGCAGCAAACTACTCTGTATGACACTGTAATTGTGGCTGTAGATCGTAACACATTTGTTCAAACAAAACATAGCACCCAGAGGGATCTATAGTGCAAGCTGTACCCTTGGGTGGTAGTGATGTGCCAATGTACACTGATAAGTTATAATAAATGTAGCATTTTGATGCAGGTTGTTGAGAAGCAGCAGTTGCCTCCTTGGGACAGGAAGTGTATGAGTATTCTCTGTACTTTCTGCTTTTGGTGTGAACCTAAAACTGTTGTAAAACAATGCATTGTATCCAAACCAAGCAAAACCCTCCTATGAATTCCAATGTATTAGCAGGTTGGGAGAGCACAGTTACACGCAGCTGCTGACTGATAGGTTTTTCCTCAGCGCAACAGAAAAGCAAGAGTAAAGGAAAGAAAATAGAAAAAAAATGCTTTTATTGTGGACACAGGAGAGCTGCAGTAGACTGCAACATCGCCTAGGGGCAGACAAAAATATCTCTAGTTTTTATTCAGTTTGAAAAGGGGTGGAGTTTGAAGGGATGGACATTTTGACAGCTGGTTGGGGGAATGTTGGCACATACATGAAAAGCAGGGCATTCAATTTTCAGGTTTGCAAGAACAACACAGAAGTCAGTGTAGAAGGGAGGCAATGTCCAATGTCATGTTGGGCAGGCACCAGGCTGAGTCTGGCAATGCTTCACATGGGTGGAACCCATCACTGACAAGAAGCAAGAGAGTCATGGCTGATAGTGTGAATTGTGGTGATCAGCTTCTGGGAAATCAAATCCCAGAATTGCACTCATCAGCTGTGCTATTTTGATGCTTACTTAAACTTTTCAAAGCTGTAATTTTCTTATCCATAGAATATGGGTAGAATTTACTTCATAACTTCATTGGGAAGATCAAATAAGACCATCTATATAAAGCGTTAGTATCTGCCTTGCACACAGCTAGTGCTCAACAAATGTGGGTTATGATCCTAGTCACTTTCTTTCCAACTTATTTATGTAGGACTGAATAACTTCCTACACATCTGGGAACATGTTGGGCTCCCTCTTACTTGTAGAGATTGGTTGGGCTGCTCCTGTGGCCTGAACCATGTCTCGGCACACCTGGCTCCCTCCCTCATACGTGCCAGGCTGCCATTCCCCCTT
This sequence comes from Cavia porcellus, assembly GCF_034190915.1. NCBI lineage: Eukaryota > Metazoa > Chordata > Mammalia > Rodentia > Caviidae > Cavia > Cavia porcellus. The sequence goes on from NW_026947512.1 coordinate 4,120,998, forward strand.
CCTGCTTCCACTCAGGCCTGATCCCCGAGGATCAAACTAATGTAAGTTGTATACACTTGTCATTCATTTTCTATGTGCTTCTCTAAATCTTGGCTTCACTCTTCCACATCCTGCTGCTTGTGATCTGGATGGACTATGTTGATGAACCTCCTCACTCTGTGGCTGAGAAATGAGTTCAACCAGTGGGAATCCTCAATAGGAAACTAGAAGGGAGCAGGACAAGACCTGGGTATTTAATTCTCCTGTTTCTTCCTTCCAGGCTTTCCTGGGGCTGTGAAGGTCACAGCACAGAGATCTAATTTTCAGGATTATCTCCATCTTGGGTTGACTACCAGGCCCATCCTCAGGGACTTGAGCTGGTTTTGGAGCCCATGTGTGACTGTTTTCTCCCTTACACCCTCTGGACACTCTCCTATGCCTTTGTAAATGGTCCTGTTACGAAGTTGACCTCAGATTATCCTAAACTGAGAGTGCCAGCTGTTGCCCTTTGGCACCCTCTTCTGTGTGGCCTCTGTGCATCCCCACTGTCTGTGGCATCACAGAATGACTAGTTTTCAGAATATAAATGGATTTAATTTCCAAATTTCTTTGATAGTTGGTAGCTGAAGTAGGATGATAATGTCAGAAACAGTATGATCATTGACCTTAGATTTTCTCAGATGGGCTATTAAACGCCCATTTAGAGAAGTGATAATTGAAGAAACTAGTTGTATAAACAAATTTCCTCTCCTCAAGATGCCCAGACAATTTGTGGTTCTCATTCCCTCTCTCCTTCTTATAATCCTCAGAGTGTGTCCTTGGTTCACCTGCAGGGACAGAGCACTTTGATTTCACTCTTACGAGACCTGGGGGAGGGTTTCAGGGAAAGGAGAAGGATAATGCCCCCACCAAAGTAGCTCCTCTTCTCACGCCTTGCAGGACTTCCTTTCCCCAGAGGATTCCAGCCCAGTGTTAGATATTCCAACGTCCAGATTCATTTTATGTTTGGAAGGTTGTTAGATCCAATGTATGATGCAGAATTATATTTGAATGTCAAGTAATCAACCATTTTTTTAGTCTCAATATCATTTATACATTATTTGGGCACTGTTAATGCTAAAAATTATTCATTGCTTACATGAAATTCACATTTAACTTCTTTTATTTATTAAATTGGCACAAAATTGTACACACTTGTGGGGTATAGAGTAATATTTCCATGTGGGTGTATATCTGTAATGATTAGATCAAGAATTGGTACATATATTGGCCTCAAACATTTATTGTTTCTTTTTGTTGGAAACATTAGAAATCTTTCCACCAGCTATTTTGAAATATATAACTAATGTCAGTCACAGTTATCCTGCTGTGCTACAGAGCATTAGAAATTATTCCTCCTACACAGATGCACCCCTATATCCATTAACTAACCTCTGCCAACCCCTATATTGCTCCTTCCCCTCTGGTAACCAATGTTCTACCCCTTCTATGAGAACAGCTTCTCTTGGTTCACATCTGAGTGAGAAGATCAGACATTTGCCTTTCTAGGCCTAACTTATTTCAGTTACCGTAATGTCCTCTAGACTAAATCATGTTGTTGCAAATGATAGGACTTCATTCTTTTTCAAATGAGTAAATAATATCCCATTGTGTACACATGGCACTTTTTCTGTATTCTTCCGGTGGTGGAAGTGGCCTGCATTTTCATTTGTTAAAGATATCAGTCTTAGTAGGACTTCTGTGTTTTTGCTGGCGTCTCAACACCTGCCAAACACAGCCCAAACACAATTTATGAAGAGAAATGAGCGATTCTAGATACCTGGTTTCTTGCTACGTTTACATATGCTGTGTCTCTCCAAGCATCTTAGGTTTCAAGCTGCTTACTAGATGTGTATTCTTGGTTGCCTCCTGATGTCTCTGCCTCTATTACATCATCTGTGGAGTGAGGCTTTTTAATTTTTATCCCCGCTGTCATGTAGTAAATGTTCAATAAAGGGCTGTTAATATTTAAAGGTTTCTGCTGGAGCTCAAAGTAGACATGGAGAGGGAACTGAAGGAAGACAATTTTATATTAATAGTAAACATATAATGGATGGAAAGCTTTCTGTGGACCACATATGTATTAGGAATTATATTCCTTATGTCCTGACCAGTCTACTTTCATAGAGTTTGTTGGAGAAAATACATATGGAATTATATAGAAATGAGTAGTACTATTCTGGGCAATTTTTCCTCATGTGTCTGAGAAGTGTGAGGAAGTGGGAAGAGAGTCAGCAACCAATGTCCCCAACTCCCAACCATGGGCCTGGCCTGCTGCTGCGCACTTGACCTGTGTTATGTCAAGTTTTTGCTCCAACAAACCTGGGAGATACATGCAATCAGGACTCAGTGAGGGCAAGTACAGTGGTTTCCTGATGATCACAAGGTGACCCAGAAGTGGAGACAGGATTTGGAATCAGCCTGTCTCACGGAAAACCTCACACTGTAAATCAGTGGCAGCGAGACCTGCTGGTCTGATTCTGTGGGTCAGCAGAAAGTCACTAAATGAGACTGGTTGGCCAGTGGTATTGGTCCAGAATGGGAACTGCTAGCCCAGTAACCAACTGGATCGCAAATGTCCTAGGGAACTCCCCAGGGACACTGTTTTCCCTGTGCTCTTTGCCTTCAGAAGAGGACTGCAGGCTCAGTGGTGAATGTGGACACCCTTTATTCCGGCTAATGGCCTGCAGCCCTGGTTGAGGTGTAGGGGTGACGATTGGCACTTGAGGTGCTGTGCACACCGGCCATTCCCTCCTCTAGGAAGGTTGGACCTGGGGTCAGTTGGAGGCACTCAGATGAGCACAGATGTCTTTCCATACTTCTGTAAATAGACGAGAGGTTTCGTGTTGTTCTCTGATGCATGTATCTGGAAAGGCTCCTCTGAAGACCGATTGCTCAGTCGCCCTTGCTTTCTTTCCTTTGTCTCTGTTACTCTTTAGTCTGAATGAATTGTCTGAGTTTCTTTAAAAAATGTAAAGTTCTTAATGCATCAAAGATTACTGGAATGCAAAATAATTCATTAAGAAAACAGTATTTGATTTTTCTTCTTTGTTGTACTGGTCACACTTATACAGACCTACTGATTTGATTTCAGATAACTGTAGTGCTAATGTCAGAGAAGGCTTAAGTGTCACACTGCCCTTACTACATTGTCAGCTCCTAGCACAATTCTTTGACTCATGTATGCAATACATATTTATGGGGCAACTATTATCTAGGTGCCATTGTTAGGTATTGGAGGTACAAAGAAAAACAACATGGTCTCTGCCCTACGTCTGTGAGATCACTGTTTATCTAGCTCCCTGTTAACTAATGAAAACTAAATTTTTTATGGAAGTCACACTTTCTCAAATTAAGCCATTATTTTACTATATTTTCCTTGTGCACAGGTTTCTTATCTAGTCTCAGACTGAAGGATTAACACTGAAATTCTGAGTTATGTGATTTAAAAAAATCCTATTCTATAATATGTAAGTTACTTATTTCCTTATAAGGATATAGCTCAAAACTATTGCGTGTTATACTTAATTCTACATTAGGACTTTTCCACTGGAATTAGTTTTCATACTGTTGAATATCGATTTTATGTACTCAAGCCTGTGAAGAGCTTTAAAAAATTCTAACACATTGGCTCCAAGCACAGAAATTCAGTTGGTCTGGATTGGGGCTTGTGCACTTTTTAAAAAATGTTCTCAAGTTGAAAGAGATTAGAAATTTGTATCAGTATCTGTTTCTTGATTAGACTGTTGTTAATGGTAACCTAAGATATTAGCAAATAAAGTTTCTTAGCTTTTTTCCTTTTCTTTCCTCTGTCCCTCTGTCCCTCTCTCCCTCTTTTCTCTTATTTTTGTTTTGTTCCTCCTTCCTAAGCAGAAGTTTTAACAATAGTCGATTGGCTGGTTGGAGCAAAGTATTACAGTTATAGAGATATGTTTGAGCTTTATCACAGTTTCTACAATTCCCAATTGTCTCGTATGGGTTGCTTTACTCATACATGTTACCTGCTTGCATTCTCCAGGTGACTGCCTTTGTGACACCAGCCTGGATTAGAACACATTAGATCAGGGACCTATGGAGGAGAAGCGTAAGTAGCTCAAAGAAGGAAATCAGCAAGATTTGAAGAATGAGCAGATTATTTGTCTATTCACTATGGTTCTAGGAAACGTCACCAGGCCTTTTAAATAACATGCTTGTGTGTGTTTGCATGCCTGCACCTGACTATGAATGAAGATAGATGGGGAAATTTTTAAGAAACAAGAAGCTGAGGCAAAGATCTCAGATTCAAAAGACTTTTTCAAAGGACAGAAAATGAGTCAGTGATTATATAATTATGGCAACCATTTAGGTGAAAATCTTTATCAAGAATCTCTCTATTGGTTAACAAGTGAATACAACTTTAGGGAAGAGCTGTTCCCTTTGGGCATGAGAAGTTGTGCAGATAGTTACCACAGAATGAGAACAGGACATAGAATCACTGTTTTAGTCTTGGCTCTGATATTTATCACCTAGTATTCTTGAGATGGTCATTTACCTTTTCATGTATTAGTTTCTTCATCTATTTAAAAATAAATGATTTTGGACATGGTTGTTCACTGCGCTGTTTACTGAGACATTGAACACTGAGCATTATGCAAATGTGAGATCCTAGCATTAAAAGGCCTCTTCTGTTACTGCTGATAATAAGAATAGCTTCCTATAGAGTCCAATCACGTCGCCATCCATTCATCACAGGATTCTTCAGCAATCTCTGATTGGCTCAGGCCAGGCAAGTGCAGAGGGAGACTCTGAATCCAAGTTGCTAACCTAACCACTGTGGAAAGACCACCTCCAGTGGACTCCCACACTGTCTGCTCACGTCTTTACAATGCAGTCTCGTACTGTCGTATTGAATGGACACTGTCCTTCTTGATCTTTCCAGGGGCAGATGATGCCAGGGAATTTCATTTCTAACCAGGAAAAGTTCTGTTACTGGAGGCCTCTGAGAGATGATTTGCCTTTGCTGGGGACCTCAGTTGGTTATTTCCTCTCCTTTTTGGTGTGGGATAATTTTGGTCTAAAAGAAGAAAAAAGAATACTCAGTTATTACAATGTCAGTGAGGTAGCTAGAGCTGCACTGTCTGCTGGCTCGCTGTCTTTAGAAACGGCAATATCCAGAACTCAGACCTTTTGGTTTCAGCACAAAGCTTCTCACATTTTAATTTTCACCTTCTGTGTCAACAGTTTGTGAGCTCTGAGGCTACATACTGCCTTTCTAGTATGAAGAGCTCCAAAGTCACTTGGTTTGAAGAGCTCCAAAGATGCCTGTTTCTCAGGCATCATCTCTGGCAAAGGACACCTGGACAGCACCATGTCTTTGTTGGAAGGACAAGTCTGGAAACAAGCCAGAGAAGGTAGAATGGCTGGCAAGGAAATCAAATCTGCCATTCAGAGGCTCCCACATATAACTTTTTTTTTTTTTTTTTTAACTTTTTGAGACAGGGTCTCACTATGCTATTCAGGCTGGCCTTAAATTCACTTCGTATCCCAGGCTGGTCTTGAACTTGCAATGAGCTTCCTGCTTCAGTGTCTCGAGTGCTGGGATTACATGCACGTGACACCATGCCCAGCTTCCTACATATAACATTGACCTTCAAGTAACTCATTGGTATTTTTCAGCTGTGGTTTCTATGGTCCCTGGTTTCTATAATTTCTCTGAGCCCTAACCAACATCAATTTCACTTTGATGCCTGTACAGAAATGAGTTAGGCTGATGGGTTTGGGCAGGCTCAAATCCTTTCTGTTCATACTGCCAAAATCATGCCCCTTCTTATTTTCCTGTGTTATTCATCTTACCCTAAAGAGCTGGGATAATGTGGGAAGTTGGCACAAAAAGATCACCTAGACCATTCTTCCTCTGGCAACAGTGTTTTATTGCAAGATAGAGCAGGGATTACAACTTCCTAAAAATACCTGTTCTAGCTGGAAGTGATCAAAAAGCTCAAAGAGAAATTGTTCCCTAAGTTCCCTGACTTCACGCCTTCCAGAGGCAGCAAGCTCGGCTTGAGTCTCTATACAGAGGAACCTCAGAATGCAGAGCTGCTCCGCCCTCATTGTATGCTTGGACACAGTGGCTCTTAACTGCAGAACAGTACTTCTGGCTCATGCCTACCCCCAGGCTGGATACAGCTGGATAGCAGACAGTGCAGTTCTTGTTGGGGTGAGGTTGCTAGAGGAAGCTAGAGACAAAAAGAAAAACAGTCAGAAATCATGACACAGACACCATCCCTGGAAGACCTGCAGCCACCAAAAGGCCATAGTAGGAAGATGCTCCGAAGGTGACAATAAAGATGTGTTGCTCTGGGCATGTTCTTAAGACCTGGCCTCATTTGCATCCTGTAATATCCTTTTGTCTCAGGAGACATTTCACACACATGTAAAAAGTTTGATGCCAAACACATAAACCCAAGGAAGTAAAATAAGGAGATTAGGTCAGGCTACTTGGGTGCCCATGGATCATGGGCAGTGTTCCAATGGTGGGCCCCCCCCCAGTACTGGCAAAACATTCAAAGGTGTGATTCCTTCAAACTGGCACTTTATGTCACAAGAAGCAGGAGAGCCTCATCTTCAACTTCTCCAAATAAAATCTAATAATTTGAATAGAAAGGGAAGTTTATCGGGAGAGGCTACATGGAAACAAAGGCAAGTTTAGTGCCTTGGAGTGGAATTGACTTGTTGAGGCTGATGACAGAAAAGGACAAAAATATTCTGTGTCCTCAGTCTAGGAAGCAGGAGCTATAGTTTGTTACAGAGGTAAGTTCAGCAGCAGGGGATCCTAAGAAGCAGAACGTAAGGGGTGGAGGCACTGTTCAAGCCAAGAGGAAGTCTCAGCAGGAGGGAAACTAACTACTGGCATGTTAAGGTGGTCTCTTAGTAATGACCACATCATGCCTAAAATCGGCAAAAGGGTCTTCAGACACAGGGAGAAGCTACCTTAGGAGACTACAAAAGAATCCAGAAGATACAATTATTCAAATGAGAGCTGTGCACATTGCCCGGAAGGAGGCCAGCAGAATTACTTGGTACTGTATCTCTGCCATTCACAAGTTGTGTGACCTTTAGCAAATCACTTTTTGTTTTGGGGGTCTCCTGTCAATAAGCGAATTTGTCAAGTTGCCCTCAGATCACCCTTCACTTAAGTAGTAAAATTTTGCAAGCGGTGGGTTTCCAACTCACAATTTGGAAGTGGACTACTTGGTACCTCCTTCTGTTGAGACCGCAACCACTCTATACCTCTGAGCAAGGAAAATCTTAAAACATTGTGGTCACCTGGAAATAAAAGAAAGGAGCCTATTAAAGTCCTTACGGCAGTGCCTGATTTAAAAAATCTTTCTATGTAACCAAGAAATCTCTGGCCTAACCGTTTCCAGCTTACAGTGTGTTATCTAAATCCAGTCATTTGTATCTGAAATCCCGTAAGAGTGGAAAGGAAAGTTCAACATGTCTTAACTTTAAAAGATACTCCAAGCATAGGATCTTGACCTCATAATTTAGGGTATTCCACTGCCCTCTTCCTGCTTAATTCAGGGTTACCCTCTTCACTCTTTGGATACCAGGTGATATTAGGGATCCTATTTCCTTAAAGGGCAGGTAAGGAAGTAAACCAAAGGCAGGGAGCACTTCACTTCCCACTGAAGGACATGGTCTGTCCCCTCTGCATGAGTAGTGTGTACTTGCCCTGCCTATCCGCTTCTCTCCTTTTTTTCTTACTATTCTCTTCTTCAACCTCCATCCTTACCTTCTAAATAAACTGTCTCACTCATAGGAATATACTGCTGTACATACTAAAGAGACTGCTGTTTTTTGACTGCTGACATAACATTTTGCAAAGAAAAGGATGATGAAAAATGTTCACAGATCTGCTTCAGCCAGGGACACAGATAAATGGCTTTTTTCCTACTGAGAAGCAGGCGTCAAGGCTCTACAACTAGTCAGAGTTGCTTCTGCAGATGTTCAGATGGATTGAGGGCTCAAGGGCCCTTGTTTGAACTAAGAATGGGATGGAAAAGCTTTTCTGCATTTTCTCATGTGCAGAAGCTTTGCCTGAGACTGAGATTAATGATGGCAGACTAGTTATCTGCCAGAAGAAATTTCAAGGGAGTCAAATGTTGAAGCAGTGATATGTCAAATATTTTTTTTTTTTTTTGGCTAAATCTATGTTGAGAATCAAGAGCAAAGAGTACAACAGAATGATTTAAAACATGAATTTGGTCAGAAAGCAAGCTCCAATAAAGCTATGGACTACAAAGAGCAGAGGAAATCTAGATTGCTGAGAAAGAACAGAAGAATAGAAAAGACCTGAGAGCATCACAAGAAGCAACATGACTCCACCTTTTGCAGTATCAAAATTGCAAAAGGTAAAGACTTTGCACTAAGGAGAAAGCCCCAAAGCACTGTATTCCAGAATGTTGGTAGCATATTTGTTCTTTAATAGGATTCAGAGTGCCCAGTGATCCAGGAGCTGGGCCCCTAGAGCCAACAGAGAGGGAAGTCTGGCTACTGCACCAGTTGGTGGTAAACCTTGGCATCACCCATGGGACACTGGTTTTAGGTGCATGCAGAATGCAAGAGTTGAAGGGTCAGGAAGGCTTCCACTCCAATTTCAGAAGGCTTGGGAGGTGAGGCAGTGTACCCCTGAGAGAGCACTGTGTGAAGTTTCACTGTGTGAAGATAAGTAGAGACCCCAGATATTTGGAGAAGCCAGAAATGTGGATTTTTCTGAGGAAAACTGCAAGGAAGGAACATAGGGGACCCAAAAGAGAAGCTGTTGAAGCTATAACTACCAGAAGTACCATGGGGTAAAGCCACCCAAACCTTTGGAGTTCACATTTTGCCACAGATTGCCTTGGATACTGCACATAGAGCTGTAATGTTTGCTTTGCTGGGTTTTGGACTTGCTTTGGTTCAATTCCTTTGTATCCCACTGTTTGTAACTTGCAGAATGGAAATGTCCATCTTGAACCATTGAAATGTCTGAAGTGTTTACTTTTCCATTTGTACAGGGGCTTACAGCTAAGAGTTTGTCTTAAATATCAGAGACTTCTGACTTGAACTTCTTGGCAATGCTGAAACTGTTAAGACAACAGTCTGGCAATTCTTGGAGACAGACAAATTTTTTTTTTTTCATAAAGAATTGTGTTTAAGTCTTTGAGGGATTAAGGAAACAATGTTATGGTTTGTGTCTAGATGTCTCCCCAAAGTCTCATGTGGTCATAGAATTTTTTTCAGAGGGGCCTACATCTCACGTGAGTGACTGATTTGCAGTGCAGTTCTGGGATTTAGGGTGCTGGGATTAAGGGTGGATGATTGCTGGATTAGTCCACTGACTGGATTGGCATTACCCCAAACCCCATAGACTGGATAAAATAAATGCAAGAGAAAGAGCTTCTCTGTCTTTCTCTCTCACCCTTTCTCTCTCTCTCTCTCCGTCTCTCTCTCTCCTCCGTTTCTTCCTCTCCTTGTCCCTCTTCTTCCATTCCCCCTTCCACCTCCCTCTCCCTCTCTTGCTTCCTCCTTCCTTCCTTTGTTGCCCTTGCTGTCTTCTTCTGCCATGAACAGTTGCTCCTCTGCCAAGTCACCTTGCCTTGGAGCCAGCCACTTGTGGACCGAAACCACTACAAACTGTGATCTGAATAGACCTTTTTCTCCTTTAACTTTAGGTGGTGTTGGGGACCACTACCTAGCAGCTCTGAGCAGGATTTAAATTTTACTAATTGGCTTTCTATGTTTATCTGTGAGTCTGTCCTAGGCCTAGGCCCCTTGCCTGGCGATGAGAGCTGAGTCATAGTAAGTGAACCTCTATGAATCAACTGGTCCTGACTGAGGCCTGTAGTGGCCTCGGAGGCCAGAGATACCTCAAAGGGCAAGATAAGGCCATAGCTGAAGACATCTTGGCTCCAACACTAATTAAGTAAATAGAGACTGCAGCTGTAGGAATCTCACTCCTGCAGTCTCAATCCTACCATAAATGTCATCTTGGAGATAAGATGGTTCTCCTAAGTTGGCTTAACCTACTTACTTGGGGAAGTCTTTGGAGTGACCTCCAAGGCCCTGCTCATTTCCTGTGTTTTCCTCAGTTTCTCCGCCTCTTGTCTTAGTCCTAATGAAAGTGGGCTAATCCAGAGAAGCTTTGTCATAGTTCTCGGAGTTGGGAGCTCAACTAAAGGGTTTTGATCTTCCTGGAGCCCTAAAAATCACACAGTTTTTTTTTGAGATGGGGTCTTGCTATGCAGTTCAGGCTGGCCTTGAGCTCACTTTGTAGCCCAGGCTGGTCTCAAACTCGCAAGGATCTTCCCACCTCAGCCTCCCAAGTGCTAGGATTACAGGCGCGAGCCACCACGCCGGCCAGTTTGTCTCTTTTTATTTAACCTCCACATACACTTGTTTGAAAGATCAGGGATCTAGGTCAGAACCTGATAAGGTGTCAGTTCTTTTGTCTCAGCAATGTGAAAAGTCACTGAGAACATAAAAAGATACTATCACGTTAAATTTTTAGTTTTAAATTATCTAGTTTTAAATTATTTTTTCACAATGAAAACCATTACTTTTCAAATGTTAGGGCTGAAGAGTCAGTTGAAGCAAGCAGTCTCCTAAACAAGGATGAAGCAGGTCGCCACCTCCAGGTGCCCGCCATGCAGAATGTGATAAGTGAGCCACAGGCATCCTCAGTTCCACTGGTGGGGGTGGTCCACGGTGAGGCATCCCCTCACTAGCATTTCTAGCCCTGGGTAAGATGTCCTTCTCTCTGAGTCTTACTGTTTCTGCAAGGCCCATGTTAAAGAGCTATCTGTTGTTCCCACAAAAAAGCCTGTGAGGCTTTTTCTTTAGAAGTCTGGGGCTGTGGTCCAGATATACTTACCTGAACTCACAGGGGGAGTCTTGTTTATTGGTTTAGGAGAAATTTTTCTATCCTTGACTTTCTTCCCTACAAACTGTAAATAAGCATGAGTTGCCTTCCAGGAACAAAACCTGTGGAAAGAATAGTTTCTGGTTACAGGAAGAAAACTCTCAGTAGAGGGCACCGGAACAGAGAGGACAGGGGATGCCTGGAGGGCCATCCCCCACCAAGGGTACGTGGTGTTCAACAAAGAGGAGACCTGACATTGGGGGGCTGCCTGTCAGAGGTCCTTCTTCGGGGGCCTCCTCTTTGTCCAGATCTGTTCTAGGGGAGAGGGGCCTGGCCCGGGCTATAGGTGAGGACTTTCTTCTAGAACCACAGCAAATGAGTCTGTGAAGAATCTGTTGAGGTGCTTGCCTGAGCTTCAGGCTTTAAAATCTCCATTCTCACCCATCCGATGCAAGCAAAGGGTCTGACTGGCTTTCATCAGTCCTTTCTTAAGAGCTTTGCGGTCCCTCACCTTCTATGGCTTTTCCGTGGAATAGCTCTGGCTCCTCCCATCTATGTACATGGTCACCTGAGAACTGATGCTCCCTAGAAGTCCTCACAATGCTTCTTCCCTGCTCCCCTCCCCCTCAGCCAGGCCAGGCATTGTGTCCCTCGGTGAATCCTAGCTAACACTATGTCTACCTTCATGCTTCCTGGGCTCTGGTGGCCTGGCCTGCTGCCACCCTCCTCCTTCCCCAAGAGGCAGACTATTTTATCACAGTTGCTTCCTCCTGTTACAATCACTAAATAGTGCCTCCCTCGTGGACAATATGCTACTGAGAGATTATGTGTGGTGTGGTAAGAGCTCAAGAGACCTGATTTCTACTCCTGGTGTTATCATTTACCTGGTGATCTGAGCAAGTCTTTTAACTACGCTGAATCTCAATTTCCCCTGCTGTAAAACAGGGATAATAATATTTTTCTCCAACTACTTCCCAGGGTCATTGAGAACTTCCTTTAGGTTAATATATATGAACACAGTTTGCATAACACACATGTAAATCTCTCTATAAAGTATATAGGGAAGCAAGGCAAGTGACAAATTAACTGCATGAAAATCAGGGATTCAACCCTCTTGAGAGCAGCCTGTCTTCTGTTTTTTTTTTTTTTTATTTAGAGAAAAAAAGCAAAACAGAAAAAAGGATAGAAATACAGAATTTCCAAAAAAAAAAAAAAAAAGCAGTAAGACATCACTAGTTGATAGATTACATATTGTTATCTTAGCATCCTGTCTTTCTAAACACAGTACATGTGGAGGGAGCTGAATGTTGAATCAAGCCAGGACAAGAATATGTCTTCTAGAAGTTTTTGGTCCCTCACAGAGTCTTAAGATGAATTTCTGTTTAGTGCTGGCTAGGAGAACCAGAATTAGGGGCTAGATAGCAGTAGTAGTTTGAAAGGCTGATTGCTTATCTTGAATTGAGATTTTTCTATTTCTTTGGAGTATCTAGCAACTGTGCACCCTCTGTAGTGATTATGGGATTTGGGCATAACATTAATGCCCTTCTGGTTTACTCCCTCCATGAGGCTCCTAAGCATAAGAAGTTGTGTGACCTTGACAGAATTTCTCCGAGAAAATGCAACCACCTCACCCCTAGGTGAGAGACATAGGCCTAAGGAAACCTCACAGCCTTCATCCAGGCAAGCAAAGGAAAAGGAGGAGGTGAAGAACCCTTATGGGTCTTGGTCTCTGTCTTCCATCTTCTAAATCAGTGCAGTGTGAGAGATGGAGTGTGGAATATAGGATATGAACCATCATCACACTTACCATGAAGTGAGAAACTAGGAAACCAAGCCCTAGGGGAAGACAGAAATCTATTTTCTTCACCAGGAAGTCATCAGATAAAGGGAACTTGTTACCTTCTCCAGAAGTACATAATGACAGGGAAGACAGATATGATAGCTCCGTGGAACATGTTCCAGTCTAGGTGGCCCTCTGCAATGGAAGTAAGGATGGCATCCTTCTGGGCCTCACTGATGTTAACCTGTCGACAGAGAGAGAGTTCAGGGCAAAGCAGACCACCTTTCTTGGCCCCCAGAGACCTCAAGATCACTCAATTTCTGGAAGCCAAAACTTTTTGTGGGCTTACTAGGAAAGGACAGTTAGTTCGCCCAGGATTTAGGAAGTGTCTTGCAATTATTAGGGGATGAGGGGAATGCTTCTTGGCAAAAGGTCAACGTGCAGTTGGAGTCCTCCTCACCCTCAGTCTTGGAGGAACTTCAGCATGTAAGAAGAGCCTTAGGATAATGTTAATTTTGGCCTGCATGAGGACCAAGTCATTTTCGTTGAATGTCCGATTGGCCTGCAGCAATTGAGCTGAACTCACCAAAGCATTAAACCTAAAAAAAAAAAAAAAAGATACAATAAACAAAAAATCAGCATGAACAACATGAAAGCAGCAATAAGGTACCTGGCCCAGACCTATGTCTGGCCTGAAAATGGGAGGGTCAAATGTGAACCCAATTGTGACTTCATTTGTTCAGTTTAATTCAGGTTGGAAAATACAGATTATGGACAGACCATATGCCAGATAACATGGTAAGTACTTCTTCAAGTGCCCTGCTTCACCATAGCACCCCCACTTATTTTTTTTTTTTACCCAATTCTTCATGCTTTGCCCCTTCTGTCCTGTAGCGGGAGCCAGCTTGCTGTTTTCTGTGCAGCATGAGGCAAGCCCTGAGATGCAGGTAGGTCCTACCCATGCAGAGTACTTCAGGCAATGGAACATTTGGATTCCATTCCAGCAGCAATGCAAGCCCATTGGAGCATTTTAGGTAGGAGAGTCACATTCCCTGAGTTTATGCTTTTTAATAGGCTACTCTGGCTTCCAAAGGGTGAGCAAGGGAGCAGAGGCCAAGGTGGGGTGGGGTGGATCAGAGCAGCACTGGCAGATTCTGACTGCTCTGACTAGCTTCTCTTCATACCCTGCTGCCTTCGTGTTAAACAACTTGGTATCTGACTCACCCCTGCTCCTCTTTCACAATTCAGCCAAGTGTCTTTCAAAAGACCATACCCAGGACTCATGACTATTTCAGTGCACTTGCTGTGTCAAACTCTGCCTAATGCCTGTCATCCAAGACCCTTCTCAGCAATCCCTTAGTGTATAGGGTCTTAGACAGAACATATCTGGGGTTTTTTGTGCCTAATGCCAAATTTGAGCTCAGCAGAGACCAAGCAACCAATAGACATTTTGAGGACTAAGATAAATCTTCGTTAAGGTGCAGTGAAAGATCTCTGAACTAAACTGGAGGGTGCTCTACATTTCTGAAAATTCCACTGCTTCGTGTCCTTGGGAAGCCAAGCATAGCCTGGTAGGCCCTTGTTAGTACCTGCTCGCACTTCTCCAGCTGCTTGGGGCAGATATTTATCAAGAATTATTCATGTTGCTTGCCAAATATTTTTGCCTTTTGGAGTTGTTACTCTTAATTTGTGATGCATGAAAAAGGCCAAAATATGGACATAAAAAAGAAAAAAATAGCATTTTTATGAGAACAAGTTTGAATGTTTGAAATGTTCCAGCAAACACAGGTAACTTTTTAAAAAAGTATTCCCAGGCCAGGGCTATCGCTCAGTGGCACAGCGATTGCCTAGCAAGCTGAGGTAGTGAGTTCGTTCTCCAATACAAAAAACAAACAAATAAAACAAAACAAAATCCTGTTGACATAGGTATGGCAAAGAAAATTATTGAAGAAAGAAGTACAAAAATTCCTAAGTATTGGAGGAGGGGTGGCTTAGTGGTAGAGTGTTCAACTAGCATACATGAGGCCATGGGTTCCAGCCCCAGCACTACAATCATCAATCAATCAATCAATCAATATTCAGAAGAAATAAATTGCAGTAGACTTTAAATTCTTGTTTTACTTTAAAACAATTTTCACTAGAGTCAGTTGACAGAATTTTAGGTATAGCTTAGAGTTTATACAAAACATATGGGCTTTTACTTGGTGGATTGACTTTGATTTTACATAAAAGTTTGGCAGCTAAATGAATGTACGTTAGTATGATTAAACTTAAAAAATATGTTTAAAGTCACACACAAGTTTTACTTTGATAATTGGTCCAGTGGTATTACATAAGAAGCCTTCTTCCATATTTATAAATAACAAAGAAAAATGGGAATAGGTAAGAACCGTTCAACATTGGAAATACTGAGTATTAGAGAGCTTTAGAAACACACACACAAACACACACATACACACCCCGCATGATAGAATTTGAGGGAGTGACACAGTCACTGGGATTGTCCAGAGTTTTGCTTAGCAGGGCTGAAACCACCGTGCCTCTTAGAGGTCAAGCCAAGCTTTGCTAGGAGGGCTTAAGGAGGGAAAGTCACAAGTGGAAGGGAAGAGGGTAAACTCACTTCTCCATTTCAGAAAAGAAATATAAATCATTAACTGCAAAGTTGATGACAATGGTCCTCTGGCCATATATACGACGTTTTACCAGGGTTATTTCTTCCTTCTCCTGTTCTGAAACCCGGACATTTGGGGACTGTGAAGTTTGACGTCCTGATACAGTGGGTGATGAGGAGAAATCTGAGAAGAAAGAAGTAATTACAATTGGTTTGATCAAGTTACTCGTACGCCTGTACATCACCTCAACTTGGCATAAGTACGATGAAGAAAGGAGATTGTACAGCAATCCTTTTGGCCTATTGCAAGGGTCATTTTCTACCATTGGGGGCAGCTTCCACTTAGACTCAACACAAAGGACTGCTCAGCACACACAACGATGAAAACAACAACAACAATAACAAAAGTAACCTGACAATGAAGGATGTTTTCATGGTATTTGTCTAATACAAACGAAATCACACGAGTTATACCCTGAGGTTTCTGTAGAGACTAAAAACTGAACATGGTGATGTGACCTTCTAAACAGAGAGTGTGGTTGTTATGGCTTATATCCAGAAGTGTCCTAAAGCCTCACGTGTGCATAGGTGGGGCTTTGGGAGGTGCCGTGACTGTGATAATCATCAGCAGGTTAGTCCACTGATGAGTTTAGAGCTCAGTGACACAGTGGGAGGCAGAATCTGGTCAGAGGAGGCGGTCACGGTGGGGCGGTCTGGAAGGGTCTGTATCCTTTCCTGGCTCCCTGCCCCTCACTCTCTCTGCTTCCTGGATGCCATCAGATAAGCAGGTTTCCTCTGCTCAAGCCCTTCTATCATGCCTCTGCCTTGGCACTGGCTGACAGTAGACTGACTAAAACCTCTGCAATCTATGAGCCAAAATAAATCTCTCTTCTTTAAATTGTTGGGGTTAGGTATTTTGTGCTAAGGACAAGGTAAGTGATTAAGATGGTTCTGATGATGTTTATTCACGGTTTATCTGGGAAGGCAGGGTGTGATGGTACATGTCTGGCCTGTAATCCCAGCATTCCCAAAGGCTGAGACAGGAAGGTCACAAATTCAAGGCTATTGTGCAGTTTAGCAATTTAGGGAGACATTGTCTCAAAATAAAAAAATTAAAAAAGGTGCCGACACATAGCTCAGTGTATGGAGCCTGAGTTCATTTCCTAATACCACAAAAGCAAAACAAACAGACAAACAAAAGTTTATCAGAGAAGTCATTTAGGAATACATGGGAAAAGCAACATAAAGAGAAAGTCAAGCACAAGAATTTTATTTTAAAAATTGATAGTAAAAAGATAAAGAGAGATGCAAAGAAGTAAAAAAAATGAGGGAAGTTGTAAAAAATTTAGAGTGTGTGTCAGAAAAATAAATTATATTTTAGAAAGTTCCTGGAAAGGAGTTATTCAAAGAAATCTACCCACAGGGATTTATATCTGAGAAGAGAGCTGTTTGGGGCTGATTCTAACAAGTACACTTTGCTTAGTTTCCTGGCTGGGGTTTAAAAATTGTCCAATCTAGGTCTAGAGTTTACTAATATTCCTAGAAATCCTTCACTGGAGTCTAGTCCAGGTGATGTAGGTGTGGTGCTCCCTTTGCTAGAAGTGGAGTTCTGTCTGGTGCCCCGTTACATACAGGATGGGAAGGTAACTGCAGAATTGTGCAAAATGTAAGCATTTGTTTTGTCCCAGACTCTGCAGATTCCTGGAGTTACCATACTGAATATGACATCAGGTTCCTGCTGTATTATCTCACAATCTTGTTTTCTTAGACTTGTTGTAGATTTACAACAGTTAGCAATGTTATCTCTTGAAGGATTTTTCACTTGTGCACAATATATTCCTGCAAATTTTATTATCTCATTATTAATGGTATGTATTGATTTTACAAGTAGAAAAAATTAAAGATATTTGAAAGATGAAATTAAATGGTAGATTAAAATTGTTTTGTGAAGTGTGAGACCTCACAGTGACTTAGATGAATCGCTCAGCTTTCTTGCTGGGCTCCCTAGTAGAAGCCACTGTCTGCAGGCATGGACTGGTTTGCTAGACAGGGGATCTTGCTAGATTCCAGCTTGTGTGACACAAAGTAATGACCTTGGTTAACCCATGTAGCTAAAGTACTAACAGAGAGAGGCGACTTACTCTCTTTGTTGTGCATTTCAAGGTGAAGATAATCTATAAATTCCTGGCACTTCATGGGATTTGATGTAAACCTTCGGTAGTTGCAAAAGCTCCTGATAAAACAGATCATTTTCAGCCAACCTCTTTTCTGAGGAAAGAAGAGGAGCAGTATTTATTTGTTACTATATCTGCTCTTCCTTAAGAGTTTACTATGTGCCAGGAACTTGGCATTCATTACATTTAATCCTCACAAAACTTCTATATAAGACTAATTGTTAGCTCTAATGTAAAGGTCAGGGAATGCAGGTCAGGGGTTTGTACAACCTCTCCCAGATTGAGTAGCTGGTAGATGTAACATTCTGGCTTTAACTCCTGTTCCCATTGCTCACTTGGCTTTAATCACAGGCACAGAAGGGAGGGAATTCTTTAAATTCCCAGTGTGACAATATCTCTGAGCCTCAGATCTTCCTTTTAAAATGGGGCTTTAAAAGCCCACCTCCAGGCCAAGTATGGTGGCGCATGTCTGTAATCCCAGCACTCGGGAGGCTGAGGCAGAAGAGTCCTCATGAGTTGAGGCCAGCCTTGGTTACACAACTAATTCAAGGCCTGCCTGAACTACACAGTGAGACCCTATCTCAAAAAAGAAAAAATAAAAATGAAGACAAAAACAAAAAACCCATCCTCCAGGAGAGATGGTTTTGGTGACTATGGTAATAGAGATAGTCTTGAGCAACTGACAATGCTTGGGTAGCGGCTTTCTTGTCACCAGTGTTTTGTATTCACTCTCTTTCTCACTGACCTTGAATTCCTGCCGGTTTACTGCTGTCTTTGAAGGCTTCTTCTGTGAAGTTGGCACTTCAATTTCCACCTCTAGAGGAGGAGGAGGAAGAGGAGGGAACAATTCTTGATACTCTTTAAGCCTGTCAGAAGGGAGACCAAAAATAATGCAAAAAAAAAAAAAAAAAGACAAGAACTTGGCACATAGAAAGCGAATCTAGAGGAACTGCAGTTGGAATTGGAGAATGGTGAATTACTTAAAATATTCTTTCAATCCTTCATTAATGATCTTTTCTGTTCACTACTGGGTGATACCTTGTTAAGGCCTTAAAGCAAGGAAACAGAAAGTTGTGTGTGTATGTGTGTGTGTGTGTGTGTGTGTGTGCACACGCGCACACATGTGCGTGTGGTATGACACATGTGCATGTGGGAAGGTTAAATGAATTTGGTCTTTTCCTTTGTAGGGGGTCTCTGGCAATGAGAATGAATTATGAGAACTTTGATTCATGTGGCTTTCAAAAACCAGTGAGAAACTCCAGTAAGAATCCTTACCTTCAAGGGACATACTCACCATTTTTCTTCTAGAGATTTCGTGACGTAGCTCTGGAGTATGAGCAGTGTGGTTGTGCTGACCTGTTGCATGTCAACGACTTCTTTGATAATAGGAGCATTGCACTGTAGCATTTCTTCTAAAAATACGCAAGAGAGAGTGAAAAGGCCATCCTTCCCCTCCACCACTTCTCAAGTAACTGATATTTTTTAGAGTCTCACAGCTCCCTACTTGCAATCTGTCTTGACTAAAATGGCTACACTTTGTTTGAAAATCTTCAAAGTGTATTTGGAATGTTATATGCAAGGGTATTTATAGATAAGATATGGTTCTACTTTAATTCCATTCAAATTCTAAAGAAAATAAACTTGTAAAGGACTCATTGCTGTAGCCGGCGTGAAGCTTTTTGGTTTAGGGAAAGAGCATGAGAGTAAAAAGACTAAAGTGAAATTACAGGGCAGATGGGGAATCCAAGATTACCAGTCGTCATAAGGGCAGCATCAAAGACAGGATCTGGGTACTTCTCTCTCTCTTCTAGCGCATTCAAAATGATTTACAGAACTCAAAATCAGGCAAGTAAACACTTTTTGCAAATAGACTTGCTAATATTACCTTTTTAATTTAATATTTATGGCCTTATCTTGGTTAACTGCAGGCGAAAATCCCATGAAAGCTCCATTTCTTCAACTGTGACAGATAAGCTCTATCTCTATTGCTTTGCTATAGACTTGTTTATCTCCAGTATGGGGTTATGTTCACTCTTCATTTGAATGACAAGTCAATATTTTGTTTGTAACCTCCGCTTTTGGTCATGATAGATATGCACAGGCCAGATTTCCCTTCTTGCCTTAGGCAAGAAAATCAGACAAAACAAAACAGTATTTCTGAAATAGTTTCCGGAAGACAATTTCGCTTCCCAGTGTAATTCTTTTCACAATTCATGGTGGGGTGGGTGTGGGGGGACTCCAGCGTTATAATCAGTTATTTAATGATACAAAGCCTCAGCTTTGAATTCAAGTTCCACTAATAATAAAAGCTAGTTAACTTCAGTGTGTTTGACTGATTATTTCAATATTTCAGGATTGAATAAATTTAAGTGAAAGGATATAAGTGAAACTGTCTGGCATTTGACTGCTTTTATTTTAGTAGTAAAGCTTTGAATTTAGTATTATTTTCCGTTTTCAATGTCCCTCTTAATCTTGGTCTCAATACGTTCCCCATGTGGATACTGTTCTCTCTGGGAGCTCCTTTGAGAAAGACTGCTCCACAGATAGCTTCCTAGACACTAAAGGAAGAAGAAAACAGGGCCGGGAGGAAAAAGAATGTATACCAGGAGGTTGTTTGCCATGAAAGTAAGTCTTGATTGTATTTTCCAAGGAAGACTTGTATGTCTTTTCATTGAGCTCCTTGCTGAGCTTATGTACTGCTATCAGGAATTGCAATGGGGTTTCAGCTTTCCGTTGTTTAAGGAATTCCCTGAAGAACTGTAGATGTTGTGTATTTAAGAAGATTTCTGCCATGTTTCTGGAAAACAAGACAGTATTATTGGTTGAGAAAAAGGGATAATGACTCTGGGTTCTTTTCTGATTAGGGAATGGACATCTCTTGGACTTGAGAGTCTAAAGTCTCTCCAGTGGCATCTGTCTGTTCCCTAGGCATCAAACTTAAACTTTTATCTATCCCTACTAAGCTTTGTTCAAATCATTTGATAACCCCAAAGCAAAAGGAAAGGAAGTCTCTTAAAGGGGGGGTAATGTTTTGCAAAGAAACTCTCCATTTACATTATGAGTTTAAAGCAACTTCCAGTTGCTACAGTCATTTTTATGAGGTACAGCATGGCTGATCAGCAGTTACTGATCCATATTTACAAATTTCTTTTGATGATTTATTCTTTGAAGAAAGGTGACTCTTTCCTTTTGCATGATAGTTTTTCTTGAGTAGCCTGTGCTTCTGTAATTTCAATTTTCCTTGACAGTGTAAAAGTATGTTCCCAGAAGCTCTATTTCCAAATTTCAACTGCCTGTTGAACCTCATCTATATTGCCTGGCTATTAGTTCAGCCTCTCTACACATACCCGTATGTTGACCAGTTTGCTTTTATGTATTATATTACATATGATATTTGCTAAGTTATTGATGACATGTATGATTATCAAGACTTCTGTTTTTATTTTTTATTAGTATATGGTCAAGTACATGATTACATTCCTTGTGGAAAATTGTTAAATGTACATAATATATCTCAATTATTTATAGTGTTAGGGTTTTTATAGATGCACTTTATGAAGATAACATATTTCTTTTTCTGTTCTAGTTTTACTGATAGTTTTTAATCACAAATGGATGCTGGGAATTGTAAAAGATTTTTTTCTGCATTAATTGAGATAATGTAAGTTACCACTCCTATTTTATTAATATTGACTATTATTTGAATTGGGATTCTCACGCTAAGCCAATCTTGCTTTTCTTACATAAAATTCCTTTGGTTATACATTTTTTATATAGCACTGACTATCCAATATTTTGTTGAGAAGTTTTATATCTAGATTCAAGAGAAGGTATTAGTTCATGGTTTTCTTTTCTTATTTTTGGTCGTTTGGGAATTAGGATAATACTGACTTCATAAAATAAATTGAAAAAGTGTTTTTTCCTACTCTATTTAAGAATTATATGCCTGTTGGAGTATTGGTGTTATTTAAATATTTCATAGATTTCTCTAATTTAAACCTTTTGGGTTAAGATTCGCTCTGTGAGATAATTTTTTGTATCTATAATATAAAAATTAGGAAATATGCAACTTTCACTGCTCCACCTTTTGGCTAAACTCAAATGTAGAAAAGGTATAATTAAAGAACATTTATTTGAGGAATGCAAGATTGACTGAACACCCAAAGCCCAATTAAAATAATAGACCATAATAATGAACCAAATCTGGAGAAGAAAATGACTAGAATGAAGAAGTCACTAGATAGGATTAACAGCAGCTTCACGTTGACAGAAGAACCAATAAACTTAATGATCATTAACACTAAAGATATCATCTGATTTGATCCAGCTTGAAAATAAAGACACTAAGTCAAGACGTGTTCTGACATTTTGACTTTTTGTTATGGATTTAGTCACATTTTCTACTTCTCCTTGTGTCAGGTTCATTAACCTATTTATTGCATCCAAGTTGTCTAATTCATTCCTTGCGTTTCCTTGTGACCTTACTAACTTCTGCAGTCTCTTCTTTCAACTTGAGTTTGATCTAGATCTTCTCGCTTTTTCCCTGGTCAGTAAAACTGACAGTTTGGCCCTTTTGTTGAGATTTACAAAAATAAAAAAAAGCCCCAAAACTTTTTTTTTTTTATACTGGGGATCAAACTCATGACCTTGTACTTGCCAGGCAGGCACTTAAGACACTGAACTAAATCCCCAGCCTGAGCCCAAAAACTTTGCCTTGACTTTCTCTATTTTGTCTTTCTTTCATTGACTTACAGCACCATATTTACTCTTAACTTCAATTGAGTTTAATTTGAATATATTATCCCATCACCTTGGTCTCATGTTGTTTCTGGTGTAAATTTTAATATTTCTACAGTTCCCCTGAATGTGCTGAGTGCTTTTTTCCCCATAATACTCAACATTTCTTTCTTTGCTTTATCTGTCAATGTTGTTATGATGTATCTAAGCATAGGTGTCCTGGAGGGTTATCTCCTGGAGTTTATTAAGCAATTTGTATGTCTTGATTAATGGTTTTGTCAGATTTGAAAACTTTTCAACCATTATATATATTCAGATCCTTTTCTGCCCCTTTTCTTCTGAGACTTCCATTATTTATATTGATGTGTTTGATAATGTCCCTTGGGCCTCTGAGATTCTGTTTAGTTTTTTTCTTTTGCCTTTTGCCTCCAGACTAAGCAATGTTTATTAAATGATCATTAAGTTTATTAGTTCTTCTGTCAACTTGAAGCTGCTGTTAATCTATCTAATGACTTCTTCATTCTAGTCATTTTCTTCTCCAGATTTGATTCATTATTATGGTCTATTATTTTAATTGGGCTTTGGGTGTTCAGTCAATCTTGCATTCCTCAAATAAATGTTCTTTAATTATACCTTTTCTACATTTGAGTTTAGCCAAAAGGTGGAGCAGTGAAAGTTGTGTATTTCCTAATTTTTATATTATAGATACAAAAAAAACCACAAATGGGGGAAGACGCCTGGACATGTTTATTGTGGTACAACTTATAGCAATGATAAAGACAATGTGATGAAAAGGATATCACTAAATAAATACACTAGGTCCACACTGTGGAAAGAAGTAGATCTATAAAAATTGACTTAAAAGGAGGTCTAAGATAGTTTAAATTAAAAAGTTGTTGTATGCTATACATTGGATGAGCTCCATCCAGAGGGCCTGGGCAGGCCAGAGAGATTGTCAGTGATACAGTGGGACCCCAGTGGGGGGCTCAGGGTGGACAGGCAGGACTAGCAGCCTGGAAAAGTCCAGAGCAGTCCTAACAGTATAAGTCAGCAGTTGGTAAGTGAGATGGACCATCATAGTGCTTAGGCACAAGACATGTGGAACAGAAACAGGTGGACAGGGCCACCTTTTTTTTTTTTCCTTCCCTAAAGGGCTTGGGAGAATTCCAGGGACAGAAGACTAATCCCATCCCCCAAGTCCAGAGGCCAAGATCAAACTTGTATTCAGCATAAATCCACCTGTAAACTTGACTAAAGTACACTTCTCTGGGATCTGACTTGGAACTACCACAGAACTGTAGACACTGGAGGAATTTTACTGTTTATACCTTTCTGTCTGATTGGTTTTCTTCTTTAAATCTGATGGGTTTATAGTTTTTTGTTTGTTTTTGTTCTTTTGTTGTTTTTGTTTTTTCTTTATTCTGTTTTTATCTTGTTTAATTTTCTTTCTGTATATTTGTTTGTTTTTCCATGTATGTGGCTATTTTTGTTCTCTGGGTTTTTTTTTCTTTTTCTTCTTTTCTTTCTTTTATCGCTTAGATCGCTAACTTTTCTTTTGGCTTATTTCTCATCCTATTTTTCCCTCTTGTCAACTACCTCACTTGATTTTATACTTTCATGCTAGTAAACATTATCTCTTCCCCTTAAGATTCACATTAATACTCCTAGAGTTTCTTTACCAACCCTTCCCTCTTGTATCCTACAATTATCCACCCAAAACTTGAATGATCATCCTTTGCCATCTAGCCTTGATCCTAATATATTTAACCTCATTCATCTCTCCATCCTACCCCCATCACTCTTAACCATCCCCTAGACACAGAACAGGATAAAATCACTCTAATAAGTGGAAAATCATTTATACAAGTTCCTGATACAATTGGGATTTGTATAACTTTAGAGCTTGCTCCTGTGGTTTAAGGTATCAGGTTAATATTTAAGCTTGTCAGTAGCCAGATTGTGCTTGAGTCTATTGTTATTGCCAGCTGTACTACTTTATCTGGGATGTCATACTTGTTATAATCAGTTTTTCTCTCTTGTATGATGGCATTGTGATTGTATGTAGTCATAATCATCACCATAGTGAAGTACCAAAGGACTAGGTATTGAGTCAAATAGATACAGACATTGAATTCTTTTTTTTTTTTGAATTCTTAATATAGTGGAAAGCTAAGTTCTTGGGAAAGGCAAAAAGACCAAGAACCACCTACATCTAGAAGACATCCTGAGAAACAGCCATCTTCTAGGGAAACATCAATACCAGGGATAAAGCTGATCTAGCATAAGAAATCCACAAGTATCAATACAGAACACAAAAGTAAAATAAAAAAATAAGAATTGATAAGACAAACAAAATACAACACCAAATGCTCATCCCACACAGGACAAGTCCAGAGCGCAGAGAGATAATGGAAATCAGAAGCCAACTATTGGAGTGTTCTGAAATGATAGCAGCAGAAATGAAAAAACAAATGGAAGAGGCTATAGAAAAAACAATCCTTAGGGTGCAAAAAAGTGATGATCAAAATGAAAGATATTAAAGCAAACACAGACAAAAAAAAAAAAAAAAACAGGAGCTCAAGAAACCAAAAATGCCCAGCATAGAAAATAAATGGAATCCGTGAAACAGATCCAAACAGAAATCCAGGAGATTAAAGACTCTATTGAAAGTGTACACAACAGATTAATTGAAGGTGAAGATAGAATAGCAGACCTAGAAGACAATACTACAGCTATGGACCAGGAAAAGAAAGGTATCTTAAAACTGACAGGACAACACAAGAAAACCAAGCCAACATCTACAAGATGAAGCAAAAAGAACAACATAAGATTGATTGGAGTGGGTGAGAAGTTGGAGACAACACAAAAGACATTAAAAACCTTTTCACAGAAATAGTGGCAGAAAACTTCCCAAACATGGAAAAAGTGACATACAAATTAACGAAGCATATAGAACCCCAAATACCCATGACCAAAATAAATCTACACCTAAGCGTATAATAATCAAGATTCCAGAAAATCAAAGAACAAGAACAAAATATTAAAAGCAGCTAGAAAAAAGAAACATCACCACCTATAAAGGAAAACCTATTGGAATCACAGCAGACACTCAACACAAATTCTCCAATCAAGAAGAGTTTGGTGGGACTTCCGGGAGAACATGGCGGACAGATAGCAGCAGCTACTGAGGCTCTCTTAAAGACTCAGCTTAGAATTCAGGAATGGTGCGGAGTAAGGAATCATAAGCAAGTGGAGATATGCCCTGCTGACCCAAGAATGAACGAGGCTGAGAGAAACCAACTGGGAATGCAATCCTGGTGCTATAACAGGAACAGAAAAGCCCCAGTTTGGAAGCTGGTGCCTGCGCCATTGGAAGCCGCGATTTGGGTTTCCCACCGCCACTGCTGCGTTTACATCAGCTCGGCAGGGAGACAGACGCGTGAAAGCTCTGAGAACCGGAATCCGTGAACGGAGTTGAAAGCAGGAGAGGTGGGGAGCTGTGCATTGACCTGCGGTGAGTGAGAGAAACTGGGACTCTTCCAAGGTCTAGGAGACTCCAACAGCTGACATTCTGGGACCGGGCAGACTTGCAGGAACAGGGTGCTGTAGTGACTTCAGTCACGCATCCCCCTCTCAAGCGGGATTGGTGAGCAGTGCCTAGCCTACGTGAAGCTGCTGGCTGAGACCCAGTAGGCTAGTACAGCCCAGGTCCCAGCGCCTGAAAGTAGATTGAACTGGAGGGGCGGGCCCTGCATAGGCTGCCTGGTCTGCAACTTCCTGGTGCACTGCGGTGGGCAGGAACACCTAGCCGGCGCAATTCAATCAGACTGTGGCCAACAGGGAAGGAAGCTGGGCCTCCTATAAACGCTTGCACATATATAAGGAACAAAGAATATGGGAAGAGGCAGCAACAAGAAAGGGTCCTAGGCCCCCAATCCTGAGAAAGAGACAGTAGCAGACACAGCACCAATAGATATAAAGCGCTATCTCCAGAGCCTCATAGACGAGTTCAGGAAGTTATTAATGACCTGAAGCTAGAAATAAGCAGAATAGTTAGAGAAATGCTAAGCACCATCCAAGAAAAAACAGATGGTGGAGTGGAAGAACAGAAAAAGAGGGGAGAATTGTTTGATGGAGAAAATAGAGAAAGCATAGAATACGTGAAGCAGGTTCAAAGAGATAACCAGGAAACTAAAAACTATCGAAAACTGGCATAACAGCTTGAAAGAAACTAAGGACAGATTATCTGAACTGGAGGGCAGATTTGTAATATGGGAGCATGAAATGAAAAACTTCTTAAAAATAACAAGGAAACAAACAGCAATAATACAAAGACTAGAAGATGATAAGAGGATCTATAACTTAAGAATTAAGAACATAAAAAAGAAGTAGGGACACAAACACATGAACTACAAAAGCTACTCACAGAAATAATCCAGGAGAATTTTCCTAATTTAGCAAAAGGTAAAGATACTCAGTTGTATGAAGCGTACAGGACCCCAGCCACCTACAACCCAAACAGAGCAACACCCAGGCATATAATAATTAAAATTCCAGAAATCCAATACAAGAACAGAATATTAAAAGCCATCAGAGACAAGAAACAGATCACTTACAAGGGAACACCCATCAGAATTACAGCAGATTTCTCTGCACAAACCATCAAATCATGAAGAGCATGGGGGAAAATAATTCAAGCTTTGAAAGATAATAACCTCCAGCCAAGATTGATATATCCTGCACAACTATCCCTGGAAATTGTTGGAAAAACAATTCAGGATGCTTCCAGGATAAAGAGGAACTAGGGGAATTGCAACCACCAATTCAACTCTACAGAGAATACTGCAGGATATTCTAAAAAAGAAAAATACGAAGAATCCAGAAATAGTGGCAGAGAGGCCACAATGAATGGAGCAGAAAACAAAATTAAGAAGACAAATTGACAACTAATGACAAAAAAAGAGCTCAACAGAAATGAGGCAGAGAAGATTGGATGATAGGAACAGCTATTTTGGAGAAAATGATGTCATAATAGGTAACACTGATTTAGTATCATCTTGTTTTGAAGTCTCATCAAGCTTTTGTTCTTCTGTTTCCATTAGTCTAAACAGGTTGTATCTTATTGGATTTTATTATATATGATAGTATAAGCAAAAACTTTTATAGATAAGGAGATTATACAGAAATCATTGTTCATTTTCTGTTAGTTGAGTCTAAATACCCTGTAATACTGTCATTCTCTTAAATGGTTTTACATTGTTTTGATATATTTGATGCTACAGTATACAAAGTTATACTCAAAGATTTCAAGGAAAGAGACAATATGGTAACTACTTTTATGTCGGGATTATCTTGTGAAACACTATTTTGCTTAAATGGTTATGTTTTGATCTGTGCTGTTTTGCTGTTATGCTCTCTTTTATCTCAATCTCCATTTTATTATTTACTTTTTTTATCCTTTTAATTAAGGGAAAAATAAATAAAAAATAGCAGGATATATTATAGTAACCCACTTTGACTTTCCATTATCTTGATTTAAAGCCCTGTATTGCTCTCACCATCTTGTTTTGACTGATGTTCTTCTATTCTGTTTTGCTTGATAGTACTAGGTTCAAAAGTTTAGGCATCAGCTGTGAAGATAGTGGGATTCATTATGACACCCATTCTGGTCGACTATTATCTACTTTTGAAGACCTATAATGTCTCCAATGTTTTGGTTTTGTTGGTTTTGTTCTTTACTGTTTTGTTCAATTTTATTATAACTGATGATATAGGCAATTCTATTAGAGATAGCAGGAGGCATTATGATAACCACTGTTGATCATCTTGTATTATGCTTCTACATTATCTATTATGTCCACCCTTTTGATTTGACTGACTCTGTTCTGTTATGTCACATTTGGTTCTATTCTCTTCCAAAAAAGTAATAAGAACTGTGGGAGCAACAAAACCCAAAATGTGTACTTATCATTGTACAAAAGAGAGGAAAAGAAAGTGCTCTAAATGATATAACTGCATGTATATTTAATTGTATAAGATTGATAATGATATTACTGAGTTTTGTTGGATCATTGAACAGAACTGTTTGCAGTCTCACTGTTGGAATGTCCACTTTATAAGCTTTAATTTTGTAACTTGAATAATTATTTCTAAGATGACAATATGTAATCCATTAACCAGTGATTTCCTACTGTTTATTTTTTTCTGTAAATCTGTATAACTTGTAAAAAAAAAGAGTTTGGTGTGAGATATTTTAAGCCTTAAAAGAACACTCTGCAACCCATAATGATGTATTCTCCTCAAAAAAACCTATCCTTCAAAATCAATGGAAAAATAAGATACTTTAGTGCCAAAGAACAACTTAAGAAATTCATGACCACTAAATCAGCTCTTGAGAAAGCTTTGAGAAAATGAAAGAGAAATGGAGAAAGAGAAAATGAAGACCACAAACACAAGAACAACAAAATAAAGAAGTCACAAGGTGCAAGGTGAGCAATTAAACAGAGAGAAAAGACAGGGAACAAACAGCAAAATAACATGAAAAAGTTATGCCAATACATATCTGTTATAACCATCAATGTAATTGGTCTCAATTTACAAATCAAAAGAAACAGATTGGCAGAATGAATCAAAAAACAAGATTCAACAATATACTTCATTCAAGAAGCACGTTTAACCAAAAATAAATTCATAGACTAAAAGTCAAAGGATGGAAAACAGTACTCCATGCCACAGGAACCCTTCAATAAGCAGGGATAGCTATTATACATGCAGATAATGTAAACTTTAAGACAAAATTGATCAAAAGAGACAAAGAAGCTCACTACACACATGTTAAGGGAAAATTCTAAGAAGAATAGATAATAATCATAAATATACAAGCACCAGATAGATGCATCCAACTACATAAAACAAATAGTAACAGTCATGAAAAATCAAATAAGCACTAACACAATTATAATGGGGAATCTTAATACCTCATGCTCACAAATAGTTAGATCAACTATACAAAAAATCAACAAAGAAATATCAGAATTAAACCAAGCCTGTGGCCAAATGGACTTGATAGATGTCTATAGTTTTCCACCCCAAAGCATCAG
This sequence comes from Cavia porcellus, assembly GCF_034190915.1. Lineage (NCBI taxonomy): Eukaryota > Metazoa > Chordata > Mammalia > Rodentia > Caviidae > Cavia > Cavia porcellus. The sequence continues at coordinate 4,150,300 of NW_026947512.1, forward strand.
AATACACATTCTTCTCAGCTGCACATGAGACAGCTTCCACAACAGATCACTTGTTAGCCCATAAAAACATGCATAAGTAGATGTAGAGGAATTGAAGTCATTCCATGTGTCCTATCTCACCATAGCACATGAAACCAGAAATCAATGGCAAAAGGAATCACAAAAACCACATAAATACATGGAAATTAACACCCTTCTGAATAACCAATGGATCACAAAGGAAATTAAAGATGAAATTAAACAGTGTCTGCAATTAAATGATAATGCCCATACAACATACCATAACTTACAGGACACAATGAAAGCAGTCCTACATGGGAAATTTATAGCAATGAACTCTCACATTAGGAAAACACAACAAAGTCAAATAACCTAATGCTGAACCTCAAACTTCTAGAAAAAGAAGAACAAATCAAACCCAAAGCTAATACAAGGCAGGAAATTATAAAGTTCAGAATAGAAATTAGTGCAATGGAGACTAAGAAAACAATACAAAGAATCAATGAGTCATAAAGTTGGTTCTTTGAAAGAAAAAATTAAATTGATAAACCATTAGCCAACCTCACCAAAAAGATGAAAGAAAAAACATAAATTCAAGCAATTATAAATGAAAAGGGGGAAATCACAATGGATCTCACAGAAATCCAGATCATTAATACATACTTTGAGAATCTGTACTCTAATAAGATGGAAAACACAGAAGACATGGTCAGATTCTAAAACATAATCTAACTGCCAGAGCTAATCCAAGAAAAAATAAAAATTCTAAATAACCTGACATTAGCCAATGAACTTGAAAATGTAATTAAAAACTTATCAACAAAGCCCAAATCCTGATAGATTCACTGTTGATCTCCACAAGAAATTTAGAGAACTAATGCCACTAATGCTGAAACTCTTTAAGGAAATCAAAAGGGACACAAAACTTCCAGTATCATTCTTGGAATCAAGTATTACCCTGATTCCAAAGCTAGAGAAGAACCCATCCAAAAAAGAAAGCTACAGGCCAATTTTCCAACTGCAGATAGACACAAAAATCCTCAATAAGATAGTGACAAACAGAATGCAACAAATCATTAAGAAGATTGTACACATAATCAAGTAGGATTCATTCCAGGGATGCAGGAATGGTTCAACGTATACAACTCAATAAAATGTAATACACCACACTAACAGAACCAAAGACAAAAATCACATGATCATCTCAATAGATGCAGAAAAAAAATTTGACAAAGTTCAATACCCATTCACAATAACAAAAATCCTACAGAAAATTGGAATACGTGGTTTTTACCTTAATCTGATAAAAATCATCTATGATAAACCAACAATTGACATCATAGTAAATGTACAAAATCTAAAAGCTTTCACTCTAAAATCAGGAACAAGACAAGGACACCCACTATCACTACTCCTAGTCAGTATAGTTCTGGAAAAATTAGCCAGACCAGTCAGACAAGAGAAAGAAATAAAAGGAATATGCATAAGAAAGATATTTGTAAATGACATGATTCTCTACATAGAAGACCCCCAAACCACCAGAAGACTTCTAGATTTAATAACAAAATTCAGCAATATAGCTATATACAAAGTCAACACTAAAAAATCAATAGCAATCCTGAACACAAACAACAAACTTAGAGAGAGAGAAATTAGGGAAACCACACCCTTTACATCCAAAAAATGAAATACATAAGAATCAATATAACAAAGGAAATAAAAGATCTATAAATTGAAAATCACAGTACTCCCCCTCCCCCGCAAAAAGAGAGAGATTGAAGAGTATATCAGAAAATGGATATCCTTGCTCATGGACTGGAGAACCAACATAGTGAAAATGGCCATACTCCCAAAACTTTTACACAGATTTAATGCAATCCCAATAAAAATACAATTAGCATACTTCACAGAATGAGAGAAAACATAGCTACAATTCATTTGAAAGCAGAAGAGAACTAGGATAGCAAAAGCAATTCTGGGCAACAAAGACAAGTCAGAGGGCATCACAATCCTTGACTCAAAATTATAAAGCAAAGCTACTGTGATAAAATCAGCAAGATATTGGCAAAGAACAAAAGTACGTGAACAAACAAATAAAAACCACCCTGAGAATCAGTGGACAGATAGATGATGAAGATGAAACTCTAAACACATCCAGCCACCTTATTTTTGACAAAGGGGTCAAACATGTTCACTGGAAGAAAGATACTGTCTTTAATAAATAGTTCTGGAAAAACTGGTTTTCCACATGCCAAAAACTAAAACTAAAACTAAAATAAAACCCACATCTATCACCACACACTAAACTAAAATCAAATTGGTCAAAGATCTTAATATTCAAACAGAAACAGTAAATCTACTAAGCCAGAAGTTAGATAGAAATCTTGAAGACATAGGTATTGGCAAAGATTTCATGAAGCAGACTCAGACCACAGGGAAATACCGTAAAGAAATAATCAACACATGGGATCTCAGCTTGCTAGAAAGCTTTTGCACAACAAAAGAAATCACCAACAGAGTAAAAAGATGACCCACAGAGTGGTAAAAAATTATATCCAGTTGTGCCTCAGACAAAAGGCTTACATTTAGAACATATAAAGAATTGAAAAAAAGATGCCTTCCAAATTCAAAGACCAGTCCAAAAATGGGCATCTGAGATGAATACACACTTTTCAGATGAGGAAATACAAATGGCAAATAAATGTATGAGAAAATGTTCAACATCATTGGACAACCAAGAGACAAAAATTAAAATAATACTGACATTTCATCTCACTCCAGAAAGAATGAGTGTCATCAAGAATTCAAACAATAACAAGTGCTGGTGGGCTGTGTGAAAAAAGGAATCCTTCTCTGCTGTTGGTGAGAGTATAGACTGGTGCAACCATTATGGAAATCAGTGTAGAGACTCCTCAATAAACTAGGATTCCATTAGACCCAGGTATTCTTCTTCTGAGTATCTTCCCAGAAGAATTAAAGCATCACACCACAGTAATACATACATACTCATGTTTATAGCAGCACAATTTGTAATAGCCAAATCTTGGAAATAACCCAAATGTCCATCAACTGAGGAATGGATAAAAACGATTTTTTAAAATATAATGGAGTACTCAGCTATAAAGAAGGATAAATTTGAAATTTTTGTAGGTAAGTAGATGCATCTTGAGACCATCCTCATAAGTGAGATAAATCACATCCACGTGTGTAAACATCATATAATCTCACTAGTACGAGAAACTGAATGAGAAAATAGGACCCCAAATGTACAATATATGTTTCATGATAGCAATTTCAAAATTTAAAATGTAATTAATTTAAAATGAAAACATTATGAATTGGGAAGAAACTATTCAAAAGAAAAGAGAAATTGTGATGGAAAAAGGGAAATGTAAGGAAGGGGAAAAAGAAAAAATATGTAAGCAAGATAGTTGAGATAGTTGTATTACTAGTTTCTCTTAGTTCACTGAAAGGAACGGTTTGTGCTAATGCTGTACAATATCTCATGCCTATTATTTTGTACTCTGAGTAACTACTCTGAAGATAATACTCAATGTATCATTCTATTATCTTATTTTGAAATTCTGTTATTTTTATCTTTTTTAAAATAAAAAATATATATTACAAATAGCAATTTTAGAAAACAAACTAATTTAAAATGCAAAGTGATCTTGTTCACATGTGTATAATACCCTGAAGAAGGTCAGGAAGCCCACACACAGAAGGAAAGATTATGCTTGGAAATGTTGCTATAGCCAGGTCCCACATCTTACCTAGGTCTCACTGAGGGCTTCCGTACACCCACTTTTTTGAAGAAAGATATTTTTCTGGTGGAGGATGGTTCCTTCCTTTGTTCCTTGATCATTTCTACTGCAACATCTAAGAAAAAAATCACAAAGTTGATAAAACTGTGTTATAAGGAAATACTGTAGAAGGTAGGAAAACATAGCAAGGACATTTATCAGACATTACTACATACATGTGGAAAAACCACTGTCCTCGCCACTGTAGCCATCCCAGGCCATCCAAGCTGAGAATAACCTAGGATGATTTACATCCCTGACACTGAGCTCAGTCTGGCTGTTTGCTAAATAGGTTGACCCTTAGCCTGGAGTCCCCCTTCTCAAGAGAGACAGTGAAGATTCGGTGCACTGTACTTTCCTCATTGCATTTGTCAACACCAGGAGTCATCGCTCCTGCAACCAGCTACATACATTCTATCTTGTGAACTACATTCTATCTTACTGAACTACCTGCCACATGTGTTCTATTATCCCTAAAACCCCAGATATTCCATCTAAAACCCTTCCACTTGCCCTCTGAAACACTCACTTTGTAAACAGCAAACTGACAGAATGTTGACCTCATCTTTTAGCATCCCTACCACCTTCTAGCTTTAACCAAGATGTTTTTCTTCCTGAAGACATTGCTTCCACTAAAATGCTATTCCAGCATACTATGCATAATTCATAGTGGGTGTCTGGTACTCTAGTGCTATTTATAAACAATTATTCCAAGAAATATATTAAAATATCATTTATAATAGATTCCACTGGTCTCAGTCTTACAAGAATTCTTTGAAGTTTATTTTGTAGAGGAAAACATGTATTATGAACCCATTGTGGGGAAGGATCTCACAGCCAGAAATGACGACGTGGCCTTGTTATGTAGTCAGTGCTTTAAGGTGTTTATTAAATATAATGTTCTCACATAGGAAATTTGGCGTGGTAATACTTTCTGTGATAGCATATAAAAAAACTGAAAGCAATGTGAACACATACTGCAAAAAATGAATGCAGTTCAAACAGACGAAAAATGAAACTCATAATATGGAATAATAAATGTTAAGAGAACAAGAAAGCCACAAGCTTCTCCAAAATAAAACACAGCCTAAGACTTAAAAAATGCTAGATAAAAAATGTTTAAAATCATCAATAAACTTATACAAAGTTTATAGAAATTAGAACAAATCAAAATTAAAACACAGACCAGTGCAAAAGAGAATGCGAACAACCAGAAAGGTAAGTGCTTTCTTACCTGCTGCTCTACAGGGATTTGCAGTGTGGCAGCCACTGTGAAACACCAAACAAAGCCACAGAGATTTTAAATTGGCCCAAACTTTCAGCCCTGCTTGCACTCTTAAGGCTCCTAGCAGTTATGTAAATTTCTACAGAGAAATTTAGCAAAGGTTTTGGTAGTTGCTTATGCAGCTAAGGATGTCTCAAAAACAGTTTTACAAAACTCAGCGATCGGGGGCTGGGGATTTAGCTCAGCGGCATAAGCACCTGCCTTGCAAGTGTGTGGTCCTGAGTTCGATCCATGGTACCGATAAAAAAGAAAAAGACAAAAAAAAAAAAAAAGAAAAAAACAAACAAACAAACAAACAAAAAAACACAAAAAAACCCTCAGGGATCTAATCAGAAACTTGCAACAGCAGTTCTATTCAAAATTGTTCATGCTTGGCTCCCCACCCCACATCAGTGATGTCCTTGATGGCAGCAGGTACACTCTGGATGCGGGATGCCAACACTGCAAGGAGCAGTACAGGTCTTATTTTCAAAGCATTGTGGTGTTTAACTTTGATCTCAAGTTCTCTGCTGCTTTCTGGAAGGACTCATGGCAAGATTTGCCTTAACTTGGCCTATGTGAAGTGTTTGCAGGACTGGGAGGATTCCCAGTGATATCTGCCAAAGGCATTTAAAAATTTGGGCTTCAGCTACTTGAGCCCATGGACAATAGTTGGGACAGCATTAGACCAAAATATTGGGTAAATATGAGTTGGGGAAAGAAGATGTATTTGGTAATATGGGTTTTTAGCTCCTACATATAACTGAGAGTCCTGTAATTGTCTCAATTAGGGAGGCCAAGGCAGGAAAATGGCAAGTTCAAGCTTATGGGGAAACTAATGAATTAGTGAGGCTTTGTCTCAAAATAAAAAAATGAAAAAAGGGCTGAAGATGAAGTTCTGTGCGAAGGATCTTTTTCACTCCCCAGTACCAATGGAAAAAAATATCTGTGCACTGTCTGGAACTCAGAATCCTTCAATGTATTGAGTAGGAGAAGACCCTTCCTAACTCATTTTGGGGGGGCCAAGTAAAATACCAAGTAAGATGAGAACAACATGAGAAAAATGTAGACTAACATCCCTTGTAGACATAAATGAAAAATCTTCAATGAAATACTAACAAATGAAATCCAGCAGAATGTTGCAAAAGTTATATATCATGATCAAGTAGGATTTACCACACAAATGCAAGGGTGGCTCAACATATGAAATTAAATCAACCTCATACACCATGTTAAAATTATAAGGAAAAACCTCATTATTAGTCTCAGTTGATACTACAGAAGCACTTCACAAAACCCAACACTTTTCATGCAAAAAAAGGGGGGAGGGGCTAGAAACAAGCTAGAAATTGAAGAAAATGTCCTTGAATGATTAGGGGCAAATTTATAGGCAGCACTATACGCTGCTGACTGGAAGAATTTTACCTATCCTCAGGAACAAGACATGATATACAGTTGTCTCCTGTGTTCTTATATGTTTTTTGGCCTGTTAATCTGGCTGAAAACCTGTATTTATTATAATTAACTTGATAAGAATTTGTAAAATAAATGAATGAGTCTACTGCTGGCAAATTATTTTTAAAAGGGGAGGATGGAGAGAAAGGAAAAAAAAGAATTGATCTGTGTTATAAATATGTATTTATTCCCCACAGTGAATGTAATACTGTGAACATGTACTAATGAAAATTAAAAAGGAACAAGACAATGATGCATTCCTTTTCTACTTGCATTCAATATCATGCTACAAAGTTTTAGCAAAGATTATAGATATAATTTAGAACAGGAAGAAAAACAAGCCAGTTTAAAAATGAGCATATGACTTGCATTTCCCCAAGATTTTAAATGGCCAATAAGGTGAAGCTGGGAAGATGGTGGGTGAATAAGCAGCAAAATATAAAGCCTCTCTGAGAGACTCAGCTCAGATGCTGAAATATAGCATCCTGGAGAAGACCAGGATGGAAGAAGATGGATCCTCTCGACCTAGGAAGAAACTAAAGTGGAAACAAACAAACAAACAAACCAAAGAATGAAAAGTAAAGAAAAACGTGGACAGAAGACTGTAGCCAGATGTGCTTTCACCAGAGCCAGTCCCACTGTGAGCGAAGTGCCACTGGAATCTGGAGACACATGGTCATGGTGAAGTTCGGGATTGACAAGCCCAAGGGCCTTGGTAGAAGGACATGATCACAGAGAGGAGCAGCAGCCTGGAAAACTGCACCAACTTGCGGTGAGTGTGGTGGACTCAATCCTTCTGCAGGAGTCAGTGATTGACTGGGCAACATTTTGGAGTAGGGCAGGATAAGCCTAGAGCCAGAACTGCAGCCAGCTTCATTCAGTGACTCCTAGTGCAGAGCAGATGGTGAGAATTGGTTGGACTGATTCCTGTCCCTGTGTGAGATCCAGTAGAAAAGACCAAGATTTCCCTGAAGCTATCCCTGACCACCCTAACCGTGTGGCACACACTAATGTGGTGAAGACTCCCAGTGGTTGACCAGCTCAGAAGAGAGGGGCCAACCTGACCCATCCTTGCTTGTACTCGAGTGGACACTAGCAGACTGGGGAGGGCAGCAATCCTTAGCCAGCACACTTAAGAGTAATTATGAGGACCACACACTCCATTTGTCTGAAAGAAACCATAAACGTGACAAGAGGAAGAAACAAAAGGAAGTCTTCAGCTTCCATCCCAAGCAGTGCTATCCCAGAAGAGGTAAACACAGGAGAGATCGGGGGTTGCACACCTGCAGTTTCTGAAGAAACAACATCTGACATAAAGAAATATCTTTGTGAAATTATAAAAGAACTTAAAACAGAAATACTAATACAGGTAAGGGAAAATATAATAAAAATAATTAAAAAATGCTAAGCATCGCTCAAGAAGACACAGATGGAAGAATGGAGGAACATAGAAAAAAGAGAGAAACCTTTGATGAAGAATATAAAAGAAATCTAGAATACATGGAACAGATTCAAAGAGATTACCAGGAAATTAAAAACTCCATTGAAATCTGGCAAAACTGCTTGAAAAAAAACTAAAGATAGACTATGAAATCCTGAGACAGTTTGCAATGTGGGATTGCAAAAGGAAAGATCTCTTTAAAATAACAAGGAACCAGGAAATAATAATACAAAAGCTAGATGACGACAAGAGGATCTATAACTTAAGAATAAAAAACGTGAGTGAAGAAGCAGGGGTAAACACAAGTGAAATACAAAGACTAGTTACAGAAATAATTAAAGAAAATTTCCCAAGCTTAGGAAAAGGAATGATATCCAGATATACGTGGCATACAGAACTCCAGCCAGCTATAACCAAAATAGTTTTGGAACCACTTAGGTAAATAATGAGTTGCCTCTCTAATTTAACAACTAAAGGAGTTAGTGGGATACAAAATGTAAAATGCACCCTGTGAAAGTGAAAGGGGAGGAATTGTCTAAAAAGGAAAGGCAGAGGACATTATTAATCTTGTATCATGATTTGAAATCCATATTATTTTCAATCACTTTGTTTAGTTTGGTTATATTTTGCTCCAGTTTGTTTATTTGTACTAGATTTGATGGTATGGGCAGCTATTCCAAAGATAGCAGGAAATACTACAGTAACTACTTTTAATTTCCTGTTAACTTAATCTGGAGCCCTGCATTGCTTTCACTGTCTTGTTTTGACTGATTTTATTTGAATGTTTTGATAACTGTCTTGTCTTGACTGATTTTACTCAAATCTGTTATGTTTGATAGTATCAAGTCTGACAGTATAGGCAACTACTCTGAAGACAATAAGATTCACTATGAAACCTATTCTGGTTTGACTATTATCTTCTCTTGAAGTCCTATAACTCCAATGTTTTGTTTTTATGGATTTTGTTCTGTACTGCTATGTTCACTTTTATTGTGCTTGATAAATATGGACAGTTCTATTGAAGATAATAAGAGACACCATGGTAACCATTGTAGATCACCTTGCATTTTTGTTTTAAGTCATGTACTATGTCCATCCTTTTGTTTTGACTGACCCCATTTTGTTTTTTCTCATTTGGTTTTATTCTCTTCAAAATAAAAATAAAAAAATAAATGGCCAATAAGCACATGAAAATTATTCAATATCATTGATCATTAGGAAAATGCAAATCAAACCACACTGAGATGCTACTTCATACCCATGGATGGCTATCATTTTAAAAGGTAAAAAACAGACAGGTAAGGAATATATAGAAACTAAAACCTATACATTGATAGTGGAAATGTGAAATGGTGAAGCTGCATGGAAAATAGTATGATGTTTCTTGGAATTAAACACAGAATTAACATCTGATCCAGCAATTATAATCCTAGATTTACAACCAAAAGAATTGAAACAAGTATTCAGACAAGAACTTGTACATGAATTTTCATAGTAGCACCACATGCAAAAATCCAACTTTTGATCAACTTATGAATAAATACACAAAATGTAGTATATCCACACAAAGCGATATTATTCAGTCATAAAAGAGATGAGCTGATATATGTTAAAATATGCATGAACTTCAAAAGCATTATTTAAGTGAAAGAAATAAGATGTAAAAGATCATATATTGAAGTATTCTGTCTCTATGAAATATCCAGAACTATGTAAACTGATGATAACAGAAGCAGATTAGTGGCTGCAAGGTTTTTTTTTTCTGCAAGTGTTTTCACAATGGGAGAGTGGAAGCGATTATTTAATGGGCACAGGGTTTCTTTTTGGGATGGTGAAATGTTCAGAATTTGACAAAGGTGTGAGATGTACAACACTGTGAATACTACTGAATAGCATACTTTAATTTGGTTAATTATTAATTTTACCCTATGTAAATTTTGCCTCAATAAAAGAAAAAACATATCAAATGTTAAGATATCAGCTCTATATCAAAGTCCTAGAGGCATATTTTTTTAGATATCAGCTCTATATCAAAGTCCTAGAGGCATATTTTTTGGTGGGAATTTACAAGCTGATTCTAGTATTTATATAGAAAAACAAAAGATACAAAAGCTATGTTATTCTTAAAAATTCCAAAAAAGAAGTTAATACAATCAATTATCAATGCTTGTTATACAATTATTGTAACTAATAGTGTTATATTTGTGCAAGAAAATACAAATGGACCAACTAAAGTCTCCAGAAATGAACCCACATTGACAGTGACAGCTGTTTGGTGACAGAAATGACATCACAAAGTAGGGGAGAAAGGAAAGCTAAAAATACAAGCCTGGCACATCAAATATTTGTGGGTTTGTAGAGCAACTAGATTTCCCAAATTCTGTTGATGGGAATATAAATTTGTGCAAATGCTGTAAATTTACTGGAAATTGTTAAAGTTTATTATTTGTGTATCTTATGAAATATAAACGGCATGTATTTGAGAGAATGACCATCAGATAGCACATAGAAAGATATTCATAGGAGCCATATATAGCCATGAGTCAACACCGTCTGAGAAACACATTACTAGGTGGCCCAGGCATTGTGAGAACATCATAGAGGATATTTAATATTTACACAAACCTAGACGGTAGAGCTTACTACACACTATTTGTTGCCAATCTTATATACGTGGTCCATTGTTGATGTTGTGCAATATATGATTGCATAAAGTCTTCAGAAACCAGACAACTCAAATGCCTGTCAACTTTGAGTGGATTAAAAATACAGTATATTTATACTCTGGGTACTCTATAGCATAGCGTGCATACTCAAAGAGCATGTTATTGTCTCAACAGGCTGACAATTGTTTCCTGGGTGTCATAGCCAATCTTGTTCTTTTTACGTATTACAGGGATACCCACAGGTATAGTATATTTTTGTATTAAAATTTTCTGCCAGAAGAGGCCCCTTAAAGTAGGGCAATAAAAGATCGAGATGATTGTTGTGTAACTGCTCTGCCTTACCAAAAAACAAATCAATAATTGTTGCATTCAACAACCTAGCTGAACTCACAAACATAATGGTAAATTATACAAGGCAGGCACTAAACAAAGCACGATTCTTGATTCAGGTTGTATATTTAAAAAATATTAAGCAAATTAAGAAAACCCAGATAGAACTAAATTACCATTACCTTTGAAAAAGAAGAAGGGATTAGTAGTTGAGAGGTAGAGTAAAAGTTATATTTGTTTAACAGGGCAGTTGATTAAGTGTATTTTTCCTTGTTTCTCAAAATTATTAGGAAAAGAGGGCAATAGCGATTAAGCACGAAAAGAAGAACTGAGGTTGGGTGATTTGAAGTAAATTTTTAAAGTACTGCCTTGAGGAAATAATTATGAAATCTTAGCACTTTATTTTCTTCTATCAGAGAGAACGATTTGAGATACTAGGGTAAGAGGTGCTAATTGAGTCAGATCAGGTTATACTCAGAGGATGTTTAGCTATGAACAGAACTAAAATTATATAAACTGTATATGTGGGAGTGGGGTTTGAAGAAACACCCTTAAAGACACGGAAGTTTCTCCCATGGCCACAGTGCGATAACCACACTAGCATGCAGCCACAATCCCTGTAGTAGACTCTGCTGATTAAATCTCCCATTGCCACTCGTAAAAAAAGAACTTATGTGATGGGTTCATACTCTGAACAATTAAGTTCTAACATCATGAGTTAGGGGAGAACAAGGTAAATGACAGCTCTAAGAGGAGAAATGGGCCGTAGTGACTGAGTAGGAAGTCAGACCCCAGGTGAGGTAAGAAGACACTGCCAGCACTTCATGCACTGTATTCTGGAACCTACCCAGATGAGGAGGGTATTCACTAGGACGACAACATAGGTCACAGAATTCAGAACTGCAACATCACAAAGAAGACAGCATGACAAAGGCTGGTCCGGTGTGAATAGTCCGAGACTGGGGAGGAGGAGATCCAGGTTGGAGGATGTGGCCACAAGCCAGCATTGAGTTTTGGCACTTGGGCAGATGGGAAGGACAATTTCACAAGGTGCAGTCCAACATGGGGTGTCAGAACACAAGAAGGTGAAAGCTATCCTTGTTAGGGGGCTGCCTGGTGTGGAATAATAGGGTCCAAGCAAGATGAAAAAGGAGCTCATGCAGGAGGTGAATGAGGCTGGGTGTGGGGCGTTAGTACCTGAGCAAGGTGAGGAAGGTGTCCCCAGGAAAGGACAGTCAGGTGCAGGGAGTCAGAGCCTGAGTGACATGAAGACACTGACCACACATAAAGGAGGCCTGGCACAGGTTAAGAGAGGGATTGGCGCGAGGAAGTGTTCCACCCAAGACGGCAGCCTGGATGGAGGTGGTGGAGTTCAAGCAAAGTGAGGAGAGTGGCTGGGGTGCTGGTGTAGGCCCTGGAGCCCAGGTAAGGGCAGAAAGCCCTCTGTGAGGTGACATGGGGGCAGTGGAAATAGAAGATGAGTTGCAGAGAGAGGGGCAATCAAATAAGTGGATAAATGTAAGAGAGCAGGAGTCAGGTTCCTCATCGCCAAAGCAAAGACCTGGAAACATGAAAATGGAAAAAGCTAGAACGAACCCAGTTGGACTGAATGGAAGGTACTAGTGGGAGGGGAGAATTCACTAGTCACTCCTAGTATTCCCTAACCAGTTCTAATGACAAACTGACAAGCAAGCAGCCACAGCCGGAGTCCTGATGACCAGGAGCTCAGAGACATCAGTGATGGGGGTCCAGGTCATCCCGGACCTGCCTTATAAGCCCTGCTGAGACCAGCAGAGCTATCAGCTGAGCAAGGGCAGACTCTAGGATGGGGAGCAGAAGAGTGCCCAAAGATCTCCAGACCTCGCAGTTTTGGTTGCTGACAGACTACAGCTGCAGGTCCCCTGTCAGCTGCTTGGCCAAATGAAATCGCCTGGCCGAGTTTATATCCTCCTCAGGGATTTCCACATCACATCTGGGTCAGTGTGGAAATACAAAAAGTCACTTCTGCCCATCCTCACTCTTTCCTAGATGTTGTCCCTAAAACATCCCCTTACAAATATCCTTCCGCAAATCTCTGATTCCAAAAATTTTAGTGGAAGATGGTTGTGTATTGTTTAATATCCCTACTAGATAACAAAGTAGAAATGAACAATCTTAATCACCATCATCTTTGATGATTTATAATTGGATCTTATTCTTGTGATAGTTGCCTATGGTTTTTTAGGAGAAGGAAAAGATAACAGTTATTACCTCTTGACCATATCTCCATGGCAAACAAAGTTTGATTCGTTTTTGGCTAATGTGCCTTGCATCAGAAAATTGTCAGATTTTGCTTCAAATCTATCCTTAAATTTAGATACTTGCCTTCTTTAGGTGCTCTCTCGCAATATTTTTTGTAGTCATCACTGATCTTCTCTATGGCCAACTTTGGATTCTTTAAGCAGAGTTCTTCAAAGGTCATTTTGTTGATATCTGTGAAGTAAGTAGACACAGAGATGAATCTGGTTGTCCACTTTAGGTTCAAAGATTCACTGACTTATCTTGAAGGTGCTGACTTAGGCCAGACAATAGAGTTTTAATGGAATGCATACACATTCTTTATACAAGACTTCAAAGCCAAATTAGAAGCATGAAATATATCCTCACTTCTGCAGCAGAATGTGAAGATTCTGCTTTTCTCTGGGAAGCCTGATCTGTGGTGATTTTCTGCCTGAAGGGTGCCAGTGTCTTGAGATAAGATGTTGAAAGAGCTACTAATTGCTAATGCATGTACAAGATTAACTCATTCAAATGACTTGTGGTACCTTCAAAATAACCATCTTTTGTAAAGAGGAGTTGAAAATGAATATTGAATATCCTGCAAGTACTTCAAACATTAGATGTACTTAAGGATAATGCATGTGAATATGCTAATGCCTTTCTGATTTTTGGCTTTGACCCTGGGGAAATTAATTTCAGATTTGATAACTCATACATCTGAATACCATCAACAATTACAAATAATTGTTCTTTGAGGATGGATTATTTTTCCTAGAAACAACCAAAGTGATTTCTAGTTCTGTGTGGTGAATTGACAGGAAATATCTTTTTCTATCAAAATGTTGTGGGCCGATAAGGCTGAGCTAGCAAGAGAAGGTTTAGTGATGTTCCGGGCAACGGATGAAGAAAAATGAAAATACTCATTTGTGCTGCACTGTGGTGCTCAGAGTACATCTAATGCACAGAACTCTCCTGTTCCTCTCTGTATACTCAGTACATTACTTTCAAGACAATTTTTGGTGTCTAGAAGGAATCCTGGAGTATAGATCCATAGATATCAGTTATTCTTATTTAGCACCATTGTTACCATCATTGTTTTGTTTAAATCTAAAATGTTCTATTAAAGTCTCTTGTGTTTTACAAGGTGACTGGGGGCCAGGGATTTAGCTCTGCATAAGTGCGAGGTTGCAAGTTCAATCCCTGGTACCCCCACTAAAAAAAGGTGATTGGACCTTGTGGGGATGATACTCATCAGTGGTAAACCATTGACTCCCTGGCTGCTCCTCTTTCTCTGGTTGCCATGGGTTGGGTAGTTTTCCTCCGCCATCCCCCTGTGCAGAGCTGTTTCTGCTTTGGAACCAACCATGGACTGAATCCTCCTAAATGTGAGCCAAAATAAATCTCTCCTCTTTTAAATTGTGGGTGTTAGTATTTTGTTCCAGAGATGGGGAAGTTTTAGTCACCAGCATCACCTGCCAGGAGGATGACTAGGAGATTCCAGCTGCAGGTGTTAAGAGCAGCAGGTGACTTTGCCATGGATCTGGGTTGGAAGTGCTGAATCAATCCCTTCCTTCCCCAGAGCAGCCTTGGGGAAGTTTTTTCAACCTTCTGGTTTCCAGTGGCTCCATTAAAAAAAGAGTATTCATATTCACAGCTCTGATGCTCTGTCAGTTTACAGTGCAGCTTGAAGTTAGGCATCAGTTTTTAAATTTTTTCATTTTATTTTATCTATTTTATATTTTGGTACAGAGTTTAACGATCTATGCTTCCTAGACAGGCACTTACATTGCTGAGCTAAATCCCCAACCATAAGCATCAGTTTGTCTGGGAGTCAAGGCCCCACCTTGGGCAAATGTAAATGAGGCCCTTTATCAGGCCAGGCTTGTGCTCCTCTAGCTGTGGTGGAGAAATAATGTGTGTGTGGAGGAGGAAAGGAGAGGAGGGTAGTCAGTGGAGGATGGTTCTCACTCCTGGCCATCCCTGATAATCCATAGCCACCAAAGTAATGCCACACGCACAGCATGCGTGTGGCAAAATTCACCAGCCTGCCCTTCCTTCTTCCGTCCTTCCTTCCATGGTCTTTGATTTTTCTTTTTTCTTTTTCTTTCTCTCTTGTTTTCTTTTTCCTTCCTTCCTTCCCTCTTCTTTCTTCTTTCTTCCTTCCTTCCTTCCTTTCTTTTCTTTTCTTTCTTTCTCTTCCTCCCTTCCTTCCCTCTTTTCTCTCTCTCTCTCTAATTTTTGTATGATTCTTGGGAGAAGCCCTAGAATATTAAGGTTTTAGAGAAAAGGTGGAACCTCTCAGATTAAAAAAATAAAGAAAGAAAAATCCTCTTCATGTTCAATTTAAATAACTCAAACCCAAGCATGGGTTTGAGTCACATGAACACCTTGCTTTGTACATGCACATTAAAGTCTTTAAAAAGAATTGGATGCTACATTTTTGATAATCTAACAAGTACCATTTAGTGAGCATCTGTTTGCTGTGTAAATGCCTCTGATCTTCTTAGTGAGCCTACAACCCACAAGCCATTGTCTCCATAATGCAGACTAGGAAATGAACACCAGAGAGATGAAGGAACTTGCTCCCAGAGTGAGTGAGCGGGGTTTTTGAAGCTTTTGTTGTTATCTAATTTACCATTGTTTTTCAAAGTATGGATCATGACTCACTGGCAAAAGATAAACTGAATAAACTGAGTCACTGTTCACTCTTACAATGTAAGATGAAAAGAACACAGAATATTAGAGCACATTATCTTATGTAATAAGGGCAAGTATTAGTTTAGCACGCATGTGCATATATATACACATAAATTTAAGGAATCATGAGGTCAAATGTATTTAGTGTGGATTGGAACTAAATACTGTAGTTCTTCAACTACCTTAACACAAATGATGAAATAATAAAATGTATTTCAATTTAAATAATAATGGTAAAAATTTATTGGACTCTTACTATTGCCAAATATTGTGGTAAAAGCTTTCACAGGTGATTTTGGGTTACTTTTACAACAAGGCTATTATTACCCCCATTTTACAGGTGAGGCTTACACAGTGATTAAATATCTTGTCCAAGCATACACCTTCAAGAGTAGAGGTGGGATATAACTCCTGCCCTCAGGACAAAACAGCTTTGTATTCCTAACTCCCTTTTCTCCACTTCTAGGTGGGCCGGTTTTATGTTAGGGAAAGAAGGTGGCCGTTAAAAATATTTCACAGAAATGCCCTTGGGCCAGACTCTGAAAGAGGTGTCGTGAGTGAAATATCAGATGCACAAAATGCAGTGTTCATTGTTGACTGACAATGTTTTGGTGAGCAAGAATCTGCCCAAATTTGGGTGCCCTGACTTCCTCAAAGCTGGTAACATCCAGGAGGTGCTTCCAGCAGCCTTTCTGGGTTCAAATCTTGACTTTGCCATTTACAGTGTAACCCTGGGGAGTCATATCTTCTCTGTAGCTCAGTTACTATCTACTCTGTACCTCATAGGTTAAGGTTTGAAGGCTTGAAGATCAAATGAAGATATCTCTGTGTTGCACAGTGCTGATGAAGAGTAATTTCTAAATGTTGATTTATATTTCCTAGTCACCTTTGTGTTAGAGTCGAAAAATTAGTGACCATTCTTACCTTCCAAGAACACTGGAGATGTTAGCTCTACCTGGAGAGATCCACCCTGTCTCAGGTTCTCAGTAGCTATCTTTTCCCACTGGATACACTCCATTTCCTCCATGTTAGCCAAAGCCTGGCTTAACTTCAGCGATTCCTGAATCCTCTTACAAATAAGAATGTTGTATTTTTTGTCTGTAGATTCTTTTTTGTGCCTCCGGCTTTTGAGGAACTGTGTCTGAGTCTAAGAGAAGAGTGTGGGAATAGACAGTGTTTGCTATAGGGATCCAGCCAGAGATGAGTTTCACAATAACTCAGTCCTCTGTACCTCTCTTTTGTGTAGATTTAGGCTGATTTTCTCAATTGTTAAGTTACATTGCTCCTTTACAAACTCTACTCCTTACCTCACTGTCTAACCAAACCCATTCTTCTAAGGCTGGATTTCCACATGAATGTGATTTTTTTCAAAGTCAGTTTATGCACTGAGTCTTTTCCCTAACAGATTTATCTTTAGCACACCAGGTACCAAGCTAATCTCCAGTTTTCTCTAGGAAAATTCATGATTTCATTTACACCAGCAAGCATGCCTTCTAAAATAGCAGTACTCTCTCTTCTCCCCTAGAGTCTCTGACCCCTCTCCAGCCCAAAGTCTCTCCTACTGTAAAAACGAGAAACCAGTAGTCCTCTTCATCCAGGAATTTATCGTACCAGGGGCTGAGCATCTGCAATCCAAACACAACACAAATATCATGAGGCTGGTGCTCAGCCTGCTCCATCTCTCAGCCCGCATCCCTCTTGGAACAGAGTAGGCTGAAGCTCTGGTTTCTTTAAATTGGAGATCTAATGGAACCACAAACATGAGCTATGACCATCCGTTGGCACTCTACTATTTTCTGGAGATAGCCACTCACACAGCCTTTCTCTAAGTTTCAGACAACAGTAATATATTATACTATATTATGTTATATTATATATGAAAATATATATGTATGTATGTAAATATACAAAATTCACAATATAATAATATTATATATATATATATATATAGTACCAAAAATAGGCTCAGGGCCCTGTGCTTTACCAGGCAGGTGATTATAACACTGAGCCATATCACTATCCATATATATATATATATATATATATATATATATATATATATATTAAAATATACAAAAATAACTTACAGAACAGTTACATAACCTCTGCCTACTACTTTGTTCCTTTCCAAAGTATGGTCTTATTTGATTCTCATAATAGCTCTGAAAATAAAGCAACACCTTTTGGTGCATCCCCCAAAACCTACTACTGGAAAGTCCTACCCATTTGTGAATAATATTTCATTATAGAAAAATGAACAAAGCTAGTGTTTATCTACATTTATTTATTCATACTCTCATTATGAGTATTTTCATTTTCTTTCATTTATCTACTTGACAAACATTTTCTGATTATTACTATACTTATATACTTACTACATTTACTTATTACTACTATAGTAGTATTTGTGTGGTGTGTCAGCACTATACAAATTGTTGGGCACTAAAGATCAGTATGCTATAAGCCTTATTATACTAAAAAGCTCTAAAAATCTACTGAAGGGTGAGAAAATTTATAACACATGCTATAGCACACCCCACATAAAGAACAAAGTTCTCTAAAAACATAGAAATGGGAACAACTGTTTCTGAGCAAATCCAGGGAGAATTCATACAGGTAAAGAGATCTAAACTATAATGCGAACCTGGCAGGATAAGTAGGAGCTTACAGAAGGAAGTGGAGTAAACAATGTTTCAGGTAGTGGGCAGAGCTCAGGCAAAGCAAGGTATTGAAATCTACTAATATTATACTACTTTCTATTTTTCCCTTCAGATTGTCAATGTTTACTTTATATATTAGGCAATTTGGTGCAGGGAGCATATGAATTTATAACATTGTATCTTCCTTTTGAATTGACTTTTAAAATTTTATATTAAAATTTTGTTTATTTGTGAATAGTTTGTGATTTAAAATCTATTTTGTCTGAAGTAAAGGTAGCACCTCTGCTTTTCAAAAAAATTGCTTTTGGTAACTTGGTGACAGAGATTCCATCACTAAAAATGGTGAAGGCAGAGGATATAGCTTAATGCAAAGATACTTAGCTCAATCCCTAGTACCACAAAGGGTGGGGGTGGGGGGAGATTGAGGATTTTCAGGAGATATCTTTGTAAACCCTTTACTTTCAGCATCTGTGTGTATGTTCTTAAGTATAGAATACTGTAGACAGTACATAGTTTCATGCTGTTTCTTAAATCTACTAACCCTTTCTGCATCTTTTGATTTGGGAACTCAGGACATTTATATGTAAGTTACTTATAGTTAAGGACTAGGTATTATAATTTTGTTAATTGCTTTTCATCTTTTTTATAGTTCTCTTCTTTTTCTCTTTTTGTTGTTTGATTTCTTGATGTACTTTAATTCTTTCTCTTTGCCTTTGTGTGCCTACTGTATGTGTTATTGTGGCTGCCATAAAACTCACAATAAACACCCCATACTAATAAATCTGTTTTAAACTGATGACAACTTAGCTTCAGTCACATAAAAACTCTATGCTTTATTCCCAATACACACATACAGTTTATGTAATTGATGTAAGACTTCTTCTATATTGTTTCCATTAACCAACTCAATAATTGTAGTTATCCTTACGAATTTTAGCTTATATATTGGCATTAAAAGGGATTTATATCCCTTTGTTTCAGTGTTATAATACTGTCCTTATATTTATGGTTAGTGGAGAAATTTTCTATTTTCATATATTTTAATATTGTTTAGCATCTTTTCACTTCAATTTCAATCTTCATATTCAAATTTCATATTTCAAATTCAGTATTCAATATTTTTTAGCGTCTTTTCTTTTCAATATGAATTACTTTCAGTACTTCTCATAAGGCAAGTCTAGTAATGACAAACTCCTTCAGTTTTTATCCATGAAAATTTTCAACATTTCTTTAATCTAAATCTTAACTTTGCAGATAAAATATCCTTGGTTGAAAGTTTTCTTTTTTAGTATGTGAATATATGTTCTAGTTTTTCTGGTAACCAAAATTTCTGCTGAGAAATCCTGTCATTTCCTTAAGTGTAATATGTTACTTTTCCTTTGCTGCTTTACAAATTTTTTCTTCACTTTGACTTTTGGCAATTTAATTATAGTTTGTCTTGGTGTAAACCTCTTTGGTGTTAAATTGTTTTAGGGTTTTTGATATGAATTTTCATTTATCTGCCTAGATTTAGAAAGTTTTCATCCATTATGTCTTTAAAGAAACTTTCCTTACTTTTCTCTTTCTTCTTTAGCGAATTTTCATAAACGTGTATCTTTGTTCACTTGATAGTGTCCCAAAAGTCAAGCAGGCTTTCTTCACTCTTTCTTACACTCACCAGATAATTTTAAATTCCTGTATTCACTAATTCTTCTGCTTGATCAAATCTGCTACTGAAATTTGTTGAATTTTTTCAGTTCAGCAACTATATTTTTCATCTCCAGAATTTCTATTTGGTTCTTTTAAAGGTTTTTATTTCTTTTTATTATTATTATTATTATTATTATTATTATTATTATTATTATTTTAGAGAGAATAAAACAAAAGGGAACAGAACAAAACAAATCAGAACAAGGCAAGCCACACAGCACTTCACACAAGGCAACCAGACATCAACAGTAGCTATCATAATGTCTCTTTTCTTTGACATGGTTGAGCATACCTTCACACACAATAATATAAAACAGCAAAATAGTATAAAACCATTCAAAAGAAAAAAAGCATTACAGGACTTCAAAACCAAATAATAGGAAATAAACAATGGCTACTATAATATCTTGTTTTCCTCAAAAAACTTGTTTATAACATCTCACATGATAGAATCAAATAAAACACAACAGGATAGAACCAATCAAAACAGAAGAACAAAAGCATAGTCAGACTTCAAAAAAAGATGACAGTAAATCAGCAATGGCTGCCATATTGTCTTGTTTTCTTAAAAATAGCTGTTCATACCATCACACATAATAAAATCAAACAAAACATAATAAAGTAATCAAACCTATGAATGAAAGCATTGTAAGACTTCAAAGCAGTTAACAGGAAACCATGAATATCATAAAATATTTCATTATATTCAAAATAGCTGCCCCTACCATCTGACAGCATAAAATCTAACAAAACAAGACAGAACAAAGCCAAACCTAACAAAATTGTGTAAACAATACAAGAATTCAAGATAAGACAATAAGACATTGACAGTAGTTTCCACCTTTCCCTCCCAGGTATTTCCTCCCCTTTGCTCTTACATTAACTGTTTTGCTTTTGGATCCCCTTAACTCCTTCTGTTTCTTATGCTAGGGCTCACGTGTATGAGTTCAAACTGTTTCAGCCATGAACATGATCTCCAGTTGCATCCATTTACCTACAGAAGCATTGAGATTATTCTACTTTATAGCTGGGTAGCTTTCCACTGCATGAAAATACCATATCTTTCTTATCCATTCTGCACTCGATGGGCAAGTTACTCTTGTTTTATTTTTTGGAACAATTGTTTTCTCTCCTTTGATTTTCAGTCTATGAATTTCCTTTCTAGTTAAACGTGTTTCTTGTGTACATTGTATCGATGGATCTTGTTTCTTGATCCACTCTCCCCTTGTTTCTCTTTATTGCTGACCTGAGGCCATCTACATTAATGGTTATAACCAGCATACATTGGTTTGTCTCTGCCCTGCTGTCCTCCTGTTGTTGGCCCTTCACTTTTCCCCTTCATTCAATTGCCTGTCTTGTTTGGTGATCTTCCTCTGCTGCTGATCCTGGAACCATGGTCAGCTCTCTCTCTCTCTAGAATATTCTTTAGCACTCTCAGTAGGGTTGGTTTGGTAGTTGTGAATTCTTTTAGTTGTTCTTTATTATGGAAGTATGTTATTTTTCCATCAGTTTTGAAAGATAGTTTTGCAGGGTAGATCAATCTGGGTTGGAAGTTGTTTTCTTTCAGGGTTTGAAACCCTTCAAACTCTTCTTGACTGATGATTTGTGTTGGTAAATCTGCTGTGATTCTGATTGTTTTTCCTTTATAGGTGACCCATTTCTTTTCTCTAACAGATTTAATATTCTACTCTTGGGCTGAATTTCTGGGATCTTG
Source organism: Cavia porcellus (assembly GCF_034190915.1). Classification (NCBI taxonomy): domain Eukaryota; kingdom Metazoa; phylum Chordata; class Mammalia; order Rodentia; family Caviidae; genus Cavia; species Cavia porcellus. The sequence continues at coordinate 4,172,278 of NW_026947512.1, forward strand.
ATTTTTATATGTCTGGGTGTAGATTTACTTTGGTTATGGCTAATTGGAGTCCTATATGCCTCACTTATCTGCAGGCCAGAACCATTTCCCATGTTTGGGAAGTTTTCTTCTATTATGTCTGTGAATGTCCTTTTAATTTCATTTATTTGACCCCTGTTTCTTCCTTGCTACCTATCACTCTTAAATTATGCTTCTTTGCTTCATCTTACAGCCTTTGAGTTGTTATTTCCTGATTCTGTGTTATTTTTAAGAGATATTTCCTTTCATGGTCACTAGTTGCAATCCTATCCTCAAGACTTGAAAGTCTGTTAGTCTCTTTCAAGAGGTTTTGCCAGTTTTTGATTGAAATTTTAGTTTTCTGCATCTCTCTTTGGATATGTTTCATGCGTTGTAATTCCTTTCTACATTCATTCAAGGTTTCCATCATTTACCTATGCTCCTCTTTATTGTCTTCCTCTTCTTTAGACCTGCTGAACAATTCTTTCGGTATGCTTGTGATTTCTTCTTTTTTTTTCTTTCCTGCTTAAATACTTTTTAAATTTTTATTTAAAGAAAGACTAAACATAAAGAAAATAGGTAGGAATAATACATATGTTCAGAGAAAAAAATAAACAGTAAGAAATCACTAGTTGAGGTTACATATTGTTATTTTACAAGTAGTTGTTCAAGGTACAAAAATGGAACATGTAAAGTGGGAATTCAAACAGCGAGACTGCAAACAGTTCTGTTCAACTCTCAAAAAAAAAAAACTTAGTAACATGGTTGTCAATCCTATACACTTAAACATGCATGCAGTTATCCATATCTTCATTTATGTTTAGATTAAACGAACTAAAGCAGGTTAAAATCATTCTGAACAAAGAATGGATTTCACATCATGATCCTCTGTGATCAGCACTGGGTAACGTAGTGTCTTTTTTAAAAATTTAATTTAAAGAAAGACTAAACCAAACAGAAAACAGGTAGAAATAATACATAATTTCGAAGAAAAAAATAAACAGTAAGAAATCACTAGTTGATGATTACAGATTGTCCTCTTATAAATAGTTATTCAAGATACTAAAGGGGAGCTTATAAAGTGGGGATTCAAACAGTGAGACTGCAACCAGTTCTGTTCAACTACCCACTAAAAACTTAGAAATATGGTTATCAATCCTATACACTTAAATATACATGCAGTTATCCATATCTCCAATTATGTTGAGATTGAACAAATGCAAGCAGGCTAATATCACTCTGAACAAAGAATAATACTATTGCTGGATTTCACATTATGACACTCCAGGATAAGCACTGGGTATTTTAGTGTCTCTTTTTCTTCAAAGTATCTGTTCATTTCATCATGTGTCATAAAATCAGTTCTCATAAACTGTTTAGAGATTCTACACATGCATGAGTCTTAATATGTATTTCTATCCTTTCTATATTAGAGGGAGAAACAAAATAAAGCAAGACAAAGCAAAACATATTCCTATAAACACATGAAATGAAAAAGACATATAAGACCATTGTACAAAGAGTTCTACCATGGTACCTGTGTGGTCTCTTGTTATCTCCAGTAGAATTGGCTATATCATCAGACATAGTATAATTGAATATATCAGTGTATGACAGCATTAATAAAAACACAAATTTGTATATAGTGTAGAACTTCAAAAACTGGCAGTTATCAAATCAGAATGTGTTATCGAAGAGTCTTGTCATCTTCAGTGTAGTTGCCAATATTCTCAGACTTGATATTATCAATCATATCAGTTTTGAATAAAATATTCTCTGCCTCATTTCTGTTATGCTCTTTTTTTTTGCCATCAGTTGTCTGCTTATCTTCTTCATTCTGTTTTCTGCTCCATGCATTGAGGCCTCTCTGCCACTGTTCCTGGACTCCTAGTACTTTTCTCTCTCTTTAGAATGCCCTGGAGTATTCTCTGTAGAGTTGGATTGGTGGTTGTGAATTTCACAAGTTCCTCTTTGTCTTGGAAGCATCTTGTTTCTCCATTAATTTCTAGAGATAGTTTAGCAGGGTATATCAATCTGGGATGGAGGTTATTTTCTTTCAGGGCTTGGAATATTTTGCTCCAAGCTCTTCTTGACTTAATGGTTTGTGTTGAGAAGTTTGCTGTGATTCTAATGGGCCTTCCTCTATAGGCTGTCTGTTTCTTGTCTCTAACAGCTTTTAATATTCTGTTCTTATATTGAATTTCTGGGATCTTGATTATTATATGCCTGGGTGTAGCTCTGTTTTGGTTGTAGGTGGTTGGAGTTCTGTATGCCTCATATATCAGAATATCATTTCCTTTTCCTATGTTTGGGAAGTTTTCCTTAATTATTTCTGTGAATAACCTTTGTAGTTCCTTTGTTTGTACTCCAGCTTCTTCATTCACATTCTTTATTCTCAAGTTATAGATCTTTTTGCCATCTTCTAGCCTTTGTATTGTTACTGCTTATTTCCTTGTTACTTTTAAAAAAGTTTTCCCTTTCATATTCCCACATTGCAAAATTGTCCTCCAGTTTGGATAATATATCCTTACTTTCTTTCAAGCTGATTTGCCATCTTTCCATAGAGTTTTTAATTTCCTGGTGATCTCTTTGAATCTGCTTAATGTATTCTATATTTTTTATATTTTTCATCAAATGGTTCTCTCCTTTGGTTTGAGTTCCTCCCTTCTCCCATCTGTGTCTGCTTGAGCGGTGCTTAGTATATCTTTTATTAATCTTATATCTTGCTTTATTTGGCTAAATATTTCACTTTTGAACTCGTCTATGAAGTCCTGAATATATCTCTATGTCCACTAGTGCCGTGTCTGATATTGCATGCTTGCTGTCCTCATTCTCCTTTGTATTTACCTGTCCTGTGTTCATGTCCCGAGGATTGGGACCTGGGGACTTTTTGTTGTTGCTTCCTCTTCCCATCTTTTTTGCTTCTTCCAGGAGGCCCCAGTTTCTTTTTTTGTTGGTTACAATTCTTCTGAAGTGCGCTGGCTAGATGACCCTTCACACTGCTGTGTGCTGGTGAGTTGCAGACAGGGACAGCGTATGCTGGCCCCTCCCCTCCGGATCAGTCAAGCTGCTGTGGCCTGCACTGTATCACTTTGCGCTGCCTTCCGTCTAGGTGGTCCAGCTGTGATTTCTCTTTTACCTGAGGTATTATTTCTGATTTGACTCCTTTTATAATCTCATGAAGTTGTTTCCTTACTTCAGTTGCTATCCTCTCAGAGATTTCAGGTGTGTGACTTCTATTTTCTTCCATGACTGTATCTCCCAGATTTATTCTGTGTGGGTTAGAGGTCTGAGTTTTCCTTTTGCTCCTTCATCTTGACATTCTCCTGGGTTCTTCCCAACAAGCTGGTTGTGGGGCCCCGGGAACTTCCCAGGTTGGCTGCCCGTAAGCAGTGTAGGGGGATGGGACAGGCACCTGGGTTCCTCTAATTTCAAATTTACAGGGAGGTAGTAGGGTGTGAGATAGGTTTCTCCAGAGCTATGCAGCTACACTGTGGCTTTGCTGATGATCAGGGGTACATGTGGGTTGGGCTGTTTCTCTCAGCCTGTGTGTCGACACTCGGACTCCCACAATGGTGGCAGACACATAGGAGTGTGTTTTTCTGATTCTGCTTTTGGGTGCTGGCTGCCTGAGGGAACCAGGGGCCTCCAGTGGTGGCCTATGATGCACAGGGCTTACCTGGCTGTGTGTCCCTGCTCCTGCTGGCTGCCTGTGCGAGGAAGCCTCCTAGTGGCAGCTCCCTGAAGGTGAAGGTGGATCTGCTGGTTCTCTGCCCACACTGGCCGCCTGTAGGATGTGTCCTTTTGGTGGCAGCACACAGCAGGCAGAGTTGGATCTATCTGTCTCTTTTGGCCAGGCCAGTGCTGGGCATGTGGAGCAAAGGGCCTTCCCATGGTGGTGCCAGGCAGGGAGAGGCAAGTCTTCTGGTTTTCTCTGCCCGTGCTGAGCACACAGAGAAAAGGGAGGTTTTTTTTTCTTTATGGAGCTTTACGTTTTCTTTATATATTATTTTCATGATGTTGTTGAGCTGTTTGTCTTTGTTCTCTTGTAAGTCATTGTGTTTCTTTAAAATGATTTTTTTGGAGTTCTTTGTCAAGCAAGCAGTCTGTGGATCTCCATTTGGTTAGGATCAGTAGCTGGAACTTTGTTAATCTTCTCTGGTGGTGTCACATGTAGTTGATTATTTGTAATCATTATCAAACCTCCAAATGCATCCATAAAAGGAAATTTCTGAGTTTTCATTCATCAAGAGCTATGGCTGCTAATCTACTGGACTGATCTGGTCTAACACTACCTGATGTATGACCCTAGACAATTAAAATGCGTTGAAAATCATTGAGGACTTGGAGCTAAGAACTATGATCCTGGCACATCTACTGACTACATGTCTTTGGGGTAACTCACTTACTCCTTCTGGTCCCATTTTCCTCATTTGTATAACAAAGACAGAAACATAATTTTATCTTTTGGTGTTTCTAAGAAGCATAAATAAGGTAATATGTGCAAATGTCATTTCTAAGGTAAATGCATGAAAATGAACTAAATGACTTGCTGCTAGTGCTCATTTTTGCTCCTCCAGGTATGCTATCTTTCTTTACTTTGCAATGCTGTGGAAGATTAACCTGTGTAGAGTACCTCAAAAGGTCCTCTTGTCCTTTGAGTGGGTTCATCAAATTAGGTGTCCCAGCAGGAAATGGGAAAGCAGGAGACTATTCCCCCAGAGGTATATATTTCCCCAATCCCTTTTGGCTGAATCTCTGTGGGCTGAGTATACCTCCTGGTGCTTATGCTTCCTGCTAACTGTCTTGCTGCATATAGTTCTTTCTCAGCTAATTCTAGTAACTGATTCCTCTTTTCAGTTCTTCAGGCCTAGAAAGGATAAAGGAGCCCCACTGTAGCTTTTTGGTGGTGATTTCCCCAATGCCATACCTTTCTTTGTAAATAACCCCTTTTATCTGACTCTTGATTGTTATCTAATTTAACTCTGTCATTTGCTTTCTGTCAAGCTTATTACAAAACAATAGTCGTGGTACAGGCCTTACTTCTTATATTGAGGGTATTGTCTTACATTTATTTAATGTTTTGAGAGAATAATAAATCCTTCTCTATTGGCCATTTTTCTGATGTCTGGTCTAGAAAAGGGGATCTTGATTTTCAATCCATAATGCTTATAACAAAGTTCTTGAAATGTCTCTCAATAAAATATTCTGAGTTTTGTGATTTAAGGAGACTATAAATAAAAGGAAGTGAAGAAGGTGGATACTGATTATGCCCCCCTCCATTCTACTTTGTAGTTTTTTGGCCAGTACACATGAAATTACATACCTTGTGCTTCAATATGTGAAGATTTATGTGGATCATTATATCATTAACTTAGAAGTATAGAGGACCAGACCGGATTTTTGGTTAGCCTTGACCAAATCTGCCAGATACTAATCCATTGCTCTGAAGCATGGCCTACCTTGCAGATCTCCCTCTGAGCTTTGGGAATCCAAGGGTTTGCATCCCCAGAAGGCAACATCTCCTTTAGGCCCTGAATTATTTGAGATTTGAGGGGTAAGTGTGGATCAATCTTCTCATTCAAGTAGAGCTCACAGATTCTATCACCCAGCAGGTGACGAAAGAGTGCATTCCCATTCTTCCTGCTGTTCATCAGAACACCAAGGAAATGGTATAAGTCCTGCCAAAGATCCAAGAGTTGGATCTCCACTTTCAAATTCATCTTCTTCAGGTAGTCTCGGAAAGGACTCCCTGCACAAGTATCAGCACACAAGGCCCAGTGGGTATACACCAGGGAGAAGCTTTGCTTGATGACCTTCTTGATTGTCATCTGAGAGGAGTGGTTAATGATGGGGGTGGAAGTTCTCAAGTGGGTAGAGAGTTTTGTCTCAAAGAGGCCATCCATTTGGAGATGGCTATTAGATTTCTTCTTCATGCTAGACTTCTTGACACAATGACTGTCCTCTTCCTGGGGCCTGATCATTCTCTCTTTTGAAGAAGCCTCTTCCAAGGAAGGCATTTGTATAACCACTTTCTCCGGAGGCCTTGCCACCTGTGAGGTGCTGACATCTGGCATGAAGTCAAATTCCACAGACCAAGAGGAATGATCTGTCAGTTGCCATATCTTCCTCTTGGCCTTCTTGCTTGAGTACTGCTTGTGGGAGTGGAGGGACTTCTGAATGCTCATGTTCAGAGGGAGCCTTTCCACATGGGTGTAGCAAAAACTGCATAGGCGAGTCTGGTATTCTTGCATGAGAGCATGGCACGTGCTCTTGGTGGCTATTGCCATCTTGGCATGGGCATAAAAGTTGGGGAGCCAATAGCTCTGGAGTTTGAACAGAGCCACTTTCTGCATATGGCTTAGAGTCTCCCTCCTGGTAGGTGACTGGGTGGGATGCCAGAGGGAGAGGTTCAGAAGGGACTCTGGGAAAAATGAGAGAGAGGAGTAAAAATGCTGTGATGGTCGCAATTATGATGAGACAGATTTTTAACTTCCCCAAATGTCTTTGTGTGCAATTTATTTCATTATTCCTCACACAGTTATGAGACATGAACAGGTAAAACATATGGCAACAATGTTTTAGAGTTTGCTCAATATATAGTAATCCTGTTCTCTGATCATCTTCCTTCCTTGTAGAAAGAAAGCATTTGATGGGACTCCTTGAATATTTTTTAAACTATTAAATGTTACTTTAAGGGAAAGCAAAAAGTCTAAGAAAAGGTGATTACGAACGATAGAGACATGCACAGGAATGGGATTGTTCAGGGCTATAAGTGACCATGGGATGGGATTTGGATTGCATAATTTGAAGGAGTCAAAACCTTCAAATAGTAGTCAATCCTTCTTAGCCCAGAATTTAAACTTATCAGTTCTCAATTATTTATATGAATAAAAACAAGTGTGTGTAATCCCTAAAAACAGATCTTCTGGAACAAATTTGAATACAGGTTTGAAATGTCACATCGTTTAGCAAACAAACGAATGAAATTAGTATTCTAGAGAAGAGATCAGCAAACTTTTTGTCTAAATAAATATCTTAAGTGTTGTGAGTCATACACAACTTCTGTTGCATAGTGGTCCCTTTTAATCTTTCAAGATTAAAAAGTTATTTGCTTACAGGTCCTGTGTATTGCATTTGACCCTTGAACTGTAATCTATTCTATAGAATCCCAATTTTGTAATAAAACGATAAAGCCGTGTGAGATCAAAGATGTTCAGTTTTCTTATTCTCTCTTTACTCCTTCCAGCCAATTTTTATTGGCAGGAGGCAAGTACCAGGCTAAAAATTTGGTCTCTTATGACCTTTCTCTAGTTAAGGGTTGGAATTCCCACTGGCATCCCTAACACCTACTAGGTGGAATGGGCAGCAGTCTGAAAAACAAAGACTGGAGATTATCAGATACTGTGTTGACTTGTGGGCTGTATGTGTTCGCTTCCCATGAGCTCTATGATCCTTACTGATGTTGGTGTTGCAGAGAGTTACCACCCTGGAGCCCTCTTGCAGATGGGTGGCCTTCAGCACGAGGAGGAGGGACAGGTAGTAGTTTCTTACTTCCAGATCCATCTCATCTATGCTCAGGATCTTCTCAGCAAGGATCCAGAAATCCACCAGTTCTTCACCTACATGTCAGACAGGACAGGCACAGAGTCACACCCTCATCCTGCCACTTTGGCGGTTACGTCTGTATGAAGCCACTCCTACCTCCCACCAGCCGCCCTGCTGTATCATCATTGTTGTTGTAACATCATCGTTAGTCACAACTTTGGATTAAGATATCATTTCTGGAACAGTTCTAAGTTAAAGGAGGATGAGAAATGTGGGATGAAGGTGCTTAATGGGTAAGGGCCCTTTGTGGCTTTTTTGCTTGTCATCTGGTTGTTAGAAAAACTATCACTTTAGGGGAACATGCAAGATTCTGAGTATAGATTTTGAGATATTTGAGTTTTCCCAGAAAAATGACAACGAAGGGAAAAAGATCATAGACCTTGAAAAGTCTGCAGGACTCTGGAGCCAAAAGATGCCAGTGGCTACATTCCCCATCTTACAATTGCTCCAGGACCAAAATTGGAATGGCAAACTGAAAGACATAATCTGTCCAGCTCTCCATTACCTGCTCCGTCGAGATCCAGGGTTTCACCCTCAAAACTTGAGCCTGTCCTTGAAGAAAACAATGTTACTGAGGATCAAAGAAACTGTCAAATGCCCCAGGAAGAGCTTCAAGAACCCACCTGCACTGCCCTTGAGGTAGGAACAGAAGCGCCACATCCCTCTGACTCCACCAATGCATTTCTCCAGTAGCCACTCGTCTGCCTTTTCCCATCTCATCATCTGGGCTGCCACGAGAAGTCCATGATCAGAGAGAGAATGAGCTCTTCCCTCTGTCCCTCTCAGCCTTACACACAGCCAGACCTGTTTTCTCAGTGTAAGTGAGGGAAAATTTGGCCAGTGAGATGAGTAGGTCCTGACTATTTGGTGTTTTTGGAGCTGGGCACTGAGCTACCCAGTGACATGTGATGATCTGCAGCTCAAAAATACCTTACAATCAAGGCATCTTCTCTCTAGAGTCCCCTGACAATGATTTTGCTTTTAGTGTGCATTTTAATACAATTTTAACAATATATGTATATATTTATGAGGTAGTTGAAAATAGCATATTAGGAGGATATATTACATTTCATTCCACGTTTCCTAACCTAAACTTTGCCCTAGCTAGAACATATCAAGTTTCCTTTATCTAATGAACCAACATTTACCAATTCAACTCTAGATAGAAATTTTATTTATTCATCTTTTGACAAATATTTATTACATGCCTACCAAGTGCCAAGTACCATTCTAACTTCTTGGGATACATGAACAAACAGAACAAAAATTTCTGTCCCTAAGCAGCTTGAGTTATTGTGAAAGACAAACAGTAGGGGCAAGCACAATACTTAAGTACGTTATCTAATAAAATTACAGGTTATAAGCACTATTAAAAGTAAAATTGGATAAAGGAAATTATAAGTGCTAGGGACACAGATTGGATGAATGGGGAGGATAGAGTATTTAACAGTATCATTAGAGTAGTGGTCATTGAGGAGGTAAAATCTGCACTTACAGGAAGTGAGAGAAGGAGCAGTGCAGATACGTGGAGGAAGAACATTCCAGGTAGAAGAAATGTCCACTGTGAAACACTGAAGTATAAAGTGTCCAGCAGTCTGACAAACTGCAAGGAAGTCAATGTGCTGGAAAGATGGGAATGGGGTGGGAGACTAGAAGGAGATGAAGGGGAACCACGTCCAAAACATTGCAAGTTAATGCAGAGATGTTGTATTTTGCACTGAGATAAAAATCATTGGTGGTGGTGGTGGTGGTGGTGCTGTTGAGTAACAGTGGTGAAAGCTGGCACCCTTGCCTTTTGCTTAATCTTAGAGGAACGAAAAGCTTTCAGTGTTTTACCCCTGAGCATAAGGTTCATCATGAATTTTTAAATATGGCTTTTATTACATTGAGGTGATTTCCCACTATTCCTACCTTGATAAATGAATTCATTAATTATGCAAGTATGCTGGATTTTGTTAAATGCTCTTCCAGAATCTACTGAGATAATAATGTGGCTTCTTTGTTTCTTAGTTACTGTGGTGTGTTGTTGAATCGATCAATATTTATATGTCAATCATTCTTGCATTCCAGGACTAAATCTCATTTGGTAACATATACAATCTTTTTAATATGATGTTAAATTCTATTTGCTAATATTTCGTGGCAATTTGTTGCATCAATATTGATGAAGGATATTAAGCTCTTGTTTTTTGTTATGGTGTATACGTATGGCTTTGATATCAGGGCAATTTTGGCTTCATAGAATGAGTTAGGAAGTATTTCTGCTCTTCAACATTTCAAAAGTCCCAGGATTGGTGCTGTTTAAATGTATAGCAGAATTTACCAGTGAAACCATAAAATCCAGGTTCTTTTCAGGAAATTTTTAATATTTCCCTATTCTTTATAAGTTTATTCATATTTTCTATTTCTTCTTGATTTGATACTGGTGGGTTTTGAGTTTTTAGGAATTAATTCTTTTTTATAAGTTACACAGTTTGTGGGCGTACAGCTGCTTATTGCACCCTCAATCTTTTTTTTATTTCTTTTGTAGTTACTATGGGGATTAGATTTAACATCCTAAATTTATAACATTCTAATTTGAATTTATCCAAACTAAACATCAGTAACATGCAGAAACTACTCCTTTAACAGTTTTCATCTACATTCCTTTTGGTTGCTGAGGTAATAAACAAGTATAATTTACTGTCCAAACCTTCCCCAAAAGTTGTAAACCACAAGAGACTCCAGCATTCCAAAAACAGTTACATCATAAAGCTTCTGCCAATGCAATTGCCGCCTAGGTATGAAACAAATTCTTGATGCTTCCTATTCTACCAGCTTCTTAGAATGCCCCCTCTCCCAATTATGCTTTCTGTTTTTGTTCTATTTAAAAATGCTTTATTTTAGTTGATACACATTTGCAGTATACCATGATTACAATCCTCATTGGGAATTCTTACATGTACACAACACATCTTAACTATTTTTTCGTCCCTCTTCCCACAGTCTCCTTCCTTTTTGCAGAAAATTTCCTGTTTTATGTTATCTATTTTTTATTTTGCTCTTTATTTATATGTTGGGTTTCTCATATAAGAGAAATCATGCGATAGTTAAGCTTGTGTGTCTGATTTATTTTGCTTTACAATATAGCCTCACAGTGGATACATTTTCCCACAAATGACTCAGTTTTATTCTTTTTGACAGAGTAATACTTCTCTGTGTATAAAAGCCACATTTTCTTTATTCATTCATCTCTTGACGAACATATATAGGTCACTTTTAAGACTTAACTGTTGTGCATTATGCTGCTATATACATGAATATGCATGTATCACTGTAATATGATGTCCTTAACTCTTTCTGGGAGATACCTAGAAAAGGCTTAGCTAGGTTAAACAGAACTTTTAGTTCTTTTTGAAGACTCTCCATATTGATTTTCATAGTGCTCGTACTAGCTTACATTCCCACCAACAGTGTAGAAAGGTTCCCTTTTCCCAGAAGACTTGCCAACATTTACAATTTTGTTGATTTCTTGATGACAGTCATTCTTTTAGGAGTATGATGGAATATCCATGTTGCTTTAATTTGTATTTCTTTTTTTTAAATTTGTATTTTTTAATGACCAGAGATATTGAGCATTTTTTCATATATTTATTGGTCATCTGCATTTCTTTTTTAGTTACATTATTTGACGGAATTCTTTTTTTTAGTTTGGGGAGTCAAGGTTTTGTTGTTGGTTTTTATTATTTATTTTTAGCTCTTTACATATTCTAGCTATTAGTCCTCTGTCTGAGGAATGCCAGGCAAAAATTTTTCTCCATTCTGCAGGCTGTATCATCACTCTGTCAGTTGTTTCCTTTGCTCTGTAGAAGCTTTTAAATTTAATATGATCCAGTATTCCAAGTATGTTTTAAAGGCTTTTTTGCCTGCTGTGAGCAAGGAAACAAGAGCACAGCAAGGACAGTAATTAAGGGATTTCAGCACCCGGGTAAGAAGTGGTGCTTTGGACCGAATGGTAATAATGAAGGGGGTATAATGTGCTTGATTCTTAGTCCATATTAGGCAACTTTTACCAGGCCATGACTACCATTAATTACATAATTTCTGGCTATAGTGGGATAAATGGCCTTCCCTATATGACTCCCAATTATTACTTCAGAAACAAATTTTTCATCTTAAGAAAAATTGCTGCAAAGTGGACTAAGCCACTTATACATCTACAAAAGGAGATATTATTTCCATTACTCCTGTAAAGGAAATACTCCTGTATTATTTCCAATATTCCTGTATTTCCATATACAGGAGTATCTTCCTATAGGACTGAGGATATCATTGTGTAGTATGGTTTTCTATTTTTCTACATACACAAACACACACACTTACCTCCTTCTGGAGACCTAGCAAAGGTGACAAGTTCTTGACAAAGGATGTAATGGAGACACAAATTTGTTTTACAGAAGAAAGGTAATCGATATTTTTCCAACCAGGTCAATAATCCTTTGTATTTGGAAATCTAGAGTTCAAAAATAAAATCGCAACACAGAGATAAATTGAACTGAACTGTTAAGAAATACAACTTAATAATGGCCAACAAATAATCTCACACTTGTACTGTCTGGAGGAAGGAGAAATGTGCTGTTTAAAAATAGTATCTAAGGAGAGTAAGGATTTCAAATGAGCCTCCCAAAGAAGTAAATTAATCGGTAAGAAGTAAAAATATTGGTCTTTTTTGGAAAATTCTTTTTTATTCTTTGGTGAATTTGTTTTAAAAAAGCTTAAAATTTTGCTTAACAGAAGATAAACAGAAAAATTTATGATCTATGGTGTCAGCTCATAGCTTTATTCAACTTGCTTCTTTTTATATACACATAAATTCTCACAAGTCCCCAACCTATATCAATGCAATCTGAAAAAGGCACACAAAGACACCTACTATTATTTAGAGAATAAGTTGGATCCCACTGGAATCAAGCCACAAGAGAAAGGAGAAAAATATTAAAAACTCGAAGTTTCAGAGCTACCCTAGGGAAGTCAGATATGTAAAAGAACTGGAACAGGGTATATCTTGTTAGCTTTCTAGAACTCAGAGGAAAACAAAATCTTACTGTGATTAAGGGATTAAGCTGCACCAGTGGCTCTGATTTCACATACCAGTGGAAGGGCATGTGGAGGTGATTGATGTGTTATGGCTTATATCTAGCTGTCCCCCTAAAACCTCATTCAGTCATGGGGGAGGACTTTTGAGAGCTGGCTGGATCATAGATACTGGGATTAGGGGTGTGCAGTACTATATGAATCTACAGACTGGAATTAACATAGTTTTGGATGACACTACAAAAAAAGGATCCTGCTGCTTTTCCATTGGCTACCTTCTGCTAACTATGGATGTTTCTTCTCTGTGATGCCCCTCTGTTCTACCACCCTACCTTGGAGCCAGCCAACTATGGACTGAAACATCTACACACTGTGAGCTAAACTAAAACTTCCGTGGTTTAACTTTGGGTGTCTGGTATTTTGTCTCAGCAACGAAAAAAGTAGGAGACACAGGGAAGGGGCAAAAAGAGAAAAGAAAGACAATGAACAAAAGAAAAAGAAACATGTAACAAGAGATTAAACAAAATACATGTCTCTGAAAGACACTGGTAACTCATCATCAAAAACTTCAGAGTGGCATCTTACCTTGACCTACATCTGATAATACATATCTGATCATAACTGTGCGGCTCATGGACTGCCATTTCCATGACAGACACTGTAAATCAGATTTCAGACTCTTTCCTGCTTAAAAGGGGTCTCAAAGTTTTATGCAGCAGTGTTCTCCAAGTACATATCTACTATCCACTAATCACAGTAGATGCAAGGAATGTATTTTATGTGCTATGACAGAGTATAAAGGAAATAATTCAACAATTTCTTGCCCAAGGTAAAAATGTAAAAAAAAATCCCCTCATAGTTTATATTATTTATTCTACTCAACTGCTTTATAGTTTCTTTCCTGTAGTTTCTCTGGGCTTGGTCTTTTCCCTCTCTCAGTTCATGCTTCAAATTTAACTCTCTCATCCTCCTTCCCAAATCACCTGCCATTCAAGAATCCTGAACTTACCAAGTTATAAGGTAGTTCTGGCCACAGTGTCCACTGTGAGTTTTCAACAGTATAGGATGGTGTCTGACCAAAGACCTGCAAAAGACAGAGACAAATAGCCAACAAAGAACAGTTTTCCTTCATGTACACATCACAGTACACCTGCAGTCACCAAGAAATGTTCCATTGCTTTGTTGTTTTAAGGGATGTTCTTAAATTTAGTTCATCAATATAATCACGATTTATGCAAACATTTAATAATAAAAATTTATTCCACCAGATCAGTCATACCTGCACAAAAATACTCCAAATAGACTGAATTGCAAGGTTCATTTAAATTGTGGCTCCACTCTGCCTATACCGGGGAGCTATCTTGCTTGCAAAAGACAAAGCTCTTGATTTTATATTTACTTTGTGTATTACATTATTCACTTTCCCAATGGACTTAGTTAAAACAAAGGTCTAAAATGTTTTCCTAATATGAAATTGCTTTGCGATTATGCAACCTTTGAAAGGACCAAGGACTAAAGATAATGTATACAAATTACATGTGGAAGATTTAACAATATCAAAATTCGATAGGTAATTTTTCTTTCTTTTAAAAATCCTGTTGGCTGGCAGCACTTTACTTTCTCTTACTTGGGTGTATGTAAAGATTTGCGTTTCTTGCTATTTAAATCCTAGTCTTTTCCTGCTACTTCTTTACCCGTCATTCTTCCCATACTTCCTAACTAACTAGACAGTTATTTCTCGGATATCTCCTATTCTTTTAAAATTTGGTTTACGTCAGCTTCTCCTGATTCTTCCAGGAAGGAATGACTTCTCCCTCCAGTGTACTGCATTACCAACTGCCTTCCTGAAATTTCTGTCATGCTATCCATTAAGGCTCTGCACCAGTGGCCTGGAGGGAACAGGGCAAGCTCAACACAGCCAGAGCAGAAGCCATGCTCTGAGGCCCTGCTGGTATCAAGGCAGCATTAGTGAACCACTGTCCCAGTACTTCAGGAACCCTGGATTGGAGGAACCCCAGGTTGGAGCAATCTAGGAGCCTAGACCAGTCCACCACACCTAGGGACTGGCAGCCAGTACAGGAAACACTGAGGATGCAATAGTGGGCTGATTCAGAGGAACATTGGAATGTCAAGCAGAAGGAGCAAAATGCAATCTCAGACTTCCAGCCTACACAGGACAAGTTGAGGAGACAGAGATATAGTAGAAATTAGAAGGCACATGCCTGAAATTTCTGAAAAGACAACAAACTGAACTAAGGAAACGATTTAGTTCTTGCACTGTTCAGTTAACTTTACATGCCTATGTCTGATAGTCTGGATAGCTATTTTGAAGATAACATGAGGCATTATGGTAGCCAATTTAATTTCCTATTGCCTTGTTTTTAAGTCCTGTATCATTTTCATTGTTTTGTTTGGTTTGGTTTTATTCTGTTTTGCTTTGATTTTATTGTGTCTGATGGTATAGGCAGCTATTTTGAAGATATCAAGATTTATTGTGGTAGCCATTGATGATTTCCTACTATCTTGTGTTGAAGTCCTATATTGCTTTCATTGTTTTGTTTTGATTGGCTTTATTATGTTTTTGCTTGGTTTTATTCTCTTTAAAATAAAAAGTGTTAGACTTTCATATCAGAATGGAAATTCCTCAAGAACAGCGGTGGCATCCTTAATATATGCATTCCTACCCTGAGCCCAGTGCCAGCACAACATGAAGATCTAGCAACTGTTTGTGAGGTGGTATGGTGGTTTTCCTCCTCGCTGAAATTTCACCTTTTAACAGGCAAAAATCCCATGGGAAAGTAGTGTACAGAAGCACCAAAGGGAGTCACCATCTATAAGGTACCAACATTTAAACCTAAAAAGACGTAAGCTCAGCTGAGGCTTGGGTTTAAATGTATTCTGATGTTTGAGATTTGTGTTTCAGAGATTAAGAAAATACATAGATTTTATTCCAGCTAACAGCTTAATAATTACTATGTGCTAATGCCTGGTAAATGAAAGGGAACAAAATGAATAATTCAAGCCCTTGTTCTACGAGAATTTGCAATTTCAGAGTCCAGCAAGACACACACACGAGAGGGGGGGGGGGCGGGGAGAGATTCCAATGATGAAGTTCCTATTGTGAAAAACTAGGAATTTCTTAAGAAGAAAAAATTTTGTGCAAGAATTTGAAGAATAGTTAAGACGGCAGGTGAAATTATGAGGAAGATGATCGAGGTAGACAGCAAAGAGCCCGAGGAGCTGTCAGAAGGTAGGGGCAGCAGCGGCAGCAGCGGCAGGTGCACTGGTGATGGGAAAGTTGCAGTCACCAAAGCACTGGGTATCGACAGATGGTGTGACAGGAAGTAACTCGACAGGCAGGAGCAGCTAAGGGAGGCAGGGACGTAGGGTTTAACTGTATTAACAACTGGAAGCTTCTGGAGATCTTAGAGGTGGCTCTGGTTCATATCTATTTGCCCAAATGGATAGTTTTTTGTTTGATAAGGAATTCAGTAACAATGAAAATAAAGCAAAACAAACAAACAAAAACCAGAAAAGGGCACTGAACTCAGTGAGATTCATTATTATGTTGTTTTTTTAAAAAAATTTTATTTAAGGAGAAAAAAAAGCAGAGAAAGGGTACAAGTTATACAGATTTACAGAAAAAAATAAACAGTAGGAAATCACTAGTTAATGGATTACATATTGCCATCTTAGAAATAATTGTTCAAGTCACAAAATTAAAGCTTGTAAAGTGGACATTCCAACAGTGAGACTGCAAATAGTTCTGTTCAATGATCCAACAAAACTCAGTGATATCATTACCTATCTTATACACTTATATATACATGCAGTTATATCGTTTAGAGCACTTTCTTTTCCTCTCTTTTGTACAATGACAAGTACACATTTTGGGTTTTGTTGCTCCCACAGTTCTTATTACTTTTTTGGAAGGGAGTAGAACCAAATGTGACGTAACAGAACAGAGTCAATCAAATCAAAAGGGTGGACATAATAGATAATGTAAAAGCATAATACATTATGGTTACCATAATGTCTCCTGCTATCTCTAATAGAATTGCCTATATCATCAGTTATAATAAAACTGAACAAAACAGTAAAGAACAAAACCAACAAAACCAAAACATTGGAGACATTATAGTTCTTCAAAAGTAGATAATAGTCAACAAGAATGGGCGTTATAATGAATCTCACTATCTTCACAGCTGTTGTTTAAACTTTCGAACCTGGTACTATCAAGCAAAATGGAATAGGGGAACATCAGTCAAAAAAAAGATGGTGAGAGTAATATGGGGCTTTAAATCAAGATAATGGAAAGTCAAAGTGGGTTACTATAATATATCCTGCTATTTTTTATTTATTTTTTCCTTAATTAAAAGGATAAAAATAAAAAAGTAAATAATGAAGTGGAGATTGAGATAAAAGAGGGCATAACAGCAAAACAGCACAGATCAAAACATAACCATTTAAGCAGAATAGTGTTTCACCACAAGATAATCCTGACATAAAAGTAGTTACCATATTGTCTCTTTCCTTGAAATCTTTGAGTATAACTTCGTATACTGTAGCATCAAATATATCAAAACAATGTAAAACCATTTAAGAGAATGACAGTATTACAGGGTATTTAGAATCAACCAACAGAAAACGAACAATGGTTTCTGTATAATCTCCTTGTCTTTAAAAGTTTTTGCTTATACTATCATACATAATAAAATCCAATATGATACAACCTGTTTAGACCAATGGAGACAGAAGAACAAAAGCTTGATGAGACTTCAAAACAAGATGATACTAAATCAGTATTACCTATTAAGATGTCATTTTCTCCAAAATAGCTGTTCCTATCATCCAATCTTCTCTGCCTCATTTCTGTTGAGCTCTTTTTCTGTCATTAGTTGTCAGTTTGTCTTCTTCATTTTGTTTTCTGCTCCATTCATTGTGGCCTCTCTGCCACTATTTCTGGATTCTTCATATTTTTCTTTTTTTAGAATATCCTGTAGTATTCTCTGTAGAGTTGAATTGGTGGTTGCATATTCCCCTAGTTCCTCTTTATCCTGGAAGCACCTTGTTTTTCCACCAATTTCCAGGGATAGTTGTGCAGGATATATCAATCTTGGCTGGAGATTATTATCTTTCAAAGCTTGAATTATTTTCCCCCATGGCTCTTCATGATTTGATGGTTTGTGCAGAGAAATCTGCTGTAATTCTGATGGGTGTTCCCTTGTAAGTGGTCTGTTTCTTGTCTCTGACAGCTTTTAATATTCTGTTCTTGTATTGAATTTCTGGAATTTTAATTATTATATGCCTGGGTGTTGCTCTGTTTGGGTTGTAGGTGGCTGGGGTCCTGTACGCTTCATACAACTGAGATCTTTACCTTTTGCTAAATTAGGAAAATTCTCCTGGATTATTTCTGTGAGTAGCTTTTGTAGTTCATGTGTTTGTGTCCCTACTTCTTCTTTATGTTCTTAATTCTTAAGTTATGGATCCTCTTATCATCTTCTAGTCTTTGTATTATTGCTGTTTGTTTGTTACTTTTAAGAAGTTTTTCATTTCATTCTCCCATATTACAAATCTGCCCTCCAGTTCAGATAGTCTGTCCTTAGTTTCTTTCAAGCTGTTATGCCAGTTTTCGATAGAGTTTTTAGTTTCCTGGTAGTCTCTTTGAACCTGCTTCACGTATTCTATGCTTTCTCTGTTATCTCCATCAAACAATTCTCCCCTCTTTTTCTGTTCTTCCATTCCACCATCTGTTTTTTCTTGGGTGGTGCTTAGCATTTCTCTAACTATTCTGCTTATTTCTAGCTTCAGGTCATTAATAACTTCATTCCTGAACTCATCTATGAGGCTTTCTAGATGGCGCTTTATGTCTATTGGTGCGGTGTCCGCTATTGCCTGTTTCTCAGGATTGGGGGCCGAAAGGCCTTTCTTGTTGCTCCCTCTTCCCATATTCTTTGTTCCTTATATATGTAAGCATATATAGGAGGCCCAGCTTCCTTCCAGCTAGGTGTTCCCGCCATCCGCAGCGCACCAGGAAGTTGCAGATCAGGCAGCCTATGCGGGGCCAGCCCCTCCCAGGTCACCCTCAGGCTCTGGGATCTGGGCTGTGCTAGCCCACTGGGTCTCAGCCAGCAGCGTCATATAGGCTAGGCACTTCTCACCAATCCCGCTTGAGAGGGGGATACGTGGCTGAAGTCGCCGCAGCGCCCTGCTCCCGCAAGTCTGCCCGGTCCCAGAATGTCCTCTGTTGGAGTCTCCCAAACCGTGGGAAGAGTGTCAGTTTCTCTCACTCACCTCACCGCAAGTCAATGCACAGCTCCCCGCCTATCCTGTTTTCAACTCCGTTCGCCGATTCCCGTTCTAAGAGCTTCTACGAGTCTCTCTGCCTGCCGAGCCGATGCAGACGCAGCCACCGCGCAGCGGGAAACCCAAATCGCGGCTTCCAATGGCGTGGGCTCCAGCTTCCACACTGAGGCTTTTCTGTTCCTGTTATAGCACCAGGATTGCATTCCCAGTTGGTTTCTCTCAGCCCAGTTCGTTCTTGGGTCAGCAGGGCATATCTCCACGTGCTTATGATTCCTTACTCCGCAGCATTCCTGAATTCTAAGCTGGGTCTTTCAGAGAGCCTCTATAGCTGCTGCTATCTGTCTGCCATGTTCTCCCGGAACTCCATTATTATGTTGTTAATAAAGCATTTGGATTTAAATTTGAGAATGCTTACCGGAAGAGAAAGAAAAGTGTTGAAAAAATCAGCAAAGATTTCATTCTCTAGCAGAATTATAAGATTTGTCGAACCAATGATCTCTATATGAGGAGAAAAACAAAATAAAGTGAACAAAAGCACCTATAAGCAGAACTGCATTCACGTTGAGAAAGTGAAGCAATTTAGCAGATCATTTTCCATAGGATGGTTGTGGCCTTTGTGTCCATCCAACCCAGCTTCCCCTTCCCCAGCCCTTCCCTTTCAATCCCACTGTGGTTAAACACAGGTCCGGGCTCTCATTGCCTCACAGAACTGCCTATTCTATTTAAGAAGAGAGAAAATGGTTAGAATGTCTTTTTCTCCCTATGAACACTCTACCTTCTTTCTATTTTTAGAAATTCTTCACTCTGAGTTTAATAGACTTCTGCTTAAGTTCTCTTACATAAGAGAGTGCTTCCAATATTTACAAAGATATCACAGCTTTCTGCTTTCCTCCAACCTCTCTGGCTAGTCGCTAAGCAACACTTCAGCCGTTCTTTTTATGGCCTTCCTTCCATCTGGCTTCTCTCTCATTAGTGGAGGGACACCCACAGCCCAAGCACTGCAAATGCTCCCCAGGGCAGAGCACCAGAGGACTATGGCCTATATTACACATTCTATTATGAAATACGCTAAGCACCTGGTGTCTTCAGGAAAAGTGATGGAGGACATTGTTTAGTTTTCTCATTATCAAAATTGCACCTTATTGGTGTGACCTGAAATGGAGTTAGCTTTGGATGCTCTCACATTATACAGTAAACTCTACAATACTTTATGTGCTACTTTTTAGGAACCAAGGGCAGGGATTTTTATATACTCTGGTCAAATTGGAACAATTTAGTTTGGGCCCAGCATTAAAGCCTGGCAAGAGCTTCTTGGACATTGATCTGGTCATACAATGTATTTATCATCCTTCTCAGTTTGATCATTGCTTTACCCAAATTACCCTGAAGATGTAAATGTGGAAGGTCAGAAAGCAAGGATAGAGCCTCAAGTGTACCAGGTTGCCCCTCTAAATTTATTCCCATTCACTGTCTGTGCTGGTTAAAGTACAATGCTCCACTAGTGACTAACAAAGTAATTACCCAATTACCCAGCGTTTATCCCGGTTTATAATAAATGACTATAAAATGAACCTAAATTGTGCTTACTAGGGCTGTCTCTCAGTCTAGTCAAGTGCATGATAAGGACAGTGAATATCACTCACAATCACTAGTGTACAGTTTTGATTAAATAAGAAAACTAAGCAATGATTTTTTAAATCACTTTTCCTGGTGACACCAGGTGGTCATTTTTCTTTAATAACAGAAGTAGGAGCAAACACAAACACTACTTTGAAAGCAGAGTTGGTGTCATTCTTAGCTTCTGTTCCACAGATATTTTCTTTCAGTCTAGTGTTGCAAATTTTTCTCACGTGTGTGTGTTTTCTGCATCCCTCACCAGCCCTCTGCTCCTCTTTTTATAAGCATTCCCTTACCTAATTAATCTGTGACACATAGATGTGTGCCAAATCTGTGTTTTCAGTTCAACTTCTTGTTTTGGCTTTAGTTTTAAATACTCAGTGAGCCACAAGACGTCTCTATGCACACACACCAAGTGCTTCCATGTCAACATGGTCAGCACCGCCAAGGCCCCCCAACATGCTCTTTTTTCTGTAACCCCAATCTCAGTTAGTGGAAACATCACTCATTCCATTGTCTTACCCAGAAAACTGAGCTTCAACTCTCCCTCCTTGGTATTTCTCCCTTCTCTGCCTCCTACCAGGTAGTTTCTCGCCTGGTATGTATTTCTGGAATCTGTCTTCTCTTCCCTGTCCATACACTGTAACTCTTTTATTACACTTGACCTTAGCCAAAAGGCCAAGAGATTATTGTTACTCTCTTATATCAGATTCCTTTTATCTCTTTACTAGACCACTACATCAGCTTCTTAAAAGGTCTACCTAGTTTCAATCTCTTGTCCCTTCTAAGTACCCTCTGCACACTACCTTCATAATATATCGGTGTTGTCATTGTTAAAATTCTTCAAAGATGTCCTCTGTGTCTTACAAGGTAAAGTCCAAATTCCCTAGTACAGTCCCTACAGCTCCACACTATCTGGTTTTGCATTCTAGGCTTTCCTACTGCTTTATACAAAGCTATCTCATGTTTTCAAGCCAAAACTAAGGCATTTTCCATTTTAAGAATAATCAGCATACTCTCAAGGCAATCTCGTCTTCCAATGTCATTTCTGTACCATTGCTTGGAATATCCTCTCAACACCAATTGGCTTCAGAAATTACTAGTTATCTGTCAAGAACTTGTTTATATATAATCTTGGTGAACCAAGAACAACTGAATCTATTACAAGGTGGATAATTCATTGCTTCCTTGTAATAGCTTGCTCAACTTTGATAACAGAATAAACACATTTTGTTGTCTTCCTTCTTTAGTGTGTATACCTTCCTTCCAGACTGAGGTCTGTGGGAGGAGGGCATTGTCTTTTCATCCTTTTTATCCTAAACTTTCAAAGTATTTGTACATTTTCTAAGATCTGTACATGCTAGATGAATTGTTCTTACAACAGATTACCTTTCTACTTTATAAAAAAGAAACAAAAATTTCATAACAAAATAATGAGAGAGGGCCGGGGATTTAGCTCAGTGATGTAAGCGCCTACCTGGAAAGCACAAGATCATGAGTTCAATTCCAGATCCACCTCACACAAAATAATAATAATAGAACACCAATAGTTAATACACTGAGTATCATTACCTTCAAAGTAGTTACTCAGAGTATAAGACATTGACAAAAAAGATTCTTACAAAGAAAGAAAAATAGATGTTAACACAAAGCTTTTTTTCAGTATTATTTAATCTTTGACGGTTTTGTATGTCATTTATAGAACCTGACATGGATTTTTGGAATGAATGTGCTTATTATAGAGACCACTTGAGCACAGGAAATGGGCTTAGCAGAAATCTCCTAGCTGATTAATTTCCATTTCTCTGAATACTTCTGGCAGCAAGGGGACTGGCTATGATCGGACTGGCCATTGGTAAGACCGTAGCAGTGAGATGTGGGAGCAAGGCTCCCCACAGTTTCCTTTGCTCCAGCTTACCATTTCTTCATTCCTGTTTTTACCATTCCCACCTTTTCTGCCTCCAAACTTTCTACTACTTTGGGGAGTCAGCACTCATTTCACACCATAATAATATCGACTCATCAAGAAAAGAAGTCACTGGGTAACCCCAAGCCCCATGCTAGCCTTCCCCTGGGAGGAGGAAAGGCCCACGGAGGCCCAGCCTACATTGGACTTCCTCTCTCTTGCCTTAGTTGGCAAGAGATGCAGCATTGCATCTCTTTGGTGTTGGACGCAGCATTGTTCTATCCTGGTGGCAGGAGAAAGAGAGAAAGATCTGGGAGGGGAAGAAAGAGAAGGAGAAAATGAAACAAAGTACATTAGTGACTTAAGCAACAGGTTCCCCTGAATGGCTTGCTACAACTTAATGCTGAGAAGGCATGTGGTTTGCCCTGAGGGCTCAAGCCCTTGGAGAAATCCCTCTCAGAAACTCACCAGCGTGGCTCATATTGCCATGGTCTTCCTGCCACTGCAATTTTTAGGAGTAGAATTAAGCTCTAGTCAATAGAAGCTTACCCCTTAGGAACGCACAGTCCCATCTGTGAAGGATTCCACATTCCACAGGCATTGTCTACGCATCTCTGGTGTAGATCTCATTCTGGAGACGCCTGATCTGGGCTCCTGGGGCATCTTGAATGTACGACTCTTGAATATACCACTCTCGAATATACTGGATTCATCCCATACTTAGTTCATACTATTTTGTGTACATTGACATATTCTAAACGTGACTAAGATTGTTTCATTACTTCATGACTCCTTTCCTGACCTCTGAAGACATTTTGAATAGTTAAACTCAGCTAACAAGACACAAACTATTACATTTGATGTGATTTTTTTGAGTCGGGGTCTCACTAAATTGGCCAACTTGGTCTCAAACTCACAAACATCCCATCTCAGCCTTCTGATTAGCAGGGATTACAGATCTGCTCCACCAAACACAGCTACGTTTCATGTGATTTTAGTAAGCATTGTCTCCTGGATTTTCTGTCTGCTTAAAACATCAAGATCCAAAGAACTCGATTCCCTCTTTGAAAGGTTGTCACGCACTTGTTTTTGTTCAGCTTTTTATTTCTCTTGTCCTCTTTTGATAGGAAGTTTGTTTTAAAGAGCATCTTTCCTCCTGTAACTCTTAAAAATTTAGCTAAGAACATGACAGGCAGCCTTGATCAACTTGACTGGTTTGAGAAATGCCTAGGAAATTAGTAAATGTGCTTCTCGGAGTGTCTTTGAGAGTTATTCCAGACATGACTGGCATGTGAGCCAGCAGTCTGCAGAGAGACCTGTCCTGAGTATCTTCTCTCTCCTTTGTTCTCTCCTCTCTCTTCCTCTCCTTGTCCTTCTTCTTTCTCTCTCATTTCTGTGTCTCTTCTTCTTCCTTTCTTTCTCCTTCATGACCACCATGAGGTGAGCAGATTTTCTCCACCACAGCCTTCTGCCTCAGTTTCTGCCTCACTAAGGTTTACAAGCAATGGAGTCAGCAGAGCAGGGACTGAGACAGGACCATGAGGCAAAATGAACCGTTTCTCTTTTAAGTTGTTATCCTCAGATATTTTGTCACAGAGTTGGAAAGCTGCCTAACAAATTCTCTTAACTCGTAAAAAAAAAATTAATTCAGTGTCACACCTAGTGGTAGAATTTAGAGAATTTAAAATTCCCAGGGTTGTTGGAGAGCTTATAAGACCTAATGAACACTGTGCCATGGAAAGAAAGAACTTTGAAAGTTGGAAGGAATGCTGTTGATAATGAATTGCAGATAAAATATCATTTACTTTTGGAAACAATGCTGTATTTCGTTTAGTATATGTGAAAACCAGATATTGCTAAAGTTATTTTAGTGATTTTTTTTACTTCTTGGTATTTTATGTGTCCCAAAATGAGCATGTAGCTTGCTGTGTGTTATGAACTCACTAGTCAGTGCAACACACATATCTTAAGAGAGTTCAAGGTAAAGATCTGGATGGTTCCATTTCATTTTAATCCTTGGAATATTAAGTCCTTTGCTGTCACAACCTGAGCAAAAGAAACAGGATTGCAGTCTCTTCCAAGACCAGTGCCATACACAGTAGTGATATAACCTCATATTCCTCAAAACAGTGTAGTTTCAGAACAGTCTTCACCCAAACTGTGTAAAGCTCTGCTCCAGGCCTGTTTGCTCCCTATCACCTTCCCTGTACCTCAAAAAGGCTCACTGTTAGAGTCATCAACAAATGGGAGTCACACCAGCAATGCTGAGAATTAGAATCCTGCTTCGTGACCAGATGCTTGACATGCATGATGGTTGCACACCTGACTTTTTCAAGACCTTCTAGCTCCCAAAAGAAAAGCACCAGATTTCTCTCTTCAACTTGTATGATAAAAGCAATGCATTATGCATTTGTGGAAAATATAAACCACCAAGTCATCCCCTTGGTTAGTGTCATTAGAAGGGCTGCAGTGGGGCTCAGGAGTTTGAATATTTTGCAATCACCCTAGATAATGATTGTCTTCAGAATATAGGAAGTACTATTTTATAAATTAGATAGACCTCACTTCACATCTCAGCTCTAATGTTTGCTGGGGGTGTGGTAGATCAGAACAGGTTGAAATAATTTCCCAAAGCTCTGGGCAACTCTTTTACCCTAATGCATAGTTACCATGGAAATGGCAGCAAGTCTTTTTGGTAAATGTTAGGAAGAAGATTCACAGTTAACACTTGCAAAAATATTGCAAGCTTCTTCCTAGTGACAAAAGGGTTTTCTTTTCATTTAACAGTTCCTGGGTTGGGCATGTAGCTCAGTGACAGAGTGTTTGCCTCCACACGGGAGGCCCAGGGTTCAGTGGTAGCTCAGGGAAAAACAAAAGAATGAGGGCCCTAATTCTGTACCATGGTGACTTATTTGAGCTTTCTACTTATTAATTCATTCAGCAGCAAATATTTAGTGAGTACTGCGATGTGACAGAAATTTTCTAGATGTTTTAGATCCATCAATGGATAAAACAAACACCTACCACTGCAGAGCATATTTTCCCAGTGGAATCTGCCTGGAGTGCTCACTCGTCTTTTTCTCAAAAGATTTCGTGATTAATGACCACTACGGTAACCTGTGTGTATGACTGTTCTGATATTCACATTGCCTGCTATAATGACCACACTTACTTTGTTTTTGGTGATTCATGCCCTCTCCCATAGACATCAAAGTCCATTTGCAGCAATAGCATATGCTGTTGGCACTTGTGACTGTCCTCACTGTGCCACTGTTGCTAGCTCACTGCTGAGTATTTACCGTCTTAGGTACAAACATGCATAACCTCTTTGGCCCTCAGCTTCCATGTTACCTCTCCGACATGAAAAGTTCTGGTAGGAGGGTCTAGGGCAGTTGTCCATGTCCAAATCCTTATTGCCAGGGCCAGGAGAGGAGCTGTCATTCTCTCTGGCCTCTAGAGTAGACGATCTTCCCACAATGACTTTTCATCCCAAATAGGATGAGTGGCCAGATTCTCGGTGGCCAAGAGATTTTTGAGGTGCACACACACAATTTCTGTATCGTAGATTGTATTCTGTGTTTATTCATGTCCACACCTCTAAGTGTGACAGCACACAGATCCAGTTAATGCTTACTGGCTGCTTGGACAACATCTTTGTACCTGTTTCTCCGGCTCTTTTTCCTGATTGGCCTTCATTTCTTCTAAATTCCAAAGGAAGTTTTTTTCGCAGGCTGATGTGAAGATGGTGCCCTCTGGTGGATGAGCGTGAAGATTACATCCTCTTCCCCAAAATTACTCTAACCTGGAGTTTTTATTTTCCCCCAGATTTATCCTCAGTTGGCTTTATATACTTTGCAAAGTGATCAAGATTACCACCAGAGTGCCCATATCTATTATTACAGAATGAGGGAAGAAAAATTCATCGTCCACACAGCAGGCCCACCTGTTCTATCAGGCCTTGGCTTTAATTCTATGTAGGTCTCTCCTGCTACTTATTATCTCACCCAGGTGAGATAATAACATTTGAAGGCCTTAATTTTTGAAAAGATGTGAGTGTATCAGTAATTAACAGAACTTCATAAGTACCCCAAGTAACCAATTGTGGTGGTGCTCATGGGTAATCCCAGCATCCTTTTAGGCAAGAGGATTGCAAGTTCAAACCCAGACTTGGCACTTTAGTGATGCAGTGAGGCCTTGTCTCAAAATTTTTTTAAAAAAGAGCTGAGATGTAGCTCAGTGCAAAGGCCCTGGGTTCAAACCCAGTAAGACACACATACACACACACCCATACACTTAAAATGGCACACACTTCAGGAAAAACAACAGGCTCTGCTATCTCTCATTTTTAGAGATAATTTGTAAAGAGATAATGTCTTGAAATATTCATACTTGGAACTCATCTTCAAGCCCTTGTATAGGGCTTTTCTATCTAGTCAAAGATATGGCCTCCCAAATTGTACATCAACAAAAACAAACAAATAACAACAACAAAAAATAAAGAAACAAAACCAAAAAACATTTATTTTATATTCAAGAAAAATCCAAAATGTACTCTTAAAATAAAAAAGGGAAGATTGAGTGAAGTATCCAGCAGTTTTCCCAGATCAATAGGAAAAGCAGACTCCTTACCACGCCAATGCCAAGACTCTAAAGGAAAGCTCAGCCAGGCCAGGGCAGGAGGAGCCACAGGCTGAACCAAGGTCAGAAACAGCATCCGAGGTGTGGAGGAGAAGCATGGCTACGACCCACAGGTGAACTAGGAAAGGGGCAGAGCCTGCAGGGAACACTCTAGAGCTCTGTCGATCCAGTCCTCGGGACCAAGGGAGCACAAGGAGGCTGAGCTTATTTTATTCCCCTGTAGGCACTGCTGTCCATCTCCAGTGCAGAGAAGCATTTCCAGCTGATGCTCCCACTGGTTCAGGTGTGAGTTGTCCGCAGGAGCTCATCACATGTTGGTTGAGCCTCATCTAAATTATTCTAGGAAACACGGCTCTCCTCTGCAAAACTCAGAAATCTAGCATGACCCCTTCCTCCAAACCAGAAGGCAAAGATCCTTGACAACCAGAAAACTACCTTAAATTTTTTTCAGTACAGGAGTTTCAGCCCAGTTAGGGTTTTTTTTGTTGTTGTTGTTTTGTTTTGTTCCTATTTTGAGACAGAGTCTCACGAAGTCACTCCAACTTGCAGTCCTCTTGCCTAAATCTCCCAGAGTACCAGGATTATAGGTGTACACCACCATGCCTGGCTCTTAACTTTTGTTGTTGTTGTTGTTTTTGGTATCAGGGATCGAACTCACGACCTAACACTTGGAAGGCAGGCACTTATGCTGCTGAGTTAAATCCCCAGGCTTCTTAACTTTTGAACAAGCAAATTAGAAAGGAAAGATAGATCTAGAACTACAGAGTACATTTAGTTATCCCAAGAGCTAGAACATAAAAAGGAGTAAGAAGGATGATTATCCTCTAGAATCCTTGCCCCAGTCCCTCTGTATCCTAACGAGATGTTTTATTCTCAAGAAAGAGAACTTTTTAATAGACTTTTCCTATCCTAGCATGTCTGATAATTTGACTCTACTCAGAATTCCACCCCTTGACATCCAGGTATAATCTTATGTGACAAATAAAAAATATCTTGCTACCATAAGCCACTTTCTTTACCCCTGTGAGTTTTACCCACCTATAAAGGATAGTTGTGAGGATTAAAAAGAAACATATGGAGAATAAATAAGCCATAACACTTTATCATACAGAAGAACCAAAAAAAAGTGGGTCCAGGCAAGCCTACTTACATGGAATTTGATTCTGAAGTGTGAAGTTCAATGCACCGCTTGCCTAGGAGAAGAATCTGCATTCGGGGAAGCCCTGGAGGTAGATAAGCCCTGGGATCCCTCCCTATGTACAGGGCTGCTCTGGTCTACTAGATCCTCAGAGGAAGAAACTTTCTCCAAAGCTCTGATTTTGCATTTGACAGGTCACAGGGTGATCAAAGGGGAGAACTTAAAAACAGTTCTATGAATGCTATAAAGTCAAAATAACAGTCCACTTTCATATGAATGCAGAAGAGACCTAGAACCTGAGAGGATAATGGAGTCTGCGGTCCCAGGCCAGACCTCAGAATACAGCATGCCTGATCCCGCTCTCTGAGCACTCACCTCTGAGAGCTTCTCTTCCAGCTGATCTGGAGTATGCAAGCAACAGGGAAAAACTTGGAATACATCTGAGTTCAGGCATTGACAAAAATATAGCGATGCCACACAAAAGAGAAGCTATAGATCCAGATCATCAAAATGGCATTAAACAACACATGCCAGCAGAAGAAAGTGGTGGTGAACTCTATGTCATTTTTGTCATCATCCATCCATTTGTAGCCCGAGATGGGTTTGTACAGCATAAAGCCTATTTGCATCAGCCAAGAGCCTATGATCATATACAAAAAGGCTTTCATCATCCAGATTAGTGTATCGCTGGGAGCCCACAGCTCTGTGGTCACCACCAGGGTCAGCAGGAACATGGCCTGAGTGAGCAGCATGTGAGACTGCAGCTCCACTCCTTCTGTGTCCTGCATGTGAGACAGCATCAGAGGCAGGTTTATAAATGTGCCCAGGGCTTGGGCACCTTGCTCTAGTGCGGCGCACCTGTGAGGCAGCAGGTTTTGACTCACCACGTCTAAACATCCACTCAGAAAAAACGTCATGTAGAGAGTAAGATGCTGCCACTGTTTGCGGTACATAAAGTTTCTCTGATGATATACCTTGCTGATAAGTACCAGCCGTCCCTGAATGCTATGGAGCTCTTGAGCTACTGCAATGCAGGCGCTCAGCATCTTCAGGAAGCCAATATAGTACATTTGCCTCAGCCATGCCCATCTTCCTTTCTTCCAAGGATGGCATGATGGATACTGGACAGGGCAGTTGTGTATCAAAGCCCTGGAGAGGAGTACTGCATGGTAAAGTCCATAGAGGAAAAAAG
This sequence comes from Cavia porcellus, assembly GCF_034190915.1. Classification (NCBI taxonomy): domain Eukaryota; kingdom Metazoa; phylum Chordata; class Mammalia; order Rodentia; family Caviidae; genus Cavia; species Cavia porcellus. The sequence continues at coordinate 4,201,753 of NW_026947512.1, forward strand.
ACAGCCCTGGGTACAGATGACCTTCAAATCCTCCCATATGGCTGAAGGCAGTGAATTCAAAGGCACAGGCTAAAGGTTCAGGAATGACCACTCAGTCAGGTTCTAGTATGTGGCAAGAGCCTCCTGCAGCTTACTTATATCCACCATTCAGTCTACTGCATCCACATACAGGCGTGAAATGGTTTTGGAAGAAGCCCAAAATTATGGTGGGGTGGGTGTCATGGTTTCCGCTGTAGTCTTCTGCTCTGCTTCATCCATAGCCAGCTCACCACTGACCAACCATGAAGTAAGCACGTCGTTCTCAGATCCTGTGCTATAGGCCCCCTTGTCTTTGAACCCACTCTCCACTCAATTGTGACCTTCCTTCCTGACTTTGTCTGCTCAGACTACAAAATACCATAAATAATACCAACAACAAAATACCATGAGCTGGTGGCTAACACACAGCACAAATTTGTTTATCATCTTTCTAGAAGTTGGAAGTCCAAAATAAAGATGTCAGCAAGTCCACGTCTGATGAGGGCTTGCTTTCTCACATGTGGCATTTTCTCACTGTCCTCTCCTCCTAGTAGCATCCATGTAGGAGTGAGGATCTCAGCACAAGAACTTTGGAGAATGTTAAGTTCTGATCATGACAGTTCCAAACTCACAAAACATAAGGAAGAACTCAGAGAAGGTACAAAGGGCATACAATGTAGGGTGTATCCCTTTAGACCCTTTCTATATAACTATGTACAAGCACCAGGTACAAAAGCAGTCCTCTAGGCAGAGATCATTGTTAGGGCCCCAAGTAAACACCTGATATGCCCATGATCCTGATGTGGTCTGAATACTGCCAGAGAACTTTTCACTCCTGAGAAATCTCTCTTCTGAGCTTCAGAAAAAAACAAACAGACAAAAAACTGAGATGCTACCATTCGAGATTCTTTCCTTTGGGCTGAAGCAGAGTTTTTCCAATTTAAAATGCAGGTGAATATATCCACCCAGAAGGATTGATTTGGAGTCTCTTGGGGTTAGTGCTGCAGCAAGTATTTCAATAAATACCTCCAGGGAACTCTTATGCAGGTAATGTGTCCCATGGGTATGACAGCATTGGAATACTGAAATTTTCAGATGTCCTGGTGAGGACATTTCTTCCAAGCTAGTAACTAGCACATTAAGCTAGTAACTTAGTGTGAGCTTGCCATAAAATATTTACTCTCAGGAAATGCAAGCTTATTTAGGACTGAATGGTCATATTATCTTCATGGCAGCCAATCAAGGGACGTTTCAAATTTTGTTCCATGTGAAACATATAGCTTGTCACTTTGGTTTATTTGTTGGTAGACTAACTTTTGTTGCTACTATGAAAGGATCTTCTATTTGGTTATTATTGATATAAGAAGCTATGATTTTGTGTTGATCAAACTAATCACCTTCCATATGGTTCCATATATAAAGTGCAAAAATGCACAAAACTAAACATGAAAAGTATGTGGAACTATAATCAAAATTCAGGAAAATGTTCACCTAAGAGAAGGGGAAAAATAAGGCTTGAGAAGGACAGAAAGAACTTTGAAACTAGTGATGTTTTTCTTAGTGGTGAGCACAAAAGTATCGAGTACATCAGAATTACGTGGTTTGCATATGTTCTATCAGTGTTATTTCATATGTACCCAATATTTAAGAAATTTTAAATAAATAAGGAGTAAGACAGGCTGAATAGTGAACAAATCTATCAGGTAAAATGTTGGGGGACAGCTGTAAAGGCACTCGCTCAAATTCCAAGATGAGCTTTGTTCTCTTAGTGTGTGAGTCTTTGTGTATCAGGTTTTCTGGTCAGCCATGTAATGTGCTGTTGCACGGAGGCGCTTCTGGTTTTAAATGTTTTTTTTTTTTTTCCTTTATCCAGGTCTTTATTGATAGACATACTAGCCTATCTGGTTTTTTGTTTGGTTTTAATGAACTGTGGTAAGTAATTTTTCTTAGGGGAGAAAATAAATGGGTCATAGATTATTAGTCAGCTTTCATCAAAGAATACCTGAGATAAACAAGTTGTGAAGAAAAAAGGAATGTTTTGAGTCAGAGTTTTGAAGCTTCTAATCCATGATAGGATGGACCCATGACTTTTGGGTCTGTATTGAGGATTGGAAGACAGCATATCATGGTAGCAGGCCAAGAAAGTCCCTTACCATATGACTAAGAAAGGTATGACACAGGGGTAAGAGAAGGGATTCACAGTCCCTCGGGGGGCAGCTCCACAGTGACCTCAGTCCCACTTCTTAAAGCCTCCATGCCTTCCCGTTAGTGCCATACTGAGGACAGATGAACCAAACATATCCCAAATCCAAACTATAGCACAGACTGTTCCCTTTTATGCATTAACAGATAGTGAAAAAGCTTCCCTTACCGTGATGATACTAATTTTCACTCACACTCACAAATTCTGAATGCACAGGATCTCTGCATCATCCTTCCTAAATGATCCTTGCAGTTGGTCCCTTCTGCTTCACTCCCACCCCTGTTCAGGCATCACTGACTCTGCATTACTGCAGCATCTCTCAGTGAGGCTCCAGTCCTCCTCTGCTCCTGTCACACTGCAGCCAGGGGAGCTCTGAGAAGGGGACTTACTGTGTCCCTGGCTAACTTAAATTCTCCAGTAGCATTTCTCTAGGCCCTTAGAAAAAGCTTCAAAAACCCTCGTCCCTTGGCCTGGACTCATCTCCAGTTCAGCCTGGCATAGTCTTCCTGTCTCTTACCCATGCTTTATGAAATTCCTTTTCATTTTTCCTTCAAGGCTCAGTTCAAGCACTGCCTCTCCCAGCCACATAAGATTCTTCTCTGCACACATTGTATGTATCTCTATCATTACATTTGTCACACGGTTTCACAACTATTACTGAGAAGTCTTTAAAGTCAGAAAATATGTCTTATGGTCTTTGTCTTTTTAGATCCTAGGTCATGCCTGAAGGTGCTCAGGATGAGTAAGTTAATGCATTGTACATGGTCTCCACTATAAAATACCTCATAATGCAGTTATAAGACAACATATATAGGTACCAGTGGTGCTGGGTTACTAATGCTAAATGCAAAATAATAAATGAATGAAGTAAATAACTAGAGCTATGCATTGTAGAGAAATAAATCACCCTAACTGTAGAAGTCAGGGAAATCTAACCATTTTTGGTTAATAGCTAGAAAAACTATAGCATGTAAGCTCCAGTCTTGTCTTTGAATCGTCTGTCCTGCGACCCAGAGATGCGGAATGAAAGGACATGGATGACTTGACATTACTCTCAGAGACACAGTCATCCTTGCATAACCCACTGTTTTTCAACACTTTTGTTTTCATTTTTGCCTCCCCTAAGGGGGATCTATTCAGCAGATTCATCCTCACCATCTTCTCCCTATGAAAATTTAGTTATCACTCTGTTTATCATATGTATAAGAAGCAAGGAGTTCTACCTACTGATTTAAACATACTACTGACACCTGAGATGAGGAATGAACAAGTGTCCAATGCCCTACATGACATTTGTGGGCTACACATCTGCATTCAATGAGGTGGCCCAACTCATAACCCTGTGGGCACCTGATCACTCTTGAACTCAGCCTCAGGATTGGACCCTAGTGGGTATGAACCTTCCTACACGTCAGCATCATCTTGGAGAAACTTTGTTACAAGTATAGATTACAAGTCTTGTCTCACTCCAGTCTCTTTTTGAGTTATACCTCCTCCCAGAACTCGAGGTATGACTCCAATACTGACCTTTCTTCCCCGGATGCTTGGAAACCATGGCACTGGATTAGAAACCATCACCTGGTTATTAAGGTACATCTGGGTGCCATCTCCCTACCGTCACCAACCCACAGACCTCACCACCCCACAGTCACCCAGGAGAGTGAGCAACATCTTCAGAAGGAGAAAGCCCAGAAATGTTTACCAAGAGAGACTGGCACTCCAGAGAGGCAGATGGGAGAGGGAGGAGGCTCAGAGGGATGTAGAAAGGGATGAAAAGAGAAGCAGAGAAGGCAAAAGAACTATGGAGAATTCAGAGGAATCCTAAGGTGGGTGAAAGCAGCTTGGACCTCAAGACGAGATAAGAAAAGAAGGGGGAGCAGAGGGAACCAGGGCTGAAGGGGTTTTTTTTGGAAGGATAGGGGCTGGTTTAAAAGTATTCCTGGAGCCAGTATCTGTTAGCCAGTAGGAAAAGCAAGACTCAGATCCATGTTTGAGACCTAACATGGCCATTTGTTAGATGGATGTTTTAAGACAAATCATTTATCTTCTGTAAGACTAATCCTCTCATATATAAATCTGGAATTATGGGCATTCCATGTAATATTGTATCTTAAAGTAAGCTATGAATATAAACACTGCTATATTAAATTAAATATATTTTTAAACAAATATATTAAATGAAATAATATTCTAATTCTAGTTATCAATCTTAGGGCTGGATGAGACCATGCTGTTGATTTCTTTTAAATCCTTTTTTTTTTTCACAGAGAAAGAATCTGAAGCCCAGAGAATGGAGGCTCATGGAACATTCCATGGGTGCTGGGCTAGTTGGTAACCAAGTATGTACGAGATAGGCTCACAAGCCAGCTGTCAGCCAGAAGCACTAGAACACACAGCATACCACACCTCCCACTCAGCTAAGGTTAAAATGTAATCGCACCAAGATTGGCCCTGTACCCTTCTTCCCAATGAGCCCACATCCCTCAAAGTCACTCAGCACTCCATTGCTCCCAGTGGTTAAGACCCCGCCCAGCTTTCAAACCACCACAGGAGACACAAGAGGTCCTGTGGGCCTGACTGGGCCACGCTCAGCGACCTTCATTCAATCTGAGGGGCTGAGGGCACAGGAAGTGATTTCCAACACGCCGGGGGGAAGCTCAGGAACATTGCTTGAAACCTGGAAAAGGGCTGGGGATTTAGCTCAGCGGCAAAAGCGCCTGCCTTGCAAGCAGGCAGTCGTGAGTTCGATCCCCGGTACCGGTAAAAACGAAAAAGACCAAAAAAAAAAAAAAAAAAAAAAAAAGAAACCTGGAAAGATAGGAAAATGACAAACGAAAGACCAAAATGCAATCTCAAACCTCCAGCACATCTCTAGCAAGCCTAGGGGCCTTGTACATAGAAGAAAATATAAGCTATACACCTGAAATGCCTGAAATTATAACAACTGAAATAAAGAAACAACTCCAGGAAGCTATAAAAGAACTCAAATCAGAAATAATCCCCCAGGTAAAAGAAGAAATGATAAATGTAATGAGAGGAATGCTGAACACATCGAAAGGAGACATACTGGAAAAATCAGAGGAACAATGCAAAAAGATGGAAACCCTGAATGAACGATATAAGAAACAAACAGAATGCATGAAGCAGAAAAAGAGATATACAGGAAATCAACAATTACATCAAAAGTTGGCAAAACTGCCTCAATGAAAATGAAGATAGAATTTCAACCTCAAAGACAAGATTGCAGCTAGTGAACAGGGAAGGAAAGATCTTTTAAAAATAACAAGGAATCAGGAAATAACAATTTAACAGCTACAAGGTGATGCAAAGAAAAACAAAGATTGATAGGGATAAACAAAAAAGAAGAGGACAACACAAATGACATCAAGAGGCTATTTGCAGAAGTAATACCTGAAAATTTCTCAAACATGAGAATGGAAACTGACATATGGATCAGTGAAGCATATAGAACTCCAAATAGCCATAATCAAAATAAATCTACACCCAGGCATATAACAATCACCATCCCAGAAATCCAACATAAGAACAGAATATTAAAAGCTGTTAGAAAAGACAGATCACCTACAAAGGAAAACTTATCAGTCAGAGCAGACTTCTCAACACAAACAATGAAGTCAAGAAGAACATGGAGTGAAGTATTTCAGATCCTAAAGGAAAATGACTTCTAACCTAGACTGATGTACCCTGAAAACCTGTCCTTCAAAATGGATGGATAAATAAGATACTTCCACTATAAAGAACAGCTGAATAACTTCATGATCACCAAACCAACCCTGCAAAGAATATTGAATGACATTCTAGATAGACATAGGAAAAAACCATTAAGCAAGGCAGACAACTAAGCAGAGTGGAAAGGTAAAGAATCAACAGCAGAAAAACAACATGTCAAAAATAAACCAATATATAACAGAACATACTTAAGAAAATGCAAAAGAATTGAAATTATCCATGCATGTTATCAGACCATAGCACCATGAAACTAGAAATTAATGATAAAAGAAACTGCAAAGACTCCACAAACACATGGACATTGACTAATACACTCCTGAGCAATCAGTGAGTCACAGAGGAAATTAAAAGATATCTACAAGCAAACAAAAATACAAATACAACTTACCAGAATCTGTGAGACACAATGAAAGCAGTCCTCAGAGTATACTTTATTGCAGTGAATTCCCACATCAGGAAAACAGAATAAACACAAATAGACAACCTAATGCTACATCTCAAACATCTAGAAAAAGAAGGGCAAGTCAAGCCTAAAGTCAAAAGAAGGGAAGAAATTATAAAAATCCAAGCAGAAATTAATGCAATAGAAACTAAGAAAACAATCCAAAGAATCACTGAATCAGAATTGGTTCTTTGAAAGAATAAATAAAATTGATAAGCCCTATTTTAAAAAGGAAGGAAAAAAACTCAGATTCATGCAATAAAGAATGAAAAGGGTGAAATCACTACAGACTGTGGAAACACAAAAGATCATCAACACCTATTTCAAAAACCTCTACTCTCATAGGTACAATAACACAGAAGAAATGGACAGATTCCTAGAAACATATGAAATACCAAAACTAGGTCAAGAAGATGTAAAACTGCTGAATAACCCAATTTATATTAATGAAATTAAAAATGTAATTAAATCCTTACCAAAAAAGAAGAGCCAAGGCCCAGACGGATTCACTGTGGAATTCCACAAGAAATTCAAAGAAGACTTAATGCTGACACTCCTCAAAGTCTTCCATGAAATTGGAAAGGAAGCAATTCTTCCTAACTCATTCCTGGAAGCAAATGTTACTCTAGTACCAAAACCTGACAAAGACTCAACTAAAAAAGAGAACTACAGGGCAATATCCCTAGTGAACATAGATGCAAAAATTCTCAATAAAATATTGGCAAACAGAACGCAGCAAGTCATTGAGAAGATTACACACCACAACCAAGTGGGATTTGTTCTAGCAATGCAGGGATGGTTCAACATGCATAAACCAATAAATGTTATCCACCATATCAATAAAACCAAAAATAGAATCACATGATCATTTCTATAGATGCAGAAAAAGCTTTTGATAAGGTCCAACTCTTATTCATGATAAGAACCTTATAGCAAATTGAAATAGATGGTCTTTACCTCAATATAATAAAGACCATCTATGACAAACCAACAACCAGCATCATATTAAATGGCCAAAAACTGAAAGTCTTTACTCTAAAATCAGGCACAAGACAAGGATGTCCATTATCACCACTCCTATTCAACACAGTACTGGAAATAATAGCAAGAGCAATTAGACAAGAGAGAGAAATAAGGAGAGAAAAGGAGTAAGGATAGGAAAAGGGGAAGTTAAACTATCACTATTTGTGGATGATATGATGCTCTACATAGAAGACCCCCAAAACTCCATTGAAAGACTCCTAGATATAACAAATAAATTTAGTAATGTAGCTGGATACAAAGTCAACACTCAAAAATCAATAGCATTCCTATACACTAACAACAAAGTCACTGAGAGAAAAATAAGAGAAGCCACACCCTTCACAATAGCATCCAAAGAATGAAATACTTAAGAATTAATCTAACAAAAGAAGTAAAAGATCTATTCAAGGAAAATTATAGTATTCTGAAAAAAGAAATTGAAGAGGACTTCAGAAAATGGAAAGACATCCCTTGTTCATTTTTAGGAAAACTAATTTTGCGAAAATGATCATTATTCCAAAATTGTTATACAGATTTAATGCAATTCCAATCAAGGAATACCACTAGTATACCTCATATACCACTAGGTATACCACTAGTATACCTCATAGATCTAGAGAAATCACTCCTAAAATTAATCTGGACCCAGAAGAGACCTAGAATAGCAAAGGCAATTCTAAGCAGCAAAGGCAAGGCCGGAGGCATCACAATCCTTGAGTTGAAGTTATACTACAAAGCAACTGTAATAAAATCATCATGGTACTGGAATAAAAACAGAGCCAAAGATCAATGGAATAGATTAGAAGATACAACTACAACTACCAACACACTCAGCCACCTTATCTTTGATAATGGGATCAAACACATTCACTGGAAGAAAGATAGTCTCCTTAATAAATGGTGCTGGAAAAATTGGCTCTCCATATGCTGGAAACTAAAACTAGACCCATGCGTATCACGCTGTACTAAACTAAAATCTAAGTGGATCAAAGATCTCAATATTAAACCAGAAGCAATAAATCTGTTGGAAGACAAAGTAGTTAAAAATCTTGAAGACATAGGGGTAGGTAGAGAATTCATAAACAAGAATCAAACTGCACGAGAAATGCTTCCCAGAATCAGTAACTGGGATCACGTCTTATCAAAGAGTTTATGCATGTCAAAAGAAATCTCCAGCATAGTGAAAAGAAAACTCACAAATTGGGAAAAACCTTAGTGAACTGTCCCTCAGACAAAGGATTACTGTCTAGATCATATAAAGAGTTAAAAAAATCAGATCCCTGAAATTCAAAGATGCTCAATCCAAAAATGGGCATCTGAGATGAATACATAGTTCTCAGAAATACAAATGGAAAATAAATACATGAAATGTTCAGCACCATTAGTCACTAGAGGAATGCAAATTAAAACCATACTGAGATTCCATCTTACTCCAGAAAGAATGGCCGGGATCAAGAAAACTACAAATGCTGGAGAGTCTTCATGGAAAAAGGAACTCTTCTGCACTGTTGGTGGGAGTGCAGACTGATGCAGCCATTGTGGAGGTCAGTCTGGAGATTCCTCAAAAAGCTGGGATTGAAAGTCCCACTTGACCCAGCTATTCTATATCTGGGCATATTCCCAGAAGAACTGAAAACATCATACTATAGTGATATATGTGTATCCATGTTTATAGCAGCACAATTTGTAATAGCCAGATCTTGGAAACAACCTAAGTGTGGTTCTTCAAAATGGCAGCTTGCTAGGGGATCGAGCGAAGAGTCTGTCTGGAGAATTCATACTAGAAGCTAAAAAATGACAACATGGAGAGGGCCAGACAAATCGATAGCGATTCTTATTAACCAAGACAGTACAGCTGGAGGATTTAAAGTCGTGCTGAGACCGTGAATGCTGATAACAGGAGGCTGCAAATCCCGTGCCTTTAAATCAACAAACTGACCCATGGACCCAGCAGGAAAAGCTGAGTTGCTTTTGGGGATTGCGGGAAACTGAGACCCGGACCGGGACTCCAAGTAGCAGCCAGGACTGCACCGCTGCACCAGAGTGGATGTACAAAGCTCTGGCGTTTCAAATCTAAATGGTGCACAGATATCTGACCATTCAGCGCTGTGCCGGGAGCGCACGCTGTGCACCGTTCTGCGCTGTGCCGGGAGTGCGGGAAAGGTGGGCAGCTTGGTGTGCAATGGTCCCAGAATGAGGACCTGCACCAGACTCTGGTGAGTACTGGGAACCCCGAGGCTGCTGGGGTTGGCCAGAGAACAGCCGGCCCGCCACCATGGGGAAATCAATAACACAGAGTCTGGTGCAGACATTTTGGCCTGGAGGCAGAAACTGCAGCGTGGTGACATCACCAGGTCCCCCTGTAGGGAGGGCTGGTGGAAGACATCTTGAATCCTGGCAGAGCCTGATTACTTGCTGGCTTCAGCTCCACACAGAGAACTTAGTGGGAGACATCTTGGTTTTGGGCGGATCTGCTATTCTGGTGCTCCTGTCACAGAGAGGTTTGGAAGAGAACGGCTGGGATTTGGGCAGAACCATGTGCCATAGTGACATTACTCAGCTGCTTCTGGTACAAAGAGAACTGGCAGGAGCTACTGGGGCTAAACCAAGCCTCTGCTTGGGGCCCAATAAGCGGATACAAAATAGTCACAACTCAGTGACAACCAGAAAGTACAGCCTAATTTAGGAACTAACTGGCACAGAGGCTAGAGACTAGCCTGTACTGCCCCTGCATCCCAGCCTACCCCAGATAACAGTAAATTGGGGAGGACAGCAAAAACTCAAGCCAGCACGCTTCTGAAAGGCCCTAAGCAATTCGGAGAGGGCCAGAGAACTACAGGACAGTCTGAAAGAAACTAGAAACATGACAAGAGATAAAAATTTAAAAAAAATCTCCAGCTGCCAAACAGGAGAAAATAAGCCCAGGAGAACTAAACACTGAAGAGAACAAGCACAGTAACCATCCACTACTTGAAACAGCATCAGCCGAAATTAAAAAGTACCTACATGATCTCATAGAGGAATTTAAAGCTGTACTCCTGATCCAAGTGAGGCAAGATATAAAGAGATTAATTAAAGAAATGACAAACCCTGCCCAAGAGAACACAGATGGAAGAACTGAGGAAATCAGAAAAGAAAGAGAAGCATCTGAAGAAGAATTTAAGCATAACTTAGAATACATGAAACAGATCCAAAGAGAATATCAGGAAACTAAAAACTCCATTGAACATTGGCAAAATGCCTTGACAGAAACTAAAGACAGCCTTCTGCAACTTGAAGAGAGATTTAGGACATATGAACGTGAAAGAAAAAGCCTCTTAAAAATAACAAGGAACCAGAAAGAAGCAATTCTAAAACTGGAAGATGACAAAAAGATACATAACCTAAGAATAAAGAATGTGAGTGAGGAAGCAGGAACATCCAAAAATGAAATACAAAAAATATTCACAGATATATTAAAGCAAAATTTCCCATGTATAGCAAAAAGAAATGATATCCAGATAAAAGAAGCATACAGAACACCAGCTACCTACAACCAAAACAGATCTACGCCTAGACATATAATAATCGAGATCCCAGAAATCTACCAAAAAAACAGAATATTAAAAGCAGCCAGAGAAAAGATGCAGGTTACCTATAACGGGAAATCTATCAAAATAACAGCAGACTTATCAACACAAACTCTTAAGTCAAGAAGGGAGTGGGGAGAAATATTCCAAGTCCTGAAAGAAAAAAATATGCAACCAAAGTTCATATATCCATCAAAACTTTCTCTAAAAATTAATGAAGAAATAAGATACTTTCAAGACAAGGAGGAACTGTGGGAGTTCATGGCCACCAATCCAACCCTACAGAGAGTGCTGAAGGACATTACAGAGAAAGAGAGGAAGAGATATCAGGATTCCAGCAACAGTGGCAGAGAGGCCTCAGTGAACGGGGCAGACAATGGAATGAGGGAATAAGGTGGACAAATTATAGCAGAAAAGTGGAGTAGCAGACATGAGGCAGAGATGGTAAGCTAGTCTTTAGTATAGACAGCTCTGAAACTATATTTTAAAAAAAAGCAGAGGTCATTGCTAATGGTGTATAACGATTTAAAAGACACAGTAGTCCTAGTGCCATATTTAGATTGAATTTAATTTGTTCTGGTCTGTCCACTCATGTCAGATTTGAGGACACAGACCTCTAGAACCAAAAATAGCAGGTTATACCATGGTAACTATCCTTACTTTCCTATTGACTTAGGCTGAAATCCTGTATTACTTACATTGTCTTACTATGACTGATCTTAATTGTATCTGAATCATAAGACTATTGGTTGGCCTTGACTGATTCTATTTGAAATTGGTATGCTTGTTAGAATCAACCCTAAAAGTAGAGGAAACTACTCTGAGCATGACAAGATGTAAAGAATATCCATACTGGTATGAATCAGTAACAGCTCTCAAATCCTACAATGCAGTCAAAGTTAAGTTTTTATAAAAATAGGTGATAGTATGTTTAACTATAATAAGCCAGTGTTGTGGACAAATCTATTGAAAATAACAAGAGAAAACATAGTAGCTATGGAAGATCATTTATATTGTAGTTTTATATGTCTTATCCATTGCATGTTTTTCTAGGAAATTGTTTTGCTGTCTTGCTATGACTTGGTTTTCCCTATAATACAGAGAGGATAGATATATAGGTAGAAATTCACACATGGGTTTTTTTTTCTTAAATTATTTACAGGAACAGATTATATAATGCAAGATGTAAGGAACAAATACTCTGAGGGAGAGACACTGAGAAACCCGAGGCTTATTTTGTAGCATTATAATATAAATTCTAGATCTATTGTTTGCTGATTAGAATGACATTGGACTGGTTTCTTCAGTTCAACTTCAGCATATGCAGAGATGGGGACGGCTATCACAAAGAGAATGAGAGATGCGATGGTAGTTGCTATTGTCTTCCCTAATTTGGAACTTGAGGACCTAAAAGGACTTCATCATCCTGTAATGATTTGATTAGTTCTATAATATGCAATAAGTATATAAAGTGGGTGAAGATAGGGACAACTATTTGTAAGAAGCTAGAGACAGTTAGACAATGAAGATCTCCAGTGGACTTGCTTTGAAATCTGTATTTCTTTAAATTGTTTTTTATTTTTTTTTAAATGTTCTGTTCTGTTTTGATATGGTTAATCTTACCCTCGTTGAGATGTAAAACAAATGTGTAGGACTGATAATCATATTACTGAGCTTTTGTTCGATCATAGAGCAGAATGGTTTGTAGGGTCACTTTTTTGAATGTCATTCTAAATACTTTAATTCTATAACCTGAACAGCTATTTCGAAGATGACAATGTGTAACTTATCAACCGGCAATTTCTTACCTTTTGCTTGTCTGTAGTTTTGTATTATTTCTACCCTTTTTTTAATCTCCATGTATTTTTTTCGTTTCCTTTTCTTCAAAAAAAAAAAAAAAAAGAAAAGAAACAACCTAAGTGCTCATCAACTGAGGAATGGATAAAAAAGATGTGGTATTTTTATACAATGGAGTATTACTCAGCTATAGAGAATGATCACATTGAGATATTTATAAATAAAAAATGCAGCTTGAGACCACACTCATAAGTGAGATAAGTCAAACTCACATGTAAAAATACCATATAGTCTCCCTAGTGTAAGAAATGGTAAGAGTATATAAGATGTTATGGTAATCATGGTTTCTCATTATATTGCTTTGAAGTCTTATAATGTTTTCATTCATTGGTTGGAATAGTTTTATTCTGTTTTGTTTGATTTTATTATGTGTGATGGTATGAACAGCTATTTTGAAGAAAACAAGACATTGTGGCAGCCATTGCTGATTTAATATCATCTTGTTTTGAAGTCCTACCATGCTTTTGTTCTTCTGTTTCCATTGGTTCTACCATATTGTGTCTTATTGGATTTTAATATGGGTAACAGTATGAACAAATTTTTTCAGGAAAATGAGATATTATAGTAGCCACTGTTCAATTTCTGTTATTTGGTTTTGAATGTCCTGTAATATTTTCATTCTCTTTGATGGTTTTATACTATATTGTTACATTTGATATTATTATGTGTGAAGGTATGCTCAACTACTTCAAAGAAAAGAGACATTATGGTAGGTGCTGTTGATATCTGGTTGTCTTGTTGTGAAGTGCTGTTTTGCTTGCATTGTTCTTTTCTGATTTGCTTTGTTCTGTTCTCTTTTGCTTTATTCTCTTTAAAATTAAAAAAAAAGTCACTCAGCACTCAGGCAGCCTATGCGCTGGACTGTGAAATCTTGATTTTCTATGCCACACTATCTACTCTTTAGTGATTCTAACAGGAGGAGAAGCCAGAACTTGGAGACAAGAAATAATATATGCCTGCCATTGAAATGTCAACTGTAGTCCAGGTTTGGCATGCATGACTGTGATTCCAGCACTGAGGAGGCTGAGGCAGAGAATAGTGAGTTCCAGGCCAGCCTGAACTACATAAGGAGACGCTATCTCAAAACAGCAACGGATAACAACAACAACAGCAAAGTCCACTGCATTTATCTCAAGGGTAGAACATAATCAGAAAAGCTATATAAGCAACTGCATTGTTATGAAGGGTGAAGCATAGAACTGGTCAATATGGAGTCCAGAACACAGAGAGTAAAACACAGATAACAAAAGATTTAGCTGACTTCATCTAAAGCTGCCCAAGGAAAAAGACTACAGTACTTGGAAGAAAATAAATACCCTATCACAGAAATGAGAATTGAAATGAAACGAAATCTGTCTGAGAAGAGGCAATTTGTTCAAATGTTTCTTTACCTGCTGTATTTTTCCCATGAGGTCATCCAATTGTTCATTCTGTGTCAGTGCACAGTAATTATGTTATTCCTAGTGTCAAAACACAAAGTTAGAACAAACTTAAAGATTGTATATTAGTTGTGATCCTAGAATCAGGTAACATTTCATTCTATCCAATAAAATGAAGGTTCCAGTGAGCTGAGCAGGGGAGCATGGCTTGATAGACATAAAAAGGCTAAAAACAACAGAAAAACAATGAAAAGTGGATTAGTTATTTTAAAATTATTTTCTTTGTAAACACTGAAGCAGAAGAAGCTTCCTTATCAAGTCAAGTAAAACTAGCCTGTTTAGGAATTTGGGTGTCATCTTTTATTTTTATCTTTTTGGAAAGTCAGATAATGAGCAAGTGTCAGCCTTAGCAGGTGTAGACCTTTGGTGTGAGTGAGCCATTTTAGTCTTAGTGCAGGAGCTCAGCCCAAGCCAGTGGCCACCTATAAATTTTATTTAACTGTACCGGCCCTGATCCCAGGGTACAAGGAAGACAAAGGTATGGATGGGTTTCTGTGGTGGTCGGTTGGGTGGTAGACAAGGATACAGGCATAAACAGGCAGGCATAAACATTCAATTCACTGGAAAGACACGTCCTTTGTATTAACAAATAAATTCACCTTCTGGCTTGTATTTTTTCATATTCAGCTCTTTCAAACCTCAAATACACCAATACAATTGAGTTTCTGCATCTGTAGAGCTGCCATCTTGGTTCTTCTTGGGATTTCTCCATTCCCTTGGAGGCCCACAGCTTCTCCCCTCCATTTTCTGCAATCTCAGCTATAAGAGTATTCTAATGTGCCCAAGTCATGTATCCCAGAAAACTTAGCCCACTCCATTGCAGTTTAGAAAGTGTTTTAGCTTCTCATAGTCAGACAGAAACTGTGCTGAAAGCTGGTATTACAAAGATAAAAGACATGACATTTTCATGTAAGGAACTCAAAAGTGGTACCTGGTGGTCCCGAGGCCACCAGTGTCAGTAGCACCTGGAAGCATGTGAGAATTGTAGAATCACAGACCTACTGGATCTGAATCTATGTCTTACCATAAGCCTCAGCTCATTAGTATGCATACTAAGTTTGAAAAACACTGATCTAGAACAAAAGACTCAACAAAAGCCATCTCAAGTTTTATGATGGTAGTATAAATAAAGTCAGTGGGAACATAGAAGAGCATGTGGTTATTTCTAATGGGGAAAAACAGGGCAGTCCTTAAAAAGCAGTAGGCATGTACGTTGAAATGTAAGTCAAATAGACCAGTAGCTTGGGGAATACAGAGGGGGTGCCAGTGGGAGAATTCTGGTTAAGGGTAGAGAAGAAACCAGGCAGAAAGACCAGAACATGGATTTTCAAGAGCTCTTTAAGCTCGCCCTGGGACGGGCAGCCACACCCGAATGTAGGTGCCATACTCTCCTGGCACTGACCCAGATGATGAGGCCCTCTCAAGCCTTGTCACCTGACCTCCATGGCAGGAACTGATCAATGCATGGATAGGGGGAGCTCCCCACCCTCAGTGACCCCTCAGGATGAGGGGATGATGTTTGCAGTCAGCAAAGGATGCTGAGTCTCAGATCTTGTGCCAGGCCATCTGGTCCCTGGCAGGAACTCTACAGAGTGACCTTGATAAGAACTGGATGCGCCAATTCACATGGATGATTCCTGGCAGCCCAAATAGCCTTTGAGGAGAAGGTTTCCCCCTCTTTCCAATGTTAACAGAAGGAAATGCTAGAAAAAGTAAAGTAGTGACAAATAGTGGGAAAGAATTGGGGGAAGGAATCCTAGCCTGACCTGTATGTCCTTTCCAGCCCTCATGACTTGTGACTTTGCTATTTTCTAGACAGCTTTAGAAAGATATGCCACTTCCCCATTTTGCATACAATTTAGATTTCCTTGGAATTCACCTTCTGGTGGCAAAATAAACATTTTTCTTGGTGATTTGATCTCCAGCCAGATCACAAAAGCACTGCCTGGGTTGCTGCCTTGGTTATTTTTCTCTCATTGCTGAGACAAAATACCTGAACATCAAAATGAAGGAAGGAAACATGTATTTAGTTTACAGTTTTCGGAGATTTCAGTCCGTACTCAGCTGGCTCCAAGGCAGGGTGATATAGCTTAGGGTTGACTGTTTATGGTGGCTTCAAGTACCAAAGGTGACAAGAGCAAAAAGGTCAAAAGGAAGCACACCTCCTTTCCTCCCCCATATTGTGTGCCATCTACTCACCCCTGGGCAGGCGCAGCAATCACACCACCAATCCCAGCACTAGACAATGAACCAATCGCAAATGTTAGATTCACCCGCCTTCAAAAGACTCTCTCCCATGGCAGCATGAGGCTTTGGGGGATCGCTAGACACAAACCATAACAGTTGCATTATTCCTCAGGATTACATTGAGGGAAAAAACGTTATCAATGAAATACCTATTGCATATCTACTGTGTTTTTGGTGGGGTTTTTTTTTTTGGCACCAACTGGAGCACTAAAGAAGAAATTTGAGTTTTCTGATCAAAAATGTTCTGGGATATGTATTTGGAGAAATATGACACATTTATAAATAAGAAGGCAATGTACTGGTATGCCATCATAAAGTGTTCTGTTAATAGACATTAACATTTCACAGTGCTAAACACTTTATAGGAATCATGTCACTTATTTTACACAAATCTATGGGGTAACAAATCATATAGGATGTTTTTACTGTAAATAATAGAAAAACCTGATTTTATTGTCTTAAATAGTAAAAAAAAAAAAAAAAAAAAGTCATTCATTTAACAAGAACTCTACCACGGCAGCTGAGCTAGTCAATTCAGTGGTGAAATGAAGTCTTAGAGGATCCAGGTTGTTTCTAGTCTGTCTCTCTGACATTCTCCTTAGTTTTGTCCTCAGATTGGCAACCATCATGGTTTCAGTGGCTGACACATTTCCGGATACCACATCCTTACACGCCCAGAGACAGAATTAAGAGCTTTATTTTATATATCTGTAGCCTACTTTGCTTCTGCTAGAGTTCACTAATCCAATGCTGAATTTTACTTTAACGTCTCAGTTTCTGCTCTGTGAACTTGGAGAGATTTCAGATTCTCACAGGAGCCTCAGTTTTCACTCTGATTTCTGAGCAGAGAACAACTTCCTTGTTCTTTCCTAACATGATTGGAGAAGCCTGAGGTGTTTGTCTAGTCTCCTAATACTTTTCTAAAGGGACAAAGTTCCAAACTTCCAATCCAGCCTTAGCAGGAACCTTGTCTTAGTTCTCTAAGATTACAAAAGTCATTGCTAGTAAGATGTATATGTGGGTCCAATCTCACCCAGTTTGCCACAGAATCAACTCATTATTTGGATGATGTAATGTCACTTACTTCTGAAATGAGAATTAAACCAGTATCATTCCCCAGATAGGAAATGGACCTTTCCTCATCTGCTATGACCCATCACCCCACTTCCTCCAGAACCCCACAGCTAATGGCTATTGCAATCCCATAAAATGTGTTGAGTGGCCGCTGTTGCTATGGAGATGATCCTGCTATCTCCACCTCCACCTCCACCCCTACTCACTTCCACGCCATCCCCATTTTTCCTTCCATGTTTCTCTGGTGCCACAGTATAGTCCTTGCACATGCCAGCAGATTCTTGTGAAGGAGATCTGCTGCAGGCACCATGCCCCTCTCATGGCCCCAGAACTTCTCTCCACACTCAATATTATCAGGCTCTCGCTGGCCCCTCTGAAGTCCTGACAAGTTTTCTAAGCCAAGAAACAGGAATTTTTACTACATCAGGGACACATCATGTGCACACACACACACACACATACACACATGTACACATGCGCACACACAGTTCAGAGTTCCAGAGGTCTTTTGGTACGATGAAACACAGAATTCAAGCTGAGTGGTGAGTCTCCATTACACCAGACAATGAACGACCAGATGTTGGGATTTGACCTTCCTGCTAGTCCTCCAACTCCAATAATGTTCAGAAACACAAATCATTTCTTACTGACAGTGAGACTTGTTTATCTGCCATCAGCCTGTTCAGAAAACTGGATTGGAAATACAACGCTGGGATTTCTTTTCTGTTTTTAGACTACTTTATACGTGAATGATGCTAAGACACATGAACACATCTCTGCCACTGGCAAAAAAGAACTATGAATTTAGTTTAACTTTCAGCTTTCAGGGTTCACTGACTTGTACTGTTATCTGGCGACACTAGGGATGAGGAGAGCAGGGTGGAGGCTGAGGGCTGTGACTATCCACACTTCAAACTGTTGCTCGTCAGTTTCCTATACACAGTCTATAAAGGGAGAGAGGAGTAAATCTGTACATTACTCTCAAAAGATTCTGCTGCCTCACAGGAAGCCCACGCGTGAAGGTGTGAACGGGGGCACCTTTCCTTTTCCCTCTCTGGGTGTACTTCATCTTCCTCCACATTGTCCTCCCTTCTCCCTCAGCATTCATGCTGGCAGCATATTGTAATGACAGGAAACTGGCTTTTAAAGTTTAGACCACCCAGTTCAACGCCTATAATTTTCCTTTGGAAACTCACATAGCTCATTTCAACCTCAAAAGCATCATCTACTTCAAAAGAATAATGATTCTTCTTAGTTAACCAGGGTGTGTGAAAATTGAAAATGATAATACACATAAAAGCATTTTCTGGAATGTTATCATTGGCTGGTGCTTCCTGAGGCTGTGTTCATAATTCTGGCGTGCAGGAAGAGGAGACAGGGAGAACTCACCCGTGTACACCTCAGCGCTGATCCTGTTCCTGGTCTGCGTGAATAGAGCGCGTGTAACTAAGGGTGGGGGCGCTACTACCATTACCCGATGTGGCCGGTTCACTTGCTCTTGTAGAAAAAGCTTTTTGTACCACATTGCTGAAGGTTATTGAGAGTTACTCTGTGATGGACAGTGAGCTAGGCTTTATTTTTTTCCAACTACTAATAATGCTAAATTTGAGAAATAGGCAACTGCCCCATAGAAAGGGTAACTGGCCCAAGTTCATGCAGCCAGTAAATGTTAGAATCAGAGTATAAGTGCAGGCACAGTAATTGTAGAGCTCAGCCTGAGTCCACATGATGATAGAATTGAGGTATTTTGGTCACAGGTGGTGAAAGAGAAGAGGGAGAAAGAAAAGGTAACTTAGGGGACAGGAAGACCAAGATGCCCTAGGTAAGACCTTAGAGATTCATGGACCTCCAGGCACACACCACCACAGAACAGCAGAGTTCTGCTGCCTTCCAGGAGTCAGACCCAAACTTCACGGGCCACAGTGGGCCTCACAGCCCCTCTATGCAGCTGGCATTGCAGCTTCTGCAAAGTGGATGGAGTGAGTGAGGCCAGGCCATAACGCATGGAAACACATCTGGAGCCTGGCTAAGCCGTTCACCTCTGCGTTCTTCTAAAGCTATGGTTTCTTTTAAAATTTAAAAGCAAAGATTCCCAGAGGCTTTCTTGGCTAGCCCGTAAGTGACAAACTTCTTAGCACTGTTTCAGTAGGCCAGCAGTTGTGGAGCACCTCCCTTAGGATCATCAAGCTCCCCTTTGGCCTCTGTTACTGAGCCATTTCTCCGACTCAGCACTGGGTGCTCAGGACACTGCTCAGTGCTCCCAGCACGGGATATCGCCACAAAGAAGTTGTTTGTATGTCTGACTCAATTCCTGTCCTCCCATGCTCTTTTGAACCAACTTCAAACAGACTTCTGACCCCACCTTTCCACTGAAATTGTTCTTTTCCTGACGAGTAATCATTTCCATGCTGTTAAATCCAAAAGTCAATTTTCAGTCCTCCTCACTCAACCTCTCGACAGTATTTGATATGAGCATCTAACAATGACTTTTTTTTAATGAAGAGGTTATATTTTAGGGAAGTAAAATAATAAAAATTTTGTCTTTGTATTTGATCTTAGGAAATAAAACTGAGTAAGATACACACACACACACACATAAGTGTATGGCACAAAACTACTATAATTTTGTAGCTACAAAAAGAATCTGGTACAAGTGTGATCATTCAGACAACTGGTATTTCTGTTAGCAATGTATCCCTGCCCCCCAAATGGTGACTAACTTTTGATAGAACCCTGAGCAAAACAAAGGTTAATGTTTCAAAAATGGTTTAATGTTAAGTGCATAGCAAGCTATACTAAAAAGGGGGTAGGTTCTAACCTTAGATAATTATGGGCAGCTTTGCTTTCACTTGAGTGAATGTCTGCATGGGACAGGAGGCCATTCTTTTTGCTTGATACTATCTCCTACATTGCAGAATATGTAATATTCCTGGCCCTGGGCCATGAGATGACAGTAACATCCCCAATCACTGTGAAGCCACAAATGCCCCTTAGAGTTACCACAATGCTCCTTAGGAGGTTGACACCACATGGGAGACAATTCTGCCCTAATTCTGTGGATTCTGCTCATTTGTTTGTAGCTGGTGAGCAGAGACATTGACTGGCTTTATCCTGGACTGCTTTTATTGATATTTGTGCAGCCCAAAGTTTTAGATCATGGCCATAGTGGACCACTCAGAGTAAAGGGCAGGCATGTGTCCCATTACAAAATCATGCATGCTCCAGCCACTGCAAAGGACTCAGCCTTGCTAAGCCAGCAGTTCCTTCCCTGCAATCCACGGCATGCAGGGGCCTCGCTCAGTGCTCTTCACACTGCTTTAAAGAACTGAGACCTGAGGTAGGAAATGCAGATGCTCTGGCTGTTGCTATTGCTATAATAAAGTCCTTTGTCTGTGAACTAAGCTTGCATCTTGTGTCACCAAACATGAGACTCTTGGGGGCTAACTTGTTACTAGACTAGCTCCCAAATCCATGCTGTCTTCTTGATCTCTCCCCAAATTCCAGACATTTATATCCACTTGCCATTAATAACTAATACCAAACAGACATCTACAACTTGAAATGTCCCAAATAAACTCCGAGTGTTTCCATAAAATCCTATTCTTCTGGAAGATTTTGCCATCTCGGGAACACGCAAATTCATCTGATTCCTTATACTAAAAACCTTAGGCTCATCTTTGCTGTTAATTTTTCACATATCACATGTCTAATTGAACAATAAATCCTCTTGACACTGTCATCAAAAAAAACATGCACAGCTAACCTCTTCTCGCTATCTTCAGCCTACACTTCCCAGTGTGGGCCGCTCTCAGCTCCCATCTGAAAAATCACCAGGCCTCCCATCTGGTCTCCTGCTTCCTTCTTGACTCCGTACAGTCTACCAACATCGCACCCAAAATGGTCTTAAGCTTAGGTCTAAGTCACTTCTTTGCTCAAAAGTCCCTTATGACTTCCCATCCCACTCAAAGCAGAAAGCAAAGGCCTGCGGGGACTTGTGCAGCCCCATGGAATCCAGCTCCTCTGCTCCTCTGTCCGCTCTCTCGGCTATCTCTCCCTGACTCACTCAGCCCCAACACACAGGCTCCACTCTGAATCCCAGAGATGTGTATCCACCTGTCAGCAGCACGTCCATTTAGATATCTAATAGGCATCTCATACCCAGCACATCTAAAACTGGATGCTGGTTATTTCCCAAAAACACACTAAGCATGCACCTGCCTCAGGACCCTGGCACCTGCTGTTCCTTCTTTCTGAACAGCTCTTCACTAGCTTACATTTATCAGTCTCTGCTTAAATGTTACCATTGTCATTCACCCATGACCCTACTTCAGAGTAACAGCCCCTAGCCTCATATACCTGGTACATCATCTTCTCTCCCCCTCTTTTTTCTCCCTTACTGTATCTAATATTATATGTACACATTGCTTATTTTTTTATCACCTATCTCTTCCCATTGAGATGTAATTACTTGTTGAATAAACACAACAATCAACATAATCTTCACAGCATATCCCCAGACTTTTACAAGTAAAATTTATTTTTATTTATTTATTTATTTGTCTTTTTTGAGACAAGGTCTCACTATGCAATTCAGGCTGGCCTTGAACTGACAACAGAGTTGTGAGCCCAGGCTAGTCTCAAAGTCACAACAACCCTTCTGCCTCAGCCTCCTGAGTGCTGGGATTACAGGCGTGAGCCACCACACCTGGCTACAAGTAGAATTTAAACAGTCTCCATCACTGAACTTCTCGTAACATATTTGGAGGCATCTGATTAGACGCTGTGAAATGACTAACAGGTAAAACCCAAAGCCAGGAAGCCTGCTTTCAGAGCCTAGTTACATCCCTTGTTAGTCCTGTACTGCTGGGCCATGTTACAAATTGATCTGTCATTTCATTTGTCAAGTAAACCTCAAAAGGCAATTCCCCACTCATCCCATGGGCTGTGATAATTACTAAGTAAAACAATATCTAAAAGAAAGTCAGGTGTGATGGCAATACCTGTAATCTCATCTCTTGGGAGACTGAGGCAGGAGCACTGCCACAAATTCTAGGCCAGGCTGGGCTACACACTGAGTGCAAAGCCAATCTGAACTACATAATGAGACTCTGTCTCAACCCCATCCCAAAAAGAACTCTGGAAACTATAAAACACTCCTGGACCAAAATCTTAGCCATGCAGGTTAATAAAGAGCCAGGCCAGTATAGTTGTCAAATAACTTATCCTAATTCAATCTAATATCGCCTTCTAAATAAAAATCCTCTACCCTGCCTTAGAACTTCTCTCTGTCTCTGTCTCTGTCTCTGTCTCTGTCTCTGTCTCTCCCTCCCTCTTGCCCACTCTCTAGCTCCCCTCTCTGACTTCCCTTGCCTAGGCCCAGGGAACAGGAGACTGGGGAGAAGAGGAGCCTTGCAAGGCTGAGGTGTTTGTCTGCACCCTCTGGTTGACCATCCTTCTCCAAAGGCACCTCTGTGGCTTTTTTTCTCGGGAATAATGTGATCATGCATCGCGGCAACCCGCCTGCTTGTCTCCATTTTCTCCTTCAGACGCCTGCCCTCAACTCCTCCTCTCAATCCTTAGGTCTCTTTCACCCTCTCACCATGGGGGCTTCTGGAGGTCTCCTGGAGGTCTTTTTCTTCCCACAGCCACAGATTCATGTACCTGCAAGCAGGAGCCTTGACCCTTCTGTGAATGTGAGCCTTTCTCTTTCTGTCCAGGAGCTGAAGCCCAGGACAGCCTGTTGCTGCTGAACTCTCAGGTGAGCATCAGACCTTCTTACCCTGACCTTCTTACTCTGGAGTGCACGTGCCCACTTTCCATGTAACACCCTTGAGATCCTGCTCACATGGCGGAAGGGGACAGAATGGGAATGGGCATCCTCATCTTGCCCACTGTCCGGTGGGGAGTGGAGAGCAGGAAATGCATGGGACAGTGACACACAAAGTTTCTTCAGAGAAATCCCACCTCCCATCCTTGGGCAGCCTCAACTTCTCTGGACAGGAGCTGAGTGATAAGGAAAATCAGAAACACTGATGTGGGCTCCCCGCCGAAAGTCCTGCAAGTCCAGGCACTCTAGCACTTCCCCCAGGCATGGTGGTGGGCCTCTCATGGACAGTTCTATTGCTAGACTATGAAGACTCTGCTGAGATGAGAGAGGAGTTGTAGTTAAGATGCTGTCCCAGTGTCTGTGGAACTGAATTCTAAAAGTGGAAAATGAGAGGATGGCCCCAGAGGAGATCTACTACTGATGTTCTGTCCAAAAAGCCAGTGCTGCTGAGAATGGAGCATCTGAGGAGGTCTTAAGGCTCCCTGCAGAGAAAGTCTTCACCCAGAAGGCTAGGTGAGCAGGGTATTAATTATCTGGAAGCACAGATGGTGAGAGGGGTAGATGTGGCGTGACACATGGAGAAGATGACCATGCCACCCTGGCACTGGTAATCAGGAAAGTAACAGTGCAAACAGTCAACCTGATCATTCAACCCAGAACTCATTCTGTTCAGGACCTTAGGGTCCTTTGATGAGACGAGACTGTCACTCCTGCAGGGAGCTGCATGTTACCATCCTGAGCTTCCTTATTTAAACACCAGCACTTCAACGTACCATTTTCCTTCTTTGCTCCAAAACTATATTCCAGTAGAATTCATCAGGTTAGAGAATGAAATACAGAGGAAAATCAAAAACAAGTGTAGGAGATATTATCTTTATTTAAGCACATGCAGTGGTCTTTACACCCTCCTGATTACAATTTGAGTCACTTGATTTCTACTACTTAGCGCTAGCTGCATTTTACCTGTGAAGAAATGGAATCTCAAATTGACTGAGAGATTTGAGTTATAAAAACACAGAACAACAAGGTGGCCTAACTTGCTGTTCCCAGAGCTCTGGGCTTTTCTGCTGGTGCTCATCCTGTGTGCTTCACCTGAACGCCTCTACATGCCTGCTTGGATTCCACCATCGTCAAAAGGTGGCTTCCACCTAACTTCTTGCGTACACCTGTACCCCTTCCCTCCAAGGCAGGAGCAGTCGTGTCTTCCTCAGCCAACAGAACTTCAGTCTTTTTCAGACTCCGTCATAGCCTCCTTCTTAATACTGCTATTTGTTTTCTCCCTGACCACATTAATTCTTAAAGACAGAGACAGTGTCTCATGGGCAAGATATCTCCCAAAGCTTTTTACACGAGCATTAGAGTAAGTGTGTCAGTCCCAGCAGGTGCTCAGCATATGGTTTTTGAACCAGGCACACAGCGGCATTGCAAAAGATGGAATCTCAGGTATCCCGGTACTACAGCCCCTTGTTTGCAGCTCTCACGAACAAGATCTGAGGGTTCGCTGCCATCAAAAGTAAACGCTGGCTGACTGCCAGAGGGCATCTACCCCATCCTGGCCTCTGCTTCAAAGTTCCCCCAAGTCCCAGCCGGCAGTTCTTTTGATCTTTCCATGTTTGCTCATTAAAGTTAATTTGGGACATGAAAAGATCCAGGACTAAATATTTCATTAAGGCCAGGACATCCTAACGCAGCAACTACAGATAAAACAGGTAAAACAGAGCAAAGGTTCCAAGCACGAGGCCAGCGACTGCAGCACCTTAGGCTCAGGGCTGGCGTCTTCAGGCAGCTCCCAGATGCCGAGGGTGTAAAGGCGGTGGGTGTGTGCTCGGTGTCTGCAAGCACCTCCACAGCTTACTCACTGGAGAGTGAGGAAGCGTGGTTCGTTTGGAAACAGTCGTGTCTACAGTCTTGTCTGATATTCTCAACATCAGCTACCATCTTCACTATGTGCCAAGGGTGTGCCAGTTGTTTTATGTGGATTGTCCTTTCTGTCCCGCACGGTAACTCTCTGAAGTGTTCTACTGCTGACTCTATATTACACAGGGGGAAACGGAGCTTACACATGTTACTGATTGGGCTAAGCTCTTACAACGGTGATGAGGTTGAGGGTCCAACAGCATCAGGGTCTCCCTAGAATCCATACTTCTAAGCACCTCACCCTATTGCTTCTTGGAATATCTAAAACTTCATATTCTTTCTTATTGATAGAAAGGATACTAAAGCAGTAACACTGCGTAGCTTATGTAGCGGTTCAATGAGGGGAGGCCTTAGTTTTTTAAATCTCATGCCTAAAAGTTTGTTTATTTGTGGGACAAAAGACTAATGACACCAATTGTTGGTGTTCTGAGAAGCCAAGGACAACTTTGCCTGTGTGATATGTCATATAATCTTAAGACACAGTGGAGTTTTTTGTTGTAAGGTTCTACACAGCTGGAGCTGAAATGGTGGGGAAAGCTGGAGGACAGAAGAATGCAGTGATCCGGTATTAATCTCAAGTGCCTCTAAGCTTCTGTTCTAATGGAACTGTCTTTCCTTGGGAGAAAAATTCTATTTTAGTAAATACAAGTTATTAATTACTATAGAGCTTTTCATTAAAGGAAGAAGTAAGTACAATAAATAAATACAATAGTAAATTCAATAGTAAGTACAATAAGTAAATACAATAGTAAATTCAACTATAAAAATGGACATAATAAATCTAAGCATGTTAAATTTCCCTGTTAAAGTAACACAGATTTCCAGAATAGTTTAAAATACAAAGTCAAACTTTATGCTATTTCCAAGACATACGCTTAAAATAATGGATCACAAAAAGGTTGAAACATAGGTATTTGTGCCAGAAAAAAATAATAAAAAGATGTAAATGCTAAGATGATAACATCAGACAAAGGAAAATAAAAGCAAGAAGCATTAATGATTAAGAGAAAGACATTATATTTGCTATATTACATTCAGTTCATCAAAAAGATACCAGCTATGGCCCTTAATGCATTGAAAATATGGCATTATATCTTTTTGTTTTCAAATATGTAAATGAAATAAAAACTGGTAGAAATATAAAAGAAGTTAAGAATCCAGAACCATTGTCAAGAGTGGGAGGGTGTGATGCATGCCTGTAATTCCAGCACTCCGGAGGCTGAGGCAGGCGTATTGTTGTGAGTTTGAGACCAGCCTGTGATACAAAGTGAGTTCAAGACCAGTCCAAACTGCACAGCAAGACTCTGTCTCAAAAAGACTCCTCCCCCAAAGAAAAGTGTGGGAGGGAGCAGAAGGAAGTGGGGTGTATCAACTCCCTGGGATTAATGTAATCATGTGTACCGCAAACATGTAATAATAAAAATAAATTTAAAAAGTCATAACCCATTGTCAAATAACACAACGCATTCATCTTAGACATAACGATGGCCTGTGAAAAAATAACAGGGAGATACTGCTCAAGGGGCCCTTATGAAGAAAAACAATACGGACATTTTCCAAAAACAGAAACCGTATCAACATAAAAAGACAAGAACAGACACTATTTGGAAATTAAAAGACATTCTTCTAGTTGACTTTTGGCTTGAAGAGATAATAAAAACAGAATGGAAAAACTATTCAAAAAAGAAAGAAAATAACTCCACATATCCAAACCTGAGACGCAGTCAGCAGAAGGTCAGAAGGAAAAGGGAATTCTCTTTCCTCAGTGTACTGAGTTAGGGGACAAGCACCTCACTTACCTGCCTCTGCCCCTCCACAACCCACACAGCACAGCATGTGACGGGACTCTTTACCACTGACCGCCCTGCCGGGTGGCCTTAAGGTTGGCATCAATGATTTCCCTTCTTTTGAATTGAACATTTAAAGGCCTTTGTTGCTTTCCTTTCCACACAGCACATTTTCTTGAACAGTATTCTTCAATACAACTTCCTTCAACAATGAAAATGTTCTACACGTGTATTGTACTAAAATATAGTAACCACACGTGGCTCCTGAGCTTTGAATATGATTAAAGAATCAAAGTGTTACTGTTACTTACAGTAGTGGAGATGGAATCCAGGGCCTTCACACTGAGCATACTCCCCAGTCCTTTTTCATTTTTTAAAAATTTTGACAGTCTTTATAAGTTATTACATTGCCTAAGCTGGGCTCAAACACATGCTTTTCCTGCATCAGCCTCCCAAAATGCTGGGATTGCAAGTGTGTGTCATCATATCTGGCTTGAATTTATTTTTAAAAAATTTCATTTTAATGTAAATAGCCTTACATGGTTAGTGACAACCATACTGGGCAGTGTTGTTCTGGACAAAAAAAAAAAGTCAGCTGGCCCCCTAATATTTTTTGTTTCCTTTTTTTTTTTTTTTTTTTAAAGACAAGTCTCAAATCAGACTGTGGTGGTACACACCTGTAATCCCAGTACTTGGGAAGCTGAGGCAGTAGGATCATCCCAAATTTGAGATCAGCCTGGGCTACAAAGTGAGCTCAAGACCAGCCTGAACCACACAGTGAGACCCTGTCTTAAAGAAAAAAAAAGGTCTCCCTGTGTAATTCAGGCTGACTTTAAACTCACCATGTAGCCCAGGCTAGGCAATCCTCCTGCCTCAGTCTCCCAAGTGCTGGGATTATAGGCATAAGCTACTATGCCCAGAACACCCAAAATTTTTTATAATCACTATTGCCACCATATCATCAATTCCTCAAAGTCACTTCTCCCAACTCTGACTTTCACATGTACTTCAATCAAGGGAGGTGATGTGATGATTTCAAGGGAGGTAACTGTGATGACAATGTATGCTAAAAAATAAAGGCCCTGTTTCCTCTGGCAAGGAGGCTATCTGTGCATTTCTCACATGAATGAACCATCTAGTCCCAGGATTTCATCCTGAGGCCACTTCTGAGACCATTCTTGATATGCTATGCATCATCGATTGATCCAGAGTTATACAATCAAATGTGATAGAATTAAGTGTGCTAACTAAAGAAACCATTTAAAGCAATGCTAGTAAGAGTGCCAAAGCACTAGAGATTTAGTAACTGTGAAGAACTACCGACTACACCCAGGTCTGAAGGCCAAGGGTGATGTATTTACCAGACCTAGAGAGGTAGCTTTACCTTAGAGCTATGGCCTTCTGTAGGTGCTGGAACCAACCTACCGTGACCCAGTAGGCGGGGAACACAAGTACATCAGATCCACTCTCTTCCTGATCACCAGCCTTTATTAGTAATCCAATCATGAACCACAGAGTGAAGAAGGCCACTATCGTCATCCGTACAGCACAGCTTCCTGAGGTGTGAGGGAGGATGAATAAAGGTGGAGAGGGTTCTAGAGTAGCAACTAAAATGTTTCTTATATCCTTATTTGAACTACTAAGAAAAGTCTGTCCAGTTAAGGCTTAGATCCTGATCTTGTACTGATTCCCCATATAAACAACACCCAGGCTCTGTCAGTACCTGGCCAAGCAGTGTCTTCCTCTCCTGGAGCTATTTCCCAACAAAACAAGATGAGTTCTAAACATGACAGCGATGATGACGATGGTGACAGCAATGATGACAACCTAAGAAACCAAACAAAAACAGATAAAAATGTGCTTTTAAAAGAAGCGTACGCTAAAACCTCCTCCTCGAAGCTTTGCATGACATATGGGGATGATTTTGACTTGATTTGTTTTCTTCCCATGAAAAACTATTGCTGTTGAAATCCTCTAAAATGCATTTAATGTATAAATCATCATACCCTCAAATTCCAAAGCATTCTTTGATTGTTAAGGCATATTTTTATATATTGTGTATATACTTTTAGCAACATTGTAGGCTCTATGAGGACAAGAGCATCCCATCATAAAATTATTCTGAGTGAATTTTGGAGAACTGTCTTGCTTACTGTAGCATTTGCTGATGCAGGACCAACGATATTGACTGTGGCTGGGGACCACAGGAACAAGGAAGCTCTTGGATGTGGCAAGCAGTTCAGAGGAGTGTGAAGGACCTCCTCAGGCTTCCATGGTCAAGCTGAATTTCCCCCACAAAACAGCTTTCCGGGGCCTCATGTCCACAGACTAGGAAGCTGTCTGACCATCCTGCTAATCATTCACCACACTTGGCTTCCTTCTCAGCTACTGTGGGCAGAGCCTAGTTTATAATGGGTGATTCTTATCTTCAGATTATCTTTGATTCTTATCAGAGTCTTGAGTTCTGCATGCACATATTTTAATGAATACACAGGGGCCAAATCAAGGCAGGGGCCTGAGCATCCCAGATGGGATGTTTTGTGGGGCACAACTGTCACTTTCAACATTGAAAGAATATTCTAGAATATTAAGGAGGACTACTGTGGGAAAGACTTGGATGATCTGGGTAGATACTTGGGGGAAGGAAGACTCAGAGGTGGTGCTGTGGTGGCTCTCCAACATCGCCTCTCGCACACTGAATGCTACCATGTAGATACACTGGCTCCTGGCCTCACATCATTTCCTATATGGAGCAGATAGATGATTATGACGAACCAAGAAAAACAAAAAGGGAAGACCCAAATAAGTAAAATCAAATCTGAAAACAGACATTTACAATTGATGCCACAGAAATGCAAAACACTATTAGGGACTATCACGAATTGGGAAGTCCAGAAGAAGATGATAAACTTCTGGAAACAGATTTACCAAAATTGAACCATGAAGATATAGAAAATGAGCAGACAATATAACATGGAATGAAATTAAATCAGTGATGAAAAGTTTCCCACAAAAAGAAGCTCAGGACTGGGGGGCTTCATGGCTGAGATTTACAGAAGTTTTAAAGAACTAGTGCTTATTGTTCTGAAACCATTCCAAAGTATTGAAAAGGAGGGGACATTTCTGAATTCATTCTTTGAGGTTGGCAGTACTCTGATAAACACAGATAAAAAACATTCTCAACAAAACCTAGAAAAGTGAATCCAACAGCATTTTAAAACGATTATACACCATAATCAAGTGTGATTTGTGGGTAGGCATGGTGGGGCATGTCTATAACCTCAGCTCTTGGGAGGCTAAGCCAGGAGGATCACAAGCTCAAACCCAACCTGGGCAATTTCATGACTTAGTGGAAATTTGTCTTAGAATTTTAAAAGACAAACAAAAAGTCCTGGTGATAAAAACAGCTCTATTTTTATTTTAAAGTGGGATTTATGCCAGGGATACAAGAATGTTTCAATATATATAAACTGATAAAATATATCACATCAATGAAATGAAAGATAAAACTGCCTGGTCATCTCAATAGATGCTGAAAAAGCATTCAGCAAAATTCCACATCCCTTCATAATAATAATAAAAAAAATAGGTTTAGATAGCATGGACCACAACACAATATGGTACGTATATGACAAAGCCATAACTTGTATTCTTCTGAATGGGAAAGGCTGAAACTTTCCTTTAAGGTCAGGAACAAGGCCAGCTCACTGTCACCATTCTTATTCAATATAATATTGAAAATCTTAGTCTGCACAGTAAGACAAGATAAATAAATAAATGGCATCCAAACAGGAAAGAAAAAGGCCAAATTATCATTGTGGTCAGGTAACACAATTTTATACGTTGAAAAACCTGGAGACTTCATCAAAATAAAAGAACTGACAAATAAATTCAGTAAGGTGTCAGGATATAAAATTCAGCATATAAAATCACTACTTTTCTTACACAGCAGTAATGAAACTGCTGAGAAGAAAATAAAAAAAGTGATCACATTTACAAAGATTGCAAAAAATGAGTAAAATACTTTGGGGTAAATTTAACCAAGAAAATAAATGAATTCTACAATGAAAACTACAAAACAATGATTAAAGAAATTAAAGAAGACACACATGCACACCCACAAAATGGAAAGACATCCCACTTTCACGGATTTGAAGAATTGATGATTAACATTATCATACTATCCAAAGCAAACTACAGATTCAATTAAATAGCTACCAAAATATCAATGACATTCTTCATGGAAATAGAAAAAAAATCCTAAAATTGGCATGGAATCACAAAAGACCCTGAATAGCCAAGGAAATCCTGAGCAAAAGGAAAAGGCTAGAAGCATTGTAATATTTGAATTTAAAATATAGTAACCAAAATAGCATGATGGTGGCATAAAGATAGACACATACACCAATGGAAATAGAGAATCCTTAATACATCCATATATTTATAGCTAATTGATTTTTGACAAAGCAACAAGAATACACAGTGGAAAAAGTAAATTCTTTAAGAAATGGTGCAAGAATTAGATCTCTATATATAAGAGAAAAAAATTAAAATATGGGAAATGATGACTGATGGGCACAGTGATGCAGTTAGATTGTAGGAGTAACTTCTAATGTTTTATAACACAGAAGAATAACTATGATTTACAGCTGTTGGGGACCACTGAATCACAGCTGTTGGGGATCACTAATTTACAATGGCTAATTTTGCATACTTCCCTACAAAATGATAAAATGAAGGCTTGGGATTATCAGCACCTCCTATTTGGTATTTCCCATTGACGCTTCTTACCATATGATCATCTACACCCTCTTGAGTCATCCCAGGATTATACTCCAGGACAAGATCCTTCCTAGTGTGTGATGATCTATGCTCTCTTGAGTCTGAGTCTTCTGATGAATTGTAATCCTTTACTAGCCCCACCTATCACTGAATACACCTAATAAAGAGTGGCTGCTTTGGGAGTGGTGGAGGACCCATCTGGAGACATTGACTTCCTAGCCACTGATGCAATACTATACTTGTCTCTGTTTTTTATTTTTCTAGCTGTTCTCTTAAGACAGACAATCAGGATCCCTGATTGGGCTCCCAATAGACAGCAATTGAATATTTAAAAGCATCTAGTAGAGAAGAGTTTGATTGTTCCCAACATGAAGAAATGATAAATATCTGAGAAACAGATGTACCAATTACCCTGATCTGATAATTACACATTGAATACATCTGCTGAAACATCATACTGTATCAAGTATGTGCAGTTACTATGTGTCGGTTAAAAAATTTTAAAACATATTTTAAAAAATGAAGTGGCATATTTAAGAGGGTAATTAAGTCATGAAGTGGAATTAGCAACATTAGAAAGGGGACTGAGGGGACTAAGGTCCTCCCGCATTGTGCTTCCGCCTTTCACCATGTGAGGACATGGAAACAAGGTACCATCTTGGAACTAGACTAAGCAGTCCTCACCAGGAACTTTATCTTTGACCCCTGGCCTGCATTTATGTGAGAAATAAATTTATATTACTTATGTTTTTTTTTAAAGATAGACAAAGGACTTGTGTACATATTTAGCCAAAGAAAATATACAAATAACCAAAAAGCATATGAAAGGTTTCTCAACAGAGAAATGTAAATCAAACTGAATAAAATATCACCTACAGCTGATAAGAATAGCAAGTATTTCTTTTAAAAAAGATACTCGACTTCCGGGAAAACATGGCGGACAGATAACAGCAACTACCGGAGGCTCTCTGAAAGACTCGGCTCAGAAGCCAGGAATGGTGCGGACTAAGGAGACATAAGCAGGTGGAGATATGCTCCGCTGACTCAGGAACGAACTGGGCTGAGAGAAACCAACTTGGAATGCATTCCTGGTGCTAAAACAGGAACAGAAAAGCCTCGGTGTGGAGGCTGGACCCCGCGCCATTGTAAGCCGCGATTTGGGTTTCCAGCCGCACAGCGGCTGGCTGCCTCTACAGCGGCTCGGCAAGGAGAGAGACACGCAGAAGCTCTGAGAACGGCAATCTGCGAACGGCAGGGAGGCGTGCACTGACTTGCGGTGAGGTGAGTGAGAGAAGCTGACACTCTACCACAGTTTGACTCCAGCGGAGGACTTTCTGGGTCCGAGCAGTCCTGCGGGAGCGGGGCGCGGTGGCGACTCCAGCCACACATCCCCCTCTCGGACGGGATTGGTGAAAAGTGCCTGGCCTGCTTGACGCTGCCGGCGGACCTGGTAGGCTGTCCCAACCCAGATCCCAGAGCCTGACGGTGGCCGGGAGGGGAGACGCGTAGGCTGCCTGGTCCGTAACTCCCTGGTGCACAGCGGTGAGCGGGAACACCTAACTGGCGCAATTCGATCAGGCTGTGGCTGACTGGGAGAGAAGCTGGGCCTCTTATATAAGCTTGTATATATAAGGAACAGAGAAGAAGAGGCAGCATGGGAAGAGGCAGCAACAAGAAAGGCTCCTCAGCCCCCAATTCTGAGAAACAGGCAATAGCAGACACCGCACCAATATACATAAGGCACCATATAGAGAGCCTCATTGACCAATTCAGGAATGAAGTTATCAATGACCTGAAGCTAGAAGTATGCAGAACAGTTAGAGAAATGCTAAGTACCACCCAAGAAAAAACAGGCGGTGGAATGGAAGAACAGAAAAAAAGGGGAGAATTGTTTGATGGAGAAAACAGAGAAAGCATAGAATACGTGAAGCAGGTTCAAAGGGACTACCAAGATACTAAGAAGTCTATAGAAGACTGGCATAACAGCTTGAAAGAAACTAAGGACAGACTATCTGAACTGGAGGGCAGACTTGTAATATGGGAGAATGAAATGAAAAACTTCTTAAAAATAACAAAGAAACAAACAGCAATAATACAAAGACAAGAAGATGATAAGAGGAGCCATAACTTAAGGATTAAGAACATAAAAGAAGAAGTAGGGACACAAACGAGTGAACTACAAAAGCTACTCACAGAAATAATCCAGGAGAATTTTCCTAATTTAGCAAAAGGTAAAGATACTCAGATGTATGAGGCATACAGGACCCCAGCTACCTACAACCCAAACAGAGCAACACCCAGGCATATAATAATAAAAATTCCAGAAATTCAATACAAGAACAGAATATTAAAAGCTGTAAGAGACAAGAAACAGACCACTTACAAGGGAACACCCATCAGAATTACAGCAGATTTCTCGGCACAAACCATCAAATCACGAAGAGCGTGGGGGGAAATAATTCAAGCTTTGAAAGATAATAATCTCCAGCCAAGATTGAGATATCCTGCACAACTGTCCCTGGAAATTGATGGAAAAACAAGGTGCTTCCAGGATAAAGAGGAACTGGGGGAATTTGCAACCACCAATTCAACTCTACAGAGAGTATTGCAGGATATTCTAAAAAAAGAAAAATACAAAGAATCCAGAAATAATGGCAGAGAGGCCACAACGAATGGAGCAGAGAACAAAATGAAGAAGACAAACTGACAGCTACTGACAGAAAAAGAGCTCAACAGAAATGAGGCAGAGAAGATTGGATGATAGGAACAGCTATTTTGGAGAAAATGACATCTTAATAGGTAATACTGATTTAGTATCATCTTGTTTTGAAGTCTCATCTAGCTTTTGTCCTTCTGTCTCTAATGGTCTAAATAGGTTGTATCTTACTGGATTTTATTATGTACGATAGTATAAGCAAAAACCTTGTAAAGACAAGGAGATTATACAGAAACCATTATTCATTTTCTGTTAGTCGATTCTAAATACTCTGTAATGCTGTCATTCTCTTGAATGGTTTTACATTGTTTTGATATACTTAATGCTACAGTATATGAAGTTGTACTCAAGGATTTCAAAGAAAGAGACAATATGGTAACTACTTTTAGGTTAGGATTATCTGATGGTGAAACACTATTCTGCTTAAATGGTTATGTTTTGATCTGCACTGTTTCGTTGTTATGCCCTCTTTTATCTCAATCTCCACTCCATTATTTACTTTTTTATCTTTATCCTTTTAATTAAAGGAAAAAAAATAGCAGGATATATTATAGTAACCCACTTTGACTTTTCATTACCTTGATTTAAAGCCCTGTATTACTCTCACCATCTGGTTTTTAACTGATGTTCCCCTATTCTGTTTTGCTGGATAGTATCAGGTTCGAAAGTTTAGGCATCAGCTGTGAAGATAATGAGATTCATTATGACGCCCATTCTTGTTGACTTTTATCTACTTTTGAAGACCTACAATGTCTCCAATGTTTTGGTTTTGTCGGTTTTATTCTTTACTGTTTTGTTCAATTGTATTATGACTAACGATATAGGCAATTCTATTAGAGATAGCGGGAGGCATTATAGTAACCATTGTTGATCACCTTGTATTATGTTTTTACATTATCTATTATGTCCACCCTTTTGACTTGACCAATTCTGTTCTGTTATGTCACATTTGGTTTTACTCTCTTCCAAAAAAGTAATAAGAACAGTGGGAGCAATGAAACCCAAAATGTGTAATAGTCATGGTACAAAAGAGAGGAAAAGAAAGTGCTCCAAACTATATAACTGCATGTATATTTAAGTGTATAAGATAGAAAATGATATCACAGAGTTTTATTGGATCAATGAACAGAACTGTTTGCAGTATCATAGATGGAATGTCCACTTTACAAGCTTTAATTTTGTGACTTGAACAATTATTTCTAAGATGACAATATGTAATCCATTAACTAGTGATTTCCTACTGTTCATTTTTTTTTCTGTAAATCTGTATAACTTGTACCCTTTCCCTGCTTTTTTTTTCTTTTCTCCTTAAATAAAATTAAAAAAAAAAAAAAGATACTCAGTGTTGGAGAGAAGTAGAGGAAAGAGAACCCTTGTATATTGTGGGCAGGAATGTAATTGGTGCAGCCAGTGTAGACAACTGTGTAAAGGTTTTACAAAACATTAAAAATAGGACTATCATATGATCTAGCATGCAGATTTTGGTTTATATTTGAAGACAAGAAATCAGTGGCTCACAAGAGCTACTTGTACTCTCATGTTGATTGCTGTATTATACACACCAGTGAAGATATACAGACAACCTAACTGTCCATCAACAGAAACGTAGATAAAGAAACGGTGTCGTATTATTTACCTTTAAAAGAGAAAGATATTTTGCCATTTGTGACAAATGGGTAAAACTAAGAGCACTATTTTAAGTGAAATGAGCAAGGTAATGAAAGAAAAAAAATACCGCACACTCTTCCTTATGTGTGAAATCTTAAAAAGTTGAATTTGTGAAAACAGAAAAAAATGGTGGTTACCAGAAGCAGGCTGGAGATTGGAAGTCTTTAAGGTTGATCAAAAAAGCACAAGCTTCAGTGAGATGTAGGATGAACAAGTTCTAGAGATCTAATGTACAGTACAGTGACTATTGTTAATAATACTATACTATATACTTGAAATTTGCTGAGACTGTATGTTGGGTTTTTACTCATGCACAAATTGTAACTATGTGAGACAATGGATATGTTAATTAACTTGATTCAAGTAATCATTTTATTATATGTACATATATAAAACAATAAAATGTGCACTGATAATAATGACTTTTTCCATTAAACCAGGTTATATGGGCTCCTTTCTTGATGGGATGGTATTGATGAACAAGCAGGTATAACCAAGATTTATGTGCCCCCAAGAGCACCTTACCATGAGGCTGTGCCTCACACCTCACCCTCAAGGGCTGTGCAGATGTCATGAGAAAGAACATGCTACCTCAGAGATGCGTGGTCCTAGAAAAAGGCACCCTGGTCCTCAGCTTCTACGAGCTTCTGCTACTGTTGGCGTCCCATGTTAAGGACTCAGAAGGAGTGGAGCTGCAGTTCCACTATCTGCTCATGTTGGTGGTGTTCCTTTTGATGGTGGTGCTGATCTCAGAGCTCTGGACTCCTGAGACGATTCACCTCTGGCTGATTAAGACTTTCCAGTTCCTGATGATGGGCTCCTGGCTGGTGCAGGCAGGCTTTCTGTACAAACCCATCTCTGGCTTCCCATGGGATGATGGCGACATCAGTGACATCATGTTTGTCACCACCTTTTTCTGCTGGCATGTGATGATCAATGCTCTGTGCCTGCTGGGAATCTATGGCTTCTCTTCCTTTTGGTATCACTGTTACCACCCCAGCTTGAAGCTTCGGGGATCCACAGAAGTTCCGTGTCATGAGAGCACTCCAGGAGCTCGCTACAGGCTGCTGTGGAAAGTGGAGCAGCCGGAGAAGTTAAGGATGAACTTAGCTTCATCATGTTACGGGTGGACTCTTCAACCAGTCTAAGGAATAACTGGCTTTCCACTTGGGAAACAAAACAGAACAAAACCTTTTCTTCTGTCTCATACAGTGAACAAAATAGATAATAGATAAAATGAGAAATAAGACTGTAACATATTTTGAAAAAATAAACATATTTATAATAAAAGACATGAAAGGCTTTCTTGAGTGAGAAAAAAGCTTGAAAGGACTACACATTTAATTTCAATGTCCTATAAATAAAAAACATGATGTAAAAAGATATTGAGTCTTTTACCATATACAACAGGAAAAAATTGATACTCACACTATATAGATCTGTTCAAACATTAACAGACAAACATAAAGGCCACTTAACATTAAAAAGGAAAACATATAAGTAGGTCTTAGAACAAGCAGATCTTAAGAACAATAATCCTAGGAAAATCCATTTCAAGAAAAAGATTTAAAAAATGTGATTTTTGGTATATCAGATTGTTAAAAATTCTCAAAAGTATTACATAAATGATATTTATTGTGGAAAAAGATGTAAAGGAAAAAGAATTGTACACTGTAGGTAACAATATAAATTGGTCTCCATTTTCTTGAAGTCAGTTTGACAGTCTGTCAAAATTTTAAGTACTAATGCCCTTTAAGCAAACAATGCCCCTTTCTTTTTCCTGTGCGTCTCTTTCGTGTGAGCCTAACAACATCGCTGGAAACAACTGTCCTAACATTTCGATCATTTCCATGTTGTGTGGCCTGTCTTCTTGGTACATTTTCATTTGTAGTTCCTGGCTTCCTTTGTATATGGTAGGGTCCAGGCATGTGGTTCATTACTCAACCCACTTACGGTTTCAACTCAGAAGTGAGGGATGTGAGGGAGTGGACTGGGCTTCGGTGGCGGTGGTGATGGCAACCTCTGTTCCTCATTGTTGAGATGCCTCGCTATAGTGCTGGAGTCCGAGCCAGCAGAGGTTGCACTCCAAACTCATTTGACCAGGAACTTAAAACCAATGTTAACCAGGAGCCTTTTTATCGAGCCCTTGCAATGATTCTGGGAAAAACTTGTCTATTTTTTTAAGGGCAATAAATATTTATTGAGAGAAAGAAAGCTTCTGTCCAAGAAAGAGACAGACGAAGTCCTGAGTGGGTTGCCAAAGACTGTCTTTTTACGGACTTTTATAGAGAAAAACCATGAGGTAAGACAGGTCCAAGATGGGGGGAAAACAGGAACTTGCAAGACAAGGTGGGCGTGGGTTAGGACAGAACCCAATTTAGTATGCTCACAAAAGCCCTTTTTCTAAATAAAGTAATATTCACGGATTCTGGGAGTTAGAATTTAGACCTATAATAATAGAAGACACCATTCAACTCACACATACACCAGGAACTTCAACCATCACGTGTCTCAAGACTCTTCCTATGGCTAGAAGCAGTTATTCAACTACCCTGATGGACTCCTTATACCCTAACTACATCTAGGTAAGAAATATCTTTGCTAAACCTTCTTTAAGCTTCCCTATTTGGATTTTCAAGGTTTCACACTGAACTCCTTCCTGAAACAACAGAGGAGGAATTGGACAGTGGGGCAGAACCTGAAACAGGATTCACCACCAGATATCAGAAACAATAAGGAAAAAATGCTTTTTAGAACTAAATTCCACGAAAGTGAAAACACAGTGAAGGGCACTAATTTGTAATAAATTAAGAGGATCTTTCCCATTTAATTAAGATGACCAAAAGATTAATGAATTCATTATAAAAATCCTAGAGTGGCTTCCCTATTAGGCAATACACAAGGATTAGCAAGAAAATAATGAGAAAGATATGTAAGAAGTATCTTTGTTAAACCTTCTTTAAATTGTAAGAAAGTACATTTTCCCATAGCCAATGTGTCTGAAAGAGAACTCTGAGCCTCAGATGATGTGTTAAGCAGCTTTCTCATTGCTGGAATACGATACTTAACACTTACAATTTAAAGGAGGAAAGATTTAATTTGGTTCTCACTTCAGGGGATTCAGTGCATGGTTAGCTGGCTCTGAGGCAGAAACATGGTGGAAGGGTACAATGGAGGGAAGCTGCTCACTTCATGGCAGCTGGGAGCCAGAGAGAGAAAGAAGGAGCCAAAGATGGAGACATACCCGCCAAAGAAACATATGTGCCGTCATACACCTATTCCAACTGGCCCCATCTCCTAACAGTGCATTTAGCTGCAAACTCACCAATGAATATAATGTCCTCATAATCCCAAACCTCCCCCAAATCACACCTCTTAGCACATGAGACCAGAAGGGTAGGGAACATTCTTGATCTATACAACCGTAAGAATCACAACCGTGGGCAACACCCTTGGTTTCAGTTTCAAAGATAACAAGGTATATTATGGTAACCATTGTTGATTTCCTATTTTCTTGTTTTGAAGTCCTATATCACTTTCACTGTTTTGTTTTGATTGGTTTTCTTCTGTTCTATTTTATTTGATTTTATTATGTCTGAAGGTATGGGCAGCTATGTTGAAGATAACAAGAGGCAGTACGGGAGCACTTGTTGGTTTCCTGTCGTCTTGTTTTGGAGTCCTGTATCATTTTCACTGTTTTGTTTTGATTGGCTTGATCCTGATTTGTTTTGTTTGGTTTTATTCTTTTTTTAAAAAATAGAAAAGAAACTAAGTTGAGGACTCAGTGAACCCATATCACACTCTGATCTATGGAATCTGGAGAATAGTAAATTTGTGTTGCTGAAGCTGCAACACAAGTTAACATTGGAAGACTAATTTAGGTGGTACTGATTTTTAGTAAAGACTTATCCAGCACTGGCTAGTGATGGGAATGCTAATTCACATTGAAATATGTGGCTCTGTTATAGAAGGTTATATATACCCATAGTAGAACAGGGAGCCTCATGGAAATAAGACAATTCAGTATTGTTGGGTTCTTGGACTCTGGGAAGGATTTGAGAGCTCCTAAGGAACTGAGAACAACCATATTCCATATCTGTATCTCTCTAATCATAGGCTAAAAAAAAGAGAACTTTGTGAGTTTAAATTTTCTGGGTCCCAGAAAGCCTGTGGCTTAGACAAGGCACATAAGTATTCTAGACTTAAAATGCTGAAGAAAGAGAAGGGAACCGGGTGGGATTAATCAGCCACCTTGTGACTTCAATGTTGATGTCCAAGGGCCAAGGATATAACTTAGTGGCACAGCACTTGCCTGGCAAGCATGAGGTCATGAGTTCAATTCCTAGTCAAAAAAAAAAAAGTCTAGTTCAATTTACATGAGATTCAAAGTTCAATTTACATGAGATTTTAGTGATCTTTCATAAATTCATGTTAGATAGCATATATGAATTGATTTAAAAGATAAATCCTTGATCTTATTGGCTCAGCACAACAGAAAGTTATCTTCCTCACACACTTGAAATCAAATGCCAGCTTTCCTAGCTGACAGGCAGCCTTCCACAAAGGGTTTAGGAAGCCAGGCTCCCTCCAGCTTGTGGCTTTCCTCTTCTCTAGGGCCTTGAGGTTTTCTATATTCTGCCAGGTGATAGAAAAAAGAAAAGATGCAGAAGTGGATTAGAGGCTTTGGGTCACACCTTGAAGTGATGGCATCATTTCCAAACACATTTCAGTGGCCCAAATTCAGTCATTAGGAGGTTCGGAAATGTAGTACCTCTCTGGAGACAGCATTCCTAGCAACAGCACTGCACTGTGGGAAGGGATTGGGTGGCCAGATAGCTGTAGTTCTCATAAGGGACCTGAAGTTGACTGGAGTTTCCAAAGTGCAGAATAAAGGATCCAGAACAGGGCTCTGGCCTTTTAAGTGACAAGGAGACAATCATGGGTCAGGTGATGCTGTTTGTGGAAGTAAGTCAGCAGTCTGTGACAGGCTTAACTCAGATAGTTAAGAGATGCACCAAACCTGATAGAAAAGACTGCCAGAAGATTGCCATGGCAACAGCAGTAGGATTTGCTACAGTGGGATTCACTGGCTTTTTTGTGTAACTGATCTTATTAATAATTCATTCTTGGTAGCTGAATACTTTTAGGAAGCATGTATTCCATCTCAGCGATTACTGATCAAGTGGGGATTTGAGCAGTACATAGAGTAAAAGTTTGTCTATTTTGTTTCCTTTTCTCATGCAAAATTTTTCTCTTTCTTTGATTAAAATAATTTCAGATTTAAGGAACAAATGAATCCTGAACAAAAGGAAGTAAAGTTTAAGTTCTAATGTGGAGATATTTATGCTGATTTAGAAGAGAAATGATCTAGGAGAAATCACTCAGAGAGCTTGGGCTTGGGCTAGGGAGATACAGGAAAAACAGTGTTGCCACAACAATTACAGCTCACAGAGGTCATAGTTCATGGGAAGTATCGTAACTCACAGTTTAAGTGTGACAGCTCATTAGAAGCGAGCGTTACAGCAATCAGAGACCAAAATAACCCAGCCACACTTGAGGTTTGGAGGCAAATCCACAGATTTTTATAACACCGGTGGGCCTGACTGGGTTCACTCACCAGAGTCATGCATTGCCTTTCAGTGAACAGGACTTTTGTAGAGTTTACAGGAAAGTGAAAAACATGAAAGCAAGGTGCTCACTGTTAACTGACTGGACAGAAAGTTACACTGAATTTCATATCCTTTGCACACGGCAGGGGGAAGCTGGAGGTAGATGGTTGGTCAAGAGGTTACATTAGTTTCACCTATTTTTACATATGGCAGAAAGAAGGTGACATGATTCTGGGGCGGCAGAAACTTATCAGGGTTTACTGAAAGGCAGGGACTACCGACTTGGGAGCAAGTGTTTTTTTTCTGCTTTAACAAGAGATAAAGAAGGTGCTTTTACATTGCCAGAAGTTTCCTGAAGAAAAACTTGCAGCTGTTGACATGTGACAGTTAAAAAGCACCTCAGATCAATGCTATAAGTGATGAAACCTAAGGCACTGTTATGCAATGGGGTATAAAGTTTGCATTACAGAAAATGTTAAAGAGGAACATTCTGAGCTGGCATGCCAGGAAAAATCAAGGCTGCCAGTGCTCTTGAGCTGGGAAATTAGAATGTTGTTTTCCATGTCTTCTGAGCCTTGTTTTAGTAAGTCAGCATTAAAACCCAAGACTTACTAACCCTTACTTGAAATGAAAAGAGATTTCAGAGCATAGAGAGACTGTCTCTGAGCAATGCTGATTTCCATGAATCCACTCTCTCTGGACCTTCTCAAGCCCTGGCTTCTAGCCTTTTCTCTCTTAGTTCGTCTTTCTGCCTTGCAGCAAGGAAAGGTATAATCATTTTTTGAGAATGCTAATGTCCTTCTTAAACAGAAAGGAGCTGGGAATGGTGCTGCCTGCCTGTAATTTCAGCACTCAGGAGGCAGAGGCAGGAGGGATTCCTCGTGCACTAATGAGAGGGGTCACTGTGAGTTTAAGTCCAGCGTAGGCTACATACATAGGGAACTCAAGACCAGCCTGAACTACACAGTGAGACCTTGTCTAAAGTGAAAACAAAAACAACAAAACATAAAAGGAGTTAAAATAAGCTTTGGAAAAATACCATTCTAAAATCCTATGGTCATTAAGTTTATAGTACACCATTCAAACTATAGCTAGTGCTAGGTGTGGTGGCACACGCCTGTAATCCCAGCATTTGGGAGGCTGAGACAGGAGGATTGTTGCAAGTTCGAGGTCAGCCTGGGCCACAAAGTGAGTTCAAGGTCAGCCTGAGCTGCAAAGTGAAACTGTGTCTCAAAAAACAAAGAATGACTGGAGATGTAACTCAGCAGCACAAGCACCTACCTGGCAAGCACAAGGCCCCAAGTTTGATTCCCAGCACCAAAAAAAAAAAAAAAAAAGAAATAAAGATACAGTTAGTGACCCAACTTCTATCCCTACAATGAGATGCTCCTTGCACTAAAACTTTAAAACACATATTTCACATATGTCATTCTATGTTATCTAAATATGTGCCGTCCAGCTGCTAGTCACAGTGGTGATTGAGAACTTGCAATCTGGCTCATCTTAACTCAGATGTACTATAATCGTAAAACATACATTGAGTTTGAAAACTTAGTATGAAATTTATGATTCTACACATATTTTAGTTCATAGTGGGTTCAGTATAGATTTTTAGTTTTACCTTTTTATATCTACTTAATATGACAGCACACTTAAAATATATAACATTAATTTCTATGGAGAAATTAGTCTAAATATTTCTCTAAGATGGGTACATGTAGAGGTGTGACTTCAATTGAAGTATAAGCTCTTTGAGGGTAACAACTGTATCACATCCTTCTTTTTATGCTGTGAGGCAATCAGAAGGATGCATGGTAGTTGAATAAATTTGTGTTTGTAGAATAAATTCATGTTCACAGAATTTTTGAGGATCATCTTGCTTGCTCTGGCACCTCATGATGCAGAAAAAATGGCAGTGGCCCTTTGAGAGACTGACAGGAAGAGCAGGCCTGTGAGAATGTCCTGTGGTCGTGTTTTCCCAGTGAAAGACTTTTGCAGGTACTTTGTGTCCAGACTCCGGAGCTGCCTGGCCATCTGCTAATCATTCACCATGCTTGACTTGCTTCTCGGTTACTGTGGGCAGTGTCTGGTTTATGATGGGCGAGTCCTACCTTCCGACTTCTGAGACCTGGATGTTTGTGTGTTAATGAACAACATGCAGCCTTGATGCTTGGCCAAGATGGGGGCCTAAGCATCCTACATGGGATGTTACGTGGGGCCACTTGTCCTGCATATGCACCACTTTCAGCTTTCTGCTGCTGCTGGATCAGGGCTACTATCGTCCCTGATCCTCTGATCACTGCCGCCCAGCTCTCAGCTGGGGAAATGGGTATGGGACACTTCACATGGGCCACAGCCCTGAAGGACTAGAAGCAAGATAAGCGGTGGCCAAAGGCAGTGCTTTTTAAAGGTTGCAGGCCACAGACTTGCTGGTCTGACCTTGCTGAGACAGAAGAACACCAAGTCCTCCCTGAGTTTTCCCAGAGTTCCCTTCTCCATGACTAACTCC
This sequence comes from Cavia porcellus, assembly GCF_034190915.1. NCBI lineage: Eukaryota > Metazoa > Chordata > Mammalia > Rodentia > Caviidae > Cavia > Cavia porcellus. The sequence goes on from NW_026947512.1 coordinate 4,246,190, forward strand.
AGAAATGTCCCTCTCAGACTTTGCCTTTCTATCTCCTCCCACTGAGCTTTTTACTCTATAATCCTATGGTTTTTCCTCCCTTCCTTTCTTCCTTCTCCCCACATGACTCTCTCTCTCTCTCTCTTTTTTCTTCCTTTCTTCCTTCCTTTCTTCCTCCCTTCCTTCCTTCTTTCCTTTCTCAGCAGTACTGGAGATTTAATCCAGGGCTATACTTCCCAGTCCTTTTATTTTTTATTTCAAGACAGTATCTCATAAGTCACTGAATGGTCCAAGTGAGGCTTGAACTTGCGATCATCTTGCCCTAGCCTCCCAGAGTGCTGGCATTACAGGTGTCCGCCATCACATCCAGCTTTAAATGACTTTTCAAGATGTTGTAAAAGCAACTTACTCATTCGGTAAAACTACCCCAATTTTTGAATTCTGATCATTTACTAGGCTAGTCACATTCTGTCAATTCTCTCAATTGATCTAGGAGTCCTAGATACCCCTCCTTCCCAATCACAAGGACAATGATACCCTACAGTGTTTTGTATTATTATGATATTCTGTAAGTTAGGGCTATTGACTACATTTTTCACTGATGGGTTATTAAGACATAACCCCATTACAAAAGAAGGATCTGTATTTGGATAAGAATGAAGCTCGGTGGCAGTCCTGTGACCTAGGTATACACTCTCCTCCACTGGGACAGTATCAGCATATGGCTGTGGCCTCTGTGCCCTGCAGCATTGTTTGTAGTAAGGACAGATAATTATGCAAAAAACTGAAGGGCACAATTTATAATTTATTATGAACTTTCTCTTCTCTCGGGAAATGTATTACACCCAGAAAAACTCCTATTCCGTGCAAAAACAAAAACCAAGCCAGGCATGGTGGTGCACACCTATAATGCTACCACTGGGGAAACTGAGGAAAGAGGAGGCTCACTGTAAATCTGAGGCTAGCCTGGGCCACCGTGAGTCCAAGCCCAATCTGAACGGCATAGGACACACCTGTCTCAAAAACAAAACAAGATAAAACAAAGCAAAACAAAACAAAGCGAAGAAACCCCAAAACCAAAAAACAAAACAAAAGAAATGAACAGACAAAAACCTGGCTCTTTTGTATACCCACCAACTCCTTGTTCTCCACCATTACCTCTGCCTACGCTCACTGGCTGCTACCTAATGTGTAGGGCTCTGTGTTCCTGAGTGCATTAAACACTAATCTAATAGCAGAGAAACTAAGTGAATGGGCTATTTCACACTAAAGCTTAAATGGCCAATATCAGCTTATTGAAGTTGCTTCTCTCCAGGGTATCTACATTTTAAGAACACCAGGTAATTTCTTGTGTCAGTTAGGGATGCATTACCGAAGCAGAGGAATGTGGAAAGAGCGGTAAGGCTCACAGTTGTCTCACAGCAAGACGACCTTACATATTTGTGGGAGCTGGTAACGGAGTCCAGAGAAAGCTGTTGTCCTGGGGCTGCATGTTAGGCCTGATGTCAGTTCAGCTCATTGTGGCAGCAGTAAGGAAGAGACATATTCCGTGCAGCCATAAAGAGCAAAGAAACTGGAGTCCTTTTCTGCTCTCATCACCTTGTACCTCAACGGCAGGTGACCTGCAGAAGCATCTGGTGTCCTTGAGACCATGAGAACCTGGGAGAGCTCTTGCCTGGCTGCCGTTCAGGCCTTGTGCTGGGGGGGCAGATCCGTAACAGCATGCTTCAGCGGTGCCTGGTGCCGCACACCCTCAGAGTTGGTCTGCGTTGCCGCTTCACTTCTACATTCTCATGGAAATGCCATTTGTAGGCAGGTTCAACTTGTAGCCACAGAGGGAAAGGGATTCTGGGAAACTCAGTTCATGTTTAGTGATGCTGATGCTCTGTGAAGCCACCACAGCCCCTAAAGTCGAGTTTAAAAGGCGACATTGTAGACACATGTGCAGCTGGTAGAGATGCTGAAGTGATGCTGGCAGTGGCTGGGGTATATGAGAGGGTCAGGGAGAAGAGGGAAAGGGAGATTTCTGTCTCAGAAGAACAGAACAGCCAGATAAGTGCTAAGTGCATATTGTTCGGTACATATTCAAATGTTTATAAATGTGTGTCCAGAAAGAAGACTTTGGACCTTGCAGGTGGACCAGCTATGCTTGAGAAGTAGGGAAGGGCATGCAGGAGTTTATAAAAGCCCAGGATTTCTCCACATAGCACAGTAGCACCTTCCTCCACTCCATGGCCCTTGCCCCTTCTCCTGAGACAAAGATAAGACTGGCAGAATAAGAGGAAGGAAGCCAGGGGAGACAGGACAGGGATGACTAGAAGTTCCTTGGGGGCTGTAGAGCCCGTTCTATGACTTTTTTCTTTGGCAGAGGCCAGCCATGTCCTCATGGACAGTGCAATGGAACAGTGAGCCCATATTCAGCCAACCTTGTAGGTCTGTCTCAAGAAATGTTTCCTGCGCGTGGGGGAGCAGTGGGTGTGGTGAGATAATAAAAGCAGGTGGAAGGCAGAACTTGGGATGCCTGAGGTTTGTACTTTCCTGCTTTGTTAGACAGATCTAACTCAATGGGAACCTTTATTGGTCATGTATGCCCAGGCCTGTTTCTAATCTTCTATGGGTTGTATCAGGCAATTGCGGTCTCCAAAGCTGTGATATTCAACGGCTCACTCTCATATCCTTCATATCCTCCCAAGAATAAGGGAAGATGGGCCAAGCTGTGGAAAATATCCTTTGGAGGTTGGGCAAAGATAGTGGCTGGCATTTTCCTGATAGTTTATGAAATCAACTGCATCAAAGGAGGAATGATACTGATGAACAGGGAGATGCCACCAAGGTTCATGTACCCCAAAGAGTGGCAGCACCTCACCATGTTTGTCCTCCTCACCCTCAATGGCTGTGCAGACGTCATGAGCAAGAACATGCTACCTCAGAGATGCGTGGTCCTAGAAAAAGGCACCCTGGTCCTCAGCTTCTACGAGCTTCTGCTACTGTTGGCGTCCCATGTTAAGGACTCAGAAGGAGTGGAGCTGCAGTTCCACTATCTACTCATGTTGGTGGTGTTCCTGTTGATGGTGGTGCTGACCGCAGAGCTCTGGACTCCGGAGACGATTCACCTCTGGCTGATTAAGACTTTCCTGTTCCTGATGATGGGCTCCTGGCTGGTGCAGGCAGGCTTTCTGTACAAACCCATCTCTGGCTTCCCATGGGATGATGACGACATCAGTGATATCATGTTTGTCACCACCTTTTTCTGCTGGCATGTGATGATCAACGCTCTGTGCCTGCTGGGAATCTATGGCTTCTCTTCTTTTTGGTATCATTGTTACCGCCCCAGCTTGAAGCTTCGGGGATCCACAGAAGTTCCGTGTCATGAGAGCACTCCAGGAGCTCGCTACAGGCTGCTGCTGGAAGCGGAGCAGCCAGAGAAGGATGACCAGGCTCCCCTCCTTTCAAAGAGCTCACACTGATACAGGATGGAGAACGGCATGCCATCATGCCCCGCTGGGTTCTCTCAGCCAAACACATGTCATCCTCTTTGGCCCCAGTGAAGGTAATTGTCCAGGAGGACCGCAGCTAGTCTCTTCTGCTGCTGTATTCTGTCTCTGATCCTCAGGTCATTGCCGAAGAAACAGGAGAGGCTCGAGAAACCGACATGGGTGGGATTTGGGGAAAGGGCAGGAAGAGAACAGGGGCAGGCATTACTGTGCAAGCAAAGGCACAGGGGAGAAGAAAGCCATAGAAGGGTTTTGGAGGGAGGCATCTGTGCAGAGACCCTGGCAGAGCCCAGCAATTATGCTGTCCCCACCACCTTCCAGGCACCTGTGACTGCCTTTACCCAAGGGAATAAAGATTTCTCACAATTCAAAACTGGAATCATTTGAACTTCATCCTGGCAATGTGAGCACTTTGATGTGCTTGTTAAAGTGGCAGCTACCATGTAGAAGTAGCAGAACAATTTACAATCATCTTAGGTTAACATTATATTTTTTGCTTCCTAAATTTCATAGAATCAAAATGCATGGTACTGTCCCAATATCATGTTTTATTACTCTTAGACCAGTCAAAGCTTACCTGCTTCATCATTTCCACTCTTGTCCATGTAATTCATCAGACATTATCCTCAGATTTTTTAACCCCCTCCAACTCTTGTGCCATGTCGCAGATTCTTACCATGCTACCTGGAAGCCACAATAAAACTCACTTCCGCCGCCACCTCTCTGGGTGTTCCAAGGTACCCTTTGCCAAGAACTCTTTCCATTAAGTCTATCTTGTTAGTTTTCCTATACATTGACTACCTTTGTTTTGTTGTTTTTTAAATCATCTTAGGATTTTCTTTATCAACTAATGTACAGGATAGAGACTTTGCCATATAAAAGTTCCAAAATTTCTTCAGTGTGTCCTAACTACAAGACATAGCTAACACTTACTAAAGGTTTATTTGAATTTCCCCCCAGCCCTGCTTCTTCTGGGTACACTGAAAAACAGGCTGGAGGTTCCTCTAGGCAACACCAACAGTCCTAAAGTCTGAGTCATCTCTCCAGTTAATGGGCCCTCTCTCTTCCTCATTCTTGATGGATATTGAAGCCCAGCAACCTGTTAATTGTTTCCTCTGCTATTTCCTTGGATCCTCACACATGTTTCTATAAGGAAACTCAAGGAAGCTGCAGGTTGACTTGCTCAAGTCTCACAGCACCTATGACAGGAACTCAAGCTCAGCTGTGTAGGACTCAAGCCATTGACTGTGTCTTGCATGTCATGGTGACTTTGCTAATGGCAATGGAGATGCAAGTGATGCTCAGAATGAAGTAGGGAAGGGAAGGAGGAAAGGAGGCAAGGAGAGGAAATGATAGCCCCGATAGAAGATCCTGGTGGAGGATGAAGCATCATATAAATAACCTAGATCCCCCACAGGTTATGTTTCTGTTACAACTTGTACCTCACCCCAAACTCCCATCCTCTCTGGGAATAAGAATCTGGTGAACTCTCAACTTCTGGCTCATTTTTAAATTTTCAGGCTCAGTCCCACGTGAGGACTGAGGATCGACCGTGACCAGGTCTTCTAGTCCTCGCCCTTCTCCCTTATTCTTCTCAGTGGCCTTTCTTTGGGAGCCTTCCTTTTCTCTTTATCCTTTTTACATATTGATGGGAGGTGAGGAAAATGCATAGTTACTATCTGCCTCCCATTTCTGGGCATCTGAGGCCTAACTTTATAATGATAAAATTGTGTCTAGTAATCAGGCAATAACCCCAGAAAAATATCTTAAACATCTCACCTAGGCAATGCTTTGTGTATTATTAATTTGTCATCTATAAGAGGCATAGAAAGGCCTTCCCCACGAAGGCCAGTCAAGATCTCAACCAGGTAAGTGTGGTGGTGCACACCTATAATCCCAGAACTCTGGGAGGCTGAGGCAGGACTATCGTGAATTCCACCTCGACTTGACCAACTCAAGACTTAGTTTGACCCCCACCTCGAAATTTATAATTTGTCTTTGTTGTTGTTTTATTTTCTGTAACGGAGAGCCAACTCACCACCTCGCGCTCAGCAAGCAGACGCTTATGCTGCTGAGTTAAATCTCCAGCCCTCGAAATTTATAATTTGAAGAGGCGGGTGGTATAGCTCAGTATGAAATTCTGAGGTCAATTCCCAGCGTGTACGTATGGATGGGTGGGTGGGGGCTCCCCCTTAAGCTTTATGAGTGAAGCTTGTAATTCTCAGAAAAATCCTCCAGAGGGCACTACGTCCCCATCACCAGGTTCAAGCATATAGTTCTGCAACCCAGTAAGTAAGTTTGCAAGAATGGGTTTAGGAGGAGGGGAGGAAAGTGGAGGACGGGAAAGGTATACAGGCAGAATAAAAACTGTCCGAGCATGCAGAAAACATACCCTCAGGCTGTTTGTTTCATATTAAAACTTGGCAAACAAGGAATAAAGAGGAATCTAAATCAACTAATGGCGTAGGAAGTGAGGAACGAGAGACTGTGGGTCCAGTCGAGAATTTCCTTGGGAGGAGTGCCAAATAAAGTGCACATTCTGATTTAGGTAGTTTTTGGATCAGAATATTAAATGTTTAAAAACACAACGATTTTTTGCAAGCTGGGGTCTTACTTGGTAGTTCAGGCTAATCTTGAACTCACCGTGTACCCCAGGCTAGCCTCGAACTCCTGATGATCCTCTGGCCTCAGTCTCCCTTTCCTCCAACTGAATGCTGGAATAACAGGTGTGCAGTACCACACATGGTTAAATTTTAAAATAAGCTTCAATAATGTCCCAGTCAACTGAGTAAATCAAGATAGAGCTGGGTGTCCGTTAAGAATAAAGAACCCAATCCCAGATTCTCAAATAAAGAAAGCCGGCATGGATGATTATATATGCAAAGTAATCTCCAAAGATTCCTTCACCCTGGTGATTTGGAGAAGAGGGTACAGCAGCTGAGGACTGAACTTGGGGTCTTAAGGATGCTAAGCCCATACTTTACCACTGAGTTACATCCCCATTCCTTCCTAATGGCCTTAAGAGAACTTATTATGCAGTGTTTATTTTGCAGCATTTATTTTGTGGCAATCTAGTTTTTTCACAAAGGTGGCATATATTGAATGCCCAATACATACCAGGTGCTGGTACACAGGGCTCTGAAATAAACTGGTTGATCCCTGCACTCTGTCCTTTCCTAAGGGGTATGATAGGAATTTAAGAAATTGTGACTCAGGATCTCCACCCACAGGCCAAGGAAACTGGTAGGGACCAGGTAAGAGCTGTCAAAGGAACAGACCCTTGCAAGCGCCATTAAGCTGTGAACTGCCTCCCTATTGGGACTAAAAGTTACCTAGGCTTCTGTTACTCATCTTTAAGATACAATGATGGGAAGAGCTGATTCTAATTATATGGCTCTAATTTTCTCAATGGAACTTATTTTTCCTTGTGAGATAAGAAAAATCAATTCTTCCAACCTTTCCAAGCGTTTTCCTAGTACAGATAAGAAGCGAGCTAGAGCTCAGACCCAAATCATCTAGTGGAATGTGAAGTTTAAGAAATAGAGTGTTCCTTGCAATTGAAAGATTTCACATCAGAAGCCAGATGTGGTGACGCACATCTATAATCCAGGCTAGTGAGGAGTCCGAGGCAGAAGATTGCAAGTCCAAACCTAGTATGGGCAACTTAGTGTGACCTTGTCTCAAAATAAAAAAATAAGGGTTGGAGACGCAGTTTAGTGAGAGGCCCTGTGTTTAGCTCTCAATATTACAAAATGAAACAGAAAAACAAATCAGTTGAGAGCCAGCTGATAGCTGAAGTTCAAATTTCCCCTCTGAACTGAAGAGTAAGTAACAAGGGATCAACGTATCTAAATACAGCAATTCCTCCCCCGCTAAGTGTCATGTCACTGAACTAAAGTATAATAGTCTTTCCTCCTTTGTGTGTAATAAAATTTGAAAACTTGGCCACCTTTACCCCTTCCCCAAAATATGGCTTAAGAATAACGCTGTAAGTTTCCAGAGCTGTTCTTTTTGTTCTTCTTTTGTATTGGTTCAGTCCTACAGTCTATTCTTCTGGAAAGGACTAATGCTACCTTATTTAAAAATAAATTTTAAAAAAAGAGCCATGTACAATAGGTGTTGGTTTTCCGGAATGTTCCCTAACCCTGAATCTCAGTTATGTCTCTTTAGAGCTTAAATTAAAATTATCACTATGAAATGAAATCATTCATGTATGGGGCAAACTCCATTTCCAAAAGAGTATGCCATGGTATAAGGATTGGGTTCACTTGAGTACTACGCTGATGTTGTATCTGAGTACACAGCAGCTGTGCAGGCTCTGGCAAATTCTCAGTGCACTAGATTAAGGGCTTCCTATCTGCTGGGGGAGAACAGGTCCTTCAAAAGGAAGGGAAGTTGTAAAGGCTCCCAGCAAAGCCCACCGAAACCAAGGTCTTCATTTCAGGCAGGGGAACAAAACTGAGGACATTCGTTTAGCCAGGCCTGGTGGCACATGACTGTAGTCTCAGCTACTTGGGAGGTGGAGGAAGGAAGACAGCTCAGTGCCAGCCCGGACAACAGGGTGAATCACTGTTTCAAGAAGAGGAAAAAGAAGAGAGCAGGAGGAGGAGCAGCAGCAAGGAAGAAAGAAGGAAAGAAGAGAGGAAGGCAGGCAGGAGACAGGTGTTTAGCTCAAGCTATTTCTGCAAGTTTGGAACACAGTCTTTCCCTGTAATGTGCTCTCCCACTCCACCCACCTCACTCTGGGAGAAAGAACACGAGGTAGAACCCCCTCGTGGGCGTGTGTGCCAAAAGACTGAAACAGTTCATGGGTTTCAGCATCCAATGCTGTTTATGGCAGGGGTAAAAAATGAGGGGTGGCAGCGATTTAGGAAAGAAGAACAACAAAGTACAGCAGACAGAACAAAGTCTAAGGGGCTGAAGCAAGTTCTTCTGACTTGTTGAAAAGTACAGTCTGGTTTTCTGGGTGTAAACCAGTCAAGGGCTTTCTTCCCCTTTTTCTTCCCCAGTACACTCTTACCCTTCCCTGGCCAGCCCTTGGATGCATCTAGGTCCTAATTTGGTTGGTTTAAATAACTGGGGGGATGGCCAAGGAGGCAAAGCCTCCTATTCACTACTGAAAAAGTCTCAGCGGTCATGTTTTACCTTCCTGACCCTCACAAAGGCCACCGTTGGTCACATGAAAGGATCAAAGCAAATCCATTTCCATTCTCGGAAAAGCAGCTCAAAACATGTGTTCTCTTGAAGGTGCCGCTGTCATTTCTGTGTGGTCAACAAACATTTTTGAACCCTCACCTTGGACACTATTGGGGGATATGGAGACGAATACATGGCTCAGAGAGGTTACTATACCTAGCAAACGAAGTTGGCACTCACCTGGCAGAACTGCCCTAAGTTCGAAAACCATGCCCATCATGGGTGCAGGTGGTGATGAATCCAGAAGGCTTTGGTTTATGCTTCCGTAATCTGGCATCTTAAGATCACCACCTTTCCTCTTCCCTGCTCCTCTCCCCAACCATCTCACTTGAAGATTTCACAGAAGTCTTTTTGCATATTTGAGATACAAAATATAACCAGAAAAACAAACTTTTTTCTCACTTGCAAAAGACTGCTCATGTTACTAGTTCTAAGTCAACTTTCATTCAATCAGTGAGGAGCACTGAGGCAGACAAATATTTTTAGTGAGTCACCATGGGAAAAGAAATGTTCCAAGATCTTCAAATGATTCTGGCCCATCAAAATGATCATTATTGGTCAGGTGTGGTGGTGCAGGCCTATAACTCTAGCATTCTGGGAGGCTAAGAAGGATCACAAAGGAGCCCAGCCTGGGCAACTCAGCGATTAGCAAGATTTTGTCTCACAATAGAAAAGTAAAAAGGGACACAGCTCAATGCAAAGGCCCTAGGTTCCATCTCCTTTACTCTGTGTGTGTGTGTGTGTGTGTGTGTGTGTGTGTGTGTGTGTGTGAGAGAGAGAGAGAGAGAGAGAAGAGGGGGTAAAGTGAATTACTATTTTCTAAACATTTACTGTGTTCCAAATACCATTCTAATCTCTTGCGCATATGCTACGACAATAAATCCCTATAGAATTTAAGGTAGCTATTGTTTTCCCTATTTGTTTCTTTATATTTTCCCTATTTCATAGGCAAGGAAAGTGAGGCTTTGGCCTCACAGGTAATGCCCAGATGTGACACTAAGTTGTTCTGAGCTGAAGCCTCCTGTCTGCAGCCACATTACAACGCTTCAGTGTGCGCTGCACTGAAACCTAACAAGGAATTTGCAAGGTCACTTAGCCATTCCCAGATATACCACGACTACCTGTTTGAGTCATTTCAAAGTATTACAGTGTTAAACACACTTAAAGGGAAGGCATGTTGACCAAAGAAGCCAAGTTATGTGGTCACAGACATTTCTTTGCCGTTATTTGTGGTACAAAATACAACCATAAGAACAAACTTCCTTTCCACTTCCAAACGCTCTGGAAATAAATTCTTCCTGCCTTTTTTGTTTTTGGTACCAGGGATAGAACTCATGACTTTGTGCTTGCCAGGCAGGCACTTAGGCCGCTGAGCTAAATCCCTGGCCCTTGGAAATAAATTCTTGGTCTTTAAAAAGCGAAACTTCAGAATCTCGAATATTGAGACTCCTGAAAAAATAAGCAGACACCATGAGGTGGACTTCAGGCACTAAAAACAGAATTCTCAAAAACAGTATGGATAGCAACATATGTGTTGAATGATTTTTGTGCACCTGGGTAAAGTTTATCTCAAGAAAGTGTTCACATACTCATGTCCCCAACCATTACAGAAAGGCTAACAGAAGGGAACATTTTCAAGATTAAAAAGGAGCCAGAATATACTGTTGCAATACTTGGAAAGCAAAGCCAAGAAGCAGGCCCTTAAGGAATTAGCTGCCCTGAGGGTGGAGTTTGCACACAGAAATTTCAATTCTGATGTTTGGCTCTGAAGGTCATTCCTGAAAGGGCTTTATTTTGCAGATAAGGAAATTTGGGCCCAGAGAGGCTGAAAGACTCCTAAGGTCTGACCTTGTGGGTGAGACATTATCAGACACGGTCTGATTTTCTACCGCGCTACAGAGCAGTTTCTGCCTAATTCTAGAAACACAGTGCTCTGCTTAAAAATGTGAATTCCCAGAATTCTGCTCACTTCCCCGATCCTCGGAGGGAGCCGGCGAGGGGGCGCTTGCAAGCCCGGAGACCAGGTCTCCCAAAGGCACCGCCCTGGCCCCGCCTGCTCTGAGCTCCAGCGGCCCTCAGCCTCGCGCGGCTCTTTCACAACAAAGGGCAAATTCGGCTTCTCGGGTTCTGGATGTAACAGGGCGGTTGCCTTGCAAACCGATGCCTCCGGGAAGCAGCGAGGGCGAGGCCTCAGGAGCCAGACTGGGGGTGCGGGGGACAGCGGCGGGAGCCTCCCCTCCCCTGCCCCGCCGCCTCGCCCTCGCCCTCGCCCCGCCCTCCGCGGCAGGCGCCTCGCTCCCCCCCTTCTCCCTCTCCCCCCCACTCCCTCTCTTCCTTCCCGGGCTCCGCGCCACCGCCCCGCCCCATGTCCGCGGCGCCCGCCCGTTCGTCGCCCAATGGCCGCGGGGACCCGGCGCGCTCCGGCTCCTGGGCCCGGGCTCCCGGCCGCCGCGGGCCAATCAGGGCGCCGGGGGCGGCGCCGGGCGGCCGATAAAGGCGGCGGGCAGCGGGCAGCCGGCGGAGCCGAGAATGGGAGAGGCGCGGGACGCTTGAGTGGGACATCGGCCTCTCTCCGCTCTCCTCGCCTCGCTTTGGCGGCTGCCGTCCTCCTGCTCGCCGCCCGGGTAAGCAAGTGTGCGGCCCCGGCTTCGAGGCGGCGGGCGGCGGGCCGCCTTCCTCGTGGGGTCCGGCCGGGCTCGGCGCGCTCACGCCTAGAGCGGGGCTCGGGTGCCCCCACCCGGCTGGGTTGGCGACAGCGGGGCGCGCGCGCTCGCCAGGCTCCGACCGGTGGGGGGAGATGGGTTGTTTTGATCTCGCTTCTGCTCGGAGGCGCCTCCCCTGGACGCCTGCACTCCGGGGTGAAGTGAGCTGCCCACTCGGCGGCCCTGGGGTCCCGGGCTAGTGCGCCTCGCTCTCCTCTTCCGCGCTGGGGCCTGGCGGGGAGTCCTGGTGGTCCCGGGGGTCTCCTAGGCGCCGAGGTCGAAGCGGGCAGCCGGCGTCTGTAGCGTGGTCCCCGGGCCTTTGCAGTGTGACCGAACAATGGAAAGCCGGCCCGCGGCGTGGCTGGCGGACGCCCCGGTTGAGACGGGGCTGGGGTGGCAGCGGGCGCCTTGGACCCCCAGCCTGCCCTGCGGGGTGCAGGCATGGCCTCCTGAGCGAGGCCCGGAGTCCACGCGGGCCCGAAGGCCGGGGCGCCGGCTTCCAGGACACGGCAGTGGGAAGGGACAGCTTTCAAGGTGGATTATCCCAACTCCCCCGGGGGCGGAAAGCGGGGATGCTCCCCCAGCCGCAAATCCACAAAGAAAACCCCAGACGAAGATGAAGAACGCAACAGCCCTTGGGTCGTGAATTCTCCCAACTGTTTGGCCTTTGTCTCCTGCCCCACGAACTACGGGGAGGAACCGCAGATCAAGGTTATGAGCTTAAACCACCCGCCCGCCAATTCCAGCACGTCCTGCTCCGACCGCTCCCCCCCTCCGAAGCGTCCACCCGGCAAGCTTAGTAGTTTGGTCCAGCGAGAGCCGGAGAGCGAGAAGCCCGAACGCGGCTCTAAAAAGAAGAGAGCTAGGGAGAGCAACGCTAGCAGCACGGTTCAAGCCCTGTGCCTGGGGTGAGTGAGGGAGCAGGGAGGAGGACCTGGCACGGGCAGCAGCTGCTGAAACGGCTTAGAACAACTCCCAGCTCCGTTCTCCGCCCGAACTTGGCACCGTCGTGGTGGCATCAGTTGTTTACAATGCATAAGACCGCTTGCTTCCAGTTGGTGTGTAAAAAAGCATACCTGTAGTTTGATGTTGGTTTTTTGAGACAGCTTTCAGTGGACACTGAAGATTTCAGGGGTTGCCCTGGCCTTTAGGCCGAGGTACAAGGTGGACTTCGATGACTGGGTGTAGTTTGACACTAGGCAAAGTTGCTGTGGGATTTGATCGGTGAGGTTCCCTTCCCCTTGGGTGAGGCTTTTGAGAGAAGCAGTTGTTTACAGCTGGGCAAACATGGACAGTTGCCCATAGAAACATTGCCACTGTACTTCAGAAGTTGCCCAAGTCATTGGAGGAGAACAATATGTTCCCTTTCCAGCCTCGCTGGGCCATGGAGGGTGGGGGGTGTTTCCTCTTTTGTTTAGGCTGGTTTTGTGGCTTCAGAGATTCTCTTCTTTCAGAGGTTTGTGGCTATGGCTTGCAATTTTTAATATGTCTCAGAGCTTTGGAATTATTGATCTTATTGATTAGAAGTAGAAATTTCCCACTTGAAGAGGTTTTCTTCTGGAATCTCTCGAGAAGAGTATCATTCTGGTACTGGAGTCTGAGCTTGTGTTCTGAAGTTAGCACTTCATATCACACCAGTGAAAACCAACCACTAAGAGGTACCTTTGAAACCGACTGGAATCAGCTATTTTTACCACCTTTGTAATGGTAATAGCAAACTGCTAGCCTTTGATTAAATATTCTGGCTAACCTTTTTCATCTTCAAATCTAAACTCCTGAAGGTTTCTTTTTTTTTTTTTTTTTTTTTTTTTTTTTTTAATTTTTTAGGGAGGGATGGATCTTCTGGAAGACCACAGGGATGAAAGGCTAGGGGAAACTCAAAACAAAAACCATAGCCATTATTTAAAAATTTTTACTTATATTGAGAGATGATAAACATTCTGAATCTGTTTCCTTGACTTCCTTTTAGTAGCTTTATTTTATTTTGTTTTGTTTGGAAACAGGGTCACTATGTAAAGGCTGGCCTTGAACTTGCAGCTATCCTCCTGCCTCAGCCTCCTGAGAGCTGAGATTACAGGGTGTGTCACCTACCCCTGCTTAGCAGTCTATTTTTAGAATCCCCTACCTTGGCTACCCTGAATGATAGAATTTTGCATCAGACTGATGGAAATTACAGAATCACAAGTATAGATTCTAGCTTATGGAGAGGTGGTTCATATCTGCAGTAGCTGTGGGAACGTTGACTGCTAAGCCTCACAGTATAAAGAGATGATGAGCTACTACCAGTCCTTAGCAATTGTCCATCTGCTTTAATCACTTCAAACAGTGGTGAGCAGATTTTTACTTACAGCTCTCAAGATTTTGATCTGTAAAACTTTAAGCCCTCTGAAAGTAGAGTGGATAAAAAAGTACCGTTAGGTGCGTTGACTTCAAGAGAGGAATCCCCATCCCCACTTTGTTTCTGCTGACCACCTTAAGCCATTCCTGCAGGGGAACAGTTTAGAGTGTGTATTGATAAAGTCACTTTCTTCTCTGCAGAACATCCTCCACCATGGCCACCTCAGCGAGTTCCCACTTGAACAAAGGCATCAAGCAGGTGTACATGTCCCTGCCTCAAGGTGACAAAGTCCAAGCCATGTATATCTGGATTGACGGTACTGGAGAAGGACTGCGCTGCAAGACCCGCACCCTGGACAGTGAGCCCAAGAGTGTAGAAGGTGAGGCTGGGCAAGGGTGGGTCAGTGCCATGGGGGTGGCCATTGAGCTACAAGCTCACTGACCAGCACCAAGAGCCACTGGATTTGGCTTCTTCATCCTGTTTGTAAAGCTTTCCTAAGGCAGGGTTTTCAGACTCTGATCCATCTGTGGAAGGCTCCTACACAGCCGCACAGTAGCAACTAAAGAACCCTTTGTTTATATGGAGTCTTGCCTGTAAGCTAATGTATTGAGAAAAGGTAAACAAAAGATGGAGTCTAATTTGTAGAGAGTCGGGGGGCTAGTCTTGGCTGGCTATTCTAGGTCAAACTGTGCCCTAGAAAACAGATGTTCCTGTATCACTTAGGCCACTCTGCTAATTCAGTGTACTGAGTTCTCCAAAGGCAGAGATCAGACTCACACCTTGTATAGACCAGGCCTGTACAGTGTCAGCCACACTGCAAGTATGCAATGTTTGCTACATACTATGGTGATTCATCCATTCATTCACTCAAATGTGTTATCAGAAAAGCAGGCTATCTGAAAGAAGGAAGGTGGTGGTATTTTTTCCTTGGGTCCAGGGCAGGGGCTATAATTTGTTCTAGACTGAAAAATTAAGGTCATAACTCTAACATAGTAGCCTCTGAAAGGATATGTAACTAGATCACTTAAGAATTACTAAAAGTGGCCCTAATAAAAGGAAACATATAGAGCCATTCACAAACCACTTCAAAGCACGTACTTTCATTCGGAAACTCAGGGATGAGAAAAGGAAACAGTACCTCCGGAGTTTGTAAACTAGATGGCGTTTTCCCAATTGGAGCAGTGGCTTTTTACACTGGGTTTCTGAGCGTGTTTTAGGGCCAGGGAAGTAGGGATGACAGAGTTAGCCAAGACCAGCTCCCCTACTCTCTACAAGTCAGACTCCGTTGTTTTGCTTTTCTCAATACATCAGCTTACAGGCAAGACTCAGTACACTGAACTGCAAAGTGGCCTCGTGATACCGGAACGTCCTCATCTCACTATTTGCAGTAATTGATTGGTGCCATCTATACCTGGCACACGGTAGACCATTTAGGGAGGGAAGTATGTGTTCTTCTTAGGTGGTTGTTGTGATTTATTTACTTCTTTAAGGAACTTAGGTAATGGTCTTACTTGGAACTCGGGCAGAGCTGTAGGGATAAGTAAGTACAGATGTTGAACCGTGGTAGCATTTGTAACTCTTTAGAGGTGGAAATGTAAAAGGGACTGGCTGTATTCTTTCTTGGCTGGGGAATTCCTGTACATATTTTTAATTTAATTCCCATCTCTTTCTGTCCCAGAGTTACCTGAGTGGAATTTTGATGGCTCTAGCACTTTCCAGTCAGAAGGCTCCAACAGTGACATGTACCTTATCCCTGTTTCCATGTTTCGGGACCCCTTCCGCAAAGACCCCAACAAACTGGTGTTCTGTGAAGTTTTCAAGTACAACCGGAAGCCTGCAGGTACGTACAGGTTGGCTATGGATTCCACCTCAATGCGCGGGTTCTATGAAAGAAGAAGTATTCTGAAATTGGTATTGAAAGGCTAAATGTCTCAGAACTGTCAGGACTCTGTGGGATTGGTCAACCATCTATCCATTAACTAAAATGCGAACATCTTGGTTGGTTGACATTACGTTGGCCAGGAGGTTTGAAGTAACTGCCCCTTTGCCTTTTGCAGTTTTCAGTCAGTTAGCTACCTGCCCCCGGTAGAACTCCTGTGAAATCTCTTGCTATACTGCCAGGGAAGCTTAGTGGTGCTGAGCCTTCACTGGCTTTGCTTCAAAAAGGTGTATTGTTCTAAAAGTCCTGGGCTGTAAAGCCAAGACAACCAATGATTCCCTGGCTCTGCTGCCCTATAACCTGGACAGATTGCTTAACCTAAGGCACCTAGGGCATCTAAGCTTAGTTGTGTCATCTGTAAAAACAAAAGACTTCTAATCTTACATCAGGGCTGTTACAGACTTGGGCTTTCTTTTTTTGAAGCCTTTTCTAGCTTGGAAATTGTTTCTAACTGAGCTCATCTCACTTTTGTTTTCTGTACCAGCTACTATTATATAACTTCCCATTTAAATTCACCAGGAATGTAAGCCTCCTAACGGACAAATTATTCTCAATAAAAATTAGATTTGGCTCCAAGTGCCTAGAAACTAGAGACTAAGTTTGACAACTTGAAGCAGCTGCCTTGTGAATAGGGGGTGTAAGTGCCTGGCATTTGGCACTTGGGAGATGGCCAGCGTGCTGATAAGGTGAACACTTGCTCTGTTCAGAATCAGTTCCCATGTGACTTGGTTATAATTGAGTTTAATTATAACTAGAGTCTTTCAGAGAGTCTGTAAAATGTACGGTTACATTGTAGCATCTCCCAGGTTCCTGACTAAGTGTTGGGACAGAGTTTTGCCAGGAGTCATTTCGGTCCTGTAAAAGGGTAGAACTGTTTTCTGATCAGCACCTATATTAAGAGATGTGTCTCTCTATAACCCTAATGGTGCATTGACTCTTTCTAGAGACCAATTTAAGACACACCTGTAAGCGGATAATGGACATGGTATGCAACCAGCACCCCTGGTTTGGCATGGAGCAGGAGTATACTCTGATGGGGACTGATGGCCACCCCTTCGGCTGGCCTTCCAATGGCTTCCCTGGGCCCCAAGGTGAGTCTTCTGGAGAGGACCTGACTTCCCTCCCTCAAGTGCTTACTGTCCAGGGGGGCCCCCTCTCCAGAAATGGGAGCAACTCTAAAATCAAAAAACTGGCTAAAATAATGGTAAAAACAGCCCTCCCATTGCCAAAGCCAGAAAGTCAGGAGAAGGCACTGAGGAGGAGCCTCTGGCTAAGGATCCCCCCCACCGGGCGAAAGCTGGGGTAAATAAACACTCAGGAGAGCAAGTTTTAAAGGCCCTCTGACTGGCTGTGAGGTTTCTCTGGTTCCCTCATTCCTTTGCTTTACTATGTTTTCTTTTTTTGAGACACAGGTTCTGATGTGTTCCTCAGGCCAACTTCCAGCTCTGTCCGAGGCCACACTGAAGGAGCTGCTGTTTTTCTCCCTTGACCTCCCAAATGCTAGGATTAAAGTGTTTGCCCCACACCCAGCTTACCGCTTTGTTCTGATACCTTTGCAGGTCCATATTACTGTGGTGTGGGAGCAGACAAGGCCTATGGCAGGGATATTGTGGAAGCTCATTACCGGGCCTGTTTGTATGCTGGCGTCAAGATTTCAGGGACAAATGCTGAAGTCATGCCCGCCCAGGTAAATGGCTCTCATTACCACCTTTTTTTGTTTGTTTGTTTGGGTTTTTTGTTTTGTTTTGTTTTGCTTTGAAGACCTCAGGGACAAATAGGCAAAAGACGTGGCTAGCAAAAGCTGCCCATTCACTGCTCACCAGCCTCAAAGTCAGACTGGGTTGGAATAGACTAGGAAAGAGAACAGGCTCAGAAGCTTGCTAGAATGAATGTTTTTTTCCAAAAGCCAATCTTTTTCTTTCTAGTGGGAATTCCAAATAGGACCCTGTGAAGGAATCTGCATGGGAGACCATCTCTGGGTGGCCCGTTTCATCTTGCATCGCGTGTGTGAAGACTTTGGAGTGATAGCAACCTTTGATCCTAAGCCCATTCCTGGAAACTGGAATGGCGCAGGCTGCCACACCAACTTCAGCACGAAGGCCATGCGGGAGGAAAATGGTCTGAAGTGAGTACTTGCTGCTGGGGCCTCAGGAGGGGACCGTCGTCTGGGCGTATCTCCTCCCCAAGATGTCCTGCCAAGTCTGTTGCTGGCTTTTTCCCCCCTCAGGCTGCATGTGCCTCAGTTCTTGATGCCTGGTTTAAATGTCTTATTTTCCCACTTGAAAACTGTCTAATGAGCTGGGTGCAGTGGTTGCGCCTGTGATCCCAGCGTTCAGCGGGCTAAAAAGCAGGAGGATCACTGAGTTCAAGGCCAGCCTGGGCTGTGTGGGGAGAACTGGTGTCAAACCACCCCCAAAAAAGAAAAGTGCCTAGTGACAGGCTGAAAGGTGCTGATGGAAAAAAGTTAACAGATCTAGATGTTCAACTCTTTCAGTCAATGAATGATGACTTGTCAGGCACAATTCTGAGCCCTGGAACATACAAGTAACAAGACAAATACTCCTCAGGGAGTATTTATTGGTGTTGGCGCCATAGTTTAGTGTACTTCAGTGTTGGGTCCATGTCTGTTCCTGCCCCTATAGAGCATGAGATTTCTTGATGACAAGAGGAAACCTTTGTTTTCTGTTCCTGTAGGTACATTGAGGAGGCCATCGAGAAACTAAGCAAGCGGCACCAGTACCACATCCGTGCTTATGATCCCAAGGGGGGCCTGGACAATGCCCGGCGCCTAACTGGATTCCATGAGACCTCCAACATCAACGACTTTTCTGCTGGTGTAGCCAATCGTAGCGCCAGCATCCGCATTCCCCGGACTGTTGGCCAGGAGAAGAAGGGTTACTTTGAAGACCGGCGCCCTTCTGCCAATTGTGACCCCTTTGCTGTGACAGAAGCCCTCATCCGCACCTGCCTTCTCAATGAGACTGGCGATGAACCCTTCCAGTACAAAAACTAAGTGGACTAGACTTGCAGCTGTCCAGCCCTTCCTAGTTCCCGCCCTCCTCCAGCTCCTCCCTGTCTCCCAGTGGTCCTCCTTGTCCCCACTGTAACTCAAAGGCTGTAATATCAGGTCTTTTTATTCCTCATGCTCAGTTAATCTTGCTTTCTTTGGCCAGGAGAAGAGGGGCCAAATTCTTAATCTTTTCACACCCACGCCCCCTTTCTGTCCCTATCACGGAATCTTGCTAATGCATTAGTGGGGACGCGGGCAGGGAAACTAACCACTGCTTTCCCCTCGAGTGTGCTGGTCCAGCAGGTTCAGCTCTCCGGACAGAGCAGATGTGCTCTGAGGGAGCAGGGAAGGAGAGGAATTTCCCCATGGGGAGCTGACAAGGGAAGAGCCTGACAGGTTAAGTGAGACCCCTCTGGGAAGCTTGTTTTCTCAGGTGTAAGTAGAAATGAGAGGAGGAGGGATGGTCGGGGATCAGGGAGGAAATGCCCCTCCTTGGTCTCTGGCTGCCATGCTCCCCTACTTGGGGCTCCATGTCCTCCCATGAACACAGAGCTGAGAAAACCGATGGACAGCCCTACTTTCAAAGAAGAAAAGCTTCTTACCCCTTGGTCCTCCATTTATAACAACAAAGCAGAGTAGTATTTTTATATTTAAATGTAAAAACAAAAAAAAGTCTATATGGGTTTCTAGATAAGTGTGGGTTTTTTTGGTTTTGGGGTTTTTTTTCCTTCCTAAAAGAAATCATCTTAGTTACTGGGTACCAAATTGGGTTTAGAAATAAGGATTTCCTTGCGGGTAGGGGTGGTCAGTGTGGCTCTTGGTCCTTTATTGTAAGGGTGTCCCTGCCCTTCCCAGCTTTTGCAGGAGGAGGATACACAGTCCTAGCCATCACCTGAGCCTCGTGGCTGGGTTTAAAGGCACAAGTGCCAGCCCACACCTGGGCTTGGAAGTGTGAGTTGGCTGGTCAACTTGAGTGTGTCACGAGTACAGGAGTTCTTTTCCAGTGGGGCTAGCATGCCACTAAAACAGGCCTTTTGATATATTACGTTTTTAAAAGGCAAGACAAGTTTAGATTTTAATCAAGTTTTTAGGGTTTTTAAGTGTAATTTTACAGAATTGCCTGTTTGCTTCAGCTGTCTCCTTCCGTTCTGCTCTTAGAGTTGGGGACAGGGCTAGAGTTAAAACTCTTGTTTTGTATCTAAATGTCTGTCTTCCCAGTGCAGAATATTCCTCTTAAGTGTCCTAAGGAGTTGTTTCTTTTATAATAAACCCCACTTCCAGTCCTCCATTTTCCCTCCTGTCCTCTGGTTTTTTGTGCGGGGCGCAGCAGGCCAGCTGTGGTTTTCTCTTGCCATGAAGACTTCTAATTGCCATGTACAGTATGTTCAGAGTTAGATAACTTCTCATTGTAAACAAACTGTAACTGCCCAGAGCAGTGCTTATAAATCAGCCTAACATTTACAAGATCTTCTGACTTGTTTCGTTGTTTTTCTTAGGAACCTATGTGCCATTTCATTCCTTTTATTTCCTACCAAAAAGGAGTAGGTGGGGGAGTGGTTTCTATTTTGTCATATAAGCAAGATAATTTTAGGTTTATCTGTACTTTATGGATCTTTAAGACTGACATCCTGAGGCTGACCAGCTTCTGTACCTAACTGGATATTTGTGATCCCTGGTATCTTAGTTACCATTTTTATTTATTTATTTTTTTGCTGAGACAAATAATCTAACACCCAAAGATAAAAGAGAGAAGGTTTATTTTGACTCACAATTTGTAGAGGTTTCAGTCCTTAGTCAGCTGGCTCTAAGACAAGGTGGTATGATGGAGGGCATCACAACAGGAAGAGTCCATGGCAAAGCATTGACAGGGAGAAGGCACAAGCCCGGAGAGTAGTGAACCAGCAGTCAGCAAACTACCCAAGTGTAACTGGTTGCAGGCCGCCTCTGTCCCTTGCGTTGTATCCAGGTTACTTTGGTGGGGGGTGGCTAGCACTTGCTCTCTTTATCCTAGCATGCCATGAATGTCACGTAGTGTACGTCAACCACTTCTGAAATAGCCCCACCTATGACCCCATGAGGTTTGGGAGACACAAGCCATGAAGCCCTGGGATTCAGATTCTCGCCTGGACTCAGGTCATGATTTTGACATTAGAGTTTAGGAGCACAATATAGGCTCTACTCTCCTTGCTCTCTAGAGTTTGGTTTTGACTTGCTGTACTATAACATGGTTTCTAATGAATTCTGTAACAGCTCAAAAGTTTAATATTTGATTAAAAGGTTTTATTTCCGTGCTTTTCCCAAATTCATCCTCTGCCCAGCTACCAGTAATGAACTTAAGTAGCAACCACTGACCCCATTGCTACCCAGGTTGGAACCTGACTGCAAGGCTGACTTGCCCTGGGCACAGGCCTGGCCTTGGATGTTGTTAGTGGCCTGCTGTGATTCTCCCAAGAGCTCTATGTTGAGATCTTGGCTCTCGTTCTTGGTGTCTGGAAGTTCTCCCATTTACAGCTTTCCTCCTGCGTAATTCATCACCCTAAGCTGACTAGCAGCCCCGGCGTGGGCCTGTGGTCTGTGAACATACCTCTAGTTAGAAGCAGCTGTCAGTCTAACATGAGTTCTACTGTGCAGCACTACTGAAGACATAGTATTGTGGTTTGTAGTGATGTTAGCATTATTAATTTGGAGATAGCTGAGACCAGAGATAGCAATCCTTAGATGACTGCTTTGTTTAGGCAAGCATGTATTTTGCTTGTCTAGGTTCTGTAAACCTAGATAGCCATGGTTTTCCTAGGCAAGCTGCCTATTAATGGCTTAATTTTTGAAGGAAGGTGGTCCTACCTACTGATTTGCAGAGCATGGGCCAAATTTACATCTGTTGTTCCCCATTATTATTAAGAATACTCTTTTTTGAGACAGGTTTCTTTATGTAGCCTAAGCTGGTCTCAAACTTAGTATGCACCCCAGGCTGGCCTGCAACTCTGGTGATCCTCCTGCCTCAACCTCCCAAGTGCTAGGATTGTAGGAATGCCTTTTTATCTCACTATTTTCCTGGTTTTGATGCTAAAGTTCAGTTACCTCTATTTTGATTGTGTCTCTACTTCTACTTCCCCCAGTAAAGTTGACTTCCCTTTACTGGTTGGTGGTATCAGTAGACTGAAGAGACAGTGACCTGAACACTTTGGTTTCTGGTTCATTGTAACCAATTTTCTGACAAAAAGATAACAGGAAAAGGTTGGAAACAACTAGTTAGTTCCTGTACCCTGTCACTTAGAAATAGCTTTGACATACAAATCACATTGCAAATCCCTGGTATTTCTAAAGAGTTTTTAATGGTTCATTTAACATACACTAAGTTACATGATAATGTTATCAGTAATAGATTAACAGAATGAAGGGGTAGATTAAACAAGGACCAAGCCTTCTTAAAGTGACACGACAAAGCTGGGTGTGGTGGCTCATGCTCTAATGTGGATGTGGAGGCTGAGCCAGAAAGATGATGAATTCCAAGCCACCCTAGAGTCCAAAGGGAGACCCTGTCCAAAACCCAAGCTATTCAAACATTCTTTGGGTTTCTTAAATTTCTGATGGCAGCACAGGCTAGTCAAGGGTGTCAAGCGTGAGCCAAACATGGTGTTGCATCCTTGTTAACTCCAGTACTCTAGGAGGCTAAGGCAGGAGGATTCCAAATTTGATAATTTTTTTTCTTTTGGTCTTTTTTTTTCCTTTTTATCGGTACCGGGGATCGAACTCACGACTGCCTGCTTGCAAGGCAGGCGCTTATGCCGCTGAGCTAAGTCCCCAGCCCCTTGATAACTTTGACTCTCCTTCAAAATAAGTTTTAAAAAGGCTGGAGATATGGCTCAGTATGAAGACTCTGGGTTGAATTCTTAGTATCAAAAAATAGCTACATCTGCACTGGGTGCTATGGTGCATACCTTTGAGGCTAAGGCAGAAGGAGAAGGTAGAGTTCAAGGTCATTTAGGGACACATAACTGTTTTTGCTTGTTTGCACTTTAGTTTTATTTGAGACCATCTCATTGTGTAGTTCAGGCTGGCTTTGAAGTCACTATGCAACCAAGGCTGGCCTTGAACTCACAGCAATCCTCCTGTTTTAGCCTCTTGAGTGCTGGGATTATAGGTATATGCCACCAAACCCAGCTACATAACAAGTTTGAAGCCAGACCAAACATAGCAAGAGCCTGTCTCAAGAAACCTAAAAATAGAGATAGGGATATAGCTCAGTGGCGAAGCCCCTGCCTGGCAAGCTTGAGGTTGAGGGTTTGGTTCCTGGTACCAAAAAAAAAAACTAAAAATAGGCATGGTGGTACATGCCTATAATCTCAGCACACAAGAGTATTGCCATAGGTTCAAGGCCAGCCTGAATTCCACAGAGAGATCCTATCTCCAAAAAATAAAAACAAGAACTAAAGGGGGAGGGGAGCTAAAACTAGATCTCTGTTACTGGGAAGAATGGAGGATAAAAAGAGTTCTTAAACCAGGGGATTCTAATAGTTCACCCAGAGCTTAATAGATAACTCCATCTCCTGCTACCCTTATTCCAATAAGGTGTAAAGTCTAGAAACTACCTTGCTGTCCCAAAGAAAAGAGTCTACCATGCAACAGGACATTTCATTGAACCAGGCTTTTCTTGCTCATCACTGTATCCCCAGACACAGCAGCGTGTAGTGTTCGTTAATGAGTTTTTATTTTGCTTTGTTTTGTTTTTAACATAGCAGTTTGATGAGCTGTAAGACTACAACTCAAAATGATATGAAACCTGTGAGGTGCTGGAGGTTGGTTGGGCTGTTTCAACTCTAACCGTGTCACTAAGGCCAAGTTCTGTGTTCCTGAATTTAAAGAGAATCTAATGTCTATTTTTCACTACAGTGTGGTCCCACTAACGCCTTATAGTACTATGGAAATAAGTGATTTCTTGCTCGGGTAATTCTGATTGGAATCAGGGTGCCAAAAACCATATGGCTTAAAGAATTATACCTAATTAAAGTAGCAATTTATCATATAACTCCAAAGGCTTCAGACAAATTGCTACTGTAAACAAAGAGAGCTGAGGAGAGCTTACAGTTTTATAGCCTTGAGCTGCGTCATCATCCATAAAAGTATAAAGTATAGAAAAATATAAAATATAAAAAAAATCATACCAGGCTTCCTGGTATGCAGAAATATGTGTGTGCACAATGCATAATACAGACCTACCCATGAGAAGGCGCATATGTACACATGCATCAGGTAGGCAGTAGACAGCCTATGTGGGAATTGTTTCACCTCAACATACAGCACCTTAAAAAGGAAACAGAAGCTTATATATCTTCCAAAACAATTGCTTAAGAGAAATGTACTGGCCTGAAGAAGATGTCACTGGGAATGGGAAGGTGAGACACAGAAGTTATAATCATTCTTAAAGCAAGGTCTTAGCCTGGCATCATGCTTGCAAAAACAAAAACAAAAACAAAAACAAGGGAGCACTTGTAGCATCCAGGAAGAAACATGAGCACTAATCGCTAAATTCAGAGAGATACTACTTCTCCTTCTATGAGCTTTTCCAAAGAAGCTCCTCCCAGCCTAACTCCTAGTTGGATTTACGATCTAGAAACTGCCAGCCTATTAACATTTTTATGTAAATACATTTCTGGCCTAACAGCCAAGTAAACCCATGAATGTTGAATTTAAATTGTTAGGTCACTGCCAGTACCCCTGGCTAACAGAAGTGGATACAAGGCAGACTGCAGGTGGGGGAGAGGGGCAGTATATTCACAAGTGTAAACCTGAGAGGTTGATGGGTTGTGCATGAGCTGCCCCACTCCTGAAGGTAATCTTGAATTAGTGTGCCTTCCCCTATTCCCAAATGTAGGACCTTTGGAGGTGATTGTCATGACTGCTGTATCTTGAAAGCAGCTGAGTCTTTCAGGTTCTTCCCTTCCCTTAGGAGGGGACAGTTGAGGATGTATTTGATGTTCTGTGACATTAAATGGTTGACTCTTACAGAAACTGACATCATCCTTACAGAATCAGCCTGAGATAAGCTAGGGGCATCACCAAAATTCCTTCCAGATTTAGAATCCTGTGCCATGAGCCATCGCACCGATGTAGAAATGAAGCATTCTGGATTGAATTTGCTGTCTTAGCAGGTAAATGCCTCTACCAATTTAAGATAAATTGTTGTGAGTCAAGGTCACAGAATTTCTTTGGGGGAAAATAATGAAGTAATATTTTGCTCATGGGAATAGTTAACCAGGAAGTAATTTAACTCATTTCTTTCAGGAAGATCCATGTCTGAAAACTCTGGCCTCATGCATTGGAGGAGCTGTAATGCTCCATAGCAAGTGTGCTTGGGTAGTGCAGGCCAGCATTCTCCTCCCCGAAGGCTATGTAGTATCTCCAGGAGCGTCAGGAGTGTAATGAGTTACCCCAAAATGCAGCTGCTTAAAATAACAAATATCTCACGTGATTTCTGGGGAATCTGAGAATGACCTGAGTGGTTCTGCTTTGGGGTCTTTTAGGATGCAGTCTTCCAAGATTTGATGTGCTCGATTCCTTGCCACATGGATCTCGATAGTGTTGCCCAAGTCAAGTCATTCCCCCAGTCATCTGAGAGAGAAAAATGAGACTAAGTTTTGTCCACTTAAGGGGGAGAGCAAATTCTACCTCTGGGGGAAAAGAGGACTGAAGAATTTGTGGGCATTCCTCTACATCACTATACCTAGCAGCTTGGCCTTGAGACAGCAGAAAAGGTTAAAGTGTTACTCTGGTTAGAAAGTCTTTTGTTTAAGATTTTTGATCTTTAATTCCTTTAACCCTACTTGTCATGGTTTATGTTGGTGGCCCCCAGGCCTCATGAATCTGCATTGTGCATTTGTGATTGGTTCATTGTCTAGAGTTTGGATTGGTGGTGTCAGTGCTACACCCACATAGGGGTGGAGCCAGGACACAATGTAATGGCCGGTTTCTTTTGCAAGTTTCCTCCTTGCTGCTTGCAGCTGCCATGAGCTGTGGCCCCCCATACCACCCTGTCTTGGAGCCAACTGAGTATGGACTGAAACCTCCAAAAACTACAAGAAACAAACCTTTCCTTTCCCAACTTTGGGCACCAGGTATTTTGTCTCAACAATGAGTAAAAAATAACTAAGACACTTAAGTGTGGTAGGCACTGTCTACCACAGAGTTGGACTGAGGATTTCCGGTTTGGAGTTAGGGATGTAGCTCAGTGGAAGAAGGCCCTGAGTTCTCCCCCAATCTCTGGGGAAAGCGCAGAACAATGTTGATTAGTTTTTTTGCCTTTCTCCGTCCCAAACATTAGGAAGGTCCTCTCAGAACCACTTGGGGAAGCTGAAGAAGAGACTAAAAAGACAGTGTTTTTAGGGGCATAAAATCTCCAAAGTTTATTTATGCATTAAGCGACATTTCTAGACCAGGCTCCTGTAAGCCTTCCACAGTTTCTGTATTCATATTACCTATTACTCACTCTAGACCAAACTTGCTTGCTCCCCAGGATGTCCCTTCACATCCATGACCCCTTAATATTCATTGTCACCACATTTCATTTAGATTAAAATATTTGGAGACTACATATGCATGTAATGTGATGTGTCCTGGTGCTGGAGAACAAAGACAGTGCACAGCACAAAGAACATGAACCCAGAAACTCCAAAATACTCCTGTGTTCTAATGACAGCATTCTCAGGAGGGAATGTAGGAGGGCCTTAGTAATATATCTGTTTGACTATCCAGGACATGGACATCCCTCAGGGGACAAGGTTACCACATGTAACTTCTGGGGACTTAAGGATATTGGGAAGTCCTGCCCCTTTGTCTAGACATCTATTGAGAAACCAACTTCCAAGGGATACTAAACTAATGTGGTTTGTTTAAAGTTTTTGTTTGTTTGGGTTTATATGTTTGTTAAGACAAGTTCTAGCTATATAGTCTACCTATGTTTTTTAAAGAGCCAGGCCAAAAGTTCTGATTTCTGTTTTAAGAATACGGCAACAAAAATAGAAAACAGAGACAAGTATAGTATTGCATCAATGGCTGGAAAGTTAGTGTCTCTGGATCGGACCTCCTCCACTCCCGAAACAGCCACTATTTATTAAATGTATTCAGTGATAGTAAAGACAATTCATCAGAAGACTCAGACTCAAGAGGACATAGATGATTGTATGCTAAGAAGGATCTTGTCCTGGAATATAAGCCTGGGATGACTCAAGAAGGTATAAATGCTTAGAAAAGTCATTGGGAAATCTCAGGTGGGTGGTACCAATAATCCCAAACCTCCCTTTTATCCCATAGGGAAATATGCAAAATTAGCCACTGTGACTTTGAGGTCCTCAACAAGTCTGGCCTTGTTGAGATCACTATGTAGACCAGGGTGGTTTTTCACTCACCATAATCTTCTTGCCCCCGGTTCCTGAGTATTGGGTTAATAGGTATGTACCACCATGACACCAAAACAAGGTTTACAGTGATTGGTGTAGGATGACTTTCATTCAGTTCCATAATCCCAGAATTCAAATTCATACACCAACATCTTTGACCACAAAAGGCCAATGAAATTTCTGTAGAGCTTGGACTGGTGAGAAGTGAAGATTTCTTAGGTGCTTGGGATGTTGAATGGTGGGCTGTAATCTGAAATACAGAAGAGGAGGAAGGCCTTTCAGGCTTCTCACCTCACCAGCCTGCAAGATGTGGCAGAGGCACGTGGAGGATGGACACAAGGTAGGGGATGTTTATTTTCCACCAGGAGCCATCATGGAGCCTGCTTCTGCCACCAATGGGCATATCAGTGGGCACTGGGGTGAAGCCTGTGGGCTGCTGGCACTAAGCTCAGTCAGCTAGAGCATGGCTAAAGAAGACCTAACACTCACTAAAATGAAGGGGGAGCTTTTCAGGTAGCATTGCCATCACTAGCCCAGGAATGGATGACAGCTGTGGACATTGACTAGTCTCAGCCTATCTCCTCTCACCTCCATTTTTTCTCTCTCCCTCCTCTTTCTTCTTGCTCAGCTTTCTCATTCTTTGTCTCCTTCATTCTGCCCTTCCCCTTCTGCTATGACCTCTAAGTTGGCCCAGGGCCACCATTCAAGACGTTAGTTACATACTATGGCTTATGAAAGCAAAATAAAGTCATGGCTTGCCATGGCAGACTGGAGACACGTGAAGAGAAAAGTCGCAGTGCTTGGGACCTCCAGGTTATTGTGAACTACGCGAGGAAGATCAGCTGTGGAAGGCTGTCCTGGTCCATGTGCACTGAACCTAAGTCTCTCTTGAGACTAACTCAGCCAAACTTTGGAGTGCTTTAATTTTGTTTGGTATTGCTTGTTTTGAGACAGGGTTTTCTTATGTATTTCAGGCTGTCTTTGAACTCAGTCTGTGGCCCAGATTGGATCTCTTGTCAAGGGACCCCATATTTCTAGGATTTTCATAATGACCCATAACCTTCTTGTGATAGAACTGGGCCAAAGCTGCCAGCTCATAGTGGGCAAGTGCAGACCTCAGACTTTGAGCTCCAATGCTGATGCAGCCAGCCTCAACTGCCCTGCTCCAGCTGGCACTGTGGAGCCCTTTCTGTAGCATCCATTGTGGTGACCATCCACTGTGTGGTCCAGCCCTCTAGATTGCTGTTATAAGGAAGCCCTTTTTATTAATTAATTAATTTTGCAGCCCTGGGGGTTAAACTTAATACCTTCATACTGAGTTATATTCCTAGCCCCTCCCCATTCCCCTTTTTAAATTTTATAGTTTGAATCAAAGTCTCATTAAGTTGCTATGTTGTCTAGGCTGGGATCAAAGTGTGATCCTCATGCCTCAGCCTCCCAGAATGCTGGGATTACAGATGTGCACTCCACACCAGGCCCCTTTCCATCTTAAGCACTCGCACACTGTGGCCCTGACTTTTGTAGTTTGCAGTACACTGGCAAAACTAGCACACCTTTATTTTTTCTTCTTCACCATTACATAGGTAAGAGATTTGTTTTAACCATAGATCTTAGCAATCTCATAACATGATATTGTTTCCTGTCCTCATTAAGTTGAGAACTTTCACATTTCACTTAGAGCAAGCACTTTACAGCTTCTCTTTGGCATATCTGAGTTCCCTGCATCACTATGCTTATTCCTTGAGGCAATTACGAAATAAAAGGAAGGTTTCACAAAGCACCATGATATGATAACACAGTTGGCTACTAACTGACTAAATGACTAGCTGGTGAGTGGCAATTATTGCATAGGTACCTTGGACAAAGGGATGCTTCATGTCCTCTGGCAGTGTTTAGTAGGATGGTCCCATTCACTACTCATAATGACATGCAGTCTAAAACTTATAAATTATTTATCTCTTGAGTTTGTCATTTAATGTTTTCTGAGGAGATCTCAGAAAGTGAATCTGAGGATAAATAAGAGAGAACTACTGTCAGTGTGTGTGCATAAAATATATATACAAGCACATATTGCCACAAACATCAATCTTATACTTTATACACTTATATTCATAGATTATCCTTGAAAATCTACAATTATTGGTAACAGTGACATATTTTAGGGAGGGAACATGGAGGTGGGGATAGGAATGATTGTTCACTTGTGCATTTATAATCGTTTCGGAAAAAGTGATTAGCCGTACTGAATTTGTGGAGGAGAGGTCTCCAATCCTATCACTTTTGGATAAGTCACACAACGTCACTGAGATTCCCTTTCATCACCTAGAAAGTGGTTCTAGTGATATGCAGCCCTCTAGACCAAGCAAGGCTGCCCTGTGGACATGTCAGAGTACCCTGAACATGTGTGACAAATTCCCGTTCATCTGCTTTTCTGTTCTCCTCGCCCTCCCCTGGCGGTACGTAGAGCCACTGACAGTCACCTCTCCTCTCGTGGCTTGTGTTTCCTTTCTTAGGCCAGGAAAGTTGCTGCAGATGCTGCAGCTATTTAAACCAGCTGACCTTTCCTGCTGAGGCTGCAGCCCTCCCTATCTTAGGCCCGCAATGACGAAGGTTGCTGGGGGTGTGTTGGGAGGTGGGGCAGGGATGAGGCCCTGTGTTCCTCACAGCCAGATGACCTACTGGCAGTCAGGCTCTGAAACAGATTCCTTCCTGCTTGACTGGTAATCTTGGAGAAGATAGAAATAGCAGGGATTTGGAATCCAAGCCTTTCCTCTCACTGGCCTGAAATCTTTCTCCAGTGTTGCTGGAGTTTGGGTTCCCTTTGTGGTCCTGGCTGCCTTGAACCTTCTTCTGAGGCTTATGGAGACTTATCAGAGAATGATCTTGGGCTGGCAGGTGTTCCAAAGGATACAATCTAGAGAAACCGACAAGGATACTTCCTGACCGCCTGAAGAGGAACTTGGGGGTAGGGGTATCGTCACTTCTGATAATTTCAAGCCCAGAGACACCACCAACAGAGTGTTTGGAATTCTTTAAATCCTACCATAGTCTCCTCCAGCTTGACTCACCCCCATGTCTGTTATCCAGTCTTAAAAAATTGTGCTCACTCAGTTCAGAAAACAAGCCCATACCACACATACCACCACGACTCCCTAGAAAACCCGAGTTAAATTCAACTTGCCAAAGGCTAAACACCTAACATTGTTTCTATGAAGCCTTACACAAAAATAGCATGAGAAGCAGCTCATGTGAAGCACCATTAGATCTTTACAGCTTTTACTTATAAAAAGCTTTTGCAAAAGCATGATAGACAAGTTTTACATATCAAATTGGCTAGGCAATGGTGCCTAGATTGGTCCCATCATTATTTTGTATATTTCTGTGAAGGTGCTTTTTGGATGAGGAGATGAAATTAACATTTAAATTAGTGGGCTTTGAGTACAGTTTCTCCCTAATGTGAGTGGCCACATGTAATCAAATTGAAAAATTTAAAATAAGAAACTGACCTTTCCCAAGCAAGAAGGAATTCTGCCAGTACACCACGTTTGGTTCGCACCTGTAACTCTTCCGAGTCTCCAGCCTGCAAATTTGTCTTACTGGATTTTGGACTCTTCAGTCCTTCACAATTGCATGAGCTGCATGAGCCAATTCCTTAAATTGCCTCCCTTCTGCTGGTTCTGTTTCTCTGAAGAGCCCTGGCTAATAATATCTATAATTTTGTTCCATGATCAAATAAAAATCTAAATATATGTTTGTTTGTTTTTGAGATAGGATCTCACTATGTAGTTCAAGCTGGCCTTGAACTCAGTGGCCCTTCTGCCTCAGCCTCCCAGGTGCTGGGATTACAGGTGTGCATCACTGCACCCCAAATGATGTTTAAAATCAACATCCTCCCAAAGTAAAAACAAGCATGAACTGACAGAAAAAAATTTAAATATTAAACATTAAATGATAGAACATAATTTATTTTCACACATTTTCTAGATGCTTAATGAGAATATATTACTTTATCATAAAAACAGATTTAATTTTTTAATAAAAAGATTCATGACGAAATATAATTTTTCAGTAAATAGAATATCAAAGTAAATAAGAAAACACCCCCTAAATGTGCTTGCTATGTAAATACAGCTTGAAATCAAAGCCTTCCCTTTCAAATGGCTGCTACCACTAAAACCCTTTCTTTATCCAGGGGCCTCATTGTGATAGAGCACTCCTTGGGAGCTAGGGCTGGGCATCTCCCCAAATTCCACGTGATCCACATCCACCAGGGCCACGTGTCTGGCCTAAGCTGGTTTCCATCTGATTCCTGCAACTGCATTAAGCCAGGTTATTCTTGCTTAAATGAAAAAACTCAGGCCCCAAGTAGTAAATGGGGTTTAAGGCCACATAGCTGAGAGGAGGCCAAGTTAGGGTTTGATTCCCTGATTTCCTAATTCCAGCCTTAGTACTCCTGTGTCTACATTATGCTGCTTTTTACAGGACCCCAGGAGACCTAGGACAGTGCAGTATCTAGAGGGCATATTGTAGCACAACAGGTGGCAAATGCCTGTAGTCCCAGCTGCATGGGGTACTGAGGCAGGAGGATCACAAGTTTGAGGCTGGTCAGCCTGAAGAACTTAAGGAAACTATCTCAAAATAAAATACAGCTAGGAATAAAATAAAACTAAGATCTGGCGAGGCATTTCCTGGTTTCAATCCTTAGAAGTCTGTGTCTGCATGTGTGTGTATCACATGTAGAGTCTGGTTCATTGTAAATCAGTGTTTTTATTAGAGGGAATGAAACACTGAAAAAACCCACATGATTAAAATTTTGCACATCCTTTGCAGGAACTCATTATCCCTACCTCCTCCACTATCCTGAGCCTCCAGTTATGGTTCCTGGTCAGACTGAGAAACGGAGATGAGAATAGTTCACCTCTAAGCTCAGCAGTGATGTACATGATGATCCTTTGGGTCCAGGTCTCAGCCCCACCCTTCCTGATGTCATGCTAGTCTCAGCAATACCCAACTCTCATTCTCCTGCCGTTCCATTCATACCAGAAACCATCTGCCTGCTGCCATTAGTGTACAGGACCAAGGTAAAGATGACTGCTGACCGTGACAGGAGGTGGCAGTGAGCTGAGAGTGGGGAAGCAGGAAGATAGCTTGGGACAGTGGAAAAAAGCTGCGGAGGGAGTAAAGGTAAAGAGCTCAGTCTCTGAAGCCACGTTATGTGGGCTCAAATCCCAGCTCTTCCCTCGTGTGTCTGTATGACCGCAGCTGAATTAGCCACTCAGAGATCTACCTCACGGAGGTGGGGATGTAAAAATTAACCAATGAACAACGAATGAAGGATGCAAAGTGTAAAGTCTCTGGCATGTACTATGTTTATTTCCATATTTCCCAAACTTGCTCTGTGCCTTGGGCAACTCATGTCCTCCCTGCAACCTTCAATTTTCTCATTTATAAAGCAAGTGGTTGAATTGGGTGACACAAGTTTTTTTTTCAGGTTTTAGGCTCCTGGTTTTAGTCACTGGATAGTGTCATAAGCTTCTATCAAAGGGCTGGCTCCGTGAGTTGACAGCCGCCTGGGTAGTGCAATTTCAGCAGGCACATTCCCCTGCTCACTGGGCATATAGCATTATAACTTTATAACTGCAGATTACACATGGTTCCACCTTCTTTAGTGTCCAGCTGAATTTTATATTCCCTGGAGATCCTAAGAACCAACATGAGTAAAGACTCTGTCTCAGTTACTTTTCACTCTCGTTGCTGAGACAAAATCCCTGATACCCTACATGAAGGAAGGAAAGGTTTATTTCTTACAGTTCTTGGAGGTTTCAGTCAACTCAGTTGGCTCCAAGGTAGGGTGACATGGTAGGCCACAGTTCATGGCAGCTGCAGACAGCAAGGTGGAAACTGGCAAGACACTAGGAGAGACCTCCTTCCTCCTTCCCACCTGGTTCCACTTCTAAATGGGTGTATACTGGCTCCACCTCTAAGTAGGTGTAGCACTCACACCACCAATCAGAGTGCTACACAACAAACCAATCACAAATGCTACATTTGGTTGAATTCATAATGAGGCTTGGGGGCCGCTGACATAAAGCATGACAGGCCCTAAGAACAAAATAGAGCCCTAGTCTAGGGAGGGAGAGACAAAAGTTGGTTCCTCACAACCTAAAATTCTTACTCTGTTTGCTCCTTTGGTTTTACTTGCTGCTTCTTTGTCTAGAAAGGTAAACTTCCTCTAGTCCTTAACTCTACCATCTGGTTATTACCATGATTTCTCCTTCTGTTCTCTGCAGGACTGTAGGGAAGGATGTCAACCCCAGCCATCTCCACAAGCTGAACAGCTGGGCACATCCCCGTCTGCCCTCTCTAGAGCACTTTCACTTCTCCTCATCGCTCTGCCCTTGTAACGTCAGTGACCTGGCACTCTTGTCTCTTCCACTTCCTGCCTTGGGTTTCCAGACTGCCTCTCACTCTCCAGTTTAGTAGACCATCAGATCAGCCCAGTCATAAAGGGTGGTCAGGCTGAGGAAATCACACCGCCTGGACACATCTGGAAACATCAAGGGTCCCTTGTGGAAATGTGGCCTTCTAAGAGTAGATGTGGCCATTCTATTTCAAAGGTGCATGCCATCTTTTTCCTTTGCCCAAGTTCTGTTTGGCCAGCCAGCTGCCCTCAGCTCTCCTCTCTCCTTGCTTGCCTTTTAAACAAATACTAGGGAGTGGCCAAGGCAGTTTCAAAGAAACAGCTGCCAAGAGCGCCACTCCCTCCCTCGCCCCTGCACTTGCTGGTGCTATAAGTAGAATGGGATCCAGAGCCCTAATCACTGGATAAGGTTACCTACACACAACTCTCTAGGGTGCTGTGCTGCTGTACTGGGTTTTTGCTTGGAGGGATCTGGTTTCCCTGGCCCAGTTCCATATTTTCCTGTGTGTTTGAGGGCTGTAGCTCTATCTGGCGACTGTGGAATTGGTGCATCCTCTGAGCCTGGTGATTCCAGGGCCACCAGCAATGGAGCAGCAGCTCCTTTCTATTTTCAAAGTCAGGCTAGGCTAAGAGCTTTCAGGAATCTCTATTTGTTCCCAAGTCCACGGCTGTGCAGATCCCAGTGTGTTCATTAAGCTGAGTTTGTCAGCACAAAATGGAACCTGACTATGGATTCAACAAAAAATAGTTTATTTTTCTCATTGAACAAGACATCAGAGGTAGCTGCTCCTGTTCAGCAGGACCCAGAAATCATCCACATTGCAAACTCTGAATGTTTCCACTCCACCAACCTTACTTAGGAAGTGGCTTTTTGTCTTCCTGGTCCAGAGGTGGGTTGCATCTCCCAGTGTCCTCCTGTATTCTGGGCAAGAAAAAGGGGCGACTGTGAAGGACAAAGGCAAAGTTATCATTCGCTGGCCAATCTTTCCCATCCACAATCTTTCCTGGAAGCAGCTACTGAATCTGCTTGGCCGGGGCTTTGTCCTTGGAAGCAAATGAAGCTGAAGATTTTATTTTGGATCAGGAGCATTTCCAAGCAAGCATGCTGCCTCTTCTCTTTAAGTCACTGAAAGCACATATTTTGATACACAAATTCTCTTGCCTTGTAAGAAAGCAAAATGTTTAAAGAAAGCTAATGCCTCCTTTGACAGTCCTATGGCACATTCCCTGTTCCCACCCTCTGCATGTGAACCTTGTTATCAACATACCGTTTTTTCCTTCAGAACTTTCCCTATTTTTTCACATACTAGATATGAAATACTCATAGAATTTTGTAAGAAGTATTTTTAAAATACCACCTGTAACATCATGTGGATAATCCTTCAACCTCTTTCAAAATATTCAACCATATATCTTGGCCATCTACTCTGTTATTGTATAAAACTTTTCTAAGTTTAAATTCTTTAAGCTGCTCCTTAGTTTTTCCTGGTATGGATCTGCAATGATATAACACTACAGTTTATTTGGCCAATCCCTTATTCATTGGCCAAAGGTCATTTCCAACTTGAGCTAACCAAAATAATCGCTCAAAGACTATCCCTATACAACACTTCTGCTGCATGTGTGGGTACCATAAAATAAAATTTCAAGGCTTTTAGATATGAACATTTAAAAGTTTCAAAGACATCACTAAGGAATTCTGCCTTTCCTCTCACAGATAGCTGTATCTAAGAAAGCGTTTTTCTCTTTTTTCACTCAGGTTCACATTGATCCCCTTACAATCTAAGCTCAATAAATATTTTTTAAATTGCACATCTTACGATTTTTCTCTAGATACTACACGTACAATATAGTACATCCTGAGGCTTGCTTACATTGTCTTCTGTATTAGAAAATTCTTTCGGTTGAATCTAGTATCATCTTCCTCTAACATTATCCTTTGGTCTTTGTAACCCAGTTTTAAGATGTTAGAGTCTCCTTCCCGAAGTATTTTCTAGGTTTTTCTGTCCTGAGCAAAAACTGGTCAAGACAAGTGGGAACAGTAGCAAAGTTTTGTTAAAGGTAGGAAAACAGACTCTGTAAAGTGAGATTGGGCTAAGTAAAAGTAGCAGAAGAAGTCCACCCTGCAGTGTGAGCGTGGCCACGGTGCAAGAGAGAACACGGTGATGAAAACTCAATGTGGGAGTCCTCTTGCTGTCATCTACTCTGCAGACTGATGTCAGATCTAGGTCATCCTATTGAGAACCTGCTCAGATTCTCAGGAGAAAGTCCAAGTGCACGGCTTTGGGAACTGTTCGCATGTGTCCAAGATCCTGCAGTTAACAGGTCACATCTACTTTCCCAGCCAGCTCTACCATGCCCTAATCTCCTGCCTCACTGTTATCTCTCTCTCAGAACCATGAAGAACAAATTTGGGGGGGCGGTTTCAGGGGAAAGATACTGGTGACTGCACTAAGGGCCTTTGCACAGAGCTACATCCCCAGCTGTTTTTATTCTTTGTTTTGAGAAAAAGCTTTGTTAAACTGTGCCAGGACCAAGGATTATAAATTGAGTCCAAGGGATGTCTGAGATTGTCCTTTGAGCCAGATTGGAACAAAAGAGGGAAGCTCCCTGATAACCTGCCATCTCTCCCCACCATCCTCATCAACATAAAGACTCTTGTTAGCATAAGACCACCCCCACCCTCTGAGGTGTTAGATAATCCCATGCCCTCACCATTTTCCTTAATCAGTAAATGTCAAAGTTCTGACTGCTTCGTGGCCTTTTTCCCCCCATGAATGACTGTTCCTCCCAGTTCTCCACTACATTGCCATTTTGTCTCTTGCTCTTTCTTTGCATCATGCATTCCTGTAACACGTTGCAGGACATTGGGAACTCACTGCAGAGGTCCCCAACAAAGTCATCCAGATTGGGCTTGAACTCATGATCCTCATGCTTCAACTTCCCATAGTGCTAGGATTATAGGTGTACACCACCACATGCAATTCAGGGAGAACAAATTTAATTCGTTTTTCATGTGATGCCGCCCCCATAACAGGCTCAAATTTCTCCTTCTTCCCCCATCATCAACCTTTTTTAATTTTTCAGGTTTTTTATTTTATAAAGATAAGTGAGATAATCCTTGTGAAAGAAGAACAAGTTATTTTCAAGGCCTGCACTAATTTCTTTGTGTATCTGTGATCCCCAGTATTGATGTCATCCTTGGAACATACTAATTACTCAACAAATATTGATTTACTTTGAATTGTGTAAGTAAATACATTCAACAAAAGGGTAATTTCTTTTCTTTTTTTATTTTTCTTTTTTTCCTGGTTTCTGAAGCTCTTCAGAGACTTCAGGAGCTGTTTATTCATAGATATATATTTTTTGTAAACTATGCATCCACAAAATTTGCTGTTATTTGTAGTGGTACACACCTGCAATCCCAGAATTTGGGAGGCTGAAGCAGGAGGATTGCCATGAGTTCAAGGTCAGTGTGTACTACACAGGGAGAACCTCTCAAAAACAAACAAACTTGCTATCTTAACCCACTTTTGAGTGTACAATTCAGCGGCATTAGCACAATTGCACAATTGGTGTGTGGCTATCCTCACAGTCTATCTCCTGAATGCTTTTGTTTTCCCAAAAGTCAGTGACCTTTGACACTCTGTCCCTCTGCACAGCCTCAGGTCTGTGTGTTAGGCAGGCTGGGGGGTGGGAGTTGGAGTGCTTGTCTGTAAGACTGAGGCTCACCTGCTGCAGAGCCCAGGCCTTACTTGAATGCCCTATCATAGGTCACCATGATATGCTCAGTGTCACAGGCTTATGGCTGATCAGACCGTGCACTCCTGAGAAGGGAACCTGTGGGCATAAGTTCTCAAGAGAAAGTCATTAGGACAGGTGCATGGATGGACAGATAGATGGATGGATGGATGGATGGGTGACAACAATGGTTAATTTTATCACCATCATCATCATTGTCATCATCATTGCCTAGATGCTTCTTATATACCACACGTGTCTCACATACTTTAGCTAGAAATTTTGCAACTACATTCAAAGTAGGCATTTTGGTTTTGTTTTTATTTTTAGTACTAGATATTAAACCCAGGCCTTAACACTGAACTACATCTCTAGTACTTTTTTAAGTTGTTTATTTTTTGGAGACAAAGTCTCACTTTAGCTCAGGCTGGCCTCAAACTATGTAGCCCAGGATGACTTGGAACTCAGCAATCCTCCTGACTCAGTCTTCAGAGTGCTGGGATTACAAGCATGTGCCACTGCACAAGGCTAAAGTAAGCATTCTTAAACTTTCCCATATAAGTTAGATAGTTTGAGCTCATAGATTTTGAGTTACTTTCCAAAGGTTACTCAACTAATATACATGGGTAAGTTAAAAGACAAGCTCAGGTCTCTGATTTCTAAATGTCTGTCTGCCCTTTCGATTGTTCATTCTAGTATGTCATAGCAGAGAATCACAGCGGAGGCTCCACTGTCGAATAAAAGATCTGCTCAGACTTTATTTTCTTCCCTACTGAGAAGAAAGACTTGTCTCTCAGCTTTCCTCTGCACAGGAATGAGTTCCTGACCTGTTACCAGGAGCATTCATTTCTTGTAGCAATCCAAGGACCTCCTAGAAAGGTCACCTGGAGTAGTAGGAGCACTTGGCACCCTTCAACCTCTTTCCTCTTGTCCGACACATCATAGCTCTGGCACTGGTTGAGGAGAGGCACAAACAGTGTGGAGGCATCAGGGTTGGGGTGCCAACAGGAGAAGGTGGGGTGGGGGGAAAGCAAAGACCCTCACAGCCCTTTTGGGCCTCCTCCATGCCTTACGGAGTGAGCTCGAGAGCAAAACTATTTCTAATTTTTCTATTTTTCTGCTCTTTGTGCATAGTGGGCAGGATGACTATGTAATTTATTGTCCTAAGATAATTTTGAAAGGAGGGTAATATTTATAATTGCACTAAGATGCTAGATGCCAGTCAGAGCTCTCGTGGGGAAACCAGGATGCACAGACTTTTTGAAAGGTCTATTTCCTTCAACCAAACTCCTGTGTGGACTGGCAGGAAGATCTCACAAGGCACAAAGCATTTATGGGGTCTTTTCCTAGCTGGATAACC
This sequence comes from Cavia porcellus, assembly GCF_034190915.1. Classification (NCBI taxonomy): domain Eukaryota; kingdom Metazoa; phylum Chordata; class Mammalia; order Rodentia; family Caviidae; genus Cavia; species Cavia porcellus. The sequence goes on from NW_026947512.1 coordinate 4,284,763, forward strand.
CTGGAGACAGAAAATGCTCAGTTTTCTGATCTGTAAAATTATGGCAGTGTGTTTATCCCAGAGGATTCACATGCTAGAACTAAGATGTCTTACGTGATAGAGTTATTTCCAAAAGATGAAAAATATTAACAAAAGATGAGAAATATAAAATAAAAAGCGGCCTTTATTCTGAGAACACGGAGAGAGATGACCGGCACCCCACCGCTGGCGTCCGGCAATCTCTCCGGCGGACACGCGGCATGGGGGCCTGTAAATAGCCTCGGTTTGGGGTGGAACCTAAGGCGGGCATTAGGGATACACAGGTAGCCCATTGGTCCTAGGTTTGGCACCATATGTAAATTCCCAGGGGCAGGAAGATGGCGTCACAGGTAACTTCCTAGGGGCAGGGCAACATGGGGCTTTCTGCTTCCGGTTGTGGCTTTCCTGGCTACAGTGTCCTGTCTGGGCCAAACCTTTCATATCCCGTCTTATGGTTATTATTATGAAAAGGGGCGAAGATTTCTCTCTTTAACTACTTCCTGCTGGCAAAGGGCGCTGTACTGGAGCCTAGGGGAGTCGACGGGATGAAGGTTGATGCCCAGGTAGACGCTGGTACCAGGTGTTTTGGCCAGGACAACTTCATTGGTGAATGCACGTATGTCAGACTGGAAAAACAAAGAGACAAAATGTTATGAGGAGACATGGCACTGTCATATTTAAGGACCCAGGTGAGGTAGAAGGAAAGATGCCTTTGATTTAGACATATCATTCTATCAGGACCATGATGAGGTAGAAACATTTCCACAGTAAGGCAGAATTCTGAAAATTAAACGTGGGGTTAGGAGGAGTGGAGTTATGAGAGGTGATTACTCCCCCATCTGAAAGCATAAAAGTTAAGACGGTAGGTTGGTGAGGCTTGTCTCTGGTATGCATGATGTTGGAGTCTGTAGGCAATACTGTTAAAGAGTCCTGCTGTAAAAATGATCATTAATAGAATGTAAGAAATTAGGAACCAAAGTGGATAACAAAACATGACTTAGCCTGTTAACTGTGGCTGCGAGGCCTTTGTGAGACAGAGACAGGTAGGCGACAGAAGATGAGATGACCACTCAGAATGATCAGATTTAGGGCTGGGAGGGCACCTCTTAGCCTGAGTGATGTGAAACCAGGATGGCAGTCTAGCAACTTTGATTTAGGCATGGGTCACTGTAACCTGGTTGTAGTCCTTGGAATGATTTGCTGTAACAGAACTTTAGCAAGTATGAGAAAGGCTTTTATGTATCCTGAAAAAGTATAAACCAAGTGAGAAGACTGGGACCTGCACAAAATAGGCCCTGTTTGTAAATGGCATAGGTTGACCATCAATACCCCCAGAGCTTGAGGACTTAATATAGCAGCCTGAATACTCAGGAAGACCTCTGTATATATGGCCTCTATGTCCACAAATATAGAGAATGTCTTACCTGAGACTTTAGTGCGACTTGGAATCTGAGACGGACACCTTAAAGGGGGCTGTTGTTGCCCTGAACTTTCTCAGTCTTTAGCAGCAATTTTCTGTCGGTGACGAATCGCAGTGTCGACATTTCCTGTGAGGGCTATTACTTAGGATGACTTACCCACTCTCTGGTGGCTAGGACAGTCCAGTAGCCCTGGAGTAAGGTCTCAAAGAATGCCAGGATGGGGCATTTTCTTGCCCAGTATCTTCTGCTGCATTTGAGCATGGTCCATGGAGGGGCCAGGCAGCTCCACCTTGTGTAGGTTTACCTGTCTCAGAACTCCAAGTGTCACAAGTGTTAAAAATATGAAAAACCATATTAAGATCTCTATAAGGTTTGAAGGTCAAGTTTTGCCTTTTTGTTTGGGATTTGGACTATAGTAGAATTAAGTAAGTATGCAGGAATTTAATATTGGCATTTTGGATTAGAGAGCAGGCTTTATCTGGATGGCATATCGCTTTTTTTTTTTTAGGGTGACACGTAGAATTAACAAAGCTTTAGTCTACCAAACAAGGCTTTAATGGAAACATTTTGCAGTAAAGGTTTAGCAATCTTATGAATAAATCTATCAAAACTGATCTAATACTGTTAAATTCTGAACACATTTACTTTTAAAGTTGTTATTTGCAGTAGTATGAACCAAGACAAATAAAATAAAACTTTGAAGAAAACCCTTGTCTTGAAATAGAGCTAGTGGTTCCCAGCAAAAAGGAATTTATAACCTTAGTTGTTAAACAGGAGATTGGTGAAGGCTTTGATTGATAAACAAGGCTGGTAAAATTATCAGGTGGCCAATAACCTTGATTAAATGGTTTGAGAATTGTAATAAAAAAGCATCTTTTGAGCGGAGCCAAATTGTAAAAAAAAGCATGCCTGAGCAGACCCGCTGAGCTGCTGTTTTGCGGCACTCCGGCAGAGCACGCCCAGTGGGTGGGGCAAGCCCTGGAATGTAGCGCGCAGGGGCGGGCTCGGACTGCCCCCGGAAACGTGTAAGGTGGCAGCGGCGACGACAGCGCATGGGGGAGGGAGGGGCTGGGACGGCACATGGGGGAGGGGCTGGGAGGCGGCCCGACACAGCGCGCGAAGCTGGAACTGCTCGCAGGGCTCGAGGATTAGAAAGCCAATTTAGGAACACAGCTGGGTTTTGATTAGCCTCCTGGACCTGTTTTAAAAGTTTGTTATAGTTAGTATGCTTGTCCTGCTCTGGCACAGCTATAGGCCCAGAGTCATTATAAACGTCCTTAAAATGTAAATCATAACAATTAGTAATAAATTTAAATTGCCTGATATAATTCTGTGGGTCAACAGAGAGGCTACCTAATTTAAGGGTAATCTGAGATAGATCAGAAAGGGAAAAAGGCACATGGATGTTAACAAGCCCCTCGGGGCCAGCTTGCTCCCGAAGCGGTAGCAGAGCCTGAGGAGATTCCGGAGCAGAGGGCCACTGAGCAGCCATCCTTCCGGTAGGCGCATGTGAGCAATCATCTGTAGAGCGGCTACAGAGCTGCTGCCGGTCACCCTGGGAAACACGAGCAGATGGCGTCTCACTGTGTGCCTTGCAGCTAGAGGACTGCTGTCGGCAGCACAATGAAGCGTCATGTGCACTGCAACAGGGCAGCTGTTGTAGTGATAGAGTTATTTCCAAAAGATAAAAAATATTAACAAAAGATGAGAAATATAAAATAAAAAGCGGCCTTTATTCTGAGAACACGGAGAGAGATGACCGGCAACCCCCACCGCTGGCGTCCGGCGATCTCTCCGGCGGACACGCGGCGTGGGGGCCTGTAAATAGCCTCGGTTTGGGGTGGAACCTAAGGCGGGCATTAGGGATACACAGGTAGCCCATTGGTCCTAGGTTTGGCGCCATATGTAAATTCCCAGGGGCGGGAAGATGGCGTCACAGGTAACTTCCTAGGGGCAGGGCAAGATGGGGCTTCCTGCTTCCGGTTGTGGCTTTCCTAGCTACAGTGTCCTGTCTGGGCCAAACCTTTCATATCCCGTCTTATGGTTATTATTATGAAAAGGGGCGAAGATTTCTCTCTTTAACTACTTCCTGCTGGCAAAGGGCGCTGTACTGGAGCCTAGGGGAGTCGACGGGATGAAGGTTGATGCCCAGGTAGACGCTGGTACCAGGTGTTTTGGCCAGGACAACTTCACTGGTGAATGCACGTATGTCAGACTGGAAAAACAAAGAGACAAGATGTTATGAGGAGACATGGCACTGTCATATTTAAGGACCCAGGTGAGGTAGAAGGCTGCATTTGATTTAGACATGTTCCAAGGTAAGGCAGAATTCTGAAAATTAAACGTGGGGTTAGGAGGAGTGGAGTTATGAGAGGTGATTACTCCCCCATCTGAAAGCATAAAAGTTAAGACAGTAGTTTGGTGAGGCTTGTCTCTGGTATGCATGATGTTGGAGTCTGTAGGCAATACTGTTAAAGAGTCCTGCTGTAAAAATGATCATTAATAGAATGTAAGAAATTAGGAACCAAGGTGGATAACAAAACATGACTTAGCCTGTTAACTGTGGCTGCGAGGCCTTTGTGAGACAGAGACAGGTAGGCGACAGGAGATGAGATGACCACTCAGAATGATCAGATTTAGGGCTGGAAGGGCACCTCTTAGCCTGAGTGATGTGAAACCAGGATGGCAGTCTAGCAACTTTGATTTAGACATGGGTCGCTGCAACCTGGTTGTTGTCCTTGGAATGATTTGCTGTAACAGAACTTTAGCAAGTATGAGAAAGGCTCTTATGCATCCTGAAAAAGTATAAACCAAGTGAGAAGACTGGGACCTGCACAAAATAGGCCCTGTTTGTAAATGGCATAGGTTGACCATCAATACCCCATCATAGAGATTGAGGACTTAATATAGCAGCCTGAATACTCAGGAAGAACTCTGTATATATGGCCTCTATGTCCACAAATATAGAGAATGTCTTACCTGAGACTTTAGTACGACTTGGAATCCGAGACGGACACCTTAAAGGGGGCTGTTGTTGCCCTGAACCCCCTCAGCCTCCAGCAGCGATTTTCTGTCGGTGACGAATCTGGCAGTGTCGACATTTCCTGTGAGGGCTAGAACTTAGGATGGCTTACCCACTCTCTGGTGGCTAGGACAGTCCAGCGGCCCTGGAGTAAGGTCTCAAAGAATGCCAGGATGGGGCATTTTCTTGTCCAGTATCTTCTGCTGCATTTGAGCGTGGTCCATGGAGGGGGCAGGCAGCTCCACCTTGTGTAGGTTTACCTGTCTCAGAACTCCAAGTGTCACAAGTGTTAAAAATATGAAAAACCATATTAAGATCTCTATAAGGTTTGAAGGTCAAGTTTTGTCTTTTTGTTTGGGATTTGGACTATAGTAGAATTAAGTAAATATGCAGGAATATCACTTTTTTTTTATAGGGTGACACGTAGAATTAACAAAGCTTTAGTTTGCCAAACAAGGCTTTAATGGAAACGTTTTGCAGTAAAGGTTTAGCAATCTTATGAATAAATCAAAACTGATCTAATACTGTCAAATTCTGAACACATTTACTTTTAAAGTTGTTATTTGCAGTAGTATGAACCAAGACAAATAAAATAAAACTTTGAAGAAAACCCTTGTCTTGAAATAGAGCTAGTGGTTCCCAGCAAAAAGGAATTTATAACCTTAGTTGTTACACGGGAGATTGGTGAAGGCTTTGATTGATAAACAAGGCTGGTAAAATTATCAGGTGGCCAATAACCTTGATTAAATGGTTTGAGAACTGTAATAAAAAAGCATCTTTTGAGTGGAGCCAAATTGTAAAAAAAGCATGCCTGAGCAGAGCAGCTGAGCTGCTGTTTCGCGGCGCTCTGGCAGAGCACGCCCAGTGGGTGGGGCAAGCGCTGGGATGTAGCGCGCAGGGGCGGGCTCGGACTGCCCCCGGAAACGTGTAAGGTGGCAGCGGCGACGATGGCGCATGGGGGAGGGAGGGGCTGGGACGGCGCATGGGGGAGGGGCTGGGAGGCGGCCTGACACAGCGCGCGAAGCTGGAACTGCTTGCAGGGCACGAGGATTAGAAAGCCAATTTAGGAACACAGCTGGGTTTTGAATAGCTTCCTGGACCTGTTTTAAAAGTTTGTTATAGTTAGTATGCTTGTCCTGCTCTGGCACAGCTATAGGCCTAGAGTCATTATCAGCGGTGTTTACCTCATGTCTGTGATCAGCTTTTTCTCGAACTGCTTGCCACAGCTGATTCCGTTCTTGTGAGATGAGAGAGGTATCTAGAATCACATAAACATCCTTAAAATGTAAATCATAACAATTAGTAATAAATTTAAATTGCTGGATATAATTTTGTGGGTTAACAGAGAGGCTACCTAATTTAAGAGTAATCTGGGATAGATCAGAAAGGGAAAAAGGCACATGGATGTTAACAAGTTTCTCGGGGCCAGCTTGCTCCCGAAGTGGTAGCAGAGCCTGAGGAGATTCCAGAGCAGAGGGCCACTGAGCAGCCATCCTTCCAGTAGGCGCATGTGAGCAATCATCTGTAGAGCAGCTACAGAGCTGCTGCCGGTCACCCTGGGAAACACGAGCAGATGGCGTCTCACTGTGTGTCTCCCAGCTATAGGACTGCTGTCGGCAGCACAATGAAGCGTCATGTGCACTGCAACAGGGCGGCTGTTGTAGTTCACAAGAGGAGCCACAAGGAGACGCCTGTTGACAGTGAGGGCCCTGTAAACATGGCGGCGCCCTGTCACGTAACCCGAAACATGGCGGCGCCTGGGAACATGGCGGCGCCCTGTCGCGTGACCCGAAACATGGCGGCGCCCTGTCGCCATGTGGCCTTCCGGAACATGGCGGCGCCATGCCACGTGGCAGAGGGTTGCAACATGGCGACTGTTCCCTGCGCAAGCTGGAACAATCACGCGACCTGCTGGAAGGACATAGCGAGCGAGACCTAGTATGGTGGGCAGGCGGTGAGAATGCTGTAGGGGATACAGAATTCTCAGGAGAGGAAGTCGGAGACTGTGAGGAAGCACTAACAGAGGGATTAAAGCTGCTGGGAGAGTTATGGGTCCCAGGAGAAGGCGGGGGAGAGGATGGAACATCGGGAGATAACTGCGACACAGAGGGATTAGAGCTGCTGGGAGAACTATGGGTCCTGGAAGGCGGAGAGGGAGACGATCGTACAGTGGGAGGTATCTGCAATGGAGAGGAATTAGAGCTGCTGAGAGAATCAGGCACAGGGGGAGGAGAAAGCGGTCCGGCGGGAGGTAACGGCAGGGAACGAATTTGGTGGTAGGCAGGCGGCGGCTGGGAAAACAATGGAGGGCAGGACGGAAAAGTTTGTGGCGCAGTAGACTTAGCTAAAAGTATCTCAGCGGGAGCACAAGACTTAATGAGAGATGGGCGTGTTCTCAGAATAAGAAAGGCTTGGACATAAGGGAGTTCCAATAACTTGTTGCCAGCTTGACAAAAATCATACAAGTTCCTGAGAATGCAGGGGTCAAATGTTCCTTGCCGAGGCCAAGGCTTGCCGATAAGCGGGTAGGTTGGCCAGACCTCCTGGCAGTAAAAAGTTAGTTGTTTAGTTTTTATGGTACCTTTAATTTTTAGAGTACGTAAATTGGAAATTAGGCATCGTAAAGGCGTCTTTTGGGAGTTAGAAAATACGTTCCCCATGACTGATTCAGGCAAGAAAAAAACCGGAGGTCCAGAAAAAAGTCGTCACTTATTTGTGGTACCACGCGGCGGCTACGGTTCCAAACCGTAAACTCCAGTCGTCACTGAGATTTACGAATGGAGTCTACGTGGGATCAGTAACAGTTTTGCCCGTGAAAGCGCAAGGCTTTAAGGGAAGTGAGGCATTCTTTCAGTGTGGGCGGTCCCAAAAATCTCTGCTTTGGGCTATCCGAACCCAAAGAACGTGAGAGATTTTGTGGGCGCAGGTTTGCCCAGAAAGAACCCTGCCCTGGGCGGTCCTAAGGACGTGAAAATGCACAGACCCACGCAGACGGGGAGAACATTCCACTGGGGCTGCCCAGTGCGAAAAGTTCTCCGGGGAGTGCTCACCTGAAATCAGTCTGGCCGATGCGGAGTGCAGGCGGCTGGCGACAGGAACGTCTCGGGAGAGGAAAAAGCTCGGGATTAATCCAGGATGTTATCTGGTTATCGGCTAGAAGACTTTGGGTATGTGGCCCAACAGTCAGTTGCCTGCCGATAGAGTCACGGCAACAAATGATAGAGTTATTTCCAAAAGATGAAAAATATTAACAAAAGATGAGAAATATAAAATAAAAAGCGGCCTTTATTCTGAGAACACGGAGAGAGATGACCGGCAACACCCACCGCTGGCGTCCGGCGATCTCTCCGGCGGACACGCGGCGTGGGGGCCTGTAAATAGCCTCGGTTTGGGGTGGAACCTAAGGCGGGCATTAGGGATACACAGGTAGCCCATTGGTCCTAGGTTTGGCGCCATATGTAAATTCCCAGGGGCGGGAAGATGGCGTCACAGGTAACTTCCTAGGGGCAGGGCAAGATGGGGCTTCCTGCTTCCGGTTGTGGCTTTCCTAGCTACAGTGTCCTGTCTGGGCCAAACCTTTCAGTAGTCCACAAGAGGAGCCACAAGGAGACGCCTGTTGACAGTGAGGGCCCTGTAAACATGGCGGCGCCCTGTCACGTGACCCAAAACATGGCGGCGCCTGGGAACATGGCGGCGCCCTGTCGCCATGTGGCCCTCTGGAACATGGCGGTGCCATGCCATGTGGCAGAGGGTTGTAACATGGCGACTGTTCCCCGCGCAAGCTGGAACAATCACGCGACCTGCTGGAAGGACACAGCGACGGAGACCTAGTACAGTGGGCGGGCGGTGAGAATGCTGTAGGGGATACAGAATTCTCAGGAGAGGAAGTCGGAGACTGCGAGGAAGCGCTAACAGAAGGATCAGAGCCGCTGGGAGAGATATGGGTCCCTGGAGACGGAGAGAGAGAGGATGGAACATCGGGAGATAACTGCAACACAGAGGGATTAGAGCTGCTGGGAGAGTTATGGATCCTGGAAGGTGGAGAGGGAGACGATCGCACCGCGGGAGGTATCTGCAACAAAGGAGAGGGATTAGAGCTGCTGAGAGAATCAGGCAGAGGGGGAGGAGAGAGCGGTCCGGCGGGAGGTAACAGCAGGGAACGAGTTTGGTGGTAGGCAGGCGGCGGCCGGAAAAACACTGGAGGGCAGGACGGAAAAGTTTGCGGCGCAGTAGACTTAGCTAAAAGTATCTCAGCTGGAGCACAAGACTTAATGAGAGATGGGCGTGTTCTCAGAATAAGAAAGGCTTGGACATAAGGGAGTTCTAATAACTTGTTGCCAGCTTGACAAAAATCATACAAGTTCCTGAGAATGCAGGGGTCAAATGTTCCTTGCCGAGGCCAAGGCTTGCCGATAAGCGGGTAGGTTGGCCAGACCTCCTGGCAGTAAAAAGTTAGTTGTTTAGTTTTTATGGTACCTTTAAGTTTTAGAGCACGTAAATTGGAAATTAGGCATTTTAAAGGCGTCTTTTGGGAGTTAGAAAATACGTTCCCCATGACTGATTCAGGCAAGAAAAAAAAACCGGAGGTCCAGAAAAAAGTCGTCACTTATTTGTGGTACCATGCGGCGGCTACGGTTCCAAACCGTAAACTCCAGTCGTCACTGAGATTTACGAATGGAGTCTACGTGGGATCAGTAACAGTTTTGCCCGTGAAAGCGCAAGGCTTTAAGGGAAGTGAGGCATTCTTTCAGTGTGGGCGGTCCCAAAAATCTCTGCTTTGGGCTATCCGAACCCAAAGAACGTGAGAGATTTTGTGGGTGCAGGTTTGCCCAGAAAGAACCCTGCCCTGGGCGGTCCTAAGGACGTGAAAATGCACAGACCCACGCAGACGGGGAGAACATTCCACTGGGGCTGCCCAGTGCGAAAAGTTCCCCGGGGAGTGCTCACCTGAAATCAGTCTGGCCGATGCGGAGTGCAGGCGGCTGGCGACAGGAACGTCTCGGGAGAGGAAAAAGCTCGGGATTAATCCAGGATGTTATCTGGTTATCGGCGAGGAAACTCTGGGTATGTGGCCCAAGAGTCAGTTGCCTGCCGATTGAGTCACGGCACCAAATGATAGAGTTATTTCCAAAAGATGAAAAATATTAACAAAAGATGAGAAATATAAAATAAAAAGCGGCCTTTATTCTGAGAACATGGAGAGAGATGACCGGCACCCCACCGCTGGCGTCCGGCAATCTCTCCGGCGGACACGCGGCGTGGGGGCCTGTAAATAGCCTCGGTTTGGGGTGGAACCTAAGGCGGGCATTAGGGATACACAGGTAGCCCATTGGTCCTAGGTTTGGCGCCATATGTAAATTCCCAGGGGCAGGAAGATGGCGTCACAGGTAACTTCCTAGGGGCAGGGCAAGATGGGGCTTCCTGCTTCCGGTTGTGGCTTTCCTGGCTACAGTGTCCTGTCTGGGCCAAACCTTTCATTACGCATCATACACAGTATATATTTATCACTTTTTCTGCTGAACTGGGGACCTTTGTGGTAGTGAGAAGACCAGGAATTTAGTCTAGTTTAGGAAAACTTTAGAAACCTTGAGGATGACCTGAGTTTCAGATCCTTGGGGGTTTGGGAATCCTTGGCTTTTTTTTCTCATAGCTGGAAATAGAGCCCACTCATTTTGATTGTTCAAGCACTGTTCATGTACCCCTGGGGACTAAGGAGGGGAAAAGAGAAAAGCAGGGCTTCAAAATATGCTTCTGTGAGTCGTGATGCACACCTGTAATCTCAGACACTTGGGAAGCTGAGACTTGGGAAGATTGCAAATTCAAGTCCAGCCTGGGCAGTTTAGTAAAACACTGTACACACACGCACACACACACACAGTGTTGGGAATGGGGATGTAACTCGGTGTACCCTGAGTTTAGTCCCCAATAGTGCCACGGTAGATGTACCATGCCAAAAAGAAGGTGTGAGCTAATCTTGGTTGCTGTGTTTGTAGTTTCCACTTTAATAAGGACTGAGGAAAAAAAGTGCTAAAGACCTTAAGCTTACAACTGGCAAAGTCCTCAAGTTTTGACTTTTATCTTGTTTTCCTGACCCAGCCAATGAGTTTGGAAGCTTTTAATGGGATACTGATTCCATAAACACCCAAGGTCAGGGACTGTTTTCCAAGGCCAATCAGAATTTAGGAGGAAACCTAACCTCCACAGGAAGCCTTCTTGTCTCAAAGCAAGGCAGGAAGGTGTCAGGGTGTGTCCCCCTGCCTGAGACTTGCTAGGTATGCTCCAGTGGTGAGGCTGCCTGGCACTGCTGGCCAGTGCCACATTGGTTATGCTAGAACAGCCAGGAGATGGATACCAGCATCTGCTCCCCAGGCCAGGCTGGGCACATTAAGTAAGGAATACCCGGGAGGCATCAACGGGGGACCGTGCAGCAAATCCTGTGTCTAGCCTCCCTTAGTGCCTGCACCCACAAGCCAGGGCTGGTGGGGTGAGGTGCTATGTTTTCCTCTTCTCCCACTTCTCAGCCTGAAGGCTGCACTGAGCAGCAAACGGGCTGAAGCGCTAGAAAGGATGGAGCCGGGGTGGTATTTTTGGCTTGGGCTGAACCCAGAAGTCACAGAAGGAATGATTCTGACATTCTTTGCCTTCTGGGAATCTACAAGTCTCAGGTCGCCACTGCCAGCCCTGCATGGTCTGCACCCATTCAAACTGAGGCTGGTCCATGGCCTTGCAGGCTCTGGGCAGGGGTGGAAGAGGTGGTGACACAGCTGGAAGGAGCTCCCCAGCCTGGCTCACAGCACTGCTGTGCGTGGGGACAGGCATTGGCTGTCCCTGCGTGCAGTAAACAGCTGCAGGGGACAGACATCCTCGGTGCTGGAGGCACACAGGGAACAAAGCAGATTAACATTCCTGACTCCACCGGTTCCGTTCTAGCAGAGGAAGACAGAGTTAAAAGCAGACATAACAAGTGGTGTTTAGTGTGCTAGAAGGTATTAACTGGGACAAAGGAAAAACAGGTCAGAATAAAGGTGAAATCATGTGCTGGGGGAGGGGTGGCAGCATTAGGGTGGGTAGACTTAGTGAGCTGACAGGTACAAAGACATGAACGAAGTGTTGGCTGAGCCAGGCTTCTATCTGGGGAAGTGCACTCAAGGTAGGGAAAGGCTGGGGCAGAAGTGGGCTTGAGGCACGCCTGAGGGGTGGGGAGGGAAGGAGCCCCAGGATGGGCAGGCAGGGAGCAGAGGAGGAAAAAGCAGAGGAGCAGTGTGCTGGCCTCCTGAGCCTTTTGAAGGACACTGGTTTTCACTTGGCGTGAGACAGAGAGGCAGTTCAGGAACCTGAACACAGAAACAGCACAATCCGGCATCTTTTAGAGATCACTCTGGAAAAATGGCAACAGCAGTGGAAATATCGTTTTTGGATCTCCCACGCTATGGATTCACTGGGTATGGTGTTGCATGCCTGTAATCCTAGCACACGGGAAGCTGAGGCAGGATTCCAAGGCCAAGGCAGCCTGGGCTACAAAGTGAGTTCAAAGACAGCCTGAAGTACATTGTGAGACTTGTCTTAAAAAGATGCACAGAGACAGAGAGAGAAGGGAGAAAAAAAGAAAGGGAAGAAGTGGAAGAGGAAGAAGAGAGAAAAGACAAGCCATAAGAGAGGAGAAATGAAAACCTTCGGAAGGGATTTAGCTCAAAGTTAGGTGATGAGATGTTCTCACAAATCTCAAATCCTCAGCGGATAACAACAAACTGTCCACCATCCTTAGCCACAAGACCTTCATGGCATCAGCATCTAGGCAGGAGAAGGGACAACGGTGGGAGGACCACAAAATAGCCTGCAGTGGTCCTCCGGCAAGCCAGGAGGTCAAGAGAGATGCACTGAGGCAGGCACTGCATGGCCTAGGTGAGGCCTGCGGGGTTGCACACGTGTCCCTGCAACCTCAGAAGCTGCGGGTGGCCACAGGCCCCTTTCCTGGGCAACGACCTCGCTGGAACCCGCACCCCCTGCTCCTGATCATTCACTGTGAACAGTCCAGGAGCACACAGCAGAGAACGGGCAGAAAAATCCTGGAGCAAAACTGCCAGAGAACAAACCAGGACATCTCTGAAGCGAGCCACCATATACTTTGTATTTTGTTGTGTATTGATTTTTTGAACCCATGGCCTTGAACATTGTAAGTGAGGACTCTACCATGGAGTGATGTCCCTGTTGTTTTTTTAAATTTTTAATATGATACAAAAAGTCATATTCATTAAAATAAATTATTTAGCACCCACTCCCTCAAAAAAATGAAAAAGCACAGAAGGGAGCTCGATGAAATTAGAAAAGCTGGGGCTGGGGATTTAGATCAGCGGCATAAGCGCCTGCCTTGTAAGCAGGCAGTCGTGAGTTCGATCCCATAAAAACAAAAAAGACAGAAAAAAAAAAAAAAAAAAAAGAAAAGCTACTTGAATGAAAGCTCCTTTTAGCAGCTTAAAAAATTTAATTGTGTAAAAATATATGAAAAAATGTTCACCATCACTGGTCGTTCGAGAAATGCAAATTAAATAGCACTAAGATTTCATCACACCCTGGAAAGAATGGCTGCCATCAAGAAATCAGCTGATAACAAATGTTGGTGAAAATGCAGGGGGGAACAGGAACACTGCTCCACTGTTGGTGGGAGTGTAGATTGGTGCAACCACTATGGAAATCAGTATGGAGAATTCTCAGAAGACTAGGATTGGAAGATCCATTCAACCCAGCTATTCCCCTGCTGGGCATTTTCCTAGAAAAATTGAAAAGTTCATGTCACAGTGATATATGTGCACCCATATTCATAGCAGCACAGTTTGTGATAACTGAATCTTGGAAACAACCAAAATGCCCATCAACTGCAGAGGGGATGAAAAAAATATGGTATTTTTATACAATGAAATATTACTCAGCTATAAAAAGGATGATCTTTAGGCCTTCATAGGTAAATGGAGGCAACTTGAGAATGCCCTCATTAGTGAAATAAAGAAGACTTACATTAGTAAATATCACATTGTCTCACTAGTGTAAAAAATAATAAAAACTGAGCCAGGGATTTAGCTCGATGGTATAAGCGCCTGCCTTGCAAGCACCTGGTTGTGAGTTCGATCTCCAGTACAAAAAATAATAATAATAATAATAAAAACTGACAGAGTAATAAGATCCACAAAGTATAATAGGTATTATAAAGGTGAAGGGAAGGAAAGTGCTCTAAAGGATATAATGCTATGTATAGTGTGTAAGATAGATGACCATATTACTAAATTTCTGTTAGATCACTGAATAGAAGGGTTTGCACTGTCAATGTTTGAGTGACTAGCCACTTCTTATGCTTTGACTTTGTAACTTTAATAACTATTTTTAAGATCACAATATGTAATGTATCAACTAGCAATTTTATGATGTTAATTTTTTTAATTCTATATTATTCTACCTTTTTTCTTTTTTGCTTTTTTCATTCCTTTCTTTAAATAAAAAATAAAAATGAGTGACAGAAATGTACTGAATTCAAAATCAAAATTTTACATGAGAAAAACGCTATTCCCACAGATCATGACATTGTGCCAGGAAGAAATGTTAAATAAAAAATACCCCAAGATAATTATAGCATTCTTTTTTGGAAATGACATTACAATTAGGTGAATGTAGTCAAACATAAACTCAGAAAAGAGGTGCCAAAACTGAGGAACGAGAGACAAAGGCAAAAACACAAAAGCAAATTTACACAATGAATCATAGCAGAAATAGAAAGAAGGAAAGTTTTATAAATCAAAAAGTTAGGAAAGCCAAGTGTGTTGGTGCATGCACATCTGTAGGCCCAGCATCTGAGAGGCTGAGGCAGGAAGGTCACTATAAATTCAGAACCAGGCAGGCTATAGAGCGGGTTCAAGGCCCAACTGCACTACATGGTGAGATGCTGCCTTAAAACACAAAATGAAACCAACAAAAGTAATAAAAAATTTTAAAAAGACTTAAAGTGATAAATATTTATGTTAGGCAAACAAAAAGATATAATATCAGTTCATTAGGAGTCCTAAAGAAGAAAACCAAAACCAAAAAAAAAAAAAAAAACAAAACCCAATAAATACTACATACAATAACTCAAGCAAATGTTCTTAAATTTCAAAACAACAAAAACTTAGATTTGAAAATCTATGTTGTAAACACATATAATATACTTAGGAACAAGCACAAATACAATTTTCTTAAAATACGGTCTTGATTAAATGTCTTGATAAGCTCATCTCCATAAACTGATAAAATATTCTTGCTACTGGGTGTGGTGATACACACCAATGATCCCAGCACTTAGGAGGCTGAGGCAGGAAGATCACTGTGAGTTTGAGGCCAGCCTGGGCTACATAGTGAGTTCAACACCCATTGGAATTACACAGAGAGATCTTGTCTCAAAATAACAAAAACAGTAACAATAACAACAAACAAATGCAAAACAAAGCAAAACAAAACATTCTAACCAGGTAGGACGGGGGCATGCCTGTAATCACAGAACTCTATGAAGTTGAGGCAGCAGGATCACAAATTTGAGCCCAGCCTGGGCAATTAGAGGGCTTGGTGAGACCCTGTCACAAAATTAAAAGTGACAAAGGCTGAGGCTGTCGCTCAGTGTGAGGACCTGACTTCAATCTCTGCTACCAAGAAAAAAAAAAAACTCTTGAGTAAAAAATTCATTTAATACATTTGACCCACCGGGCATCGTAGCTTAGCAACATCGGACACTGCATAATACACGCTGTTTACCCTCATAATCTCGCAGCTGATTGGGACCTGTGGCTACGGCTGCTGCCCAGCAAGCATCAAGAGAGCAGCTTGGGAACAGATCAAAATCAAAATTCAAAATATAGATTCTACTGACTGCACTGATTGCCTTTTCACTCTCATAAAGTCAAAAGAGCCGAAGTTAAAAAAAAAAATCTTAAGAAAAAGATCTTAAATCAAACCTGGAACAAAAGGAGTAACACAGAATCCACCAAAAAATGCGTTCTCATAAAGGACCCCAGGCCAATGGTCATCATTACAATTGCAGAGACCAAAGGTAACGTATTAATCTGATAATGTCTCAATAAATGTAGTATTAAAATATATGGTTTTCTTTTCTTGATCCTGATAATTCTCTTTCTGTCTCTCTCTCTCTCTCTCTCTCTCTTTCTGATACAAGTTCTCTGTGAACTCCAGGCTGGCCTCCAACTCTTGGTGATCCTCTTGTCTCAGTCTCCTAAGTTCTAGGATTAAGGATGTGAATCATCAGGCCTGGCTCTGGAGTAGCATATTAAAAATAGTCAAAGAAAGACAGTATGAAATACATAAAAAGAAAAGTCTGCGACAGAATCTCACTGTGTGTCCAGCCTGATCTTATACTTGTGGGCTCAAGTGATTCTCCTGCCTCAGCCTCTGAGTCACTGGGACTAGGAGTGTAGGCAAATGCACCCCTCTTGAACTAAAGTTGCTTTGTTGTTGTTTTGTTTTTTGAGACATCACTGTGTAGTTCAGGCTGGCCCTGAACTCACTATGAAACTCAGGCTAGCCTCAAACTTGCACTGATCCTCCTGTCTCAGCCTCTCGAGCGCTGGGATGATGGGTGTGCACCACTACACCCAGTTGAGCTAAAGATTTAATTCCACAAAATTTACTTGGAAGTGGAAAGTTCACTGAGAAATTCACCGGTGTGAAGGAGCTGAAGAAAAAGATGGCTGCTGTGAGCCCTGCTTGAGGAATTTACTGAATCATGTGCTTGAGACACCCAACCTTGTACGAGAGCAATAAGCACAGTGACTGTTGGAAGCATTAAATTCAGTCACTTACAGACCTGGATAACCTGAGAGTCAGATGAGGGTACACTGAGTACAATGGTGCACGCCTAGAATCCTGGCACTCTAGGGGGCTGAGACAGAGGATTGCACATTCAAGTCCAGACTGCGCAATTTAGTGACTTGTGAGAACTTGTCTCAGAATAAAAACACAAAGAGCTGGTGTGTAGCTGTGTGAAGGTCCTGGTTTCAACCCCCAGTATCGCTCAGAGAGAGAGCGAGAGAGAGAGACAGAGAGAGACAGAGACAGAGAAGGAGAGAAGAGTATAGTGTATGTAAGAGCTGTATGCTTTGCTAATGAAAATTTAGTACAGCTATTAACAAATAAAAAGGAGGGGATGAGGACTTACACAACCTCAGTATTGCCAAAAAGATAGACAGATAAATCGACAGGAATAAAATAGGGATGGTATACATAATATTTAAAAGTTTTAAAATAATCATAATTAGTGGTGGTGTATTGGTATGAGACTGTTATATTTATGATTTATGATGTAGGATAATGTAAATAAGTAACTATAGGTGATTATAATTCTACATCCCCAGGTCCTCGACAGATATGATTCTCAGAACTTGAACTGGAATATCAATCCTGAATTTGAGGTGAAATTATCACTGTAAACTCTAGAAGTGTCTTTTGTTTATGTGTATATTTTCCCTCTAATTCTCAAATTGGCCATGAGATATTCCAGGTCTGCACCATACAAGGGTCAAGGTGGTCCATGTGTAAAAGAATCATCAAAGACTGGATTGTTCCCCCAGCCCTACCATGACAAAGCACCACAAACTGGAGTGCTTAAACAAAAGCAATTCATTCTTACATAGTTCTGGAGATTAGAAGTCTGAAACACAGGAGTTAGTGAGATTAGTTTCTTCTGAGGCCAACCTGAACTACATGAGACCCTGTCTCAAAAAAACCAGAAATAAACCAACAAAAATGTTTGGTTCCATCTGGAAGCTGTGAAGGAGAATCTGTTCCATGCCCTTCTCCTTGCCTCAGTGGCTGTGACAATCCTTGCATTCCTTGGCTTGTGGACCCATTCCTCCACACTTTGCACATTGTCGTGTGACATCTTCCCGTGTATCCATGTGTCCAGATACTCCTCTGCGTATCAGAACACCAGTCACAGTGTGTCTGAGGCTTCACTGAATCCAGTGTGACCTCATTTTAATTTGATTACATTGCAAAGACCTTGTTTCCAAATAAGTTCCCATGGCACCTGGTGGGCCTGAGTCTTGGGGAGGGGCCCTTTCACCCTCACTCAGCCTGCTCCATCACATGAAAAGAGGTCTAGACCTCACCAGCCCATCTCTTCCGGACACCACTCCATTGATTCTCACTGTCCTGCTTTACCACTCTGGCTCCCATGCTCTTCAACCCATTTCCTGCTAGTTTATCTGACAGACAATAGCAACTTTGTTCATGCTGGTAATGGTTTAATAGAAGCCCTTTAGACATAACCAGTGCTTCTATTTGCACAAATGCATTTTAAGCCATGACTCAGAGAGGTCATTCTGACACCCAGCAAAGACTGAAGGACCATGCTGCCATCTTAGAAGTTCGGTTCTCTGCCAAGCAAAAGGCCTTTCTTGGGTCTTTCTCTAAGAATAAACTCAGGATGAAGGCAGCCTAAGAATCTGCTCTAATTGTACCATCCATTCATTCACTCATCTGTCTGTCTGATTTTTTTGAGACAGGGTCTCACTATGTAGCCCAGGCTGGCCTTGAACTTGCTGTGTAGCCCAGGCTGGCCTCCTTCTTGAGACTATTCTGCCTTGACCTCCCCAGTGCTGGGACTGCAGGTGTGTGCCACCATGCTCTGCTTCTCCAGTCATCCTTTCCTATACTCCCTCTATTTCTTGGGGACACAGTGGATTGAAGTCAGTTATCCAAGTGCTTCAGTCCTGTGGGAGCCTGGAGCCCTGAGAAAGCAGCCCCAGTTAGGGAGGAAGAGGCAGACTCCAACTCTAAAAGGATTTTCAGAGTAGAGGTGAAGAGTTCCGTGTTTTGGGTCAGTTTGTTAACACGATGGGTCTGCTGTCTCTCAAGAAAGCCTGGGCTGGACAGAGTTCACAGTCATAAGTTTGTGAGGAGAATTCACTAATTCTCCTAACCCTCATTACTTCTGTATCATTCCCCAAAGAAGGGGGTACAGAGGCATTTGCTAATAAAGTTGCCTGTTTTTGTTTGTTTCCTATCTGGCATCTGGGCTCTGTTCTCTAAGCTATGCGGTGCCTGGAGCCCAGCACCCACCAGCTCAGTGTCCACCTGGCCTGACCGATGCCTCAAGCAACGGGCAAGAAACCTGTGCTGGCGTGGAGCAGGGAGGGGTGCACAGCCCCAGCCAGCTCTAGCCTTCAGGCCCCTGGACAACGACCAGTTTCAGCGCCCCAGAGTCATCTTTGGCCTCTGAGACAAAAAGAATTACACAAGAGGGAAGAGTTGAGGACACCATACCCTGGGTGTGACTGTATTTGTGTCACAATATTTTCAAGATGGCTTTCTCCTTATCCTTATTCCTTGGAGGTACCCAAGTAACTGTCAATTCTTGTACATTATAGGACTTTAAGATTCCCAGTGTACCCTGAAAAACCTTGCAAAACTGTATGAACATTTGATGAAAACATTTTTTTTTTTTCTGGAGAAGCCTGTAGCTTTTATCAAGTATGTGTGTCACCAAAACATATCGAAGAAAAATCAACACTGTCCTTTTACTACGCCTACAAGAGAAATCCCATTCTCCTTTTTGCTTTCTGCTAGTTTCTTTCATGATGCTCACTTCTCACTAGGCCTGGTGGCACATCCCTGTAATTCTAGCACAAGGGAACTGAGGCAGGAAGGACTGTGGGAAGTTGGAGCCAGCCCTGCCCATGTAGTGAGTTCAAGACCCACCTGGGCTACACAGTGAGTTCAAAAGAGATTCTATCTCAAATAAAGCAAAACAAGTAATGGTCACTTGTCATTTATAACTTTTTAAAAATGAACTATAGCTACTCAGGAGGCTGAGGCAGGAGGATCACAAATTAGGGCCAGCTTAGGTAATGTATTGAAACCCTGTTTCAAGGCTAAAGAAAACTAAAAGCTGGGTGTGGTGGTGCACACCTAGAGCCCCACCACTTGGGAGGCTGATGTGGAAGGATCGCTGTGAGTTTAAGATCAACCTGGACTACATAGTGGACATTGTCTCAAAAATCCAAAACCGAACAAAAAGATTAAAAAAAAAAAAGATACAAGGAACTGAGGATGGGTGTACCTTAATGGTGGAGTACCCCTGGGTTCTATCACTGCACTGGAAAAAAATAAGGTAATAAACTTGAAAGCATTTGCCCATGGCTTTTGATTTCCTTGAAGACCCTGGAAGGTCCCATTTTACAGAGGAGGAAATTGAGGGAGGGAAAGGCTGGTGAACCTCAGAGGACTGAGATTTGGGTTCGGGTTTCTCTCAGATCATTCTTTCCCTGCCCCGTTCAGGCTGAAACAGCTCAGAGTGCTTTCTCTCCACCTGTGGCAAGAGTCAAGACAATGTGTGCACCCAGGAACTGTCCTGGTGGGGAAGAAGGGTTGTTTGATTTATGAACAGTGTTCCTCAGTCCACGTTACTGCGGTGGGGTGGGGTGGGGTGGGGTTAGGGTTAGGGAGGTTTCTTCCTCAGAACCTGAGCGGGAGGAGAAAGACTCGTGCATCCTGTCTAGCAGACCCCAGGACTGTCACCCACCAACCGCAGCCGGTCCCCTGATTTTCAGCTGTGAAGGGCCAAGACTGGGAGGAGCTCTGCAAAGAAGTTCAAAACACCCTCGCTGAGCCCTCCTGAAGGGCGGTCTCTGTGGCAGTGGAACTCCCCAGGACACATCTGGGTCCGGAGGTCCCGCTTCAGCAAGCCCCTGGCTCCCTCACCTGCCCTTTCTGCCCTGATACCGTCACACCTGGGCGGGTGGGGCGGCGGAACTGTGGCACCGCGGAAAGCTGGGGTTCCAGAGCTTGCCCGCTGCAGTCCTTAGGTGTTCTGCCAGGCCAGCCCTCTGGGTCTTCTGAGTCCACAGAGACTCCTTGGCAGGAACAGACTTATCTCTGGGCGCTTGGGGCCGCCCCTCCCATTCCTCCTGCAGCGCCGGCCTCGCCCCTTCCTTTCCGGCCTGCCACCCTGATTCCTGACATAAACGCAATCTGCTTAAGTAAAGTTTCCTACTCAGTGAGCTTGGTGACTCAACGCTGAGGTGGTGCCATGCTCTTTCCTGGCCCCGGGCAGCCAGCTGGTGTGGAAAACAAGCCTGGCTAATAGGGTCCAGCTGAGTACCCTGGGTTTGCTGATGCAGCCTGGGGAGCCCACGGAATCCACGCAAAATGGCCTGGGGCTCTAGCAAACTACCCCAGCAGTGGAATTCTCCAGCTGATCTGCTCATTTCCTGCTTCCTCCCTGCAGAACCTTTGGCTGGGGATCACAAAAGGCTCACATTTTGCTCTGGTTTGCCCTAAGGTTGCTGCCTTCGGGGTCCCTGGTATGGGTGAATGTCTTCTTCCTCCCACTTCAAGTTTATACCTGGAACCCCTAATTTCCCCCTAAGCACTTGTGTTAGGAGCTGGGGACCTTTGGGAGGTGAGTTCACAGGAGGTCCAGTGGGTGGTGTCTGTGTGGGGTTTAGTGCCTGGTTTTGTTTTTGTTTTTGTGTTTTTCCTGTATGGGGGAGATTGAACACAGAGCCTTCATACAGAGCTACATTCCCAGCCCTTTATTTTGTATTTTGAAGACAGTGTGTTGCTAAGTCACCAAATTACCCAGGCTGGGCTCAGATTTTCTGAGCCTCACAGAGCACTGGTGTCACAGGTGTGTGCCACCACACCCTGCTGGATTAGTGGCCCAGTAAGAAGATGAGAGGCTAAATGGAAGAGAAAGGTAGAGTGAGGTGTGGTCTACAGACCAGCACGCACATCCTCAGCAGGACCCCATCATGTCCTGGACTTCCCACCCCTGACTGCAAGATGTACACTTGGTCTGTGCTTCAGGCTGCTGGGCCAGGGGCACTCTGTTGGAGTGGCCTGAGCAGACCTGGGCCCTGATGAGGTTCAGCGGCAGGAGGCTGTGCCTTTGGGTTGCTGCTCTGCCTGGACCCAACACTCCCCGGGGAACATAGCTCTGGCTATGGAGAGGACAGACACTGGCTGTGTGTCCTCTCTGGGGGTCCCTTACCTCCCACCTCAATTTTCAAGGACAGGAACAGGTGCTAGCATCCTGCAGGTAAGAACCAGAGGACCCCGGATTCTAGCTTAGGTTCTGCCACTGACCAGGTGACCAGGGCTAGGCAGCGTGCTGGCTTTTTCTCTCTAGGCCACAGGCACTCACCTGGCTGCTGTTTGTTCCATGCATTGATATCGTGTGCCAAGTTCCTGCTTTGCACCAGCTCTTCCAGCATGGATAGGGCACTAAGCAGGGCGGCGGTGGTTCCTGTCCTGTGGAACTTGCACTTCCTGGCAAGCAAGGAGACCACAGGCAGGTAACTACTGACTGTGGGAAGTGCTCTGGGGCAGGTCAACAGAACGATGAAACCGCGGTAACTTGGAGGATGCGGTAGGGACTGACTTTGTATTTTGTTTATTGGTTGGTTTTACCTTTTTGGCCAGCATCAGATTCATTTTATTCATCTGATACAGTCTTATAAAATTTATTACCATGCATACAGATTAACAGCCAGACTAACAGGCCAGAGAACTGTAAAACACATAAAACCATTAAAATAAATCCAGTATACTTTTAGATACATTGTTCATGTTGGGTTACAATAACTTTTTTCTCTTTCTTTTCCTATTGTTTGTCTTTTATTTCGCACTTTATATGTTAAGTTACTCATATCGGAGAAACTGTGATATTTAAGTTTGTGCATCAATTTTGCTACAAATAATTTGAATCTATCCTTTGTGGCAGAGTAGTACTCCATTTTGTGTTAATATCACATTTTTTAAATCCATCTATCTGTTGATGGACATAAAGGTGAATTGTGAGATTTAGCCACTGTGAATTATGCTGCTATAAACATGCTATGCATATGTCACTGTGGTATGATGTCTTTAACTCTTTGGGGAAGCTTCGGATAGCTGGGTCAAATGAAGTTTCTAGTTTTGTTTTTTGAGGACTCCCTGTACTGATTTCCATAGTGGCTGGACTAGTTTATACCCCGCTAGTGATAAAGAACGGTTCCTTTCCTCCAGCTCTGTTATTGGCTGATTCTTGATATTAATCATTCTTTCTAGAATGAGACAGAATCTTAGAGTTGTTTTAATTTGCATTTCTCAAATGGCCAGAAATGCTAACATTTTTTCATGGATTTGTTCTTTATTCACCATTTTTACTGCTCTTTCTGAGAAATGTCTGTTCATTTCAGATGGCTTTTTGTTTGTTTTGCTTTTGAGACAGGGTCTTGCGATGCAGTTCCGGCTGGCCTTGAACTCATAGTAATCCTCTCCCTGATGTACATTTTTTGATTGGGTTTTTAAATTTAAGGGAATCTAATTTTTTGACTTCTTTATCTACTCAAGATAATAGTCTTTTGTTTGAGGAAGAGCTGGTAAAATTTTTCCAGATTGTCTCTTCACGCTGGTTTCTTTTGCTGTGCAGGAATTTTTAATTTGATGTGATCTCATTTGTTGATTTTTGGTATTATTTCTTGTGCAAACAGGGTTCTGTTCAGTCTTTGCTTATAGCTGTGTCTTCAAGAGTTTTACCTGCTTTGTATTCCATTAGAGTAAATGTTTCTTTTTAATATTTAGATCTTTGATTCATTTTGATTTTAGTTTAGCGCATGGTGAGAGATATGGCTTTAGGTGTAATTTTGATGCATAGATAGCCAGCTGTCTCAGCATCATTTGTTAAAGAGGCTCTTTCTTCTCTAGCAAAAAGATTTGACCCTTTTGTCAAAGACAAGACAGCTGAATGTGCCTGGAGTTGTTTCTGCATCCTTTATTCTGTTCCAGTGAGCCACAGTCTGCTTTTGGGACAATCACTGTTTTCATCACTGTAGCTTTGTAGTATAAGCTGAATTGTGTTCCAAGCCTTGCACTCACCGTCTGAGTTTGCTTGTGCTATTCTATATCTTTTCTACTTCCATAAGAATCGTAGGATTGCTTTCTCTAGTTCTGTGAGAAATGCTACTAGTATTTTCATTGAGATTGCATTAAATGTGTGTAACAGTTTTGGAGGTATGGCCACATTTGGTATGTTGGTTCTGTCTATCCAGGAACAGGGATATCGTTCTAATATCCTCTTCAATCTTGTTTTTCAGAGTAGAGGTCTTTCACTTCCTTGGTTAGGTCAATTCCTAAGTATTTCTTTTCTGTCGATGTTATTGTGAAAGGCATTTTCTCCCCTAACTCCCCTCTTGATTTGTGTACAAGTGTACAGGAAAGCTTGGTGTACAGGAAAGCTGTTGACTTTTAAGTGTTGACCTGAGAGTGACTTTCAGGAAATGATATTTATCAAAAAGCCTCTACCTGCATGCTGAGTAGGTGCGAGCCCTGTTAGTCATGGAGGAGCTTTCCAGGAAGAGTTATAAACTCTTATAGAAAAAAAGATGCTTTAGAAAGGCTATGGTGTAGCACAGAGATCACATTTTATAGGAGGGAGATGTCCTTTGGTCTCTAGCTTCGCCTCTATCCTCTGATCAGGCTGAGTGGCTCAGCTCTCTAGTGTCTGGAAACTGCATTAAGAACCGTCTAAGTCACATAGGAAGGCCGCTGGCAGGGCTTCTTGGAGAAGGGTATAGAGGCAAGATGAGTGGTCTGAGAGTTGTGTTCTCTTTAAGGACACAACCATTTAGTCTATGCAGATTCTTGTCTCTCAGCCCTGTATCTCCAAATGCTCAGGCCTTCCTCATCCTTCTTTCAGTATTCAGCTGGCTTTGGGGGGCACCTGCTGAGAGACAGGGATCCTTCCCTCCTCCAGGCAGGCAGGAAGTAACACCCCGTCCTCCCCTGTACAAAGGCCGCTTCCCCCATTCTGCCGACCTTGGGCCTGTGTTGGCCACAGTCCACCTCGCCTGCTATCTTGCTCTGCAGCTGGATCCCTTTGGAAAGCCAGCGGGGCCATGAGAACCACAGCGGTACAGCATGCAGCTTCTCAGGGGAAATGTCATCTTGAATGGGTTGCACAGCACACCTTCTAGGAATCCCAGGGGCAGTTTTCTCATTAGGCCACTGAAGAGACCAGGTTCTCTGTGGGCACTTCACAGCTATGAGCACTGCACAGGGAACCACGACCTTGGGTTTCCACTTGCTGAGCCTGAATCTTTTCTATCACTTAATTGTGCCCTTTCAACTCTTGACATTTTATAGTTGATTGACTTTAGGGAGTCAGTGATTTTCTAGAATCAGGAGTTGTCAGAATTCGCTAAGAGCTTGTTCTGTAATCCCAGCTACTCGGGAGACTGAGCTGGGAGATCACAAGTTCAAGACCAACCTGGACAATTTAGCAAGACTCTGTCTTAAAAAACAAAACAAAACAAACAAGTCCTCCTCCCCCAAAACAAACCAAAGTAAACAAACATACAAACAGACCAGTTTGGAGATGTAGCTCGGTATGAGACCCTAACTTCAACCCCCAGTACAGGAAAAAACCAAAACATCCTGTAGATTCATCAACCTGCTCAACCAGTAGTACATTAGGTAGGGGATCAGGGACTTGTGTCTGTCCTGCCCCCTCCACTGATGCCTTTTGCATCTCTGGGGTTTTGGCATTGGTGTCTGCTGTGTGAGAACTTTGTGTAGCTCCTTAAGAAAATGGCTTATTCTTTTTCTTCCCATCTTATACCTCAGATGCTATCTTCTCAGAGAAGCCCTGGCTGGCTTTATCTAAATGGCCTTCCTGTATCTATTTTGCCACCACTGTAACATTAATGATCTTTTTTGTTTTATTTTATTTTTATTTTATTGTTTATTGTAAGTTTCTTACCATTAAGGACTTTATCTTCATTGGACACTGTGCTAACCAGTGTTCAGCAAATATTTGTAGAATGAAATGAATGAATATGTAAAAGATGATTTCTCACACTGTAGCATGCAATGAAATCACCTGGAAGATTTTAAAAAACAGGATTGAAGGAGAAGTGATTAAAACAAAAGAACTAAGATTCCCCAGGAGGGATGTGATCATTATGTACTTAAATGTGCTCACACACACACACCCAGGACTGTAAAACCTTCATTCTCAGAGCTTCTGATTTTAATTTCTGGGAGTAGGGGAGAGGGGACATTTAAACAAGTTCCAGGTGCTGTTGATTCTGCTGACCCAGAGACGGCGCTTTGAGGGTCCCTGCATGAGGCTGAGCTCCACCAGCCCCCACGTGTCATGTAGTAATGTTCGCATTAGTGACAGATCACATACACAAGAACAGTCCCTGAAGCTGCAAAATTCCTGTTACCCAGTGATCTCACAGCCACCCTGATGTTACGTGGAAATGCCTCTCGTGTTCATGGTGTTATGAAAAGTACTAGTTTTATAAATTTCCCATGATGAAAGAGTTTCACAGCCAAATGAACTTCTGAGATGGGGAAAGCCGTGTCCCCTTCTTTGAGGCTCATGGAGCATACCTGAATAGAAATTTCTAGAGTCTGGAAATTCATTTAAGATTGTTCAGTGCAGTTAGTGAAAATGGGACCAAAGAGCATTTTTGCCTATAAACACCTATGGAAGCAAATATTTATAGAAGCCCTACCTTTAGGTACTTTCTTTGATCTAGGGGAGAAATTTTGTTTTGTTCTGGATGGAAACTTAATGTAGGGATTTGAGGATATTCTAGGGCAAACAGGCACACATAGGTGCACATATGACCATTGCCAAACTCGGTCCCCAGATAGGCAGGGTGGAAGCGTCCGGAGTGAAGAGCCCAGTCCTCTTCCCTTCCAGCTGGGAACTGCCCTGAGGTTCGACACTCCTTGCTCCTGGGTTGGGACCTGCACCTGCTCTTTAACAGGGCAGTGAGGGCGGGTGGAAGAGGGGAGGGAGGAGGAAACTCTGGGAGTGAGTGATAGGCAGGCAGGAAAGCCAGTGGCTGGGCATTGCACAGTGGAATTTTCCCTGGATGTTGTTCCTGTGGCCACTCAGGTACCAGGGCTAAGTGACTTCTGTCTTTATTTCCAGTAATAATTAACATCATTGCAGTGACTGCAGCTTTGAGATAGCTGGGGATGGAAGTGAGAAGGATGCCTGTCCCCAAGCCTGAGTGAAATCTGTGTTCCATTTCTCAGGATGGTAGGAGAAGAGGATCCTGAGCCCCTAGCATATTGGGGAGTCCTGCTCTGCCTTTTCATATACACTGCGCAACAGCTCTAACACCTAGTTGGGGAAACTGGTTGATATTTTCCTCATCCCAGTGACCCACAGAGGTGGTGTCATCAGCTAGGAAACAAGACACCAAGACACAAAGAAATCCCTTTGGGCTAGGAACAGGGAAGACGGTGGCTGTCTCCAGAGCCTCTCCACTGGGTCCAGCCTCATGTTTCACATTGAATAAACAAGCCAGATCTGATAACCAAGTGGCCAGAACCCTGGGCCCAGGGAGGGGTGCCCCTTGTGTAGCCTCTTACTGAAGAGGAATATTTTGCCCCTGCCCCCAGCATCCAACCAACTCTTAAACAAGTATGCTTTTGTTTTGTGTTTTAGATTTTGGCTATTTCCAAAGGCTTTCTCCTTCCTTCTCGCTTTCTTCTTCTTTTCTTCCCTCCCTTTCTCCCCAAGAAAAAGGAAAGGACAGAAATCATTACCAGATTTGAGAGAGATGGCAACAGAAAATCGCTGCAATCTACAGCAATAGAGAATCTGCTTCACTGTGTAAGGAGAGAGCTGCCTTTTGCAGACACCAGCGCCCTCTGAATTAGAAACAAAGCGGGATCAGGATCTTGAGGATTATCTCCAAGAGAGGCTGGAGGTTGGTCTCTTGCACAGGACCCTCGATCACAATCACAACTCCACTTCTTTCCCTCCCTGCTCTCCCTCCCTCCAGGGAGAGTGTTTATCTGTTACGTAGGTGGAGTTCTGTGGCGCTCTGTGCTGGGGTGCCCTGAGCCTTTAAAGTGGAGCATTCTCTGGCTTGTGCAGGGGACGTGGCCAGCTTGTTACATGGAGGGTGCAGGAGGAAAAACAGCAAGACAAGGGGAAGGGGAGGCTGAGACCTAGTGGGTCCCAGTGTGCTGCTGCTGAGGTCCCTAAAATGTTGGCCAAGTTTCCATCTAGTTAATTATGTGTGTTGTTTTCTCTCAATCTTAAGTAACAACTTGAGCTATGAATAAAAAGAAAGCGTAGGAATACTGTATGGATTCTCCAAAATGAATCCAGGACCAGACTCACACCACAAGCAACTCAGCTTGACATGTCCCTCGGTGACAGCCATGAAGTCGGCCCACAGTTGGGGACCTAAGTCAGCTGAGCACATGAGGACTGTCAGATGGTGGAGCTGGGAGGACTTGGGGCTCCTCTCATCCTGTCTCCCACCTTCTGGTTCTCTGCTAATGAATGACTCTTGCTGGACAGTGCTCCTCATTTTGTCCCAAATAACCCACAAATGACAACGAACTCTTTGTCACAAAGACACTATTAGTTTACTCTCATGTTTAGTATTTGAGGTCACAGTGTATGGATGAGAATGATTAATATTATCAAGAGCTCATATGTTGTCTCTGGCACTGTACCCAGCACTTATAATTCATCTCACCTCCTTTATTGTGACATCCCAGTGAGGAAGGTGCTACATTTTGTGGATGGAAAGACTAATGCATAGAAAGGTGAGTGATTGGTAGAGCTTAAACTCAAGTTTGCTATTCTGCTCTTCTATTTGAAGGAAAGCCTTATGTCAGAGCCAGGTGTGGTGGTACATAGCAGTAATCCCAGCTCTCAGGAGGCTGAGGCAGGAGAATTGCCAAGTTGAGGCCATCTGATACTACATGAGTTCAAGGCCAGCCTGAATTACATAGCAAGGTTTTGTCTCAAGAAAAAAAGAAAGAAAGAAAGAAAAAGAAAAGAAAAGAAAGCCTTATGTTAGAAAATGGTTATCTCTGATTTCTGTATCACTGGTTTTAAAGTCAAAAGATATTCTCTTGCATGTAACTAGAGGCTCATAATTAGGGTTGTCAAATTTAGCAAGCAAAACCAGAATATTCAGTACATTTGAATTTCAGGTGCAATGTATGTCATTTTTTAGGTGAAGTATATCCCAAATATTTAGACTGTGACTATTTCCTAAATATTACATGAAACATATTTAGAAACTTCTAGGCATAGTGACAGATGCTTGCAATTCCAGTACCCTGGAAACTGAGGCAGGAAGGTTGCCATGAGTTTGGGGCCATCCTGGACTCTATTTAAAAAAATAAGACACCAAAACATTTCTGTCTGAAATTCAGATTTAGCAGACATCTTACATCTATTTTTTTTTTTAGTACCAGGAATCGAACTCATGACCATGTGCTTGCAAGGCAGGTGCTTATGCTACTGAGCTAAATCCCCAGCCCAGACATCTTATATCTTACCTGCCATCCATAATCACAACAAATGTGACAAGCTGAGCTCCTCGGGGCTGCTCTCACCACAGTGACTGCTCTCCCTGCTCATTTGGCACAACTTGGATGGTGAATGTCCCCTCAATGACACATGTGTGGAGGGCTTCGCCCCCTGGTACTATGAGAGATGGTAGAACTCTAGGAGATGGCACATTGTGGAGGGAAGTCAGGCCAGAGGAGCTGTGACATTGATAGGGCCACCGGGAGGGACTTCAGCACTTTCCTGTCTTCCTTTTCTCCCGGCGGCCATGAGGTGAGCATGGTATTCTGCCTTGCCATAGGCTAAAAAGCAATACTCCACCCAACAAGGACTGAATACTCTGAAACTGTGGACCAAAACAAACCTTTCCTTCTAATAAGAGGTTTGGCTCAGGCATTTTGTCACAGTGTTGCAAAGCTGATTAACACGCCTGAGGCCTCTCTTCCCAGGCAGTGGATAAATCTCCTCAGTCCCATGGTCCCTCAGTGTCTGTTTTCCTCATGGATCCCAGAGCCTACTTTATGGTCAGCTATTTGTGTGACAAATATCTTCTTTTAGTTTATGTCTTGCCTTTTCACCTTCTTCTTGAGATCTTTGATGATAGATTTTCTTCATTTTAAAGTAGTCAAATTTATCAATCTTTTTCTTTACAGTTAGTTCTTTTGGTGTCTTATTTAACAAATTTTTTCCTATTCTGAGGGTATTCATATTCATTACAATGTTTTAAATTTTTATTTATTTATTTTTAATTTAAGCCTTTAACCCATCTAGTACTTATGTTTTGGTGTAGGGTGTTGTAGGGACCTCCATTTCATTTTTCCCCCATAGATATAACCAGTGACAATGACAACCAGTTTCCCAGGACCTTTTATGATTGATCCGTCTTCCCTCACTAATTGATATATATATATTTTTTTGTCAGTACCAGGGATCGAACTCACGACCATGCGCTTGCAAAGCAGGCTTATGCCGCTGAGCTAAATCCCCAGCCCCCATTAATTGACATTTTAATGTTTCTTTGTGTGTCTGTCCCATCAGTAGAGTAAGAGTGCCTTTTAAAAAAGGTTCTGTCTGACCAGAGTCTAACAAATAGAATTTGTCTCTGACAGCTTGCTCAGTGATTACTGAATTGTATTCCTGATTTCATTTCTTTTCTTTTTTTTCCATTCTGCTTTTCTCCTCCCTTCCCCTTGCCTCCTCTCCCTCCCTTCCCTTCCCCTCTGAGAATTAAACCCAGCCCTTCCTCTGGGCACGGAAGATCTGAGGTTCTTCCACTGTGTGTCATTCTTGCGTGTTTGCAGAACATGACTTCTCTCTTGGTTTTAGTCCAGTCATGTTCTGTGGTCTGACGGTCTGAGGTTTTAAGGAAGATACTCAGGGACAGAAGCAAAGGGGGTACATGAGGCTCTGCATGTGGCGTTCACAGCACACAGGCTCAGTGGCAATGCCCACCACACTTTGTCATTTTGTGTACCTCACTTCTGAGGCCTAGAAACCTCCACTTCCTCGCTTCTCCATGACAAGTTACTTTCCTTTCCTGGGGCTCAGTTTTCTTATCTGTCAACTGGCACAGAAATAAGTGCCTGGCAGGGTTGCTCTAGCATTAGATAGGACAGCAAGTAGAAAAGACTGCCAAGTAGGTAGTCTGTGTTGCTTTCTTTCAGGCATCATATTAGTCAGCTTTCCCCTTGCTGGACCCGGTACCTGACACTCACAATTTAAAAGGGGAGAGGTGCTGGGTGTGTGCTGCCTGCTGTGATCCCGACACTTGGGAGGCTGAGGCAAGAGGTTCACTCTGGATCTGAGGCCAGTTTGGGCAGCATAGTGAGTTCACAGGTAGCACCAACTGCAAATTGAAAAACAAAAACCAAACAAACACCAAAGGAACAAGGGGAGAGGTTTATTTGGCTCACAGTTTAGGAGCTTCAGTCTATGGTCAGCAGACTTCAAGGCAGAGTTGTAATGTAGAGGGGCCTGCGGGAGCAAAGCTGCTTAGTTCACGGCCTCCAGGAAGCAAAGCATAGGGACAGTGCCAAGGAGGAAGTAAAGGTCCAGACATGGACCCAAAGGCCACGCCTACGAGAGCCACCCAGACTCACCTAGAAATGCATCCACCGATATCCTGGGTGGGTCCTACAGTCGATCAAGTTGACACCATCAAATTTAAGCATCACAAACTGACCTGAAGGAACATATTTTAAGGTAACCAATACTCCGTTATAATCTTTTTTTTTAAACCTGGGATTTTCCTTAGAAACACAAGAGTGGGAGGATTTCAACTATAATCGGGGGATCTTTATCCAGCATTTGTGGTCATGCCCTGCTTGACAATGATGATACCTTGGCGAATGCTTTGATAGGCAACTTTGTTCCTGTGCAAGCATTCTATGACATATTTAAACACTCCTATGTGTTGTAGCCTGCTATACCCCTAGGCTACATGGTACTGTTTGTGTGTGTGTGTGTCTGATGTGGTCTATTGCTTCCACAGCCATGATGAACAACACAATATGAGATTAAATCAAGCATAGGAGACAATTATGTAATCAGGAGACTTACTAAGCAGGCAATTATGAGTCTGCTGCTGGTGTAACATGACATAACATTCTGTAGTAAACTTCGTTTTTATCTGTAGGAGTACACTTTAAAGTAATAATAAAGCCAGGCAGGGTGGCACAAGCTTGTAATCCCAGCACTTGGGAGGCTGAGGCAGGAATACTAGCACAAGTTCAAGACCAACCTGTGCTACATAGTGACTTCAAGTATTGCTGGAATAGATGTGACCTCTCTCGAGAACAAAACAATGATAAAAGTATCGTAAAGAATTGTACAGTAAATACTTTGACCAGTGTCACAGCTGTGTATTACCACAATCAGATCAAGTACTGTATGCTGCACCTAAGCTCAGGAGCTGTACTTTTGGCATACAGCATCTACACCACCAACCCCACAAACTCTTGAGTGATGCACTGCTCTGCTGCCCGCATGGCTACAACATCGCTAGGTGATAGGAATTTTTAGCTCATCACAGTCTCACGGGACCCCTCCTCATGCCGTTGACTGGAGCACTCTGATGCAGCCCGTCCCAGGCTGGAACAAATCATCTGAGAGGTCAGCACTGGCCATCACGCCCTTCACCTCCAGAGGGAGAGGCCACAGCCTTGCACACTAGCTCAGCATCCACGTCCACAGTACTCACCTTGTTGAGGGTGCCCCTCGGCTCATTTGGTCTCCTCCCCAGTGCAGCAGGGAGGTAAACTGTCAAGACCCGGACCACGGATGGGCTGACTGCTCCACACACCCTGCTGCATTTAAAGCTCTGCCAGCCACTCTGTGCTCTGTTCCCGGGGAGTGCATTAGTGAAGTTTACACTTGAGTTTTTTGAGTTACAAATTTAGAGCTTTTTCTGCTTTCTTTCACATGGGTCACATGGCCCAGGAGCACTCAGGCATCTCCAAGGGCACGACAGGTGTCTTTGTCCAGGCGTTAGAAGATGCTGGGGTCCCACCTCAGATCCTCTTCCCTGCTCCTCTGGAGAATGCAAGGATAACAGGGTTTCTGTTTAAGCAATTGTTTGGGATACCAGAGTAAAGGAAGCATGTTCTTTGGAAACTGGGGTCTTTCAAGACTATGTTTATAAATTCTGTAATATGATACTATATGTGTTAAATTATATAAACCAATATATAAATTTAAATGGAATATAATTATATTTAAAATTAATGTATAAACTAAGCCTGATGGTATGTGCGCCTGTAACCCCAGCACTTTGAGAGGCTGAAGTTCAAATCCAGTTCCAGATCGAAGTTCAAATCCAGTCTAGGCAACTTTTTGGTTTTTATTTTTGAGACTTAGCACAATCCTGTCTCAAAACAAGGAGGAAAACGTGACTGGGATATAACACTGTGAGCCAGTCCTGGGCTCAATCTTTATTGCCACAAAAGTGATAAATTATATGTTAAATTGAATATATATATTTGGGATATTTGGATGAGGGGGAAGAATGAGAATTTTTTTTGAGACAGAGTCCACTACGTAGTTCAGGCTGGCCTGGAACTCACTACGTAGCCCAGACAGGCCTCTCAAGTCCTGGGGTTGAGGTGTGTACCACCATGCTCAGCACAGGAATATTTGTCTGATTTTTAAAAAGAAGTCCAGGACCTGAAAAAGGCTAAATCACCCATCCATTATTCTTTTGTTCTGTAGTTGTTTTTGAGTACTCAATGAATGTGAGACACTCTACTAATCCCAGAGGATACAATGGAAATAAAAACTCTCACGACCTCTCCCTACACAGCACACATGTTCTTCTGAGAGTTAAGTGGTAAACAATACACAAATAACACAAAATATATTCTATGACTGATCAAAAACAAGATAAGCCTGAGACATTGCACCTTGAGACGAGCTCCTAACTGAAATAAATCAGACACATATATTTAAAGACTGCATTGCTTCTCTGGTGTGATTGGAGAAACTGGAAGGCTACATAAAGACTAACATGTACAGTAAATATCAGGAAATGGGAAGAAAACATCCAAATGAGAGGAGGAACAAGGGAGGAGGAAGGGGGAAAGGAAGGAAGGGACAAGAAAGAAGACACAGAAGGAAAAATGGAAACAAAGCTTTTATGAATAAGCTGAAGAGAGGGGAGGGGAATGAGCAAAAAGAAGCAAGCTATATCATGTACAGGTGCAGATTCCCCATGATGAACGTTGTCATTATGTGTATCTAAATGTACTGATAAAAAAATAAAAATGAAATCAAATAAAAAAGGCACGTAAGAACCAGTGCTGTAACCAGAGTGCGCTTTTCTCTGGCCTCAGAGTTTCGGCTCTCCTTCCCCCACTAGCGTCCAGCTTCCTGAACAGACTTGGCCTCCCCTCTCAGTTGTCACTTAGCCACATGCAGATGGCCTCGGAGGCTCAGACCCACCTTCATTTCGGTGGGTCATTTCGGTGGGGCTGCTTTGTTGAGAAGACTAACCCTTCTTTCCTTCTCTTCTTCCTTCTCTCCTCTCCAGAAGGAGGGGTAATTCTAGATCTTTTGAAACGAAAAGCAAGTCCATGCGGGTAAATGTGCTGTTCTGTTGCAGAATTTCCCTGTAGATGGTCGCCCTGGCTTGTGCAAGGGCTGATGGAGGACAGGCCACCAAGATGTGTGGGTGAATTTTAAGATTTGTGTATTGTGACTGAAGACATTCAAAATTTTATCTGAGATTGGAATTTTGTTTATTGCTGGGTAAGGTTTCTTAAATGCTTATCTATTGCATAAAAATGCAAGCAATTTACAAATCCTCTTTCTCCAAGCTTTAAGAAATTCATAGAATAATGCAATCATTGTACAACCGGAGAAGCCAGGCATGATGACACAGGTCTGTAATCCCAGCACTCAGGAGGCTGGGGTGGGAGGATGGCCACAAACTCAAAGCTAGCATGCACAGTGAGCTCAAGGCCAGCTTGAAATATGTGTGAGTCCCTGTCTCAAAAAAAAGAAGGAAAAACAAAAACACAAAAATAAAGAAAAATTAAAAGAACAAGAACAAAAATAAAAACCCAAAGAATAACTAAAAGTGTGCCTGCTTTTGAATTGGTATCTTCCTAAATAGACTTATAGGAGTAAGCTATACAAAGGAGAGACTTGTTGAAATTTTAAAACTCAGTGGCAAAATTGAAATTCAAATCTAGGACACCTGATTTCTGTTCTCTAGGCACACAATTAGATCCAATATCCTCACTCAGGTGAGCCATAGCATGGACAAACAATATACTCGGACTACTGCAGGGCTTAGGTGACCTGTGTCTTCTGTCTTTGGTAATTTGAGGGGCTGTGAGATATAGTTGACTGAAAGGGTAGTTCTCACAGAAACAGCCTCCTGCTTAAATATATGTGTAACGATTTTGAGGTGAAAATACATAAATGAAATATAAAAAAAGATGTTCGTGAAGGTCATGGGTATCAGTTGGAGGGTGAATCAGAAATGGTTTAAAAAAACAAAGAAAGAAAGAAAAATGAAAAAATGGAGGGAGGTGATCCCCATCTGCAATCCCAGCACTTGGGAGGTTGAGGTAGGAGGATCTCCATGGGTTTGAGGCCAGCCTGGTCTACGCTGTATGTTCAAGGCCAGCATGAACTATACAGCAAGACCTTATCTCAAAAAAAAATCTGAATTGGGTTTGGATGAAGCTGTTGGCTTTCTTTTCCATAAACTTTCACCTTCCCCATCCTTTCCTTCTGTTTTCCTTTCCTTTCATTCATATTTTGGGCTTGATGGACAGAGACTCCCTCTTCTCTGAGTCCTTGTGGATGTGGGTGTCAGGTGATGCTATTCTCTTGTTGGAAACCAGCTGCCCTGGGCTCACCTTTAGGTCATGTGCCCACCACAGTCAAGCAGCAAAGGCATGGAGAACAGTCAGGAAAGGAACTGGGCCTGAACTGGAGAGAAACCCAAGCGTGCTTCCAGGGGAGCAGTTTAAAACTGATTGAAAGGCAGGGCCAGGTTTTATGCTCATTGCTGAGATGGTCTTACAGCTCAGACAGCAACACCTTAGACTGCATCCTTCCATCTCCTGAATCCGGGGAGCAGCGGTCCCTGAGCTGGCCCGAGGACTGGCTTGTGCTAGGAAGAGATGACTTCCCTTCCTCTCAGTTAATGTGATTCCGCCGATTCCAGGATTTAAACTCAGGCATGCTAAACCCCACATTCAGGTCTTCAGGGAAATGCTCTCTCTTAGAGGTATTATTCCTTGACAGCAAAACTGCTATTAATTTTATTTTAGTGTAGTTGCTAAGTACCTGGCTCCTATTACTTCTTGCCCTGGGCAGCAAGAGGGAAAGTGTAGAAATCAGGTATTTACTTTCTTTCTGTAAATTCTGCCTGACTGCTTCAGCTCACAACCATGCCTCACCCTACGCATACACACTATTTCACAATGTAAATGTTTGTGCAAATTTTCATATACAGTCCAGTCATTGTCTGAAATGTGCCCTAAAGTTCTACATTTGCCTGAGGAAATAAGGAAGTGCTGCTGGGAAATTTTCCTAGGCTCTTGTTTACGTCTCAAACTGGATGGGTGACTTTTGTTGTGGTGGTTGTTTTTCTAGCAACATGCACATAGCCTTGGGTTTCTGGAGCCTCGTTTTACGTAAGCTGTTGGTTAACACTCACCCTTAGAACGTATGTCAGTTCTTTCTCCAATCAGCGGGACAAATTTGCCTGTCAGCTTGGGCTGATTCACCTGTTCTGTGCTGTGACTGATCTGAGGGGGGCCAACTTCTCAGCACTTTTTTGGCCCAAATGCACAGGAACATTCTTTTTAGTAATGGGAGCTTGGCAAGGGTGCGAGTTTCTTACAGACTTCAGGAGAACATACAGGCAGCAGGAGAGCCAGGACACAGCTGCTGGCTTGAAATTCTGGAGACAAATTCTCATCCCAAACCAGGAAAGCTGGTTTTCTGACTACAGACTCATGCAGTTCAGAAGCTCCCAGTGCACAGAGGCATGCAGAAATTTGTGTGCTCAAGCCAAAGTCAAAGGTGACATCTGTGATTTATTTCTCTCTCTTTTCCCTTAGCATCTATTAGCATGACCCATCAGTCTTATATTCAAAGCAGGTCCCAATATTATTCGTATCTCAGCCCTCTCACTTGGCCAACACAAATGCTTCCTCCAACTGTTTTTGAACTTCTAATCAGGTCTCCACACAGAAGACAGAGACCCCTTTTGCAATTACGAACTAGACCACATCACTGAGGCTAGAATGCTGAAGCCCTGGACTTTCTGGTTCCTGCTGAGCTCTTTCTCATCTGCTCCTTCTTCTTCCAACCTCAGGGCTCCAGGCCCAGGGCTCCACTGCAGCCCGGCTAGGCATTTTGGTGCCTTGGGCTTTGGCTCTTGCTTCTGCTCTGCCTGGAAGGCTCTTCATAGGCCTGCTTCTTCATAGGCCTGATCCACTTCTGTTTCCCAGCTGTCTGTTTCAGTGTCCCGTTCTCCTCATGGCTTTTTCAACATCTAAAGTGCCAATACGTGTTGTAGGATGCCACATCAAAAAAGTCACATTCCTACCCTTCCCCCCAGCTCCTGTCTCATTACTTCGATACCTTCTCTAGTATGTGTAGTCATCTAAAATTATCTTATTTGCTTACTAATTACTTAGCATATTCTTACAAATATGATGGTAAGAAATATTTCCATGTAGATCTGTGTTGTCCAGTACTGTAGCCACTAGAGCCACATATAGCTGTTGAGAATTGGAAATGTGACTAATTTGAACTGAGATGTGCTTTAAGAATAAGCCAGGTGGTGCACACCTGTAATCCCAGCACTTGGGAGGCTGAGGGTGACCATAAGTTTGAGGCCAGCTTGAGCTCTGGTGAGTTCAAGAGCAGCCTGGACAACATAGAAGATCTCAATAAATAAATAAATAAAATAAAATATACTTAGCATAAAAATAGGAAAGATGTTACATTTTATTAGACTGATTGATTATAGTCCTAGGGATTGAACCTAGGGCCTTCACTCTGGATTACATACCCATCCCTTTTTTAAAATTTTTTTTTAATTTTTAAGATGGAGTCTCGCTAAGTCAATACATTGCCCAGGATGGGCTGGAACTTGAAATTCTCCTGCTTTAGCTTCTTAGCTAGGATTGGGCCTGCATCATTAGACCTGGTTTAGAGATTTTAAATTACGTACATGATTCGCATTGCATTTGTTGGACAGAATTAATCTAGGTCATCATAAACTCTCCTCAAGTTGCATTTTAAATAGTTGTTTGCTGAATGAGCTTCTACTTTCCCTTGGTATTTGCCCAAGATAACTGGCTTCTGGAATTGTCAAGTGTTCTTCATTTCCTTGTCCCATCTGCTATGAATTAGGAGAAAGACAAAGCAAAACTCGATACCACCATCACCACCACGCCCCTACCACCAGCAAGAAATCCCCTAGCCGTCCTGCGCAAGTCAGTGAGAGGATAGGCAGGCAGGAGGAGGCAGACAGCAGCCAAGATCTCTCCTTGCCCGGGAGGTGACACCAGCAGCTTTTCCAGCAATGTCCTGACACAGCAGAGACTCAGAACAACAAGGCAGAAGGTGGCGAACCTGGGCTCACCCAGTGCAGCCATGGCACTCCCTGCTGGGTGGATCCAGATCCAGGAGCAGAGGGGCGGGGCGTCCCTGGCACTTCCAGTCCCTTAGAAAACTTTCTGAGGAGGAGAATCAACCTGGTGGGGGAAGGGCAATCACCAAAAGGCCTGGAAAAGCCCTGGAGAGTTTCCTTTCCTGGCTCTTCTTTACAGGCCTGCAGAGACAAAAGGGGACCAAAACTACAGACTAGGGTGAAGTACAAACTTTGTGAGGCAGCTCATTAGCTGGGTTATCTCCTGAATCCTTGGGATCCAGGATCATACTTCAGTGGAAGGAAATTTACCTTAGTGTGGAAAGTTTAACAAACTCTGAAGTGGAGGCCCCAGCTTCATCCCTGGGGTGGGGCCCTGATGCAGGGAGGTGGGGAGAGAGGAGGTTTAGAGTTGATCTGCCTCCAGGGACCACTGAGCCCTGGGGCAGGGTGGACCTGGCCTAAAGCTTTGTTTGTGTCTTTCCTTCTTATCTCATTTGATTTCCTCTCTATCTTTTGGTCATTTGATAAACAGCATGTTCCTATTCCAGCTGGCTCCTTGCTATGGCTGTATACTGAGAGTGGTGTTGAACAAGATAGAGAAGATCCAGGTTTCCAAAAAACACTTTCTAGGAAAAAGCAAACCATTAAAAAATTCAAGAAAAGCAAATGTAAACTGAAAAGGTTATATGATGCATATTGGGGCCATAATTAACTATACTCAACTGGTATTAAATGACAACACAGCTGATCTCTCTCCTAAATAAAAAGGTAAAATTAATAAAATAGGCCATCCTCCAAAAATCAGATGGCATTAGACATTCTAACAGCATAAGAGATACTTATACAATTATAAAACCTAAATGTGATAGAGTTATTTCCAAAAGATGAAAAATGTTAACAAAAGATGAGAAATATAAAATAAAAAGCGGCCTTTATTCTGAGAACACGGAGAGAGATGACCGGCACCCCACCGCTGGCGTCCGGTGATCTCTCCGGCGGACACGCGGCGTGGGGGCCTGTAAATAGCCTCGGTTTGGGGTGGAACCTAAGGCGGGCATTAGGGATACACAGGTAGCCCATTGGTCCTAGGTTTGGTGCCATATGTAAATTCCCAGGGGCGGGAAGATGGCATCACAGGTAACTTCCTAGGGGCAGGGCAAGATGGGGCTTCCTGCTTCCGGTTGTGGCTTTCCTGGCTACAGTGTCCTGTCTGGGCCAAAACCTTTCATATCCCGTCTTATGATTATTATTAT
Organism: Cavia porcellus; assembly: GCF_034190915.1. Taxonomy (NCBI): domain Eukaryota; kingdom Metazoa; phylum Chordata; class Mammalia; order Rodentia; family Caviidae; genus Cavia; species Cavia porcellus. The sequence continues at coordinate 4,323,953 of NW_026947512.1, forward strand.
GAAAAGGGGCGAAGATTTCTCTCTTTAACTATTTCCTGCTGGCAAAGGGCGCTGTACTGGAGCCTAGGGGAGTCGACGGGATGAAGGTTGATGCCCAGGTAGATGCTGGTACCAGGTGTTTTGGCCAGGACAGCTTCACTGGTGAATGCACGTATGTCAGACTGGAAAAACAAAGAGACAAGATGTTATGAGGAGACATGGCACTGTCATATTTAAGGACCCAGGTGAGGTAGAAGGAAAGGTGCCTTTGATTTAGACATATCATTCTATCAGGACCATGTTGAGGTAGAAACATTTCCACGGTGAGGCAGAATTCTGAAAATTAAACATGGGGTTAGGAGGAGTGGAGTTATGAGAGGTGATTACTCCCCCATCTGAAAGCATAAAAGTTAAGACGGTAGGTTGGTGAGGCTTGTCTCTGGTATGCATGATGTTGGAGTCTGTAGGCAATACTGTTAAAGAGTCCTGCTGCAAAAATGATCATTAATAGAATGTAAGAAATTAGGAACCAAAGTGGATAACAAAACATGACTTAGCCTGTTAACTGTGGCTGCGCGGCCTTTGTGAGACGGAGATGGGTAGGCGACAGAAGATGAGATGACCACTCAGAATGATCAGATTTAGGGCTGGGAGGGCACCTCTTAGCCTGAGTGATGTGAAACCAGGATGGCAGTCTAGCAACTTTGATTTAGGCATGGGTCACTGTAACCTGGTTGTAGTCCTTGGAACGATTTGCTGTAACAGAACTTTAGCAAGTATGAGAAAGGCTTTTATGTATCCTGAAAAAGTATAAACCAAGTGAGAAGACTGGGACCTGCACAAAATAGGCCCTGTTTGTAAATGGCATAGGTTGACCATCAATACCCCCAGAGCTTGAGGACTTAATATAGCAGCCTGAATACTCAGGAAGACCTCTGTATATATGGCCTCTATGTCCACAAATATAGAGAATGTCTTACCTGAGACTTTAGTGCGACTTGGAATCTGAGACGGACACCTTAAAGGGGGCTGTTGTTGCCCTGAACTTCCTCAGTCTTCAGCAGCAATTTTCTGTCGGTGACGAATCGCAGTGTCGACATTTCCTGTGAGGGCTATTACTTAGGATGACTTACCCACTCTCTGGTGGCTAGGACAGTCCAGTAGCCCTGGAGTAAGGTCTCAAAGAATGCCAGGATGGGGCATTTTGGTGCCCAATGTCTTCTGCTGCATTTGAGCGTGGTCCATGGGGAGGCCAGGCAGCTCCACCTTGTGTAGGTTTACCTGTCTCAGAACTCCAAGTGTCACAAGTGTTAAAAATATGAAAAACCATATTAAGATCTCTCTAAGGTTTGAAGGTCAAGTTTTGCCTTTTTGTTTGGGATTTGGACTATAGTAGAATTAAATAAGTATGCAGGAATTTAATATTGGCATTTTGGATTAGAGAGCAGGCTTTATCTGGATGGCATACCGCTTTTTTTATAGGGTGACACATAGAATTAACAAAGCTTTAGTCTGCCAAACCAGGCTTTAATGGAAACGTTTTGCAGTAAAGGTTTAGCAATCTTATGAATAAATCTATCAAAACTGATCTAATACTGTCAAATTCTGAACACATTTACTTTTAAAGTTGTTATTTGCAATAGTATGAACCAAGACTAAAATAAAACTTTGAAGAAAACCCTTGTCTTGAAATAGAGCTAGTGGTTCCCAGCAAAAAGGAATTTATAACCTTAGTTGTTAAACAGGAGATTGGTGAAGGCTTTGATTGATAAACAAGGCTGGTAAAATTATCAGGTGGCCAATAACCTTGATTAAATGGTTTGAGAATTGTAGTAAAAAAGCATCTTTTGAGCGGAGCCAAATTGTAAAAAAGCATGCCTGAGCAGAGCCGCTGAGCTGCTGTTTTGCGGTGCTCCAGCAGAGCACGCCCAGTGGGTGGGGCAAGCGCTGAGATGTAGCACGCAGGGGCGGGCTCGGACTGCCCCCGGAAACGTGTAAGATGGCAGCGGCGACGACAGCGCATGGGGGAGGGAGGGGCTGGGACGGCGCATGGGGGAGGGGCTGGGAGGCGGCCTGACACAGCGCGCGAAGCTGGAACTGCTTGCAGGGCTCGAGGATTAGAAAGCCAATTTAGGAACACAGCTCGGTTTTGATTAGCCTCCTGGACCTGTTTTAAAAGTTTGTTATAGTTAGTATGCTTGTCCTGCTCTGGCACAGCTATAGGCCCAGAGTCATTATAAATGTCCTTAAAATGTAAATCATAACAATTAATAATAAATTTAAATTGCCTGATATAATTCTGTGGGTCAACAGAGAGGCTACCTAATTTAAGGGTAATCTGAGATAGATCAGAAAGGGAAAAAGGCACATGGATGTTAACAAGTTCCTTGGGGCCAGCTTGCTCCCGAAGTGGAAGCAGAGCCTGAGGAGAAGATTCCAGAGCAGAGGGCCACTGAGCAGCCATCCTTCCGGTAGGCGCATGTGAGCAATCATCTGTAGAGCGGCTACAGAGCTGCTGCCGGTCACCCTGGGAAACACAAGCAGATAGTGTCTCACTGTGTGCCTCGCAGCTAGAGGACTGCTGTCGGCAGCACAATGAAGCGTCATGTGCACTGCAACAGGGCGGCTGTTGTGGTTCACAAGAGGAGCCACAAGGAGACGCCTGTTGACAGTGAGGGTCCTGGAAACATGGCGGCGCCCTGTCATGTGACCCGAAACATGGCGGCGCCCTGTCGCCATGTGGCCCTCCGGAACATGGCGGCACCATGCCACGTGGCAGAGGGTTGCAACATGGCGACTGTTCCCTGCGCAAGCTGGAACAATCACTCGGCCTGCTGGAAGGACATAGCGACCGAGATCTAGCATGGTGGGCGGGCGGTGAGAATGCTGTAGGGGATACAGAATTCTCAGGAGAGGAAGTCAGAGACTTCGAGGAAGTGCTAACAGAGGGATTAAAGCTGCTGGAAGAGTTATGGGTCCCGGAAGGCAGAGAGGGAGACGATCGCACAGTGGGAGGTATCTGCGACGGAGAGGGATTAGTGCTGCTGGGAGAATCAGGCATAGAGGGAGGGGAGAGTGGCCCGGCGGGAGGTAACGGCAGGGAACGAGTTTGGTGGTAGGCAGGCGGCGGCCGGGAAAACACCGGAGGAACGTCCTCAAGCGAATCCTGAGGGCAGGGTGGAAAAGTTTGCGGCGCGGTGGGAAAAGTTTGCGGCGCGGTAGAGTTAGCTAAAAGTATCTCAGCGGGAGCACAAGACTTAATGAGAGATGGGCGTGTTCTCAGAATAAGAAAGGCTTGGACATAAGGGAGTTCTAATAACTTGTTCCCAGCTTGACAAAAATCGTACAAGTTCCTGAGAATGCAGGGATCAAATGTTCCTTTTTTTGGCCAAGGCTTGCCGATAAGCGGGTAGGTTGGCCAGACCTCCTGGCAGTAAAAAGTTAGTTGTTTAGTTTTTATGGTACCTTTCATTTTTAGAGTACGTAAATTAGAAATTAGGCATTGTAAAGGCGTCTTTTGGGAGTTAGAAAATACGTTCCCCATGACTGATTCAGGCAAGAAAAAAAAACCGGAGGTCCAGAAAAAGTCGTCACTTATTTGTGGTACCACGCGGCGGCTACGGTTCCAAACCGTAAACTCCAGTCGTCACTGAGAGATTTACGAATGGAGTCTACGTGGGGTCAGTGACAGTTTTGCCCGTGAAAGCACAAGGCTTTAAGGGAAGTGAGGCATTCTTTCAGTGTGGGCGGTCCCAAAAATCTCTGCTTTGGGCTATCCGAACCCAAAGAACGTGAGAGATTTTGTGGGCGCAGGTTTGCCCAGAAAGAACCCTGCCCTGGGCGGTCCTAAGGACGTGAAAATGCACAGACCCATGCAGACGGGGAGAACATTCCACTGGGGCTGCCCAGTGCGAAAAGTTCCCCAGGGAGTGCTCACCTGAAATCAGTCTGGCCGATGCGGAGTGCAGGCGGCTGGCGACAGGAATGTCTCGGGAGAGGAAAAAGCTCGGGATTAATCCAGGATGTTATCTGGTTATCGGCGAGGAAACTCTGGCTATGTGGCCCAAGAGTTAGTTGCCTGCCGATCGAGTCACGGTACCAAATGATAGAGTTATTTCCAAAAGATGAAAAATGTTAACAAAAGATGAGAAATATAAAATAAAAAGCGGCCTTTATTCTGAGAACACGGAGAGAGATGACCGGCACCCCACCGCTGGCGTCCGGCGATCTCTCCGGCGGACACGCGGCGTGGGGGCCTGTAAATAGCCTCGGTTTGGGGTGGAACCTAAGGCGGGCATTAGGGATACACAGGTAGCCCATTGGTCCTAGGTTTGGCGCCATATGTAAATTCCCAGGGGCAGGAAGATGGCATCACAGGTAACTTCCTAGGGGCAGGGCAAGATGGGGCTTCCTGCTTCCGGTTGTGGCTTTCCTGGCTACAGTGTCCTGTCTGGGCCAAAACCTTTCAAAATGTATGTAATGACAAACGAATGACATGTCAGTTTCTAAAATTACCTGAACCTTATCCTTCTTATGGGAAGCCTTTACTAAAGTTATAATCAAAAATACCCTGTTGATTATATTATTTGACTCCTGCATACTTAATTGATTCTTTGCCTTTGTCTCCTTTAGACTTAAAGCTTTACCCCTACCAAGAAAAAACCAGATGTGACTGTGGAGGTGACAGATACCTTCCACTTTGGGTTAGATCCCAAGACAAAAAGCTAAGCTTGGCCCTCAAACCCCACAGGGAGACCTTCTCAATGTGGCTTTTCATGTTTTCAACAACAGAGATAAAAATCAAAAGGAAAAATAAAAATCTGATCTTTTAGCAGTGACACTTGGAGCTCTATGACAGGTAAACCAAGACAAGGTGGAGCTTCCCCAGCCCCTCCTGGACCATGCTTCAAGTGTGACAAAAAGAATGCTGAGCAACAGAATGTCCCTTCTGCAATCTCAAGGGCCATTGGAAGAGTGACTGTCCTGGTCACCAGAGAGTGGGTAAGCCATCTTCTAAATCCTTGCCCTCACAGAATATCTTGTCACCACTGCATTCATTTCTTGCTGATCTACTTGGACTTGCTGCTGAATACTGATGGGGCTCGGGGTCCATAGCTCTCATTAAGGTATCCTTCTCAGAGCCCCAAGTTCCACGGGAGGTTTCAGGTAAGACATTCTCTGTACTTATGGACATGCAGGCCATATATAGTGTTCTTCCTGAGTTTTTAAGCCCTTGTATTAAGTCCTCAGTCTCTGTAGTGGGTGTTGATGGCCAAGCTACACAGCCTCTGCAGAAAGGGCCTATTCCATACAGGTTTTAGACCCTTCTTTACCCATAGCTTTCTAATAATTCCAACATGTCCCACATCCCTTTTAGGTAGGGATTGTCTCCTTTACCTTCTCCCTCCCCACAGCTCTCATCCTACAGACATCATCACAATGTGCCACAAAGTCATCTCCTCCTCTCCCTTCTTCTCTGGTCGATTCCATACCTCCAATGCCACCTACACTACCCATGCTATCCCTATTTTAATTTGTTTCAGGGATCCTTCAATTTTTTTTGCATTCCCCAGTATCCTATGGCTCCCAAACATTTACAGGGACTTAAACCTATAATCAAGCACCTTGTAGACAATGGTTTTCTTAAACCTACAAATTTACCCTATAATATTCCCATTCTCCTGGTACTTAAGCCTAACGTGTCCTATAGTCTGATACAAGACCTTAGGGTAATCAGTGATGCTGCTACCCCAATTCACCCAATAGTGCCAAACCCTTGTACTATGCTCTCTCAGATCCCTCCCTCCACCACTCACTTTACAGTCACAGATCTTAAAAATGCTTTTTTTTACTATCCCCCTTACACCCTGATTGTAAGGATTCCTTTGTGTTTATGTAGACTGACCCAGATACCCTCAGGTCTCAACAACTTACATCTGTCCCATTTCTATATTAGAACCTCTCCTCAGAGACACATATCACCCTTTTCCTTTCCTATTCATCAATTTCACAGACACATCCCTGGTCACAACTAACAGAAAATTTAACACACTTACCCCACCACAAAATATCTTCTCACCTTTGTTTGTACTTTTTCAGGATAGAGAAAAGCCTTTCCTACAACCAGGGAGACTGCTGATGTAGTTACTAAACTTCTGTTACAGGAAATCCTTTCAAAGTTTGGTTTACCTCAGGGTATTCAGTCAGATAATGGCCCAGCCCTTATTTCTCAGATTTCTCAACAGGACTACAAGTGGAGTGGCCCCTTCTGGTCTTCCTCGGAACTTCAACGATGGTCAAGGTTGCTGGAATACCATCCTGGTTCCACATCACTCAAGTTAAGCTGTGTCCCCCTAACCTAACTCCCCTGACTCTAAACATTTTGAGTGGTCATCTCATCTCCTATTTCCTGTCTCCATCTCACCAAGGCCCCACAACCACATTTTTCAGGCTAAGTCATGTTTTGTTATCCTAGTTGGTTCCTGATCTCTTACATGTTATTAGTTAATTTTTTCACTGTAACTACCTTAGTTCTCTCCGCCCTCAACTTTTTAGTTAAACATGAGACTCCTGTAGGTCTAAGATCTCTCTCTTTTCTTTTTTTGTCAGTACCAGTGATCAAACTCTGACCACGTGCTTGCAAGGCAGGTGCTTATGCTGCTGAGCTAAATCCCCAGCTCCTAAATCTCATGTCACTTATAGTGACACAGCCATGGCCCTCTCCACGCCTACTCTATAATTTCCATACATGATTCAATCAGCAGGCCTTATATTTCTCATGCTTCTTATTCTTTCCAGCTCAACTCTTAAAACAAAGACAAATCCTACCTACACTTTTAACTTCTACCCTTTCAGATGGGGAAATAATTACCTCTCATAAGGCCACCCCTCCCAGATCCATGCTTATTTTTCAGATTCTTCCTCACCATGACCCTGATGGAATGACACATTTGGATCAAGGACACTTTTCTTTTTATCTTTCCTGGGTCCTTTAATTATGATAGTGATCTGCCTTCTCATAGCATCTTATGTTTTTTATTTCTCCAATCTAGGATGTGAGTGTTCACCAATGATTAATTCCTTATCCTGGCTGAAACACCTGGTACCAGCTTCTATATGAGAATCAACTGTCATCCCATCAAGCTTCCTAAACCCCAATATGGCACCGCCTTTCTGTAGTAAGTAGTAGGAAAGAGAATTTTCCCTTTTCCCAACAATAAAAAGACAGGAATGAAAGAGTTTTGCCTTAGAATAAATGACAGGACATTATGGCAGTGTAAGGCCAAATCCAGGATGTTTACCCTGAGGTCACTTCCTCCTTTCCCTGTTACAACTTCCTTTTTCCTTTCCCAGTACACAAAGAAAATTCCAATCAGCTCCTTGCACGTCATCAATGCTTGCCCTAAGCACCACCCCCAGTCAAAGGTTACATATATCCCATACTCCATATTCTGGTTGAAGGAGACGTCCCAGCTGCCATGGGTTGTGTGCTCCTTTCCATGTCATCAACTCAATAAACCTGTTGATTTTGTACTTTTGCTTTCCTATTGCATCAGAATACTCTAACAGTCATATAACCCTCTGTCTCTCTGTCTCTGGTTGAAGGAGACAGCCCTCCCACCATGGGTTGTATGCTTCTTTCCACGTCCTCAATAAGCCTGTTCTTTTTGTTTTGTACTTCTAGCTTCTCTATTGCGCCAGAAAACTAACAGAGCCTGATTTGGGCAATTTAGTGCAACTTTACCTCAAAATAAAAAAATATCGAGGTGGTTGTGATGGTGAATGCTGATAATCTCAGCACTTGGTGGGGCTGAGGCAAGAGGATCACTAATTGGAGGCCACCTTGGGCTACATAGCAAGTTCAAGGCCATTGTGAGCTACCTTGCCACAAAAGACGAAAGCAACCAAACTAGTTGTTATTTTCCTGTTACTGATCCATAGCAGACTGTGGATCAGTGGAGCAGTGTTTTGCTCAATCCCAAGTACTAGCACGCTGGAGACATCCGTGTCCACATCTCTCCCTTCCTTTAGTGTTGGCTTTGCCACTGCGAATCTCTGCCATTCACAAAGATTTGGTGAACTGTAATAAACTTCTTCTTAATTAAAGTGGGAGAAGAGGAAAAGGATATTTGTAGATTTCTCAGCTGGGCCACAGTTGTTGTTTCCAGAATTAGAGTGGCCTGCCCTGGTCTGTCTCCTTCTTCATCTCCTTTCTCCTTGTGGAGTGCAGTTCCTGTTTACCTGCTGCCTATGTCCACGGTGGGTGTCTTGGGGTTTTCGGAGCATGTGTTGGTATGAGGGAGGGAGTTGACCTGCAGCTCAGGAGGAAGCAAGCTTTCAGGGAGAACCAGGAGACCTGAAGAAAGGCAAGGTTGAGACTTTTCTAAAGGGCCTGTGGATGGGAGCTCTTTCTGAGCCGTGGCTTCCACCTGATTGCTAAGACAGAGGCTATAACCTTTGCTTTTGTGTTTGTGTGGGAGCTTTTGGAAGTCCTGAGAATAGGGGTTCCCTAGGGCTCAGCTGGGTGGGGAACTTTACTAGATCAAGTAATGATGGTGACTAAACTTTCCAAACTCAAACTAGGATAAGCTATGGCTCAGAACACTTGGTTATTATTGTAGTCAGAGGTTGTACAGAGAACAATTAAAATCAGGACATGGAGTTTATAATATTATTTTCATGATGGTCACCCAGAGTTACAAGAAAATGCAACAAATCTATCTACAACTCTAAAGACATAGACTATTTATCCAAAGGCCTGAAACCCACAGCAATGTCCCACATGAGTCCAGATGAAGACCCAGAGCTCATGGCAATGCCTCCCATGAGTCTAACTGGAGGTCTAGAGCCCACAAGAAGGACTCACACCAGTCTCTGTTATGATCTATGCGAGGAAGGCCCAAAGGTCTGTGGTGGAAGCCAGAAAGCCCATGCCAGCGGGGTGAAGGAGCTGTTCTGATGGGATGAGGGTTCTACACTGCAGCCGAGAAGTCACACTCGCAACAAAGACCAGGGCTGTCCTGAAAAGCACCACAGCCATCCTCAGTGACATGGAGGCCCTGAGCTCCTCCAACAAGCACAGTAGAGTACATGCCAGGAAGCCAGCATGATGAGTTCATCCTGGAGACCAAGCAGCACACGTCTTCCCCTCTGGATCTAGGAAACAATGCTCAATGTGAGGACCAGAGCTTCTCCAGGAGAACCAACAGCTCAAACAGCAACACATAGGAGAACCCACAATGCCTCAACTCCTCAACGCATTAATGCTTCAATGCCTCTCCTCCTTCTCCACACCTCCATTTATGCTGACAACCTTCCTCAGATGAAACATCTATGCTCAGCAGCATGGTGATTTAATTCCATTGGCATTAAATTGACCACCAGTTTTTAATCCATAATAGTTATGCCTGATTTACAATTTTATTTATGTAAATAATCATGCAAAGTATGAAACAATGAAATTGCATTGAAAGAACTATCTTTATGAAAGGCTCAGACAAAAAAACCCCAAATACAATAAAAATACTTTAGTGAGCCTGGGCTGGTGGCATACCCCCGTAATCCCAGCGCTCAACAGACAGAGGCAGGAGGATCACTGTGATTCAAGGACAGCCTGGGCTACACTGAGTTCAAGGCTAGCCTAAACTATATAGTGAGACCTTGTCTCAAAAACAAAATAAAGCAAAACAAAAATCAGTAAAAGGAACAGACAACTCAATGCAATACTGAGCAAAAGACTTCGGTTGAATTTTCTTTACTGTAAAGCATTACAAATACTAACATTTATTTGGTTTCTTGAGTCAGGATCTCACTATGTAGTTTGACCTTGAAATCACTATGTAGCCCAGACTTTCCTCAAACTTTTGGCGATCCTCATGCTTTAGCCTTCTGAATGCTAGGATTATAGGTATACACCACCATGCTGGCTTCATTCAGTGATTTTTTTTTTTTACAGTTCTTAAAGAATTCTAGTTCTTGCCAGGCATGGAGGCACATGCCTTTGAGCCTAGATTTGTGAGGTGGAGGTAGGAGGATTACAGTGAGTTTGAAGCCAGCCTGGGCTACATAGTAAATTCAAGTTCAGCCCAAAGTGCATAGCAATAATTTGTTTCAATAAAACAAAACAAAACAAAATTATTTTGAGACAGAATCTTCCTAAATTACCTTGTCTGGCAATCATCCTATCTCAACCTCCAGAACAGCTAGCTGGATTTATAGGTTTGTGCCAAAGCACTGCACTTTACTTTTCTCAGTTAAATAGTTGTGTGTGTGTGTGTGTGTTTCTCTTTAATATCCTTGCCCATTCCAAAGTGATGAAGATTTTTTAGATTGTTTTTTAGATTTTTTATTGTGAACTGTATCCTAAAAGAGGATATCCAGATGGCTAATAAACATGTGAAATGATGACTTCATTATTCATCAAGAAATTCAAATGAAAACAACACTAAGTGCCTCTACACTGGAAAAGCTAAAAGAAAATGAATATACATTCAATGAACACTTACAACATCGAATGTTGAAGAGCAACTAGAACTCTCAAAGTCTCCTGGTGGGTGGCTAAATTAGTATAATAGATTAATACAATCGCATTGGAAAATAGTTTATCCTATGACTTAGAAAGCTCACACAACAGAATGTGTATATATATGCACCAAAATACAAAACTCCTCACAGCAAACCTACCCTAACAATCACTAAGCAGAAATAATTGACATGCCCAACGAAAGTAGAATGGAGAAATATATATATGGCAGACACAGTCAATGGAAACTGTACAACAATGGAAAAAAGAACAAACTATTATGTGAAAAAGCATATATGAATCACACCCACACAAAGTCAAACAAAAGTAACCAGTAACCAGGCCCATAATTCTACCACCCTCGGAAGCAGGAGGATCTCAAGTTCCAGCCTACCCTGGTCACTTAGTAATTTAGTGAGACCCTCTCTCAAAATAAAGAATAAATTACATGTATAAAAGGATTGGAGATGTACCTTAGTATGGAGCCCTCAATACCACATTAAAAAAATAGATACAAGAGAGGAGAGCAAACTATATAATTGCATGTATATGAAAGTTAATAATAGGAAATTTGTTTTTTGAGACAGGACCTTATTATTTAGTCCAGGCTAGCCTAACACTTGGTAGGTAGCTCAAGCTGCACTTAAATTTCTTCCTCAGCCTCCTGAGTGCTGGGATTATAACAACACACCACCATTCCTAGTTAAGAACAGGAAAAAACTAATCTGAGGTGAAAGGAAGTAAGGATCCTGGTTACGGTGGATGGAGGTTTAGTGGAGCTTGATTAAAATGGGGCTGAGAGGGTCATCTGAGGTGTACATATTTAATTCCTTGTCCAACCTAATCGTTTCTTTCTGTTGTTGTTCTGGGAATTGTGGTCATTTTTATCTCTATCTAGTATGTCTTTCAGTTCTTTGTAGTATTGTTTTGGTAGTCATGAATTTCTTCAGTTGTTCTTTGTCATGGCAATATTTTATTTCTCCTTTAATTTTGAAAGATAGTTTTGCAGGGTACATTAATTTGGGTTGGAAGTTGTTTTCTTTCAGGACTTAAAGTACTTTACTCCAAGCTTTTCTTGGCTTGAGGGTTTGTGCTGAAAAGTCTGGGTAGCAACTTCGTGCTTATGTATATTTATAAAAATTTATGAAGTGTAATTCAAAGGTATGATCAATTCAATAAAATTTCAGGGAAAAATGTTAGTTCTTAGGATGGCTGAATTGCAATTTCCATTGACAATAGATAGTATGGTTTCTTAGATTTGGGCTTGGAGAATTCTACTTTCTAGATCATTGCTTACTGATCTGACTTATTTAGATACTTTATAGGAAGGTTAAAATCTCTGTGAAATATCAGTGATTTATGGGACCTATTAAATTTTATGTAGTCCCAGAGAATAAGAGGAATAGAGCTAGAGAAACTCTAGAATCTCTTCAGGTTCAAAGGTATAAGGATGAGTTCTAATCAGTCTTGGCTTAAAATTCCCTTTGTCTGCATATGAATAGCTAGCTACTTCTGCTTTTTCCCAGGTTCCTGTCACATGGAGTTTTATTTTTTCATCCTTTGACTTTCAGTCATGAATTTCTTTTTGAATTAAATATATTCCTTGTATGCAGCATACTATTGAATCTTGTTTCTTAATCTGTTCTGCCAGTCTATTTCTTTTGATTGGTAAATGGAGACCATTTAGATTGATGCTTATAACTGATATGTATTGATTTATCCTTGTAGTATTATTTTCCTTTATTGGTTCACTTTTTTCCTCTCTGTTTAAGTATTTGCCTTGCCTGATGATTTCATTCTGCTGCAGTTCATGGAGTTATAGTCCTTATTATCTCTTTCTAGAACATCCTTCAAAATATTTTTGAGTTCTGATTTGTTGGTCATGAATTTCTTCAGGTGTTCTTTGTTGTGGAAGTATCTTATTTCTTCATCAATTTTAAGATAGTTTTGTGGAGTGTATCAATCTGGATTGGTTGTTGTTTTCTTTTTGGGTGTGAAATACTTCACTCCAGCTCTCTTTGACCTCAGGGTTTGTGTTGATAAGTATAATGTGATCCTGATGGGCTTTCCTTTAAAAGTGATTTCTTTTCTCTAACAGCTTTTAATATTCTGTGCTGCATTTCAGTAATCTTGATTATTAGATACCTTAGTAGATTTTCTGTTTTGATCATGGTTAATTAGAATCCTATGTGTCTCACTTATTCATATGTCAAATTCTTCTTCCATGCTTGCAAAGCTTTCTGCCATTACTTCTGTAAACAGGTTTTTATGTTGTTTGTGCTGTCTCCTGCTTTTTCATTGACTCCAATAAATATTACATTATCATTGTTTTCATCATCTATCAGCCGTTGAACTGATTGTTCACAGTCCCTTGCTATTTTTAAGAAATCTTTCTTTTCATGATTGCTAGCCACAATTCTGTCTTCTAATTCTGATACTGTGTCCTCATGTTGGCTTGTTCTGCTCTGTATGCTTTCAATGCAATTTTTAATCTCTTTGATATCTATTTACATTTATTTCATGGATTCCATTTCTTTCCGATGTTGGACATTCATGGTTTCCATTATTTTCCTAAGCTGCTCTTTTGTTGTTGTTGATCTGTATCTACTCTAGAGTCACTAAACATGTCTTTCATTATGGTCATCATCTCTGTAGTTAGTGGAGAAATTATTTCTTTTTTTAAAATTTTATTTAAGGAGAAAAAGAAAAAAAACCAGGAAAAGGGTACAAGTAATACAAAATTTAAAAAATAAACAGTAAGAAATCATTAGTTAATAGATTACATATTCTCATCTTAAAAATAGTTGTTCAAGTTACAAAATTAAAGCATATAAAGTGGACTTTTGAGCAGTGAGACTGCAAACAGTTTTGTTCAATGACCAACAAAACTCAGTAATATGTTTATCTATCTTATATACTTAAACATATATGCAGTTATAACTGCACTTCCTTTTCTTTTCTTTTGTACAACGACAATTACACATTTTGGGTTTTATTACTACCTCCGTTCTTATTACTTTTTTTGAAGAGAGTAAAACCAAATGCAACATATCAGAACAGAGTCAGTCAAATCAAAAGGATGGACATAATAGATAAAGTAAAAACAAAATACAAGGCGATCAACAATGGTTACCATATTGCCTCTTGCTATCTTAAGAAGAATTGCCTATATCATCAGTTATAATAAAATTGAATAAAACAGTAAAGAATAAAACCAAAACATTGGAGACGTTACAGGACTTTAAAAGAAGATAATAGTCAACCAGAATGGGCGCCATAATGAATCTTATTGTCTTCACAGTTTTGCCTATACTTTCAAACTTGGTACTATCAAGCAAAGCAGAATAAGGGAAAATCAGTCAAAACAAGATGGTGAGGGCAATACAGGGTTTCAAATCAAGTTAATAGGAAATCAAAGTAGGTTACTATAATGTATCCTGCTATTTTTTATTTATTTTTCCCTTAATTAAAAAGATAAAAATAAAAAAGTAAATAATTTAAAAAAGGAGATTGAGATAAAAGAGGGCATAACACCAGAACAACGCAGGTCAAAACATAACCATTTAAGCAAAATAGTGTTTCACCACAAGATATCCTGACCTAAAAGTAGTTACCCATAGTGTCTCTTTCCTTGAAACCTTTGAGTATAACTTCATATACTGTAGCACCAAACATATCCAGACAATGTAAAACCATTCAAGAGAATGACATTATTACAGGGTACATAGAGCCAACTAACAGAAAATGAACAATGGTTTCTGCATAATCTCCTTGTCTATAAAAGTTTTTGTTTATATTATCACATATAATAAAATCCAATAAGATACAACCTGTTAAGACCTATGGAGACAGGAGAAAAAAGCTTGATGGGACTTCAAAACAAGATGATACTAAATCAGCACTAGCTATTATGATGTCTTGTTTTCTCCAAAATAGCTGTTCCTACTATCCAATCTTCTCTGCCTCATTTCTGTTGAGCTCTTTTTCTGTTGTTTGTTGTCAGTTTGTCTTCTTCATTTCTCTTTCTGTTCCATTCATTGTAGCCTCTCTGCCACTATTTCTGGAATCTTGGTATTTTCCTTTTTTAGACTATCCTGCAGTATTCTTTGTAGAGGTGAATTGGTGGTTGCGAATTCCCCTAGTTCCTCTTTATCCTATTTTGCCATCAATTTCTAGGGACAGTTGTGCAGGATATATCAATCTTGGCTGGAGGTTATTATCGTTTAAAGCTTGAATTATTTCCCCCCACGCTCTTCGTGATTTGATAGTTTGTGCTGAGAAGTCTGCTGTAATTCTGATGGGTGTTCCCTTGTAAGTGTTCTGTTTCTTGTCTCTGATGGCTTTTAATAGTCTGTTCTTATATTGGGTTTCAGGAATTTTGATTATTATATGCCTGAGTGTAGTTCTGTTTGTGTTATAGGTGGCTGGGGTCCTGTATGCCTCATACATGTGAATATCTTTACCTTTTCCTAAATTTGGAAAACTCTCCTGGATTATTTCTGTGAATAGCCTTTGTAGTTCATTTGTTTGTGTCCCTATTTCTTTACATTCTTAATTCTTAAGTTATAGATCCTCTTATCATCTTCTAGCCTTTGTATTATTGCTGTTTTTTTTCTTGTTATTTTTAAGAAGTTTTTCATTTCATGCTCCCACATTACAAATCTGCCCTCCAGTTCAGATAATCTATCCTTAGTTTCTTTCAAGCTGTTATGCCAGCTTTGGATAGAGCTTTTAGTTTCCCGGTAATCTCTTTGAACCTGCTTTACGTATTCTATGTTTTCCCTATCAAACAATTCTTCCCTTTTTTTCTGTTCTTCCATTCCACCATCTGTTTTTTCTTGGGCAGTGCTTAGCATTTCTCTAACTATTCTACTTATATCTTGCTTTAGGTTGTTAATAACTTCATTCCTGAACTCATCTATGAGGCCATTGCTTTATGTCTATTGGTGCTGTGTCTGATATTGCATGTTTCTCAGGATTGAGGAAAGGCCGAGGACCCTTTCTTGTTGCTCCTTCTTCCTGTATTTTTTGTTCCTTCCATACAAGCATATATAAGAGGCCCAGTTTCTTTCTTTGTTGGTTACAGTTTGTTTGAATTGCGCCAGCTAGGTGTTCCCGCCCACTGCAGGGTACTAGGGAGACACTGACCTGGGCAGACTATGCTTGGCCCACCCCTCCAGGTCAACCTACTGAAGGCTTCACTGCTAGGGTGCACCTCCAGGCGCTGGGACCTGGTTTGGGCTAGCCTACTGGGTCTTAAGTCAGTGGCAACACTCAGGCCAGGCACTCCCCACCAATCCTGCTTAAGACGGGAATATGCGACTAAGGACATTGCAGCGTCCTGTTCCAGCTAGTCTGCCTGGTACCAGTATGTCCTTTGCTGAAGCCTCCTACTCTATGGAAGGGTCCCCGATCCGCTCACTCACCGCAGGTCGATGCAGGGCTCCCGGCCAGTCCTGTTCTCAACTCCATTTGCTGCTTCCCATTCTCAGAGCTTTTGTGCCTCTCTCCTTGCTGTGCCGATTGGGACATAGCAGTGGCTGCAGGAAATTCAAATCACGGCTTCCAGTGGTGCGGGCTCCAGCTTCCGCGCTGAGACCTTATCTGTTCCTGTTATAGCACCTGGATTGCGTTTCCAGTTGGTTTCTCTTAGTTTAGTTCGTTCCTGGGTCGGCAGGGTATATCTCCCCTTGCTTAGGACTTCTTGCCCTGCACTGTTCCTGGATTTTAAGTGGGGTATCTCAGAGAGCCTCCGTAGCTGCTGCTATCTATCCACCATGTTCTCCTGGAAGTCCGGAGAAATTATTTCTAATCTGATTTTTCTAAAGCCTCATTCATCTACTTTGTTACTTCCACTGTGACTACTTCAGGGAGTTCAGATGGGTAGGTTTTGAACTGTTCCACTTCATTGCTTCCTGGGCTTCTCTTAGGTATGCTGGAAGTCTAAGTTTGCACCTTGCTTAAATGTCTTCTCATTTTTTTATGTTTAATTCTTAGATTGATGCTTATAAATTTCTTCTGGCAGGTAGCTTTATTGCTAGCATTTAGAACTCTTAGGAAATTACTGCTTTTCAGATAAGTCTTCATGTTTAGCTGCCTTTTGGATTTTGAGTCTATCGCAAAATCCTACCTCTTCAATTTGTTGGGGATGAGAAGTTGCCACCTACTTAGACTAGCCCCTGGCTCTTTTACAAAGATGTATCTAATATCATATACATATTATTGATTAATATATTAATATAATGATTTTATTATTAAAGTAATGACATAATAAGTAACAAAACTTGTTTGCGGTGGACACTGCAGCACACATCTGTATTTATAATGACTTAAGAGGCTGAGGCAGAAAGAGCATAGTTTTAAAATAAATTTGAGCAACTTCTTGAGGTACTACAATAAAATAAAAAGTAAAAAGGACTGAGAATATAGCTGTAGGTTAGTGGTAGAACACCCTTGGGTTTGATTGTGTATCAGGAGCCCAGTCAAGAGTTTCAGTTGTCAGTCTTAATAATACTGTGAGAAAAATAAAAACAGACATAAGTATAATATTGCACCCATGGGTGGGAAGTCAATGTCTCTGGATTGGACACCCTCTGCTCCCAAAGCAGCCACTATTTATTAAGTGTATTCAGTGATAGGTGGGGCTAGTAAAGGAGTACAGTTCATCAGAAGACCCAAGAGGGCATAGATGATCATATGCTAAGGAGGATCTTGTCCTAGAGTGTAGTCCTGGGATGACTCAAGAAGAAGTAGATGATTTTATGCTTAGAAGAGTCAATGAGAAATCTAAAGTGTGTGGTACCAATAATCCCAAACCTCCCTTTTATCCCATAAAGAAATATGCAAAATTAGCCATTGTAAATTTGTAGTCCCCAACAATTGCATACTGAAAAAAGAAAGAAAGAAAAAAACTTGCTTTATTTCTTGTAATGTATACTAATATTATCCTTTATTATAAAGGCAATGCTTTATAAAAATATTTCAAGTTGTGTTTTTATAAAAGTTAACTAGCTTTACATTAAATTTTCTTTTTCTGAAGAAAATATTCCAAATATTTTTTATCTTGTCTTGTATTTTCCAAGGAGCTTTTCTATATATCATACTTTCTGCTGCTTACAAGTTGCATGCATGAAGCAACAATTGAATATAGAAACATACTTGTCATTTTTTTCTACTCAGCACTAAGGCACCATAGTATGGAAAGAGGCAGCCCAGCTTCCTGCCCTGATAAGTGCTAACACTTCTGACAAGAGACACAGACCTCAAGCAACCTACACCAGGAATAGGGGTGCAAGGCAAGGAACAGTCTGATTGAGTCTAAAAAGGTCTGCAGAATGGCCATGAAGAACCCAGTGCTGAACATGAGATGAGTTCGATGTTGCTAGATAAAATGGGAGAATGAGGACCCAGGTAGAAAGTAGCACATGTCCTAATTTCTCTGCTCTTTGTGTAGCATTAAGCAAAAGCAGGAACTTGATCTTAGAAGTCAATCTGAGAGTATGGATGCCCTTTCACTGTCTTTACTGGTGCTTGACATCCTCTGAGGGGAGCTGAATCTTCATGTGGATCCACCAGAGCCCTCCTCAGCAGGACCAGAATACTGATTCTGGAAGAGGAAATCCCCCACAAATCATGGGTCCCTTAAGACCCACTTGGAATTCTGTGATAGAGCAAATGTTGCCTGGAAGAATTATTAAAAAAAAAAAAAAAAACCTTTTTTCCAGAACACAGCTTCCAGTAAATTGAAAGCAGAGTACTTGTGGGAGGGAGGGAGAGAAGGAGAGACAGAGAGAGAGAGAGAGAGAGAGAGAGAGAGAGAGAGAGAGAGAGAGAGAGAGAGACAGAGAGAGACAGAGAGAGAGAGAGAGAATAGTTGTAGAAACGCTACTTCTTTAAAGTGCCCTCTGCTCCCTGTTTCTAGCTCTGCAAACCCACTGACCCCCCTGCACATTTCCCTTCTATTACTACTCTTCCTCCCTGTCCTGCTCTGCTTGGGGAATGACTCCCCTTTGCACACCTATAATTCTCTTTGATGCTCACCAATACCAGTTGTCTGTGCTTTAAACATCTGCTGTCCAGTTCACGAATCTTGTCTTCTAGAGACCATGGGTTGTGGAACTCTCTGCAGGGATATTTGTCCTTTTACAGAATTTCAAGTGGGCCTATGAGAACCCCTGATTGGAAGAAGTTTTGCTCTTTGAATTAAATTCTTTTGATTTCCACTCAAGTGGAAATTCTCCATGACTTTGTTGACACTTAATTTTGGGCTGTGTTTAGTTGGCTTCTCTTGCTTTGCACCCCACTGAATGCTAATATAATTGTACATTTTTTCTTCTACATTTTCAGGGTGTTGTCCCCTATTCCTGTACACCATTTACTTATGATTTGTTTCTTAATTTACATAATGAATGTACATATTCATAGAATTCCATGTGATATTTCAACATGTATACACAATGATCCGAATGAGCCTACTCATTAACTCAAATATTCTTTCTTTCTCCCCTCTCCTCTCCTTCTATATTTTTCTTTTTCTATACTGGGGGATTGCACTCAGAGCCTTCACATTGAGCTACGTTCTTAGCCTCTTTTTAAAAATATTATGAGACAGAGTCTTGCCAAGTTGCTCAATGTCTCAGTCTGGATTCAGATTTATAATCTTCCTGCCTCACTTTGCTAGAGTGCTTAGATTAAAAGCATGAGTCATCATACCTGGATACTTTTTTTTTTTTTTTTGTCTTTTTCTTTTTTATCGGTACCGGGGATTGAACTCATGACTGCCTGCTTGCAAGGCAGGCGCATGCCGCTGCGCTAAATCCCCAGCCCCCTAGATTCATTTTTTTAAACATTAGAAACATTTATAATCCTCCTACTAGCTATTTTGAAATGCACAGTAAATTATTAACAATAGTCATTCCACTGTGCATGGAACAATAGATCCTAATTCTCCTATTTTACTATATTGATCATTCTTAAATGTATATTTTGAGTTTCTACATCCTCTGTGCTCCAGATCCAAAATATCAGTAGTTCCCTACTGGATTTCTTTACCTCAGTGGCCTAAAACTGTGCCATAGTCTAAAAATTAATATTCCTAAGTATCCTCTTCATCTATAACCTAACTTCTACCCCTCCATCATTTTCTCTCTCCATTAATAGCACCAACATCTGTCCAGGTGACTATACCAGAAACCAAGGGTTCATCCTTGAACTTTTACCTCTTTTTCACTAAAGAGCTCTATATGCTGTGAAGCCTTATTAACTGTGTATCCAAGATTGTTCTTCCTACCAACATTTGCCATCACTCATGACCTGTTTCTGGTTTTTTTAATCCAAGTTTTCTTGTCAGTGTATCTCTCCATTTTGCTATCTGTTATGGTTTGTGTCTAGATGTACCCTCAAATCTTCATACAGTCATGGGGGCAGGCTTCTAGAATTTGTGATTAATTGATGGTCCATTGCTGAGATTATGGGTGTGAGTGCTGTACCCACTCTAGGGTGGGTTTGGCCTACATACAATATAAGGGAGAGTCTTTTCTCCATGCTCCTTTCTTTTTGTACTTCCTGATTTTGCTGTTTTCTACTGTCATGAACTGTTGCTCTCTGCCATGGACCACCCTGTCTTGCAGCCAGCTGATTATGGACTAGAACTTGTGCAAACTGTGAACTAAATAAACCTTCCTTCCTTAACTTTGGGCATTGGGTATTTTGTCTCAGCAGTGAGAGAAACGTAACTAAAACACTACCAGTGCTCACCCTGAAAGTGTGTATTTGATTCTCTTTGTTAAACATCTATCTAGACTTCCTACCACCTTCAAGGTAGGGGACCCTCCTCCTGGCTATGTGCAGAGGGTCGTTCTCAGTGTAGTTCCAGCTTATTTCCAGAAGTCTATTTTGGCACACCTCTTCGGCTTGAACATGGCGTATTTGGGCAGCCTCTTTGTTTTGGCCCTTGGTGTTTTCCTGTACCAGAGAATGAAGATCTCACCTACCCAGCTTCCCTAGTCTTAAAAGCCTCCTGGGCTTGAACTTGTGGTCTTCCAACTTTAGTGTCCCAGGGAGCTTCACTGTTCTATACACTCCTTAATTACTGCAGCCACTGCAGTATTGCATAACTATTTGCTTTTGTATTTGCCTCTCCCTCTCCTAGGGACTTTCACATACTCACTATTATAATTTCCACAGTGCCTGGCACATAGGAAGCATTCAGTATGTATATATTTGATGTTTTCCCTCAAGCTCTTCTTTCTGACCCCTTTACAGTCAACAGATTAAAGGTGTAGATAAAGCCCAGCTCATGTTTTTCCCAGCAGAGCCAGCTCAAAAAAGACACAGCAGGCCCTGAGAAATAGTAATGAGAATGGAAGATCAAGGGCTGAAGAACAAAGAGCACATTGAGCTTTTTCAATAGGGGTGACTGGAATTGCACCACCTCCAAGTGCTTGCTTAGAAAATAACAGTCATGCTTTATAGCATAATCTTGTCTTATACTTTCCAAATTGTAGGCCAGCTGCTGTTAACATGGAGGGGAATGAGCCAAGTGGTGAATGTATGCTGGCAAGGGTTTTCTAGTGATGGAGAAAGGTATTGTCGCTATTTAGGATGTGGGAGGCAGTGCTGGTATTGGGCCATAGCTCCTCCAATACAAGATTGACCAACTTTTCCTATAAAGGTAGGGGGGATTTTGGGCTTTGTTGGTCCTATGTTTCCATTACACACAAAAGCAGCCACAGAAGATGCACCAATGGGTGAGAATGACAGTATTCCAGAAAACTTTATTTTTTAATTCTGCAGCCTGAATTCATATACTTCCCACATGGCATGACCCCTCCCCCCAACTCTAAAAGTGTGAAAACCACTCTCAGCTCTTGGACCAAGGGGCGGTGGTAGGACTTGGCTTATAGATCATATCCAGTTTCTTCCCCTGCTCTAATACATGGGTCATGACTGGCCCTCCCAGAGTGCCTGTACTTGAAGTGGAATCATGTGGCAGGTCCAACCTTATGACCTAGTCATAGAGTCCCTTCTTGCTGAGTGTCAGTAACAAGCCAGGCCCTGTTTGAGAGCCAGACATGTACTTCTCAGCACTGTTCAGAATACCTTGTGAAGGAGGAACTAAGTGTCTCTTTTTTACAACTCCTTGGCCAAGTGTCATTGTTGTGAAAATTATATGTGATAAGTTATATTTCTCAAGAACACAAACATTTTTATCAAAAAGAGGTCAATTTGCCAACAGAAAAATTAGCAACAAGGAGGACTGAAGAAAATATTCTGTCCTACCCAGCCATAATAAGATCTGATCAAAATCTCTAAAACCTTAACATCGTCTCCTGGATTTTTTATCTGATCTTTTTTTTTTTTTTTTTTTTTTTTTTTTTTTTTTTTACGAGGAATTCAGAATGATGCAGTTAATCCTCTTATTTTCTAGGAAGACTCCTCTCAGCCCATCTGAGCCCTACTACCCTACCTCTAATTACACACACACAACACACACACACACACACACACACATTTTAGGTGTGCACATTAAACTTCTACAAGAGATCTATCTGGTGGTAGCATCTAAAGAACAGATTCCAGTGAGGCTTAGCTAGATGAATGCAGAAGTGCACATTTCTCCCTACTGCAGGAATCACTACAACACTTCTGCACCTGCTCTTCACTTCCCTATGTCTTCTCCTTGGACATACACCTTCTCAGAGCCCTGTACCAAGAGTGCCTCCAGGATCAGCAGACCAGTGACAGTATAGGGGTGGGGTGCTCTGGCATGTCCTCTCTGAGGTTTTGCAAAGTCTGCTCTAAACTTTGCTTTTCTGTCCTTCCCCCACCCTCTTCCACTCTTCAGTTCCTCCCTGACCTCATAAGCTCCTTCCCACTCCAAAAATTGGGGTGGGGCTGTCACCAAGGCAACAGTAATTGCAGCCTCTGGGTAAACAAGTTCAGTTGAGGATGATGCAATTAAATTGTGTTGGAGGTAGAGCTGGAGGTTTTGGGTGAGAGAGATAAGACAGACACCGGGCAGCTGAAAACAGCTGACCCAGGAATAGAGGGCTCTGAGCCGAGGGGGAGCTGACCTTCAGCTGTACCTTGCTTCCTCGGATTTTTTCTCTTTCATGGAGGTCCTGCCAGCTCCTGAATGGGGCACTTTGCATTCTTTATTAGAAACTCCCTTCTGGGCTCCTTTGCTTTGTTTTTCTCCTGCTCCTTGAACTTCTTTGGAACCAGCTCTGCTGGCCGCAAAGGCTATCTTGAGGCCTGTTTTGAGCTTGGTTCCTGAAGGCTACCTCCCCTGGGCTTTCAATTCACCTCTGCCCTCAGATAAGGGTAATGGCCTTAACTGGACAATGCAGGACAACAGGAAGAGCTTGTGCTCTGGGTAGGAGGATCTGAGGTCCTTTGAACTCAAGTCATTGAGCTTTCATCTGGGCTTCCTACTGAGATGGTGAGTGAGGCAGGGTGATCCCATTTGAAAAGCAAATTAAAACATTTATGTCTCCCACTCACTATTACTAGAGTCATATTTGCTCACAATAAAAGACTTGGCAGGAAAAAGAAGGCAAAAATCACACAAAATTCCAAAATTGGAGAAAATCTCCCCTGATAATTTTGAATGTTTCCTTTGCTCTTTGTTCATTGCTTGTCTGCATCTCTGCCTATAAAATATGAGAGCTACTACTTTATAGCCTGTTCCATCCATTGGCATTCTTTTGAATATTTCCCAGTAAAAGTTTTCCAAAGCAGTGACCAACAGTTTAGGAATAGACATTCACCTAGGACTATGTTCTTACCTGGGCATTAATATTGAATAGGCATTGAGGGCATTAACATCTTCGCTCATGAGCACCATCCACCACCATACCACCACCACCACCACCACCACCACCACACACACACACACACACACACACACACACACACACACACAGCAGGAAGCAGGTGGATCAAATCTCTGTCAAGTGAAGGAAAGGTTCTCCAGATGAGACTTAAGGGGCAAGAAGCTGGAAGTAGGAAGTAGACATAGAGGAATGATTTCCAGCTTTTCACTGTCCCTTTGAAAACCTCTACCTCTTTACCAGAGAAATTCCTTTGAGATAAAGCATGAAACTGTAATCTGACCACTGGGACCAGGCTCTCAGAACTATGTGGGTATATGCTTTGATGCTAAAGAAACCAAAATGACTGAACACGAGTGCTGCAAAACAAAAACTAAATCAAAACAAAACAAAGCAGAACTAGAGGCAGGAGCTTTGTTTCCCCAAGGGTACCAAGATTAGTCTTCTATATTGTTCTTTATGGTCTCAGTTCCCCAGGTTTCCCTAAGTTAGAACCAACCACAGAACAGCATGCATCCTTTTCCAGGGAGATGGTGGTGAGCAGGGCTCAAAGGTCACCACCCAGTCATGTGTCCAGTTCCAGGGGGCAGAGTTAGGATAAGACTCTTGGTCTTTGGACCAGTACAGAGCAGGAAGGTGGGGTGCAGGCAGGAGGGGCAAGCAGCAGCAGCTGTGAAGCCACCTCAGAAAGCCTGACACAAGTACAGGGAGAGTTCCCCAGGAATGGCTCCAAGACTCCACTTGAGGTCAGCAACTGAACTAAAAGGGACTGAGATCATTGAATCCAAAAAAGAAATGAGAGGGAAAATGAAGGTAAGAAGAGGAAATAGGAGGAAGGCTAGTTGCTAAGCGGTGACTATCAACCTGGAAATCCAAACAGGAAAGGGACTAGTTTTTGTTTTGTTTGATTTTTGAAAACAAGGTCTTGCTACATAGTTCAGGATGGCTTTGAACTCATTATGTAGCCCAGGCTGGCCTCAAATTTTCATTGATCCTCTTGCCTCTGCCTCCCAAGTATGTGCCACCACATCTGGATAACCATCAGTTTTTAATGAATAGAATTGACAGTTCAATATTACATGAAGGCCATTCGTGTAATCCCTGGAGCAAAGCACCAGGAGGGCTATGGTAGAGGAAAAGCTAATCCTTCACCTTTTATAATGTGGGCGTCAGCAGGTCCCGCAAAGAAATGGGGAAGGAGGAAAACAAAGAGAAAGATGCATGACAAAGACAGAGAAAGAAAAGAGAGGATGATGAGTATTTACAAACATGGTGTCTACCGTGTCTTAGCTCCCTGCTAGGAACTTGGAACAAGAATTGAAAGTCTCAAGACCATGCCATGGGGAGATAAAAGTAGATCATGGAAAGGTTATGAGACAGCACCAAGAAGAGCTTGGCAGGCATTCGGGGGAGCTGCACAGTCAGAGGGCAATGCACTCCAAGTCAGGCTCACCTGGCCGCCTCTCCCTCCATCTCGTTACTGCCAGCAGACTGCAAGCACTTCATGAAACCTCTTCAAGTCTCATGCAAGTTGAAGATGATATACTTACCTCTCAGAAAGGGATGACATTTAAGTGGCATAATATTTAGAAAGTCCTGGACAAACACACATGATAGACCCTCAGCAAATGATATTTATTCCTTCAGGAAGAATAAACTCAGAAACACAGTCAAGCATCAAAAAGTTTCCTATGTTATCATTCTTTTCACAAATAGGTATTGACCATCTACCATAGCTTAGGGCCCCTGCTACAAGCTGCAGGACATTCAAGACCGTAACTCTTTAGGAGAGGATAATCTGATTGTAGGGACACCCAGCCTGGAGCTGTGACAAGACTGCACTGCTGAGGAGTGAACACAACAGGGACAGCTGTGTGCAAGGGGGAGGAACCACCAGGGGCTGGAAGGGCTGCAAAGATTTCGAAGGAGTAAAAGAAAAAGGAGGCACAACCGAACATGATTAGCATTTGGAGAGATAGAGAAGAAAGGATCAGTCATGTTGAGGACAAAAACGGCAGCCACAGGCCAGGTGACCTTAGGGCAGTCTGGTTTGACTATGGAGGCCCAGGAGATTAGGCTTTGAGGGAGAGCAGAGCTTGGTTATGGAAAGCACTGGACGTGAGTTAGGCTGGTGATTTTGATTTCTGTTGTAGTAATGCACTGAATCACACTGACCTGTCCCCTACCTGTAGTCTGCAGTTTTATTTATTTATTGAATCTTTCCTTTTGTTTTCTTCTTTTCCCTTTCCTTTCCTTTCCTTTCCTTTCCTTCCCTTCCCTTCCCTTCCCTTCCTTCCCTTCCCTTCCTTCCCTTCCCTTTCCTTTCCTTTCCTTTCCTCTCCTCTTTCTTTCTTTCTTCTCTTTTTCTTTTTGAATTTTTTCTTTTTTTCAACAATCTCAGTTTATACTCTGGGCTAACCTTGAATTCACTATGTATATCGCATGCTGGCCTTGAATTCTCAGTGATTCTCCTGGCTCAGCCTCTTGCTTGCTGGGATTAAAGGCATATGCCATCACGCTTGGCTTAGTCTGCAGTTACAAAATGCTACTCATTTTCTAGTATTTGTCTATTCCCTTGTAATATTTGAGCTATATCTAAATATCAGCTACATTTATATCTGTATCATAGTATACCCTAAGCAGGACTGTAAATTTCATAGGACAGGTTTCATAAAGTTTTCTTCTGCAGACACGACTGGGGTGAGTTGGCATAGCTTAGAGGCTGGGAGGTAAGGAAGGGTTGAGGAGTTCTGTGGAGGAGTTGGGATCCCACTATTGTGATAGATTATATTAAATCTCAGTCACTTGCACTGTCACAAGTCTTTAAAGCCCTTGATGTCAATTTAGTGCTCTTGGACTTGCCTTGATGGCTTGACCTTTGCTTTCAGCAATATCCCTATAAGATTGTATTTGGTATTATTTACCACCTATTATTAAAAAATTCTCAAATATGTGTAAAGGGACACATTTTGCTGAAGGCCCCAAACTTTTCAGATTCAGGGATTTTTGCCTGATCAAGCTCCTTGACCTTCCTAAAATCAACCAAGTTCTCATCATTTAACAGGAGAATTTCTATGTGCTCTAACTTGCTAGAGTCCCCTGTCTTTTATCACCGGTTGCCTTTTCTCACCTACCTCCCAGGAAGAAATCAGCCAGGGACCTTGGGAACCAGGTGACCAAAGAGTGAGAGCTGAGCAGAGGCCGCCAACTGCTCTGGCTTCCTGCATGTTTGCTTTGGTTTAAAGAGTTACTGGGCTGGTATACTCACCTTTTGTTTTGTAGGGAGCTTTGCTTGCTTTGTAAATAACCTTTTTAAAAAGTAGTTCTATGTGACTGATCAAACAAATCCTTAAAATAGACCAATTGCCTTCTCTGGGATCAGCCAGGATGGCACGCGTGACACTTGGGCCATTGACCCCTGCCCCATACCACTCACAAGTGTCTGTGCTCATGTTCTGCCCACACCACAGTCTTTCACTCACTGTTTTTTGAAGTTGTAGTTTTTGGTGGCTGTCACTTTCACCAAGTGGTGGACTCCTGTATGGACTCTGTGTCTGGATGCCACTGGGGAGCCTCACGGTGGGGCAGCGCACGGACAGTCTTGTTGGTCTGGAGTCAGTTGCTCTGGTTTCACAGATACCTCTGAACCTGGTTCTCCATGAAGCCAGGAGAGCTAACATGGGTTGGGTTGAGAATAAGCAAGGGGTCACTGACAGTAGTTCCCACAAGGAAAGAGGGCAAATTCTCACCTTCCCAACAGGAACCTGCTCAGGCTGAGCTGCTAACCCGGTCATGTCCACCACTTAAGTCATGAAGATGCTGACCATCCCTCTCAGGTTCCTCACCTCCCATATGTACTGACACCCCGGGGCCACACACATACATAAGCCTTGTGCCAGTTTTCTCCTCTGGCCTTTGCTTATGCTCTTCTCTCCTGACAAGTCTTTCCCTGTACCCATTGAAATCCTTCTCATGCACCCTTCACAAAGTCTTTCTAGAATCTTCCTCACAGTGAGGCTCTGGTTCTTACCTCGTTGTTTTATGTGAATCAGTTTGGTTTCCTTATATATAAGTTTGTAGTCTGCAAACTCTAAGAGGGTAGATCCCCCATTCATTCTTTTTCATATAGTGCCTATATTTCTAAATATCACCTAAGTATTCTTTGATACTCATTTCTGAAATTCACATAGCTGCTTACATTAAATTGGAGATCCATGAGGTTTTGCTGACTGGTTGATTTTTTTCATAGCTTATATTAAAGAGAAGAAAAAAAGCTGAGTGTGGTGGTGCACACCCAATACCAGCACTCTGGGAAGCTGAGGCAGGAGGATCACAAATTCAAACTTAACCTGGGCAACTTCAGCCATTTAAATAGATTTCAAAATAAAAAATAATAAAAGGGATAAGGATGTAGCTGAGCATGAAGGCTCTGGGTTCAATTTTCAGTACTACAAATCAGCAACAACAATAACGGCAACAACAAATAAAACAACAAAGGCTAAAATGATCCATGAGCCTTGTTTTGGATCTTTGAAAATGAGCGTTCCAAACACATACTGGCCTTCATGTGTGTTTTTAAAAATTTAATTGACCACCAGGGGAATCTGATTTTAGCTCTTCCTGTTCAATTAGAACAATTCATGTTAGTGAAGGTTAAGTGAACCTCTGTTAAATGCATCTCTCTGGGCTGTATCCTGCCTTACATTGGGATTGGAGGCCCCCCTCCTAGAGAAGAGTGGAAAAGCTTTTATTAGTCATCACTCGTTTCCTTCTCAGTCCTAATGGGAAGTGACCATGACAGCTATGAAAAGAAACCACAGTCTCTTCAGGGTGAGGTAAACAAGAAGAAGAAGATTCAAAGGATCAGAAGCTGGAACAAAGTACTTCAGCATCCAGGAACACAACTGATTAATTCCCAGAGTCCACACTGTGGCTTGAAATGACTCAAATGATCAATTACGCAAGTGGCACAGCGCTCACCAGGACCAGATGAGCCAGCCCACAGCTGATTCTGGGGAGCAGCCAAACCTTCAATTGTCGGGCAACAAAGTCGGGAAAGGTCCCTGAAAAGAGCTAAATTTAGCCAGTTGCTTGAGGGCATGAACTTCAGTGCCAAAGGGCACATGAGGTATCACTCAAATGCCAGGGAGAGAAATCAGAAAAGACAGTACCCGGGGCAGGTGATTCACAGCAGCAAAAGAGGAAACTCTCACTTGGGCTGATTATTGCAGCTACCTGCGAGTGCCAGTGTATGTGGATGGGCACAGGGGTGTCTATCACTGTGTGTGTGTGGGGGGAGGTGGCTTCATACTGAGGACCTTGAGGCATCCTGGCAATTTATTTATTTATTTCTGTCTTTTTGAGACAGGATCTCACTATGCAGTTTAGGCTGGCCTTGAGCTCACTTTGTAGCCCAGGTTGATCTCAAACTCAACAATCTTCCTGCCTCAGCCTCTCGAGTGCTGGGATTATAGGTTCATACCACCATGCCCAGCTAATCTGGCCATTTAGAAATGTCAGATCAGAAACTACAACAAGCTTCTACTATCTCTGATGACTCCTAGAAATGTAATGTTTTCTCTAAGAACCAGGTAAAGGGCTGGGAGTGACAAAAGCATGTCAGCTTGTACCCAGCTTGTGCCCAGTGATCAAAGCAGCATCCCACCTACCGATGGAGAACAGAGAAGCACACTGAGATCACTGTCAACTTGGTCATGCGCCTAAATTGCAAGGAATCAGGAAAAGCAATGATGGCGTCTTGTTGTTTCTACCCAGTGTGACACTCAAGGATAAGATGGCAGCAGGAAGTAGGAGGTGAGCGCTAACTGCTCAGTAACTAGTGGTGCTGTTTGGAAAACATTCAGTCCTCAAGTATCATCTTCCATTTACAGATAAATAAGTCGAGATTTATGGATCTTGGTAATAATGTTTTAATGGTAATGATTACAGTCAGTGTTCAAACTTGGCTGTGTAGGTCCAATACCTGCACTCTGTCTACTGGGTTCCAGAGATTTCTAGCTCTCTTTGCCCCTTGGGGGTTGAAATCCAAGCAAGGGAGAGCTTCATAGAATCAGGACATGAGGAAGGAGATGGAGAGTCTTGTTCATAACTTGACCATCAGCCAACACCCGTCTCAGAGCTAATTTACCACTTTCCTACTTAAATTTTTTAGTTCTTCCAAAATGACATTTTTGGAGAAATACACTTAATGAGGTAAAACATGGGCTTTTGTCTTTGCTGTTAGCATATGACTATCTTTCTGGTCACGTATCATCTCCTTGATCTTTGCTCTCAGTGCTAGGAGGTACATATTTGCCCAGCCTTTTACCACAGGCTCTGAGCAATACATGCTGTGATCTGGACTGAGTCCACTCAGCAGATGACCTTGTACTGACCCTTTTAGGAAACTCTTGTCATCCCTGGGTTCTCCTGGGGCCTCCTAGCGGTGACAGCACTGGGATGGGGTGAAATGAACAGGAGCCTACTCCTCCATGCTAGGTTCAGTGGTGATCTCACTAGCTGCTTCAGAACTAACCTTCAATGCTTTCTCCACCTTAGCTCCTCCCACTTCCTTCCTTTGATCACCTTAAGCCTTAGCTACACATACTCATAACACGTGTTCAACCCTCTAGAGGAAAGTAAACAACAAGAACCACATTCTCAGATCCAGGCATGCAGGACAGTTGTTCAGAGCCATGTGTTGGTTCCAAGAATCCTTGGTAGTTTCCTTCATTCTTCTTATCCTAACACTGATGTTTCTTAGGATTTTGTCTCAGGCGTCTTAGGGTGACTGTGATCAGCACTCGTCACTGAGCTATCTCTTCACAGACTCTGGCACCCACCTGTCCATTAATTACCCCAACTCGGGAGCCTCTCAAGACACAGGAGGTGCTCAGTGAGTCTTGTTTGACCACATGGAAATTTATATAGAAAGGATGCTGTCAGGGGAACTGTTTAAATCCCAAAGCTTGGCAGCTTGCTGATTTTATGGTCCTGCTTTATCACTGCTGCTTTGTAAGGTCCTTTGGAGTGGTGGAAGTCTGATCATTTTGGGTCCTAGCCTTGCTAAGACATTTACTGTGAGGTGGGCAATATGGAGTCCATGCTAGGATTCTTGATCTGGTTCTGACGCAAATCTGTTGTAGCTTTAGGTAAGACCTTTTGTCTCTTTGAATCTCAGGAGATGGCTGAACTGCTTGATGTCTAAAATTCTTTCAACACTTACCATTTAGTGAAAAGTTTTTTATACTTCTGCATAGAATTTTTCCTCCTCCAGCCTAACGAGCTTCTAGCTTTTGCTGAGAGATGATATCTTCAGCAATGTAGATTTCATCCTATTTTTCTGGTGTTTTGCTCAGACTTATCTGAATGAGACTAATTAGTTGTTGGTTTCAGTGCTGTCCAGAATTCAGCCTTCTATTATAGCATAGGCTTCAGGATAAATAGGAAAGTACCTCTATCCACAGACTCCTGTGTTTGTCCAGCTTGTCCATTTCCCTTCGTCCTGAGAGACAGGCTGGCAGAGGTGACTGTGGCCTGAGCACACCAGGGTAGAGTGTCCTTGTATGGATGACTGTATGAGGGGACTATAACCACGGTGAATAGCTTCCTGACAAACGTGCTCAACCCCAAAATGATGCATCTTCTAGTTGTTTCCTTTACGACTGTATTTCTCTGTAGGTAGAGTTATTCTAAAACTGTGTGGGGGCTGCTGTCTATTTTTGATTACAAACAATTTAAAATTTAATCAAAGTTTAAACACATGAAATGTACTAAAAAATACTGACTATAGCAGTGTAGCAGCCCCCAAGCTTCTCGATGAGGGCAACTACATACAAAATTCTCAGATTTTTCTTGTGACATTTATTCCATGCTTTAAAATAATACACACATACTATTGTTACTTGATCAATAACTTGATCTTTTTTCTGTTTATCATAGATGAGGTTTTAGATCTGTTACTCCTATTTTTGTCTCACATGCTTCCCATTTGTCCAGCAGAACATTAAAATATTTAACACAACTAATTTCTTTCTCTGAATGACTGCAGGTAGCCATTGCCCTGCTCATTCTGGCATGCAGTGATTCATACTTCGGATTGTTTTTAGACGTGGTCACAAACACATATGCCCACCAAGAGCTAGGATGTAAGGAAGTCACTTCTCTGAGTTGGACCACAGATGGTGCAAGGGATTGGGGAGCTGGAGAAAAGGTGCTTTTACTCCAACAAGTGTTGCCCAGGGGAATGTGGGCCAAGAGATACCCATCTTCCAGTTTTCAAGAAAACTAGATATCCAGATTTCTATGACTTGTTAAATGTTGGTTAGATTTTACACAACACTGTGTGGGGCAAGCACAATGGATGTTCCACACTACTTTTGTAGTCTCTGGCACAAGTCTTTTTTCAAGAGATGGCTCTTAAGCTACTTGTTTCTGAATTGCACTCAGTATCTCATTAATTTATCTATGTACACACACACACACACACACACACACACACACACACACACACACAGTAAATGGCTGATAATACTTGCCCAACTTTTGAGAACACCACATCCACCTCAAACAAAATTATTGTGCATGTGTGCTATAAAGATAAATCTCTTCCTAAAACTCATGTATGTATTAAAGACCTCTTGCCCCCACAAACTTGGTGGGGCTAATGCATTTGCCTGGCAGGGGTAAGTGAACTATTGCCATGTTCTTTACTTTCCGAAATGAAGCCCTCTTTCGAACTTCCATTCCTCGAAGCTGCCACTGGCAATGGATCTACACTGCTTCTTCTTCACCATCTTGGTTGCATTTCGGTCACCCTCCCACATCGCCTCCTTGACAGCAGCCATTCTTGCTAGGGCCCAGGGATGCTGCAGTGCGAGTCAGCCCCGACCAGCGCATCGGTGATTTGAATTAGACTCTAAGGACGTGCATCAGACTAGAATGTTTGATGCCGTCCATCACTTCCTCCTTTTTAATTTAGGTTCTATTTTTTTAGTAGTGTATGCTTGTGGTACATAACGATTCCATTTATCTGAGGGAATTGGTACATATTCCTCCTTTTTTAAAAAAAATAAGCGCTCACTTTCCTTGGTCTCGGTGTCACTACCCCTTCCTAAATTTTCAACCATGTTGGATGCTCCTCGACAGACTCCTTTTCCTGTGCCATCCCAGCACAGCTGATTGGTGCCATTCAAGGCTCTCTCCTCAGCCTCCACAAGCTCACCCTGGGTGACCCGGTCTCCTCACATGACCTTGCCCCATGTGAGTGTTAGTGATGTCCAGTTCCCATCTCTGCTCCAGCTCCAGACTCATCTAATCAGCTGCTTTCGGGCAGTGTCTGTCTCTATTGATCTCCAATGCCCAGGCTGAGGTCATCCATCCCTCCGCCTCCTGCTGCTCTCTTCCAGGCCTCCACTTCTCTGTGAGGGGCATCCACCTAGTGGTCTGATCACAAATCCCTTAAACCTGGACCAGTGTCAGCACAAAGAAGCACAGCTTGGAACACCAAAAACAAGCAAACAAAACAAACAAAAAACAAAAACAGGATGTCAAAAATTACTTTGAAAGAATTTAATGCTTTAAAATAATACAAATATCAAAATAACTATTCAGGATAAAATAGAAACTTATTGGATTTTCTTACACTGATAGTTGTATGTTATTTTTTTTTTTACCATACTTGCAGGAGGGTGAATATAACTTTCTCAAGGCTTAAAAACCATCAAAATTGTTACTACAGCCCAATTCGCAGATACCCTTCTCTACGCCAAATTGATTCCTGAACCTTGTTGATTGTGCTACATTCACAGTTGAACCATCTCTAATATGATACCGGGGCTTGCTGTCTGCAGCCTAGATTGCTCTAGTAGTCTCTTCACAAGCTCTTTCTTGCCATTCATCCATCACAGAGCTGTGACCTGCTTCCTGAATGTCACTTTCTTCCTGAGAATTTTCTTGTTGCCACTTAGTAACTTCAAGGAAGTTCCAACTGCCTGGCCAAGCTGCGAAGACCCACATGTCCTGCCTCTCCTAACTTAGCCTGCTCATCTCCCTGCTACAGTTTCACACGCAACTTCATTCTAGGTTTCTCACCCTTACCCCTGTCCCCAGCCCAGCTGGGATAAGTCTGCATGAGAAGTACAGGAAAGGGCAGAAGACTGTAAAACTGGTCTTCCAAAAGAAATGGCTACCTCCTGCTGTGATCTGAATATGATTCGTCACCTCCACAACTCATGCTGAAGAGTAATCTTCATTGGAAGGCAACCATTGCAAGGTATGAAGTAGGAGGAAACAATCTGAGTGTGGTGTTCAGACATGAGGCCTTTGAGAGGTGACTACGATTAGGTAAGGACATCAGGGTGGAGCCTGCAGGATCGAATCCTGGTGGGTTTGTGAGTAGAGAGAGAGAAATCTGAGACACATGCATGTGTGCTGCTTGTATCTTGCCTGTACCACCTGCCAGCCCAGGGGTAGGGACACTGCCAGCAAGAATGTCATCACTAAATGTAGCCCCTCGACCTTGGACCTCCAGAACCGTGAACCAAACGAAACACAATTTCTTTAAAAGGAGTCATCTCTGTAGTATTGTGTCAGCAATGCAAATCAAACTAGCTCTCAAAATATCTCTCAAATCAAAATATCTCTCATCTTGTAAAAGCCTACAAACGAGAAATAATCAAACATACCCCCAAAACAAAGAAACAAGGAAGCCTCTTTTGGTCCCAGGCTTGTCTTTTGATCACCACTTCTGCCCCTAACATGCAGGTACGTTCATTTTGGGAGCCACATGCAGAAGAGGACCATTGTCCTCCCCCTCATTGCTCAGCTCAGTGAGAGCGTCTGCTGTCACCACCCATGAGCAAGCTGGCTCAGCTGACAGACCCCATGTCCTGGGTAAACAGTGCCTGGGAGAACGCTCCGTGCATTCTGGTCCGGTCCGGGCCCAGCCCCGGCAGGGAGAAGGACATTACTCACTTGAGCCTGACCCCACCCCAACTGTGTGCCCCTTTTCACCAGGGTGTTCCAGGGGGAGTGGGCGAGGAAGGCGGGAGAGCACAGGAGAGTGGAGCTGTTTGTTTTCTCCTTTTTGTTAACAATACAACATCTGTTTCCCAGCCTGGCAGCTGGAGCAAAGTGAAATGATGTGAGCATTCATTGCAGCCTGGATGAGGGGGTGGGAGTGGGAGAGAGGATGAGGGAGGGGCGCAGAGGGCTGAGACTCCCGAACAATAACAACAACCATGAGAATATCTCCGATACGCTTGGCAGGCACAGAGTCAGGAGCCCACAGAGCTGTGTCACTCGATGTTCTGCTGGATGAACTTATTGTAACCAACACACTGAATAGCGGTCTGTGTGCACTTCTCTTCTGACTATCTATTTTGGCTCACGGACTTTGATGAAAAATGTCTTTATCTACCTGAGAGTGAAGCTGAGAGAAGTACAGTGAGGCCAAAGCATAACACGAGAGAGAAGAGAAAGGGCCGTGGAGCGAAAGAGGACCCGAGTCGCCTGCCCTTCTCCTGCCTCCCTCACTCTTCCTCTGCCTCTTCCGCTCTGGCTTGTGCCTGCTCATCTGGATGTCTAAGGCTGGCCTGCTCCAGGGCTCTGTGTCTTTTTATCTGCATTTATTCTCATCTAGTCTTGTAGCCGAAGCATCCATGGAAGTGCTCGCCATTCCCAGTTTACACCTGTGGCCCAGACCTATCCCTTGATTTCCAACCAAGGAGGCAAAGGCGGCCTGGGGACCCCTGTGGCTCCTGGGGAAGGACTCTGGGGGGGCCTGGTAGAAGACACAAACAAGCCTTCGTTTCAGTGCACAGAGGTCCTTCTGAGCCTTCCTATAGACTGGTCGCTATGGAAGACTCCTGAGCAAGGCTGTTCTGCTCTGGAGGTGAGGGCGAGGGGCGTGATCAGCACCCAGGCGCGGGGGAAGAGAAAGGCTAGGAGACAGGTCATTGGGTTAGGGCTTGACTTCCATCCTCATGCGTCTTTCTGGAAAGTCATAATTTGGAGTTCTAGACAGTCTCCATCATTGGTGAGACGAGAATTAAGTTTTATTTGAAGGAAAAACAATATTCTCTATTTTGTTTCTGGTTCATGATGTTCCGCATTTTGTTTGACATTTTTTGGCCCAAGAAATACATTTACCTCATGTTTTCTACGGAGCCCTGGCTGAAGTTCCTTCAAGATTCAAGTGTGAAATGCTTGGGCCCCAGTGTGTGGTGTCTTCATGCTATAGGGCCTAGTGGAAGTAACTTAGACCATGGGGAGTGTGGCCTCGAAGCGGATACAAGAACTTTAGTCTCTGTCTCTCTCTGTCTCTTTCTTTGTGTTTTCTGGCCACTATGAATTGAATAGGCTTCTTCTGCCATGTGCTCTTGCAGTCAAGGAGCAGTGTGACATCCATGTCCAAGTGATAGTGGCCAAGAGAGCCCAAATAAAGCTTTCCTCTTTTTAAGTTGATTATCTCAGGTATTTTGTTATAGTGATGGAAAGCTTATTGGTGCAGTCATAAGTAAGTTCAGCAGCTGAATGAATAGGCATATTAGAGTGAGTTTGCTCAGTGAAGACCTCCATTATAATCAGAATAAGAAAATCAGTAAGTGTAAGATATTTTTCATTGGGTTTTATTATCATGTTTTATGTAGCCTTTTATTTTGTTTTTTAATTTTTTCTGATCTTCACTGTAGTACATGATATAAATTAATATTAAAGGCAGCAATATTAACTTTGCAACACTAAGTTCATCTGTTTTTCCAACTGCACATCAAATGAAGAAGTAAGTGATGTGTTCATCTCTTAGACAGTTGAGGCAAATATTTAATTAAAACTTACTTGGTCCTGTTTTCAACGTTGACGGATATTTGATCCTAAGTACAAGCTACAGACCTACCCTAATGGTTCCTTTTTAGTGTTGTGTTTTGAGACGGTCTTGCCATGGACTCCAGGCTGAACTTGAGCTCCCTATGTAGTTTCAGCTGACCTCGGACTCGCAACAATCCTTCTGCCTCAGCCTCTTGGTGCTAAAATGATTGGCATGTGCCACCTCGCCAGGCTCCATACTAGCTCTTGAGACAGTTGCAGGAAGAGATGGTCGAAGCAAGAGTTAAGGTTGAGTTGGGAGAACACTTTGATGTTTCAGGTTTATTCTGTGTTACATGTTTTTAAATCAGAGGTTTTGGCTGAGTGTGGTGGCACGTTCCTGTAACCCCAGAGCTTGGGAAGCTGAGGTAAGAGGATCACTGCAAGTTCAAGGCCAGGCTGAACTACATAGCAAGAGTCTGTTAAAAAAAAAAAAAGAGGTTTTAAGGCAGCTAAAATTGCTTCTGAAAATGTTCTTAAAAATACTTCTGGCATTTTGTGAAAAGAAAATATAACTTTATTTCAACTAAAGGGATGTCAGAGACTCATCTGAATTTGACTCGCAAATGATAGCTTGTCTATGGTTTGAAGACAGTTTTTAAGTCTCTTGAGTGACTGTAATTTTCATGGTTAAATATCTTCACCTCTTTAGGGGCTTCATATATGACAGGGCTGCCCTACACTGAGAGTCTTGTCTGGTTGTCATTCGGTGTACTTGTCAGTCTAAAAGTATGGCATCGGAAAGGAAAGTACCATTTCAGGTGCGTAAAGAAGGTGCTGCTTCTCTAGCTCTTCCTGAGAATTTCATGCTTCATTCATCCGAGCCACACCCACATTAGTCTGTCACCTGCAGTCACTTTAAATCACACTGACTCATAGTCAGCTGCAGCCTTGAAAAGATCTGCTGTTATTTCCTTCTCCTGAACAAGATTAATTTTTAAAAATTATTTTTGAAATAAAGATAGAGTCTAATAAAGTACAAAGAGGTCCTGCTTGTGCTTCCCTCAGTTTCATCCAAAATTCACATCTTACTTGATTGAGGTATTGCGAACATGGAGACTTCAGACCTTAGTTCTATGTCATTGTATCCATTTCTGGCTTCAAGGAATAAATCTGAGTTCATTAAATTAGAGCCCTGTAGCTACACAAGTTTCTTTAGATGCTATCCTCTTTTTGGTCATTTTGGAATTATTTATAATTGCCAGAGTAGAATTTTTGAAAGCTTCTCATTTCTTTTTTTTTTTAATTTTATTTAAGGACAAAAAGAAAAAAAAAGCAGAGAAAGGGTACAAGTTATACAGATTTATAGAAAAAAATAAACAGTAGGAAATCACTAGTTAATGGATTACGTATTGTCATCTTGGAAATAATTGTTTAAGTTACAAAATTAAAGCTTGTAAAGTGGACATTCCAACAGTGAGACTGCAAACAGATCTGTTCAATGATCCAACAAAACTCAGTAATATCATTATCTATCTTATACACTTAAATATACATGCAGTTATATCGTTTAGAGCACTTTCTTTTCTTCTTTTTTGAAAGCTTCTCATTTCACTCAAACATTCCTCTGTTTGTACTTCTAATACTGCTCCTGACATCGACAATAATGGCAAAAAACCAGCCTCACAAAAGGGAACCTCTTCTCTCCGTGTTCCCATGTAAAGAAAAGGGTGCCACCCTCAGTTGTTGAGGCCACAATTCGGGGAGACACCCTTTTTCGCTCCCTTCATTTATACTCCATACCCAATACACCGGCAAATCCTACTGCTCTTTACTTTCAAAACCCAGCCTGAAGCCGAGAACTTCTATCACCCGCATGGTGACGTCTTGGTTTAAGCCACTGTCTTTCTGGCCTCCTGACCATGGCCACTGACCTTGGCCTCCTAACTGGCTTCTTAGTCCCACACTTGCTATGCTGCCATCTGTTCCACCTGGAGCACAGACAGCTTTTAACCGAGTATTTTGAAATATTGGTGCTCTTCTGCCTAACATCTCCGACAGCTTCCCAGATAATAAGTACTTACGGCTTATTCATACAATGCCCATTTTGTGGTGAGTGATAGGTCCTCCAGCCAAGGCTCCCTAGTGCTGGGCTTAGTGCTGGGATATGTGCTTGATTATTTTTAAGTAAAGTTTAAAAAAATTTTTTAAGAATCACTTTAGGTTTCTAAAAATTAACAAATACAAATATAATATGCAAACTCCCCATATATGTCACTAAATTCTTACAACTCTTGATATCTTGTTTTGATATGGTATATTTGTTATAATGAATGAATTAGTATTCATACAATATTACTTACTAAAGTCTATGCATTATTGAAATTACCTTAGTTTTTACCTTTTGTCCTTTTTCTGCTCCGAGATTCCACTCAGAATACCATTATATGTAATCATCATGTCTCCTTAAACACTTCTTAGCTGTCACAGTTTTTCTTTGTTTTTGATGACTTCTGACATTTTCAAGGAGTGCAAGCAAGGGATTTTAAAGAATTTCTCCATTTGGGGATTTTTCTGATGGTTTCCTCATGATTAGATTGGAGGGATAAATTTTAGTGGGAAGATCACAGAGGAAAAGTGACATTTTGACCTCATCAGACCAACAGAGCACGTCATCAGTGTGACTTATCTGGAGCACAGACAGGGCTTTTAATTGAATACTTTGAAATATTGGTGCTCTTCTGCCTAACATCTCCGACAGCTTCCCAGATAATAAGTACTTACGGCTTATTCATACAATGCTCATTTTGTGGTGAGTGATGTTAGTAGTTTATATGTGACCCTCCAGCCAAGGCTCCCTAGTGCTGGGGCTGAGTGCTGGGTTATAGATGTGTGACTTTTGGTCAGCTGGCTGAGATTGTATTTGTCATGTTTCTCTACTGGAAAATCATGTAGGTTGTTCTCCCTTCTTCCTTCCCAGGCCGGAAGGAAATCGCAGTGCGCAGTCCATCCTTGAAGGCCGAGGCAGTGGTGCTCCTTCTCCTTGAGACCGAATGAACAAAATTCATTACTTGAAATCCTGCATGTGAGATTTCACTCTCCCTTTCATTATTTATTATGTGTATCATCGATATGGGCTTGTGATTGCTTACTCTGTACGCTAGGATATAATTTATTTTGTTGCTCAAATTGTTCCAGCTTTGTCCATTGGGAGCTCTTCCCGTTTCCTCCTGGGTCCCTTTAACATACTTCATCAATGCAGCCTTGCCTTGTTTTAGCTTTGAGCACTTCTTTACTTTCTGGCACTACAAAATGTTTTAAACTTATCTTGTACATTTCCTGTCGTAGTCCTAGAATCAGCCATTTCTCCAAAGCATTTAGTCAGTTTTTTAAAATAATACTTACCACTATCTGACTTTTTATCATGTACTTATTTGTAAGTTTCTTTCTGCTTCTCCCTCCCCTTGCTGTGCTGTGAGTCTCACAGGACAGGAAGTTTGCTGTATTCCTACTCAAAGAATCAATTTTGTTGAATCAGCTCTGACCATGGGACCAGAGGTCTTTTTGCTCTGAATTCTTCGCTGCTCCTCATGAGTTCAGAGAACAAAAGTTGCCATTTACTTGTTGAGCTCTTAGGAGTAAGGTTATTTTTTCCTAAAGTTTTCCACATTTTTGTAATCCTGCTCATTTGTTATTTATTAACATTAAGCCTAGAATAGCAGTTCTTCTATAGTTTCCTCAATAACTGTATGAAACAGAAAAATATAGAGTAGTTTTGTTTTTAAGAAAATGAGACAGATTTCCAGTTCTATGAAGGCAATCTCTTATCACATCAGCATTTTCTATACTGTGTGATGAGAACACCATTATTCATTAAGCCATGGTGGGATTGCTGGGTTTCCTTGTCTTTCAACCTCCCGCTTCCTTTTGGGCTTTGCATCCTTGAGTTAATGGGCAGCCAAGACTTACTATGTCCACTAGATGCTGCAAATCTGCAAAAGCACAGCCATGTCCATGGTCATGTGAGAGTCACCAGATATTGTCCACTGAGTCGCTGGAACCTTCATGAGATTATATTTGCATTCTCATATAGAAATTAATAGTTCATTTAATCACTTAAACTTTGGTGTCATCACTCCAGAAGTCAGTTATGTCTGTTCTTTTCTTAACTACTCTCTGCCATCTCGATTTGCTACTCGACATTTGCATAAAACCTGATTTTTGCTCTTTTACCTAGGACTGTTGTCTTATTCTCTAAACACTACTAGAAACCCCTCATGTAGATGAATATTCTTCCAGTCACTTTGTTCCAGGTTCTAGCTGTATTTACTCTGCTTTTGGCCAGAATTCCATTTTCTCTTGTTGATACCTGTAAGTTAGAATGCTAACTCCTATGGGGTTGCTAATTCTTGTTTTTGTGTGACTTAGTTTTCTCTTTCCACATTCTATATGAGATAGACTGAAAAGGTTGACAGTGATAAGGACTAGCGAGGAAAGATAAAGCAGTCATGAAGTGTGTGAGATGCTAGGGTGGGGTCGGATGTATTTAGATAGCGAGCACTGGGGAGCACCCACTGAGAAGAAGACTTCAGGTGGATTGCTGAAGGAAGCAAGCGAGCCAGGTGGCTGTCTAGGGAAGACCGACTGACAGAGCAGCAATGGAAAAGGTCCCGAGGCTGGAACAAGCCAGACCTAACACAAAACTGGCACAGCAATCTGTATCACTGGAGCCAGGTAAGGGAGAAGGAAATTAGCAGATGAAATCAGGAAGAGAGCGGGATGGGGAACTGATCATATAGATCACAGTAAGAAGTTTTTGCTTTTATGCTCATTAAGTGATGAGAAACCACCAAAAATTGAACATGTGTATGTGCATGTGTGTGTGTGGTGGGTGTGTGTGTGTGTGTGTGTGTGTGTGTGTGTGTGTTTGTGTGCGCACATGCACAGTTGAGGCTTATATCTGGGATGAAGTTGTAAACATAGAGTAGGAATAGTATTGGCCAGATAGCAATTATGGACTCTTCCTTTTGGGTGGAGAGCAAAGTTATTAAGCAGAAGAGAGAATGCATGCATACAACAATCACAGGCTACCATTTCATTCTGAGTGTCCTGTGGAAACTTATGGCCTGGTTTGTTATCAGGATCTCAGTTCTGCAGGTGGAGAAACAGAAATAGAGCTCTTCCTGGTGAGCCACCTCTGTCTCTGACCCAGAGTTGATCAGATGCTAATTAAAAGTCAGGACTTTTTGTGTCTGCTGTTGTATTTAAGAATGCTGCTAAGGACATATCCATTAAATAGGTGTGTCCCTTTTTATTCAGGAAAAGTGTCCCTTTTTCTTCAGAAAAAAACTTTTCCATAGTTTAGTATCAGCTTTTGTTCAGTTATTAGAAGCACAGTTATTGAGGCTCCTAATATGTTCCAGACACTGTTACAGGATGTACAGACCAGGTCCCTGTGCTCATGGGTCTTATATAATAGGAGAAATACACAATGAACAAGTAATCTTGTAAATTAATTAAAATATTTCCTATGTGTGAAGCAATCCTGCTTTGGGGTGAGAGGAACCAAGAGTGCTTTAAATTGAGAAGCCAAAAAGAACTTCTTTGAAGATGGGACTTGGAGCTGAGGTCTAAATGATGAAAATGAATCAGACATACAATGACCTGAGAGAAGAGCTTCCCAGAAAGAGGAAAAAATAAATCACGGTGGAAAGACCTCAAGTCTTTGAGTGACCCTGGCATGTTTGAAGGGAACAAAGGAGACCAGTGTGACTGAAGTGCAGTAAAGAGGCAGGGTGTTCATGGAGGAGGTTTCTGGGGCCAGTGAGGACTCAAGGAACTCTAGGTGCAGGCAGAAGTTCCTGGAATATACAAACACATCCACGCTGCTTGGCAAGGACAGTTGTTGTGTATCTCATTAATCTCTTTAACTGTGTTTTTCCTTCCTGTTCACCTTAGAGCCAAATTGTGACCTGCCTTTGTTGAGTGCCTGGGATTCTGCATACCAAGGTCTGAATGTTTGTCCTTCCCCAGAATCACATGTAGGAACCTGTTTTCTTTGCCTTTGCTTTCTGCCCTATGAGGATGCAAGGAGAAGACGGCTAAATCAGAATGTAGGCTTCCCTAGACATCAGATCTACCCGCACCATGACTGTAGATTTTTTTAGCCTCCAAAATGAGAAATAATGTGTGAGGTATAAGCCAACCAGTTGGTGGGGTATTTGTTTCATACAACTGTATCTGGGCACTGGCCTTTACTGACCAGGTAACTCAATTATCCTGGCACCATCTTGTGTTCACACTGTATTCTATTAAAATTTATTTTTGTAACCCTAACACTGCTTGTTTTAACTAGTTCTGGTTTATGTCATCTTTTTGGAAAGTCAATTCAAATTTTTTGGGGAAGGATGAAGGTGTATATATAAATATATTACATACATATACAATGGCTCTGGGCCAGGGGTGGTAACAGTCTCTTTCACAGGGTCTGCAGATTAGAACAGTCTGAGATGGTTCCAGTTTAGATGAATTGAAAGCTATGACTTTCTTCTCCTTGGCTTTTTGCATGTGCTATAGTTTTGGAAGACATTGCTGTCCATATTCTTTATTTATAGAATTTGTGTTCCATTGTGTTGCCAGAATTGATTAATTTTGAACCATTGTTCCTAGGAGAGATATAGGATTAGGTTCCTATGAGACTTTAGTCAAAACATTTTCATGAAATGATACATACCTTTGTCTTATGTGTGTTTCTATTTAAGGACACTTTATTTGGCATATTTTTTTGATTCATTAAACTCAGAAGCATCAGCACTACAATTCATTCTTGAGCCAAGCTTAATTAACACATGTGTTTTCTCCGCAATGTGTATCACAGCCTAAGAAATTTGCTTTTAGGAACACTAGCCAGCATTTTGGCAGCATGCTGGGGAGGTGGCATGTTAAATGGAAAAATTAACAACAAGCACAAAATATGAAAACTGTGGCATTAACTACATTAAAAAACATTAGTTTAGAGCACAAGACCTGAAACCAGAAGGCAGAGTATTTCTTGTTTCGCCTTAGTTGAGAACATGCCCACACAGCAATTCAAATTTTTCTAAATCTGCACATTTATGTAAATGATTGGGAAAATGCTTCAAGTATTTCTTCTGGGTTACAAGTAAATTTTAAAAAGTAAGCAAATTTTTAAACACAGTATCTATAAATACGAGGACTTGAGAGTATTAAAAAATCTTTTTACCTTTGAGGTAGACCAGGGTACTCCCAGTATTGTGGTGTATGTCAGCCAACCTGGAAAACTGTTTTCATTTATATTCATGTTGTATTCATTTGTATTCATCACATCCTCAATTAAAGTAGTCCTTATATTTTCTTGAATGTAAAAAAATGCAGTTTATAATTTGGAGTGGCTCAGTCCCCATACTCCTTACATTTCAAGACTATTTTTACTTCTTGAAATAAATACACTGAGGACATTTGGCAAATGAATTTAAAAAACATGTTTTTCCATGACTTTCTCTGAGGGAGATAAGGAACCAGAAGGTACAATCAAAATAATCAGAAACTAGATCAGAAATTTCTTGAAGTCTGTGGTCAAGGGGAGAGTGGAACATTCTGGCCTCTTGTACAGAGCATCTGGAACTCAAAACTCACTGACATCCAGTGGGCACCCAGATGGGGCTGAGCAGAGGAACAAGGAGCAAAACTGGGCTCTGTGTTTGTCTCCCCTTCTCCATTTCCCCTGGCCTTTGTTTGGCACCCGCACTGTTCTCCTAGGTGTCAGCTTCAGTTCTCCAGCCTGCACAGTGCTCCTTCCCCTTGACCCTTCGGCTGCTCAGCTCCATCAGCTCTCAGTCCTCCTGCCGTCCTCTGTTCCAAGCCCACAGACACTAGCATGGCCAATGCTTTCGTTACTGATTTCCATACCTAAAAATTAGATGTCTAATTTTTTCTCTACCTCTAATTCAACTTTCTCACAGCCAACTTCTTCCTCTAAGACTCTTTACCAAAAACTCTTCTGTGACTTACTGTATGTACTAATTTAAACTCACACTCCTCTGATTTCAGACTGTTCCAGTGACATGCATGGTTCTTCTCACAGGAATCTCATGTGATTTATCTATTATTTATCACAACCCTT
Organism: Cavia porcellus; assembly: GCF_034190915.1. Lineage (NCBI taxonomy): Eukaryota > Metazoa > Chordata > Mammalia > Rodentia > Caviidae > Cavia > Cavia porcellus. The sequence goes on from NW_026947512.1 coordinate 4,368,234, forward strand.
CTACATACGCTCATGTACTTTAGGTAAACTGTGAGCCTTGCTATTTTCATACAACACACAAGGTGCAGTAGCACATGTCTATAATCTCAGCTATGAGAGATGATCATAAATTCTAGGTTAGCCTGGGTGATTTAATAAGAGCTTGCCTCTAACTATTTAAAAGGGCTGAGGATGTAGCTCACTGGTGGTAGAGCACTTATATCATTGGTCATTTGGTACCTTCTAGAAGCTATGACTTCTTCCCAGCCTATTATTTAAACCTCTGCACAGCCTTAATGGGACAAATATTTTCATCTCTTGCCCACTTTAGTAGATTCAGTTTTCTTTTCTCCAAACTTCCACACTACTTGACTTTTGCCTTAGTGGTATTTCATATTTTGTTTTACATTAATGTTCTTGCAAGTTTTTCTTACCATTATGTCCTCTATAAGGGACATATAAATTTCCTGTTCCTTGTAATTCTTAAAGGAAGTTTTGTATAGGATAGTGTTCAACAAACAATTATGAAATCTCGAAGGTTATTATTAACTTTCCCATAGTAATTCAACAGTCATCTTTCTAAGAAGAAAAGGAAGAAGAGGAATGCCACCAAGATTTTATAAATGAGGCCACCACAAAAGGTATAAGGTGGGCCCATATAAAAGGGGAGGATGTATTCCAGATTTCATATCTAAGAGGCCACAGATGGATCAAATAGAACTGGAAATTTCAGGCATTCCCTAAAATGTTATTTGGAACAGCGATGAACATTTTAGAACTGCTGTGGTCTCCACTGGCTGTTGGCTCATGGGCAAGTCCACTGTGGTAGTCATCTAAGGCTGACCATAGCTCTCTGGTCATCTCTAGCCTTGTGTTGATGAGATGATAAGGCTTTGAGAAAAAGATACAAAAGCAAGGGAACTTGTCATGTAGTGATGATTGCTCCATACCACCCCTGATCCCTGAGCATCTATATCTCCAACCTTTGACAATTTTGGGGTTTTTTTGGTGCGGGGCATTGAACTCAGGACTTTGCATTTGCCAAGCAGGCACTTAAGCCGTGGAGCTAAATCCCTGGCTAAAAAAATCCTTTCCATATATATATATATATATTTTTTTTTTAATTTTTTTTTTTGGTACTGAGGATCGAACTCATTACCACACACTTGCAAGGCAGGTACATATGCCACTGAGCTAAATCCTCAGCCCTTTGACTATTTAATTTGAGACTGAGTCTCACTAAATTGCCTAGGGCGGACTCAAACTTACCATCCTCCTGCCTAAACCTCCAGAGTTGCTGGAGTTAGAGGCATGTGTCATTATAGCCAGCTTTTCTATTCTTTTTAAAAGAAAAATGGAAAACACTTAGCATGGATAAGTGATTAGGATAGAGTGATTCACTCATTGGTTATATCTGGCAAAGAAGACAACATACAATCAATAAAGTAACTTTTTTTTTTGTTTTAATATAACTATCTCTTTTTAGTATAGTAACCATTGTTGGTTTTCTGTTATTTGGTTCTGAATGCCCTGTAATACTTTCATTCTCTTGAATGGTTTTATACTATTTTGTTATGTTTGATACTATTGTGTATAAAGGTATGCTCAACTATTTCAAGGAAAGAGACATTATGGTAGCTAGTGTTAAATCAGGTTGTCTTGTGGTGAAATACTGTGTTGCTGAAATTGTTCTGATCTGCTTTGTTATGTCCTCTTTTGTCTTAATCTCTTTAAAATAAAAAAAAATTTTAAAAACGATCTCTTTTTAAATTTAATGTTAACCTCTGCTAAAATTGCCCTCCAATCATGTATTCCATAAATCCTCACTGAGTACACTTTTCTAGACATGAGTTACACCATTAAGCACTACAAATTTCTCTTCCATCTAGCCATTTATTGTTGGCAACCACAAGGCCATACATTTCCCTACTGTCCTGAAATTGTGAGTCCTTCTTGAACTTAATACAACAAATGTTCCATGGACTGTAACAAGGACTTAATGCAGAAGGGACCTGGTTCATGAAAGGAGAGAACTTCAGCATGATTTTTGACTGATGCAATACTGTGTCACTGCACACTTACGGAGCTAATTCCACGATGGCAAGGGACACATCCAACCCATTGTGAGTCCTCTTTGCAAACTTTACATGAGCCTACTTGTTAATTATCTTTCTTCCTCCATCTTATCCTCCAACTTCAACCATTGAAGAAAAAAACAAAACACCGGGGCTGGAGATTTAGCTCAGCGGCGTAGCGCCTGCCTTGCAAGCAGGCAGTTGTGAGTTCGATCCCCAGTACCGATAAAAAGGAAAAAGACAAAAAAAAAAAAAAAAAAAAAAAAAAAAAACCACCAAAGCAAAGCAAAACAAACCCTAAAAACTGGAAGATATATTTCTACTTCATTATTCTACTTTCATGCCCCTAATATATGTGCTCTGGCACAACTGGCAGCAGAAGTGCTGATCTCTCATGAGAATGGCTTTTCTGGGGGACAATGTGGCCTGACAGTGGTGACAGCAGCAGCAGGAAGCACAGGAAATCTCATGAGATGGCCTGTTCTTGATCACTTGCCAGCCGGCTTTCTGCAGACTCATGAGGTTAACAGAAGCATCCAAGTCACTGGGGAGGTTATGGGAAGGAGCCCAGTTCTCAACTGTTTGAGGTTTACCCGTTAAGGCCACAGTGACCACAGGGCACAACCGTAGGGGCTCTAGCCACAGCCTGTGGCTGCAGTGCTGCAGGTTGAGCTACCTATAATTGTAACGGCTTGAAGCCCCCAGGGAGCCAGCAGTTAACACTGGCAATGAAGAGCAGCAATCAGGGCTTTCTCCGCCAGAGCTATCCTGGGCTGGCTCATGGTAAATCTGACTTCTGAAACTTTATAAAGTCACGAGAGAAGAGGGAAGATCCAGGGGAAAGGGGAACAGTCTGTCTGGGTCACAGACTGGGTTTCAACCTCTGGAAACCTCAAGATGGGACCCTGGGGATTACTGTTTGCATTTCTAGACAATTTAGTTATCTGGGCACATGTTAAGATAAACTCCAGGATGAAGACACTGACACGAAACAGCCAGAAAGCTTCATCCTTTAAGAAAGAAAAGGAAAGAGAAGAGGAAGGAAAGAAAAGCAGAGGGAAGGTAGTGAGAAGGGCAGGTGGCACAAGAGATTTCTGCTGTCTCTAGAAAGGCTTCCTGTTAGAGCCATGTTGTCTCTGAGATAGCTTGTCTCTGGGCTGCTGACGGGGTCTGCTAAGCACTGCACCAAAGTCAGTGTATGCAGGCCGATGAGGCCCAGTGCTTTGATCCTTCTTAGTCCATCCAGCCACACGCCTGACGACAGCCCTCCTTCTCTGCTCCATCTGATCGTCTCCTTGCACGTTCAGGAGCTGGAAATCTGGGATGTTTTGGCTCTGTCTTACATACACTGAAGCACCAGCCCAGGCTGAGCTTTTAGTGAGCCCCAGTGCCTTCTTCAGACAAATTTGGCGGGTCAGCTGAATTTGGAGGAAGAATGAGAGGCAAGCTAACATAGGGCCACAGATGAGAGACAGACCCTGGGCCAATCCCTCACCCTATGCTTGAATTCTGAAAAGGCCTTCGCATATCCGTTGCTTAGAGCAGCACTCTTCCCTGGGCTAAAAACTGCACAAACAGAGCTGAGTATCATGAGAGGCTGTGTTAGATCCCAGCTCTGGAACTGGCTTGCCAGGCAGGAGACCGGGTCTGGGATGGCAATGCTATTGAGTTAACTGAGGATTCTCATTTGATTTACACCATGGGGATGCTGATAAATTCCCTCATCTGCTAGTGGGAATGGAAAGAAGGTCCGCACATTGCTGATAATTTGGTCAGAACATATTAAATAACAAATTATGAAGTGCAATTGATGATACATGTGCCGAAGATACTTAATTTGTCATGCTAAAGAAATTTTAGATATTATCAAATGGGTTCTTTCCTCCTTGCTCCTTGCTCACACACCTGGGTTACACACCTCCTTGCTCCTTAGCTCACACACCTCTTGCACACTCTTGTTCAGGCAACATCTTTAATAGATGTCAATTTGGGTATTATAATTAAATATATTCTTAAAACTCTTTTCTAAAGCTTGAATGAGAGTCATGCATTTAAAATAAGAGATACTCAACTTCTGCTGGAACATGTGGGGCTTTCATTATTATGTTTCTCTGGGGAAATTGTAAATACTCCTCTAACAAAAATGTAAAAATGAACAAGAAATTTTGCTATATAGCTCTCTGCCAAGCTGGTCAGAATCGTTAGTATCCATTAACTAGGACTATTGTTAAAAGTTACCTTTTTTGGTGCTAATACCAGGAATTGAACCTAGGGCCTTCCCACTGAGCTGTATCCCAGTGTTTTTCATTTTGGGACAGGATCTTAAATTGTAAGTCCCCAGATAGGACAGGAAATTGGTGACTGTCGATGTCCGCTCCCGGCCGGCAGGAAGGACACACGACAAAGTCTGGTAGTGGACAACCTTTTCTTTTTATTTTCCTTCTCCGTACAGCCTGCCCTGGGTTCTCCCAGCTGAAGCCTCCTCTGGTCCGCTCCCCGCGGCTCCTTTTGTGCTTCAGTCTGCCCCAAAGCCTCTACCGGTCCGCTCTCCGCGGCTCCTTCTGGGCTTCTACTTCCGGGCTTTTACCTGGCTTCTTCTTCCGCCCAGGGGTGGCACCGGTATATATACGGGTACAGTGTCCAATCATGTTAAAGTAAGCAAGGCAAGCTGATTGGCTAACATCATCAGTTGCCAGGCAGACTATATTGTTGAGCGGGTTGTTTACGCGGTAAGCAGGAAACTAACATATTCGATGGGAGGGGTAATCTACCTCAGGCTTTGCTCTTTACCACAGGCCGCCCGTCCGCCGCGCAAGGCGAGCTATCACAGACGCGGCTCCCAACATCTCCCCCTATTTTATTTTTTATGAATGTGCGCATCGTAGCCCTTCCTGGACTGGGTGCAGAGGCTTATGCCCTATGTGTAGGTCCACCGTAGGTCCTTGGCTTAGACCCTGGTTGGCCATGCCATGGTCTGCCAAGGCCCTGAGGCCCTCGTCCTTTTTCTAGGGCCAGGCACAAACTGGACGGAACCTGGATGCACACAAGCTTGCACTCATTTCCTCTCCGTAAAGAAATCCCCTCGGAGAGAAATTTAGACCTGGGCAGCATCTAACAGTCCAGCGGCTTACGTGCAGGATGGGGTAGGGCCTGGCTTAGGTCGAGTCGCACCGGGGGAGTACGCTCTTACCCGTCATTGACTCACCTACCCTGCTGTGTATTGTCACCTTATGGAGGAGAATGAGGGATGCCCGCCATATCTAGACTCGGTCGTGGGCCAATTGAGCAAGCCATGCATATGCCTGAGGATCTTCTTGTCCATTTCGGGCTACCGCTATTTCTATTCATCTTATTGGTTGGTCTGTGATGGATCTCCAGTAGGGCAGGTCTGATCTTCAGTCGAGGGCTTTGTTGCCCGTGTCAGTCTCTCCGGTATCCACAGTGGTTCTCGTCCCGGTTCCTGTGGGAAAACACAAACCGCGCCTCGGTTCCAGCTGACCACTGGATCCGGGCCCATCCATTGTCCTGTCAGGACATCTTTCCACTTCACCCACCCTTTATGGTTGGGGGAAGGGTTGCAGTGCTCCACAGCTGGGGAGCGATTATCATTATTTAAATTTAAAAAATTGTGTGTGAATAGTGCCATGGATAATCGTGCCTTTGGGGCCAGGCCTTGGCCTACTCCCCCTTTTTGTTTTTGTAAAATTTCTTTGAGGCTTCTATGAGCCCTCTCAATGATTCCTTGACCTTGGGGATTGTATGGGATACCATGTTTTAATTGAACCTCCATCATTTTGCAGAACTCATTGAAGGCTTTGCCTATATAGGCTGGTCCATTATCAGTTTTTAATATTTTTGGTTTGCCCCATGCGGCCCAAGCTGCCAGGCAATGATTGATCACATTAGACACTTTTTCACCTGTTTCTGCTGTTGCGAATATGACGTGAGAACAGGTGTCTGTGGAAACATGAACATATTTAAGAGTCCCAAACTCCTGTATATGTGTGATGTCCATCTGCCAAACATCACCAGGGATCAAACCTCGAGGGTTTACTCCCATCGGTATGGCAGGTTTGTATGTGGCACAGGAGCCACATAGTCGCACGATATCTCGTGTATCTGTTTTGGAAACATGGAAATGGTTTGCTAGTGTCCTGGCATTAACATGAAATTTATCATGGAAGGCACGGGCTCGCTCGATTGGTGTTAGTAAGGTAAAAATCCATAACGGGCGAGTGGCAGTGTCAGCAGCCGCATTCCCCTGTGCCATGGGCCCCGGCAGGGATGTATGTGCTCTTATGTGGGTGGTGAAGACCTTATGGTGTCTGTTCTGAAGCAATGTCTGGATAGACAGGAACAGTCCAGCCACTGTGGAAGTGGATCTAATTAAACTGGCAGTCTCAAGCACTTGCATAGCATTGACCACATACCTAGAATCGGAGACAATGTTAATGGCTTCTGAGAACCGTTCAAGAATCATTTTAACGATCTGCAGTTCTACCACCTGAGGCTGATCTGGTTTAAATTGTATGGTAACCGGGGGCTTGCCTAGGATCACATAGGCGCCTATCCCCGTCTTGGAGCCATCTGTGTATATTGTAGTTGCTGGGACTAATGGCTCAGAGGCAGTAACCTTTGGAAAAATTATAGGGTGCTGAGTGACAAATGACAAGATAGGGTCTTTAGGGTATTGATTGTTTATATCCCCATGGAAAACACATCTCAGAATGGCCCAGGTATCTATGCAGGCAGCCAGGGTCTTGATCTGGCTGGCGGTATAGGGTACTCGGATGGCTTGTGGTCCTGAGCCAAAATGTTGGACAGCTCTATCATGCGCTTCAAGGGCCAATGAAGCGACTGCCTTTGGGTAATGCTCTATGACTTTTGCAGGTGAGACCTTAGGGTGTATCTACAGTAATGGTCCTTTCTGCCAAATCACCGTTGTGGGCTGTAGACTAGTCTGTAGCAAACAGACATCAAAGGGTCGCCCTGGTTCAATTCTGTGTAAGGTAGCCCCACCTAAGGCTTTTTCCACTCTCTGTAAGGCAGCTCTTGCCTCAGGAGTGAGCCTCCTGTGGGAGGCTATATCTGGGTCTCCCTTCAGAAGGTCGAACAGGGGTTTGAGATCTGAATTTGGTATATGTAAATATGGCCTAATCCAATTAATGTCTCCCAATAGCTTTTGCATGTCATTTAGGGTCCTAACGCCATCCGTCCTAATGGTGACCTTTTGCGGAGAGACTAGCATAGGGGAGATTCTCGCGCCTAAGTAGGTCACCATTTCTCCTCCCTGAATCTTGTCGGGGGCAACATGCAGATTAGCTTGTCTCAGGGCCTCGACCAACTGGCTGAGCATATTATTTAGCATGTCTGGGTCCCTGCCGCTGAGCAAAAGGTCGTCCATGTAATGCATACATCTTATCTTGGGAAAGGATTTTCGTAGGGGGGCCAGTAGGGAATCAAGGTAAATCTGACACATAGTGGGACTGTTGGCCATACCTTGGGGCAGCGTTATCCACTCGTATCTGAGATCAGGGCTTTCTTGGTTAATGGTGGGTAAAGTAAAGGCGAACCTATGAGTGTCCTCTGGGTGCAGGGGAATTGAGAAGAAACAGTCTCTAAGGTCTATAACATAAACTGGCCAGGACTGAGGGATGGCTGAGAGAGCTGGCAGCCCCCTCTGGACCGCCCCCAGGGGCTGCATCTGCGCGTTGACCGCCCTTAGATCATGGAGCAGCCTCCACTTGCCAGACTTTTTCTTAATTATAAAAATGGGGGTGTTCCATGGGGAGGTTGACGGCTTAATATGTCCTAATCTAAGTTGTGTACTGACTATTTCTGACAAGGCTAATAGCTTCTCCTTAGGCAGGGGCCACTGAGGTACCCAAACTGGATCATTTGATTTCCAGGTGATTTTGATCGAAGTGGGTAGGAGAGCTTCTTCAGCGGCCCCTAAGAAAAACCCAGCCCTTGCCTACCTTTTTTGTTCTCTACTGGTATTGGGGATGTCCGACCCTGTAGGGCATTGCCCAAGCCTTTGCCGGGGGTATATCCCTGGTTCCTGAGTATATCCTTAGCCTGGGGGGAGCAGTTTGACGTAAGCGTGACATCCATCTGAGTGAGGATGTCCCTTCCCCATAGAGACACTGGCAACTGCAACACAAACGGTTGGAAATGGCCCTGATGACCCTCCTCATCGCACCAGAGCAGGGTTGAAGCACTAACCTGAGGAGCTGACACCATCCCCAGGCCCTGCAGCGTGTTATCTGCAGTGTTGGTGGGCCAGTTGGAGGGCCAATCCTTTCTGGAGATAATGGAACGGTCAGCTCCTGTGTCTAGGAGCCCTGTTATATTTTTGCCATTGACCTTAAGTGAGAGCATGGGCCTTTTACCAAGTGTCATATGGAGTCCCTCAAAGACTTCCCCTGAGGAACCGAAACCTTGACTTTCTCTAATTTTCTGCTTTGAGGGAAATCTCTTGTGGAGACTGGGGAGCAGCAAGAGCTGCGCTATCTTGTCTCCTTTATTGATTACCATAGTACCCACAAGAGATTGAACCATAATTTTAATGTGTCCTGTGTAGTCTGAGTCTATGACCCCTGGGACTACTGTGAGACCCCGAAGGGCCGTGGAGGATCTCCCGATCACCAGACCCACGGAATTTTCGGGTAACGGTCCCTTAAAGGTGGTTTCAACCACTTGAACACCCATATCAGGCACTAATATAAGTCCTGAGGTGACACTGAGGTCCACACCTGCTGACCCAGGGGTGGCCCTTGTTGAAGGCTGCCACCCTGAGCTGTCCTGTCTCTGGGGCGGGGGCCCGCCTGTGAAGGGGGCCCCCTCTGGCCGTTTTTTGGCTCTCTAGCATCTTGTCCACAAATACGGTTGCCCTGAGCATCAAAGACCGACCTACACTCCTCAGCTTTGTGTGATCCCTTTTTGCATCGCCCACAAACATATGGTTCTTCATTCCTAGGGCGAGGCCTAGCATCTGTATTGTTTGGGCAATGACGTTTAATGTGTCCTGGCTCCCCGCAGGCAAAACACCCTTTAGCCTTACATTCCCCTTCTAACCCGCGAGGTCCCCTCTGCTGTACAGCCGCGGCCAGGAGAGCAGCCACTCCCGAGTTGGAGAGCGGCCCCCCTATCTCTCTGCATATCCTAATCCAGGCGTTGAGGTCCTTGTTCTTATGAGGAGCTATCGCTGCCTTGCACTCCTTTGTACATTGCTCAAAAATCAGCTGTCTTACCAGCGGTTGAGCCACTCCCGGATCAGGAAATATCTTATCGGCAGCATCTTGCATTCGGGCCACAAAGTCAACAAATGGCTCTGTGGTACCCTGAATTATTTTTGAAAGACACAAGGAGGCAGTTCCGGCACCACTTACCTGTTTCCAGGCGCGGAGCCCTATGGCATTGATTTGTTCATAGACAGCGCCGGGGAACTGGGTCTGGTCATCAGCGTGCCGACCTTCTCCCATAAGCATTTCTTTGTTCCACCCCCGGTTTCCCCGATTGGCGTTTCTCTCAGCCTGCTCTGCAGAGAACTCTGCGTACCAGGCTCGCCAATCCAGGTAACTGCCTGAGGGCAGACACGCCTTTGCCAGCTGAATCCAGTCCGCGGGGGTGAGGGGCCCAGAAGACAGATTCTCCAGCATGGCAATGGTGTAAGGCGCAGTCGGCCCAAAGGTTGTAACTGCATTTTTAAGTTCTCTAATCTGCTTTATCTCAAAAGGCTCCCATACATTGCGTCCCTGGCCCATAGCTACTTGTACAGGAAATATCCCGTAGGGGCCACTATCTATCCCAGGTGGATGTACCTCATGAGACAAGCGTCCCCCCTGCCAAAGCCGCCTGTAAAAATACCGACCCGCTGGCGGCGGAGCATAAGACAGCGGCCGTGATTGGGCGGAAAATGGGGGCCCGTGCATCACTTCCTGTTCTGGCGAAAGGGGAGAGAGCTCCCAGGCGGCCGCCTCGTGGCGAGGAATCGCCTCCGGAAACGGCCCCCAAGGTGGGGCGGAAGGCTTCGCCTCCCTCTCGCGCCGGGGAGCGCTCAGGAGCTCTCTACTCCTCCGCAGACCAGGTTGAGCAGAGCGCAATTCGCGGGGCAACGCTGGAAAAGAACCCTGCGACTCCTTATTGAGCGATTTAGGCTCCTGACAGCTGGTCTCTTTGGCCTCCTTGCCATTCAACTTTCCCTCGTCCTCGGAGTCAGACGACTCCGAGGCTAGAGCCCCGTCCTCCTCCTTAGCATCCTTGTTCCCCTTGACGGGCCCCTCTCGGGAGCTCCCTGACTGGGCCTGCTCAGATACCCTGCGTACTTTTGTAAGCTCTTGAGAGCTTTCTCCACAACCACCCTCGCTCTTAGTGTTGCTACCTAACATGTTTCCCATCTTTTAATATGTTACTCACCGCGTGAGGCCCAAGGAATCCGCCACTTACGCGTGAGCCTGAGGGGAGTCTAAAAGCCCTGTAGGTGCGCGCCACCCAGAGCCCAGGCTTATCCCCAACTCACCTGTCTCGCAGCTCTGTACTGGAGCGTTGTCCGCTGTCACGTCTCGGGGGTGATCAGTCCCCGGGCGGGCCTCCAAATGTCGATGTCCGCTCCCGGCCGGCAGGAAGGACACACGACAAAGTCTGGTAGTGGACAACCTTTTCTTTTTATTTTCCTTCTCCGTACAGCCTGCCCTGGGTTCTCCCAGCTGAAGCCTCCTCTGGTCCGCTCCCCGCGGCTCCTTTTGTGCTTCAGTCTGCCCCAAAGCCTCTACCGGTCCGCTCTCCGCGGCTCCTTCTGGGCTTCTACTTCCGGGCTTTTACCTGGCTTCTTCTTCCGCCCAGGGGTGGCACCGGTATATATACGGGTACAGTGTCCAATCATGTTAAAGTAAGCAAGGCAAGCTGATTGGCTAACATCATCAGTTGCCAGGCAGACTATATTGTTGAGCGGGTTGTTTACGCGGTAAGCAGGAAACTAACATATTCGATGGGAGGGGTAATCTACCTCAGGCTTTGCTCTTTACCACAGGCCGCACGTCCGCCGCGCAAGGCGAGCTATCACAGACGCGGCTCCCAACAGGTGACTCCCTTGCTTTGGCCTCCCAAGTGCTAGGATTACAGAAAGCTTGATTTTTGTTTAAGGAAAAATTCTCTTACAAGTAATACCAACATCTTGAAAAAACCAGAATAATGTAAACAATTTTAAGTCTTTAACCATGGACAATATATTTTCAAACAGTATCCGAAGTAACAATATTTTCTGTAATAATAACAGCATAAATATGTCCACCTGCTTACCCTATCTGATCCTTGTGTTGGCTTTGAGGTAAATTGATCCAGTTTTGCCATCCCCACTATGCAATGTGGATCAAGGCTATCCAGTTTTCTGATGAATTATATGCTCTTAAGGTGTGGAACTGGGCTCTGAGTGAACATGACACCAAGTGACTATCAGGACTGTTCATCTTGGGCTGGGTTCTGTCATATCCATCAAGTCATAATGTCAGGCACGACCAGCAATAATTCATGATACAGTGGTGTACAGGCAGGAAGAGGGGTCACAAGCCACTGCATGTCACAGCAAAGCTCAGCCCCCCACGGCACCCATATTGTCCTATAGCATCCCTCCTTCTCTCTATGAAGGGAATCATACTTGCTCTATGGATGGGTTGGCTCGGTTCTTGTGTGCAGGTGGATACTGGTGAGAGCTTCACTGTAGATCCAGTTTAGCTCTTCTCTGAAGGACAAGAGAAAATGCTTCCAGTGAGCACACTTTGAAACATGCTCACGGTCATCCGCCTTGTGTGGAGAGAGAAGTGTGAGGTCTGAGTGTATCTGCGAATTCACATGCTGGACCTTAATTCTCCAAGGAACAGTCCTTGATGTCTGACCCAGTCTTACAAGTCAGAAGTTTGGGATTTTACTTTGCAAAGAATAAGCTCAGTTCTTTGTGACAGCATTGCTTTGTCACTGGTTCCTTGCTGGGCCACTGTTAGGCCCCTCAGAGGTTTTGGAAGCCCATTTTCTATTCTAGGGGACTTGATGGTCGAGGATAAAGAGAGTCCACAGTACACACAGAGAACATGCCAAAACCGCATTGCTCTGAAACTCTATCCCCAGCCCTGGGCTAGGGCTCTGCCTGGCACAGACTTCCACGAAGCCCGGACTAGGCCATGTGGTTTTCTGTACCCAGATTAGATAATAATACAAATCTACTGCAAACATATTTAGCACAAGGAAAAATCTATTTACAGTTGCATTTGTAACTACCCAAGTGTAGAATGAAAGAGAAGGAGGTTCCTCAGTTAGACACTTGATTGGTAATACAATTTAAATACGTCAAATTACAATTCAATCCTTACTTAGATAAGGAAAGAATGACAAACTATACTAAGACCTTCAAAGAAACTTACTGCCACATCTTTGTCATAGAAAGACTGGGCCTAGAAAATCACAACCCTTTTCCTTTTTTGGTTCGGTAGTGCTCTCAAAATCACTAGGCCCCCAGGAAAGGATAATCAAAAAAGGGCCGAATGGCCCAGGGGATTGATTATGCCTGTGTTTTGATAAGTTGTTTTATTTTTATTTAAAAAACTAGTGTTATTAAGATATAGTTGATAAATAGTTTTATATATTAGATCATAAAAATTCTTATAAAATTGTCATATAAACATCCAAGAATGATTATGACAATCATAGTAATATTAATGATAAAATAAAGCTACTTGTGGTTTATATATGAAAGATACATACTTGTGAATGTTCTATTTATTTATTGGAAGGTTTTAAAAACACAAACACTGGAGCTCTCTTCCCTGAGATTTAGATTTAATTGTTCTGGGAAAGGTGGCTAGGTAGGTATATTTTTAAAAGAAATTTAATGCATAGCCTGGGTGGGGAGCCACTGAACTGGACCTTGACCTATTACCAGATGGTCCTCCCCCAGAAGAATGTTCGCTGTGTGTGTGTGTATCATAAGGTTCCTGCTATAAGAGCTGTCAGAAAGAACTCTCCAGAAATTAGATACACTAGCTTGTTCCATGGTAACTCATCAATCTCTACTATGCTAGACTCCACAAACTTCTCAAGACACATGATAGTATAAAAATTCAGATTTCAAGCATTGATATTGAGTTGTTTGTTAATAATTGGACAACACAGTAAAGAAAGTGTTTTAAAATTTCCTTGTTTTGCATTCTGTAAGTGAGAGAGAAAATTCCCTACTGAGCATGCCAGTCAAAGAAAAAGGAGGCCCGCTGTTCCATTGATGCCCTCACAGAAGGTTGCTAGGACACACAGGGTGCTGACGGACTGCTGCAGAAGTGCGTCACATGGATACCAGAAGCTGCAGGACAGGGGGGTTTGTTCTGTTTCTGACATCACTGAGTTAGTGAATGATTTGCATGAGACTCTGTGTCATATTTAAATAATTATTACAATAACTGGAAAATAACTGTCAGAGTACATTACATAAAAGTATTTTTTGAGGAACTGAACACTGATCTGCATTATTATTGTATGCTTGGTCTGAGTCAATAACTAACTGCACTGCAGCCGGGATGTATCTGTCTTGTTTCTACTTTGTAAATGGGAATAAATGTACTCTCTCTCCGAAGTTATAAACTAGAAATCCACAGGTTTAAATTAGCTTAAATATGCATTAAATAGGGCATATACTAAGATATAATTTTCACTACTCACTTCCTATTGTTTTGCTAAAATTTTAGTCTAATGCAAAAGTTTTATGAGGGACTACAATCATGTAATTGATAGAATACCCAGGGATTTATTTATTACTTTAACATCTATTTCACTTACTAAATGCCAGGGGCTGTGCAGGACCTTGGGCTGGGGAGAGGAGTGAGACGTCTTGGAGACATTGGAGGAGTTTCCACACTACTCAGGGAAGGGAGATACAGTGGAGCATTAAAATAGCACATGCAGGGCTGGGGATTTAGCTCAGTGGTGTAAGTACCTGCTTGGCAAGTGCAAGGTCATGGGTTCAGTCCCCCCCAAAACACATGCAGGGACTCCAGGTGCACATTGTTTTCTTTTGGAAATAGAACACAAATATCATTTTCTTACTTTAAATATGGTGAAATATGGCACCAATATGATATAAATCACATTTAAGTCAAGGCAAAGGAGATCTTGGTGGGACCTGGAATACCAAAGGCAATCCTGGGCAAGAAAGGCGAGACAGGAAGCATCACCATCCCTGACTTTAAACTACACTACAAAGCTACTGTGTTAACATAGGCATAGTACTGTCCAAAAACAGACTGGAGGATCAGTGGAACAGATTAAAAGGTGTAGATATAATTGCAAACACACTCAGTCACCTAATCTTTGACAAAGGTTCAAACATATTCACTGGAAGAAGGATGGCCTCTTTAATAAATGGTGCTGGAAAAACTGGCTTTCCCAAACCAAAGACTAAAACTAGAACCATGGGTGTCACCACGCACTAAACTGAAGTCAAAGTGGATCAGTGATCTAAATATTAAAACAGACACACTAAATCTACTGGAAGAAAAAATAGGTAAGAATCTTGAAGACATAGGTGGAGGTTTTTGTTCATGACGAAAAACCAAACTGCATGAGAAGTGCTTTTTTTGCTTTAACTTTTTAAATTTATTTTTTCACAACTATTTTATTCATAGATAAAAAGAAAGGAAAAAAAAGAAGACAAAGAAAGAAAAAAACTATAGCAAAATTTTAAAGTACATCGGTCAGGAGGTAACAATGGTACATACATTGCTCATTGTGATCCCCTAAATCATTCCAGAGCACAATACACCTGCCTTCAATTGTCTGAACAATACCGGTACAAATCTTTTTCTTCCATGAACTCAGAGAAAACGGCTGTATAACTATCTTAACTATTTTTATATACATATACATATGATTTTTCTTTCAGCTTGTCACACTAATGAAACAATACAATATTTACACATCTTATTTATTTTACTAATAAATATTCTCTCAAGGTGCATTGTTACCTATAAAAGTGTCCAGTTTATCATTATTTATGGCTGAGTAATACTCTGTTGTATAAAAATACATCTTTTTATCCATCCCTCAGTCAGTGGGCATCATGTTGTTTCCAAGACCTGGCTATTATAAACTGTGCTGCTATAAACATGGGTGCCCATATATCCCTGTAGCATGATGCTTTTAATTCTTTTGGGAAGATATACAGAAGGGGAATAGCTGGGTCCAATGAGCCCTCTAATCCTAGTTTTCTGAGGAATATTCACACTGATTTCCACAGTGGTTGCACAGTCTGCATTCCCACCAACAGTGGAGAAGGGTTTCTTTTTCCCCACAGCCCCTCCAGCATTTGCTATTGGTTGATTTCTTGATACTAGCCATTTTTTTCTGGGGTGAGGTGAAATCTCAGTGTTGTTTTAATTTGCATCTCTTGAATGACCAGTGATGTTGAACATTTTTTCACATATTTAGTTGATATTTGTATTTCTTCATCTAAGAAGTATGAATTAATCTCAGATGCCCATTTTTGGATTGGATCTTTAAATCTGGGAGGACTGATATTTTGAATTCTTTATATGTCCTTGATAATAATCCTTTGTCAGAGGAACAGCTGGCAAACATTTTCTCCCATGTTGTGGGCTGTCTCTTTACTCTGTTGGTGGTTTCTCTTGCTGTGCAAAAGCTTTTCAGTTTCAGATAAAATCCATTTATCGATCCTAGGTTTTGCTCATAAAGACTTTGCCTACATCAATATCTTCAAGAGTTTTACCTACTCTATCTTCCAGCAGATTTAATGTTTCTGCTTTAATATTAAGATCTTTGATCCATTCTGACTTTAACTTAATATACGGTGAAAGATATGGGTCCAGTTTTAATTTTTGGCATATGTAGAGTCAGCCTGTCCAGCACCATTTTTAAAGAGGCTATCTTTCTTCCAGAGCATGAATTTGGCATCTTTGTCAAAGATAAAGTGGCTTGGTGTGTTGGCAGTGTTTCTGCATCTTCTAATCTATTCCATTGATCTTCCAGTCTGTTTATTTATTTATTTATTTGCCAGTACCACATTGTTTTTAGCACAATAGCTTTATAGTATAATTTCAAGTCAGGGATTATGATGCCCCCTGTCTTGTTTGTCTTTTTGCCAGGATTGCCTTTGTTATTCTAGGTCTCCTGGTTCTGGATGAATTTTAGGATTGTTTTCTCTAATTCTGTGACATATGCTGTTGGACTTTTGATTGGGATTGCTTTGAATCTGTATAACAGTTTTGGAAGTATGGCCATTTTCACTATATTAGTTTTTTCCACCCAAGAGCATGGGATATCTCTCCATTTTCTAATATCTTTTTCAATTTCTTTTTCAGAGTACTTTAATTTTCAATGTAGAGGTCTTTTACATCCTTTGTTAGATTGGTTCGTAGGTATTTCATTTTTTTGAATGCTATCGTAAAAGATACTGTTTCACTGATTTCTCCCTCAGTCAGTTTGTTATTCATGTACAAGAAGGCTACTGATTTTCGAGTGTTGACTTTGTAACCAGCTATGTTGCTGAATTTGCTTATTAAATCTAGAAGTCTTTTGGTGGAGTTTTTGGGGTCTTCTAAGTAGAGTGTCAGGTTCTCTGCAAATAATGATAGTTTAACCCCTACCTTTCCTATTTTTATTCCTTTCTCTTGTCTAATTGCTCCAGCTAAAGTTTCCAAGATTATATTGAATAAGAGTGGAGACAGTGGACATCCTTGTCTTCTTCCTGATTTTAGAGTAAAATATTTCAGTTTTTATTCATTTAGTATGATATTAGCTGTTGGTTTGTCATAGATGGTGTTTATCAGATTGCGATAAAGACCATCTACTCCAATTTTCTGTGGGTTTTTATCATGAATGGGTGTTGGGCTTTGTCAAAAGCTTTTTCTGCATATATTGAGATGATCATATGATTTTTTTGTCATTGTTTCTGTTAATATGGTGTATTACATTTATGGATTTACATATGTTGAACCATCCTTGCATCCTGGGATGAATCCCACTTGGTCGTGGTGTACAATCTTTTTGATGATTTACTACAGTATGTTTGCCAGTATCTTATTGAGGATTTTTGCACTGATATTCATTAGGAAGATTGGCCTGTAATTCTCTTTCTTAGTTTCTTAGTTAGTTCTGGTTTTAGAATCAGAGTAATTCTTGCTTCCAGGAATGAATTTGGGAGTATTACTTTCCTTTCAATTTCATTAAAGAGTTTGAAAAGTAGTGATGTTAAGTCTTCATTGAATTTCTTGTAGAATTTAGCAGTGAATCCATCAGGGCCTGGGCTTTTCTTTGTTGATAGGCTTTTAATTATATCTTTGATTTCATTTATTGACATTGAGATATTTAGGGTATTTATATCTTCTGGATTCAGCTTTGGCAATTTATATGTATCTAGGAATCTGTTCATTTCTTCTGTATTTTTCATCTTGCTAGAATACAAATTTTCAAAGTAGAATGCAGAATCTGTTGTGATTTTGTCCTTTTAATTCCTAATTGCATGGATTTGAGTCTTTTCTTTCCTTTTTTTGATAAGGTTGACTTAGGGTTTGTCAATTTTACTTAATCTTTCAAAGAACCAACTTTTTGACTCATTGATTCTTTGTATTTTTTATAGTCTCCAGCATGTTAATTTCTGCTCTGATCTTTATAATTTCCTCCCTTGTACAACCTTTTGGCTTAGCCAGCTCTTCTTTTTCTAAAAGTTTGAGGTTCAACATTAAGTTGTTTTTATGCTCTTGCTCTGTTTTCCTGATACGGGCATTTACTGCCATGAATTTCCTTCTTAATACTGCTTTCATTGTGTCCCACAAGTTCCGGTATGTTGTATTGTTATTATCATTCAACAGTAAAAACTGCCTAATTTCTTCTTTAATTTCATCTGTGAACCATTATTTGTTCAGTAGTGTGCTATTTAATGTCCATGTGTTTCTGAGATTCTTGTGACTCCCTTTGGCGTGGATTTCCAACTTCCTTGAACTGTGGTCTGATAGAATGCATGGGATAATTTTGGTTGCTTTACATTTACTTAAGCATGTTCTATGAGCCATATATGGTGTGTTTCAGAGGATGTTCCATGTGCAGCTGAGAAGAATGTGTATCTGATGTTGTGGGGTGGAACACTCTATAGATATCTACTGTCCATCTTCTCAAAAGTTTGATTTAGTTCTAATATTTCATTAGTGATTTTTTTTTGTCTAGTTGATTTGTCTTTTTGTGACAGTGAGTATTGAGCTCTCCCAATACAATTTTGTATTAGGGCTTATTTGATTTTTCATGTTCATTAGTAATTGTTTTATACAACTGGGTGCACTGGTGTTTGTTGCATATATATGTATTATTGTTATCTCTTCCTCTTGGGTTGTTCCCTTTATGAGGATGTAGTGACTGTGTATCTCTCTTAATTAGTCTTGGCTTGAAATTCACTTTGTCTGCAAATAGAATAGCTACCTCTGCTTTTTTCTAGATTCTTGTAACATGGAATACTGTTTTCCATTCTTTAACTTTCAGTCTATGAATTTCTTTTTGAATTAAATGTGCTTTTTGTATGTAGCACATCGTTGGATCTTCCTTCTTGATCCATTCTGCCAGTCTGTGTCTTTTGACTGGTAAATAGAGACCAATAACACTGATGAGTAAAACTGATTATGTATTGACTTACCCTTGTCATGTTATTTTCTATTGTTGCCCCCCCCCGCAATTTTTTCTTCCCTCTAATTATTTGCCTTTCCCAGTGGATTCCTTCTGATGGGGTTCAAGGAGCCGTAGTCCTTGTTATCTATGTCTATAATGTCCTTCAGAACGTTTTGGAATGCTGGTTTGGTGGTCATAAATTTCCTCAGATGTTCTTTGTAATGGTAGTATTTTATCTTTCCTTCAATTTTGAAAGATAGTTTTGTAGGATACATCAATCAGTCTGGTTGAAAGTTGTTTTTCTTTAGAACTTGGAGTACTTCACTCCAAGCTGTCCTTGATTTGAGAGTTTGCTGAGAAGTCAGCTGTGATTCTGATGGGCTTTCCTTTATAGGTGATTTGTTTCTTTTCCCTAATAGCTCGAGAGTCTATTCTTGTGTTGAATTTCTGGAATGTTGACTTTGATATGTGGATGTAGATTTTGTTTGATCACTGCTAATTGGAGTTCTATATGCCTCACTTATTTGTAAGTCAAATTCCTTTTCTCTACCAGGAAAGTTTACTGTTACAATGTCTGTGAATGTGCTCTTAATGTCCTTTGTGATATCTCCGGCTTGTTCTTTGACTCCAATTAATCTTAAATTATTCTTCTTTGACTCATCTAGCAACTGTTGGATTGATTTCTCATGATCTTTTATTAGTTTTGGGAAATCTTGCTTTTCCTGGTTGCTAACTACTAGCTTGTCTTCAGTATGTGAGATCCTGTTCTCAGCTTAATCTGCTTTGAATACTTTCAATGGAGTTTTTATTCTCTTGGATATCTGCTTGAATCTGCTTTATGATTCCAATTGTTTCCTATGCTGCACTTCCACAATTTGCTTAAGCTCATCTATATTTTTTGTCTTCTCTAACATTGCTAAGCATGGTGTGTATTTTGGTAATCTCTGCAGTTATTTGAGAGATTATTTCTGATTTCATTTTTTACACAGCCTTATTCAGTTGCTTTGTTGATACTACTTTGGAGAGACTTGTTGGGGGCTTTTGGATCATCCCACTGAAAGAGTTTTGGCCCAGACAG
The DNA here is from genome assembly GCF_034190915.1 of Cavia porcellus. Lineage (NCBI taxonomy): Eukaryota > Metazoa > Chordata > Mammalia > Rodentia > Caviidae > Cavia > Cavia porcellus. The sequence goes on from NW_026947512.1 coordinate 4,388,016, forward strand.
GACACTGTAGCCAGTAAAGCCTCAGGAGGAACAAAGGAGCTCCTATCTCCCCCACCCCTAGGAATTTAACTATGGCGCCAAAGGAATACCAATGGGCTACTTGTGCATCCCTAATGTCCCTCGGGTACCACCCCTAGCCTAGGCTACATGTATGCCCCCACTCCACGTGTTCCATGTAAAGGTCATTTATATTTCATACTTCTTATCTTTTCAGCTGCCGCCGGTCCCCCAAAGTTCTATCATATGGTTCCCTGACCTGGAACAGCAAACGAGTGACTCCTGGGGCTTTCTCAGTTTGAGTCCCCTGCTGTTCAGGACCAGGACAGCACTGCATCCTGCATTAATTCCTCACTTCTACATTCGGGAGCTGTAAACTTGTTGCTGCTGACTCACAAACAACACTGACCCAATTTACCACAGGTGAGCAACCCCTGGAGATTGCCCCTAGGCCGGGCCCCAGGCGGGTTTTCTGCCTGTTTCTGTGGGTTCCCATGATGCTCTCACATCCTTAGATAGCCCAAGGCAGGGTCTTTCTGGGCCAATCTGTGTCCACACCCAGAGACTTTCACGTCCTTTGGGTTTGGATGTCCCAAGGTGGAGTTTTCCTGGGCCAGCCCACACTGAGAGACTTTCACGTCCTTCAGAGCTTTTTAAGCTCTCACAGGCAGACTTGTTACTAAACCCATGTAAAATCCACTCATACATATTGGTGACAGCCAATTCTTACGAAGTTTTAGAACCATATAATATGCCGATCGGTCTATAAGTAAAAAGTGATGACTTACACTTAGCAGACCATGGTCCGTTGCCTCATCTGGCTATAACTCTGTGGGCCAGACCCCACACCAGATTTTATCTTGGGGACCACTTCCTGCCCCCCCCCAAAACCATACCTATCTATGGTTTATCACACTGACAACAAGTTTACAAAACTATCTTTAATCCTTTGTTTTGGGAACGTGTCCTTTCCCGCCAGCCAGCGTCCCCGTCCCATTTGTTTCCTCTCCACCTCCTTCCCCCCACCCCGCCACGCGAGCCAGCCCATTCCCCGCCAAGATGGAAAAAATGAGCCCAGATATGCACAGACTGCTTTAACCTCTCAACTCTTCACGATATCTTGGCTCTCATGCCAAGCTCCAGATCCACGTGGGTCAGCTCTGACACCATGCCCTAATCAGCGTGCCCTGCAAGCAGTTTCAGCTCCACATGGCGGCTCAGCTCCACGTCAGTAAGTCCTAGCTTTACTCCCTGCGGGCCGCCTCCCAGCCCCGCCCGCTGCCGCCCCAGCACCGCCTGCCCCTTGCGCGCATTTCCGGGGGCAGTCCTAGGCCTTCCTCACATGCTATGTCCCTACGCTCGCCCATCTTTACTCTGTGTGTGCCGCCCCCACCCTGGTGCCCCGCCTGCCCTAAGCACCCCACCCACTCTGCGTGTTCTACCTACGTGCTGCATGCCAGAGAGATCCCAGCCCCCACCCCTGCAGGTATGGCGCTGTCTGCAGGTGCGCTCTGTCTGCCAGTGCAGAGGCTGGTGTAGCAGACAATTGTGATCTGATGCTGTATTTGTGTTTTCAGATATAAAGTTCAGATTGTTTCTGCTGCCTTTTTTGTGTTCCAGCCATGACAAATGTTTTCTTTTAGATCCAGATATATGCTTAGATATGTTTAACAACTAAAATTAAAAATAATTATAAATTTTTTTTGCTGGGAACCACTAGCTTTTTTTCCAAGCAAGGGTTGTATGATACATGCAAAACAGCAAAACTGGCACTGTGGCAGAAGCCAAACTTAAACCTTTTCCCAGCCTGTCTGCCTGCCCTGGCTCAGCCCTCCACCAAGCCATAATTTAAATAATACCATAGCTGATTTCTCTCCTAAATAAAATGGTAAAAATTAATTAAACAGGCCATCCTCTAAAAATCAGATGCAAATGGCATTAGACATTTTAATAACATAAAGAGATACTTATATATATGACATAAATAAGATATCAGTTCCTAAAACTCTCTGGACCTGTCCTCCTTATGGGAAGTCATTACTAAAGTTATAAATACCCTGTTGATTATATTTAACTCGTGCATACTTACTTAATTCTGCATACCTTCTACTGTAGTCCAGATCCCAAACAAAAGGCAAAACTTGACCTTCAAACCTCATAGAGACCTTAATATGGCTTTTTGTGTTTTCAACAATAGAGATCACAATAACACTTGTGACACTTGGAGTTCTGAGACAGGTAAACTGACACAAGGTGGAGATGCCTGGGCCCCCCCATGGACCATGCTTCAGATGCAGCAGAAGACACTGGGCAAGCGAATGCCCCATCCTGGCCTTCTTTGAGACCTTACCCCAGGGCTACTGGACTGCCCTAGCCACCAGAGAGTGGGTAAGACATCCTAACTTCCATCCCTCACAGGAAATATCAACACTGCCAGATTCATCACCGACAGATCTGCTTAAACTTGCTGCTAAAGACTGACAGAGATCAGGGCCAACAATAGCCTCCTTTATGGGTGTCTGTCTCAGAGTCCAAGTCCCACTAAAAGTCTCAGGTAAGACATTCTCTATACTTGTGGACATAGAGGCCATATGTACAGAGTTCTTCCTGAGTTTTTAGGCCACTATAATAAGTCCTCAATCTCTAAGAGACATTGAGGGTCAACCTATGCCATTTATAAACAGGGCCTATTTTGTGCAGGTCCCAGCCCTAAATCTTAAAATGCTTTTATTCCCTTGTGTTTATACAGACTGACTTAGACACACTGAGGCCTCAACAGCTTACACTTGTTATCGCTAGTAAACCTCTCCTCAGTGATATAAGACCACCTCCTTCCTTTCTTATTCACCAATTTCTCAGGCAACCCTGGTCAACATTGACAGACAAATTTTGTCTTCTCACTTTGTTTATACTTTTTCAGGATACATAAAAGCCTTTCACACAACCAGGGAGACTGCTAATATACTTGCTAAAGTTCTGTGTAGCAAATCATTCCAAGGACTGCAACCAGATTAAAGTGACCCATACTTGATATTCTTGGCAACCGCAACAGTGGTCAAAGTTGCTAGACTGCCATCCTAGTTTCATATCACTCAGGCTAAGTGGTGCCCTTCCAGCCCTAGATCTAGCCATCCTGTTGCCTACTCATCTCTGCCTTACCAAGCCTCACAGCCACAACTCTCAGGCTGTCATGTTTTATTATCCAATTTGGTTTCTAATTTCTTATTCTTTTTACAGCAGGACTCTTGACAGTCTTTCCTAAAGACTCCCACATCATGAGTAAGATCATCTTGATAATGTTCTATGTGACAACTGTCTTAGTTCTTTCTACCCTCAGCTGTTTGGTTAAACGTAACATCCCTGAAGGCCTTGGCCCTTACCTTCCCTATACTGGTACAGCCACTGCCTTCCCTGCTCCCCCTATTTTTTTCCAGTTCAACTCCTGGACCAGAGACAGGTTTTACCCACATACCCTTTTAACTTTTACCCTTTCAGATGGGGGAGTAATCACCTCTCATAACTTTACTCCTCCTAATCCCACATTTATTTTTCAGAATTCTGCCTTACCATGGAAATGTTTCTACCTCAACATGGTCCTGATATAATAACGTGTCTAAATCAAAGCCATCTTTCCTTCTACCTCACCTGGGTCCTTAAATATGACAGTGCCATGCCTCCTGATAACATCTTGTCTTTTTGTTTTTCCAGTCTAACATACGTGTAATCACCAGTGAAGTTGTCCTGACTAAAACACCTGGCACTCAGCTTCTACCTGGGCATCAATTGTCATCCCGTCGACTCCCCTAGACCCCAGTACAGTGCCCTCTGCCAGCAGGAAGCAGTTAAAGAGAGAAATCTTCGCCCCTTTTCATAATAATAATCATAAGACGGGATATGAAAGAGTTTTGGCCCAGACAGGACACTGTAGCCAGTAAAGTCTCAGGAGGAACCAAGGATCTCCTATCTCCCCCACCCCTAGGAATTTACCTATGGCGCCAAAGGAATACCAATGGGCTACTTGTGCATCCCTAATGCCCCTCGGGCACCACCCCCAGCCTAGGCTACATGTATGTCCCCACTCCACATGTTCCATGGAGAGATGGCCGACCCCAGGGGGAGATGCCATGCCCCAGGGGGTTGGGGGTGTCTCTCCCCGCATTCTCAAAATAAAGGTCATTTATATTTCATACTTCTTATCTTTGCAGCCACCACCAGTCCCCCACAGTTCTATCACCCACCTCATTGCCCCCATTGTTCGCCTTTGGTGAACCAGATGTCTAGGGTTGCATCTTGTTTAAGTGTCTTCTCATTTCTTTTTCTTTTTTAGTTAATTCCTGGGGTGATGCTTGTAAGTTGCCTATGGTGGGTTGATTTATTTGTGGTATTTAGGATACTTAAGTGATGATTACTTCTTTGAGGTATCTTCCAGCTGTAGCTGGATTTTGGGTTTTGAGTCTGTTGGAAGATCTTATCTCTTCAGTTTGTTGGAAATGAGAAGCTGTTACTCATTTGGTCTAGTCTCTGGTTCTTTTGCACTGTGCCACAATATTTTCTGTGACCGTTAGTTAATCTCAGTCATGGATTATCAGAGCCAAACAGCTGTTTAGAATAATTTTGTCAATTTTGGCTGTAGTGGTACCAATAGCATCAAACACAGCCTATAAATCAACAAACTGACCTAACCCTTAATTTGCAAATTTTAACCATATGAACTAGATTTGTAACAAAATGTAAAACAAGCCAGATAATTATATGCCATATGTAAGTTTATAATGTGTTAAATTTTGCCCTCGGGATTAAAATTTAAAATGGAGTACAGAGAAAATAGGTGGAAAAAGAGAAAGAGATTACAAGTAAGGTTGGAGGACAAAGATGGGTCTGGACAACATGGAGAAACTGGTACAGAAGATTGAAAGAAAAGAGAAGTAGAAGAGATAAAAGATAGAACAAAACAACCACACCCAAAAAGAGGATAGGAACCACTCTCGCATTCATAAAAAAATGAAAGAGAAATAAAAACAAACTGAATGAAACAAATAAGAAAAAACAAACAAAAACCAAAAATGAGAACAAACAAACAAAATAAAACAAAGAGTCCACCTCCAGGATTCTCTCTGGGTCCACTAGTAGACAGCCTGCAGAGACAGAGTCCCAAATCATACCACTACATTCCAGCAAGCTAGCTGTTGCTTTATGGCAGAATAGTAGATAACCTTAGCAGGCCTGCCCGAGACCAGTCTCATTGCTTGCTGCAGTCAACCAATTTCCACCAGTCTGTGCCCAGCTGGGAGCTACTGGGGGAAGCTGGCAGCAGTTCTGGTTCCAAGCTTATGGGCCGATTCCAGCATGGCTCCCAGTTAATCTCCCGCCCCTGCGGGAGGACTGAGTCCTCTGCACTCACCACCAGCCAGCGCAGCCAGTGCAGTACTCTGCATCTGCCACTTCCCTCCACTGCTGTGTCTCTTTGCAGAGCTCTCTGGGGCCACCAGCCACCACTGTCACTGTGACTGTGCGTCCCCAGGTTCCAACAGCTCCTCTCACACATTAGTCTGGCTCTGGGCGAAGGTGCTGCTTCACCTTTGTTGAAGTTTTTCTTTTTACTCTCTCTGAAGGCTTCAATTCACACTCCAGATTCTTCCTGGGACCAGGTGACCTACACTGCCTTTCTTCTTGCCTTCCTCACAATGCTATTCCAGAGTCTGGACAGTGAGTCTCAGAGAAGCTCTTTTCTCTGCTGCTTACTGCTCCGCCATCTTCCCGGAAGTCCGCATGAGAAGTACGTTAAAGAATCAACAACTGGGATCTCATCTTATTAAAAAGCTTTTGTGCATTAAAAGAAATTACCCACAAAGTGAAAAGACTTGGAAAATAATGCTAGCCAATTGTACCTCAGACAAAAGATGTCTATCTAGAATGTATAAAGAATTGAAAGAAACCAGGCCCCCCCCAAATTCAAAGAGCCCCTCCAAAAATAGACACGAAGTGAATATACACTTCTCAGATGAAGCAGTACAAATGACAAATAAATATACAGAAAAAATGTTCAACATCACTGGTCATTCAAGAAATGTAAATTAAAACGATACTCAGATTCCATCTCACCCCAGAAAGAATGGCTATCATCAAGAAATCAACCAATAACAAATCCTGGCAGGGCTGTGGAGAAAAAAGAATCTCTCTCCACTGTTGTTGAGAGTGTAAACTGATACAACAATTGTGAAAATCGGTGTAGAGATTCCTCAAAAAACTAGGATTAGAGCACTCATTGGACCCAGCTATTCTCCTTCTTGGTATTTTCCCAGAGAGTAAAAAACATCATTCCACAGCAATTTATGTATACCCATGCTTATAGCAGCACAATTTGTAATAGCTAAATCTTGGAAACAGTAACTAAATCTTGGAAACAACACAAATGCCCATCAACCGGGGAATAGATTAAAATGATATGGTATTTGTATATAATGGAGCTATAAAGAAGGATAAATTCAAGGCTTTATTCAGTCATGGATTATCAGAGCCAAATAGCTGTTTAGAATAATTTTGTCAATTTTGGCTGTAGTGGTACCAATAGCATCAAACACATGTTCCACGGAGAGATGGCCGACCCCAGGGGGAGATGCCATGCCCCAGGGGATTGGGGGTGTCTCTCCCCGCATAGGTAAATGGATATCATACTCACAAGTGAAGTAAATCATATGTGCATGTGTAAACATCATATTGTCCCCTTAGTGTAAGAAACGCAAAGAGTTAATAAGACCCAAAATGTACAATATACATTGTAAAAGAGAAAGGAACTGCTCAAAAGGAAAGAACAACTGGGATGGAGGAAAGGAGAAAAGAAAGAAGGAAAAGAGAAAATAAACATATATATACACACACGTGTATGTATACATACCCAGATAGTTAAGGTAATTATACTACTAATTTCTTTTAGTTCATTGAAAAGAATGGCTTCTGCTTTGAATGTCTGATCAATTGTGAGGACCTATGTCTTATAATCTAAGCAGCTACTCTGAAGATAAAAATATGTTAACCACTTTTAATCTCTTATTATCTTAGAAATTTTATTTATTTAAGATTAAAAAGACACTGAAAAGAAAAATAAGAAGCAATACAGACAGAAAATAGCAACAAGAAACCAAATATAATAACAGTATAGGTTTACAAAACAGGAATTTGGCAATGGTTGTAATACTGCATATTGTTACCTTGAAGAGGGTTGCTTATATTGACAGATACAGATATGTAAAATTGATCAGATCATATGAGTATTAACTGTTCTTTTCCAATAACTAGTACAGTTAGTAGTATAGTCAGTTTAGATATTATATATAACACACACATACACAAATTTATGTCTTTTTCCTTTTCCTCCTTTCCCTTATTCCAAGTGCTTTTCCTCTTTGAACAGTTTCTTACTCTTATGCAATATTTATTATAAAGTTTGGAATATGTATAATTTTTCAGTTTCTTACACTAGGGAGACAATATGGTGTTTACAAATGTGAATTTGATTTATTTCACTTATGAGTATGGTCTCAAGTCACTTGCATTTACTTATAAAAGTCTCGATGCAATCTTTCTTTGTAACTGAGTAGCACTATATCACATAAAAATACCACATATTTTTTATCCATATAAGATATTAAACTGATAAGAACAATACTACACTTGATCTTAGCCAGAAGGCCAAGAAGTGATTATCTTAGAAATTTCATTTATTGTTTTTATCAGGTTCTTTCCTCTTTAAAATAAAAATAAATTCATAAACAAGAGTTTGGGGCCACAGACAAGAAGTCTGCCATGTGCCGAGAGGTGGGGACATGTGCGTGGGTCAGCATGGACTTGTAGAACTTTGTTCATTTCACATTAAAATTTTCCTAACCAGACAGTGAGAACGGGCTGTGCTTTCACAGAGTGCATGCTTTAAAACATTTTGTATGTGCATCTTTTCAGCTGAAGGTATGCATGCATTTTCAAAATTAAATTGTAAACTCCACAGCAAAGCACTGTTTGTTAAGTCAGGAGACATTTCTCAAGTGCTCCCGGGTAGACCAAGTGTAGCCCTGTAGTAAGGGTGGAGAGCTGGAATGAGCGCTGGGATTTGGTGGACTGTCTCCTCTCCTCTTCTGGAACATTTTCTAATGAGAGATCATCTTGGTTACTACTTCTTAAGAGCAAATGGATAAAAATGGTGAGGTTTTTCACCTCTGGAAGGCTAAGTGATCAGATTTTGTGAGGAAACCTAAAACAACACAATAATAACACATAGCTTCAGATTTGCTCAGGTAAAATCAAAAGTAAATTAGCTCTTTACTCTTTGGAGAGAATTTTGATTTGGAGAAATCAAAAAAACAAAAATGAAAATACTTCATTTGAAATAAAAATCTTTTTTAGCCAGGTCAGTGGCCCACACCTGTAATCCCAGCACTTGGGAGGCTGGGGCAAGGAAGAGACCAGCCTGAGCTACAAAGTGAGCACAAGATCAGCTTGAACTGCACAGCGAGACTCTGTCTCAACAAAACAAAACCAACAAAAAACCTTTAAAAATAATTATTTTTAAATGCCCATGGTCCTAATAGACTCTACATAGCGTTCAATAGTGTTGAATAGGGAAAAGCGTCTGTCTGAAAAGTTACGGGTCTACCCAGATGGACTGGATGCCCTGATACTGGGTTAGTGTTGTTCCTAAGAAATCACAGCTTTTTCCTTCTGACCTGATCAAACTGTAGTTGACACCGTACCTCCCAGAGTCAAAGGCCAGCAGAGCTCCATCCAACAGGCCCTTCCCAGAGGTGTACTACCCAGAATCCCCCAGCACAGGTTCCCTGGAGTTTCCTGTGAGGACTATGCACCGGAGAAAACAAACTACTTCTTTCACAGAGCAGCTGGACCCCTAGTGCAGGAGAATGGCAGGCATCCACCGAGTGTTCCTGCCTCCGACTCTACTATGACTGTGTTGTTAAGTGACTGAAACAGGAGCAAGTAGCCAAACCTGTTTAGGCCTCGTTACTGTCATGTGTAGGGAGTTTTGCTCAGACAATCTCGAGAACCAGCGCTGACTGTCTATACTTTATTGTAGTCTGTGCTTTCTCTGAATGACCTTTGAGGAACAATATAATTGCTCCTGATTGGGCTCCTGCATCCTCCACCACTCTGTGAGGTCTCAGTTCATTTTCAGGAAATTCCAGGGATCCTTTTATGTGTTCATGGGCCCTATGTGGCATCTGTCATGGGCTTCCGCTTGTACCGTGATGCCTTTATTAATGTTCATTGCCTAAAAAGCCACTTGACCATCCCCAACCAGCTTGTTGCCAGTGCCCTGTATTACAGCACTGATGTCCCAAAAACTAACGCCAAGGAGCCATTACAGTCTCAGACGAATTCAGTATGCCCCAGATGCCACAGCAAGCAAGGGGGCAGAATACTGGTCCCCTTACCGTCAGTTCACTTTGTCATCTGGCATCAAACTGTCCTCCTGACTTCCATTCCAGCTTCTGAAAACCTGGCTGCTGCAGCTTCTCCTTCCTGGGGCTGAGGATGTGTGGGGCTTGGGGAGAGAGACTGAGAGTCCCAACCCCACTCCAGTCTGGGGTCTACACTCCTACCACAGAATCTCCTTACAAGGTGACCCTTGCCCCATTTTCCAATCACTCATACTCAGGGAAGTGTGAATTGCCCAAAGGAGCCCACTTTAGGCTGATGTGGGGGAACCCTGATAGCCTATTTAAAGAAAAGAGAAGTACTGGGGTTTTGAAGCTATTCATTTTGAAGACTATTCATGGAAACAGGGAAATTAAGCATAGTCTGGTGGAGTGTAAACCCTCCGCACAGGAGCTTGGGCCATTGTTTCCTTCATAATGACAGTGTACCTCTGGGAGCTTGGGCAGGGGCCCTCTCCACTGCTCAGCACAATCACCACAGGCTGTTTCAGGTATCAGGAGGAAAGGAGAACAAAGCTATATTGTCAGGAAGCCGGAGGCTGACCCAAACACAACAGCACTTCAGAACATTATTTTGGAAAATATTCTCTACATCGCTGCCTGTGGTTGTTCAGCCTGACCCTTAGTCAGACTGGACTGGAAGAGGAAAGCTACTTATCATTCAGCAGGGGGACTTCCTGCTGCTCTTCTGTTCAGGGGAGAAGCACAGAGAGAAAAACAGGGCTAACAGGGTGAGGGTGCACCCAGCTGAGAAGAAACCCACTGCTCTGCCCTCTTTATGCTTGTCTGAGACCTCTTTCTGGGGGTTGTAGAGCTCCCTTAGCTTTGTGGTTAGATGTCATCGGGAGAAAGGTTGGCTCCACTTGAACATAAACCTTCTTAGAAAAGGTTCCTACTGGTTGGGGATTTAGCTTACTGCTTGCCATGAATGAGGTCATGAGTTCGATCCCAGGTACCAAATAATAATAATAGTAACAACAACAACAACAACAACAACAATAATAATAAATTAGCAAATAAAAATAGAGGAGGTTCCTACTTACTCACGTGCTCCTTTAAAACTAGGGCCCAGTGAGGCCTAGAAATCCCCGAGGTAAAGGAGAGATCCAAAATGGTAAAACTAGCATCTTTAGTTTTAAATTGTTATTCAAGAAAAAATTGTCATCTGCCTTGAACACAAAGCCCATATCTTGCCTACAAAAAATTGTCAAAATGGAATCTAACATGCGTCTGTCATCAGTAACATACTTCTGGTCCCATTTCTCTTGATAATTTCATGGGCTACCCCAAAGTAGATTCAAATGCCCTGCTGATACAGAGGTTATTGCTGTTATGTCTTTAAGCCATGATTTGAGCAAAATTAAATTTCTCCAGAATCATGATCTTTCAGGGTTGTCTGACTGAATTTGCCATATTATTAGTTAACCAATTTGGCTTCTCAAGAAGTAGGAGAAGCTGTAGAGGAATCTTGCAAAGTTAGAGATGAAATGAGAAAGAAAAGACAGATGTTCTCCCAATGTCCCAGTCAGCTCATAGGTACGTACTGGCTTCTGGAGTCACTCGTGGTTTGCTTTTCATGCACTAACCCATTTTCTAACCCAATCACTCGTCACACATGCATGGAAGCCCTGCCATATGCTCAGCACCATGTTAAGGATAGATAGATTTGTAAGCAGAACAGAATTTCTTATAGACTGGTGAAAGAGACAGACTAATACGACACAAACAGATTACATAATTGTAATTGTGGTAAGTGTTCGGAAGGAGAAATACAGGCTGCTATGAAAATAAATAGCAGGACTGGTGAAGGGTCAGAAAATTTCCATGAGGAAAGCTGAGCCCTGAAGGATTAGCTGGATGCAGGGGAGGGGACGGGAGGGAGGCAATGTAAGTGGGAAATAATGGCAGGAGGGAAGGGAAAGGCAGGTGAAAAAGCGAGTCTCAGAGATACGAAATCTTAAGTAAAGAGCAAGCCAACAGAACTAGATAGCAAAACAAAATAAAAGTGAGCTGCAGTGGCTCAGAAATGTGTTCCTGAATGGCAGAGAGTGCATGCAGGCCTATCCACCCACCTGGCTGCTGCCCCTGCCACAGTAAGGACAGCAAGCACCGTGGAAGGACAAGGTCACCGAGATGACTCCCTGAGGCAGATGGATGCCATGCATTCTTTATAATATCATTGTAGTTGTGGAATGGCACGACGGCAGGTTGGAGGGAGGGCTCAAGTTAGTCACTGAATTCCCATGATGGGGCAGACCGTGTTGAGGCACTGTTTTCCTCTTTCACTTAACTTCCAATAGGGCTGTGATGGAGAGTATGTACTTATATCCTCAGGGGAACGGCAGCCCTGGGAGCATGAGTTCAAGATGGTGACAAGCCTGCTCAAACGGACCGGTTTCCAGTACGGGATCTGCGTGCTCCTATTCTGCTTTACATCCTTAGGAGACTCACAGAGCTCATCTGGTCCTGGTCCTTTGTTTTCTAGCACAGGAGACGAGACTCACAGAAGTTAAAAGATTTGCATAAGGCCTAGGAACTGGGTAAGTGCAGGACTGGACCCCTGCTTTCCCATTGCTAGGCCACACATCTTTTCTGTTCCTGCTGTATTAATAAACATAAAAAATACACATATACCCACTGTCTTGTGAATTACCAGGATGTAGGAAGTATATATAAATTCTTCATCATTTTTTTCTTGAGTTTTACTCATTTTTCCCATGAAAACTTCAGTGCTGAAATATGTAGTGAGAAATTCCTATTATACAAAGCAAAATCCCACTGATAGTGTTTTAAAAAGAAGCAAACATGTATTTTTTAATTTATATTTTAAAAAATTTATATTTTTATGTATTTTTTTAATTTATATTTTTGTATTTTGAGCTTTCGTAAGTAAGGGCATGTTGAGCTGGGCATGATGGTGCACTCCTGTAATCCCAGAACTCAAGAGGCTGAGGCAGGAGGATCATTGCAAGTTTGAGACCAACCTGGGCTACAAAGTGAGCCCAAGGCAAAGCCTGAATTGCATAGTGAGACCCTGTCTCAAAAAGACAAAACAAAACAAAACAAAGGACGGGGGGAGGTTTGTCTTTTGCTTTTTATATTGTAATCTTGTACATTCATCTAATAAAATATAAAGTATATTTAACTGATTTGTGCTTGTAGTAAAATCTCACATCCTGAATAATATGTTGGTCTATACACTGAGCAGTGAAATAAGACTATGGAAAACAAAGACAGAAAATGGTAACTGCTGCTTTTTCAGAGATGAAATCTACATTTCCTAACACAGGGTTCCTTCTAATTAATTTGATTCTGCATCTGGAAAATGAGTTCCATCTGATGGTCCATACGATTCCTTCTAGCTTCCGAGATGGGTCTTGCACTTGCACTCGCAGCTAGGTCACCCTCCCTTTCTCAGTCAATAACTGCGGAGGCAGCATTCTCACTGCTGGGTCCCTTCATTTTAATTTCTAGCCCCCACCTATTGGATTGTAGAATGCTAAAGGGAATTTCTGAGGTTTTCAATTCCTGGCGCTGAGCGCCCCCTAGGCACACAGAGGTAAACTGATAGTTTGGAAAGAAATCAGGATTCTGGGAAGTTGCCCCTTAACTAAGGTCAGCAACAAATCCCTGAACTTCCCTTTTTGTGCTATGAGGCAAGCACCGTGGGACTTTCCTGAATTGGGCAGAGAGGGAACTTGGAGGAATAAGAAGGCGTAGGTGGCGAGCTCTGTAGTCAAGCAGACACTGCAGAGGCTCTGTGTGAGCTGTTCCTTCCAACACAGTTCGAGTTAGAATGCAAGAAAATGAGCCTCTTAGAGAGGCAGCAGATCGTGCCCAGGGGGAAGAACGCAGGGGCCACACAATGAGTGCATGGGGGCTAAAGAACAGGCACTTGAAAAACTTTACTGTTAGAACAGTAACTAAGAACTGAGCTTATTATGCATTAATTATTTGTGTTGCTTGCATGGATTACTTCACCAATATCAGGTGTTTATCTCCGTAGAGATTTTGTCTTTGTATATGTACCATTTTTGCTGCTTTGAAACTTCCACTCTTTCAAAGTAGCACACATGCATCATGTGTACATGTGTATGTGTATGTGTGTGTTGTGTGTGCACTGTATATACTGTGTCTTTGTGTATGCACATATGGTGTATGTCCACATCGCTGTGTTTTTGGGCCTCATGTATGTGTGTGACTCTGTAGTGTACATGCACACTGTGTATCTTCGTGTTTTTGTGGTATATGTATGTGATGAATGTGGTGAGTACTGTGTGTGCTGTATATTTGTGTGTGTGTGATGGCAGGGACGCTGTGTGTTTGTGTGTGTGGTGTGTATATCTGCATGTGTATTTGTGGTGTATATGTATCTCTGTGTATGTTAGTGTGGTCTGTGTGTGTGTACGTGGGTGTTGTGTGTGTTCACGCCTATGTGCTGACTCTGGCACTTTGGGTCTAGATTCTGGGTTCCTCTCTGAGGTTCCAGCTTCAGTGTCAGAAAATGAGACTTCCTCAGCCCTGCTGAGGACTGTACTTCATGTCTAGGGAAGCCGAGCACTTCCTGTGGCAGACACTTAAGAGTCTGCTCAGCCACTGTGGACTTGCGGGTGTGACATCAGCAGCTTCTGCTGAGGACAGTGTCTGCGGATATCAGCAGGGCCAGCACATGCTGGGGCCATTATCACAGGCTTCGTGGGAGAGGGGAAGGTTTTCTCGGAGATAGAGTTTCATTCTTTATTGAAAGGAACACAAAAGCGGAGGAAAGAAAACATCTCTTGGATGAATCAGTCAGTGATTCTCATTAGGCCCGCCTGTGTCAACATCGTCTGATCCTCTTGCAAAACCAGGAAGAAGTGGCCCTCGTCCTGATCCACTGTGCGGGTTTTCCCCTGGTTTCCCACCTGATTTCCCGCCTGGCGAGTACACGTACCTCTGCCTCGCCCACAGGCATGTGCAGGCCTCCTCTCCCTGGCTCCCATCTGGTTCACACTTGAGGGGCAAAGATAAAGCCTGTAAGTCACAGCATTCTAGGCTGAATTTTCGGTTTTGTCTCAGGAGGAAATGACTCCTCTAGTATGGCCATCACCCACTGGGTTAGATGCAAGAAGGAATACACAGTAACTGGACCTGTGCTATACTAGCTATGGTATGACCACTATGTAGTCGCTGTTAGAGTTTAATTTGTTTTTCTGTATACAGGAAATATTATAAAGTTGTATCAGGATCCAGTGCAGAAAGTTGAAATTGTCTTTAGAATAAACACGGATGCACATCCCATTTTCAGTCTGCTGTGTGACCCAGGACAGACCGGGAAGGTGCTGCCTCACTGGTGCAGGACACAATGCCTGTCCTGACCGCTGGTGGCTAAGCTAGCCTGCAGTACATGGCTGAGGCCCTGGGATATGACATGAATTCAGTGTGTGGATTGGCTCACTCAGCCTTCAGTGAAGACTCCTAGGAGAGGAGTTTGGGAAGCTGAATGTCACGCTTTCCATTGGCCTCTCAGTAAGGCTTCTAGAAGTAAATCATCCTTGCAAAATAGCTACACCTGAACATGAGATGAACAAGATCACATGGGCCATGGTTTGCTGGCTAGCCAAGTTGGGGACCCACGAGTCTTCCAGTGCTGGTGCCCTGAAGCATCTTCTCCAGCTTCTGGTTTCAGGCTTTTAGAAGCAACAACAGTTTTTTAATGCCAGCATAGCTCCAGGTTACCCAGAGGTGGGACTCTCTCTAGTAAGTCATTTTTATACTGTTTAGGAATCCCTAGTCTAGGACCTATCCCTTTAGGTCTTGTAATAATTTGGTCAGCATTGTATTCCTTGATTAAGTCCCTTCTTTGTTACTGTAAATAAAGCAATTTCAACTTCCTGCACTGACTCCTGAAGGATACAAGTTTACAATATTACTTGTGTATAGAACAGATTAAGCTGTAACAGCTACCACATACTAGTATAGTATAAGTTCAGATTTTTAGAGATGCTTATTTTCATCATCTGAGTAAATCATGCAGCCCTGAAGAGCTAATCAGGTACGAATCTAGATCCCTCTGCCATGAAAGGTTGGTGTCTAACCACTACCCCTCCTGTTCATTCTGGGGGGACTTTGCTGTTTATCAGGATGCATTCAGGTCCAGCACAGAGTGAGAAATGCTGAAAATAGCTGTGGGCCCAGGGCTGTGGGAGCCCAGAAGAGAAATCTGTCTTAAGCCGAGGAGGAGTTCAAGATGGTGTCTACTTTCCACCTTGACAAGGGGTCATGAGCCCTAGATTCTTTATGACGTTGGGTGCCTCTGCCTCATACTCCAATGGCATGCTTCCCAAGTAATCATGATTTAGCAACTCTAGATCCAAAGCTCTGTGTCAGGCAAGTCATCTCCAGACCTGGAACTCTGGGATACTGGTGGGACTCGTTCCTGCCGGCTGTTAGAGAAGTCCACAGCGGCCATGAGTTCAGCCAAACTGGGGCAGTTTTCATCCTCAGCCCTGTTCTCTCCCAGCTTCTCATGAGGCTGCTCTTCAGGAACATCACCTTGCTGAAAGCGCCTGGGGCCAGGGACTTTGTTTTCCTCAGCTGGTTCCTCTAAAATCTATGAGGTTTCAGATGCGCAGTGAATGAATGTCTGAGTGAACGAAGCAGCTCGCACTGCAGCTGTGTTCTACCATCTGGAGTCTGTCTCCAGATGGTGTCTCCTAGTTCCAGCTCTCTCACACCTGCTTCTGGCTGCCACTGGCCACTCACACGTCTGACCTTGCATGCGTCACTGTCTTCCAGCAAGCTTGCCTTTACTTGAGGCTTTCTTTTAATACTAGTGAAAGAATATGTCTTTCCAGGAATTGAAATACTTTATCCTTTACTGTAATGTAAAAGTTATGTGCTAACTCAAGTTTGGGGCTTCTCATATGCTTCTGAAAGGTCCATGGATTCAGAGACCAGTAAGACGTTTCCTCTGCTGTGTTTCCGCAAGGAAGACTCAGCTCTGCAACCACTAGCAGCTGGCCTGCCTTTATTAGGAGCACGAGACCTGGGTGACAGGAAATAAATTTTGAATTTATATACTCATAACTTACAAAAGCTTTAATTTTCTAAAAAAATTGATAATTTTACCCACAAGACGTTGTCCTTGTTTTGATGAGTAAGCGGGAGCCAGGGTCCCACAGCTAACTGATCAGTGACTCAGTTGATGCATTTTGCAGTTTTCTTTGCAGCTAAACCTTCCCCCAGAGTGGCTGGACAGCAGGCATGGACAGCTCTTTTTGTGCTTCCTCTGTTTACCTGATGTGTGTGTGGGGAGCTCTGCCCTCAGGTGGACACAGAGCATAAGCCTGTGCCTTGTCAGAAGTGACAGAAGGGCTTACTGAAGAGTGGGACCAGAGGTGGGGACTCTGGTCTCCTGGCTCCCATCCCTCTTCCCAGGAGTCACTACAGACTCCTGAATTTCCAGGTTATGGGTCCATGTACACGTTTACAACTGGACAGTGAATCAGGAGCCTAATTCTTGAGCCCATTTTCTAACTTCTAGTCCCTGCTCTGTGGCTCTTCTGTCACCACATTTCCCTTCATGGTGACATCCTTAACAGAAGCCTGGGGAAAGATGTGGTGAGGGAATAACAGGAGATTCTGCTCCACGGACAGAATTTTCCAGGTCAATGGGACCTCAGATGTTACGGTATTTTATAGGGCACCTGAAAAGGGGTCTAAGAAACTGATCCCCTTCCAGGAGACAAACCTATGGAAGAAGTTACAGGATAGAGGAAGAAATATTCTTAAAATGATGGCATCCCAAATTCCATACATACACTGTAGTACTTGACATTCCAAAAGCTTTCTCGTACATATCAAAGTAAAAGCTTTGTGAGGGAGGCAGAGAAGACACAGAAACAAGCCCAGACAATAGTGAAATCCTGTCTTAAAAATATTGACCAACCAACCAAACAACAAACAAGGGATGGGGGTAGAGCTCAGGGCAGAATGCTACCTAACATGTGTGAGGTTCTCCCTAGATTCAATCACCAGTACTAGAGAAAATACAATGTGTATATTATACCATCCATTAAAAACCTGTGGAGCTGGCTATGGTGACATACACCTACAACCCTAGTATTTGAGAGGCTGAGGCAAGAAGATTGCCTTGGGTTTAAGACCAGCCTGAACTACATAGCAAGACTGAAAAAAACAATAAGTAAATAAATAGTCCAAGTCATCTGATTCCAATCTCTACTTGCTTATGTGCTCAGCTTGTGTGCTCAGCCTCTTGCAATTTTTCCCTGGATTAGCTCTAGGAGTCCCCAGGAGATATTGCACGTACATTCAGAGACAAGAGCACTTACAGTTTTCCTCGGGTGTCTGCCCTGGGCCATGGCTCTGGACTCAGTAACACTGCCACTGCCTCCCTAAACCAGCATCTTTCCTGTCTTTCCACCAGACCCGCACTTTCTTTGTACATTTCAAGTGCACAGGCTCTCAAACACATTTGGATTAAGGGACCGTGGTTCCTTCTTCATGGAATTACACTTTGTTAGAGACTGCCAAAGCAGCATTATTATGATTCTACTGTGATAAAGGTTAATCCAGATGCCTAGGTCAGTTTTTATGCATTCGTGGTGTGCCTGGGACAGACGAATTTAACAGCCATGAAATTCCATTTAGTATCTTAGCTCTAAGGCTTTTTTTACTAGATTGTCAGTCTGTCAGTCTGAACTCAAAAGGGAGACAAGTACCTGTTTGGTTAAATCCTGTTCAGACGGAGGAACCAAGCAAAGTTCAGTAGCTACACACCGCTAACTGAACAGAGAGGAACTCTTGTTGTAAAGTCTTTTGATAGCTCAGGCAATATAGTAGAAGCAGTAGTGATCTAGTGATAAATCAGAAGGACACAATTCCCTTCTCTTAGAGTTTAAAGTCTAGTTCAGTGATGACAAATCTTTCAGAGACCAACTCAAACTTACTTAATTATGTCAAAGTGCCAACATAATTCAACTTGAATATCAGATGCTTGGCTGCTTGGGTGACTTAGTTCACATGCAGGTAGAGAGGGCAGATGTGCCACTGGTCTAGCTGGGTGATGTCACAGATGCCTGGTTGCCTCTTTATCTAAAATGACTCTATCCTGGAAGGCTGATCTGCTTTATTCAGTCTCCTCCCCCACTCCCTTAGCCCTATCTTCCCACCTATCACTTGAAAGCAAACTTTTAAAAACTAAATTTTCATTTTGAGGTAATTGTAGATGCATGTGCAGTTGTAAGAAATAATATAGAGGGTCGGGGATGTAGCTCAGTGACATAAGTGCCTGCCTGGCAAGCACAAGGTCATGAGTTTGATCCCTGGTAACCCCCTCCAAGTCAAGACTTACTATAGAGTGACCATTTGAACCACCTACCTCTTTTCTCCATCTTACAAAACTATAGTACAATATCACTCATGACATATTAACAATGACCTAGTCAAGATACAGAATCTTTTCATCACAATAAGAACTCATATTTTCTTGCAATCACTGGTCCAGGGCATTGATTGATTAATCTGTTCTCTTTGCCATTTAAAACAAGTTATATCAATGAAATCATACAGTATATAGTTTTTGGGACAGACTCTCTTCATTTTGTGTAAATCTCTAATTTTCTGGAGATTCTTTGAAGTTGTTTATTGCTAAGTAATATTCCCTGATATGGCCAAATCACCACTTAAACCATCCACTTGCTGAAGGACATCTGAATTGTTTTCAGCTTTTGAAATTAAGAATATTTTAGTTATTTTACAGTCTTCTGTGTGAATGTAAGTTCTCACTTTTCTGGTGCAAATATTCAGAGTATAATTGCTGCCTCATATGGTGGCTTTATGTTAGATTTTATAAAATTTACTAAATTGTTTTCTAGTATGTCTGTAACCACTGAGCTATAGAGTTCACTTTTCTGTCCTTATCACAGTCTGGGAAGCTTATATTTGTAATTCCATGAAAACATTATTGTAATACTAGTGAATTAATTCCAATCTACTACTTCTTGTGCAACCCATGGCAAGAATAAAGACACTAAGACATATTTATAATTATGGGCAGCCAAGGGGCCCTAAGTCTGGCCAGGATGAAGGTTCATCAGAACGAAGGCCTTGAACCAGGGCCTAACCCAGATATTATTAATTCATGAAGAAGAGAGTGGCTTGAGGATGAGTGACTGTGAAAAATGGTGAAATTACATGAGTACTGTGAGCTGGGCTATGCAGAAGGCCAGGCAGCACCTCTGCAATATGCAGAGAGAAGCGTGTACAGAAAGACCAATCTGCATAGCACAAGTGAGGTAGCTTTCATGTTCAAGGGGCAGTGCTTCACCTCTGATGTGCAAACTTCTCTGCTCTGGGAAGTCATAGCTTCTTATCCCAAGGCTGGAACCCAGTTGACAGCCCTGGAGCGGTGGCTCTGCCATCCCAACCTGCTCAACTATGTGTAGGGAGATGCTGGGGCCAGAAAACAGTGACTGTTACCTAGCTTCAAAGCTCAGCAGCACCTCAGCTAGCCCTATTTACATTGCTTAGAGCCAACTGAAAGGAAAAGGAAATAGCTTAGCCAGCTCAGTACATATCAGTACATGGAGGCATAGTGGAAGCGACTGCTCTTTATTCAAAGAGAGTGGTCCAGGTGGTCCTCCACACTGAGCATTTTCATCAGCAGTGTGTAAGTGTTCTGGTTGCTTTATCTCTTCACCAGCAAATAAAAATTTGACTACCCCATTAAATCACCAGGACTGTCCACGCAAGGGGGAAATCCAGCAGGGGACACCAGTTGTACAACCCTCCCTCCCCCAGGCCCAGCAGTCTTTTTGTTGTTTTGAAAATTAACTTCTATATCCAGCCTGTTCCACCATTTGTCTGGCTATGTCCAAAAATGCCTGACGTCTCAGCAGTGGCCAGCCAAAACCTTAGGCTTAAGCTACAGGTTCCTCTTCATGTAGTATAATGTTTGAAGGTTTTAACTTGCAGTCCCATCTAAAGAACTGTCTGTCACCCCCGGCCTCTGACTAACAGGTCCCAGAGATCAGTTTGTACCATGTAACCTCAACCCACCCATCTGACATGGGGAAGACTTTAGGAGTTGTTTTGAGACATTCCAATCCTTTTTTTTTGTTTTTACTGTTTTAAACCTCCATCTGATAGTTCTTTTCTATGGCCACAGCGCCCTCTGTGGAGGCTCCGGTAATCACTCTAACCTACCAGGCCTCAACCTGATGGCTTCTTTTCCAGGTACTGTTCTAGATGTTCCTTCTTGCATGGATATTTAATTATGTGAAGGGGGTACAGGTATGAAAGAAGCAAGGTAATTTCAGACCATGATAAATTCTACAAAGATAATACATGGGTTAACATGACAGACAATGTAGTATGGGAAACTCCAAAAAGCTGAGCTTTGTCAGTATTAGAATTTCTGTAGGCTTCTTCCCCCAGCCCTCATAAAGACTAATGTTTTCCATTTCTTCCACAACTTTTTAATATGATATTATTTCTGATTCCAAGACAACAGACTTCACCAGCAATGGTTCCTTTTATATTTTAAATATCTGAATAATATGGTTGTTTGAGCTAGACAAATAACTCCAAATGTATGTTACAGATACAGTGAAGATACTTCCTTAATTTGGAAGCTGTATACCTGTGAAGGTGTCCAAAGACTGCAGAGACCCTTCTGCAGGCCCTGTACTTGTTGATTCCGCATTTGCTGTGAGTTAGTATCTGTGAGGTTCTCTGCATTGAGTACTGGAAGTCAAACTTCTCACATCTTGTACTATTCCCAATGACTTTTTTTAAAAGCAAGAAATTTACATAGACAATGTGCCAAACTGTGATTCAACAGCTTCACCCTGGCAGACCCTTCTGCCAGTTGATCCTGCCATTTACCATATTAGGTTCCTCTCCCAGCTTCAGGTCATCTGTGAGTGTGGTAACACACACTCTCACGCCAGATTTCTCTTGGAAGTGTCGAAGAGAACAAAACCTGAGGCTCACACACCACATGTTCAGACTCAGCATCCACTTAGTCGCTTTGGCCTTGATTGCTTAGGGAGTTAGGAAGTCATCTTGTGTTTCTCCATGTTGCCCTTGAGAGTATTATGAGACTTGGACAACATGTTTCACTAAGATCATGCTGTACATTACCTGCCTGGTAATTTCATCAAGAAAAGCACATTAGTTTGATGGGGCCTGTTCTTAATGCTTTCAAATTGGCTTCCATCATTTGTACATCATCGGCCTCAAACAGTCAGCTAGATTTTTTCTTGTTCCTCCTGCTCTAAAAATGATGAAAACAGTAATTGTCCTCAGAATTTTTACATGTCTCAGCTTTTCCTGCAACTGTCATTTAGGGGCTCTTCTATCAACTCTTTTTTGCTAATTTTTTTAAAACCTAAATGTCCTGCACAGCCACATTGCTAATCTCTCTGTATTATTTTTCTACACACACACACACACACACACACACACACACACACACGTGCTTCAATCATTCTTGTCTATAATAATATGTTAATTTTTATGATCTTTGAAATTCCTTGAGGTGCCTTGCTCTTTGGAATTATTGGTCATAGAATTATTCTCTTTTCTTTTTCTTCTGTGTGTGTTACATTGGAGGTAGGTATTTGGTCTTGGTGCATACTAGGCAAACATTCTTCAAGTGAGTTACATTCCCAGTCCTGAAATCTACTTTTCTAAAGTTTAACCTGTGTACTGACTTTCCATGGAATTCTCTTTCTTAACTATGTTACAGGACTTTAAAATACATGGTTTCTTAAGAAACCAGGTTATCAAATGGGCTTTGGAGTCAAGTAAATGTAAGTTGGGCTTTCAGGTTCATTGCGATTTTGTATTTTTCACTAGTTAATCCATTTAACCCTGTTTCTTCTGTAAAGTGACAATGGTCTTACAAAACTGTGAGAGGATTATAAGAAGTAATACCCAGCATGTAACCAATAAATGTTAATTTTAAAATTATTTCAAGTATGTATTACTGTGATTAAACATATTATATGCTCAATAAATATAAGCTATTATCATTTTATTGTCCCTGTACATTCAATCTATTAACTTTATAAGTTAATATTGAATGGTGTTCTATGCCACGAAACTATCATTTCCTCAAACTTCTTCTGTTTTGAGTAGGAAAGAATTTATTAGATTCATTTTCTTTCAGAGTGTTAGTCTTTTTGATATTTAAATATATCCCTTTTCTATTGTCAGTTTTCTAACCTGTATTTGCAAATTGTCTTTTCTTTTGTTGGTACCAGGGATCAAACTCATGATCTTGCACCTAGCAGGCAAGTACTTGGGCCAGTGAGCTAAATCCCTGGTCAGTCTTCTATATTCTTAAATACTTCCTCAGCTTTATCACTCCATTTTCCTAATCTTTAATTTTCCCCCAAAAGTTTCTGTTCTCTGCAGTATTGATGTTCCTAGAGAAGTAAATAATTCTATTATATATTATAATTTTTCCACCTTTCAACTAATTGTTCTTTTCGGACAGTGAGGAGTCTACCAGCATGGCGGAGAATATGTTGTACAGTCTATCCTTGAATCACTTTCTCATTCCAAGTTCTTCTTTCTCAAAGCATGCTTTCTTTTTTTACACAAACGATCGTGTTCACATTTATTATCCTGACTGTGTTAGTCAGCTTTCTCTTGCTATGAGAAGACACCTCAGGTAATTAGAAAGGAAAATATTTATTTTGGCTCACGGTTTCAGGTGTCTCAGGGCGTGTTCACTTACCCCTCTGGCTGGGCCAGTGGTGAAGAAGAATACCATGGAAGCTGGTGCCTAGTGGAGCAGAGCTGGCAGCTTTCGGAGATGGAGAACTGAAAGAGCGTGGAGGGCCCATTGCCCCAGAGTCCGCACATCCTGGTGACCAGCGACATGCCTTCCTCCAGCTAGAGACCCTGCTTCCTAA
Source organism: Cavia porcellus (assembly GCF_034190915.1). NCBI lineage: Eukaryota > Metazoa > Chordata > Mammalia > Rodentia > Caviidae > Cavia > Cavia porcellus. Next base: position 4,411,384 of record NW_026947512.1, read on the forward strand.
ACTTTCCTGTGCCTCTCTATAGTGCCATTAGCCCAGAAGCCTTCACGGTAATGCGATTTGGACGGGGATACTTAATATTCAAGTCATGACACATACTTTTGCCACCAAAACTTTCTCATTTTCTTCTAAGACCAACTGAGGATATTCACTATTGTTTTTTTTAACACCTGATGTTTTCCATCATACTATCACATATAGTTATGTTTTATCTGAATCTTTTTCCGTTTCTTCATCAAATGTTAATGTACAGTGCTTTTGATCAGTTAATGAGTCTCTCACCACACTGCTCTTTTCCTGTTCTGCCTTTTGCCAAGAGCCTGTTGCTCTTGTTATTGTAAGCCACAGTCCAGGAAAATCAAATGTGTTTTTCAACTTGTTTATGAAGCTAACACTTCCTTTCCAGCGTCTCCTTTTCATTACTAGGTCATTACATTAAACTGGAGTATGGGATAAAATGATCTTCAAAATGGATCCTCAGCGTGTAGCCATTAGCCACGCATGATTTCACAGTGCTCTGAAAGGGCACACCCCAGGTTACTGTGAGTTGTTTGTCCTCTCCATGAAGTGGCCTTGGGTAGTGTCATCAGGCTTGGGAACTCTTGGCAGACTTTTATATTTCAAGTATCCTGTTAAAAAGTCAACAAATCAAATCGACAATAATTATAAACATTATTTTGTCCAGTCTTTTAAATCTAGTATTTGAGTCTGTCTTTGTGCATAATGAAGCATGTTTGACATGACACTGATGTAGAATTTGGAATCTTACTTAATATTATAGGAAAAGTGCTTTTTTCCTTGTTGATTTGATGGCCTGCATGTTCTGAGAACAATGTTACCCTGCTTTTACGCTCCTGGTAAGGAAGAGCCTAATCTACCCTTAACTAAAACCTAATCATTAACTACTCTCCTGAACTAGGACTTCTTCCTGTGGGTCTTTGGATGATGTCAGATGGCATTAAGACTTTTTTTTTCTGCTCTAGAAAACTTCTTCCAGATCAAATTTTTAATGGTTCTATTATACTTCACCACTTAGATTGCCATTTGTTACTCTTTCTCTCATTTTCCTTAATAACAAAACATAATTTTATTCCAGGTGGTCATTTACCTGCTCAGGAGTAAAACTGCTGATTATACACAGAAAACATTTTTATGGCTTTTGTTATTTATTGTGGTCATTTCCAAAAGATTGTATAGAGATTTATGCTGCTGTGGTCAATGTATGAGACTGTTTCCCTTCACATTCCCTCTTAAGATTATTTTTTTGTTGTTGTTTCTTTTCTTTTTTCCAAAATCAATTAAAATCTTTTATTGCATCATTAAAATATCACAGGCGGGTCTTACAATCCAAAAGCTTGTTTCCGTGGCTGGATAACTCTTAAATCTTATTCATCAAGCTACCAAAGTGTTCCTTTTTCAGAAACATAGATACCACTGAAAATTTTCTGATATCTTTGTTTTTGACTGCTATGGTTTGCTGAATCAAAGCAGCTGAATTTGAAATAAGCTCAATGTTTTACTTCTTTTAAAGGATCAAAGATCTTGAAGACAGGAATGATTCTTCTGTGCCTTGTATAGGCAGAGACCCATAGGCTATTAGAGCTGAAGGAATATTTCTCTCGTTCAACTCTTTTTTTTTTTTTTTTTTACAGATGAGGAAATGGAGTCCTGGAAATGTGAAAGGACTTGCCCAAGGTTAATAGGCATTAAACCCCATACACCCTTCTCCTCTTTCAGTGCTCCTATCGGTGCCTGCCCTCCAAGGTCAATTTAGAAGGAGGAGAGTTCTGCCTGTCTTATTTAGTGCAAATGAATCATGTATGATTGACTTCTCATCCCAACTTTCCATTGGCTGGTTTTTTACACCTCATTGTCCAGAACAGATACATACTTTCAGATGTAAGAAAAATATATTTAGTTTAATGTGTTAGTATTGCCTTTACTTTTAATGAATTCACATGAAATAGAAACATTCAGATTAATGAATAAGGATTTAAATGGAAACATAAAATTAAAAGAGAAACTCAGTTTCCACCTATCATAAGAGGGCAATGGCTGATACTGAATGTGAAATTTGATTAAGACTTTATGGCAGCCTGAGGTGAGGGATAAGGAAAGGAAAAATACAAAAAAGAAGAAAGGAAAAGAGAGAGGAAAGAGAACAATATGGGATAATTCTTATTAGCTAACAGGGTCCTCTTCCTTATCTGCACCTTGCTTTCTGTAGTTTCACTTACTCAAGGTCAACTGAGGTCTAAAAATAATAAATTAGGTGGGCTGTCTGATTATATTGTCCTCATACCACTGACTACCTTGAATCATCCCTTTATCCAGAGTATCCATACTGTATATGCTTTATGCCCTTTAGTAGTTACTTGGTAGTTGACTAGGTTACTGAATGCACTGTTACAATGTTAAAGTGCTTATGTTCAAGTGATCATTATTTTTACTTTGTATGGCCCCAAAGGACAGCAGGAGTGATGCTAGCAACTCAAATATGTAAACAAGCTGAAAGTGCTTTCTTTAAGTGAAATATGAAAGTTCTTGACTTAGCAAGGAAAGAAAATTTAAACTAAATTCTATGGTAGAACATATTTTGAGAATAGAAGCTCAAAATGGAGAAAGAAATATGTGGAGCATTGTCTTTACTTTTAATGAATGGAGAAAGAAATAGACATTTGTGCTAGTCTTACTGTTGCACTTGAAGTTGTAAGATTCCAGCCATAGTGTGGGATGGTTACATAGTAGAAAGCCTTCTGTTTTGCATGCATAAGTATAAGAAAAAACATAGTACTATATAGAGGTTGGTACTATCCACAGTTTAGGATATCCATTGAAGATCTTGGGACATATTCTCTATGGAAAAGGGGAATTATTGCGTTAAATGATATAAGGTTCTTAACATTCTTCTAATGATGAATTATAATTTATAAAAACGCTTGTAACAATTTTTGAAAAAAACAAAACATACAGAGTAGCATAAAAATATTTCCATGAGGACCAAGATTTAGCTCAGTGGTATAAGTGCCTGCTTGGCAAACGCAAAGTCGTGAGTTCGATCCCCAATACCAAAAAAAAAAAACCCAAAAAAACAAAAAACAAAACAAACAAACAAAAAAAAAAAACAAAAAAAACCTCATAGAATGGTAAGATAATGTGATTTAAGTTCATAAATTTTTGGTAGTCCAGGATAAGATGGGAATAAAAACTAAAATATTTACAGATACTATGTCTCTTAGACTTAACTGAATGCTTAATAAACGCAGTAACTCTTTGCTGGAGTTTTAATAAATTTGATGATTGAGATTAGATTTTCAAAAAGGTGTTTTATTCTACTAATTAAAGACATGCATATATTTTGCAAACCAGACAAATGGGTTAAAGGTCAACATTTATTATAGCAATAAAGTAGTCTACTAATAATCTTACATGGAAGGAGGTTGTGTTTAGTGGATATCCAAAAATTCGCTGAGAAGGAATGACATGAGTATTTCCAATTGGTCATTATAGCCAGAGGAAAACCTCTGTAAGACCTGGGTGTCACATTTGCCTCTCAATAGCATGGCTTCCTTGTGGATCAATGGGATAACATTAGCCATAAACAAGCATTCAGGGTGCTGTGATTCATCACCATAAGGAGTTATAAGACATTATCAAATTCAGTCTTAAGAGTCTGTCCCATACAAGGACATTTTGTTTGGTTGAAGTTAACGTTCATCTCCTTTTCCAGGTTACTATAGTAAAACCATTCTATCTGAATATCACGAGGGCTATGCCTGTGCCTGGGACTGGTATTTCTAGAAATTGTAACTTTGTGAGTTTAGCTACAATTCAATTTATCAGCCTTATCCAATGATCTACATGGAATTCTTCCACAGCTTAGTTCATAACAAGTGAATGAGAGGGATTTACTCTTCCTATTAACTAGACTCCACATATTTTAAAGGATATTTTTGATTGACTGTTGGCCTGATTGTGTTAATTGGATGGCTCCTCTTCGGAAACACATGGTCCTGAGGGAATCTTTTATAACATAAAAGAATCAATATACATCATGAAAGGTCAACATTCCATCAAAAGTTTTTCATGTAGTCCCATAACTCAAATGAAATCTGAAGTCTTCAACATGGTCCCTCAGTTGTGTGTGACCTACCTTTCCCTTCACCTCCAGCCATTATCTTAGCTGTCTGCACTCTCATCATCTTTCCCATTAAAGGACATTTGCCACTGCTGTTCCTGCTGCCTAGAATGCTTGACATCTGACTAATTCTATCTGGTCTTCCAGGTCTCAGGCTGTATGTCGTTCCCTAACCCCTTTTCCATCCTAAATTTGATTCTCTCGTTATACTCTCTCATACTCTCCTACACTTCCTTTTGTAATCCTTATCACAGTTTTCAGTGATTACATTTATTTGAGTAATTATGGCTTCTGAGTGGATGATAAGTTCCAGGAGTCTGGAGTCCTGTTTGTTTTGCTCAGTTCTGAATGTTCAGGTCACAGGAATGGATGGAAATTTGTAGCTTCCACTATTGTGATTTTCTATTCAGCACTGAGCTTTCATTATTCTTTTTGTTTTATTTTATTTTGTTTTTGTTTTATAGAGTTCTTATCACTTAAAATGAAAAGTTAAGTGGTAATTCTTTTTTTTTTTTTTTTTTTTGTCTTTTTTTGTTTGTTTGTTTTTATCGGTACCAGGGATCGAACTCACGACTGCCCACTTACAAGGCAGGCACTTATGCCGCTGAGCTAAATCCTCAGGCCCAGTGATATTCTTTTCTTCCTAGCATTTTCTTTCCCATGTGGTGCTGGCTGGTTACAGGAAAATTTCTTCCACAGACAATGAGGGAAAAGGGTGCTTATTCTCTGAGAAGAGAGCTGATGGAAGCCTCGTGTGAGAACCAGACAAATTCCGAACTGTCTTCCTAGCTCAGTAGAGAGGCTGGGGTATCTTAGAAGGGAGGGATGCTGGGGCCCAACCAATAGGGACCATCTTCATTCCAGTGGCACCAAGACAGGAGCAGTTCATGCAGCCCAGCAGCTCTCCCTCTTAGGGCAACTGTGAGCCAAACCCAGGCCCCTGCCTAGATCTTGCAGACCTTAGAGCCACCCCAGGAGCAGTGCACACCGAAGGGAAGAAAAGCAATGGCACAGAAGCTTGGTAACATAGGATGTAATCAATTATTACTATAAAGAATGAAAAATAAGGTTTATCCTAAGCTACAATCTTTCTGTGGTTTTGTGTACAAAATCTGAATTTCTCGAAAAGTAAATGTTAACCCTTTATAGGTATAAGCTGACTTGAAAGAGAACATAAAGTGAAATATCCTGGTGGGGAGATGTTGCATACCAAGAAAGACTTACTTGATTTAGAGCCACTGGGTGGAACCCTAAAAGCGCAGGACTGAGAGCCAGGAGACTAGGTTTGCATCTTTGGCTCAGGTCTGCTCTACTCAGTCACTTCCTCTCACGGGGGACTTCAGTTTCTGCACTATGCAATGGAGAGCTTGCTTGAGATGTGTTTTCGTGCAATATGATTCTAAATGAGAAAAGAGACGCAAAGGAGAGGGAGAGAGAAAAAAAGGAACAAAGATTGATTAACTTTTAATATTGGACCTATAGTAATTGAATAGAATCAGTTCAAGTCTAAATGACAGAAAACCCAAAATAATTGTGAATTAAACAAGTCTGAGTATTTTCTTCTTAAATAAAATCTAGCATCTATGACTAGAATGGAGGGTCAGGGACCTGGTCTCCTTCTGTCCTATTAATATGACTGTTATGCTTGTGCTTGGTGTCCCCCCCAAGCCTTATGCAATAATGGAAGTAGTAGCATCTGTGATTGGTTCATTGTCTAGCCCTGGGATTGGCGGTGTGAGTGCTGTACCACCCAAGGCAGGGCAGGCATACTCTATAAAGGCTCTCTTTTGCTGTTCACCCTTGCTTATTCCCAAAAAGTGTTAATTAGGAAGAGGTGCAAAAAATGTGGAGCAGACTGTCAGTACTGAAAATAGAAACAAGATTATTAAATTTGTCCATTTTGTCATTTGGCTAACGTATAATAGAACAATCAATTTAGCTTCTCAGGGAAAGGCAGAAGCTTTGGTATGAAAAGGGGAAGCCACAATCAACAAAGGAAGAGAAAACAGACTGTTGAGACCACAAGGAGACTTAGGAAGCAGGACAAGATAGAAGAGGATGCTGAGAAAACAATGAGCTCTAGCCACATGGCAGGGAGAAATCAGAGCCAAGAAGGTTTAATGAGACCCAGGGGAAATTAAAGTTGCCAAAGTAGAACTCCAGCGAAGTCAGATGTCTACAATTTGCTTTCTTGTTTGTAGCTTGTACCCTGAGATTTATGTTATCATTTCTGTGTGAGATTGTTGGTGACTCATAAAAGATAAGATAGATGAAAGAGGCTAAAAAACCAAGGCGTTTACTTTCATATTTGTAGTCCAAAGATGGTATCCAGGTCTTCTTTCACCTTAATCTATGGAAAAAGCAGAAGAACTGGTATCCCTAGAAAGCTCAGAGATGACAAGTGAAATTTGCTGCAGGGCATAGAAGGTCTGAGTCTTATTCAATTGCTCATCTGTTACAAAACTTTGGACCTGGTCACCCTACTCATACCTCTGCCTTAGAAATAAGGACCTTTTAGGTCACATCCCAGGCACAAGAAAGAGATGAAAGTCACTCAACGCTTTTGCCCAACAATCTGTCCACACTGTGCTCATGTCCTCACCCACCTCTTTTGAGTCTTTTATCAGAGATTAAAGAGTAGAGAAAGAAAGAAAAAGGAAGCAAGATAAAAAAATAGGGAAACATTAAGATATGTGAGCTGCTGTAACAACAGAGTGAAAGTTTGTTTCTATTTCATCTCACAGTCTAACAAACGAGAGGAAAATGGTGGGGAGTCGGGGAGCTATGGCTCTGCCATCATCGATTTATGGCTGTCGGCATTGCCCTGAGCATCAGCCTCCTGCATGCAGATGGGGAGCAAGCCTGGGAAACTGCAAGAGGGAGGCTGGAGGCAGCAAATGGTGCTTCTGCTCATAGTCCACTGATTAGGATTCAGGCTATAGCTGCACTTAATTCACAGGAAACTGACGATGTGAACTCTGTGCTTGTCCATGAAGGAAAAGGAATGAGCTTGTGATGAGCCAGCCACTTGGGCCATGGTGGACATGAGAGGCCACTCTGCAGTGATCCATACCATCATGGTAGTGGGGGTACAAAGCTAACCTTACCCAGAGAAGGATTTTACAGTGCAGGGCAGGAGGCCAAAAAAGTTAGCATCATTAGTTTTCCAAGTGGGATAATTCTTTGACTCTGATTTGTTTCTTGTAATTTTACTCTGATTGGTGACTCAATGGAGAGTTATATGCCCTGCTACATGCCCACGACATTAGACTTGCTAAAATCCTAAAGCAGTCACATGCAAAAAATTCTTCAAAACCTTTGTACCGTTTCATCTAAGGAACAGCCTGAATATACTTTATGCTGGGGAACTTTTAATTTTGGAAGTAGCCAAGTCATTAAGTTATTGATTAAATATATTTCGAACGCACTCCCTCTTCCAGTCACTAGAATGAATATAAGGTGATGAACATGTAAGTCCTTTTCTTAAGAATTTCATAGTTTTTAACTATGTGTGTTTGTGATCCTGGGTCACATGCTTTCCATCTGATGGTACTTGCCGTTTCTCTCCATTATTATAGATTGTCCAGGCATCTGGGTAAATTTACAGTACAATATAGTCATCCTCCTTCAGAGGCAGCTGGGATGCGAATGATTTTGTCACCTCCACATTACACACGGTGAAAGCATAATCCCAATTACAACAGTGTGAGGTGACAGCATCTGATGTTTAGGTTATGAGGGTTCTGGCCTAGTGAATGGACTGATGCCACTGTAAAACAGGCTGCCACAGTGGGTTCTCTCCTGCTCTTCTGGCGTGAGGACTGATGTTGCTAAACTGTAGAGGTTGCACAGTTCAAGACGCTGGCACACACCGAACCAGCCAGCACTTTGATCTTGGACTGCTTAGCCTCCAAAGCGGTGAGAAGTACAGGTCTAGTCTTTATAAATTAAGCAGTCAGTGCCATTAGGCCAAGAGAAACCCTAATCAATTTCACCCTAATTAGTTCTAAAAATGTCAAACCTAACTCCCAAGGGACATTTGGAAGCTGTTCACATAATATTTTCAAAACTCTGTTCTCCCTGGAGGCCACTTGGGAGTTGGTCTCTTGTCCACTTGCAAAATTGTTTCCCTTCTGCCTTTCCATTTTAGGTTTCTAAATTCTGCCCTTGGGTGCATTTCAAAACCTGTAATTGGATCATTCAGGGGCTGAGTCGACTGTGCCCTTATCCATATTCATCTTGGAAAAAAAAAAACAAGCACCATAATTCACTTTCATTGCAAAACTTGCCTATGCTCATTATTTAAAAGCCACAGAATACATTGCATCTCAAACATGGTCACCCATCTCAAAGCCATTTCCCTCTTTGTGTTGCCAATTCAAAATATAATTTGTGATTTATTCCGCTATAAACTTATACACATACACATAGAATCTGTTCCCAGAGTCCTCTGGATTGTATTTGATGAATATTCTCCTCCTCCCTTCACACACGCACCCCCCCACACACTTTCTTTCACTTCAGCGTTCTAATGCAGCCTGCAGATAATCTTCCCAGTCTTTGCTGTGGGTCCTGCCACTAGGAATTCTTCCATGCTCTAAAGTTGGCATTTGAGGGCTGGAAAGCAACGTTATTCCTACTTGTCCTTATTTCATCGTCTACGCAAAGCTCATTATGCTTTAAAGCTCTACTCATTTCCTCCCACTGGGCTCTCCCTGTTCAAACCGGCCCTGGAATGTCCTAATGATGTGAGGAAACCAGCAGGAGCCCCCAGTCACTGGGGCTCCCTGGGGGCCTGATGCACATTATCCTATTTTCCCCACCACTGTTCCTAACTGCCTCTATTTATCCCAATGTTGCACATGAGGAAATGAAGCAGAACCAGGTCAGTCACGTCACAGAATCCCAAGCTGGCAGATGGAATTCAAATTCTCATGTCTGACTTCAAAGACAAAGCTTTCTACTGCTCCAGCAAATTAATTTCCTTATTGAAGATTGGAATTAGTAAAGCACATAACCTCGAACAAGCCTACTAACTTGCTTCCAACATTGGATTTCTTCTCAATTGGAATAGAGCTACATAATCATCAAGATTTTCTACCTGTAATATTCTTTCTGTTCCTGTTGTTCTTGGGCAGAGGAGGATTGTGCTAACTAATAGGTCCAAGGTCAATAATATCATTTACCATTTCCTGCTCTATAAGAGGTGGAACTTTATTCATTTTCATCACCTTAACAAGCCTATGAAGGTGTGGCTATTACCCCCAATTTATAGATGAGGAAACTGAGGCTCAGAAAAGTTCAGAAATATACTTTAAATCATACAGATAAAAGGAAACAAACCTAACAGTAGCTGATTTCCAAGTCTATGCCCATGTGACCATCATGTTACATTTCTGAGGAAAGATGAGGAGCAGGGAGAGACGGCTTTGTAAGAAATGGTCATGTAGGGTCATATCAAAAGACATATGGTACCCCATTAGTATGTATAATTTTCATGTTTTTATGATCAGCTAAATTAAATTTAATTAATAGTGTAAGTGAATAAAATCAGAACAAAAGAAGAGAAAGAAATGGTCAGTTGGGGTTAGATAAATCTGTACACATGGCAGAGAGGGTACACATAAACCAGTTGGGATGAGAAAGGGGGCTGGGAGGGAACAGATGACTAATGAACAGGTAATTAATTATAATTCCTGTCCCAGTACCCCAGCCTCACTCCGTACTCCAGGCAGATGTGGCACACATTTCCACACATAGTGCCCTGCCCTGGATGGACATTTGCCTGGAAGGTCTGGCTGGGCATCCAATTTTATTTGTGGAAGCAGCTTTGACCCCAAGGCACTTAACCTTTTGCTCCCTCTCATCTCATCATCAGGTCCATATTTTTCTGATTTCTCAAAACTTAGCCTAGATGATTTACAGAAACTGCCAAACTCTCAGCCCAAGATCCACAGTGCTTTTCTGGTCCACCTAAGTCTTGGTGCATAGTAGAGAAGGCTTGGTAAATTATCACCAGCTACGATGGCAAATGACAACTTGTGGGGGAGACTAAGCACAGGTCTGCATGGGTTACTGTGAGTTCAAGCAGATGTGGGTTTGGATAATACTTGGTTTCTTCCTTTTCCTGGTCTCAACTTACAGCCTCAGTGGGTAAAATGAGAATGACTGGAACCTTGTAGGGTGGCTGTGAACACCAGAAAAAATATGCATGGTGCTTTAAGCATACTGGGGATTCAGGAGGCAGGTTCTGTTATCATTAATTTTGAGGAAATAGCATGAGGGCTTTTCCTGCCATGAGTATTCAAGTGAGCATCGTCGTTTCCATGATGTTTTGATTGTCCAAAACTGGGTGTGACAGCTGGTGAGTCAAAGCTGACAATATGTGCTGGATGCTAGTGTTCAGAATGAAGCCAATCTGGAGTTGAAAACCAGCTCTCAAAGCTGCCAAAACACAACATTCACAGCTTTCATGGAGGAATCATACAGCTTCTTACGTGGAGAATTTTCAAAATCTGCCTTTTTCGTACTTTAAAATAAAGATGAAATTATTGCCCAAATTTGACCTGTATACAAGAAAATAAAGGAATAATAACCCAACACTTGTAAGGGGAAAAAGTAAACCAGTAATCTCAAAAATAAAGTCAACCTGTGAAGCAGGACAGGCTGTGAAAGGTGAATGTGACATACAGTATGATAAAGGCACTTACTGGTCATTCAGTGGCCCCATGACTTTATTCATGAATTGTTTGCAGTAGCAACTCTGTAGTGATCAGAGATGGCCTAGTGTGGATCGTAAGAAACTGACCTATACAGAATATAGAATGTCACTCACATCTATGGGGAGGGGAAATGAAATGTTATTTGGGCTACAAAGCCCTCGATAATCCTGCACAAAGGGCACTTTTGGGAAGGAGCTTCTCCAGCTTTGCTCTTTGAGCCTGCATGCTCTTCCTCATATGCATACAAAGCCCCTCAGATTATTTTTTAGGCTCATCTGCTAGCTGTTGCAATGAAAGCAGAGTTGAAGAAGGAAAAGGGAGAGTGCAGGCGTGAGGCAGGGAGGTAGGATAAACTGGAAGAATCACAGAATCCTCAGTCAGTGATTTGACGCCATGCAATCAAATGGGCATGTGGACTGAATGACTGTGCTTGTCTCTCGCAGCTCCGTGTCTTTCTGGAAGGCCAAAGTGTTGGGTAGAACGTGGTCGTCATTAGTCAGTGGCCTGACTTGACCTGAGTCAATGTCTGCTTGCTTTACTCTTCCCATATCCTCATGTTCTGGGCTTCCTGGGAGTGATTCCTAAAGGAGGTCAGTTTCAGACCTTTGTGAGGCTAGAACATTCAGTGTTTGGTGTCTGTCCAAGGTTCGCCAGAAGTGTGTGTGTGTGTGTGTGTGTGTGTGTGTGTGTGTGTGATCCAGAGTATGCACAAAGATAGCCTCCTTCCCTGCCTTACATCCCCCCGCCCCCAATCCCCCCGGAAGGTCCTCTGTCTCTGTTTAAAAGCTCCGGGGTAGCTTGATCTGAGAGCTGTCCATCTGTCCCCTCCTTGTTTACTGGAACATTGGGTCACCACAGTGCAGCTGGAATGCGAGCTCTGGGCAGTTCAGTGAGGACGAGGCGGGCTGAGCAAGGCGTCTTGTCATTGTACTATTTGTCCTTCCCTCCCACTGACTTTCTTGAAAGTTTTGAGCCAGGCTTAGTGTGTATCTCTAGAGATGCATTCCAGATTCCTAGCTGTGTGTGACACAGAAAGTTTAATGCCTCTCCCTTTACAAGCCAGGTGCCCTGAAGCTGAGAGAGTAAAACACCTGCACACAGGCAGAGGGGGCGTGAGGCAGTGTGTGACCCAAGAACGGGCATCCAAGTTCTTGTGGTTTGTGACTTTCCACTGTATAACGAAGTTCAGCCACTGTTTCCTCTCTTAAAAAGAAGAGAAAAACAATTCCTCCGATGCCTTTGTGACTCAGTTAAAAAGAATGTAGAGAAAATTTGCTCCTAGCTAGTGTATCAAGGAAATAAAAGTGGCCCTGTTAGATTTTTCTTCCCTGAGCACAGATCTTCAGGATGCTCCACCACCCTGAGCTCTTGGGATCTTGCTCATCTCCACTCTGTCCCTCTCTCTGTCCATCCTGTCTCTCTGTCCCTCCCTCTCTCTGTCCCGCCCTGTCTCTCTCTCTAGGAATTGAACCCAGGGCCTTACACTGGTAGGCAAGTGTTCCACCACTGAACTACATCCCAAGCCCTGGTCCTACCTTCCCTTCAGCCTTCCTGCCCCCTCATTTTGTCCCCTTCAGTCTTTTCTATTTTCATCATAAATATTTCATTCCTTTCCTGGACTAGATGAAATAATGAAGCGCCAAGGAGAAAGAGCCAAACACATCAGCTATTTAAAAATCGTATTTGTCTAATGAAGAGTGCAAAAGGTGCCTGTGTCTTTTCTTAGATTTGTTCTCACTATCAGATAATATACACATAATTTAGGGCTGTGTTTTGGTTCTCAAAGTGTGGTCCTCTGACCTTTAGCGTCAGTGTGCTTGGAACTTATTGGAAATGTACATTGTTTTCCAGCCATCCTTCCCAGATCTATCAAATCAGAAACACTTGGGGTAAGGCACAGTTACCTGAAGTTTAACAAGCCCCACAAGTGATTCTGATATGTGGAAAATTTTAAAAGCCCTAGGGTGGAGGAGTCCTTGTGGCACTGGGAGTGAAGGGAGGTGTTGAGGTTTTTTGTGCCCTCCAGGCAGGATGAGGGCAGTTGGGTGTGGTGGCGCCCACCTGTAATCACAGCACTTCTGGGGCTGAGACAGGAGGATCACTGTGAGTTCGAGGCCAGCTTGTACTATGTGGTAAGATCCTGTCTCAGAAGAACCAAACCAAAACCAAACAGATAGGATGAGGACAGAGTGTGTGCTACCCTGGTAATGTCTGGCTCACACACCTTGGCTTTCAAGCTGGGGCAAGGCAGAGCATGAATGTAAACAGAAGGGCTTGGGGGTGATGGTGGCCGCCCAGATGTCCTCAGTGAGCTGACTTCACAGGCCACCCTTTGGTCAGGGGTCTAGAGCTTTCTGATCTTCACTGTGTACCCACTACATCCTAAGAGCAGGAGGCTTGTGATGCATGTTATACGGTGATGTAGGAGTCATCACTCTGTTTCCCTTCTGCTGTAGGCAGCTAAGCTGGCCACTAGTTGTAGATCCAGATGGTGCAGCCTATTCCTTTTAATGTTTTCCTTTCTCAGAGTAAATCAAACAAATATCTAAAAACATACTCATCATCTTGCAAATATTTTTCTTTCCATCCTTTGAATGGCTCACAAAAAGAGCCCTCGGAGTTATTTAGTTGGGATACGCGAATTGAGATTTGCCATATTTAACTTGGTAACTTAGTCACATGTAGCTACTGAGCAACTGGAGTGTATCAGAACTCAGAACTGAGACCATACGGTCCACACAATCGTAAAGATTTAGTTAAAAAGACATTGTGTTGGGGCTGGGGATTTAGCTCAGTGGCATAAGCACCTGCCATGCAAGCAGGTGGTCGTGAGTTAGATCCCCAGTACCGATAAAAAAAAAAGACATCATTTCCTTGATGATTTCATCTTGAAATGATAGACCCTGGGTTAGGTTAAATATATGGTAGTACCACAGTTCACTAATTTAATTTGCTTCACAATTCTGGAAAAAGGTGGCCACTGTTGTGTTTATCACCCAATGCAGGGTGATAAAACAAAAACAAAATGTTGCCAAGCACTTCTGTTTGAGAACTGAATTGTTCATAAATAAAAGTGTTCCTGAACCAGATATCACTAAATTACTAAAATTAACTTTATCATTTCAACTTTAAAAATGTGGCCCCTGAAAAAAAGGTATATATATATATATGGCGAATCTGGAGCTGTAGTCAAACTCCACAAATCCCAAGATTTGAGGGTAGACCAGTAACTGTGCCAGAAACAAATGCAAGGGAGCAGGTGTAAACAATGCACCACCAGCCTTCAGGTGAGGCTACATAGCACAAACCATGGTAGCTGATCTCCTGGCCTGTGGAGTAGACACACTAGAGTTGAATCTACATGCTCCGCTAACTTGGCAATTAACTAACTTAATGTCTTTCAACTTCAATTTTTTCATTTGTAAAGGGGCTTGTCCTAGTTTCTAACTCAAAGGGCTTTCATGATCATCAATTAGGACAATGAATATTAATAGCTTAATACTGTTCCTAGCTGATAATATATACGCAATAAATACTAATTTTTCACAAGCAAGATGTTATGAGGTACTGACTGTGGAGTATTTATTTCTCAGGCTCATTCCTTTCTGATGGAGTCTCCTCTTCTGATTTGTGTGTCATCCTTCTACAAAATATTAGATGATCACAGTAGCTTTCCAGTGCTTTTCCAGCTGGAAATGCACAGCTGGCTATGGGCCTCTCCCCAGCACCTCATAGCATGCCCTGAAGATCACTGCATATTTCCATTTTCTTACCTAGCATGCAGTATAAAACCCTTCTTTCAGCAACATTAACCTCGCACCCTTACTATCACATGGGTTTGGATCTCTGTAGACATACCCTACTGGCCTCTTATGTCCAACATGGCCCATCCTGCTGGCTGATTCCAAGCCAGTGGGCTTCTTTCTGGACATACAGAAAATCCGCATCTTCTAGTCCCATGGTAACAGCCTCCTGCTCACAGTCTTCCAGCTCTGACCCAGTCTGCATCCTAGAGGTCAGTACTTAGGGCTGGCAGCTGTAAACTGATGATGGCAGATCCTGAAGCTCCCTGGTTCCTCCTGTCTCTCCCACTGTGCCTGGCTCAGTTTTGAAGGATGTTAAGTGTAGTGTCCTAATCGCATATCTCCAGGTGTGATGCCTCTGATCTCCTAAAATGCTGACACCATGGTAAAACTTCTAACAATTTATTAGTCACTGCCAAAAAAGTCCTCAGTTTTCCTCTATGGCTACTGCTCAAAATAACTACAGGAATGAAGATGTACAGATCATGCAAGGGATTTCCAACCGAGATTGGGTGTTCCGAGTGTTGGTAATGGACAGTATTCAACATTAAGAAAAGAATGAGCAAAGTGAAGAGATGACATAGTTATCTGAGGCAGGGATTAAAGTTTCTTTTGTCTCAGAATTATACCATTTAATTAATCGTCATCATTGTCGTCATCATCAAGACAGATACTTTTATTCAGCACTTCCTCCATACCAGAAACTTTGCTAAGTGTTATTCATGGTGATCTCATTTAATTCTCTTGACGGCTATGAGGTAAGCACTATTGTTAGGTCATTTTTACAGATGAAGGAACAAGCAAAGCAACATGAAACAATTTGTTCAAAGCTAACACCCTTGCTGGGACGTTCACGCTCAGTAAACAGAGGCATAAACTGAGACTGCCTTATTACAGATCATTAAGGGAATTCCTAGGTCAGAAGTATTAAACCTATGTCAAATCAAAGGTCTCTAGCAATATTTCATAACATCACATTTATTACCCTGAGAGGAGATTCACAGACTATATAATCCATATAAATACAGGATTTAAAAATCATTACTTTGGCATAAAGCAAGTAACTGATATAGTTTATACAGTTAATATATTTTAATGGGAAAACATTCAAGCATAATGTGCTCATCAGATACTTGCACCTGTTCACAGAATTCCTATGAAAATCACATTTGGAAATACTACTCAAATACTGTAAGCAATGCCAACAGCACTGATGTTATTATCTGGAAAGGTAGGGAATTCCTAGTGAAGTTTTAAACAGAACAAAATATGGTTTTCACGTATCTGTGACATTCTGGGAAAATTCAGTGTATATACTTTGTGTTTATATGTGAGATAGAATGAAGTTCCTGAACAAACAAATTCCTCAAGTATATCAATATTCAATATGATAAAAGGTGAGACAATGGAGTTTTCATTGTGACAGAAGTGTCCAGGCATAAGACAGCATTGTAACAACATCTAGCTCAAATCTCTGCCCCCCAAAATGCCAGCAATATATCTGCCTCAATGATTTGAATACCAGCAATACTTTGCAAATGTCTCCAAAACCTTAGTCCTCACACTCGGTTGCGTATGAAAATGACCTGAGAAACTTTATTAACTCAAATAGTAATGTTGCTATCTGTGGAGACCCTGATGGAACTGATTAGGGCCACTGCCCTCTCATCAGTGTTTTTAAAGCAGTTCTGTGGAATCTGTTCAATAGCCCTAAATCAGAACCTTTGACTAATGATCTGGTAATCTTGTTTGCTTTCTATCTCATGGAATTGTTTCCTGGTTAGAAAGAGTCCAGGGTTCTCTTAACCCAAGGAACAACTTCATCAAAAATAAAAATATAACTTCTCTAATAATGAGCTAGGGCAATGTGTGTGACTTCAGAATCTGGGAAGTCAAAAATCCATTTTCAAAATATTCCATGAGTTTAAGATTTATACTTTACTTCCATATATAGATCAAACAGAAGAACTGAGTTTAAAAAAAGTAAAACTAGTGACTGATTACTTAGGAATAAACATGTACTATGGTATGACTAAGCCCCTTCTAAATCTCCTAGCCAACTCTCGTTAGGCTGGACTTGAGCCCTTAGTCTTGTAAGAAAAACAAACCTACAGTCCCTCTTCTGGCCTGGAGAGGCTGTCTGCTAAATTCCTGTCAAGAATGCAGATACATTTTTATTTCCAGTGCCAGCCTTAAACAGACCAGATACATCTGCATGAAGAGAGATTCAAAGCCCAGTCCAGGGTAACTGACGAGTGCTAGGTACAGTGAGTTGGTTAGTGATACCAGCCATAGGCATCCAACAGGAGGAACGTAATCTACTCTTGGACTTTACATTCCCCCGTTAGGCTTTAAGATTATTATGGGAGCTGAGGTCTGTAGTCCCAGCACTCAGGAAGTTGAGACAGGAGAATTATCACCAGTTCAAGGCCAGCCTAGGCTGTATAGTGGGTTCAAGGCCAGCTAGAACTGCATAGTGAGACTATTCAAAAACAAAAAAAGATTATTATGAGAAAGAAGGCACATTTCTTAAAAATAACAAGTAAGCTATCTAGCCCTGAAACTTTTGGAAACTGTTAACTTTTATCATCATCATTGTTATCATCATCATCCAATGATAGTTTTCATTGATTGATATCCAGTTATGTGCCTTGCACTGTCCATTTACTCCCTTGTTACTCCTTACAATGACTTGATGAGGCAGACAATTTCATTAGTCTGGGATGCCACAGCTGATGGAAAGAGTCAGTCTTTAAACTTGGGCCTGCTTGACTCTCCAGTGCCACTGAGCAATGATAACGAGTGAACTGTGATCTCAGATGATCCTCCAAAGCACTAGTGTTCTTTGACCTTTATCCTTGGATAAAGGTCACATCCTTGGATTCTTGCTCAAATGGCACGAGATTGAAAAGAGACCAACTGAAAGACCTACTGGGTTTTTTTTTTTTTTTTAATGTGGTACTGGAGATTAAACCAGGGCCTCTGCACTGAGCTACAGTCCCTGTCCTTTCTATATTTTTTATTTTGGCCTTTTTGTGTTTTTATTTTGATGAAGTTGCTAAATTGTTCAAGGTAGTCCTGAACCTGTAATGTTCCTGCCTCAGCCTACCAGCATGCAGGAATGACAGGTGTGTGTCACCACACTCAACTGTACACATTTTTATTTCTCAGTACTTCCCATCATTTCCTGGTATTAGGTCCTGTCTATAAGTTTAAATGGAGAAATTTTTACATATAGTAAGGGTAGTCTAATTAATAAAATTTTGTATGCTTCATGTTATTCCTTGTGGTAAATCTTTTTTTTTACTTAAAGAAAGATAAAACAGAATAGAAAATGGGCAGAAATAGTACATACTTTCAAAGAAAAAAAATAAACAGTAATAAATCACTACATGATGTATACATATTGTCCCCCCACAAATAATTGTTCAAGATACAAAAGTGGAACATATAAATGGGAATTCAACCAGGGAGACTGCAAATTATTCTGTTCAACTATCCAACAAAAACTAAGTAACATGAGTATCAATCCTATACACTTAGACATGTATGCATTTATCAATATCTTCGTTTATGTTGAGAGCTAACAAAACCTATTAGATTAAAATCCTTCTGAACAAAGATTAATAATATTGCTGGATTTCACATCATAACATTCCAGAATTAGGTTTGTGTACTACAGTGCCACTTTCTTTCCTTCAAAGTATTTGTTCATTTTATCATGTGTCATCAGATCAGTTCTCATAAAGTGTTTATAGGTTTTACGCAAGCACGAGTCTTAACTTGTATTTCTATCCTTTCTATATTAGAGGGAGAAACAGAACAAAGCAGGACAGAACTAAAGATATTCCTATAGACACATAAAACTAAAAAGACATATAAAACTGCTGTATAAGGAGTTCTACCATGGTCACTGTGCTGTTTCTTGTTATCATCAACTGAATTGGCTATATTATCAGATAAAGTATAATTGAACATATCAGTACATAACAGAATTAGCAGAAATACAACTTTGTAGATAGTGTAGAGCTACAAAAGCAAGTAGTAATCAAATCAGAATGGAATCATTTTCATTTTCAGTATAGTTGTCTATACTCCTCAGCTTGATACCAGCAACTTAACAGTTTTGAATAAAATCGGTCAATAATAAGCAGTATTCAAACAAGTCAGATTTAACTAAGATCAGTCATAAAACAACAGTATAAGTCATACAGGGATACTGATTGATTTAATAGGAAATTAAAGATGACCACTGTGCTATGTCCTGATATCTTTGGGACAGCTGTCTGTGCCCTCAGATCCAGTGCTTGTATACAAACTAGGATGGAACAAGTTCAACCAAGCAGAGTGGTCCGAGTAATAAGGGTTTTAATTCCTGATAGACCATTAGCATATCTTCTGCTGTTTTTTTTTATTTGAAGACTATTCCTCCCCTTTACTCCTGCAGAATGAACTATGTATTTTTGGGTGTCCTCATCACTCATGGTTTTATATTGGGGGGCAACCTGCTATTTACCTAAGTATTTCTGTACTTTCTCACTCCTGGGATGGATTTCTAGTTATATGTCTTCATTTATTAAAGTCTGTCTGTTCAAGCTACCCATAAATACTGTCCCAGTTACCCCTATTACTCTCTGGTTCCCTATCACTTCAAGTTCCATTTTCTCATATTTGATTTTGGTCTATATAACTTTCTTCTAGCCTTTATACTGTTACTGCTTATTTCCTTGTTATTTTTAAGAAGTTTTTCCTTTCATGCTCCCACATTACAAATCTGTCCTCCAGTTCAGATAATCTATCCTTAGTTTCTTTCAAGCTGTTATGCCAGCTTTCAATAGAGTTTTTAGTTTTCTGGTAATGTCTTTGAACCTGCTTCATGTATTCTTTGTTTTCTCTATTTTCTCCATCAATTCTCCTCTTTTTTTCTGTTCTTCCATTCCACCATCTGTTTTTTCTTGGGTGATGCTTAGCATTTCTCTAACTATTCTACTTCTATCTTGCTTTACGTGGTTAAATACTTCACTTTTGAACTCGTCTATGAGATCCTGGAGATATTGCTTTATGTCTATTGGTGCTGTGTCTGATATTGCATGTTTTCTGTCCTCATTCTCCTTTGCATTTACCTTTCCTGGATCAGTGTTCTCAGGATTGGGGACTGAGGACCTTTTCTTGTTGCCTCCGCTTCTCATATTTTTTGTTCCTTCCTTACAGGCATATACAGGAGACCCAGTTCCTTTCTTTGTCGGTTACCGTTTGTTTGAATCACGCTGTCTAGGTGTTCCTGCCACTGCAGTGTACTTGGGAGACACAGACCTGGGCAGCCTCTGCTGGGCCCGCCCCTCCAGGTCAACCTACTGAAGGCTTCACTGCTAGGGTGCACTGCCAGGCGCAGGGACCTAGTTTGGGTTAGCCTACTGGGTCCTAGTCCAAAGCTTCACCCAGGTCAGGCACTCCCCACCAATCCTGCTTGAGAGGGGAATATGCCACTGAAGTCACTGCAGCGTTCTGTTCCAGCTAGTCTGCCCAGTCCCAGAATACCCTCTCTTGGAGCCTCCTTATCTACGGAGGGGTCCCCATTCCTTTCACTCACCGCAGGTCAATGCAGGGCTCCCTGGAAACTCTGCTCTCAATTTGGTTCGCTGATTCGCACTCTCAGAGCTTTCATGTCTCTATCCCTGCTGTGCAGATTCAGATGCAACAGTGGCAGCAGGAAATTCAAATCGTGGTTTCCAGAGGTGCGGGTTCCAGCTTCCGCACTGAGATTTTATCTGTTGTGGTCATAGCACTGGGATTGCATTTCCAGTTGGTTTCTCTCAGCTTAGTTCGTTCCTGGATCAGCAGGGAATATCACCCCCTGCTTAAGACTCCCCACACTGCACCATTCCTGGAATCTAAGCTGGCTATCTCAGAGAGCCTCCATAGCTGCTGTTATCTATCTGCCATGCTCTCAGCAAGTCCCATTAACTATCATTTTTTAAAGGTACTCACAGATCTTAGGGGTGGATTTCTAAAAGCACTTTCATCTGCTTTCCATATGGCTCACCTCTGTGAGCAGAGCAATCCAAAAGAAGACGCATGCAGACTGAGGCACACGGATGAAGACATCACTGGTTGTTTTCAGGTGCAGATTCATCTCTGCCACAGAATTATACATACAAATTCTGCTGACAAAAATCTTACTTCTGCATTATACATACTTTGAATTACACATGCTTTTTAAAAATTGAAACAGGGTCTCACTATGTAGCCCAGGTTGCCTTCAAACTCATGGTGATCTTCGCACCTTAACCTGCTGGGTGCTGGTGTTACAGGCATGCGCCACCACTTCCAGCTATACATACATATTTTGAGGGCCAAAATCCTGCCTACTATTTCTTTGGCAGTCTCCGAGATTCCAGAGCATGTAAGAAATGATAAGAAGATAGTTTAACCGGGAGGTTTGAGTAGACTATCAAAGGAGGCTGCATATGCCTTTAGAAAGATTGTATATGTTTCTTTTATAAAGTCAGATCCTTAGAAAACAGGGAGGAGTACAATCTGTATTTTAATCTAGGGACTGAGATGGTCTCCAATTGCTCCAACTTTTTCTAGCTGGTTGTTTCTGTCAATTTGCCTTTCTTTCCCTCTAGGAGGCAGCATCATTTCCCTTGCCCTCCAAGCAAATATTTACCCTAAGTAAACAAATACATAATTTGTTTATATATCGCCACAATATGAACAAGTACCTTAAGTGCTCTGTCCTTGATTGATTGAAAAATGTTGCTAAATATCTTGATTGATGAACTTAAAGCTCAAGAAACAAGATTCTGGAACACATGATTCTCTGACCAACTCTCCTGAAGGAATGGTCCCATTTACCAGTAAAAGCTACTTTCTGTGAAACATCTTCATGGAAGATTGATTTTGCAAGTAGTAACTGGTAAATTAAAGATTACAGGACCCTGTGGTGAGGGAAGAGTGTTTAGAGGATGTTTCGTTTTCTTTTCCTGTTGAATTTTATGCAACTTTGGAGTTTTCGCAGAAAATCAATTCAGGATGTACTGGGGGTATTCCACAGCAAGCAGTGTTGTTTTAAGCAAGAAACCGTATGCTGAGTTCAAAGCCTAAAGCTTCTTGCCGCACTGCCCACACAAGCAGCCACCATTTCCCTCTGGGCTCCTGTCTTTCATATTATTCCTGCTGGTGTGCCCAGAAAACCCAAGAGAAGTTATTTAATTTGATCATCATTCTGTTCGGAAAACCCAGGCTGTCCTGGGAGAGATCCATCAATCTGCTAGGTAGAATTTCCCTGTGCTTGTTATATCAGAGGAGTTCAGATTATTTCTGAATCACAAGAGGGAAAAGTGAAGGCCAAGGATATGGTCAGGCTCGCTTAGAGATGTGGGTTCTATCAAAATAACGTCTTGGGCTGGCTTCCCCCTTACTCCTTTTTAAGGAAGACTTGCTTCGATGGGAGACTGATTCTGAGTGGAGCTCTACTATATGCACGGGTAGGGCAGAGATCATCCAGGGTGATAAGAGGAAATTTAAGCTTTACTTCCTTTGTGGTTTGTTGAAGTCCTGCCAGGTTTTTTCAGAGGATCGGCCAGCACCGTTCCTTCAGCAAACTGAGCCTGAACTCTCACCAGGGCTGAGGACATGGGAGCAAGACTGAGAGGGCAACCTTGACCACCACACCTGCTGCTGCAGAGGGGCACGGGCAGCTGAGCTTGTCAGCTCTCTATGTGACATGTTCGTGAGGATAGTAAGAAGGAAAGAAATATCACCTTTAAAAAAGGAAATAAACTTTAAAGGGAGACAAGAACGCTGATCCTGATTTCTAGGAGCTTCTATTATAGTGGAAGAATCATGTGTGTATATAATAAAGTTCACAATCATATAATATTGATAATTACCACTCATAAGTATTTTATAAATTCCTGTGCTAAAGCAGGAGGAATGGGGGTGAAACTTAACTTTTGTTTTCTTGTGAAGAATTTTCAGGTTTTAGGGGCTGGGAGTTTAGCTCAGTGGCGCAAGTGCTTGCCTGGCAAGTGCAAGGTCATGAGTTTTATTTGATTCCTGGTACCAAAAAACAAAAAGAATTTTCTCTACTAATGACAAAGAAAACCTGGAAAGAAATCCAGGGCAATAAATTTAGCTTTGAGCAAATCTATTCATTTACTCAATGAAAATTTATTGAGCATCTTCATATGTTGAAAGGTTCCTGGAATAAGCCAATGAATGAAAGGGAAGAAATCCCTGTTCTTATATTTTAGCAAGAACAACAAGAAACAGTGAACAGCTAATAAAAGTACTTCTCTAGTAACAGAAATCTTAATTCATTTTGTTTGATGGAGATGCTAAAAGCTTCAGATATTGTCATTCCTGATCCTGAAGCTGCCTTTATTAACAGTTTCAAGCAATGGTTTACAACATTGAGCGATTCCAATACACAGACACACCTTGGAGGTATTAGAGGTTCAGTCCAGACCACTGCAATTAGGTAAATGCCACAGGGAAGTGAGTCACACAACTCTTTCAGCTTCTCAGTGCATGTAAAGTTTTCATTTACATTATGATGATGCAAGTAAGTGTGCAATAGTATTATAAGGAAGCAATGTCATTAACACCTTAATTATCTTTAATATCCTAATTAAAATAACTCATTGCTTAAAAATGCCATAATTTTCTAAACTGTGGGAAAAATGAAGCCTCAAGACTTGCTTCATTCTGCGTTGCCACAAGTCTTCAATTTGTCAGTAACACAGTATCTGGGAAGCGCGGTAAAGAAAAGCACTGTGTGATACAATGTACACGTGTATGCTGAAGAAAGTTTTATAGTCAGTGCCGGCCAGGGGTTTCGAAGAATGGTGGGGGGGGGGGAGTGAAAAATACAAATTAAAGCCTTAATTTATAGCATCGGAAAAGTACAGCTATTGCGGAGATGTTGCTGAACACGGAGTGAGGCAGAGGTGTGCAGAACGACCCTGCAGAGCCAGTACGGCGGGTCGCCGCGCGCGGCCGGTCATGGGCCCGCGGAATAACAAAACATTACAGGTGGGGCGGAGCGCGGTAGTGCCTGGTAAACATTCTTTTTCTGTGTTATGTGGAGATCAGTTCTGTAATAGAGATCCAATTGCCACAAATAATGTATTTCTCTAAATCCCTTCACTGACCCAACAAAAATTAATCCTTTGCATGTGGTTGGGGAAGGAGGCAGTAAACATATGAGAATTATTTTATTTCCTATTAGAGTAAATGATGTTTCTTCACTTTCACTGCTTACTTCGGGGCACAGGCAGCCGCACAGAGCGTTGGGGTGAGGGGCTGCTACCTGAGGCAGCCCTCCTGCGTTCGCTGGCTTGTTACTGACTTTTAACTTGAGGCGTACTTTAAAAATACCTAAGCTTTGTCTGTATTTGCTATTTGATTGGATAGATGTTTTTCTCATTAAAGTGTGTGGAGGGTTAGTTATTGAAAACCAGCCAGGAGTCTTTGCCACATCTGTGATGGTCCATCTGGAAGGGTAAGGCAGATAGTTACCTCACATTTTGAACTTTTGCTGCCTCTGAATTCATTATGCACCTCTCAACAACTAAATAAAACCCTTGTAAGGTTCTGAAAGACACCTGGTTGCAACTACACCAAACAAACAAAGTGCTCACCACTCTCCTGACAACCATGATTCAGCTCTACTAGTGTTATTTGCATGATCTTTGTATATAGAAATCAAGTTTTCTTCACAATGCTGAAACTCAGGGTGATGTTTTGGTGATATTGGAAACCATATTAAGGGAAGCACACTAAGTAAAAATTCAGCTACATTTGGCTCTACCAATGGGAAGAATTAAATATGCACCGTATTCAATCTCCAGTACAAAAAAAAAAAAAAAAAAAAAAGCACAGGTAAGAGGGACCTTCCACACCCAGATTCGCCTGCCCCAGCTCGAGCAATGAGAGTCAGCCTAGCCTGGTGGTGAGTGGGTTTACTTTCGTTGTCAATGGTAGATATAATTGTTGCTTGATTTTGAAAATGTAAAAGTATGGAAACATAATGAAACAACCTCAGAAACACTAAAGCTGGGTCTTACAATCAAAGCAACATCAAGTAAAGGGGTGTCAACACTTAATGCAAGACATGATGTTGCTAGCTTTCAAGACAGAGGAAAACAGTAAAAAGCTAAGGGCTACGATGAGTTTCCAGAAGCTGAAAAGGAGCGGAACCAGGTTCAACCTAGGACCTCTGGCAGGAATGCTGTCCTGGTGACACTTGGATTTGAACAGTGAGATCTGTGTTCGATTTCTCTGTGAAACTGAGAGAATGAATTTATGTTTTTTTTTTAATTTTGAAGAGAAAAAAGCACAGAAAAACCAAAAAAGCAATCAAACAACAAAAGTCAAACGATAGCAACAACAGCAAGAAAACAATAGTGATACAAGATTTCAAATAAGATGATAGAAATTTAAAAATGGCTATGATGTTGCATACTGTTATCTTCAAAATACTTGCTTAGGTTACCAGATGCAACATTGATCAAACAATATGATTTTCCTTTGAGCAGCTTCTTTCCCTTTTACTGTATCTTTTGTAACTTTTGAATCTTATTTACTTTGTTTCTTATTGAATAGAATGTTTACACATGTGAGTCTGATTTATTTCATTTATGAGTATGGTCTCTAGCTGCATCCATTTACCTATAAAAGCCTTGAGTTTATTCTTCTTTATAGCTGAGTACTTCACTGTATAAAAATATCAGATATTTTTTATCCATTCATCAACTGATGGGCACTTGGGTTGGTTCCAAGATTCAGCTACTACAAATTGTGCTACTTGTAAACGTGGGTGCACATATGTAGCTGCCGTACAATGTTTTCAGTACTTCTGGGAAAATGGAAAGGGAATAGCTGGGTCTAATGGGGCCTTTACTCCTAGTTTTTGTTTATTTGTTTATTTGTTTTGTTTTTTAGGAATCTTCACATTGATTTCCACAGTGGCTATACCGTCTACACTCCCGCCAACAATGTAGAAGTGTTCCTTTTTCTCCGCAGCCCCTCTAGCATGTTATATGTTGATTTCTTGACGTTAGCCATTCTTCCTGGGTTGGGATGCAATATCAGTGTGTTGTTTTAATTTGCATTTCTCAAATGATCAATGATGTTGAACATTTTTTCATACATTTATTTGCCATTTGTATTTCTTCATCTGAGAACTATGTATTCATCTCACATGCCCATTTTTAGGTTGGGTCTTTGAATTTGGGGGTCTGATTTTTTTCAATTCTTTGAATTTACTTTTTTAAGCCACTAAATTGGTGGTGATTTGTTATGGAAGCAAAAGGAGACTAATACATGCTTCTCTACATTTTCCAGCCTGCTGGCTTGTATAGGTGACAGAACTCACGGAACGGGGGCGGGCACCACACATCTCTGTCCAGACCACACTTTGGATCCTGCTGTGCCATCCACCATGTCTACCATATGCGGGCTGCATAGCCAGAGGTAGAAGGTCAGTGAAGGGTCCCAAGGAGGCTCTGTGTATGGCAGAACCATCAGATGCCAGGAGCCTGGATCCCGAGTCCCCCTCTGGAGGACAGCTACCCAAAGAGGGTGCCCTGCCACAGTGCAAGGGCATTGAGTGTTCAAAGCTCAGTTTTCCTATAACAAAGCTTCTCTGAGTCTCACACTGCAGACCAGAGACTCTGGAATAAATGTTTAAATGATGTTTGAGTTTCAGAAAAGAATCAAACTATCATTAAAAGTGCAAAATGAAATACCTAATGCTTCGGCATGGAGGCAGATATCCTGCAACGGTCTTTATGGGATTTTCCAGCCCTTTGCTAAATATACTCTCTTTTACCAGTTTTCTGGTTTGGTTCATGGATTCCCCTTTCTTGGAACGTTTGCCCAAGTTTCTCTTTCAAGTTCAGCTTAATTCCATTTCTTCCAAGAAGCCTTTTACTATTTCCAAAAAATCACTTGTTTTCTTCCCCTACAATCCCATTTTTTTCTTTCATAATACTTTCTACATTTGTAACTGATCCCCGTCCAACCGCACCCAAACATCACACACACACACACACACACACACACATACACACACACACACACACACACACACACACACAATTATAGCTTGTACAAGGCCCTGAGTTCCCTAGTACCTGAAAAATTGTAGCTTCTAGAAGACAGGTACTTTTCTAGACAGAAACAGAGAAAATACAACGTAACTTTTAAAAATTCACTCAAAAATATCTGGAATGTCTTCTGTAAGCCAGGCACTGTTCTGAACACAGAGACACCGTGTACTCTGTGTGAAGATCACATGTAGCCAAATAGGACGGAGCAAGCCACCTACAGAGTGTCCCTACTAAGTGCCAGACCAGTGCAGACGACACATCCTTTGAGCATCAGCCAAGGCTCAGCCGTCCAGGACTTGTCCTTTCCAGGGAAGCGTAGCCACTTAACGTCTGGGAGCCGGGGCCCTCATTCAGCCTTGCTCACTCACAAGCTGTTTAGGAACAGGCTGTTCCCGTCTCTTTGGCTTGGATCTTTGTGTTCCCATACCATTATTTATGATGTAACTTAGAATCTATTTTATAGAACTGAATTCAATTCAGTTTTGAAATTGTGCAAGCAACCTGCACCACCCATTTTCTTTCCATTAATAAGTAAGAGGGATGTGGGGAGCAATTATTAAGGGTCCCTGGAGTGAATCACTGCCCATTATTTCACCGTTTCCTTACCACTGACTGAGAAGGGAGGGGGAGCACAGGAAAGGGGAGTTAGTCCTTTCCTGAATGACTGTTTATCCAACTCACAGGGACCCCCACCTTAAGAGAACCATTCCCCTCCCACAGAGGAAGCAGCACTCGGTCACCCCACGACCAGTTCTGGCTGTGTCAGGCTGTGATGAATATCCAGACTGGGAGTGAAATTTGACCGGCAGCAGGGAAGGCGTAACAGGAGGCGACAGTCGTTAGAACATGCCGCTTTGAGAACAGGATTTAATACATCCCCAGCACCAACGTGGTGACTTGGTTTAGCAACTGCTCTGCAGTGTTGAAATAAATGTGAAATGAACAAGCATGAACCCTTTATAAGAGCATCTTGTAAGCCTCCTGTGTAAATCAGGAATTAGGAATCTGGTGAAGCTTTAAGTCCAGCATCCCATGGTACTCAGCTGGGAAAAATCTAGGTTAGGGAGAATAGATCAGGGTCTTTGCAGAGTCTTTCCAATAGGCTAGAACCTCACTTCTTTGTATGATTAGTCCTGGTCACCCTCAGGGATCAGCAGTATGCAACAGGGATCCTAAGTACATGACAATGGTTAAATGGGTTCTACAGGGATAACAATCCTGGGTTCTACAGCTATGAGGAAGTCAGATAACTATCCTGACCTTCAATGAATCATACATAAAATGCAGTTGGTAATAGTTTCCCACTTCATAAGGTTGCAATGATGATTAATGTATATAATGCACATATGATAGTTAACCCAGGCTCTAAAGACAGAGTGAGCTCTAAATAAATCAGAGCTATTAGTACCATTAACTCAAGAATTAGCACAGAACACTTCACAAATATTTTTTCATATTCTGAATTGAGGTCCAGTTTGGAGGATGCAGACAAAAAAAAAAAAAAAAAAAAAAAAAAAAAAGACTATTTGTTGGATTCTTTTTGAATCTGTGATCATGTTGCAGACCTTTGCCTTGGCTCAGTCATTTCTCCAAATCAGGACAATTTAGATCTCTTCACTAGAATAAGAATGAGAACAGCTTAGACTTTAGCTTTACTATGTTTTTGGAAAAGAGAAAGAGAAAAAAAATAATTAACTGCGCTTGTGTTCTGAAGTTGCGGTTTTTCTTAAAAGCACAATTTTTAAAATCTTGATTTCTTTGTCTCCTTTCTATCTAGTTTTTGTTTCTTCTCTCCTAACTCATTTTTCCTCTCTGAGATTTTGGCTCCTTATTATTAAGGGGGTTCAGAAGGCCTCACAGGCCATCTTCACGTAATTCTTAAGGCTGAAGAAAGGTGTCAATCCTGTGTAGCCAGGGACCAAAAGTCTCATCCTGACTGACCTAAAAGAGACATAGGGATTTCAGGAGCCATTTTTGAAGAACCATCATCTGTCAGTAGTCTGCAAAAGCCCCTTGTCATCAACAACTTTAATCAGGAGGTCATCGGAATGATAAGATGTTTTTCAGTTTTGCATGTGTACACAGAGTGGCCCTCTCTGCAGGTTCTGTGTCTCTTTCTAGGTCACATCTGCATCACCAAGATAAATGTCACCAGGCTGGGTGTGAGGTCCCCCAAGCTGTGAAATAAGGAATTTAACCTCCCTTTCAAAATTGGTTTGCAGGTTCACTGACTCCTGCCATAGAAAAAGAATTTTCAGGATGTGTCAGTAAAAGAAACATAAGAGGGATTTCTTAGAGTGTGATAGGATGCGCCCAAGATCGGATTGTGGGTGCTCAGGGAAATGAGGCAGCATAGAACGTACTTTTACAAGGTGGTATAGGAGAATAACTTAACACGGCCTCTTGATGCAATCAAATAATATGGGAAACAGATGCATGAAGTTGCTGCTGGCAAGATGTAACGTACCATTTTATAGTGAACTTGAAAAAGTAACAGCAGGAGAACACTCAAATAATGATCAAAGTATAGTATGGTAAATAGATAAGCCAGTAGCATCCAGTTTATATGTGCTATAAACAATCATTTATGTTAGATTACTACACAGCTGGTAGCACAGCAGGTCTTTTTACATGATTAATGCATGGAGCTGTGACTGACGACTGTTACAACTTCAGGAGGGGTAGGTGTTTCACATGCTGTCCCTTGCTGATAGCAAAATCATCATATGGTGTGTGTGTGTGTGTGTGTGTGTGTGTGTGTGTGCGTGTGTGTGTGATTTACTGTGGGAACTGAGCTCACGTGATCATGGAGTCTAAGGAGTCATCTGCTTCCTGGAAAACCAAAGAAGCCATTTAGTTCACATCCAAAGGCCAGAGAAAGGGATGGCATAAAGGGATACAACAAGCCTCTGCCCAACAGTCAAGTTAGAAGGCTTAAGAGAAGGCACTGATGTGCAGGGGCCAGTGCAACAGCTGTCCCAGGTTACATCGGAAGGAAGCACTTCTCCTTCTACTTTTAGTACTTTTGGTCTCTGAACAGAGTGGGCGATACCTGCTCACCCTAGTGAGAATTACCTCCTTCATTCAGTGTACCAATTTAAACATCAACTCTTCTGGAATATCCAGAAATAATATTTTACCAGTTCTCGAAGTATCACTTTGCCCAGTCTGCTCTACACATAAAACCAACAACCACAACATTCTTATTAACAGTCGGTAAGTGTGGCAGGCAGTGTCACAGGCCTTGAAGATGTCCCTCCAAACCCATGAATATGTTACCTTGCCCGGCAGATGTGCCTTTGTAGATACGGTTAAGGATCTTGAGATGGGAAGATTGTCCTGGATTATCCAATGGGGCCAAAACCATCACAAGAGTCCTTAAAAGAGGGAGGGTAACTGTAGAAAGGTTAGAGGAGGGGATCTGAGGCTGAACACAGAGGCTGTGTGACAGGCCCTCGCTAAGGGAAGAGGGCAGCCTCTAAAACAATGGAAGAGTCAAACAGAGGCTCCCCTTGTAGAGCCTGCAGAAGGGGTGCAACTCTGCAGACACTTTGTTTTCAGCCTGTAAACCTCATTTCAGATTTCTGACCTCAAGAACTACTATAATATATTTGTGCTGTTTTAAGCCACTAAGTTTAGGATAATTTGTTGTACCAGCAATAAGATAGATTTCTTATTAAAATTTTGGTCATCAAAGGATACATCACATATAAAATGGTTGATTTTAATCTATACTGATTTATCTAGTAATATTAAACATCTTTTAGTAGCCATGCATCTATTTCTATTTGTCAGATGTAAATAGTAAAGCTTCTTAAAATCCAATTTTAATTATATTGTCTTATTTAGTTGCAAGGGTTCTTTAAATGCTTTGGATACAAGTCTTTTGTTAATGTATGAAGTGAGATTATTTTATCCAAGTATTTGCTTGCTTTTCAATTTTCTTAATGATGACTTTCAAAGGGCAGGAGCTTTTAATTTTTGTGAAATTCAACTTTTCAGTTATTTTAATTTTTACACTTCATGATTTTTGAGTCTTACTTATATTTGGCTATCCAACAATGGGAGGAATTTGGCCATATGTTTTAGTATAAAAGTTCTACAATTCCATCCTTTGTTTTCTCTTTTGTCTTTTTTGAGACATTGGGGCTAAAATCCAGAGTCTCATGCATAGTGGGAAGTGCTCTGCCACTGAGTTACATATCCAGCCTTTCTTGATCTTCTGTTGTTTTCTTTTTCTTCTTTATTGTTTTACATCTTTTTAAAGAACTAGTATATATTTATTATTCAGATTAATGAGTTTCATTCTGGTAGACTTATACATGTAGATAACATACTTTGATCATTCTTAGCCCCACCACTCCATCACCCTCCCTTGTCTTCTTCTTTGAGCTTTTTAACACATGCTAACATGCTTTGTGCAAAGCCAGAGGTTTTGTTGTCATTCAGAGATTCTGTCCAGGCAGTTCTCGAACTTCATTCATTTTATGTCTAGGTAACAGATGCTAAAAACATCACTCCAATGACTCTGATGAGAGAGAGATAAAGGCTCAAGAGAAAATATCTCTTCTTGCCCATTTTTCTCCTTGACTACATGCTAAGAGGGAACAAATAGAAACCTAAACTAGAACTTACTGCATTGTGATGCTCTGCCTGATAAACTCCAATTCACTGCTCTTCTTCTCCATGGGAAATATTATTTCTCACTAACATCAAAATACACTAACCAAATGAAATTAGGACTTGTTTTTCTCAAGCTTCCATCAAACTATGAAGGGAGTAATATTATGGTCCACTTGCTTTCCATTAAAGCCAGAGATTTGGGACACTACTGATATCTTTGATAGCCTGTGTCACTTTTAGGAAGAATGAAGGCATTTGATCAACACACAGAGCAAGATACAAGAGAATGGGATTTCCCTGGAAGTTCTCAGCCTCAGACACTAGGAATGAAAGATAAGATACTGACTTCTCCTCCATCCACTGTGATTCTGAAAAGAAAGCAAATATTCCGCCCCCCCAAATGACCCTGGGGACTGCAGAACAAGCATGAAGTCACGAGGCCTCTGCTCATTGGAGGAAGGCTGAGTGAAGACCTGTGACCTCCTGGGAGCTGCAGGAGTTGCAGGTCAGCTCCCTAAATGGGGAATGCTCCTGCCAGGAGATGTTCTGCTTCTCAGCCACCAGCTGCAATTTTCAGGCTAATTTCTTAGTGATTCAGTTTTCAGTTATAACAAACAGTGCTGTGGGATAGTAACTCAAGAATTTCCAAATTGTTGCTTCAACATTTACTAGCTCTGCATTTTTGGCCAAGTTGCTTACTTCCTTTGTGTTTTTTTACCTATAAAAATAAGGCAATAAAAGTAGGAAAACTATATTTTAATTATACAAAAGAATATTTAAAAAATAATCGAAAGTTTTCCTCAAAGTGCCTTTCATTCCACTGCCCCACAGTGTTGCAGTATTGCCTCCCAGATATTACACAATACCTTCCTTTAAACTGATTATTGTAGTTTAGTGTGAAGTATGAATAATAATTGGGAAACATGGGAGGAGAGGTAAGATCTCTGGTTACTTTGCCTTAAACACTTGAGTTATCGTACTTGTCAGTGGTTGACTCAGTCTTTGAGTCAATTTTACCTGATTTGTGCACACACATTAGGCGGCTCAGACTTCTCGGTGCTACACAGTCAGAGATCCTCTCTAGCCATGAAATAATTGTGGGGTTTGCTGGTTGGTACTGGAGAAGGGGGTGAGGACAGAAAGGAACTAGATGGGAGGAGGGAGCTCCAAAAGCAAATACAGGTAGGTGATCATCAACTTGAGATGGTTCAACTTGGAATTTTTACTTTTACGATGGTACTTAGAAATATCTAACAAACTCTGTAGAACTCTACTTCAAATTCTGAGTTTTGATCCAATCTCAGGCTAGCGATACAAGGCATGGTACATTTATGAAAGGCTGGACAGCAGCAGCAAGCCTCAGCTCCCGGCCAGCACCTAGATCCTAAGGGGGAACTACCAGTTCTCAGTGCACTGTGCTCTGATGCTATGTTGTTTGATAGGTGAGGTATATTAAATACTTCATCGTACAGTATTTCTAGCTTACAGTAGGTTTGTCAGGCTATCCTGCATCTTTTACAAGGTTGCTAACTCTTGGAGAAAAGATTATGATTCCAACCTTGCAGCCTACAGAAGTTCCCTGCATCTGTGTCTATTACAGACCTGTCTTGTCCTACTTACCTTGGTATTCAGGCACCTTGCATTGAATACCAACAACCTGAGCTTTGAGAAGAGCTCAAGGGATCTGA
Organism: Cavia porcellus; assembly: GCF_034190915.1. Classification (NCBI taxonomy): domain Eukaryota; kingdom Metazoa; phylum Chordata; class Mammalia; order Rodentia; family Caviidae; genus Cavia; species Cavia porcellus. Next base: position 4,444,474 of record NW_026947512.1, read on the forward strand.
GCTCAAGGGGCAAAGTTCTTGGTTATGAGGCCAGACGTTTTTGGTAGACTTGGTGGCTGTATTTCATCTTTTGTGAATTGTTTTCCTTTTGCAGTTTCTAACTGGATTTCCGCCTTTTCCTCTAAAATCAGAGACATGCAAGTTGGTTTACCATATACTTGCAAATATTTTTTCTTGACTTGTCATTTACTTTTAAATATACTATGTGTTACTTTAAAAATATAAAAGATATACATTTTTACATAATGTAAATGCCACTCAGTACAAGGTACTTGTTAAAATACCATCAAGATAGTTAGCTCCTTGTATTCCTTCTGGATTTTAAAGTGAACTTTCCTATTTTTCACTATTACAAATTGCACTGTTACACTTACATTAATGTTGTCACATATTAAGAAAGCAGGTTTCTATGTTTAGTTTACTAAGTGTTCTCGTGGGGAATGTTACGAAGTCTTTATCGAATTACTTTTAGTTTCAAAGTAGCTTCTGGGTTGCTTGGCTACTTGCCACTCAGTTATTCAGACCCTCCCCTGGCTGTTATTTTAAAATTTCTTACGAATATTTACTTGTAAAATTTCTAGTAGTGGGTAATCACCATCTAACTTTTCATAGTCAAAAATAAAGTAAAATAAAACAAGCAGAAGAAACTTTAACTCTCTTGTGGACATTAGCAAATTAAATACAGACTCTCCAGGTACAAGACTGGAGCAGCGTTCCAGAGAATAATTTGAGTACATTAGTTTTCTTTTTACATTTTGGTATCTGAAGGCATTCTTAATGGTGTTATCTTACTGTTTTCCCTCTATTATATGATTCTTTATTAATGAAATCTTCCATAGTCCCTGCTACAAAGTCCCATTCAACATTTTTTCAGCCAAAACATTTTGAGCACCTACTACTTATCACACTGCAATGAACTCTAGAGAAACAGGTGAAACTAAGAGAGTTTTGGGTTTAAACTTTTGTCTTACATTTTGTCTCGGGAGGTTGGGTAGCAAAGGGAAGGGATCACAAAAAGGACTATGTCAAAGGACTGTGATGGATTCTATAGTAAAGGTATTAAGGGAATCATTAGGAAGCAGGGAGGACATGGAATTCTGGCAGTGACCACTTCCCTACACACTGACCACTTAGTTGAAGGCATGTTGTTTGACTGGTCAGCCTGCTGCTTCTGTGTCACTGAAGTGACCTTTCAGCCTAGTACATTCTACTAGAGTGAATCTCGGTTATCTCCGAGGGAAGCTGACCACAAAGCCTGGCTTACCTGGCACTGCTCAACTTGGCACTGTTTTCCCCTGTAACTGCTAATAGCGCTTCCTTTCATTCTTCAAAGTGCTCTGGGTTGGACAGTCAAGGATAAGGACCCTCTCTGCCTTAATCAATCAAACAAAACTTCATGGAAGATTGAGTTTTGTAGGCAGATAGCAACAATTATCAGTATCACTATTGTTTTAAAATAAGCGAAATTTCTATTTTAACCAAAGGAATCCATTGCATAGAGCATGTTCAGAAAGATAAATAGAATTACAAGACTTACAATAAAATATCAGTTTCCCTGCCTAAGTTTTTTATGATCTTTTGTTTTCTGCTCTTTGCAATCTCTTATTTTTTCCTACATTTACTCTCATTTTATTGAATAATATGCTATCGCATAATCTTAAAATTTTATCTTTTCTTGATTTCTATTATGGACCGAATTGTGCTCCTTTAAATTTATATGTAGAAGCCTCAGCTTCCAATGTGACTATTTTTGGAGGTAGGGCCTTGGAAAAAGGCAATTAAGGTTACATAGGTCACAAGGGTAGGGCTCTAATCTGATGGAACTGGTGTCTTTAAGAAGAGAAATCCGCCCAGAGAGCTTTGAGAGCACGCATTAAGGAAAGGCCACATGAGGACACGGTGACAAGGTGTCCATCTGAGAGTCAGGAAGTAAGCTCTCTGAGAAACCTAATAGGCCACCACCTTGACCTGGGGTTCCCACCATCCAGACATGTGAGAAATAAATTTCCATTGGCTAGATCACAGCGTATTTTGTTATGACAGCTGAGCCGACTAAAACAACTGCCTGTTGTGAAACAACCTTAGCTCTTCCCTGCACACACATACACACACACACACACACATACCCCTTAATTCCTTCTTTTCCCGATTGCACTGTTTATTACCCAGTGATACTGCCTATCTCATTTTATTATCCTTAAAGTTTACATGTAATACATTTAGTTTAAAAGCTTTTCCTTGACCTCGTAGTGGAGTTCAGAACAGTGACCATGTGTTCCACCCCACCATTCTTAGTCAGCTCCTACTGTGTATCTGTCCTCATGTCTGCCCCGTCCGCTTCCTGATACCCACTCTGTGCTCATTCACTGAGAAATGGCCCTGGGGACATGCTTGTGCCACCACCTTCCCTCTGAGAAAGACTTTGTGATTGTCATCTGGCTGCTTCGTCCAGAATGTTTTCAGGACTTGAACGAACTTTGGCCAAGTTTTGTTGTCTGTTTAAATTTTCCTTCACGATCAAAGGTCAGTTGCTATAAATAAAATATCTTTACCAGACAAATTCACCCCCCTTTCACTCCAGCAATACTTTCAGAGACACACATGAAAGTAAGTGTTAAAACTGTGTGAGCTCTGTTCACAGAGAAAATCATTCTCATCATCAGTAGTGACAAAGGAGAAAATGCATACACTTTTAAATTTTGTCACATTTAAATTTTGTCACTCATCACCTTTCTTCACTGGACTTCAGACTGCATTTCCAACTCCGCACTCTGTAACTACGGCATGGTTTTGTTTTCCAGTATACAATGTAGAGCAAACTCCTTCCAGGCTTTAATTACATGAATTAGCAAGGCCACATAAGGTCCCTGACTCCTACCAGCTTATCTTTCTCAAGCTGTAGTGGCAAAAACCATTATGAATGGCATCAGGTTTTACACACACACACACACACACACACACACACACACCCCAAAATAATGTATATGCATGTAGCAGCTTGCCATACTAGTAAATGTTTGGAAACTAATAGCCACCACTTTGAGTACCTCTTGTATTTACAGAGGTCAAAGATGACTTGTATTAATTTCATGATGTCTTAGTAGATTTATTTATCTATTTATTTATTTTTGAGATGGGATCTCACTACACAGTTCAGGCTGGACTTGAACTCACTGTTTAGGCCCAGCTGGCCTCAAACGCACAGCAACCTTCCTGTCTTAACTTCCCAAGAGCTGTGATTATAGATGTGTACCACCAGGCCTGATTTCAAAAAATTTAGTATTAAAATGTTTGTACAAGCTTTTCTGTTCCTGATGTATAAATTTTTTGGCATAGTCTGTATACATATATGTGTAAACACATATTAGATATATATACATAACATATTTATATATGAATATATATAATCATATTTCAATGATAACACCAAGCTTCTTTTCAAATGAAGAAGTTGAATGCTTCACAAATTCAGAATAATCCCAATTTGAGAAATTCTTAGCACAAGTGGCATTGCAGAATACCATTTTGCTAAACTGTATTAGTGGCACATGGATCAGAAGAATTTTCTTTTAAACTCACTATTCAGAAAAATGTTATTGACTATCTCCTGCATTCCAAATATAAGTGAATGAAAGTAACAATTAACATTTGTGCACTGCTCATTGTATTCTTTGTTTATGTAAATTCAATTCTCATAATGATGATATGACAGCTACTATTATAATTCCCATTTTACAGATGAGTAATGGATTCACAGAGATAAACTGGTAAGTCTCTACCAGCAGCTTTTAAATCAAGAACGATTTAGCTCCTACTGCAAGGAACATTTGGGGATGTCCGGAGGACTCTTTAATATGTATGACTGGTGGTAGTGACGTGTTATAAAGCTTGGGATGCTGCCAAACATCCTCCAGTGCACAGAACAACCTCTATAACAAAGAATCATCCAGTACAAATGACCAGTGGTGTTACTATTGGAACCAGTCAACTCACAGAATTCTTTTGGCAATTGTTATTGGGTCAGGGATGGACATTTGACTTACTGTGACCCAATCAGAATAAACAAGAAAGCTTTGGGACTCATCATTTTCAGTCAATCTTTTCTACTAGAAAGAAGCATGTTGCTGGATATTCAATGACAGCTGTGCTGATACAAGGAGAAGAACTAATCTTATCATGTTGTTAATGCTGAGGACAGTAGAACACAAAGAAATAATCTAGTCCTTGGTGATAAAACTGGGTATCACTGATCACATCTTTCCTGGAACGCAAGAGATCTCTGGACCTAATTTATATAAGGCAATACATTCATATTATCAAAAGCTGTTTGTGTCAGAGGTTCTGTTTAAGAGAACTGAGAGTGTCCTAATGAGCCCTTTGTTCATCCAGAACGTTTCTTGGAAAATTCTGCAAAGTCTCACATGATCAAATTCCTCTTCAAAAACTTACACGTTGGCCTCTAGCTGAACTTTGTCTTTTGAAGATACTAGGAGACATCTTCCCTGGCTTTGTTCTCCTTCTTTCTGAAGTACACCTAGTAATCAATTGACAGAAGAGTAGAGTACAGCGCTATGTGCCAGAGAGGCAGGAGGGAAGACCAAAGAGCGAAGCTGCGGCATACACGGAGATGGGGGGTGCTACCCACATTGAAACAAAGCGCACAGAAAAGAAACACGGGGCTCTGTAATAAGGACAGAGAGGAAAATGGAAAGTGTGAGTTACTTGAGAATTAGTTAGAGGAGATGAGCTTGGAAGTGAAGTCCATTCCCAAGTATTTCAAGTGACTTGGGATATGTTGAGAAAATTGGAAAAGGCAATCTTTAAAATTGGTCCAGCCTAACATCGTATCATTTGAAACAAAAGGAGATGGTGACTTGAACCCTTCGGTATCTTTGTGACATCTAGGAGCTCAGTGGCGGCAATTTCCATTATTTATTCTGGAAACCACAATCTTGTCTTGCCCAAGTGCCTGCCTGAGGTAGAACAGAGGGGCTCACTCCTTTTATGTCATTAGGTGCATCTGCAAAGGGTGAGAAGAGAGCAGAGACTGAAGCTTGCCTTACACAGCTAGAAAACTTCTTTAAGGAGTGTTGGTCACATGAGTTTCTTTTCCACCGTATCACATTAGGGTGTGTTTTGGGGCCTGCACTGACAGGCCTCGTTTTGTTTTGAAAGTGAATTCTTAGTTTGATTTCTGAGCCCTGGAAAATGCAATCATTTCAACAAGATCTGCCAGAAATAATAGGTGTTTTTATGGTGCCTGGTACTTGCCATATGTGCTTTCCTGCATGATCTCAGATTGTCCATTCCTCTCAGCCAGGGTTTGGCCACCAGCAGCAGTGAACACACAGTCCCCTGGGGGCTTCCTTCCTTCAGATCTTTTTGATGTGAACAGAGAAAAACCCCAAACAAACAGAGAAATCAGATAAGAATTTCTAATAGCCTGCTTCCCAGTTCCTTAGAAAACACAGCAAGGAAAATGGACTTTGAGTCAGGATGGATAATGGGGTACAGGGAGGCTCGGAAAAGTACATTAACACTGGATTCAACCAGTGCTTGCAGCCATTTCCTTATTTATGTCTCTGTGAAACCGTTGCAAAGTTCAGTCCTCTCCTTATTGAAATGTTCAGCAAAACCCCGGAGTTTCCTATTTTTTGCCTTTTCTCTGGTAACTTAAATTAGATTTCTCTTTTTAATTCTTACAGTGACATTCAAGAAGGGTGAATTTTGCTGACACCCATATTCAGCATTCCTGCTGAAGCACAGATACATGATCTACACCTCTCCTACTGAGACTTGCCTGGGGCTGGCAGCTCATACACACTTGCTTTGCAATCCATTCCTGTGTGGTCACATCGGGCTTTTTCTGTGACACTGAAGAGAACTGACCTGCCTAAGGATTCTTCTCCCTTGCAGAAGGCTCACCTGAGATTAGTCTTCTACATTTTGGTATTAACCAATGACTAGGACAACCGACATACTGCAGTATTTTCCAGACATATTATAGGTTCCTGAAACAAATTTAGTGGATTACAACCAGAATTTTCTAAGTGAAATAAAGTAGAGCAAAACTGAGGAAAGGAAGAATTAAAATATCACAAAGACTTGTTTGTAATAGGGGGGCAAGTGCTAATTGTTAAAACTTGAGCAGTTGTGCAGTTACATGAATTTAGGAATGCACACATTATTGATATGTCATGTTGTCAAATCTTCTTGTTCTTATTGTGAGTTACAATCAAAATAACTTTAAACCTGTTGAAAGGATATTGGAATTTCGTTCTATTATCTTCCAAACTTTTGTTATTGTAAAGTGCATTTAATCACTTACTGGATAAAACATTGTATTCAGCTTCTCCATTGCTGGGACCAAATATCTGCCACACACGATCTACAGTTTAGAGGAGGAGAGGTTTATTTTGGCTCACAGTTTCAGAGGATTCAGTCCAGTGTTTGCTGGTCCCAAGGCAGAAACATCATAGTGGAAGGGCACGGTGGAATAAAGCTACTCAGTTCACATCAGCCAAGAAGCAGAACACAAGGGAAAAGTGTCAGAGGGGTTCCAGGTCAGACACAATTTCCGAGGTCATGCTTTCATGGTCCACCTCCTCTAACAAGGCTGTACCTTTTACTAACTCACTCAGCTGTGAATTCACCAATGGGTTTGCTGGTTGATAATATTATTACCTTTATTATTCAACTTCTTCAAGTTAAGAGTCCCTTAATCCAGTCATGTTGACTATCAAGGTTAACCAACGTATATCTTTGAGAGCCCATATATTGGTAAGGAAGTCAGCTCTGTGTGCTTTCCAGGAAAATGCCCTAGTATTTCAGCCACCTCCTTGTCCTTTATTTCCCTCTGTCTCCTTGTGAAACTTTCAAGTGGAGCAAGCACTGGGACGTGGGATTCATGAAGCAACTGAAAAATCTCTATATAGATTCTGCATTCCTATGATGAAATTCACTGAGAAATAATTACTTCATCTTTTGTCTACATGGCTGAAAAGAGCAACCATCCCAAAATACAACTGGAGCAGAGTAACAACAGCTTCATTGCTTGGGTGTGCTTCTCCCTGACTCCTTAGATATTTTTAAATCACACATAACACAAAATTTATCATTTTGGCTGTTTTATCAATTAAAAGCACTTTAATTTCAGAACAAAAGGCATGCACATCTCAGTATATTGTTTATTCCAAACACCTGTGAAATTCTGTCACTTCACCACCATGACTATTCTGGAAATTATATTACTGTGAACAGACAAATTTCTATTCATAAATACATGGATGACTGTAAAATACTTTTTTTTTAACATGATAAGATACATATGGAAATGAAACACCATTGCCATTTTAACCAGGATGACATCCACACTGCAGAGCAGCCATCAGCGTTGACCATCTCCAGGACTTCATCTTCTCTGGCACAAACTGTATGCTAACCCTTTCCCTTGCCCTTGGTCCCTGGCATCAGTCATAGGATTGCATGTGAGTGGAATCAAACACTAGTTAGCTTTCTGAGGTTGGGTTATTTACTCAGTGTAATGGTGTCAAGATCCATCCATTTTGCAGCACATATCAGAAGGTCATTTCATCTTCAGGATAAACAACTTCCCTTGTATGTATCTATTCAGATGCCATTTGTAAAATATTCTTTGATTCTCCATAGAAAATGTATAATACTAATTTTGGATCAATAGAAGAGGGAATTGATGTTAGAAACCTGCTGTTTCCCTAAAAACCTGGAGGCAGTGGATCAAAAATCCCACAGCCAAAGCAATCTGGGGGCTGACTTCTCTGCCTGTTTCACTGACTCTGGAACTTCAATCTTTTTTAAAAATTTTATTTAAAGACAAAAAAAAAAAACAACAGAAAAAGGGTACAAGTAATACAGAATTTCAAGAAAGAATACATACAGTAAGAAATCACTAGTTAATACATTACATATTGTCATCTTAGAAACAGTTGTGCAAATTACAAAATTAAAGCATACAAAGTGGACATTCATACAGTGAGATTGCAGACAGTTCTGTTCAATTATCCAACAAAAACTCAGTAATATGATTTTCTATCCTACACACTTAAATTTACATGCAGTTATATCCCTTAGATCACTTTCTTTTCCTCTCTTTTTTACAATAACAATTACACTTTTTGGGTTTTATTACTCCCGCAGTTCTTATAACTGTTTTTTGAAGAGAAAAAAAAAAAAACCCCAAATGTAACAAAGCAAAACAGAGTCAGAACAGAAGGATGGACATAGTACATGATGCAAAAACAGAAAACCAGGTGATCAACAATGGTTACCATTATGCCTCCTGCTATCTTAAAAAGAGTTGCCTGTATCATCAGGTATAATAAAATTGAACAAAACAGTATAGAACAAGACCAATAAAACTTACATTGGAGAACTTACAGGACTTCAAAAGAAGATAATAGTCAAACCATAATGGGAATCATAGTAAATCTGATTGCCTTCAAAGTGGTTGCCTGTACCCTCAAACTTGATACTATCAAACAAACAGAATATAGTAACATCAGACAGAACAAGATGGGGAGAGCAATACTGGGGTTCAAATCAGGTTAATAGAAAAACTAAAAAGTTACCATAATATATCCTGCTATTTTTAAATATAGTTTTCCCTTAATTAAAAAATATAAGAAAAAATAAATTAATTTTTAAAAAAAAGGAAAAAAAGGGGGATATTGAGATAAAAGAGGACATAGCAGCAGAACAACACAGGTCAGAACCAAACAATTTAAGCATCATTGTGTTTCACCACCAGATAACCTGACATAATAATAGTCACCATAGTGTCTCTTCCCTTGAATTATTTGAGTATAACTTCGTATACTATAGCACCAAACATATCAAGAAAGTGCAAAGCCATTCAAGAGAATGAAAGTATTACAGAGTATTTAGAACCAGCTAACAGAAAATGAACAATGGTTTCTATGTTATCTCTTTGCCTATAAAAATTTTGTTTATACTATCGCATATAGTAAAATATAATAAGATACAACATGTTAAAACCAGTGGAAACAGACAAACAACAGCTTGATGGGACTTCAAAACAAAATGATATTAAATCAGCACTAGCTATTATGATGTCTTGTTTTCTTCAAAATAGCTTTTCGTACTATTACAGACAATAAAATCGAACAACCCAGGTTAAAACCATTCCAGTTAATGAGTGAGAACATTATATGGCTTCATACCAGTATGATTGGGAATCATGATAACCACATACTTTTATGTATTCTTATTTCTTATACTAGGGAAACTATTCAGTATTTATACATGTGAGTTTGAGTTTGATTTATTTCACTTATGAGTATCGTCTCAAGCTGCGCCCATTTATCTATAAATATCTCAATGAGATCATTTTTTATAGCTGAATAATACTCCATTGTATAGAAATACCACAACTTTTTTATCCATTCCTCAGTTGATGGACACTTGGGTTGTTTCCAAGATCTGGCGATTACAAATCGTGCTGCTATAAACATAGGTGCACATATATCACTGTGGTATGATGCTTTCAGTTCTTCTGGGAATATGCCTAGAAGTGGAATAGCTGGAATAAATGGGATTTCCAGTCCCAACTTTTTGAGAAATCTCCCGACTGACCTCCACAATGGCTGCACCAGTCTACACTCCCACCAATAGTGCAAGAGAGTTCCCTTTTCCTCACAGCCACTCCAGCATTTGTTGTTGGTGGTTTTCTTGATCTTGGTCATTCTTACAGAACTGAGATGGAATCTCAGTGTAGTTTTAATTTGCATTTCTCTAATGAGTAATGATGATGAACATTTTTTCATGTATTTATTTGCCATTCGTATTTCTTCATCTGAGAAGTATGTATTCATCTCAGATGTCCATTTTTGGATTGGATCTTTGAATTTTGGAGTCTGATTTTTTTTAATTCTTTATATGTTTTAGACAGAAGTCCTTTGTCTGAGGGAGAGTTCACTAAGGTTTTTTACTCAGTTGATGGGTTTTCTTTTCACTATGCTGGAGATTTCTTTTGACATGCAAAAACCTTTTACTAAGATGTGATCCCAGTTATTGACTCTGGGAAGTATTTCCCGTGCAGTTGGAGTCCTGTTCATGAATTCTCTACCTACCCCTATGTCTTCAAGGTTTTTACCCAATTTTTCTCCAATAGATTTAGTGTTTCTGTTTTAATATCAGATCATTGATCCATTTAGATTTTAGTTTAGTACAAGGTGATAGGCATGGGTCTAGTTTTAGTTTTCGGCATATGGAGAGCCAGTTTTTCCAACACCATTTACTAGAGAGACTGTCATTCTTCCAGTGAACCTGTTTGGCCCCTTTATCAAAGATAAGGTGGTTGAGCGTGTTTGTAGTTGTGGTTGTATCTTCTAATCTATTCCACTGATCTTCAGCTCTGTTTTGATTTCAGTATCTTGTTGATTTTACTACAGTCGCTTTGTAATGTTAACTTCCAAGTCAGGGATTATGATGCCTCCTGCCTTGCCTTTGCTGCTTAGAACTGTCCTTGCTATTCTAGATCTCTTCTTGCTCCAGATGAATTTTAGGAGTGATTTCTTGAGATCTATGAGGTATGTTGATGGTATTTTTATTGGGATTTTATTGAATCTGTATAAGAGTTTTGGGAGAATGATCATTTTCACAATATTTATTCTTCCTATCCATGAGCAAAGGAGGTCTTTCCACTTTCTGAGATCCTCTTAAATTTCTTTTTTCAGTGCATTATAATTTTCCCTGTATAGGTCTTTCACTTCTTTCATGAGAATAATTCTTAAATATTTAATTTTTTTTGGTTGCTAGTGTGAAGGGTGTGGCTTCTCTTCTTACTTCTCTGTCATTTTGTTGTTAGTGTGTAGAAATGCTATTGATTTTTGAGTATTGATTTTGTATCCAGGTACATTGCTGAATTTATTTATTAAATCTAGAAGTCTTTCAATGGAGTTTTGGGGGTCTTCTAGGTAGAGTATCATGTCATCCACAAATAATGATAATTTAACTTCTTTTCCTATTTTTACTCTTTTTATTTCTCTCTCTTGTCTAATTGCTCTGGCTAGTATTTTCAGTACTATATTAAACAGGAGTGGTGATAAGGGTCTGTGCCTTGTCTTGTGCCTGATTTTAAGGTAAAGGCCTTCAGTTTTGGCCACTTAGTATGATGCTGGCTGTTGGTTTGTCATAGATTGTCTTTATCATATTGAGTAAAGACCATCTATTTCAATTTTCTGTAAGGTTCTTATCATGAATGAATGTTAGACCTTAACAAAAGCTTTTTCTGCATCTATAGAAATGATCATGTGATTCTTACTTTTGGCTTTATTGATATGGTGGATTATGTTTATTGATTTACATATGTTGAAACATCCCTGCATGCCTGGGATGAATCTCACTTGGTCATGGTGTAAAATCTTCTTGATGATTTGCTGCATCCTATTTGCCAATATTTTATTGAGGAATTTTGCATCTGTGTCCGTTAAGGATATTGGTCTATAGTTCTCTTTTTTAGTTGGGTCTTTCTCAGGTTTTGGTTCTAGAGTAATATTTGCTTCCAGGAATGACTTAAGAAGGATTGCTTCCCTTTCAATTTCATTGAAGAGTTTGAGGAGTGTCAGCATTAAGTCTTCTTTGTAATTCTTGTAGAATTCTGCAGTGAATCCGTCTGGGCCTGGGCTCTTCTTTGTAGGTAAGGACTTAATTACAGTTTCAATTTCATTAATAGAAATTGGGTTATTCAGCAGTTTTACATCTTCTTGACCTAGCTTTGGTACTTCATATGCTTCTAGAAATCTATTTCTTCCATGTTATCAAACCTATGAGAGTAGAGGTTTCCAAAATAGGTATTGATGATTTATATTTCTACAGAGTCTGTAGTGATTTTGACTTTTTCATTCCTTATTGCATGAATTTGAGCTTTTTCTTTCCTTTTAAAAATAAGATTGGCTAGGGGCTTATCAATTTTATTTATTCTTTCAAAGAATCAACTCTTTGATTCATTGATTCTTTGGATTGTTTTCTTAGTCTCTACTGCATTAACTTCTGCTCTGATTTTTATCATTTCCTTGGCTTTGGGCTTGACTTGCTCTTCTTTTTCTAGATGTTTGAGGTATAACATCAAGTTATTTATTTGGATTAGTTCTGTTTTCCTAATGTGGGAACTCAGTGCAATAAATTTTCCTCTGCGGACAGCTTTCATTGCATCCCACAGATTCCGGTAAGTTGTATTTGTATTTTCGTTTGCTTGTAGGTTTGTTTAATTTCTTCTTTAATCTCCTCTGTGACCCACTGATTACTCAAGAGTGTGTTATTCAGTTTCCATGTGTTTGTAGGATTTTTGCAGTGTCTCTTATCATTAATTTCTAATTTCATGGCGCTATGATCCAAAAACATTCAAGGGATAATTTCAACTCTTTTACATTTATTTAAATATGTTCTGTTAGCTAATATATGGTCTGTTTGAGAGAATGTCCCATGTACTGATAAGAAGAATGTGTATTCTGATGTTGTTGGATGGAACACTCTGTATATGTCTATTAAGTCCATTTGCTCACAGGTGTGATTCAGTTCTGTTATTTCTTTGCTGATTTTCTGTCTGGTTGATCTGTCCCTTAGTGTGAATGGTGTGTTAAGGTCTCCTGTTATAATTGTCTTACTGCTAATTTGGTTTTTCATTTCTATTAATTTTTTTTATATAATTGGGTGCTTTGGAATTTGGTGCATATATATTTAAGATTGTTATCTCTTCCTCTTGAAGTTTTCCCCTAACCAGTATGTAATGACCTTCTTTATATCTTCTGATCATTCTTGGTTTGAAGTTCACATTGTCTGCAAACAGAATAGCTATCCCTGCTTTTTTAGGGGGTTCCTGTTGCATGAAGTATTGTTTTCCATCCTTTGACTTTCAGTCTATGAGTTTCCTTTTAGGTTAGATGGGTTTCTTGTAGACAGCATATGATTGGATATTGTTTCTTGATCCATTCTGCCAATCTGTTTCTTTTAATTGGTGCATTGAGACCATTTACATTAATGGTTATAACTGTTATATGTTGGTTTATTGTTAACATGGTATCTTTCTGCTGTTGCATCTTTATCTTTCTGTTTTGTTTAATTGTCTGCTTTGCTTAGTGGTTTTTTCCTAACTGTATCAAAACTGTCTTTCAATATTCTTTGCAGGGTTGGCTTGGTGGTCATGAATTTCTTCAGCTGATCTTTGTCATAGAAGTATTCTATATCTCCATCCATTTTGAAGGACAGTTTTTCAGGGTACATCAGTTTAGGTTGGAAATCATTTTCCTTAAGGATCTGGAATACTTCACTCCATGCTCTTCTTGACTTCATTGTTTGTGTTGAGAAGTCTACTGTGATTCTGATAGGTTTTCCTTTATAGGTGATCTGTCTTTTCTCTCTAAAAGCTTTTCATATTCTATTCTTATGTTGGATTTCTGGGATGGTGATTATTATATGTCTGGGTGTAGTTTTATTTTGGTTATGGCTATTTGGAGTTCTATATGCTTCACTGATCCTGATATCGGTTTCCAATCTCATGTTTGGGAAATTTTCAGCTATTACTTCTCTAAATATCCTCTTGACATCCTTTATGTTGTCCTCTTCTTTTTCATTTATCCCTTTTAATCTTATGTTGTTTTTCTTTGCATCATCTTGCAGCAGTTGAATTGTTATTTCCTGATTTGTTGTTATTTTTAAAAGATCTTTCCTTTCCTGTTCCCTAGATGTAATCTTGTCTTCGAGGTCTGAAATTCTATCTTCACTTTCATTGAGGCGGTTTTTACAACTTTCAATGGAATTTTTTACTTCCTGTATATCTCTTTGCATCTGCTTTATGTATTCTGTTTGTTTCTTATATTGTTCATTCAGGAATTCTACCTTTTTGTTTATTTCATCCAATATTTTAACTGTGTCTTCTTTAGATATGTTCAGCATCTCTTTCATTTCTTTAATCATTTCTTTCTTTTACCTGGGAGATTATTTCTAGTCTGAATTCCTTTAAAGCTTCCCAGAGTTGCTTCTTTATTTCAGTTGCTATTATGTTTGATATTTCAGGTGTATGGCATATATTTTCTTCTATGTACATAGCTCCTAAGGTTTCTTGGGATGGGCTGGAGTTTTGAGATTGTAATTTGGTCTTCCGTTTTGTCATTTTCCTATATTTCTGTGTTTCAAGTGTTATTCCAAGGCTTTCCAGGGCCTATTGGAAATCCTCTTCTATGCCCTCAGCTCCTGGGACTCTGGCCGCCCAGTTCCCAGGATTGAGAGAGAGTCACTGGGGGTAGGGCAGGCCAGCTCAAGACCTGCTGAGCTGGTCCAGTGCAACAGGATGCCATAACATTCCTGAAGTTCCATGTCCAGGCTGAGTAAGGATCCCAAACTACCTGGGCTTGGGGGATGGTGCAGGGACACTCTCCTCAGGCTGCCCAGCCTCTGAACTGATGACGCTGGAACTTCAATCTTGAAATGACAAGATTTTTTTTCTTGTCAAGATTCCACATTTTATAACTGGTTGGGATCTGCAGTGCTTGATAAGAAATGAAGTAGATAATTATTAACAGTGGAATTATTAGAAATGAGGCTGGAACTGATCTTGGGTGATAAAGATTTAGTGACAAACTCAGCTGCAGAAAGCCATCTGGGTAGAAGATGTAATGTGGTTCATGTTTCTAGAGGTGGAACCCACCTGAGTGTGTCTACGGGGCTGGAAGCCATTCTGGTCCCTGCTTAATCATGTAGTCAAACTCACATTTGTTGGGCAGAGGTATTTCCTAAATGCTTCATGTGCATTCTTTTATCTCACAGTAACCCTATAGCAGATTGTATTGTGATCACTATTTTTTATGGATTAGGGCAGAGTGAATAATTTGCATAAAGTCATACAGCTAAGAGAAGGTAGAGCTGAGATTCCAGTTCACACAGTGAGGGTCCAGAAGCTGCTCATCGGCACTCTCTGTCTTCTCTTGCTTAATTATCCAAATCAGAGGCTGGAAGCTGAAGGCCAACCAGCGACCCAGCTCATCTTGAGGGTACCTCTGGAGGATCTAATCTCACCGGTCTCTCTGGGGAGTGATTACAGTGACAAGTACATGGGGTGCTCTGAGGAAATAGTGCACGTCTTTGTTTTTCATCTCATATCAGGGACAACATCTGATAAATCAAGCCTGAAAAAAACTCATTGAGGCCCTTTTCAACAACAAAACTATCAAAATTCCTTTAACAAGATAAATCTGCAATTAGTGTTAACTGAATACCCCAGTGTCCAGCACTGTGCTATAAATTGTGACCAAGGAAAAGAAATATGACATGATTCTTATGCTTTATTAAAACCTGCCTCTCTGAACCTACCCGTACGGAATCATTTGAAAGTAAGTGTTCAGTTTTTGGACATGCAAGCCTTGGACTGTGGCTGGTAGTCCATTCAGAGAATTCTCTGTGCTAATTTTAATATATGAAGCTGCACATTTTATCCGGAAATAATTATTCAGTGTTGTCTCTAACACAGAGGTCCAATCACTTCCCACCTCCTCCTCACTGTGCTGTGACTCAGTTCCTTTAAGGATTAAAATATTGCTTTACAATTTCCTTAATTTCTTTGCCTTTCATAAGGCAGCCAAGATGAGATGAAGTTGAAAGAGAAAAGCATTCAGTGTACATAAAATAACCCTGCTTAAAACTAACTAGCACCAGTGGGGAAACCAGGGTCAAACAAACATTTCCTCTGTGTCCAGTAGGAGCAATGTCCCCCCCACCCTTTTGGCCATGTCTCGTTATTTTCATTTTCTGGTTCATTTCATGTGACTTTTCCTGGGTCTTATTTGGATAGTGAGAATCAGAAATGACAACAGTGAACCTACTGTAAGTGAAGTGCTTGTATGATTTCCTAGATGTCCCAGACCTACCCTGGAAGAAGGAATGTAGCACACTGTTCCCCAGGAAGAAAACTGGACCCTCCTTTTGAAAAGTTTTGGTATCAACTGAAAGGTGCTAGAGGGGACTTGGCATGTCCAAAGGACTGAAAAGCATATACCTTTGGTTTGAGACCAACTCCTCTGAACACAAAAGGACATTTTCTCCAATGTGTCCATCACCAAGGCCTGACCCAGCCACATCCTTAGAAAGCTGTTTGTGGCCCTGGCTACATTCTAGTCCAGGTGATCCCTGGGAGCAGTGTTTCTTTGGTGTGTTCAGCATCCAACCAAAACTGCATAAACTGAGGTTCTTCAGAAAAAATACAGGGTTATACAGGTTTTGTAATTCCCCTGAAGGTTTCATAGCTTCAAGGCTTAGAGATGGGGCCCAAGAGTGATGTTCTTTAATATTCCCAGGGTGTCTTTCCCTTTCTGTTACTCTGTCAACCCTTGAAAGGGCGGAGGGACGTCAGCCAGTGTGGGTTTGAGGGAGGGGCTATTAATCGACTTGGGACAGTAGGCTGACAGAACATGCCTCCAGCAGGGGAGAATGATGACCAGAGAGGGACCAGGAGGGAGAAGTGACCGGTGACCTATGGCTCTAAAAGAACCTTGGAAAAATTCCACAACTGGAAAGAACAATAAGCTTAAAAAACAAAACAAAACAAGACAAATCCCCCCAAGCCTGTTTTTATATTTGCCTAGAGATCAATTGGATTTTACTCTCAGACATGAAAACCAGATTTCTTGTCCCTGTTCCTCAATACCCTCTTCAATTCCTCCCTAATAATCCCTCAGCCTCTTTCCCAGCACTTCTTGCCCAACCTGTATTTTATCCAAAGTGTAGGTTGGATCCAAATGGAAAGTTTATTAGCAGAAAAGAAGAGGATGTGAAGCTGCTAGGGAACTATTGGTTGCTATGGGAACCTTGCTGCCGCAGGGTCTGAATGGCTTTCTGTTCGCTGATGTCCAGTTTTTTAGGGCAAGCCCTGGCATCGGCAGGGACTGGCAACACATCCTCTGTGTCTCCCATTTCCGGCATCCGGCCCGGTGGCACACACCCCGACAGGTCTCCTGGTAGCAGGCAGGGTGTCCGGGATTGAATGCTTCCTCCTGACCTCTTGTCCTGCTGCTGCCGCCCTCCCCAGCTGGGAAATGAAGGGAAGCAGAGGGTGTTTCCCAAATGTTTGAAGAGAAAGTCCTTGTTTTTCTCTCGCATTTTACTCTTTCTTCCCTTGTCATCCAAACATGAGCCATTGGCCATTGGCCTGCCTCCTGCTGGCGAGCTGACCTTGCTGCTCTCAGTTCTGAATCCTTATTTACACTGTAGGAACTGACAGCTTGTTCTCACCCAGCCCGGTACACTGGGTGAGCTACTGCCTCCAGGGTGTCCTTTACATTTTGCTTCTAGAAGTTTTTAGAATGGTGGAAATGATCACCATCCAAATGAGCAAGGCCCCAAGAGACAGGGTTAGCCTACTTGCAAGATTCGTGAGTCCATGTTGGGTCTGTGGAAGGCCTCCAGGAAGCTAACTCATGCTGTGTATGGATTAGGTACTGCTACACGCAGGTCACCATGTCCTCTACCAATTCCTCCAGCTGCCAAGGCTTTGCTGCTTGCAGAGATCTAGACCTTTACAAGTCTATTCTTCTGCTTAAAAAATCCTTGCCACCCATTTTTGCTTTGGCCTAGCAGGGCTGGAATGCAGTAGATGTCACTTTTCTTTCTAGCAGCAAAGCACATCCTCTCCTTTGCTGGTGCAAGTCCCTAGGTCACTGAGGGTGTGAGGTAGTTCTAATTTGTCCCCTTGCCTCTCCCACTCTTGCTGCCTATAGATTTTTACTACTGCAAGCATTCCTGTCATTGCTCTCTGCCAGAAGGTGACACAGCATAAGCAAGCCCTTTTCCCAGAGTCTGTGCTGTGCCTTTTGGACTTTGAACTTCAGAAACTGTGACCTAAGCAAATCCCTTCTTTATAAAGTCAGCCTGTCTCAGGTATTCCATTATGGTAACAAAATGCTGACTAATAGATCCTCTTTCCTGGTATGCACATGGTTGGTTCTCTCTTATCCTTCATGTCATGTCAAACAACTCCCCTCAGCAAGGCCTTTCATGGTCATTCTACAGCATGTTCATTGTTCTCTATCTCAGAGAACACCTGTCTCTTCCGGTTTCTTTCTAGTCTTTCACACCTCATAAATGTTTGTGTACTAGTTTATTGTTCAGTTCAGTTAAACTATAATGGTAAATTAATCAGTATATTTTTCTCTTTTCTTCAGTTCTGTGCCTAGAACATTTTATCATGGTGTCTGATGCACAAGGCACTCAAATATTTATTGAGTAAACAAAAGAGTATAATTCTTATTCATCTTTTCCAGTTTCTCCCTGTTGCCTGCTTGGATAGATCTACTTGGGTTGATTTTTGCTGACAAGCAACACCATTGATGTCCAGACTGGGCATCTGCTCTGGGTTTTCCCCTCTACCCCAGGTATACCTCCCCATGCTGCATGCCTCCTTCTAGGGTTTAGAGTCATCTCGGGTTTTCAGCTCTTCCTCAAGTGTTCTGCTCTTCCACATGAAATGGACCTGGCCTGAAAAGATTATGTGGAAGAAACAGAACTGAGAGAAAAAGTTTTTGTTATATGTATTTTACAATAAAAATAATTTCAGCCAGGCATGGTGGCTCTCGCCTGTAATCCCAGCACTCGGGAGGCTGAGGCAGGAGGATCGTTGTGAGTTCAAGACTAGCCTGGGCTACAAAGTGAGCTCAAGGCCAGCCTGAACTGCATAGCAAGACCCTGTCTCAAAAAGACAAAAAATAAATAAATAATAAAAAATAAAAATAATTTCAAAAAATTATTATGCTAAATAATTGGTCAGGGCTGGGGATTTAGCTTAGTGGTTCAAATGCAAGGTCATGAGTTCCATCCCCAGTACCAAAAAAAAAAGGAAAATGAGTTTGAAAAAAATTACCTGTCGTGGGGTAAATTTTCAAGACCTCTCCAATGTTTTAGAAAGGCGCTTTTAGTGTTGTTTTTTTTTTTTTTTTTTTTCATTTTTAGGTTTTGACAAGCAGAGTCACTAATTAATTTTTTGGTGCCAATTTAAAATTAATTGGTCTAAAAGCAATTGATCATACTCTAGAATAGAAAACTACAATCCGAATAAAGTAAGTTATTGTAGCCAGGGTTGCAAGGAGAATAATTTTATATAGGGCACAGAACTTATAATATCAATTTATAATTGTTACCCAGAGTTAAATACAAGAAAAGGCAGAAAATCTGTCCACAATACTAAAGACCTAGAAAAACCAGCCAAGGGTCTGGATCCCACAGTAATGTCCTGCATGAGTCCAGCTGAATACCTAGAACTCATGACAACGCTTCCCACAAGTCCACCTGGAGGTCGAGCCCAGGACAGTAACTCATGCAAGTCTGTTTTACGGATCAGCACTAGGAAAGTCCAAAGTTCAGCAGTGGAAGTTAGAAAGTCTTACCAGCAGGGTGAAGGACCTGTGCCAGTAAGTTGAGGGTCCTACACTAGAGCCAAGAAGCAATGCTCAAAATCAGAACCAGGGCTCTCCTGAAAAGTACCACAGCCATACTTAGCTACAGTGAGGTCCTGAGCTCCTTCAATGCTGAGAACAGTCAAGCACATATCAGAAAGCTAGTGTGACAAGCTTCTCCTGGAGATTAAACAGCACATTTCCCCCTCCAGAGCCAGGAAACAATGCTCAATGTAAGGAGCAAAGCTCTCCCAAAGTGAACCATGGCCACTGTCAGCAACAAGATCCTGAGCTCTTCCAGTGATAATGGTCAAATTCATAACAGGGAAGCCAACATGACAAGCTACTCCGGGAGAACCAATGGCTCCAAACAACAGCACTTAGGTGAACTCACAATGCCCTCCTTTTCCTCTCCACATCTCCTTTTATGCTGGCAACTTTCCTCAAGTGGACCATCGAAACTCAGCACCATGCTGATTTAATTCAGCTGGTGTTAAGTTGACCACATAACAATAATTATGTACCAATGCTGGCTTCTTAGTTTCAGCAGATAAATCATGATATGATATGATGGTAGCTTAAAAAAGTTTGAGAGAAGGGTTAAAAAAAATGAATGAAATAAGGCTTAGAACAGAAAGACATGGAATAATACAGTAAAAGAAAGTGTTATCACATTAAAGAAATACTAACAGGAATTTATAGCTCTCAAGGAAATGGATCAAAGAGGTCAGGAAAAGTTTTTTCTGTAGTCATGTTTTCCCAATTACTTAAAAGAGAAAAATTACTAAATGTTATCTTTATTTTGCCCAAAGGTAACTTACAGGAACTGGAAGGGCTGGGCCAGGATACTGGGTTGATAGATGAAAATATGCCTTTGATGGAATTAAACCCTAGTTAATTAAAGTGCCTGAAGGATTCATTGAATCTAAGGGCAGTGGCTAACCATTCACACATTCAGCCTGAGTGACAGAACAAACAACCATGCCACTTGGAATCTGGAGTTTGAGAGCTAAGATGGTAGGTGGGGGTCCATGATATAGTGAATAGACCTTGAAAGAGGTTGATAAAGCTTATCACTATGTAAAAACAGACCTTTAAAGACAAAGTGATGGCAAATAAGAGCTGGTAGCTGCTGTCACTTTCATTCACTTTAGCTGAGTTACACAAGTAAATGTGCCAGACTTTAAAGTTAACCAAGTCCTCCGTTAGCGTCCCTTTTCCCAGGGGTTGCCACCTCCAACCTGAGTCTTTCTTTACTCCTCTACTGTGTAGGATGTCCCTGTGTGGCCTCAAGCTGTGGGGGTGGGAGTGCCTGCCTTTCACTTTTGCTGTGGTGTCCATAATCCATGTCAACTGCTCAACCTCTACTCTCCACTCCTCTGCCTCTTTCAGTTGAGGTTATCCACATAGCCACGCCATAAGAAAGCTAAGCCTTGCTTGTATGCTCATAGTAGAGGACCAGCCCTCCAGGGTCACCTCTTATTCTCCGTGGACACCTAGAACAGGTGTCTATGGACTACCGACTTTATCTTTTAATGAGCCAGATAATAAATGTATTATTTGAGCAGTTGCCATATGTATATGTACACACACATAGCACTGTTGTGCAAAAACAGTCATAGACAATATATAACCAAACAGTATGGTTATATTCCAGTGGAACTTTAATGAACATGTAGTTTAAATTTTATGTAATTTTCATATCATAAAATATATTGTTTTGATCCTTTTCCAATAATTTAAATGGGTAAAACTATGTCAATGGGAAATACAAACACAGAACAGATTGGGCTCATGGGTCACTTTTTACTGATCCTCGCTATTACAACACCGTCTGGTAGAGCAGCCATTAGCCACAGGTGATGACGGAGCCCTTGAAGTGTGGATCATCTGCACTGAGATGTGCTGAAAGGAGGCTCTACAGTTCCAATTGGCGGAACTAAAATACTCATGAATTTCGTGTTGATCACACGCTGAAACGATTTTCTTTCAAATACATGGGGTTCATTCTATTTTTTTAGTTTCGGTTTTTGTTTGTTTGTTTTTACTTTTTGAAATGTGGCTACCAGAAAGTTTACACTTCCATATGTGGCCACCATTCTGTTCTTTTTGGACGGTGATGCCCTAAGGCAGTGCCTCAGCCTTGGTGAGATGAACTCATGGGCTGACAGTGCGCCTTGATGATTGTCAGTCTAGCTCCGAGAGGTGAAGTCCACCTCCCAAATCTTCCGACTGCTTGGACAACAACCCTGATGATCTTGTTCTCCTTCCATCCCAGCATTTTGATCCAAGAATGAGGATGTGGCAGTGAGCAAACGGGAGGCAAGTCCTGAATTGAGCCCACACCTCCCAGAAAGTGAGCACCACTCTGCCCTGGCAGGCCCGGATGTTAGGATTACTCCTCATAATCTTTCTCTCTTACCATTTTGAATTTTTCCTTTAAACTCTAGACCCAGAACTGCTGATCAGAATCTAGATGGTCTTGTTTTTAAAAATGCTATAGATTACCAGTGAGATTACTCTCACTTCCAGAGACGGTGAATCAGACACCTGACCTTGCATCTGGACAATAAGCCTCTGAATCAATGGCAGGGAAACTATGGACCATGTGCCAAAGCTGGCTTCATTACCACTGCCCTGAGGTATAGCATTTGTACATTCATCTTTGACTTTTGCTGCTCCTGGAATTTGGAATCCTAAGCCAACTTATTTAATAAGTAGGAAAATAAAGATTATAAGGGCCAAAAGCCCTTATTTTGTGAAGTATTCACGTAGATAACATAATGTCATTGCAGTAGTAACTACTGGGTAATCATAATTTACCTTCCTTGCTTATGTAGCCTCAGATCTCTCTTAAAAAGAGCAATTTTGGATCTGAGAGACAGACCTAGGTCTTTGAATTTCTTGCAGATTGTGTCATTCCACACTTTGTACAACACCAGCTGCATGTGGGAACACAATATGCTTTAAATAATGTTAGTCAAAATATCCCTAGTGTGTGTTCAATGAATGAATGTTTAGCCAATATTATTCAGAAATGATGTCATGAGAACTACATTGCAAGGTAAACCAGAAATCCAGGTCAACTCATGGAAAGACTTTACATAGTGGGATAAATTAGAAGCTCAGTTTCTTTTTTGCCATTTTTGAGATTTTGTTTGTAGCAATGATGCATGAAACAAATGGCATCTAACATATATACCTTGAAAGACTTTCCAGCTCAATTTTCATACTGAATGTAAGAGTATTTTTAAAGTTAAGCAAAGTAATACGATTATGAGAGAAGAAGTCATGTTCTGCTTCAAGTTGACAAATACAGAGTCCCAAGTTATGATCTAGGGAAGGGTTCCACCTTCTCAAGAAGACTTCAATGTGCTACTGCAGTTTCGAGTAGTCAGTTAATTAAATGTCAGAGACACATTTTAATCCCACTGAAGGATTGTTAGATGCATACTATAAAATAGTGTGTAGCCTTGTGTAACCTATCTCGGTTGTTTTTCTCTTGCTAGGACAAAATAATACCCAACACTCAAAATTAAGTAGGAAAGATTTATTTGGCTCACAGTTTGTGGTGGTTTCAGTTCACAATCAGCTGACTCCAAGGCAGGGTGGCATGACACAGGGCAACACTTCAAGGCAGAAGACAGCAAAATTAGCAAGAGCAAAAGGGGAAGAACAAGTCCCTTTTCCTCTCTTACAGTGTAAGCAGACTTCCCATTCCTCAAGGGTGGGCATAGCACTCATACCATCTCCTGCCCTCCTCTTGCACTGGATAAAGACGTTTACAAAGTGAGGACCCTGGCCAACTGCTTAGTTAAACTTCAGAATTCTCAAGTTGATACAATGTATCAGCCATTATCTAACCTCACCATGATCTAACACTTGGAGTGTTTCTAGCAATTAGTTATTTCATTTTGGAAAAGAAATAGAAATGCTCTAGGAAAGAAGTCAAGTACCCCCGTTTATTTATATGTTCATCCACATGTGTGAAAATAATGGAAGCCACTAGGAAATATGCATAGACTGTGCCTTTAAGGAGCCATAGTCTAGATGAGATAAAGATTTAGCATAACAAAAATCCTACAAAGGAAGTTATCATTTTCAGGCGGGGGATTTAGCTCAGCAACATAAGCGCCTGCCTGGCAGGCACCAGGTCGTGAGTTTGATCCCTGGTACCAAAAACAAAGAATCATTTTCATATGAAGGTTATCAAGGAATGTAATCTCCTGGTATTATTTCACATGAGGGTCATCAACAAAGACTTCAAGGAAGGGATGGACTCTGAACCAGTTGCACGGTACAGATTTGGGCTGTGAGGACAGAGGAATTGGCAAAATGTAAAGGGGAGGATATTTTTCCTTGAAGATTGGTGGGAAACTTAAAGCTTATACAGGAAAAAGCCTTAACCTGTTGGTGCTCCTGAGGTTTTGGGTTAGGAAGGTAGGGTGAAACAGCTTCCTCATCAAAAAAAAAAAAAAAAGCCCTTTGGTCATGACACAGTAAGTCTAAAGAGAATAAAACATTTATCGGAGGGGAAATTGAAATTTACTAATCTTGCCTTAATTCAGGGTTTCAAAGGAGTAAATAGATATGGCAGATCTTGTCTGCGTAAGGGACCACTTACCAAGTTTGTGTGTCACCTGTAACATCCTCAGCAAAGTGCTCCAGGGTTACAACTCTGGGCACTTGCAGTACTGAGTGGCCTGATTACAAGAGAATTTTACTGTAAGTATCTCAAGTCTTTAGTTATAAATTTCAAAAATGTACACAAGACTAATTCTGTCTTGACCCCAGGGCTGAACTCATGTTTCCTTGGGTGAGAGCTGCCTTAATTGGCTAGGAGAACGTGGCCTGGATATGATACTGAACTGGAATTGAAGAAACACAGCCAAAGCTGGTCTGAGAAAGGAGAGCATGGAAATCTCTTGTCTGAAAAGAAACATCAGACTCTGCAGGTTTTAGGAGTCAAGGAAAACAAGGAGAACACTGGTCCCTTCAGAGAGATGGCTCAAACCCGAGGCCACAATAATCCTATCTGGAAAGGCTGAACCTATAAGTTATTCAAAGTGTGGCTATGGGGACCGACACCAAGAATCTGTAAGAAATGCAGAGGGTGGACACTAAACCTAAGGTGACTGAGTAGGGCTAGCACATGGCTCCCTTTCCCTTTGCAGAATGCTTTTCACGATTAGATATCCTGTAAGGAAGCTCACTGCAACTGGGCAACAGGGTCTCCATGGCAATGTGAAACTGGGGCTCCACAAGGCCCTCCCAGACTCTCCATGAGCTCATTTCTCAGAACTGCAATCTCCTTTCTGCTGAGTTTTCTCATGAGGCTTTCTGTCACCCACCCTCTGGGAGCCACTCTCAAGAAAGCCATCAAAGAGAGCTCTCCTCTAAAACCTCATTCCACCAGGCCACTCTGCTGGCTTCCTCCCCAGGCTTCTCCTGAGCTTACGTAGTTCAACTGTTTTGAAAAGAAACACCAGCAGCCAAAAACAGGCAAGCCTTAACCCGGAGTCAGAAAGAATGTGACCTTGAGTGACAGCAATAATCACAACCTTCAGTCTCCACATCTTACACCTCAAGTCTCTGAGGAGTCCTCACCAAGACACTGTGACATGGGTGTTGTTTATCCCAGCGACCCAGCAATATAAGAAGATGTGCAAGAATTTTCTAACCTTTATGCTGCTTTACTGCAACCTTAATTTTTCTTCCACCTCTATCTC
The DNA here is from genome assembly GCF_034190915.1 of Cavia porcellus. Taxonomy (NCBI): domain Eukaryota; kingdom Metazoa; phylum Chordata; class Mammalia; order Rodentia; family Caviidae; genus Cavia; species Cavia porcellus. The sequence goes on from NW_026947512.1 coordinate 4,469,636, forward strand.
GTGTCTCTGCTCGTCTCCCTACAGCAGCCCTCCTCCTTTGGCGCTTTTCCTAATAACCACAGCATTTCCAGAATGAAGGAGAAATAGGAAGGGGTGAGGCAAGATGGGAAGATCTTCCCAGACCTTGAATGTTTTAGGTGTTAAATAAAGTAAAATTTGAGTTTAGAGAATTCAAAAAGGGTGGGGGCAGGGCGCTTTGGAACACTGGTGCTAAAAACAAAATCCCAAATTATTCTTTTTTCTTTAGCATTTCCTAGTGTTCCTTTGTGTCAAACATTTGGTGACTGATTCTGGTTGGGCAACTGTCACATGCTGGGCCCTATTTTAAATTCTAGTGAGATAGAAATGTCAGACTAAATCCTGGCTTACAGAAGGTATAACCAAAGAAACCTCCAGTTATTTTTAGCATTTATTCATGCATGTCTTGCAGATATATTATGTGTTCATTCTGTTGTTCTCAAATACAGTGTAGAGGCGCAACTGAGATGGCTTTGCTGGTAGACGGAGGCAAGAAAGGTTGCTGCTGAAGGGCAGTGTCATTAATGAGAAGAGGGACGGAAGGAAAGAAGGAAGGATGGAAGGGAGAGGGGTGGAGAGCAGTTCCAGGCAGGGGGAGGTCTGTTTTCCAGGCTGTGGGGCCATTGGTAGCCCTGCACATATAGTCACACACACCCAACCCCACGCTCCTTTGCTCACTGTCTGGGTTTCCATAGCAATCTATAGGGCACAGAGCATCCCACCCTGCTCCCCTGCTCCAAAGCCAAGGCTTTCAGCAAGGCTGGAACCTCACACTGTGCTGTGGCTCCCACTGAGGCAGAGAGGCTTGGAGAGTAGGCCTCAGGCATTGAGAACACACCCAAATTTCAGTCTCAGAGCTAGCGGTGTACTCTGAAGTCATTGGATCATTCTGAGCCTCAATTTTTCTCAGCTGTGCAATGAGTACCTAAGCCACTGGGTTATTATGAGAACTGAATAGTTAAATCCTGCAGAGCTCACGGTTCATGCTCAGTAAAGGGGCTGCTGGCATCTGCCCGAAGGGCCTGCGGTGTATCTTCAGTCGCCCAAACTGTATTTAACCAAACTTTAGATCAAAAAAAATTTCTATCAGAAGTCCTTGGTCATGAACTCATCTGAATAACTAGTTTGTAAAAGAGTGAGTTTTTTTAAAATATAAAGATTCTTGAAAAATGAAATAGAATGTCTTCATAAGTGGTTTTTTCCTAAAGCAGGACGCAGCAGTGAGCTGAGGAGGAACTTGTTTTCCAAACATGACCAGGACACTCACACATTCCAGGATGAGATTCTAGAGATGACTTATTAAAAAACGAGTCTTTTGGCAAAAGCAGCTTTCATCATTTGGGTTATGAATTAACTCTTACTAACCGATCTCACTGAGAAAAACAGTTTTAACTTTTTTTAGTACATGTTTGCAGTACAAAATGTTTGCAGTCCTTGTGTGAAGTTGGTACACGTACACAACACATCTTAATTCCTTTTACATCCCCTTTCTCTTCCCTCTTTCCTATTTCTACCTTTCTCTTAGTCCCCTTCCTTTATTTGGTACATGTTGGCAGTACACGCTGTTTATGTCCCAAATCCTTCTCATTATGTATTCTAGTGAGTAGGAATTTTAAATCTAGAAATGTTATAAATGCTACTGCTACAACTGCAAATTACTATTGCAACTAACACTTACGGAAAGCTTACTCAGTGCCGGGCACTGTCATGTTTTGCATGTAATAGCTCATTTGTCATCAGAGACAAGTCTGTGATTGGTGCTATTATTAGCCCTATTTCACAAACAAGGAACTAAGGCACACAGATGTTGAGAAGCTGACCCATGGCCACACAGCTGCTAAGCAGGAAGCCCGTGCTAAGGCACAGCCAGTCTGGCTCCTGTGGGGAATAGCCCCTCATAGACACGGCCCCTCACCGTCCACTTCCACTTGGGACACTGAGCCTTGTCTTTCTTTTTTGTCATGGAAAGATTATAAAATTTCATCTTTCTCATCAAAGAACACATTTTCATAATTTTAAAAGTTTTATTCTAAGGCATGAACAGTAATGCTTTGTTTTTATGGTTTCTTTTGTTCATTTCATTACTTGTGCACAGGTACTTAACTTTTTTTACTTACCGATATGATAGCAATTTTTACCTAAAATGAGGCTACGCCATTAACTTCTTTAGTATATTGATTAGAGTTTAAAAAATTTGTTTGAAGGATTTTTTTGACTCAGTACTAAGTATGACCAAGAGCTCATGGGTGTGGTCAAACTGGCAAAGGGCTATGACCACAGCTTGCTGAGTACTAGAGCCAAACTGCTATCTCTGGTCAGTGAGCTGGCGTTTGCCTGGAACTCTAAGCCACGGATGACTCAGAGGTCATTGGCCAAACTGACAGAAAGTCTAACTGGCAAAGGAAGACTGGAGAACTGGGACAACAAAGAGGAGGTATACAGAAAAGAAGAAAGTGTGGCAATGTGGTACTGCCCTATGCCTAGTTGTACGCAACACCACAGAAATTCCAGCAGTTCTGCTGTCCCCTCCTCTTCCTCTCTCCTCACTCTGAATTCTGAGGATAGTCCCGACCACACACTCCAGTTGAACTGTGCCAGACCATGCCCCAGGGCAAGAGCTTTATACTGATTCCCACATCCTGCAGAGGGGCCACTTGAGTTGACTCAAGTAATAGCTGGTCACATGGAGCAGGCTTTTCCTCTATCAGTGTGGGGCAGTGGGACTCTCTCGCAGGACCCAAGGAAAAGGGTCTTTCCAAGCTGTGCTATGGAAACTTAGATGAGACACTTTATCTCTCAGCGTTTGGGTTTTGGTTTCCCCACTCACCAAGTGAGGCAGCAGGTAGGTCAGTTCTGACTCCCCCGGGTGACTACTGTGATTTTTCTTGATTAAAAAAAAATATGAATAGCTGGTTTCAAGCCCTTCCCTGAAGCCAAGTTTTAACACTGGGGAAGCTGGAAGGGATGCAGGGCATGGCTCAAGGAGGTAAGGTCACCACTGAGAGGCGAAGGGAGAGCTGTGGAACCGGGAGCAAACCCTTCCCTCACAGCCTCATGATCCTCGGAGGCCAGTCTCACATTCTACAGTCTAGGTCATTTCTTCTGGGAAAATTCATGTGAACAAAATGACCTTAGTCGTGTCTAGGCATAAATATGCTTATGTTTTAATTATTAACTTGTTAACATTGTTACTGAAAATATTTATTCTAATACACTAAAAACGTGGATATTTTTCATGCATTGACCCATGACTGATTTCTCATGCACTGCTGTCAAGCACCAGAAAGCTTTAAAGAATAAAGTTAAAGCCTGAAGCTGGTACCAGGCTCAAAAAACATCTTTTTTTTTTTTTTTTTTTTTTTTTTGAGATATGATACAGTCCAGGCTGGCTTTGAACTCACTGTGTAGCCATGGCTGACCTCCAGCTCATATCAATCTTGTCTCAGTCTACTGAGTGCTGGGGTTACGAGTGTACACCACCACACTATGCCAATAAACATCACATTCGAGTAGTCTTTCAAAATGCATACCCTGTCCTTATCCCTGATTCACTACTTTTCTAGTTTTAATTGCATGTTGAAAGAAAATGCGAAAAGGAAACCATGGGCACAGCCTGGAAAACCATTGTTTACTGCTGGGAGGAACGAGAAGTTCCTAGGGATTGAGAAATGACAGTTCAGCATAGGGAAGCACAGAAGCAGCAAAGCAAGAACAAAACATTTGAAGAGATCTGGCCAGAACTGGTCTGGGCAAATTCCCCATGTGGACTTCCTGCTCGACTATGGCTGGCTCCCAGGCGTGGCCCCTAAGCAGCAGCACCCTGTGCCCTGCAGCAAACGAGCCTGCAGCCCACACTGCCTGGAGCAGGCCCCGCAAGCCCTGTGCCTCCACCCTCGCTGCTGTCAGCCGGGACACTGAAGCCAGACCGCATGTGGTGCGAGGAAGGATGAGGAGGAGAGGAAGACTGCTCAGCTGGCGGCCGGGCTCCTGAAGAAAACAAGCTTAGGCAGGGCAGAAAACATAGTGTTCCCTGCAATCTGATCACCTCCACGCAAGTCTCTACGCTGCACACCCCGGGACGCCCGCCCGCCGAGGCCCAGAGGCCAAGGTGATTAGAGAGGCAGGCAAGCAGAGCTAGCTAGCGATGGTTCCCGGGCAGATTAGAAACACACGGTGGGGGAGGGGCGTGCAAGACTGAGCGTCGCAGGGCTGCGGGGTGTCAGGCTGGAGCTGCTCCAGGAGGGCGAAGGGCTGTGGAGGTAGCTCTGTTTGTGCTGAGATTCCAGCTCCTGGGGTGGCCCCTGGCAGCTGCTGAGGCCTCCCAGTGAGAAATCTGGAGCAACAAAGGCCCTGGGACAAAAGGGTCTCTGGCCAGAGAGGTGGCTGCTGGTTGAGGGCCAAGAGTTTCACCTCTGAGGGGCGCTTGGAGCAGCGATGGGGCTCAGAAGGGGGAGCTGACTGAGGAAGAGAGCTGATGCGGACCGGGCACTTCCTGAGGATCGGCACTGTGCTAGGTTCTACTACTATTACTATTATTATTGTCATCATTTGTATTTTAAAAACAAAACCAGGCTGCTTTCAATCCCCAGGACCACCCAGAGTAAATGAATAAATAATTTTTAAAAGGATAAAAACGATACAGAATTTTTTAAAAGTAGGAAATTAACACGAGTTTATATATTGCATATTGCTATCTTAAAAGTAGTTGTTCAGATTATAAGATTTAGGCATGAAAAAATGATCAATCAAAACACAAACTTTTTTTTTTGTTTTTTTTGTTCTTACATACTTTGTTAAGTTTGGGGTCCCAGTATGGAATTCTCACTTAATTGGAAAACAGGAAGCAAACAGCCCCCACTCTCCTCCGCAGGTCAGTGACACCTAGAGTTGCCCAATATCACACCAGCACCATTTGTTTGAAAAGTTAACCAGAGGCCAGCAGGGAAGATCGTAGAGTATATGCACTTTAGCTTCTAGCTCAGACAAGGACATTCAGGAGCTGCCAGGGCCTAAGTATTCTTCACGCCTTGACCATTGGACCTGGGAGACCTCTCCCTTACAAAGGTTCTCCCTGGTGGGCTCCTGGTGGCCTCTACTCTAGTGCCACCTGGTGGCCCTGGCTGCTAATCCACACTGACTCGGCTGGAAATTTCTGGTTGAGCACAGCTAGTAAAATCACCCCAACCCAACATTCTTTTTTTTTTTTTTTTTTTGGTATGGGGAATCCAGCTCATGACTGCGTAGGCACTTATGCTGCTGAGTTAAATCCCCGGCCCTCACCCAACATTCTGAAAGACCCCCTGTGCTTTCACTACCACCGATCTCCATATCACCATCACTGTTTCCATTTTCCACAATCTTCGTTAGTTCTGCGCTGCTTCAGCTCACTAACTCACCTCCATTGTGATTTTCAGGGGATCCTGTGTTTCCAGCATACCAGCATTTTCATGGATATTTTTTTTCTTCAGTTTTCTAGCCGTGCCTTCTCTCTTCCTCCCCCAAAGATTTGAGACACATTTCTGAGGATGTGGTTTGACCCCATGTGAGTGTCACCATGTTGGACTGGACCCTATTGGAATTTGTGCGTTCTACCAATAGTCAGTGTCCATGCCAGGGACTTGCTCTGGGCGTTCAGCTACAAGGCAAGTTGCTTGCTCACCTGCGAGCCCTAAGAGTGTAGGCGAGTGCCTCTGCTACGGTTCTCATTAGGATGCTCTGTCCTGGTGTCTGATTCCCACCCATGAGTCCTTACAAGGACAATGGGGGAAAGTTGACCTTAGGGCCAATGGAGGTGGAGGCTATGTTTGTCTGTTTATTTCTTTGTTTGTTTTGAGATAGGGGCTCATTATGTGGTTCAGACTGGCCTTGCATTCACTATGTAGCTCAAGTTAACGTTAAACTTGCAGTGATACTCCTGCCTCCATCTTTTGAGTGCTGGGATCACAGGCATGTGCCACCACACTTGGTTTAAAGGTTAAGTCTGAGTAAGAAGAGAATTTACTCACAATGTGAACTGCAGATGCCTTCGGATAAGTAAATGTTCACTGCAAAGCAGGAGGAGCCATTATGGGAATTAGACAAGGTCAGGCCAAGAACATGGAAGAGAAAAACAGGCCAGAAAGAGAGGAAGGCCCTGTCTTAGAGCAGTCTTAATATCTGGTTAGTAAAATGCTTTTGATCACTTTCTGCTGTAGAGTTTCTGCCAGAATTGTGATGCAGGAGATAGAGATGCAAATGGAAATGGACACAGCAATGACTCTGTATACCAAAACTGCACCTAAGTCAATGATCATGTAACACTTTTAATGTCATTAAATATAGCTGTAAATTCATATTACAGAAGGTAGATTTTCCTCTGTGCAGGCTAGTTAAAGCAGATGACGGTTGGGATGAAAAATAAACCAATAAGTAGGACACAACTTGTAGAATTTCTTATTCAGTAAGGCCATCCAGAGGCTCAGGAATCTGAGTCTTGTATATGGAGATGCTGATGATAAGTACATGTGGAAAGAAATGGACACAATAATTCTCAAGGGCCTTTTTAGTTCTCTAGTTTGTCTGCTCCAGGAAGCAAAGGTCAATTTAGCTCAAAACATGGCTCAGAGTGAAAAGTAAGGGCCACGGAGCGAGGAGTTAGTAAGAAATTAAGAACTCAGAAAAGAAACATGAATTCTGACCCTAAAGAAGAGTATGACCCACCTAAGCACTTCTTGGTGGCTCCCAGCTGCTGGCACACAACTAGTCCTCATAACAAAATAAGGAAAAGTTGGTGTTTATTTGATTTCTAGTTTTTCAGTTCAGTTTATATAGAATTGATCTGGGTAAGTCAGCAATTCAGCAAGATCAACTGTCTTCAGTAACGTAGAACAACATAGTGAGCAAGAGGAAATCAACCAGTCTCTGGCTCATCTCCAAAATTCTACTTCTGGCTTTCAAAAGTCAAGCCTTTTGTTTGAGGGTAAGGCAGCCAAAGATAACCCTACACTAATTCTTTGAGCTCAGGCAGGTAAACAGCTAGGTCCAGACTAAGCCATGTGGTAATCTCACCCAGCCCATGCTCATAGGCACCTGGTAAACAGTAGCTACAGGAAACATCTCTGCCTTAGAGCATTTTCCCAGGCCTCCTCTATGTGCTGATTTCTCCCATTCTTATTCCTGGAATCTTCTTGCTCAAGTCCTCTGCTTTGATGTAGACACTTTGGAAGTTTTTCCTGAATTTAACTTTTCCCTGGAGCTCCTCTCTCACCTCCAAGCACTGCATCCCACTGGGAAATCCCAGCAGCCCAGGATCCTGGTTTCTAGGACACAGCACCCAGCCTGTGTACAGCTCCTAAGGCTCCTGCCTGTCTAGAGAGCAGGCTGAGGGTTGGACTCCACAAGCTGAACAGGAACTTGGTGTTTCCATGGATGGCAGCATAAGACCTGGGAGTCAGAGGCAAGAACAAATTAAAAATTAGGAGTAGTTAGGAGAGAAATGCATCCTGGCTGTTAGTATCCAATAACAGTTGGAGTATTCAGCTTCTCTCCACCATAAGCAGACTTGAATGTGTTCAACTAGTTTCAAGGGCTATAAAACAAGGAGAATTAATATTCTCATCCCTGGTTAGACCTTAGAATCATCAGAAAAACTTATTTTTTTTTGTACTGGGAATCAAACTCAGAAGCTTGTGCTTGCCAGGCAGGTTCTTATGCTGCTGAGCTGTATCCTCAACTCCACCACCACTTTTAACAAAAAACACCAGTGCTCAGACCGCATCACTGAGCAATTGCCCGTTTCCCCAGAGTTCATCCCAATATGTTTTTTAAAAACTCTCAGAAATTCTAATCCAAGAGATTTGAATCCACTGTGATTATGCAAGAATCCAATCCCTTTGTTGGATCTTCACTGTCTGTTGGCTTTGTGTTTCTCAGCTATATATGGCCAGATTCTACAAAAATAGTTCAACAGGTAGAGACAGCCAAAGTTTTTCAGCCATATGTGAGTTTGGATGTTGGCCATATCACTTACAAATTGTGATCTTGGGTCGGCTTTAACATGTTTGAAGGTACCTGAAGAATGTCAGAAGATGGGGCATTTAAGTGCCCTGCATCTGCAAATTTAGAACACGTGTCTTCCTTTTCTTGTCACCACCAGATAGTTCCTCTCAAAGATCTTCGTTTGGTGAGATAGATGAGGAGAGATGGGACATGCATCAGATCTACTGCTCACATTCTGTGGGAACCGGGGGTGAAGTCCCACAGCCGAAACTGGTGCAGGGAGACCAACCATGGCTTCTGAGGACCCATATTGACCCAGGGTGTATTTTTCAGTCAGCTCCTCCCAGAAGCCAGTGTCCTGGACCTGGATGCCCAGGATACCACTAAATTGCTGTAACTTCCCCTGGCCTCCGTGTACCCCCACATATTGTCCCAGTCTACTTGCTTGGGTTTTTGACCTGAGCTAACTGCTTAAATTTGCTCTAGTTATCACTCCCCTTAGGAAGTGATAATCCTGAGCATCTAACCTGGTACCTCATGTAGCACCCGCCCTTACTCTCCGCTGGGGTCAGCATCTGGCACTCACATCTCCGCCTACTGGCAGAACTTCCAATACTGACATCTGCCTACCCATCTGCCTCGGTTCTGGGATTTGACTTATGCCTCTACTTACCCATTGGGTAGCACTGAGACCGAGGGCTGTGTTATCCTCAGCCCTATTCCTGGACCACTCAGCTGCCCTACCCAGAACTGGCTGCAAAGCCGCATGGGTCATCCCAGCTTTTCCCTTCCTTCAAAGAAGTAAGTCCTCTTCTTGGCCCTGTCTGACCACTCCACTTCTCTGCACCCCAAACTCACCATTTTCCCATTCTGAGCTATCTCAGGTCACACCATTCATGCATTGTAATTACTCAGTGACAAATGAATATTTAAGAGTTTGCTGTAGAGTTTGGAGATAAAAGGAACAACAGTTGCTCTAAGATGGACAGTCTGCCTAGAAGAGTTCTAGAAAAAATGTTTTATACAAAATGATGAGTTGGGGCCGAGGATTTAGCTCAGCAGCATAAGTGCTTGCCTGGCAAGCGCGCAGTCACGAGTTCGATCCCTGGTGCAAAAACAAAAACAAAAATGATGAGTTGTCTTTGATGTGTTATAGGAAATACCTAGTAATACACTAATCTAACCATTCCCGAAATCCAAATAAACTCTAATTCTTCAACCATGCCTCTAGCTTCTGCATTAATTAAATCAATCCATATCCGAAGATGATGTAACACAGGGCCATAGCATCATTCTGCAATTTTCTTCCCAAAGTCATTGTCATTTCTTATAGTCATTCAGTATAAACCGTAAACGCATACTGACAGATTTCAATAGTTTTTGTACACCAACAAAATGGCCAATATAGGTCAGCTTGGGAAAGCAGGTTAAGAGTCGCTAACACACAAAGTTCAAGTAAAGATGCTAGAATACAACCCATGGTAGCAGGTCATCATGGACCATCATTTATGTTAAATCAGAATCCAGTGATACAGATGAGACAGTATAAAAAGGGCGGCAATTAGTCTCACTTCATGACCAATTCTGCTCCCCCTACAGTGGCTTCTTAGAGCTCTCTATCAAGAATCTGAGAGTCCAGCCCAGGCTGCATGAAGAAGAATGCAAGATCAATAATGACATCTGATCAATAAAGACTACTGTGATAGCTCGGTGCTCAAGAGCATGGGTGCTATACTCAGAGAGATGAGAGTTCAAGTCCTGCCTCAGCTGCTTAGTGGCACAAGGGGTACTGAGCAAGTTGCTAACAGAGAACTGCAGGAAATTACAGCACCTGCTTCACAGAGTTTCTGTGAGGAATAATCAAGATAAATCATGTTGAGTGCTTAATACTGTATCTGGCCCAGATTGCTCAATAAATACTAGCACTTACTATCACAAAGAGTAACACCTGGGCTCAGGTGTGGGGCAAGGCAGCTCACAGTCAAAACACCTGCCCTCCCAGTGCAGGCTAATAAACCCTTGAGCAGATTTGTGATTAGGACACCTTTCAAAGGCCCTGATGGAGATAGTTGACATTTCCTACTTTCCAGGATATTAGCAAAAAATTTTCAGTTGATACTGTTGAGTTTTAGCTCACAGACATGTTTATTTCCTTGATGAAAAGCAAATACTATTTCACGATCATCTAGCACCACAGAGCTTTATTATAGGTAGTTTTATTATAGGTAAATTCAAGTCTTATTTGACCTTATAACTGGATCATAATTATTTATAGAACAAAAAAAGTTCTTTGGCCTCCTTTGTTTGACTTTCCAGCCTCATCTCCTGACCTCCCTGTGTGTCCCTAAGCCCTAATCATACTGCATGGTTTATTCCCCCAAATCATTGTATTTTCCCCTACTTTTGTGTCCCTACACATGCTGCTCCTCCCTAGGATTTCCTACAGTGCTTGTGTAGACATTGTATTCTAGAATGGTTTGCATAAGATTGGAGTTATTTATCCCTTGACTATTTGGCTGGACTTTCCAATGAAAAAACCTTTGACTAGAATTTTCTCTGTAGAAATATTTTTTAATTCCAGATTTAATTTCTTTATTGATGAAAGAGAAAAAATAAAAAACTATAACAAAATTTCAAAACAAGGTAGTTAATACATTGCACATTGTTATCTTCAAAGTAGTTGCTCAGATTATAAGATATAAGCATGAAAAATTAGTCAAACAATATAACTAATAAAATTTAGTAGTCAATGATGTAATAAAAATTAGTAGTATAACTACCTAAACTATCTTGTATAAGTCTATATGTATGTTTTTATTTTTCCTTTTCCCTTTCTTTTCTCCTTTCCCCCATCCTAGTTGCTCAGGTTTTGTACATATTCTTAAAGGCATTTTGGTAAATGATAGTTGTATTTTCTTTTTATTTCTTTTAAATATTTTAATTTTTATTTAAAGGGGGTAAAATTAAACACAACATAACAGAACAAAATATAACAATCAAAACTAGACAATCTGAGATCTTCACTATCTATCACATTGTCTCTTGTTTTCTTCCGAATAGTTGCCCATGTGTTCGCATACAGAGAATTCATACAAAACAACATAGTATAAAACTGATCTGAACAGAATGAGGAAGGCTTTTAGGTATTCAAAACCAGACAATAGGGAAGTCACTAATGGCTGGTAGAGTCTCTCGTTCTCTTCAAAATAGCTGACCATACTTTATGTATATTGAAGTTCAACAAAACGAAACAGGCAGAGCAGGAGGGGTTGCTTAGTTTCCCAGCAGCGCTCCAGGTCCCAGGATGGCTCGGGTCCCAGTAAAGGCCAGTGGCTCCCGTCCTGGGCTGCCAGAGCCTGTATTTTCTTTTAAGACAGTGAATCAACCTTGTTGTTTTTCATATGATTACAATACTATCGAAATATTTGTAAAAGTTTTTAGTACAAATTATAAAATTATATGTATAATAAAAATGAACACTTAATTTAGAAACTTCTAGAAAGATGGTAATTTAAAGAAGTGTAAGCAATCACACAATAACTAGTCCAGAAAATCTCAAGGTTTGTAAAAATTTTCAGCTTGTTGAGATTCGATAGTTGGATGACTGCTTTTCCAATTAAAAACAGGAAATTTTAACGGAGCAATTTTTTCTCTAGAGAAGACTACTTGTCTTGCCTTTGAGAAATTAGTTGGGCATGAACTTCTTGGGTAACTTTTGCCTTTTACTAACTGAGAGATTGTGAAAAGTGGATCACTTTGTTTGGGTTCCATGGTCAAACCCACATGTTGAAAGATACAGAGCCATCCACAGATCCTAGACTACCAGCTTCTGGATGAATCCTTGGGAACAGTATTATCATTATCCTGTTTAAACCATTGCACTGTTAAAACACATTTTGCTGCAACTGAGTCTAATGCACTTAGACTAGATAATGCACTTAATAAGAAGAGGACTTCAAGCAGCATTTTAGTGCTGATGTCTTATACACATTAGGATTTAGTTCTAATCCAGCTGAAGTAAGTCAAAGGACAATAGTAGGTCACAGGCGGAAATATTTTTTTTGATTGTATAAGATTTAATTTTCTCTTTTTCTCCTTAGCCTGAAATATATGTTTTTATTTTTCAAGAAATTAATGTGCCAGGCCCAGGGGCACAGGTAATCTCAGGTGCTTGGGAAGGTGAGACAGAAGGACTCAAGTTCAAAGATAGTCTGGGAAACAGCGCCACTCTGTTTCAAAATTGAAAAAACATTTTTTTTAAATGAGAGAATTAATGTAATAGCTACCTAATTACCTATTTTCAGATAAGAAGCCACTGTATTTGTGTTCTAGGAAATGCTCAGCTGTTTTCTTATGTTTTTTTCATCTGTGAAGACACTGGCGTGTCTTTCCTTAAGGGAGAAATTCAGATGCAGCCGTGCTTCTCAGGCCACTTGTAGTTAAGGACAATTATAAACTGTGATGCATTATTTTATAGAACACAATGAAAGCACGAATTATTAGAAACAAATCTAAACTTGGTATTTGTATTGGAGGAATTTTTTTTTTTTACATTGAATAGATACAAAAATCAGTCTCTCAGGAGTCCATAAAAGTTTTAAATACTTTCAGATCCTGCACTTAATTGTTCCAGTAACAAACAGTTCAGGGACAGGAGCAGTGCCCGAGGAGATGTGGCAGGGAGTCCTTACGGCAGCTTTCAGTTTCCAATTGGGTGCCTTGGAGCCATGGAGAGAACTTTAATTAGCCAGGATTTATGGAGAGATAGAGGGTTTTCTAAATTCTTCCTTTTTCTTTCATATGTCAAGAACACAGTTCAGGGGTCCGATTGCAGAGTTCTGAATGCCTTAGCATTTGGCAAGCAGAAAATGAACTGAGATTCCCATCCCTAAAAAGGAAGAAAATTTCTCCCTGTTACTGAAGTGTAGGACATAGGAAAAGCAGTAGGGGTTCGAATATGGAAGTTCTTATCATGTCCTGATGTTTGGAGAACCTGAAAATTCTTTTCTTGGGTCTAGCTTGGAAGAGTTAGATTTCTGGGATCACAGCATCACACTCTATGCAGAAAGAGAAGCCCACTGTGTCAGAGAGGGTGACATGAGAAATGGTTCCAACCAAGCAATCCCAGATTCCAGGCCCAAGTTTTGATTCATCCTTGTGGGGGACAGGAAAGTACAGGGTCTTGTTGGGTGAAAGAGCAGAGGTTCCTGTGGTCACAGGCCTTAATTTGTACCAGCGTCCACACCACCTTGAGAGGATGTTGTATTCAATTCTATTACTAATCAGCATTATCTGACAACAGAGCCACTGGTGAAGTCTAAATTCATCGGATTTATTTTATTTTAGTAGGGAAAAATCCCTTATACAATGAAGAGGCCCCTTGTGATGTCAGAGGACTCAGGCAAGGGCTAGTGATTCACTGATAGTACCTCTTGAGGCCAAAACACTCTTCTAGCCCCTTCCCCATGCCGGGCTTACTGTCCCTGAACTCTTACCATAGCAGCCCCTGGCCGTGGCTGCATTGCTCCAGATGACCCACTCTCAGCCTAGACTGCAAGTTGCTGAGTCCTCATCACGAGTGCCCGATATGTTTGAAATTAGGTACTTCAAATGGCAGTTCCCATTTAGGAATTATTGTGTAGATATTCCACGTGGGCTACGAGCACACTCAGGAAGATAGCCTGGTAGCGGCAGTTTCCATGGCCGACTTCATAGTCTTGACAGAAAGCTATGCCATTCAAGCTACCATGGTTAGCATGGCTTTGGAGGCTGCTAAACAGCAAAGAAAAAGATTCCCAAATTTCACTGAATCTCCACCAAGTTAGAATATGTCCTTTAAGCTACGTCATTCTTCGATATTTTGTGAAATTTGGCTCCCCCTAAATAAAACAAAATGCATGCATCAGAATCCACAGACCTCTGTCCACAGAGCCACAGAGATTCTTAGGGTCACTAGAGGAGAGGGGAGGGGTTACAGGTTCCAGCTCAAGTTAGCAGGGAGTGGTAGAGGGGTGTACTTCCCAGAACAGAACAATCCAAGAGTCTAAATGTTCAACTGTCAGCTAGGAATGAAAACAGCAAAAACAAAACTGAGTTCAGCTTCAAGGCAAGCAACTGAAAAACAAGTACATAAATAAAAGCGAGTAGGTCAACTGGTTAAGTTTTATCAGAAGCAGGCAGTAGTTTAGAAACATTATACCACAGCTAAGTATAAGGATAACATCAGGCCTCTCTCTGGGGTACCAGGAAAGCAATTTTTTTTCTTGCCAGATGGGAGACCAGTAGCTGGGACATCAGCAGCATTCTGAAGCAGACGGAGTAAGCCAAGTCCTTTTCTAAAAATCTCTCCATGTTTCCTTGTAATTTAGTGTGAAATCACCCCATGTACAACAACACACATTAGAATTTCAGTACTAGATGCAACCTCAGAGGTTCTTAGAACTCATTGCTATTACCAGATAGGATAACTAAGGCTAACAGAAAGGGTGTGACCAAAACCACGCAGCTATTGAATTGCAGATCCAGGAAAGCCAAGAGCAGCTGACCTCTCTCAGTTTGGTGTGCTTTTTCTAGTGCACGGTTGGATTCCTAATACTGGCTGTGGCTTCTGAGAATTCTTGTTTCCTAATGGTATCATATAACTTGTGTACTTTCATAACAAAACCTGCTTATAGTTAATAGTAGTGGTGTTAACAGCCCTTCTGGGGCTGGAGAGTTAGATCAGTGGCAAAAGCGCTTGCCTGGTGAGATCATGAGATCGATTCCCCGGACCAAAACAACAAACAGCAACAACAACAACAAACACTAACAGCCCTTCTGGTGGTAAGAACTGTCTTACCAGTTTTTAATTCTCTTGCTAGACACTGACTACAGGAAATTAAAATAAACATACATTCTATTTCCTAATTAGTAAAACAAAATTCTTGATGTCTTGCTTCGTGAAGCTCTCTGGAGTCAAAAGGTAATATTCAGGATATTAAACGTCAATGAGAAAATAGCTTTCTTGGACTGAAAAGGCATTTATCATCTAGCCCAGGAGTAAAAAGTGGCTTAAACAGAGAAGCAGTGACTCTATAAACAGGGTAGAGGAGTGAGATAAAATGATCAGTTCTATCAAGCTCCTAGAGAGGCGGCTGGTGAGAGCTGAGGTGACCAGGGAAGGCTCCATGAGGAGGCCGGACAGGACAGTCTTTATGTCTGATGAATGAGGACCCCATGCAGGGAAGGAAGCAAGCAGAGTGAGGGCAAAGATGTGGCAATGAGCAGGACATTTTCATAAAGAAATCACTGAAGTGCAATAGAAGACAAGATGACACGAAGGGACTAGGGCTGTGATATAATCCTTGATAAGTCAGAGAAAAGATTACAAAGCACCACCATAAGAAATAGGAGCGATGGAGACTTTAGGCAAAGAAGTGACATGAGAGAAGTTATAAAGGATGATGGGTTTGTCCTGGCATGTAAGACACATAGATTAGAATCATGTGAACCAGGTGTGGCATCTGTATTGCAAAGTCAGCTATAAATCATCAAAGGCCTGAACAAGGTGCCCTGGTATAGAAGAAATATTGTGTATATCCTATACTCATGTTGCCCTAAAATATTTTTGTTTATTCTTCTAACTCCAAAGTGGTGAAACACCAAATAATGTACTCTCTCTCCCCCCACTCTGTATTTACTCTGTCACATTTTTAATTTGGATGAGATTTAAAATTTTGGGTGCATTTTGTAGAATGAAATTATCATGGATTTCTAATGCCATTTCAGATACTTTTGTAGTCTTTGATTGCTTTAAATTTCTCAACAAGTGTTACATTCATCAGGATCTGTCAGGCTACAAGAAGGAGCCACAGCCAGGTTATGCTAAGTGGTGGAGCCTGATTGCTGGAATTCGTAGGGAAGTGAGGTAATGGGCCAAGGGCTCGGCAGTTTCATGCCTTTCTGGGTTCCATATTCCAGTCCTGGGCTTTTGGAGTGGGATGCAAAGTTGGCCCTGGGAAGTGATGGATGGACTGAATGGATGTGGCTCAGGTTACTGCAGAGGCTCCCATGGCCCAGCTTCTATGGGAGCACCTTGTCTGCTCCCCAGCAAGGATGTGATGCATTGTCAAGGTCTCACGTGGAGGATTTCTTCCCCGAGACACCACAGAAGGCAGTGTTCTCCATCACACTCACCTTATTCTCAGTGGCCTTGACTGGGGCCTGATTTCTGTTTTAATTTGTTGTGCCAGCAGCATTGGTAACATAAAGTGTAGCCATTCAGACAGAAGGAAATTCAGCGGGGATCTACTGCAGAGCCTCGGAGCTTCCTGTCTTTTAGATGGAGTAGACATTGGTGAAATTTGTATGTGGAGACAGCCAGAGAAATTATCATTACTGTGTAGAAGCATGCACCAACTTCCTGAGTTTCAGACTTAGGAGAGGTCTCAAGTAAGTCAATTTTCCTGTATAACTTCAATTTATCACTAGCTTCTGTTTATATCAAAATTAAAATTTTCTCTCTTCCACTGATGAGACAGGAAAAGTGGTCACACAACACACCTAGGGAATGTCATTTTACTGTGATTGTTATTGGGGATTAGATGAAAAAAACTCACCGCTCTTTTTTTCCCATCATCAAGGATGTGTCTAAGCGAACTTGCTTGAGGTTACCAACAACTGCCAAATGAAGATTTAGTGAACCATTTCCCCTAGTTACTAGTTCCTAGGTGACATCGCATGTACTAGTTCTGACTTATTGGAGTGGGTCCTGTTATGTTTTGGGTTGAGAAGATGAATGAGAAAAGGTGCTTACATTTGTCAGTGACATCTTCATGAGTGCAGGAAGCAGGACACACACAGTGCACATGGTCCATGTTGACCTTGTACCCCTTACAACAGACACACTTCTCCTCTTCACCTCCAGCCCAAAACATTAGAACTAAGACTGGGAGATTTCAATGATGCTTGACTGCATTTGATTCTTTATTCTCACTCAGATATATGCCTCTTGACAAAAGCTTTTTGAAATTCTTCTCCCTTTCCATTCCCTAGGCTAAACCTGGTCCAAGCTAAATTACTTAGAAGGACTGGTGTAATTGCAGGGGAACTAATTGGACGCCCAGAAATAGTCCCACAAATTAATAAGTTTTTGGGAATCTCATATTGTGTTTTGGTCTTCTCTGTGCCCCAAAGTGGACTCAGAGGGAAATATATATATGAGTTGCAGTCTTAGGGGACTGATGTATAAAAGATTACAACTTAAAAAGTACACGCTCTTCCTGTATCTACCTGCTGTTGAGCAGCACTGATATTGCTTTATTCAGTTTGGTTCCAGACAGTGGCCTGCTACCACTGAATACTGATTTGATTAGCTGGACCCATTCTTCTTCCTTTGTGGTTCATAGACGAGCTGCTTGGCTAGTCTTCTCACGTCCAGATTTCACTAATTTATTTGCCTAAAATTTCACTTATTACCTCACATTTGACAGACCCTATTGTACAATGCCCTTCCTAGCCAGTGTCTTACGCAGTCCTTCACTTGGTTCAGGAAGCAGTGACGCATGGATCATTAGCCCCCATTTTATACCATTCAAGGGAACCAAGCCTCAGAACCTTATCCATGCTCCTGTAGGAAACGTGCTCCCTCCTTCTGATTTGGTGGCCCGTGTTTTCTCTACTCTCTGCCTCCTCCCCTTATTCTTTTCTCCACTAAGAATGCTGATAAAATCTCTACCCAGAGTAAAGTGAACTTCCTAATGACAGACCTTCAGGCTGCCACCCAGATTTTCTATTCTGCTCAGTCATGCAAGCTCTGTTCCCATTCCCATTTGCCTCGCTCTTCAGTCCCTGCCTTGGCAGAGGCCAAGCCAAGAGAAAACAAGTTCAGAATGTGTTTCTGGATCCCATTTGAGAGCCCTTCTCCAATCTACACAGGGTATCAGTTTGGCAGGTCACCTTCTGCTGGCACTGGGCTCGAAGACCTTGAGATGCAAGGGGAGGAGGAGGGACAATTGACTGAGAACTGAGCATTTTCAATGCATGTATGATTCTCATTTCTATTCAGGGCTCCTCATTAGGCACAGATGCACTGGGCCTGTTTCTCCTCTTGAGTTGGCAGAGCCCAAAGCCCCATTAGCAGCAGTGTGCATCAGGGGCTCTGGGGAGAGGAAAAAGGCTGAAAGGACTGGAGTTTCTGGTCCAGTTTTTAAAGAAAAGAAGACAATAAGAGGCCTATAAAGCTCAGAAACCCTTCTGCTCTTGGCTAATTCACATGGAAATCCAAGCCCGATGATCATGGACAAGGAGGTGATGGCCCCAGGGATAGGTCAGTGTAACCTTCAGCTACTTGGTTCCAGCCTCATGCTCTAGCAGGGCTTGTCCCCAGACCACGAGCACCAAATGACAAGGCTTTACTGTCTTATCTTTGGACACTTGGCATAAAGATCCACATGTGCTCCAATTATTGAACTAACAAGCACTCAAGACCCAGAAAAGTCCTTCCTAGTGCACGTTTGCGCAAGTCTTGGGTGCTGGGAAAATTCCCTATCAAGCACAATAAGCCACTTTGATTGTTATATTCATACACAGAGCAAAACAAGGGCACCAGGAACGATGCTGTCAGTGGCTGTGGAAGATTCCTCCAGGGGTTGTGTATGTGCTGGGTAGGTGAACCCAGGCCTGGTGGGTGCCAGGGTTAATTCCAAAGAAGGAAGCTGTGGGTCTGGTTTCTTGAAACTTGAAGCAAGTAATGAAATGAGATCCTTGTTTTGCAGCCTGGTTTCTTGATGACAGACACAGATGCAGCAACACTGCCTTTGCTGTGATTACTATGCTTGTTACCAAACCTGTGAGCACATTGCCCCGGGCACAGTGTTATGGATGAGGGATAGGAACACGCTAACCTGGTTCTGGTAGCACAACCTTGGCCTTCACCCACTGGATCCTCTGCCTGTCCTCACTGCCACCCAACCAGGCCAACCTGATGTACTGACCTTTTCATTTTACAAATGCATTCTTGCATGTGAGTGAAGTGCCTGTGACTGGCAAAGTGGATGCTCAGATCCAAATTTCTGACCAATTGCAGACCTTTTATTCCACGAATTTACCTTCTAGAAAGATCTCAACCTAACCAGTATATTAAGATTGGAAAGGGAAGTCAATTTTGGGACTAGGAGGAACTCTTAAAATGCAAGCAAATTTTTGACATCTGGGCTTCCCAAAGAATCATGAATTACCAGGCCTTTTTTTTTTTTTAACTCTCCAGTACTGGGAATTGCACCCGTGACCTTTATACTGAGCTACATGCTAGCCTTCTTCTTTATGTTTTATTTTGTGACAGGGTCTTGCTAAATTACAAAGTTGCCGAGGCTGGGCTTGAATTTTCAGTCCTTCTATTTCAGCCTCCTGGAGTGCTGGGATTATAGGTGTACACCACCATGCCCAGTTTATCAGTTTTCTTCTTCTTCTTCTTCTTCTTCTTCTTCTTCTTCTTCTTCTTCTTCTTCTTCTTCTTCTTCTTCTTCTTCTCTATTTTTTACAAGATGTAAGCTGAGGCTGTCATCTCAAGAGACAGCATTCTATCAGCATCATCAAAGCAGAGATACTGTGTCTTCCGGATTATAAAGTTGACATCCCTCACATGGTCTGGTGTTCTGCTTCCCAGGAGCATCTGAGTTTCACATTGCCCCTTGTAGCTTGTCTGTTCCTCCTTCCACATGTGTTAATCTTTTTCTTTTCTTTCCCTCTATTTATCGTGACTCTCATTGCCTTCTGCACCATACTGTTCAAGGAGATATGATAATGGAAGACAGAAACTTTTACTTTAGTATCTGTGTCCTTTGGAGGAAAGAAAACAGAGAACGCTATTCAGTGAAAAGCTGCAAACATGATGGCTTTCTACAAGCACCAGAGCCCTGGTCACCAGTGGCCACAAAGCTGGTTATGTACCAGTGAGGACAGTGCTGTAAAGTAGCACCAGCTGGCGTATGACCCCCGGCTCCTAGAGCTCTCTGCCTGGGGAATTTTTGATGGGTTTGGAAGACAAACTCTCTCCTTTTACAAGTAGGAAGTGATTTCCCCAAAGTTACGCAGTAGTCATTGGCAAAACAAAGGCTCATTTCTTCTTGCGCTAGTCCGATTTTTCTTGTAATTTGTATATTTGAAGAGCTGAGAGAAATATACGGCATCTTTTTAGATGGGAAAGTAAATCATTCAGGTATTTGTAACTAAGGGAATTGGGATAGAATGTGGAATGGCAAGAGGAAAAATTGCTCTGCTATGACTGGTATGAGAAGACGACAGCACACAGAGCACATACTGCACACCAGGCTTTCTTTGAGCTCCCTAAGGTGCCCTTCCTCCACTCACTTTCCCTTCTGTGTTGATCTTCACTAGAGACTGGAACTTACAGAGAGGTCAGGAATTGCATGGGATTTGTCCTGGGTTCCCTGACCATGCCCCTCGACCTCAGTTTGTCACAGCAGGTTGGGATGTAGGTTAATAAACAAAGGAGGGGAGGGCTGACAAACCATGATGGAGAAGATCTGAAAAAAGTCTCTGAGAACTGGCCTTGCAATAAGTAAGTAGAGGCACAGTCCCTTTGTTATTTAAGATTAGATGTCATTGGTTTCTTCACCGTTGCGTGGCTGTCAAACTTACGAGCACAGTGACTTCTTTAAGTGATGTGGGTTATATCCCAAGTTCCCAAGGTTTTTCTCCCCAGCATATTCAACAATGGCAATTTACCACTAATATGTAAGTTACAGGCAGTCACAAGGCTTATTTGGTCTTTTAAATTTCTCAGATTTTTTTTATACTAAGCATCTGACTAGACAACAAACCAAACCAACAGAAAAGCCAATCATTTCCATCATCCTAACCTAAGTGAATAGAATTAATGAAACAGATCATTTTCATATTAGTTTCTTTGGGCTAGTTTTAGCAGTTTCGGTTGCCTGCTACAGCCCCTCTCAAAGCAGCCGATCGTTAAATTTGGCTACTGCTGAGAATTACCACCAGATGCAGCCAGCCCTCCATCTACTCTACGTGCATCCCTAGCCGGCAGCCTTCTCCACGTGGCCTTCAGCAGCCTGGAGTTACATCCCATTCCCACAACAGCGCCTGTCCTAGGGAGGAGACCTCCTCCAGAACACTCTTTCCTAGAGTCCCTGATGTCCCTGTGCCTTGTGCCTTGTACCATCTCCTTTCCCAAGCATCTGCTTATCACTAGGCTAGGTAAATACTGTTGGAATGTTTCAAACGAAATTGCAAGACAGTCCATCACCTACAGCGTTTAAACATTCACCCAGTCGTGACACTGAGGAGCCCTTGAAGGAGGTCAACAATTGCAATAAGATTAAATGTTAGCCAGGGGAGAAATGTTTGTCTGCTTTGTTCTCTGATATCTTCTTAGATACATCTGGAATGCTATCTTAACAGAACCCAAATGAGTGCCAGGGGCATATAGGTACTTGAGAAATGATTTTTAGTTTCTTTTCAGCTTATGTAAATGTTATTGCGTATATTTAGAATTTTTATTTGTTTGTTCATCGTGCTGGGGATCAACCCTGGGGCCTTACACATGGTGGGTATGTGCTCCAGCCCTGATCTACACCCCCACCTCGATTTGATCATGATTTGATGTATACAGTGAAATGGTTACTGTAGTGAAGCAAGTTAACACACCCATTTCTCACATAGCTATTCACTTTTATGTGTGTGCAAGAGCATCTAAAATGAACCTTTTAGCAAAAATCTTAATAAATCTTAATAATCTTACGGTATTATAAACTATAGTCTTTTAAACAGGGATTGAACTCACAACCTCGTGCTTGACAAGCAGGCATTTACACTGCTGAGCTAAACCCCTGGCTATCCTCTTGTACATTAGAACCTAGACTTTTAATCCTGTGTATTTTGATAGATTCTTTCATCTATATTTTCCAATTTTCTTTCTCTCCTCTTTCCTGGCCCTGGAAACCACTGTTTTATTCTCTGTGCGTGTATTTGAACTTTTATCCTCTCTAGATTGTACAAATGAGATTATGTGATATTTTTCTTTCTGGCTTACTTGGCATAATGTCTGTCAGGTTCAATCAAGTCATTGCAGGTGGCAAAGGCTTCTTTATTAAGCTAATATTCATGTGTGTCTCTGTATATGTGCACGTATGTGTATGTACATATTGGATTCTGTATCTATTTGCCCATTGCATATCATTTTCACATTTTACTACAATAATACTGCAAGGGATATAGAAGAGCAGACATCTTTATAAGGTAGTGACTTGATCTCTTTTGGTTATAAACCTGTAAAATTAGAGATTGCTGTCTCACATGGTAGTTCTATTTTTAATTTCTTTAAGAACTTCTGTATTTATTTCCCCACAGTACCTGCTTCTCATTAGTAATGTACAAGAGTTCCATTTTCTAGATAGGTATTAACCCCTTATGAGATATGTTGTTTGCAAACACATTTTTCCAACATACAGGGAAACGTTCACTTTAATTTTGTTGTTCATTTTCTTTGTTGGGAAGATTTTAAGCTTGATATAGTCTTATTTATTTGTTGTTGCTTTTATAACCTTAATTTTTTATGTTATATCAAAAAAAAATTGAAAGTCAATGTCAAGGTGCTTTTCCCCCAATGTTTTCTTGCAGGAGTCTGATGGTTTTACATTTTATGGTTTAGATTTTTTTGTCCATTTTTCCTTGTTTTGTCTTGCCTTGCCTTGCCTTTCTCTCTCCCCCTTTCTTTCTTTCTTTCTTTCTTTTTTAAAACAGGATCTCGCTATGCTGTTCAAAGTGGGCGGTGAGCTCACTCTGTAGCCCAGGCTGATCTGGAGCGTACAAACAATTCTCCTACCTTTTCTTTTGTCCATTTTGAATTGTTATTTTTTGTGACTGGTTTAAGTGTCCAATTTCCCTTTTTTGCATGTGAAAACACAATTTTTCTAGCACCATTAACTGAAGAGATGGCCTTTTCCTCACTGCAGTGTTTCAGTGTCTCTGATGAGAATCAGTTGTCCATGTAGGTTTAGGTTACTTCTTGGATCTCTGTTTTGTTGTATTGATCTATGTCCCTAATGTTATGACAGTGTCTTACTGTCTTCTTTATATTATTGTAACCTTATAATATTTTAGATCAGTAGTATGATGCCTTTGGCTTCATTCTTTTTTTTTTTTTTCAGGATCGTTTGGCTATTTGAAATCTTCTAAAGTTCCATATGAATTTTAAAATTGTTCTTATATTTTCTGTGAAGAAAGGCATTGGAATCTTGATAGGCTTTGCATTGAATCTGTATATTGTTTCTGGTAATGTAGACATTATACTAGTA
The DNA here is from genome assembly GCF_034190915.1 of Cavia porcellus. Lineage (NCBI taxonomy): Eukaryota > Metazoa > Chordata > Mammalia > Rodentia > Caviidae > Cavia > Cavia porcellus. The sequence goes on from NW_026947512.1 coordinate 4,492,945, forward strand.
TTAATTATTCCAGTACACTAAGGTGGAATATCCTTCCGTTTACTCATATCATCTTTAATTTCTTTCATCAATGTTTCATAACTTTCTGTGTACAGATATTTCACATGCTCAGTAAAATTTATTCCTAAGCTCCATTTTTTAATTTTATTTTGGTACCGGGATCAAACTCATGACTTTGTGCTTGCCTGGCAGGTGCTTATGCCACTTAGGTAAATCCCCAGCTTCTAAGTTCCATTTTTAAATGTGATCATAAATGGGTGATTTCTGTGAGTTCTTTCCCATATATATATTGTTATTTGTATATAGAAATGCAACAGGTTTTTGCATATTAATTTTTCCTACAATTTTACTAAATTCATTTGTTAATTTCTAATAGTTTTTTAATCAAATGTTTGCAGTTTTCAACATATTGGATCATGTAGTCTGCAAACAGAGTTAATTTTATTTCTTCTTTCCTGATCTTGTATGTTTTTTTCCTTGTCAGATTGTTGTTGCTAGTATTTCGAGTTCCATGTTGAAGAGAAGTAGCAAGAATGGACATTCTGCCTTGAACCAAGTATAAGAAGAAAAACTTGCCATTTTAAAAAAACAATTGATTACTGGGGCTGGGGATTTAGCTCAGTGGCATAAGCGCCTACCTTGCAAGCAGGCAGTCGTGAGTTCTATCCCTGGTACCGATAAAAAGGAAAAAGACAAAAAAAAAAAAAAAAAAAAAAAAAAAAAAAAACCAAAAAACCAAAAAACCTCCCCAAAAAACCAATTGATTATGATGGTAACTGGGTTTTTTTTTGTTTGGTTTTTTGCAAATGGTTTTTAGATATCAGAACAGTAGTCAAATGTATAACAGGAACATACTGGTACTGAAGAAATAATTTTTAAGAATAGTGTTAAAGATTCCTTCCAGTGATATGAAAGATCAGAGGTCTACTGTTTAAAAAGTTTTGAATAAGTTTATCCGCATGTCTAATCAGCACCCCATTCATGACTTACAACATTTCCATCATCTAGGAAGTTTCCTGCGCTCTCTTCCAGTCAACAGGCAACTACTGTTCTGACTGTATTTTATACACATTAAATTCACTGATTCTTGAACTTATCAAAATAAAATTATTTAGTATGTATGCTTCAATATCTGGCACTTTTTTAAACTCACCTTTTGGAGAAGTATACTTGTGATTGGATGTATTACTAGTTTTTCTTTTTTAATTCCTGAGTTGTTATTTCATGCCTGAATATTTCACAATTTGTTTGTTCTATTATCTTCTTGATTGACATGAAGCAGCCAAGAACATTCCTTATAAATATTTTTGTGAACATATGTTTTGATTTGTTTTATAGGTAAATTCTTAGGTAAAATTTATAGGTAAATTCTTAGGAGTTGTGTTAGCCAGCTTTGTGTCACTGGTATAAAATACCCAACATACATAATTTAAAAGAGAAAAGGTTTATATTGGTTTATGGTTTCAGAGTTTTCAGTTCATGGTCAGTGGACTTTAAAACAGAAATAGGCAGAAGTTATGATGGAGGAAAGCTATTCAACCCCTGGTAACGAGAAAGTAGAAAGAAAGTATAAAGAGAGAGAGAGAGAGAGAGAGAGAGAGAGAGAGAGAGAGAGAGATCAGAGGCAAGAATATACTTTCCAGGTAACATCTCCAGGGACTCACTCCCTCTCTCCAGGACCCCATATCCTAATAGCACATCTAACTATAAGCTCATCAATGGATCAATTCACCAATGAATATAGGGACCCCAAGCCAACCATCTTCCCACCTCTGAGCACCTGTGTCTTTTTAGGGGCTATTTCAGTTCAAACCATACCATTCTGCCCCAAAGACGTCTAATTCATTATACAAAATACATTTAGTTCATCTCTAAGAGTTTCCAAAATCTTAACAGTTTCACCAATGCTGAAAATTTCAAGTTCAGTTTCAGAGACTGAAGACAGACACTTTGCTGTGAAACCATTTAAAAATCAAAAGAAAAGTTAAATACTTCCAACAGACAATGACACAAGCAAACATTTCCATCCCAAAAGGATGGTCAGGGGATAGAAAGGAATAGTAAACCTGAAACCCAGCAGGGCAAGCAGTAAATCCCATCGCACTGCCCGGAACCTGGAGCACACAGTGGCAAGATGTGCACTCCAAAGGCCTTGGGCAGCCCCATACCTATGAGTGCTCATTGCAGCCCACACACCCTCTCTTGGGCCTGCTCTGCTTGCTGCCTGTAGCTCTCCTTGGCAGATATTCTATATTGCTTGTATCTCCGATGTCCTGGGGTTTCCATGGAAGCTTCAGCCTGACTCCCCTAGCTTCACCCTCTCATGTGTTCCTGGTAGGGACATTTTAGATCAAACAATTATGGAAGTGAAATTTCTGGATCATAGAATAAGGATAATATTATAAGAACCTGTCCAACTCACAGTACATTTTACTGAATGCTTTAAAATGCAGATAAATTACTTTTTCAACTTGAAATGTCCACCAACTATTGGAAAACTAATTTTTCAGGGTTTTGCCACATTCTATACGAAGACTCTCCTGATGATGATAATATTTATTCAACAGTTTTAATGTTTATTGCCATTTATTGATTATATACTAGGTTGCTTATTTTGTACTATTTTCTAAGGTTACAAAGAGGAAAACCAGTATCATATGCAGGAAGCTCACAGTCTAAGGAAGAAGATAGCTAGCAATGGGGAGTAGAGAAATGTTCTCAAGATGCTAAGAAGAGCCAAAGAAAAACTTAACTCACTATGAGAAATTGGGCATTCTAGATAAAGAAAATGACAGATACCTATAAAGAGAGGTGAAAGAGAGCATGCTGCATCTGGGATCAAGTGGGTCCCTGCAGCTATAAGCATCATTATGACTTAGGAGAGCACCAAGGAGTTAAGCTTGGTTCACAGAAGATTTTAAATGCCACGTTGATGCATCTGGACTGTATGTTGGAAACAGTGTAGAATTGCTGACTAGTCTTAAGCAGGGGACAGCATTCACAGGATAAACTGCCCCTCTACTTCTCCATAGGGATCTGTTAGCCTTTATCACACCACTGGTCTTATTCTCTTTCCCCACTCCCGTTACTGTGGTTTGCATGTGTTCCTCCTCGACGTCTGGTCCACAAGGTAAACTCATGCCTGACTGATTTCCATGACCCTCAAGGATATGTATAGAGTATGCACACGTGCTTTGTGGGTGTTGGATACAAATGATCAAACTATGCATCCCTAGAGACTGTCATCACCCTTGGGAGACTAGGTAGAGACAGAAGTGGGATGTTAGCTATAAGTTCCCTTGACATATTCTTAGAGGAAAATTCTGAGATATAAAGTCAAAGAAAGGGCAAAAATTTTTTTACAAAATTAAGTGCCTAAGTTGCTCCAGTCCTAATATGGTTTGTCTCTCACCCAGAAACCCACAGAGGTAAATCTGGGCTGCTCTGCAGTAAAACCTATCCAGAATTTCCATGTAGTAAACAGATGGTATTGTTTTCATATGAGAGCAGAAGAATTTCATGCATCAAACACTGAAATCTTGAGAAAACACACAGAGCATGGGTAGTAATTATAATGAGGAAAGCACATGATACATCAACAGACAGCTCAACTACAGAGTTGAGCAGAACCCTATAGGAACATTGTCCAGTTATCTGAACTCTTCTGGGATGGAGAAGTAGGTGTTGGAGGATGCTGAACTGGTGTGTTTCTGATACAGGTGCTGGGCTCAGCCTGAGTTTCAAAGACAGGCATGACCAAATTGCTCAGATTGTTTTCTCCCAGTGTATACTGTGGTTGTCCCAGAGAATATAGAGATGAAAAGTCCAATGCTTGCCTGGGGCGGGGAGGGGGTCGGAGTTGTGGCATAGTGGCAGGGACTGACTCATGAAAGATCCACACAGGAAATAAAAGCAGAGTAGGGGGCCCTAACCCAGCCTGGAGGAAACAGGGAGGCCTCTGAGAGGGTGAGCTCTGATCTTGTGAGTGCTAAGAGCTTGTCAAGAGAGAGGTGAAAATGAAGCAAAGTGTTGAGTTAGGTTAAGGTTGCTCCAGACAGGAGGGACAGGGTAAGCAAGGGCATGGTAAAGTGAGTGCAGTGAAGTCATATGAGCCCTTTGGTATAGCTACACAGGGCCAGAGGAGCAGCAATACGAGGCCAGAGATGCAGGCTGGGGATTAAAAACATCTGTACAATAGAGGTGTGTTTGAGGACATTATACAAGTTCACACGTGCCACTTGCAAAACAAGGTGTATCCTGTCAGTAGACCTGTTCCTAGGGCTGCGAGTGCGGGCGTATCTGGCAACAGAAACAGGCCAACATCCACAGTGAAGACGCAGGGGGAGTTTTGTTGATTTAATTTAAACTCACATTGCGGGTAAACACTGAGATACCGGAAGCCCCTGGGTGAGCACAACAGTGACCCAGGAGAACTTCAATAGCTAACTGTTGAGTGAATAAGTAAATGATCAATTTGAGAGCTGTCCAAGGAGCTGACAGTCTAGTGGAAAGTCAGAGCGCGGGTGGATTATAATAACATTAAAGGGTTACCATTAGGGTGGAACAGAGAGTTCCTCCTAAAAACTGCTTGCAAGAGCCAGGCTAATGGAATAAGTACATTAAACAATATCCGGGTGTAAGAAAATCAGCAGTAATGGGGACTACAGCAAGTGTGTCCATTCTAAGGGGGGAACAACTGCTAGTCAGTTCCAGGCAAACCAGTCTCAAAACAGAAATTGGTAATTTGTATTTTTCATGAAGTAAAAATATCACTGTCTAAATGCATTGCTCCCATATGCCCACACTCCAGCATGCATGATCAAACTGGCACCAGCACAGAAGGCATAGCATAGAGGATGTGTTTTTGCTAAACCACAAGGCCCAGAAAGCTGCCTTTTAGGATAAACCTGGCGTGGGACTCAGTGACCTCTGTAATCAAAGGTGGCAGCACAGCCCTCCTAGAAAGAGAGCAGACTGTATCAGGTGCTGCCTGCAGCAGGCTCTGTCACCTTTAGGTTCATCTCTGGCCTTCTTAGGACTGAACCAGGCTCCAGGGCAGCTCGTCTCTTGTACCGCCAGGACCTGTGCTAATTCCCTGGCCACAGGAATCTGTGGGTAGCTGTTTGTCCTGCAGAAGGAAACAGAAGACTGCACTGTGTTGGAATCCTACCCCTCCTCCCGCCCCACTGCCACCCCCACTGCATGAAAGCTGCTGAGCAAACAGAGAAATCAAAGATGATTATGCGCTGCTGGCGGCCCTCTGCTTCCGCCTGGCCGTGGCTCTTTGCCAAACTGTTATGTAAGCCACAGCCCATCAGGCCCAGGCCCAAACAGAGATGCCATTGACAACCCTTTTGCAACCTGCTCATCACCTGCAGCTTTCCTGAAACTCTGCCTCACCTGGAACAGACCTGCTGTGGAGGACTGCAGGCAGCTGCTTTTTTTTTTAACTGTGGGATTTCGCTGTCTCTGTTCCCTTCCAGCACGGAGATATGGGTGGGTCTGAACCAGGAGTTTATTTTGGTTGGATTCCAAGTGACTAAGGCATTTTATGCTGAAAAGCTCCATTTGACAATCCAGGGGAGATAGCTGTTTTTAATCCTAAGTGAATAATTCACTTCAGCTGTTTAGATAGCAGAGCCCCAGGTGACCTCTTGTCCAGAAAGGGCCTGTCCACGCTCCTCTAGTAACCAACACTTATTTCTGTTGAGGGATTCTGTGCAAGCCCTCAGTCCTAAACTACCTCAAACAGATTTACAAGTGCTATTCTCCTGGTGTGCTAGGGACTTACTTAAACAAGCTGAAGTCTGAGGGCTCTAGTTTTTCTTCTGGCTTCACAGGGCTGGGAATGCACAATGGCTCCTATGATAGGTACACTAGAAAGTTCAGATTTTCATCATCATTTTGGTCATCTTGAACCACATTTGAAGCAAGGCCTGGCCTTTCTAGTGTTGCGAATGCTCAGGAGTTTACATGCACACATAATCACACTGGGTTTCCAACACTCCCCATTTTGCCATGTTCACTGGCCGTGGTCTTATTGAGGGTCTCAGACTTCACGTAACATTGGCCTGTAACTGATAGTCAAATGAAACCTGAATTGCACTGGTAACTTCTTGGCTACACGTGATCTTGTGCAGCAGCCTAAACCTTGCCGAGCTCTTGAAACCTCCTGATTCTCCTACATGATTTTAGATATGTACAAAGCCTCCAAGGGAGCTGATTCTAGCTTTGGAGAGTGGCTGGCCATCTCCATCTCTCTTTTGTTCCATCATGGAAAGGTTGAGCATGAAACCCCATCCCTGGCTGGGGAGACAGTCCCAGGCTTGAGGTGCTGGACTTAAATCTCAGTGCTCAGTCCCCTTCCCTGGTCTTTACCCTTTTCCCATTAACTCAGGGGAGGAAGTTCTTACAAGCCAAGACATTTGGGTTGTTGTTGTTGGAGTCTTTCTCATTCTCGATGACCAAAGTGCCAAATCTAGTAACTGATGCAGATTCATCCCTCTGCATAGATGCCTAGCAAGTTTACATTCTTGGTACAGGCATTATGAAAAAGCAAAAAAGGAATGGCCTCTTCTAGATCCCAATCTGTGGGATAACTGACCAAGAGGCCTCTAAATCCAGATAAGCGGAGCAACACGGCAAATAGAAAGAACAAATTCTCAGTACCTTGTGAACTATTTTTACCAAGTGCTGTAGCTACTTCATGAATGTAAGAGACTGCCCTCCATGGTCTGCGTCTAAACTGGAGAACCAGCCTCAGGGTCTGGACCCCCTTCTTTTCAAGGAAACTTTGTTGTGGTTCAAGATGACCTTTGGGAAACAAAATGTGGGGCCGAATTCAGTAAAACTTGGGTTCTTTAATTCTTTCTAATGCTCCAAGTCTAGAGAGATAAAAATGCCTGCTCCTAGATTTCAGTAACTTCTGTGAGCAAACTCAACCAGCCCTTGCTGGCTTTCTGGATAATGATTTCACACATATTGATCCGCCTTTCACCATTGGTGCCTAAAAAAGAGGAATGACTGGGATTGGACCTGGGAACCAAGTCTTTTTGAGGCTGTTTTCCTTCTGCCTTCTGAGGGTTGATGGCCTCCTGCCAGGCAACACAGCCTAGGAGAGGGGTCTTCCTTCCTGAATCGCAGGCCTCCTTCTGGAGAAGGCACATGGGAGTAGAATGAAGTTGAGTAATTTTAATGAAAGGAAATTGATTCTTCACAAAACATGCTTCCATTAACCTGGGTGGTGGTGCAAAATCTGGAACAGGCAGACAACAGGGAAAAGTAGCCCAATTAAAATACGGAGACTACATCCACTCCCAAAACAGGGCATAACTAAAATAGGAGGTTTCACACCAAAGAACACTTTCACGTGCCTGAGGATGAAGAAGGAAAAGACTGGCCACCTACCAGCCTGAATGCATGACATCAGCCTTTGAAAGCTCCTTTTTCAACTCTGGGCATTATTGCAATTCAACGACTCTTGAGAGAGGGACATAGGAGCCTGAGTCAAGAATTTATAGTTCAAAAGACTACAATTCCTAAACATGTGAATAACAAAATTAAAAGTATAGGACACACAGTTTTTGTCAATCATGTACTGTGTATAAAGTTAAAAAATAAATATACTGATTTATGTGTCTATGTTTATATATCTAAAGATTTAGAGTATACAAACATTACTGCATACAGTTTTGGAACCTCTAAATTAACCTTTAATCATCAGTACACAAGTTATACCTTGGTGAGCCACTGCTTTGAAACTTGTCCAATTTCTTAATTGATGTATTTTGATGCAAAAATTTTGTCTCTGTACTCACTGTGTTTGGTCGTCATCCCATTTCTCAGAACCAAATAATGACACATTCTGAGCTACCATTGTAATTGCCGCTCAGTTTATTCTAGGTCATCATCATATGCATAGTGAACCATTTCTGGAAGAGTTTTTAAGAATAAATTCCTAAGTACATATGTGGCCTTGTAGGATGAATTTTTAAAATAGAATTTTTTTACATGAACTTTAGATGTATGGAAACATTGAAAAGGCTATCTAGAGCTCCATTTATCTCTCGCTTGACTTTCCTTATCTGTAACATCTTATATGAGTGTGGTACACTTTTTTTTTCTGTACTAAGAATCAAACTCACAACTTTGTAATTGCCAGGCAGGCCTTTGTGCTACTGAGCTAAATCCCTAGCCCTGAGTGTGGTATAATTAACAAATAAATTTTGATGATTTGCTAAATTTGTTATTAATTTAAACCTATACTTTAGAGAATGGTGATCTTACAAGAAAAAAAGATGCCATTAAAATTTCTCAGAGATATCTGAACTCATGATCTCATGTGTCAGAGACTTTTGTTAACTTTAGATTTCTTCCTTTGGAGCTCTCCCTAGCTGCTGCTCTCCTAAGCTGTTTCTTCAAGGGAAAAACTTTTCTGATCTGAAACCTGCCTTGTTCATTGTGAAGCTGCTGCCATGCTTTCTACACCCCTTTATTCTGAAAGGTTTTTCAATAGCAGTGCAGTGAACTGCCTTAGAGATTTTGGAATCAGAATCCAGTTCTGCTTGTGAACTGGACCCCATTTTGTCATCTGCAACATGGAAATAATAAAAATAATATTCTCCTCACCAATTTGCCTTAAGGATTGAAAAGTAATTTCAAAAAGCATTTAACAGAGTTCTGGCATATAATTGTTTGATAATGGTAGCTATCATTCAGCTGAAGCGCTGAGGCCCTTGTGGGAAGCAGCCATGCTCAACAGGCTGGTCAATGAGTAGCTAGATCAATTTGGTGAAAAAATAGCTTTTCCAACAAATACCAGTTTCAAAGGTCAGAAAGGAGAGAAGAGAATAGTTGTATAAGCATAAACTTAATTGCCTGAAGAGTTCTCTTCAAATTGGAAAAACAAGACAATTATAGAGACTACTGATGTGCAAACCTGCAAGGAATTACTCACAGGCTATGCCTGTTTTACCATTCTGCACAAAAGATTAGAATACCAGTGAATGAGCAGTAGCTATCTCCACTGAAGGCACTGTTGAGGAGGAAGTGACGTCTCAGGGTTTCTTGGGAATATTACAGAGATTTGCCTCCCATCTCACTCCATCTTCCAGTACTAGAGGTACAAGCACCTATTAAAATGCATCAGACTTGTGGGATTGCTTGGATGGCCATGCCCTCTCGTGCACCACTTCTACCTGGTGCACCCCTGCACCTTCACCTGGCTGGCACAGTCACCAAGACTGAACCCAGCCTTTCCCATCACTGTTGTTCCAGCCTTCATCCTCATTGCATAGAAACCATTTTATTGCTTCTCCTTTATTCTGTTGTGAGTACCACTAGCACATAGACCCTAGAACATGAATGCACAAAAATTGTTAGTGCCAATTCTCTGATCATCCATAAACCCCAAGGATGTGTCCAGTTCTCTCAAACCCTGAAAACAGAAGTCTGAAGCATAAAGGAGAAAATTTTAAGGAATGTAAGTAAATCCAGTGTTGGATTGAACTGTAACAAATTATTTGGGGGCAATGGTTTCCAGAGTTCAGTGCATGAAATAATGTTCTTCTATTGTGAAGTTTTCACAAGTCAATGAGAATTCTTTTTAAAAAGGTTTTACCCATGCCACGAGTGTGCTCTATACTGTGAGCACAGTACCCAGGCTGAGCATGGTCTCAGAGGGAGGTTCCCTGCAGCCTGATTCCTTCAGCTCTCCCAAAACAGGTCCTTTGTCTGCTTATTCTAAAAATAGAGGCCATTCTAACTGGTACAGATGAGGAAACACAAGTAAGCACTTCTTTGAGGTTATACAGTTACTCAGTTTTGAAGGTGAGATCCAGGCCCATTTTTCTGATTCCAGAGTATCTAACCAGTGAATTCTTCAGAAACTGGCACCTGTTCTTGTTGTAGTCTTGGTTCCAGGAAGCACGGAATCTTCTTGCACGAGGCTAATCTAACTAGTCAGGTCTATTTCACATGTACACACATCCTGGCCTGGAGCTCGCCAGTGCCCTTTCATCTCTCAGAAGATCATTTGCATTATCTTATCATCTTCCCTCTTTTTCCTGTGAATCCTTCTAATACTGGGTAGGAAGACAGGGTTCCAGGGTAGACAGAGAACGACCTTATACTGTATCATATTGTAATTTATCTCATAGCAGGATCCACTCTGTATGGAGGATTGCAATGGATTCCTAGGAGTAGGAATAGTGTTACAGGTGTGATAGCTCTACAGTGGACTTCAAAATCCTTTCAAACAGCTAAGTTGGACAAGGACTTTGTATCTCTTTAAGGAGATAAGCAGGTCATTTCTGGTGTTTGAGGTTATTTGTTATAATTGTGTTGTTTTCTTGGCATGCAATTTAGTCTTGCAGAAAACATTCACTATAGGACACTTATGATTTTGGTTAAATTTTTAGCATGCCATGACTTTCAGGTCAATACAGACCTATACTGGCCTCTACAGATTCCCATGCAAAGAGTCCCTGGGTTCGGCAGCTAAGGATGCTCACGTGATTCTATCTCCAACCCCAAGTGGTGGTTTCCTGCCGCTGGGAACAATTGAGTTACCTGGCTGCGTTGAAAAGGGTGCTCCATGATTCTCCTGAGCATCTGCACTGGAGATGACATTATTTTTCTCGCAGCTATCTCAACTGACAACATTCTTTTCCTTCAAAGAGGTGCACTAGCCCTAAAGTCAGATGGGAGCTGATTCAGAAATAAAAGTGCACCCAGCGGACATGGAAACGGAAGCAGAAGGCAGATTCATGCATACTCCCTGCCTTCTACAGCTCTCATCCCAGGGCATGTACAGCCTTGCCATTCCCTCCCTGGCAGATTTTTCTATGGCTTTGGCACAAGACAACAACCAAGGAGAGAGAGGAAAGTCTATGGATATGGTTGCCTTTTCTCCTCTAAGCCAACTAGTGCCTTGTTTTTCTGTGAGCTGCCACTGTGGGAAAATTGCAAGGGTGTAAAGTTTCCCTCTTTGTTCCCGATGCACTTCATTTACCAGCGAGCCAAGCTGGGAACAGAGCCGCCTCTCACACAGCTAGTGAATGACTCCATTTTCTCAGGGCAGCTCTGCCTGCCCATTGTCTGACTGTCATGGCCTCTTGTGTAGGTGTTCCCTGCAGCCCGGGCTGTTATGTAACGCCTGGGCAGGGAACATTGCGTGACAGTAAGAGAGATCAGAGAGAGGAAAAACCCAGGGGATAATCAAGACCCAGAAGTCTTCCTGGAGAGGAGAAAGAAAATGCTAGCCATTTGTCATCTCTTTTCCCCTGGCTGCTTTGCCTGAATGATATACTTTGATTGCTGGCATGCAAAGCCCTGTGGCTGGCTTAAGTGAACCCTTCTGTTTATATTCCTCAGACAGGACATGTTGTGCCCTCATGTCAGCGCAGCTGCCCCCATGTTCTCCCTCAACACTGACAAGACATCTTCCAGTCTCCTAAGGCTTAGGTGGTGAGGACTGTCCTCCTCCTTCAGCCCACTCCTTCATCTTCTCTACCATATCTCATGGCCTCAGTGAGTCTCTCAGTCCTACTCAGAACACTATACCCATCCCGTGGGCTTACCTATGGCAACTTTCAGGTTGTCTTGACTCTCCTTCAAGTTCTTAGTTAAGAAGCGGTGATGTCCCACACACCTGCATTACCTGGATGCTCTTCTGAGCTTAGGTGTCCCCCAGCACCCACTTTGGTCACACTTCCAGTACAGTGAAATGAAGGGAAGTGAGGTGATACCCACTGTCTGTCTCTGCCCCAGCATTCCCCTAAGCTTTTCTGTAGAGCGCTAGCTCTGGTGCCATCTGGAAAGACTTTATGACAAGTAGAACAGTGTTCTATGACCAGATGTCTGGGGCTTAGAGAATGAGGTTCTGATAGGTGTATGAAGTTTCTAAAAATCTTATCTTACTCTTAGAAAGTCACAGGCATGAAACGTCCACAGTAAAGAAAACCATATCTCTTTCATGTGACAGTTCTCAACTGACTTGATAGCTCCTCCTCAAGTTCCATGAAAACGCCCTTGTATTTTTCATGGTTTAATTTGTGGTTCAAAGCTGTTTGGGGTGGTCAATAAATATGTTAGATTAAGTTGCAGTGAGTTTAGTTGAATCCTCTTTCTAAATCATACCTATGAACTCCACAGAACTAGCGTCCTGTAGAACATACTTTGGTCAGTGTTGATCTGTATCAAGCATTAATTCCATCAATGAAAAGAGGAACATTGGCACAAGCAGACTTTCGGGGGCTTACATAAAAACAGATCGTAGGAGTTGGCTTAGAGCCTGCCCCATAAATGTGTCCAGCCCGCCTATGAGCCCTTCCACAAGAAAGATGGCGTTTGCCTGTCAGGGACTCACACAGACCACTTTCTGACCCAGCCCCCGCCACTTGGCTTTGCTCACCCAATTCTTTGATTACTTGGCGTTGGGGCTGTTTCATAACAGTTTCCTCTGACACTCTTTGCTATGAAAAGTCCTTTTGAAAAGTCCAAACAAATAAAACAATACAAAAAATCTTATTACTAAGGGTTTGGTATCTGAAAAACTGTGCTTTGTATGCAAACTGCGCCATTTTCTGATTGTGAGAGTTTTAGAAACTTCGTATGCCCCTCAGAATCTCATTCTCTACTCTAACATGAAGATGGTAACACTTGCCTTGCAGAGTTACTGTGGGGATTAGATGAGCATGTGAAGCCCTACCTGGCGCTGTGTCAGGGGTTTGGCCAATGCCTGGCACAAGGTTGCTATCATTACAGCCGCCCCTCCCCCGTGGTCTCTCAGCCTGTGCACTATCTTGGTTTGGGCACTTGCCCACCTCCAGGTGAGCCTGTTTTCTCCTCTTTCCTCCCTCTACGCTGTCAGGGAGCCCCAGGGGCCATTTCCTCTACCTCTGGGGCGTTCTCTCCTCTTATTATTTGTGCTCTTTTTGCTGCAGCTTCGGGAACCTTTTGGATTCACCTCTTCCCCACTTCATATGTCTCCTTGGGGCCCCACAAAAGACAGTAACCCTTCATCACTAGAGTTCTTTGTCTTTTACATAGTTCTTTCTACTATCGATTTTAATCCTATGACAATGCTCTGAAAACTGAATTATCTTTCTAAAGACAGGGAGGGAGGCCCACTTTGTGACTAGTTGGATGCAGCACCATCAAAGTCCAGGGATGAGTTTGAACACATGTCTGGCTTTGGATGCAGTGCTTTCCTCACCGCAGCTGCCACCATGGCAACTGTGAAGCAAATGGGGAGAAACCTATCTTCTGGGCTTCTTGAGATTTGTCACTTCCATTCCTTTCTACCTCCACTTATGGTTCTGGACAGCAATAAGAGGACTAGACAGAAAGTACATGGAGGAAAGTGGAAATGGAGGGGGAAAGAGGAAGGTAGACCGACTGATCCCTCTAGCTGAATGTCCCAGACTCTTGTCCTGTTCCCTGTCCCAAAGGTTCCCAGGCTCTCCTTTCTAGGGCAGTAGATGATGGGGTGTCTATGTCTGTGTTTGGTAACAGAAATGATTTCAGTAAAACATGCAGGGGAAAATTTTGATCATCACGCTTGACCATACAGTATAAGAAATATGTTACATTTTCAATACCTCCAAACCCTCTAGGAAGGCTTGTTTCATCCTTGGTCTATTAAGAATAAACACACACACACACACACACACACACACACACTCCCCACTTATACCCATGCACACAGGTATCATTTTGGCACTGAAGCAAAGAAATGACCCATAGAGGTCTTCTTTTCCAGAACATTTCTTTATACCATGTCCTACGATAAGTGTATGAAAATCATTGACCAAGTCCAGATCCTATGACGGTATAGGTTGCCATTGTCTTTCCAAATCACAGAACTTGTAGATGTGAGTTACTGTGAAGGACTGAAGCGTGGACCAGAGCAGGAGGCATTCAAAAGGCACGGTAATCCTAGGGCAGCACCATGGACAGTCACCCACTTATCTCCTGATGGCTCAGGCCTGATCTTTCTCTCTGGAAAGAACCCCCTTTCTTTAATTGGGTAGTGAACATAGCTTTTGGATAATCAGTAATGATCATGACTCACACTCTGATATGGCTATGCCAAGCATAGCTTGCCATGTGCTTCTCTTTCTTTTAGATGATCTTATTCTTTAATTTTTCTTTCACCAGCTTCCCAAGAGACTTGAAAAAGTATATTTCATGTATTATTTTCACACAGTAGCCTTACTACAGAAGTGAAATTCCTTGGACTTGCTATTTCACTCTGCCATCTGAAGGCACAACTAGAATCTCAAATTTCCATTAGGGAATTTGGACAGAGAAAATATCCTGTAATATACAGGATGGGCACTTTTTAGGTGAAGAAAAGTAATCCATAACAAATTGTCTTCTTAGCATTTGTGTATTTCATCCTTTTATCTTTGTTTCACTTAATAAATGGTATCTAATTGTGCTAGGTACTCAGGATATAAATGTGAATGAGATAAAGGCAATATTAAGGGACACAAAAGTCAAATATTAAATTACTTTGACTTTAATAGCTAATGATGAAAAACTCTGGTTCATTTTTAAGAGGTCTTTTTTTTTCAATTAGGGCAAAAGATGTTTTACTGTGAAATAAAGAGAACAGATTTATCTGAGCTATTCCAGATGAACTACCATAGATTAATGAGTTGACTACCACTAAAGTTAAAAAAAAAAAGCAAACTAGGTAATTCTGAACAATTTTCCTATTTCAGAAAACTAGGAATGTTATTCTTTTAAATGCTAGATGATAAGATAGCAAAGCATTACTGAAATGGGTTGGAAACTCAAAGAAGTAAACTGGAAGATAAGACTTCTTTACCCTGGGTTCATTTGGGAGTTCAAGGGGGTTGAAAGAAGTTAAGAGGTTGAATGAAAGGAATGGACTGTAGTTCAGAGCCTCCCAAGGTGAAGAAGATTACTAGTAAATCCTCCCATTCTGAGCTGAGATGCTGAAGAAATAATGATAAGCAAGAACTAGATAAAGCCTTCTAGAACTAGAACGAACCCAACTGCTTGGTAGGAGAAAACATAAATCCTGTCTAAATAAAGAGTACCTTTCCAAAAGCAACTTTGTACATGCAATTATTAACACATAATTCAAAAATAGTCATATGAAATAAGAAATTACAAATCACAAATAGCAGGCTGAAAAGACTAAAAAGCTAAATAGACCCGTATCTAACTATTCAAATAACCAAAAATATTCTCTAATATAAACATGTCAATCAGGTTTCCAACCAGAAACAGTACCACTGACTTACTACAACATAGGGGAGAATTTGTTAAGGAGTAATTTGCAAAAGTGTGAGGAGTAAAAGGGGAGATATGATTCAGAACCTTGGAGCTGTGCAGCTGCCAACAAGAAGGAGCCCTTGAAAACTCTAGGCTTAAAAAGTACTGGGGTGGAGGAGTTTCAGAATTATCAGAAACTGGAGGCACGGAGCCTCTAGAAGGGAATGTGTCCAGCCCACAGTGATCTACACCAGAGATAGAACAGGCAAATCAGTAGCAAACTCACTCTCCTCTTTCCCTCTGGTCCTGTTGGCCAAACATTTATCACTAGTCAAATACAGCTGGAACCTGGAAGACGGGAAAATGCGTTGACATAGTCCATGCAGAGGAGAGTCCCACTCGGGTAAAAAGTAGAGTAGAAAAGAGTGATGATATACCCAGAGAGGCAAACCAAAGGCATATAATGTATGCAGTTATATTTTCAATAAAATAAAAGAAATAACTGAGGCCTCAGGTACAAAGGACAAGTAAACATTAAAATACCATTACAAAAAATAAAGTAAAATAAAATACCATTACACAGTCACAGAATGAATAAAATTAAGAACATTGAGAATGTTAAATATTGATGAGAATGTAGAGAAGAGATGAGATGAGAATGTTGCCTATCCACTGCTGATGGAAGTAAAACTACTTAGGAACATTGGTGTCATTTATTAAAGTGTCTCATGATCTAGGAATTCTACTCTTAAGTAGAATCCACGGAAATGTGCGCACATTGTCACAGAAAGACACGCATGAAAATATTCATCCCTTCTAGAGACTCCATAAGAACTCCAAATTGGAAGCAACCAGCAAATCCACTGATAGTAGAATGTTTCTAAAACATACTGTATAAAAATAGATTGCATTTATATAGTTTCATACCACAAAGAAACGAACATAAAAAAACTACAGGCGTAAATCGTAACTTGAATAAAATGTATGAACATGATTTTAAGCAGTTTTCAAAAATGACACACATGCTTTGTAATTCCATCTGTATAAAGTTTTTTTGAAAGATAAACAAAGCAGAAGTTGTTTAGGGATTAATGGATAAACAGTAAAACTTCAAAGAAAAGCAAGCAAGTGATTTCTATGAAGTTAGGATAGTTTTTCCTTTGACAGAGAAGGAGGAGAATAATTGAAAAGAGATCACGGGCCTTGCTAGGGTTCTGGCAATGTCTTTTTTTTTTAAACATAGGTATTTGCTTTGTAATAAATAACCAAACTGAATTTCTTGTTTTGTGCACTCTTTGGTAGGTAAGTTATAGTTCACAGTATAAAAGTTTTTACACACACCCATTTTACACAAAACATATAATAAGAATCTATCCTCATGCCTGGCATATAACAGGTGCTTAAAGACCATGGGATTGTTTGTTCTTTCTTTCAAACAGAGAGGGAAGAAAAAGAATATTCATAGATGTCTCACTTCGCAAGTACAGGCATGATCTTTTCCACTTCTTACAGCACACTTATTACCATGGCAACTGAGATCAAAGGTGGAGCCTATAGAGTGCACTAGGGGCTGAGAATGACCCCTGAACTTGAGTACCTCTTTACATGAGGAAATCTTCACTAATAATTGAGCTACTGGAATGCTAAGCCTAACATGCCCACTAACAGTTAACATATTAGTTTTATACTTTATTTTCCCTTCCATAAAAACAAAGCAAACTTTTTGTTTCAAGGCTTACATTTGCCTTAGGTTGCAGTTAATCCTATAATCACTGGGTGAATATTTATCGAGCCAGACATTCTTTGTGCGTCAGTGAAGCAGGAGCTGGCAGAGGAGGTGGTGTCTCCTATGCATGGCACTGAGAGGAGGGTGGGGCTGGCCCAGGTCAGAGTGTGCTGTGGGTGCTAGAAACTGCCCCTCTGCTCCAGTAGCCACGTTCCAGCCTGCACACCTGGCTTCGGGGTTTGCATCCATCTCATGCTTTAGCTCCTCAACCCCACCAGTTGACATGTTTAGAAATTAAAGATACCTAAGAATACAGGCCCCCAAAGGCCACTTCAGAGTATCTCTCTCAGCACATGCTCCTCAGCACGCTCAATCCCCACATAACCAATTTACCTAAGAAAATACCAACTTGGGAAGGATTGGAAAATAGAGATTTCTAGGCCTGCAAATGAATAACAAGTCCAAAAGGTCAAAAACTGAGGAACTCACAAAGGACCTCAAGGGCTTAACTTTTAGCTGATGTTGAAATTCCTCCTGTGACCACAAAGGAAATTCTGCCCTTAGCAGTAAATTTGTTCATCAAAGGAATTGAGACTAGAATTCTCATGGTCTGGCAAGGAGGTGGGGACGGGAACCTGGAAGGGACATCAGGACCCCGTTTCCATGAGCCTGTGCAATTGAACAAGAGGCATTCTGCGGTTTGGTAGGAGTGGGAATCTCTAAAACCTAGATTGTTTATTGGTTAACTCAGCACACAGTTGCTGAGGACTAATAGTAACCATGCTTTTCTAGATGCACAAGTTAGATAGAAAAGCAGAGAAACTGTGCTCCTCCCCCAACAAAGCCTAAGGACAGAGGGCAATGGGAGGCAAACACACACTTCAAGTGGACTAGAGAAATGCAGATCAGGACAGCTTCCAGAGTCTCCATTTCTAGTGCAGAAACATGACAGGAGGGGAGGAGGTAGAAAAAGAGAGGAAGAGGCTGTCACAGAACTCCTCTTTCTACAAAGATTCTACCTGTGTGTGGTCAAAATGGGCAAGGGAAAAGAGGAAACTAGAAATAGAGTTGGAAATACTGGTCACCTACGAGCAAAATAGAAAATGTCTCAAGAATATGGGAAATTCGCTAAATGCCAGAGAAAAACTGAAATTGTTAGAATAACACCACATACAACTGAGTATCTTCTTCCAGGATATGCAGACCTAGAAGGAGAAGAAAATCAGATGCTAGGCTAACAACCTACAGGATGGGAAACAAGTCCACATTGCCAGTCTGCTCAAGGGTGGAGACCTACAGGGATGGGGCACTATTCATCTGGAGCAGGAACAAGATCTACGATGAACTGAGTCTTGCCTTCTCATCAGGTCACAGTGAGATTTCCAGGATGGACTGATGTGGAGGCAGCAGAGAGAGAGAGAGAATCTCTGTAGCCTAGATTCTGCATCCTCTTGGTGGGCTTCTTTCATTACAATTTCCTCACTCGCAAAAAAATTCCAGGAATTCCAATTGTTTTCTTTCTCTTGCTTACTACCAAAATAAAATAGTGTAATACTGATGTGTCCTCTGGAATTTTCCACCATAATATAATCTCTAATGCTTATAACATATTTTCCAGACATAGAGCAGGAAGGATTGTACTTTATCATCAAGAAGGAGCAAGAGGTGGCCATGTCCTTTCATGAGTCAAAGTCATGGCCCTGCATAGGTTCTCACAGAAGGTCCAAAAACACCTTGAGCAGGATCCCAGCCAGCTGAGAGAGCCCAGCAAAGTGGGTGTTCCTCTCCTGTCACTCCTGCAAGACCAGTATACAGATGTGCCCTGTTGAACAGTGTGGGTTTTAGTCTTCAAATACCTGTCTTTTCTCCACCCCCAGGTTGTAGGATCATTGAGGACAGGGTCATGTCATCATTCTTCTTTATTTGTCCTTTGGTGTCTAGAACTAATGCTGAGTGTTCATAAAATTCTTGTCCATAAAAACAATTCAACAAACATTCACCAAGTGTTTAACCAGATGACCCCTACAGGACAGGCTAAATAGATGTTGTTTTTAAAGGTCTAGGAACGTTCCGGGTAGGTGCATTACAACATTGCTGTCAACTGCTTTTTTAACATGGCCCAGTTCCATCAATGTTTTTACCTAAATCATCGGTAGTCTTTTATTTTGAAGAAAAAGAAGCAATAAAAACAATAATACAGAATTTCATGCCAAGATAATAGGAAATTAACAATGGTTAATATATTGTGTATAACATGTTACCCTCAAAGTAACAGATTAAAAGATATAAGAATGCATAATTGATCAAACAATACAAGCACAGCAAAATTTTTTTCAGTGAACTAAAAGAAACCAGTACTGTAACTATCTTAGGTAATTTTTTGGTATATATATATATACCAAAATTTTGGAATATATATATACACACCAAAAAATTACCTAATTACCTAATATATATATTTCTTTTCCCTTCCTTCTTTTCTGCTTTCATCTATTCCAGTTAGTTGTTCTTCATTTTGAGCAGTTTCCTTCCCTTTCACAGTATCTATTGAGATTTTGGATCTTATTTACTTTTTTAGTTTCTTGCAATAGGGAAACAATATGATGTTTACACAGTGAATTTGATTTATTTCACTTATATCTATAGTTGCATCCATTTACCTATAAAAGGCTCAAGTTTATCCTTCTTTATAGCTGAGTTGCATTCTATTATATAAAAATACCACATTTTTAAAATCCATTCCTTAGCTGATGGAAATTTGGGTTGTTTCCAAGATTTAGCTACTTCAAATTGTGCTGCTGTAAACCTATGTGCCCATATATTGCTCTGATATGTTTTTAATTCTTCTGGAAAAATATCAAGAAGGGGAATAGCTGGGTCAAATGGGACTTTTACTTGTAGTTTTTTTGAGGAATCTCCACACTCATTTCCATAGTGGTTGTACCAGTCTATTTGTAGTATAATTTCAAATCAGGATTGTGATGCTTCCTGCCTTGCTTTCGTTGTCCAGGCTTGACTTTGCTATTCTAGGTCTCTTCAGTGTCCAAATGAACCTTAAGAATGATTTCTCTAGATCTGTGAGGTATACTGATGGTATTTTGATTGGGGTTGCAATGGCCATTTTCACTATGTTGGATCTTCCTATCTGTGAGCAAGGAATATCTTTCTATTTTCTGATATTTTCTTCAATTTATTTTCTCAGAATGCTGTAAGTTTCAATGTATTTACTTTGTTAGATTGACTCCTAAGTATTTCATTTTTTGGATGCTATTGTAAAGTGTGTGGTTTCCCTTAATTTTCTCTCATGAGTTTGTTATTTGTGTATAGGAATGCTATTGATTTTTGAATATTGACTTTGAATCCAGCTACACTACTGAATTTGGTTATTAATTCCAGAAGTGTTTTAGCGGAGTTTTGGTGTCTCCTATGTAAAGTATCGTGTCATCTGTGGATAATGATAGTTTAACTTTCCTATCCTTATTACTTTTATTTCTCTCTCTCTCTTGTCTAATAGCTCTGGCTAATGTTTCCAGAACTCTATTGAGTAGAAGTGATGATCATGGACATTCCTGAGAGTGAAAGGTTTCCATTTTTTTCCCATTTAGCATGATATTGATTGTTGGTTTATTATAGATGACATATCAGATTGAGGTAAAGATCATCTATTCCTATTTTCTGCCGGTTTTTTAAAATCATGATTCAGTGTTGGACTTTATTGAAAGCTTTTTCTGCACCTATGGAGATGATCATGCCATTTTTGTCTTTGGCTCTGCTGATATGGTATATTATATTTATTGATTTGTATATGTTGAGCCATCTCTGCTTTTCCGGGATGAATCCTACTTGGTCATGCTGTATAATTTTCTTGACAACTTGCTGAATTATGTTTGCAAGTGTTTATTGAGGATTTTTGCAACTATGTTCATTAGGGAAACTGAGCTATAGTTCTCTTTTTTGTTGGATCTTCGTTTGGTTTTGGTATCAGGATAATACTTTTCTCAGGAATGAGTTAAGGAGTATTGCTTCCCTTTCAATTTCATTAAGGAGTTTGAGGAGTATTGCCATTAAATCTTCTCTAAATTTCTTGTAGAATTCAGCTGTGAATTCATCAGAAGCTGGTTTTTTGTTGTTGTTAGTAAGTGTTTAATTATGTTTTCATTTTTCATGAACTGATACTGGGTTATGTTTATATCTTCTTAATTCAGCTTTGGTAATTAATACATTCCTAGGAATTGGTCTATTTTTGTGTTTTCTGTTCTGAGTGAATAAAAATTTTTGAAGTAGGTATTGATGATCTTCTGAATTTTCACAGGATATGTCATGATTTCACTCTTTTCATTCCTTATTGTATGAATTTGAGTTTTTCTTTCCTTTTTTGATAAGGTTGACTAGGGGCTTATCAATTTTATTTATTCTTTCAAAGAACTAATTTTTCAATTCTTTAGTTCTTTATGTTATTTTCTTGGTCTCAACTAGGTTAATTTCTGCTTTGATCTTTATAATTTCCTCCCTTGTATGGGCTTTGGGCTTGACTTGTTCTTATTCTTTTAGAAGCTTGAGGTGCAGTATTACGTTGTTTTTGTGTGCAAATTCTATTTTTCTGATGTGAGAATCTGCCTCTGTAAATGTCCCTCTTAAGACTGCTTTCATTGAATCCCACTGATTCTGGTAAGTTATATTTGCATTTTTTTTGTTTGCAGATATTGTTTAATTTCTTCTGAGACCCACTGGTTGCTCAGCAGGTTGTTATTTAATTTTCATGTGTTATGGAGCTTTTGCAGTTTCTTTTGCCTTTAATTTCCAATTTTATTGTGCTATGGTTAGATAATATGCGTGGGATAATTTCAACTCCACTGCATTTACTTAAGTATGTCTTATGGGCTAGCATATGATCTGTTTTAGAAAATGTCCTGTGTGCAGCTGAGAAGAATGCATATTCTAATGTTGTTGGGTGGAACACTCTGTAAACATCTACTAAGTCCATTTGTTCACAGTATTGGTTTAGTTCTGATGTTTCTTTGCTGATTTTTTTTGTCTAGTTGATCTATTTCTTTGTGACAATGTATTAAGAACCCCCATTACAACTATGTTATTGCTCATTTGATTTTTTATCTCTATTATATAGTTGAATGCTCTCATATTTGGCGCATATATATTTATGATTGTTACCTCTTTCTCTTGAACTTTTCTCCTAACAAGTATGTAGTGACCTTCTTTATCTCTTGTGATCATTCTTGGTTTGTCTGCAAACAGAATAGCTATTTCTGCTTTTTTCTGGGTTCCTATTACATGGAGTATTGTTTTCTATCTTTTGACTTTTAGTTTATGAATTACCTTTTCAATTAAATGTGTTTCTTATATATAGCATACTGCTGCATCTTGTTTTTTCATTTTTAATTTTTATTTTAAAGAGAAAAACATAAACAGTGAAAATGAGTTTCAAAGCAGAGTATAGAACAGTTACAATACTTGATACTATGCGTATTTGTGTCTTTTAGTAGTTATTCAGAGTATAGGCCATGATATCTTGTCTAAGAAGCATTAGTTCAAAACAGTCTTTTCAAGGAACAAACAAAAGCTATCTGTATAACCACTTTAGCTATTTTGTATGTAGATGTATTTTCACTTTACTCATTCTTCCTTTCCCCATCACCGTTTATCTTTTCTTTTGAACAGTGTCTTCCAAATTCATAATATCTATTGTACACTTTTTTATCTTAAAGAGAAAAGAGAAAAAATAGAGATGCAAGCAAACCTAAAAAAAAAGAACAAAAGCAAAATGACAACTACCACCACCACCATAAAAACAACAATAGCTATATGGGTTTTCAAAGCAAAATAGGAATATAACAGTGGTTATTACACTTCATGTGATTAGCTTCAAAATAGTTTGTCAGGTTACCAGATATGGGAATAAAACAAAATAGTACAATGGAACAAAACATTGGATTTCAAAAATAGGAAAGAAGGAAATCCCCCACAGTTGCTACAATGCACACTGCCATCCTCCAAATAGACGCCCAGACCACCAGCCCCAGGCCTGCAAAGTCAGTCAGATAACACAGCATCAAGCTATTCCTTTCACCTCAGGTGCTGTCATCTCATCCTGGGTCCTCTAAATGAGCTAGTTGCTTACTGGGATGGTGGGGTGAGAGGCGCCCTTCTGGTTTCCCAGCCCACACACTGGCTGATTCATGGGGAAGGTGTGCATTGTGTTCTTGCTAAGTCTCCTCCTGACCCCTGCATCTTGTTTCTTGATCTATTCTGCCAGTCTGTGTCTTTTGATTGATGAACTGAGGGCATTTACATTGATGGTAATAAGGGAAATGTATTGGCTTGTCATTGCCATGTTAGTTTCTGTTTAATTCCTTGCCTTGCTTTGTGGTTTCTTTCTATTATTATTCTTGGAATTGTGATCATGTTCATCTCTGTCTAAAATATCTTTCGGTACCTTTTGTAGTGCTGGTCATGAATTTCTTCAGTTGTTCTTTGTCATAGATATATCTTATTTCTCCATTAATTTTGAAAGATAGTTTTGCAGGGTACATCAATCTGGGTTGGAATTTGTTTTCTTTCAGGACTTGATTTACTTCACCCCAAGATCTTCTTGATTTGATGGTTTGTGTAGAGAAGTCTGTCATGATTCTGATGGGTTTTCCTTTATAGGTAAACTGTTTCTTTTCTCTAACAACTTTTAATATTCTGTTCTTATGCTGAATTTCTGAGATCTTGGTTATTACATGTCTGGGTGTAGATTTATTTTGATTATGGTTAGTTGGAGTTCCATATGCCTCATTAACTGGTATGTCAGATTCTTTTTCCATGCTTGGGAAATTTTCTGCTATTATTTCCACAAGTAGTTTATTTTTTAAAAATGTAATTTGCATTGACTCCTGCTTTTTTATTGACAGCCATTATCTTCTTTTTCTTTGCATCATCTTTTCACTGTTGAATTATTGTCTGACCTTTTATTTTCAGGAGATATTTTCTTTTATGAGCACTAATTGCACTCCTGTCTTCAAGGTCTGAAAGTCTCCTTCAGTTTTTGCCAGTTTTCAATGGCATTTTTAATTTCCTGGATATATATTTTTATCTGTTTCATGTATTCTATTTATTTTCTATATTGATTATTTACTGTTTTCATCCTCTATTTTTTAATCTATCTGTAGATTTGCTGAGAAATCCCTCATGGGTTTCTTTATTTACTTCAGTTTCTATAATTTCAGATATTTTAGGTGTATGTCTTCCATATCAATACTCTTCTGGGTGGGCTGGAAGTCTGAGATCGCATTTTGCTTTTTTTGTCTAGTCATTTTCTATTTCAAAACATTTTCAATTTTCTTTTCTGTGATGATCCCTGTAGGTTTTTGTAGTAAGTAGCTATATGTCTAGACCTCTCTAGGAAAAGTGTTCTTCAAGATTGTCTTCTGTGTGTAAAAGATTCTTGATTTGTATCTGTAATAAATGCTACTTTCCCAATTGATTAAAAGTGGGATGTTGATATCTGTTTGTCTCAGTCCATTTTTAAACTTTGAAGATAGTAAAATATAACAAAACAAGACACAACAAAGCCAATCAAGACAATGCAGTGAAACTGGTACAGAACTTCAGGGCAGGGTACCGGGATAACGTAAATAGGTACCATAGTATATCTCGTTATCTTCACAATAGTTGTCCATTCAATCAAGTATAGGAAAATCAAACCAAAAACAGAACATTATAAAATCTATCAAATAGAATATTGAATAGAGCAAAAAATTAATTAGAACAAAGTGTCTCGGTCCTTGATCCTTTGGTGTAGGGCTGTGGTGAGGTTATTACTCTAGACCTTCCCAGTATTGTTGCAGATTACAGCAGATATGACATATCTGATTATAGCAGATATGACATCCTACTAAAATAGTAAAATTAACAATAATAAGAGCATCAAGCACAATTCAGAAACTGACAAACTGTGCTAACTATTGATTTTGTACTTTAGACCACTGGAGACAAATCTATAGTTATATAACAGAACTGAATATAAATTAGGAGTTTACATGCAAAGTTTTACATGTGGTGGGGAAATGAGGGAGGAAAGTATACAAAACAAAGGAAGTAGAAGCAAGGCTGGCAGAAGAATGGTGATCATCCCCCACCCCACCCCCAAGATTTGGGAAACTAAAAGACGAGAAGGAATAAGGAATAGTCTGAGCGTGTTCTCTGGGTGTGGAGGATGGGATTCGTTTGCTGTGGTTGCAGCTCTTTCCAGCCATGTAGAAGAGAGCAAGAAAAAAAGAGCAAAGGAAAGAAAGATGGAGAAAAAGAAAAGAAAAGGAAGAGGGAAAAAATGAGAGAAAAGGACTGGTTACCAAGTCCTGGATTCTGCCCTAGCTGGTTGTGGGACCCACAGAGGGCTCAGTCACCTGGTGGCTCATATTGTTACTGTTACTTTGGACTTTCCACACCACACTCACTCCTGTCCAACCTGTGTGCCTCAGTTAGGCCCCTTCTGTGTCACCGGCGTTCCTTCTGGTCTCTTCTTCTCAAACTGTGGCAATAGCAAGGGGAGGGGCCGCTCTCCTCCAGCATGGGCCACCTGGGTTCCTGCAGTGGCGGAGAGGCAATCTTAGATGGCAGCCTTGAAGTGACGAGGCAGAGAGCGTCCTACTCTGCCTTCACACAGGCCAGCTCCAGCCCAACAAGGACTGCAGGTTGAGTAATCCTTATTCAAGTGATCAGTGACCTGCTGCCAAGCTGTCCAGCCGAGGAGGAAGTTACTGTTACAATATATACGGTCCAGAAGGCTCCAACATCACTCAAAAGACAGACTCTCGAGCTTCCATGAATTATAGTAAACGGAATTACTGTTAGAAGTTCTGATAATGGGATCCAGAAGAAATAGTGCACTGCAGATAAGGATGTCAGGAAAGCTGGTAAGCTGGCAAGCACAGGCTGTCTTTCAAAGCGACACTGAATGAGTATCAGTGTCTTCTTGCCTAGTTGCAAAGGTGAGAGCAGCATTTACAAACACTGAGCTTTGATAAAATGGAACAGAAAACCTGAGTGCTGTTATCGAGTTTGTCCTTAGAAAACAAGCCTTGAATTACCCCACAATGACCAACCTGATTCTTACCTTTCTGCCAAAGTGCATACCTGTAAATAGCAGAGCAAACAAAGCAGGTATACTATAGGCAGAACATTCTTCTGTACTTTCTTTCCAGGAAACCAGGAATGCAGGGACAGAGTACAGTGTCATCTGAACCATCATCAACATTCTGTAAGCTGAGGCCAGGTTCTCAGCACAAGCTCACACATTTTCCCCAACCTGTCGTCCTGCCTACAGAATGCTTGCAGAGCAGAGCCAGGGCTAGCACCCCTCTACCCTCCTAGTCCTCTCTTTTCATCCATATCGCAGCACAGAGTGGCCATGAGGTTGAAGTCTATGAGACATTCATTCTTTGCTACTATTCTTTGCCCACCTGCCAACCTCCTATCAGCCTGCTGTAGGAATTCAGACCTGCTGTAAGCGGAACGAATTGTGGCCTTGGCACTAAGTGAAATCTCTAAGGTCCAAATGCAAGAAGACAAAGGTCTTGAGGGATAGTGTCTATGGATACCTGAATCGGAATGACTTTGCAGGCAGCCAGGGCCAGAGAGCTTGGCAGGGCAGGATGTGAAGAGTCACCCCATCCAACCCTGTGAGGTGGTATAGTCAGATATGGTTTCTTACCAAAAAGCGTGAAGAGAGATTAAAGATTCTTGCTTGACCTCTCTGATGCAGAGGGTGATGGTCTCATCTTCACCCTTAATCTACATGCAACAAAGGAGGCCATACTTATTCCCAGACCTTCCCTGGTGCTATTTAACCTTAAAAAAGAGACATCAGTCAATTCCATCAGCCTCAGTTTCATAGAATTCCAGAGCTCAGTATCAAAGGAGGAAGACTGTGGGGCTCTCCATCCTCATTGCTCCTAAATACAAGTTACCCCTGTAGCATCAAAGGAATGGCTCTGCACCATGAACACATTTGCTTTCCAAATAAAAAATATCGCACTGCCTTTTCCTCTAGGCTACACGGTCTCAGCTGCATTAATCAATCTTCATAAGACATGACACCCAACATTGGTATGCGGTCAGCCAGGGTCCTGAGTATACAAAGATGACTAAGACAGAATAATCACACAGGGAAATAAGTACAATACCGTGAGAAGAACATGCTCTGTGCAGCCATGTTCCAAGTGCTGTGGGAGATGGATGCACAGTCTGCAGTGGCAAGAAGGATTTTCTGGGCCTTCACATCTAGGCTAGATGCTGGGAGGGATGAATGAAGCTCACCAGATGGATAAACAAGATGCAGAGCATTCTAGGCAAGGAACTAGTACAGGTTCATGCCTTCCCTCATTCAGTCAGTGTTTACCAGATACTCATCTTGTGGTAAAATACAACCTAAATAGGAAATATTTTCATGGTGTGGAGCCATTGCCAGGAGTGGCTTTCCAGAAGGATCTACACTTTCTGGTGCCATTTAGTTCCAGACTAATCCTTCCTGATTGCACCTCACTTTTATCAGAGGCCACATGTCCATACACTGGATGATTCTGAAAGGGCTTGTTGTGGTAGCGTGTCTGCCTGCTGGGGTGCCTCAGGGACACTCTCCAGATGCCTTTTGCAAGAGTAAGAAATAAATTTCTACAGTGTGAATAGTGTGTCAGTTTTTTGCTACCTGAGGCAGGCTATTTGTGAAGAAAAAGGTTTATTTAGCTCACGGCTGGGAAGACCAGGGTCATGGTGCATGCACAGCACTGGTGAGGACCCTCTTGGCTGTGTCCCAACATGGTGCATGGTGCTGGCAGGAGCAAGAGATTGCATTTTAGTAACAGAAGCCAGAGAACTGGGTGGTACTGGGCTCCTTGTATGACAACCTTCTCTCCAGTATTAACTCAGAGTCCCGCTCGAATCACCTTAAACACTTGCAGGGGTGCATCCTCCCAATGACTAAGGGTCCCTAAACCATGAAAGTGTGAAACCACAAGCCCCTGTGCTTGACTTGGAGCTTCTCTCCTCTCCCCTCCCCTCCCCTCCCCTCCCCTCCCCTCCCTTCCCTTCCCTTCCCTTCCCTTCTCTTCTCTTCTCTTCTCTTTCTTTTCATACTGAGTATCAAACCCAGATATAACCTATTACATTCGCAACCTCCAGTCTTTTTTATTTTTTATTTTGGCAGAATCTTTTCAAATTGCCCAGTTTGACCTCAAGTTTGTGATTCTCTTACCTAGCCTGAGTATCTAGGGTATAGGTGTAGTCTGTGCCTGGCTTGTTTTTGTGTGTTTGTTTTTCCATGTTGGAGAACCCAGAACCTTGCCCATGCTAGGCAAGTGCTCCAGCAGTGAGCTGTTTCCCACCCCAGTTTCCTCTTCTTTTCCATGTGTCTGCCCCTGAGTCAGGGTGGTTCCTCCTGCTTCAGTTGGGCCCAGCACACTGACTGTAAGATGCAGGCTTAGAATTTAGAATGTGCTGAGTCAGCACCCCCTGAGACAGGGGAGGAAGGAGAGGTATTTATCTTACATATATCCTGGGATGGTGCTGGCCCAGCAAGGTGGCCTGGTGGAAGAAAGTTAGGGAGAAGACAGGAGGCTAACTTTCCAGGCCCTGTGGGGACTGAATATGAGATGCCTGCTTATTTGTTTTTTCCTGGGAGTTTAATCAAGCCTTCTAAAAAACAGAAATTTCCTTTTCTCCACCCAACAGAGCATCTTACAACTTTTGTTTCTGTGTGCTAAAGGCTTGCAGGGCTGAAGGTACCCAGGGAACCACACCAGGCTGCCCCGGAGATGGGAGGGAACAAGAAGGAGGACCTATCCAGGGTCTCCTGCCCCAGGGATGTGTACGGAAGTTGCACACTGCACAAGCATCTGCTTCGCAGCAAATCTTGGAAAACAACTGGACACAAAGCCAGCCTGGGACAGGTACTTATCCAACAGTCATTTTCTGGGTCCCTGAGATAGGCCAAGTTCTGTGCTAAAATCCAAGGCTAAATAAGATCCAGAGTTACTGTTGAGGAGGCACAAGTCAGGGGAGCAAGCAGGCACCAACGCAGATGTGGAGACAGTGGCTGGCTCACCCCCCAGCCGGCAGGAAGCACACTGAAGAAGATGCCACCTACTGCCACCATGCTTACAGTCCCTTGGCCTCTAAAAGGCTGTATGAATCTCCAAATCAATACCTCAAGTCTCTGTGATCCTTACAACACCTTGATGCCTTTTGGAGACCATTCATTCATTCATTCATTCACTCACTCAAAAGGTGCTCATGGAGTGCTTGCCAGGTGGCAACAGGGCTGCCCCTCAGTGCGGGGGAGCCCGAGGCTGCAAGGTGGGCAGAACAGGCCCATAAACAAACTTCATGCCTTAAACAAAGAACCAAATTAGTGATGCATGTGCAGGCGGAGCTAGGATGTGCCTGAGTGTGATGAGCCAAGAGGGAAGCGCTGTGGCTTGTTTACCATCCTGCACTGACGGCTCAGCATCCTCTTCTTCAGGAAGTCGCCGCACCACTCTGACTGCATCCAGCTCCACTCTTCCTGGTTCCCGCCCCGGGAAAGGGCGTCAGGAGGTGCTCAAGTCAGGAATGGCTGCAGCTGAGCTTCCTCTGCCCCTCCCAATGTCGCTGCTGCAGCCTCTTCCTCCTCCTCTTCCTCCTCCTGCCCTGGGACAGGCCTGGCTTTGGTGGACCTCAAGTAGAGTCCCAGTAACGCCCTGGGCTGGGGCCACCACCTGGAGAACAAAGCCGGTTGTTCCCCTGGGGGTGCCCTCTGGCTACCTGAGTGACTCATGGGAGGCAGTGGGCGGCCTCGGCCCTGATCCATGGCTGCCCCAGACGCTCAGATCCTGCCGGCCTTAGGAGGGAGGAGCAGCTCCCACAGGGTCAGGCCTGTTCTGTTTATCTGACAAAGGGTACAGAAAGCCCATGGAGAAGGAGAAAAGGAAAAGCAGGGGAGTACACATTTTTGGCCAGGCCTCTATCAGATAGCAGATAAAGAGCGCATTTTCCTTGGGGAAAGCAAGGTACATTCTGTCCTAAAGATGCCATTTTTTTCCCTCAACAGCAGCGGCGGGACAGACCAGCATGGAGGGCTGAGCACAGGCCATGTGACAAGCTTGCCACCCCCACCATGTTCCCGTGCGCATGCACCCACACTCAGGGACTCCAGTAAGAGTGGCTGAGAGGGGAATCCTGGTTGTAACTTTCCTTGACTTTGGCAAATTCAGAAGTATAGGGGGTAGGCAGTGCTCTCAGGGAGAGGTTGGGAAAGGTGGGAGCAAGGACTTTTTAGGCCCCCGTGACCCCCTTTTTTCCCACCCTACCTGTTGTCTTCTCCCATTGCTCTGACCCTCACTGATGAAGACCCACAGGTCTTTGTTGGTTGGTTGGCTTTTTGGTGAAGGGTTTAGTCCAGTGCTAACATTAACCAGAGGGCTGCGATAACACTAACCTTAAGGACAGGGGAGGAGGAAGGAGGGAAGATCCCAGGAGTGCAAAGTCCTCAGTCTCTCATCCAGGGGTCCAACCTCTGGACAGGTCCCTCCTTGATGTGAAGGTGTCACTTTGCTGTGCTGGTGTGGCCATCAATTCCAGGCTCTTTCTCAGGCATAAGCATTGGCTTGGGGGTCCATGTCCCTTCTGAGAGTATTTCTGCCTCCAGTTCTCTACCTGCCTTTGTGCTTAGTGGCCTTTTTTGCCAAGAAGCAGGCCTGGATGGAAGCAGAGGTCCTGCTACCCATGTGCTCCCTACCCACTGGGGAAGTTTCCTGGGGCTTGACCATCGAGACTGACTCTGAACGACAGTCAACCTGTCCCACTCATGATCCTTTTGGTCCCCCCCAAAACTCCAGCATCAATCTTACTTAAAAAAGATCTGCCAATATCCCAATGATCTTTCCCTAATTCATGGAACCCAGGCTTGAGGACTCAGATCAGTTCCTACCTGTGTAATGAAGCCTTCTTGTCAACCCCAACTTGCCATCAGCTGCTTTCTCCCCCAGACATTTATAAACAACATCGCTGACATGCTCACTCCAGAGGCTGACAGTGGGGAGCTTAAGGCAGCACCCTATATCCCTCAGCAATGCTTCTAGTGCAGTCCAGAAGGTGCATGTATATACAGAAACAACTTCACACCCTGGGAGACTAAAAGTGAGTTCTCAGGACTGGAGGAGAAAACACTGCACTTACCCAAAGGAGACGGTGGAGAGAGCCCTAGATGGCATCCTAAAACTGACTCCCTTAAATAGGCAAGGTTTGGATGGTGGGGCGTTGGGAAGTCACGATGGGAGGGACTGGCAGAGTGGGCAAAGGCTTGGAGATGGAAATGGTGGGCGAATGTGTGGGGAACTCCAGGACCTGGCACCAGCAGTGGGTGTGTCACCCAGGGATCAACTTGGTGTCATGGACACCTGGGCTTCCCTGCTCTGAGCATCACCTGCTTCAGGAGCTTTCTGCCCAGGGCCATCTGCAGTGGTGACCTGGGGAGGTGCAAGAAGCAGGAGCAGAGCTGTAATCACCTGCTACCAAGTCAAAAGCTGTGGCCACCCCTAATTTCCCATGCACAGGTGCACAGGGAAATTGTGTGCAGGTCAACACCAGGACATCCGTGGGCCTGGGTCTCATGACGAACTCCTGGAAGTACCGCCTGCCTGGGAGGCGACAGCTGTGTTCCTCCGTGAACTCATCAAAGCGGTGGGTGAAATCTCAGCCGAGGGGACAGCAGTGGGAGGTGGAGTGGCCCTGTCAGGGCTGCCACCCGGCAAGGCTGGAAGAAGACAAAAAAGGGGACAGGGGAGTGTGCCCTGGGGACTCGGGGCGGTGCCCCAGGAAGGCTCTGCTGATCTTTTGGGCCAGTAACTCTCTTGCTACACTTGCAGAGACCAGGCTCAGCCTCCCAAGGGCAGAGGGCTGTGGCTCGGGCTTGGGTTTCCTAATGAATAAATGTCTGAGGATTGCAAGGTAGGGCCTATGAACACTGATCACACAAAGGACAGCTTTGTTTGCCTCTTGGGATCCCCAGGATGATTCCCATCCAGGGGTTTCAGGTTAAGCTGTGTAAATCCGATTCTTCTTTCCTCTCTCCTCTCCCTTCCTTACCTAAGGCTTGAAGTAAGAAAAACATTGGAGCCACAAGTAGTTATATTGGTTGTTTCCCCTATTCTGTGCCAGGCAGTTGGCATCCCGGGCTTGTCTGGGCTTTGCATCACACTGGGCCTGGCCTAGACAAAGGCCTGCTCTACTGCTTCCTGGGGCAGGAGAGGTCTCCTGAGCTTCTGGTCTGCAGAAGGGAGGCCCTCATCCAAGGGCCAATGCTGCCACCTGCTGGAGAGTTGTAGAAACATCGAAGGTTCCTCCAACACCAGCTGGGAACAGGTCTGCAGTCAGGGAGCCTGCCCTTGCCCTCTAGTGCTCTCCACTTCCCTTCTTCCTGTTTTATGTCTTCCTTTTCCTCTTTCCTCTCCTATCGCTCCTACTCCCCTTCTTCCATCCTCTTTTTCAATACTGAGGATTGAGCCTGGGGGCTTCTTGCTGAACTACATATTCTGTCCTTTCTTTTTACTTTGAGACAGGGTATCACTAAGTCACTAAATTGCCCAGGTTGGGCTCAAACTTGCAAACCTCCTGCCTCAGCTACCTAGAAAGAAGGGGCTGCATAATTACAGATGCTTGGTCATCCATCCTGGTGATGAATTTCCAGATCCCAAGGATGGCAGGGTTATCCAAGAGCCAACAGACCTGCCAACCACTGTGCCAGAAGAGCTCAGCTATCACCCTGGACCTCATGCGGACAGATGCCCAAGGACAGGAGCCCTTGGCTCTGTGAAGGGTTTGGGAATCCCAATTTAGCCCCAGAAGAAGAGGAATTCAAGTTCAGATCATGACAAGAAAATACAGGAACTCAGTGTTGTTGCATGCCAGGATTTGAAGCAAATTCATACAAATCATGGATATATAGAAGGTCAAAGCAGGGTCCCTGTTCTTGAGACAGTTCCAGCGTGAGCAGTCGGTTCCTGGGTCCACTCGCCCTACCTCAGTCTAGTCTTGGTGGTAGGAAGAGGAGGGTGAGTTGTATAATCTGTAAGTCGGTGGGATACAGACATGTGCTATATGAGTCCCAGGCGGGACACCTGGGACTGTTGTAGTGACAAGAAAAGCCTTCTGCAGAGTGATTTTCAAAGAGAGGAAAAAGTAAAGGACCCATAAAGGTAACAGATTTTTCGTGGTGGGAATATCGTAGCGGGGTTATAGGGTAGACACGGGCAAGGTGTGGCTGGACCGCAGAGACCTGCCTGGCCGGGCCAGGGCTGGGACAGAGGAGCAGCAGGGTGAGGGTCAGTGCTCCATTTCTACGGAGGAAAAGGGTGGCAGCAGAGTCTCGGTGAAGGGAACAGCAACAATTTCCCCTGAGAGTCATAAGTGTGTTTCCAGTGAGTATCACCTGGAATCACATGCCCCCAGAGGTTTCCCTGGACAACCCTTCAGTGCAGGTGTTTCCAGCGTACATGTAACATGCAAAGCATGTCTACAGTGAAGGCCTGTGCATGTGGCCCCAGGAAAGCAAAGGAAGGGACTCACAGAGATGCAGTGCTGTGGGCTGTGAAGCCTTCATCGAGAGACAGAGGAAACATTTCCCGAGACCTCATCTGAACAGGCCAATGGAAGCCAATGCAGGCAGCGATCCTGCATCCCACCACCTGCAGAGCTTTGCTCTGGGGACCCCAGGCTTGGTCAGGAGCAAGTGTCCTAGCAGTGACGTGCTGTGGTCATGTCTGATGTACGTGAAGTGCATCTCACATTGTCCCAATCTGAACCTGACTTAATACTGCTCTATTTAGAGAGCACCAGATTTAGAGGTGGTATAAGCATTGGTTAGACCTTGGGCTTTGGGCTCAGATGACAAAGGTTCCAGTCTTTGCTCTGTCACTTACTAGCATGGTGACAAAGGAAAATCACTTAGTTTTCTGTGCCTCATTTTCCTTTTGTATGAAACAGAGATGAAAGCTAGTACCTCTTTTCATCATATTGCAGGTCTAGCACTTGGTAAACACCCAATAAATGTGAGTAACACAAAGCCTAAGGGCACTATTTTGTGGTATGAAATCAGAGAGGGGAAGTATGGAAGCTCATTGTCTGGTAGGGACTGAGAAAGTGTTGTAATAATTCCAGTCCATTATTTTCTTGTTATTGGACTCTTTGGCATTAGAATAAAATGGAGGTGTACCGATCATAAAGCTGGTTAGTGGACCTACCCGGGTGGTGGGTGGGAAGCCAGTCGTCTGGGACATCCTGTAGCTCTGGTTGTTCCAGAGTCCTGGCCAAGCCCCCAACCCCACGCCACATGAGGTAACACTTGGCCTTGTTCTCTGCTCCAGAAGTCTGTGGCCATCAGGGGCCAAACCTAAGACGGGAGAAATTTAACAGTTTTTTGATTCTGATCTAAATCTTCAGCACAAAAGTTCTGCACCTTCTACGGGTGGGAAACCATTCTTCAGAGGCTCCCATCATCCCCAGGAGAGAGCCCAAATTCCTTAGTGTGTCCCACAGGCTGTGCTTTAGCACTCGCAACACAGCACTGTCCCCTAGTGCCCCTCCAACCCGACTTCAACCACCTAGACGGGCTTGTGGCTCCTGACCAGCTTTGTGCCTCGACCACCATCATGCTCAGTTACAAGTTTCTCCTGTGTGTTCCCACCTGCTCTGGGTGTTTTTCCACAGAGCCCTTGGCACACTCTCAAACCACCTGCTCATCTCTTCATGGGCTTCCCCAGGCTGTGAGCTACTGGAGGGCAGATACTGTGCACAGATTACCGCTGCTGCTGTTGGCACCAAGCAGGGCACCCTGATTTAAGAAGGTGTTTAGCAAGAGGAAACGGCACTCAGCAGACCACACGGATTCAGGTAGGGGCTGAGGTGCAGTTCCAAGAAAGGAAGCAACATGCCTACATGTGCAAAGGTCCTGGGATTGGGGAGAACTTGGCATTTCCAAGGAATGTGCTAAGGAACCAGTAGCTGGAATATAGAAAGGTGGCAAGCAGGTGGCAGGAGATGTGGTTTGACAGGTTCAAAGCATTGTGGGAAGTCATCAGCTTGCAGCGCCCACTGCCCTCAGTGCAGCCTCCCACAAAGCCCAGGTTACTTGCCCTCATTCCTTAGGTAGATCTCAATGCCTGGATTACCCCCTGCTATTGATGGAAGAAGCATCCTCCCAAAGCCCATGTGCTCAAGGCTTGGGGCAGTGAGGAGCCTTTAAGAGCTGAGTCCAGATCACTGGGAATGTGCTACTGACAGGGATATTGGTGCCTCAGCCCCTCCCTTGCTCCATTTTGCTTCCTGGCTGTCATGAAGGAATAGGCTCCTCTGCCATGTGCTCCCTGCCATGACGTGCTGCCTTGCCACAGACCAAAGCAATGAGCCAAATAGCCATGGACTAAACCTTTCAAAACTGTGAGCCAAGAGTAAACCTTGCTTCTTTTTAAGTTGATTATATACAGCTTTTATCACAAAGCTAATACTCCACCACCTTTACCAGCCCCACTGTGCCACCATGCTTGAGACAGTAACCACACAGCTGGCTTTTCACTGCTCTCCTCCAGTGGTCTTGTTTACCATGTAGCAGTAATCAGATGGCCAAAGTGTAAAGCCTGCTTCCATAACAATCGCATCCCCTCCACAGTCTCAATTTGCATCTTCTTCACAGACCAGCACCTCCGAACTCTCCCCCACTGCCTCTGGAATCCTCCCACTACCACTCCTTCAGCCCAAGGCGATGATCCCTGACTCTCCACCTTGTAACTCCTGCTACTCCCCACATATTCCTCTTCCCATCAGACTGGGCTGGCAGTTCTGCTCCTGTGTGTGTGTGTGTGTGTGTGTGTGTGTGTGTGTGTGTGTGTGAAAAACGATTTTTATTTTAAAGAGAAAAAAGAAATAACAGAGAAATCAAAAAGCAAGCAAAGAAAAGCAAAAGCACAATGACAACTACAAAGAACCACAATAGCTATATAGGTTTTCAAAACAACATGGTAGGACTTTAACAGTGATTATTATTTCGCATACTGTTATCTTCAGAATAGTTGTGCAGATTATCAGATACAGGAATAAAGCAAAGCAGTAAAATGGAACAAAACATTGAATCTCAAAAACAAGACAGAAGGAAATCTCCCACGGCTGCTGTAATGAACAGGCATGGTTTGGCTTCTTGATTCTCTTCCCATTCCTCAGTGGCTGCCCCTGGCTCACAGGAAGGCCTGGTTTTCTGGGCTGGTATCACTTTAATCATTTCCCTTTCAAACACCATAGCCTTCAGCACTGTTCTGTATCTCTCTTGTGTTTATTTGCAAAACTCTGCCTTCGTTAATCCAGTTTGTGCCTGCTCCATGCTTGTGCCCGCATAGCAATGCTGGACTGGCTGGAGGGAAGAACATGCTATTGGAGGCTGCTCCAGCCTTAACTCGGGGTCACTAACTCCAGGGGCCTTCCTGCTGCCTGGTAGCCTGGGCCGGTTACTCTTCTATGGGAAATTTTATATCTTTTTTCTCTTCAGCCCTCCCACACCTCCCACACCCTGCATTTCAGCCGATGTCCTAGGTCCTGTTTCACTGAGAAAAAGCTGCCCCAGCAAGAACATTTCTGCAAGCTGTCCCTCTACTCCTGCCCACACGCTTACACCTAGGTGCACGTCCTTGCACTGTCCCCTGTCCCTGGGGGCGGGGGACTGCCTGCTAGGCTACCTCATTGCTAGAGCTGGTTCCTACTTTGCTCTCTTCCTTGAAGTTGCCATCTCTTTTGCTGCTCTTACAGTAACACTCCTCGCTCAGTGGTTTACACTCACTGCCTGTAATTCCTCCTCTCCCTTAATTAAACCTGCTCCATCAGGCTTTGATCCCCAAGTAGCCTAATCAGATGGCAAATTGTTAATCTCCATTAACAAAACTCTCAGCAGGACCTGGCCCCTTTGAACCCTTTTCTTCCCTTGATCTCCCAAGGGCGCCTTTCTCAGACCCTATTGAACTCCTTGGTTTACTTCTTCCACTTCTTTTCCTGGTCACTTCTCATCTCCTCCACTTACTAACATGATGAGTCAGAGACTAATCGATGCCCCATTAGGAAACGTCCAGTTTGACGATCAGATTTTCAGTTGAGTGAGTGGAAGAAGGATGACATCAACTAGAGAACAAAAGCTAAATCTTAAAGGGGGTAAAACTCCAGGTGTGTTCCTGTGTGAGTGTCAGTGGCATGCCTACAACACTTTTATTGTAGTAAAGCACACATGACATAAACTTGACCGTCTTACCCATTTTAAAAGTAGAGATCCATGACACTAAGTGCATTTGTGTTTTTATGAAATCACCACTATCCATCTGGAGAACTGCTTTTATTTTGCAAAGCTGAAATAACTTTCTACCATTAAACTTCTCTCCACACCCTAGCTTCTGGCCACCACCATTCTCCTTCTGTTTCTGTGATTCTTAACTAATCCAGGTATCTCACATAAGTAAAACCATTCTGTATTTGCTTTATGTATCATTGACTTGTTTCATTGAGCAGAAAGGCCTCAGGATTAATCCAAATTGTAAGCTGTCAGAATTTCCTTCTTTTTAAAGGCTGAATAATTTTTCATGATATTTTATCAATTCATCTGTCAATGGACACGAATTGTTTCCACATTTGAGCTATTTTGAATAATGCTGCTATGAGCATCAGTATGCAAACATTATCTTCAAGATCTTGCTTTCAGTTCTTTGGTGGACACGCCCAGAACTGGAATTGCTGAATAATATGACAATTCTATCTTTAATTTTTGAGGGCCCACTCAACTTTTCCATATAAGTGCATCATTTTACATTCCTACCAAGTACATAAGGGTCCCAACTGTTACATATCTTCTCTAATGCTCATTATTTTCTTCTTTTGGTGGCAGTCATTTTAATGAGTGTGTGTTGGCATCTCACCATGGCTTTGATTTTCATTTCTTTAGTGATGAGGGAGCAACATTTCATCTGCTTATTGGGCATTTGTATGTTCTTGTCGGAAAAATGTTCATTGTAGCCCTTTGCTCATTTTTAAATTAGGTTTTTTGTCCCTCTCTTTCTTTTTGAATTTTAGAATTCTATATATTCTGGCTATTAGTCTATTCCCAGATGCATGAGCCAGAAATATTTTCTCCTACTCCATAGGCTGCATTTTCACCCTGTTTATAGTGCTCTTGGGTGTACTGAAGTAATTTTTATAAAATCTAGTTTATTTATCTTTCCTTTTATTGTCTGTGCATAGATTGTTCAATCCAAAAAAAAAATACTGCCAAATACTGTTTTGTGAAGATTTTGTCTTCTTCTGAGTTTTACAGTTTTAACTCTTTTATGACTTTGATCCATTTTGAATTAATTTCTACATACGAGATCAATCAAGAGTCAATACCTATTTTTTGTGTGTGCATATCCTGTTTTCCCAGTAGCATTATATGAAAAAACTATCCTATTCCCATTTAATATAACTTTGCAATAAGCTTTGAAATCAGGAATGCTGACTCCTTTAACCTTGTTGTTCATTTTTCAGGGTTGTTTGTTCCTGTTTAGCGTGCCTTGTCACTCCATGTCAATTGCAGGATAGTGTTTTCTGTTTCTGTGAAAACTTTTGCTGGAATATTGACACGAGTTGCATGGAATCTGTGGACTGTTTTGGGTAGTACTGACATCATGTAATTTTAAATCTTCTAATCCATGAATATAACATGGATTCCACGAGTTCATGTTTTAATTTCTTTCAGAAAAGTTTCATAGTGTTCATTCTCTAAGTGTTTCATCACCTTGGTTAGGTTAATTCTTAAGGATATTACTCTTTTTCGTGCTATTGTAAACGGACTTCTTAATTTCCTTTTCAATTATCTAGAAATATAACTGATTTTTGTGTGTTGATTTTATGTTCTGCTACTTTGATGAAGTTCCTTATTACTTATAACAGCATTTTGAGAGGCATCTGAATTTTGAGCTCACTTTTTGCTAGACATCTGACATTTTTATAGTTTATTGCTTCTCCTTTTGGTTGGGCATTGGAGACAGGCTAGGAATCAGATCTGGTCTCTGCTATGAAGAAATTTCTAGCCGGTGGTGGAGACACACACCTGTATAGAGAACTTAAGCAAAAAGGTGAATAAGAAATAAGTTTAGGGACATGCTAAGCACTTTATATGTATTACCTCACAACATCCCATCAATAAGAGGTGCTTACAGGTGATGGTTAACTGTTGTGTCAACTTAAGTAAGAAACATCCAGCTGATTGGCTTAACAGAATTCTGGATGCGTCTGGCTGATAGGTTTTCACCCCCTGAGTGTGGGTGGCATCAACCAAACAGATCTATAGCCTGCATGGAATAAAAAGGGAAAGAAGAAGGAAGTGTCACTTCTGTTTCTCTGGAGGAACTGCAGGCCTCACCCTTCCCTTTGTGTATCTTTCTTCAGGCTTCCGGGGCAAATTCTTCCCCTTCCGGGTCAGACTCTTCAGCCTTCCAACATAAACCTCTCAGGAGAGACAGACGCCAGTCTGAGTGAGCTCCAGGTCTTCTGCCTTTGATTGCTTCACTTAGGTCTCCAGCACACAGTTGGCCCTTTTGCATTCTTCCCCACTGGACTCTGCGTGCGGCCATTGTAAATCTACCGTGTAACTCACATATTATGTTATATTATATTATATTATATTATATTATATTATATTATATTATATCTGTTACTCTAGTGAACTCTCACTGATACATTGCAGAACCTACCACTTTATTACTGAAGGTATCTGGGACTGATTTTTTCTCTTTGTGCAAGTTTTTTCACCATAAATTCTTGATAGAAGTAATTAGTATTTTCTCTTTTTTATTAGGTTAGTCTATTTGTAATTTATAATTATAAATTTATTAATTTTATGAATCATCTCAAAATAATAGCTTTTGGTTCATTTTTTAGTTTTTTAAAAAATAAAAGCATTTATTCAAATATACATTTTAACCAATGCATAAAATATACAGTTGGACATATTTGGGAGTAGCATGCAATGATTCAATATGTATACACTGCATGATGTTTAAGCCAGGTTAAATATGTCTAGTGCCTCAAACATTTATCATGTCCTTGTGGTGAAGCAAATATGCAAACTCCTTCCATCTAGCACACGATACATTATCATCATTTGTAGTCACCCTGCCATGCACTCCAGCACTTCTGACTCCTCCTATATCTGAAGCTCCGTTGATCAGTGTTCATCTCTCCTCCTCCACTGACTTCACTGTTGTTGTTTTTTGTATTTGCTTTCTATTTTATTGATTTCCACTTGATTTTTATCATTTCATTTACTAACTTTGAATTTTATCTTCCTTTTCTTGCTTCTTAATATGGAAACTGAGGTCATTATTTGAGGCCTTTCTTCATTTATAATATAGGACTTTAGTTCTGTAAGCTCCTGATGACTAGGACTGTGTCTGGTTCATTCACTGATTAGAAACTCCAAAGCCCAAACAGAAAGCAGTACACAGAAGGCACTAAACAAATAATCGTCAAATTAGTGGCTGGTTGCCATCCTTTACCTAAAACTCTCTGAATGGCTTCCATTTTACTTGGGATAAAGCTGATTTGTTGAAGAATCTTCAAGCCCACACACAACTGTGTCGCTCTCTGACCTCCTTTCCTGGAGTCCTTCCTAAGTCGCGTGAGCTTTTTTGCTCTTCTTCAAACATGTCAGGCTTAATGTGAACTCAGGGCCTTTGCATTTCTTGTTATATGCCTGAAACCTTCCCAACTTCCCCAAAAGTAACATGACTCCCACCTTCCTCTCATGTTTGGTTTTCCTAATCATCCTCTGCCTACCTCCACCTTCTCGTCCCATACACACCTCCTTCCCTACTTTATTTTTCCCCATGACATCTCAGTTTTTATTACCATCTAAAGGACTCTTCCATCTGTCTTTGGTCTAACTGAGAATGTGAACTCTATATAAACACAGCTAGTATATATTTTGTTTATATGTTCCTTTATTTTCTTTTTTCTTTTCTCTTGTTATATCTCCAGGCCTCTGGAACAATGTCTTGCTCACAGCAAGTATTTAGTATGAAATATATGAGGTGAACAAATTCACAACTTAAAAATGATCACTGTGGTTGCTGCATGGAAAATGGATTGTAGGGAAGGAAAAATGCAAACAGAGAGAGAAATGGGATGTGCTGATCCATGAGATAGGACTCATGAGAAAAATCATGTAAAAGAACAATTGCTAGGATTTTTAACCAGCTTGAGGGTTGATGGTGCCATTTATTGAAATAATGATGTCTGGGAGAAGAATAGGTTTGGGGAATTTGGTTTTGACTGGGTGAGTTTAAGACATTAATGAATAAAAGTAGGCAGTTGAACATTTTAAGTCTAGAGTTCAGAAGAGATGTATTAATTTTTAGGATGCAAATGGAATATAAGGCCACGAGCATGGATGAAATCGTCTCTACAGAGTGCACAGATTAAAAGGAGGGAAGGGAAGGAAGACAAACAGGAAAGGGAAATAGGAAGAAAAGAGAGAAGAGGAGAGGACTAGAAAGGAGAGCAGAGCTTAAGAATGAACTCTGAGGGATGCTGATGTGTAGAGACAAGAAGAAGTGGAAGAGAGAAGTGGAGAGTGGAGAGCACCATGTTCAGAAGACAAGAAAGGGAAGCTCTGAGGAGGAGCAGAGGCCGACCATGCTGGCCAGGGGAAGAACTGAGCAAGGGCCATAAAAAAGCATCTTCTGGACTTTTCAATATGGGGATAATTATCTTTGACACTTTCAGTTAAGTGGAGGGTGGAGGTCAGAGTGTGATGGATTTGAAAAGTAAACGAGATTTTCTCATCATTTGAGATTCTTTCTCTCAAGTGAAGAGAGCTCATGACAGTAGAATGCATGACTGCATAATGTACCCTGCAGTGCTGAGAGGGGGTTCTGAACCCCACTTCAGAAGTGAGATATGAGAAGTTAAACACACATCCTTAAGCTCGCACAGTGAGTGGGTGGCAGAGCAAGGACCTGGACAAAAGTGTTTTTGATGCCAAAGCTGGCAACTAATCACACCTTTCCCATGGCTCAGTAAGACGCTTTCAGTGCCTGAAATGCCTTCACCTTTCAAGAGGAAGGGTCAAAGCCTGATGTGGAAGGACAAAGCACCCAAGGAGCTGGTGTACAGCCTGGAAACAGGTAGTTGTGGAGGCCCGGTAAACCCTCAGGTCCACTGAAAATCTTGAGACAGTGTCCTGGGACCAGAATGAGGATACAGCCAGGTCCTAGTTAACAAAGAGTAATTTTCCAATGGAAGACGCAATAACAGGAGAATAGTGTGCCAGGATCCAGGAAAAAGAGTTCTCTGAATAAGAATGCAGGTCTGTTCCCAGGACTGTCCTTGTGCATGTGTCTGAAAGCAAATCTGCACTAGAGAGCCACCAAGTAGCTGCGCCTTGGGCAGTCACATCCTTGAGATGGAGACAGGCTCTATGCAGCCAGCCGCGGCTCCCTCCACTTTCTTCCTCTGACTTGGTGCCCTGGGGCCCAATTCATCTTTCCTGTACAGGGCTCTGTCCTCAAAGGGCCAATCAGCCTGCAAGACTGTGCTGGGTTCTCAACAAACCATTTTTCCTGGTGAAGAAAGAGAGGCAATCTTTATACAGAGGACCTGTGTCATTTCTCATCCTCTGTCCCTTCCTGAAAGAAAACAAAAACAAAATAAAACTATTGTAGTCAGAGATTGCAAGGAAAACTATTATATTTTGAGGTCCCAGTATTATAATCCCAATAGTAATTCCTTATAATATTATAATCCAAATATTATATATTATAGTCCTTTTTCCAGTCCACCTCGAAATCTGAAAAGTTATATTTGTAATCCTATAGGAACATTATTGAAATTCCAGTGAATTAATTCCAATCTACCACCTCCAATGCAACCCACAGCAAGAGTAAAGACACCAAGACATTCAAAGTTATGGGCAGTCAAGAGATTCTAAGTCTGATTCAAGTGAGGATATATGGTATTTCCTAGAATTTATTATCTCATGAATAAGGGAGTGATTTGAGTATAAGTGATAAGGAGGATGGCAGGAATTACACAAGTAACTTAACTACCTAGCCAGGTGGGGAGAAAAGCATCTTTGCAATATGCAGGGAGAATGATATTCAGGAAGAAGGACCAATCAGCATAACTCAATTAGGGTAGAATTTGAATCGTTTTAGGAGCTGTTGCTTCAGTTGCTGATATGTAAACTTTTGTACCCTAAGAATTCATAGCCTTTTACTTTGAGGCTCAGACCCAGCTGACATCTGGAGCTGAGTGGCTCTGTCATCCTGCTGCATTTAACTGTTTAACAGGGAACACACTATGAGGAAACAAGAAAATGTCAGTTGGCCTTAAAGATTACATATCAGTGTCTCAGCTAGCCTTATTGCATTGATTGTAGCCAACTGAAG
The DNA here is from genome assembly GCF_034190915.1 of Cavia porcellus. Lineage (NCBI taxonomy): Eukaryota > Metazoa > Chordata > Mammalia > Rodentia > Caviidae > Cavia > Cavia porcellus. The sequence goes on from NW_026947512.1 coordinate 4,536,403, forward strand.
GGAGAAGGAAATATCATAGCCAGCTCTGGACTCATTAGTGGAAACAAAACTTGATTTAACTAATGCTGAACCAATTGTTTTGCATTGAAGGCCAGCTGCTCAAATTGTCTCCTAATACAGGACACATAATATATAGAATTATTTATAATGGTCACCCAAGGAGTCAAATACAAAGAAAATGCAGGAAATCTGTTCATACACTAAAGACCTAGAGATTCAACTGAGGGCCTGGGTCCTATGGCAATCACCTGCAAGAGTTCAGCTGAAGACCTAGAGACCATGACAATGCCTCCCAAGTCTAACTGGAGACCTAGAGTCCCCAGCAATGTCTCAGGCAAGTCTGTTTCATGGATCAATAGTAGGAAGGCCTAAAGGTCAGCAGTGGAAGCTAGAAAATTCATGCCATTGGGGTGAAGGATCTGTGCCAGTAGCTTGAGGGTTCTGCACTGGAGCCAAGAAGTGACACTCAAGAAAAGAATCAGGGCTCCCCTGAAAAATAGACAGTTGCCCTCAGAGACAATGAGGGCCAGAGCTCTCATTGCTCAGCTGCTCTCACAGCCAAGTTCACAGCAGGAAGCCAGTGTAACAAGTTCCTCCTGAAGACTAAAGAGCCAAGACACAATGCTCAAAGTAAGGGCCAGAGCTCCCTCAAAGTGAACCAAAGCCCTTCTCAGTGAAAAGGTCTGGAGCTCCTTTGGTGATAACAGTTGAATTCATATCAGGGAGGCCAGCATGACAAGCTCCAAACCAACAGCTCCAAAGGAACCAAGAGTTCCAAACAACAGCATTCACTTAGGAGAACCCACAGTGCTACTCTTCCTCTCCAGGTCTCCTGTTTAGGTTGGCAACAATCCTCAGGTTGGAATCTACCACCAGCACCACACTGATTCAGTGCAGCTAGTGTTAAGGTGACCATCAGTTTTTAATCTACCGTAAAAAAAAAAAAAAAAAAAAAAAAAAAAAAAACTGCCTGAGGAGCCTAAAGCAGAGAGCAGGGTTTTTTCCCAGAGCAGCCCAGACTGTGGTCATCTATGTCTGTCTGCCTCTCCTCCACCAACCAGGGGACTTAAAGTCAAGACAATTTGTTTCTCTCAGGGAAGTGCCTTTACCTAGGGAGGCTCAGCCATTGGTAGACTGATAATGCTTTTTAGTTTGAATGCAAGATTTTAATTTTATATATGTTCAAGATCATAATTTGTTACAAGATCATAACATTTCCTTGTCATTTTCAAATGTGATGACACAAATCTGAGCAAAATATGTGTTTATATTTGTATACCTTAATTATAAGACCCTTTGTGTTTTTACCCCCACCCCCAGCCCTTCATGCTAGGCTTGCCAAAGGTTTTCTTGGTCTTTCCAAGGAACAGGGCTGGGGGCTCACTGCTGGGGTTTGAGGCAGGATCAGACCTCTGTTCAGCTATGGCTGCAAGAATCCACACATATAGAAGAATTCTGCATTCCAGCAACTCTAAAGAGAATTTTTTTTCCAACAAATTTGGCTTCACACCCATGGCCAGAGCACTGTGAGGAGACGTCCTCTCTGATTGTGTAGAGTGCAGCAGATGAAAGGAAAAGGGAGGCGTGTTTTTATAGAAACCCTAACTGCCTCTATGCCTTTCCTGTGAATTACCTCTGTGTTCAGGCAGCCGAATTAGACAGCTGTGAGGAAAGGTGTGAGGTGCCGTGGGGGGCCTCAGAAAAAAAAGGCCTCTTGTACCCAGGCCAGTGTGTGGAGCTGATGTGACCTGGAGGGACAGGAGAGCCAGGAGCTCTGCAGAAACCAGATCCAAGAGGCCATGTCCCTGTGAGCCGGAGAGGGAGCCTGGGAGCCAGAAGTGGGGGCCCAAACCGGCTTCTGAGACAGATCAGGGCGGTGGCTCCAGGGAAGACAGCATGGAATGCTGGTGTCAGCGAGCCTCCTCCCTCCTCTTTGCTTGGCAAACGTAAAACTCATCCTTCAAGGCCGATTCATCTCTTTGGGGAAGATGTCCCCAAAGCCCAAGTAAAGCCAATTCTGGTATCCCAACAACTCGAGGTCTGGGGTCTCCTTGGTGTAGCTGGGACTCATGCCTCTGAACAGGCGGTGACTTGTCAGACTGTTGATTGTCGGCCCACATGGGCCTGAGAAAGCTGGGATGGTGGCTCTGGAGCCTTCATATTTGATTAAGTGCCCCAGGTAATATTCTATGCAAATCAAGGTGGATGCAAGATACAATGATTTTCAAATGATTTTGACCCAGAATTGAAGCAATCCAAAGGTGAAATACAGTTTTCATTATAACTGTCATATAGATATGCGTATAAAACTAAAACAAAACTAAAAACTAAGTTTCATACTATGTGTAGAACACTTTGATAGATTTTCTAAAAAGAATTTTGATTTTGGCTCAGTCAGTAAACATGATTCCATGTGTTATTCACAGCTGTGTCCTGTAATTTGAAAAAATCTGACACAGTGAAGCTCAGCAAATGATTGATGAATGAATAAATGAATGAACGTTCTGGGAGTTTAGAGCAAAGGTCTCCCCACAGGTCATGCTTGGCCACCTATTTCAAAATATCAATCAAGGAGATGAGCAGTGGTGAAGGGCAGGAAAGGAGCTTGAATCAGCATGGTCATCCTACAAAGGACAGAAAGAGGCTCATGATTCGTTTTCCAGAGGCTGGCAGATCTTTCAGATTTTACAGAAAAAGGGAACCAAGCAGAGGTTTGGGCTTACACAACTGGCAGCTTAGGTAATCCTTAGTATCTCAGCCCCGTTCTGTGAGGTACAGCCAGAGCTCTGATCACTGAGGGGGAAACAGCTCTGCTTAGTGGAGTCAGTCTGTGCTTATGTCATGGTGTAATTTCTCCAGCTTGTGGGGTGACATTAGCTTGGGGTGATCTTTAAGGACCTGCTTTTCCTAGAATCCAAGGTGTTAAGGTATGTCCCCTTCAGTGCCCCCCAAGTTTCGTGCAGTTATGGATGCAACCAAGTCTAGCGGCTGTGATTGGTTGTCTAGCACTCAGATTGGTGGTGTGAGTGTTTCACCCATCCAAAGTTAGGACCAGAATAACGGTAGGAAGAATGTGTGTCTTTCTCTTTTGCTTTTGCTTTGGTGTTTACAGCACCTATGAAGGACTACCTTGCCATGCCACGCTGCCTTGGAGCCAACTGAGTAAGGACTGAACCCCCCAAGAACTGAAGAAATAAACCTTTCCTGCCTTAATTTTCGGCATCAGGTATTTTGTCTCAGCGAAGAATGAGAAGTAACTAAGACACAAGGTGACTGCAGGCTTAGGACAATGGAGACTTGTAGGGACTGCTCCAGGGGCTCGGGAACTGTACAGTGTAAAGGCTGGCAGGTGGCTGTCCCTCGGACCCTGAAAATTACTTTATCTTGGTGTCTTCCATTGTGAATGAAGATGGAATAAATTTATAGCTAATAAACCTAGTATTAATGATACTCTTTAAATGATTAACATGGCTACATGCAGCGATGAGCAGGGATTAACCCAAAGATTGAGGGTAATAAATGAGACTGATGTGAAAACAACAACAGAGTGAAGCTTCATCCTGCTGTTGGTAACTCACTGGTCACCTGCAGGCCATCTCTAGGTGCCTGCTACAAAACAAGTATATTGCATTTTAATCCATAAAAATCGAGGTACTGTATTAGATAATTTTTAAGATATCATTTAAAATTCTTAGCCATGACCCTCCACTTTGATTCAATTTTCAACAGTTTTGCATGCCGCAGCATGTTGGTAATCTTCAGGTAAAAGGGACTCTTACTAATAGAATAAGAGAGTTCTGCTGCAATTTGTTTTGTAATTAAAAGATACACAGCATCTTGTGGTAGTAGAAGGTACTACTGGGATCTGACATGTGTGCTGACCCTGAAGACTGACGCTGAGGAGGAAAGAAATTTCTAGGAAGGGTGTGTCCAGAGGTGATAGTCATGTCAGGCACCTTCTATTTAGAAATAGTAGGAAGTTTGGGGTGCTGCACTGGTGGAATGTCGGGAAAGGGATAGATAGGCTCACTTTTTAGAGACCTTGTAGGACAAACAAAGGATCTTGACTTAATCTTTAAAGGGAAGAATTGGAGGGGATTTTCAAATACAAGAAGACAATGTCAGATTGCTCTTTTATGAGTGTTACTGGACAGTGTATAGATGATAGAAGGATATACTTATGATGGGCCAAGAGTAGAATTGCTTTAGGAAGGAAAAAAATACCAATTTCCTGGATAAAGACAAGTGCTAAGAAAGAAGAGAACAAAAGCTATGAAAGACTTTCCTGTAATCTATTATAAGTGAACGAGTATAGAAATTCCTAGATTTCTGGTTTGGACAGTGGATAAATGGTCCCTGTGATAGTTAATTGTGAAATGTCAACTTGAGCTCTGGGTGGGGGTGATTGAAATGAGACCCCAAACTGAGGAGGGAAGACCCATGCCAGATGTAGGTGGCAGCAATCCACAGCCTTCTATGCTGGGCAGAATAAAACAGGAGCGTGCTTCCCTTTCTCAGAAGGACCTCCCTCTTTGATACTGCCTTTGAATGCTAGTCTCAGGCTTCCAGCCCAGACACTCTAGCCTTCCAACGTGGATCTTTCAGCTACCAACAAGACTCTACAGTGAGCTGCCGGTCTTCCACCTTTGACTGGATCATTTGGCCGATGCACAGACAACCCTACTGTGTTCTTCCACACCGGACCCTGCAGGCGGCCACTGTACGCCTGCTTTGAATATGATGCATATACAAGGTTAAATAACTCACCTGTCAAGGAGCAACAGGTGAAAGAAACAAGATTTTCCACATTGCTCGATTCCAGATCCCACATGAGTGGTCACAATGCTGTGTAGCCTTTGTCCGGGCAGGGACTACTGAGTTAGTAAAAAGAAGATCTTTCACCCAGAAACGTTCTGCAGAAGGTGCAGGAAGTAGACATGTGCAGTCCTCACATGTCCTGTCATGCTGTGTAGACCATGACCTGTCATGCTGTGTAGACCATGCCAAGTATAGAACACCAGGACAAGCTCAGGTTTACAGCATCACTGCTCTGGAAGATTCCTAGTAGCCCTTGGTGGCAAGGAGATGAGAATCAGAGCCAGAACAATGCCATCCTTCAGGAAGCACTGTCAGGAAGAACATGCACGCTGGAGGTGCAGGGATGAGGTAAAGAGATCAGCTGCTCACAACAGCAGTAGGATAAAAAAAGGAAAGGTTCTGACTTATTGAAAAACCACTACAGAGCTAACACTGTGCTAAGTATTTTAAAATATGGTTTCAGGCTCTTGAAATCTGCCTTGAAAGTATTCTTATTCCCTTTTCACAGCTGAGAAGCCTGGAGCTCAGAGAAATTAATTGAACATGATCAAGATCAAATGGGGATTTAAAGCCAGATCCAACTCAAAATTGTGTACCAAGCCCTATTCCACTTATCATTTTGGTACATACTCTTACTCAACAAAATTTAATGCCTGAGAGAAAAATAATTTGGAGTAGCCACTACGTGTGAGCCACTAATGTAGCTCACTGAATCATCCCCAAGGATTATGAAGGACCAAGAGAACAGTAGATGAAATGATGACTTTCCAAAGGTATCCAAGGTCTGAAAGCAGCTCAGTCAGGACCCTGGTCTGACTGCTGACAGCAGAGAAAGGCAGGTGGGATTCCTGGCCTCAGAGTTTTCTTGACAGAATTCAGGAAATTTCTTCAGTTCCCATTGAATCACAGTCTCCCATGACTGTGACAAAACCATGGTTCATAGACTCAGGAAGAGCCCAAGGAATCCTTCAGGATGGAGGGCCAGTGTGGCCCATTTTCACCACGTCACTCAGATCTACCTGTCCAGCCTCTCTGGCTGACCAGCACCATAGGGAGGGGCTAATCCCACCCGTCCTGCCTTGGTGCCCCTCCATCAGTATCTCCTCCTCCCCTTACCGTCTTAGACATCAGGCAGACCTTTGTTTTCACCACTGCCATCCACGACAGCTCATGGAAAATGCCAGTTTTCAAATGCAGACTTGCATATAATAAATAAAGCAGCCCCTCCCTTGATTTGTGAGAAATACCTTTTGGGCTGCTGAGCTAAGGAACAAGAATGTCTTCCAGGACGGTGCCTGCCAAGACCACACATGAACAGTCACAAAGCCTGGGTGGAGGGACTGAGGGTTTCCAGGGAGAAATGAGGTGAAATGAGGCAAGGGCCAAGCCTCCAGGCTCCACACGGACAGTGTTTGGGGAACTTGGCTGTTGTAGTTAGGGATATAGACCTTGATATCTTGGGTTTGAGACATAGCTCCTCTACCTACTAATTCTATGTCTATGGTCTTGGGTAAAGTACTTGAGTGGTCTGGGCCTCAGTATCTTCCACCTAAAATGGGGGTAACACTGGTAGTGGTTACTCCATCAGAATGGGGTGAGGAATAGTTGAAATGTTGCAGGGGTATATTAGCACAGGATTGGCACTAGTTAGTGCTTGATAGATGTTAACCATGGCTGAGGCTGGAATAGAGAGGTCTCTCCCCCCTCCCCTTAGCTACTCCTTTAATCTCCACAAGCTCTTTCATCAGTCAACAAGGAATTAGGTATATTTCTGATAAAGCTATATGAAACCCAAGTCCCACATGATACAGCCACTTGAAGCATTTTGAAACAGTGTTAGGATATGGGTTGGCAACAACCCAATACATTGCTATAGGGGATATTTTAATTTGTGCTTACTCTCATCTCACACTGAACCTTAATACTAGTAGTTTTCCACCTTTTTTTCTGAATCATGCGTGCTAAAGATCTCAGAGCACAAATCCACATATCTACTGTGTTCTGTACTTTATTTCAGGGGCTCTGTTAACATCAGGATTTTCATCCTGTTCCTTATATTCGGACCTAGTTGACACCTGGTGGCATGTCTTCTGCATGCCTTCTCCCTTGAAGTCACACCTGCAAAACACTAAGGGGCAGAAGAATCTGATTCTCTTGATCACACTTGGAGAATCGCTGTTCAAAACAATGTGTGGGAGGTTAGTACTCCTATCATAACTGCAGCACTAACAAGTCCATGAGGATAGAAAAGGAACCATGCTAGTCTCCCAAAAAAGAGAGCATAATAATAGCAATGAAGCCAGCTATTTTTTCTGGACACTATGTTTTAGACACCATGCTAAGTTCTTTACAGGCAGAATCTTATTTAATTCTCCCAAGACCTCCAAGACGGTGATATTACATCAGTCTTCACTTTGTAGATAAGAAACTAAGGCACACAGAAATTAAGTAATTTGCTCAAGGTTACACAGCTAGTAAGTGGTTAAATTCAATCACAGACTCAGAACTGTGTTGTCAATCAATATATCTTTAGTCACCTATATCACAACAGGCACTATCTCCTATTTTAATACCCGAATCATTCCCCATAAGAAATACACATTATATTTCAGTGGGCATACATAATAAACATGCTGAGCCTTCTACCTTCTGTCAACCATTCTTTTCCAAATGAACTTTCATGAAAACAGTGCTGAGAAAGAGAGTGGTCCTAGATAGGCCGCTGTATACAAATATCTATACAAATAAAGACAGAAAATGATCTCTCTGTTTTCCAACCACAGCCAAAAGCCATGGAGTTATCACTGAACTCCTCTAAAGAATTTTGGGACTCCCTCTACTGGGGACCTGTGGCCAAGATCCTCAACTGCTTGACTGAGTGTTAAGGCAAAAGGATAATATTAGAGACAGACAACTTAGTAATTTGTAAAGCAGGGCTGGGAGGTCAGTGCTTCAGGATGAGCAGTGACCAAGCTAGCCACTTTCCAGCTAGCCACTCTGTTATTAACCAGAGAGGAGTGTGGAGATGAGTGATTTCAGGAACAGTAACGGTGCCCTGGGCTAGAAAGAAGAACAAAGCATTCTTGCAAGGCAGAACAGTGCGGGGCTGGGAGGGGTGTGTAATAAGGAAACTAGTTTGTACTGGTGAAAGTTTTTACTTGGCTGCCACATTGCTTTAAAGACCCTTACTGCCCTTAGCTGGTATTATTTTGCACTGTAAACATCATAGTATCGCTTAGGGTGTCAACAGTGACCAGAAATGGGGAGGGGTTTCCTCATTCCAGTCTGATTCAAAGAGCAGATTCCTTTTACCCCCCCCCCAGACTAAATTTATAAACTGTGGTCCCCAACTTGCAGTACTGCAGAACGTGGGTTCTAGGACAGGAAAGTGAGATTGTGAACTAAATATCCTGTTCTGACCCCCAGAGAGGGAAAAGCATGCTCCCCAAGAAGCTGACATGTGACAAAGTGATCCAGCAGCATACCAGGGTGGGAGTGAAGGATGGACTGCTTGCTTTGTAGGAGGCTTGAACAAAAGTGAACAGGAAGTAGAGCCCCCTGCAGGAGGACTGGGCAACCTCTGAGGACCGGAGTGGCAGGGAGGAAAGTTGGCTGTGGCAGCCCCACTCTATTTCCCAGGCTGCTCTCTGGAATGCATGCAAGAAGGCTGAGTGAATTACACCGGCCCCACCTCCCAAGGCTCTCTCTGCAGCTGCTGGACTGGACATAAAAGCGTGAGACAGAGATACTGTCTCTACTAATTCGCTCCTCACTCTGGTTCTCATTACTGAGAAGCCATGCATGACAAAAGCCAGGGCAGGGGCCCCGCACTGCTGTCTGCATTTTCCAGGTAAGCAATTGTTTGTTCCTCTCATCTCCAAGCCAGAGGTAAAGATTAAGGCTTGACAGCAGTGGACAGAAAAAGGAGTGGGAAGTGGTGGCTCTGAGGTGGACTTAGCATAATCTGGAAGGAATGGAGAGAGTGTCAGGGGCCTAGAGCTGGGACAATACGAAGTGTTTACATGTGAGGTTGGGGAGCTAGAGGCTGCATGGGTCTGATGCTGGCTGGTGGATGAGGGGAAAGTTCCAGGAAACGGCTGTGCACCAGGTGCCAGGTGACCACACATGTGAAGAGCAAAGGGGCAGGCACACAGTGGCATCAGTGTTCCTCTTCCTGACCAGGAGTATTTGTACAGACTTTTCCAGAAAATCCCATCCTGGGCTCCTGCTCTCCTCCTGGTCTTCTTGATGGTTGAGAGATTGTTGAGCCTTGGGATCTACGGAGGGAGAAAGCAGGACACACACGTGACTGGGGGTCTGGTGTGAGTCAGAAGAGGGAAGCCCTTATCTGAAAGGCAGTGTCCTGTCAGGCTCCTGAGAAGGTGTTAGCTGGTGGGTGGTGTGTACTGCCCTGAGGAGGCTCACCTGTGGCCCAGAGGAAGGGAACAACGGTCACACTGCAGAGATGAGTGCATGTTCTGGACATAGAGTGGGGAAAGCATGAAGTAAGATATCTGAAGAACGGTTCTATGACAGCTAGTGTCCTGTCACAGAAATAGGAAGTGACCTCAGAAATCTGTTTCAGACAAATCCAGCATCTCATTGCTGCCTCCTCTAGGGACCACAGCCCGACTGCGACACATGGAGTAAGTCATAGGAAGCTTGTCAGTTGTGCGTCCCTCACATACATACAGACGGAGAGACATCTGCTCCCCAAGATTGACTATGCTGAAAATACATCACACCGCAGTATGTTGCAAGGACAGAGCATCACGGTAAAAGGAGTGATCCCTCAGTGTTCCCCCAAGGGAACATGAGACGTTAAACCCAGTCAGGACAGCAGAGTGTCCTCCCTCTAGCTACAGCTGTCCTACTGGAAGTTGAAAGTGAGGGCATCTCCCATAACTCTTCCTCCACACACAAAGGAACTGGGTGACAAGCCAGTGGGGAATGGCCATGGGACGCGATGGGAATATGGGCATCACACGCAAGTACAAAGAGGCGCTTCTTATGCCTGCTAAGACAGCAGTGAAGTGTTGGGGCAGAGAGAAGGAGCTTGTAGAAGAGAGCTACTACCCAGTGACTCACACTCCTGATCATCCCGGCAGTGGAGTCCGCAGCCTGCGTCCTGCTGACAGTCAGCCCTGGCCTCTTTCCCACCAAGGGCGCTCTGGGTCAATGACAGCAGGGAGGAGCCCAGCAGTGAGGCCCTGCAGCCAAAGTTCCTTGGCCCAGAAAACATCAAGGCTTTTGGTGCCTGCAGAGAGGAGTGGTTCTTCCCCTCAGGATGCTGTGGCTGCTCTTGAGTCAAGCTCAGGGTGGGGCCTCAAATTAGAGGCCACAGCTGGAAGACAGTAGGTGGGGCTGGGATCAGGCAGCTTTGAAATTACAGGGATGCCCCAGGGCGTGTGAGCTGTGTGGTCTTGGGCAGGCAAGTAATCTTTGCACTGATCTGTAAAATGGAAATAATAATAATAATAATGATAATAATAATAATAATGATAATGACTTCTGTCATAAAGGTGCTGGAAGGAATAAATGAAAGTATGTTTGTGACGTGCCCACCCTAATGCCTGGTTTATAGTATGTGCCTGGAAAGAAACAGAACTCTTCCTAAGCCCCATCCAGATTCTCAGATGGCTCCTTCCAGACCAGAGAAGCCCGAGGCAGTCTGTTGCTCAGTCTGGCAACGCTTGTAAAATATGTCACTCACACAATCCTTATTAACCAACCTCACAGCAGGCTCCCTGTGTCTTCAAACTCAAATAAAATCAGTTTGAAAATAAACACTAGATGGCTCCTGTGTCTTGCATCTTGATGCAAAACCTCAAGTTTGTGCTTCTCAAATTAGGAAAGACGCCCCACAGTGGGCACATTGGGGTTCACCAGGAGGATATGATGCCATGGGCACATAGGGTTTATGTGGGGTAAAGATGAAATATTTCAGCCAAAGGTAACTTACACTATGTTTTATTAAAACAAACATGCTATGGAATATAAATTCTACTGGATGTGTAAAATGAAGCATTATTTCAAAGACAACTCAAGCTCCCAATGGGTGGCCCCTTCTCTGGGGTTCCTGTGTGCACCCCCTCTCTGGCAGTTTACAAGCTCTCTCCTGCAAAGACCTGAGGAGCTGAGCACAGGCATGGAGAGGCAGCTGGGATCTTCTTGAGGACCCAGTAAGTGTCTCCCTCACTCATGCTCATACTCTCAGAAGTATTCCTTGTTTTCAAAAGAGGTGGTCTACACAGGCTGGGCAGCAGGTCCAGCTGACAAGGTCACCGCACTCTCCTCAGGGACAGCAGGAGCTAGCTCGGTTTTCAGCCTCTTGTCTGGAGGACACTGTGAGAGCACCTGAGGGCTCCAGAGCTTGCTGCCTGCTGTCACATCTAGCCTCCTCGTGCTAACAAAAGACCCATGAGCCAAGACTGGGAGTGTGAGCACGCTGGACAGGGCAGGGCACAGCTGGTCCCCACTAAAGTCTGCCATCTCTGGCCCTCCTCTACAGCATGGTCTTCTGGGCTTCTAGCAAATGTGAAGAAGGACAACTGTGGCATTTTCAGCAGGGTGCAGCTCCTTCTCCCCACAATACATCTGGCACGGATACTAGTTTTGGAAACAAGGTGGTAGTAAGCACTGGTTCCATCGATCATGTAAGTGATTAAGTACATTCTTTGTGGTTTCCTCTTTACACCTTCCCTTTTGCAGGTACCCTAAGCCAAGGCCAAGGCTCTTCCTCAAAGGGGGCAGGCAATGAAGGGCCTGCACCTCATGTCACAAGTGGACTTCCACAACAGGTGGGGCAAGGTGTCGCTCAGCAGCTTGACTCAAGACACACAGATGCTGCGCAAGGACTTAGAGAGAGAGGGAGAGGATACAGGGGATGAAGTGGACATGAGGTAGCTGTGCCACTCACCAAGAACTGCTAACAATCCAGACTTGCAGTGGCAGCCTCCATTCTGCAAGAAGGAAGAGAAATTCTCAGACTTCCTTAGTGCTGGGGGCCTGGGGCAGAAGCCTATGGGGATGTTTAAGAAAAAAACCTAGTGGGGAGAGGGAGGGCTCCCTGGAAGCAGGCTCTGGGTGCCCTTCCAGGCAGCCTCTCATACAAGTTGTTACACTGCACACAAACTCCTAGGAAATTCACTACCTGCAGGTGGTCATGGAGACCAGAAGGCAAACAGGACACAGCCTTGGATGGCCCATCGAGCTTTCTCGTCCCTGTGCGCAGAAAGGTGTGCCCACATTCCCAGACAGCTCCTATTTAGAGTGCTTGCCCAGGCTGGGCATAGCTGGGCCCTCCCCACGCGGAAGACACCCGTGGCTCAGAGTTCGGCCACTCCAGCCAGCCTGGCAGCAGTGTTGGCAAAAGCGCCGAACAGCAAAAAAAAGGGGCAGCACGGGGCAGATGCCCCAGAGGGCGGGCAGGCTGAGGCATGCGTACCAGTGCCTGCAGGAAGGGCGGGCCTTCCAGAAGGCCGGCAGGCTTCCAGGGCGCTGCGAAGCGCGGGGTTTGGGTGCTGTGCGTAAAGGCCTGCTCCCACCGCGAAACACTGCAGCCACGCCGGCGCCTGCACACCTGCCAGCAGCCCTACAGGTGCCCTTTCTGCGACAAGGCCTACATCTGGTGCTCGGGTCACCAGAAGCACAGCTGAAGCCCTACAGTTACGCAGACTGCAGCCAGGCCTTTGTGGGCTTCTCCGAGCCACGCAAACAGCAGCGCAACATGCACAGCAACAACAAACTTTTCCTGTACAACGAGTGCTGTACACCCTGACCTCCAACAAGCCGCTGTCCCTACTGTGCCATCAGCGCACGCATCTAAGTGCAAAGCCCTTAGGGCTGGGGATTTAGCTCAGCGGCATAAGCGCCTGCCTTGCAAACAGGTGGTCATGATTTCGATCCCCTGTACTGATTAAAAAAAACAAAACAAACAAACAAAAAAAAACATTGGTTGCAAAGCCCTTCCGCTGCCCAGCCTGTGACCGCGAGTTCGTAGTGGTCAGTCTCATTGTGGAGCACCAGCGCGTGCACTTGAGCGAGAGGCCCTTCCCCTGCCCCATCTGCGGCAAATCCTCACCAAATCCTCCAACCTGTACGAACACCGGACGCTGCTCACGGGCCAGTGTGCTGACTGCAGAGTGGCCTTCGCGCAGCCCTCACGCCTTGTGCACCACCAGCGCATCCACACTGGCAAGAGGCCCTGTCCTTGCCCTCAGTGTGGCCAGACCTTTACAGATGCCTCCACCTTGAAGCGGCACTGACAGATCGATTTGGGGAAAAGGGCTTCCTCTGCGCGAGTGTGGGGGGGCATTCCGCATCGCCTGGAAGCTGACCCAGCACACCAGGATGCACAGTGGGTAGGGACCAGATGAGTGTGAGGACTGCAGGCAGGCCTTCAACGGGTCCAATCACCTCCAGCGACAACACACCAAGCACGACACCTGCAAGGAGCTCATCCCTTTCTCCTCTGACAACTGAGGGCCTGGCCTGCTGATCCTAGGGGACAAAGACACTGGATCTCAGTGGTTGAAATCCCCACATAGATACACTCCTGTGTTCTGTCAGCCAGCCTGACTGATTAACCTCTCCTCCCAGAGGCGATTGCTGGTCCATCTGCTTTATGAATTTGATCTTTTCTTACAGAAATAAATGCAAGGATAGTACCCAGGTGTGATTTCACCCATCTTCTGTAACTCACAATTGGAAAAGAGTAAGATAAAGGAGTAGGAGCTTGTGCATAGTTGAGTTCAGGGAACCCTAATCAACCAGAAATTGTTTATAGCGTTACATTTTGGACTCTGCACAAGGCTCTAGGGGTTCTGTGGGGGAAAAGTGGTCTTGTCCTGCCTTCATACTGAGAAGGTATTAGAGAAAGGCACTTTTCGGTTTTCACCATAAAACCATAAATAAAGACATTTCCAGAAATGGTCTGTGGAATGAGCTCCTCCAAGGACCAAAGTCAACCCACGGGTTAAATCCGAGCCAGCCAAACATAACTACCATCACTTCCTTTGCCTGCTGAAATTTCTTGCCCTTGAAGAATTGTCTCTATGAGGCTTCGCTTTGAAGTTGAGAAGGCCTTCACCTTACAGAAAGGGCAAGAGGCACTTTGTCCTGTATTTAGAAACCAGCTATTTCACAAGTTCAAAACAGGCTCCATCTGAAAAAGAAGCCCATTCCTCTTCACAGTGAGACTTCTCATCTGAGTCTCACTGTGTCTCTTCTCTGGCTGCCTCTTTTCATGTTTGTGCTCTGAGAGCTTAAGTCACATGTAACATAATTAGCCCACTTTGAGAGAAGCATGTAGGATTCCTCCAGATATGTCTATGGTTCATGAATCTTTTGTGTTCATTTAAATTTGCCTGGATCATTAGCTCTGATTTGAAAGAAATAAAAACCCTTTTCCTAAGTGCCAATTAAGTTGCCTGTGTTTGTTTCAAAGTCATTAAAAGCAAGTATGAAAGTCTATGTGTTTCACCATTACCCTGTAATGATATTAGTCAAAATTTTCAGCCCTAACAGTTATGCTTCAAAGTGAATTGATAAATACATTGATTTTTGTGAAGTCAGTAGTTCTTAGCTCTAGACCTCAACTGTGAGGATTCTATGATTTCACAGACATTCTTTGGTACACACAGGCAAATGATACTTTTAACTTTCTAAAGTTAAGTAAGATATCCCACAAAAAAGGTTATAATGGGTTCTTTTGGAGGAGCATTTTAGTATATTTCTAAAATTGCCACGGAAATATGCCAAATCTGAATTTCTCTTGGATTCCACCTGATTTGGAGGTGTGACTGCTAAATAGCACTCTTGTGCTATGTGGGCACCAAGCAGATGCATATATATATATATATATATATATATATATATATATATATATCTCCACGCCTTGTTAGGCAAAGTCAACCTTAATAAAAGGGCTTTGGCTACAAGCCTGAAGGATGTGTGGATTAATACCTGAAATACATCTGCATGTTCAAATGGCAGAACTATCCTAATCTGTTCTTGGGTACCAGTGATATGACCATGAACTTAACTTTCTGTATCTGTATTGGTGAACAGGAATAATAATAATAGGTTACAAAGGTTGAAGCTGTCCTAATAGCTGACGAGAAATGTGGCTGACTACAAGAGCAATTGAATTGGTGGAGAAACCACAAGAATAAACTTGTAGCTGGGCAGAACAAGGGCTAGTTAGTATATCTTGGTTTCTGAGTAATTAGTGAAATAGTTGAAAACTAAAGGATTGTTCCTTGTGTTCCTTTTCAAAGATGGCTGTTAATACTGTTTTACTAATTGATTTGGTCTTACAATGTTTACGAATTCCTAAATTCACTCATTGAATAGTAAGAATCACCCAGCCTGTCTGCTAATCATACAAATTGCTGAATCTAAACCTTGAATATTATGCAGGTCTGCAGTGTGATATCTAGGGATTGCTTCCAGGTGATCACATCTTTGGGGAAAGGGCGAGTGCCTGTTAATAGGCAAAAAAATAGAATTAGCTTATATTGGATACCTGTGTTTCTGAAAGATAAGGCATGGAATATACTGAACAGACCAAAGAGAAGTTCATTAAGTTTTCAGGGCTGTAATAAAGACAAATTATATTTTTAAGTTATATTTTATATATTTTAAGGAAAATTATTCCAACCAGTATTTTCTTACATTATCTACAAATAATGGTGAGTAGGCAGAATAATAATACTATTATTCTAGTTCCAGGTCATTAAACCAACCAGACAAGGGCACACAAGTGTCCACATAGCAAAATAGTCAAACAGCTATGAGACGGCTTGACAATAGAATCTATCTATGTAAAGTAGGGCAATTGAAACATTACTCCAAATTATCTTGAGCTATTTTATGGCTACCTGTAAATTCATGCTGTATTACAACAGACAATCTTATTACCCCACTATGTAATTTAAAATCAGAGTACATCTTCTTTGTGACAGTGCTTAAAGCTTCTCTCTAAACTAATGCTGTTTCCATAGCTTAGTTTGCCAATATTAATTTGGACGTACTCACTAAAATGTCCATTTATAAATTCCCACTTGATAAAAACTTACTTTATGTATTCACCAGAGTCTACAGTAGCCATGATACATGTCCTTCAGACAATGAAGCACTATTTACAGAATGTCAGTATGAGCCAGAACTGTTCGAAGTGCTTCACACATATTAACTATTTAATTTTTTAAAATTTTATTTAAAGGAAAAAAACAGTAAAAGGGTACAAGTAACACAGAATTTCCAAAAAAATAAACAGTAAGAAATCACTAGTTAATAGATTACATATTGTCATCTTAGAAATAGTTGTTCAAGTTACAGGATTACAGCATACAAAGTGGGCATTCAAACAGTGAGACTGCAAACAGTTGTGTTCAATGATTCAACACTTAGTAATATAAGGATACACACTTGCAGTTGTATCCTTTAGAGCACTTTCTTTTCCTCTCTTTTTTACAATAACAATTACACATTCTGGGTTTTATTACTCCCACAGTTCTTATTAATTGTTTTTTGGAAGAGAATAAAACCAAATGTGACAAAACAAAGCAGAGTCAGTCAAAACAAAGGATGGACATAGTACATGATGTAAAAACAGAATACAAGATAATCAACAATGGTTACCATAATGCTTCTTGCTATCTTAAAAAGAATTGCCTATACAGAATAAAATTGAACAAAACCAATAAAACCTAAACATTGGAGACATTACAGGACTTCAAAAGAAGATAATAGTCAAATCAGAATGTGCATCATAGTGAATCTTATTGCCTTCAAAGTACTTGCCTATACCCTCAAACTTGATACTATCAAACAAAACAGAATAGAGTAAAATCAATCAAAACAAGATGGTGAGAGCAATACAGAGCTTCAAATCAAGTTAATAGGAAATCAAAAAAGTTATTACAACATATCCTGCTAATTTTTAAAAAAATTTTTCCCTTAATTAAAAAAATAAAAAATAAATAAATTTTTAAAAAGGAGGGGAGATTGAGATAAAAGAGGATATAACAACATAACAATACAGATCAGAACACAACAATTTAGGCAACATAGTGTTTCACCACAAGATAACCTGAGTTAATAGTAGTTACCATAGTGTCTCTTTCCCTTGAAATATTTGAGTACAACTTCGTATACTACAGCATCAAACATATCAACACTGTGAAACCATTCAAGAGGATGAAAGTATTATAGAGTATTTAGAACCAGCTAACAGAAAACTAACAATGGTTTATATATTATCTCTTTGTCTATAAAAATTTTTGTTTATACTATCACACATAATAAAATCCAGTAAGATACAACATGATAAAACCAATGGAGACAGAAGAACAACAGTTTGATGGGACTTTAAAACAAGATGATATTAAATCAGCGCTAGATACTATGATGTCTTGTTTTCTTCAAAATAGCTGTTCATGCCATCACAGACAATAAAATCAAACAGTCCAGAATAAAACCTTTCAAATTAATGAGTGAAAACTTTATAAGGCTTCAAAGCCATATAATGGGGAATCATGATTACCACATACTTTTATGTATTTGTCTCATTTCTTACACTAGGGAAACTATTCAGTATTCATACATGTGAATTTGATTTATTTCACTTATGCGTATGGTCTCAAGCTGCACCCATTTATTTATAAATATCTCAATGTGATCCTTCTTTATAGCTGAGTAGTACTCCATTGTATAAAAATACCACAATTTTTTTATCCATTCCACAGTTGATGGACACTTAGGTTGTTTCCAATATCTGGCTATTGAAAACTGTGCTGCTATAAACATGGGTGCACATATATCACTGTGGTATGATGCTTTCAGTTCTTCTGGGAATATGCCTAGAAGTGGGATAGCTGGAATAAATGGGATTTCCAGTCCCAACTTTTTGAGAAATCTCCAGACAGATCTCTACAAAGGCTGTACCAGTCTACACTCCCACCAACAGTACAGGAGAGTTCCTTTTTCCCCACAGCCTCTCCAGCATTTGTTGTTGACAGTTTTCTTGATCCTGGCTATTCTTTCAGGAGTGAGATGGAATCTCAGTGTGGTTTTAATTTGCATTTCTCTAATGAGCAATGATGCTGAACATTTTTTCATGTATTTATTTGCCACTTGTATTTCTTCATCTGAGAAGTGTATATTCATCTCAGATGCCCATTTTTGGATTGGATCTTTGAATTTTGGGGGTCTGACTTTTAAAATTCTTTATATGTTTTAGACAGAAGTCCTTTGTCTGAGGGAGAGTTCAGTGAGATTTTTCCCAGTGGGTTTTCTTTTCACTATGCTGGAGATTTCTTTTGACATGCAGAAACTTTTTAATAAGATGTGATCCCACTTATTGATTCTGGGTAGTATTTCCCATGTGGTTTGAGTCCTGTTCATGAATTCTCCACCTACTCCTATGTCTTCAAGGTTTTTACCCAATTTGTCTTCCAATAGATTTAGTGTTTCTGTTTTAATATTCTGATCTTTGATCCATTTAGATTTTAACTTAGTACATGGTGATAGACATGGGTCTAGTTTTAGTTTTCGGCATATGGAGAGCCAGTTTTTCCAACACCATTTATTAAAGATACTGTCGTTCTTCCAGTGAAACTGTTTGGCCCTTTATCAAAGATAAGGTGGTTGAGTGTGTTTGTAGTTGTGGTTGTATCTTCTAATCTATTGCATTGATCTTTGGGTCTATTTTGATTCCAGTACCATGTTGATTTTACTACAGTTGCTTTGTAGTATAACTTCAAGTCAGGGATTACGATGCCGCCTGCCTTGCCTTTGCTGCTTAGAACTGTCCTTGCTATTCTAGGTCTCTTCTTGCTCCAGATGAATTTTAGAAGTGATTTCTCTAGATCTATGAGGTATGTTAATGGCATTTTCATTGGGATTGCATTGAATTGAATCTGTATAAGAGTTTTGGGAGAATGGCCATTTTCACAATATTTATTTTTCCTATCCATGAGCATGGGTGTCTTTCCATTTTCTGAGATCATCTTCAATTTCTTTTTTCAGTGTATTACAATTTTCCCCGTATAGGTCTTTCACTTCTTTTGTGAAAGTAATTCCTAAATATTTCATTTTTTTGGTTGCTAGTGTGAAGGGTGTATCTTCTCTTATTTCTCTGTCAGTGATTTTGTTATTAGTGTATAGGAATGATATGGATTTTTGAGTATTGATTTTGTATCCAGCTACATGGCTGAATTTAATTATCATCTAGGAATCTTTCAATGGAGTTTAGGGGGTCTTCTATGTAGAGTATCATGTCATTTGCAAACAATGACAATCTAACGTCTTCTTTTCTTATCTTTACCACTTTTATTTCTCTCTTGTCTAATTGCTCTGGCTAATATTTCCAGTACTATATTAAATAGGAGCAGTGATAAGGAACATCCTTGTCTTGTGCCTGATTTTAAAGTAAAGCCCTTCAATTTTTGGCCATTTAGTATGATACTGGCTGTTGGTTTGTCATAGATGGTCTTTATCATATTGAGGTAAAGACCATTTATTCCAATTTTCTGTAAGGTTCTTATCATAGATGAATATTGGACCTTATCAAAAGCTTTTTCTGCATCTATAGAAATGATCATGTGATTCTTACTTTTGGCTTTATTGATATGGTGGTTTACATTTATTGATTTATGTCTGTCATGCCTGCGATGAATCCCACTTGGTCATGGTGTATAATCTTCTTGATTATTTGCTGCATCCTGTTTGCCAATATTTATTGAGGATTTTTGCATCTGTTTCCATTAGGTATATTGGTCTATAGTTCTCTTTTTTAGTTGGGTCTTTCTCAGGTTTTGGTTCTAGAGTAATACTTACTTCCAGCAATGACTTAGGAAGGATTGCTTCCCTTTCAATTTCATTGAAGAGTTTTGAGGAGTGTCAGCATTAAGCCTTCTTTGTACTTCTTGTAGAATTCCTCAGTGAATCCGTCTGGGCCTGGGCTCTTCTTTGTAGGTAAGGACTTAATTACATTTTCAATTTCATTAATAGAAATTGGGTTATTCAGATCTTCTTGACCCAGCTTTGGTACTTCATATGTTTCCTTGAATCTGTCTATTACTTCTTTGTTATCCAACCTTTGAGAGTAGAGGATTTCAAAATAGGTGTTGATGATCTTCTGTATTTCTATAGAGTCTGTAGTGATTTCACCTTTGTCATTCCTTATTACATGAATTTGAACTTTTTCTTTCCTTTTTTTAATAAGGTTGGCTAGGGGCTTATCAATTTTATTTATTCTTTCAAAGAACCAACTCTTTGATTTATTGATTCGTTGTTTTCTTAGTCTCTATTGCATTAATTTCTGCTCCGATTTTCATAATTTCCTCTCTTCTTTTGGCTTTGGGCTTGACTTGTTCTTCTTTTTCTAGGTGTTTGAGGTGTAAAATCGGGGTTTCTTTTATATTCGTTCTCTTTTCGTGATTGGGAATTCCCTGCAATAAATTTTCCTCTGAGGATTGCTTTCATTGCATCCCACAGATTCCACTAAGTTGTATTTGTATTTTTGTTGCTTGTAGGTATTGTTTAATTTCTTCTTTAATTTCCCCTTGGACCCACTGATTACTCAAGAGTGTGTTATTCAGTTTCCATTTGTTTATGGGATTTTTGCAGTATCTTTTATCATTAATTTCTAATTTCTGGGATGGTGATTATTATATGTCTGGGTGTAGTTTTATTTTGGTCATGGCTATTTGGAGTTCTACGTGCTTCACTGATCCTGATATCAGTTTCCATTCTCATGTTTGGGAAATTCAGCTATTACTTCTCTAAATATCCTCTTGACATCTCTTATGTTGTCCCCCTCTTTTTCATTAATCCCTATCAATCTTATGTTGTTTTTCTTTGGGTCATCTTGCAGTTGTTAAATTGTTATTTCCTGATTCCTTTTATTTTTAAAAGGTCTTTCCTTTCCTGTTCACTAGTTGCAATCTTGTCTTCAAGGTCTGAAATTCTATCTTCACTTTCATTGAGGTGGCTTTTCCAGCTTTCAGTGGAATTTTTGATTTCCTTTAATCTTTGTGCATCTGCTTTATGTATTCTGTTTGTTTCTTATATTGCTCATCTAGTGATTCTATCTTTTTGTTTAATTCCTCCAACTTTTTAACTGTGTCTTCTTTAGATATATTCAGCATCTTTTTCATTTCTTTTATCATTTCTTCTTTTAACTGGGAAATTATTTCTAGTTTGAATTCCTTTAAAGCTTCCCGGAGTTGCTTGTTTATTTCAGTTGCTATTATGTCCTATATTTGAGGTGTATGGCATATATTTTCTTCTATATACATTGCTCCTAAGGTTTCTTTGGATGAGCTGGAGGTTTCAGATTGTTATTTGGTCTTTCGTTTTGTCATTTTCCTATATTTCTGTGTTTCAAGTATTCCAAGTGTTATTCTAAGATTTCCTCAGGGTCTGTTGGAAATCCTCTTCTATGCCCTCAGCTCCTGGGACTCTGGAACCCAGTTCCCCCAGGCCTCTGGGCCTCTGGAACCAGTGGCACTTGCCTGCTTGTTTAGAACTTCACAGTGCTCCAAGCAAAGCCAAGAACAGGGAGGTGGATTCAGGTGCCCCAGACCTGCCTAGCTGTTCCAGTGCACCCTGAAGGCATGAGGGTCCCAAACAAGCTGGGCTCTGGGGAAAGTGGGTGCTGCCTGCTTGCTTAGAACTCCTCAGTTCTCCAAGCACAGCCGGAACAGGGAGTTGGATGCAGGTGCCCCAGACTCGCCTAGCTGTTTCAGTGCACCCTGAAGGCGTGAGGGGCCTAAACAAGCTGGGCTCGCGGGAAGGTGCACGGGCACTTACCTCAGGATGCTGGGCCTCTGGAACCGGTGACACTCGCCTGCTTGCTTAGAACTCCACAGTCCTCCAAGCACAGCTGGGAACCAGTGGGCAGATGCAGGCAACTCTATTGTTTTGACTCCTGGAAATTGTGTGCAATAGTAAACACTTGTTGTTTCATAATTTGTGATGCACTAACAGATGGCAAACAACAATACTGACAACAATTTGCTTCACTGGATGTCATCATGAGCCCTGATTTTCTGTTCTAAGGAAAATGGTGGAAGGAATCCATTTCTACTCCTATCATCACATTCCCTTCCTATGGTCACTGGTTAAGACTGGCAGAGGCTGTGTTGTGTAAGTACTGCTCTGTCTTTGCTGAGTGAATCATTATGACTCCAGGGACCAAAGGTGTCTTTCAGAAGGAGACTGAAACACTGTCTATAAACAAATGAGCACTAGCATCACGTTTGGAAGGGAACGATAAATGCGAAGCCCTTTGATTACTCTTTTTTTGGTATCCTACAATTTCTAATTCACAGAGATAAGTGTGTCAATGCATAATGTTCCCCACAAAGGAAAGAGATTCCTAATCTTCTCAAGGCAGTGTTATCATCTCCAGTTTGCAGGTCAGGAAACAAAGGAGTAGAAAGTTAAAGTTAAGACTGCATTTCTGTTTTCATTTTTTCTCCCTTATTCTCACCTTTCAAGAGAAAACAATCAAGAATGAAATTACAATAAGTTTTTATCAAAAAGAGAAAAAATACAGTCAAGCAGCAAACAAACCATCAAAAAACAATAACAGACAATGGCGATATAGGATTTCAAATCAAGAGGATAACAATTTAACAGTGGTTGTTATAGTGCATATTGTTATCTTCAAAATAGTTGCTCAGGCTACCAGATACAGGCATATAGGTTTGATCAAACAATACAGTTTACCTTTGAGCAGTTTCTTTCTAAAGTAAATTTTGAAGCCACTTCAGAATTTCCAAAATGCTTACCTAGATTCAAAACTGATCCCTAAACTTTCTAGTCTGAAAGTAGTTCTGAATGTTTTCCTAAGAGGGCCTTTTGAAACTCAGATGGAAACAATGGATTTTATCAAAAACCCATTACTGATATTTTCTACTGATTTCAGGAAGTTCACAGACTTCCTAAAATCCATTAACAGGCTTGAAATTAAGTTATCTGTTGGATCTACTTTCATGTATGTGTCCAGCACCAAAACCCAGGGATTTATTTCAATAGGAAAAGAGCTACAATAGAATTTCCAAAGTAAGTCCCATCAAAGAGCATCTTTTGGATTATTAAAAAAGTATAACATGTAATCATAAAGACAGCTCTGTGCGGGACTGACAACTGGTGGTCAACTGAACACCCAGCTGAACTGAGTCAGTGTGGTGCTGGGTACGGAGGGTCCACCTGAGGATTGTTGCCAACATAAAAAGGAGAGCTGGAGAGGAAGAAGTTTTGTTGGATCCTCTGTTGCTGTTAGTTCTCCTGGAGCAACCTGTCATGCTGGCTTCCCTGATATGGAGTTGGCTGTTCTCATTGTCAGAGGAGCTTGGGACCTTGTCACTGAAAATGGCTGCAATTCACTTTGGGGGAGCCCTGGCCCTTACTTTGAGTGTTGCTTCTTGGTTCTAGTGCAAATCCATCTGCCGGCTGGCACAGATCTTTTATCCCATGGCACAGACTTTCTGGTTTCTAACACTGACCTTTGGGCCTTCCCAGCACAGATTCATGAAACAGACTTGCATGAGACATTGTTGTGGGCTCTAGGCTTCCAGCTGGACTCGTAGCGGGCTTTGGCATCGGTTCTAGGTCTTCAGCTGGACTCATGCAGAATATTGCTGTGGAACCCAGCACCTCAGCTGGATTTAGTGTGTGGACAGATTTTCTGCACTTTTCATGTTTGACTCTTTGGATGAGAATTACAAAATAATTCTGTAAATTATATGTCCTGTATTAAATTGTTTTCCTTACAAACCCTGACTTCAGCAAGTTTATGCTCCAAAGTGGTAAGTACATTTCTTCAAACACTGAAATGAGTCAATTCTGATATCGGAAATCAGGCATGCTCTCTCTGACTCTCTCTTACACAGGTAACAGTCATTCTTAAAATATATGAGCCTGTTTATGGCTTGAAAAACCACCTAAGTAACTACTTGTCACAGAGCTTTTTTAAAAAAATATGTTCTCTGGAAAAATAAATGACAATAAAAATAAAACAAATTACAAATGTGTTTTGGGAAAGAAGCTATGCTTACACCCAGAAATGTAAGCAAACAGTACAGGTGGTGCCACTGTGGGAGACTGCAGTAGACAGTACTCAAAGAACCAAGCAGAGCACCAAATTATGATCAGTTAGGCTGATTAATAAGACTGCTCACTATAAAAATTAATGTGACTATCCATCAATATAACAGCATTATCTGTTTTCCTCCTGTTAGTAATTTCTGAGGGGAAAAAATACCACTTTCTTAATTGTATTTCAAGCCATCTAAGAAAGGTCAAGATCGAGTCCTGGGAAAAAGTCTGGACTGAGCAAGTTAGTGACTGCTTTAAAAAGCTTGTTTTATTGAATAGATTTTGAAAGACATAAAAACAAAGAGTAGGAATAAACTGAACATTCCCCGCCTTTAGGATTCTTCTACCCCATGAGCCTGTTTATACCCTTTGAGAGTCTGATTTGGGAAGAGGACGACCATACTGTAAGAGACAGCTTAGCTATTTAGCTTATAAATAGCCAGCTAACAAAGGGACAGAGCCTAACAGGGAGTCAGCTGGTCACTCTTGTAGGAGAAAATGGCACATTTACAAAGTTAAGAGTAATTCAAGGTATATAAGTTGCTAGGCTCAGGGATGTAAAAGCGAACATGGGGAAATTGATATAAGGTAGGATAAGAACACGTAGCTAGGGCTCTGATCTGGAAAGCAGTTCCTTGACCAAATGGAATGCACAAAATAACCAACCCCTCCCTCAAGGCCAGTTTTCAAGGAATTTAGAAACACCGAGTAACTGATTTTCTTTTGAA
Source organism: Cavia porcellus (assembly GCF_034190915.1). NCBI lineage: Eukaryota > Metazoa > Chordata > Mammalia > Rodentia > Caviidae > Cavia > Cavia porcellus. Next base: position 4,561,062 of record NW_026947512.1, read on the forward strand.
CTCTGCATTAGAAACCCTAAGCCTAAATGGTTATTTTAAATCCATGGAGCCATCTGTGGATGGTGACCACTAAACAACTGAACAAATTCTTATGCTCTACTCATCCATAAAAGACCTAGACAAAGAGGCCACCATAACATTCCACTTCTGGGAACCCTCCCAGGTACCCACTTGAGTTTTCTTTCTTTTTACACTTTTAATAAACACTTCCTCCTTTAACTTTCTGCTTTCCGTCTACAGTTTCATTCCCCAACTTTACGAGACAACAGAATCAGTTTGTATAGTGTTTAAATTCTTTTGATGCTAAGAGCGAAAGTGTAGTTTCTCCCTGGAACGAATCTCTGATGAGGTTACGGGGATGCTGGGTGGGTAATATCTCTTCATACTCCTCACAGAAGAAACACTGCTCTCCAGAATATGTTTGCTGTGCTTTTTATCCTGACCAGCTGGCCAAAAGCCATGCCACATTCTTGGCACTTATCTGGATTATCTTGTTTTTGATAGCAGATATGGTTTTTGAAACTTCCTATACCAAACAAGAAAGACATGTGGGGCCTCTCTGCGTGTCTGGAGGACTCTGGATATCTCCGCCCAGACTGCTGGAGTTCCCCCAGGCTTCCAGGTGCAGTGAAGGAGAGAGGTGGGTTTGAGGCTTCCACATCAGCCTCCCCATTCCCGGCTTCACTTGGAGACCTGCTGAGCTCCCCATAGGTGGGCTGGCCCACACTACCAGCCTAGCCCAGCCTGTTTAGCTGCCGCGCCTGGCCATAGGCCTGCAGAGGAGGAGCTGGGCAGATTTGGGGTGCCTGCATCGGCCTCTCCATGTGTCTGGAGGACTGTGGATCTCTCTGCAACCAGGGAGGGTCCACAGGTTCCTGAAGCACTGCGGCCTGTGGTGAGTACCCTAACCCGGCTGCGATTGAAGAACTGTGGAGCTTCCAAGGGGCAGGTGGACGCACAGTGTCCCTGAGGCCCAGCTTGTCTGGAACTGTGGAGTTCTGAGCAGGCAGAGGAGGGCCACTGGTTCTGTAGGCCTAATGGCTTGGGGTAGCGCGGCGCCAGAGTCTCAGTAGCTCCAAACATAGAAGGGGATTTTCAACAGATCCTGAGGAAGCTTTCAAATAACACTTGAAACACAGAAATATAGGAAAATGACAAAACGAAAGACCAAATTACAACCTCAAACCTCCAGCCCATCTCAAGAAACCCTAGGAGCGATGTATATAGAAGAAAATATATCCCATCCACCTCATATATCGGACACAATAGCCACTGAAATTGACAAGCAACTCCAGGAAGCTTTAAAGAAATTCAAACTCGAAATAATCTCCCAGATAAAAGAAGAAATGATAAAAGAAATGAAAGAGATTCTAAATATATCTAAAGAAAACACAGATAAAAAATTGGAGGAACTAAACAAAAAGATAGAATCCCTAGATGAGCAATATAAGAAACAAACAGAATACATAATGCAGATGCACAGAGATATACAGGAAATAAAAAACTCCACTGAAAGTTGTAAAAACCGCCTTAATGAAAGTGAAGATAGAATTTCAGACCTTGAAGACAGGATTGCAGCTAGTGAACAGGAAAGGAAAGATCTTTCGAAAATAACAAGGAACCAGGAAACAACAATTCAACAACTGCAAGACGATGCAAAGAAGAATAACATAAGAATGATAGGGATTAATGAAAGAGAGGGAGACAACATGAAGGATGTCAGGAGGATATTTAGAGAAGTAATAGCTGAAAATTTCCCAAGCATGAGATCAGAAACTGACATCAGGATCAGTGAAGCATATAGAACTCCAAACAGTCATAACCAAAATAAAACTACACCCAGACATATAATAATCACCATCCCAGAAATCCAACACAAGAATAGATTATTAAAAGCTGTCAGAGAGAAAAGACAGATCACTTATAAAGGAAAACCTATCAGAATCACAGCAGACTTCTCAGCACAAACGATAAAGTCAAGAAGAGCATGGAGTGAAGTATTCCAGATCCTAAAGCAAAATGATTTCCAACCAAGACTGATATATCCTGCAAAACTATCATTCAAAATAGATGGTGCAATACGATACTTCCATGACAAAGAACAGCTGAAGAACTTCATGAACACCAAACCAACCCTGCAAAAAATATTGAAAGACAGTTTAGATACACAAAGGAAAAAAGCACTAAGCAAAGCAAATAATTAAACAGAACAGAAAGATAAAGATGCAACAGCAGAGAGATAACATTCCTACAATCAACCAGCATTTAACAGTAATAACCATTAATGTAAATGGTCTCAATGCACCAATCAAAAGAAACAGACTAGCAGAATGGATCAAGAAACAAAATCCAACCATATGCTGTTTACAGGAAACCCATCTAACCCAGAAAGATACTCACAGACTGAAAGTCAAAGGATGGAAAACAATTCTTCATGCAGCAAGAATCCAAAAAACGGCAGGAGTAGCCATTCTGTTTGCAGACAACGTGAACTTTAAACCAACAATGACCATAAAGGACAAAGAAGGTCACTACATACTCGTAAGGGGAAAACTCCAAGAGGAAGAGATAACTATCTTAAATATATACGCACCAAACTCCAGAGCACCCAGTTATATAAAACAATTATTAACAGAAATGAAAACTCAAATTATCAGTAACACAATTGTAACAGGAGACCTTAATACACCACTGACACCAAGGGACAGATCAACCAGACAGAAAATGAGCAAAGAAATAACAGAACTGAATCACACCTGTGAACAAATGGGTTTGATAGACATATACAGAATGTTCCACCCAACAACATCAGAATACATATTCTTCTCTGCAGTACATGGATCATTTTCTAAAATAGACCATATATTAGCTCACAGAACATATTTAAGCAAATGCAAAAGAGTTGAAATCATCCCTTGCATATTATCGGATCATAGCGCTCTGAAATTAGAAATTAATGACAAAGGATACTGCAAAAATTCCGCAAACACATGGAAACTAAATAACACACTCTTGAGTAATCAGTGGGTCACAGAAGAAATTAAAGAAGAAATTAAACAATACCTAAAAGAAAATGAAAATGCAGATACAACTTACCGGAATCTGTGGGATGCAATGAAAGCCGTTCTGAGAGGAAAATTTATTGCACTGAGTTCCCACATCAGGAAAGCAGAATGAATACAAATAAATAACTTGATGCTACACCTCAAACAGCTAGAAAAAGAAGAGCAAGTCAAGCCCAAAGCCAAAAGAAGAGAGGAAATTATAAAAATCAGAGCAGAAATCAATGCAATAGAGACTAAGAAAACAATCCAAAGAATCAATGAATCAAAGAGTTGGTTCTTTGAAAGAATAAATAAAATCGATAAGCCCCTAGCCAACCTTATTAAAAAAAGGAAAGAAAAAGCTCAAATTCATGCAATAAGAAATGAAAAAGGAGAAATCACTACAGACCCAATAGAAATACAGAGGATCATCAACATCTACTTCGAAAACCTCTACTCTCAAAAGTTTGATAACACAGAAGAAATAGACAGATTCTTAGAAGCATATGAAGTACCAAAGCTAGATCAAGAGGATATAAAACTGTTGAATAACCCAATCTCTGCTAATGAAATTGAAAATGTAATTGGGTCCTTGCCCACCAAGAAGAGCCCAGGCCCAGATGGATTCACTGCAGAATTCTACAAGAAATATAAACAAGACCTAATGCCGACACTCCTCAAACTATTCAATGAAATTGAAAGGGAAGCAATCCTTCCTAAATCATTCCTGGAAGCAAATATTACTCTAGTACCAAAACCTGAGAAAGACCCAACTATAAAAGAGAACTATAGACCGATCTCCCTAATGAACACAGATGCAAAAATCCTCAATAAAACATTGGCAAATAGGATCCAGCAAATCATCAAGAAGATTATACACCATGACCAAGTGGGATTCATCCCAGGAATGCAAGGATGGTTCAACATACGCAAATCAATAAATGTAATCCACCATATCAATAAAGCCAAAAATAAGAATCACATGATCATCTCTATAGATGCAGAAAAAGCCTTCGATAAGGTCCAACACTTATTCATGATAAGAACTTTACAGAAAATTGGAATAAATGGTCTTTACCTCAATATAATAAAGGCCATTTATGACAAACCAACAGCCAGCATCATACTAAATGGACAAAAATTGAAAGCCTTTACTTTAAAATCGGGCACAAGACAAGGATGTCCTTTATCACCACTCCTATTTAATATAGTACTGGAAGTACTAGCCAGAGCAATTAGGCAAGAAAGAGAAATAAAAGGGGTAAAGATAGAAAAAGAAGAAGTTAAATTATCATTGTTTGCAGATGACATGATACTCTACATAGAAGACCCCCTAAACTCCATTGAAATACTCTTAGATACAATAAATAAATTCAGTAATGTGGCTGGATACAAAATCAATACTCAGAAATCAATAGCATTCCTATACACGAACAACAAAATTACAGAGAGGGAAATAAGAGAAACTGGACTATTCACATTAGCAAGCAAAAAAATGAAATATCTAGGAATTACTCTTACGAAAGAAGTGAAAGACTTATACAGTGAAAATTATAATACACTGGAAAAGGAAATTGAAGATGATCTCAGAAAATGGAAAGACATCCCTTGCTCATGGATAGGAAGAACAAACATTGTGAAAATGGCCATTCTCCCAAAACTGTTATACAGATTCAATGCAATCCCAATAGAAATACCATCAACATACCTTATAGATCTAGAGAAATCACTCCTAAATTTCATCTGGAACTAGAAGAGACCTAGAATCGCAAAGGCAATTCTAAGCAGCAAAGACAAAGCAGGAGGCATCACAATCCCTGACTTGAAGTTATACTACAAAGCAACAGTAGTAAAATCAACATGGTATTGGAATCAAAACAGAGCTGAAGATCAGTGGAATAGATTAGAAGATACAACCACAACTACGAACACACTCAACCACCTTATTTTTGATAAAGGAGCCAAGCAGGTTCACTGGAAGAATTACAGTCTCTTTAATAAATGGTGCTGGAAAAACTGGCTCTCCATTTGCCGAAAACTAAAGCTAGACCCATGTCTATCACCATGTACTAAATTAAAATCTAAATGGGCCAAAGATCTGAATATTAAAACAGAAACACTAAATCTATTGGAAGACAAAATAGGTAGAAACCTTGGAGACATAGGAGTAGGTAAAGAATTCATGAACAGGACTCAAACCGCAAGGGAAATACTTCCCAGAATCAATAACTGGGACCACTTCTTATTAAAAAGTTTCTGCATGTCAAAAGAAATCTCCAGCATAGTGAAAAGAAAACCCACAAACTGGGAAAAGATTTTATTGAACTCTCTCTCAGACAAGGGCCTCTTGTCTAAAACATATAAAGAATTAAAGAAACTCAGACCTCCAAAATTCAAAGATCCAATCCAAAAATGGGCATCTGAGATGAATATGCAATTCTCAGATGAAGAAATGCAAATGGCAAATAAATACATGAAAAAATGCTCATCATCATTGGTCATTAGAGAAATGCAAATTAAAACCACACTGAGATACCATCTCACTCCTGAAAGAATGGCCAGGATCAAGAAAACCGACAACAAATGCTGGAGAGTCTGTGGGGAAAAAGGAACTCTCCTGCACTGCTGGTGGGAGTGTAGACTGGTACAGCCTTTGTGGAGATCTGTCTGGAGATTTCTCAAAAAGTTGGGACTGGAAATCCCATTTATTCCAGCTATCCCACTTCTAGGCATATTCCCAGAAGAACTGAAAGCATCATACCACAGTGATATATGTGCACCTATGTTTATAGCAGCACAATTTGTAATCGCCAGATCTTGGAAACAACCCAAATGCCCATCAACTGAGGAATGGATAAAAAAGTTGTGGTATTTCTATACAATGGCGTATTATTCAGCTATAAAGAAGGATCACATTGAGATATTTATCAATAAATGGGCGCAGCTTGAAACCATACTCATTAGTGAAATAAATCAATCTCACATGTGTGAATACCGAATAGTTTCCCTAATGTAAGTAATGATTCAAATATATAAAAATATGTGGTAATCATGATTCCCCATTGGGTGGCCTTGAAGCCTTATAAAGTTTTCACTCATTAATTAGAAAGGCTTTATTCTGGCCTTCTTGATATGAAAATATTTGAAGCTAGAGTATATGAAGTTTTATCCAAATATTTCAAGGAAAAAGACACTATGGTAACTACTATTAAGTCAGGTTATAAGGTGGTGAAGTACTAGGTTGTTGAAACAGTCATGCTGTGACCTCTATTGTTATATTGTTATGTCCTGTTTTATCTCAATCTCCCCCTTATTGTTTCAAAAAAAATTATTTAGTCATTTCTAATGTTTGTCTTAATTAAAGAAAAAATTCAAAAAAATTAGGATATATAAATAGTAACTCTTTTTGATTTCCTATTAACTTGTTTTGAAGTCCTGTAGTACTCCCACGATCTTGTTTTGACTGATTAGACTCTGTTCCATTCTATATGATAGTATCAAGTTTGAAGACATAGGCAACTACTTTGAAGACAATAAGATTCACTAAGATACCCATTCTGGTTTGACTATTGTCTTCTTTGGAAGTCCTGTAATGTTTACAATGCCTAAGTTTTATTGGTCTTGTTCTCTACTGTTTTGTCCAACTTTATAATATCTAATAAGATAGACAATTCTTTGTAAGGAAACAAGGGACAACGTTGATAACCATTGTTGATAAACTTGTACTCTGTTCTACACCATGTGCTATGTCTATCCTTGGTTTTGACTGACAGCTTTGTTTTGCCATATTTGACTGTATTCTTCCCCCCCCCCCAAAGAAAGTCATAAGCACTAAGGAGTAATAAAATCCAAGATGTGTAAATTTTGTTGTAAAAAAGAGAGGGAAAAAAAAAAAGAAAAAGAGCTCTAACGGATATAACAGCAAGTGTGTTTGGGGGTGTTAAATAGCTGACTTTATCAATGTTTTTGGAACATTGAACACAGCTGTTTGCAGTCTCCCTGTTTGAATGTCCACCTTGTGTTCTTTGATACTGTGATTTGAGGAACTATTTTCAAGAAGATAGTGTGTAATCTACTAGCAGGTGATTTCTTACTGTTATGTTTTTTTGTTTTGTTTTGTTTTGTTTTTTTTTGTAGTTCTGTATTGCGTGTACCCTTACGCCGCTTTGGTTTGTTTTGTGTTTTTCTCTTTTTCCTCTTAAATAAAAAAAAAAAAGAAAGACATGTGGTTTGTTCTGTGCATAAGAACTGTGATGGTGCTGGTGTACCATAGATTAGGGTTGTGCACATTATCAGTTAGCAAAGTCATTTTAGAAGGTTCTCTCTGACATACCCTCAGCCGATGCCTCCACACACCTGATGTGGTTGAAACTTTTCAGGACACCTATGTGGCCAATACATAGAGTGAATCAAACTGTACATTTCTTGCTACAGGACAACAACAGCAATGATTCCTTAGCATTTCCACTAATGCTGTCAGAATCCTTTAAGGTTTTAGGGAAAGAAATGTCCCACAGGTTTTTTTTTTTTTTTTGTCTTTTTCCTTTTTTATGGGTACCAGGGATCGAACTCATGACTGCCTGCTTGCAAGGCAGGCGCTTATGCCACTGACCTAAATCCCCAGCCCCTGTTCCACAGGTTTTGTTGTTGTTGTTTTTTAAAATGTGGGTGAAAGCAACATTCTCCAGAACTTGGCTCCATGATGATGAAGACATCATCAAGGATATCTTCATATCCTCAGGGAGTTTTCCTTCAAGTTCTTCTGTGTGCCCAGAAGAATATGGTGCTAAGCCGTCACTGTCGTGCTCTAAGTCATAGCTGTTCAGAAGTGACAGTGACACTATAGTAGCTTCACTCTGTGAGTGGCAGTAGGTTTGAAACCTCTTCCTCTTCACATTAAAGTTCTGGTGGGAGCGTCTGCCTACCTGGGAATAGCTAGCTCTGAGATTGGTGGGTGCTTTACATGAACCCACTAGATGGAAGCTGAATTTATGATATATCTTTCCCAGACTTAGGACAAGTCATTTGAAGACACCTTCTTTGTATCCTGGACATCATCTGACTTCTGTGATGCTTCTTTGTCCATTCTTGGATTACTAGTCTGAGTGTTTTGTTTTTGGCTTTTTGATGAGGCTTTTTTCTTTTTGTCTTATTTCCTGAACAGATTTTCTATAATTTCGTTGTAGCTTTTAAATATTTTGAAGGAAGGGGAAAGAAGAGATAACCACTATTCATTGAATGAAAAAATTTATTTTATTTATTTATTTTTGTACTGGGGATTGAACTCATGACCTCATACTTGCCAGGCAGGTACTTATGCTGCTGAGCTAAATCCACAGCCCTAATTTGTGAAAAATTTAGTCCAGGTGGTGTAGATAGCACAATTGGACCATGGGAACAATCTTCCTTTATTAATCTGAAATTGGGCAACATCCCAGAACCAACTCTCCCGCCACTGTCCTAAGAGAGGGATAAATAATAGTAACAAAGACCCAGGAGATTCCAGAAGCTCCAGGCAGAGCATGTGTGTATTAGCTATAGCGGCATGACCCACAGTGGTTCATACATATGAGCTGCATGTCATGCATGTAATTATGAGTGAATTATGGGAAAGTCATGCACAGTAGATGTGACTGAGATGTCTCAGTGCCCTGTCAATGACATCTAGAGAGATCCAATGAGGGGTGCCTCAAGCAGGGTGCACATTTTTTCAAATCCCAAAACCTAATTTATCTTCATACCTTTTCTCCCCTTACTCCAGATGAGTTTCTCTCCACACTTATGCCACCTTTTCTTTCTGCTGAATCAAACCCCCCTTGCTCTGAGTGCACCTTCCCTCATTAGTTTCAATAAATATATGTAGCTGCTTTTTCTTTTACTATCCATGTGAAACTAGAAATTTCTTGCTTATCATGCATAATAATATGGAATCTATCTCCTAGGAACCCAAAATGCACTGCCCCACCGGAGCTACAAAATTATTTTTGTTTTCCTCAACAGTTAAATAGGTTCTAATTATAGAAGAATTAGAACAACAATTGCAGAACTTTCAGTCAAAAAGGTGCCCTGAATTTATATTTCAACCACCACTTTCAAAATATAGATAATGCAGTTACAGATAACTGTAACAAGAAAACAATTTAAAATGCAGCTATGCTCAAAATTAAGATAAAAACCCACATAGATTATAAATATATAGAAAGGTGGTACAATAATTGGAGCTAAAGAAGTAGACCTGTTGTGTTTCTGAGGATTGGCAGAAATGGCTAGGAATATAATTTACAAGGTACTGGCAAAATAAAAATGGATAAGAAAAGAATGTGCTTATAGCCTATGAGATGGCTTATGGAAAGCTGGGTACCCAGAGTAGTAAATAGAAGGAGATTCAGTCCTTCACTAAGGAAGAGGTCATGATAAGAGGAAATTAGTAAATGTAGAAGAGAAATAGAAAAAAAATGGGGAGGTCACAATGAAAAACTAGTTCTTTGAAGATTAATTATAAAGAGAAAGTACTACAAGACTAATAAGGGAAAACAGAGACAGTACAAAAATATTAGAAATGAAAAGGAAGGCAAAATGATACTTGTGGTAGAAAGCTCTAAAACTAGATTAGTTTATGGCATATTTCAATAAATTGAGCCATGTATAAAATTAAAAACTTAAATGAAGTGAAAAATTTCCAGAAGCATATGTCATCAAAATAACCTTTAAATGATAAAAAATAAATAACCACTAGAAAAGTCAAATCTATTATTTAAAATCTTAATATTTCTCTCAATTTAAACAAAATATTTTATCTTTATTTGATTTTACAAGTATATGTATGAAATTTTCAAACAGTAGGTAAACTTTTTCTAATGTAAACTGACCTAGAAGACAGAGAGAAAAGGCAACATATATATAAGACTGGAATAGGATAGTACATGGGGAAAAAAGTATGATTAAATCTCACAAAAATCCTAAGTAAATATTAACAAATCAAATAAAGCAAGGAAAAAGAACCCCCCCCCAAAACAAACAATGAAACTAAACACATGATTAAGGAGTACACAGGAATTTCTATTTTTTTTTTGCCTTTTTTTATTTTAAAGAGAAAAAAAACCAGAAAAATCAAGAATCAAACAAACAAAGCATGTGTCTCCATTCTGCTGTCAGAGGTCTCAGCTGACCTGGGAGCAGGGCTCCTAGGCAAACTGAAAGCAGCTGGCAGAGGCCAGAATTCAGTCCTGGGCCCTGAACATGTGCAGATTGAAACCCAAAACACAGGGAAGCCTTGGAAAATTGCTATTGCTCCCAGTACTTCATGATCACCAAAGCAACCCTAGAATACTGAAAAACATTCTAGAAAGACATAGGAAAAAACTACTAAGCAAAACAAACAATTAAACTGAATGGAAAGGTAAAGAATCAACAGCAGAAAGATAATATGTCAAAAGTAAATCAATATATATATCAGTTATAACCATTAATGTAAATGGCTTCAATTCACCAATTAAAAGACACCGACTAGCAGAATGCATCAAGAAACAACATCCAACCATATCCTGTATATACAGGAAACCCATCTAGCACAAAAGGAAGCTCATAGACTGAAAGTCAAAGGATGGAAAACAATACTCCGCATGGAGTATAACAGGATCCCTCCAAAAAACAAAAGTAGCTACTCTGTTTGCAGACAATGTGAACTTCAAACCAAGAATGATCCAAAGAGATAAAGAAGGCCACTACATACTAGTTAGGGGAAAACTTCAAGAGGAAGAGGTAACAATCCTAAATATATATGCACCAAATTTGGGAGCACCCAGCTATACAAAACAAATATTAACAGAAATGAAAAATCAAATGAGCAATAACACATTTATAACAGGAGACCTTAACATGCCATTGACACAAAGGGACAGATCAACTAGACTGAAAATCAGCAAAGAAATAACAAAACTAAATCACACCTATGAACAAATGGACTTAGTAGATGTATACACAGTGTTCCATCCACCAATATCAGAATATACATTCTTCTCAGAAGCATATGGAATATTCTCTAAAATACACTATATACTAGCCCACAGAACATGCTTAAGTAAATGCAAAAGAACTGAAATTATCCCACGCATGTTATTGGATCATAGCACCATGAAACTAGAAACTAATGACAAAAGAAACTTCAAAAACCCCACAAACACATGGAAATTGAATAATATACTCCTGAGTGGGTGACAGAGGAAATTAAAGAAGAAATTAATGAAAGCAGTCCTCAGAGGAAAACTTATTGTGGTCAACTCCCACATGAAGAAAACAGAATGAATGCAAATAAACAACCTGATGCTACACCTCAAACATCTAGAAAAAGAAGAGCAAGTCAAACCCAAAGCCAAAAGAAGGGAGGAAATTATGCAGATCAGAGCAGAAATCAATGCAATAAAGACTAAGAAAACAATACAAAGAATCAATGAATCAAAAGTTGGTTCTTTGAAAGCATAAATAAAATTGATAGATCTCTAGCCAACCTTAATTAAAAAAGGAAAGAAAAAACTCAAATTTATGCAATAAGGAATGAAAAGGGTAAACCACTGCAGACTGCACATTTCTGTGTGTATTTCTGTGGAAACACAGAAGATTGGTATTTCTTCAGTATTTCACAGTGTATTTCTGTAGAAATATAGAAGATCAATACCTATTTCAAAAACCTTTACTATCATAGGATTGATAACACAGAAGAAATGGACAGATTCCTAGAAACATATGAATTACCAAAGCTGGGTCAAGAACATGTAAAACTGCTGAATAACCCAGTTTCAATTAACAAAATTGAAAATGTAATTAAATCCCTACCAACAAAGAAAAGCCCAGGTCTAGATTCACTGCAGAATTCTACCAGAAATTCAAAGATTTAACGCTGACACTACTCAAACTCTTCAATAAAATTGAAAGGGAAAGGGTTCTCCCTAACTCATTCCTGGAAGCAAACATTACTCTAATACCAAAACCAGAGAAAGACCCAGCCAAAAAAAGAGAACTACAGGTCAATCGCCCTAAAGAACATAGATGCAAAAATTCTCAATAAAATTTTGACAACAGAGTGCAGCAAATCATCAAGAAGATTATATACCATGACCAAGTAGGATTCATCCCAGGAATTCAGGGATGGTTCAACATATGCAAATCAATAAATGTAATCCACTATATCAATGGAGCCAAAAATAAGAACCACATGATCATTTGGCCCAACATTTATTTGTAATAAAAACCTTACAGAAAATTGGAATAGATGGTCTTTATTTCAATATGATGAAAGCCATCTATGACAAATCTACAGCCAACAGTACATTAAATGGCCAAAACAGGCTTTACCCTAAAATCAGAAACAAGACAAAGATGCCCATTATCACAATTCCTATTCAATATAGTGCTGGAAATACTAGCCAGGGCAATTAGACAAGAGAGAGAAATAAAAGGAGTAAAGATAGGAAAAGAAGAAGTTAAATTATCATTATTTGTAGATGACATGGTACTCTACATAGAAAACCGCCAAAACTCCATTGAAAGACACCTAGATAGAATTAATAAATAAATTCAGTAGCGTAACTGGATATAAAGTCAACACTCAAAAATCAATAGCATTCCTATACACTAACAACAAAATCACTGAGAGAGAAATAAGAGAAGCCACACCTTTTATAATAGCACCCAACGAAACGAAATACTCAGGAATTAATCTAACAAAAGAAGCAAAAAATCTATTCAGGGAAAATTATAATACTGTGAAAAATAAACTGAAAAGAACCTCAGAAAATGGAAAGACATCCCTTGTTCATGGACAGGAAGAACAAACACTGTGAAAATGGCCATTCTCCCAAAATTGTTAACAGATTTAATGCAATTCCAATCAAATGCCACTAGCATACCACACAAATCTAGAGAAATCACTCCTAAAATTCGTCTGGAACCAGAAGAGATCTAGAATAGCAAAGGCAATTCTAAGCAACAAAGGCAAGGCAGGAGGCATCACAATCCCTGACTTGAAGTTATACTACAAAACTACTATAATAAAATCAACATGGCACTGGAATAAAAGCAGACCTGAAGATCAATGGAATAGATTAGAAGATACAACTACAAAACACTCAGCCACTTTATCTTTGATAAAGGGACCAAGCACGCCCACTGGAAGAAATATAGTCTCTTCAATAAGTGGTGCCGGAAAAATTGGCTCTCCATAGGCCAAAAACTATAACTAGAACCATGCCTATCACCATGTACTAAAGTCTAAATGGATTAAATACCTAAATATTAAAACAGAAACACTAAATCTGTTGAAGACATAGGGGTAGATAGAAAATTCATGAACAAGAATTAAACCACACATAAAATACTTCACAGAATCAATAATTGGGATGGCGTCCTATTAAAGAGTCTTTGCTTGTCGAAAGAAATCTCCAGCATAGTAAAAAAAACCACAAATTGGGAAAAAATCTTAGTGAATAGTCCCGCAGACAAAGGACTTCTGCCCAGAACATATAAAGAATTTTAAAAAATCAGAACCCCAAAATTCAAAGACCCATTCCAAAAGTGGGCACACAGTTCTCAGATGAAGAAATACAAAATGGCAAATAAATACTTGAAAAAATGTTCAGCATCATTGGTTACTAGAGAAATACAAATTAAAACCACACTGAGATTCCATCTCACTCCAGAAAGATTGGCCAGGATCAAGAAAACTACCAACAGCAAATGCTGGAGAGGCTGTGGGGAAAAGGGAACTCTTCTGCACTGTTGGTGGGAGTGTAGACTGGTGCAATCACTATGGAGGTCAGTCTGGAGGTTCCTCAAAAAGCTGGGATTGGAAGTCCCATTTCACCCAGCTATTCCACTTCTGGACATATTCCCAGAAGAACTGAAAACATCATACCACAGTGATATATATACACTCGTATTTATAGCAGGACAATTTATATTAGCGAGATCTTCAAAACAACCTAAATGCCCATCAGCTGAGGAATGGATGAAAAAGAACTAGTATTTTTATGCAATGGAGTACTACACTGCTATAAAGAATGATCACATTGAGATATTTATAAGTAAATTGATGCAACTTGAGACCATTCTCATACATGAAATAAATCAAACTCACATGTGTAAAAATTGTATAGTCTCCCTGGTGTAAAAAATGGTAAGAGTACGTAAGATTCAAATAACTCAATAATTACAGTGAAAGGATAAGAATCTGCTTTAAAGGGAAAAATAATATCTCAGGGAAAATATGGAAAAGAAAAAGGAAGGGAAAAGAGAAAATGTCTAAAAGTATATAAACACACTTAGGATAGCTAAGATGATTGTGCTACAAACTCTCTAAGTTCTTGGAACAAAACAGTTAACATTCATAGGATTGGAACAATTGTGCATATTATTGTATGGTGATCTGAGAAACTCTTGAAGAGCATTTTGTAAAATAACAAGCCTAGTTATGTGCATACCTCCTTGGTTTGAAGAACTATATTGTCAGTGTTCTGGGCACTTTACTATTGTTTTTTACATGTCTTTTTCATTTCGTGTTTTTCCAGGAATTTATTTTATTTTGTTTCATTTTGTTTTGTTTTTCCCTCTAATACAGAAAGGATAGGTATACATGTAAAGACACATGCAGGTGTAGGAATTCTAAAGTGTTTATGAGAATGGAATATATAATGCACGATGAAATGAATAGCTAATTGAGGAAAACGAGACACTAAGGTACCCAGTGCTGATTCCATAGCGTCATGATGTGAAATCCAGCAATACTGTTACTCTTTGTTCAGTATGATTTTAGTCTGTTTTTGTTTTTTAAAAATTTCAACACACATGAAGGTATGGACAACTATTTTGAAGAGAATGAGAGACATTATGGCAGCTATTGTTCACTTCCCTATTGTTTGGTCTTGAAGATCTAAAATGAATTCATCAGCCTGTTCTGATCAGTTTTATACTATTTTGTTTTGTATGAATTCATTGTATTTGAAAACATGGACAACTATTTGGAAGAAAACACGAGACAACATGATAGACAGTGAAGATCTCTGGTTGTCTTACTTTGAAATCTGTGTCTCTTACATTGTTATCTTATGATCTGTTTTGTTCTATTTTCTTCTTTAATTTTATCCTCTTTAAAAATAAAATTTAAAAATCTTGATATATTTTTTTAAAAAACAAACAATCAAAAACCAACAACAAAAGCAAAATGACAACCACTGCTACAACAACCAAACAAGTACAATACAGGATTTCAAAACAAGATAATAGAAATTTAATTATGGTTGTTATATTGCATACTGTTATCTTCAAAATAGTTGCTCAGGTTACTAGATATAGGCATAAAAGATTGATCAATGTAATTTCTTTGAGCAATTTCTTCCTCTTTTATTATATCTATTGTAGCTTTGAATCTTATTTACTCTTTCAGTTTCTTACACTAGTGATACATATAGTGTTTACACATGCAAGTCTGATTTATTTTCACTTATGAGTATGGTTTCTAGTTGCATCCATTTACCTATAGAAGCCTCTAGTTTATAATTCTTTATGGCTGAGTAGTACTCCATTGTATAAACATACATTTTTAAAAAAACCTCTTTCTCAGTTGATGGGCATTTTGGTTGTTTTCAAGATCTAACTACTACAAATATGTGCAACTATAAAAATGGGTGCGCATAAAATGCTGGGGTATGATGTTGTCAATTCTTCTGGGAAAAATACTCAGAAGGGGAATATCTGGGTTGAATGGGAGCTCTATTTCTAGTTTTTTTGAGGAATCTCCACATTGATTTCCACAGTGGTTGCACCAGGCTACACTTCCACTAGCAATGGAGAAAAATCACCTTTTCCACACAGTCCAGCCAGCATTTGTTGTTGGTTAATTTCTTGATGTTAGCTATTCTTTCTAGAATGAGATGATATCTCAGTGTTGTTTAAATTTTCATTTCTCAATGACCAATGATGTTGAACATTTTTTCATATATTTATTTGTCATTTGTATTTCTTCATCTGAGTGTTGTGTATTCATCTCAGATACACATTTTTGGATTGGGTCTTTAAATTTGGAAGACCCGATTTTTTTCTTTATTCATTCCAGATAAAATGTCCTTTGTCTGAAGGGCAGTTGGCAAAAATATTTTCCCAATCTGTGGGTTTTCTTTTCACTCTGTTGGTGATTTATTTTAATATGTAAAAACTTTTTAATAAGATGACATCTCAGTTGATGATTCTTTGAATTGCTTTCATTGCAGTTTGGTTTTCGTTCATGAACTCTTTGCCTATTCCTATGTCCTAAAGATTTTTACCTACTTTGACTTCCAGTATGTTTAGTGTTTCTGTCTTAATATTTACACCTTTGATCCATTTTGACTGTACTTTATTGCGTGGTAATAGGCATGGGGTCGAGTTTAAGTCTTTGGCATGTAAAAGATCAGTTTTTCCAACACCACTTTTTTTTTTTTTTTTTTTTGGATGGGAAAGCACACTGCATTTTTATTTTTTATTTATTTTTTAAAATTTTATTTAAGGAGAAAAAGAAAGAAAAAACAGAAAAGGGGTACAAGTTATACAGAATTTCAGAAAAAATAAACAGTAGAAAATCACTAGTTAATAGATTACATATTGTCATCTTAGAAATAGTTGTTCAAGTTACAAAATTAAAGCATATAAAGTGGACTTTCAAAAAAAAAGTGACACTGCAAACAGTTCTGTTCAATGGCCCAACAAAACTCAGTAATATGGTTATCTATCTTATACACTTAAATATACATGCAGTTATATCCTTTAGAGCACTTTCTTTTCCTCTCTTTTGTACAATGACAATTACACATTTTGGGTTTTATTACTCCCACAGTTCTTATTACTTTTTTTTAAGAGAGTAAAACCAAATGTGACATAACAGAACAGTCAGTCAAATCAAAAGGATGAACATAATTCAAAATGTAAAAACAAAATACAAGGGATCAACAATGGTTACCATACTGCCTCTTGCTATCTTAAAAAGAATTGCCTATATCATCAGTTACAATAAAATTGAGCAAAACAGTAAAGAAAAAATCCAAAACATTGGAGACATTACAGGACTTCAAAAGAAGATAATAGTCAACCAGAATGGGCATCATAACGAATCTTACTGTCTTCACAGTTGTTGCCTATACTTTCGTATTTGGTACTATCAAGCAAGACAGATTAGAGGAAAATCACTCAAAACAAGATGGTGAGAGCAATACAGGGTTTCAAATCAAGTTAATAGGAAATCCTGCTATTTTTATTTATTTTTCCCTTAATTAAAAAGATAAAAATAAAAAGTAAATAATAAAAAAGGAGATTGAGATAAAAGAGGGCATAACAACAAAACAGTGCAGATCAAAACATAACCATTTAAGCAAAATAGTGTTTCACTACAAGATATCCCAACATAAAAGTAGTTACCATAGTGTCTCTTTCCTTGAAATATTTGAGTATAACTTTGTATACCATAGCATCAAACATATCAAGACAATGTAAAACCATTCAAGAGAATGACAGTATTACAGAGTATTTAGAACCAACTAACAGAAAATGAACAATGGTTTCTGTATAATCTCCTTGTCTATAAAAGTTTTCATTTATATTATCACATATATAAAATCCAATAAGATACAACATGTTAAGACCGATGGAGACAGAAGAACAAAAGCTTGATGGGACTTCAAAACAAGATGATACTAAATCAGCACTAGCTATTATGATGTCTTGTTTTCTCCAAAATAGCTGTTCCTACCATCCAACCTTCTCTGCCTCATTTCTGTTAAGCTCTTTTTCTGTCATTAGTTGTTAGTTTGTCTTCTTCATTTTGCTTTCTGCTCCATTCATTGTGGCCTCTCTGCCACTGTTTCTGGAATCTTGGTATTTTTCTTTTTTAGCATATCCTGCAGTATTCTCTGTAGAGTTGAATTGGTGGTTGCAAATTCCCCTACTTTCTCTTTATCCTGGAAGCACCTTTTTTCCATCAATTTATAGGGACGGTTGTACAGGATAGATCAATCTTGACTGGAGGTTATTATCTTTCAAAGCTTGAATTATTTTGCCACACGCTCTTTGTGATTTGATGGTTTGTGCTGAGAAGTCTGCTGTAATTCTGATGGGTGTTCCCTTGTAAGTGATCTGTTTCTTGTCTCTGACGGCTTTTAATATTCTGTTCTTATATTGGATTTCTGAAATTTTGATTATTATATGCCTGGGTATAGCTCTGTTTGGGTTGTAGGTGTCTGGGATCCTGTATACCTCATACATCTGAGTATCTTTACCTTTTGCTAAATTAGGGAAATTCTCCTGGATTATTTCTCTGAATAGCTTTTGTAGTTCATTTGTTTGTGTCCCTACTTCTTCTTTTATGTTCTTAACTCTTAAATTATATATCTTCTTATCATCTTCTAGGCTTTGTATTATTGCTGTTTGTTTTCTTGTATTTTTAAGAAGTTTTTCATTTCATTCTCCCACATTACAAATCTGCCCTCCAGTTCAGATAATCTATCCTTAGTTTCTTTCAAGCTGTTATGCCAGCTTTCAATAGAGTTTTTAGTTTCCTGGTAATCTCTTTGAACCTGCTTCATACATTCTATGTTTTCTTTATTTTCTCCATCAAAAAATTATCTCCTTTTTTTCTGTTCTTCCATTCCACCATCTGTTTTTTCTTGGGTGGTGCTTAGCATTTCTCTAACTATTCTATGTATATCTTGCTTATTTCATTAAATACTTCACTTTTGAGCTCATCTGTGAGGCTCCAGAGATATTGCTTTATGTCTATTGGTGCCATGTCTGATATTGCATGTTTTATGTCCTCATTCTCCTTTGCATTTACCTGTCCTGGATCAGTGTTCTCAGGATTGGGGACTGAGGACCCTTTCTTTTTGCTCCCTCTTCCCATACTTTTTGTTCCTTCCATACAAGCAAATATAGGAGGCCTAGATTTTTTCTTTGTCGGTTACAGTTTGTTTGAATCCGCCGGCTAGGTGTTCCTGTCAACTGCATTATACTAGGGAGACACAGACCTGGGCAGCCTCTGCTGGGCCTGCCCCTCCAGGTCAGTCAACCTACTGAAGGCTTCACTGCTAGGGTGCACCGCCAGACGCTGTGACCTGGTTTGGGCTAGCCTACTGAGTCTTAGTCAGAAGCATCACCCAGGCTACGTGCTCCGCACCAATCCCTCTTGAGAGTGGAATATGCGACTAAAGTCACTGCAGTGTCCTATTCCAGCTAGTCTGCCCATTCCCAGAATGTCATTTTTTTGGAGCCTCCTAGTCTATGGAAGGGTCCCCATTCCTCTCACTCACCGCAGGTCAATGCAGGGCTCCCTGCCAGTCCCACTCTCAACTCCATTTGCTGACTCCCGCTCTCAGAGCTTTTGTGCATCTCTCTCCCTGTTGTTCTGATTTGGACACAGCAGTGGCAGCAGGAAATTCAAATCGCGGCTTCCAGAGGCATGGGTTCCAGCTTCGGTGCTGAGATTTTATCTGTTCCAGTTATAGCACCAGGATTGCATTTCCAGTTGGTTTCTCTCAGCTTAGTTCATTCCTGGGTCAGCAGGTATATCTCCCCTTGCTTAGGACTCCTCACACCACACCATTCCTGGATTCTAAGCTGGGTGTCTCAGAGAGCCTCTGTAGCTGCTGTTATCTATCTGCCATGTTCTCCTGGAAGTTCCCCAACACCACTTATTAAAGAGATTTTCTTCCGTTGAACATGTTTGAGCCTCAGTCACCTTCACCCTATTCTACTTTAATAAAGGTTTATAAATCTGTACTATATCTCATGCCTTTAATTAAGATCAGTGTGAATTCTGGTGTAAGCACGCATGTTGAGACCCCCTGAGGTGGCACAACACCCTGTCAATCATTCTTGTCAATCTCAGGTAGAGATTCATGGGAAGCACCTGGCCTAGATATAAATCTTTTAAATTCCAAAACCCTGCCTTTATTCAGGACTGCTGTTGCTACTTGTATGTGCTATGACTTGTGTGCAGTGTTTTTACTCATCTGTCACCCTGGCACCATTTTTCTGCCTGTACCTACCTTTTGCTGAAATGGACTTGTCCTAAATATAACTTCCCAGGATCTTCAATGAATGTAGCTGCTTACCACTTGCTACTGAATGTACACATGGCAATTCTTTACTCATCATATACAAGAGCCTGAACTATACCTTCCCACAACAAATAAACAGGACCTCATTAAAAGCAAGATAAATTAAATTCGTGCTTGTACATGCAAGGATTCAGCACCATAAAGATTAAATGGCATGTAACAATCTATAAAATTAATATACTTCCAATAAAAATCCTAATATAACTGCTTTAAGGACCTTGAAGATACTGATTTTAAAGCTCACATGAAAGGATTAAAGACCTATAAATAGTCAAAATAATTTTGAGTGGTAAAACATAGAAGTAGATAGACCAGTTAGCAAAACATATGACATGCAAAGTCATTTTAGTATAATTGTCTGTTTTTATTCATATAAAGATAAAATAAATTTATAAACCGACTCAAGAACCCAAATAGAGACCCAAGAACAGAGAGGCTCTGGGTATGTGAGAGCAGGGCCTGACAAATCAATAGTGAAATACAGGTTATTCCATGGTGGTGTCAGAACAACCAGAAGAATTTGTGGAAAGATTAAAGTCAATTCTCCACACACAGGATTAAATATCTCTGAACCATATGATATTAGAACCAAAAGAATTAGCCATAGATATCTTGACCATGTAGAAGAATTTTTAAGACACCAAAAGTAGTCACAAAATAAAATATGATGGAATTAGACCACATGAAAGATTTAAAGATTTATAACAGAAAGAGTAGCACAATTAAATATAAAAGATAAGTGATAGTGTGTTTTAAAAGTTCTTTCTTTTCCTTTTTTCAAAAAAATTTTGCAACAGGGTCTCACTCACTAGTCTAGGCTGATATTGAATTCACTATGTACTCCGAGCTGATCTTCACCTAATCCTCCTGCCTCAGCCTCCTGAGTCTGGGATTACAGGCATGTGCCACAAAGTCAGATGATGAGTGACAGTTTAAAAGAATATTTATGACATATGTAGCTACCAAAGGAGTGGTAGTCATAATCTAAACTAAGACAAATTAATAAGGAAAATATCTCTACAGGAAATTGGGAAAATAGTACGTTATCAGGTTCTAACCTAGATCCCCAATCTCCCAAACAAGTGTATGGCATAGGTTAAATAAAAAAAGACATAATGGTGCGATTTTTAGGGCTCCAGGTGGGTCAAAACCCTTTAATTAAGTTTGAGACTTCAAGGGTTAAGACAAAAGCTTCTCTGATCAGTCCACTTATATTAGGACCAAGAACAAAAGGCAGAGAAACTAAGGAAAGCACAGGCAATGAGCAGGACCTTGGAAGTCACTTCAAGGACATCTCCAAGTCATGAATCAAGTCAATTTAGTAGCACTGTGTTATCATGAAGACATGGTAGAAGTTGACCTTAGGAATAATTCCTGCAGCTGCAGTCTT
Organism: Cavia porcellus; assembly: GCF_034190915.1. Lineage (NCBI taxonomy): Eukaryota > Metazoa > Chordata > Mammalia > Rodentia > Caviidae > Cavia > Cavia porcellus. Next base: position 4,582,628 of record NW_026947512.1, read on the forward strand.
TATCTTTTTAATTGGGGTTGGAGCCAAGTGTCCACAGCTGTGGCCTTATCTTGCCCTTGGAGGTATCTCTAGCCTCACAGGCCACTACAGGCCTCAGCCAGGACCAGTGATTCATAGAGGTTTACTTACTATGAATTAACTCCTGTCACCAGGCAAGGGGCCAAGGCCTAGGACAGACTCACAGATAAACATAGAAAGCCAATTAGTAAAATTTAAATCCTGCTCAGAGCCACTTCATAGTGGTCGCCAACAGTATGTGAAAGGATTCCAATTACAAAACAAAAAAGAAGAAGAAGAAGAAGGGGAAAGACATTCAGCCTTAGGAATAATCAAGAAAATGCAATTACATTTTACATTCATTAGACTGTAAAATTTGACAACCTCCTGATGTGATTCACTGAGACATGAACAACAACACTTACGTAGTATTCCTGAAAAAAATGGGTAGCTCAGTGAAATTATGTGTAAATCACAGGCAAACCCTGTGCTCTTCAAATATGTCATTGTCATGAAAAAGAAAGAAAATCTGTTCCAGATTAAAGGAGATTAAAGAGACACAGCAGTTAAATACAATATGCATCCTGGGCCAGAAAACAATATTTCACTAAAAGGACTCAATAGGCAATACTGGTGAATTTGGCAGTACTATGTCAATGTTAAGTTTCTTTAATTTAGTAATTTTGCCATAATTACACAAGAGAATGTCATTGTTCTTTGGAGTTCTATGCGGGAATATGTGTAACAGAAAACTCACAATTCCTGTAACTTACTCTCCAACGATTTGATGAAAATAACATAAAAGAAGTTCATCTGCAAAGAAGGTGAGGAAAGAGGGAAAGAGAGAGGAAGAGAAAGAGAAAGAAGGCTAATGTAGCAAAATGTTGTTAAATTGTTGAATGCAAGTGAAGGATGTACAGAGGTCACTATATCATTCAAGCAACTTTTAAAGACTACAAATTGCTTGTATAGTCCTTTAAAAAGTAATGTAGTAATGATGTTTATTGTGTTGTATAATAATACTAATGTAGTTTGCTGATGACGTGATAGTAGTATACATAAAGATGAATATATCTATATCCTATATGTTATACCAATTAAAATTGAGAAAAACAATAGAATTCTGTATTTCATCTTTTAAGAAAAATATTACATTTTATAATGGGTATTACATGCTAGTACAAGTCATTTCTATAAATAACTATAGAAATGTTGGGGTAAAGAAGTTAAATATTTTACTGATAGGGCTATACAACCAACAAAACAGGAAATACTCCCCTTAATAAATTCAAATGTTCAAGGGGAAGATGGCAGATCAGAAACTAGCAAGGTAAAGAGCCTCTCTGAGAGAAACAGCTCAGACACTAGAATTTAACGTCATGGAGAAGACTAGACAAAAGGAGAGAGATTCTCATGACCCAGGAGGAAACTAAGGTCGGGGTGGGGGGACAAGAAAAAGAAAAAAGAAAAGAAAGACATAGACAGAATGCTGTAGCCAGATGCGCTATCACCAGAGCTGGTCCCACAGTGTGCGAGGCACTACTGGAGTCAGAGGACACATGGTCACAGTGCAACAGGGAGTTGGTGAGCCCAAGGGCCCCAGTGGGGGGATGTGTCTCAGTGGAGAATGGAGCCAGTGTGGAGATCTGTGCCAGACTACAGTGAGTGCATGAAGTTTGCTCCTCCCTTGGGAGGAGGTGATTGGCTGGGCAACATTTTGGAATTGGGCAGAATGGGCTTGAGTCCAGGATGGTAGCAGCTTCAGCTGACCACTCATGGCGCAGAGCAGGATCTCCTGTGTGAGATCCAGTAGCCAGGGATGAAGCCCCACCACCACCACCAAGCTGTCCTGAACTGGTTCATTCCATGGAGCACACACTAATGTGGTGAAAATCTCCAGTGGTTGACCAGCTCAGAGGGGAGGGGCCAGGCTGCACCACCCCTGCTTGTATCTCAGTAGTCAATAGCAGATTGGAGAGGGCAGCAACCCTTAGCCAGCATGCTTCAGAGTAATCGTAACCAATACAGAAAGGGCCTGGGACCTCTACTATACACTTGTTTGGAAGAAACCAGAAACATGACAAGAGAAAGAAACAAAAGGAAGTCTGTAGCCTCTAACCCAAACAATATTGGTCCAGGAGAGGTAAACACAGAAGAGCTTGAGGGCAGCATACCTGGATATGGGAAGCAACATCATCTGACATAAAGAAATATCTTAGTGACATAGAAGAACTCAAAACAGAAATGCTAGTACAATTAAAGCAAGATATAAGAAGATTAATAAAATAATAAGCACCTCTCAAGAAGACACAGATGGAAGAATGGAAGAAAAGAAGGGAAATCTTCAATGAAGAATATTAAAAAAATTTAGAATACATGAAACATATTACCAGAGATTACCAGGAAATTACCAGGAAAACTCCATTGAAACCTGGCAAAACTGCTTGAGAGAAACTAAAGATAGACTATCAAACCTTGTGATCGTGAAAGGAAAAATCTCTTAAAAATAACAAGGAACCAAGAAGTAGCAATATAATGGCTAGAAGATGACAAGAGGATCTATAACTTAAAAATAAAAAATGTGAGTGAAGAAGCAGAGGTAAACACAAAGGAAACACAAAGGCTAGTTACAGAAATAATTAAGTAAAACTTCCCAAGCACAGGAAAAAGAAATGATATTCAGTTATATCAGGCATACAGAACTCTAGCCAGCTACAAACAAATAGATCTATACCCAGACATATAACAATCAAGATCCCAGAATTTCAACATAAGAAAAGAATATTAAAAGCGGTCGCAGAAAAGAAACAGATCACCTATAAAGAAAAACCCATCAAAATCATGACACACTTCTCGACAAACCATCAAATCAAGAACAACTTGGAAAAAGTATTCCAAGCCCTGAAAGAAAATAACCTCCAACCCAGATTGATGTATCTTGAAAAACTATCTCTCAAAATTAATTGAGAAACAAGATGCTTCCACGACAAAGAGAAACTGGGGGTGTTCGTGACCACCAATCCAACTCTATGGAAAATGCTGAAGGATATTCTAGAGAGAGAGAGAAAACCCCAGGGTTTCAGGAACAGTGGCAGAGAGGCCACGCTGAGTGGGGCAGACAGTGAAATGAAGGGGAAAAGCAGACAACCAAAGGCAGAAAAATAGTGTAGCAGAGATGAGGAGAGAAGGTTGGCCATAATAATAATATAGATGGCCTTGATACACTAGCAAAAAGAAACACAGGAAGATCAGGAGACAGGGTCCATCAAGATGATATGTATAGGAAATATAATGTGACAGGGAACCAGAGAGAAATAGGGGTAGCTCGCCCAGCAACCGCAGATAGGTTGGAAAGACATGACACTTTTGTGCAGTGGAGAACTACTTAGTTATAAGGAAAGAAAACTTGAAGCTTTTGTAGGTAAAGGAATACAACTTAAGATCAAGCTCAGGGATAAAAAGGTTCAGAACCACTTAGATAGATAGTGAGTTGCCTCCTTAATCTAAAAACTAAAGGAGTTAGTGGGATACAAAATGTACAGTGCATCCTATGAAAGAGAAAAGGGGGGAACTGTCTAAAAGGGTAGCAGAGGACATTATTAATATTGTACCATGATTTAAAACCCACATTGCTCCCACTGCTGTGTTTAGTTTGGTTATATTCTGTTCCAGTCTATCTATTTGTACTAGATTTGAAGGTACAGATAGCTATTCCCAAAATAGCAGGATATACTATGGTAATCATCTTTAATTTCCTATTGATTTAATCTGAAACCTTGTATTACTTACACTGTCTTATTATGATTGATATTATTTGAATCTGGTTTGTTAGATCCCTGTCTTGTCTTGACTGATTTTATTCGAATCTGTTATGTTTGATAGTATCAAGTCTGAGAGTATAGGCGACTACTCTGAAGATGGTAAGATTCACTAGGATACCCATTCTAGTTTGACTATTACCCACTTTTGAAGTCCTATAATGTCTCTAATGCTTTGTTTTTATTGATATTGTTCTGTACTGCTATGTTCAATTTTACTATGCCTGATGATTTAGGCAAGTCTATTGAAGATAACAAGAGACATCATAGTAACCATTGTAGATCACCTTGTATTGTGGTTTCAAACCAAATACTGTGTACATCCTTTTGTTTTGAAAAGCCCCTTTTGTTTTCTTTCTCATTTGTATTATTTTCAAAATAAAACAAGAAATTCAAATGTTCATAAAGGTATGCATATATGTATTATATATGAATATTAATAGTAGATATTTAGTAAAAGATAAATTATATTTTTTATGTGATGGGATACTAAACAGCAATAAAAATAAATGAAATAGCTATTAGTATCTACGTGGATAGGTTTAGAAAATTTTGAGTTATAAAAGCAAGTGTAAAACAGTCAAATCATTCCTATACATTATCTTTATCAGTTAAGGCTGAGCTGACAAAGTACGATAGCCTGTGTGACTTATAAGCAAAAGGAAATTATTTTTTAAAGTTCAAAATCAGGGTACCAGCATGTGTAGGTTCTGATGAGGTCCCACATCCAGGCTGTGGTCTGTTGACTTACCACTCTCACATGACAGAAAGACAACAAGGAAGTTATTCTGTGGCCTCTTGTTATAAAAGGCACTAATCCCATCTCAGACTACACTTACATGACCTAATTGCCTCCTATAGGTCCTATCAACAAATATCACCGTATCGGGATTAGAGTTGCAATGTATGAATTTCAAGGTCAGCAGTCAGTCCATTTCATAAATTTTCACTTGGAGACAGACATGCACAGAGGGAGCGCAATGTGAGGAGACAGAAGGAGGAGACAACCACCTACAAGCCAAGGAAAGAGGATTCTGTGCATCTGTCAGAATGAAGCAGCCCTGGTAACATCTGGATCTCAGACTCTGACCTGCAGAAACAATTTTAAAACAATACATTTTTGAAGTCATCAGTTGTAGTATTTTCCTATGGCAGCCCTAATACATTGTTTACAGCTTGCAAGACAACTCTGTTACATTTTAGAAGGTATGTTTTCAGCACAGGAAAAAAAAAACTTGGCTCAAAAATGTAAGCCAAGAAGTAGACATATTATTTAACAGGATGTGCTTTTTAAAATCTTAACAGTTTAGTTATTTTTTAACCTTATATAGAGATTTTTCTTTAATAAACCTAGTGGGTCAGTCTTATGGAGCAAGGGAAAACAATTCCTTCCCAAGTAAGGATGAGAAAAAGAATTCCCAAACTTCCCTCAGAGAAGATTGTTGTAATAACCATAATTAACTCTAAGAAGTTTAATAATAAATCATGAGATCTCATGGGCATAATAAATGCAACTAAGGAATTATTTTAATATAGACTTAATGGAATAAACACAAATTCAACTCCAGAGCTGCATTAATTATAAATGTACTACAAATACATTAAACTGTATGGGAAGTCAAATTTTAAAAGAGTTCAGTTTTCTTAGCATAGATCTTGGAGCATGATAATTTAAAAGTTATTTGTTATTAGAAAGATAGGGGCACAATAATATATAATTTTAGCTGTCTTAAAATCATTTCAGTAAGGATAAATTCTGCTATAAATTCATGATACTTTGCTAGAGAAAAATATGAAGTAGAATAAAGCACAGAATGTGAATGTGCCCCAAGAAAGAACTCCTTTAAGACCACCTATAGAATTCTGCAATTAAATTAAATACATGAGTTTTCTTGATATCAAATTACTGGTTCCTTTCTATCCTTCTCTGATATTGTGAGCATTATAAAACTCTTGTTTTACATGTACAAAGCGGTGCCTGGAATATGGTTTATTGATGAATGAGACAGACTGATAAGAGTCCATCTTTATTGGATTTTATAAAGTTAGAGCAAGCTTATTGACTGTTAGAAGCATACCTATCAATTGCAAACTCTTGATTCTGACACCCAATCTGAAATGATGGATATACATATACACACAACTGACTAGATAAATGAAAGTTTGAATTAAAGTACTCAGGTTTAAATATATCCAAGTCAGTACTTTGATAAAGGGTCACAGAATTCTTTCTTAGGCCACAGATTCTTTAAGATGAAAAGACTTTTGGAAATCATTTTCTCTAATCATAAACTGTACATGGGAAACTCATTCAGGTGGTCATCTAACCTGTTCCTTTATACTTGAAGTAATCTGAATGAGAAAAGTTTCATGTATCCATTAGGTATTCCATTCTACCATCCTCCTGCTCTAGTTATTCACAATGCTTTCCCTAAAATTTGTGTCAATTCCTAGAGTTAGGCAAATCTATTCATAAGTCTCAATTTGTCTTCAGGAGATACAAGAAAGAAATCCATCTTAATGATAGTATCTAAAGAGAAATCATATTTCCAACTGAAACTATTTCTAACTACAAAATAAACACATTTTTGTACTTCAATAAATGCCAGGGACACAATCAATTTACAATCAAAGAGATGAAGAGAAGTTGGGGCTGGGGGCAATAATTTAATTACAGAGCAACTTTTACAAAAGAATTTTTGGTCCCTCACTGCAGACTGTCTACTAACTTGTATCTAATACAAGACAGGTTAGATACTAACTTGTATCTAAACTAGTTTTTGCAGCTAGTAAGTCTAAGGAATATCACTACAGGAAGCCAAGAAAGTACTGTCCCTAGAGAAGTGGAGGAAAACCAATTATAGTGAAAGGAACTGTTATGGTTTAGATCTGGAATATCCCTCAAAGGCCTGTGTATCAAAGGGTTGTTTCCCAGCCCATGTGTTGGGAGGTGGCAAAAACTTTTAAGAGGTGGGGCCTAGTTAGAAGTCTTCTGGTAGTATCAGGGATGCCTTTGAAGGGAATATTTGAATCCTGGTCTCTCCTTTCTTCGTTTGGTTCTTGGATGTCAGAAGGTGAACCCTTTTGTCTGTGATACCCTCCCACCACAATGCACTGCTTTGCAGGCCCAGTAGCAATGGGGTCCACTGTTCAGGGAATGAAGCTTCTGAAATTATTAGCCAAAATAAGCACTTTCTCTCTTTCTCTCTCTCTCTCTCTCTCTCTCTCTCTCTCTCTCTCTCTCTCTCTGTCTCTCTCTCTCTTTTTTGTCTTTCTCTTTTTTTATCAGTACCAGGGATCAAACTCACGACCACACACTTGCAAGGCAGGCACTTATGCTGCTGAGCTAAATCCTCAGCCCCGGCACTTTCTCTTTTTAAGATCTCTTATTTTAAATTGATTTATTTCAGGTATTTGTTGCAAAACTGACTAAAACAGGAAACTTCAGAAAACATAGAAAGATAATAATTGTACAGATTTTTTATTTTAAAGGGAATAAAACAGAACAATAAAATGAAACAAAACAAAACAGTGATAAGACAGTAGGAAACCCACAGTAGTTACTATATTGCATATTGTTGTTCTCTAAATAGTTGCTCAGACTCCTGACTTTAGGCTTGCAAAGTCTACCAATCAAACAATACAAGCATTAGGTTGTTTCTTTACTTCAGCTGTTATCATCTCAGCCTGTGTTCCTCTGAATCAGCCAGTTGCTTATTATGGAGTAGGGGAGATGGGTTTTTCTCTCCCTGCCCTTGCACTGGCTGTTTCATGGTAGAGGGTGGAGGCAGAAGGTGGCATCTTTCCTGTTTCTCCCCAGCTAGCAAGGCCACCACTGGCACGTGGGAAACTGTGTACCCACCTTCTTGTTTCTCCCCAGGTGGTAGGTTCACTTCTGGCTCACAGGGGGCTATTTTATCTTCCTTCCTGTTCATTCCTGACTTGCAAGGCCACTGCTGGCACATGGAGGGCTGCATAGCTTCCTACCTATTTCTCGCTGGCCATCAGAGCCTCCGCTGGCACACATTGGGCTGCATCACTTCCTTTCTGTTTCTCCCCAGCCACTCCAGATTGTTTATAATTGTTTTTAATTCTTCTATCCCCCAGAAGGGAGATCATACTAAAACATCAGTAATTCTTAGTTACTTTTCCCTCATTGCTGGGACAAAATACTCAACTCTCAAAGTCAAAAGAGGAAAGGTTTATTTAGCTCACAGTTTGTTGAGGTTTCAATCCCTAATCAACTGGCTCCAAAGCAAGACGGCACATGGCAGAGGAGCAACTGTTTATGGTGGCAAAAACATCAAAAGCAATAAGAGCAAAAAGAGAGAAGCAAGCAAGGCTCTTTCCTCTCTAATATTGTATGCAGGCTACGTACCCTAGATTATCCAGGTAACAAACTGCCATCTAACTTAGTACACAAGCAAACCAACACCTAATTTAGGATATATATTTGTAAGAAACATCTGGCTTCAGCAATCACAAAAAAACCAAGTTTCAGCGAATGCCAGACAGGGAATTCAATAGACCAAGCCCAAATAAAGCAAATGCTTCACTGTACCAATGTCTTAGTTATTTTCCTCATTGCTGAAACAAAATATCTAACATCCACAAAGTTAAGGGAGGAAAGATTTATTTAGCTTACAGTTTGTAGAGGTTTCAGTCCATTATTTGCTGACTCCAAAGCAGGCAAAGTAGCACATGGGAGAGGGACACCAGTTTGTGGCAGAGGAAATCAGCAAAAAGAACAAACACAGAAAGGAGGGGACAAGCCTCTTTCCACCCCTTATATTGTGTGCAGGCTACACACCCTAGTTCAGGTGTAGAGTCACATCCTTAATGCCATCGTTACCCTATCAATCAATCACACACTCTAGATTCAGCTACCTCTGCAAAAGCCCTTCTGAAACTTCATAAGGCTTTGGGAGGGCATCCAGACACAAAGCCTAACAACAAATTAAGTGAATTCTCTACTCTGTTTCCGTGTTCAACCTTAAAGTTCACTGGTCACAAGACTGGACAGAACTCTGAACCTCTTCTGGTTTTGAGTGCTACCATATTGCACTCAAAATCTTTGTTCAAATAAACTCAGCTAAATTTAATTTGTCTGAAGTTACTATTTTACAGAAGATCCATTGTTATTAAGGTGGTTGTTTTCTGAGAATAAGCACAAAGTCAATTAGTTTAGTCAATGAAGATATGTTTTAGACAACTTTCAAGAAAAATCACGAGTTCTTTGTAGCACTTACTGTAAGCATTAATTTTTAAAATAATATTTGCACTAGAAATTAAGTAAATGGAGACTAATATAATAGGGAAATGTTAGCATTTTGCATATTAAACATGAACGATGTCAGGTTTAATACAGGTTTTGCCCATAATTTTCCAAAAGAAAGAATAGTTTTACTGGTCCATTTTCAACTATTCTCAATGTCTTCCCTTCAACTTCTGTGAGTTCATATCTAGATTATGTTTCCCAAGAGCTCTCATCAAGAGTCGCCAGCCAAATAAACATTATTTCCATTTACTCACCTTCTCAACTTGACCTCGAACACCTATCTATTAATATGCCCAGCCTCGCCTCTGACCTACGTGTCCCTCTTTTCTAATTATCTCCTTAGCCACATGTATGTTTATCTGTCATCTATCTACATAGACAACATTTACAGAGTTTGCATTGGTATTGAGCTAGAAATACGAGCATTGAGATAAAGATACCGTGCCAACAACTTGGTAAGAAACAAGTAAACAAATTTGTATTACAATGTTGAAAGTGCCACCAAAGTCAAACATCACTGTTGGAAGTACAGAGCAAAGACCTATACTCGGAGGAAAGATTGTCTGAAATTTAAAGGAAAAATAGAAGGTGAAGAAATAGCAGACACAGAACAAAGAGATACAAGAAAGCAAGATGTGTTTGGAGAAACTAAAGAAGGTTGGATGAATAATCAGATAACTTTAAAAAGGTGAACAAAGACAAGGTGGCAGATGGTTCTTCCTGCAATTCTTGTTTGAGCTCCTGGGAAGAGGGTGCTCAGTTTCTATCCACCTACATACTTTTAATTATTTTAGCTACGCATACTTTTTTCAGAGGTACACTCTATTCCTTCTGCTTTCTCCAGCTTTCAACCGCGGGTGGGGTGAACTGTCCTCACAGATTCATTTTGAGAATTTAGAATAACTTTTAAAAGCTTCCAAAGGTAAAATATTCAAAGCAAGAAAAGGGATCATTACTTGAAAAAAAAAAAAAATACTGGGTAAATTGACAGGTTCCTATCCAAATCCTTCTCCAACTTTTGCTCTCAAATACTACGAAATACTAAGAGTATCCATGCCTCTGTGAAGGGGAAAACGTCTCTAGTTCAAATCTTCGTGAGGAAATTACAAACTCAGCTGTGGTTTGGCGGCAGGCTTCTGAGTTGCTTGGGCGGCTGCTGTCACGGGAGGCAGGGTGAGGGGCGCAGCGCAGGCCGAGCGCGGGGAAGTCGGGGTGAAACATGGCGCCCCGGCCTCCGCTTCTGCACCCCTCCTCCTACCCCTGCACTGACTCCACAGATTTGCTACTCAGGCAGCATCCTCTCCGGTACCCGCCTGAACGCACCGGCTAGGGAACGTAAAATCCCGAGGGGAGGAGCAGGGTCTGTGGGGACCACCCCCCGCCCGCCTCTCCGTCCGCGGGAGAGACACCCCCTCCCCCCCCCCGGCCTTCCTCCGGGCGGTGTCCGGCTCTCCCCGGCTGCCGGCGGCCGCCCCAGACCCAGGGCGGTGCCCGAACCACCAGCAGAGGGCGCTGCCTGCTCGTGCTTCAGGCGCCGCCCAAGCTTCCACCCAACTGCGCAGGCCCGGAGGCTTGCACCGCGCTGCCTAGCAACTGGTTGATTCAGCCCACCCTTCAAGGGAAAGCAGGCACACACACCCTCCCGGACCCGCCTCCCACTCCTGATAGATGAGCCTCCCAGCCAACCAGGCTTCGAATCTTCCTTACGTCTCGCTCCCTGGCCCCGCCCAGTATTGTTATTCACCCGTGACAAACGAGGTGCAGCCTCTAGCCCACTTCAAGGAAAGTGAGCTCCTGGAGCTCCAACTGAGCTGTTCGCCCCGGTTACGTGGACCCCTATTGATGTCGGGCAGTAAGCATCAAACTGAGCATAAGCATTAAAACAAACTGGTCTCTGAGCTTCTCAACTTCAGTCCAGCAGCAGAGGATAAGTAAAGGAGGGTGTGTTACATACCGGAAGCCCTACTAGTAAGTGGCAAGCAATCTGGCTTGATTAGGAGGTCTGCAGATGTTTCGTGGAAGAACTTGACAGCAGAAAAATGAGGAAGTTAGCTGAGCAGGGTGAGTGTTGTGGGTAGGAAATAGAGTCCCGATAAGAGAAAGTAGCCTTGCTGAAGAGGGAGGGGAGCAGGGAATAGGGAGAAGGTTAAGGGGGTGGGGGAGGAAGAAGTGCACACTTAAATCGGGAAGGTGGCAAAATCAGACTTATATTCTGTAAAGATCACTCTGAAGTCATTTCAGAGAACGCTTTGGAAGAAGTCAAGACAGGAGTTATAAATTAAACATTCTGCCATTAGTGATTTGTACTTATGTGAAAAATTTTCTTGCCATTCCGGATTATAGGTTCTCTGAAGACAAGGAAAAAATATTAGCAGGTTTTGTCTTTCTTTTGTTGCACCACAGATTATTGGATCTTTTATTGAGTGATCAAATGTATAGTAACTGCAAGGTTTTGAACCTAAGAACTAGACAAAACTCAAAATTGTCAGAGAGCACCTAATCTGTAGGTACAGTGTACGTCACATTCTGAGAACTGGTGGGCCTGTGGCCTGAGAAGAGCATCAGTCAGGATCTGTACTTTGACAATCGTTACACTGGGCTAAGTTGCTCACACTAACACTTCCTCAAAGTAGCTTGCTTTGGGGACTTTGGAAATGTGGGTTGGTGATGAATACGAAGAGTTAACAAGCGCCAAACTGAAGCAGTAAAGCAGTTTTTGGAAGAATGGCTGAGATAGATATTTGAGGTAGTGGTCTAGGGCTTCAGAAAGAAAATGTATTTAGTCAACTTTTTCTGTAATAGACCAGATAGTGCATACATATGGGCCATATGATCCCTGTCATAGTTCCTCAATTCTGCCATGATAATGCAAAATTAATTATAGAGACAATGTAAACAAATAGGCATGATTGTCTTTCCAAAAAACATAACTTTACAGACAATGGCGCAGGGTTGGCCCAGGCATCATATTTTTCTATGATTTCTAGAGGTGAGTGCCACTGGAGATGGAAAGTTTGGACTATAGAATACCTCAGGAAATCAACGAGGTGGCCTACACCTCTCCCCATCTATACCTCTGTAATACCAGGATCTTATAGGTGTTATGCAAATATTGAATCAAAGCTATCCATGAATGCAATATTAAATAGAACCTTGTAAGATCTCTCCACCAGGAATTCTTGATGTAACTCACAGAGAATCAAATAGTGGTGACCAAAATATCATTTTGTTTGACTGATTTGTATTCCTCTTTATTTTCCTCATTTAGTTGTGCTAGATATTATGCTAAGTGTTTTTCATATGTTCACACAGAATTCTCATAAACCCTGCAAGAAAGGTGACTTTTATTCTCACCTTAAGGATAAAGATATTGAATGTTACAGGTTGAATTCTATCCCTCCAAAAATGGTATGTTGAAGTCATAACGATCAGTATCTCAGAAATATTAGAATGAGATGAAATCCTAGGATAGGATGGACTTCAGCACGACTGGTGTTTTTATCACAAAACGGCCATGTGAAGACACAGACACAGGAAGAATGCCATATAAAATAGAGGATTAAAGTGACATATTCTATAAGCCAAGGATCATCTGGAGCTACCAGAAATTAGGAAAAAAGCATGGAAAAAGTTTCTCTCAAGAATGTTCGGAAGAGCTTTTTTCCATTGATATCATCTTGATTTTGGATTCTGGCCTCCAGAATTGTAAAACAATAAAGTTCTTTTAGTGTAAGTGACTTGAGTTTTTGATACCTCCGTATGTCAACTGTAGGAAATGAATGTACTGAGATTCAAGAATTTGTCTCGTGTGCAGGGTCACCCAACTATTTTGAGACAGAGTTAGTATTCCAATCCAGGACCGCTTGGGTCCCAGATCTATGCTTTTTTGATAATGCTGGCATGAATCCGTCTTTCATTTTACTTTACTGTGAGAAAGTAATGTAAAAGCCAACATTGACTCATATGAGAAAAATGATTCCTCCTTTTCTTTTCTCACTCTGCAATATTTTTCTTGTGAACAACACTCCTTTCTTTCTCTAGAAGAACTCTACTGATGTTTAAAGATGTTTCTGTTTCTAATGCTGTCTTATATAGTCACAAGCTGCAAGTTCTTTTTACTCTTTAAGAAATCTCATTTTGTTAACTTTTACTGGTTTTTAATAAAGGACACGACCTATATATGGCATACTTCTTTCACAAATTCCTCTTGACCCATGCCTTAGTGACGGTCTCTTCAGTGTAATCAATAAATGCTTCTAGGTGATGTTTCCTGGAAAGTGAGAGAAGGTAAAGTGAGAAAAAGTACTTTCAGGCTGTGTAAAATGGGTTATCTCCATTTTCAGCCTGAAACGACACAAGCAATGACACAAGCAATATTTACCCTATTTTCAGAGAAACTCAGGCTCAGAAAAGGTTAAATGACATGCTTGAGGTTCAAGATTATATGAAGATTTCAAATATTCCTGTCTCCAAAGTTTGTGTGGCTCAAAAGATTACTTTCCCCCCTTTGCCTTTGCCATACAATTACTCTCCCCATCTTTGGTCACCTTAATATGACCTTAATTTGGTCACCTTAATTTTGGTCACCTTAATTTGGTATTACCAAATTAACACTGGCTTTTCCCATTTCCTTCCCAAGTAGTCACTTGGAATTTTCATTTTTTATTCACGTGTCACTAAATCTTTATACCTGTATCATTTAGACTTTATTAGAGGAATGGATTTAATATAAAAATATATTATATAAAGGATTTACTAAGTGGGTTTACAGTGGCCACCTATGGAGTCAGGAGTAGAAGAATGTAAAATGGTCACATGCACACTAGGGAATCTGGGGACCCAGTTGAACTCGAAGGCTGGAAGCTGATTGTAGAGTCCTCAGTCCTTGCTGGAAAGCCGAAGAGTCTGTGTTGGAAAGTGAAAGAGTCTGGAAGCCTGAAGGAAGTGGAGATGAATATCCAAAGGCAATGGTAATGACTGGAGCTCCTCTGAAGGCTTCCTTCTTCTTTCCCTTTTTATTCCATCCAGGCTGCAAGTCTATTGGTGGGAGGCACCCACATCCAGGGTGGGTCTTCCCTCCTCAATCTTCAGCTTACCTGTCAGTCATTCAGATACATCCAGAACTGTGCTCTACTAATCCAGCAGGCATTTGTTAGTCTAGTCAAGTTAATGTCATGATTGACTATAACAGTTCTGTCCCAAAATTGGCTGGGTGTAAGACTGTGAAGAAATCTTCTCAGGCATGCTTTTATCTTTGATCACTTGGCAAACTTTAACAAGGCCTTGTGCAATACCTTGGACAGTGACAATCTTACCTAACCAATCTCTTTTCCTGCATCCTTAAAGGTTGAGATGTCCCGATATATGAAATCTATCTACCCTTTCCTTTCCCCTGGGCCTTTCCTCCTATCCTTGTCAGTCTCTTTGGAGATCTTTCTGTGTTTCAGATCTATTATCTTTCATCCTTCTACCTTCCCCGCTGCTTCCTCGCTACTTACTAATATTTCTTCTTCAAAAAATTTCTTTAATCTATTCCTCATGTCACTACCCACTGACCTGCTTTCTATCTTTTTTTCTCTCAGGTTTGGAGAGCAAAGTGTAATTTCTTTGTCAGCAAATCCACTGCAGTCAGATTTTGCTCTCATTTTCCACTGAAACTGCTCTAAAATTACACAAAAGCTACTTAAATAAAAACCATTGTTAGTGAGAATGTAAAATCAGATGTCATCAAAGCCAATGCAGGCTTTGAAGTGAACATTCTACTCCATTTCTCTGCTCCATTTGACAGTTTACATGGTTCCATTCTGCTTAAGGGTCTCTCCTTCTTTTGGCTTTGGAGGATTCTCTCTATCTGTGCTCCTCTTGCTTCCTTGTTATTTTCTTCCCTCTACTTTCTAATGTGCTTGTTTCTTACTGCGTGCTGTCCTGCAGTAAGAAACAAGCCTGCCCTGTCTCTACTCTACTGCAGAGTAGAACATTCTTCTGCTCTGCTAACTCTAATTAGTACATTTATGTGTAGCCATGCATCTGTGTCACATGTGGGTCCTCACTCTTCCCAGCATCTTTCTGCAGTATGTGTTTCGGGCACATTTGTCAGGAAACCCACAAGAATGTGTCGGTTTATATGTGGGTTCTCCATTGTGTCCCATTGGTCTCTGTGTTTGTTTTTAATGCCAGTACAGTGTTTTGTGGTTTCTATGCCCCTGCTGTATGCCTTGAAATCAAGTACTGTGATGTTCTTGCATGACTCCTTTTGCTTTGGGTATTCTTAATTGTTAAGAATTTCAGAATTTGTTTCTTCTAGTTCTATAAAGAGTTTCATTGATATTTTAATGAGTATTGCATTGAATTCATAGTTGCTTTAGGTTATGTGGACAATAACAATAATAATTCTTTAAACACATGGTTGTTGAAGCTTTTTATAGTTTTTAGTATGTTTATTTTTTCATCAGTGGTTTTTGTTTGTTTTTTGTGTACTGGGATGGAACTCAGGACCTCATGCTTGCCAGGCAGGCACTCTGCTGCTGAGCTATATCCCCAACCTTCGTCAATGTTTTCTATATTCATTGTAAAGATCTTTCACTTAAGTATATTTCTAGGTCTTGCTTTATTTTGTAGTTATTATGAATAGGATTGCTTTCTCAGCAAATCATTATTGTTGTATAGAAAAGCTACTGATTTTTGTACATTGATTTCATCTCTGGCTACTTTACTGATTTTCATTATCAGTTCTAGTAATCTTTTGATGGAGTCTTTAGGATTTTTCTCCACATCGAAACCTCTCATCTGTAAACAGGGTTAATTCGACTTCAGACCATTCTTATTTGTGTGCTCCTTATTTCTTTCTCCTGCCTAATTATTCTCTCTAAAGTTTCTACTAATAATGAATAAGAGAGTAGACACCCTCATCTTATTCCTGTTCTTAGATGAAATGCTTTCAGTTTCTGTATACATAATGTAAGGGGTTGTGGGAATCTTAATATATAGCTTTTATTTTGTTGCAGTGTAATCATTTCATACCTAATTTATTCAGTGCTTTTTTCATGAAGGGAATGTTAAATTTTACCCAGTGCTTTCTCTGTGTCTATCGAAATAATCATGACTTTTTATCCTTGATTTTTTCATGTAGTTAATTATGTTTATTGACTTGAATATGTTGAACCATTCTTGCATCTCTTGATTGTGGCATATTATTTTGCAGATGTGATGTTCAATTTTATTTGCTCTTTTTTGAGGATTTTGTGTCCATATTTCCAGGGATACTGTGTATATTTTTGTTGTTTTTGTGTCTTTGTTAGGTTTTGGTAACAGGGTAACATTGGCCTCATGCACTGAGTTTGGAAAAGTTTTTTCTCAATTCTTTAGAATAGTTTGAGAAGAATTGTCATAAGTTCTTGTTTAAAATTTGGCAAAATTCAGCAGAGAAGCCATCTGATCCTGAGTTTTTCTTTGTTGGGAGATTTTTACTACTGATTCAATCACATTGTTACAGGCAACTAAGTTAGATAGAAATAGTATAGGCAGTCAGACAGGGCTGGGCCCTCAAAAGAGCCAGTGCAGAAGACCAGATACCTTGCAGCTGTGGGGGAGACAGATACCTCCACTGTGGGCCAGACCTCAAGACAAAAGATAAATCAAATGCATTCATATACTTCCCAAGATAAGCAACAGGAAGTGATATTCTAAATAGGTCTACCACCCTGAGGAAGCCCGGAGTCACCATCCCAACTCCCTACAGCAAGAGTCACTGTTCTTTAAGCATGAGTGCTTACTATGTGACTCGCTTCCCCATTTGTCCCCGATTTAATCAATTTTATGTGAGCAATTAATCTTACTGATTGGCCACAGTTCTGTCCCACCTTATGTCTGCCTTGCGAGTTCCCATGTTTTCCGCACCTTGGATCGACGGATCCAAGGATCCACCTTGGATCCATCTGGTGGTTTTGCTCAACAAAGTCTAGAGCCCACTTGGGACCACTTCTGTCTCTCTCTCTGTGTCAGCCAGAAGCTTGCTTTCTCTCAATAAATATATTTTGCTCCTCCATTGTTTCTAAAATTCAGTCTTCAATTTTAGAAAACAGGAACTCGTACCGGACATACAGTAGGTTGGGAGTTTCATTTCCCTATAGCAACGTTATTTGTTATTGGTCTATTCAGGTGTTTCATTTCCTTGTGGTTCAATTTCGGCATGTCTTGGCTGAAAGGATTTTGCTCTAGATAGAACGCTACAGCAGTGAGAGACGGGACCAAGGGACGTTTACCTTGAGGTCATTTTCCCTGCCCCTAGGCAATTTACCCGTGTCATGAAATGAATTCCAATGTACTTCTTGCACATCAGCGATGCCCCTTTAGGTACCACCCCAGACCAAAGCTATATATATGCCCCCCACACCACACATCGGGAGAGAAAGCCAGACCCAGTGGTCGTGGGATTCTCTTCGCATTCTTAGAATAAAGGCCACTTGTACTTTATATTTTCTCTCTTCTAATTGCGCCAAAAATCCTATCAGTAGTTCCCTGAAATTTGTCCATTCTAGATTTTTTGTGTGTTAAAACATAGGTTTTTCAAAGTAATCCTTACTGACCTTTTGTATTTCTCTGATGTCCATTCTAATATCTGCTTTTTCAATTCTAGTTTTATTTGGGATTTTGTTTCTTTTGTTTATTAGTCTAAATAAATATTTTCAATTTTATCTTTATTACCATGTTTCACTGATCTTTCATATTTTTTAATACTCAATTTCATTTATCTTTCTATGATCTTTGTTATTTTTTCTCTTATAGTAATTTTGGGTTTGGGTTTTTCAATTGCTTCTTTTTCTACTAATTGTGAGTTTGGTTTTGTCCTTGAGATGCAACATTGATTGGTTATTTAAAAATCTTTTCTTTTCTTTCTTTCTTTTTTGTACCAGGCATCAAACTCACAACCTTGCACTTGCCAGGCAGGTGCTTATGCCACTGAGCTGAATCCCCAGTAAAAATCCTTTTCTGTATATAAATACCATTGCTATAATATTACCTCTTAGTACCGCTTTTGCTGCATCCCATAAGTTTTTGGTATATTGCTTTGGAAATTTCATTTCTTTCAAGAAATTTAAAGAATTATCTCTGAGTTTTTCAGTGTTTCACTCTTCACAATGTTCATAGCAGATATTTTTTTTTTTCAGTCTCCATGTATTTGTGTGTTTGATTCCCTCCAACCCTCTCCCAGGGATTGAAACCAAGGCTTGTGTACTGGGCTACATGTCCATCCCCCATCTCCATCACTACTTTTTAAAAACGGTTTGAGACAAGGTCTCACTATGTAGTTCAGGCTGGCCTTGAACTCACAGTGATCCTCTTGCCTCAGTCTCCCGAGTGCTGGGTTAAGGATGTGCATCACCACATCCAGCTTTTTATTTTGAGACAGACTCTTGCTAACTCATCAGGATGCTCAGGCTGGTCTTGAATTTGCAGTTCTGCCTCAGCTGTCCAGAGTGCTGGGATTTCAGGCATGCACTGACATGCCCAGCTGTACAATTTCTAAAGCTTTTCTTGCTATTAACACTAGGTTCTATTTTACTGTGGTCTGAAAGGATACAGGATATGGTTTCAATATTTTGAATTTGTTAAAATATAGTTTGTGACCTAAAATGATCTATTCTTTTTAATAACTTGATTTTCTTATTTATTTTTTATTTTATGGAAAAAAACAAAATTTCCTAACAAGATAATAAGAGAATAACAATAATGAGTACATCGTGTATTGTTAGCTTTTAAGTAGTTTCTCAGAGAAGGTGGTCTAATCTTTTTTTTTTTTTTTTTTTTTGTCTTTTTGAGACAGGATTTCATCATGTAGTTCAGGTTGGCCTTGGGCTCACTTTGTAGCCCAGGCTGGTCTCAAACTCACAGTGATTCTCCTGCCTCAGCTTCCTGAGTGCTGGGATTATAGGCATTTGCCACCATGCCTGACTAAAATGTCTATTCTCAAGAAAAATTCCTTGTTCTTACGAAAAGACTTTATACTTGTAGCTCCTAGATGAAATCCTTGGAAAAGGTCTAAATTCTTTTGATCTGCAGTAAAATTTAGATCTTATGTTTCTTGTTAACTTTTTGTTTGTAGGATGAATCCATTGCTGGATGTTGGGTGTTGAAATTTCCTGCTATTAACATATTGGAGCCTATATCTCATTTTAGGTCTAATAGTGTTTGCTTTATAAAATTGAATGCTTATAAAATACAGTATTATATAGAATTAATATTCACAACAAATATATAGATTAAAAAGATTCTTGATAATCAGATTTTCAGATTATATTACTTTTATGTGCATAGAAAACATGCTTCAGTAACATTCTGAACCATCTCAAGCATTCTAAAGTTTGTGCTCATTTCTTGACTTGCACTAAAAGTATAGATAAAATACTGATTTCCACTTCAGATTTCTAAAAATTCCAGAAATCTTGACTAAGTCCAGCCACCTTGCCTTAATGAAATTAATGAAGATAACTTCACTAACAGAGGGAACAGAATGACTCAAAAAGACTTAAATTAGTTGGGCTAGTGTTGGATGTTTTGTTTCTTAAGCACCCTTATTTTCTGCTAACTGCATTTCGTCTTCTTGGGAACTATTTTGTTTCCCTTCCTACCTCTGCTATGGGTGGGTAAATTATATAAATTAAGTTACTCGGGACCCTATGGGAATATTCAAATAGAAATTGAGAAAAGGGATTCTCTCTTCTCTAACACTGAAGCTGAAAGGTGCTGGTGCTCTGGTTCCTGCTTCACAGAGGCAGGAGGACGGAGCAGGGTAAGGGAGGCAGAGGCCAAAGAGCCTGGAAAGCAAATTAATCCAGCTCTAGTCAATGCCAAGAGTAGCTATGTTCCTGATTTTTACTTAGCTTTATTATATAAGCCAGTAAGTCTCTTTGCCACCTCACTAATGTACTTTCCACCGGATTTGCTCACTTGCATCTCATAGTCCTGATTAAATACTAGCATATCTGTAGCGCAGTGCCCTACACTCAGTATTGGTGTATCTCAGTATTTACGTGCAGCTTAACCTACAGGTCATTGGATATTTTTCTTCCCTGAACTTCCAGATTTTGGGAACTTGCCACTTTCCATTCAGTGGCGTGTCACTGGGACCAAGCCAAAGTTTTTGTTTTAGTGTATGGATGAGGAAGCCAAGAGATACTGTAAAACGGTGAGTCTTATTTTAAAGGGAGGACTTTCTAATATAAATCAACATCCCTCTTAGGTGATAAGATGAAGATATGGAAAAGAAAGAAACAACTAATTGGGGAGATAGTTCCTTGGTTGTAAACAAAAAAGAAATAGAAAAGAAAGAGAGAAGACCCCAGGCCCGATGCATGGAAACAGACTCTTGTCAGTTCATTCACCATGGAGATGGAGGAGCAGTGACCACCAGGCAATGTGGTCCATTCGGTGATCTGTCACCCACCTGGGTTAGCAGTTCCTCATCCTTTGAGAAAAGGAGAAGTGATGATAGAAAGGAGAGGAGAATAGAGAATGGACCAAAAAATGCCTTTCTTCTAGTCACATGGAGTTGATATGCACTTGAAATATGCATAGTACTATGAGAACCTGAACTTTTTATTTCACTTAATTTTAAATAATTTTATTTTTTATTTTTATTATTTTTTAGTGCTCATACAAGGCAAGGCTGTGCCACTGAGCTACATCTCCAGCCCTAATTTTAATTAATTTTAGATTTAAAAATACAGTAGTATTATATATTTTTCCATTAAACGTAGCTTCATTACAGCAGGATTGTATTTCATTTTAATCATTGCATTATTTTGGATGTTATTGTATATGTATCAGACATGTGTATCATTTTCTAGCATTCTGCATCAATACATCACTGCTCTAGTGCTAATTTATTAATTCTGTTAAATGGTGGTTTTCTAAAATATTGTAATGCATTTATTTGAATATTTTATGCAGGCAGCATGAATTATAAGGTATCTACATAAACTGTAACTAGTAACTAAATTGAAATACATATTATTGTAATGCAATTACATTTTTAGGCCAAAAATGAATATTAGAATTTTTTCGAGTTGCAAACAACATTGCTGCAGAATCAAATGGAGAATCAAATGGAAATACAGAAGTTGGTTTCATGACCAGAAGAATAAGGAAAAAAACTGGAAGAAGGTATGTTGCAAGTTTTACAATGAATTGCATTTTACTGAACAGAGCAGACAAGCTATGTGTTACGTAAAAACAATTTAGGATAAGAACATGGACATTTTCAGCAAGTATATTTATAGCTTGTATCTAGATGGCCTCACAAAGGCTTTTATGGTCATAGACAGAGCTTTTTGGAGGTGGCTGGATTGACTCATGGTGCAATGCTAGGATTAAAGGCTCCAGGAGTAAGGGTATGAGTGCTGCCTGCCCAAGAGTGGGTAGCCTGGATAAGATACAGGGACAGAAAGACATGTGTTGCTTATTGTTTGGTTGCTTTTGTTTTCTTCTTCATGCCATGAGCTGTTTCTTCTCTGTGATGCCTTTCTGCCATGCCACCCTGCCCTGGAGTCAACCAACTATAAACTGAAATCTCTACAAACTGTGAACTAAATAAACCTTTATTCTTTTAACTTTCAGTGTTGAATATTTTGTCCCAGCAATAAGAAAAGTAAGACAAAGTAATAGTAAATTTGGTCAATAATCAGAAAAGGAGTCATCAAATTAATTGCTTAAGATTGTCATAAATTACCAAGAAGCTTTAAAATCATTTTTAATAAGGTGTGAGCTTGTAACATTAGCCATTTATAAAACAGCTTGGATGTTCACTGTCTCTGTCCCTCTGTCTCTCATGGTGTAAGAAATTATTATTTGTTATGAAAATTATGTTAAATTTTTCTAGGAAATTTTTCTATGTTAAAGAATTTTACAAAAAGCAAAATGTCTTTAGTTATTAAACCATCAAACATTTTTCGATACAATAGAAGACCTTCCTAAGAGTGTCAAAGATTAATTATCTCAAAATTTGAAAAGTTGCTAAATAAAAGAATTTCCTTGCTTAGTGACTCTGTATGACAAATATTTTAAAATATTTGTGTTCAGATCTTAGAGGCAAACTGTCTGAAGAGTGCTATGGGTACACTTTTCTTCAGAATACATGTGTGAATACATATGAATCACTGCTGGTGTATGGAACTGTTGAAAGATATAAGAAAAATAAATTTAATGATCTTACATTTTCTGCCATGAATGTTGGCTGAGTAATAGAAGGGTTTTACAAAGATTTATACTATTAAAATACTACAATATTTTAAAACACAAAGCATGTTTACTGAAACATTCATTCATCAAAGAAAAAAATAACCTTCGGGTATGGTGACGCACATCTGTAACCCCAGGACAGGAGGCTAAGGCAGCAGGATTACCGCAAATCTGAGGCCGGTCTGGACTACCTAGGAAGACCCAAATCTCAAAAAAAAAAAAACCTCTGCTGTCCATGATTTCTCACTGATACCACAGTTCTTACATAGATAACTAAATGTGAAGCTCTAAATGGAAGAAAAACTTGCAAAACACTTAGCTAGTCAGGTATTTATGTTGAAAAAACTGACCTTTCTCATAATAAAAATAATGATTTTTACATTTTTACCTGACCTGAATCAAGATACAAAACTGTATGTTATTGGCAGTGTTATATAAATTAACTGCTGTGTTGTATACATTAGCTGCAAATACTGCAGGAAAAAAATTTAAAGAAGTTTGTCAATATTTATTAATTTAAAGTTGCTCCCTATATAATACCCTTTAATGTGAGGCTAATATATAAGATTTGGTAAATTTACTAAACTTGAAAAACATCATTTTGATCATGAAATGCATTTACTTCAAAGTGAAAACAGTTCTCAAAGGATGAATAATTTAGTTAATGTGCATGAAAATTTTAACAGGATGTGATATCGTGTCCATTACTGGAAAACGTTTAAGTACGTTTGGCACAATTTGGGTACGTAAATCTATTACTTCAGCTGTAAATTTTATGAAATTTAACTACAAATCGAGTGTAATTAATGAAACTTTAGTGTCTGCATTGTGGTGTGCAACAAATATACAGCACACACCCGATTTCCAGGACAGCATGACAAAAACCATGAAAAACATTGCGATAATTTTTATATTAATGACATAGTAATAGCTCATTAAATATTATTAAAATTAATGTGCACATGTTTATACCGTATTTACTTTTAAAAATGTAGCTACTAGAAAATTTTAAAGTAAAAATGTGACTTTTATTGCATTTCAATTCGACAGCACTGGTCTAGAAGGGAAGGCATGCAGATGATCGTGTCAGTTATGCACGGCCAGCTCTTGAGCATGCAGACCACACCTTGGTTAGCTTTGCTTTTCCCTCAGCAGTTACTTAATTTTAATCCACTAGTTAATCAAAAAAAGTTTGCTAAATTAATTTTACTTAGAGCATTATTTTCTGTCATGAGAAGCTATTCTGATCATACAGATCTTAGACTATTGCCACCAATGACTGTCAAACTTATATTTATAATTTTATTTTTCAGCCACAAGGATATATTTTCCACTCCTCCATCATCTCTTGGGTATCATTTCTTGAACATTTTTGATTTCCCTGTGAATTCACCATAGTGCCAAATATTTGAAGGTACTGAGTTTTGTCTATACTGATTTCTGCAGTCAGAACTGAGGTAGAATGCAAAGCTATCAAGACCAATCCTGAGGGAAAAGAGAAGTGGGATGGTAAGCAGAAAAGAAATATCTTAAAAACAGAAGTGGGTGAAAATCTAGTTTATGAAACAGGAAATGCAACTGAGAGTTTAGCCATAAATACAAGCTATTGTAAGGAAGAGAAGCTTCCAACAGAACAAGGTAAATACAAGGTCATAGAAGCACAATCTCTGCCTCAGTAATGAACAACAGGGCTGGAGGGTTAGCTCAGGCATGGAGCACTTGCCTAGCCTGTGAGAAGGCCTGGAGTCTAGACAGAATGGCCAAGTCAAAAGGAAACAAGTTACACATATTTCTGAGGATCTGGATTGAGAAGGTCTCTAGAATTTTTTTCCACCCTGAATGAGCCTGAGATAGAACACTATTTCTGATTTATTCTGCTCTATGGAAGGAGGTGCACCAGAATGGTAACAAGTTCTTACGTGATCTTTCTTCACTTTACTCAAGAAAGCACGGTGAACGAAAGAGTTACGAGTAGGAAGTTTCTCCCCTAGCCTGATCCTTCTTCTTGACAGAAAGTAAAGAGTTCGGACGGAGTTTTAGTTAGTTTCTTCATTGCTGATACACACCTGACACCTGCAGCGTGCAGAAGGAGAGGTTTATTTTGGCTCTCAGGTTTTAGTGCACTGGCTCCAAGGCAAGGCAGCATGGCAGAGGAGGAAGAGCTCGGCATGATGGCAGGAAGCAGAGAGAAATCAAGAGATGACAGAAGGAGAGACATCATCCCAGCCATGCCTATAGAGACTCACCTCCTCCAAACAGGCTTCACCCTTCAACATCTCAGCTATAAATTTATCAGAGAATCGACCCACTGATGAGTATCACACAGCCATGATCCACTCACCCCTCAAAACCCCACTTATGAGTGCACGAGACTGGGGGGGCATCTAAATATAAACCATAACAGATGGGTTCCTGTGACTCTTTCAGAATTTGAAGTACGTGTAAAATATGTTTTTGCTGCAGTGTGGGACAGCAAATGCCAACACCTAGAAAGCTATAGCAGTCAAAATGAAAACATCTTGTTTATTGGCATTCACAGTGCATAACTGTAATCACCCATTTATCTTGTAGCTTCTGTAGATGATAAAGTTTCTGTCTGTTGGGTAAAATATGCCAAATTTGTAGCTTTATAATATCAGAAGATTCCTTGGTTTATTTAATGTTCTGGCGAATTTTGGCCCAACAGGCTTAGATCTGCAATGCTTTAGCTGCTTACCTTAGAGGCCATTGTGACAATTCAATAAGATAACATGGGTAAAATGTCTGCTGCATATCTTTCTTCCTGTTCTTCCTTTACCCTTCTGGGAAGGATCAAGAAGGTCTTGATCCAGTTAAGATCTTCCAGCAGTGTTCAGGGACTGCTTTATGTACATAATGATAGTTCTGACAGCATTTGATGTGCTCCCTGTCTCTTATCTAAGGTAAGCATTGCCATCTTTCTTTCACAGATTAAGTAGCCAAGGCTTGAAAAGCAAGAGGTATAGCTAAAATGTTGTAGATCTGCGAGTCTAATTCAAGGTCTTTCTCCACTGCACGTTCCCCACACCGTTGTGTCTCACCATGAGATCCAAGAAGTTTGTGGAGGGCAACTCTGAGCTAACACTTCACCTTCCTTCCATATTAAACTGTTTTGCATTTCTGAAAGCCTCTTTTGGAAATTGTCACTGAGCATCCACCCACTGGAACACAAATGGCTAACGTAGATGTTTATGCAGTGATGTAAAAACATACTGTTGTAGTCAGGGGTTGTACACAGAGAACAATTCAGATCACGACATGGTGTTTATAATATTTTTATAATGGTCACTGGAAGTTAACACAGGAGAATGCAGGAAATCTATCCGCAACACCAATGACATAGATTAGTTAAGAGTCTAAACCCCATGGCAATGTCCCACATGAGTCCAGATAAAAACCCAGAGTTCAGAACAATGCCTCCACGAGTCCAACTGGAAGTCCAGAGCCCACAAGAAGGACTCACGCCAGTCTCTTTTACGGATTCATGCCGGGAAGACCCAAGGGTCAGCGGTGGAAGCCAGAAAGTGTATGCCAGCAGGATGAAGGAGCTGTGCTAGTGGGATGAGGGTTCTACACTGGAGCCGAGAAGTCACACTCACAACAAAGAGCAGGGCTAGCCTGAAAGGCACCACTGCTGTCCTCAGCGACATGGAGGCCCCGAGCTCCTCCGACGACAGCCACAGTCGGGTACGTGCCAGGAAGCAGCGTGAGGAGTTCATCCTGGAGACCAGGCAGCACATGTCTTCCCCTAAGGAGCCAGGAAGCAATGCTCCATGTGAAGACCAAAGCTTCTCCAGGAGAACCAACAGCTCAGACAGCAACTCGTAGGAGAACCCACAATGTCTCCTTAAAGCCTCAATCCCTCTCGACACCTCTCTTCTTCTCCACCTATTTATCCTGGCAACTCTCCTCAGGTGGAGCATCTTCTCTCAATGTAATCCAGCTGGCGTTAAGTTGACCACCAGTTTTCAAACCATAACACATACTACCAGTCAGAAAGATACACATGGAAACAGTGATAAGAAATATCTCTGGGTATATACAAGTCAACTGTGCATGCTGTAGTTTATAAAGGTGAGCCACCAATTCCATCCTGAGCTTAAGCGATACTTCCTGGCAATTCCTGACTTTGTTTTTCCCTGACCTTCTGGTACTCTAATTCAGATTCAGCTCCCTAGTTGATCACTTTAACCTCAATTTTGATTCTGAGGTTCTGGCAGTATATGTGCTACAGTACTTGAAAGTTTGATCCTAGTTTGACTACTTGAACTTCCTCTATCTCTTTGGCTCCCAACTTCCTACTATGCCTCCCATAAAAGCTTCCCACCCTAGGCTCAATCCTGAGGAACACAGTCTGGCAACAGCCATTCATTTGACTGTACTGGCAGTCAAGAGTTAGGGTGAGAAAACAACTGGTCTGAAACCTGTAGCTGTGAAGGGACTCTGGCAGCTCTTCTGGTAAAATGAATTTATCCATGGCATATTCCACCTACAGTTTATGGAAAATGGGATTATGTGAATGTATAAATAAGAACTCTCCAGAGAAACAGAACCAATAGGCAATATAGCCACAAAGATAGGGCTAGAATGGAAGGAGGGTCTCTATACCTACAAGATTAAGTAAAAGGAATTAGCTTCCGTGATTATGGAGGATATCTGCGGTTGGAAAGTTAGAGACAGGATAATCAAAGGAATAAGTTCCAGTCTGAAAATCAACAGTCTTCACACCCAAGAACAGCTGAGTTTTCAGTTCCAGTCTAACAGCAGAACAGACTGATGCAACCAACTCCCAGGCAAGAGGACTCCTCTCATCTTTCTGTGATATTCAGGCTTTTAATCGATTGGATGAGACCCACCAACATTAAGAAGAGGATGTGGAGGGCACTGTTTTACTCATTCTTCCATTGAGCCATTAATTTCAACTAGAAATAACCCTAAAACTTCTACCTAGAACATACAAAGAATTGAAACAAATCAGACCCCCAAAATTCAAAGATCTAATCCAAAAATCGCCATCTGAGATGAATACACATTTCTCAGATGAAGAAATAAGAAATGGCAGACAAATATATGAAAAAATGTTCAACATCACATGCCATTATAGAGATGAAAATTAAAACAACACTGAGATTCCATCTCACCCCAGAACGAATGGCTTCCATCAAGAAATCAACCAATAATAAATGCTGGAGGGGATGTGGGGAAAAAGGAATCCTTCTCCATAATTGGTGGGAGTGTAGACTGATGCAACCACTGTGGAAATCAGTGTGGAGATTCCTCAAAAAACTAGAATGAGAGGTTCCATTCAACCCAGCTCTTCTCCTTCTGGGTTTCTTCCCAGAAGAATTAAAACCATCACATCACAGTGATATATGTGTACCCATGTTTTTAGCAGCACAATTTTAATAGTTAAATCTTGGAAGCAACCCAAATGCCCATCAACCAAGGAATGGACAAAGAAAACGTGATTCTTAATATGATGGAGTACTACTCAGCCATAAAAATGATAAACTGGAGACTTTTATAAGTAAATGGATGCAGCTTGAGACCATATTCGTAAGAGAAATATATCAGGCTCATGTGTATAAACATCATATTGTCTCACTGGTGTGACAAACTGAGTGAGTAAATAAGTTCTAAAATGTACAATAGATATTGTGAAATGGGAAAAAATTGTTCAAAAGTAAAAGAAAGCAGGATGAGTGGGAGAAAAGGGAAAAAATACAAATCATTTACAGTATTAGTATTAGTTCATTAAAAAGGAAGGTTTGTGATAATATTCTTTTTTTAAAATTTTATTTAAGGAGAAAAAGGAAAAAAGGGTACAAGTTATACAGAATTTCAAAAAAATAAACAGTAGAAAATCACTAGTTAATAGATTACATGTTGTCATCTTAGAAATAGTTGTTCAAGTTACAAAATTAAAGCATAAAAGTGGACATTCAAACAGTGAGACTGCAAACAGTTCTGTTCAGTGATTCAAAAAATTCAGTAATATAGTTATCTATCTTATACACTTAAATATACATGCAGTCATATCATTTAGAGCACTTTCTTTTCCTCTCTTTTTTACAATGACAATTACACATTTTGGGTTTCATTACTCCCGCAGTTCTTATTACTTTTTTTAAGAGAATAAAAACAAATATGACATAACAAAACAGTCAGTCAAATCAAAAAGATGGACATAGTACATAAAGTAAAAACAGAATACAAAACGATTAACAATGGTTACCATAATGCCTCTTGCTATCTTAAAAAGAATTGCCTATATCATCAGTTATAATAAAATTGAACAAAACAGTAAAGAACAAAGCCAATGAAACCAAAACGCTGGAGGCATTTCAAGGCTTCAAAAGAAGATAATAGTCAAACCAGAACGGGCATCATAGTGAAGCTTACTGTCTTCACCGTTGTTGCCTATACTCTCAAATTTGGTACTATCAAGCAAAACAGAATAGAGTAAAATCACTCAAAACAAGATGGTGAGAGCAATACAGGGTTTCGAATCAGGTTAACAGGAAATCAAAGTGGGTTATTATAATATATCCTGCTATTTTTAATTTATTTTCCCTTAATTAAAAAGATAAAAATAAAAAATAATAAAAAAGGAGATTGAGATAAAAGAGGACATAACAACAAAATAGCACAGGTCAGAACATAACCATTTAAGCAAAATAGTGTTTCACCACAAGATATCCCAACATAAAAGTGGTTACCATAGTGTCTCTTTCCTTGAAATCTTTTGAGTATAACTCCGTATACTGTAGCATCAAACATATCAAAACAATGTAAAACCATTCAAGAGAATGACAGTATTACAGGGTATTTAGAACCAACTAACAGAAAATGAACAATGGTTTCTGTATTATCTCCTTGTATACAAAAGTTTTTGTTTATATTATCACATATAATAAAATCCAATAAGATATAACATCTTAAGACCCATGGAGACAGAAGAACAAAAGCTTGATGGGACTTCAAAACAAGATGATTTTAAATGAGCACAAGCTATTATGATGTCCTGTTTCTTCCAAAATAGCTGTTCATAGCATCCAACCTTCTCTGCCTCATTTCTGTTGAGCTCTTTTTCTGTCATTAGTTGTCAGTTTGTCTTCTTCATTTTGCTTTCTGCTCCATTCATTGTGGCCTCTCTGCCACTGTTTTTGGAATCTTGGTATTTTTCTTTTTTAGAATGTCCTGCAGTATTCTCTGTAGAGTTGAATTGGTGGTTGCAACTTTCCCTAGTTCCTCTTTATCCTGGAAGCATGTTTCTCTGTTAATTTCTGGGGACAGTTGTGCAGGATATATCAATCTTGGTTGGAGGTTATTGTCTTTCAAAGCTTGAATTGTTTCACCCCATGCTCTTTGTGATTTGGTGGTTTGTGCCGAGAAGTCTACTGTAATTCTGATGGGTGTTCCCTTGTAAGTGATCTGTTTCTTGTCTCTGATAGCTTTTAATATTCTGTTCTTATATTGGATTTCTGGAATTTTGATTATTATATGCCTGGGTGTAGTTCTGTTTGGGTTGTAGGTGGCTGGGGTCCTGTATGCCTCATAGATCTGAGTATCTTTACCTTTTCCCATATTAGGGAAGTTCTCCTTGATTATTTCTGTGAATAGCCTTTGCAGTTCATTTGTTTGTATCCCTGCTTCTTCCTTTACATTCTTAATTCTTAAGTTATAGATCCTCTTATCTTCTAGCCTTTGTATTGTTACTGCTTGTTTCCTTGTTATTTTTAAGAAGTTTTTCCTTTCATGCTCCCAAATTACAAATCTGTCCTCCAGTTCAGATAACCTATCCTTAGTTTCTTTCAAGCTGTTATGCCAGCTTTAAATAGAGTTTTTAGTTTCCTGGTAATCTCTTTGAACATGATTCATGTTTTCTCTATTTTCTCCATCAAAAATTCTCCCTTTTTTCTGTTCTTCCATTACACCATCTGTTTTTTCTTGGGAAGTGCTTAGCATTTCTTTAACTATTTTACTTATATCTTGCTTTACTTGGTTAAATACTTCACTTTTGAACTCGTCTATGATGTTTTGGAGATATCACTTTATGTCTACTGGTGCCATGTCTGATATTGCATGTTTTCTGTCCTCATTTTCCTTTGAATTTACCTTTCCTGGATCAGTGTTCTCAGAATTGGGGACTGAGGACCCTTTCTTTTTGCTCCCATACTTTTTGTTCCTTCCATACAAGCGTATATATGAGGCCCAGTTTCTTTCTTTGTCTGTTACAGTTTGTTTGAATCATGATGGCTAGGTGTTCCCACCCACTGAAGTGTACTAGGGAGACACAGATCTGGGCAGCCTCTGCTGGGTCCGCCCCTCCAGGACAGTCAACCTGCTGAAGACTTCAGTGCATTAGGGTGCACTGCCAGGCACAGGATCCTGGTTTGGGCTAGCCTACTGGGTCTTAGTCTGTGGCGTCACCCAGGTCAAGTGCTCCCCACCGATCCTGCTTGAGAGGGGAATATGTGACTGAAGTCTGCAGCATCCTGTTCCAGCTAGTCTGCCCCATCCCAGAATGTCCTCTGTTGGAGCCTCATAGTCTATGGAAGGGTTCCCGTTCCTCTCACTCACCGCAGGTCGATGCAGGGCTCCCTGCCAGCTCTGCTCTCAATTTGGTCCACCGGTTCCTGCTCTCAGAGCTTTTGCATCTCTATCCCTACTGTGCTAATTCAGATGCAGCTGTGATGGCAGGAAATTCAAGCCACGGTTTCCAGAGGCGTGGGTTCCAGCTTCGGTGTTAAGACTTCAGCTGTTCCAGTCGTAGCACCAGGATTGCATTTCCAATTGTTTTCTCTCAGCTTAGTTCATTCCTGTGTTGGCAGTGTATGTCTACCCCTGCTTAGGACTCCCCACACCACACCATTCCTGGAATCTAAGCTGGCTATCTCAGAGAGCCTCCATAGCTACTGTTATCTATCTTCCATGTTCTCCCAGAAGTCCGGTTTGTGATAATATTGATTGGAGAAAATTTTGTGCCCATGTCTTGTACACTTTAAAGATAATATGTAATGTATTAACTATTGTTATTCTCCTATTATTTTGTTATGAAATTTTGTTTTACCTTTTTTCCATAAAACAAAAAAAAAAATACCCCTAAAGACACACTCAGAGCATGTGGTCAAAAGGTCTGTGTGCATAATGGTGCAGTCAAGTTGACACATACAACTGTACAACCATCACAATGAGAAAGCATAGCGCTCTTGTACAGCTACCTGTGCCAAGGATTCAATTTCCAAAGTTAATGAAGGAGTATTAGTATTTCCCAGAAGTTTTCTGAAGTCTTTACTTGGCTTGCCACTTTCCTTCTATACTACATCTCTACTGCATCTACTGCCACTTCCAGGAAGTGATTTTGATCTGGCCAGTGGGAGATTACCTTTACAGACCAAAAATGTGCCAGAGCTCCAGACTTGATGCTGAGAACTTATGACATCCTTAAAAACAAAACAAAACAAAATAGCCCTCATTTACTTTGTGAACCAGGGTCTGTTGCCCTTGACCACCACACTTCATGAGTTTCCAGGAGATTTGGTGGGTCTTCAGGTAAAGCTATCTTTGATTTTGGATAAAGGACTTAGCTTCCTTGTGCCATAGTTTTTACTTCAGTAAAACAAGCACATTAATAATATTTACTTGCCAGAATTGTGTAACTTTGCATCAAATTTATTCTACACCTGGCACATCATAAGCCCTGAGGCTGCAGTAGCTGTTAATGCCACTCTACTCTTGTAGGAATAAACAATAGAGGTCCTTTCTCTATGAACATTTCTCAGAGGCATGAGGCTGGGCAGTCAGTTTCTGCTCCTGTTTTCCATGTAGTTTCTTCTAATGAGCCATGAACCACGACACACTTGAATTCTCTTTGTGGTTTTTCCACTAACCTTTATATAGATACTGATGTCTGGTGAAATTATATATGAATAAACTCAAAGTGGATACCCCCAAAGAAGGTAATTAGGCTTTATTACACATAATTCTGCCTTCAAAGATACAAAGCAAATTCACTTGTGCTTTAAAAAATAAATTTTGCAATATAGACATTAAATAGTCAAACTGCAAAATCTTTTAGGTCTAACACCCTAGAGTTATGTAATTTGTGAATCCCAAGGATTAGGAAAAGCATAAGGAAATAAATATCTTCTCATGTGGGGCTCACATTCATAAATCCTGAACAATATTGCTAATAAGAAAAAATACAACAAGCCATAAGACTATTTCAAGAACACATTATCAAAATTCTGTGAGACATTTTGTTAAGTGACTCTACTGTAGTTCTGTAGCTTTAAGTTCAAGAAAGTTCTTTAATGGAGTTGTGTTAAATGCTTGGAGAAGGGATGAGGTGGTTGGAAGACAAAAGTGAACACTGTGTCCAGGTCTCAGTACATTTTACCCATCTCTGAAGTCACACTGCACATTGTCTGGGCCAGAGATTGATGAGACGCTGCTGACTCAGATGAGGACTCCATTCTCAGGGAACATCTTGATTAGCTCATGAGTGGAGCTGCTGGAGGGGATTAATTAGGCTTTTCATGTGACCCTCATCCACTAGGGCTTAGCAGCACCTGGCTCCCCCTAGGTACATATCAGAGGTGGGAGTGTCTAGAAACTTGTGCCTGGGTTTTTGCCCTAAAATGTTGCTGAGTTCTGTATTCTTTCTTTTGAACTCTTTAGATAATTAAACCTTGTATGAAAAACTCAATGAAGTCTGTGTTATGCCTTTTCAGCAGTCTAAAACTATAATCAAATTGTAATGGAGTCAGTCAAATAATCTATTCTGGGACTAGTATAGAAACAAAGCAAATATTGAAGCAACCAAAAGAGCAAATGAATTATTGAAATTTCCTTTGAGAATCATATTGAATCTGGTCTCTATGTCATTACCTTAAGCACAGCAAGAAATAACTAAGAGTAGAGCCCACAGCCTCAGATGAGAGTGAAAGGCAAATCCCTTTGTTGGAAAGAAGTATTTACTGTACATAGATCTGATATGATATTTCCTTACTAAGATAATCTACTTTATGGGTCTCAATACTTTGCATTCATTTTCAAAGCATATTATTTCTGCACATAAAAACTTACAAGTGATGTTTTGTAGACTTTTCCAGCACTTTACACACATTATTCCCTTATCTAGGTCCACCATTGTTTCTTATAAGAATTATCAGTCTCACTGTTTCCTTTCCTATGGTGTGACCATATTTTTCATGCCTTCTATAGAAGGTTTCCTTTTGTTGTTGTGTTTATTTTTTAAAAACATTGGCCTTTTTCTGGAAAAAAAAGAAAGAAAGAAAGCATCGATCTTTAATAGTTTGACCAGAATGTGCCTATGTGTTTGTGTTTAAGTTAAAATTACTGATCTTTGAATCGATTTATTTTTAATAACTTAGAAAATTTTTTACTGTTATTCCTTCAAATTTACCTTTCTAATCCATTCTATCTCTTCTATTTTCTTCAACTCTGGATACATATTGCTTGTTATCTCATATCCTTGTTTATTAATGTTTTCTCTCTGTTTGTATAATTTCCACTTATTTGTTTCAGTAACTGATTGTTTCTTTCGGGGTGTTCAATCTGTTTTAAGACTTTCAAGTACATTTTTCCATTCAGATGTACTTTCAGTTCTGTAATTTCCTTTTGACACTTTATATTTTTCCATTTTCTGCTGGGATTTTCTCATCTAAGTTCTCATTATGTTTATAGTTTTCTCGAAGTCCTTGAGTATAATTGCCTGTAAATATTATATTTTAGGGTTTATAATTGTATAAACCCTTGTTTGCTAGCTTAACTGTCTTATGTGATCTTTGGGTCTATACTTATTGTATATGTGTGTGTGTGGCACTATTTTTCTATTTTCATATCTAGTAATTTTTAAAAAATTAAACGTAACAAATTCTCTGTTGAAGAAAATGATTTTACTGTCTTCTATTAAAGCCAATGAATTTTATTCTAGTAAACAGTGAATTTACTAGTAGATCACCTTGATTTTACCTTCTGTTGTACAGACTTGATTTCAGGCTTTACATGTGTTCACTTGAACACCTTAGGTGTTCAGGGAAGTCTTTGCTCTTCGGCAGACTGGAATTCCAGATCTTCTGGCATTATGCAAATTCCCACATTTTCATTCAGCTTGCAGTCCCCCAAAAGCTTCTCTGTGCCATGCTCATATGGAATCTTCTCCCCCATGCATGCAACTTAATTTTCACCCCCAAATAACAAGGAGACCTCTGCATGTATTTCTTGGACGTCTTGTCTACACAGCACCTGCTTCATTAAAACCATAAATTCCAACTAGGCCATGGTCACAAACTTCTAATCCTTTTTTTTTTTAACACCCAGAATGACCATTATCGTGTGTGTGTGTGTGTGTGTGTGTGTGTGTGTGTGTATGACTTCTTTTCTGTGTTGCTCCCAGGCAGAGAATAGAGTATAAATTGAGTTTATCTCATGTGTTTGCTTTTTTTCCAAGGGTTATGACTCTATGCCACCACTTCTAGAAATTGTTACTTCATGATATGTCCATATTTTAGAATTAGTCATGCTAGGAAGACAAATCCAAAGTTCATTGCCTATCATGGCTATAATCATATTGTGAATCTTTCTATATCTAATCATTGTTGTACTCTTAAGAAAATAGCTTCATTATATGTGTATTATAACAAAACCTGTAACACGGCTTATGCGTGTGTTTACCTTTTCCCTTTGGATGACCTAATTGATATGTTAATGCTCTTCTCTGTAAAGAATTGTAAAACCTTACCTAATTGATATGTTAACCATTGTTGCTCTCTACAAACAACAGAAGTGGTGCTAAAACAAGATAACAAGGGTTGTTAATCACTGTTAGGTGCCTCTATTCTCCACTAAAGAGCTAAAGAAAACTAGGATGGCCCTCTAATTTACACTTGTTTGAAGTAACTTACTTCTGTTCAGCGAGATTTGGTTATTAGCATAACCCTTTATCTGACCTTGATCCCCCTCCCCAGAAAGAAAAACATAACCGCCATTTTCTGTTCTATAGCACGCCTTATTGCCTCCCTTCTCCCCTCACCTATCTATCTAGCCTAGGCCATAAAGATTTTGGGTTTCTGGTGCCCTCTTCCCGACCTGGTGGTGGTCTGTCATAAAATGAGCCTGCTCTGTTTTTAAGAACTGCTTAGCTTCAAAGAAATTACAGGAAAATGTTGTGGCTTAACCCTAATGCACCAAAAGGGTTAAGTTCCAAATCCTTGTGAAAACTTAAGTTTCAGCTTCTCCTAACTTTCGATCATTTCCCACCTGTTAGTGTTAACGGGCTGTCCTGAGATAATTAACTTTCTACTTTCTTCTCCAAATGTTATTGCAGATAATGCTTATCTGCAGGATGGGAGTAACTCAAAAGGCGCCAAAGGCTCCCGAGGTCGTCAGAACTAAGTGGACAGCTTTTTACAGTTTCCAGATTTGGGTCAACAAGTTTGATAGCTCTGTGGGTTTCTTTGTTTCTCACCCCCCCCCCTTTTTTCCTCTGGCCTCTTTTTAAAGTCTTCCCTTCATTCTCTGGGGGGGCAGTCTCCAAATTGGCTCCCGGAGACTCGTCACCAGGGCTGGTCTAAATAAAGCCTTTGCTCTCCAAATTTCAGTCTCTTGCTGTCTTGGATTTTATACCAGGGTCCGAGTTATTACAGTTATTTGTCCCTTTTTCTCTACCAAAGCCATTTGGCTTTGATACGAGATATAGTCCCAATTTAAAAAAAAAAAAAACTGTGTCCACTAAATAGAAACCTGGAAATAAGTTCCCTTTCTCCTTTCATCCCTGGTTCTTATTTGTGATTTTTGTTTACTTATCAATATCTAAAGTAATCACACTTTTACTTTTACATATTTTAATTGTGAGGTTCGTTATACTGATTCTCAGTGACTTCCCAAATGTTTTGCTTTGTTTGCTTTGGAACTTTTATATAGGATGTTACTGAAATAAGTAAAGCATGACAGGACTTGAAAAATGTTTTGCCAGTGCTCAATAAAATTAAAATTGACTGGAATATTTTTAAATTATTCTATTTGGAGTAAACTTTTCACCTAATATCACCTGAATTCACTTATTTCAATTTCCAATGCTCGCTGTATATAATTTTTTTTAAAAAAACTTTCTTTACTGGAGCCAAACAAAATGTGAGAAAAGACTTCATGGGTTCCAAATTGTGACTCAAGCCACAATTTAAGGACTATTAAAACAATGACTGACAAAATTCTGCATATCCATCATATAAAAAGATCTTCAAGAAAGGTGAGATTGGCATTGTAATAGGTGAGTTTGACGACATATTAAGGGACATTCTGAAGGTGAAATTTCAACCACTCCAAAAGATACATTGAAGAATGGAATGTAATTGTAAACAATTATCCACAACTGTTCCTGAAATGTGATTTACATAAGGCTTCTTTTCTTTTCTTTTCTTTTTTTGGTACAGGGGATCGAGCTCATGACTTTGCATTTATCAAGCAGGCACTTATGCTGCTGAGCTAAACCCCCAGCCCAAGATTTCTATAGGCTCTGTAGCTAAAATAATAATAGTAATAAAAGATTTGGTCAGAATTCAGAGAGACCAGGGCAAGTAGAAGAGTATGAGAAAAGCATACAGCTCTCATTTAGTGATAAGAGGTTTGAAAAGAAGAGTAGCATCCCTTTCCTGTAATGGTTGATACATTGTGTCAACATGAGAAGTTTAAAAGTTTAACTAAGCCACTCTGCAGAGAGTCAGAGGATGTTTGTAAACATCCTCGGCCTGTGTAAGAGAAGGGCAAGGAGACGTGTGAGTGCTACAGCCCACAGCCACGCCCCTGGAGTGGAGGGAGTAGCCTGTTTACAATATAAAAGAAGAGGCTTGTTCTCCTCCCTTTTACTATTGTTGCTTTTGCTGTCTTCTCCACCTTTAAGTGTTGCAGCTGTATCATAAGGTACTGCCTTGAAGACAGCTGATTTGGACTGAAACCTCCACAAACTGTGATCTAAATAAATATTTCCTTCCTTTATTTTGAGTGTTAGGTATTTTGTCCCAGCAGCAAGACAAAAGTAACTAAGGCATTTCCCTGGCTCTTTCTACTTCTAATAAGGTGAGGTATCATATAAGCAACATTTTAATTTCCCACAGCAGTTCAAGGATTGGATTGCTATTATTTCACAAATAAGGAAATTTGTTTCTAGAATGGCCAATTGACTTGTCCAAGGACAACACGATTGGCTTCTGCCAACAGTGGGATGGTTTTGCTTCCTTTTAAAGCACAAAAGAATTCAAAAAGTAATTTATTCATTTAGGGATGGAAGGAGATGTATAAGGAGAGAATGCAAAGAAAACCCAGTAGGATTGTTGGGCAGCTGCCATCCAAGCCAAGCAGCTGGCATGGTTTCCATGGCAATAGTTATCCACTGCTGCTATAAGACATTCTTTCCCTTTAAGTCAGAGAATATGATTTGATAATCTTTCTCAAGTGGTGACTCTGTCAGCTCAGGGCACTGCCTCCAGAAAAATACTTTTTATTTCAGCAAGTCATAACTAATGATTCTTCCTTTTGGTCTCAGAAATATTCTCCTGCTCAGTGATGCACTGAGTGAATGAGTATTTTTTGAAATTTTCCATCTTCTTCAGAGCCTTCAGACTTGGCTCATATGAAAGAGAATTAAGAAGGTAGAAAGTTTCTGTATCACCACTTGAGATTCTGCATCACCAATTGTCTCTAGATATGCAAGTCTAAGATATGCCATCCCTCATTAATGTCAAATCGTACATATGATGTCAGATGGCAGTTTTTGTTCTATCCCTGACCACTGCTATCTAGTTCTGAGATTTCACCCAAGTTAATAAGCCTTTTGGAGTCTTGGATTTCTTATTTGTATTATACTGAGGCTAGCATTGGCTTTATGATGAGGAAATGGTTATAAAGTGTTTCACACAGCAAAAAGCTAAATAAATGAGACTGATTTTCAGGCCTTCTCACTACTTGATGGAGAATTTTTTAGTAACTTTTACCACTGATTATCTAAAAGAGTTGGGGAACATGGTGCTTTTATTAATTGAATATTGCCATTAACTGAACATGCTCACACTTCAATCAATGCACGAGATAAAGATATTCAGGAAATAAGATTCACAGGTATATTTGAAAGGGAGCATTATTGTAAAACACTTAAACCTCAGGTTTTAAATCTAATTTAAATCCAATCCAGACTCCCTGCTTTAAGCCTCCAAAGATGTAAACAGAAATAGGTTCTGCATGCACTCATTTTACAAATACTGCACATAAGTTAAGTTATTCCTTTTAATCAACAAGTTTATTACACTTGAAAACATGGAACTTCATTGAATGATTATGAGAAAGTAATTGCCTAATTTGCCTAGTTTATAAGATGGAGGCAATCATTCCTCCATAGTGCGATTTAAAAGACACATCAGTACAAAAGAGCTTAGCATATATTATGCCCTTATTAAATGTAAGCATAGGCTTGGCGGACTGTGGAGTTCTAAACAAGCAGGAGGGCGCCACCAGTTCCAGAGGCCTGGCAGCCTGGCATAAGTGTCCCGTGCACTTTACCCCAAGTCCAGCTTGTTTGGGACCCTCCCTAGGCCTGGCCAGGGAACCTCATGGCTTCTGGGTGCACTGGAGCAGGTCGGTGGGTCTGGAGTGCTGGCATCGGCCTCCACTCTCCCGCCTGTGCTTAGCAGGCTGGGGTGTGCTAAGACTGGGCATGAGCTGGCCTGCTCCACTCCCAGTGACCCTCTATCAATCCAGGGAACTGGGTGCCAGAGTCCCAGGAGCTGAGGGCATAGAAAAGGATTTCCAACAGACCCTGAGGAAGCCTTAGAATAACACTTGAAACACAGAAATATAGGAAAATGACAAAATGAAGGACAAAATTACAATCTCAAACTCCAGCCTATCCAAAGAAACCTTAGGAGCGATGTACATAGAAGAAAATATATGCCATACACCTCAAATATATGACATAATAGCAAGTGAAATAAACAAGCAACTCTGGGAAGCTTTAAAGGAATTCAAACTAGAAATAATCTCCCAGGTAAAAGAAGAAATGATAAAATGAAAAAGATGCTGAATATATCTAAAGAAGACACAATTAAAAAGTTGGAGGAACTAAATAAAAAAATAGAATCCCTAGATGAGCAATATAAGAAACAAACAGAATACATAAAGCAGATGCACAGATATATACAGGAAATCAAAAATTCCACTGAAAGTTGTAAAAACTGCCTCAATGAAAGTGAAGATAGAATTTCAGACCTTGAAGACAAGATTGCAACTAGTGAACAGGAAAGGAAAGATCTTTTAAAAATAACAAAGAATCAGGAAATAACAATTCAACACCTGCAAGATGATGCAAAGAAAAACAACATAAGATTGATAGGGATTAGTGAAAAAGAAGGGGATGACACAAAGCATGTCAAAATAATATTTAGAGAAGTAATAGCTGAAAATTTCCCAAACATGAGATTGGACACAGACATCAGGAACAGTGAAGCATATAGCAATCCAAATAGTCATAACCAAAATAAAACTGCACCCAGATATATAATAATCACCATCCCAGAAATCCAACACAAGAATAGATTATTAAAAGCTATCAGAGAGAAAAGACAGATCACTTATAAAGGAAAACCTATTAGAATCACAGCAGAATTCTCAGCACAAACAATAAAGTCAAGAAGAGCATGGAGTGAAGTATTCCAGATCCTAAAGGAAAATGATTTCCAACCTAGACTGATGTACCCTGAAAAACTGTCCTTCAAAATCAATGGTGAAATAAGATACTTCCATGACAAAGAACAGCTGAAGA
Organism: Cavia porcellus; assembly: GCF_034190915.1. Taxonomy (NCBI): domain Eukaryota; kingdom Metazoa; phylum Chordata; class Mammalia; order Rodentia; family Caviidae; genus Cavia; species Cavia porcellus. The sequence goes on from NW_026947512.1 coordinate 4,622,811, forward strand.
ACTTCGTGATCACCAAGCCATCCCTCAAAAAAAAATATTGGAAGACAGTTTAGATACATTTAGGAAAAAACCACAAAGCAATTAAACAGAACAGAAAGATAAAGATGCAACAGCAAAAAGATAACATGTCAACAATAAATGAACATGTAACAGTTATAACCATTAATGTAAATGGTCTCAATGCACCAATTAAAAGAAACAGACTGGCAGAATGGATCAAGAAACAAAATCCAACCATATGCTGTCTACAAGAAACCCATCTAATCCAAAAGGGTACTCACAGATTGAAAGTCAAATGATGGAAAACAACACTTCACACAACAGGAACCAAAAAAAAAAAAAAAAAAAAAAAAAAAAAAAAAAAAAAAGCAGGTGTGGCCATTCTGTTTGCAGACAATGTGAATTTTAAACCAATAATGATCCAAGACACAAAGAAGGTCACTACATACTTGTTAGGACAAAACTTCAAGAGGAAGAGATAACTATCTTAAATATATATACACCAAATTCTAGAGCACCCAGTTATATAAAACAAGTATTATCAGAAATTAAAAATCAAATTATCAGTAACACAGTTGTAACAGGAGACCTTAACACACCATTGACACCAAGGGACAGAACAATCAGACAGAAAATCAGCAAAGAAATAACAGAACTCTATCACACCTGTGAACAAATGGACTTGATAGACATATACAGAGTGGTCCATCCAACTGCATCAGAATACACGTTCTTCTCAGCAGTGCATGGATTATTCTCTAAAATAGACCATATATTAGCTCACAGAACATATTTAAATGAATGGAAAAGAGTTGAAATTATCCCTTGCACATTATTGGATCATAGCACTTTGAAATTAGAAATTAATGATAAAAGATACTACAAAAATCCCACAAACACATGGAAACTGAATAACACACTCTTGAGTAATCAGTGGGTCACAGGGGAAATTAAAGAAGAAATTAAACAATACCTACAAGAAAATGAAAATACAAATACAATGTACCAGACTCTGTGGGATGCAAAGAAAGCTGTCCTGAGAGGAAAATTTATTGCACTGAGTTCCCATGTCAGGAAAACAGAATGAATACAAATGAATGACCTGATGCTACACCTCAAACATCTAGAAAAAGAAGAGCAAGTCAAGCCCAAAGCCAAAAGAAGGGAGGAAATCATAAAGATCAGAGCAGAAATTAAGGCAATGGAGAAATGATTTTTCCTTTCTGTTAACACTTGTTTTATATAATCCAAAGAATCAATGAATCAAAGAGTTGGTTCTTTGAATGAATAAATAAAATTGATAAGCCCGTAGCCAACCTTATTTTAAAAAAGGAAGAAAAATCTCAAATTCATGCAATAAGAAATGAAAAAGGTGAAATCACTGCAGACTCTATAGAAATACAGAAGATCATCAACACCTATTTCGAAAACCTCTACTATCAAAGGTTTGATAACACAGAAGAATTGGATAGATTCATAGAAATATATGAAGTACCAAAGCTAGGTCAAGAGGATGTAAAACTGCTGAATACCCCAATTTCTATTAATGAAATTGAAAATGTAATTAAGTCCTTACCTACAAAGAAGAGCCAATGCCCAGACTGATTCACTGCAGAATTCTACAAGAAATACAAAGAAGACCTAATGTTGACACTCCTGAAACTCTTCAATGAAGCTGAAAGGGAAGCAATCCTTCCTAAGTCATTCCTGGGAGCAAATATTACTCTAGTACCAAAACCTAAGAAAGACCCAAGTAGAAAAGAGAGCTACAGGCCAATTTCCCTAATGAACACAGAAGCAAAAATCCTCAATAAAATATTGGCAAATAGGATGCAGCAAATCATCAAGAATATTATACATCATGACCAAGTGGGATTCATCCCAGGCATTCAGGGATGGTTCAACATATGTAAATCACTAAATGTAATCCACCATATCAATAAAGCCAAAAGTAACAATCACATGATTATTTCTATAGATGCAGAAAAAGCTTTTGATAAGGTCCAACATTCATTCATGATAAAAACTTTACAGAAAATTGGAATAGATGGTCTTTACCTCAATATAATAAAGGCCATCTATGACAAACCAACAGCCAGTGTCATACTAAATGGCCAAACATTGAAGATCTTTACTTTAAAATCAGGCAAAAGACAAGGATGACCTTTATCACCACTCCTATTTAAAATAGTACTGGAAATACTAGCCAGAGCAATTAGACAAGAGAGTGAAATAAAAGGAATAAACATAGGAAAAGAAAAAGTTAAATTATCATTGTTTTCAGATGACATGATACTCTACATAGAAGATCCCCTAAACTCCACTGAAAGACTCTTAGATATAATAAATAAATCCAGTAATGTAGCTGGATACAAAATCAATACTCAAAAATCAATAGCATTCTTATACACTAACAACAAAATCACACAGATAGAAATAAGAGAAGCCACACCCTTCACACTAGCAACCAAAAAAATGAAATATTTAGGAATTACTTTCATGAAAGAAGTGAAAGACCTATACAGGGAAAATTATAATACACTGAAAAAAGAAATTGAAGATGAACTCAGAAAATGGAAAGACATCCTTTGCTCATGGATAGGAAAAATAAATATTGTGAAAATGGCCATTCTCCCAAAACTATTATACAGATTCAGTGCAATTCCAATAAAAATACCATCAACATACCTCATAGATCTAGAGAAGTCACTCCTAAAATTCATCTGGAGCAAGAAGAGAGCTAGAATGGTAAAGACAGTTCTAAGCAACAAAGGCAAGGCAGGCGACATCACAATCCCTGACTTGAAGTTATACTACAAAGCAACCGTAGTAAAATCAACATGGTACTGGAATCAAAACAGAGCTGAAGATCAATGGAATAGATTAGAAGATACAACCACAACTAAAAACACACTCAACTACCTTATCTTTGATAAAGGAGCCAAACAGGTTCACTGGAAGAATGACAGTCTCTTTAACAAATGTTGTTGGAAAAACTAGCTCTCCATATGGCAAAAACTAAAACTAGACCCATGCCTATCACCATGTACTAAATTAAAATCTAAATGGATCAAAGATCTGAATATTAAAGCAGAAACACTAAATCTATTGGAAGACAAATTGGGTAGAAACTTGAAGACATAGGAGTAGGTAGAGAATTCATGAACAAGAATTATATCATATATGAAATACTTCACAGAATCAATAACTGGGATCACCTCTTATTAAAAAGTTTCTGCACGTCAAAAGATATATCCAGCATAGTGAAAAGAAAACCCACAAACTGTGAAAAATCTTAGTGAACTCTCCCTCAGATAAAGGACTTCTGTCTAAAACATATAAAGAATTAAAAAAATCAGACCCCCAGAATTCAAAGATCCAATCGAAAAATGGGCATCTGAGATGAATACACACTTCTCAAATGAAGAAATATAAATGGCAAATAAATACATGAAAAAATGTTCAGCATCATTACTCATTAGAGAAATGCAAATTAAAACCACACTGAGATTCCATCTCAATCCTGAAAGAATGGCCAGGATCAAGAAAACCATCAATAACAAATGCTGGAGAGGCTGTGGGGAAAAAGGAACTCTCCTGCACTGCTGGTGGGAGTGTAGACTGGTACAGCCTTTGTGGAGGTCAGTCTGGAGATTTCTCAAAAAGCTGGGATTGTTATTCCCACTTGTTCCAGCTATCCCATTTCTAGGCATATTCCCAGAAGAACTGAAAGCATCATACCACAGTGATTTATGTACACTCATGTTTATAGCAGCACAATTTGTAATTTCCAGACCTTGGAAACAACCTAAGTGTCCAGCAACTGAGGAATGGATAAAAAAGTTGTGGTATTTTTATATAATAGAGTACTACTCAGCTATAAATAAGGATCACATTGAGATATTTATAAATAAATGGACACAGCTTGAGACCATACTTATAAGTGAAATAAATCAATTTCACATGTATGAATACCGAATAGTTTCCCTATTTTAAGAAATGATTCAAATATATAAAATTATGTGGTAATCATGATTCCCCATTATGGGGCTTTGAAGTCATATAAAGTTTTCACTCATTAATTGGAATGGCTTTATTCTGGGCTGTTTGATATTATTGCCTGTGATGATATGAACAGCTATTTTGAAGAAAACAAGACCTCATAATAGCTAGTGCTGATTTAATATCATCTTGTTTTGTAGTCCCACCGTACTGTTGTTCTTCTGTCTCCATTGGTTTTATCATGTTGTATCTTACTGCATTTTATTATATGTGATAGTATAAACAAAAAGTGTTATAGGCAAAGAGGTAATATAGAAACCATTGTTCATTTTCCATTAGCTGGTTCTAAATACCCTGTAGTACTTTCATCCTCTTCAATGGTTTCACACTACCTTGATATGTTTGAAGCCATAGTGTATGAAGTTATACTCAAATATTTCAAGGAAAGAGACACTATGGTAACTACTATCAAGTCAGGTTATCTTGTGGTGAAGCACTAGGTTGCTGAAATTTTTATGCTTTGACCTGTATTGTTATTTTGTGATGTCTTGTTTTATCTCAGTCTCCCCCCTTTTTAAAAGATTCATTCATTTATTTTATTATTATTATTTTTCTAATTAAGGGAAAAAATTTAAAAAATTAGCACGATATATTACAGTAACTTTTTTGATTTCCTGTTAACTTGATTTGAAGCTCTGTTTTGCTCCCACCATCTTGTTTTGACTGATTTTACTCTATTCTGTTCTGTTTGATAATATCAAGTTTGAGGGTGTAGGTAACTACTTTGAAGGCAATAATATTCACTATGATGCCCATTCTGGTTTGACTATTATCTTCTTTTGAAGTTCTGTAATGTCTCCAATGTTTAGGTTTTATTGGTCTTGTTCTGTACTGTTTTGTTCAATTTTATTATACCTAATGATATAGGCAATTCTTTTTAAGGTAGCAAAAGGCATTATGGTAACCATTGTTGATTACCATGTATTCTGTTTTTACATCATGTACTACGTCCAGCCTTTGGTTTGACTGACAGCTTCGTTTGGTCATATTTGGTTTTATTCTCTTCCAAAAAAAAGTAATAACAACTATGTGAGTAATAAAACCCAAAATGTTTAACTGTTGTTGTAAAAAAGAGAGGGAAAAAAGTGCTCTAAAGGAAAAAATTGCAAGTGTGTTTAGGTGTGTTAAGATAGATGACCATATTACTAAGTTTTTGTTGGATCACTGAACGTAACTCTTTGCAGTCTCACTTTTGAATGTCTACTTTGTATGCTTTAAATCCTATAATTTGAGCAACTATTTCTTTTTTTAAATTTTATTTAAAAGGAAAAGAGAAAAAACAAAATAAAACAAAACAGTGTTAGGGTACAAGTAATACAGAACCACAAAAAAAAAAAAAACAGTGAGAAATCACCAGTTAATAGATTACACATTATCATCTTAGAGATAGTTGCTCAAGTCACAGGATCAAAGCATACAAAGTGGACATTCTAACAGTGAGACTGCAAACAGTTGTGAACAACTATTTCTAAGATTACAACATGTAATCTATTAACTAGTGATTTCTTACTGTTTTTTTCATATTCTGTATTACTTGTACCCTTATACTGTGTTGTTTCTCCTTTAAATAAAATAAATAAATGTAAGCATAATAGAATCCTCTTAGCAAGCCAATGTGTACCCACCCTTGGTTGCTCATTTTGTTGACTAATAACAATTCATAGCTGCCTCGCTACCAAAAACTATCCCTCCACTGAACAGAAGCCTCTGTGCCTGGGAGGAAGTGCCCTCACCTCCAGAGCAGATCTCAGCCAATGGCAACAGAGTTAATGATACAAAAGGCTGGTCCCTTGCTTCCAGATGGCATTAATTTGTGGTGCAAGTTGAGCTTCCCTGAAGAATCAAATTAAGAGTGTTCTTGAGCAAAGACCACACTCTTATTTAAGGTTTTTGTGCCTATCTTGCTCCTTTCACTCTTCTTTTCCTGGGAGCACTTCCCTGATTATTACTTACAAGAACCTTCATTTTGGTCCTCTTTGTTCAAAACCCAATTTAAAATGACTAGCTTTGGAGGTGGTCCTAGGAAACTGCTCCTAAGGACAGGATTCAAGTTACTTCAGTGGTTAGATCAATGACATTGGGACTCCAATGGTGGCAGTAGAATTGATACCTGATATGCTATAAGTATAATCTTTAAAATTTTGATCTGTAATGAGCTGAGGTAGGACTCAGGTACAAATTGAGTCACTAGCTAGCACAAAACCTCAAGCATTTGAGAGATGAAGGAAAATAGTAATTATAAATTCTCTGAATTGAATGAGTAGTTGAAGAATGAAAATTACAGCCTCAGATCAATTAGTCAAAAATTTGAAGCAAAACACAAGAGTCAGAAGACTTCACCTTCTGTAATTAGGATGGGAGGAGGGCAGAAACATATCAAACCCAGAACTTGATTGCAAAGGTCTGAGAAGGCAGTCAAGTCTCATAGTCAAACTAAGGAGCTTAGTTGGGGAAGATTGTGACCCTAATAGAGCTAGAGATGCTTCTGCATAGATTCTCTTTGATTACTTCTGAATCTTCTGATCCTGAAGAAGTGGCCTATTCACCACTGAGGAAGACAGAGTTCCCCATCCTCACCTTGCTTGAAGGCTTATAAAGTGATGTCAGATAAGACTTTAGAAGGCAATAAAGGGTCCTTTTCAGGATATGCTCTCATTTGTCATGCTGAACCTAACTTGTAACTAGAATCAAATCTTAAAGGGCTGGAGATTTAGCTCAGCGGCATAAGTGCCTGCCTTGCAAGCAGGCAGTCGTGAGTTCGATCCCTGGTAATGATAAAAAGGAGAAAGACAAAAAAAAAAAAAAAAAAAAAAAAAAACTTAATCTAGCAGAATAAGAAAAGCAGTAGTCCTCTAAAGAAGAGAGATCATGTTGTATGTGGAAGGAGTTCAGGATCCAAAGAAAATTTCCTGGAAGAAGCTGGGATTGTGTGTCCAAGACAGTGTCTTGAGAATACTTTTACAAGAGGAATAGAATATATTATCTAATGAAAAAATCCTTATTAGTATGTGAATATAATCCACCACTATAAATTAATATTTTAGTAGTATTTAGTAGGTGTATCCAAACTTTGTGGGAAAGCTTTAGGAAATTTGGAAAAGCAATATTCTATACAAAGTGAAACAAAAAATACAATAACTATTTTAGCAAATGATGGAAAAACATGTCAGAAAATGCAGAGAAGTGAGAATGCTGGCTGAGATATACTGTATAAGACAAGGAAAGCTTGTCTTTTGAGGGCAAGAGATCAGTCCACTTAGCAATGTGATAATAAATGCACTGGCGAGGCTCACTTTAGTGTGATTGACAATCTCAGCAGTAGCTATCTGGTGGAAACCAAGACTGGTGATACGGTATGTGGTTGTAGAGCTGGGCTTTCTCCTACTAATAGGGATGATAGTATTCTGGAAAAGCAGAAACCAGATGAGATCCTTTAACTATCAGAATCAAAATGTGTATAAGCTCTTTTTACAGAGTTAACTGTACATAGGAGAAAAATAAATTATAGGACATTAGAGGGACTATTAACCTTAGTTCTGAGCTAATGCTGATTCCAGGAGATCTAAAATATCATTCTGACCCCCCCATTGGAGTAGGGGCCTTGGAGGTCAGGTGATCAATGGAGTTTTAGCCAATGTCTGATTCACAGTTGGTCTGGTAGAACCTTGAATCCATCTTGTGGTCATTTTCTCAGTTCCAGAACACATAGTTGGGATAGTAATTAGCAGCACCCCCATACTGGTGCTCTGACCTACAGTGGGAGGGTTATTATGGTAGAAGTGCCAAACAGAAGCCACTAGAGTTGAACCTATTGGGGAAAACCAAAAATAATATTGCAAGCACAGGCAAGAAGAAACAGCCTGCCCTACCCCTGTGTGCCTACCATCATTGCTATGCTTGACTCCCTCAGGTAACCAGTGAAGGCAGGAAGAAACAGCCAGATACGCCCTGTGAACTTTCAGGCCATCACTGGAGAGGCTTGCTTCTTGCAGGTAGCCAGCATGAGTTAGGAAAATCAGACACACATGCCCCTATATGCCTGCTGCCACCAAGGAAGCCTCAGTGTAGTCACATGGATATGGAGACGTCTGCCCCATGCCGACTGCCTCCTCAGGAACCTTGGTTTGAAGAAAACCAGGTGTCTGGCCCATCCCTCTGCAGTGTTGAGGGGCAGTCAGCCCACAACCAGCTTGTTAAGAGAGACCCAGGAAAACATTAAGGCAAAAGAGCAAAAGGCAATCTCAAATTTATAGCCCTCACAGAATGAGTCTGGGAGATGCAGTCATGGAAGAAAATGGAAGTCACACACCTAAAATCTCTGAAAGGATAGCAACTAGAGAAACAACTTCATGAGGCTGTAAAAGTAATCAGATCAGAAATGATATCTCAGGTAAAGGAAGAAATCACAAACACAATGAAAGAATTGCTCAGCATATTGAAAGAAGACATAGATTTTAAAAAAGAGGAGCACTGGAAAATGATGGAAACCTTGAATGAACAATACAGGAAAGAACTACAAGGCATGAAACAGATTCAAAGAGATATCCAGGAATTCTATGGAAAGCTGAAAAAATTGCTTGAAAAAGACTGAAGATAGACTTGAAGATCTTGAAGACAGGATTGGAAGGAGAGATGAAAGGAGAGATCTCTTAAAAATAAGAAGGAACCAAGAAACAGCAATTCAATAACTTCACGATAATGCAAAAAAAAAAAATTTAAGAGGAATAGGTGCCAGCAAAAAGCAAGGATCAACATAAAATGATATAAAAAGAATATTTACAGAAGTAACATCAGAAAACTTCCAAACATAGGAAAAGGACCTGGCATACAGATAAATGAGGCATATACAACTCCAACTAGCCATAACCAAAATAAATCTACACCCAGACTTATAATAATCAAGATCCCAGAAATTCAACCCAAGAATAGAATGTTAAAGGTTATTAGAGAAAAGAAACAGATCATCTATAAAGGAAAATGAATCAGAATTACAACAGACTTCTCAGCACAAATCATCAAGTCTTGAAGAGTTTGGAGTGAAGTGTTTCAAATCCTGAAAAGAAAAAAAAAACCACTTCCAACCCAGATTGATCTACTCTGTAAAACTATCTTTCAAAGTTGATGGAAAAATAAGATACTTCTACAATAAAGAACAACTGAAGGAATTAATGGTTACAAAACCAACCCTAAAAAGAGTGGTGAAGGTTATTCTAGAGAGAGATAAACATTACCAGGGTCCCAGGAACAGCAGCAGAGGGGAATTGCCAAATAGAGCAAGCAATTGAAAGGAAGGGAAAAGTGAGGGGCCAACAACAGGAGGATAGCATGGTAGATATGAGCCAACGCATGACGGTTGTAACCATTAGTGGCCTCAATTTACCAATAAAAAGAAACACAGGGAGAGTGGATCAAAAAACAAGATCCATAAATATGTTATATACAAGAAACACATTTAAGTGGAAAGGAAATTCAGAGACTGAAAGTCAACTGTTCCATGTGACGGGAAACCAGAAAAAAGCAGGATTAGCTTGCCCATCAACCACAGAATGGATGAGAATGATACGGAATTTTTATACAATGGAAAGCTAAACTGCTATAAGGAAGGATAATCTCAAGGCTGTGGTAGGTAAATGGATGCTATTGGAGATCATGCTCATGGGTGAAATAGTTTTGACTCATATGGGTTAACACTGTGTTATCTCCCTAGTGTGAAACTGAAGAAGTTAGTGGGGTCCAAAATATACAATAGAGATTGTGAAAGGGATAGGGGAAAAAACATCTAAAAAGGGAAGGTGGTGACCACTGTTGATTTCCTATTATCTTGTTTTGAATTCCTGTATTGTTTTCATAGCTTTGTCAGGTTTGGTTTTATTCTGTCTTGTTTTGTCTGATTTTACTATGTCTGATGGTCTGGACAGTTATTTTGAAGATAACAAGATATATTATGATAGTCATTGTTGATTTCCTATTATCCTATTTTGAAGACCTGTATCATTTTCATTGTTCTGTTCTGATTAGCTTTATTTTGTTTTATTGTATTTGGTTTTATTCTCTTTAAAATAAAAACAAAACCCCCCAAACAAAAAACAAAAACATTATTGCATCCCAGGTGGGCAGATATTAGCGCCACAATCAAGGATTTGAAAGATGCACAATTGTAATTCCCACCATATCCCCGTTTAACTTTCCCATTTGGCCAATGAAGAAGATGGATGAATCTTGGAGAGTGATATTGAATTATCACAAACTTAGTAAAGTAATGACTCCAATTGTATTTGCCATACCAGATGCAGTTTTCTCATTTGAGCAGATTAACACATTTAACATCTCGTGCGTATACAGCTACTGACTTGACAATTGCCTTTTTCTCTATACCTATCCATAAGAACCATCAGAAGAAATTTACTTTCAGCTAGCAAAGCCAGAAATACAGCTTTACCATCCTACCTCAGTGGTATATTAACTCTCGGGTTCTGTGTCACATTTTAGTTCCCAGGGTTCTTGTCTTCCTCTTCCATCAGTGTTATACTAGCCAACTACGTTGATGATATGCTGATTAGACCAAGTAAGCAAGAGATAGTGACTACTCTGGACTTCTTTGTAAAACATTTGTGTGCCAGAGAATGGAAGATGAATCCTGTTAAGATTTAAGGTCCCTCAACCTCTGTGAAATTTCTATGATACCAGTGGTGTGGGACATGGAAAGATATACATTCTAAGGTAAAAGATAAGTTGTTGCATCTGGCCACCTCCTACAACCAATGGAGAGACACAGGCCCTAGTGGAGGTATCTGGTTTTGGAAGCCAACACATTTCTCACTTGGGTGTATCACTCTGGGCAATTTACTGAGGGACTTGGAAATGTGATAGTTTTTAGTTAGGGTTCATAATGAGAAAAGGCTCTGTAACAGGTCTAGGCTGCTTTGGCCAGATGATCTAGCAGATCCAATGGTACTTAAGGTGTTAGTGGCAGACAAGCAATGCTGTTTGTAGTCTCTAGAAAGCTCCTATATGTGAATCACAGCAGAGGCCCTTAGGATTTTGGAGCAAGGCTCTGCCATCTCTTACAGACAACTATACTTCTTCTGAGAAATAGTTTCTGAACTACTCCAAAGCCTTGGTGGGAACTAAATATTTAACCCTGGGACACTATATAACCCTAGTTGCCCTTAGCGAACTGAGTGCTATCTGACCTACAAAGCCGTAAGGTTGGACATGCACAGCAATATATATATATATATATATATATATATATATGACTGGGCCTAAGCAGATTCTGTAACTGGGCCTAAGCAGGTTGAAGTAAATTATATGAAGAAGTGGCCTAAACACTCATTTTTCCTATTCCTGGTATAGTACCTTCTGTACCCCGGTATGCACCTATGGCCTTAGTATACATCATGCCATATGATCAGTTGACAGACGAAAAGGAAACTAGGGCTTGGTTTATATGTGGTTCTGTACATGATGAAGGCCATTTGCAAAAGTGGACAGCTATAACACGATACCCCTTTCTAGGGCATCCCTAAAGGACAGTGGTAAGGGAAAATCAGGCAATAGACCTAGCTGTATATTTTGCTTAGAAGAAAAAATGGCCAGATATGTGACTATGTATCAATTCATGAGTTATTGCCAATGGGCTTGGCTGGGTGGTCAGGGACTTACAAGGAACGTGACTGGAAAAGTGGTGACCATGAATTTCGTGAGCTGATCTTTGTCATGGAAATATATTACTCTCCCATCAATGTTGAAGAAAGATTTGCAGGGTACATAAGTGGGTTTGGAAGTTGGTATCTTTTAGGGCTGAAAACACTTCATTCCAAACATTCTTGGATTTGAAAGTTTGTGTTAGAAGTCTGTTGTTAGAGGGAAAGATTTTTCCCCCTGTGATAGATTTGTGGACTTTGAGTATAATGTGGTGTAGACACGTTCTCTTCTGATCTCACCCAGTCACTGTAGAAACCTAACACTGGGAGCACTAAAGTAAAGCCAAGTGGATTCTCTGAGTCTTGGGTTCAGTTATCCTTTCCCAGAATAACATTTGTCTTGGTTACTTTTTGCTCATTTTTGAGACAAAATACCTGACGCTCAAAGTTAGGGAAGGAAAGGTTTATTTCTTACAGTTCTCGGAGGCTTCAGTCCATACTTAGTTGGCTTCAAGCAGCAGGGTGGCATGATGGGCCACCATTCATGGCTGGCTACATAAAGCAAGGTGTGAGCCAGCAAGAGAGAGAGACACATTCTGCCATAACATCATGTGCTGGCTCCACCTCTAGGCAGGTGTAGCACTCACACCACCAATCTGAGCACTAGACAATGAATCAATCACAAATGCTACATTTGGTCAAGTCCATAACCTTATGAGGCTTGGGGGCCACTGACATAAACCATGACAGCATCTGACCAGGCACTCTCTCCAGGAAGGTGTTTAGACTGGAGTCACTCATCAACTGTTCCTATTGAAGAACTCCCATTGGATTGGAATTCCATACTGTCCAGCAGATCACAGCAACTGCTAATTCATTCCACCACCATGCTTCTCCCTGAGTCTCTCTGAGATCCCCAGCATTCACTTTGTCTCCGTGAATTAGGACTCCTTTTCCCACAAGTCTGAAACCTGGAACCAAGCAGAAGGCGCAGGCTGTCTCTTCCATTTTTCTATAGCTTTTAATTTTCCTTAGATCCCTTCTAATTCTTGGGGATTACTTCTCTTTTTTTCCTTCCAAAATTATTATTGTGCAGTGTCTGGGTTCTGAACCCTGGTGAGGCTAAGTTTTCATCACTTACTACTCCATCTTTTTTTTTTCCAGATTCCAATTTTTCTATCTTTGGTTAGACAGATAACCAGTGGGACTCTTCTGATTCTGATTCTGTAAACCTTCTTCATAAATTCATTGTATAATCGTATATATATATTGAATATGTTCCCATGGAGAATCCTAAGTGATATGGGCAAGATCAAAATGATAACTGGAAAAGCCTAATCTAGAGGCATCACATATCAAATGAGATAACTAAAGTATGGATTCCTAGGAATAAGATAGAGGGACAGGTAAGAACACTTATATAATCAAGAGAGATCAGGAATGGTTGGGCAGAAAGCTAAAGTCAGCTACTTCTAGAAAGGGACACAATCTCTCATCCATTTCTTAGTTCTCCAGTTCAGAACCCACTGACTGAATATCCCCAAGAGGAAAGACTGCAACATCACAGCAAGAGTATACAGCAGTTATTTTTCCAGCCCTTCCTCAGAGATCTTTGGCCACCTACTCACTTGCCCTATAACCTGTTAGATAGATGATTTGAGTTGATGCTAATGCCCAAGAGCTCAAGAACTGCATGGAGCCCTTGCTTGGGCTCAGGCAACAAGTGGAATTGAAATCTTGGCCCAGATCTACTTCCTAGAGATCCAGCAAGCCAACAATCCCACACTGCATCATTTTCCCTGCTTCCCAACTTTGTAATTAGAAAAGGTATATTTGGAATCGGACAGAACCCTCGGAGTCATTCCTTGACTTGTAGTGTTAGAAGTCCCAGAATAGGATGACTAAGTGGAAGCCCCTTGAAACATCACTCTGTTTGCTCCTTTTCTGCCTATACCAATGGTAAACATTTTTATCCTAGGGGAATGACAGAGATTTCCACCTTCCTGACATCTGAATTCCCATTTAATTTACCAGTCCAGTCCTTGAAAAATCCAATGAATTATTCCCAATCACATTGGATTATTAAATATAAACAATAAAAAACAGTAATCTTCACTGCATCTATTATGCTGTATATAATTCCTCACAATAAACTTGATAAGGTTCTCTTAAAAGTAAGATTTATGTCTCTCATGAATTCATGAAGTTGGAGACTTTTGAATAGAGAAATTATATAGTAACTTCCTTAAAATGGGATTGGTTTTGGATTGCATGTGTGACTACGGAGTAGAGTGAAAATATTTGAATGGCTAAATATAGTACAATTAAGTGGTGCTTTCAATTATGACAAGTTTAACCACATCTTGATAAGAACTTATAAAATACTTTAAAATAGATGTCTAAAAATGCTTTAAAATAGATATCTAAAAAATAACAATTCACATTTAAGAGTAAAAACATACTTAAATATCATAGAAGGATATTGGGGAAATAAACTCGCCTACCCTGCCTGCAAAGAGTAATCTGTCTTCCTTTTGTAAATTCCTTCCCTAAGTGGCTCCTTTTGATCCCTGGTTCAAAAGGGATCCAGACCTCTGCACAAAGAGGGAAAGAATCTTACCTGAATCACACCAAATCTTGGAGAATCTCCTCCTTGCCCTCACCCATATACTGATCCTTAAATTCACCCAAAATTCTTCCAGGGTTTATAACCAAGAGGAAACAAATATGGCAGGGTGGTAACTCCATTGCTGAGTAGATCCTCTTTCTTTCTAAATAGCACTTGAGGCAAATTCCTTCAATACAAGAGCCATCAGAAGCAGGCTAACGTGAGCCAGTCTCTGCATCTTCATTTCCTTACCTCGAGTCCTTTTTTCCTAAAACTAAACGCAGCAGAGGGAGTCTCACCCTTTCAACCACCTGACTCCTTGCAGTCCCCAAAGGCAAACACAGCCCTGTGTTGCACTCTCTCTGCTACAGGGTTACAGACTGAAGAGCTGGGAACTGTGTGAAATTGTCGTCCTCATTCCTCTTCTATTGCTCCTGATTTTCCTCCTTTGATGATAGCAGAAACCTCCCCCGCCTTGTGCAGCCCTCACTTTTTTCAAGGGGCTCATCTGAAACGCTTCACTTCCCTGCATTTGTCTTCCTTTGGCCTCACAGGTCTTCACTCCTGTGCACGTGTGCTGTTGTGCTGGCTCCACTTCTCTGCCCATCTCTGCATATCGCTGACTTTGCCTCCTCTGAGTGGCACTTGACTTGGGCTCAGTTCTGACATTGCTTCATGTTTACACCTTCTCTCCTATACCTCTGCCATTCTCCATGAGAAGTACCTGTCCTCAGCAGGAGAGATGAGATGCAGGTAGTGCAAAGCTGCCTCCACCCCTCAAAACATCCCTGGCAGACATCACCACCCTTACATCTCACAAAACATGCATGCTTTATGAATACTAAATAAATAAAAATGACAACAACACAATCAAATAATTTAGCACAACAGTCAAAAAACTATTTAAAAAGATCCAAAAGTTTGTTTTAAATAGCCTTTTGATTTGTTAAATGTTGCAAAGACCTAAAAGGTAGTTAGTCCTGCCTATATTTTTGTCTGTTCCTAAACTGACTTTTATTGTCTTTTATTTTTCATCATTGAACTTCTTATACACAATACCAAGAAAACAGTGTTAAATAGGCAGTACTTTACTGAGTGCTCTATATGCAGTATTAAACTATAAATCTTATCAATGTATATGTAGAAAACTATTTCAAATTGCACTATCCAAATATGACAACTTCAACTATTTTCTACCTTTTTGACATTAATTAAATTCCAGTAAAAGTGTAATATCTTGGAAAAACGATTTTAAAGTGTATTTTAAAATATGGAGCCACATTTTAAAATACGGTGAAATTTGAACCCAGATTTAAAAATATAAGCTCTGATAATTAGAACAGTATAGTTCTTATATGAGGGAAAGTAGCTAAATAAAAAATAGAACATATATACATATGAGAATTTGTGACACAAGACAATACTGAGAAAAGAAAGCATTCTTCACAGCAGTAATGCTGGGGTGGATAAGCAACTCGTGGGGCATTATAGCAATTTGCTTTGTTTCATTTGTAGTACTAGGTATACCAAGGTATTCACAGTGAGCTATATTTCCAGACCTATTTTATTTTTTATTTTAAGGCAGGATCTTAGTAAGTTGCCATGTTTCCCCCGCTGGGCTCAAAATTTCAGTCTTCATGAAGCCCTAGCCTGTCAAAGTCCTGGGATTATAGGAATGCCCCCCAACCCTCACTAACAATTTGTTCTGGAAGATACTAGCAAGCAGGACCTCTTCAGTTTATCTGTTACTGCTGGTGCCTATGATGTAGGAAGCACTCGTTAAAAAAATATTGGATTTATTTTACTGAGGATTTATATATAAAAATTTAATCATTGTAAAGCAAAAAGAAATTAAGTGGTTATCAACTTTCTAGATAAATGTGTACTTAAAAGTATTAAATCATTAAACAAATAATCAACAGATTTAATTGCAGAAGAATTTTAAAGATGTAGTTATATTAAAAACTAAATTAAAAAGCAAATAAGTAAACAACAAAAGATGCATACAGAGAAATTTTACAAATCAATAAGAAAATCATGATAAATAAGCAAAATTTAGTGTATGAAAGTTATGAAATGTGTGAGATAAAGCACAATTGGTTACAAAGAAAAATAAGAGAAGTATAAAGCCAGTTCCCTCCTGAGTTAGCAGTCTTTCCTTAATGAAAACATCCAGTTCTTAGGAGCAGGTGGCATGTCAGCCCGATTGCTTTAGGAATTTGTGCCATAACTATGGAAGCCAATTCTTATAAAATCTCCCAAGAATTATGAAAATGTAAGATATCCACCCTAAGAAAACAATCTAAACATTAAAAGTAAAATTTTGACATTAAGATATTCACAAAAAACTTAGGGCACTGGGAAACCAAGCAACCAGCTTCCATCCTTGGCAAGTGGCTGTGGCTCAGGCAAGCTGTGGCTGCAATAAGGTGAGAATCACCCAGTGTATCCCACCCAGCGTGTCCCAAGATCTGCACCATGTTGGAACTTAGGGCACTGGGAAACCAAACAACAAACTGGCCTCCCGGTGAGCAGCTGGGAGCCTACCAGTGCTCAGGCTGAGATTCAAACATCCCCTTCCCAGCTCCATTAGCAAATGTGAACCAGAGGTCTGAGCATCTCTTGGGAGATCGACCATATGCAATATAGCAAATAAGGGGTATTTCCTGCTACCACCTCTTTGAAGGCAAATAGTTTTATCACTGTTTTGTTTTTTTCTAATTAATGGTATTGCTCTATTTAACATTCTGTTTTGATAAGTTCTATAATGTTCTGTATTTCATTTGATTTTGCTATAACTGGCTGAAAGAACAACTATTGTGAAGATAATGAGATATTCTATAGTATCTATTACTGTTATCTGCTGGGAAGTTCTGTACCAATCTCACCGCACTGTCTCAATTGGCTTTGTTCTATCTTGTTCTGTTTATTTTACTACATTAAAAAAAAAACTATTCACAACAGTCTACATAGAACAGCAAAATACTGAAAACATTAAAGTCTTATTATAGTGGAAGGGTTAAGTAAAATATGGTGAATCTATTCTATGGAATATTTATTTCCATTAAATATAATAATTATTAAAAGAGTCAAGTGCCCTTACATAAAAAGACAATTATTATATAACACTAATTGATAACACAAGACAGCATTATAATTAAACAGGGTGCAGTAAGTACTTGACATACTGTTCCCCTTTACTAATTCCAGAGCAAATCATACTTCTGAGAACTTGGGGTTTTTTTGGTTTTTAAGCACAATTTGTCGGACATTTTGTTATGTAATTTCTTGCCATTATATTTTGTCCAAAAAGTTGGGTTCCTGAGTCATTGGACTCTTAAAGATTCATATTTTTTGTTTGGTGAATGATTTCTGGTATCATTTTAAATGTTTATATGTTTTATAAAACATTTCCTTTCATCTTTGTGTCTGTGTTCTTCATAAGATTTCCAGGAATAGGATGGATTACCAACCTTTCAAAATTTCAACCTGTCCTTTAAGAATATATTTCCTGATGAATTCTCTTAACTTTATCATCTAGTTTTTTATGGAACACCTTTTTCAGCTATTTTTATTAATTTCAAAGAGCTCCTTCTTGTTTTCTGATAGCTCTTATGAAGAGAAGAACCTCAATAAATAGTATTCCATATGCTTCTCAGCATTTCCGTACCTCAATTAAACTGAGACCATGTGACTAGTTCTGGCCAATGGTCTGTTTGCAGAAGTGACGCGTTACCATGGTATGAAAACCTGTGCTTAAGTCCATCTTCTCACCTTCTTGGTGAGTGCTGTGCTGTGGTGTCTCTGTAAGCTACATGCAAAGATGTTGGCATTACAAAATGAAAGGAGCCCCAGTCTCTCAGATAAAGAAGAGTAACTTTTGATTGTTGTTTATTGTTATTGGTGAGAAATAAAGCTTTCCTGTCTGAAAACTGAATGTATTACTACATCATAACTTATTATATGTTAACTAATTCCATTGCTTTTTTTGCATAGTATCTATTCTGTTTCACGAGGGCAGCATTTTTTCCTGTCTCAAAGTATTGTAATTATTCTTCACTTTTGTAGTCATTGTTTTTCTTCTGATCCCTTTTTATAATTTATTGTTTCTCTTTTTCATTTAGAGGCTTTCCTTGGATGACTTACAATTTTTTATTATTCAAATTTAAAATGAGATTCTAAAATTTTGATATAAGCATGGATGGATCTGTTGGACTGTACCACAAGATGTTCAGAGGTTACTCTTACTTGGGAGAACCATGTCTGTCAGTATATAAAAAAGCCTCCTTTGGGGCTATTCATTTTACAATTAGAATAATCTCTCTTTAATATCTTGTCTGGAAGATGGGATGGCCTATCTGTACTGTGGAAGCAATTTATGGGAAGTATCTCACTGTTTAAACTGCAAATTTTCACTGAATTTCTGTTTTCAATGTCTGACATCCCCACACCTGAAATCCTTTTAATTCATTTTTACTACAGAACCAGCTTCTACCCATTGCAACAGCTGGTCATCTGAAGTATGTAATTTGGGGGAGACAATTGGGCAGAATCCATCTTCTCCAATTATATATATATATATATATATATATATATATATAGTTTTTAGAAAGATTAAGATAAAAGAGGACATAACAAAACAGGTCAGAATAGAACAATTTAAGCCACATAGCGTTTCACCACAAGACAACCTGACATAACAGAAGCTACCATAGTGTCTCTTCCCTTGAAATATTTGAGTATACCTTCATACATTTAGTATCAAACCTTCTAACCTTCATACACATAGTATCAAACATAACAAAACAGTATAAAACCATTCAAGAGAATGAAAGTATCACAGGGTATTCCAGAACCAATGGAAAATGAACAATGGTTACTATATTATCTCCTTGTCCATAAAAAATTTTGTTTATACTATCATATATAGTAAAATCCAGTAAGATACAAGATGGCAAAACTGATGGAGACAGAAGAGCAAAAGCTTGGAAGGACTTCAAAACAAGATGATATTAAATCAGCACTAGCTATTATAATGTCTTGTTTTCTTCAAAATAGCTGTTCATACCCTCACAGACAATAAAACCAAACAACCTGTAGTAAAGCCATTCCAACTAATGAATGAAAACATTATAAGGCTTCAAAGTCATAAAATGGGGAATCATGATTGCCACATACTTTTATGTATTTTTATCATTTCTTACACTAGGGAGACTATGTGGTATTTACACATGCGAGTTTGATTTATTTCGCTTATGAGTACGGTCTCAAGCTGCGTCCATTTATCTATAAATATCTCAGTGTGATCCTTTTTTATAGCTGGGTAGTACTCCATTGTATAAAAATACCACAACTTTTTTATCCATTCCTCAGTTGATGGACACTTAGGTTGTTTCCAAGATCTGGCGATTACAAATTGTGCTGCTATAAACATGACTGCACATAAATCACTGTGATATGATGCTTTAAGTTCTTCTGGGAATATGCCTAGAAACTGGATAGCTGGAACAAATGGGACTATATATGTATCACTGTGGTATGATGTTTTCTCCTTATATATATTTAAACCAAGTTCAATTTCAGTCCATGACATTCTCATACTATTAAACTACCATTAAGTACCTACCATTAAGCTCATCCAGGAGCCTAGCAGGCAAGTTACCATTTTCTTTGCAGCCATGTGGGCCAGTTCTTACTCCATTCTAAGTCAGTCAGTGCTCTGTCACATGGTATTTGGACTTGGTATAAAGATTTTATTCATAACTGCCATTTGTTTTCTTATCTGTGGGTTCCTTCTATGTTCTTCTTTTTTCCTGTGAATTTGTATATTTTTATTTCTTGATCAAGACTTTATTGCATTCAGGGACAGAGAAGCAAATTTCTTAAAAAATAAATGGTTAAATCATCACATTTAACTAGAGATATGTGTTATGCTAGAAAATGTTTATATTTTTTAAATATTATGGTAGTAAAAACACTAAGACTAATTCCTCTCTAAATAGTCCCATGTACTTTCAAAATACACTCCAAATATTCCCAAATACACTTAACTCTTCATTCTTAACACTTCCTGAAGCAGTTCAGGAAGTCTTCTTTTGTGAGTGTCTTTAAATGCTTTGTTGTGGCTGCCTGGATGCTCTGAATCATTCAAAATCTCTACTTATCTTGGTCATTTTTACTCTGAGTGAGAGCCAGAAGTCCTACTGTGCCGGATTTGGAGTATAAGATATGTGACAACACACTGTAATGTTTTTGTGAGCCTGACTTTCCACTGGATGGCACTCGGCATCAATATTCAAATATTCACTGTATTTTTTTAAATCACACTTGCAGATCTGCTTCAGAAAGTGGCAGGAATGATGGAGTACGTGTATCTATAACAAAGGGAGTATTTTGGGAGGACTAATGGTAATGTGTCTTTTATGGTAATTTACAAAATATTAAATATTCACCATATATTTTTGATTAGATTTTGTATATTGCTCTTGTAACGAAAAAAGTCTAAGTAAATACTACAGAGAAATCCCAACCTTCTTTGCCAAGTATAGCTGAAATCCATACAAATGCACCAAGGAGGGAGTCAACGTACACATTTTATTTGACCTTCTACCCACTCCTTCTTCCGAAACCAGCAAACTTTTCAGATTTGTGTAGATGTTTATGTAACTCTTAGACTATTAAAATGTTTGCTAATTCAATTTTGGAAATACTTATTGATAAAAAAAAATCGTGTAATTGAAAAGCTTTTCCAGAATTGTCTTTCTTTGAATTGGTACAAAAGGTAAAATAAAAATTAATATGTTAGGCTTTTATTACTTTGTTCTTTGATTTTTTCCTCTAAACAAAACTGTGAATATGAAAGAGATACATGTTTCATGAATGCTATTTATGTTTTTATTGTCCTTAAATTCTATTAAAGTTTAGATATTGCTCCTCTTCCCCTGCTTCCCCCCCCAACTAACAATATTACTATCATGAAAATGAAGTTTGCCTTCATCACTATATTTTTTGGAAATCTATGTTAAGGAAAACTCCAAAATACTTAGACATTAAGCCTTTACTGGTAGTTAATGAGAAGTCTACCCCCATCTCCATCTCTCTCCCTCACTTTCACTCTGTCTCTCCTTTTCATGCTCTCTCACATAGACATGTATACAATTTTCTACTTACTCCGCCAGGTGTTCTTAATTATTCTCTTAATTAGAGAATAATTGACTTTAGAGAGGTGCATAGAGTTCATCTTTAGTAACTGGAGGGAAGCTGAATATACAGGTGCAGATGGTTGGAGGTGGGGAGATGAGGTAGTAGGAGTTTGTGGAAGTTCTTTCCTGATTGCTCCAATTTTGCCAGGAAAGTAAGAAGCAAGGTCGTCTGCTGAGAGTGAGAATGGGGGCAGAGGTGTTGGATGTGTGAGGAGAAAGAAGAAGGTGTGAGATAATCATCTCACAGAGTGGGAGGGGAATGTATGAGGAAATATTGTATGGTTGCTGGACAGCATTCTGGGGCTCCTTGAGGTTAGGAGAATGAATTTAAAGCAGGACAAGTCCAGTGTTGGCCTGTTCTCTGCCATTTCTAACTGCGTGGGGAGCAGGGGCCAAAGCAGCAGAGACTCAGTCTACTTTGGAGGCTTGGCAAGTAAATGCAACGAAGCAAGACACTGCAGTGAGGGCACAGGCACACAGTTATAAAGGACTGACCAGGACGCTAGCTTAGGAGGGAAGAGGAGAGGACACGGAGTAAGTGGAAATGGCAAAAACGTGGCTGGATCAATGGATTCTAGGTTCCTCAGATATTTTTCAGATGTGGAGCTCTAGACTAAGCTGAAATTAGAGAGATCACTGATAGCATGTCATGGAACAGTTGCAGTGATTTGTTTTGCCAAAGTCCAGAATGGTCTCCATGGAAATGAGAGCTTGAGACGGGCAGGGGATAAGATCATCAGTGTAAGGGTATTTAAAGAAATGAGTGAGTAGCCGTGGCACATGAAGTGTCATCTTCTAGTGTGCTGAAATTTTCAAAAATCAAGACAGAAGTAATGTTGTAGAAGGTTCTATCACGCGAAATGTCATAGGCACAGAGAAGGATGGTGAGTGATAGAGTCCGAGGATGTGATTCAAGGCAGAGGTACCTTAGGATGAGGGAGGGTGAGGAGCAGCAAGGAGCCATCCATCTCCAAGCCCAGAAGTCGGGGGGCTGTGGGAGGAAAAGCAGCCTCCATTCTTCTCATGGCAGTGTCCTCGGGGAAGAGCCAAGTTTGCATTAGAGTAATAAACTGAAGGAATGTTCCAAGAAGAGGCTAGAAACAGAAGAGAATTTTCTTAATGATGGACGATAAATTTAAGAGCATAGAGTAGTAAGTTTGGGGATGGGGGAGGGAATGGATATGGGAATAGACTTGGGGTTGTGCAGAGTCATAATACAGGGACAAATAAATGAGGAATGGGGAAGCTTGTCACTGACAAGCAGGGATATAGGCTACATTGAGATTGGTTCGGGTGGACTCATACTGGTGAAGACATCAAGCATCTGCTCTGAGGTTTGGGTATGGAGGTGTGGGTGCCTGGTCCTTCAGTCCGAGTGTTGGTATAGAGCTCGATACTTCTTAGTGAGGGACTGTGGTGTTGCTTTTACATACATTATGTGATTGAAACCTAACTGCTAGAGTTTTATTTATTCCCTAATTTACAGATAAAAAAAATTGACGTGGCTGGGAGAAGTCATTTGACTTGTTCAGAGTCACACAGCTCATCAGGCTGTAGAGTTTCCATAGCAAGTCCTGACACCTAGGTTTGTTCTTTTTCTATGAAATCACCTCTTTTTTGATGGAGACTGAGGCACCCCTAGAGATATATCTGTAGAATGGGGACAAATCTGATGAATTCACATTTGAAGACCTGTTCTCTGTGTTTTACTTTCCTCTCTGTTCAATCCAAATAGTCCTTTGCTGGAATCCTCCTGCATCCTCTAAATTGAGGCAAGAGTAACTCAACATTATTGCAAACCTCAAGCTTCCATAGATTTTTCAGGCTTGCCTTTGTGAGGGATTCCTGGGGTCTCAAACACAGTTGTCATTCAATTGGTTCAATTCAGAAATCCTCTCTCATCTTCGGGGCACGCTGAGGTCAGTGCCACATAGCTTTGGAAAGAACATTGCTCCCTCCTCCAACTCTACAACACAAAGCACTCACAAGGCGCTTGTGTGCGTGTGATAAGCTTCATAGCAGTTTCTATGAGGGGTAAAGGAGTATTTGTAGCTACACAGCAGCACCCCATTAAATATAACTCTCTCATGTTCTTAAAAGCCATTTAGTTTTCCTAACTGGATCTTTCACTGGCTTCTTCTCCAAGTCTTCTATGGCCAACTTTCTGTCTCCTCTCTTTTCTGTGTCTCCCTTCTTTCCTGTGTCTCCCCTCTTTACCCCGTCTTTCTTTAGTTATCCATGGATTGCTAAATTTTGCCATGGTATTATGTTAAACAATTATCACAAGACCTTAATATTCTCCTATGCTAGACTAACCCTTTCTTGCTAAATCCAAATTCAGTAATGGTCTGTTGATCAAAGGGGCCTTCAATATCAAATGTAGTTGTACATGCCTATGATTCTAGCACCCTGAAAGGCTGAGGCAAAAAGATAATAAGTTTGATTCTAGGCTGGCAACTTAATGACTTAGCAAGACCCTGTCTCAAAAAAAAAAAAAAAAAAAAAAAAAAAAAAAAACATAAAAAACCTTCTGGAATATATCTCAGTATGAAGGCCCTGTGTTCAATCCCCAGTACTGCAATAAAATGCCTTTCATATAACAAGATCCAGCTGCCTGGATTCAGTTTTACATTGCCCTGTGTATAGACAGAAGCAAAGCCATCTGCTGAGATGGAAACTGTGGGGAAGGGCAGGAGTAGGAAAGGGCTTGGGAAGGTAGAGGAAATGCCAAGCAGCCTTTTAAGGAAAGCAATCAGCCATGCAAGCAAGAAAAAGTGGGAAAGAAAAAAAAAAAGATAACTGGCAATTCTTTGGATTTCAGCATGGCAGTGAGAAAGTGGCCAAGAGAGGGAGAGAGAAGGAAAACCTCCGACATCTCAGCAAAATTAGAAAATGCTGCAAGAGCGGGGGCAAGGCAGGGAGAAGACAGTGACCAGAAAAGGGGTTCCAAAGCCGGGTGTGGCAGTGCATGCCTGTAATCTCAGTTTCTCAGGAGGGTGAGATGGGATGATCACAGGTTCAAAATTAGTTGGGGTAACTGATTGACCTAGCAAAAATTTCTCTGAAAATAAAAATCAATAAGGACTGGGAACGTAGCTCACTCGTGGAGCACTTGCTAACCATGTGCAAGTGAGGCCCTGGGTACAATCCCTAGCACTGTAAAAAAGAAAAAATAAGTTTTAGGGAGAGGTTTAAAAACGGAGCTAAGATTTCATAGCTGCTCGACTCCCTTGGCAGTCTGAGACCTGATGCCCAGCGTGCCCTGGACCAAGCTGACACTGCCTTTAGGTCTCTGTCCATTGTCATCCCTAAACTCTGAACTGCCAACAATGTGCTGACTGCAGCAGCCCACCCGCCCACTGCACAGAAGCCTGAGGAGCAAAAGATGGTTTTGGAAATAAAATGTCCCTCTCCGCAAGGGTTCGGTGTGGCTCCCTGCAGCACATGTCAAGTGGTCATCTCCTTAGGAACACTCACAGTAGCATAATAGCTGCTATTTGTCTCTCCCCCACTTCTCTCCTTAACATCCCACTCTCTTTTTAGGGAACAATGTTCTCTCTTGCCTGCTGCTACACATATGGGGGGTAGGGGGAGTGGGCATTTGATTTCCCTAGACTTGCAATTGAATTCATCTCTACTCCTGAAATTCTCTCTAATTTACATTTGCTCAATTTCATCATCTTGTGGTCTTATTGCTCATCAGTTGCCTTCCTTGCCTTCCTCCCAGCCCACAGTCTCCCCACAGCTTTGTTTCACTTTTTGCATTTCCATTTACTGCTCTTCCAATCAAATGTCATCTCTGTTAACACTATCTGGGAAGAAGAGCAGGGAAGTCCTGTCTGGGTGCTCATTAAAGGTGAGCTGTAGTGTAGGAGTTGATCCACATGTCACAAGTGATACATCTGTCACCAGTGCATCTTGAAACAGTGTCTGTCCTGCCAGCTTTTTCTCTCTGTAGCCCCAGACCCTAAGTCATATTTCTGGATGCTTGGTATTATATACTATTGTGCCTATAGCACAGTTAGGGGCCACTTTAAAGTTGTAGCAAATGTTCTTAGTCACACGGCCATATGGAGATTCAGTGGGTGGTACCATTAGCTGTAAAGCTGCATGCAGATTTGCAATTGCCTGGCCCAGAAGAGAGAATCCCAAATCAGAGAAATGTTTTGATAAAATATCCTAGAACAGATTTTAAGTTGCTCTTGCACCGAACAAGTCTTTCTGTTCTTGATGCAATTTCATTTCCCCCAAATGATTTCAGACATGCCAGAGAGAGGTAGAAGCTCCTGACACTTATCTGAAGGATCTTCAGCAACCATTGTCCTATCCCATAACAGCCCAGTCAATTATAGCCATCCCATAACCATGGCAGAGCCCCCTCAGTTCAGTGTGTAGGGGATTTGTTGGGAAAACAATGACAGCTTCCCTTCAATATTTCATCATCGAATCACAATATTACTTATGAATTCTCAAGTAAACCACTGAGGATATAGGACAAGCACTTCAGCAGCCAACGAGCTGGAAACAATTTTTTTCTCTTGGGGCATCCTGCTCAGTTTCTGAAGCAATGTCATCAGCTAAGTAGACAACACACTTTTCTGTCACAGACACCAAAGTGGGGACTATGACTGTCAGCAGCTCAGAGGTAGGGCCTTGTCTTTCCTCATTGTACGAGGACACATTTGACAAGAAGTGGGCTCTCCTGGAGAACTGAGCTGAATCTGGGGCTGCAATAAGCCCACAAGGTCGCTCACAAAGTCATCTTGTTCTGCATATCCAGGGATGAGTTCCAGAGAACATTATCACCCGATGAGATAGAGTTAAGAGGTTATCAGGACAAAGACAAAGGAAGAACTGTTTCATGGCCAATTTAGTTTGGAAAACAGTGTATTCAACAAAGTTTTGCCGTTGTTTTGAGTCACGAACATAGCATGTTTCTAATGTGAGCTTTAAAGTGCTTCTGAATGACAAGAAGGGATCAAAGTATGCATTGTATTTTTTTTTCAGTAGAGTTCTGGGGATCCTTTGGGAATGGCTGGTTCAGTCCAACGTCCTCATTTTATACAGGGGTAAACTGAAGCCAAAAGAGCAAATGATATGCTTGTAGACATTTGTCCTATTAGTGGCCTTTCTGGGATTAGAGCCCATACCTTTGCTATGCTTTTCCACATGGCCCTGCCACACAGTCCCCTGCATCTAGGCAATAAGGAAAGGACCAAACTAATGAACCAGCAGAATGAATCTGATGTCAAGTGCTTGTTTTCATTGTGGCATTTCAATGACTGATGTCCTGTGACTGCCAAGAAGAATTACCCCTCAACCTCCCGGGTCCTTAGACTGCATTTTCCCTCATGAACCATGTAGTTTCCAAATTTCTGATCCATGTGAGGAGCTGTCACACACTGCTTTATGTTTTATGCATGTTAGTTCAAGCCATCGCTTCACCTAAAAAAGGGCAAATGATCCCTACAGCAAGAACCTTTACAGACAGATGCAAACCCTATGCTCAAACTGGAAAAAAATGTAAAATGCCAAGAAAAACAGTTAAACGTGCGTGGAGCACTAGCTAGAGAGATGTGCATGTGATGGAGTGGGGGTGTCTTCTGAATCATTTCCCTAAATTTAGCAATGCAGTTTTTTAAAAAATAAGCCTTTAAGAGCTTCTTCCCAGAAATCCTGTTATTTCACTGCATATGTCTTACGTAAGTCTTTCCCACAGGCCTGCAGAATGGGAAAGGCAGAGCCCTACCCTGCAAGAACCAGCAAGAAAAATTCAGAAAGTCTGAGTGAATAAGTAACTCAGGAAAATCCAACTTTTCCTTTTCTATCCACATAACTATAAGCAGCACTGTCTATTGGAGATGAGTCTGTTAAGTGCTTTCCACCTGGATGTTGTGGGGTGGGTCTAATATTTATTCATTTCTTCCTGTGGAATGTCACTGTTGTTAAACACTTCCCAAAGCCTTATCTTTATTCTTATTGAATTTGAAGGAGTTCTCTCTTCTCCCCACTTGCATTCTCCTGGATTTCTTTCTCCACTCCCATTTTCCTTTATCTTTACTTCACGAATGGTTCCAGAAAGAGTTAGGCATCTGAAGTTACTAGAAATCTATTTCTCCAGGGTCTTCTTTTACTTTATATCTAGCAAATATCTTCTAATAATTATCTGAGTTTCCTATTAGCAAGTAGTCCAGGGAAGCAAGAATCCTAATGGTCAATGACATGAGTTTGTATACTTATAGCCGATACTATTAAAAGAGGGTCACATTTAAGTTGGACAAAATCCCTGATGTTTCTAGCCCCACTGGGCTGCCACTACCTGTGCCCATGCTTAGGGTGAGCTTTGAGCACTACTGTGCAAGAAGTGAGAGTTGTGATGGAGAGCCATAGCACCTTCTCAAGAATGTGTCCTCACTCTGGCAGTTTTTCCCGCTTGAACTTCTTTTCCCTATCTACCCATGACAAAATGTTTTTCCCCAAACCGCTATCCCACTTAATCCCTTTGTTTCCCACAGAGCTGCCAGAGATAATCATGAATCCCTGCTAGTGACAGCTTTTGAAAGAAGCTGATAACCAATTTCACAAACAATCTATTAATAACTGATAATGAATTCATATGTTACTCATCTAAGATATTTAATATTTTAATAGGCAAGATCTCTCATTAACTCACAAAACTACTGAAATGCCTACAGCGTGCCAATCTTTCTCAGCATCAATTCATACACTCTCTTGGATCCTAGCGTCACGTGACAAGCAGCAAACAAGATGGTTTGTGACTGTAGTTAGTTCTATGAAGAAGCAAAAGCCAGGTGTTAACATAATTTGATGAGGTAGGATGGGTAGGGAAGTGCAGAATCATGAGGAAGGCTGCTCCAGTCAGAGGAAAAAGCAAACAGAGTTCCTGACGTGGCAACAACTCAAATGCGCATGGAAAGGAAGGAGGCAGATGCAGCTGTTGTGTGGGGGGCTGGTAAAGGAGAGCGTGGAAAAAATGAGTCCAGACAGGTAGACTGTGGTCAAGTCAAGTAGTACATTGTGACCCCGGCTAAGAAAATTAGATTTTATATAATTGCAGTGGGAAGACTTTGAAGAATTTTAGAAAGGATTGGCATCTAATTTAAGCATTAAAAGACTGGTTCTTGTGTCACAGAATGACTTTGAGCCTGTAGAGGAAGAACTGAAACAAGACACTGAGAAGTGGCTTCCAGACATCCTGGACTGCAGTTCTAATGTCAGCCAGCATGTATGACCAAGCTGATGCAACTTATTATGTTATATTGTTCACATAACAAATGATGAGCCAGATTCCTGTTCTCCCAATCATTTTCATATCCTATGATACAGAGGGCATGGCAGTTATGCAGCACACTTAGAAATCTGAGGCCTCCCAAAGCTGTTCCAAGGAATGAGGTACATTCACAACACACAAGGAGCAAGTATAGACCAGCCAACATGTAAGATCCCTTTTGGTTCCATTAGGCTGAGATTTCCTGGCATTTCTTCATGATGTCCTCAATCTGTACCACACAGGCAGCTGAATGAATTCTAATTTAAGTACAAACAACACTGGTTGATGTAGTAATGATCAGTGTGGCCAAGTTCACCTTCCCCAGCGTCAAACATTCTAAACAGTCAAGCACTGTCATCCTGGCTCAGAAATTCTGTGCTCTCCAACTGCAAAAGCAACTCTAAATCTCAAAAGTCTCCTTCTGCTGCCTTGGTTGGTCATTCCTTTATGAAATGACTTGACCAGCTTCAGAATCTTTAGCCAATTTAGGTTTCAGTCCAAGTGGCTAGATTTAACCACACTGATTTATTAAGATGAAAGTTTTTATCATCCCCTTTGTCGTTTCTCATAGTCTAAAAGAAATTTCTTCTAAAAATCCAGAGCTATGAACAGTTGTATAACAAATCAAATGTACTTAATGTCACATAATTAATATACTTTAAGATTGTTAAGATGGTATATTTTATATTATGCATATGTTACCAAAATCAAAATTGTAAAAAAACTAAAAAAAAAAAAAAAAAAACCCTAGAGCTACAGTCTGATGTAATAGATAAAGCATAGACGGGAGGTATCTCTGCCTCAGACACAATAAAAGGCAGATGTATAAAAATAGCAAGGTTTTCCCTCTTCCCACAGGATGAGTTCTTGGACTCAGCAGTGCAGGTGCATCTGAACATACCCACCTCTATTTTTCTGTGTCCTTTGATTCCTGGCTTAACATGTATAAACCAACTGAATCCTATGTCACTCACATTTGTTCTACCTCCAGAATTAAAACACTCTTCCCAACCTTTTTATGATTCAGTACTTCTCCCGTCACGCCCTATTCTGTCCTTTGACTTCCTTAATTGCACCAGCCCCGCCCAGCCCATGGACTCCAAAATTCTCTACTCTCTAAATTTTCTAATCTCCAGTGTGACCGTATGTGACCTTGACCTACTTTACCAGTTCTCAACCTAGTAGCCTTCTGATCCCTCCAGCATTTCCAAAGAGCTGCATTACTCAAACTTGGGAATTGTTTGTGAAAGGGTCAATCCAGTGCCCTTCTCTGGTTAACTTTCAGCCCTTTTTAACTAATTTCAGACCCTTTCAAGGAATCCATGCCTCAGCTTTTTGTTATATCAAAGAATTTTTAATGTTAGGCGGCAATTATTTCCTTTACTTTGGGGACATATTTTTCTTCAGTCTTCACTTCAAGAACCTGATGGATCTTCTCATAGATGCAAAACTCATGAAGATCTATTCTGAAAGTGGGTCTTTGAAACCCATCCTCAGAACTGATCCATACTCAGACTCCAGCACTTGTCAATTAATTTAAATGTTCCTACTTGGCTCTAGCAGAAGCTTCTGTTCCAGATAAGGTGCAATTCTCTGTGTTCACCTATCTTTCCAGTTTTGGGGATGAAAGTCTGCCCTGTGACCCCAGTTCTATAATGAATCTAAGAAGAGTTGGGTTTTCAGGGGTTTAACCCTCAGTATGTTTCTTGTTGTGAGGGCAGGAGCTACAACTTCCAATGTCCTCAATGACAAACTGTAACTATGGGCTTCTCATTAATCCTTGAAGATCTTTACATAGCATCTAGATATCAAATGTGTAATAAATATGTATCAAGTCAAAGTCTAAAGAAACAGAAAGAAGTTAGGGGCCATTAACCTGAAGCTTGGTTCTAGCTGTCATTTACTTATTGGTCCTGAACTGAGACTGTGACTGTCTATCTTAGAGGAATTAAGTGTTTCCAATATCAGTTCCTAGCTTCTGAATTTACTCTCTACTGTATACCAGATACTGGGTTCTCATTGATTCTCCTACCCTATAGAAGTTTTTAAAAAGTGCCAATTTGAATAAAATGCCTTGTATCCTGTATTGTCTTCTACCACAAGTACCCTGGATTTCCTTTCTCTTTATGCCTGTCTTCACTTGGCTAAGGAGAGCTAAGAAAGCTATTTCCTCCAGAGTATCTATATAGCATTTCCAGTGCAAATAGCTTCCACTATTTCCCTTCAGTGTTAGACAAACCTAAGACTTACCCTTTGTTTCTTTAGAATTTCAACTCAACTAGGTATACCAAGAAGGCCTTCAAAGGATGTTAATAAAAATATGCTACTTCTCTGAGGAAAAAATACACTCTTCAACCTTCTAGTCAAAGACAGAAAGGTCAAAGTTAGGACGGAATATTGTTTCAAAGTACAACAAAAGTGTTATGTTCCCCAACCAGTCCTGTTACCACGAAGTCACCAGCTTATGACCCTGTGACTGACTCTGAAAAAGTAACATCTTATGCTGCTGTTTTTGCTTCCTGCCTGAGCCTCTTACAAATTCAGAGTGGCACATACCAAGTACTTATGTACATTAGTTTCATATACTTTTGGCTTTTGCCTGGTTTGAGTTTTCAAAGCTTATCGTATATCTCAGTGTTTGAGTTGCAATGATTTAAGTTTGGGAACTCTTTACAGAAATGAAGATAAATGAGAGACTAGGCTGAGATAAAAGAACAAGCAAAATATGAGCAAAGAGAATCATGATCCTGTTGGGTAGTGAAGGAACCTTAGAGCTCATTTAGAGCTGCAGCTCTCAAAGAGGTAAGTGGGCCTAACTAGTCCTCATGAATTTGGGGCACTCTAAACTCTCAATCTAAACCCTCACTCTGTGGAAATGTGACAACAAATAGCTTCTGACTTTTAAAGCAATTAATCCCTCCCACAAGATGAGTAGCCGACACCCCAGGAACAATTTTTACCTTTTGTTGTTTTATAAGCCATCTTGTTACTGCTTCAAAAAAACCATGGACAAATCTAACACCTGACAGCTAGTTAAGAAAGAATATTTCTATCTGAAAACAGAAATTCATGGAGGTTGGCTATATGACAACCATTTTACAATCCAAAATATTTTTAACTTTCTTCTTCCATCTAAACAGAACTTTTTCCTATATTCCTACCTTTACATTTCTTTATATTTCTTTCAAAATCATTCCCATTTTTACTACATTTCTCTTTTCTCTATAGGCTTGGGACAGATAGACCTTACATAGTAAAACTGCAAGCTTTGTAGAAATGCACTTGTTACTTAGCCTTTCTAAAATTCCATTTTCTAAAAATAGGGACAATAGTTATTGCTTCATAGGTTTTTGCAAGGTTAAATTGGTAGATTTAAGCAAAACCTGCAACTCAGTTTCCAACATATAGGAACATGGTAATCGATCATTTTTGAGTTCACCCATTGTTGTCATTGTCATTCTTCCCCCCCCCCCTTTGGTACTACATATCAAACTCATGACCTTGTGCTCACCAGGCAGCTGCTTGTTCCACTGAGCTAAATCCCCAGCCAGCATTTTCATCTTTTATTCATTCATATTTCCTTTTTTCCCTGTTGCTTTTTATTTTTCCTACATTGGGATGCCATTTGTGGATTTTGTGTTTATTTAAGGAAGTCCCCCATTGTTCACAGGCTTGGTCATGTGTCAAGATGTTCCCAGTCCATAATTAAAAGTGTTTATGATGAAAACACATATGCAATACTGTTTACTCTGCTATAAGGACCTGGAACACTCAACTTGTTCTAGTACACTATCTGCACTTTGAAGTTTCCAGAGAAAACTGCTACCAGAAGAATGAACAGAGAGGTATCTTATTATCTTCTTCTAGCCCAGTCTCATGCAGATATGATCCCAGCTATAACGATATTATTAGTTGCCAAAGGTAACTTCTAAGAGGGCCTGGAGGGTACACTTATGTTATGTTATTAGGTTATGCTCTGTTATGTTACCTCCCTGTCCTGGAGTCTCCTGCAGCATTACCAACCTGGTGTCTGAGGCTGTGCTCAGAAAGGAAAAAGGAGGACTTGGAAACCTTCCTGCCAGGCGAGGTTCTTGGATGACCCTCTAGGGTGCCTTTTGAAATATGTATAACCCTAGTCTCTTAGAAATACATCTCATTAAATGAGATATTTTTTA
Organism: Cavia porcellus; assembly: GCF_034190915.1. Classification (NCBI taxonomy): domain Eukaryota; kingdom Metazoa; phylum Chordata; class Mammalia; order Rodentia; family Caviidae; genus Cavia; species Cavia porcellus. The sequence goes on from NW_026947512.1 coordinate 4,655,795, forward strand.
AAGAATGGGAAATAATTCATGAAGATAAAAATAAGTCAACCTTGCCACAAAAGTGCAAAAATAAATTCAGTACCTTCTCTGCCTGATTCAGGGAAGAAGGGAAGGGAGAATGAGAGATGGGAGAGGGAAGAGAGAGGCTAAAGCAAAGAAGAACAGAAATTTGACTAACTCACAGTGGTACCCTGAGACACAGGGTTCCTGCAGAAAAAAAGGAGGTAATTCAGTTTTGGAAGAATTGGTTTCTTAGTCCTGAGCTCATCAAGTCATCCCCAGCACAGTGCTTTGTTCCTAGACAATGGTACACCTCAGGGGTACAACGTTCATCCAGTCTCAGTTCCTCCTCCTTACCACAACCTTTTAATCAGAGGACTCTGAAAGTAGAAAATAACCAGGAGCAATCAGAAGGCCTTTTTGTAAACTATTTTAAAAATATGCTCCAATGTGTCCTCACTGTCTGCCCCTCTTCAACTAGCTCACTGGTCCCAGTCTTGTTCCTTAGAGACCACAACAACAAACCTGCACTGGGGCATAGACCAGCTGCTCCCTCTGCCTTCCAGAGTGCTCTTCCCTGGCTTCCTTCAAGCCTCTGCTGAAACACCACCCTCACAGAGAGCCGATTTAGTGTCCCACCCCTGTCTGCATGGCCCATCCTCCAGCTTGTGCTTATTTCTCCCCATGGCACTTAACCCTCCTTAAACACACCACATAACTTATTTATTTTATTTCTCATCTCCAGTAGGGGCAAGGATTTTTAAAAATCTTTTGCTCATAGGTAGATCCCCAATTCCTACAACGATGCTCATCAGATAGTCTGACAAATGAAGTGTTTATCCAATTCTCGATCATGTAGGGAATGGTGAACAGCATTTTCCTAAAAGAATTTGATGCATGACAAAGTCTTCTTTCCTGCCATCTGTGACTTGAAAATGTCACTATTTAGTGCAGGGTATTGGAAAATGAGAGAGGGTGACCTCAGGAGTGGGTATAAAGAGCAACCAGGCAACCTTTGGTAGTACCTGTGACTACTCATAAGATTTGTTCTGCTCAGATTAAGCACTAACAGTAGCCACATTTGTAGTTTTAGAAACTGGTCCTGGAATTAGGAAATGATATAAAAATATAGGATGTATTTGCCCCTCTGCTTTTTTTTGTCCTCTGGAGCATAGCCATATGCAGGGCTCAGAATACAGGAAATGAGGGCAATTTCTATATTCCTTGAGTAAAATCCCATTATTTTTCAGTCCCTACACTCTGAGTTCAAAATATTTTTTTTATTTTAAAGATAATAACCCCCTGAAAAACCCCAGAATAAAGTCAATCAAAATAAAGCAGTGAATCTAGTACAGAACTTCAAAGCAGGATAATAGAAAAACAACAGTGACCAACCATCATAGTGTATCTTGCTATCCTCACAATAGTTGTCCATTCCATCAGACACAGCAAAATCAAACTGAAACAAACAGAATAAAACCAATTAAACCAGAACATTGAATAAAGCAAAACAATTAATTGGAACAAAACAAAACAGTGAGAATAATACTGAATCTAAAAAACAAGATAGAAGGAAATCCCCCATGTTTGCTATATTGCGTACTGTCATCCTCCCAACAGATGCTCAGGCCCCGGGCCTGCAAAGTCAACCAAACATTACAAACATTCAGTTGTTTTTTGTACATTAGTTGTGATCAACTCAGCCTGTCCTTGAGGCAGCTGGCTGCTTATGGGGGAAGGAGTGTTCTTGATTTTCAGCTCTCGTGCTGGTAGGCTCATGGGAGATGATACCTACTTCTCTCTTCCTGGGCCCTGCATGGCTTGCAGGGCTTACCAAAAAGGCTGGATATTTGGCTTCTTGATGGGCTCCTCCCAGTCCCATCATGACCAACTCTCAGGAGATGCTGACTTCTCTAGTCCTGGGTTCCGTACGGCTTGCTTGAACTCATAATATACCAAGTTAGTAATTGTGAGCAATTATAGTAATGCATGGTTCTAAGCAACTGGTACAAAGTTATAAACATATTTTTAATTTGTAGCCAGTTACTATGGATGTTCTGTCCAAAGCTCAGGTCTGCTCACTTTGATTGCTTGTCTGTTTCCCCTAATCAGCTAAAGACATGAGAAGCCTCACAGCATCATGATACCTGAGAAACATATGGGGAACTCAAGTCATCTTTAAAAGCACCAACAAGACAAGGCAGGCATATTGCATGTTCTAGATCTGTTATCCAAAAGGGGGGCGAAACCTCAACTCCTCCATCTGTGAGTGCTGTGTGTTTAGGAGAGTATTTGAAATTAGTGAGGCTTCATTTCCATCATCTGTGAAATAAAACAATCTTACTATTGTGGCTACTTGGTAGGAATTTCCATGTGTATGTGTGTGTGTGTATGTGTGTGTACTTGGGAATCAGGGCCATATCATCACTTGTTATATCCTTAATTCTTTTAAAAATGTGTTTTTTAAAAATTTGAGACAGGTAAAATTTTGACCTTGAGCTTATGATCCTCCTGCCTCAGATCCAGATTTGTGTCACCATGATGAGCACCCTATGTGACTTTAATGATAATTAAAATGACTATTTATTGAGTAGTTACTATGTACAAAAACTGTTAAAAGTGGGTTACAATACTTATACACATACAAGTGTGTATAAATATATATATATACTAAAATGTATACATATCTATCCTAAAATATGTATTTTAATGTATACATATAATGAAGTACACCAATCAGATATAAAACTTAATGAAGTCATATATATTTGTACATTTGTGAAACTACTACCCAGATAAAAAAATTATTAACAGCACTCTAGAAGATAACTTCATGCCTCTTCCCAATCAGTAACCTCCAAATATAATTATTGTTTTACCTCTGTTGCAATAGGTTATACATGTTTGTGACCTTGAAATGTAAATGAGCCATGCCTAGTGACAAAGCCCTGTAATTTCAGCACTCAGAAGAGCTGAGAGAGGATAGTTGTGAGTTTGATGCCGGCCTGGAATATATAGCAAGACCCTATCTCAAAAGAAAAAAAATGAAACAAGTAATAAATAGAAATATACCAGAGTCATTTGGATTTTTTCTGACTCTTCATAATGCATATCTGGAACAGCATCCATGTTGCATGTAACAGTACTTTCTTTTCATTTTCCTATACTATTTCATTGTATGAATATACTTAAATTATTTATAAAATATGTTACCAATTTGACTGTATCTATGTTTTACTACTATGTATAAAGCTGCCATAAACATTCAAGTGCAAGTTTTTTGTGAACATATTTCCATTTCTTTTTGATGCATAAGTAGGATAAATAGAAGGTAGAGGGTCTAGGATTTGTAATTTTACATTTACATCAAGTGCCAAGTGGTTTTCCAGCATGACTCTACTTATTTGCACTCCCACCAGCAATAATATATGAGAATTCAAGTTGCTGTCTATCTTACTCATACTTGGTATTGAAAGGTTTTTAAAATTTTAGTTATTTTACTGAGGAAATTTTATTGTATCTTAAGTATATCTTTTTATGATTATGAGTTAATTTTCTTGTTGTTGAGATGAACTACCTGATGCCCAAAGTTAAAGAGAAGAAAGAGTTACTTAGCTCACAGTTGTAAAGCTTTCAGTCTATAATTAGCTGGCTCCAAGGCAGAATGGACATGGCAGAGGGGAAATAGTTCTTGGTGACAGAGGACAGCAAAAGAAACCAGGGAAGATCAAGAAAAGCCTTTTTCTCTCCCTTGTATAATATGCAATATATCTGAGTTAGGGCAATGCCTATCTACTCAGCGAATTGACCCAGCCACCACCCCTCCTTAATCCCAGCACCCTTAACCCCAACACTGAACTACAAATCAATCACACACTCTAGATTCAGCCATGTCTGAGAAAGCCCTATGACCACATGAGGCTTTGGGGGACATCCAGACACAAACCTTAACAACAATGACTTATAATGTTTATCAATTTTCTATATATTTATAGGCCAACCAGAGAGCTTCTTTTTGAAGTTCTAGTCTTTTGCCTTTTCAGTTTTGTTGTTTATATCTTGTTAATTGATTTATTAAAGGTCTTTGTTTTAGTATGAGTATATTGACATGTATATTTTCCTATCTTTTCTTGTCTGTATCTTGACTGTTCACTCTCTTAGCAAATGTTAATGAAGTCCACTTAATATATTCTTTCTTTTCTGGTTATTGATTTTTGTATCCTAAGGATTTTTACCTATCTCAAAATTTCTGAAAATGTCCATATATACTTTCCTCCGGAAATTTTGCTGTTTTACATTTTACATTTAAGTCTAAGATCTAAGTTAAGCTATTTCTTTTAATGTATAATACAATGTGAAGGAAGTCAATATCATTTTTTCTACATCAGTGTTGACTTGTACTACTATTATTTATTAAAAGCATTACTATTATTGTTAAAGTATTACTATTATTATTACAAGTAACACAATTTATTTCTTTATTGAATGATAATGGCATCTTTTTCCAAAATTGTGTGATGATATTTGCATGAATCAATTCCTATATTCTGTTAAAATTCATTATATTATACAGTTTAAACTAGGTACCTGAACTTTTCAAGATTTTTAAAACTACTTGAGGGTGATGAGGCATACACGTCTATAATTCCAGCATTCAAGAGGCTGAGGCAGGAGGATTGCTGTGAATTTTGAAGCCAACGTGGGCTACATATTGAGTTCAATGCCAGCCTGGACTGCATAGTGAGGCCCTGTCAAAAGAACCAGACCAAAAAAGATATTTGAAACTATTCTATTTGAACTATTTGAACTATTCTATTTGAAACTATTTAAAATTATAAAATTAACTTCCAATTTCTATGTTCTCTCATTTTAAATATAACCTAATTATAAAGATTATCCAAGGGCAAATTTTCCATCCTAACATTATTTCCTATTCTGACCTATGACTATGCTATCTCACTATTTATTTGGTATTCTTTTATTTTTCTCAGCAATATCTTATAGTTTTCATTGAAAGTTTCTTAAATGGTACATTTATTTAAACTCACAGGCAATCCTAGGAAATAGAAACTATTCTCCCATTCCTACAGAAAAATTAAAGCTCAGGAAGAAGAAATTATTTTTCCAGACTCATATAGATGAAACGTGGAAGAATAACTGCATGAATGAAGCATAAAATGAAGGGACATGTTCTTTTTAGATTGTGAAGTACTCCCCAAATATCACTTAAAATTATGGCTATATTTTCCTTGGCAGATAGACCTCAGTGCTACTATGTAATATAAATGTTTAGAACATTGAAATCTCTTGCAGATTTTAACTTAACATCCTGGGCTTATTAGATTGTTTCCTACCTATTACCTTGAATTTTCTCTTCTGAATAAAATTTGACATCATTCAAAAACACAGGGTTTTTAGGTGCAAAGGTCATGGTTTTCTCATTTTTTGGGTCCCCTCCTGCTTGGCATTAAGGCCTGATCCTTAACAGTAGTAGTTAAGTGTCAGCTGAAATGATAGTCCAGGCAAACAGTGAATTTCATTGGCATTCATCATGTCTTCTTCAAATAGTTTCTGTATCAGCATGGCTCACTAGAAATTTAGAGACCAGTAGTTTAAAATCCAAAGACAAACTAAATCGTTTACCAAATTTTCGAGAGGAATAGTGTAAAGGATAAGGTCAAATGGGAAAGCCTCTTCTATTCTCACATGTAGTTGTTGAGTTACTGCTTTCCTGTTCCTTGTTTTGTTGGTCCTATTTAATCAGTAAGTATGCAGTTTAGTGAACACTAGGTCATAGATCAATAAAAAGACTGTTTCAGGTCTTTGGACTAATGATTGTTTTCTATGTTAAAATGTCCAAAACGTGCAATTATGGATGACAATTTGCTTCAGAAAATGAGCCATAAAATTCAGTGCTTGTGGCTCATGGGAAGAATTCTTTGTGTATTTTTGCCAAGAGAGTAGAGAGGTCAAGTTTGACATTAAAATTAAAATTTCTTTGTCTAATCTCCATTACTATAGAACTGAAAGTGCAAAGTCCAAGTCATAAGATCATTTGGTATCCTGTCAACTCTGTCATCTAAACTAGGGAAAATGCATAACTGCTGTCATAGTGATTTTCATTGCTCCTTACACATGGCTTGACACCATAAAACTTAAGTAAGGAAACCTCTAAAATTTTCAGGGGCCAAGTTATCTCATCACTCTGTGTGTGTGTGTGTGTGTGTGTGTGTGTGTGTGTGTGTATTTCTAACTGCATATTATCAGAATTTTCAATACCATGACACGAAATTACTGCTTACATTCTCAGTGTCAGTCTTGACCATTAATATATGCTAAATCAGACAAAAATAATATTTAATGATGGAGAGAGCAAGTAAATCAAAAGAAAATAGAAATAACATTATGTAAACTTAAACAGCAAAGCAAAATATGTAAACAATAATAGCAAGTCCTTTCATTTTGTGATAAAACTGGTATTTTTGAAGTAGTAAATACAGTTTTTAATATGTTTATTTTTGTATAAGCTGCCTTCTGAAGATGCATCAGTTCTAATAAATTCCTCCCCATGGGTTTTTCCCACCAGCACTCTGACGTTATAGACTATTAACACAGAGAATCCCAGAAGAGAATAATTAAGTAAAAATAACAGTATTGATAATCCACCTTGAATGTATATCAGAACTCTCAAGCTAAATGCAGAGTGTTCCTTATGTATTTCCACATCAATACTCATAAAATTTGGAATATCTAGGAGCTGAAACAATTAGTGGCTTTACTGATGGCATTAGGTTCAAATAAATCAACTGACTTTACACTGTATGTAGTGTCTATGGAAGAAACGGAACAGATAATTTTCATTTTTTTCCCTCAAGACGCTTTCAAATAGATTATACTTTTTCCCTCAGTATACTAACACAACTTTCTCTGCAGTGCTCCTTTTCCTCTTACAATGAATAAAAATTAAGTACATCTCCTTTCATTGTCTATTTGGTGGAAAAGTAACAAAAATGAAAGTATACTTCTGTCATTTAAGATATCTTTGATTATTAAATATATTTAAACAAATGAAATGTAGCTTTGGTATCATTATTGAAATTTTAAGAATGCAGTGTAATCAATTGTGCTCTCATATTTTCTGACACAAACTTGTTATTTATAAATTCCAGACTCAAACATATTCACCCCTTGTGAATATGTCATATATATGTATATTATATATACACACACATTGTATATATAAATGGTATATATAAATGTTTGAATGGTTGTCTTAAGTGAACAATACTAGTAGATACCAGAAGAGTATTATGAATCAATATAATGATGTGTAGTACATGAGCAATTCAAAGGATGTGTTCCCAAGTGAAGATGGTCTGCTTGGAGTTCAAAGAATCTAAGAAGCCAGTCAGCAGCTTCTAGGCATGGAAATATATGAACACCATGAATTAAGATGAAAAAGTCAAAAGGAAACTAAGCTGAGATGAAAATTATAAGATTTTAAATACAGGAAAAAAAGTTTTCAAGAAAATTGCAGCACAAATGGTACAAATGCAAATTTAACCTTGACAGATATATTATACAGAATTGAAAATTGTAGAGCATTAAACCAGCACACAAAACTCATAAGACTTTCAGAATCCAGATTTTAAAATAGCAAAATGCTGACTTGGAATATTTTGTGCGTGGATTTTACATATACCAGTCTGTGGCTTACAAGTATTTTGGATGAAAGACCAGAGTAAATGGAATCAAGAAATAAGAGAAAAGAAATTATCTAAGAATCAAGAGAAAAGCATTTCCATCATCTCGGGGAGAACAAAGAAAGCTGTTTTTGCAAACAAGCTTTAGTCAAAATTGATAACTTTGAAGGAAAATCTACACCTGGATATAACTTCACCATATTTTAAAAATTAAAAACCTGTATGCACCAAAGACAGACTAAGCATGAAAAGGAAAAGAAAAGTCATCAATCCGGGTCTCCATTCTCAGCAGCGGTGGACAGAGATATTTTCTCTCTCGGTGATAACAAGAAAATCTAGAATGCTACCCGAAGCCATTCTAGGGTTTGTAAATCAGTGACCATGTGCGGGGCTAAGAACCTGAGAGAAAAGGAAAAGAGAAGCCCAGCACCTTCTGTGTCATTACTCCCCAGGACAGCTGTGAGTTGCAAGGACAGTAGATGAGAAAAAAAAAAAAAAAAAAGGTGAGTTCTAGGCCTTTGGGATTACGGGGTGGTTAAAACTGAGTTAAGAGTTTAACCAGGAGAAAGGTCCTATGCTCAGAGGTAGAGATCTTGTCCTAGGTGAAACCTTGAACTAGGAAAGCTTCCATAGGGATAAAGTGCTGGTTTTAAATCATCTAAGTATCCAATAGCAGTAAATGATCTGAAATTAATAGTACTTCTAGCCTAGCAACCCCTGAGAAGTAAACATAAACTACTTTTGATGGAAAATAATATCATTCAGTCAATTCACTATTGACATGCTTTCTCATTATCAGTGTTCAGCACTTCGTCAGATATAACCAGATGGATCAAAACCAAGAGAAAATAAAACCATGTAGGAGAAAGAAATCCATGGGAAATTTAGGTAAGGAAGTAATGATGAAGTCATAATGTACTTTAAAATAGCTCTGACTATCACCTTGTTGAGGGAATTAAGAACCTAGAATGGGGACTTTGGAAGAGAACTAGGAATTGTTTAAATATTAAGTCAAAATAGTAGAATTGAAAAACACCACTGTAATTAAAAATATGAATGAACTTAAATAAAGTCGAACTGAAAACTAAATGAGACATGCAAAAAGAAAACAAGCTTGAAGACAGAGAAAATGATGAAATTTACTGCCACGATTCAGTGGCACACGGGTTATGGTGAAAAGGTCGAATAAATGTATAATTCAAACCCAAAGAAGAGAACAGGGAGAATGGGAGTAGGATAGATTCTTGATTTGGGGCTGATAATTTTCCAAAACTAACCTTGGGCCACATATTGGGGAAGTACTATGAACTTTAATCTAGAAAAATAAAACAAAAGTTACACACAGGAACTTCAAAATAAATTTGCCAAAAATGAATGACAAAGAAATTTTAAAAGGAACAAAGGAGAAAAATCAAGCTAGAGCCTAAAAATGGGAAAACTATGAGGGAAGGAAAGGGCCAAGAGATCAAAATGAAGACTGAAAACTTCTGCCATGAAAAGCACGAGAAAAACCAGAATGCAAATGAGAAATTATAAGTATATATTTTAAAATATATGATAAAGTATTAGTCTTCAGATATAAAGAAGTATTTTAAATCTTTTTTTATTTTAAGAGAATAAAACAAAACAAAACAGAACAGAGCAGAGTAAACAATACAAATAACATAGGATTTCAGAAAAAGACAGCAGGAAACCAACCATGGCTACCATAATGTCTCTTGTTTTCTTAGAAATAGTTGCCTATACCATCACATGCAATAAGTTAATACAAATCATAATAGTGTAAAAGCAATCAAAAGAATGAGAACCTTAAAGGCTTTCAAGACCAGACACTAGGAAATCAATAATGGCTACCATAATATCTCTTGTTTTCTTCAAAATAGCTGTCCATAGCTTCATACATATTGAAATCAAATAATTGAAAACAGACTAAAATCAATCAAAACAAAAAATAAAAACATTATAGGATTTCAAATCAAAATGATAGGAAATCATCAATGGCAACCATAGTGTCTTGTTTTCTTCAGTGCAGTTGTTCATACTATCACACATAATAAAATCAATTCTTATAAACCCATTAGGTGAAGTTCTAGGCATTTATAAGCCCATATATGTACATCTATCCTTTCTGGAAAAACTTCCTTTTTAGAAGGAAAAACCAAACAACAAATAGTCATAAATAAGAGCCCAGACAATAGCAATGTAGGCTTTCAAAACAAGGTGGTAGGAACATAATAAATTTTGTTGCTTTGCGTAGTTATTTTCAAAGATCTTGCTCAAATTACCAGATATAGTCCTAAAAATTTGATCTAATCCTATGAATGTTAACTGTTTTGTTCCAAGAACTAACAGAATTAGTAGTACAATCATCTTTGTAATCTTAAATGTATCTATACAGATTTATGTATTCTTTCTTTTCTCTTCCTTCTTTTCTCCTTTTCTCTGTCTGAGTTATTTTTCCCTCTTTGAACAGTTTCTTACCCTTTCACAATTTAAATCTTATAAATGGAAAGTAGTCAAGGTACTAATAAAATATTCAAATTTACTAGAAACAAAAATTCAAATTAAAACAGGATTTCATTTTCCACTGTTACATCTGTAATAAAAATGCTGATAAGCAATTTTGGTAAGAACATAGGGAAATACAAGCACTCATTTCCTGCCAAGACTGAAAATTCAAAGAAATCTAGAAGATGAAAATCTGGCAAAATTTGTAAACATTTTTAAGTTTTTCTCATCAATCTTTTAAAAAGGCTACATTTTACACAAATATAAAAAAATACATACAAGATCCTAAGTACATTTTAACAGCCAAAACTGTAAATAATACTAATATTCAATTTGATTTGTTTATAATATTTCTTAAATTTTATGATATTCTCATAATTCCAAATTAAATTTATGCCACAATTGATATTAAGTACTATTTATACTTTCCAGGTAGACTAGCGAGTCATTATGAGATTATCATTTCTTTTATGTGTATAAACTTTACACAGACTGTATCTTTACATTTAATTTAGTTATTTGTATTGGTATAACAGTATTCATTCAATTTTAGCTTATTCGACACCTTGGTGTTGCCTAAAATGTCCCCAAAAATGCCCGTATGATAATAGCATTGAACCTAGTTGTGGGGTTTCTTTATAAAATAGAAGATCACATATCACGTTAGACAATACAATAAGAGATAGGAGATATTGCCAGATCTCTTACACTAAATATAATTTTCAAAACTAAAGATTTAGCAACTTATGAGTCTAGATGAACTGTGATCACTTAGGTTCTATTAAATATTATGATTAAGAAAATAAATATTTCTGAGTAGAAAATAGATAAAGCCCTGGCATTTGATGATGTGTTTTGAAATTATACTGTTAATTTGAAAAAGCATTTATAAAGGTCAATATTATATAGGGCCAGCTGCTATAAAGCTCCCTCCAACTAACTGTAAGACTTGGTGAGTCTGATAAGAGTGTGGGTGACCCCTTCCTGCACACAGAAAACATCAGGCAGGGTGAGGAGTGTGCCAATAAGGACTCCCCTAAGTTGGGGAAAATTAAAAGGGCTTATACCTATAAGACACACAGGCACACCATAGGGATACAGTAGGGCCTCTGCTGACACAAACACTAGAGACAGGGAGATTTGGTGACCTGGAAAAACCTGAAGATAAAGTAATAGCAGGAACTAAAAGTTGATCTACATCAGTACTACTAGACTTGTCAGCCCAGGAAGAATATAGGACTCACCCAACAGGCCCTGCAGTGGGAAGGCAGGTGACTGGCCCACCTCTTTATTTTGGAAACCAGCAATTGGACAAACATCAACATTACATCAGAACGCCAAGACACACACTACCAACAGTTGACACTAGTGGGATTGAAGGACCAAATATTAACTCAAAAGGGGAAAATGGCAAAACAAAAAAGCAAAATGCAATCTCAAACATCTAGTCCACCAGCAGCAAGTACAGAAGACACTGAAATAGAGGGCTTCAAAAGTAACACACCAGAAATCTCTGAAAAGATAGTGAGTGAAATAAAAAAACAACTCCATGAAGTTATAGAGGAAATCAAATTAGAAGTACTCTCCCATGTAAAGATAGAAATAAAAACCTTAGTCAATGAGTTGCTGAGTACATCTAAAGAAGAAGTAGGAAAAAAGTACAGGAGCATGGGAAACTGATTGAAACCTTGAATGAAAAATATAAAAAAACAAACTCAAAGAGACATCCAAGAAACAAAAATTTTTATTCAAAGCTCTCAAAACTATTTAAATGCAGCAGAGGATAGGATTTCAGACCTTGAGGACAGGATCACAATTAGTGATCATGAAAGGATAGAACTTTTAAAAATAACAAAGCAGCATGAAATAACAACCCAGCAGCTTCAAAAAGATGCCAAGAGCAACAATATAAGGTTAACAGGCATCAGTGAAGATGCAGGAGTCAATGCAAATGACATAATTAAACTATTCACAGAAGTAATAGCAGAAAATTTCCCAAACATGGGGGAAAATCTGATATGCAGATAAGTGAGGCATATAGAATGCCAGTCACAACCAACAGAAATCTACACCCAGACATATAACAATTAAGATCTCAGACATACAGCATAAAAACATAATACTAAAAGCTGTTAGAGAAAAGACACAACTTACCTATCAAGGAAAGTCCATTAGAATCACAGCAGACTTTTCAGCTCAAACCCTCAATATGTATGATTGGGGCTTGAAATACTCACTCTAGGTATTTCAAGCCCTGAAAGAAAACAACTTTCAACCCAGACTGATGCACTCAGAAAAACTTTCATTCAAATTTAATGGAGAAAAAAGATACTTTCATGACAAAGAACAACTGAAGAAATTCACATCCACCAAACCAACCCTAGGAAGAATATCGAAAGATATACTAGACAGAGATAGAAATGACCACAATCCCCAGAACAACAACAGAAAGAAACTACCAGGTAAGACAAGCAATTACACAAGGCGGGAAAGCAGAAAGTAAACAACTGGAACACAACATGGCAAAGTCAAGCCAGTACTTATCAGTGATGTTCATAAATGTAAATGGCCTCAATTCACCTATCAAAAGAAATAGGTTGACCAAATGGATCAAGAAACATGATCCCACAATATGCTGTATACAAGAAACACATCTGATCCAAAAGGAAACTCATAGATTAAAAGTCAAAGAAAACAGTATTTCATCCAGTAGGAACCCAGAAAAAAAGCAGGAGTAGCTATTTTATTTTCAGATAATGTGAACTTCAAACCTAAAATGATTAAAAGAGGTAAAAAAGGTCACTACATACTCATTAGTGGAAAAATTCAAGAGGAAGAACTAACAGTTATAAATATATATGCACCAAGTACAGGAGCACCCAGCTATATAAGACAGATACTAATGGACATGAAAAACCAAATACACACGAACACAATTATAAAAAGGGACCTTAACAGCCCATTGTCACAAAGAGTTAGATCATCAGACAAAAAGTCAGCAAAGAAATAATAGAACTGAATCATACCTGTGAGCAATTGGACTTAGTAGATGTTTACAGAGAGTTTCACCCAACCATATCAGAATACACATTCTTTTTTTAAATTTTTTTTATTTAAAGAGAAAAAAGAAAGGACATTTTAAAAAAGCAGTAAAAGGGTACAAGTAATACAGAATTTTAAGAAAAAAAATATACAGTAAGAAATCACTAGTTAATAGGTTACATATTGTCTTCCTAGAAACAGTTGTCCAAATTATAAAATTAAAGCATATAAAGTGGACATTCATACAGTGATATTGGAGACAGTTCCATTCAATGATCCAACAAAAGCTCACTAATATGGTTTTCCATCCTACACACTCAAACATACCTGCGGTTATATCCCTTAGTTCACCTTCCTTTCCTCTCTTTTTTACAATAACAATTACACTTTTGGGATTTTATTACTCCCACAGTTCTTACTACTTTTTTTGAAGAGAATAAAACCAAACGTGACTAAGCAAAACAGAGTCAGTTAGAATAGAAGGATGGGCATAGCACATGATGCAAAAATAGAATACCAGGTGATCGAAAGTGGTTACCATTGTGCCTCTTGCTATTTTTAAATTGAGTTTGCCTATATCATCAGGTATAATAGAATTGATCAAAACAGTACAGAACAAGACCGATAAAACCTACACTGGAGACCTTAGGACTTCAAAAAAAGATAATAGTCAAACCATAATGGGCATCGTAATATATCTTATTGCCTTCAAAGTGGTTGCCTATACCCTCAAACTTGATACTATCAAACAAAATAGAATATAGTATAATCAGACAGAACAAGATGGGGAGGGCAATGCTTGGGTTCAAATCAGGTTAATAGGAAAACAAAAAAGTTATTATAATATGTCCCGCTATTTTTAATTTAGTTTTCCCTTAATTAAAAAAAATGAGAAAAAATAGATTAATTTTAAAAAGGGGGGAGACTGAGATAAAAGAGGACATTGTAACAGAACAACACAGGTCAGAACCAAACAATTTAAGCATCATTGTGTTTCACCACCAGATGATCTAACATAATAGTAGTTGCCATAGTGCCTCTTTCCTTGAATTATTTGAGTATAACTTTGTATGCTATAGCATCAAGCATATCAAGACAGTGTGAAGCCATTCAAGAGAATGAAAGAATTACAGGGTATTTAGAACCAGCTAATAGAAAATGAACAACGGTTTCTATATTATCTCTTTGCCTATAAAGAATTTTGTTTATACTATTGCATATAGTAAAATATAGTAAGATACAACATGTTGGGGATGGGGATTTAGCTCAGCGACATAAGCGCCTGCCTTGCAAGCACGCAGTTGCGAGTTCGATCCCTGGTACCGATTTAAAAAAAAATAAAAATAAAAATAAACAACATGTTAAAACCAGTGGAAACAGATGTAGCACAGCTTGATGGGACTTCAAAACAAGATGATATTAAATCAGCACTAGCTTTTATGTTGTGTTATTTTCTTCAAAATAGCTATTCGTACTATCACAGATACTAAAATTAAACAACCCAGGTTAAAGCCATCGCAATTAATGAGTGAAAACATTATATGGCTTCAAACCAATATGACTGGGAATCATGATTACCACATACTTTTATGTATTCTTATCATTTTTTACACTAGGGAAACTTCGGTATTTATACATGTGAGTTTGATTTATTTCACTTGTGAGTATGGTCTCAAGCTGCGTCCATTTATTTATAAATGTCTCAATATGATCATTCTTTTTAGCTGAGCAGTACTCCACTGTATAAAAATACCACAACTTTTTTTATCCATTCCTCAGTTATGGACACTTAGGTTGTTTCCAAGATCTGACGATTACAAATTGTGCTGCTATAAACATGGGTGCACATATATCGCTGTGGTATGATGCTTTCAGTTCTTCTGGGAATATGCCTAGAAGTGGTATAGCTGGGTCAAATGGGGCTTCCAGTCCCAGCTTTCTGAGAAATCTCCAGACTGACCTCCACAATGGTTGCACTAGTCTACACTCCCACCAACAGTGCCGGAGAGTTCCTTTTTCCCCACAGCCTCTCCAGCATTTATTGTTGGTAGTTTTCTTGATCTTGGCCAGAATACATATTCTTCTCAGCTGAACATGGGACATTCTCCAAAATAGACCATGTATTATCCCATTAAACATTCTGAAGCAACTGCAAAGGTATTAAAATTACCCCATGTGTAATATCTGACCATAGCACTCTGAAATTGGAACTTAATGGCAAACGCAATTGCAAAATCTGCATAAATACATGGAACTTAAATAACAACCTTTCAAACAATCAGTGGGCTACAGATGAAATTAAAGAAGAAATAAAGTAATATCTACGATTCAATGAAAATGTGGAAACAACATACTGTAATCTGTGGGATGCAATGAAAGCGTTAAGAGCGAAATATATAGCAATAAATTGTCATAACAAAAAAACAGAATGAGCACAAATAATCTAATGTTTCATCTCAAGCTTCTAGAAAAAGAACAGCAAGTTAAACCCAAAGCTCATAGAAGAGAGGAAATTGTAAAGATTAGTGCAGAATGCAATTGAAACTAAAAAAAACAATACAAAGAATTAATGAATCAAAAGCTGGGTTTTTTTTTTAAGAGAATCAACAACTTTGAAAATCTCTACTCACATAGAGTGGAAAACACAGAGGAATTTGACAGATTTCTAGAAACATATGAACTACCAAAGCTCAAGCAAGAAGATATAGCAATTTTGAATAACCCAATATCAGATATTGAAATTGAAAATGCAATTTAAAACTTACCAACAAAGAAAATCCCATGATTTCTGATGGATTCATGGCTGAATTGTACAAGAAATTTAGAGAAGATTTGATGCCAATACTCCTTAAACTCTTCAATGAAATTGAAAAGGAAGCAGTCCTTCCTAAATCATTTCTGGAGGCAAGTATTACTCTCATAACAAAACCAGAGAAAGACCCAACCAAAAAACTATAGGCCAGTCTCACTAATGAACATTGATGCAAAGATTCTCAATAAAATACTGGCAAATATAATGCAGCAAATCATCAAGAAGATTATACATCACGACCAAGGGGGATTCATTCCAGGAATTCAGAAATGGTTTAACGTACACAAATCAATAAATGTAATACACCACATCAACAGAGCCAAAAACAAAAATCACATGGTCATCTCAATAGATGCAGAAAAAGCCTTCATAAAGGCCAACACATATTCATGATAAAAACCTTTTAGAAACTCAGAATAAATAGTGTCTACCTCAATCTTATAAAGGTCATCTATGACAAACCAACAGCCAACATTACACTAAATGGACAAAAACTGAAAGCTTTCACTCTGAAATCAGGAACAAGACACGAATGTCCACTATTACCACTTCTATTCAATATAGTTATGGTAACACTAGCCAGAGAAATCAGACAAGAGAGAGAAATAAAAGAATAAAGATAAGAAAGGAAGAAGTTAAATTATCACTATTTGCAGATGACATGATATTCTATATAGAAAACCTAAAAAATCCATTAATAAGACTACTAACCATAATAAGCAAATTCAGCAGTGTAGCTGGATTCAAAGTCAATGCTCAAAAATCAATAGCATTCCTGTACACAAACAAAAAGCTCACTGGGAGAGAAAATATGGAAATATAACCTTTCACAATAGCATCTAAAAAATGAAATACTTAGGAATCAACCTAATTAAGAATGTAAAAGATCCATATGCTGAAAATTATGCTGCACTAAAAAAGGGGACAAAGAGAATATTAGAAAATGGAAAGATATTCCTTGCTCTTGGCTAGGAAGAACCAACATTGTGAAAATGGTCATACTCCCAAAACTCTTATACATATTTAATGCAATTCCAATCAAAATACTATTAACATACCTCATAGATCTAGGGAAAACCCTCCTAAAATTCATTTGGAAACAGAAGAAACCTAGAAATTCTGAGTAATTTCAAAGGAAATTCTGAGTAACAAAGGCAAGGCAGGAGGCATCTCAATTCCTGACTTAAAATTATACTGCAAAGCCACAATGATAAAATCAGCATGGTACTGGCAAAGAAATTGACCTGAGGATCTCTGGAACAGATTAGAAGATGCAAGCACAACTACAAAGACACTCAGCCATCTGATATTTGACAAAGGGGCTAAACATGTTCACTGGAAGGATAGCCTCTCTAATAAATGGTGTTGGAAAAATTGGATCCCCACATGCTGAAGACTGAAACTAGATCCATGCCTATCACCATGCACAAAAACTAAAGTCTAAATGGATCAAAGACCTAAATATTAAAACATAAACACTAAACATACTGGAAGACAAGATAGGCAGAAGTCTTGGAGACAAAGGTGTAGGCAGAGAATTAATGAACAAAATGCAAACTGCACGGAAAACACTTCAAAGAATCAACAACTGGGATCTCATATTATTGAAAAGTTTCTGCACTTCAAAATAAATCACCAACAGAGTGAAAAGAAAACCCACAGACAGGGAAAGAATTTTAGGCAGCAATCCCTCAGACAAAGGACTTATATCCAGAACATATAAAGCACTGAAAAACATCAAGCCCAAATTCAAAGACCCTCTCCAAAAGTGGGCATCTGAGATGAACACACAGCTCTCAGACGAAGATATACAAATGGCAAATAAATACATGAAGAAATGTTCACCATCACTGGTCATTCGAGAAATGCAAATTAAAACAGCATTGAGATTTCATCTCACTCCGGAAAGAATTTAGCTGCCATTAAGAAATCAACTGATAACAAATGTTGGTGAAGCTGTGGGGGAAAAGGAACACTACTCCAGTGTTGGTGGGAGTATAAACTGGTGCAACCACTATGGAAATCAGTATAGAGAATTCTCGGAACACTAGGATTTGAATTTCCATTCAATCCAGCTATTCCCTTCCTGAGTATTTTCCCAGAAAAAGTGAAAAGGTCATATCACAGTGATATATATGCATCCATGTTCACAGCAGCACAATTTGCAATAGCTAAATCTTGGAAACAACCAAGATGCCCATCAACTGCAGAGTGGATGAAAAAGATGTGGTATTTTTATACAATGGAATATTACTCAGCTATAAAAAGGGTGATTTTGAGACCTTCACAGGCAGATGGAGACAACTTGAGGCTACCATCATTAGTGAAATAAATAAGAATCGTATTTATAAATATCACATTGTGTCTCTAGTGTTAAAAGTAATAAGAAATATAGGAATAATAAAACCCAAAATTTGTAATTGCTATTATAAAGAAGAGAGGAAAAGAAAGTGCTCTAAAGGATATAACTGCATATATGTTTAAGTGTATAGGATTGATAACCATATATTAAGTTTTTGTTGGATCACTGAACAGAACCATTTGAAGTCTCGCTGTTTGAATGTCCACTTTGTATGCTTTACTTTTGTAACTTGAACAACTATTTCTAAAAGGACAATATGTAATTTATCAGATAGTTATTTCTTACTGTTTATTTTTTTGAAATTATGCATTATTTCTATCCTTTTTTGTTTTTTTTCTTTAAATTTTTTTAAAAGGTTAATATTATAAACAAAAATTATAAAATAAAATTTTCTTATGTATGATTTCTTATAGTCCTGATGCTTCATAACAATTTAAAATTTTAGATGCAAAGATGACAGATTAAAATTTTAATTTTGATATTAAAATGGAAATATAATTATTTATACCAATGTATTTGACTGACCACCAGTAAAAATAAACAAATGAAAAAATAAAACTACTATTTCCTTTGGTGTGGTATTTCTTTTTCCCCCTAAAAGCTGTTATTAAATTAAAGGTTCATGCCATGATCAATCTTACCATGGAAAATAATAGACAGAGATCATGCACAGGCTGCCACCAGCCTGGGAACAGCTTGACCCAAGCCTCTCATACAGAATAATAGAAGGAGGAGGGAGACAAAGGCCACCCCAGCAAATGCACCTGGTCTAGGAACCAGTGTCATGCACGGGCTGCTGCCAGGCTGGGAAAAGCCAGACCCCAGCCTCGTCCAGCACACAGGCTGGCAATACAAGAAGTACCAATCCGAATCCCACCCTGCCCCGTAAGTGACCGGCTTATCTGGGGAAACACAGGCTGTGATGATAGCTATGGAGGGAGAATGCAATTGGATGGCTGCGGTGCTTTCCTGTTTCACTACACTGCAGGTCTACAGCCAGTGGTCTGTCTGATCATGGGCTCAGAGGATAGTGGTATGCAGTGTGACACCAAGGGTGAATCTCCTGAGGGCTGTAGCCATTGCTGATTCCTTATGGTCTTGTTTTGAATTCCTATATCATTTCCATTGTTTTGTTGGATTGGGTTTGATTCTCTTTTGTTTTGCTTGATTATGTTAAATCCGATGGTAGGAGCAGCTATTTCAAAGATAGCAAGACATATTATGGTAGCCATTTTGGATTTACTATTGGCTTGTTTTGAAGTCCTCTATTGCATTCATTGTTTTATTTTTACTATTTCTATTTTATTAGGTTCAGTTTGATTTTTACTATCTCTGAAGTTATCTACAGCTATTTTGAAGATATCAAAAGGCATTATGGTAACTATTGTTGATTTCATAACGTTTTGAAGTCCTGTATCTCTTACATTGGTTTATTTTGATTGGTTTACTTCTATTTTATCCTCTAAAAAGGAAGAAAATAATATAGGAATAAATAATCTGAAATTCTTGAAATTACAATAACAAAGTATTACATTTATTGATGGAAATCATTTACATATTATTTCCTTTGAAACATGTTGGCTTTATGCTTTCCCTTTGTAAGAATAAATTCCAGAAAAATAATAAAATGCAGTTTAGAAAGTTTGATAACCTAAAAATTCTGTACAAAGCTAAGCTCTTATTTTTCTTATGTGTCAGCAATAGAAAGATAGTCTCAGGTATTAGAGACTCAGAAAATGCCCTGCTAATGAATATTTCTCTTTAAAAACTATTTTACAAATTGCCCCACATGTATTCATAGTTAGGCCCAATGAAAAGCTCAAGGTCAGGGAAGTCAGGAAATAAATGAAGGAGTAGTGACTGCAAAAGCCAGTTAAAATAGAAATATCTTATATAGTACATAAGAATTGTTATTCGTAAGAACGTGGAGTGTGGAGGAGGAGAAAAGTCAGCTTTTCTGACTGAGTTTTCTGAATTGGCTGAGCTAGGACTGGGAGGAGACCACCAAGAAACCAACAATCCAGCCTTTCTGGTAAGCTGCTCAAGCCCTGTAGGGCCTGGGAAGAGAGAAATCAGAGTGCCTCCCATGAGCCTACTGGCTGTGGGCTGAGAATCAACCTCTCCTCCTCCCCCAGAAGCAACTGGTCAGAGGACAGGTTGAGATGATAGCAACTAAGGCACAAAGAGCAACTGAATGCTTGCATTGTTTGGTTGCCTTTGCAGGCCTGGGGCTAGCAATCTGGACATCTAATAGGGAGGATGACTACATGCACTATAGAAAGTGTAGGGGATTTCCTTCTGTCTTGCCTTTGAAACCCAATATTTTCTCACTGTTTTGTTTTGTTCTGATGAATTTTTTGGCTTTATTCAATGTTCTGTTTTGATTGGTTTTATTCTGTTTGTTTCAGTTTGATTTTGCTATATCTGATGGAATGGACAACATAGTGTGAAAATAACATGGTATACTACAATATAAAACAGGAAACAAGGTCAATATCAGACAAAAAATTTTACAGTTTTGACCGGCGCAGCCCCCCAATGAGACAGAGGACGCTCTTGTGGGTAACAGGTAACTGCCGCTTTATTGTTGCGGGCTCTGGCTTATATATTCGGCCGTGACCAATCACAGGCTGCCACGAGCTGCTCACGAGGAGGCAGGGTTGGAATGAGACTCGGGCTCTGGCCAATATACCCAGCTGTGGTCAATCAGGGGTTGCCACAGAGTCAGCACGGGGCGAATACGGAGTGAGCACGAGGTGCACATGGGGTGGCTAATTTGGAGAGGGATGTAGCGCATTGCAGAAGCTGACATGGTCTTATCGTCCCGGGCGGGGTGTGTTGAGCGCCTGCACCCGACACAGTTTTACAAAAAGAGAGTCATTTTATTAGCAAGGATATAATTCTTAACAATGCTGAAACTGTCATAAACCTTTATGTGTCAAATAACATTGCTTTGGTTTATATAAAAGAAGTGTTAGAAATGCAAGAAGAAACAGCAACACAACACTAATAAAAGATTTTCACATTGTTTTTGAGTTTTTAACAGTTAAATAATACAAAGTATAAAATTAAGGGATATAATTAAATCCTGTATTTTTTCTTTCTAAAAGTTTTCATGAGTCTCATTTTGACAGATTCATGAAATGCAGATAACATACTTTAATCATTTTCTCTCCCCCCAAAAACCTTCCTTGCCTCTTCTCCCCTCATAAAACATATTTTATTCATATCATTCCTCATTACCCACTTTTAGGAATAATATGTATTTTAAAACATATACTTTAGGTTTCAATTAGTATATGCCAGAGAAAACTAACCATCACATTTTACAGAAGAACAAAGATGACCTCTTCAGTGCCAAATATTTAATGAATCATGTGTGAAGCTACAGAAAAGAATCACAAATTCTAAAACTCAGCTGACCAAAATGCAGCGAACTCAGTATTGTTAGTCATTAAGAAAATGTTTTTCTCAACTGTAATAAAGCTATCTATTCTTTCACACACTCACTTAGATGACTTAAAAGGAAATAAAAAAGTACTGGCCAGGAGGTTATGAAGAAATTATTGACTGACTGTAAAATGATACAGCTATTGGAATACAGCTTGACAGTTTTCTTATAATGTTCAGTAGAATTACCATGTAACAACAATTGTAGATATACAAAGGAATGAAACAATGTGTATCCACAGAAAAACTTGTATGCATAATTTTGTTCATATTACTAAAGTAAAAATAACTCAAATATCTATTAGCTAATGAATAAATAAATATGGTAAGTTCATATAATGTGATATTACTTTGGCTATAAAAACAGATAAAGGAGGGACTGACTTATGAACACAGGACTTCTTTTGGAGGTGATGAAAATGTTTCAAAATCAGATAGTGATGACTGTTATATAACTCTGGATATATTAAAAGCACCAAATTATATACTTTAAAATCGTGAATTTCATACTTTGTGAATTATGTAGATAAAGCTGTTATACAAATGCAGTGGAACTAGATATCAATAATGAAGAGTTGCAAGAGAATTTAAAAACTCTTTCTCACGTTTGGATAATAAAAAAAACCCTAAAACTCCAATCCTATATTAGTTTCCTAAAATTAGAATATTACATGTAAAAATCTAAGGAATATAGCCAAACCTGTACTTAAAAGGAAAATTCATAGTACTAAATAGATAATGTATTTTAAAAGTCAAGGAAACAAAACATTAAGGAATATGAAATCAGAAAAATAAATGCAATAGACCTGATAAATAAATCTAATTACCTCGCCTTCAAAATATCAATAAAACATTTTTAAAAAGCAGTGACATTTCAGAATATCAAGAATGTAAATAACATTTTTCATGTCAGTTGGTGAAGAAGCACACAATCGTAGGTCATTTTATGAACGAGCCGTGGCATGAGTCACTTTAAGTAACTATGTTGCTATAAAAAATAAAAATGAGGACTTACTGTGATTTGTGTACAGTCATGACAAAGGAGAAGCACTGGCACGTTCTACTGTCCTGGTCCTCGTCTTGGAGCACAGACAGCTTCGGTGACTCATGTCACCTGCGAGTGTCAGGGATGGAGCTAAAGTAGTTCCAAGGCAAACGTGGGACTTTAAGTGGTTCCCAGCCTTTTGGGAAGGCAGGTATCTTTGGAAACTGATGAACGCCAAGCGCCTCTTCCCGACAGAAAAACGCTGCCCACCCTTCGTGTACCATGTCAGTGAGGTCGTGCTTCCCCGTGTCACTGTCACTGCAGAGAGGTGGAAGGTGACATTTCACCTGTGACAGAGGTTCTTGACTTGTCAAAGCACATTTACCCTTATGAATGCTTAAGTTTTGTAAAGGACCCCAACTGACTTTCATTAAGTTGGATGGGTAATATTTCTGAGTATTTCTATTCAAAATTAAAATAGAAATTTAAAACTATTCATTTATAAGAGCAAGCCCATTACATATTAAGACAAGTAACATGCTGTTCATGAAACGTAACTATTTTCCTAGACAAAAATTGGTGACTTTAAAACATTTTGTAGCGCTGGTTAGAAGGCAATGCGATCCGTATATGTATCTGCCTTGGCTACCATCTGTTCCTTTATCACAGGTCATGTAGCTTTTGGAAAACCCCAGGGTTCAGTCATGAGAGAATAAGAATAAAACAACAAATAATATCTTGGTACAAAAAATAAGCCTGGCTTTGTGAAACCACTGAAAGTGTGTTAGGACCCTCGATGCGCTCCCTGACCCATATTTTGAGAACTGCTTACATTCCATAGACATTAGGCCTTAAAGTGGTTAATGAACATTAAAAAGGAAAGGAAAAGCAGCGGATTCCGAGACTTGGGGAAGACTTCACATTCAAGAACAGTAAGGCAAAGCGCTGGGCCAGGAAGATGGAGGGGCTGCTGCAGTTACAGGAGGTGGCCGTTGGATGGCACTGCGGTTCCACTCCAGGCAGCCTGAGCCTCTGCGTCAGGAAGTGGCCCACACTCCCCGGAAAATTGGGGGAATGAGAGAGCTTTCTCTTTCTTTTTGTTTTTAAAGTAGTGATTATAGGCTGTCGCCGACGGCAATATAAACTCATTTCTTCCCAATCCAACATGAACCTTCCATTTTGCCCCTAACTGGGGTCTTTCTGGTAATCGAGAGGCTTTGAGAGCATCTTCTAAATTCATGACTCTGGCTGGGACTCTGAGGGGTTCAGAATGTAGATTACAGACTCCCTGTCCTCAAGGGGCTTCCCTAAAATGCAAGTAAGGGTGAGAGAAACAGAAGTACTCTTAGCTAGTGTCCCCAATTCTGACTATGCGTTGTTTGTTTGTTTGTTTGCTTTTGGTACAGGGAATCAAACTCATGACATTGCACTTGCCAAGCAGGCACTGTGCCACTGAGGTATACTCTTGACTCTGTTGATTCATCTTCACAGGAGTCCAAAGTTAACAAGACTAACTAGGTATATAGGCATCAAGGAGAGATGGGACATGTTATCTGAGCTGTCATCAGGGACTAACAGTTGCAAGGAGTGAAGGGCCCCTTTCAGTACCAAAAGCTTTGCAAGAAGCCATTGGCATGGGGAAAGAGCCTGATGGCAGTGTAGGGTAAAATACGTCCTGGGCCACAGTGAAGTGCCCACATAGTGAGCTTCACCCTCTCAGTTTGCCATCTCCTCCAAGCTGCCTAGCCATGGTCTTGGCTAGAACTTTTTTCAGAGGGAACAGAATGCTCCATGCAAAGGCCTGGAGGAGGTCAGTGGCTGAGATATTTTGGCTACCAAAAGTTTATTCTGCAAGGTTGGAGGATAAAATCTGAGGAATACTGACAGAAAGCACAGGTTGGTAAGTAGGCCAGAGGTGAAGGAACTCCAGGCAGATTGAGGGACAGGAGCTTTTCCTAGAGATGGTGGAGAGGCATTGAGGTGTTTTAAACAGATGTCTTGATATTCGCAAAATATTAAAAATGCAAATGTTGCTGTATGGATTTGCCAACAATGGGTAATCAACAACTATTAAAACACAGTTGTATAAAAACCCTAGTTAAGGCTAGTCATTACTATCTATTGATTTAATCTTTTACTTTTCCTATGACCTAGGAAAGATTTCCTCCTCCTCTAGAGATGCAAAGACTGAAGCATAGAACAGATAGGAATGTCCTCACTATCATATAGTCTCTAAATGGCATAGCCAGGATTTAAGCTCAGTTAGTCTGTTTCCAGCAGTTATTTAGCTATTTCTCTATATTCTTTCACTAATAAAAGAAAAAATTTGCCTTAAAGCAATTTAGCTACTCGGATACACAACAACTGGGTCCCAAAAGGAGGAGAGAGGAAAAGAGATGTTCTAAGAAGAAAATTCAGAGGACTTAACTGAATCTGGCAGCTGAGATTGTGCTGAGTGTGCATAATAGAAATGGAGGACAAGAAGACTAGAAGGGCGCCTCACACAGAAGCAGCAGAGCCCCTCTGCAGACGCTGGAGGAACCAGCCCAGAGATTAAGGGACTGGTGGCTGCCAGTAAAACTGGCCAGGTAGCGAGTGGCCAGGGGATGACGGAGCCATATGTTCCATACGGAGGAATTCGTACTTACCCTATTGAGCTTTGATTGTTAGATTTTTTTCACCATTTCATACATGTCTTAGTCATTGAGGAGGCTCCTCCTAACTATTAGCCAAATATCTCAGGTTCTGCCATGTGGGGATTTGATTAAAACAGCGTCATCCATCTTATGGTTTAAAAGACTGACTCAGGACAGAAGTCAGGGCGATATCCTTGAGCAAATGACATACACCATTGTTTGTGGCTCATCCGTCAGACATATAGTCACCTATGTATTAGTTACCTAACTCACAAGTCTTCATCTTGTTCACAGGGACAGTAAGAACATGAACACTTACCTGAAATAAGAGGCTTGTGTGCACAGCTTTCTCTTGATCAATCTCATAACCATACGAGATAAGGGAGAGAGAGGTGAGTCTGGTGTGACTGCCTCATAAACCATAAACCCACATTAATTTCTTGTGGTTATTATAGCTTTCTGCGTGATATAGCATTCAGAACTTTCATTCATTTTATTTTAAAGTTCATTCTAGAACTTAACCAGACCAATGAACTAGTACTTAGCTGCAGCAGACTTTTTTTCCTTTTCTGGAAAACCAGACCATGTCCTCTATAAGAGTCCCAGCCATGCAGAAAAACTTTTGATAAATTTTGACATTCATTCATGATAAAAACCCTACAGAAAATCAGAATAGATGGCATTTACCTCAATTTGATAAAAGCTATTTACAATAAACCATCAGCCAATATTTTACTAAATGGACAAAAACTGAAAGCTTTCAACCAAAAATCAGGAACAAGGCAGGTTGTCCCCTATCACTCTTATTCAATATAGTTCTGGAAACATTAGCCAGAGCAATTAGACAAAATAAAAAAGAATAAGGATAGGAAGCAAGAAGTTAAATTATCATCATTTGCAAATGACATGATACTCTACATAGAAGACTCCCAATACTCCACTGAAAGACTTCTAGATCTAATAAACAAATTCAGTAATGTAACTGGATACAAAGTCAGCACTCAGAAGTCTGTAGCATTCTTGTACACAAACAACAAACTCAATGAGAGAGAAAT
The DNA here is from genome assembly GCF_034190915.1 of Cavia porcellus. Classification (NCBI taxonomy): domain Eukaryota; kingdom Metazoa; phylum Chordata; class Mammalia; order Rodentia; family Caviidae; genus Cavia; species Cavia porcellus. The sequence continues at coordinate 4,682,339 of NW_026947512.1, forward strand.
AAGGGAAACCATACCCTTCCCAATAGCACCCAAAAAAGATTATGAAATACTTAGGAATCAATCTAACAAAGGAAGTAAAAGTTTTATGTTGAAAATTACATTACTCTGAAAAAAGAAATTGAAAAGGATTTCAGAAAATAGAAACACTTTTCCCTTGTTCATGGATAGGAAAAATAAACATTGTGAAAATGGTCTTTCTCCCAAAATTGTTATACAGATTCAATGCAATTCTAATTAAAATACCATTAGCATACCTCACAGATCTAGAGAAATTGTTCCTAAAATTCATGTGGAACCAGAAGAGATTTAGAATAATAAAGGCAATTCTGAGCAACAAAGGCAAGGCAGGAGGCATCACAATCCTTGACTTGAAATTATACTACAAAGCTACTGCGATAAAATCAGCATGGTATTGGGAAAAAAAAAAAACAGACCTGAAGATCAATGGAATAGACTAGAAGATACAGCCACATTTACAAACACACTCAGCCACCTTATTTTTGACAAAGAGGCCAAACAAGTTCACTGTAAGAAAGACAGCCTCTTTAATAAGTGGTGCTGGAAAAACTGCTTTTCCATAGACCAAAAACTAAAACTAGATCATGTCTCTCACCATACACTAAACTGAAGTCAAAACAGATCAAAGATCTAAATATTAAAACAGAAACAATAGTTCTGCTGGAAAATAATGTAAGTAGAAATCTTGAAGATATGGGGTAGGAAGAGAGTTCATGAACAAAAATCAAACTGCACAGAAATACTCCCCAGAATCAACAACTGGGATCTCATCTTACTAAAAGGCTTTTGCATGTCAAAAGGAATCTCCAAAAGAGTGAAAAGCAAACCATGGATTGGGAAAAAAATCTCAGTCAACTCTCCATCAGATAAAGGACTTCTATCTAGAACATATAAAGAATTTAAAAAGATCAAGCCCCCAAAATTCAAAGACCCAATCCAAAAATGGGCATCTGAGATGAATATATACTTTTCAGATGAAGAATTAAAAATGGCAAATATGTGAAAAAATGCTCATTATCATTGATCACTTGATAAATACAAATCAAAACAACCTGAGATTCCATCTCACCCCAGAAGAATGGCCAAGATCAAGAAATCAACAAATAACAAATGCTGGAGGGGCTGAGCAGAAACAGGAACCCTTCTCCACTGTTGTTGTGAGTATAGGCTGGTGCAACCACTGTAGAAATCAGAGTGGTCATTCCTCAAAAAAGTAGGATTAAAGGTCCCATTTGACCCAGCTATCCTACTTCTGGGCATTTTCCCTGAGCAATTGAAAACATCATACCACAGTGATTAACATATGTACACCCATGTTTATAGCAGCACAATTTGTAACAGCAAAATCTTGGAAACAACCCAAATACCCATAAACCAAGGAATGGATAAAAATGACACAGTATTTTTATACAGTGGAGTTCTACTCAGTTATAAAGAAGGATTGCATTGAGGCTTTTATCAGTAAATGGATGAGACTTGAGACCATACTCATAAGTGAAATAAATCAGTCACTTGTATGAATACCATATTGTCTTTCTAGTGTAAACAACTTAAAGAGTAAATAAGATGCAAAATTTGTAATAGATGTAGTGATAGGGTAAGAAACTGCTCAAAGGGGGAAAAACAACTAGGATAGGGGAAGGAGAAGAGGAAAGAAAAAGGAAAAAGATATAAATTTGTTTATATATACACGTAAAATAGCAAAGATGATTATACTACAAATTCTGTTAGTTCTTGGAAAAAATCATTTCATACTCATATGATAAGATCAATTTTGCACGTCTATATCTGGTAATCTAAGCAACTCTTTGACGATAACAATATACAATAGTACAACCATTGTTAAATTCCTATCATCTTGTTTTGAAAGCTAAGCCCTCAGATCTGATGTGGCTTCTGCTCACCTCTCTAAGTTTACTCACCTCTGCTCCACTCCAGCACTTCAGGGAGGTTCCTGGGCACACTGCCTACTGGGGGACTGTCCATACTGTGTGTGAAGATGGCTGGAGAGGACTGAAGTCGCCCTGAACATTGCTTCTTCGTCCTCCCCTTATAAGGAAGTCTTATTTCAAATTCTAATCTGTTATTTGTGTTCTAAAAAGTCAAATAGTTACAAACCTCATTCTGAAAAACAGCAGAACCCAGACCTTGTCCTTCCTTCGTTCCAACTTCCAATAGCAACTACTTTGGGTTGTTTTTTAAAATCATTTACCTCCACATTGCTAAATAACATGTTTCTACTACCAGCTTCTTGATTTTCTAGCCTTGGGAGTTATCTATTAAATTTTCACCATGAAAGATGAAGATTTAGCTCTCTTTAGCACCTCCTTAACCCACCTCCGCAATTTTCCTCTTCCCCAACCTCCCAGGAGACTTACATCACCGTGTTTAGTTAGATCTCTGTTCAGTGTTTACATAATTGTGACTGCATTCACAGCGTGCCCGTGTAGTAAAACATGATTACATTTCCTTTCTTATACAACTTTCAATTTTCCCTAGAGTTAATAATCGTCTTGATTCTTCATTTGTGTAGTTTTCTCTTCCCCTACCATTAATTTCTACCTATACATTCTTCCACAGATGTAAATTTCCTCTTGACATATATATATATATACATGTTAAGTAGCCTATCAGCTCAACCTTCTAGGAAATTTCCTTGATGCCCTGCGAGCCTCTCTCCTTCCTCTCCAACCTCTGCTACTTGTGCTCTGCTGAGCAGGTGACTTCCTGAGTTTTTTCCTTACCATCCTAGAATTGTCTTTCTCTTACCTGTACTGAACATCTTTTTTTTTTTGGTTCTTATGTCTCATTTTTAATTAATCCATATCTATTCTAGGGCACATCCTGCAAAACCATATACTGAAGGTAAATTTTCTCTAAAATTTGCACCCCTGAATCTGAACTTATTCTGCCCTAACATTTGGTTGACAGTTTGGCTGTGTATGGAGTTTTAGATTGGAAATCATCTTCCCTTGTAATCAAAAGCGTGGTTCCATTTCTTCTAGCATTCAGTGCTATTGCCAATGGATTAGTGTTATGCAAAGGAAAGAAAGTTCAGTCACCTGCAGCCAATTTGTTGCATGATATTTTGTATGTGACCTGCTGAAAACATTTAGGGTTTCCCTTTTCTGTCATGTTAGGAGATTTTACTGTCCGGTTTCCCTGCGAGTCTGCATTTTTCTGTGGTACTACTTTATATACACTTCTAATCTAGCAGTTAATGTTCTTCAGTTCTGAAAAATGTTCTTGAATTATTTAACTTCTGCTTTTGTCATTCTCCCCTTTGGAAAGCCATTAGTATTTCCTGACTGTTTAATTTCATACTCTTCCTCCTTACTTTCCATCTCTTTTCACTCTTTTGTTCTAGGAGAGATTTCTTCAAGGCATGTTCCACTTATGCATTATGTTTTTGAATTTTTTATTTCAGAAAGTTCTTTAATTTGTGAACCTCTGAAGGCTCATTGTAGAGCATATTTATTTTATTTCACCAATAAATTTCTTCTTCTCTTCCTTCCTCTTTTAGTTCATGAAAAGAAGGTTTGTGCTAATATTGTTTGGACAATATCTCATGTTTATAGCTTTTACCTTGAGAAACTATTCTGAAGATAACAATATGCCATAAGTATTGTTACTCTCCTGTTGTCTTATTTGAAATTCTATTTTATTTTTTCTCTTTTTATAATAAAAAATTCTTCTGAGACTAGCAACAATAAATAATTTACAGTTTTTACTCCTGAATTGTCTTGATCTTCTAAATCTCTTTACTCCTGGAAAAGTTTAAAAACACAAAGAGATTAGGCATGGTGTCAGATGCCTATAATCCCAGCATTTGTGAGGCTGAGGCAGGAGGGATAGTTGCAAGTTTGAGACCAGCCTGGTCTCAAACAGCTTAAAGCCATGCTGAACTTCATAGTGAGAAACTGTCTCAAAAAGACAAAAATAAATAAGTAAAATAAATAAATAAAAATAGAAAAACAAAGGAGACGCCTTTGCAAAGAAGTTTTTGATTGGAGTCCTTTTTTCAAACAGCTGGAAGTTCTGAGCTTCCTGAAGGCAGAGACTGTCCATCCTGGTAGATGCGGTCTGTTAAACAGAGACAGCTTCACTGCAAAGTGACCTGGTTGAGACAGTCCGCCATGGAACCCACTGGATCTCTTGCATCAGACGGTTTTGTTAAAACAAAGCAAAAGCTTTCACTAGTTCTGGAAGGGATGAGCCTGTTACTAATGTTCTGGTTGTTGAATGTAAAAGGCTCTTAAAATTCTGGGTGCAGTTTTCAGAGTCCTCGTGCTTAGGACAGAACCTCTCCCCTCACTGCACACGACGACCCCAGTCCTCAGCCCTTCTCTAGTCCTCCCTCTGCTATACAGGAGGAGATGGTTGGAAGAAGATACCTGGGTTCTTGTTTCTCAAGTAAACTTTAGCCATTTTTTCTGCTTTTGGCTTCATTCTCACTTCCATTGTTAGAGGTATCTGGCACCTGTCTGGGTTCTGCTACAGTCACTTCTACTGCCAGCTGAAATTTCAGCCTTCTCACTCCTGGCATGTCTGTTATTCAGTGTCTACCTGCTTTTCTACTGCAAAATAGTGTGCTTGGCATTGTTTCTGTTTCTTATCTTTGCCCTTAAAGATGTGTGCTCCTTTTTAGAAATATTCCTGTGTTGTTTTTGGTAAAATTTCAGAAAATAGTAGAGAAAGGGTGTGTTTGGTCCTTCAGTTTGAACAAGAAGTGTATGACTATTTTTCAAGTCCTAGTATGGCATGATCTGTGAGGACCTTCTCAGGGTGCCTCGCACCCGAGAGATCAGCAGCTTCCTTCCTTGCGGTGCTTCTGTATATGAGCCTCTTCTTGGCACACAGATGGTTACATAGGAAGTCTGTAGCTTCTTGCTAGATTATGACAAGTATAGGGACGGAGTCCTGTTATCGTTTTAACATCCTCAAGCTCTTACACATGATCTGGCACCTAAATGCCCAGTAAATTAATGCTGAATGGAGCAGAATGGATTCTGTTCTCTATGAGTGAACTCAACTGCAAGCAGATAAATAGCCCAGTTGTTGTGCTAGTAGGAAGCCTTTAAACAAGGGTATTTCCTAGATCTTGTCTCACTATCTTTAAAACAGTGAACAGTGGGTCCGTAGGCCTAACATTTCCTAAGGCATGCTCTTCAAATTTGGGATACTTGGTGCACTAATCACATCCTTTGAGGATCAGGCAACAGAGTCTAGAACTAAAAGAGGCCTTGAGATAGGGTATAAATTGGATTACTTTTTTAAGGAACTCAATTAGGATAAACATGGTGCCCTGGCTCTGGGTGTTTATGATAAGCATGTCAGGTATAGGTAATAGGGATTGATCAAGAGTGAGCATTTTATCTTCTCAAGCTTCCTTTAGTATTCCTTGGCTCTAGAACATACTTATCTAGGTCATCCTAATTAATTGCATAGGTCATATGTCCACAGGCAAAGCCAACCAGATACAACCTCTGAGTCGAACAACTTCCAGAGGCTTGCGGGGCCTAGAGCAACACTGACAAGAGCCATGAGTTCAGGTTTCTCTGCAGGAAATCCAGCGAACAGTGACAATGTGAGACACCAACCAAGCCGATGTCTCTGCCCCCTCCTCAAAAGCAAGTAATAAAGAAATACAATGCACATTGGTAAACAAGATGTGTCCAGCAGCTGTGTTATAATTTGTGTCTTTGTTTTCCATGTGGAATGTAGATTGTGGAAAGCCAGCCTGGGATACTAGATTGAACCTCTGGAAGGTTAAAATTATGAAGATCTTTGGATGCAAGCAACAGAAGCTGGGAAAGGCAGGCTTCCTGGCAGGATGAGCAGCCTCAAGCAGCTGTGGCACCGAATCAGACATTAACGAAACCAAAATTCCACCTGCAGAGTCACTGTTCACATCTAATCTGGTGAGATGAGGATGGAGTGATATGTAGTTTAAAGGAGCCAAATACCTCGGTCTTAGCACTGTTCCTCTCTGCTTAGCTATTCAGGCGTCTTAAATGTTGTCTTAAGCTTTCAGGCTCCCATTTGTAGCTAATGCCCCCTGCAGCACGACTCTTCACTTCAGATGACAGCTCACCATTCACCATGGTAACAGTGTTTAGTCCGGACCTGTCCAGGGTGGGCGAAAGAATGAAAGAAAACAAGTGAAGGGAAAAAAAAAAAGCTCTTTCTTAGGAGCAGGTAGGGTTATACGTCTGTCTGGGGAAATAAACCTGTCAGGAATCTGTTGGCCTGTTTGGGTCATTGACATGATGTTGGATTCAGACATAGGAGCCAGGCAGCCCATGAGCCTGGATGATTGACTGTTTTGACATCATCTGATATGTACACACTGGAAGGAACTAGACTCCCACAGCCAGAACAGCAGCATCAGGGAGAGAAATTGCAGTTTCGGAATGAACAGGCACAAGTCTGCCTCCTCCTTCTCATCCTTCTTCTTGTAATAGGTTTCAACAATAAGTGAAATTTGGACATGAATCTGATGTTACTGTGCTGCTCTTAGGAAACCCAAAGAATCTTGGAGAAAAAGGTCAAACAAGGCCAGAAATTTTCCAAGCAAACCATGAGACAATCTGAGCTCTTCTTCTTCAAATGGCTCCTCACCCTTAAGATCATGGAAAAGAGCAGGGATGCAGAACCCAATAACTCTGCCTCTTATTAGCCAGGTAAATTAACTTCCCAAGGCCTCCATTTCCACACTTATAAGATAAGGGAGACTAGAAACACCCACTTGGTGAGCTGGTTTCAAATATCATCGAGAACATGTAAATGGCAAGTATCATCCAAAATTTGGCCTGTAAGTACTCAGCATATTCTATGAAGATGATGTTGACTTCATCATGATTTTCCAGGCTAGCAATGGCTTCCTTTTGAGACATTCTACCTCATGTCAGGCAGGCAGGCCATTCCTTTACTACTCTGAGAAGATTATCCCAACTCAGCTAATGAAATAATTCTCTCAAAGAGAGTGAGGGCATAGAAAGTCCCTCCTATTGTCATGAAATCCAAAGGAGAAATAGCCATAGGAGTAGTTCATGAATACTAAAGTTAGTTGTAGTAATACTTTCTGGGAAGCAGTACAGTGGTAAATACTACACAGGCTGGAGCAAACATGGGTTCCATTTCCAGCTCTGCTTGTAAACAGTTTCACTCTCAACAAGTACTTTTAACTCTTTGAGGCACTACAAAATCTCCATCTCGTAAAACGTTACCATATGGCTTTTCTGGGAGAGTGTTACTAGGATTAAAAGAGGGAAAATATATGAAAATATCTTACCCAATACTTTGTGCATAAAAGGCATTCATGATGAGTGTTGGCTTTTTTCTTCCCCAGGGTTCTTCTTTTATAGCCTACTCACAAGTCTCTGATACATAATTCAAAATCCAGAAGTCAGAGCAGACAAAAACACTTACAGATGACAGAATCAAGATTAAATAATATCCTAATTGCTTAGAACACAGAGATTGAAAAAAATGTGTGGCAAAATGTTATAAGGCTGTGCACAAAAACTGACATTTTGTTTCAGTACCCAGTTTGTTCTCAAGTGTGTGATGGATTTGTGAGTGTGGGTGTGTGTGAGCATGGTTCGCAGCTCACGCTTCAACAGTAGAAGTACCAAGCATCAGTTACTGAATTCAAGGAGCTACTGGGCTCAGCACAGGTCAGACCATCCCCAGAACATTATGCCTCATCTGAGAGCCATGGTTTTTAAAAATGAATGCTGATACACCAGATGATCACCAGGGATGTGACCAATGTGGTGACTTTCTTGAGAAGTAATTGAAGAAACTGAGAAATGTTAATGTAAAAAATAGGGAAGTAAGGAAAAAGTGACAGTTATTCCTTTAAGGATTATTTTATAAAAGAAGTAATAGATAGAGTATGTATCATACTTGGAAGCAACATGTCATTGGAGGTCTCATAAAAATTTTGGTTCCCCAAAGCTTTTAATCACTCATACATTCATTTTTATACCTGACAAACATCGCTTGAATTGAGTATGTATTTAGTGTTAGACATGATGCTCAGTGGTTAGTGGTACACTGATAAGTGTTGAATAGTCAGCTAAGAGGAGATGGTCATGATTTATAACATTTGCCACCCTCTGTAGTGGCTGATAACAGGTTACCTGTGTAAGTATGCAGTTGGTGGGAGACAGGCCCAGTGAGGTCTCCCAAGCTGGCCCTGGTATACACCTACTTATGACCACCAGTAATGCACAGTTCAGAGGCATAGATCTAGCATTTAAACCTGAAATTTAATGAGAAAGCCATTATGGTCCAGCTGTGACCTGCAAGTACCCTTAATTCTGAGAGAGGACCTGGACCTGACTGGAAGACGAGGTGACTAGTGGATGCTGACTAAGGATAAATGCAGAGGGAGGATCATTCTAGGCAGAAGGAGCAGCAGCTCCAAACGTGTAGAACTGTGGAGGCGATGGTAAGTGTGGAATGATGCAAGTGTCTGCTCAGTGAAGCTGGTTCAGGAAAGGTGACCATGGAGATATGTATCAGCCATAACATAATGATGAGTTGGAGCCCAATTCCAAAAGTAGTTAGGGAGGATGTGCAGGCAGGGTCAGTGACATTGATCTTTTTAGCAAACATCTCTTATGAAAACTAGCAGAGCTTTGTTAAAGGTGTTAATTCCTGGGCTCCATCCCTAGAAATTGATTTTAGAGCGAAAATCTGTGCCTTTGAGTGTGCATCTTAAAAACAGCCCTGTAGAGTCTGTTGCATAATTCAGAAACCATGTTTTCCTTCAGTCCCTCAGCAAATATTTACCATGTTCCAGGCATATGCTACAGATACAGTAGCACATTCTATGTGGTAGATGTGCTGTAATGAATGAGGTAAACTCTCTGCCATTGTAGATCTTTAAGAGGAAGAGACAGAAAATAAACCAAAGAAATACAGTAATGTCTAAGTTGTGATACCTTCTGTGAAGAAACCACAGGAAAGAGGATGGGAATTGATGGAAAGTGAGAAGTTACCACTTTATTTTTTATTATTTAAAGAGAAAGAAACAAACAAAAAACATGGAGGAAAAAAGGGTAGAAATTATACAAAATTACAGAAAAATAAACTGTAAGAAATCATTAGTTGATAAGTTGCATATTGTCATTTTAGAAATAGTTGTTCAAGTTACAAAATTAAAGCATATAAAGTGACATTCAAATATTGACACTGTCAACAATTCTCCTCAATGACCCAACAAAAACTTAGTAATATGGTTATCAGTCTTACACTTGTTTTTTATCTTAAAGAGGGTAAGATTAAACATATCAAAACAGAACAAAACAGTTCATAAACAATTTAAAGAAATTAAAGCAAGTCCACTAGAGATCTTCACTGTCTATCTTATTATCTCTAGTTTTCTTCTAAATAGTTGTCCCCATCTTCACACACATTGAATACATACTGCATATTAAAGAACTAATCAAATCATTACAGGATGATGAAGGCTTTTTAGGTCTGACATTGGGGAAGTCAATAATGATTACCATAGTGTCTCTCATTCTCTTCATAGTAGCTATCCTTATCTTTACATATACTGAAATTGAACTTAGGAGACTAGATTAATATCACTCTGAACAGTGAATACTTAGTATTGCTAGATTTTATATTATAATGTTACAGCATTCGCATTGGGTTTCTTAGTGTCTCTTCTTCAGAGTATAATCTAATGCATTATAAAATCTGTTCCCATAAATAGTTTAAAAAATCCTTCCCATGTGAGAATTTCTACATGTATATCTATCCTCTCTGTATTATAGGGAAAAACAGATCATAACAAGACAGCAAAACAAATTCCATCTCTGCCTCATGTCTGCTACTCCACTTTACTGCTATGATTTGTCCACCTTACTCCCTCGTTCCACTGTCTGCCCTGTTCATTGAGGCCTCTCTGCCACTCTTGCTGGAATCCTGGTATCCATTCCTCTCTCTCTCTCTCTCTCTGGTATGTTCTTCAGCATTCTTTGTACGATTGGGTTGGTGGCCATGAACTCCCACAGTTCCTCCTTGTCTTGGAAACATCTTATTTCTTCATTAATTTTGAGAGAGAGTTTTTCTGGGTACATCAGTCTGGGTTGCAAATTATTTTCTTTCAGGGCTTGGATTATTTCACCCCCAGGCTCTTCTTGATTTGAGAGTTTGTGTTGATAAGTCTGTTGTTATTGTGATAATTTTCCCATTGTAGGTAATCTGCTTCTTTTCCCATACTGCTTCTAGTATTCTGTTCACTTGGTGGATTTCTGGAATCTTGATTATTATATGTCTGGATGTAGATCTGTTTGGTTGTAGATGGCTGGAGTTCTGTATGCCTCATTTATCTGGATATCATTTCTTTTTCCTATGCTTTGGAAGTTTTCCTTTAATATATCTGTGAATATTCTTTGTAGTTCGTTTTTGGTTACTCTTGCTTCCTCACTCATGTGCTTTATTCTTAAGTTATGTATCCTTTTGTTGTCTTCTAGCCTTTGAATTGTTTCTTTCTGGTTCCTCGTTGTTTTTAAGAAATCTTTTCTTTCACAATCATATATCATAAATCTCTCTTCAGGTTTCAAAAGGCTAACTTTGGTTTCTGTCAAGGTATTTTGCCAGTGTTCAATGGAGTTTTTAATTTCCTGGTAATCTCTTTGGATCTGTTTCATGTATTCTAGGTTATGTTTAAATTCTTCATCAGAGGTTTCTCTTTCTTTTCTGATTTCCTCTGTTCTTCCATCTGTGTTATCTTGGGAGGGGCTTATCATTTCTTTAGTTAATCTTTTTATATCTTGCCTCACTTGGATCAGAAGTACAGTTTTAAATTCATCTATGAGGTCATGAGTGTATTTCTTTATATCCCCTGATGCTGTGTCTAGTATTGAATGGTTACTGCACTGGTTCTCTTCTGTATTTACTTCTCCTGGGCTTATTTTCCCAGGTTTGGCAGCTGGAGTTTTTTTATTTCTATGTTTTGTTTTTGTTTCTGGTTTCTTTCAGACTAGTGTGTCCTGGGGGTCTCTGACCCTCTCCATATTGCTTAGGGTCTTTCCAAAGTGTTCTGACTAGGGTTTTGCTGCTCTCCTCACTTTGCTGTTATCTGAGGTACACGCAGAGATGCAGGAATGGTACAGGCTAGCCTCGAGCCTCTGAGCCAGTCAATCTGCAAGTTAGGCTTTACTCTGTGGATGTCACAGAGTCATGACAATTTTGTATCTGCTTATTGGGTCCCAACCAGAAGAGTAGTTCAGCCCCAGGAGGCCCTGCCAGTTCTCTCTGTGCCAGGGGTGGCTGACTGGGCCCTGCCCAACTCCAAGCTATCCCCCACCAGTCCTCTCTGTGTCATTGACACCACCACAGCACCGGGCTCTGCCCAATTCCAAGATGTCCTCTAGCCAGCAACAGCAGCTGCGGGACCCAGTCCCTAGCACTCGCCAGGAATCATGCAGATCTTCCTCTTGGGTCCACTGCACACTGCACCACATGTCTTCACTGCATTCCCAGGGCAGCACGAGTCAGTTAGAAAACTGCGTGGTGTCCAGCTTTGGAGCCCAAGAGCTTCTCACAGTCTTCTCCAGCACGGCCAAGTGGCTCTGGGTGCTTTGTGGGGACCCAGGTCCCAATTTTCAGCAGTCGCCGAGAGCCAATATAGCTCTTCTCCTTGGATCCACTCCTAACTGAGCTGCATCCTCCCATTAAGGGCCCAGGATTCACTGACTCCCATCAGCAGCAACCATGGTCTCAGCACAACCTTGAATCTTTCAGGCACGCCTAGCACAGGGCTGAACGGGTCTCAGTGAGTATGTCGGGCTTCAGCTCTCCATCCACACTTTTCCTTCCTCTTCCTAGTTTTATTTTTCCCTTTGGTTACCACCTTGATTAATAAGAATCATTATCCATTCATCTGGCCCTCTCCATGTTGTCATATTCTAGCATCTGATCAGATTTCTCCACAGAGACTCTGCATCCAGCCCCCTAGCAAGCTGCCATTTTTTCCCAAATCCAGAAGTTACCACTTTAAAGAAGACAGTTTTGGAACTGTTAAAAAGATGGTTATTGATCAGGGACATAAAAATAAGTGTAAATCTTTGAGTTATAAAATATAGAATTAAAGAATATAATGTTAAAACAGCAGGGATAAAAGGGTGATGTGTTTGGTTTTTAACATGAGTTAAGACTTTATTAGATATCTGAGCAGAAACACCCATTGAATGTATACCAGTTAAGGACTCATAGAACAAATTGGGATTCAGAATATATGTTGGGAGCTATCAAGATGTGGACAGTGGTTGAAGCCACAAGAACATCATTGTAAACTCAAATATCGAGTTCAGTCATCCCTCACAGTCCAAAAACTTATATTTGTAATCCCATTGAGATGTTATTGGAATCCCAGAAAGTTAATTCCAATCTACCACCACCAATGCAACCTATGGGAAGAGTAAAGTCACCAAGACATATTCCAAGTTAAGGGTAGGCAAGGGGTCCTAAGTCCAATCTTCGTGAGGACATGTGGACAAAGGCGTTAATCCTAAGCCTCTCCCAGAATTTATTATCTTGTGAAGGGGGGTGGCTCAGGGATGAATGACAGTGAGGATGGTGGGAATTACATGAGTAACTTGTGCTGGCTGGCCAGAAAAGCATCTCTGCAAATTGCAGAGATAAAGCTATGCAGAAGGATCAATTCACATAATCTAATTAAGATAGCAACTGAATTGTTTTGGTAGGCTGTTACATCAGTTTCTGATATGCAAACTCTGGTGCCCTGGGGAGTCATAGCCTCTTTACTTTGAGGCTCATACCCAATTGACATTCCCTCAGCTGACTGGCTCTAAACATCCCCCTGTGCTCATATCCTGTATGGAGAACACTATGCAAGGAAACAGGACTGTCTGTGGGCCTTAGAATTTACATACCAGCACCTCAGCTAGCCTTATTTGCAATGCTTAGAGCCAATTGAAGAGAGAAGGAAGTACCATAGCCAGCTCTTTACATATCAGTATAAGGAAATAAGTCTCCAAATAATCAAAGTCACAGTAATTGTTTTGCATTCAAGGGGAGTCACTGGAGTTGTCTCCCACAAACATGTGGAGAATAAGAAATGAGGACAGATCCCAGGGGAAGAATACTCTTTTGAGGCAGGTAAAGGAAGGCCTCGGGGAAGAAGTAAGATACAGCAGAGATAAGAATAGAAGTATAGGCAGTGTTGCCAGCACAAAAGAGTTGCAAGGAAGGAGATGTAAGAAGATACAGAGCTGCCAAGAAGCCAAGGGAGACAGGGAGGTAACGTGTTTATGATATTCAGCAATTGGAGATAATTTTCTGTATTGAGGAGGACACACTTTGGGAATGAGGAGGGGTTGGAACATAACAAGTAAAAGCATCAGTGGAAGATGCAAAGTGGAGATAGAGTTGAGATCAAACTGTTCATTCAAAAAGCTGAAGAGGAGAAAAGTGTGAGAGTAGTGAAACAAAGCCATCAGATTAGGGGAGAATATTTAACTAGAGACTTGGAAATGCACATATGATAGAGGAAAACCTCCAGTACTGGAAGGGTAATGGAGAGAATGGGAGGTGATTAAAACCCTGACAGAGGAGAAGGACCAAGTTCTCATCCCTGCAAATGGAATGAGGGGTGGATGCTCATGAACATGGTTCTAGATAGATTAGGTGAATGCATTTCCAACATGAGAACCTTTATTTTACTGTAAAGTGGAAGTTAAAGCTATTTGCAAAGAATAGACGTCATCTCTGGGTAGACGTCATCTACCTGATGTACTGAGAGGGGAAAACTATGAAAACTTCTCCTTTGAAATAGATGAGGTGGTCAGGACTACAGTATCATGGTCAGGCCCAGGCTCTGCTGTGTTAGTGGGCCTGCTTTTGAGAGCAACCCATGTGCCCAAGTGTGTGTTTTGTGGTGGTCCGCTTCCCGAAGTATGAAGGAGCCAGAGAAAATAATTTGGAAAGAAAAAAATTATTTATTAAAGCACAGGCCTGGCGACACAGCCTCCAGTAGCCAATATGGAAGACTGAATGCCTAACAGCTAAAGGGCAGAGTTTTTAAACCACAAACATCTGCTGGTCTCACAATGTCGGGGGCGGGGGGTGTTTCTCAGTGCTCTACAGAACAGGAACACGGTGGCCACATTTCTCGGGAAGAGCAAGATTCAGGTGAGTTGGGCTAACAAGCAAGTTTGGATTAGGCAAACATCCTCTGGGGAAGGCACATCCTGCAAACAAGCATGTTATCCTGCAAACAAGCAAGTTTAGATTAGGAAGACATTCTGTTCTGCTCTTAGAGTTACCTTTGAACTCTCTCTTGCCTCCAGGGAGACTTATGAGGGTATATACATGTATGTCACAACATGTTTATCCAACAAAACTCAGTGTCCCAGAAGCTGGGTTTAAAAACCTGTGGAACGAGATCAATGTGATGTCGAGGTTTTGACCCTTGAGTTTGGAGAGAAGGGTAAGATAATTAGCTATATGAAAGGAGGCAGTGAATGTTTCTGGAAGGGAGACCTCTTACGGGGCAATGGCCAATTGTTCAGCTCTCCTTCCAGGGATGCGGAAGCTGGTCTAAGGATTACTTGCTCAGAATCATCTGAAACACCAGCAAGAAGCTTATAGGCTTACAGTTTCACACACATTCTGGGGGATTCTACTGTACACAAAAATTTCAAAGTGGCTGATTTTTGAGGCCTAAAATCTTTGGTCAGCATTCTGATTTATCTCTAATTTCATCAAAGTCTTACTAAATAGCAAAGTTGTTGGCCATTTAGGAGAATTAGTGATACTCCTGTCTGGAAGCTCCAGAAGTCCTCCGCTAGTACCATAGCTACTGTCAGCCTTCAGCCCAGCAGCTCCAGCTGAGCCTAACTCTCTGCCAGGAGTGTGCAAGTGTCTGTATCTGACCAGTCCCAGGAGGGAGATCGGCTGGCATCCTCCTGCTGGAGCCTCTGGCCTCTGCATTGCTGCTACCTCCACAGCGGTTTCTCTGGGTAGCCAAGGGGTTCCCACTCCCTGATGTACTCTTTTCTACTTTCCTATAGGCTCCAAAAAACCATTCCGGAGCTCCTGGTACATCTCACTCCCCAGAGGCCCCAGGCTACCACTTTACTAACTGGAGAAAAGGAATTTAAAAGCCAGAATTAATTAGGCAAATGTCAGGCAGGCATGAGTTAGCACAGCCCTAAATAGTTTAGTCTGTTACAAATAGAAGCCCTCACAGCAAGGAGGAGCTGTTGGCACTTTCAGTCACCCCTACAATGAATGATTCCCTACCATCCCTGGATGATGCCTTTGCAACCACCTGCAGGCACCAGCTCAGCCTCTGCATATGTGAGTCCCGGATATGGGACTCTCATCTCTGGGAGAATCCTCAGCAGAGTCTATT
This sequence comes from Cavia porcellus, assembly GCF_034190915.1. Taxonomy (NCBI): domain Eukaryota; kingdom Metazoa; phylum Chordata; class Mammalia; order Rodentia; family Caviidae; genus Cavia; species Cavia porcellus. The sequence continues at coordinate 4,697,760 of NW_026947512.1, forward strand.
TTGATAAATGGGTGTTGAAATAAGCAACCAGACCAACCTAGAAATTTGAGCTAGTACAAAATTGGAAGCATGCTCCTTGTCTAGGAGTAAAGCTGATGAGAATCTTCTCAGAGGCTTTAATGGAACCGGCAACCTACCCACCCAGAATGTCTTTTACAATTTTTCCTCAGACTTAATGAGCCAGATTCTCATCCTGCTATTCACTGAGCTTAGGGTGGGCTGTGCAGAGAGAAGAAGCTGCCATATCCTCACAGGAATCCCTGACTTATAAGAATGGTTAGGGACTTCCCCCAGAAATCTTCCCTCTTCATCTTCATCCACCCCTACTTTTGAAAACTTATCCCACAGACCAGGCAGTGGTTGTCAAAGAAGAGTAAAAGTTAGGTGGAACTTTCCAGATCATATTTTCCACCTATTAATATTTCTTCCACTTACTCATTCAGCAGGGTTAGCGAGTATGTAGCAGTTCACTCCCTACTCTTGCTGAGTCTGCTGTAAACCTGCTCTTGATAGTTTTAATCTATAACAAGCAACAGAACATGCTCATTCTAAACTGTGTACAAGATAACCAGGGATGAAAGTATGAGATATGGGCAGGAGCGAAGGGGTGACTGGATAGCTAACTACTCAGAATAAACGACTTGGATTTGATTGCTCAAAGCTTACACAGCTTCAATTATAAGATGTATTAGTTTTGAAGACCTAAGACACACCATTGTGATTATTGTTATTAATAATGTACACTGGAATTTTCTGAGAAAGTAGACTTCAAGAAATCCTATCACACACAAAGAACATTAACTGTGAAGTGATGAATAGATTAATTTTCTTGTTTGTGCTCATCATTTTACAATATATACATATATGAAAGTACCACAGCATGCTGCATACCCTAAATATTTGACAATGTTTCTATAAAGCTGGAAAAATATTGGGAAGTCCCAAGGGAAGGTTCCAGGAGGAGATGATTCCAGGAGCATTTGGGCTTGCAAGTGCAGCTCCCCAGTGAGGCTGGATCTATTTTCTGAGGTCAGAGTTAATAGCAGAGGAGGACAAAGGTAGAATTCAGCTCTCCAGAATCCCACTACAGTAACATTGGGCCATTAATTACATGGTGAGTTTTCCTGCATCAACCAATTCAATAGGAAGTGCTTATGACAGTACTAAGCTGAGTCTGAAGAGGGATCTTTCTTCAGTGAAATAACAATGCCACAGTAACACAGAATGTCTTGGTATTTATTTTACAAGTAAAGGCATTTCTTCTACCCAACCACATGAGCAAGGCCTTCCGAGTCATTTGAGATTCATCCTTTCCCCTCACTTCCCAAATCTAATTGATCACCAGTTGTTGTTGGTTGTGTCTCATTGCAAATTCAATCAATATACATTTATTGGACATTTCTATCAGGTTCTTCAAACAAGATGAATAAGGCAAAGTCAGAAGGAGCCCATGATTCATCATGGAAACACACTCATAAACTGAAGCTATGGTAAAACGTAGTATGTGAACCCTATGCTACGGCAAGTGTGGTGAGAGCAAAAGGGGTCACTCACTCAGCATCCAGAGTGGGGACCAAAAATGCCACTCTGGTTTGTTGCTCTTTCCGTCTCTGATGTTGTCCATCCCATGAGGGTCTAGGCATCTGACAGTGAAGCTGTTAAAGTTTTCCTTGTCTCCAAACCCAGCCTCTGCTATCTATATATTCTCCATATTGCTGTTGGATCTTTAAAAATGCAAATCCATCTACATATACCGCGATAAGGTTCATCATAGAATAGAATAAAGCCTAACATATTAACTTCTCCCAACATGCATGCAAATCATGCACATTAAGGTTATGAAGTATGAGGTGGTATTTTGATATATGTGTATATTATAAAATAAGTAGCACAGGCATAGAACACCAAGATAGCAATGGTATAGCCTCTGCTTCCTTCTTTAGTAAATACTAGCTCTTCTCCCAATATGCACACATATCTCTATTTGCTTTTAAGTACTTTTTCATATGCCATTTTCTTAACCTGGAATCTTTTCCCTACTTCTCTCCTTGAAGAATTACTGCTTTTCTTTTCTTTTTCAAATTTTATTTTGTTTTGTTGAGACTGAGTCTTACTGTGTAGTTCATGATGACCTTGAACTCACTATGTAGCCCAGGTTGTCCTTGAACTTGTGGCACTCCTCCTGCCTCAGCCTTCCAAGTGTTGGAATTATAGGTATGCACCACCACACCTGGTGCATCACTGCTTTTCTATTAAGGCTTCATAAAAGCTCAGTTCCTTGATCCTGTCTCTAAGGTCCCCAGATATAATTACTGCCTTCATTTTTGGACTTGTCTTGTTACTTCATGCATCCTCTGTTACCCTCTTATCTTTGTTTTGGACTACAATGGCATATTGGACACATTTGTCATCTGATAGTGGGCATCCTTCAGGCAACATCTTCTTATCTGTGTTGCCAGAACAGTGTCTGACACATATTAAGCACTTGATAAGTGTTAGTCACATAAAATGTAAGTAACCTGAGAAAGAGTGCATTCTCAGAAACTATGGCTCTAAAGAAAATTATCTACAAATTGGGAAGGGAATTTCTGTTGAAAACAACTAGGCAACTAAAAGTATATTAAGATGATTTGATGCTGACATTGCCCTTTAAATTTTAGGCAAAGATGTTTTCTTTATCCACAATTAATGACAAACAATTTGAGATGCCCATTTATTACTAAAACAAGATTCTGGGAAACTAACCCTTTGGGTATCCCCAGAAATGTGGTGTGCCATGTTCCCTGGATTCTAATGCTTGCCTTTTCATTAATAACTTTGTGATTTGCATAATTTAACATCGTGGGTCCTCAGTCTGTGGAAGCGGAATAATGTCAGCCTGTAGTGAGTTGGATAATGGCTCCCAAAACGTAGTCTACCTGGAACCTCAGAGTGTAACCTTATTTGGAGAAGCGTCTTTGCAGGTGGCTCTCAGAATGGCAGCTTAGAGTGACTTCTAGATTCAATGATAGATGACCTACGAAAGATAACAAAAGAGACATGACACAGAGGGGAAGGAAAAAGGCAGAAATTGAGATGATGCTTGTATAGACCATTGGACATCAGAGGCTGGGAAGAAGGTCTGGAATGGATTCTCTAGAAGAACCAGTAGTACCAATATCTTGATTTTAGATTTCTTGCCAGAATTATAAGGGAATAAATTTCTGTGTTTTTTTAAAGAGAAAAAAAAATACAGAGTTTCAAAACAAGCTAGTAAGAGAGTAACAATAATCAGTACATTGTATATTGTTATCTTCATAGTAGTTACTCAGGATACAAAATATACAATATGAGATATTGTCCAAACAATATTAGCTCCAATCTTTCTTTCCACTTAACTATGAGAAACTAGCTGTATAACTATCTTAACTATCTTGTGTGTGACATGACCCTTCCTGCATATTCCACTGAGGTCAGAGAGACACTCAGCCTCTGGTGCTGCCTTGAGAAATCTCTTCCCTCTTCAAGGTGCTTAAGATTCTCAGGCCACAGGAGGCACAAAGGCAGAGATTTGCAGTCTTTATTCTGGGTGTTAACTTCTTGAGTGTGTCTCTTGCACAGTCAGTTTCTGACACTAGAGTCTAGGCTAGATACATGCAGCCTGTATCACCCCCCTCCTGCCTCCAGATGTTCAGCTTGTGCCCCTCTGAGCACTTTGACCTGAGTTGAGAAAGGACCAGTTGCTTCCCAACCCAGGGATGATTGAGTCTTCATTATTGTATGTCCCATCTGAGACTCAGAAGGAAACAGACCCTCTGTGACCCAGCATGGTTATTACATTACCTCCTAGTCCCAGCGGAAGCCTGCCTCAGTGCCCACCTGGACCTGGCTTTGAATGGCAGGCTGGGGTGCCCCATGTGCAAGGCAATCATCTCTAGTATAGTTCTGTCAAGATGATGACCCTACCCCCTAGAAGTCCCTGGTGACCTTCCCAGTTATTCATCCTCCCAAGGGAAAAGGGGCCTTGGTCTAGAGAAAACCTAAGGACCCCCCAGTCAGCTGAGTATGAAAACACTACTGCTGAAAAGACTTCCAAGAGGTATCGCTCTATCAGGGGATGTGTTAGATTGCTTTCATGATTCTAGTATTCCTGAAACATAAGTATACATAATAACACCTTTTTGCTTTTACCAAGCAGGTCAGCTGAAACATTTGCTTCTCAGAAGTGGAATTAGAACTCTTCTTTGTGGACTCTGGAGCAGGTCTTCATTTCCAAGGAGGAGTTTGTCAGGGTGAGGCAGGCCCCAGTGCCCATGGGAGGCTCAGTCAGTGGATAGATAGTTTCCTGGAACAGGAACATGAGGTGGGGCTGGTGCATGAGCCCATTAACCAAGCTAGGGCATACAGGATAGAGGTTGAAGACAGGGACATAAACTGGGTAAATGGTGGCTGGAAGCCCCATAATTTGAAGGGGACATCTTGGGTGACTGGTAAAGAATGAATAGTCCAAAGCAATGTGGCAAGCACTGATCTTAGGTTACAATTGTTAGGTGAGTGGTTTGGAGTCCAATGAAGAAGCCCAGTTTTTGCGGTCATAATGGGAGCCATGATGTGGAGGGGAGCATGGCTTCTTGGTGGCACCAAATGGAGGGTATAGGTAGGCATGATAGTGCTTAAGTGGTCAGTCCCTCCACGAGCTGACAGTTTCTTTATCCAAAGGTTGATTGCCCTTAACATGAATTGGTCTACAGGTGAAGATACCAGGAGAGGTGTTAAAAGGAAAGTATGTGGTTGAAGCCAAATTTGATGCTGGTGTAACATGGTGGCTGGGATCTGGAGATCTAGGGATTCCAAGCCCTGGGAAATCCTTCTGGTTCCTTGGGTTCTTGCTTGCATACTGGTGAGTACAGTAAGGGTGGAGTGAGGCTGACTCAAAGCCCAACATTGCTCAGGTCGCTGAGCACAGAAAGAAGAACTCAGAAAACAAAAACAATGTGAATCACAGGTTTACTTCTCATATTGTCAAGCAAGGACAAAGCTGTAGAACAAGAAGTTTGCTCTGCAGGTAGAGCTTGAAAGTGAGCTGCTTAGGATTGTGTCCTTGCTCTGCTCATTTTTATAGGGGTTTTAAGCCACTCAGGCTCTTAGCCTTTATTGCTGGGTTGAGCTTGTTGCTAGGGTGGGTGTTATGGTTTGAAAACTGGTGGTCAACTTAATGCTAGCTGGATTACATCAGCATGCATTGAGAGAAGATGTTCCACCTGAGGAGGGTTGCCATGATAAATAGGTGGAGAAGAAGGGAGGTATTGAGAGGGATTGTGGGTTCTCCTAAGAGTTGCTGACTGAGCTGTTGGTTCTCCTGGAGAAGCTTTGATCCTCACATTGAGCATTGCTTCCTGGCTCCGGAGGGGAAGACATGTGCTGCTTGGTCTCCAGGATGAACTCATCATGCTGCTTCCTGGCATGTACCCGACTGTGTTTGTCGTCGGAAGAGCTCGGGGCCTCCGTGTCGCTGAGGACAGCTGTGGTGCCTTTCAGGCTAGCCCTGCTCTTTGTTGTGAGTGTGACTTCTCGGCTCCAGCGTAGAACCCTCATCCCACTAGCACAGCTCCTTCATCCTGCTGGCATAGACTTTCTGGCTTCCACCGCTGACCCTTGGGTCTTCCTGGCACAAATCCGTAAAAGAGACTGGTGTGAGTCCTTCCTGTGGGCTCTGGACCTCCAATTGGACTCATGGGAGGCATTGTCCTGAGCTCTAGGTTTTTATCTGGACTCATGTGGGACATTGCCATAGGGTTTAGGCTCTTTACTAAATAATCTCTGTCTTTGATGTTGCGGATAGATTTCCTGCATTTTCTTGTGTTGACTTCCAGTGACCATTATAAAAATATTAGGAACTCCATGTCCTAATCCTAGTTGTTCTCTGTGTACAACCCCTGACTACAATAGTGGGCTAACGTTTACTTAGTTTTAGGGAGTTTCCAGTATATGAAAGTGGGTCTCTACAAATAACTGTTATGTACCTGTAAAAGTTTCACAGAGTGCAATTTCCAGTAACTAAGTGGTCATTTTATAGCCATCAGTCATGCCACATTAGAGTTGCCCTACATTTCTGCCTATCTCCCTTTCTCAGTGTCTCTACATTCCAGCCCCGGCCTTTGTCATCCTACTCCACAGGATGGGAATCAGTAGGAGTCTTGTCTTTACCATGCTGAGAGCTGGCACTTGATTGATTGGCTGTGAGGCTTGTTGTTAGGAGTTTGGTCTTGTGGGCTGGCAGGTGAATCTGGGTGGGCCTGGGAACCTGCACTAGGAGGGGCGGCATTGCACACACAGAGGCAGATGTCAAGCCCGTAGACTGTCAGCTTTGAACCACAAAGCTGCTTGCATACTGCTTGCTGCTCATAGCCTCACAGCAGCTGCTTTTTCTACCCTCTAAAAAGGGCTTGGGTCTTTTGGCTCTGCCCAGGTGTCCTTTCTGACCCTACAATGGTTTGAACTATCACATTAAAAATAGCGTAGTCATCTCTAGGACAGTCTTTGAGGGTGGAGTGGATGCTATTTGCCAGGACTGATTATGAGAGTGGGAGCAATAGAAGCAACAAAGATGACCACAAGAGTTGTGGTGTAAGCACAGCTATGAATGGTTATTGAGGTAGGAAAGAGTGAGGTGGAGAAGACTGGCCTCCAGAGAACTCTAGAGTTGGTTTTGAAGATGTTAAGTTTGAGATGCATATTAAACACTACCGTGTAAAGGAATACTAGACCCTTGATGTGTGGGTCTGGGTGAGTGGGAGAGGTTGGTGGCAGAGATGAAAATTTGGGAGTCTGTGACATATAAAAGAAATGGATGACACCGCTTAAGAAATAGGAGTGGATAAAAAAGGGCTCCAACCATAGGAAGCTCGTCTACACTTAGAGATTAGAAGAACAAAGGCCCCAGCTTTATTTTCTAAAGAAGTTATTTTATGCTTGGCTTCCCACCTTATGCCCTTGCCCGGCCTGTGTAGGAAGAACACCACTCAGAAGCCAGATACTCCAAATTAGAGGCCTCGCTCCATCGGTTCTCAGTGTGAAAACTTCAGCAAATTATTAACTTCTCTTCAATCTACTTCCACGTTTTTGGGATAAATTAGGGATAATAACACTTCCATAGGATTTTGTAAAAGCTAAAGGTGAAAATACATGTTAAAAATTCAATATTTAGCATACAATGACACGTTAAATTTTAGCTTTCATGATTCTGTGAGAAAATGCTTCATAAATGATACTATGTGAAGGAATCACAACCAGTATTAGCATTTTTATTTTACAGATTCTCAGAACCAATATAATTAACATGACTGATGGATTCCTAGAACATCTTATATATGCAAATCTAAAGAAGGCCTCTGAGTGATCCTGACAAAACCCATTTAATTCTTTCCTGGATACTAATGCTTCTCCAATAAAATTACCATTTTAGATGCTTAATGAAGGAGGAGAAAGATGCCATAACAGTCCCCAAAGGTCCAGATAAAGTAAGATTTTATACTATTTCAGCCATGAGATTTCCGAGACAGGAGATTCTATATGAGGTTTACCAAGGCGCACCAGCCTCCAGTTATGGATCTCCTTGTGGACTCGCCTCCCTTCCCCAGGGTTTCATGGAAACCTTGGACATTCCTGAGACACATCAGTTCCTCTTTCTTGTGCTTATGGAGACAAGCCAGCTTCTGGTGACTTGAGGGAGTGTTCTGCTTGGTTTTCTCAGTGATTAGATTTCCAGGACCCGGGCCAGGGATCTGGAAGGTTCAGAAAAAGCAGGCAACTTGCTCTGAGTCAGACACTATGACCCGTCCTGGCATGGCCCTCAAACTTCATCAAGAGCTGGGTGTGTCATGCTGGGGGTGTCAGTTTCCAATCTCACATCAGAATAACAACTGTGTGACAACTGGTTTCATAAGTGAAGTACATTCTAGTTTGTCCATCAGGGTCACAAGAGAGGGAAGGCAGTTTTGAAGCCTGCTGGAAGCAACAGAGGCTAACTGTCTCAGACCCAGACTCAGACTCTAGGAAAAGAACTCTGTCCAAAAGCCAGGATAATTACAGATTCACTCAAAGTTTTATTTTTACACCATCCATTTGGATATTAAGCAACTATTTAAATGCTTCATTGTTAAGTTGTTTAACAATTCATTTGGTATAGAACAATGATTTTCAACTCTGGCCAGACACTAGAATTACATGGAAATTTTTTGAAAAAAATATTGCTACCCAGGCCCTACGTTCAAAGATTCTGATTCCAACTTGTCTTCTGATTTATGGTCTCAAATTGTATCAATTTACCTCTGATGCTTCAGGTTTATCTTTCTTTATGAAAGCTTAGCAGTCCATTTTGTATAAATAACACATTTTCTTTATCCATTCATTCATCAGTGGGCATATAGGCTGCTTTCCAGGATTTACCTGTCATGAATTGTGTTGTTACAAATATTGTTATGCGTATATCCTTGTAATACAATGTCCTTAAATCTTTCAGGAAGATACATAGCAGGGGAATATCTGGGTAAAATGGAATTCCTATTTTTAATTTACATGGTTTCTCTTATCTGAGAAACTCATATAAGACATAGAGACAGAGTGAAACAGAAGGTAGATAAATAGAAAGAAAGGGGAACTTTTTCAAATGAATGAGAGAATAAGAGATGAAAGGAGAGAAGAAAAAGGGAGAGAAAAAGGGTAAAAAAAAGAAATGAAAGAAAAACGGAGCTTTTCCAGTTGGGGAGGGAACCAAGAAATGGAAGGAACACAGAGGGTAGGTGTTGGAAATGAAAAAGAATAAAAAGGGGGGAAATTAAAATGTATTGCATGCTTGAACATGTACCAGTTCCCCGTGATAACTGTAATTATTATGTACTATAAACACGCACTAATAAAAAGATTCTGATTCAGTTGTTTTGCCACAAGGCCCAGACATTAGTATTTTTTCTTAAAGCTCCCTGGATGATTCTAATTTGTTTACAGAAGACTAGATCTGAGCCTAATTATTGTAGCTATTAAATGACTGGCTTGATCTGGCTTCTGATTTATCAGTAGCTGACCCACAATTGGTAGAACAAATTAGCTATACATATGTGACCTGGGGATCTATAACCCCATTTCCAGTAAGTTAGAGAGATACAAAATTCCTTCTTCGAAAGAGGAAGATTTGTTTGATCTAGGGACATCAGCCTCACATACATAGATGTGTGAATTCCAAATCCACTGCTGAATCTGGATATTTCTGGATATTTTAATTTTTAGATGCAAATCAGAGAAAATGGAGTGTTCCCAGGATGAGTCAGAGTACTTCAGTATGTTAAAAGATGCTTAAGGGGGAACCTCGGAGAGATGCACCCTTCCTCAGCAGAGAAGATTCAAACAGCTTTCTTCTGCCATGACCAAGATTTTCAGTTTCTGTATTTGATGCTCTGACATCTTGAATCTTGCTAACCCTGTGAGACTTCTGTTCTCAGAGTCAGCTGGTCCTTAGGAATAATAAAATGCTTGCCTGCAAGCATATTTTTCTTAAGGAAGCAAACCAATTAAAAGTCCACACACTCGATTTATGGAGTTCTCAGAGCTGTGGCCATTGCTCCTCTGCCCTAATATGCCCAAGGCCAGACAATAGACATTAGGAACATTCCTGGAGCCCCCTGAAATCAATCAAATGAGCTCATCCTAAATCTGCTTACTCTGCCTCATCTGTTTATTCCCACAAAAAATACAAAAAGCCTTCTGAGCACATGACTTCTCACTTCCTCTGCCTCTGAACTAACCTAGTGCTTCTCCCTGGTGCCCCTCCTCCTGGGATCCAATACCATAACAGGTAGTTATCTCCTGATCTGCTGTCCTTGCTATACCTGAGTAACAGTAAAACATTTATCCTAAAATTCTTTCCTGAGTCTAGGGATAAAAGAAAACCAGAACTCAAGCCAAAGGCAACTTGGTACAGGAGCAAAACACTTGTCTGTAAGACAAGGAATGTGTTGAGAATTGCTTTGGGAGGTACATGAGTTTTAAAGTATGGTAAGAATTACCATAGTCAGAATCTGATCTATGGGCATTTATTTAACAGAATGCTGTCCCTTTTTGCGGAAGCCTCAGTTGGTTCCTTCTAGATAGAAGTCAGTGAATCAGTGGTGCAACCCTACATGTCAAGGAACTAGTAATAAATGTGCTTGAGTTATACTAAAGTGAATGAGCCTGGTTTTGGACTCACATGGAAGGAAAACACCAATGATAGCAATGTCCTTCATGGAGCAGGTTTGGCATCTGCAGCAAATTGCTTTTGATGAATACTGATTTCCCTTTCAAGGAAGTTTTGGAGGTGTAAAACTAGGTAAAAGTTCTCTAACAGACTAATATCCAGCTGGCGAGTATTTGGAAGGAGAGTGACATTACACTATCAGGAATCTTTCAAGGTTCTCTTGAGTGCTGACAATGTTTAAAGGGGTCTTAAGTGCAAGTCGGATATTGATATGGAAAAATATAACTTCCTGTTAGTTGTCAAATGTACTGAGTTTGTACTCTCACAGTGCTGAGCAGTGAAGTCATAAACCCAAGGAAGAAATAAGAAAAATTTTATCAGAAGTAGGAAGAGAAGAATAGCTCTTGGATTTCCAGGAGGGATTCCAAGTGGGTGACCACAGTGGCTGTTTGTCAGGGGTAATTTACACAGCAAAATCGTGTGGGTACAATGTGGGTCAAACTGCAGTCAACCTATAGGATTGCAAGTGTAGCTACTTAGTAATAGTGAACCAATAGAGAACATGAAAAGAGTAAAGGAATTCTTGAAAATGGAGAAGAGTATGGATCCAGATGTTGTAGTCACCCCCTCATTGTGTCTGATGCCTATCTGGGCCCACTGGACCAGGTGATGCTAATTACAAAATAATCTCAAATTTCTGTTTTTCTCAAAGGCCTGTTTATATCTCTATTACAAAATCACTCTGATTCTTAGATTGAATGACAGTTAAGACAATATATTACAGAATATCATACAGTAAATTTTGACATATATGTCCCCATGAATTAGGCTGATTTGTTCACAAGCTCCTCAAAGTCACAGACATTGTCTCATTCATCTTTGTATCCCCAGTGATAGAGTGCTGACATGTAAAAGCTGCTCAGTAATTTTAGGGTAAATAAATGAATCAAGGAAAGTTCTCTGAGCATTGGTTTAGAAGTGAGAGAAGGGACAGCCATTTCACAGTATTGTTTGTTGTGGTGGATGAAATACTGTATCTGTAACTGTATACAGGATAGCTATAACTCCAATACGATCTAGCACTCACTGTCTGGCACAATTTCAATCCTCCTTTTCCTCTAGGGTTCCTTTTTGGAGGTGACTTCTTTATCAGGTTCTCTAAGTCTGTGTCCAGGACATGGGATAAAGTTTGCAGATCCATAACCAGAATCCTGGCTGGGCACCTTTTCATAATCTTTCTGGCACATTAAGACTTGGCTTCTTTGACTTCAGAGAAACTTTCTTAGACTTTGTAGCCACATTTCCCTCAAAAGATTATCTAAGACTTCATGTGTTGGATAAGAATTCTCTTAGAGCCAATAACATCATGAATTTTTAAGAACTGCCTATGCTCTCCTTATCAAATTCAGTTAAATATTTTGATAGAAATCTCAGAGAGTAGGAAGAAATTTATGAAATATAACATGAACCTGCATAGAACTATTTTGGGCACTGAGATTATTTATAGACAAAAAAAGTTCTTTGCTTTCACAAAACACTCTGCTATACTGTGCCTATTTTTAATCTGTCAAAAATGTGAATTTTATTTATTCTTTCCCCCACTTTCCTCCCAAATAATTTCTACCATATGGTCAAACTGGTCACTGGACATACTGTGAGAGATAAATGGCTTGAGGACCTGGCTATGGGCAATGTTTCTCAATAAGACATCAGCTCCCCATAACAAAGACTCTCTGATAAATGAGCATCTAAAAAAAATAAAGGACAGAAATGTAGCCCTGAGAACTTTCAGACAATTATATACATTGCCAGTCACTCTAGAATGGGATGCATATTCCCTTATGGACTGTTGCACAGTACTACGCTTGTCACACTGCAGCCTTTGGGGAAAACTTAGGCCTTAACCTTGAAGCAGGCACAGTCAGAGAACACGCTCCTTCATGCATCTGATACTCAGTGTCAGGCACCATGCTGGCATGCTGCAGATGGGGCTGCTGAGTTGCAGCTGCACAACAGATAGGACGCTACCATAAGATACTAGGAGATGCTGAGTGTGCATGGAGATTTCAAGTTCGCCTCAGGGCTCCAGAGGCATCCAGGAGTGACTGTAACACAACGAGGTGGTCTCTGTAACCTGCCATGCATCTTGAGTGGGGTCTGTGCTGAGTGGTGTTATTACGAGTCAGGTTAAAACACCAGCCCATGATCCTGAGATGTGGTGTAGAATACAGCTCCTGAGTCCTAACATGCCCTAACATCACCTAATTTCTTTAATGATGGCACCCAGAAACACAGCATTTATTTTCCCAATACTAGAAGCAAACATAACATAGCCTGGCCCTACTCAGAATTATTGACGTGTTTCTCTGCAATTACTTGCAGTCATTGACATAGAATTCAAGTTAATCTTGACTGAGTGCTTTTAGGACTGCCAATGGGCCATACTTTGAACACACATGATCATGCTTCCAAATTATCTTCTTGAATATTTGTGTCAAAAGGAAAATGAAGGAGCTAATTTTAAAAAAGCCAATTGGACAGGACAATACTAGCCAGAAATGATGTTTGAAAACATTTTCATCTCTTGTGGAAAGTGTGTTAAGAATATATATGTGGGTACATGTGTACAACAGAATAAAATCATTGTAACAATTTCTTTAGTACAAGGTTGCCAGGTAAAGCCAAATCACTGGCTTTTATTGGAGTAAATTCTTTCCCTTTCCTTTCTACTTCCTCCTCTCCATTCTCCCAAGTTAATTGCTTTAAACTGCAGATTTCTTTTCTCAAAAACATGTTAATAGTAATTAATATATATTTATTTTACATATTAATGGAATTCAGTGTGATATTTGCATGCATGCATGTACCATGCACTGATTAAATGACCTCCATTTTCTACCCTCTCCCCTAATTTTTTCAATCTCAGTTCTACTTTTTTTTGTTTTATTTTATTGTGCTCTTTTTTAAAATTTTATTTTTAAAAGAATAAAACCAAACAAAATAAAACAGTACAAAGTCAATCAAACAATACAAGCATTAAGTTGTGTTTATACCTCAGTTGCTATCAACTCAGCCTGTGTTCCTCCAAGTCAGCTGGTTGCTTACTGGGGGAATGGGGTGGGGTGTGTGTGTTTGGGTGGTCTTGTATCCCAGCCCATATGCCAGCTGGTTCACAGGAAGGACAAATTAGTTCTTTGTGTCTCCTCCCGGGCTCCCACTGCTCTGCCTTTAAGTTGACACGTTTTAGTTTATATATTTGTGAGAGAGAACACACAGCACTTGCCTTCTTGTGTCTGATTTATTTCACTTAATAACCTTTCTTTTCATCTATGTTAAAGATTTCATTCTTCTTTTGGCTGAGTAATACTTTATTGTGTATAAACACCATATTAGGTAAGTTTTTGTAACTATTTTAAATGGGATTGCTTTTTAGTTTCTTTCTTTGCAAAGTAATTGTTGATGTATGAAAAAGTTACTGAATTTTTAATGTTGATTTGTATCTCACCACTTTATCGAATTCAGTTATTAGTTCTAGGAGTCTTGTGGTAGTCTTTAGATTTTTCTGTATAAATAAAAAACCTATCTGCCGACCTATGTGGTCTGACTTCCTCCCTTTCTTTGTTTATGTCTTTTATTTCTTTGTTTTGCCTAACAGCTCTAGTTACAACTTCTTATCTTACATTGAATGAAAGCAGTAGGGATGGTCACTCCTGTGCTAGCTTTCTGTTGCAATGACAAAAGAACTGAAGACATCAATTTAAAGAAGGAATGACTCTCTTTGATTTGTGTTTTCAGAGACTTTAGTCCATTGTTATTGCCTCCATCGTTGCTGGGCCTGTGGTAAGGCAGAACATCCTGGCAGGCAGCATGTGTTAGAGCAATGCTGTTCACATCATGACAGAGAGGAAGCAGAGAGAGAAAGACAAAGGATGTGGGAACAGAATATACACTTCAAGGCTATAGCCCCTGTTATTTACTTCCTTCAATTTACCCCATCTTCTAGCATTTTTACCCCCTCCAAAAGCACCATGTTCCAGGACAAAAGCTTCATCCAACACATAACAGATTTTGGGGGAACATTCTGGATCTAACATGCAACTCTGATCTTGTTCCTGATCTTAGAGAAAATGCTTTCAGTTTTTCACTGTTCAGTATGATGTTTATTGTGGATTTGTTTTGTTCAGCTTTGTTATGCTGAGGTACGATCTTTCTATGTCTAATTTGTTCAAGATTTTTATCATGAAGCGATGTTGAATTTTATCAAAAACTTTTCTGTGAATATTGAGATCGTATACTTTTGGCTTTCATTTTATGTGATGCGTTTGTTTATTGACTTATATGCATTGAACCACCCTTGCATCCCTAAAATGAAACTGATTTGATCATGGTATACAACTCCTTGCATGTGCTTTTTGATTTGCTAGTATTTTTTGTGTTTGCATTTATGTTTATAAAAGGATATTAGTATATGGCTATTATAATTTTGTTGTGGTTTTTGTTGTCTTCATCTGGTTATGGTAACAGGTAATGCTGGCCTCATAAAATAAGTTTTATTTCTCCTTTCAATTCAATAGAATAATTGGAAGATAATTGACATTATTTCTCCTCTAAAAGTTAATTAAAATTCAGCAGCAAAGCCATCTGGTCCTCATTGGAAAAATGTTTTTGTTTGTTTGTTTGTTTTGTTTTTTAACTGATTCAGTCTCATTGCTTGTTATTGGTCATTTCATTGCTTATTACTGGTCTATTCAAGTTTTTTTTTAACTCTTCGTTGTTCAATTTTAGTAGGTCATATGTGTTTAAAAGTTTGTCTGTTTCTTATAAGTGTTTCAAATTGTTGACATGCATCTTTTGCCAAATAACTCCTAGTGATTTATATTTCTGTGGTGTTTGTAGTAATGTGCCCTTTATAATGCTAATTTCAGTTCTTTGATTTCTCTTTTTCTTGGTGAGTCTAGCTAAATAGTGGCCTATTTTATTCATATTTTCTAAAATCCAACTTTGTTTTATTATTCTTTTGCTGTGTATGTGTGTGTGTGTGTGCATGTGTGTGTTTGTGCATGTGTGTGTGTTTCTTCTTAGTCTCTAATTTACTTAGGCTCTAATCTTATGTTTTTTATTCTATTACTTTGGGGGCTTTTGTTGTTCTTACCTTTCTAAACATTTGAGATATATCATTAGTTTTTGTTTGAAATCTTTCTAGTTTTTGATATAGGCACTTCTGTAAACTCCCCTCTTAGGAATAATTTTCTTATATCCCATATATTTGCTGTGGTGTACTTCATTTTCATTTGTTTTAGGAAATTTTTAAATTTTCCTTCTTGAAATGATATACATTCAAATTGCCTTTATCCATGTATTTGCATAGTTTCTAAATTCTTTTTTGCTGTTGATTTCTAGCTTTATTCCATTTTAATCACAAGAGATACAGGATATGATTTTAACTTTCTTGAGTTTCTTAAGATTTGTTTTATGGTCCACTACATGGTCTATTCTAGAGAACATTCTGTGTGTAGATGAACAGAATGAGTTATTTGGCAGCTATTATATGGAATATTTTATAGATGTTAAACCTACTTGATCTATAGTATAGTTTAATTTTGACATTTATTTTATTTGTTTGTTTCTGCCTGGATAACTTGTCCATTAATGAAACATGGATATTGAAGTCTCTGATTATTATTGTATTTAAGTCTATTGCTCTCTTGATGTATGACAGTTTTTAAAAATTTAATCGTGTTCCCCAACATTAAGTACATATAGTATAGAATTAGGATATCTTTTTATTGAATTTATTCCTTGCTCATTGTATAGTAACTTTATTTGTCCTTACTTTTTTTTCTTAAAGTCTATCTTGTCAGACCTAAGTATAGCTATTCATGATCACTCTGGATTTATAATTGCTTGGTATGACAATTATTATACCATTAATTTCTATTTTGTGTGTCATTTCCAGTGTCATTTTGGTTCACTGTTTTGGAAGTTTCAGCTCATGGTAGGCTGATTCCCAGAGAGAAATATGATGAAGAGCATAGTGAGGAAAGCTGCTTACCTTATGGCAGCCAAGAAATAGAACAGGAAGACAGCCAGTGGTAGAGGATGAGCTGGCGACAAGAATAGATCTTTCAAAGCCATGCTCATAGTGACCCACCTCACCTAGTCAGCTCTCTCTTAATAAGCCCATTTTGATCTGTGACCTCATCAATGGTTTAATCTATTAATGAAGTTAGTGCCTTCACTATTTCATTACCTCTATATGCATCACCTGTGAATATTGCTTCACTGGAGATCATGACATCAGTACATGAGTATTTAGGGGACATTTCTGAAAACAGATGAGGTGAGTTTCTTGTAAGCAGCACATTGCTTGGGTTGCTTTTTTAAAAAAATCTGTTCATCTAGTCTATATCTTTTAGTAGAAGATCTTAATTTATTTACCTTCAAGGCTGTCATTGAAAAGTTAAGCCTTATTTGCATCATTTTTCATTATCTTTTAATGTTTTGAATGTTCTTTATTTTTTCTTTTATTCATCTTTGTAGTTTGATTGTTTTTCTGTATTGATATTTAATTCTTTTTCTCTTCTCTTTTGTGTATCTATTCTTTAAATAGACATTATTTTACATGCTATCATGATTATA
The DNA here is from genome assembly GCF_034190915.1 of Cavia porcellus. NCBI lineage: Eukaryota > Metazoa > Chordata > Mammalia > Rodentia > Caviidae > Cavia > Cavia porcellus. Next base: position 4,714,609 of record NW_026947512.1, read on the forward strand.
ATTATGTAATTTCTTTCTTTTCTAGATGTAGGACTTTCCTGAGCACCTGGTATAACAGGCATTGATTGTTTGAGTTTTTGCTTATCTTGGACGAATGTCTCATATCTTTCTTTTCTAAAGCCTTGTTTTATTTTTTTTTATTTTATTTTGAAAGTATACAACAGAACAAGTCAGAATAAAGCCAACTAAGATTGTACAGTGAAATTGGTACAGAACTTCACAGCAGGTTACCGGGATAACAGTAATAGGTATCATAGTATATTTTGTTATCTTTATAATAGTTGTTCTTTCAATCATGTATATCAAAATGAGATGAAATATAGAACACTATAGAACTTATCAAAACAGAATATTGAATAGAGCAGTACCATTAATCAGAAAAGAGCAAAACAGTAATAAAAATATTTGCCTTCAAAGAAATGGTGGAAGGAAGTCCCTTTTATTTGCTATGGTCAACCTCCCAGGAGATACTCAGATTTCTGGTTTCCATTTGCTAATGGGTGGGGCGGGAGGTAGGGAGAAGGAGGATAGGGGAAGTGGCATATTTGACTCTAGGCCATGTAGCAGTAGGTTCACTATTGCCAAGCAGGGAGGCAGGATGGTAATTTGTAAAGCCCTGTTTTAAATAGTAATCTTGTTTGCAGTTATTTTGTTTTAGAACTTGGAACATGTCTTTCTGTTCTATTGTCCAATGGGCTTCTTCTGAGAAATCTGCTATTAGTCTAGTGGGGATACCTTTAATGTGACTTGACTCATGCAGATTTTAGATTTTTCTTGTCTAATTTTGATTGTTGATTGAAATATGCCATGATGAAAATCTTTTCAAGTCATGTAAGCTTCCTCAATGTCCATGCCTTTCTGAAGAAGGAAGTTTTCTGCTATTACTTCCTTGAACAAATTTTCTATGCCAGTAACTTTTCCTTTGTCATGTTTGGTATTTTGCAAATGTGTATATTAATTTAATGATGTGGCCTTGAATGCTGCCTTCACTATTTCTTATTTTTCTTCCTTCTAAATGTAACAGTTTGAGTAATTTGTCTTTGCAGTCCAATATTCTTCTTTTTTGATATAGTTTGTGGTTGAGTCTCTTGACTGCAGTTGTTTTTCTATATTTTTTCTGAAATCAGTGCACATATAAGAATATTCTGTAAAATCATTTATCATAAATTTCATCTGAATTTATCTTTTTGTGTTCTACTACAGTATCATTATTGTCTTCTGGAGGCCTCAAATTACCTGTTTTTCATATTTTTGTGTTTCCATGTTAAGATTTATGCAAGTGGAACAGACATTTATAGCATTTTATAAGGTGGCCTTTTTTGTACATTGCTTGTCATGAATATGTCCTTGGATGTTTGTTATGTGGTGCCAGCTTTATTTCCAGTTGAAAACCATGGTATAGTTTCTCTACAGCAGTGGTAGTGAATCTATGGCATGTGCACCATTTGTATCTTTGAAAGCTCTAAAAGGTTCACCATCACTGCCCTAGAGCTTCTCAGGCGCTGTTGTTACTAGCTCTTCTATTAGCAATGGCCTTTGGTACTGGCAGCTCCACAGTGGTGACTGTCCTAAAGCTCTGATAAGTCAGTAGTGAGCGCCTAGGTGATGCACAAAGAGAGGCAGGCAATGATGAGAAGAACGCTGAGCTCTCTACAGCACTGGTTCTCAATTCTGACACCTTTGAGGGACAGGGAAAAAGCAAGACCAGTGTAGCTTGGGTGGCAGAAGAAACCTTGTTTCTCTCTACAGACAGAATGGGCAGGGGAATCCAGTGGACATCTGTCTTTAGATCTAACATGGCGTGAGTTCATAGCTGGCCAAACACTTGAATTTAGAAGGCAAGCACCACAATCTCATAACTCCTTGGGGATGACACCCTGTATTCCCCTTCTTGTCACAACATTTGACTCTCCCACTTCAGGCACCTAGCAAGTTAGGTCATGATTACTTTCATAGGCCAGTTTGGCTTTATGTGGCAGCTACCTACTGAGTCAGAGTGGTAAAATATCAAGGAGTCCCAGGGAAGGGAACATGCAGGGGTTTCTGACCACAACATCTGTTCAAACTCAGACAATATATCAGTTCTCAAGGTGAATCCAAGCAGTAGCGCCCTGAGTTTTCACAAGGTGATGATATGAGATCATTTTCCAGCAAGGCTACTGTGCAGATTTCACATAACTTGTTCAAGGAATGAGGAAACTTTGAGAAGTGATACATATGTCCAGAATATTAACTGTCATGATAGCGTCACAAGGATTTAAAATGTCAAAATTTGCAAAACAACAATATACACTCTATGTACTATATTAACTATATCTTAATCAATTTAAAACATCTGGGAGTGATATCCTGCAGAATGTCTTTTCTGTGTGCAGTTAACAGTGGTGATGATCAGCATGTTGTCCTTCTATGAGTATTTATGGAAGCTCTGGATTCATGGACCATTATGTGGTGACATCTCCAAAGAATTCAGAATCTACAGCCTATTAGAGGATAAAACGGGTACCTACAGAATCATCTATTGATATCTCAGACCACCATGCCCATTTTATCCAACATAGTTCTGTGTTCAGTGCCCAATGGGGCATGATTTGAAGCCAAAGAGATCAAGTTTTTAGAGGAATAAATGAATAAGGACATGCTATCCCCAAAATGTATGGAATAGAGATTATTTTGATTGAAGGCAAATGAGAATGAGCACTGAGATTAGCCTGCATAAACAAACCTTACTAAAATAGACCTTATATTATTTACCTGTATATTTTATAGTGCTTTTCCTCAAATTTATCATTTCTCAAAGCCTTTGAAACACCTTTACTTTTGTTAAAATGGTATGTGAACTCCTGAGCCCAACATTTGAGTTTTGCCCCTTCTCTGTGAACTTTCACTCTATAATTATGAATAAAAATTATGTGCAATTTCTCCTATTAAAGTCTTCTGTTAGTCAAATTTGCAGTTCTCTGTCACTGAACATAACAGGAAGAGAAAAAGATTTTCCTCCTAATAGAAATTTATGAGTCTAGTGGGAAAAGCAAGCCTATAATGATTCAAAACAAAAATCACATCACATAGACTTAGTTCTTGATTCAATTCTGTGTTCTGATTTGAAGTTGCTTCATGATTTACAAAATAGGATGTGATATTTATCCTACCCCTAGTGGAACAGCTGTAAACATCAAGTTAATTGAATAATTGTTAGAAAGTGTTTCATTACTCTAGTGTCAGGTGTTATTGCAAAAAGAGAAACAGAGTAAGTCTGTATTCAATGGGCTTAAAAGGTAGAACTTGTTAGAGGAAGTGGAAAACACAGGAGGAAAGAGTTTCGACAGGAAATTAGCTGGAGAATTATAGTAACTGAGGCCAGAAGATCTGGGTCCAATTTATCCAATATGCAGCATAATAATTTGAGATCACATAACAGATACTTGCCATTTCTTGACTGCTTAGAGGTCATACTCTCTCTCTAAAAGCAATCCTATTTCCTTTAGGAGTTCTATTTTCCCAGATGGCAAATATTTTTGTGAGAGAAGCCAATTTCCTGTTTCCTGCACCAGATTCTAAAGGGCTGAGATGCTGGCCACTGTGTCTGTTCAGTACTCATTCCATCTCATAGGACCAGCATCTTCCCTTCACCTTGGAGCTGTTTATTCTTTAAGTGCTTGTGTGGTTCTAGGGCTTTTCCGGATGTTCATGACCTTGCCAGGGATTTGGCTCAGTGACATAAGCGCCTGTCTGGAAAGTGCGAGGTCCTGAGTTTGATCCCCAGTACAAAAACAAAAACAAACAAAAGAAAAAACAACTAAAGTAAAAGAGGACGACTGCTGAAGTCAAATGTAACAAGGTCCTTCCCTGGTACTCTTTAAAATAGCATTAAAATTACAGATATCATTCTTCTCTGAAGGCAAGATCTAAGAAACATAATGATTGGACATTGTGGTATCCGACAGTGCAAATGAAATTGAGCTGCAGAAAAAGAGAAATAATGAGAGAGAGAGAGAGAGAGAGAGAGAGAGAGAGAGAGAGAGAGAGATTCCTGGTAGTAGCACAGCCATTGCTTCCTGTCAGATATACCCTGCCCCTCCTATGGTTCAATTTTTCAACTCTTCTTTTGATTACACAAATTATATTTTATTACTCAAGCCACATTTTTGTCTAACAAATGTGAGTTGGGTTCATATCACTTGCAAAAATAATATTTTTATTTAATAAAACCAGAGAGAGAATCTTGCAAAAAAAAAGCCTACTTATTTAACTATTGAGTTTTCCTTGTTTGCCTATTTGATTATGTCATAACAAACCCATCTTAAACTGAAAATACATTGGATAAACCTAACCTACTGAGCCTAGCCTACCTTACATATGCTCAGAACACTTATATTGACCTGCACTGGGGCAAAATCATTTAGCACAAAGCCTATTTGGTAATGAAGTGGTGAGTATTTCATGCACACAGACAGATGGGAATTTTATCTTACATGATGGGATGTGAAAACACAATATTCCCCCAAATGCTGGCAACACAGTGCATTGTAAAAGCACAGATTTCTCTTCCTCATGATTACATGAGTGTCTTGAGCTGCAACTCATTGCTGCTGCCCAGTGTCATGAGAGAGGTTCACTGTACGTACGTAGCTCAGGAAAAAGTCAAACTTCAAAATTCATAGTACAGTTCCAACTGAGCATTTGAACCATTGAAAACTTGAAAAGACAAACCATCATAAGCCAGATATTGTCTTAGAATGGTGGCATTATTTCTCATATTTAATAGACCAAGAAGCTAAAATTGAGAATGAGTGATCCAGTCTGTAACAGACTGTAGGGCCAATAATAAGTAGAATTAGGACTCAAATTGAGATTGTCAATTTTAAATTCATCTGTATTTTTTGCTACTTTACATATTATCCACCTGTGAACAGGGCTCTTCTAGAAACAAATGTCACATGCTTTGGTATTATTAGTAGCTTGCAAATTTGCCACTTTGTAGCCACCTTATATGTTGAATAAATAAAGTGTTAAGTTCAATTAAAATTGTTCTGAACTCAAAGAAGCTCAAGCAAAATTTGGTAGTTTCTGCAAACAGGTATTTATATAATTTTATTTATTTTCTTCAAATGAGTCAAAAATTACGTTTTCCTGAACATAGTACTATTTTAAATACAGAGAAGAACTTGCTCCCTAAATCAATTTGTTTAAACAATAATCATGCCTCATTTTAACTTCTCAATAAGTCTAGGTTTTTCTCCCCATAATAGGATTCATTTAAAGCAGGAGTTGCAGGTGAGTATCTTTGAACAAAATTTGGACTTTGAATATGTTTTGTTTAAAAATTTAAAAAACTATCAATCTTTAAAGGCAGGCATTTTTACATAAAATTCTGGAGTTTGAGGTTTGTTTTTTGTTGTTTTAAGGGATAATGTGGTGGTACTCAGGGAACTGTGAGCTTGTGGGGACAATCAGCTGAATGAAGGACAAAGGACTGAAAGCTACCATGGGTCAGAGTGAGTGGCAGTCCACCTGCCTCGCTCAGCCGGCTGCACCCATGGATGTGTTCACAGGAGTCAGTCTTGCTTGTCAATGAATTATACGCAAGTCATTTAGCGAGGAAGACTCTATTCCATGGTCTTCCCAAGGAAACCCTAAATTAGAGGTCTGTTTGGCAGAAATGTTACAAAGCATATGTTTTTCTGAGCCCAGAAATTTGTTTGGTAGGTGCTAGTCAGTCACTTCGCACACTGACTGATTCACTTGGTAAATGGTACAGTTGGCTCTCTCACTGGCAAGTGTAACAGCAGTAGACTCATCCCCTAAACTCCTTTCCAGGAATCTTCTCTAATGGCATTGAAATGCAAATCAGCCTGAGTGCAAAATCAAGAGACTGAAACCCCGACAATTAATTAACAAAACTCATTTGTTGACTTGGCAAAGGAAAAAATGCTGATGTGGAAAAGAAAATGGCTTTGTCACTTCTATACAGTTTTGCATGTTCTTTTGTTTCACTGTCTTATTTTGGTTTGGGTTTCACGTGATGTAACCCTGATGGGAGTTGGCATAAGAGATAAGAATTAAGATTCATTTTAATTCCCTTCTTCCCCTTCAGGAATTACTTCTTGTAAGCCTTGCACCACACCTACACACGATAGTCTGAAAAACAGATGTTATGCATGTGAGATCAGAACCAGAATAACCAAGCCCTCTTACTTACTATAACATGGTTCTATTTATGGAAGCCTTCTTGACAGTCTTGGCTAAACTCTCAGCCAAAGTTAAACATGTAAACTCTGAAATCAAACTGCTTGGGTATATTATTTATTTTTTTTAAATAACTACCCTGAGTCTCAATTTCCTCAATGTTCACATGATAATAGTGACTATAACAACCATTTCAGGGGATCATTGTACTACCAAAGCATAATTTTCAAAAAGTTATATACCTAGTTCTCATGCAAACACATGATAAAGATTGGAGCAAAGCTTTGACTCGTATGTGATGGTACGGATGCGGTAAGAGGTAAGAAATTCGGAAGGCAGAAAGAAGCATTGGAATAACATTGTGACATTTGACATAAAACCAGTTAAGGCCCTATAAAAACGATGATATGTGGGCTTATGTTTTGTATGAGGCAAAAATAACTGGCAAAAATTATAAATAACATCAATTTTCTAAAAGTTAAAAACTAACATTACAAAAGTAAATGATAAATCAAAGTTATCTCCCCAGAAAATTCTACATCCCCTATGCAGGTTTATCAGATATTGTTCCCTAAGTCTTTGAAAGGTCATGGTGTAATATTTTTGCCTTATTTTTAATTTTGTATAATTTTACTTTAAAGGATTAAATGCAATCACTCTCAGATTGCCTTTAGAATGCTGTCTATGTTCTGTGAACATTAAGTGTTTTCATCTTTATTGATATGGGGATAAGGTGTTTTAGATCCTACCTGGATGCTTTAACTAATTAAACAGCCAACTACAGTCAGTATCATTCCTAATACATTGTAAGCACTCAGTAAATGTCAGCTGCCTTTGTTAGTTGCTGAACTAAATCATCTTGGTTATAACTATGACAGAAACTCTGTACATGATTAAAAATTCCTTGAATTTTGTCATTGTTAACTTTTAAAGAATGTGCTACATTCAAGCAGTTTCAATACCAATGCTATATTTTCTAATCAAGTGGCTGTCATTTTGTTCTGTTATATGAGAAATGCTTAAACCCTCCAGAAGATTCTTTTCAGAATAATCAGTCTGTCAATCAGAGGTCCACAGAATAATACTAATCTAGCTCTGTATTCTTATTTCATGGAACAAATTTTCACAAATATTCTTCCTTATAAATAATGTTGAGCAAAGGTGTCTATTTCCACATTTTTTGTGCATTAGATGTGATAGATTGCTTGCCTCAAATACCTCATGAATGAGAACCACAAGCTTTACTAACACTGTCTCTATAGCCATTTAAAAAAATTCTTTTCCAAGAAATAGCAAGACCTACATGCATTGGGGAAAGAGAAAATGCCCAGATTGAAAAATGAGGACATATACTTCTTTTTTTAACTGTCTGTATTGGTTTCATTAGCAATGTCTACACTTTCTTGAAAAGTAGCCAATATTTAGAACTGGCCCCCAGTAATGCAATCCACAGGCGTTAGTTCTTTTTCATTAACATTCATCCATAAATGAGCCCTTACTCAATGGCGCCACATTTAGTGTCCCATTTAGTTTACCCCGAGAGCAGAGATAATGCGTTGGATGGACTGTTTCACAGTTAGCACAGCTATAGCACTGAGCCTACCCACTGTGCATGCAAATGTTGCATTTTGGAGGCATTTGGGAAACTTAAGAAGGAAGAAACAGGCCATAGGACCTACTTTGAGCAGCTTTACGTAAGTTAGTTACAGCTAGCTATCAAGGATCATAAAGCTTAGAATCTTATACCTACTTAGAAAGCCCGGAAGATAATTAAGCACCCTTGAACATTTCCAAAAGAAAGAAGAGAAACCAATTTGCTCAATTTGGAGAATGGTCCTCACTTTCCTCCATAGGATCCCAAGGAATTGGAAAAAATTAAGAAATAAGTGCTTAATTGTATCCAAATTATATGACATTAATAGAGATTTAAAAGCCACTCAGCCTTTTAAGAAAGTAGTGTTAATCAATTGCTATAGTTCCTGCTCAATCAACAAATATATTTGAGGCCTGTTGCTTTCTATCATTCTTCTTAGATACTCTGATTTTAGTGGAAGGAGTTGTCTTAAAAGACAGTGCTCACATCTATGCCGAACTCATTGCTCTTCATTTCACAGGTACAGAGGAAGAAAGAATTCTCCCCTGCGCTACTGGGTTCTGTGCCTGGAGTCAGTGAACTGAGCTGACATAGGACAGATTAACATAAAAAGCATGCACTTTTTAATGTTAGTATTGTTTTGTGGCATGGTTGGGGGAGGCGTGTACTTCACAGAATTGAAAATCCCAAAGAAGTGATTATATGCAGGCAGCACGTATATCATTTTAACAAAGGAGCAGTATGTGTGGGACCATGTCAAGACAAAGGAAAAAGAGGCTTGAGCCAGGGGCAGTAAATTATTGGGAAGTGACTAGGAAATATATGGGGGAAAGTACTGGAAGATTAGGGTCGTTTTGGTGAAGTTTATTTGTATAGATTCATCTCTGCATTGACTTCCTGTCTCCAGTGATAAGACTGTTTTTCTCTCTTGGCACAGGCAGGGCACCGTGCTCACAGGAAATTTATGCTCTGCTTTTGAGATAAAAATGGGTAAGCCAAAGGCCCATTCTGGATCTGTTATTTATCAGTTGCCTTCAGCCCAAAGTAATCACTATGGCAAAGTGGCATATTTTGGGGTAGAATGTATTGATTGCCTTAAAGTGTTAAAAGTTCCAGTATCCTTCTAGTCATGTTTTTCTAACTGCAACTTGTCTTATTATACCCAACCCACGAGTAGGTAGTAACCACGGTGTACCAGCTGTGTTATAACCAAAGCAGGGCATAGAAAACCCACTACTTCCTTCTTTCAAAAATCATGCCTCCTGTCAGTACAGCCCAAGGTGAATTAGTTCTTAGGTGGCTGCCACAGCTCAGAGTACCGAGTCATCTTTAGCATCTTGTCATACAATTTCCAAAGTGTCTGTCACATGTGCTGTTGCTAAGCTCCTTCCCTTCCACTTTTCCTTGCTTTTTTTGGAAACAAACAGCCTACACTGACACTTTAATGGGTGTTCTTAGGTGTGGTCTCTTTATTAACTTGTTCATTCAAACAATTTTTATAATCTTCTGCTATTGTGCCAGGACCCTACCCTGGAGGAGTGTGCCTGCGTCAATCCCAAAGGAATTCAGTGGAGCAGAGAGCCCTTTCAGAACAAAAAAAAAGGTAACATGGCTCGGTTAGTTCCTAGATATGCTCATGCAGTTCTAGCACTGCTCTGTAGCATAGATCATACTCAGTCAAGCTGTAGTATGTTAGTGGCTCCATTTATGGGAGAAAAGGACACAAAAATTGTATAAAAGAGAAAATCCTGCTATCTTTGGGCTCAGCCTTTTGTGTACTGGCCACTGAGCCTGTGCCAGCACCAGCATGAATAGAGTTGCTTCCAGGAAAGATGAGCCTCACTGTCTTGTCTCCCTGTGTGAGAATCCTGCCATACTATCATCTTCAGGAATGTTATTGATGAATTCAGTGGACACAGTCTTTGGGCTCATAAATCTTAAGTTCAGTATAAAAGAAGAATAATTAGAAGAAGACAAACCATGCCTTTCCATGAGCCAGGCTCCACCATGGGGATCAGGAAGAGACTCAGCAAGAAGACGAACTACACCTTCCTGCGAGCCAGCTGGTGCATGGGCTGGGAAACCAGAAGAGCATTCTCTCCCCACTCCCAGTAAACAACTAGCTGATTCAGAGGACTCACAGTGAGATGACGGCTACTGAGGTGAAAGAAGTAGTTTGATGCTTGTATTGTTTGATTGACTTTGAAGGCCTGGGGCTGGTGGTCTGGGCATCTATTTGGAAGATGGCAGTGTATATTGTGGCAACTGTGGGGGGATTTCTTTCTGTCTTGTTTTTGAAATCCAATGTTTTGTTATGTTTTACTATTTTGTATTCTTCCTATATCTGGTAACCTGAGCAACTATTTTGAATATAACAATATGCAATATAACAACCACTGTTAAATTCCTGTCATCTTGTTTTGAAAACTCATATAGATATTTGTTGTTGTTGTTGCTGCTGTTATTTTGCTTTTGTTGTTGTTGTTTACATCTGTTTGCTTCTTGATTTTTCTGCGCTTTTTCTCTTTAAAATAAAAAGAAGAAGAATTAGTCCAATGGATACAAGCAAGTGGGACAAGTGTTCTAACAGGAAGTACAGGACAATATGGAGGACTCTCTTAGAGTTTGGAGAACCACAAAAACCTTAAAGGAGGAAACTATATTAGTTAAGTAGTGATGGACTTGTAGATATTCATCAGATTAAAAAAGAAAGATTGATCTTTCCAGAGCAAAAACTTTTTCATATATTCTAGATACTAACCTTGTGTCAGAAGAGTAACATAAAAGATTACTCCCATTATGCAGACTGTGTCTTCCCTCCATTGGTTGTTTCCCTTTCTGTACAGATTTAATTTTTATGTGGTTCTATCTATTACTTCTTGATATTGCTTCTCATGATATCAAAGTTCTATTCAGGTAGTCTTTGCCTGTGCTATGGCTTCAAGTATTTTCCCTAGTAACTTCAAAGGTTCTATACCTAGGTTTTTGATTCATTTTTGAGTTGATTTTTTGTACAAAGTAAGAGACAGTGACCTAATTTCAATCTGCTGCATTTGGATATCCAATTTTTCTGCATATGTTGAAAAGTCATCATTTCTCTAGTGAATACCTTGGGACTTTGTAGAGTATCAGATGGGTATAGATTGTTGGTTTATTTCTGGTAATACTATTCTGTGCCATTGTTCTGTGTTTTTTTATATTAATATTGAACCACTTTGATTATTAAGGCTCTGCAACATGTCTTGAAATCAGATATTATATTTTTTTCCTCAACATCATTTTGCCTTTTTGGAGTTTCCAGGTGAATTTTAACGTTGCACTTTCTAGTTCTGAAAAGACTGTCATTAGTATTTTGATCAGGAGTATGCTGAATTTGTAGGACCCTTTGCTTTTACATGGACATGATAACAAAATTAATTCTTCCAATCTGTGTGCATACTAGTACTTCAATATTTGTGTCTAATTTCTCTCATCAGTGTTTTGGAGTCTCACAGTAGAGATGGTTTGCTTTTTTTGTAGTTAAATTTAAGTCTTTTTTACTTTTGTAGCTATCATGAATGTGACTGGTTTCATGATTTTTGTTTTTAACAAATTCATTATTAAGGGGAACTGTAGGAGAGGTCATGAGGCCAGAAAGGCTATGCCTAGAAACCTGCAGCCATCCAGGAATTCTTGGTGAGGCCCACAGGAACCAGAAAGCTGTGCACAGCAACCTGCCCACACATGGAAACCGTTAGTGAGCCTGTGAGGACTAGGAGGTCATGCCTAGAGACCTGCAACCATGTGAGGATCCTCAGTGAAGCCCATGGGGACAGGTAAGTTGCACTCAGCAACCTGGCCACAACAGGAATCCCCGCATGATTGGGAAGCCATCCCCAAGACCCAATACCATTGGCAACCCTCAGTGAGGCCTGCTGTGGCACAGGCCACCAGCATGGGAAGCAGCTAATGCTTGGCATCCAGATGATTTGCAGGAACTCAAGAAAATGACAAAACAAAGTAATAAAATGCAGTCTCAAACATCCAGTCCTTCCAGAACATATCCAGGAGACATCAGTGTAGAATAAATTGGAAATTATGCACCTGAAATTTTTGAGATAATAGTAGTGGAAAGAAAGAAACACTTCATGGGGCTGTAAAGGAAATCAGATCATAAATAATCTCTCAAATAAAAAAGAAATGGTAATTTGCAATGAAAGAATCAGTGAGCATATCCAAGAATATACAGATTTCAAAAAAAGTAACAGCATAGGAAAATGATGGAAACCTTGAGTGAACAACATAGGTAAGAATTGGAATGCATGAAAGAGATTCAAAGAAATATCTAGGAATGTAGCAAAACTGAATCAATCTTGTGAAGAAATGAACTTAGTAGACATACTCAAAGCGTTCTACCCAACATCAGAATATACATTCTTCTCAGCTGCACATAAGATAGTCTCTAAAATAGGGCATATATTAGCCCACAGAACATGCTTAAGTAAATGCAAAGGAATTGAAACCATCCCATGCATATTATCTGACCACAGTGCAATGAAACTGGAAATTAATGCAAAAGCTCTATAAACACATGCAAATTAAATAGCACCTTACTAAACAACCAATGAGTCACTGAGAAAATTAAAGAAGAAATTAAACAATATATACAATTAAATGAAAATGCAAATACAACTTAACAAAACCTGTGGGATGCAATGAAAGTAGTCCTCGGAGGGAAATTTATAGTGGTGAATTCTCACATCAAGAAAGCAGAATGAGCACAAGTAAACAACCTAATGCTGCATCTCAAACTTCTAGGAAAAGAAGAACATGTCAAGCCCAAAGCCCAAAGAAAGGAGGGAGTTATATAGATTAAACCAAAAATTGACACAAGCAAGACTAAGAAAATAATACAAAGAATTAATGAACTAAAGAATTCATTCTTAGAAAGAATAAATAAAATTGATATACTCCTAGCCAATCCTATCCAAAAAAAAAAAAAAAGGAAAGAAAAAACTCAAATTCATGCAATAATGAATGAAAAGAGTAAAATCACTTCGGATACTGTGGAAATACAGAAGATCATCAACACCTACTATGAAAACATTACTCCCATCGGACTGAAAATGCAGAAATAATGTACAGAATCCTAGAAACATTTGAATTACCAACCCTAGATACAGAAGATATAAAACTTCTGAATAACCCAATATCATTTAATGAAATTGAAAATATAATTAAAAACTGACAAATGAAGAGGAGCCCAGGTCTTGATGGATTCACAGCTGAATTCTACAAGGAATTTAGAGAAGATTTAATGCCATTACTCCTCAAGCTCTTTAATGAAATTGAAAGGGAAGCATTTTTCCTTAATTCATTCTGGGAGGCAAATATTTTCTTGATACCAAAGTCAGAGAAAGACTGACCAAAAAAGTACTACAAGTCAATCTCCCTAATGAGCATAGATGTGAAAAGCCTCAACAAAATATTAGCAAACAGAATACAGCAAATCATCAAGAAGTTTATACACCATGAACAAATGGGATCCATCCCAGGAATGTGGAGATGATTCAACATATGCATTTCAATAAATCTAATACACCATATCAACAGAGCCAAAAACAAAAACCACATGGTCATCTCAATAGATGAAAAAGCTTTTGTTAAAATCCAGCACTTATTTATGATAAAAACCACACAGAGAATCTGTTAAAAGCCATCTGACAAACCAATAACCAACATTATATTAAGTGGACAAAAACTGAAAGCTTGCAATCTGTAATCAGGAACAAGATAAGGTTGTCCATTATCACCATTCCTATTCACTATAATTCTGGAAACATTAGCCAGAGCAATATGACAAGAGAAAGAAATGAAAGGAATAAGGATAGGAAAGGAAGATGTTAAATTATCATTATTTTGGAGAAGACATGATACTCTACATAGAAGACCCCAAAATTCCACTGAAAGACTTTTAGATTTATTAACCAAATTCAATAATGTAGCTGGATACAAAATCAACACTCAAAGTTCAATAGCATTTCTGTACACAAACAACAAATTGAGAGAGAAATTGAGAACCACATTCTCAATTGAGAGAGAAATTAGGAAAACCACACCCTTCACAATACCCAAAAAGTAAAATACTTATGAATCAATCCAACAAGGAAGTAAAAGTTTTTATACACCGAAAATTTTTACATTGAAAAAAGAAATCAAAGTTTTTTAAAAATGCAAAGGTATTCCTTGTTTAGTGATAGGAAGAACAAACATGGTGAAAATGACCATACTCTCAAAATTGTTATACAGATTTAATACAATCCTGATGAAAATACCATTAGCATTCCTCGCAGATCTACAAAAAGCATGCCTAAAATTTATGTGGAAGCATAAGAGACCTAGAATAGCAAAGGCAATTCTGGGCAACAAAGGCAAGGCAGAAAGCATCACAATTACTGACCTGAAATTATACTACAAAGCTAGTGTGATACAATTTGTATGATACTGGCAAAAAAGTAAAACAGACTTCAAGATTCATGGAACAGAATAAAAAATGTAGACACAACTGTAAACACACTCAGTCATCTTATCTTTGACAAAGGGTCCAAACATGTTAATTGGAAGAAAGACAGCCTCTTTAATAAATGGTGCTGAACAAACTGGCTTTTCACATGCTGAATACTAAAAGTAGACCCGTGTCTATCACCATGTACTAAACTAAAGTCAAAATGGACCAAAGATCTAAATATTAAAACAGAAACACTAAACCTGCTGGAAGATAAAGTAAGTTGAAATCTTGAAGACATAGGGGTAGGCAGGGAGTTCATGAACAAAAGCCAAACTGTAATGGAAATACTTCAAAGAATCAACAACTGGGATCTCATCTTATTAAAAAGTTTTTGCACATGAGAAGAAATCACCAACAGAGTGAAAAGAAAACCTATGAACTGGGAAAATATCTTAGCCAACTGTCCTTCACACAAAGTATTTCTATTTAGAACATAAAAATAAAAATCAGGTCTCCAAAATTCAAAGATGCAATCCAAAAATGCACATCTGAGATGAATACACACTTCTCAGTTAAAGAAATACAAATGACAAACAAATATATTTAAAAAGTTCAACATCATCTGTCATTCAAGAAATGCACATTAAAACAATTGAGATTCTTCTCACTCCAAAAAGAACAGCTACTATCAAGAAATCAACCAATAACAAATGCTGTTGCATCTGTGGGCAAAAAGGAAGTCTTGTTCATTGGTGGGAGTGTAGGTTGGTGAAACCATTGTAGAAATCAGTGTGGAGGTTCCTCAAAAAACCAGGATTAGAGTACCCATTTGACTCAGTTATTCCTCTTCTGCATATTTTGAAATTAAAAACATCATATCATAGTGATATATGTGTACCTATGTTTATAGCACTACAATTTGTAATAGCTAAATCTTGGAAACTACACATGCCCATGAATTAAGGAATGAACAAAAAATATGTAGTACTTTTATACAGTGGAATACTACTCAGCTACAGAGAAAGATAAATTTGAGGCTTTTATAGATAAATGAATACAACTAGAAATCATACTCATAAGTGACAAATCAGACTCACATGTGTAAACATTCTATTGTCTCCCTCTTGTAAGAAACTGAAAGAGTAAATAAGATCCAAAGACTGTACTACTAGTTCTTTTAGTTCATGAAAAGAAACTGTGAGTGCTTATATTTTTTTATCTATTTTGTCTGCCTGTATCTTGTAACCTGAGTAACTGTTTCAAAGATAACAATATGCAATATAGTGACCATTGTTAATTTCCTATCATCTTGTTTTGAAATTCTATATCATTTTGTTTTGTTTTTAATTGTTTTTTTAGTCTCTTTAAAATAAAAAATTCATTATTGATATAGACAAAAACCTATGGATGTTTGGTTAATTTTCTACCCTAAATCATCTATCAGTTTACACAGTCTTGGTATAGTCTTTAGGTTTATCAATGCGCAGAGTAATATCATGTTCAAGTAGGGACTGTTCAACTTCCTTCCTTCCCATCTGTCTGCCATTTATTTCTGTCTCTTGTCTGATTATTATGCCTAAAATTTCTAGTTGTGTGCTGACTCAGAAAAATGAGAACAGACTCTGATCTTGTCATCTTTGTGATCTTAGAGGAAACATCTTCAGTCTTTCTTCATTCAGTATGATTTCGACTATCAGCCCATCTGTATAACCTTTATGATGTTGAAACATGATCTTCTGTAACTAATTTGTCTAGGGCATTTTTTACATAGAGATGTTGAGTTTTTTGAATCTTTTTTATCATTCATTATGTTGATATGCATGTTATATTTATTGATCTGGGTATGTTGATCCATATTTTCATCCCTAGATAATAAATCAAACCAATTGTAGTTCTGTGATGATCTTTTGGATTTCATTAAGAATTTTTGCAACTATGCTCATCAAGGATATTGGTGTTCCTTTCTCTGTTGTGCTCTTCTCAGGTTTTGGGAAGAGAGAAGCAGTAATGCTTGACTTAGAGATTGAGTTTAAAAAGGATTCTTAACTTTGAATTCTGTGGAATAGTTTAAGAAGTACTAATGTTAATTGTTCTTTAATAGATTAATAAAATTCAGTAATGAAGTCATACAGTCCTGAGAATTTCTTTTGTGGGGAGAATACTTGTTACTGATTAAATCTTATTACTTGTTATTAATCCAGGTTCTATGTTTTTAAATTTTTTTTGTCTTTTTTTGAGACGGGGTCTCACTATGCAGTTTAGGCTTGAGCTCACTTTGTAGCCCAGGCTGGTCTCAAACTCGCAATGATCCTACCACCTTGGCCTCCCGAATACTGGGATTACAGGCGTGAGGCACCACGCCCAGCAATCCAGGTTTCTAAAATATCTTCTTGATTTATACAATTTTGGCCATGTGTCTCCAGAGTTTTGTTCATTTTTAAAAAAGGATTTTCTATTTAATTTAGCATGTAATTTTTCAAAATAATCCATAACAGTCCTTTGTGTTTTTATGGCATTGGGTGGAAAGTCTCCTTTTCCAATTCCAATAATATTTGAATCCTTTTTCTCTCCCTCTCTCTGTTTCTCTAGTTTTCTCTCTGTCTCTCTTGCTAGTCTAGCTAAAATTGTCAATTTGGTCTATCTTTTCAAAGAACACATTCTTTATGTGATTTATCTATATATTGTTGTTTTTGGTTCTGTTTAACTCATTTCTTTCCTCACACTAAATTTTGGTTTGCTTTGTTATTACTTTCCTAAGCCCTTGAAAGGCATCAAGTTGTTTATTTGAAATCGTTCTATTTTTGACTTAGCATTCATTGTCGTAACTTTCATACTGATACTGTTTTCGCTGGATCTTACATGTCCTCTTACGTATAAATATCATTTTTGTTTCAAGAAATTTGTCATTCTCCTTCTGACTTTATCAATGGATATTCACTCAAAAGTGTGTGGTTCAGTCTCTCATGTTATTTGTATAATTTTCAAAGTATGGGAATAGTGGTCTCTATTGGGTGATGGGAATTTCCTCAGGTATGCTTTTAAGATTTTGGGCACTAGCTGTATTAACAGAGCTGAAGGGTTTGAAGCACTTGTTCTCTGATTTGATAGTGATACAGGTCTGGTGGTGGAGAGCAGACTGCCTTGTCAGTGTAGTGGCAGCATGTGTCGCGGTGCTCTTCTCTGCTAATACTCTGGGAAGGCCTGCCTTTTAGTGGCAGGTGCTCGCATACAGTGCTGCAGGAAGGACTGGCAGAAAAGTGGATGCTTGTCTTCAGTCTTGGGACAGTATAAAATCACACACCTGGCCATGCCTTTAGGCTTCCTGATCCTCCAGTTTTTGAAGGAGAATTTCTCTGTCACCTCACTCCCAGAACAATACCTGTTACTCACAATGCAGCATTCTCAGTGGATGTGTGTCAGAGCCACTTTACTGAGCTAAATTTGGTTCATTAATAAGTTACCAATTGAGCCACGACAATGAATTACCTGTGATGCCTCACAGATGGGACTACCCAGGGGTTTCTAACTCCTAGTGCAGTATAAATTCAGATTCTAAGTCCCTTCTCAAGACAGGTGTTAGCTACAGTACCCTGCATATTTACAAGGATATGATGAGTTCATTTTTCAAAGTTAGATTTTGTGCAGATTTCAATGTACTTACGTAGTTAGAGTGTAAGCCTATGGGAGGGGGTGTGAAACTTCCAATAGCCAGGATTGTCAGTGTTGACAGGATTTGCAGCAACTCTCCTTTTCATCTTTACCCTTGAAAAGGGCAGACTCTCCTTTCCCTGGATGTGGAGCTACGATAACAGATACTGGGGCATTAGGTTTCTCATACTATGCTACTGTTCCAGGTCTCTGGATCTCATAAGGCTTCTATTTAATTCCTATTGATTTCCTGTGTTCTCCCACAGGACTCACCTTAATATGTAGGTGTGTACTTGTTGCTTTGTTAATAAATAATACTTTTTCTTATTAATAACTAATGCTTTGCTTTCAATCCGGGAAACTCAGCTGCTGCTTGGGGTGAGTCCTGCGTGCCATCCCAAGCCCCAGGAGACTTTAAGATCACTGCTACCAATCTCTGCTAATGAAATTGAAAATGTAATTAAGTCCTTACCCACCAAGAAGAGCCCAGGCCCAGATGGATTCACTGCAGAATTCTACAAGAAATATAAAGAAGACCTAATGCCGACACTCCTCAAACTATTCAATGAAATTGAAAGGGAAGCAATCCTTCCTAAGTCATTCCTGGAAGCAAATATTACTCTAGTACCAAAACCTGAGAAAGACCCAACTATAAAAGAGAACTATAGACCGATCTCCCTAATGAACACAGATGCAAAAATCCTCAATAAAATATTGGCAAATAGGATCCAGCAAATCATCAAGAAGATTATACACCATGACCAAGTGGGATTCATCCCAGGAATGCAAGGATGGTTCAACATACGCAAATCAATAAATGTAATCCACCATATCAATAAAGCCAAAAATAAGAATCACATGATCATCTCTATAGATGCAGAAAAAGCCTTCGATAAGGTCCAACACTTATTCATGATAAGAACTTTACAGAAAATTGGAAT
Source organism: Cavia porcellus (assembly GCF_034190915.1). Classification (NCBI taxonomy): domain Eukaryota; kingdom Metazoa; phylum Chordata; class Mammalia; order Rodentia; family Caviidae; genus Cavia; species Cavia porcellus. The sequence goes on from NW_026947512.1 coordinate 4,733,468, forward strand.
AAATGGTCTTTACCTCAATATAATAAAGGCCATTTATGACAAACCAACAGCCAGCATCATACTAAATGGCCAAAAATTGAAAGCCTTTACTTTAAAATCAGGCACAAGACAAGGATGTCCTTTATCACCACTCCTATTTAATATAGTACTGGAAGTACTAGCCAGAGCAATTAGGCAAGAAAGAGAAATAAAAGGGGTAAAGATAGGAAAAGAAGAAGTTAAATTATCATTGTTTGCAGATGACATGATACTCTACATAGAAGACCCCCTAAACTCCATTGAAATACTCTTAGATACAATAAATAAATTCAGTAATGTGGCTGGATACAAAATCAATACTCAGAAATCAATAGCATTCCTATACACGAACAACAAAATCACAGAGAGGGAAATAAGAGAAACTGGACTATTCACATTAGCAAGCAAAAAAATGAAATATTTAGGAATTACTCTTACGAAAGAAGTGAAAGACTTATACAGTGAAAATTATAATACACTGAAAAAGGAAATTGAAGATGATCTCAGAAAATGGAAAGACATCCCTTGCTCATGGATAGGAAGAACAAACATTGTGAAAATGGCCATTCTCCCAAAACTGTTATACAGATTCAATGCAATCCCAATAGAAATACCATCAACATACCTTATAGATCTAGAGAAATCACTCCTAAATTTCATCTGGAACCAGAAGAGACCTAGAGTAGCAAAGGCAATTCTAAGCAGCAAAGACAAAGCAGGAGGCATCACAATCCCTGACTTGAAGTTATACTACAAAGCAACAGTAGTAAAATCAACATGGTATTGGAATCAAAACAGAGCCGAAGATTAGTGGAATAGATTAGAAGATACAACCACAACTACGAACACACTCAACCACCTTATTTTTGATAAAGGAGCCAAGAAGGTTCACTGGAAGAACGACAGTCTCTTTAATAAATGGTGCTGGAAAAACTGGCTCTCCATTTGCCGAAAACTAAAGCTAGACCCATGTCTATCACCATGTACTAAATTAAAATCTAAATGGGTCAAAGATCTGAATATTAAAACAGAAACACTAAATCTATTGGAAAACAAATTGGGTAGAAACCTTGGAGACATAGGAGTAGGTAGAGAATTCATGAACAGGACTCAAACCGCAAGGGAAATACTTCCCAGAATCAATAACTGGGACCACTTCTTATTAAAAAGTTTCTGCACGTCAAAAGAAATCTCCAGCATAGTGAAAAGAAAACCCACAAACTGGGAAAAGATTTTAGTGAACTCTCTCTCAGACAAGGGACTCTTGTCTAAAACATATAAAGAATTAAAAAAAACTCAGACCTCCAAAATTCAAAGATCCAATCCAAAAATGGGCATCTGAGATGAATACGCAATTCTCAGATGAAGAAATGCAAATGGCAAATAAATACATGAAAAAATGCTCATCATCATTGGTCATTAGAGAAATGCAAATTAAAACCACACTGAGATACCATCTCACTCCTGAAAGAATGGCCAGGATCAAGAAAACCGACAACAAATGCTGGAGAGGCTGTGGGGAAAAAGGAACTCTCCTGCACTGCTGGTGGGAGTGTAGACTGGTACAGCCTTTGTGGAGATCTGTCTGGAGATTTCTCAAAAAGTTGGGACTGGAAATCCCATTTATTCCAGCTATTCCACTTCTAGGCATATTCCCAGAAGAACTGAAAGCATCATATCACAGTGATATATGTGCACCTATGTTTATAGCAGCACAATTTGTAATCGCCAGATCTTGGAAACAACCCAAGTGTCCATCAACTGAGGAATGGATAAAAAAGTTGTGGTATTTCTATACAATGGAGTATTATTCAGCTATAAAGAAGGATCACATTGAGATATTTATCAATAAATGGGCGCAGCTTGAGACCATACTCATAAGTGAAATAAATCAATCTCACATGTGTGAATACCGAATAGTTTCCCTAATGTAAGTAATGATTCAAGTATATAAAAATATGTGGTAATCATGATTCCCCATTAGGTGGCCTTGAAGCCTTATAAAGTTTTCACTCATTAATTAGAAAGGCTTTATTCTGGCCTTCTTGATATGAAAATATTTGAAGCTAGAGTATATGAAATTTTATCCAAATATTTCAAGGAAAAAGACACTATGGTAACTACTATTAAGTCAGGTTATATGGTGGTGAAGTACTAGGTTGTTGAAACAGTCATGCTGTGACCTCTATTGTTATATTGTTATGTCCTGTTTTATCTCAATCTCCCCCTTATTGTTTTAAAAAAATTATTTAGTCATTTCTTATGTTTGTCTTAATTAAAGAAAAAATTTAAAAAATTAGGATATATAAATAGTAACTCTTTTTGATTTCCTATTAACTTGTTTTGAAGTCCTGTAGTACTCCCATGATCTTGTTTTGACTGATTAGACTCTGTTCCATTCAATATGATAGTATCAAGTTTGAAGACATAAGCAACTACTTTGAAGACAATAAGATTCACTAAGATACCCATTCTGGTTTGACTATTGTCTTCTCTGGAAGTCCTGTAATGTTTACAATGCCTAAGTTTTATTGGTCTTGTTCTCTACTGTTTTGTCCAACTTTATAATATCTAATGAGATAGACAATTCTTTTTAAGGAAACAAGGGACAACGTTGATAACCATTGTTGATAAACTTGTACTCTGTTCTACACCATGTGCTATGTCTATCCTTGGTATTGACTGAGCTTTGTTTTGCCATATTTGACTGTATTCTCTCCCCCCCAAAAAAGTAATAAGCACTAAGGAGTAATAAAATCCAAAATGTGTAAATTTTGTTGTAAAAAAGAGAGGGAAAAAAAAAAGAAAAAGAGCTCTAACGGATATAACAGCAAGTGTGTTTAGGGGTATTAAATAGCTGACTATATCAATGTTTTTGGATCATTGAACACAGCTGTTTGCAGTCTCCCTATTTGAATGTCCACCTTGTATTCTTTGATACTGTGATTTGAGGAACTATTTTCAAGATGATAATATGTAATCTACTAACAGGTGATTTCTTACTGTTATGTTTTTTTTGTTGTTGTTGTTGTTTTTTTTTTTTTTTTTTTTTTTTTTTTTGTAGTTCTGTATTACGTGTACCCTTACACCGCTTTGGTTTGTTTTGTGTTTTTCTCTTTTTCCTCTTAAATTAAAAAAAAAAAAAGATCACTGCTCCCAGGGGTCAGGGATCAGCCCAGCTCCCAGCCACACTAGGCTGGGCTCCAAAGGTTTCAGGCCACACCCAGTGACCTTCTTTCAATCCAGAAAACTAAGCTGCCAGCTGGGGTGAGTCTTGCATGCCATCCTGAGCCCTGGGAGACTTTAAGATCATCATTCCCAGTGGTCAAGGACTTCCCAGCTCCCAGCCACGTTGGGCTGGGCTTGGCAGGTTTCAGGCCTGCCTGAGCCATGTCCAGGGACCTTCTTTCAATCTAAGAAACTAAGCAGCCAGCTGGGGTGAGTCCTACGTGCCATTCCCAGCCCCAGGAGACTTTAAGATCATGCTTCCAGTAGTCAAGGACCTGCCCAGCTTCCAGCCACACTAGACTAGGCTTGGGATGTTTTGTGGCCTGACTAGATTACACCAAGTGACCTTCTTCAAGTATGGGAGTTGAGAGCAAATGAAGTGAGTTCCAGCACATAAGTCCTTTCATGGAGAGAACTTTGGACCATCATCAACAGTGGTTAAGTACCTGACCAGCTTCCTGGAACACTGGAGGTGGTAGGGGAGGGCCTGAGGGCCTGACTGGACCACGTTCAGCAACCTCCACTGAATCCCAGGAACGCAGGGCATAGGAGATGATTTCCAACACACCCAGGGGAAGCCTTGGAACAACACTTGAAACACAGAAATATAGAAAAATGACAAAACAAAACACCAAAATGAAATCTCAAACCTCCAGCAATTCCCAAGAAAGCTTAGGAGCCATATACATAGAAGAAAATATATGCCATACACCTGAAATACCTGACATAATAACAACTGAAATAAAGAGGCAACTCCAGGAAGCTTTAAAGGAATTCAAACTAAAAATAATCTCCCAGGTAAAAGAATAAATGATAGGGGGCTGGGGATTTAGCTCAGCAGCATAAGCACCTGCCTTGCAAGCAGGTAGTCGTGAGTTCAATCCTCGGTACCGTTGAAAGGGAAAAAGACAAAAAAAAAAAAAAAAAAAAGAATAAATGATAAACAGGTAAAAAATTAGAGTAACAAAAGAAAAAAACAGAATCCCTGGATGAACAATATAAGAAACAAACAGAATACATGAAGTAGATTCAAAGAGATATATAGGAAATCAAAAATTACATTGAAAGTTGTAAAAACCACTTTAATGAAAGTGAAGATAGAATTTCGGATGTCAAAGACAAGATTGCAGCTAGTGAACAGGAAAGGAAAGATCTTTTAAAAATAAAAAGTAATTAGGAAATAACAATTCAACAGCTGCAAAACAATGCAAAGAAAAACAACATACTATTGATAGGGATAAATGAAAAAGAAGAAGACAACACAAATGATATCAAGAGGCTATTTAAAGAAGCCATGGCTGAAAATTTCCCAAACATGAGAATAGAAACTGACATCAGGATTAGTGAAGCATATAGAACTCCAAATAGCCATAACCAAAATAAAACTACACCTAGACATATAATAATCACCATCCCAGAAATCCAACATAAGAATAGAATATTAAAAGCTGTTAGAGAAAAAAGACAGATCACCTATAAAGGAAAACCTATCAGAATCACAGCAGACTTCTCAGCACAAACAATAAAAAAGAGGCATAAGCACCTGCCTTGCAAGCAGGCGGTCATGAAATAACAATATTTCAGATCCTAAAGGAAAATGATTTCCAACTTAGACTGATGTACTCTGCAAAACTGTCCTTCAAAATTGATGGAGAAATAAGATACTTCCATGACAAAGAACAGCTGAAGAACTTCATGATCAGCACACCAATGCTGCAAAGAATACTGAAACAGAGTCTACTTACACATAGGAAAAAACCACTAAGCAAGGTAGACAAACAGAATGGAAAAATAAAGATGCAACAGCAGAAAGATAACAAACAATAAACCAATGTATAACAGTTATAACCATTAATGTAAATGGTCTCAATTCACCAATTAAATGAAACAGACTGGCAGAATGGATCAAGAAACAAAATCTGACCATATGCTGTCAGCAAAAACCCATATAACCCAAAAGGAAGCTAACAGACTGAAAGTCAAAGAATGGAAAACAATACATCATGCAACAGGAACCAAAAAAAAAAAAAAAAAAAAAAAAGCAGGGGTAGCTATTATGTTTGCAGACAATGTGAACTTCAAACCAATGATCCTAAGTGATAAAGAGGTCACTACAACTGGTTAAGGGAATATGTCGAGAGAGAGATAAATATCTTAAATATATATGCACCAAATTCCAGAGCATCCAGTTATATAAAGCAAGTATTAACAGAAATGAAAAATAAAATTACCAGTAACACAATTGTAACAGGAGACCTTAACACACCATTGACACCAAGGGACAGATCAACCAGACAGAAAATCAGCAAAGAAATAACAGAATTGAATCACACCTGTGAACAAATGGACTTGATAGACATATACAGAGTGTTCCATCCAACAACATCAGAATATACATTCTTCTCAGCAGTACATGGGTCATTCTCTAAAATAGACCATATATTAGCTACAGAACATATTTAAATAAATGCAAAAGAGTTGAAATTATCCCTGGCATGTTATCCGATCATACTGCCATGAAACTAGAAATTAATGATAAAAGGAACTGCAAAAACCCCACAAACACATGGAAATTGAATAATACACTCTTGAGCAATCAGTGGGTCAAAGAGGAAATTAAAGAAGAAATTAAACTATACCTACAAGCAAATGACAATATTCTTCTGTGTCTTCTTGAGAGGTTCTTAGCATTTCTTTTATTAATCTACTTACAGCTTCCTTTACTTGGTTAAATATTTCATTTTTGAACTCCTCCCAAAGATATATCTCTTTGTGTCCACTGATGCTGTGTCTGATTTTCCATGTTTGCTGTCCTCAATCTCTTTTGTATTTACTTTTCCTGGATCAATGTTCTCAAGGTTGGAGCTGGGGACTTTTTCTTGTTTCTTCTTCTTCTCATATTTTTTGTTTCTTTCATACAGGCATATAGAGGAGGTCCTAGTCCCTTTTCTTGTTGGCTACAGTTCTTCTGAAGCTTGCTGGCTAGGTGACCCTGCTCACTCCAGTGTACTATTGAGGTACAAACAGGGGTGGCATATGCTGACTCCTCCTCTCCAGGTCAGTCAACCTGCTGAGGCTTTCACTGCATTAGTGTGTGCTGCAAGTGGGGAATTGGTTGGGGAAAACTTATTGGAACTCAGCCAGGGGCACGTTCCAGGCCAAACATACCCCACCAATCTCATCTGGGAAGGGAACAACTGACTGAAGTCCCTGCTGTTCCTTGTTCTTGCCAGTCCTGCCTGATTCCAAAATGCCGTCCCCTTTTCCATGGAAGGGTTGTATTCTTGGCACTCACTGCAGGTTGATTCAGGTCCCTTGCTAGCTCCATTCTCTGTTGAGATCATGGACCTCCAACTTTAGCGCAACTGCACTTCAGTGTGACTGCGGTTCCAGTGAGTCAAAGCGACAAGAATTTGGGTGGCTCAAGGAGTCACAGCCACACGTGTTCAGGCTCTGCAATGGGAGCACTGAATCTTAGCTGTTCCAGTAGTAGCACGGTGACTGCATGTTTGACTAGTTCTTCTCACTTTAGTTTCTTCCTGGGTCTAGAGGATCCATCTCCTTCTGTCTGGAACTCCCCACTCTGTGTTATTTTGACATCTAAGTTGACTGTCTCAGGGAGCCTCTATAATCTGCTCTTATCTATCTGCCATCTTTACCAGAAGCTCTTCTTTTGCTCTTTTATGCCCAGTCTTATAAACCAATGTTTGTCTAACTAGGTAGCTACTCAATCTGTTAATTCTTCATTTGGAAATCGGTTTTTTTTTTACCTTGTAGTTAAAGAAAGTAACCAAAAACAATGTAAGAATCTCTTTATTCTTTTCTTTTGCTAAATTCAGGGGAATCAACTGGAGAAGAGTCACTCCTTAAGTGTAAAATGTATATTAGACTTCTTTTGTATGAAACAGAAGACTAAGACCTTGGTGAATTACATGCTGAGAGCTTCTTCTGATATAGCTGCATGTTAAGCAGAAATAAGACCTTAGAAACTTGATGATGGAAACATGAGTCACTGGCTTCATATTAGATTACTACAAAAAATCAAATAAAAATACCCCTAACTGAACATTTCATGTACTGTCCTGTAAGACTGTTAGTACTAACTGAACTCCACCCCCTTATATTAGGGACAGTGAGTGACAGGGGATCAGAGCTGTTGGAGCAACTTTAATTTTAGCCAAATAGAACTCAGCTATGCTTGGGGTAATTGCTACTCAGAGAAGTTGGTTTATTGTGGCTGGCTTTCAAACCACCAGAGTTTGATAACCATTGTGAAGTGAGTTATTTTATATATAAAGAAGTCTTTTTGAAAAAAGAAGTGCATATAATCAAGAAAAGTAAAATAGCTATTAGGCAAAACTTAATTTACAAAAGCCTATGTTTATTACAAGTTAATCTACAAGTATATAAGAATATATAAAGAATATATAAAGAATGTATAAAGGGCAAGAAGTTTGAATCAAGATACATACAATTACAAAGAAAAATCTTTCAAAGATGATTATATATATATATATATATATATATATATATATATATTCTAGAACCAGAATTATCAAGGTTCTTGGCTCTTCTCTGGGTGGCTGTATTGAATTAATGAAGAAAAGAATGGATTCATCCATCTGCTCCCCCATCTTTCTTGTCTGTCACCTGCTTTCCTCATTCTTCACTGCCTCAACTATCTGTTCTGTCCAAATAATAATCACATTTTTGCCCAACATTGCACAAGCAGTTTCTTTTGGTCAAGCTTTCTCAGATCTCAAGGCGGTAGAAGAGGTTTTTTTTTTTTTTTTTTTTTTTTTTTCACTTTTCCTGGACCTTTAATCTCAAGTGGCTGTATGAACACTGCATCTCACCCTCCTTACTTTTATCTTAGGGTTATCACCACCTACTAATATAATGTATTTGTTTTCCATCTGCTTCACTGAAGTACAAGCTTGGTAATGACATTCATATAGACCTTCTGCCCTTCTCCTTTTCTAAACACTGTCCATGTAATAACATGTTTAATCTCAGCCAGAACTCTATAGGATTAGTTTATTGCTAATACATTTACAGGTGATGAGATGGGGCAGCCTCTATGGAACTGAGGCAATAAAGATGAAATGACTTATGAGTACGTGTTAAGGCTTTTGACTCCAGAGCTGTGGCTTTCAAGCACTTTTTATGGCATCTTCTATGAGGAGATGGGGACCATAAGTGCCTTTTAAGAAGTGGACACCAAGGCATGATTAGGCATACAAGAAATTTGTTTGAGGAAACACCAGTAAGGAAGTATGAGAAAAAAAAAATCGGAAGCTAAAAGAAAGGTTAAACCATGATGTAGTTCTGACCCTTGTGAAAGAGAAAGAGAAAAGTGAAAGAAAGATGAAAGGGAAGGAGAGAGGAGATGGGGAGACAGAGGAAAATAAAAGAAGAAAGAAAAAAGGAAAAGCACAGAATGTTGGGTAGTTTTTTTCATTTTGTTTTGGGGGAATTCTTTTGTTTGTGTGTTTCAGGAAACCAAAGAACTTTTAAGCCGAAGTCATCCATTAAAGAATCCTGCACTTTCTGTGACTGACCTTTATACTCTTACCATTTAAACCATTGGCCAGGGCAGCCTTTGGGATGTGTGACTTGACCTCAAATACTGTCATGAACGATCTCAGAGCACGGCCGCTGAGTCAGGTAGTTACATTCCATACAGTAGGGAATCTCAGAAAGGCATCTTCTTGGTGGCTTCAGGGATAGGGTGTTATTCACTGACACATGCCTCTGTGACTAACATAGGGAAGACGCTTGATAAACACTTTTCAGCTAAGCAGATTTTCCCTTGAAACATACAAGACACTCAATAATTGTCAAACATGAACAAATAAACATGTAAAACAAATAAAAGCTCATCTCCTATTTTCCCATCGCTTTTGCTGCCCTGGTGAAATGAAAGAGTAGGTGAACTGGGAATAGGAGCACAGGGCACAACATGTGTCTGCCTCACCCTTCCTCCTGATGATGCTCCACTGGGGCAGTCATTTACAAAGACTACTACACTGCTCCAGGGAAAGGAACGACACTTTGCTGTTACTTGGGCAGATGTGTTTACAGCCACTTCAGACTTGCACACTTAGAATACTTAATCCATATGAATACTTAATCCACATGAGAGAATGACTGCTTTCCTGAATTCATTCCAAACTGGCAAAATATATCTCTTGGGATAATGTATGGGCAGGGCCTCTAAAGCTTATGATTTTCTTTTTCCTTTCTTTCATTTTCTTTCCTTTTTTAAATTTTTATTTTTATTGACTTATTTTTTGGAGTATAAGAACAAAAATTTATTCCTTCAAAATTCTGAAGACTAGAAATCTGAAATCAAAGTGTTTGTGGGGCCCTCCTGAGTCCTCCAGAGGAGAATTATTCTTTGCCTTCCCTACCTTCTGGTAGTTGCTGGAGGTTTTCTTATGGATTGACCTGCAGCTCTGAAGCTCCAAATATTTCCTCTGTAAGAATAACAACATTCTTCCTATGTATCTATTGTCTCTATATGCAAAGTTCCTTCTTGTTAGAAAGTTTTAGTTTTAATTGTGTTAAAATATGCATGGCATAAAATTTATCATTTCAACCACTTTTAAGTGTATAGTGCAGTGGAACTCAATATATTCATACTGTTGTATAACCAGTGCCACCATCCTTCTCCAGCATTTTTCATCTTGCAGAACTGAAACTCTGTACCTATTAAAAATAACTCCCTATTCTCTCCTCCCCTTACCCCAGGAAGCTACCATTCTACTTATTGTCTTTATGAATTTGTCTATTTTAGGTATCTCATATGAATGAAATCATACAGTCTTTACCTCTGTGATTGCTTTATTTCACTTGACATAATATCCTAATGGTTTATTACATTATAAAATGTTATCAGAATTTCATTATTTTTTAAAAAATCACCTTGCCAGAGTTGCCATAATAAAATACCACAAATGAGGGGACTTAAATGATAAAAATTTATTTTCTCAATTCTGAAGATGGAAAGTTCAAGACCAGTGTAAACACACTAATTTAGCTACTTCTGAGGTTCGTCTTCTTGGCTTGCAGGTGACAGCTTCTCACTGTGTCCTCAGATGTCATCTATCAGACTACGTTGTCTGTGTCTTAACCCCATCTATTTATGAGGGGTTCTCATACTGAATTAGGACCCACATGTATAAAATTAATTTACTTGAATTAACCCATTTAAGGATTCTATCTCCAAATAGTCACATTTTGAGGTACACAACAAATTTTGAGAGTGCATAATTCAGCCTGTCACTGTGGTACAGTTATTAAAGTCATAAAATAACATCAATACAATTCTCTTATGTATTCAACAGCCCTTGTGCAAATTTTGCCAATTATCCCAGGACATTTTTTCTGAACCAAGAGCTAATCTGAGTATTTAGCAACCTTGGCTCTTTAAGTCTCCTTTAATCTAGAGTAGTTGTTAATCATTTTTTGTTTTCTGTGATCTTAACACTTTGAAAAGCACTGTTCAGTTATTTTACAGTGTGGCCCTCAGCTTGTGTGTAAATTTCTCATGATTAGGTTATGAATCTTTTTAACAATACACAGAGGTTATCTGTGTCCTGTTGAATTGTAAATGCATAACTAGATAACTATACTATAAATATAAGCAATATAAAATATCTTATTTTTCTCTCATATTCCTGATTTTGAAAAATTTTTTTTAAATATTATAGCTTTTATTTACTTTTACACTGATTAAGCTCACTTATAAAACACTCTAATTTTCAGAAACATTCAAATAAAATTTTACAAAAGGTAGTAGACAGATAGGCATCCCAGTTTCCTAAAGTGACGCTACTAATTAATTGTATTTTATTTAGGGGCTGGGGATTTAGCTCAGCGGCATAAGCACCTGCCTTGCAAGCAGGCAGTCGTGAGTTCGATCCCTGGTACCGATAAAAACGAAAAAGACAAAAAAAAAATTGTATTTTATTTAAATAAAAATCAATATAAGCATGTAAAATAAGCATGAAAAAAGTAATAGAAGCAGCAAGTTAGCTCCCTCAATCTTCATTCGAGAACTGGAAATCGTATGTCTGCCACCCAAAATCTAATGGAAAAACTGTAAAAGTTAGAAATGTGTAAGATATCAGAAAAATGTATAAGGAATAAGGACTAGATATACAAAAATTCTGGAGAAAATAATACCTCTTCCTATTTGAGTCGATACTGGCCAAGTATTTTCTTTCTTGGGGACATTTTCTAAAATAGAAAATGGCTAAGTATCAAGCTTAGTCCAGTCAACCGTCAATTACCAGGAAAAAGTTAAACAAGGCGAGGGTTTATAATCAAAAGGGCACTCACAAGCTGAGCTGGAAAAAAAATGCCAAAAAACAAAGAAGTTTCAGATACTGGCCAATTTTTCCTTCAGATGTTTGCTTGGATATAGATTGAATGCAGAAACTTGATAGGAAAAGCAGAAGGAAAACTTTCACAGTTTTATACTCAAGAGGCAAAGTCCTACAAAGAAAAGGGGCTACCGTGACACTGACAGTCCTCTCATTTTTCAGATTCTGAAGTAGAATAGAGAAGAATGCATGAAGTTCCTATAGTCATTTAGGTTTGACATAAATTCTTTCTAGACTATCACGAGCCTGGGTGGTCTAATTCTTGGTTATAAGAACAAGTCAAAATAAATTAAGTCATTGTAAAACTTTAAACTAAGCCATATCTAGCTCGAAAACTGAGATTATTAACTGTACTTTATATACTTAACAGAGAAAAAATAAGAGCAACAAATATGGAATTTATCATCTGGTATCTTTGTGACCTGTTTACAAACATTATTCTACTTGGAGTCAAATTTGCTAAAAATGAGCTGGATGTGGTAGTGTACACTGTAATCCCAGGTTTTGGAAGAATGAAGCAGGAAGATCATAAAGTCAAGGCCAGTCTGCACTACATAGCAAGGTCAGGTCCGTCTAGACTTTGTAGTGAGACTCTGTCTCAAAACAAAAGCTAAAACAAAACAAAAATTCAAACAGACAAGAAACTGTGACCTGTATATAAGAGGGAGGGAAAAAAAGGGAGAGGAAAAAGAGTATGGGAAAGAAGTTACACAGAGGATCCAAATATCCATGTTTTTTAAAAAAGGAATTTCAAAATAATAATAATTTGTATCAAACAGTGGCAAAAAAGAACTAAATGGACAAAATATGAAACAATTAACTTATAATGTCCTTTCTTGTATCTCATATACTTTTTTATTTAAAGTCTATTTTTTATTAATATATCTCCCCATTTTTGCTCTGGTTACTATTTTGATGGTATGTTCTTTTTCAGCTCTCCATTTCAACCTATATATACCTTGGAGGTAGTATGTAGATGTATTATTTTCTAAAATCTATTCTTCCAGTCTCTGTTTTTTGATTGTAGAGTTTAACTTACTTAGACCTAAACTAATAACTGGTAAGGAGGATCATCTGTAAGTTTGCTCCACTTTGGTAATCTTAAAGCATTTTTGTCCTTCATTTACTGTCTTCTTTTGTGGTTATATGATTTTTTGTGGTGGAGTATTCAAATGCTTTTCTCATTTCCGTTTTGTGTTTCATTTAACTATTTTCTTTGTGGCTGCCAGAGGGATTGCATTGGATATACTGAACTGGTAACATTTTATTGTAAAGTTATATGAGTTTCACTTCAATTGTATACAAAAACTGCCCTTGTAGCAGTTCTATATTTACCTCTTTCAGTCATTGTTGCTACAAAATTGCATCTTTATACAGTAGGTCTAAAAACATAAATTAATTTTTAAACATTAGCCTCATATAGAAAACAGAATTTTTTGACATATTAGCCTTTCAAATCATATAGAAAACAAAAGGTAGAATTACAGACCATTGTTCTAATAATTCTAGCTTTTATAATTGCTCATGTATTTGCCTTTCCTGAGAGGATTATTTCTTCATACTTCATTACTACTTAGTGTTTTTTATTTCAACCTTCATTTCATGGTGAGTTTCTAATTTTCTCCATACGTGTGCTTGTTTTTGAATGCTCACACCTTCAATGTCTGGCTCCCAATTGAAGAAAAAATAAGCAAGGAAGACAAAATGATTAAGGAAGCCAAAATCCCATTACATGTCCTTAAAAAATCCCTTCAGTCAAAAGAGAAGGTCTGACAGCAATGTGAGGAGGTGTAGCAACACTGACGGCTACCTCTTCGCATGTTTAAGATTGGAAATGGCAAAGATTGGAACACACCCACTTGCCCATCTTGGCTGCCAGTGTGCTAAGAGTTAAAATTACTTGTACTTTACCATCCAAGTCTTCCTCTAGAAGTTTCAAGTCTTAAATAGAATCCAGAGTTCCAATATAACCACTCCAGGCAGATTCTGGTAGTGCAATAATTGTCTAGGAGAGGAGACATATTTCTGCTGATTGCAACTCTGTCATTTTCCAAGAATCCTCCTATACTGATTGAATTTTGTATACTAAACTAAATTGCATTTCTAAAAACTCCATCTGGGCACGATGTATTATCACTTTTATATTATTCTTGAATATGATTGATTAAGATTTTTAGAATTTTTAACATATTTATGAAGGATATTTATTGGTAACTCTCTTGATTTTTGTTTCTTCTTAGTTTCATTTTAATGCTTACCTGATGCAATAGCTGGGGACATATTGCCTCCTTTTCAGTTTTCTGGAAGATTTTGTTCAGAATTTCTGTTCTTTTTTCTTAATATTTAGTATAATTAAGTAGGAGAATTATTTGTACCTTGGTTTTGGGGGGGTAGTTTTAGCCAAGCTATCAATTTTATTGGCATAAATTTATTTACATTTCCTTGTTAGTATTTTATTATCTCTAAAATCTCTAGCTATATCATTTATCTGACTTTTGATACCAGTTGTCTGTGTTTCTCTTTTTCCTTCCTTATTCATACCAGCCACTTGTCAGTTATCTCAAAGAACAAGTTTTAAAAATTTTTAAAACTATTTTCATTTCTTTTTTATTTTAAACAGAAAAAAATCAATCAAAAGAAACAAACAAAAAATCCCAAAATAATAGCAATATAGGATTTTAAGACAAGAGCACAGGAATTTAACAATGGTTGTTACATTGTATTTTGTTATCTTTAAGAGAGTTGCTCAGATTACCAAATGCAGGCATGCAAAATTGATCAAACAATATAAGCACCAACTGTTCCTTTCCTTGAACTAATGAAATTAGTAGAATATATATATATATATATATATATATATATATATATAATTTTTGAAGTATTTTCCATGCAGTTGGTTTTTGTTCATGAACGCTAAGCCTACCTCTATCTACCCCTTTGTCTTCAAAATTTTTACCTATTTTTCTCTTCCAGTAGTAGGATTTAGTGTTTTTGTTTTACTGTTTAGACCTTCGATCCATTTTGACTTTAGTTTATTGTATAATGTTAGACATGTGCCTCGTTTTAATCTTCAGCAACGTGGAAGTCCAGTTTTTCCAGCACCATTTATTAAAGAGGCTGTCTTTCTTCCAGTGAACATATTTGGCCTCTTTGTCAAAGATAAGGTGGTTGAATGTGTTTGGAGTTGTGTCTGCACCTTTTAATCTGTTCCTTTGATCCTCAGGTCTGTTTTTTTTGTCAGTACCATGCTGTTTTTATCAAAGTAGTTTTTTTAGTACAGTTAAAAATCAGGGATTGTGAAGCCCCTTGCTTTGCCTTTGTTGCCCAGAATTGTTTTTGCTATTCTAGGTCTCTCCAGGTTCAAATAAATTTTGGGATTGTTTCCTCTATTTTCTGTGAGGTATGTCATTTGTGTTTTGGTGGAATTGCATTAAATATGTACAACAATTTTGCAAGTATGACTATTTTAACTAATTGTTTCTTCCTAAGAACAAGGAATAGCTTTACATTTTCTGATATCCTCTTCAATCTCCTTTTCAGAGTCCTGCAGTTTTCAATATAAAAATCTTCTCTTCCTTCTTTAGATTGATTCCTAGTATTTCAGTTTTATGGATGCTATTGTGAAAAGTGTTGTTTCCCTAATTTCTCTCTCAGTGAGTTTGTTATTTGTGCACAGGAACACTACTGATTTTTGAAGGATTATTTTATATCTGGCTATGCTACTGAATTTGGTTACTAAATCTGAAAGTCTTTTAACATAAGAGATTTTGGGGTCTTGTATGTAGAGTATCATGTCATCTGCAAATAATAGTAACTTAACATCTTTCTTTCCTATTTTTATTCCCTTTATTCATGCCCTTGTGTTTATTTCCTGGCCATTGTTTTCAGAAATATATTGAGAAAGAGTAGTCATAGAGGACATTCTTGCTTGTCTTGTACCTGAATTTATAGTGAACGCTTTCAGTTTTTGAGCATTTAGTATTATATTGGCTGCTGATTTGTCATAGATGGCTTTTATCACATTAGAATAAAGACCACCTCTTTTAATTTTCTGTAGGTTTTTTTTTAAAAATCACGAATGGGTATTGAATTTTGTCAAATGCTTTTTCTGCATTTATTGAGATTTGGCTTTCTTAACGTGATGTATTACATATTGATTTGCTTATGTTGAACCTTCCCTATATCTATGGAGTGAATCCTACTTGGTTGTAGTGTACAATCTCCTTGAAGATTCTCTGCATTTTCTTGCCAGTGTTTTATTGAGGTTTTTTTGCATATATGTTGGGAAGATTGGCCTGTAGTTCTGTTTTGTGGTTAAAGCCTTTTCTGATTTTGGTGTCAAGGTAATGCTTACTTCCAGGAATGAATTTGGGAGTATTGCTTTCCTTTCAACTTCATTAAAAAGTCTGAGAATTAGTGCATTAGATATGCTCTAAATTTCTTGTAGAATTCAGCATAGAATTTGTTATGATCTGGGCTTTTCTTTGTTGAAACATATTCAATTACATCTTCAATTTCATTGACTGATACTAGCTTACTTAGATTTTTTTTGGTACTAGGGATTGAACTCATGACATTGCACTTGCCAGGCAGTTTATGCTGCTGAGCTGCATCTCCAATCATATTTAGAAATTTTGTATGTTCTTGGTTCAACTTTAGTAATTCATATGTTAAAGGAATCTATCTATTTCTTCTGTGTTTGCCTTCTTATTAGAATACAGGTTGTCCAAGTAGGTATTGATGATCTGTGTTTCAGAAGGATCTGTTGTGATTTCAACCCTTTTCATTCCTAATTGCATGGAGTTGAGTCTTTATTTTCTCTTTTTGATAAGGTTGGCTAAGGGTTTGTCAAGTTTATTTAATCTTTCAATGAAACACTTCTTAGAATTATTGATTCTTTGTATTGTTTTCTTTCTCTCCATTGTATTAATTTCTGCTCTGATCTCTATGATTACTTTTCCATCATATGACCTTTGGGATGACTTGCTCTCTTTTTACTAAAAGCTTGGGGTTCAATATTAGGTTATTTGAGCTCATTCAGTTTTATGATAAGGAAATTCATTGCTATAAATTTCCCTAATAGAACAGCTTTCATTGTTTCCTATAAGTTTTGGCATGTTGTGCGGACATTTTCATTTAATTGTAGAAACTATTTAATTTCTTCTTTAATTTCATCTGTGACCCATTGGCTATTCAGGGGACTGTTATTTAATTTCCATATGTTTATGAAACTTATGTGTATTTTTTGCTATTAATTTCTAATTTTATTGCACTATAATAATTTCCATGGGATAATTTCAATTCCTTAACATTTACTTATGCATGTTCTATGAGATAGTATGTGGTCTGTTTTGGAAAATGTTCCATATGAAGGTGAAAAGAATATGTATTCTTTTGTTGTGGGGTGGAATACTCTGTAGACAACTATTAAGTCCATTTGTTCAAAAGTTTGCTTTAGTTCTGATATTTCTTTGTTGATTCTTTTGTCTAGTTCATCTGTCTACTTGTGACAGTAGATTATTCAGTTATATTAGTGCTCATTTCATTTGTCATGTCTGTTAAAATTTTTATATGGTTGGGCGTGCTGGTATTTAGTGCATATCTATTTTTGATTGTCATCTCTTCCTCTTGGATTGTCCTTTTTACAAGAATGTGGTGACCTTTTCTGTCTCTCTTAATCAGTTTTGGCTTGGAATCTACTTTTTCTGCAAATAGAATGGCTACTCGGCATTTTTTTCTGGGTTCCTATTGCATAGAATATTATTTTCCCTCCTTTTACTCTTGTCTGTGAATTTCTTTTTGAGTTAGATGTGTTTCTTGTATGCAGCATATTTTTGGATCTTACTTCTTGATCCATTATGTCAGTATGATCATTTTGACTGGAGAATTGAGACCATTTACATTGGTAGTGACAACTGATATGTATTGACTTGTCAATGGTGAATATTCTGATATGTATTCTTGTTATTTTCCAGTTGTTGGTTCCCTCCCTACCACATTTAATTACTTGCCTTACCTGCAGCATTGATTCTACTGGGATTAATAGAGTAGTAGTCCTCCTTATCTCTTTGGAGTTTGATTTGGTAGTCATGAATTTCCTCATGTATTCTTTGTCATGGAAGTATCTTTATTTCTCCACTAATTTTGAAAGAGTTTTGTTGGGTATATCAATCTGGGCAGGAGACTGCTTTCTTTTAGGGTTTGAAATACCTCACATCAAGATGTCATTGACTTAAGGGGTTTGCATTGAGAACTCTGCTATAATTCTGATAGATTTTCCCTTATAGGTGATTCTTTTCTCTAACAGCTTTTAATACTCTGTTCTTGTGTTGAGACTCTGAATTCTTGACTACGATATGACTTGGTGTATATTTTTTTTCGTGATGGCTCAAAGTTCTATATGCTTCACTTATCTGTATGTCAAATTCTTTTTCTATGATTGGGAGGTTTTCTGCAATTATTTCTGTGATTTTTAAAATATCATTTGTGTTATCTCCTGGTTTTTATTGACTCAACTCTACCTTATGTTATTCTTTGCATCAGCTAGCAGTTGTTGGAGTGAGTCTTTTGTGGACTCTAGGTACTTATAAGAAATATTTCTTTTTGTCCTCCCTAACTGCAGTTCAGTCTTCTATATCTGATATTTTGTCCTCACATTGGCTCATTTGGCTGCATATATTTTCAATGGAATTTTTAATATCATGGATATTTTTGCATCTGTTTCATGGATTCCATTTCTTTCACAGTTTCAATCATTTTCCTAGATTTGTCTGTCTGTCTGTCTCTCTCTCTCTTTGTATGTGTGTGTCTGTCTTTTAATCTGTACTGTTGTACAGTCACTAACTATATCTTTCATTATGGTCACTATCTTTGTAGTTAACAGAAAATTTTTTTTCTGATTTTGATTTTTTCCAGAGCCTCATTCATCTGTTTTGTTACTTCTGCTGTTCCACTTTGGAGAATCCAGGAGGGTGCCTTTTGAATTGTTCCACCTCCATGCCCCCTAGGTTTGCCTTTGTGAGCTGATTGTCTAGAGATGCATCTTGCTTCCGTGTATTTTGATTTGCAATGTTTTTAGTGACAAACAGTGGGAACTCTTAATCTGCCACCTTTAACTGTATAAGCTATATTTTGGGCTATTTAGCAACATCTAAAGCAAACCAGAAAATTGCACGCAGTAAATATGCCCTTGATATGACAATTTTACCCTCAAGAGAAAAACTTAAAAGAGGTTAGGAAGAATTTGTTTTTAATTCCAAGAATCTTTTGTGAATCTTCTATGAAGAGGATCAAGTCATCTACAAATAGTAATTTGCTTTCTTTTTTTACTCTACACAGCTCTTTTATTTCTTTCCCATGCCTGATTTATGTGGCTAATCTTTTGAGTTCTACTTGGAAAAGGAGTGGTGATAATGGATATCCTTGTCATACTCATGGTTCTAGAAGGAAATTTTTCAGCTTTTTCTCATTTAGTATGATGTTATCAGTGGGTGTATTATAAATGACTTTTATGAAATTTAGATAAAGTCCTTATATACCTATGTTGTTTTAGGATTTGTATCATGATTAGATGTGGGATTTTGTCAAAGTATTTTTCTCTATCTATTTAGGTGATCTTATATTTATCCTTGCTTCTGTAATACATTTAATGATTTATGTGTGTTGAGCCATCCTTACATCTGGGATGAAGCCTAGTTCATCATAATGTATAATCTTTTTAATGATTTGGTACATTCTATTTGCCAGCCTATCTTGTGGAAGATTTTTGTAACTATGTTTATTAAAGAGATTGGCACTCTTTTTTGGTTGGGTGCTTGTCTACTTTTGGAATCAGGGTAATGTTAGCTTCCAGGAATAAACTTGTGAGTATTCTATTTCAATTTCTGTAAAAAAATTTAGGAGATTGGTATTAAATCTTCCTTGAAGTTCTTTTAGTGTAGAATCCATCTTTAAATCTATTTAATGCTGGCCTTTTTTCATTGAAAGGTGAATATCAGTCTTTTGAGGCTGGAGGTGGTTTTATCAGGATGTCCCCCCAAAACTTCATGTGCTCAGTAAGTGGGGATTTATAAAGATGATTGGATTATGGGGCATTGTAGCTGGCTTGTGTTTAGGAGGTATTGTCTGGTTGGAAGAGGTAGGTCACTGGGGGCAGGGTGTGGAAGGTGTATGCCCCTTCCTGGTTCCTCTCTTCACTCTGCATGCTTTCTTGGTGCCATGAATTGAACAATGTTTACAGTAAATATGCCCTTAAAGAATTATCTTTAGTCTCTTTTTTTCTGTCTGATGGGATATTTTAAAACACAAGCTTGT
Source organism: Cavia porcellus (assembly GCF_034190915.1). NCBI lineage: Eukaryota > Metazoa > Chordata > Mammalia > Rodentia > Caviidae > Cavia > Cavia porcellus. Next base: position 4,753,417 of record NW_026947512.1, read on the forward strand.
ATATTCTTTCTTCTATTTATCTAGTCTATTGTTGAGATGTCAGGTTTATTTTTTATTTCATTTATTGAGCTTTCCTATCTAGGCTCTTCCCTAAGCTCTATCTGTCCTGGAGCTGCATACTGTACTGAAAGCTCTACAAACTGTGAACCAAAATAAACCTCTCCTCCTTTAAATTGTGAGTGTCAGGTATTATATCTCCAGAATGAGAAAATGACTAAGACATATGCCATGGTGAAGATACTGTAACAATGTTGACATCTCTTTGTTTAATGATGTCTCAAAGATCTTGAATTCTCTTTAGTCTCTTTTTTTCTTTCTGATGGGATATTTTAAAACACAACCTTATATATTCTTTCTTCCATTTATTTAGTCTATTGTTGAGACTGTCAGGTTTATTTTTTTATTTCATTTATTGAGCTTTTGATTTTCAAGATTTCTGTTTTTTTTTCTAAAATCTCTCTCTTTGCTGAGTATTTAATGCATATTCTGTATCAGTTTCCTATTTTTAGGTAGCTGGATTTTTATTAGATGTCTTTGAACTTTTAAAATAGTCTCTTTGAATTAATCAAGCTAGTCATGTACTTCTACTTCTTTGAAGTATGTTACCAGAGAATTATAATTTGGGAGGATGTTATGTTACATTGCTTTTTCACATTTCTTGTGTTCCTATAATGGAATTTATGCAATTGGTTGACCAGATATTTTTAATACTTTTACAAAATGACATTCTCACAAAGTAACTTTCTCCTGAAAATGTGTCTTGGAGTATAAACTTGCTGTGTAATAATGGATTTATTTCCAGCTGGGTGTGGTAGTATAGTCATGCTATATAGTATCTGTTATGATTAGTGAGTGTGGCCATCACACATCCCATACTAGAATTAAAGAGACCAACTGTCTTAATTGGCCATGCAAGAAATGGAAACACCCTCACAGTTCAGAGAGTATGCTGTAAAATAACAGACTATATGAGATACACACTATGTGGCTACTTCTACTCTAGGAATGGTAGTCCTTGTCATGCAATAGAGGTTTTCTTGGGCACTGTTGACATTGACTCAATTATATGTGAAAGTCTGTAACACTGAATGAGGGACCAAATAACTTGTCCACTGACTAGACAGTGGTGTTGGTCTAGATGCTTCACAGGGAGAGATTTTGCCAAGAACCACAACAATCTTCTTTTGCACTCACACCAATTTTGACTGTAGTGCATTATCACATGAGGTGCAAGGCCAACAGTGGGAATCTCGTAGATATGGTGGCAGGTGGAATTGTGGTGTACCTCTCTGCTATTACCATGATACTTGAAATTGGGCATCATCCCCCCCATTAGATGTGTGAGTTCAGGGATGAGGCAAACACCTTGGCTCCCCCCCCTCCCCCGTCTATCCAGCTACTGTATTTTCTAGGGAGTAAATCAGAATAGAACATGGCAATAGACAGACAAAATTTATCTCCAGAGTGTCTTTGGCTGTATGGCCCAAGGGCAAGACATCATCCAGAGTCACAGTGTTGTGAAAGCCCACTACAGGATGCCCATGGAGTCTGGTCAGCAGTGAAACTTCAGTGTTCCTTCTTTGCCTTAATGATAGTTATCAGTGTGTGACTTGGGTAGAGAGGTTTGATGGGAACTATGTGTGTATTTGACTACAGTTCTGGCACTTCTGTGAACCTACACATGATTGACCATGCCCTTTTCCTCAAAGGACAGTGTACCTGATTTCCCACCTCTTTACAGTCCTCCCATCTGTTCTTTGTGTCACAGTACACATCACCTACTGTACAGGACATTTAGACATTTGATTAGGAATCAACCTACTAGACCACCTTTAGTTTATGGGACTGAAGCCTATATACCAGTGCAGAATAACTGTTTTGAGATCCCACAGATAGGAATGTATAAGGGTTTCTTACCCCTACAGCAATGCAAATTCAGACAATACTTCATCCTCAAGATGTCCCTGTAGCTTCAGTGGAAACTGATATAAAATCCTCTTCCAAAGCAAGGTTACTGTGCAGATTTTACCTTACTTATCAAAGTGGATTACAAACCTATGAAGTTTGTGAAACTTTCCCATAGCTAGGATTGTTATTATCATCCTAACAGTTTACCAGGATTCTGTCTTTCCCTTTTTTTAGTTATTTTCTGATTGCTGAGACAAAATACCTGACAATGAAAGTTAAAGGCAGAAAGATTTATTTAGCTCATAGTTTGTAGATGTTTTAGTCCATAGTTGGCTGGTTCCAAGGAAGGACAGCATGATAGGAGAAAACAACAGAGAAGAAACAGTTCATGGCATGGCAAGCAGAAGGCATTGAGGAGCAGGCGGCAGCAGCCTGCCTTCCATCTTTTATTCTATCCAGGCTATAAACCCTTTGGGTGGTGCCACCCTCACCTAGGGAAGGGCTTCTGTCTTCAGTAAATCCATTCAGTCTCACCCAGAACTATGCTAACTTCAATCAGTGGACTGTTAGTACCAAACACCCTCAATCCCAGTATCACACTATGCATCATTTATAATTATAGGATTTAGTTATTCCTGTCGATGCACTGCGTCTTCAGGCCCAAAGGCAGCAAGAGGAGTCTAGACACGTGCAAATATGACCTGTTTTCTCCAATAGCTTTCTTCTCAGATTAAATAGTAACAAATGAGGAGCCTCAAAGCAAAATATTCAGCAGAGGTTACTTTCAGTTTTATTTAGGTCCTATTGGCTTATCCATTGAGTTATTTTATAAATTTTATGAGATTTGGGAACTGATTTTTGGTCTCTGCCTTTACCTGCTCCATATATTCAGGGAAATATCAGTGGATCTTTCTTGTCCTAATCTCTCAAGTTTGCAAGGAAGGCTGATGAGTCTTTAGGACTGAAGTACTCTGGGGTATAACTGCATGAGTTTTTCATAATTAGTTATGAATTTCTGGAGTTACAAATGCATAGCAAAGACTTCCTGAATAATTGAGACTCTTTTTCTTACTAATTCTAATTAATTTTAGAGCCTGAAATATTTATCTAGAGGTCAGTGAAAGGGTGATCTTGCTAGGATATCTAAATATTTCTATTTCAAAGTTTCAAAACAATAGTAAAGAGAAATAATCTTAGATTTCAGTTAAAGGAAAAAAGGCTGAAATTCATTTTTGCATACTCCTTTCAACCTCCACGTGTCTTTGCTTATTCTTTTTTCTGTATTTAGATTTATATGAGCCTTCTGTTTAAGTGAGTCAAGATGAATATTTTAGTGTACATATAAAAATGGATTAAATAAATTATCTGGTTAAGTTTTTGCTTAAAACCATAATGAGATAACAAGGACTAGAGCAAACCTCTCATCATAAACAACAAAAAAACTGGACAAAATATTTTAAAATGACTGTATTCAGACATTGTATAACAAGCTCTGCTTTACTGAGCCTTAAGTAGCTAAGTGCAGAGACGTAAATAAACTTAGACCTCTAATCAACCTGGATTTCTATCTGGAGGAAAATTTTGGACACTAGTTCTGAAGGGAGGGAGTTCAACCCAGACAGGGCCCAGTGACCTCAATGAATTCAAGACATAAACACAAGAAAACTAGAATTCAAGGCAGCCAAGGTAGCTGGATTTTTGCTATGGAGAATTTTAGAAAAATGTGACGTGAGGAAAAAGTAACTCCAGAAAACTGAAAAAGAATCCTTAAAATTCTTCATTTTGACACCTCTTGGCCTGTCTAAGCAAGGCATAGAATTACCTACAGAATTGTAATCAATATAATTCCTAGCACTCACTCTGGTTGATAAAATTGTCAAACCATGAGGAAGCATTCAAACCAGATCAACTAGATTTGGGGAACCATTAGTGGTCTTCCCAGGGCACTCATTGGAGACCTATAACTTATTTAGCAGAACTATGTTCTTTTAAAGCAATGGCGGCTGTATGCCTGCTCCACTGAAATTTAAAGATAGGCCTCAGAGGGATCAAATTTATCTGAAAATAACTGCCTGCTTACTGCTTTTTAAGGAATGAAAAACAACATAACCCAGATGTTCAACAATGAAATATCCACAAGCTTCCTAGAAACAGGAAAATATAACTCATGATTGCACCAAAAAAAAAAAAAAAAGTTAAGAGAAATAGGTACAGAAAAGGTAAAGAGCATTAGAAAATAAGGATAATAAAATAAGTTCTACAACTATGTTCAAGTACTTAAAAGAACTGCGCATAATGAGGAAATATACAAACTTCACTGCGTAAGATTAGCAGAAGAGTAGGCACAGAAGAAGAAAATATCACCTATTCCAAAGATGTAGCAACAGGTGGGGATGTAACTCAGCAGCCAAGTGCCTGCCTCTCAGGTGCGAGGTTGTGAGTTTGATTCCCAGTACCAAATAAATAAATAAATAAATAGCCCAAAGATGTAGCAACAGAATCTATTTATAAAATAAAGTACAGAGGAGGAAATGACTAAGAATCATAAGAATAGAGCCTCATTGGCATAAGAGTAATATTAAGTATATTTACAAATGGAAAAAGAGTAAAGGGCCAGAAAAATACTTGAAGATACAGTGGCTGAATATTCTCCAAATTTCATAAAAATGTAAAGTAAAACATTATACTTATATGTAAAAGGCTTTAATGGTCTTGGAAAAACTAGATATCCACGTGTGAGAAAATGAACTTCGATCTATTTATCCTATAAGAATATTATGAGACTAGCAAGTTTTCCTCCAGACACCTTAGAGTAATGACCCTCTAAAGATGTTCATATCCTAATTCCTTAAATCTACGAATATGTGATGTCATCTGGCAAAGAGAAATTAAATGAGGATGTGGAATTTATTACAAAGCTAACCTAAAAAAAGGAGGGTATTATGAGTTATTTGAGAGGACTCAAAGTAATTTCAAAGGTGTTGAGTAATGGAAGAAGGAAAGAAAAGAGGGAACCAGAGAGTTGGCAGCGTGAGATCTCAGTCTGATGTTGCTGACTTTGAATAAAGAGCAGGAGGCCATGACTCAAATCTAGAGTGTCTTAGAGGCTGAAAACAACTGAAAAAATTCAAGGAAAAGTATCCTGCTCTCAGTCTTTCCAAAGGAAGTACACTTTGCTGACATGGTGACCTATATCCAGTGATATCCTTGTAGGATTTCTAATCTATAGACGTTAAGATTATTCGTGTTACTCTAAACCACTAAAGTTTTGGTAGTTTGCCATACCAGCAATAGGAAACTAGTATATTACTGCTGTGGGGAAAATATCAGGCAGATTTTTGCATAAACATGCCCATGTTCTGCATTGCAATACTCTCATTCCCAGTTTAGCTACAGCTAGTTGAAACATGGAGGACATCTCATGTAAAATAGTTCATGTATGTATACTCTGGCCAGTTGTCGGTTAACCTAATAGCAGATGTTCATAAGTTAGGTTAATAAGATTTTCTTTTTCCTTTAACATTTAAGCTTTGAAAGTCAGGTTCAATAGAAAGAGAAGAAAAAAAGTAAAAAGATCCAATTTCAAGGAAAGTAGTTGAGTCTTTCCAATAGTAGTTACCATGAATGGATACCTCATTCTTTCATCTTAAATCCTTACAATGTCCAGCATCTTGTTGGGTGGTTATGTATCACTGCATGAAGCAAAAGTCTTGTGAGTGATAGTAATTAGTAACTGGATTAGAATAATTTGTAAAATATGATTATGGTTTGTGGGTAACAAAATCTTCTGAAGTGATGATAGTTGCACAATTCTACAAATATAATAAAATCTTTTAAGTGGATGGACTATGTGATACAGTAATTGTATCTAAATAAAGCTAAAAGACAGTTCATGAATATAAAATTTTTTATTGAAAAAATATGTCTTTAAATTTTAGTAACTCAGTCTTCAGGAAATATGATTCAGGAAGTTGGCTATCGTCAGTTCGAGTTGCTATAACAAATTACCACACACTGAGTAGCTCAAATAACATTTATTTCCCACTGCCTAGAAATGGGAAATCTAAGATCAACATGCTTGGCTAACCCAGCGTCTAGAGAGAGCTCAGTTTCTGGCACGCAGACGGCTATCTGTTCATTGTGTCCTTGCAAAGTGGGAAGAGAGCTAGCTCTCTCTATGGCCTAAAGGTGTTACTGTGGTTTGAATGATGATGTCCCTGCACAACTCAAGTTGACATTTAGTCCCCAAGGGACATTAGTATGGCCTTTGGGAGGTGATTGTCAGGAGAGCTCCATCTACAAGAATGAGGTTATCTCCCTTATAAAAGGTCTTGGTTTTGATGGAAATGTGCTTTTGCCCTTCCGCCTTCTGCCGTATGAAGACAAAGCAACAAGGTGCCATCTTGGAAGTAGAGAGTAGCCCTCACCAACACCAGTGGAGTGCTTTGATCTTAAACTACCCAACATCCAGACTGTTACAAACAACTTTCCATTCTTGTATTATGTTATACAAGCACAAATTGGCTGAGACAGGTGATGATCCTATTCATTAGGGCTCTACCCTCAAGATTTAATTACCTCTTTTTGGCCTTGCCTCTAAATATTTTTTTGGGATGACTGTTTCAATATATGAATTTCAGAGAGAAGAACACAGACATTCATTCTTTTGCATCACTGTTTTGAGCAGATTATTTCCATATCTCCCCTCAAGTTTAATTCATTGTCATCATTGCTAAATCAATCCCTAGTCCATATGTGGAAGGTGGAAAGCATTTCACTCTCCTTTTCTTGAATGGAACCCTTTTCGGAGACTTTCTTAGTCTTTCAAATCTTTAAGTCTTGAATGAAACATCAGTCTCCTCCCTTACCTTTCTCACCTAGTTCTAATGATGCCTGGGGAGAGGGAAGAGGGTGGATATGAGAAACTGGATTGAGTTCTGAATGGCATTCAGCACTGTTCCTAATCATTATTGGAGGAGAGAGAAGAATAGCTTCAGGAAGTCTTCATAAGTATTATCAAATAGTTGAAGAACATTTTCTGGAAGAAGAATTAGATTTAGGTAGCTCCAGAAGACAAATTTACAGGCATTAGAGTAAAATTAACATGGTGCAAGATTTCTGGAGATTAGCAATACATCTTGGTATATAAAAACAAAATACAAACGGCTTGACAGACAGAATAAAATGCTGTAAAATGGGATCTATTTCAGATTGCCTCCATTGTAGACAGAGCTAAGTAAAGATACAACTTTCAAAATCTCACCCTTCGCCTTGAAATTTAAACACTTGTTCTAAATAGTATGGGCAAGCTAGAGTAGAAGCACACTGACATAAATTGCCCTAGGTACAATTTTACAATGTGCAAATTTTGGAAATGTTATGGTTTGTATCTAGATGTCCCCTCAAAGAATCAGCACTCAGGTGAGCTTTTGAAAGGCAACTGAATCATAGAGTTGCTATAGTGAAATGTGCTGTTAGTAGATGGTGTCTGATGAAAGGCAGGTCATGATCTGGAAGGGCATGTCTCTCTCCCTGGCTCCTTCCTTCACTCTCTGCTTCCTAGCTCCCAAGACCTGCACAGGTTCCCTCTGCCCATTCCCTCTCACCATACTGCTGACCATAGTCCAAAAAAATCTCCTTCTTTAATTTTTTGGTATTAGGCATTGAGTACCAGCAGCAAGAAATAGACTAAGCAGGAGCCATGATTATTTTTGTATGTCCAATCCTGAGAAGTTCTACAGTTAATATCCCCCACCTTGGCAGAGTCAGTGTGAAGCTGAGAACCTTTTATACAAGAGTTAACCAGATTAAGTTTTTAGAACTGCTCACAAATGAAAACAAGATGTTACAGCTTTCTGTTCAATTTGAAACAGAAAGATGTTCATGACTTTAATGTCAGCTACGTCCTCATCAATACGGCTTCTTGAGTTTCAGTTTTCCTTTTTCACAAAATATTTTCCTGGAAGATGATATTTTTTAGAAGAATAAGGTTAGTAGAACTTTGCAAAAATGAAGAGCCATGTAACCTTCAAATACTATACATAGAAATACATTTGACCCGGAAGTGGTGTCATGGTTTATATGTAGGTGTTTTCCCAAAGCCTCTAGCACTCATGGGTGGAGATTAAAGAAGGTGGTTGGATTATGCAGGTTTATGGCAGCCTTGCTGTGAGGAGGTGCCATCTGGTCTAAGAGGTTGGTCACTGAGGAAGCAGCCTGCAGCTCTCTCTTCCCTGAATCTCCCTTGATATCTCTGTCCCTGTCTCCTTTGTCTCTTTCTCTTCTACCTGCCATGTTGTGGACTTTCCTCTCTGTAATGCCCCTCTTCCATGCTGCCTTGCTTTGGGACCAGCCAACAACAGGCTGAAACTTCCACAAACTGTGAGTTAAATAAACCTTTCCTCCTCTAAATTGTGGGTGTCAGGTATCATCTCAGTGAAAATAAAATAGCAGAGGCAAGAGGAGTGTGTATGAGGTTTTATTTTAGAACTAGTTGCAATTAGCATATTGTGTGCCTTGAGCAACATAGATTTCTTATCAATAAAAGAAAAGGCTATAAATATATCCCTGCTTCTCAAACATGGGTGCCTGGACTAATTAGAATGATACAGAATGCTTAGAAAACAGCAAAATTCAGGTCCTCACCTAAGACTTACTAAAGTAAAATTTTTTCAGTTAGAACCCAGGAACCTCAACCTTCAATAAGCAGCCCAGGTGAAGGTTGAGAAATGGCTGGCCTTGGGCTGAAGGGATTCACAGAATGTAGGATTTTTAGTTTTAACCACAACAATCCAGTAGATTGTACAAAGACTCAGCTCTAGTGTTTCATACCACTTCTCAAAGGCACCAGCAGATCTTCTGCTCCAGGCACACATTCACAGCTAAGTGAGAATGATCTTCCCCTGACACACTCATTCTGCAGAGAATAAGATGGCTTTTGTGTCTCTGACATTAGCAGACGCTCAAAAGCCACCACTTCCCACTCTGTGGTCCCTTTGCATGCCAGGGTCTCCAGGCTCGGGGGAGTTGACAAGAAGGCTTCATCAGCTGCTCTCGGCCATCTGTGCAGTGAGTGTGTGAGACCAGCACACGTGAGTCAGCACTGCTGCGTTGGGTGCAAAACGCCCTGGGGGAGATTCAACCGCCTCCTATTTCTAGAGAGGCATTTAACGAAGTCTGACCTAATTAAAGCAAAAATAGGTCTTGATTAGTGTATGACTAACCTTCTTATTTTTCTAATTAAAAGAGCCTTTCTCCCATGCTAAGCAACTAGATTGCAATGCTTGGTAAAGGTAAAGTTATATTTACTACTCTGTCTTTTCTCTCTCTTCTTCCTTTCTTATATCTCCTGTAATTCTTCCTTTCTTGAGAAAATTTATGCTCATGCTCAATTAGCTGCTTGAAGACCTTCATCAGTTCCTCCATTTCCCAGAGCAACTGCAGTTCAGAACTGTGACTATTGCCCACGTTGAAGTCACCACCTCTTAGCTCAGATCAGAGCAGCAGGTGCTTCTGCCTCATAGACCACAGCCCAGTCTACAAAGGTCACATCATAAGCTGCCTCAGCATCCACCTAGGTTCCCCAACCCTCGCTAGCTCACCCATTTCCCTTAGTACCTGCTGAGGGAGTATTACCAGTCCCCCGTGAAACATTCATTGTCGTGTAAGATGATTTATTTTGAATTGGTTCTGAGAAGTAAGAAACAATTTAAAACTTGACTGGGACAGCTCACATTCACCATTTACTCTTTGCTTCTCTCTGTGAAGACTGGTCCCTCAGTTTTTACTGTAGACAGCAGAGTTAGATAAGTAAAAGTGAAAAAAATAAAGAAAGTTTCCATAGAGAAGAAGAAAGGTGATCTGATAGGTCTGGGATAGAAATATAATAAAATAAAGACTCCTAGACATGGGGACCTCATACACAAGTGAGTCTTCAAGTAGAATTGCTTAACTATTTGTACCTTAGCAGCTACTTTACTTCTCCTGGGACACATATGAGGTATATTTTAGTTTACACTCAAGATGTACTTGTGAAAATTGTTTAGGAATCAATTTATTGTGACCCTGTTTTTAAACACAGAAAGGGAAACCGATGTGCTTTAATGAAGAAACAAATACTTTAATGATATAGATCAAGTTTCCATAATTTATCTTGACCACTGGTTGCGATTCTTCGACAGGGTCTTATTTAGAAACTGAAGCTCTGGTCTGATTTCTTTAGGTCCTGAGTTCACTCTATGAGAAATATCCTGAAAATCTGAAAATGTGAGTGACAGAACACTACAGGCCATTAAAGTACACGTGCAAGTTACCCTAGAGAGGCCCAGGGGGTTTCAGAGCCCCGGAGAGTGGGCAGGGAAGACCAGGAGGCTTGCATGCCTGGCAATGTCGCTGGCTCTGCTTGTTTCCTTGCCTTGTCCTGGTGGTTACAGGCACATGGACCTGTCCTTGCTCAAATAACTGACGAAGACCTCTATGGATGGTTGTGAAGTGGCCTACCAAGGTGCTCATCCTCATCTCCAGAACCTACAATGTCACTTTACATGGCAAAAGAGCCTGCAGGTGAGGTTGTGGAATTGGAAGTAGAGAGACTGTCCTGGATGGTCTCAGTGGACTGCAGGTGTAATGACAACATTCCACATTTGAGGGATGCAGGAAGAGCCAGCTGAGAAGGAAACATGATGCTGCGGTGGGAAGCTGGAGGGAGGTGCTTTGAAGATGGAGAAAGTGATGACAAGCCAGGCGATATGATGAAAAAGCTGAGAAACAAACCCTCTCTCAGACTCCAGAACTGTAGGCTGCTAACACGTGGAGTTTAGTTCAGAGAAGCTGAATTTGGACTTCTTAGCTCCAGAACTTTTAGAACTGTTTGTGTTCTTTTATGCCACTGGACTGTGTGATCAATTATAGGAGCAATATGAAGCAAAGACACTATCTGGCTTGTTGGAAACCAGAGATTCATATGTCTTTGTGACACACGAGGTAATCTCTAAATCCTAAATGCCTTTTTAATTCTGTTTGCTTCTTTCCATTCTAACATCACTATCCTAATCCTGGCAAACTCTTACCTGCTCTCCAGGTTGTTGCTTCTTTGAATTCCTTTCTTTTTTTTCAGCCAGAGTGCTTTATTTTTTTCCTAATAAGACTGTATCATTTCTTCTGCATCAGGCTGCCTGTGGATGCTGATTGCCCTAAGGATAAAGTTGGGGGATAAAGAGTAGTTTGTTCTCTAGAAGCACTTGCTTGGTTCTGCAGTGCAGAGTGCAGAGGTTGACTCTGCTGAGGAGGAGCGGGGCTGAGGGGAATAAACGGGCCCTGTGTCTAGCCTGGGGTTGTGGCTCTGCACAAGCTGGGTCATTGCAGTGGCCTGGTGTAGCTTCAGGCCTGATGAGGTGCACCAGCTACGTCATTCCTTGGTGTTTCTCCAGGTTAAGTTATACAAACAACTGCTTTGGTGTGTACTCATAAGCCAAACCCAGAGAAGACAGGTCTCCTGAGGGTCACTGCTATTGTCACACTTAGCTCTGTGTACTCTCAGGCACAATTTAGTGGCCAAAAGCTCATTGGTGTCTGTGTCCTAGAGAAGCATTATTCTCCTGACTATCCTGACTTTATTCTTTACTCTTTAAGTAAACCTGATTTTGTTTATCTGTATCTGCATCTAATCTTCTTGGTCTTAGTCAGGTGCCACTGGAGTGATGATGGTGGTAAGGGCTAAACTCTGAACACAACAACCTTAAGCCTTGAAAGTTCTGTTCTTAAACCAGACAAGCTACTCCCTCCTGCACTTCTTGGTTCCCTCTTCCCCATCCCCATCCTGCCAACTCTTGTCATGCTTTAGGACTCATCTCAAATGTGCATCCCACCAGGAAGCCATTTCTGACACCCCAAGGCACTTTGAAAGTTCCCCGCCCTAATAAGGATTATGCTATGATGTGATGTTTTGTTTCCTTAGCTGTGGCTTCTCTAAGACTGTACGCAAAGAGTGGATACTATTTCATCTGATTGGTTCATTACTGAAATTTTAGTGCTGGGTACCATAGTTAAGTAGTGAATAAATGTGATTTAATGAACAAGTAGACCAGCAGTCATGTTTTACTGAATGCCTCCTACATGATTGGCACCATGCTAGATGCTGTGCATATGTGTGTTCTCTAATCCTACATACAACTATGCAAGACTAAATTCTCAAGACTATGTTGCAAAAATTATGAATTGAAGGTTGATAACACGTCTGGCATCACTATGAAAAGCACAGCTGGAATTCGTACTCAGATCTACCCATAGTAATGCAGTGCATCAGTATATTTACTACCTGCATTTTTAAGGTGCCCTTTCTCCTCCTTGTCCCCCTCCTTATCATTCACAATGTGATCTCATTCGTATCAAGACATCTACCTTATCTAGGGACAGAGGAAGCAGTGTTCCCAAAATCCCAAGAAATTAGTCTAGATTCTGCCTTCTGTTTTCAGGTCTGAATAGTTGGATCTGATTGTCACAGCTCTCCCATTCACACAAGTTAGCTCTGCTTTATGCCTAGTACTTTCCTATTATCTCCTGGAAATATTGCATGGGTTACAGCCTCTGGGGGGGAAATGGGGCTGAGATTTTTGTTTTGAAGGCCCATGGCTTTCATAACATTCACAAAGACATCTCTGGACTTATTGGTCCTCCTTGGGCGTTCCATAGTCTTGTTCTCTTTTTAGGATTGTTGTGTTAGGTTTGTTGCAGCTATCTCAAAGGGAGACCTTCTTGACTTCTGGAAAACATATTTGGGAGTTTTCTAATCGCAAAACCCTCATATATGCAAAAGGCTGGGCCACAATTGATACCTAGGTTCCTTTCTGAGCAAGCATTCTGAGTTCTATGCTTCCTAGGTGTTACAGGATTACTTAAAACAGCAAATGAAGGCTACAGTTATTGTTTCCATATACAAAAATGATTTTGCATGTAGAAACAGGAAACAGAGGTATGGAAATTCTCTTCGCAGAGGAACTCACAGTGATTAACTTTAGACTCACATTGTTTTCTCTCGTGGCATTTGAATAGTCCCCTGACAATCTCCAGTAAAGGAGTCCACAGTTCATATATGTCCAGAGCTGATGCCTTATAATCATTCTTATTGACCATCTAGGATGGTCTACATAAAGGATTTTTTCCTTTTGTAAATGGGGGAAAATCAGGCCATTGATCCCGAATGTATTATTTACATGTACTATGAATTTGTGAGTGGACTGATTGCTGTTTATATGCTTACAGTATTTTTAATGTTACCATTCACACCATTGCTACTTTTTACAATTACTATTTCCCACTAATGTGTCTCTCATTTTTTCATTAAATGAATATGGAAATTAGAAGTAACAAATAGCAAATTAGGGCTTGTTTCTGAGACAGTATTTATAGTTATATAATTATGATTTGCTTGCTTATTATGTTATTCTCCTTTCTTAGAAACCTTTTGAGGATCAAATGTCCTCTGTTTTGTTAACAGAAGAACACCCTTCAAAATTCTTTTCTGGCTAGAAAGTGGCCCTGAAAGGTACAATTTCTCAAGTCTGGTAGACTTGGGGAAAACACTTTTGTGTGATGAGGATAATAACACGGTGAAACCTTCCACTTGTTAAATACCGATTATGAGACAGGTACTGGCTATTCTATTCACATGCAGTCGCATCTTCATTCTCCTTAACAAGCCCTTGAAGTGGCTACTATTCCCACTTGAAATATACAAAATGAGTCCGGTGACTTGTTCAAGGGCACACAGTAAATGAATAGTGGTGTAATGCACTAAAGCACCTTCACTCAGCCTGTATTGTACTTTTTCTTGCCTTTGTTGCTTCTTATGTTCAAGGTAGTCTAGAGCCATGGGCATCTGTGAGTGGACCCACTATCTTGCTCTTGAATACTTAAGAAACTAAAATGTTGATCCTTAGTTTGGGAAATTCATCAGATTACTAGTAAAAGAACTTCATATACAAATAAAGACAAGTTTGAAATATTCCAGAGGCAAAATACAAGGTTTAAGTATATATTGTATAAAGGTAACCAATAGATGCTCAGACAATAATACAGAATTTTGAGGGAAATTCAGGATACTGTCTTACTTTTTAAATGTATTTCTTAGTTTCATTAGCCTGCAAAAGGGTATAAAGATGAATTTTAGATTAGAAGGAAGTCAGAAAAAGAAGTAATCAACCACATAAATTCCTGATAATCTCACTTTTGCCCAGAAGTCAATGTATCATCACATAGAACTATGAAGTTCTAGGTTACCGGATGCTAACTTTCTAATTCCAATGCTGATGCAAGTCATGAGGAAGAAATTATGATTAGAAAATAACACAAAATCTAAATTTGGCCAGGAGGAGATTTCCCACCTAGCCTTCAAGGACCTCGATCTTCCTGATAGCCACTTAGCACAGTTTTCAAAGGTTTTAATCATAAAAAATTTACCTAATAAAATTCTCTACTTTAGAACATAGGATACTTTTGATCAAACTACAGAAACTTAGCCTACAATGCATTTCTAGCTCATTGGAAAAAAGAATTATTAAAATTTAAATAGTATACATAACAGGCTGAGAAGACATTTCTTCCAGGAATGAAGACATTTCCTTATGGAAGACATTTCCTCATGGAAAATCAAACAGTTATTTTTAGAATGGAGAACAAAATGGACCATAAGACACAGGGCTTTCTTCTTTCCCTTTATTCAGAAAGCTATTGAAGTAAAATGATACTAAGAGCCAAATGTAAGAATGAACAGTGCCTTCTCAGAGTTTAGGGAATCAGTCCTTTCCTGAACTTGGTAGCTACACTAGTATCCTGTAATCCTCCTAAACTTTCAGAAAGGAGCCTGTTATAGAATTTTAAATTATTATTAATATTATTATTTTAGTTATGAAGTCCTATGGATGCATAAGTATATTTTCTGACTACTTGGTCAAATTTTAGAGACAATAATGTCATGATCAGAAAATCTATTCAACTTTTTCAGGGAACTTGTTTATATAGAGCCCATTTCTTTTTTTCAGATAGGATCTCACTACACAGTCAAGTAGCTTTGAACTTGTAATTCTCTTGCTTCAATCATTCAAGTGCTGTGATTATAGATGTACACCACTGCACCTGGCTTTCTTTTTCTTTCTTTCTTTTCTGTTCTTTCTTTCTTTCTCTTTCTTTTCTTTTCTTTCTATCTTTCTTTCTCTTTCTTTCTTTCTTTCTTTCTTTCTTTCTTTCTTTCTTTCTTTCTTTCTTTCTTTTTTTCTTCCTCCCTCCCTCCCTCCCTCCCTCCTTCCTTCTTTCCAAGACAGAGGGCATTGCTAACAAAAAAGAAATCTTTCAAGACAAGGGTGTCTTTGAAACTTAGTGAACACTGGAATTTTTAACAACCAACTGGGCTGCGTAAACCTCAACTAACTGCTACTGCAGATCTGGCTGCTCTGCTTACCTCAAGTTGCTGGCTGGGCTTTGTTCCCATGAGATTTTATTTTATTTTATTTTACTTTTGGTAGAATTCAAGACACAAGTGAGGGTCCAATTAGGCCAAGTAATTCTTTACAACAAGGTTTTATTTATTCTTTTCTTTGATGCCCCCCAAAACATTAGAGATGTTCATCTTCTTTTACTTGTAATGGTTTTTCTTTTGAATCCAAACGAGCATTTGTGTTACAGGATAGCCACCTGATGGACACGCAATGCTGAGTTCTGGCATTAGGAGTGATGCACCAATACATGGGAGGGCAGCACTGGCCGCCACCTAACCATCAGTACTTCAGGAGTCTCAGGCTGGCATAGCAGGGCATCAACCCATAAGGATGCACCTCTTAGGGCTTGACTCTCACATGTCTTAGGGTGCAGGTGGCAGCATTTGTACAGCCTGAGGCAGAGCACCCAAGTTCCATCGTGATCCCATCTTAAATGCTAATCTTCTAAAAGTAAATCAAGGAGGGAATGACCTGGCCTGAGGTCCCACAGGACAGAGGTTATGAACTGGACACCCTGTCATCTACCTCCTTCTAGTGATATCCCTCGAGCTCAGTACCAGTGTACCATGAGCTTTGAAAAGTATTTCTGATAAAACTCATCCCTTGTCCCATTCACCAGCTCTTCTTCCTCTCATGATGCTTATATTACTCAGAGAGCAAATGTAACCTCTCCATTATCAGCTCTACTCTACTAAGAATCACTGAAATCACAGATTACCTTTGAGCTGATTTAAAGCAATACCCTCCTTTTTATCTCTATAGATGTGGAAAAGATTTTCAAGAATCTACCAATCTTCTGAAGACACAAGGTGAGTTTAATGGAAAGAACCTCTTTGAATTCAGTATCATGCTAGAGAGTTTACTCATGATTTAAGTAAAAGGAGAATTGAAGGTTATGTAACTCTAAGCCTCTAAGCCTCTAAGTTTCTTCTGGGACTTGCTAATTTCTTATACCTCTATCTCATCTTTGTTCTACAGTTTGTCTTCCTACCCTGTCCAGTTGTCTTAGCTATAAAATACCAAACATACTTAGTACACTAAATGTTTCTCCATTTGTTTTCATGGGTGAGCTTCAAATCCTGGACTCAGTTTGGGTGGACTTGGACTTCCATAATATCACCAACATGGAAGTTTCCCTGCAATTACAGCACTTAAGGTGGCTTTTGTATAAATTTTGGCTTATTTGCGAAACCCTAGGATCTAAAAACACTGACTAAAGTTCAGCCCACAAGCTAAGTATATATTCCCATTGGTAGACATTAAAATTCAATCTTCATTTTTACTAAATCCACTAGGATCCGCCTTATGTTAAACAACTTCATATCAAATGTAACTAAGACCAGAACTTCTGTATACTTTAGTTGGCAGTTAGATTATCTTGTTTAGCTCTCATTCCACATTACCTTTATTTTAAAAGTTAATTAATGGCACTTTGAAATTTTGGATTTTTTTCTTATCACATATTTGGAATGTGTTTTACTTGGTCATCCCTTATACATACTTTAACATACTTGCTTTAAGTGGTGTTCTTATGCAGTTTAGGTCCTTGCCGTAAGAAATCAGAATGCTGGAAAGAAAACAATCAAGTCATCAAATAAGCTCAAATTCAGACATGGAAGAAATGGACCAATTTAGTATTGTTTTCAGTTTTGGGGCCATATTCTGGATAAACTGAAAAGGAAGGTACAGTGACTGGTACAAGTTGAAGTACATGCTTCCAGAACAAAGCGAACAACCCATTCTTATCTCTAATAAATTTTCAGAACAAAAAGAGGACGGAAAGGTTCACTCAGAGTTTCAGTGCTGGGCTGGAGACGATTCCTGGTTGAGGATTTATAGTATTTCTGATTATTTGATCCATGGCTGAGATAAGTGTCCACAAAGAAAATGATACAAAGAAGGGAAGCTTGTAGTATAAAAACTTGTTTTCCTTCCTGGATTAAAGAAAAAAGTCTAAGCTATTATATAAATTACAGACCTAACAAGGAAAGAAGGGCAAATGGAAAGAAGAGAATGTGAAATTAAATCTTAGACTGTTTCCACTAAATATGAAGTTACTTCAAAAAAATTAAATTCTTACAGCAGTGACAAGAATTTTACAGGTCTCTTATGGGATATAAGACAGTTTTTCTAGATTAATTTCTGGAGATTAAGTGCTTTAACTTGTACATTACTAACTTACAAACATTTATCATAACCACAAACTAGCCCAAGTAATAGTATTTCAGTTTTCCCAACAAGGGAAAGAAAATGGATGTAATACCCTTGCTGAAGGCACCAATTAGTACACAAGGCTGGAATATAATTTATTTTTTGACTTTCTATAATTTATCAAATTACCTTATTATAATTATCAAATTACTTCATTATTTAAAAAATTACCTTATTATTGATATAATAAATTTTTGTTTGTTGGTTAAAGGTGTCCTGAAAAAATTCTATTCTATTGTTTCCTTGGCTTTCATTGATGTTTTGGGGGGCAGTTTTCTTTTGTTATAAATCTAAGTTATATTTTGAGTCTCTAGGAAGAGAAGAGACAGAGACACACATAGGGACAGAGCCAGAGGTCTGCTTATTGAAACAGAAAATGAACAGCAGACCAGAGGAAAGGAAAGTACTGTAGCTTCAGAGTTTTACTCAACTATGGTAACATTAAACTGCCAGAAATTAATCCCTTAAATAAAAGCATGTTCAGAGCACTGAAGAGCATAGAGTTACCCTTCTTTGTGTTCCTAGAGCAGGTCTGTTACAAAAACCTCAGGCATTCAAATGCACAAAAATCTTTAAGAATAAATATAAATTCTTGTGCCTCTTTCTACCTGACCTAGTCAGCTCTCATAGCTCAAGAAAAAAGAATTCAAACCTCAGGAACGTATTTACATAGTATCATGGCTTATTATAAGTCTCTTTTTGCATTCAGCAAGTCAAGATATTAATGCTCCTACTTAAAGAGTGGAAGGGTGGAAGAAAGGAAAACTATAAAAATAGAAGGGTGAGACCCTTCTGAGCTGAGACCCCAGCCTCACTAGCCATTCCTCTAGACATTTTTGTGAACCTCATTCATGCTTGAATTGGTTTGGATCTTTTTCATAGAATGCTTTTTGAAACCTCCAGGATATGTGGGGATAATTTGTGAATCTATTCATTTTGACTTGGTGTGAGCTCAGTGGCATGTATATAAGCCCCCAGAAGCTCAAAGTAAAAAGAAAAAAAAATTCAAGGAAATGAAAAAAATTGCCTAGAAATCAAAGACTTAACAAAGTCTTTTCCTAGCTCTTTGTTTTGTTATGTAGTACATCTTTGCACTTTGGGTGAGTTGCAACACATGGAAACTGACAAAATACTCAAGTGGTCTGTGTCCACGAGTAAGTCTTCTCTTTGTGGCCCCAGAGTCAACGGGGGGGCAGGAGTCACTGACTCCTTCTCTGTGTGGGGTGTACCCGATGTGCTGGGTAGTTCAGAGAGGAAAAAAATAGAAAAAGCTACTAATAACTGCAGTGCTTAATAATGTGGGGTCTCTTTTGATCACCTTCATGGAAAAGTTAGGTTTTAACCCCTGAGTTAAAATAAGCATCTCAATGTGAAGTTATTTAAAGATAAATTGTCCAAACTTGGCTGTGATTCCTTAGAGTTTCTTGTTTGGATTTAATCCATCAGTTCTGATTGACCATGCACAAGGTACCCAATTGGCCCACTTCTTCCTTCTTTCCTGTATCATAAAGTCCTCTCCTGCTCCTCCTGGACAGTAATCAGTGATTGCTCTGGATTGAGGGAGGAAGAAGACAGGCTGACTGAGACAGCTGGTGGGAAAGAGTCCTCCAAGGACTCTCTTCACCAGATTTTTGGAATATATTAACCTCAAGCCTTGGAAGGTCTCAAAACATAACAGGTGAGACACTGATTAACAAAAGTAGCAGCAAAATTTCCTTAACCTTCCATTTTTACAAAATCTTTGCAAGGTAGGAAATTCTGCTTCTCTTCTGCTGTACATTCATTCTCTTAACATACAATCTGTGATAACCAGGCTAAGAAATGATTCCCTTAACTTGTCCCTAGTTCTAGCCACTGAAGAAATACTGTGCCCAAAAAATGAAATGGGTGTAATAAAAAAATAGAATCTCTTTTAAAAAATCAAAATCATGTTAAAATTTTGTCCTCCTATGCCAAGTGAGACCTAATTTCTCTGTAGGGAGATTTTACAGAAAGTGTGGACAGTTCGTGGACACCTTAAATCTTATTTCAACTCATCTTGTGAAGACCATCTGGCACATTCCAGGCCATATTTCATAGAATGCAGCATTTACTAATAGCAGAGAATATGGGAAAAATAGGCAGGCCAGCAAGTAAGCTTGGGTTGGGTGAATTAAACTGTCTGGGGAGTTGGGTCTGTGCTAGCATGCAGCAGAACAAAGGCTGGGATACGAGATTTGAGGGCACTCTAGGTCATCTTGTAGGTTGTAGGGGACAGGTGGGGGTGGATGTGTGCAGGAGAGACACTGGCTAAGTGGTAGAATATGAGGTCTTCTGTTTGTAGCCTCAGAGGCAAGGGAAGGTGAAATCCAGAACATTTGGAATCATCTTCCAGACAATATTTTGGTGCTTTCAGTACTGTATGGGATCGTGAATAGTATGAAGACTGGCACTGAAATAGATTTCTCAGCTGGAAAAAAGGCACAGCCTTCTGTTACACAAGTGTTTTCATGGCTCATATGGAGCCCACAGGATGCTAGAGGCTGCATTGACCTTGGATCCCAATGCACCTTGGCCAAACCCCCTCCTCCCACGTGTGCTGGCATAGTCTTTCTGCTTTCCCACCCTGTCTGTCTAGATTCTTGGATGAAGAGAGGGATACTGAACACAAACTAGCCATGACATCTTCCTGTCTTGGCATCTCTACCTTCAGTGTCTTTTTTCCTTTTGACTCTTGTTCACTTTCCCTTGTTTTGAGGAGTTGAAAACTAATGTTAACAAGGGAGACTGGACATCTGACTAAAGAATGTTCTTGGGGGCCTGTAGTGCTCAATTTTATCATGCATATGTCACAAGATACAGTTGTAATTCTTACTGCAAAGAGAATAATGACTTTTGAGATCTAAACAAGGGCGTCTTTTCAAGGGAAAGAGATACAACCTCATATTGATGAAAGGAAGTCCCGATGGGCTTCAAAGGGGAAAGTTGATATTCACGTTTGTTTATTCCAAGACAGTAGGAAACCAAAGATGATTAGGATAAGTTTGTGTCTTAACAGAAAATTCTTTTATTTTCTTAATAGAAAGGTAGGTGCAAGCTAAGAGAAAAGAAACCCAATTTCTTAATCAAGGGAAGTTGAATAGAAATAGGTTCATAATTTCATTAACACTAGAAAAACCAGGTGGTTGCATCTGCAGCATGTTACAATGCTTTATTCAGGACTCAAGTGTTTGTGTGTTCAAGGAGTTCAGATATGCAAGGAGGCTTCCTGGCACAGTAAATTTGGTATTCAGACTATTGGTGTAGGCAAATTCCATTTTTGATAATGGTTCTGCCAGCCCACATTTCTCCTATTGTTGAAAGGGCATAAAATACTGAAATTCACTTTCTCCAAATACTATCTAACAGCCTCACTGGCTCAGCATAGTCACTATGTTGTGGGCCTTTCCCTAAGGAAAGTTCTGTGTCCAAGGTGGAGGAAAGCAAATCTGTGCACACAAAGCAGGCCATAGCAGCACTTTGGCATGAAATCAGACTGAGCAGAAAAAAACCTTTAAAACAATGCCAGGCCCAGCATCGGAGTCTTATGTAATGATCATGCTTGTAAGGATCATTTCTAGTTGATCTCAAGCACACATGTGCTGTGTGGGTGAGGAAAATGAAGACAGAAGAGGGACTGAGAGAAGGAGACCTGTGTCTGCCACTCTGGCCTCCTGTCCTGGGATTACTTTGGTTTGGGGCTGACCATGGGTCATGAAACTCCATCAACATCTAGAAGAGAAGGCAGTCCATGACAGATGGTTCTCCAGCCACACGGTTGAATTAGGCTTTTCAGAGCTGAGGCAGATATGCCATATTTCTATTTTAATAGGGGTTGAGGGGATGACAAAAAAAAAGAAAACCAACTTCATAGAAAAGAGAAGTACCTTCTAAGAAAAAGAACTGCTCCTATCCAAGAGTTTCAGAGGACTCTGAGCTGGAGGAGGATAAAAGGAGCATCTATCTGCTGAGCTCTCAGTGCAGGGTCCTCAGGTCATCCTCTGCCAAGGTCTTGTTTGGCAGGCTGGGGAAAGAGGACCCTGCCTGACACCCCATTCCAGGGCATCCACTTGTGTACTGTGATGGTACTAGGGAGAGGCTGAGGGCCATCTGCATTGCCACCAGACACAGATGGTGACATGTCCCACAGAATGGGACCATCCACTGGATAGTGAAGCAGCACTAACTGACCAAGCAAAGGCTCTCTGATTCTTAGCACTGCTCTGCTTGGCCTGAGGCTGTCTTATGCCCAGATTTTACTCTGGGGAGGGGTGAAGCCCAGTCCTGGCCCAGGGGACATTCAGGACAAGTACACCCCATTGGAGCCCACTTTGCTAGAAGGAGCAGCCCAGGTTGAGGCTGAGGTATGTTTACTAATATCTTAAAGCATCCTGTCAACGGATCCTCAACCCCGAACCAGTTGCAGACACTGCAGACCCGTCATGGGGCCTCTACCATGGGAAGTGCTCAGTCAGCTCAGACACCCTCACTGAACTGTCTGTCAGCCTTTCCCATCTTTGTAGGAGTTTGGCCATTGAGCATGGCCTCCTAAAATCCACATGCTCTGTTCTCTCATGGGAGTGGCAGGAAAGTCTGGTCTCTGGCATGTGGCTTCACTGAGCCAAGCTCAGCACTCGCTCGGCTGCTGCACAGGGGCCCTTCTGCCTCCAGCCCAGAGTATGGCTGACATGAGCTAGAATGTGCTGGTACCAACACTGAGTTACTTCTATGCTGGGTGGAAAGTGGATTCTACCATGAGTTCTTTAGATTACCTCTACTCTTGGGGTTTCCCCATGACCAGCATCTAAACGGTCAATGCTGGAACAGCATAGGCCTCCTATACTATGTCGGAACTCTATGTAGGATGGTGCCCTGGCCAGAGGTGTTGGCTGATCTTACCTGAACCACAGGCACCTCTGTGGGCCCTGGCGACTGCCTTTACTCATCCTAACTACTGTAGTATCTACTATGAGGGTGCAGGACCTGGCACTGTACCACCAGCACTGCCTATTCTGTTTCTTTGGCCCTCACCTCCATGGTACGGCTGCTAGGCTATGGCTTTTCTCACTCAGACCAGCCCTTGCTGCTGCGGCCACAGCATCTTGACTCCTTCTGCTTCAGCCCTTTCTTGCCTCCCTGCCTCCCACCCTTGGTGCCCAACACTCCTGACTTTGCTTGTGCTTCTCTGGGGGCAGCAAGCCACAGGATAACACATGAGATGCTACTGCGTTCGCCCTGATGGCAGTGTGCCGGCTGAGCTTGGGAGAGAGCCGGTGGGGAGGAGATTGCTCTCCAATAGTCAGTCTCCACTGTTCCCCAGGTAAAAGCCAGAACATCCTCCAGGCTGCTCAAGGCAATGAGTACAGACACAGGCCAGCCAGATCCCTCCACAGGTTATAGAAAAGTGGCAAGGGGTAAGGGAAGGCAAGCCACCCTCGTGTCCCTTCTCCCATGGGAATAACCCTCCAGATTTCTGTGTTTTCTTTCCCCAGCAAAGAGGCAGAACTATGGCAGTGCCTGTCTTGCAAAGGGAAATAAAGCAGTTTGGTGGGTGTGACTGGTTTTCCATTTGTCCTTGGCTTCCTCTTCTCTGATAATGCACGGAGTTTTTCTATCCTCCTCCTCCCTCTTCCTCCCTCCCCGGGCCGCACTGGCTTCCCAATTCGGTCTTGGTTTTCTCCCACTGAGAGAAGAGCATGCATCGGAGGGGGGAGCAGCCTCTAGCACTTGTCGTCTTCTTCTGTGTCACTCAGAAGGTCGCTGACAGCTCCACACATCATGCCGGGCCCAGGCCCCCCACGCCTCCGTCGCCGATAGTGCCCATTGGGCATCTGCCAGCTGTGCCGCAGGGGTGGGGCTGAGCCGATGGTGTTGGACCGGCCCAGGCTTGTTGCTACAGCCGCTTCGAAGGTGAGTGTCTCCTCCTCACCACAGTCCGAGGCGTGGGAGTCTTCATGCAAGGCCAGGTAGGGCTCGGAAATGTAGCGCTGTGGGGAAGAGTGCTGGCCCTGATGCGGGTGAGGGGAATTGGAAGACTCGGTCAGGCAAGCATTGTTGCTCTCTAGTGCTTGGGAGGTCAGAGGGGATCCACCCTCACTTCCATCAGCTGGTGGAGAGATGCTGCCAGCATGTCGCATCAGGGAACTGTAGGAAAGGAGGGGCCGAGGCTTTGGTGGGACAGGTGGGAGCTGCCGCCGACTTCTTCTTGGGGTGCTGGTGTCAGAAACGGAGGGGATGGAGCTTTCACTCAGGGAACCTGCTCCCTGCATGGCAGGAGAAACATGGAGTGTGAGCCTGTTCTTGCATGAGTCCCACTTGGGGCTTGTTATGACACCTGATCCCTTCCATAGGGGGGCCCTGGAGTCCTGGAGAGGGAGCCCCATATACTAGTCACATCCCCCTGGGAGAAGGGGTCTAAGGAGACTAAGGAGTCACGCTCTCCACATGTAGAAGCATCTCTGTGGCTGATGAAGGTCTGGAGGAAGCACTGAGGTTTCACCTCCCTCATGAGATACTAGCTGTTGCTTTGGCTCCTTGGGACAAACGATTTGGAAGCTATATGTCCAAAGTAAGTGGTATAGAGAAACAAAGACATTAAACTTTTGCAGGAGACAACCCTATGAACGCGGAGCATTATTAAAGCTCCAGAGTTGCTCTATCTGGGAATTTGTGGGAAGAAGGTTCTAAGGGAACTATATCATCTTTCCTTAACCTTTATTTTTGCTTCTGTCTTCAGTGGCTTTCTGATGTAAGCCGAAATCCCCAACACTTATTTGTTGGCTCAGGCCTCATTTGACCTGCTCACCTAGTTGTAAGGGTATCTGGTCCATTTACCTAGGTTGGTAAATGGACTCCAGGATAATGCTTTTTAGGGTGTGTGTGACCTGTGGACTACTTGCTTAAAACTTCCTAGGTGGGGATTTCAATGCAGATTTCTGGGTCTCACTTTTAGCTAAAATCCTTGAGGTTCTAGGAATGTAGTGATAGAAAGCTCTGTAGGCAATTCTGTTCTGCAGTAATGGCTGGCCTAAAAGGTAAATTTCTCTACTATTTACTTATCTAAAATCTGTCCTTGCCACCCCTTCTTTTCCCAGATGACCATTCCTGCTCAATGGGTCTCCCCATCTGAGCCAGAGCCCTGACTAGGACTAGAAGTGAGTGGTAACACTGGGCTGAGGAACATTTTCATAAGGCTGATATTTCTTAGGCATTGGCTGGGGTTTCAGCAAAATGCTGGAAGGAGGACTAGGTACAACAGCACATGCCTATATGCCAAAGCACGAGGATTACAGGAGACACATGGTGCTTCTCTTGGGATGGCTGGACAGCAGGTAAACCAAGTGAAATTGATCTGACTTGTGAATCATCATCTTCATTAATACTAAGGATCACAGGAGACAAAGCTTTCTGGCTAAAGCTTACCTACCAATTCTGGATGGATTTGTACCACTGAAACATGAGGACTGGAATGGAATGACCTCAGGACTTGATCACATTTGTTTGGGGGAAAATCTTGGTTTCTATGAATTCACATCTCTTCTGAATTTGTAAGCACAGAGCAGTTAACCTCTACGCCCACTGGGTTGATGTACTATGGATCTTTGTGGGTGTTGAAACAACCTGCAAGATGCCTATGTTCTGCTGCCCGTGTCTCAGTCCTCTCCTTTCTGTCCTATCGGAGGCTCAACCTCCTCATCATGCTCACCTGTCTGTTGGGTGTCTGTGATCTGCCTTCACTGGGTGACCTGGACTGATGGCGCTCTGGGGAGTCCCAATCAGCCTGAGTCCCTCGCTCCTCAGAATTGCAACGGGAGACATCAGGAGAGAGAAGATGCTTTCGCTCTTTGGATCGTCCTCGCTCCCTGCCCCCTGAGCGATGGGTGTCAGACTTGTGGCCTGTGGAGATGACAAAAACAACTAGTTATGCTCAGCTACCTCAAGATGCTGAAACTAAACTCACCGGGTGAGGCATGCCAACCTGGGATTGGGCCCCCTTATGATCTGTATGTGTTCTACAAAATTCAGTGTAGAACCCTAATTCTCATTCAAATGGTGATAGGAGATGAGGCCTCCCAGAGACATTAAGTCACGTGGGTGGAGTCCTTATGATGAGATAAATGCCCAGACAAGAGCTGGCTTCACTTCTGCTCTCCATCATGAGGGGACACCCTGAAAAGATGGTTATCTGCCCACAAGGAAGAGGGACCTCACCAGACACCGTATCTGTTGTTACCTTGACCTTTGATATTCTGGCTTCCAGAACTGTGGCAAATAAATGTTTGTTATTTAAGCCACTTAGTTTGTGGTATCTTTGCAGTAGCCTGAACTAAGACAAGTCCCTAAAGAATCTTGACTTCTCCAGGTTGAAACAGACTAATGTTTTTTTAACCTTTTTAAAACTTTGTATTACTATAACTCTTTTTTCTTAGAAAAAATATTTAACAAATATATAATATATATAACACAAATTATGTATATATATATATATATATATATATATATATATATATATATAAAATAATTCCAGGAAAAATACTATTTGGGTTGAAGGGTAGTTGACGGCAGCTCAGTTCCCCACCCCAAAGGGACCTCTAAAACATTCCTGTGAAATCTCAAAGGTTTTGCAGAAGACTACTTGAAAACCTCAATTCTCAATTGATTATATCAGTTCTATACTCCAGAAGGAAGGAATTACGTTGCATTTATAATGAATACTGGTTCTTGATCTTTCATAAGATATTAGCCTAATATGGGAAACTGCTATGGTAAAAAGCATTCTTTGCTCACTTTCTTAAACCCTTGCCTGTATTTATCTAGCTTCTGTTGCAGTCATCTTCAGTCTCTGCCAGAACAAGCCCATTGGGGTAGGAGTCCACTGCCCAGCCAGCTGGCTGCACTGCGGTAGCCCCTGGAGACCACCTCACCTGAGTCCGAGTTCAGGCGGTGGGCTGACAGCCGCAGAGAGGAGTGGTAACTACGGCGTCGAGACTTGTAGGTATTTTCACTGCTTCGCTCCATGGAGAATTCCTCCAGCCACGAGGAATTTGAACGTTTATCCCGAATGGTAGAAAATGAACGTCTCATGGAGCTAGGATCTGTCACCACCTGGAAATATGAGTCCCAGAGGAATACAGGTTCTGGATTAATTATTTCTCAAAGTGCTGAGGTGGGACTAAGACTTCTGAGAACTGCAAATTGGAACACTGGGAAGTAGTAACCACTCTTGAATTCCTGTGCTCAAACCTTAGCTAGAGAAGCTGATCTAGAAAGTTTCCTCATATTATGCTAACATAGACCCTGAAACTGGTCTAGCGTCTTCTCTTTGTGCTTAAGAATGCAAAGATCTGAGTGTCCTGGGGCAAAGCCCAGCAGAACGCAGGCAGGCATTGCGCAAATGTCCACAGAGCCATCTACCACAGGGGCTCAGTCAGGACTTGTTGCAAGTAGTGAGCCATTTGGAAAGATTTGAGGGCAGTTATTAAAAAGCGTACACTGTGAAAGAAGCATAGCTTTGCCTTTAATGTTTTCCCCCCTCACCTATGAAGTCCTGCCTACCAATGCTACGGTCTAGGAGAGCTTGCAGTTTAACAACCACATTGCTCTCCTTTACTAGCGCTCTTCCCCTGCTCCACCTTAAATTCTGGCATTTTGATTTGCCACAGATGTTAAAACAGATTGACAAAAACTTCTTGTCTCTGTCAAAACCTGATGTAAGACAGACAGACAAAAAGAAGCCAGGAAAACAGACAAAGAAATGAGGCGTGGCCTGCACTGGTTAAGACAGTCCTGACATAGAGCTGTGTGTATATATACATAACTGCATAAATGCTAGAGGAGCCAGAAAAGAAGAAGAAGATAGGAAAATACGCAGAAAATCCTGGATAATATTCTTTGTTTGGCTGGTTCAGTCTTGAGAATGCTTATCCCTGCAAGAGGGAGTTATGGCATGGTGCTGATTTAACCTCCTGAGGTCAAGGATTCACTGAAAATACACAATAGAGGAATGTACACTAACACAGAAGGCCCACAAGCCAGGTTTTGTTTATAGTGAAAGAGTGAGGGCAAGTCCAGTGCTCACCTGAAAATATCGAGTAACCCATCTACAAAAGCCCAGGATGCCACTGCATAAGGTAAGTGGTGGTTGCTTTTTACCTGGGGATCCATAGTCAGACGTGGCATAGAGGATGCCCTCCCAGATCCCGCATGCTCCTGGGTATCCGAAGGAAGGTAGATGCCATGGTTAGAGGACTGCACGCTTTTTAATTCACTAACCTCTGGCTCCTGGAAATAAACACACAGCCAAGCTTGTGGAACTTGGTTCCATCTCATTGTTTCTCACCTCTAGTGGAGGATTTTGCCTCCTCAGGAATGGCTCTCAGAAGGGCCACTGGCATCTTCAAGGTCTCAAGTATGTGTGTATATAGTATAAGTTTATGAATACATGTGTGGTATACTAGATATCCCATATAGAAAGCTCTATCTGGGACTGAGACGTCAAGGGCACCTTTTTTATTACAAAGCATTGCTTCAGATATTATAGCTTTGTGAATATTGTAGATGTGAGGTTTACCTTGTGAGAGATCTTAATGTTGGGTTTGTTATTTTAAGCTGAGGAAGGTTTTTATCTATTAAATAGGAACCAAGATTATAAAGGAAGTCACTTATTATGTGATACCAAATTTATCTTCTCAAACTTTAAAATGCATGACTTTATTAGGTAAGAGTTTTTTAATTATTGAAATCATCCAAAAATGTGGTGGGTGGCCATCTGTCAGAATATTCCAGACTTGCAGAGTCCAATAGAAACATAATGCAAACCACTTACATAATTTAAAATTTCTAGTAGGTACATTTTAATAACATATTTTAACCCAATCTATCTAAATATTATCACAATAAATATAAAAATTTATAAGATATTTTACGCTTTATTGGAATTTATCACATCTCGAGTGCTAAAAGGCCAGTAATGTCTACTATATTGGACAGTGTCCCTGATAGAAGACTGCACAGGAAACTAAATTTCCACCAAACTCTTTTGTTATTTTCCGTGATAAAGAATGTCAGTTTGGAAGTTGTACATACTCTACAAAGACGGTTAGTGCCACCGCTTAAATAATAGAGCTGACTTGGAGATTTGGACATGGGCCACCCAACAAAGAAGTTTAACAATACCTTGGGTACCTAGAGATTGTACTAGAAAACAGTCATTTTCTATTTAGGAAATGATATCTTAGAGATGGATGTATGAGTAGGGCATTACCCAAAGGAAATGTTGTCTGAGACAACCCACCCCACCTTCGTGATCCTTTAGCTGTGTGGCTCTGATGTGAATGAGAAGAGAGCCTTCCCCAGATGTGACATGGGTGCTTGAGGGAGTGACAGTGCTTGCAGTCAATGCTTTATGTGGCACACAGTTCTGACTCCAAACAGACAAAGTAACAACACTGTAGTCTACGGGTGTCAAAGGTGGTGCAAGACACACACTCCATATGCACACACACAAATTGTGGCCACGCCTCAAGATGTGAAGCAGGGACCCTGAGGGACCTGGAGAAGTACACAGTGGTGAGTGTGTAGCATGGCTGACACCTGAACTAAATTACAGACACCAGCACTGACAACGAAATGAACACATATTGAAAAAATCCTGGCACTAGAGCTCAGCTTTGGGGAACCTGCAGAAATGATGAGGTAATAAAAGTCTCCCTGGAGGAAAAAAAGAACATATTATTGAGTTTTTTTTTTTTCCTCAACAGACACATCACCGAGCAAACAAGCTGTAAAATTCAGAGAAGCCCTTTTAAGAATTAAACTATCTGTCGCTATTGGTCCCTAGACATTGGTGCTAACTTCCTCAGATGGGAAGACAGGGAATTACTCCAAGAAATCCTACCCACCTCACCAAGAACATCCTCAGGCAATGTCTTATGCACCAGCAGGATCTGGCTTAGCTTCCTCCCCAACAAAATCATTCATGCTTCCCTGCCTCAGCAGTCATAGGAGACACAATACCCATTTGAGCTATGCAAGTGTTTTTTCTCTCGCAGGGGTACCCATTCCATCACACAGGCTCTATCAAAGCAGGCCATACTCACTGTACAATATCCATTGGAATGGCTCTAGGATATATAGTAGCAGTGGGAGGGACCAAGAGGGAAATGAAGGGGACAGAAAAACCACAGATGAATTGAAGTGATATGGGGCTAGCCATCTGTACAGCTATCTTTTGCAAAGGTTGAGTTTTGTCTTGTTTGGTTTTTTTTTTTTTTTTTTGGTTTTGGTTTGTTTTTTTCCTGGTCTAATTAAGTTTGAGAGGGAATTGAACTCAGGGGCTCCTGACCTACAAATTATGGTAAAGTAGATTAGCTTTAGGAATCACATGTTTAGTTTTGTATTAGCAAAACTAAAACTTTGATCTTTCCTCTTCTTTTCAAGTTTTAACTTGACTGTATAGATATCTCAGCAATTTCACCACCTATGCTAATTAAAAAAAAAACTCATTTTGGCTCAGGACATGACTTTAAGGACCTGCTACAGTGTATCTGAACTTGTAGAATTTTGCCTGAATCTACACAGAGCAGAGGTAGTAGTCTTCTGAACCTGCTAGCAGCCAGTTAGTCACTGTAGCAGATGCTGCCACTACGTGCTAGAAGGGGCAGGCTTCACTCAGGGCAGGCTGGAGCTATCCAGCATCCCCACAGGCAGCCCCTGGTATACTATGCTACATGGTTGATGCCACTCATTCTATGAGAATTTATCTTACAGCTTCCTGTCAAAGGAAAGATTTTATATGTGGCTTCTGCTCCTGCATTTGATGCCCAAGAACATAAACTATAAGGGCATGGCTTGAAGAAACGTAAGTAATGCAGAAGGGAAGTGGTCCTGGTCAGTAGAATAAACATTCTCAGAGAACATGAGAAAGTGGCCTAGGAAAAGGGTGAAGACAGACAATTTCTAGGGTAAGTGGTGTAAAAGCTTTTCCTGATCAATGATGGCTATGAAATCAAATTTGAAACTAAGAATGAGAGGAATCAGGAAACCAAGGAAGTATTGTTTTTTAGACCATATAACTCATCCATTCACCAGAGATTGCTGTTCCTGGAATTGTCCATCATCAGCTGGGTCCATACAAGCCAACTGGAATATTTCCTGAGGGGAGAGTGGACTCATGGAAGGGTATCCACTCCGGCCGCTCCTGAAAAGCAATGTCAAATTCAGAGGTAATGAGAGTTTCAGGGAGAAATAGTCATGTCAGAGCTGCCTCTAACCATTCCCATTCCAAGCAAGACCTCCATCCCAGCAAGGGCAGCACCCTTCACCCTCAGTTGGCTGACAAGTGGCTGACCCTAAATAGAAGCTTTAAAAGTATTGAGAAACTGGTGTTTCCAACTTGCATTTGCAGTCATTCATCATTCTGTTGGTGACTAGCATATCTGTGACAAGTGACATCATTTGTCATATTCATCCACTGGGAATACCAAAGCTAGATTATAAACCTGTTTTTGCTGTTTATGCCAGGACCTAAAACTGCCATCATATAAACAATGATAAGCTTGTTTTAACTACTAAGCAGTATTGGTCTTTAAAAATCTTTTCCACACTCTGAATAACATGGTCAACATCCCTCGTCAAACTAAACTCAACCCAATTCAATTCCATGACATTTACTGAAGAACTCTGTGTAGGGCATTGTGTCTTTTGGCCTGTGACCTGGGGAATGATTTTAGAGGTGATGTCGAGGAGATACAAATCTCTGGGTTAATGACTATATTGGAGGAAATTTTAAATAGTGATGAGGTAATAAGACCCAAACAAAGTCTGCCAAATGTTTAGAGGGCTCAAAATGGAGAGCTGTTACAGTATGGTATCTTTAAGCCATACTGTTTGGTACTTTCCAATACTCTTAGATGATTAGATCTGCTAGACTTGTTGGAAGAAAAAGAGGCCTGACCTTTCCTAAGAATTTGGCACATGTTAGCATTACTGCCATCAGTATAGTAACAGCCACCATGTGTCTGATCAAGAATGCAGAATTAGCTCTTAAACCATGCAAAGAGTGTCACAGAGTAAGGTCTAGGAAGCAGCTCTATCAAAGGTGGCATATCTAGGAAGAGATGTGACACAGTTTCTCCCTTTGTCAGCCTAAAGAGAGTCATTCCATGGTGGAGTCAGTTCTAAGCGTGACTGCATCCAATAGAAAATTGAGGACATGAACAAGGCTTGCCAGTTACTTAAAAAATAATCCATAGGTGCAGTCTTACTAGATTAATGTCACAGGGCAAGATGCAAGTACCAGACAATTACCCAATCTGTCTCTTTGCTGCCTGTGATGGTTTCAGTTGAATCGCACAACTGCTACAGAGTCATCTGATACTGTAGTGAATGTTTCAATGTCAGCTCATCCTTGAAGTACCCTGTCCTAAAACCAGCTGGATGAGTGCTGCAAGTACAATAAAAGAAATGAGTCGCCCTTTCTCCTGTGGAGAACAGCTGTGGAGTCTTTAATAGGTGGAAAAGACCCACTATGATTTGAACATGTTCCCTAAAAGTTCATATAGGGCCTGTATGATTTGATAAAGTCCTGAGGGCAAGACATAATGATAGTAGTGACTATATAAGAAGAGGGAGAGAGACCTACGTAAGCAAGCTTGCTGTCTCACTGAGCAATGCCCTGCACCACAAGATGATCCAGCAAGAAGTCCCTATCAGGGTCTTGGATTTTGCAGCCTCCAGAAATGATAGTCAAATCACATTCTATTTTTAATAAACAACCCAGTTTCAGATATTTTGTTATAGCAACACAAAACAGACTGATAAAACTCTTAGAATCACTGAACAACTTCAAAGAGTTGAAATAATTTGAATCCAGAGTGATATCCTGTTTTAAAAACCTTGACAGGATTTTATCGTTTTTAGGATAAAGTCCAGAATCCAGCACATGGTCTCTCGCATCATCTAACCCCTGTCTCACCAGCTTCTCAGCTTCACTTTACCTTTTGCTCCCAGAATTCCACATACTCAACTTTTTTAGTTTCTTAAATATGCCAGGCTTTTTCTTTGTGGTCAAAAGTTCAATACAGGCTTTTTCAGAGAGCAGGACACTTCTCTCCAACTCCCCTGCCCTCTGTAAGTACTTTTCATGTAATTTTAAATTTTTTACCAAAAGTCACTTTCTTAGGAAATCTCTCGCTCCCACAACTGGACAGATTTCTCTCTTACTACCATTCATATCATGGTATATTTTTCCTAGAATTTATCATAATTAAATCACTAAATGACAAATTGCCTTCTTTCCTGTAGCTCTCCTGTTTTAATGTCTGGTTTGGACCTAGGTAGGTGCATGCTCACTGAGGGCGACTCTGCCTGCTATGCTCACTGTGGCAGCCTAGAGTAATCTCTATTGAAGCATACATGGTTCTAGCCACACAGATAGTCCCGAGAAACCAGCCTGCTGTTCCACCAGTGTCCACCCCTAAATTAAAGCTGCGACATGAGGGTCACCTCTGCTTCTTCCTTCCTCCTCACTCCATGTAGGCAACCAGTCACCAGATTCAATTCATATCTTTTCTGCCTGGCTCTTCTCATCCTGTTACTCCAGGACACTGTCATTGATCATTTCCACAACTGCAGTGACATGGTAAACAGTGTTCTTGTCCCTAGAATTGTTCCCCCACAATTCATTAAGTCTACACTGAATTCATGAATGGATTTTGAAAACCAAAATCTGATATGTTACTCTGAAACATAAAACCCAGTTATCCTAAGATAAAATCTAACTTCTTTATCTTGCTTTCGGTGCCATTCTAAGTCCCAGCCCA
Source organism: Cavia porcellus (assembly GCF_034190915.1). NCBI lineage: Eukaryota > Metazoa > Chordata > Mammalia > Rodentia > Caviidae > Cavia > Cavia porcellus. The sequence continues at coordinate 4,786,865 of NW_026947512.1, forward strand.
TGTAGCTCTCTCCAAAGGCATCTCTTGAACTCTCCTGCTACAAATATCCTACACATTTTTAAGTTCCTAAAACTTACCATACTCAGTGATCTCTAAGAGCTCGCCTTCGAGGCTCACTTGCATGTTATTTTCTTGGTGCTACTCCTCAAACCCTAAAACTAGGTGAGGGACTTCCATTACAGGGGACCCCCATAGCCTACCCTTTCACATTTTAATCCATGCTGCTCTTGCAAGTTCTGTGTCCAGATTTGTCTCAGTGAGGACTGTCTGTAATCATGTCTACTGATGTACCCACAGTGCCCAAGGCAGTGCATAGGCCATGTGAGTCATACTGGTAAAATCAATGAATAAATGAACTGGTAAACATGGAAGAGAAGCTCAAATGACTCCATGGTATGAGCCGATTTAGATGGCAAGTTCCAAGTCTGCTTTCTACTAGCTATCTGGCTTTGAGCAGCTTTTTCAACCTCCCAGTTTCCATTTCTTCATTTGTAAAAATGGTGATATTTATATACCTCCAGGGTATAGTGGCCTCTGTAATAAGAATGAAGTGAAATCAGGTAAATGGTATCGCTACAAGTATAACCCTTAGGGAAAGAATTCAGTAGTTGCTTGTCATGGTTTATGTGTGTGTCCCCCAGGCCTCATGAGTTTGCATTGTTCATATGTGATGGTTCATTGTCTAGTGCTTGGATTGATGGTGTCAGTGCTCCACCCACGTAGGGGTGGAGCCAGGATGTGATGTAATGGCAGGAAGAAGGTGTGTCTTCCGCTGTGGGCGGCCGCCATGAACTGTGGTCCAGCCATGCCTGCCTGTCTTGGAGCCAACTGAGTGTGGACTGAAACCTCCAAAAACTGTAAGAAATAAACCTTTCCTTTCCCCCGTTTGGACTTCAGGTATTTTGTCTCAGCAATGAGCATAAAGTAACTAAGACACTGCTGATTCTTTCCCCTTTCGCACTTAGCAATCATGACACCCGTGAAGGAATTGACACCTTTCAGCAGAACACTAGGCCTACTGGGAAGTGAGAACCACGAATCTGGGAAGTGATCATTCTTCAAAAGAGAACTACAATGGAGATGCTAGTACATTAAAACAAAAGGCAAGGGGCTGAGGATTTAGCTCAGCGGCATAAGCACCTGCCTTGCAAGCAGGTGGTCGTGAGTTCGATCCCTGGTACCGGTAAAAGAAAAAAGAAGGCAAAACCTTTTTTCTACTGCCATTTCACAGTGATCTCTCCTCTAAAGCTAACTGAAACACTAAACATGCTTAGTTTGCTTTTCTCTCGCCCAAGCTGAGTATCTGTTTTGAGATACTCACTTTCTAGAGAAAAATCATTCATCTCAGAGTATAATTTCTTGGACAATTTTAGGCAATGAGTTCCTAGTCTGCATAGTGCCCTGGGGGGCAGAATGAAGCAAGAGGGCTGTGGAGCCGTTGGTTGTACTCACAGGCCTGAAACAGGGTCCTGCTGCAGATAAGGAAGAGCTTTGGCATTAGCAATGATCTCCTGAGGCAGAGATGAAGGCTCCATACGCTGGAACATGGGTGCATTTTTCTGCATAAAAATAAAATTGCTATGACTCGGTGGGGCCTGCTATAGAGAATATACAGCTTACCTGATTCTAAACATAAATAATACCTTGTTCGACTAGTTTAGTCTTTGATCTACTTGGTTTGTATTCCTCGTCACTAGAAAGTTCTTGGGACTTCTACCACACTGGCAGAATATTGTACTTCAGGGATGTAGAGTCCTTGGGGCTCCCCTTGGGAGTCCACATGACTCCTTGTGGTCCACCCACCCACAGCATGCTGTCACTGAGCTTCACCTGTTCTTCCAGCTGCTGTCTCTGCTTCTTTACTTTACTCTGTTTGTAGTAGTCCATGATCATCATTGCTGCATAGATTTTGCCCACAGTCAGGTCGGAGGCTAAAAACACAAACGTGGCTTGGTGGTGAACAAAGAGAAGACAGGTGGGAGAGAGCAGGGGCACCTCACAAGCTGTGTTATTCATTCTCTGAAGCAGGTGTGCACCCCCCATCACCCATTCATCCAGTGTGCATTGAGACTCTGAAGATACAAAATGACCAGGCCCCAAATCTATCCTTGAGTAGCTTACATATCCACCAGTGATGGTGATGATAGCAAACTGACAGAAAGCAACACATACTCCCTGCCATTCTAGATAGACGTCTATGTCTAACCAACAATACCTTCTTCCTAACTGCATAAAGGTTTGCTAAACAGTATTTTGTAGAAGGAAGGATCTACACACTCATAATTTTACTCACAATCACAATGACTGATCTTAAGAAACTGTTTTCAGTAAATTATAAGAGACTTAAAGAGTAGAAAATTTAGTTCCCTAATGATAAAAGCAACCTTCTTCTATCTCCTTGATTAGCCCAGGTTCTCCAAAAGATGTAGCCTTGGAATGCTGTGTTAGTGACAAGGACACTCAGGAGGAGACCCCACACCTTTGGGCATGGGCACAAGCAGATCCAGCATCTTCTGGGACAGGTGAGGCCAGATGGCTAGGGTTTCCTTTTGTAGTTCCGAGTCTAGCTGCTGTCTGTCTGCACCACCTAGAATAAAATACGTTATTAATAAATAAATTGGAAGAGAGACAGAAATAACATGGACTGAGGGAATAGATGGGGGCAGGAGCTGAATCAGCATGGCACCTTATTTTCTGAGACAAATCCTGGCACTTAGTGACAGTGGATCTTGCAATACCAGGTCTTTCTGCTGAGAAAGCAGAACACACTTCGGCTCCCACTTTCAGCAACTAAGGCATATTCTGCCACAGATCTGAGGCCCTGAAACCAAGATCAACTTCCTCATTGATTCTAAAAGCCTCTGTGGTACTCAGTGTATTCAAGGCGAAAATAAAAATTGCCACAAATAAGCCTTCCCTGCCTCCTAATAGTACATATATCATTCTTTCAGCCACCCTAACTCCATAGTCTCAATAATCTGATTTTTAAAAAGATCTGAATCAGGTAAGAGAGGGAAGGCTGAAGGTCTGTCTAGAAGGAATGAATCTTTTATTTCTTAGATCACTCAATTAGCAGTCAAGATGAGCAAAAGGATAGCCAGGCTCCCTCAGAAGCCTGCCGGAGAAGGCTTCTAAGACTTTAGAGAAAAGATGCCATATAGGAAAAAAATGACAATATTACATAAATATTCAATGAACAATTATTCTAGCATGCCAACTATATGCCACAGGCAGACTCATCCACTGATAAAACTGGAAAAATGCTCAGAGATGATCAAGTCATTTCTTTTCCACAGGGAAATGGCAAGTATTATTGTTACTAAGCCTGAGATGTTATATCAGAACCCCAATATTTGATTTCCAGGTATTGCATCTTTGCTTTCTTGGCTGGCTGCTTGCTGGTCCAAACAGCTCTGTCTTCTACCATCCTGCACAGGTTGTTCCATAAAGCCTCCCTTTACCTTTCCTTTTCCCCTTCCTGAGCTGACCTTTGGCAATTTTAATGTCCAGAGCTGTCCGGATCAGAGCCATAAGAGTGGAGGTGAAGTGGACGGTCATATCCTCAGCTACTGGCATGTTCATCAGGACCAACCTCTGTGTGAAAGAGAAAAAAGAAACAGCAGACCCCAAAAAAAAAAAAAATCAAAAGATACCTTGGTGAGAAGGGGAGAAAAGTTCAGAGGCCAAATGCATAGACAAAAAAGAAGGGCAAGGATTCCCCATCCCCTGGCCCAGCCCTGCTCCCCTGCTTCTCACTGAAGGCTCATTTGATGCTATTTTTTCTAGGAAATGATGCCAAATTCCAAGAGAAGAGGGTTCCCTAATCATTCTGTAGAACTCCCTCATGGGTAGTCCCAAGAATATCTCTGATAGGGATGGGAAGTGATTTCTAAAAGCAGTGGCTCAGGGAAAGGAGTCAGCTCTAGGAGGTGGCTTCATTCCCTGTTTTACGGCTGCATATTTTGACTTGTACCATGAACATCCCCAACTTGATGACAAGACAGTATGGGGTGGGGATTTCGCTTTGCTTATCTGACTTGAAAGATGCATCCTAGTGCCCCCTTTTTGAGTCTTTAGAAGATGAAATTTGCCAGCACATGATTGACATGCAGAAGTCCAACTTATCCAAAGGATGAGGTGGAGCAGGATGGACAGGGAGAGAGTGCAAACAGGCTCTAGGAAGAGGAGAGGGACAAGGAGAGTGGGGAAGAGAGTGAGAAAAGGGGGCACAGGCAGGAGCAGAGTGGGCAGGCCCTGTTCCCTTCACCCAGAGGAAGGGATCCAACTGAAATGGCCAAATCCACTTTCCAGAGAGTATCTTGCTTTTGGAATTCTTTACCTTTCTTCCCGATCCCTTATCCAGTTCTCCCACCAAGTTTTATCCCAGAACTGCAAAGAATTCAGGGCTATATTCTACCACCTGGTGCTTTTGGATGTGGCCATCATGAGTAAAAGGGATATAAGCCTGTAAGCTGTGCATAAGAAGCCGTATGCTGGGGTGAGATGAAAGTGTCTAAATGGCCACGGTCCGGGGAAATGCTCTCTGGAGCAGCACAATTTGGAGGAAGCAGGTGAATGGCCTCTGGCAGAACCACCAGCCGGGCAGGGAGTAAGTATGGTATCTCTTGCAAGGCAAGGTCTCTGATATGCAACTGGAACACCTTGCCTAGAGTGATTCCACGGATGTGATCTCTCAGGATGTAAGTGTAGTTTCTTGTTGGTATCTGAGTTCCATCTCTCCTACTTTCTAAATGCCCAAAGAAGTGGCAATATAACCATGATGTATTCCTAAGTGAATGAAAGTGCTCTCAATTCTGGATCACCTAACCACCAGAAGGGAATTATCAGCAATTATTAATAATGGGTGAGGAAAAATGCAGGCCCTAAAACTACGAGCAACTGAATAGCAGGTGACTCCTACTGTACCATACTTCTGTGAGTATGAGGGCCACACCTGTGCCGGGCTAGGAGGGACAGGTAATCCTGAATGCAATTTGTGCCAAATCAGAGCCTTTTCTCTTGAGAGTATTTCCAAGAGAACTGGATAATCAGGCAAGTGGGGAGGAAAGCTGCATTCCTCAACTTATCATGAAATCCAGGATACATTCCCCTTTTGTCCTTATTCCTTTTTTATGCCATGGGGAAAGAAATTTGTTAAAGAGTTTTCTTCTCTCCTCAAAATTTCTTCTGGAACCACGTTTATAGGAATTTGCGCATTATTTCCCTAATTTATCTGAGTGAAGGTGTTTCTTTTCAAATAATCTCTGATAGCTGTTTGGTTGGAGGCTTCCTTCTTCCCCATATATACTAAAGCCTTGGCCACCACTCTGCCTCCTCTAGAAGGAAACGCACCATTAAAGTGCCTTTCCAGGAATCCACTCACAAAAAGCCACACGCTTACAAAAACACAGAGTGACACAGAAAAAGCCCCGCGGTGAACAACACTACAAACCATTCCTGTGACCTTTAGGGACTTGGTGAACCTTTCTGACCCTCTGGTCTGATCATTTCCTTTTTCCTTATTCCCTCCTCCACCCCCACAGCATGGCTTCCTCCCATGTGCGGGCCTCCCCATGACTGGATCCCATTTCCTGCTGGTCTCTAGCCCAGAACAAAGGAAGGGGTGGTCTACCTTATATGCCACTTTGGAGGGACATCTCTTGCCGAGGCCTAGCGGTGGTGACATGAGAGTCAGCATTTCATACATCTCAGTGTAATGGATGCGGCCACTGCTCATGGGGGAGTGGTAAGTCAGGATGGGGACAGGGCAGGAGGGGTGGCAGGGGAAGGAGAAGGAAATTGGGGGAAGGATGCAGACAGGTAGGAAGGAAAACAGGCATTCCCAGAGAGCCAAAACAAAATAAATAATACAGAAAATAGGAGAAGAAAAACAAAACAAAATGGACAAACAGGAAAAGAATAGGAAACCTGTTAATCAAGGCAAATCATACATGTGACTCCATCCTGGTATGGATTTATATCACGCCCCACACAGACCCGGGAAAGGAGGTTGCAACCTTTGGTCCCTCTGACACTGTCAGGAGGCATTGATTGGGTTCTTGGTGAGTATTACCCTCACTTTCCTGCTTCCTTCGTGTATGCCCAGTAGGACACAAACTAATTTTCAATTCCCAGGGCTGTGCACGAGCGGTATAAACCGGATAGACGGTGCTCCAACCGTGGGTAGGAATTTCTGGTCCCAGCTGGGATTGGGGCACTGGCCTGAGAATCAGACCTCACTCTTCCCCTAAACCCACAGGCAGAACATCGTGTATCCCCCTCTGGTGTGTGTGTAGCAGAAGGCGGCGGCAGCTGGCTTCAAAAGTAGTGAGCTGAGGTTGCTTGTCTGATAAGAGTCGGCCCGTTGCTTCCACCTGGCTCTGTGGACAACAGTGCTCTTTATTCCCCAGCATGCACCAGGTCGATGGTATGCTGGGGACAGAAGAAACTAAACCAGGAGGAAGAGCATCTTGCATGCCATGCTACCCTCCCCAGCTCTCCCACATGCGGCTGCAGGTTTCACCAGGGTGGAGTTTAAAGAGTCTCAGCAGAGGCAGCTGTTCAGCCTCCTGAGTATGGAATCACCGTGTGACCACGCAAATCAGCTCTCTCCATTGCCCAGGCAGGTGTCCTTCCTGAGCCTATGTCTTCTTCCAGCCACCTGGACAGTGTTATGCCACAAGGAGCCCACACTTCCCTCCTGTGGCACCAGGAGAGGGCTCTTTGTCTAGCAGGTACATCCTTAGATGCGGGCTTGGTAGAGCCATTCAACACAGAAGTTTCCCACAATATGGCAGAGTTGGGAAAGAAATTCTTATGTGCCCCTGAACAATGTCCTTGATCTAACCAACAAAAAGAGACTTGGCAATTATGACTGCCCCCTCTCAACCATAATGGCAAGACTCTAAGGCAAGGAATCTGCTTGGTAGTCTTTGTCCTCTACTGATGCCATCCCGGACTCTTGAGTGCTAGCACATTCTCCAACACATCTCTTGAACTATGCCTCTTTTACATACTCTTGCCTGTTACCCTATTGTTTCACTTCTTCTCTGACCTACACCTCTTATAGTCACTTGTGGCCAAACTACCAGGCCTGGGAGGCTGGGCAGAGGTGAAGATGACTAGAATCATATTGTGATTCTTTATACGTGGGATAATGATGTCAATAGCTAAAATGGAGCTCCTCTGTCTCCAATGATGGGAAGCAGAACCCTACTGGATTAAAAAGATTATTGCATTCTCTGGAGGAGGGAGAGGATCCTCTGATTAAATGTACAGACTAAGATGGACTAGATTATGTGTGTGCGTGTGTGGGTACACACATATGTGAGTGTGTTCTTGTGAAGAAAAGTGGAATAGATCAAATTAACTTTTATATTACATCTTTAACTCTGTTCTGGCTTTCTCACAAAATGTGCCCTGCTTTCTGTTAACAGCTGCTGGTTCTGGAAGGGTTTGGACCTCTTTAAACTCAAAGGAAAGCAACATGAAGGTCCCCTCATGTGGCACAGTGGTGGTGGAGCAGAGGACGGAGAGGAGGGGTTGATGTGGCATCCCACCGAGGGCAGGACTGGGGGCTGGGAGGCAAACCTTGCAAGCCACCCTGTAGGGGCAGTTCTCTCCCAGGCCCAGAGGAGGCGAGATCACCCGCACTAATTTGTACATATCCTTATACGGGATCCTGCCGCTGTAAAGGAAGCAGAGGTGGGTTAATAGGATATTCAGAGAAGGATGGGAAAGAAATGAGAGCTTCTCCCTAAAACGGGCTGGAAGAAGTAAGAGCAGCTTCTTTGTTTGCGCCTGGCAAAGCCAAACAGCAAGTCCTTGGAGAATGATCATCTTGCCAAACTGTACTGCCCCAGTATTCTCAGGAGGAACACCCTGATACCTATCTCATCCACACCTGCTAGAAGCATCCACATCCCTGACTTTAGCAAGAATTCTAAGAACAAAGATCGCCAGTGAGCCCATGACCACTGTCCAGCACTATACTGGCCTGCCATAGAGTAGACAATGAAACTGTTTGCTCTTCACAGACACTGACTCCAGCCAGTTACTCAGATTGCCTCTCAGGAGAAATGGGAAATCAATGTCTTTCTGCAGACTGTAAGTGACAAATTTCCCATTAGGCTAATCAGCAAGGAGCCCAGTTGGCATGACAGAATTAACATGGCCTCAATTCCCTCGGTGACAGATTTTATGAATTCAGCTTGGGCAAGCTCTTCTTCCTTCAGAGCGAATCTGCTTGCATCCTTGTCCAGAAAGCAGGCTGAGAGAGAACCCAGAAGTATTCTCCTAGCCCCATTCCTGCCACCCAATATCCAACATGGACCCTGCCAGGATTCCAGAAAAACTGTGACCTCTCTTACCAATCCCATTTCCTAAGAGCCTGCTAGAGATTTCTAGCTTCCTGTGGAAGGTGTAGAATGAAATATTGATGAGTTTTCAGTGGCCAAAGCATTTTCACTCCAGGGTTCAGAACAAGGGATCCATGCCCAGGAATCTGCAGGCCTGAAACAGATAATGTTTTCACTGAAAATTGTAAATAAGTTGTCTCCACTGCTGAACATCTAGTCCTCACTGACAGCTACATCAAGGCGAGTGCCTCGCTCCATCTTCACCCTTTCTAGCCTTCTCTTGATTTGAGTGCCGATTCTTTCTATTCTCCAGGATAGCAGCTCACCAGTACCTTCACAGCTTGCAGCTCTTCAGGGAAGGTAACTTTATCCATGTTCTTCTAGTTTGCTTCTTGGTGAGGTTAGGAAATAGGTGACTTATTAGTGGATATATAATGGTGTTCTATGATTTGTATAGTCCTTGTTTAGAAGACATTGACTCACTATCCTGGTGTCCTGCCACCTTCCTTTTACCACTGAGAAAGCAAATGAAATTCTAGCCAGCAGTTACACGGTGATATTCCAAGTAGACAGAAGAGGTTCTCCTTTGCTTTTTGCTCTCTTTGCTTAATTCCTGTGTCTGGGCATCATGATTGGTCCTTGTGGAACTGGCCTGAGTGAGGAGCAGCATGTTTACCACACATGGCATTTGGATCCTAAGGTAATGCAAACCCACAAGAATCTCAGGTTTCTAAGAACCAGGAAAGCTAGGTGAACAAGGCTAGATGAAAACGACTGCCTTTGCTCGCAGGTGGCTTCTCTTAGGTGAATCTCTAAGCTCCCAATCCCACGGCCATCCATGCTTTCCAGATGCTCATTTGCCTTCTTTCCAAGTTGCATTCTCATGTGGTTATTGTCAGTTGCAATACTAATTGCATGTATGACATAATAGTACCCACACAATCATCCTTTAAGGTAGGAAAGTATCATTATCACTGCTCCACAGATGCAGAAGCTCAGAAAAGTGATTCATCCAAGGTTACTGAACTGATGAAATGCAGGCCTGGGTGTGTTGTAGAACATATTGCTTGCTGCTTCCTTACAGCTATCTAAAAATGTGTCTAGAAAGTAAAAGGCTGTTAGCCATTGTAACAAGAGTGAATTTAAATAACTCTGAGCTCTCAGTTGTAAATAATTGTAGTGGGTTAGAAGAATTCTGGTTTATTCATTCAGCCCAGAATTCAATTGCCTCACAGGAGGATAGATTTTTGGGAAGCATTTCAGATTATAAAGAGGGCTCCAGGTGGAAGCAACATGGTCCATTCCTGTGAAGAATGAGATTTCTTGTAGTATTTTCGGAGGGGAACCAAAATGAACAGAATGGTGAGTTAAGACCCCAAAACTAAGATGGGTCAGAATTGTTTCTTTAGAGAAATCATTCATACAACTCTCAATCTATCCTCAACCATAAGGACCAAAATTCTGCCTTTGTTTTGAAATAGGGGTCAGCAAACTTTTTCAACAGTAAAACCTTTGACAATGAAGTACTTCAAGTAGTATTATCAAGTTGAAGGACTTGAACTATCTTTGTTAAAACTACTCAGGTCTCTCTTGAAGTGTGAAAGAGCCATATATAATATATAAATGAATGGTTGTAGCCGTAGTCTAATAAAACTTTATTTGCAAAATCAGACAGTGTGTCAGATTTAACTCATAGGCAGTAGTTTGCTAACCCCTGCTTTAAACACCAGAAGGTACATCACTTCAGACCTTTGGGGATAAAGGAGATAACAAAGGTATGGTCGCTGCCATTTCCTGCTGTTTAATTCAGTTCCATGTGATAAAATCGGCAAGTGTTTAGGGGAAGAGTTGTAAGAACATTTTGCTTCGTTTTAAAAATAGAATCTCGAGTTATATTCAAAAGGTACCTGCTGAGACAGATGAAGAAGATAAAACACTAATATTACTAAGCATGGTGGCCAGGTGTCCACTGGCCCAGAAAACCCTTGTCAAACCCTCTGGTGACTCAAGAGAATCCACTAACATTGGAAGGAAAATAAGAAAGAGATTACTGGAAGCTGCTCTGGGAGTGAATCCAAATGATCCAAGGTGAAGACCGTGTGATGAGACTGATAAAGAAAGGGGAAAGTCTGTGACAGAAGGAAAACGAGGGTAAGGGAAGCAAAAGAGGTAAGATTTTGATGACGGGGTTGGTACCAGAGATTCTTCCACAGGCACAACCAAGAGGAGTGACCTATCCTTGTGCAACAGGTGAGAATTGGGGTGGGTCCAATTCCACCCTCTTCCCCAAGAACGCCAGAGCCATTTGATCTCTGGGTGTCCCACAGGCTTACGCACCATGCTGCTCTGTCATATTCTGCCCAGACACGGACAAACTCGTCCAAGTGGTGAGGCCCCAAGATGGAGGAATCCCGAGTCAGGTACTCAAAGTTGTCCATGATGACAGCCACAAACAGGTTGAGCATCTAAGGACAGAGGGGAAAAGAGCGGTCAGGGGGTGGGCAGTGTAAAGGAGCGCTCAGGGAACAGAACAGGCATCCGAGCAAATAAAAGACTTCCAAAGTTCCTAAGGCTGAAGCTTCTAGCTAAAGCACCGCTTTAGTACCGAACATTTCATTGTGTGAGCATTGTGATTTCCTTTTTCTATGCCACTTCACATTTGGAAAACACTCGACTTGCATTATCTGTTCAATTTACTTCATTGTTTTCATGGTAGCAGAGAGAGAGCAGCAGCTTCAACATTCTCGAAGTCTAGAGAAAGTCAAGGCCAGCAAGCAACCTTCCCTGTGCTGCCTCCTTTGCTCTCCGATGCTCCACAGAGGGGCTCAAAGAGAGCTCGTGAGGTGACTCAGTGAGGGAAGAGCCGACTGCTGAAGACTGGCTGTTTACTGATCTGGAGGGGCTTCTAGACTCTGTCCTCCCCTGTGGTTTTTCATCCAATCTTTACGGCACACTTGAGACTCGAGTGCTGAAGTGTGAGATAAAAAAGAGCTTACATTCCCACGTCCAGAGAACATTTCCCATTCCTGGCTCGTGCTTAAAGCATGCAAGGCCTTCACTACATGTAATCACTTGGGCCTTCTTAATACTGTGTGCAGTATTTAGAAGACATTGTGATATATTGAAAGCATACAAATGTTACAAATTCGGAAGAAAAACTCTAGCAGAAGGCTGATTCTTGAGCTGAGTCCTGATAGACAAGGTCCTATTTAACAGACAGGACAGGTATAAAAGAAGGAGGAGGAGAGAGCATGGATGACAGAGCACAGAAGTATGCAGGGGCAAGGGTCACAGGGGGAACAGTAGGGACAGCAGAGAAGCTGGGGCCAAGTGTTGAATCACAGAAGCATCTTCTTAGTCATGCCAGAGTCTAGACCAAGATTAGCAACACGGTCAGATAACATATACTGGGGACCTTTTGGCTTGTACTGTCTCTGCCACAACTATTCATCTCTGTTGCTGTAGGACCAGGCAGACACTGTATATGCAAATGCAGACAGTGTATATGCAAATGAGCATAGCTATGTTGCAAGAAAGCTTTGTTTCTGAACACTGAAATTTGAATTTCATATAATTTCCACATACCATGAAATATTATTTATCCTTTTTTCCCTCATTGCCATTTAAGAATGTAAAATCTATTGCTAGCTCACAGGCCATGAAAAACTGTGGCAAATTAGATTTGGCCCCTGGGCTGTAGTTTGCAGATCTCTGGTCTAGGCTATTCTGTAAAGGGTTTACACAGAAGACAGATCATGGAACATATGCATTTGGAAAGAACCATTGGTAATAGCACAGAGGGTGGACAGGAGACTGAGAGGGGAGAATTGTTCCTGGACCAAGCCAGAGGCAAGAAAGGCCTAAAGACGGGATTAGAGCGTTAATGAAGTTGTGATGGACATGACTTGACCACGGGGCTGTTGTTCTGTTTCAAGGGCACTAAGCATGTATTGACTATACTTCTGGTGCAGGTTTTTGCTTATTTACAGTTAGTGTGGCTCACTGGGGCACCATGCTATGACCCAGGCTCCCAGGAAGTCTTCAGATCCCATTTTCTTAGATAGCAATGATTAGTGACTGAATCAGAACCAATAAAACGGTACTGGGTAAAAGACTTGCCCTTCCTTGTTGCTCATGCATATGTGAGGATGTGAAGTGTAGCGCTGCTAAGACCATCTGGGTGCCCGGAGGTAGGGTAGTTAAAAACTGAATTCATATAGAAGAATGTGAAGGTGATCTATATAGAGAAAGCTGATCCCAATAAGCCCCTTGCTTAAGCCTGCCCTGCCCTGAGATTCCTCACTGACATGAGCTTATAAAAATCCCACCTTGCTTAGAGTAGATCTAGTTGGGCTTTCCAACACTTGTAATTTAAAATCTTGCTTCATAGAGACAAAGTGGTTGGGAAGATGAGGGAACAGGAGTCTCTGTTGTAGATCCCAGGTTAAAGGCCTGGATGCTTGGAGGAACCAGTCATGCAGACAAGAATACAAGATAAGGACATAATTGGGACTCTTCTCCACATGGAGTGTTGGTTACATTATCGTAGCTAGTGTTTCCTTCTCTCTGTCTCTCTGTATCTCTCTACCTCTCTCTCTATGTTTCCCACCCTTTGCCTAGAACACAAATGACTTGCTGGAGGTCACCTGTCTTTATTACCATGAGGGTGAGAGACACATCCCAAAGATGATGCAGGAATGACTCAAAAGTCCTAACAAATCTGTGGAGCTATCATGAGCCTGAGAACCTCCTTTTAGAATTTGTTGACATGAGAGGAAA